>NC_090930.1:285399430-287924393 GCF_040938575.1 Ambystoma mexicanum | reverse complement strand
TTGCACCCCCACCCCCCTAGCAGTGAAGGGCACCTGCCAGCAGGCCCCCATCATGTCCCACTCATGTCCCCTTGCACCTCCCAGCAGTACAGGAACCTGCCAGCAGGCCCCCACTCATGGCCCCTTGCACCCCCACCCCCCAGCAGTGCGGGGCACCTGCCAGCAGGCCCCCACTCATGTCCCCTTGCACCCCCACCCCCCAGCACTGAGGGGCACCTGCCAGCAGGCCCCCACTCATGTCCCACTCATGTCCCCTGCACCCCCACCCCCAGCAGTGCAGGGCACCTGCCAGCAGGCCCCCACTCATGTCCCAATCAGGCCCCTTGCACCCACCACCCCGAGCAGTGCAGGGCACCTGGCAGCAGGCCGCCACTTATGTCCCACCCATGTCCCCTTGCACCCCCACCCCCAGCAGTGCAGGGCACCTGCCAGCAGGCCCCCACTCATGTCCCCTTGCACCTCCACCCCCCAGCAGTGCAGGGCACCTGCCAGCAGGCCCCCACTCATGTGCCACTCATGTCCCCTTGCACCCCAACCCCCCAGCAGTGCAGGGCACCTGCCAGCAGGCCCCCACTCATGTCCCCTTGCACCCCCACCCCCTAGCAGTGCAGGGCACCTGCCAGCAGGCCCCCACTCATGTCCCCTTGACCCCCACCCCCTAGCAGTGCAGGGCACCTGCCAGCAGGCCCCACACATGTCCCCTTGCACCCCCACCCCCAGCAGTGCGGGGCACCTGCCAGCAGGCCCCCACGCATGTCCCCTTGCACACCCCCCCCCAGCAGTGCAGGGCACCTGCCGGCAGGCCCCCATTCATGTCCCAATTATGTCCCCTTGCACCCCAGCAGTGCAGGGCACCTGCCTGCAGGCCCCCACTCATGTCCCACTCATGTCCCCTTGCACCCCCACCCCCAGCAGTGCAGGGCACCTGCCAGAAGGCTCCCACTCATGTCCCCTTGCACCGCCACCCACCAGCAGTGCAGGGCACCTGCCAGCTGAAGGGCACCTGCCAACAGGCCCCCACTCATGTCCCACTCATGTCCCCTTGCACCTCCCAGCAGTACAGGGCACCTGCCAGCAGGCCCCCACTCATGTCCCTTGCACCCCCACCCCCAGCAGTGCGGGGCACCTGCCAACAGGCCCCCACTCATGTCCCCTTGCACCCCCACCCTCCAGCACTGAGGGGCACCTGCCAGCAGGCCCCCACTCATGTCCCACTCATGCCCCCTTGCACCCCCACCCCCCAGCAGTGCAGGGCACCTGCCAGCAGGCCCCCACTCATGTCCCAATCATGTCCCCTTGCACCCCCACCCCCGAGCAGTGCAGGGCACCTGGCAGCAGGCCGCCACTTATGTCCCACCCATGTCCCCTTGCACTCCCACCCCCAGCAGTGCAGGGCACCTGCCAGCAGGCCCCCACTCATGTCCCCTTGCACCTCCACCCCCCAGCAGTGCAGGGCACCTGCCAGCAGGCCCCCACTCATGTGCCACTCATGTCCCCTTGCACCCCAACCCCCCAGCAGTGCAGGCACCTGCCAGCAGGCCCCCACTCCATGTCCCCTTGCACCCCCACCCCTAGCAGTGCAGGGCACCTGCCAGCAGGCCCCCACTCATGTCCCCTTGCACCCCCACCCCCTAGCAGTGCAGGGCACCTGCCAGCAGGCCCCCACACATGTCCCCTTGGCACCCCCACCCCCCAGCAGTGCGGGCACCTGCCAGCAGGCGCCCGCTCATGTCCCCTGCACCCCCCACCCCCAGCAGTGCGGGGCACCTGCCAGCAGGCCCCCACTCATGTCCCCTTGCACCCCCATCCCCAGCAGTGCGGGGCACCTGCCAGCAGGCCCCCACACATGTCCCCTTGCACCCCCACCCCCCAGCAGTGCAGGGCACCTGCCAGCAGGCCCCCACTCATGTCCCACTCATGTCCCCTTGCACCCCCCAGCAGTACAGGGCACCTGCCAGCAGGCCCCCACTGATGTCCCCTTGGCACCCCCACCCCCAGCAGTGCGGGGCACCTGCCAGCAGGCCCCCATTCATGTCCCCTTGCACCCCCACCCCCCAGCACTGAGGGGCACCTGCCAGCAGGCCCCCACTCATGTCCCACTCATGTCCCCTTGCAGCCCACCCCCCAGCAGTGCAGGGCACCTGCCAGCAGGCCCCCACTCATGTCCCAATCATGTCCCCTTGCACCTCCACCCCCCAGCACTGAGGGACACCTGCCAGCAGGCCCCCACTCATGTCCCACTCATGTCCCCTTGCACCCCCACCCCCCAGCAGTGCAGGGCACCTGCCAGCAGGCCCCCACTCATGTCCCCACTCATGTCCCCTTGCACCCCCACCCCCCAGCAGTGCAGGGCACCTGCCAGCAGGCCCCACTCATGTCTCCTTGCACCCCCACTCCCCAGCACTGAGGGGCACCTGCCAGCAGGCCCCCACTCATGTACCACTCATGTCCCCTTGCACCCCCACCCCCCCAGCAGTGCAGGGCACCTGCCAGCAGGCCCCCACTTATGTCCCACTCATGTCCCCTTGCACCCCCATCCCCAGCACTAAGGGGCACCTGCCAGCAGGCCCCCACTCATGTCCCCTTGCACCCCCACCCCCCAGCACTGAGGGGTACCTGCCAACAGGCCCCCACTCATGACCCACTTGTGTCCCCTTGCACCCCACCCTCCAGCAGTGCAGGGCACCCCTGCAGCAGGCCCCCACTCATGTCCACTAATGTCTCCTTGCACCCCCACCCCCCAGCACTGAGGGGCACCTGCCAGCAGGCCCCCACTCATGTCCCACTCATGTTCCCTTGCACCCCCACCCCCCAGCAGTGCAGGGCACCTGCCAGCAGGCCACCACTCATGGCCCCTTGCACCCCCACCCCCCAGCAGTGCGGGGCACCTGCCAGCAGGCCCCCACTCATGTCCCCTTGCACCCCCACCCCCCAGCACTGAGGGGCACCTGCCAGCAGGCCCCCACTCATGTCCCACTCATGTTCCCTTGCACCCCCCACCCCCAGCAGTGCAGGGCTCCTGCCAGCAGGCCCCCACTCATGTCCCAATCATGTCCCCTTGCACCCCCACCCCCGAGCAGTGCAGGGCACCTGGCAGCAGGCCGCCACTTATGTCCCACCCATGTCCCCTTGCACCCCCACCCCCAGCAGTGCAGGGCACCTGCCAGCAGGCCCCCACTCATGTCCCCTTGCACCTCACCCCCCAGCAGTGCAGGGCACCTGCCAGCAGGCCCCCACTCATGTGCCACTCATGTCCCCTTGCACCCCAACCCCCCAGCAGTGCAGGGCACCTGCCAGCAGGCCCCCACTCATGTCCCCTTGCACCCCCACCCTCCAGCAGTGCAGGACACCTGCCAGCAGACCCCCACACATGTCCCCTTGCACCCCCACCCCCTAGCAGTGAAGGGCACCTGCCAGCAGGCCCCCACTCATGTCCCACTCATGTCCCCTTGCACTCCCAGCAGTACAGGGCACCTGCCAGCAGGCCCCCACTCATGTCGCCTTGCACCCCCCACCCCCCAGCAGTGCGGGGCACCTGCCAGCAGGCCCCCACTCATGTCCCACTCATGTCCCCTTGCACCCCCACCCCCCAGCAGTGCAGGGCACCTGCCAGCAGGCCCCCACTCATGTCCCAATCATGTCCCCTTGCACCCTCACCCCCGAGCAGTGCAGGGCACTGGCAGCAGGCCGCCACTTATGTCCCACCCATGTCCCCTTGCACTCCCACCCCCAGCAGTGCAGGGCACCTGCCAGCAGGCCCCCACTCATGTCCCCTTGCACCTCCACCCCCCAGCAGTGCAGGGCACCTGCCAGCAGGCCCCCACTCATGTGCCACTCATGTCCCCTTGCACCCCAACCCCCCAGCAGTGCAGGGCACCTGCCAGCAGGCCTCCACTCATGTCCCCTTGCACCCCCACCCCCTAGCAGTGCAGGGCACCTGCCAGCAGGCCCCCACATCATGTCCCCTTGCACCCCCACCCCCTAGCAGTGCAGGGCACCTGCCAGCAGGCCCCCACACATGTCCCCTTGCACCCCCACCCCCAGCAGTGCGGGGCACCTGCCAGCAGGCGCCCGCTCATGTCCCCTTGCACCCCCACCCCCCAGCAGTGCGGGGCACCTGCCAGCAGGCCCCCACTCATGTCCCCTTGCACCCCCATCCCCCAGCAGTGCGGGGCACCTGCCAGCAGGCCCCCACACATGTCCCCTTGCACCCCCACCCCCCAGCAGTGCAGGGCACCTGCCAGCAGGCCCCCCACTCATGTCCCACTCATGTCCCCTTGCACCCCCAGCAGTACAGGGCACCTGCCAGCAGGCCCCCACTCATGTCCCTTGCACCCCCACCCCCCAGCAGTGCGGGGCACATGCCAGCAGGCCCCCACTCATGTCCCACTCATGCCCCCTTGCACCCCACCCCCAGCAGTGCAGGGCACCTGCCAGCAGGCCCCCACTCATGTCCCAATCATGTCCCCTTGCACCCCCACCCCCGAGCAGTGCAGGGCACCTGGCAGCAGGCCGCCACTTATGTCCCACCCATGTCCCCTTGCACTCCCACCCCCAGCAGTGCAGGGCACCTGCCAGCAGGCCCCCACTCATGTCCCCTTGCACTCCCACCCCCCAGCAGGGCACCTGCCAGCAGGCCCCCACTCATGTGCCACTCATGTCCCCTTGCACCCCAACCCCCCAGGCAGTGCAGGGCACCTGCCAGCAGGCCCCCACTCCATGTCCCCTTGCACACCCACCCCCTAGCAGTGCAGGGCACCTGCCAGCAGGCCCCCTGCCAGCAGGCCCCCACTCATGTCCCCTTGCACCCCCACCCCCTAGCAGTGCAGGGCACCTGCCAGCAGGCCCCCACACATGTCCCCTTGCACCCCCACCCCCCAGCAGTGCGGGGCACCTGCCAGCAGGCGCCCGCTCATGTCCCCTTGCACCCCCACCCCCCAGCCAGTGCGGGGCACCTGCCAGCAGGCCCCCACTCATGTCCCCTTGCACCCCCATCCCCCAGCAGTGCGGGGCACCTGCCAGCAGGCCCCCACACATGTCCCCTTGCACCCCCACCCCCAGCAGTGCAGGGCACCTGCCAGCAGGCCCCCACTCATGTCCCACTCATGTCCCCTTGCACCCCCCAGCAGTACAGGGCACCTGCAGCAGGCCCCCACTCATGTCCCCTTGCACCCCCACCCCCCAGCAGTGCGGGGCACCTGCCAGCAGGCCCCATTCATGTCCCCTTGCACCCCCACCCCCCAGCACTGAGGGGCACCTGCCAGCAGGCCCCCACTCATGTCCCCACTCATGTCCCCTTGCAGCCCCACCCCCCAGCAGTGCAGGGCACCTGCCAGCAGGCCCCCACTCATGTCCCAATCATGTCCCCTTGCACCTCCACCCCCCAGCACTGAGGGACACCTGCCAGCAGGCCCCCACTCATGTCCCACTCATGTCCCCTTGCACCCCCACCCCCCAGCAGTGCAGGGCACCTGCCAGCAGGCCCCCACTCATGTCCCCTTGCACCCCCCCCTCCCCAGCACTGAGGGGCACCTGCCAGCAGGCCCCCACTCATGTACCACTCATGTCCCCTTGCACCCCCACCCCCCAGCAGTGCAGGGCACCTGCCAGCAGGCCCCCACTTATGTCCCACTCATGTCCCCTTGCACCCCCATCCCCCAGCACTAAGGGGCACCTGCCAGCAGGCCCCCACTCATGTCCCCTTGCACCCCCACCCCCCAGCACTGAGGGGTACCTGCCAACAGGCCCCCACTCATGACCCACTTGTGTCCCCTTGCACCCCCACCCCTCCAGCAGTGCAGGGCACCTGCCAGCAGGCCCCCACTCATGTCCCACTCATGTCTCCTTGCACCCCCACCCCCAGCACTGAGGGGCACCTGCCAGCAGGCCCCCACTCATGTCCCACTCATGTTCCCTTGCACCCCCACCCCCCAGCAGTGCAGGGCACCTGCCAGCAGGCCCCCACTCATGGCCCCTTGCACCCCCACCCCCAGCAGTGCGGGGCACCTGCCAGCAGGCCCCCACTCATGTCCCCTTGCACCCCCACCCCCCAGCACTGAGGGGCACCTGCCAGCAGGACCCCACTCATGTCCCACTCATGTTCCCTTGCACCCCCACCCCCCAGCAGTGCAGGGCACCTGCCAGCAGGCCCCCACTCATGTCCCAATCATGTCCCCTTGCACCCCCACCCCCGAGCAGTGCAGGGCACCTGGCAGCAGGCCGCCACTTATGTCCCCACCCATGTCCCCTTGCACCCCCCACCCCCAGCAGTGCAGGGCACCTGCCAGCAGGCCCCCACTCATGTCCCCTTGCACCTCCACCCCCCAGCAGTGCAGGGCACCTGCCAGCAGGCCCCCACTCATGTGCCACTCATGTCCCCTTGCACCCCAACCCCCCAGCAGTGCAGGGCACCTGCCAGCAGGCCCCCACTCATGTCCCCTTGCACCCCACAATCCAGCAGTGCAGGACACCTGCCAGCAGACCCCCACACATGTCCCCTTGCACCCCCACCCCCTAGCAGTGAAGGGCACCTGCCAGCAGGCCCCCCACTCATGTCCCACTCATGTCCCCTTGCACCTCCCAGCAGTACAGGGCACCTGCCAGCAGGCCCCCACTCATGTCCCCTTGCACCCCCACCCCCCAGCAGTACGGGGCACCTGCCAGCAGGCCCCCACTCATGTCCCCTTGCACCCCCACCCTCCAGCACTGAGGGGCACCTGCCAGCAGGCCCCCACTCATGTCCCACTCATGTCCCCTTGCACCCCCACCCCCCAGCAGTGCAGGGCACCTGCCAGCAGGCCCCCACTCATGTCCCAATCATGTCCCCTTGCACCCTCACCCACGAGCAGTGCAGGGCACCTGGCAGCAGGCCGCCACTTATGTCCCACCCATGTCCCCTTGCACTCCCACCCCCAGCAGTGCAGGGCACCTGCCAGCAGGCCCCCACTCATGTCCCCTTGCACCTCCACCCCCCAGCAGTGCAGGGGCACCTGCCAGCAGGCCCCCACTCATGTGCCACTCATGTCCCTTGCACCCCAACCCCCCCAGCAGTGCAGGGCACCTGCCAGCAGGCCTCCACTCATGTCCCCTTGCACCCCCACCCCTAGCAGTGCAGGGCACCTGCCAGCAGGCCCCCACTCATGTCCCCTTGCACCCCCACCCCCTAGCAGTGCAGGGCACCTGCCAGCAGGCCCCCACACATGTCCCCTTGCACCCCCACCCCCCAGCAGTGCGGGGCACCTGCCAGCAGGCGCCCGCTCATGTCCCCTTGCACCCCCACCCCCAGCAGTGCGGGGCACCTGCCAGCAGGCCCCCACTCATGTCCCCTTGCACCCCCATCCCCCAGCAGTGCGGGGCACCTGCCAGCAGGCCCCCACACATGTCCCCTTGCACCCCCACCCCCCAGCAGTGCAGGGCACCTGCCAGCAGGCCCCCACTCATGTCCCACTCATGTCCCCTTGCACCCCCAGCAGTACAGGGCACCTGCCAGCAGGCCCCCACTCATGTCCCCTTGCACCCCCCACCCCCCAGCAGTGCGGGGCACATGCCAGCAGGCCCCCATTCATGTCCCCTTGCACCCCCACCCCCCAGCACTGAGGGGCACCTGCCAGCAGGCCCCCACTCATGTCCCACTCATGTCCCCTTGCACCCCCCGCCCCCCAGCAGTGCAGGGCACCTGCCAGCAGGCCCCCACTCATGTCCCAATCATGTCCCCTTGCACCTCCACCCCCCAGCACTGAGGGACACCTGCCAGCAGGCCCCCACTCATGTCCCACTCATGTCCCCTTGCACCCCCATCCCCCAGCAGTGCAGGGCACCTGCCAGCAGGCCCCCACTCATGTCCCACTCATGTCCCCTTGCACCCCCACCCCCCAGCAGTGCAGGGCACCAGCCAGCAGGCCCCCACTCATGTCCCCTTGCACCCCCACTCCCCAGCACTGAGGGGCACCTGCCAGCAGGCCCCCACTCATGTACCACTCATGTCCCCTTGCACCCCCACCCCCCAGCAGTGCAGGGCACCTGCCAGCAGGCCCCCACTTATATCCCACTCATGTCCCCTTGCACCCCCATCCCCCAGCACTAAGGGGCACCTGCCAGCAGGCCCCCACTCATGTCCCCTTGCACCCCCACCCCCCAGCACTTAGGGGTACCTGCCAACAGGCCCCCACTCATGACCCACTTGTGTCCCCTTGCACCCCCACCCTCCAGCAGTGCAGGGCACCTGCCAGCAGGCCCCCCACTCATGTCCCACTCATGTCTCCTTGCACCCCCACCCCCCAGCACTGAGGGGCACCTGCCAGCAGGCCCCCACTCATGTCCCCACTCATGTCCCCTTGAACCCCCACCCCCCAGCAGTGCAGGGCACCTGCCAGCAGGCCCCCATTCATGTCCCCTTGCACCCCCACCCCCCAACAGTGCAGGGCACCTGCCAGCAGGCCCCCACTCATGTCCCGCTCATGTCCCCTTGCACCCCCACCCCCCAGCACTAAGGGGTACCTGCCAGCAGGCCCCCACTCATGTCCCCATGCACCCCCACCCCCCAGCACTGAGGGGCACCTGCCAACAGGCCCCCACTCATGACCCACTCGTGTCCCCTTGCACCCCCACCCTCCCAGCAGTGCAGGGCACCTGCCAGCAGGCCCCCACTCATGTCCCACTCATGTCTCCTTGCACCCCAGCCCCAGCACTGAGGGGCACCTGCTAGCAGGCCCCCACTCATGTCCCACTCATGTTCCCTTCCACCCCCACCCTCCAGCAGCGCAGGGCACCTGCCATCAGGCCCCCACTCATGTCCCACTCATGTCCCCTTGCACACCCACCCCCCAGCACTGAGGGGCACCTGCCAGCAGGCCCCCACTCATGTCCCACTCTTGTCCCCTCGCACCACCACCCCCCAGCAGTGCAGGGCACCTTCCAGCAGGCCCCCACTCATGTCCCCTTGCACCCCCACCCCCAACAGTGCAGGGCACCTGCCAGCAGGCCCACACAAATGTCACCTTGCACCCCCACCCCCCAGCACTGAGGGGCACCTGCCAGCAGGCCCCCACTCATGTCCCCTTGCACCCTCACCCCCCAGCAGTGCAGGGCACCTACCAGCAGGCCCCCACCCATGTCCCCTTGCACCCCCACCTCCAGCAGTGCATGGCACCTGCCAACAGGCCCCCACTCATGTCTCACTCATGTCCCCTTGCACCCCCACCCCCCAGCAGTGCAGGGCACCTGCCAGCAGGCCCCCACTCATGTCCCCTTGCACCCCCACCCCCCAGAAGTGCAGGGCACCTGCCAGCAGGCCCCCACTCATGTCCCACTCATGTCCCCTTGCACCCCACCCCCCAGCAGTGCAGGGCACCTGCCGGCAGGCCCCCACCCATGTCCACTTGCACCCCCACCCCCCAGCAGTGCAGGGCACCTACCAGCAGGCCCCCCACTCATGTCCCCTTGCACCCCTGCCCCCCAGCAGTGCGGGGCACCTGCCAGCAGGCCCCCACACATGTCCCCTTGCACCCCCACCCCCAGCAGTGCAGGGCACCTGCCAGCAGGCCCCCACTCATGTCCCACTCATGTCCCCTTGCACCCCCACCCCCCAGCAGTGGGGGGCACCTGCCAGCAGGCCCCCACTCATGTCCCCTTGCACCCCCACCCCCCAGCACTGATGGGCACCTGCCAGCAGGCCCCCACTCATGTCCCACTAATGTCCCCTTGCACCCCAACCCCCAGCAGTGCAGGGCACCTGCCAGCAGGCCCCCACTCATGTCCCACTCATGTCCCCTTGCACCCCCACCCCCCAGCACTGAGGGGCACCTGCCAGCAGGCACCCACTCATGTCAAACTCATGTCCCCTTGCACCCCCACCCCCCAGCAGTGCAGGGCACCTGCCAGCAGGCCCCCACTCATGTCCCACTCATGTCCCCTTGCACCCCCACCTCCCAGCAGTGCAGGGCACCTGCCAGCAGGCCCCCACTCATGTCCCCTTGCACCCCCACCCCCCGGCAGTGCAGGGAACTTGCCAGCAGGCCCCCACACATGTCCCCTTGTATCCACACCCCCCAGCAGTGCAGGGCACCTGCCAGCAGGCCCCCACACATGTCCCCTTGCACCCTACCCCCCAGCAGTGCAGGGCACCAGCCAGCAGGCCCCCACTCATGTCCCCTTGCACCCCCACCCCCCAGCAGTGGGGGGCACCTGCCAGCAGGCCCCCACTCATGTCCCCTTGCACCCCCACCCCCTAGCAGAGCAGGGCACCTGCCAGCAGGCCCCCACACATGTCCCCTTGCACCCCCACCCCCCAGCAGTGCGGGGCACCTGCCAGCAGGCGCCCACTCATGTCCCCTTGCACCCCCACCCCCCAGCAGTGCGGGGCACCTGCCAGCAGGCCCCCACTCATGTCCCCTTGCACCCCCATCCCCCAGCAGTGCGGGGCACCTGCCAGCAGGCCCCCACACATGTCCCCTTGCACCCCCACCCCCCAGCAGTGCAGGGCACCTGCCAGCAGGCCCCCACTCATGTCCCACTCATGTCCCCTTGCACCCCCCAGCAGTACAGGGCACCTGCCAGCAGGCCCCCACTCATGTCCCCTTGCACCCCCACCCCCAGCAGTGCGGGGCACCTGCCAGCAGGCCCCCATTCATGTCCCCTTGCACCCCCACCCCCCAGCACTGAGGGGCACCTGCCAGCAGGCCCCCACTAATGTCCCACTCATGTCCCCTTGCACCCCCACCCCCCAGCAGTGCAGGGCACCTGCCAGCAGGCCCCCACTCATGTCCCAATCATGTCCCCTTGCACCTCCACCCCCCAGCACTGAGGGACACCTGCCAGCAGGCCCCCACTCATGTCCCACTCATGTCCCCTTGCACCCCCACCCCCCAGCAGTGCAGGGCACCTGCCAGCAGGCCCCCACTCATGTCCCACTCATGTCCCCTTGCACCCCCACCCCCCAGCAGTGCAGGGCACCTGCCAGCAGGCCCCCACTCATGTCCCCTTGCACCCCCACTCCCCAGCACTGAGGGGCACCTGCCAGCAGGCCCCCACTCATGTACCACTCATGTCCCCTTGCACCCCCACCCCCCAGCAGTGCAGGGCACCTGCCAGCAGGCCCCCACTTATGTCCCACTCATGTCCCCTTGCACCCCCATCCCCCAGCACTAAGGGGCACCTGCCAGCAGGCCCCAACTCATGTCCCCTTGCACCCCCACCCCCCAGCACTGAGGGGTACCTGCCAACAGGCCCCCACTCATGACCCACTTGTGTCCCCTTGCACCCCCACCCTCCAGCAGTGCAGGGCACCTGCCAGCAGGCCCCCACTCATGTCCCACTCATGTCTCCTTGCACCCCCACCCCCCAGCACTGAGGGGCACCTGCCAGCAGGCCCCCACTCATGTCCCACTCATGTCCCCTTGCACCCCCACCCCCCAGCAGTGCAGGGCACCTGCCTGCAGGCCCCCACTCATGTCCCCTTGCACCCCCACCCTCCAGCAGTGCAGGACACCTGCCAGCAGGCCCCCACACATGTCCCCTTGCACCCCCACCCCCTAGCAGTGAAGGGCACCTGCCAGCAGGCCCCCACTCATGTCCCACTCATGTCCCCTTGCACCTCCCAGCAGTACAGGGAACCTGCCAGCAGGCCCCCACTCATGGCCCCTTGCACCCCCACCCCCCAGCAGTGCGGGGCACCTGCCAGCAGGCCCCCACTCATGTCCCCTTGCACCCCCACCCCCCAGCACTGAGGGGCACCTGCCAGCAGGCCCCCACTCATGTCCCACTCATGTCCCCTTGCACCCCCACCCCCCAGCAGTGCAGGGCACCTGCCAGCAGGCCCCCACTCATGTCCCAATCATGGCCCCTTGCACCCCCACCCCCGAGCAGTGCAGGGCACCTGGCAGCAGGCCGCCACTTATGTCCCACCCATGTCCCCTTGCACCCCCACCCCCAGCAGTGCAGGGCACCTGCCAGCAGGCCCCCACTCATGTCCCCTTGCACCTCCACCCCCCAGCAGTGCAGGGCACCTGCCAGCAGGCCCCCACTCATGTGCCACTCATGTCCCCTTGCACCCCAACCCCCCAGCAGTGCAGGGCACCTGCCAGCAGGCCCCCACTCATGTCCCCTTGCACCCCCACCCCCTAGCAGTGCAGGGCACCTGCCAGCAGGCCCCCACTCATGTCCCCTTGCACCCCCACCCCCTAGCAGTGCAGGGCACCTGCCAGCAGGCCCCCACACATGTCCCCTTGCACCCCCACCCCCCAGCAGTGCGGGGCACCTGCCAGCAGGCCCCCACGCATGTCCCCTTGCACACCCACCCCCCAGCAGTGCAGGGCACCTGCCGGCAGGCCCCCATTCATGTCCCAATTATGTCCCCTTGCACCCCCAGCAGTGCAGGGCACCTGCCTGCAGGCCCCCACTCATGTCCCACTCATGTCCCCTTGCACCCCCACCCCCAGCAGTGCAGGGCACCTGCCAGAAGGCGCCCACTCATGTCCCCTTGCACCGCCACCCACCAGCAGTGCAGGGCACCTGCCAGCTGAAGGGCACCTGCCAACAGGCCCCCACTCATGTCCCACTCATGTCCCCTTGCACCTCCCAGCAGTACAGGGCACCTGCCAGCAGGCCCCCACTCATGTCCCCTTGCACCCCCACCCCCCAGCAGTGCGGGGCACCTGCCAACAGGCCCCCACTCATGTCCCCTTGCACCCCCACCCTCCAGCACTGAGGGGCACCTGCCAGCAGGCCCCCACTCATGTCCCACTCATGCCCCCTTGCACCCCCACCCCCCAGCAGTGCAGGGCACCTGCCAGCAGGCCCCCACTCATGTCCCAATCATGTCCCCTTGCACCCCCACCCCCGAGCAGTGCAGGGCACCTGGCAGCAGGCCGCCACTTATGTCCCACCCATGTCCCCTTGCACTCCCACCCCCAGCAGTGCAGGGCACCTGCCAGCAGGCCCCCACTCATGTCCCCTTGCACCTCCACCCCCCAGCAGTGCAGGGCACCTGCCAGCAGGCCCCCACTCATGTGCCACTCATGTCCCCTTGCACCCCAACCCCCCAGCAGTGCAGGGCACCTGCCAGCAGGCCCCCACTCATGTCCCCTTGCACCCCCACCCCCTAGCAGTGCAGGGCACCTGCCAGCAGGCCCCCACTCATGTCCCCTTGCACCCCCACCCCCTAGCAGTGCAGGGCACCTGCCAGCAGGCCCCCACACATGTCCCCTTGCACCCCCACCCCCCAGCAGTGCGGGGCACCTGCCAGCAGGCGCCCGCTCATGTCCCCTTGCACCCCCACCCCCCAGCAGTGCGGGGCACCTGCCAGCAGGCCCCCACTCATGTCCCCTTGCACCCCCAGCAGTGCGGGGCACCTGCCAGCAGGCCCCCACACATGTCCCCTTGCACCCCCACCCCCCAGCAGTGCAGGGCACCTGCCAGCAGGCCCCCACTCATGTCCCACTCATGTCCCCTTGCACCCCCCAGCAGTACAGGGCACCTGCCAGCAGGCCCCCACTGATGTCCCCTTGCACCCCCACCCCCCAGCAGTGCGGGGCACCTGCCAGCAGGCCCCCATTCATGTCCCCTTGCACCCCCACCCCCCAGCACTGAGGGGCACCTGCCAGCAGGCCCCCACTCATGTCCCACTCATGTCCCCTTGCAGCCCCACCCCCCAGCAGTGCAGGGCACCTGCCAGCAGGCCCCCACTCATGTCCCAATCATGTCCCCTTGCACCTCCACCCCCCAGCACTGAGGGACACCTGCCAGCAGGCCCCCACTCATGTCCCACTCATGTCCCCTTGCACCCCCACCCCCCAGCAGTGCAGGGCACCTGCCAGCAGGCCCCCACTCATGTCCCACTCATGTCCCCTTGCACCCCCACCCCCCAGCAGTGCAGGGCACCTGCCAGCAGGCCCCCACTCATGTCTCCTTGCACCCCCACTCCCCAGCACTGAGGGGCACCTGCCAGCAGGCCCCCACTCATGTACCACTCATGTCCCCTTGCACCCCCACCCCCCAGCAGTGCAGGGCACCTGCCAGCAGGCCCCCACTTATGTCCCACTCATGTCCCCTTGCACCCCCATCCCCCAGCACTAAGGGGCACCTGCCAGCAGGCCCCCACTCATGTCCCCTTGCACCCCCACCCCCCAGCACTGAGGGGTACCTGCCAACAGGCCCCCACTCATGACCCACTTGTGTCCCCTTGCACCCCCACCCTCCAGCAGTGCAGGGCACCTGCCAGCAGGCCCCCACTCATGTCCCACTAATGTCTCCTTGCACCCCCACCCCCCAGCACTGAGGGGCACCTGCCAGCAGGCCCCCACTCATGTCCCACTCATGTTCCCTTGCACCCCCACCCCCCAGCAGTGCAGGGCACCTGCCAGCAGGCCCCCACTCATGGCCCCTTGCACCCCCACCCCCCAGCAGTGCGGGGCACCTGCCAGCAGGCCCCCACTCATGTCCCCTTGCACCCCCACCCCCCAGCACTGAGGGGCACCTGCCAGCAGGCCCCCACTCATGTCCCACTCATGTTCCCTTGCACCCCCACCCCCCAGCAGTGCAGGGCTCCTGCCAGCAGGCCCCCACTCATGTCCCAATCATGTCCCCTTGCACCCCCACCCCCGAGCAGTGCAGGGCACCTGGCAGCAGGCCGCCACTTATGTCCCACCCATGTCCCCTTGCACCCCCACCCCCAGCAGTGCAGGGCACCTGCCAGCAGGCCCCCACTCATGTCCCCTTGCACCTCCACCCCCCAGCAGTGCAGGGCACCTGCCAGCAGGCCCCCACTCATGTGCCACTCATGTCCCCTTGCACCCCAACCCCCCAGCAGTGCAGGGCACCTGCCAGCAGGCCCCCACTCATGTCCCCTTGCACCCCCACCCTCCAGCAGTGCAGGACACCTGCCAGCAGACCCCCACACATGTCCCCTTGCACCCCCACCCCCTAGCAGTGAAGGGCACCTGCCAGCAGGCCCCCACTCATGTCCCACTCATGTCCCCTTGCACCTCCCAGCAGTACAGGGCACCTGCCAGCAGGCCCCCACTCATGTCCCCTTGCACCCCCACCCCCCCAGCAGTGCGGGGCACCTGCCAGCAGGCCCCCACTCATGTCCCACTCATGTCCCCTTGCACCCCCACCCCCCAGCAGTGCAGGGCACCTGCCAGCAGGCCCCCACTCATGTCCCAATCATGTCCCCTTGCACCCTCACCCCCGAGCAGTGCAGGGCACCTGGCAGCAGGCCGCCACTTATGTCCCACCCATGTCCCCTTGCACTCCCACCCCCAGCAGTGCAGGGCACCTGCCAGCAGGCCCCCACTCATGTCCCCTTGCACCTCCACCCCCCAGCAGTGCAGGGCACCTGCCAGCAGGCCCCCACTCATGTGCCACTCATGTCCCCTTGCACCCCAACCCCCCAGCAGTGCAGGGCACCTGCCAGCAGGCCTCCACTCATGTCCCCTTGCACCCCCACCCCCTAGCAGTGCAGGGCACCTGCCAGCAGGCCCCCACTCATGTCCCCTTGCACCCCCACCCCCTAGCAGTGCAGGGCACCTGCCAGCAGGCCCCCACACATGTCCCCTTGCACCCCCACCCCCCAGCAGTGCGGGGCACCTGCCAGCAGGCGCCCGCTCATGTCCCCTTGCACCCCCACCCCCCAGCAGTGCGGGGCACCTGCCAGCAGGCCCCCACTCATGTCCCCTTGCACCCCCATCCCCCAGCAGTGCGGGGCACCTGCCAGCAGGCCCCCACACATGTCCCCTTGCACCCCCACCCCCCAGCAGTGCAGGGCACCTGCCAGCAGGCCCCCACTCATGTCCCACTCATGTCCCCTTGCACCCCCCAGCAGTACAGGGCACCTGCCAGCAGGCCCCCACTCATGTCCCCTTGCACCCCCACCCCCCAGCAGTGCGGGGCACATGCCAGCAGGCCCCCATTCATGTCCCCTTGCACCCCCACCCCCCAGCACTGAGGGGCACCTGCCAGCAGGCCCCCACTCATGTCCCACTCATGTCCCCTTGCACCCCCGCCCCACAGCAGTGCAGGGCACCTGCCAGCAGGCCCCCACTCATGTCCCAATCATGTCCCCTTGCACCTCCACCCCCCAGCACTGAGGGACACCTGCCAGCAGGCCCCCACTCATGTCCCACTCATGTCCCCTTGCACCCCCATCCCCCAGCAGTGCAGGGCACCTGCCAGCAGGCCCCCACTCATGTCCCACTCATGTCCCCTTGCACCCCCACCCCCCAGCAGTGCAGGGCACCAGCCAGCAGGCCCCCACTCATGTCCCCTTGCACCCCCACTCCCCAGCACTGAGGGGCACCTGCCAGCAGGCCCCCACTCATGTACCACTCATGTCCCCTTGCACCCCCACCCCCCAGCAGTGCAGGGCACCTGCCAGCAGGCCCCCACTTATATCCCACTCATGTCCCCTTGCACCCCCATCCCCCAGCACTAAGGGGCACCTGCCAGCAGGCCCCCACTCATGTCCCCTTGTACCCCCACCCCCCAGCACTGAGGGGTACCTGCCAACAGGCCCCCACTCATGACCCACTTGTGTCCCCTTGCACCCCCACCCTCCAGCAGTGCAGGGCACCTGCCAGCAGGCCCCCACTCATGTCCCACTCATGTCTCCTTGCACCCCCACCCCCCAGCACTGAGGGGCACCTGCCAGCAGGCCCCCACTCATGTCCCACTCATGTCCCCTTGAACCCCCACCCCCAGCAGTGCAGGGCACCTGCCAGCAGGCCCCCATTCATGTCCCCTTGCACCCCCACCCCCCAACAGTGCAGGGCACCTGCCAGCAGGCCCCCACTCATGTCCCGCTCATGTCCCCTTGCACCCCCACCCCCCAGCACTAAGGGGTACCTGCCAGCAGGCCCCCACTCATGTCCCCATGCACCCCCACCCCCCAGCACTGAGGGGCACCTGCCAACAGGCCCCCACTCATGACCCACTCGTGTCCCCTTGCACCCCCACCCTCCAGCAGTGCAGGGCACCTGCCAGCAGGCCCCCACTCATGTCCCACTCATGTCTCCTTGCACCTCCAGCCCCCAGCACTGAGGGGCACCTGCTAGCAGGCCCCCACTCATGTCCCACTCATGTTCCCTTCCACCCCCACCCTCCAGCAGCGCAGGGCACCTGCCATCAGGCCCCCACTCATGTCCCACTCATGTCCCCTTGCACACCCACCCCCCAGCACTGAGGGGCACCTGCCAGCAGGCCCCCACTCATGTCCCACTCTTGTCCCCTCGCACCACCACCCCCCAGCAGTGCAGGGCACCTTCCAGCAGGCCCCCACTCATGTCCCCTTGCACCCCCACCCCCCAACAGTGCAGGGCACCTGCCAGCAGGCCCCCACAAATGTCACCTTGCACCCCCACCCCCCAGCACTGAGGGGCACCTGCCAGCAGGCCCCCACTCATGTCCCCTTGCACCCTCACCCCCCAGCAGTGCAGGGCACCTACCAGCAGGCCCCCACCCATGTCCCCTTGCACCCCCACCTCCAGCAGTGCATGGCACCTGCCAACAGGCCCCCACTCATGTCTCACTCATGTCCCCTTGCACCCCCACCCCCCAGCAGTGCAGGGCACCTGCCAGCAGGCCCCCACTCATGTCCCCTTGCACCCCCACCCCCCAGAAGTGCAGGGCACCTGCCAGCAGGCCCCCACTCATGTCCCACTCATGTCCCCTTGCACCCCCACCCCCCAGCAGTGCAGGGCACCTGCCAGCAGGCCCCCACCCATGTCCACTTGCACCCCCACCCCCCAGCAGTGCAGGGCACCTACCAGCAGGCCCCCCACTCATGTCCCCTTGCACCCCTGCCCCCCAGCAGTGCGGGGCACCTGCCAGCAGGCCCCCACACATGTCCCCTTGCACCCCCACCCCCCAGCAGTGCAGGGCACCTGCCAGCAGGCCCCCACTCATGTCCCCTTGCACCCCCACCCCCCAGCAGTGCAGGGCACCTGCCAGCAGGCCCCACTCATGTCCCCTTCACCCCCACCCCCCAGCAGTGGGGGTTACCTGCCAGCAGGCCCCCACTCATGTCCCCTTGCACCCCCACCCCCCAGCACTGATGGGCACCTGCCAGCAGGCCCCCACTCATGTCCCACTAATGTCCCCTTGCACCCCCAACCCCCAGCAGTGCAGGGCACCTGCCAGCAGGCCCCCACTCATGTCCCACTCATGTCCCCTTGCACCCCCACCTCCCAGCACTGAGGGGCACCTGCCAGCAGGCCCCCACTCATGTCAAACTCATGTCCCCTTGCACCCCCACCCCCCAGCAGTGCAGGGCACCTGCCAGCAGGCCCCCACTCATGTCCCACTCATGTCCCCTTGCACCCCCACCTCCCAGCAGTGCAGGGCACCTGCCAGCAGGCCCCCACTCATGTCCCCTTGCACCCCCACCCCCCGGCAGTGCAGGGAACTTGCCAGCAGGCCCCCACACATGTCCCCTTGTATCCACACCCCCCAGCAGTGCAGGGCACCTGCCAGCAGGCCCCCACACATGTCCCCTTGCACCCCACCGCCCAGCAGTGCAGGGCACCTGCCAGCAGGCCCCCACTCATGTCCCCTTGCACCCCCACCCCCCAGCAGTGGGGGGCACCTGCCAGCAGGCCCCCACTCATGTCCCCTTGCACCCCCAGCCCCCAGCACTGAGGGGCACCTGCCAGCAGGCCCCCACTCATGTCCCACTAATATCCCCTTGCACCCCCACCCCCCAGCAGTGCAGGGCACCTGCCAGCAGGCCCCCACTCATGTCCCCTTGCACCCCCACCCCCCAGCACTGAGGGGCACCTGCCAGCAGGCCCCCACTCATGTCAAACTCATGTCCCCTTGCACACCCACCCCCCAGCAGTGCAGGGCACCTGCCAGCAGGCCCCCACTCATGTCCCACTCATGTCTCCTTGCACCCCCACCCCCCAGCAGTGCAGGGCACCTGCCAGCAGGCCCCCACTCATGTCCCCTTGCACCCCTACCCCCAGCAGTGCAGGGCACCTGCCAACAGGCCCCCACTCATGTCCCACTCATGTCCCCTTGCACCCCCACCTCCCAGCAGTGCAGGGCACCTGCCAGCAGGCCCCCACTCATGTCCCCTTCACCCCCACCCCCCAGCAGTGGGGGTTACCTGCCAGCAGGCCCCCACTCATGTCCCCTTGCACCCCCACCCCCCAGCACTGATGGGCACCTGCCAGCAGGCCCCCACTCATGTCCCACTAATGTCCCCTTGCACCCCCAACCCCCAGCAGTGCAGGGCACCTGCCAGCAGGCCCCCACTCATGTCCCACTCATGTCCCCTTGCACCCCCACCCCCCAGCACTGAGGGGCACCTGCCAGCAGGCCCCCACTCATGTCAAACTCATGTCCCCTTGCACCCCCACCCCCCAGCAGTGCAGGGCACCTGCCAGCAGGCCCCCACTCATGTCCCACTCATGTCCCCTTGCACCCCCACCTCCCAGCAGTGCAGGGCACCTGCCAGCAGGCCCCCACTCATGTCCCCTTGCACCCCCACCCCCCGGCAGTGCAGGGAACTTGCCAGCAGGCCCCCACACATGTCCCCTTGTATCCACACCCCCCAGCAGTGCAGGGCACCTGCCAGCAGGCCCCCACACATGTCCCCTTGCACCCCACCCCCCAGCAGTGCAGGGCACCTGCCAGCAGGCCCCCACTCATGTCCCCTTGCACCCTCACCCCCCAGCAGTGGGGGGCACCTGCCAGCAGGCCCCCACTCATGTCCCCTTGCACCCCCAGCCCCCAGCACTGAGGGGCACCTTCCAGCAGGCCCCCACTCATGTCCCACTAATATCCCCTTGCACCCCCACCCCCCAGCAGTGCAGGGCACCTGCCAGCAGGCCCCCACTCATGTCCCCTTGCACCCCCACCCCCCAGCACTGAGGGGCACCTGCCAGCAGGCCCCCACTCATGTCAAACTCATGTCCCCTTGCACCCCCACCCCCCAGCAGTGCAGGGCTCCTGCCAGCAGGCCCCCACTCATGTCCCACTCATGTCTCCTTGCACCCCCACCCCCCAGCAGTGCAGGGCACCTGCCAGCAGGCCCCCACTCATGTCCCCTTGCACCCCTACCCCCAGCAGTGCAGGGCACCTGCCAACAGGCCCCCACTCATGTCCCACTCATGTCCCCTTGCACCCCCACCTCCCAGCAGTGCAGGGCACCTGCCAGCAGGCCCCCACTCATGTCCCCTTGCACCCCCACCCCCCAGCAGTGCAGGGAACCTGCCAGCAGGCCCCCACACATGTCCCCTTGTATCCACAACCCCAGCAGTGCAGGGCACCTGCCAGCAGGCCCCCACACATGTCCCCTTGCACCCCACCCCCCAGCAGTGCAGGGCACCTGCCAGCAGGCCCCCACTTATGTCCCACTCATGTCCCCTTGCACCCCCATCCCCCAGCACTAGGGGGCACCTGCCAGCAGGCCCCCACTCATGTCCCCTTGCACCCCCACCCCCCAGCACTGAGGGGTACCTGCCAACAGGCCCCCACTCATGACCCACTTGTGTCCCCTTGCACCCCCACCCTCCAGCAGTGCAGGGCACCTGCCAGCAGGCGCCCACTCATGTCCCACTCATGTCTCCTTGCACCCCCACCCCCCAGCACTGAGGGGCACCTGCCAGCAGGCCCCCACTCATGTCCCACTCATGTCCCCTTGCACCCCCACCCCCCAGCAGTGCAGGGCACCTGCCTGCAGGCCCCCACTCATGTCCCCTTGCACCCCCACCCTCCAGCAGTGCAGGACACCTGCCAGCAGGCCCCCACACATGTCCCCTTGCACCCCCACCCCCTAGCAGTGAAGGGCACCTGCCAGCAGGCCCCCACTCATGTCCCACTCATGTCCCCTTGCACCTCCCAGCAGTACAGGGCACCTGCCAGCAGGCCCCCACTCATGGCCCCTTGCACCCCCACCCCCCAGCAGTGCGGGGCACCTGCCAGCAGGCCCCCACTCATGTCCCCTTGCACCCCCACCCCCAGCACTGAGGGGCACCTGCCAGCAGGCCCCCACTCATGTCCCACTCATGTCCCCTTGCACCCCCACCCCCCAGCAGTACAGGGCACCTGCCAGCAGGCCCCCACTCATGTCCCAATCATGGCCCCTTGCACCCCCACCCCCGAGCAGTGCAGGGCACCTGGCAGCAGGCCGCCACTTATGTCCCACCCATGTCCCCTTGCACTCCCACCCCCAGCAGTGCAGGGCACCTGACAGCAGGCCCCCACTCATGTCCCCTTGCACCTCCACCCCCCAGCAGTGCAGGGCACCTGCCAGCAGGCCCCCACTCATGTGCCACTCATGTCCCCTTGCACCCCAACCCCCCAGCAGTGCAGGGCACCTGCCAGCAGGCCCCCACTCATGTCCCCTTGCACCCCCACCCCATAGCAGTGCAGGGCACCTGCCAGCAGGCCCCCACTCATGTCCCCTTGCACCCCCACCCCCTAGCAGTGCAGGGCACCTGCCAGCAGGCCCCCACACATGTCCCCTTGCACCCCCACCCCCCAGCAGTGCGGGGCACCTGCCAGCAGGCCCCCACGCATGTCCCCTTGCACACCCACCCCCCAGCAGTGCAGGGCACCTGCCGGCAGGCCCCCATTCATGTCCCAATTATGTCCCCTTGCACCCCCAGCAGTGCAGGGCACCTGCCTGCAGGCCCCCACTCATGTCCCACTCATGTCCCCTTGCACCCCCACCCCCAGCAGTGCAGGGCACCTGCCAGCAGGCGCCCACTCATGTCCCCTTGCACCGCCACCCACCAGCAGTGCAGGGCACCTGCCAGCTGAAGGGCACCTGCCAACAGGCCCCCACTCATGTCCCACTCATGTCCCCTTGCACCTCCCAGCAGTACAGGGCACCTGCCAGCAGGCCCCCACTCATGTCCCCTTGCACCCCCACCCCCCCAGCAGTGCGGGGCACCTGCCAGCAGGCCCCCACTCATGTCCCCTTGCACCCCCACCCTCCAGCACTGAGGGGCACCTGCCAGCAGGCCCCCACTCATGTCCCACTCATGCCCCCTTGCACCCCCACCCCCCAGCAGTGCAGGGCACCTGCCAGCAGGCCCCCACTCATGTCCCAATCATGTCCCCTTGCACCCCCACCCCCGAGCAGTGCAGGGCACCTGGCAGCAGGCCGCCACTTATGTCCCACCCATGTCCCCTTGCACTCCCACCCCCAGCAGTGCAGGGCACCTGCCAGCAGGCCCCCACTCATGTCCCCTTGCACCTCCACCCCCCAGCAGTGCAGGGCACCTGCCAGCAGGCCCCCACTCATGTGCCACTCATGTCCCCTTGCACCCCAACCCCCCAGCAGTGCAGGGCACCTGCCAGCAGGCCCCCACTCATGTCCCCTTGCACCCCCACCCCCTAGCAGTGCAGGGCACCTGCCAGCAGGCCCCCACTCATGTCCCCTTGCACCCCCACCCCCTAGCAGTGCAGGGCACCTGCCAGCAGGCCCCCACACATGTCCCCTTGCACCCCCACCCCCCAGCAGTGCGGGGCACCTGCCAGCAGGCCCCCACTCATGTCCCCTTGCACCCCCATCCCCCAGCAGTGCGGGGCACCTGCCAGCAGGCCCGCACACATGTCCCCTTGCACCCCCACCCCCCAGCAGTGCAGGGCACCTGCCAGCAGGCCCCCACTCATGTCCCACTCATGTCCCCTTGCACCCCCCAGCAGTACAGGGCACCTGCCAGCAGGCCCCCACTCATGTCCCCTTGCACCTCCACCCCCCAGCAGTGCGGGGCACCTGCCAGCAGGCCCCCATTCATGTCCCCTTGCACCCCCACCCCCCAGCACTGAGGGGCACCTGCAAGCAGGCCCCCACTCATGTCCCACTCATGTCCCCTTGCAGCCCCACCCCCCAGCAGTGCAGGGCACCTGCCAGCAGGCCCCCACTCATGTCCCAATCATGTCCCCTTGCACCTCCACCCCCCAGCACTGAGGGACACCTTCCAGCAGGCCCCCACTCATGTCCCACTCATGTCCCCTTGCACCCCCACCCCCCAGCAGTGCAGGGCACCTGCCAGCAGGCCCCCACTCATGTCCCACTCATGTCCCCTTGCACCCCCACCCCCCAGCAGTGCAGGGCACCTGCCAGCAGGCCCCCACTCATGTCCCCTTGCACCCCCACTCCCCAGCACTGAGGGGCACCTGCCAGCAGGCCCCCACTCATGTACCACTCATGTCCCCTTGCACCCCCACCCCCCAGCAGTGCAGGGCACCTGCCAGCAGGTCCCCACTTATGTCCCACTCATGTCCCCTTGCACCCCCATCCCCCAGCACTAAGGGGCACCTGCCAGCAGGCCCCCACTCATGTCCCCTTGCACCCCCACCCCCCAGCACTGAGGGGTACCTGCCAACAGGCCCCCACTCATGACCCACTTGTGTCCCCTTGCACCCCCACCCTCCAGCAGTGCAGGGCACCTGCCAGCAGGCCCCCACTCATGTCCCACTCATGTCTCCTTGCACCCTCACCCCCCAGCACTGAGGGGCACCTGCCAGCAGGCCCCCACTCATGTCCCACTCATGTTCCCTTGCACCCCCACCCCCCAGCAGTGCAGGGCACCTGCCAGCAGGCCCCCACTCATGGCCCCTTGCACCCCCACCCCCCAGCAGTGCGGGGCACCTGCCAGCAGGCCCCCACTCATGTCCCCTTGCACCCCCACCCCCCAGCACTGAGGGGCACCTGCCAGCAGGCCCCCACTCATGTCCCACTCATGTTCCCTTGCACCCCCACCCCCCAGCAGTGCAGGGCACCTGCCAGCAGGCCCCCACTCATGTCCCAATCATGTCCCCTTGCACCCCCACCCCCGAGCAGTGCAGGGCACCTGGCAGCAGGCCGCCACTTATGTCCCACCCATGTCCCCTTGCACCCCCACCCCCAGCAGTGCAGGGCACCTGCCAGCAGGCCCCCACTCATGTCCCCTTGCACCTCCACCCCCCAGCATTGCAGGGCACCTGCCAGCAGGCTCCCACTCATGTGCCACTCATGTCCCCTTGCACCCCAACCCCCCAGCAGTGCAGGGCACCTGCCAGCAGGCCCCCACTCATGTCCCCTTGCACCCCCATCCCCCAGCAGTGCGGGGCACCTGCCAGCAGGCCCCCACACATGTCCCCTTGCACCCCCACCCCCCAGCAGTGCAGGGCACCTGCCAGCAGGCCCCCACTCATGTCCCACTCATGTCCCCTTGCACCCCCCAGCAGTACAGGGCACCTGCCAGCAGGCCCCCACTCATGTCCCCTTGCACCCCCACCCCCCAGCAGTGCGGGGCACATGCCAGCAGGCCCCCATTCATGTCCCCTTGCACCCCCACCCCCCAGCACTGAGGGGCACCTGCCAGCAGGCCTCCACTCATGTCCCACTCATGTCCCCTTGCACCCCCGCCCCCCAGCAGTGCAGGGCACCTGCCAGCAGGCCCCCACTCATGTCCCAATCATGTCCCCTTGCACCTCCACCCCCCAGCACTGAGTGACACCTGCCAGCAGGCCCCCACTCATGTCTCACTCATGTCCCCTTGCACCCCCATCCCCCAGCAGTACAGGGCACCTGCCAGCAGGCCCCCACTCATGTCCCACTCATGTCCCCTTGCACCCCCACCCCCCAGCAGTGCAGGGCACCAGCCAGCAGGCCCCCACTCATGTCCCCTTGCACACCCACTCCCCAGCACTGAGGGGCACCTGCCAGCAGGCCCCCACTCATGTACCACTCATGTCCCCTTGCACCCCCACCCCCCAGCAGTGCAGGGCACCTGCCAGCAGGCCCCCACTTATATCCCACTCATGTCCCCTTGCACCCCCATCCCCCAGCACTAAGGGGCACCTGCCAGCAGGCCCCCACTCATGTCCCCTTGCACCCCCACCCCCCAGCACTGAGGGGTACCTGCCAACAGGCCCCCACTCATGACCCACTTGTGTCCCCTTGCAGCCCCACCCTCCAGCAGTGCAGGGCACCTGCCAGCAGGCCCCCAATCATGTCCCACTCATGTCTACTTGCACCCCCACCCCCCAGCACTGAGGGGCACCTGCCAGCAGGCCCCCACTCATGTCCCACTCATGTCCCCTTGAACCCCCACCCCCAGCAGTGCAGGGCACCTGCCAGCAGGCCCCCATTCATGTCCCCTTGCACCCCCACCCCCCAACAGTGCAGGGCACCTGCCAGCAGGCCCCCACTCATGTCCCGCTCATGTCCCCTTGCACCCCCACCCCCCAGCACTAAGGGGTACCTGCCAGCAGGCCCCCACTCATGTCCCCATGCACCCCCACCCCCCAGCACTGAGGGGCACCTGCCAACAGGCCCCCACTCATGACCCACTCGTGTCCCCTTGCACCCCCACCCTCCAGCAGTGCAGGGCACCTGCCAGCAGGCCCCCACTCATGTCCCACTCATGTCTCCTTGCACCCCCAGCCCCCAGCACTGAGGGGCACCTGCCAGCAGGCCCCCACTCATGTCCCACTCATGTTCCCTTCCACCCCCACCCTCCAGCAGCGCAGGGCACCTGCCATCAGGCCCCCACTCATGTCCCACTCATGTCCCCTTGCACACCCACCCCCCAGCACTGAGGGGCACCTGCCAGCAGGCCCCCACTCATGTCCCACTCTTGTCCCCTCGCACCACCACCCCCCAGCAGTGCAGGGCACCTTCCAGCAGGCCCCCACTCATGTCCCCTTGCACTCCCACCCCCCAACAGTGCAGGGCACCTGCCAGCAGGCCCCCACAAATGTCACCTTGCACCCCCACCCCCCAGCACTGAGGGGCACCTGCCAGCAGGCCCCCACTCATGTCCCCTTGCACCCTCACCCCCCAGCAGTGCAGGGCACCTACCAGCAGGCCCCCACCCATGTCCCCTTGCACCCCCACCTCCAGCAGTGCATGGCACCTGCCAACAGGCCCCCACTCATGTCTCACTCATGTCCCCTTGCACCCCCACCCCCCAGCAGTGCAGGGCACCTGCCAGCAGGCCCCCACTCATGTCCCCTTGCACCCCCACCCCCCAGAAGTGCAGGGCACCTGCCAGCAGGCCCCCACTCATGTCCCACTCATGTCCCCTTGCACCCCCACCCCCCAGCAGTGCAGGGCACCTGCCAGCAGGCCCCCACCCATGTCCACTTGCACCCCCACCCCCCAGCAGTGCAGGGCACCTACCAGCAGGCCCCCCACTCATGTCCCCTTGCACCCCTGCCCCCCAGCAGTGCGGGGCACCTGCCAGCAGGCCCCCACACATGTCCCCTTGCACCCCCACCCCCCAGCAGTGCAGGGCACCTGCCAGCAGGCCCCACTCATGTCCCCTTCACCCCCACCCCCCAGCAGTGGGGGGCACCTGCCAGCAGGCCCCCACTCATGTCCCCTTGCACCCCCACCCCCCAGCACGGATGGGCACCTGCCAGCAGGCCCCCACTCATGTCCCACTAATGTCCCCTTGCACCCCCAACCCCCAGCAGTGCAGGGCACCTGCCAGCAGGCCCCCACTCATGTCCCACTCATGTCCCCTTGCACCCCCACCCCCCAGCACTGAGGGGCACCTGCCAGCAGGCCCCCACTCATGTCAAACTCATGTCCCCTTGCACCCCCACCCCCCAGCAGTGCAGGGCACCTGCCAGCAGGCCCCCACTCATGTCCCACTCATGTCCCCTTGCACCCCCACCTCCCAGCAGTGCAGGGCACCTGCCAGCAGGCCCCCACTCATGTCCCCTTGCACCCCCACCCCCCGGCAGTGCAGGGAACTTGCCAGCAGGCCCCCACACATGTCCCCTTGTATCCACACCCCCCAGCAGTGCAGGGCACCTGCCAGCAGGCCCCCACACATGTCCCCTTGCACCCCACCCCCCAGCAGTGCAGGGCACCTGCCAGCAGGCCCCCACTCATGTCCCCTTGCACCCCCACCCCCCAGCAGTGGGGGGCACCTGCCAGCAGGCCCCCACTCATGTCCCCTTGCACCCCCAGCCCCCAGCACTGAGGGGCACCTGCCAGCAGGCCCCCACTCATGTCCCACTAATATCCCCTTGCACCCCCACCCCCCAGCAGTGCAGGGCACCTGCCAGCAGGCCCCCACTCATGTCCCCTTGCACCCCCACCCCCCAGCACTGAGGGGCACCTGCCAGCAGGCCCCCACTCATGTCAAACTCATGTCCCCTTGCACCCCCACCCCCCAGCAGTGCAGGGCACCTGCCAGCAGGCCCCCACTCATGTCCCACTCATGTCTCCTTGCACCCCCACCCCCCAGCAGTGCAGGGCACCTGCCAGCAGGCCCCCACTCATGTCCCCTTGCACCCCTACCCCCAGCAGTGCAGGGCACCTGCCAACAGGCCCCCACTCATGTCCCACTCATGTCCCCTTGCACCCCCACCTCCCAGCAGTGCAGGGCACCTGCCAGCAGGCCCCCACTCATGTCCCCTTGCACCCCCACCCCCCAGCAGTGCAGGGAACCTGCCAGCAGGCCCCCACACATGTCCCCTTGTATCCACAACCCCAGCAGTGCAGGGCACCTGCCAGCAGGCCCCCACACATGTCCCCTTGCACCCCACCCCCCAGCAGTGCAGGGCACCTGCCAGCAGGCCCCCACTCATGTCCCCTTGCACCCCACCCCCCAGCAGTGCAGGGCACCTGCCAGCAGGCCCCCACTCATGTCCCCAGCAGACCCCCACTCATGCGCCCTTGCACCCCCACCCCCAGCAGTGCAGGGCACCTGCCAGCAGGCC
The DNA here is from genome assembly GCF_040938575.1 of Ambystoma mexicanum. Lineage (NCBI taxonomy): Eukaryota > Metazoa > Chordata > Amphibia > Caudata > Ambystomatidae > Ambystoma > Ambystoma mexicanum. Next base: position 287,896,727 of record NC_090930.1, on the reverse strand, counting down.
CCCACTCATGTCCCCTTGCACCCCCACCCCCCAGCAGTGTGGGGCACCTGCCAGCAGGCCCCCACTCATGTCCCCTTGCACCCCCATCCCCCAGCACTGAGGAGCACCTGCCAGCAGGCCCCCACTCATGTCCCACTCATGTCCCCTTGCACCCCCACCCCCCAGCAGTGCAGGGCACCTGCCAGCAGGCCCCCACTCATGTCCCCTTGCACCCCACACCCCAGCAGTGCAGGGAACCTGTCAGCAGGCCCCCACAGATGTCCCCTTGCATCCACACCCCCAGCAGTGCAGGGCACCTGCCAGCAGGCCCCACACATGTCCCCTTGCACCCCACCCCCCAGCAGTGCAGGGCACCTGCCAGCAGGCCCCCACTCATGTCCCCTTGCACCCCCACCCCCCAGTAGTGCAGGGCACCTGCCAGCAGGCCCCCACTCATGTCCCCAGCAGGCCCCCACTCATGTCCCCTTGCACCCCCATCCCCCAGCACTGAGGGGCACCTGCCAGCAGGCCCCCACTCATGTCCCACTCATGTCCCCTTGCACCCCCACCCCCCAGCAGTGCAGGGCAGCTGCCATTAGGCCCCCACTCATGTCCCACTCATGTCCCCTTTCACCCCCACCCCACAGCAGTGCAGGGCACCTGCTAGCAGGCCCCCACTCATGTCCCACTCATGTCCACTTGAACCCCCACCCCCCAGCAGTGCAGGGCACCTGCCAGCAGGCCCCCACTCATGTCCCCTTGCACCCCACCCCCCAGCCGTGCAGGGCACCTGCCAGCAGGCCCCCACTCATGTCCCACTCATGCCCCCTTGCACCCCCACCCCCCAGCAGTGCAGGGCACCTGCCAGCAGGCCCCCACTCATGTCCCCTTGCACCCCCACCCCCCAGCAGTGCAGGGAACCTGCCAGCAGGCCCCCACACATGTCCCCTTGCATCCACACCCCCCAGCAGTGCAGGGCACCTGCCAGCAGGCCCCCACTCACGTCCCCTTGCACCCCCACCCACCAGCAGTGCAGGGCACCTGCCAGCAGGCCCCCACTCATGTCCCACTCATGTCCCCTTGCACCCCCACCCCCCAGCAGTACAGGGAACCTGCCAGCAGGCCCCCACACATGTCCTCTTGCATCCACACCCCCCAGCCGTGCAGGGCACCTGCCAGCAGGTCCCCACTCATGTCCCCTTGCACCCCTACCCCTCAGCAGTGCAGGGCACCTGCCAGCAGGCCCCCACTCATGTCCCCAGCAGGCCCCCACTCATGCCCCCTTGCACCCCCACCCCCCAGCAGTGCAGGGCACCTGCCAGCAGGCCACCACTCATGTCCCCTTGCACCCCCACCCCCCAGCAGTGCGGGGCACCTGCCAGCAGGCCCCCACTCATGTCCCCTTGCACCCCCAGCACTGAGGGGCACCTGCCAGCAGGCCCCCACTCATGTCCCACTCATGTCCCCTTGCACCCCCACCCCCCAGCAGTGCAGGGCACCTGCCATTAGGCCCCCACTCATGTCCCACTCATGTCCCCTTGCACCCCCCACCACTGAGGGGCACCTGCCAGCAGGCCCCCACTCATGTCCCACTCATGTCCCCTTGCACCCGCACCCCCAGCAGTGCAGGTCACCTGCTAGCAGGCCCCCACTCATGTCCCACTCATGTCCCCTTGCACCCCCACCCCCCAGCAGTGCAGGGCACCTGCCAGCAGGCCCCCACTCATGTCCCCTTGCACCCCCACCCCCCCAGCACTGAGGGGCACCTGCCAGCAGGCCCCCACTCATGTCCCACTCATGTCCCCTTGTACCCCCACCCCCCAGCAGTGCAGGGAACCTGCCAGCAGGCCCCCACTCATGTCCCAATCATGTCCCCTTGCACCCCCACCCCCAGCAGTGCAGGGCACCTGCCAGCAGGCCCCCACTCATGTCCCCTTGCACCCCCACCCCCCAACATTACGGGGCACCTGCCAGCAGGCCCCCACAAATGTCCCACTCATCTCCCCTTGCACCCCCACACCCCAGCAGTGTAGGGCACCTGCCATCAGGCCCCCACTCAAGTCCCACTCATGCCCCCTTGCACCCGCACCCCCAGCAGTGCAGGGCACCTGCCAGCAGACCCCCACTCATGTCCCACTCATGCCCCCTTGCACCCCCAACCCCCAGCACTGAGAGGCACCTTCCAGCAGGCCCCACTCATGTCCCACTCATGTCCCCTTGCACCCCCACCCCCCCCAGCAGTGCAGGGCACCTGCCAGCAGGCCCCCACTCATGTCCCCTTGCACCCCCACCCCCCAGCAGTGCAGGGCACCTGTCAGCAGGCCCCCACTCATGTCCCACTCATGTCTCCTTGCACCCCCAACCCCTAGCACTGAGGGGCACCTGCCAGCAGGCCCCCACTCATGTCCCACGCATGCCCCCTTGCACCCCCACCCCCCAGCAGGGCACCTGCCAGCAGGCCCCCACTCATGTCCCCTTGCACCCCCACCCCCCAGCACTGAGGGGCACCTGCCAGCAGGCCCCCACTCATGTCCCACTCATGTCCCCTTGTACCCCCACCCCCCAGCAGTGCAGGGCACCTGCCAGCAGGCCCCCACTCATGTCCCAATCATGTCCCCTTGCACCCCCACCCCCAGCAGTGCAGGGCACCTGCCAGCAGGCCCCCACTCATGTCCCCTTGCACCCCCATCCCCCAGCAGTGCAGGGAACCTGCCAGCAGGCCCCCACACATGTCCCCTTGCATCCACACCCCCCAGCAGTGCAGGGCACCTGCCAGCAGGCCCCCACTCATGTCCCCTTGCACCCCCACCCACCAGCAGTGCAGGGCACCTGCCAGCAGGCCCCCACTCATGTCCCACTCATGTCCCCTTGCACCCCCACCCCCCAGCAGTACAGGGAACCTGCCAGCAGGCCCCCACACATGTCCCCTTGCATCCACACCCCCCAGCCGTGCAGGGCACCTGCCAGCAGGTCCCCACTCATGTCCCCTTGCACCCCTACCCCTCAGCAGTGCAGGGCACCTGCCAGCAGGCCCCCACTCATGTCCCCAGCAGGCCCCCACTCATGCCCCCTTGGACCCCCACCCCCCTGCAGTGCAGGGCACCTGCCAGCAGGCCCCCACTCATGTCCCCTTGCACCCCCACCCCCCAGCAGTGTGGGGCACCTGCCAGCAGGCCCCCACTCATGTCCCCTTGCACCCCCAGCACTGAGGGGCACCTGCCAGCAGGCCCCCACTCATGTCCCACTCATGTCCCCTTGCACCCCCACCCCCCAGCAGTGCAGGGCACCTGCCATTAGGCTCCCACTCATGTCCCACTCATGTCCCCTTGCACCCCCACCCCCCACCACTGAGGGGCACCTGCCAGCAGGCCCCCACTCATGTCCCACTCATGTCCCCTTGTACCTCCACCCCCCAGCAGTGCAGGGCACCTGCCAGCAGGCCCCCACTCATGTCCCAATCATGTCCCCTTGCACCCCCACCCCCAGCAGTGCAGGGCACCTGCCAGCAGGCCCCCACTCATGTCCCCTTGCACCCCCACCCCCCAACACTACGGGGCACCTGCCAGCAGGCCCCCACAAATGTCCCACTCATGTCCCCTTGCACCCCCACACCCCAGCAGTGCAGGGCACCTGTCATCAGGCCCCCACTCATGTCCCACTCATGCCCCCTTGCACCCGCACCCCCCAGCAGTGCAGGGCACCTGCCAGCAGACCCCCACTCATGTCCCACTCATGTCCCCTTGCACCCCCAACCCCCAGCACTGAGAGGCACCTGCCAGCAGGCCCCACTCATGTCCCACTCATGTCCCCTTGCACCCCCCCAGCAGTGCAGGGCACCTGCCAGCAGGCCCCCACTCATGTCCCCTTGCACCCCCACCCCCCAGCAGTACAGGGCACCTGCCAGCAGGCCCCCACTCATGTCCCACTCATGTCCCCTTGCACCCCCAACCCCTAGCACTGAGGGGCACCTGCCAGCAGGCCCCCACTCATGTCCCACGCATGCCCCCTTGCACCCCCACCCCCCAGCAGGGCACCTGCCAGCAGGCCCCCACTCATGTCCCCTTGCACCCCCACCCCCCAGCACTGAGGGGCACCTGCCAGCAGGCCCCCACTCATGTCCCACTCATGTCCCCTTGTACCCCCACCCCCCAGCAGTGCAGGGCACCTGCCAGCAGGCCCCCACTCATGTCCCAATCATGTCCCCTTGCACCCCCACCCCCAGCAGTGCAGGGCACCTGCCAGCAGGCCCCCACTCATGTCCCCTTGCACCCCCATCCCCCAGCAGTGCAGGGAACCTGCCAGCAGGCCCCCACACATGTCCCCTTGCATCCACACCCCCCAGCAGTGCAGGGCACCTGCCAGCAGGCCCCCACTCATGTCCCCTTGCACCCCCACCCACCAGCAGTGCAGGGCACCTGCCAGCAGGCCCCCACTCATGTCCCACTCATGTCCCCTTGCACCCCCACCCCCCAGCAGTACAGGGAACCTGCCAGCAGGCCCCCACACATGTCCACTTGCATCCACACCCCCCAGCCGTGCAGGGCACCTGCCAGCAGGTCCCCACTCATGTCCCCTTGCACCCCTACCCCTCAGCAGTGCAGGGCACCTGCCAGCAGGCCCCCACTCATGTCCCCAGCAGGCCCCCACTCATGCCCCCTTGGACCCCCACCCCCCTGCAGTGCAGGGCACCTGCCAGCAGGCCCCCACTCATGTCCCCTTGCACCCCCACCCCCCAGCAGTGTGGGGCACCTGCCAGCAGGCCCCCACTCATGTCCCCTTGCACCCCCAGCACTGAGGGGCACCTGCCAGCAGGCCCCCACTCATGTCCCCTTGCACCCCCACCCCCCAGCAGTGCAGGGCACCTGCCATTAGGCTCCCACTCATGTCCCACTCATGTCCCCTTGCACCCCCACCCCCCACCACTGAGGGGCACCTGCCAGCAGGCCCCCACTCATGTCCCACTCATGTCCCCTTGTACCTCCACCCCCCAGCAGTGCAGGGCACCTGCCAGCAGGCCCCCACTCATGTCCCAATCATGTCCCCTTGCACCCCCACCCCCAGCAGTGCAGGGCACCTGCCAGCAGGCCCCCACTCATGTCCCCTTGCACCCCCACCCCCCAACACTACGGGGCACCTGCCAGCAGGCCCCCACAAATGTCCCACTCATGTCCCCTTGCACCCCCACACCCCAGCAGTGCAGGGCACCTGTCATCAGGCCCCCACTCATGTCCCACTCATGCCCCCTTGCACCCGCACCCCCCAGCAGTGCAGGGCACCTGCCAGCAGACCCCCACTCATGTCCCACTCATGTCCCCTTGCACCCCCAACCCCCAGCACTGAGAGGCACCTGCCAGCAGGCCCCACTCATGTCCCACTCATGTCCCCTTGCACCCCCCCAGCAGTGCAGGGCACCTGCCAGCAGGCCCCCACTCATGTCCCCTTGCACCCCCACCCCCCAGCAGTACAGGGCACCTGCCAGCAGGCCCCCACTCATGTCCCACTCATGTCCCCTTGCACCCCCAACCCCTAGCACTGAGGGGCACCTGCCAGCAGGCCCCCACTCATGTCCCACTCATGCCCCCTTGCACACCCACCGCCCAGCAGTGAAATGGCGATCTCACGACACAAACCAAAAGTCAAATATGTATATCTACACATGTCCGCCACACGAAGGCAGGCGGTAGCGTCCCTGCGCATTAAAAAAATGTGCCCTAACAAAAAGCCTGTATATACAGCTCTGATGAATGTCCCATACTGTGGCCCTCCCGGACAAATGACGTGCAAAGGGGTAGGTGACAAACACGGACATCCGCTGTGTCAAAAATAGTGTTTATTTCGGGGGTGCGCGGGATGTTTCACATGCGATTGTGCCTGGGCGAGCGCGGTACGTGTACTTAAGGGGCTCGCGGGAAGTTTTACACGCGATTGTGACTGGACGAGCAGGGTATGTGTACTTCAGGGGCTCGCGGGAAGTTTTACACGCGATTGGGCCTGGGCGAGCGGGGTACGTCTATTAACGGGGGGACGGGGAAGTACAGGAGCCAAATGCGCGGAACGCCCACACGTACGTGCCAAAAAAGACGCGCTAATCTGGAAACACGTACGCCAGCAGGAAGCAGGCGTACGTGGACCCACGCAGCATAAAAGTGCATGCAAACAACAAGCAAGCTCAGACGCCAGGATGAATATACCGTTCCTAGGAGCAGTGGTCGTGGGATACCGCAGGAGGAGGAGGAAGATAGTCAGGCCCAGAATTTTCACACCCAGAACCAGCCTTTTTGGCATGCCTGATGACCAGGTGTATGGGAGGTACAAGTTTCCACCTCACATAATACTTGACCTGGTCAGTGATTGGGAGGATGACCTCACATCACCCACCCTCTGCTCGCAAGCACTCAGCCCCCTGGAGAAGGTCCTCAATGTTCTGCACTTTTTGGCCACCGGATCATTTCAGCAGACAAGTGCCATAGTGGGGGGGGGGTATCACAGGCCACGCAGTCACGCTGCCTACACCAGGTCTTGGCCATCATGACTACACGCCCATCAGTCCGCGGGCACATATACCTGCCCAGAACACCTGCAGAAAGGCAGGCTGCCGTGCAGGATTTCTACGGGGTGGCACAACTCCCCAAAGTCCTAGGTGCAATTGATGGCACCCATGTGGCTCTACGTCCTCCCAGGGCATCAGAGCACATCTATAGAAACCGCAAGCACAGGCATTCCATCAATGTCCAGGTAGTATGTGATGCCAAGGGAATCATCACCTCAGTATGTGCCAACTATCCAGGGTCCACCCACGACAGTTTCATTTACAGAATGTCAACCCTAAACCGGGACCTAGAAGCTGGGCGGCATGGCGATACATGGCTGCTCGGTGAGTATAAATGCCACAGCACATGCATGCATGCCAGATACTGAGTAATGTCACAACCCTACTAATGGTGCCCATCACCACCTTCCCAGGGGACAGTGCCTACCCTCTGAGCACCCACATGATGACGCCAATTCGGAACCCCACCACGCCACCCGAGGTAAGATACAACACAGCCCATATTGCAACCCGGGGCATAGTGGAGCGCACATTCGGAGTGCTCAAGTCACGCTTTCGCTCCCTTGACCGTTCTGGCGGGCAGCTGTTATACGCTCCCCCAGTAGTGTGCAGGATCATAGTGGCAGCATGTGTCCTGCACAACGTTGCAACACGCCGGGGCCTGCCGCTGGACATGGTGGTATCCCCACATCCCCAACCACATGCACGCCCGCTACGCATGGGAGGGGAAGGGCACGGGGTGAGGCAGCCCGAACGCAGCTGGTGGCTAATTACTTCACTTAGAATCACACCCCTGTGGAGTGCACCCAGCCCTGCCACATACCAGCTGACAATCGATGATGACACAAGGGACAGTGAACTGTCACAACCATACCAGCCTGAGATTGGTCACCTGGAAGTGTCACAATGTGTGTATCCCTACCTACAGAAACACCACCAATGCTGTGTCATCAAAAGACACTTGCTGCTAAATGCATTACCCCCTTGCAAAATACAACATGAGAACAGTGCCATGTCACCCAACCCCTCCCCAGCACCACCACCCAACACACCATGGCATGTCATGCTATGTGAGAGCAAACAAAGCAATCCCGAAAACCTGACACAAGTGTCACAAAGTACAGTGTCCCTAATCGAAACTGCGAAACTGGCCACACACAATATGCTCCCAGTAATGTTGAACTAACAACACACATGACCAAATACTTACCAACAATACAATGCAGCTACACAAGCTCAAACATAACTAAAACATGACAGTACTAAGTTAAAGTAGTCGTAGTCTTACAACCTGAATATGCCACCACATCGCCCCCTTCCAACTGTAGTCTTGCAGGCTTCAAAACTTGTCTGTGTACTGCATACAACATTGACTCCATCTCCAAAGTAGACGGCCTTGTGAAGACATGAGGAATGAACCTGCAAATTCAGAGGTAGACATGGAAGCAGAAGCATACATAATTCCAACATGCAGTGTACAATACAACAACAATATACACAAGGAATGTCTACACAGTATTGACTACAGACTGCCCACACAGCTCATGGGAGCCCAACATCACTGTGTACATCACTGTCACTTGGTCACACCCTTTGCAAGCCCATGGAAACGGGAAGCAGGAGGGGTGTGTCTCACGAACCCAAGCATTGAACCCAAACTCAGGACAAGCCTGCATGTGCCCAGCCGGAATACAGTGGATGCCCACGGGAGCCACACAAGGCAACACACTGTTAAAAAATAATCAAAAATAAAAAATCAAAAATCAAAAATGGCCAAGTGGGGGCCGGGGTGGAGGGAGGCCACCCAGGAGGTCCGAGGACAGGGTGTGCACCAACAGCCACCTGTGTGGATGTTGGGAAAAAAACACCTCCATGGGCTCATGGCCTGCACGGCTATGCCAATGTGGGAGAACTGCTGCTGTCGCTCTCATTACCCTTTGCTGCTGCCATAGGAGGTGGTGGTGCTATGGGAGGCAGCCCACGCAAAGCCCTGGGATGGTCCTCCATGGCAGCAAGCATGCGGGTGTGGAAGGTCTCGTTCTGGAGGATTATAGTGCGGAGATCCCCATGCAGCACCTGACGTGATGCCCGGATCTCCTCCCGAGTTGCCTGCATCTCAGCTGAGAGCGAACGTGTGAGCCACTCCAGCTGCTGTTCTGTCCTCAAGTTAGTGGAAGTCTCAAGGTCAACAAGAGTCGTCCTGAGGTGATGGAGTTCTACCCTCAGGGCTTCCCTGTGGCCCTGGGACTCTATTGATATCGATTGGCGTAGAGTCTCCAGTGCCGCCCGTCTGTCCCTGTTGGACGCCAACATGTCCTCCCTGTGTGATTGGCAAATGGAGTCTGATGCCTGCTGTAGTAGCTCCATCTGCCTTTCAAGGGGGACAATGGAAGTGGCCACCCTCTCCATTGCTTGAGCCATCATCTCAACTGATGCTGCCTGTTGGGTTGCCATACCGTAAATGGATTGTTCCCATGCGGTATTGCCTGGTGGCGTACGGACACTGCGTCGCATTGGCGGGCACCACACCTGTTTGGGGCAAGGCGATCTGCGCCTTGCTGTGCCGCCACTGCCTGAGGCTGTAGGACTGCGTTCCCCCTCTGATCTGCTGGCCCAGGAACAGGATCAGATGTTGTGGAGTGTGACCCTGCACCCGTAACCGCCAAAGGCTGACTAACCAACACTGACATCCCCATAGAGGGTTCTACCCCTGGTGCAGGTGGGTTGGACAGAACAGAACCCCTTCCAGAAACCCTTACCTGCGATGCCACATACAACACCTGAATAGAGGTCTGGGGAGGTGCACCCAGAGACACCCCTGGACAGAATCGTCTGCAGCAAGAGTGGGTTCTCACCCACCACCACACCACGTCCCCCACTGGTGGCCGTTTGTGCCTCAGGTTCCTCCTGGTTCTGCACCATCTCCTTAACCTCAACAGCATCAAATGCGTCATCCCCTGCAAAAACATGAAAGACAAAAAATGGAAACAGACATTAGCACCATAGCACACAAATAGTCCTGACAAGCTACGGAACCAGTACATGATTTACACATGTCCCACGACTATAACCCTCCCATGCATGCACTGTCACAGAGTTGGAAGGGGAGGCAAAAGTCTGACACTGATGACACCAAGATGGAAGAGCAACACATTTGCTGCATGCTGGGTAGCACTGCCATCACACATTGGCCTGTGAGTGGCATGTCCTATATACATAAATGACACATGCCATCACACAGATGGCATGTACCATAGCCATGGTACATTCCACAAGTACATCCATATGTCAGTGAATGAGTACTGTCACCCATCCATGTGAGATGGACATGAAGAGATGAAAAATGCCACATAGTGTGAAAAGATACGCCATGTGCCACACACTGCAACACATCCAGTGTACAAAAATACAGTGATTGCAGGGCCATGTACACATCAATGGTTGTGCACTTCAACATGACAGGAAACAACTAGCATGTTCCACATTCAAACAGGCCCATAAACATCATGTGATCAGGACAATACTCATTCAGCCTGTATGGTCAAATCATTCAACTACCAAGGTGACACATGTGGGCCAATGTGGGGTTCTTCAATGACAGAAGCATGTCACATATGTCACAATAGTGCTGAGGAATGTGTTGCAAAAGTGGGAGAATTGAAACAATCAGCCTGAAAGAAAACTGAAAAATACAAACAATGTTGTTGCATGATGCCACTTCAAGGGCAACTGCCGTAATGTTGCGCTAAATTACTACTGTGGGCATAAGGGATAGTGTCACACCCAAATTCAAGGCTGCAGAATGTTTTGGATGAAGCACATGGGTGACCCATACTACTCAGTCACACACACCCTCGCCTGGCACTCAATCAGAACCCGTCACCCAAACAACATACACATGCATTACACACACACGCATCGGCACTCACCGGACAATGTGTCATAATCGGGTAGTTCTCCCACACCTCAGATTTGTTCTTCTGTGACGAAGGTCCCAGCAACAGACTCATGTTCAGTGAGTTTGTTGTCCTCTTGTGGAGACCCACCGCCAGTCACCAGAGTAGCGGCATGACTTGAGGCCAGCTTGTCCTTTGCTCTGCGTTTCAGGTCGTTCCACCGCTTGTAGCAATCATCAGCTGAGCGCCTCACAAATCCAAGGGCACTTATGTGGTTGGCGATGGTCTGCCAGTGTGCCTTACGTTGACCAGGTGTGGTCTTGGACCCTGCAGTCACCACCATTTCGTGGCTATGTTGCAACACATAGCTCACAAGTGCATTAAGTTCCGAATCATTGAAGCAAGGCTTCCTTGAGGTACCGGAGTGCGTAGCCATGCCTGGGGTCTCAGCCTGTCGTGCCAGAGCACCCTTCTTCCTCTTTTTAGAAGGTGGAGCGGAGCCAGAGTGGCTAACGCCGCCCTGGTCAGTAGGGGCAGAATCGCCGGTGGACTGGGTTGTTGGAGTGTGCAAATGCACATTGACCATAGGACTTGGTGCAGGCATTGTTTGAAGTGTGATGTTGGCAGGGGGAACATCAGTATGATGGACCAGTACCAACACTGTCCTGGCTGGGAGAGTCAGAATTGGGGCAGATGGAGCTGCAGCTGCCCCTGCAGCCTCACCACCCTGCATACTTGGGGCAGCAGATGACATAGCTGCCCCAGATCTACGTGGCTTGGTGACAACTTGCACCGGCACACGTGGCCTAGACTTGATGACCTAGAAGTCAGCCAGGGAGTCATCCTGTGCCAGGTCAGGTGCCACAAGGGCTGAGCTGGGATGGTCTCAGCCACGTTTCCCTCAACCATGGAGGGGACATGGGTGTCCCTGATTGGTCCTCCACACATGGGGGTATAGAGGCACCCTGCAAATCCTGGCCACGTCCCCTACCGTGCCCACCACATCCACCTTTTGAAGGTCGGCCACCTTTGCCTCCCTTACCGCTTGGTCACCTCCCAACCATGGCACTGATGTTGTTGTGTGTATGGGAGGAGCAGTAAACTATTGTCCTGGCCAATTGGGGATCAAAGGGGTAGGGTACTAGATGGAATTCGTACCCTAGTGCTCTAACAAGGCTGTCTGTGACCCCTGGGGGAAGATGACGGGTCACACAACGCACAGGCAGCCCAAAAACAAAAATAAACGTGCACGCAACCTCTCGTAGACCACGTGCGTGGAAAAATGAACCGGCACTACGCTGTGGCACCCAGAAACACAAAAATAAGCGTACGCGTGATACACGCAGCCTACAATGACCTCTGAAGGGGTACGCGACACACGGGGCAAGCACAGTTGCTAAGTACGTGCGGAACTCACCGTCTGCTTGAAAAAAGAACGTGAAAAATAAGCGCGTGTGCGTGTTGGCAAAACCCTCGCCAAAAGAAGAATTGTACACTGTCTGAGGAGACAGGACAAAAGGAGAAGTGAACACTGTTTGAGGGAACAGGCCCAAAAAAAGCAGAAAAATGAAAGCTGTCAGAGGTAATAGGGAGTATGAACTTGAAACGCTGTGAAGTAATCGCGTGGGAACCGACAAGAAGTACAGAATCAACCCATTCGCTCTCCACAAAAAGCACATACAAGGAAATGGCGTCCTACACATACCTTTTAAACCGGCCCACACGTACACGTCACTTACGTGTGTACACGTCCTTTCCTCCAATTACACGCGCTGACACTCGGACGTGCAGCTTTTCCATGTGTGCTCTGTCATCACGTGCTATGAGGTAAACACCCGCGCGCGTCACGTCACAGACGCACTTACGCGCTAAGGGCCTTTGGTCCAATGAAATCGCGTACGTGCGCTGACGCGCTTACGCGCTAAGGGCCTTTCCTCGAATTACACAGTGACGTGCAAGATTTTCACGTGCCAAATCACTCCGTATCAAGCTGGCCACGTGTTCACACACGGAAGACCACGCTCCTGCCCAGAAGGCCGAATTACTGCCTCCCAGAGCCCCGAGCACGCTCCCACCTGCCATCTGCTGCTGCCTGATTGCCTGCTGCCCACGTGCCCTGCCATTTGCTGCCTGCACGTCAGCCAGGGGTGCTGTTGCTGTGACCACCCCTACTGGAACCGAAGACTCCTGACTGGTATTCCATCGTTCACAGCCCAGCCCCAGGACCCAGTTGCCCACCCACTCCTGCCTCTGGGGTTGCCATGTCCAGCACTACACCATCTGGCGGCACTGGCAACCCCCAGCCAGAGAGGCAGAGGGCCACCAGCTTCACTGCCACCGAAGTTGGTGTTCTGGTGGAGCAAGTCCTGGGGCAGTATGATGCCCTCTTCGGAAGGCCGCGCGCCGACAAGGAAGGACGGACCAGGATCTCGACGGACATCGTGACTGCCATCAACGCGGAGGGGGTGGCAGTCAACGAATTCCATCATGTCAAGAAGCGCTGGGAGGACTTCAGGTCCAGGACACTCAACAAGACCAGGCACCTCTTGAAGGCAGCGGATGCTAAGGGGCCCCGGGGCCACCTGTCGGAAGACCAAATGAGGGTCCTGGAACGCGTATGCCCAGCGCTCCACGTCCAGGTCCTTGAGAGGCACACCCGTCTGGAGTCGAGCGGTAAGTGTACATGCATACTGATTGGAAGCTGTGCGTGTGGTGGTGTGCCAGTAGTGTGCAGGTTGCACATGTGGTATTGTAGGGCCATGTATGGATGTGTATGTACAGGGCCATGAGGCTGACACATGCGAGTCCTTTCATGTGTGAGACACATAGATGGTGTATTTGTGGGTAAGTGTTAGGCAGAAACCTGTGCAGTTCCCTCTGGGACCACTGCAAAAGATTTAGGACTACAGGCGTTGGCGGTGAACCCACTTGGTAGCAGTCTGCACCACACAGATTCACGTGGTAGCTGTGGCTGAGCAGTCAGACTTCTCTCAAGAAAAGTTGAGCAGTATGTGGAGTATACAAAATAGGGCAATTCTTCACAGCAAGACAAGCAAACACGCAACGAGGCTTAGTGTAAAGATATTAAGGTATTTATTTATAACAGAACATCTATGAAAAACACTAAGGCAAATCACGGCAAACAAATCAAACACAATTACTCTACGGAGTAGAATACGATCAATCCCCCTAGCAATATTTCAACAACTCTAGGTTCTACCGGTATCACTTATTTTCAGACAGAGGTGTCTACCTCAACCTAGATGCCACTCGAACATTAATTAGGATGGGAGAGAAAAAGATAGGCAGGCCATGAAATCAACACAGTTCAATCCTTCGCGAATAAAATGCAAGTCAGGAAGGCAAGATTCACAATAGATCATGAAGTTCAGAGGCCAGGCCCACTCGGAGAGAGGCAAGGCGCGATGTCCCAAAAAGTCTCTAGTGGAGATGCATTCAAGTCTTAGTAGCAAATTGTTATCGGCAGGTTGAACCAGTTCAGAACGATAAATGAGAAAAGCTTGTAGGCGACCCAACGGAAAGGAGAGGATTAAGACACCTCGCTCAATCCGATCAAAAGGGAAGCCAGGCAGACACAGTACCTTGTTGTGGAGGGCAGCTCCGGCGGGGGCAGTTGTTCCTGGTGGTGGATGCACGTCGGGTCTTTGCCAAGAGTAGAGAGGTTCTCGTCGTCGAAGAAAAAGGAAGTCCGGTGCACCACCAGGGAAGAGACAAGCCGCGGAGTGCTCCGTCACAAGGCACCACCTTTTGGTCGCGGTACAGGTGTAGTGGCTATCCGGTTGCCGGGGCGCTCTGCACGGGCAATTCGACCACTGCGTCCTGAGGCGAATAAAAAGCAAAGGGGGCTGGTTGTTCCCACCAGCCAGGGGAAGAGACTCTCCGGCAGGGAGATCTCCTCTGTCATCGGGAAGTGGTGAGTCGGTTCCACAGGGCTCCATCGGAGGTGTCGTCGTGCAGGTTGGCTCAGCGTTGCCCTCGTCGGATTCTTAGGTCCTGTGGCGACTTCTGAAGATCCAGTCCCAAAAGCCCTGCTTTTATGCAGAAAACCCCCATTCATTCAGCCTAGCTGTCAATCAACACATGCTAAGTGGTGAGCGGGAAGGCTCACCACTTGGGCCAATCACTCCAGAGTGCGACCGGAGTTGGCAAGGCAACTCGGTCCAGGGTGCCTAAACCCCCTCCCACACCCCTGTGGTAACCCAGACAGAATGGCACCACTTTGGAGGGTCTTTGTACAGAGCCCGCCAAAAGTGGAACAAAGGGCTCGACCTTTGGTTTAGGAGTCACAGAGACGAACACAGACGCCATTTTACAAACCGAGTTCTGGCAGAAAATACCATCCGATAAACTTATTTAAGATAAGTAGATCGGTGGTACGTTAGAGATTAACGAGAAAAAGTATCAATCTCCAACAATGGGACGAATCCCATAGGGTTATGTCCGGGGTCGAACATAACAAGTAGTTTCCACTGCCACCAGCCAAAACTCGACGAGGGGGGACGGGACAGTGCCCCCTCGAGTAACAGGTCCAGGAGTAATCGAATTACCCCTACTAGTACGTCCACAATAAGATGGTTTGTACTAGTCCTGTTAGTAAATTTAGGTCTAGTAAAGCCAATGGTGACTTTACATGCCCGGGGAGACAGTAGTCAGTCCCCGGGTATGGAGTCTATGGTGGAGGACCGCTAGAACGCCCCAGTGTTACGGCACGTATGGTGCGGTGTAACACACATAGAAAAACATATGAGACCCTATGGAGTAAAAGACCCCATAGCCCATCGAACACATTGACATTTCAAAGGAATTACACACACATACATGTCCAGAGTGGGAGAAAAGAGTCTCACTCTTGGCAGGATGGAAAAAACAAACTCCCGAAATCCAGCAAAGCTGCTGGGGGACTCACTAGGTTAGGAAATTCAGCCTAAACAGAGAATTCTCCCTAACACTCGCCCCCCCCCCCCAGACTAAGGGACAGGAGGATTTAATCCACTCCTGGATGAATCTCATACCTCTAGTCGATGACATACATCCTAGAGAGACCATCAGCATTTTGGTGGTGACATCCCGACCTGTGCTCAATGGTGAAATCAAACCCTTGCAGGCAGATCGACCATCTCAATAGTTTTGGGTTTTCCCCTTTCATTTGCATTAACCATCTCAAGGGTTGGTGGTCAGTCTGAATGACGAAAGTAGAACCATACAAGTACGGCCTAAACTTCTTCAGAGCCCACACGATAGCAAAGCACTCTCTTTCGATTGTTGCCCACCTTGTTTCAGGATTCTTCAGCTTGCGGCTGATGAAGCAAACGGGGTGCTCCCTACCTTTCCCATCCAGTTGACTGAGTACGGCACCTATTCCTACATTTGAAGCATCTGTCTGCACAATGAAGTGTTGGCGGTAATCAGGAGCTCTGAGTACTGGGGCTTGGCAAAGAGCCTTTTTCAGGTTTTCAAAAGCCTGATTGCACTCCTCGTTCCATTTAACCTTTTTAGGAAATTTGGGCGAGGAGATGACATTCAGTGGAGAAGCTATGGTCCCATAGTTCTCTATAAAATTCCTGTAATACCCAGTGAGGCCTAGGAAGGCTCTCACCTGGGTTTGAGTAGTCGATGTTGTCCAATTTTGCACAGCTTCAATCTTACTGAGCAAAGGCCTTATTTCTCCACCGCCTACCTCATGCCCAAGATAGAAACTCCTTACTCTGTCCAATTTGGCATTTACTCGCCTTTATGGTCAGATTGGCTCGTCCAAGAGCCTGCAAAACATCTCTCAGGTGGGTTACATGTTCTTCCCAGGAATTGCTGAACACTGCGATGTCATCCAAGTATGCCATGCAGAAGTCCTCCATCCCATTCAGAACCTGGTTTACCATCCGTTGAAACGTAGCAGGTGCATTCTTCAATCCGAAAGGCATTACCTTAAACTGGTATAAGCCAACGGGGGTAGAAAATGCAGTTTTCTCCTTGGCATGGTCTGTCAGGGCTATTTGCCAATATCCTGACGTCAAGTCAAATGTGCTGAGGAACTTGGCGGCGCCAAGTTTATCCACCAACTCATCTGTTCTTGGCAAAGGGTGGGCATCAGTCTTGGTGACTGCATTAAGAGCTGTATAATCCACGCAGAATCTAAGTTCTTTAGATCTGGCCTTTGGTACTAACACAACTGGCCTGACCATGGACTAGTAGAGGGCTCTATTACCCCGAGATCGAGCATCTTGCTGACCTCACCTTTGATGTGGGTTCGTACGTTTTCTGACATGCGGTATCCTCTGCTTTTGACTGGCAGACAGTCACCAGTGAGTATGTCGTGCTGGCCCCAAGGGGTCAAGCCTGGTGAAAGCGAGAACAGAGAGGCAAACTGATTCAACATGGATTTGCACTCTTCTTGTTGCTCGGGTGTCAGATTGGAGGAGAGATTTACTCCTTCAATTTTTTCATCTAAAGGCAAGCCTCTGAGGAGATCCGGAAGAGCTTCACTCTCTTCTTCTTCCTCGGAAGATGCTAGAAGCAACGCTCCTACATCAGGTCGTGAGACATACGCGTTAAGTCGGTTGGTGTGAAAGACTGTCGGAGCCTCCTTGGGATTGCCCAAGTCCACCAGATAGTTAACCTCTCCGAGTTTACCCACTACTCGGAAGGGTCCCATCCACTTATCTTGCAAGGCCCTCTGCCTTGTTGGGATCATAACGAGAACGAGCTGGTCTTGAGCGAACTCAACCATGTTAGCCTTTTGATCGTGCCAGTGCTTGACCAATGCTTGTCCAGCTTTCAAGTTATCGCTTGCTTCCGTCATCATGTGTGACATTCTCCTCCGGAGTCCTATCACGTAGTCAGTCACTCTGACTGGCTTGGGGGAAGGAGCACTCTCCAACCCCTCCTTAATCAGGGCCAATTAACCTCTGACGGGATGACCATAGAGTAGTTCGAAGGGAGAGTAACCTACTCCCACCTGAGGGACTTCTCTATAAGCAAAGAGAAGGCATGGCAGTAGAAGGTCCCACTTACGCTTAAGGGGTTCCTCTAAAGCACCTATCATGCTCTTCATGGTTCGGTTGAACCGTTCTACCAACCCATTGGTTTGTGGGTGGTAGGCTGTTGAGAACCTGTAAGTAACTCCACAGGTTTTCCACATGGCTTTCATGTAGTGGGACATAAAGTTTGACCCCCTGTCAGAGATTACTTCCTTAGGAAACCCGACCATAGTAAAAATACCAAGGAGGGCCTTAGCCACAGCCGGAGCCGTAACAGTCCTCATAGGAATTGCCTCAGGATACCTAGTAGCATGGTCTACTACAACAAGGATAAACCTGTTGCCTGAGGAGGTTGGAGGATCAAGGGGACCAACGATGTCAATCCCTACTCTCTCAAATGGGACTCCCACAACTGGGAGAGGCACTAAAGGTGCCACATTCTTGGAGCCAACCTTACCAGAGATCTGGCAGGTGTGGCAGCTCCTGCAGTGTTTTTCTACTTCGGCCCCCATCTTCGGCCAATAGAAGTAGAGAGAGAGCCTTTCCTTAGTCTTCTTGAAACTCAAGTGACCAGCCAAAGGAATCTTGTGGGCTAACTGCAAGAACTGTGGTCTGTTCTCTTGGGGTACTACAAGTCGTTTGTAGTCTCCAGGTGCAGACTCGGTCGGTTCACTGTAGAAGAGGCCATCTTCCCAGTGCAACCTGTATTTCCCAGGCTCTTGCCCTTCAGCCTGAGCTTCTGCCTGGTGGCGAAGACCTTCCAGAGTTGGACATTCTCTCTGTCCCTTACTGAAGTCTGCCCTGCTGGGTCCACCTTCTGCCAGTAAAGACTGCAGCTCAGGATGGTCAACAGGATCCAGATCTCCAATGAGTTCCTGGCCTTCCATTAGCTCTTCCTCAGAGTCTAATTCTACCACACAGGGTCGTACCTCCCTCTCAGCCTCGGCTGGAGGTGGAGTTACGGGTGTAACTTTGGACAACCGGGGGGAAGTCCGTGTTGGCTGCACTGGAATGCTGGCTGCTGGTTTCGGGATAGAAGCCTTAGGTTTCCCTTTCGCTTCTGATGTCTTGGAGACAGCGGCCGACAATTCCAGTGGAGCAGGAGTGATTTCTTTCTTCATCATCTCCCCGAGAGTACCGCGCATGGTCCTCTCTCTTGCAGGTCTGGTTAGCTCCTGTAACCGTTTACTAGGAGGTCTGGGAGTATGCGATACAACTCCGAGAGTTTTTAAATTGTTACCCAACAGTACGCGTCCTGGTACCTCACTCTGTATGTTGACAGGTATCTTCACAGTCATGCCGTTACACTGGATGAGAACTGGTAATTGGGGAAGCATCTGCACAGGCCCTCCAGCTAACTTGGTGAGCCGTTTGGGTCCCTTAGCAACATCCTCGGCCTGAAAAAATGATTTATCCACCACAGTTATGCTGGCCCCAGTGTCCCTAATGGCAGGAGTCTCCTGACCAGTAACTCCGCAGGTTTTTCACATGGCTTTCATGTAGTTGGACATAAAATTTGACCCCCTGTCAGAGATTACTTCCTTCGGGAACCCGACCCTAGTAAAAATACCAAGGAGGGCCCTTGCCACAGCCGGAGCCGTAACAGTCCTCATAGCAATTGCCTCAGGATACCTAGTAGCATGGTCTACTACAACAAGGATAAACCTGTTGCCTGAGGAGGTTGGAGGATCAAGGGGACCAACAATGTCAATCCCTACTCTCTCAAATGGGACTCCCACAACTGGGAGAGGCACTAAAGGTGCCACATTCTTGGAGCCAACCTTACCAGAGATCTGGCAGGTGTGGCAGCTCCTGCAGTGTTTTTCTACTTCGGCCCCCATCTTTGGCCAATAGAAGTAGAGAGAGAGCCTTTCCTTAGTCTTCTTAAAACTCAAGTGACCAGCCAAAGGAATCTTGTGGGCTAACTGCAAGAACTGTGGTCTGTTCTCTTGGGGGACTACAAGTCGTTTGTAGTCTCCAGGTGCAGACTCGGTCGGTTCACTGTAGAAGAGGCCATCTTCCCAGTGCAACCTGTATTTCCCAGGCTCTTGCCCTTCAGCCTGAGCTTCTGCCTGGTGGCGAAGACCTTCCAGAGTTGGACATTTTCTCTGTCCCTTACTGTAGTCTGCCCTACTGGGTCCACCTTCTGCCAGTAAAGACTGCAGCTCAGGATGGTCAACAGGATCCAGATCTCCAATGAGTTCCTGGCCTTCCATTAGCTCTTCCTCAGAGTCTAATTCTACCACACAGGGTCGTACCTCCCTCTCAGCCTCGGCTGGAGGTGGAGTTACGGGTGTAACTTTGGACAACCGGGGGGAAGTCCGTGTTGGCTGCACTGGAATGCTGGCTGCTGGTTTCGGGATAGAAGCCTTAGGTTTCCCTTTCGCTTCTGATGTCTTGGAGACAGCGGCCAACAATTCCAGTGGAGCAGGAGTGATTTCTTTCTTCATCATCTCCCCGAGAGTACCGCGCATGGTCCTCTCTCTTGCAGGTCTGGTTAGCTCCTGTAACCGTTTACTAGGAGGTCTGGGAGTATGCGATACAACTCCGAGAGTTTTTAAATTGTTACCCAACAGTACGCGTCCTGGTACCTCACTCTGTATGCTGACAGGTATCTTCACAGTCATGCCGTTACACTGGATGAGAACTGGTAATTGGGGAAGCATCTGCACAGGCCCTCCAGCTAACTTGGTGAGGCGTTTGGGTGCCTTAGCAACATCCTCAGCCTGAAAAAATGATTTATCCACCACAGTTATGCTGGCCCCAGTGTCCCTAATGGCAGGAGTCTCCTGACTATTCACCTGGACACTGTCCTTATAATACTCTTTAGTATTATCGGGGATAGAATTATAGACATCTAAATTCTGTTGTTCCCACAACCCCAGAGATACTAAAGAAACGCTGGCTGAGACTCCAATGGGTTCGTCAGCTAGCAGTAGAAAGTTTCCACTTGCCATTTGGACTTCCTCCTCTGGAGCGAAGGCTAAGGAGGCAAGCTGGACCCCTGAAGGTTTACCCTTACATTTGGGATCTCCTTTCACGTGGTCAGTCGAGCCACAAACAAAGCATTTACCGAATGCTTTCTGGAATGGTGGCTTGTTCTGACCTCCTTCCGGTTTGGCACCAGAAGACACACTATTCTGCTGTGGTTTTCCCGGTGGCTTACCGTTATTAGAATTCTCTTTTGAGTCTTTTTTTGGCTGTTTTCCCTCATCCTTTTTCTGAGTTGCCCCAGAATCCTTATGAGTAGCCCTGTTGGCAACCCACAAGTCAACAGCCTTAGCTAGTGCCCGGGAATCCAATTCCTTCGAATCAGCCAAGTGCTGTCTGAGCTCAGGAGAACAGGCATCATAAATAGACTCCAACATAAAAAGATTCCTCATACCCTCATAAGTGTTCACTTTGTAACCCTTAACCCATCCCTCTAAGTTTTTCAACCCTTCACTCACCCAGGTAGCCCAATGGGTACCATCATGCTTTTTGAGGATTCTAAACCTCTTAAGATACTGGGAAGGGGTCTTCCCGAATCTAGCTATTAAAGCTAGTTTCACACTTTCGTAATCCGTCTTATCCGCCTCCCCCAACTCCATTACCACATCAGTCGCAACAGGAGGGAGCCTAGAGTAAAGCATTCCCGGTGATGTCCTGGAGCCCATGATTGTATTCAAACAGTTTCAACCAATGCAACACATCCAATCTCGGTTCATACATACCCACTAATTCCTTCGGCATCCGGGGTCTTTTGGGACTGGAGCTCCTAGAGGAACCAGAGGAGAGAGAAGCATTTTCCATAGACAACTTTTTCATCTCTAACTCGTGATTAAGTTCTATTTCCCTGAGTCTTAACTCAGCTTGCTTCTGCTGAGCCTGGGCATTCATCTGTCTGAACTCAAGCTCTTGGTTTCGTTCAGACTGAGCCAAGAACCGTTTGTATTCTAGTTCGAGCTTCATTTTTTCAAGTTCAAAATAAGCAGGGTTACTTGTCGGACCTGGTATGGGCCCCGTAGGCACAGCTGGTAAGGCGGGTAGAGGAGCAGGGGAGACAGTTTCGTTAGCCTCTCCGTCCTCGTCAGCTTCTTCATCGCTATCATCACAATTACGATTCAGATCAACACCATCACTGTTATCTACAGTCGCTGGAGAGATTGGTTCCTCTGAACCAGTACCCAGACTTTGGTTCGCCAGCAATCTCTCGATTAGTTCTAACTTCTTGCCTTTTACAGAAAGATTCTCTTGCCTACAGAGAGCTCGCAGACTCTCAGTATTTTCACCTGATAAGGACTCTTGGCTGTAAATTTCCATCGTAGATATGTTTTTTGAAAGTTGCTTTTTGTGCAAAGTTTTGTGGTTAGTTTTCCTACAGTGTCGAAAAGCACTCTAAACTGTATACTCGATACAAATCCCACCGCTGTACACCAGTGTTAGGCGGAAACCTGTGCAGTTCCCTCTGGGACCACTGCAAAAGATTTAGGACTACAGGCGTTGGCGGTGAACCCACTTGGTAGCAGTCTGCACCACACAGATTCACGTGGTAGCTGTGGCTGAGCAGTCAGACTTCTCTTAAGAAAAGTTGAGCAGTACGTGGAGTATACAAAATAGGGCAATTCTTCACAGCAAGACAAGCAAACACGCAACGAGGCTTAGTGTAAAGATATTAAGGTATTTATTTATAACAGAACATCTATGAAAAACACTAAGGCAAATCACGGCAAACAAATCAAACACAATTACTCTACGGAGTAGAAAACAATCAATCCCCCTAGCAATATTTCGACAACTCTAGGTTCTACCGGTATCACTTATTTTCAGACAGAGGTGTCTACCTCAACCTAGATGACACTCGAACATTAATTAGGATGGGAGAGAAAAAGGTAGGCAGGTCATGA
Source organism: Ambystoma mexicanum (assembly GCF_040938575.1). Lineage (NCBI taxonomy): Eukaryota > Metazoa > Chordata > Amphibia > Caudata > Ambystomatidae > Ambystoma > Ambystoma mexicanum. The sequence continues at coordinate 287,874,421 of NC_090930.1, read as the reverse complement.
AATCAACACAGTTCAATCCTTTGCGAATAAAATGCAAGGCAGGAAGGCAAGATTCACAATAGATCATGAAGTTCAGAGGCCAGGCCCACTCGGAGAGAGGCAAGGCGCAATGTCCCAAAAAGTCTCTAGTGGAGATGCATTCAAGTCTTAGGAGCAAATTGTTATCGGCAGGTTGAACCAGTTCAGAACGATAAATGAGAAAAGCTTGTAGGCGACCCAACGGAAAGGAGAGGATTAAGACACCTCGCTCAATCCGATCGAAAGGGAAGCCAGGCGGACACGGTACCTTGCTGTGGAGGGCTGCTCCGGCGGGGGCAGTTGTTCCTGGTGGTGGATGCACGTCGGGTCTTTGGCAAGAGTAGAGAGGTTCTCGTCGTCGAAGAAAAAGGAAGTCCGGTGCACCACCAGGGAAGAGACCAGCCGAGAAGTGCTCCGTCACAAGGCACCACCTTTTGGTCATCGTACAGGGGTAGTGGCTATCCGGTTGCCGGGGTGCTCTGCACGGGCAATTTGACCACTGTGTCCTGAGGCGAATAAAAAGCAAAGGGGGCTGGTTATTCCCACCAGCCAGAGGAAGAGACTCTCCGGCAGGGAGATCTCCTCTGTCGTCGGGAAGTGGTGAGTCGGTTCCGCAGGGCTCCACCGGAGGTGTCGTCGTGCAGGTCGGCTCAGCGTTACCCTAGTCGGATTCTTAGGTCCTGTGGCGACTTCTGAAGATCCAGTCCCAAAAGCCCTGCTTTTATGCAGAAAACCCCCATTCATTCAGCCGAGCTGTCAATCAACACATGCTAAGTGGTGAGCGGGAAGGCTCACCACTTGGGCCAATCACTCCAGAGTGCAACCGGAGTTGGCAAGGCAACTCGGTCCAGGGTGCCTAAACCCCCTCCCACACCCCTGTGCTAACCCAGACAGAATGGCACCACTTTGGAGGGTCTCTGTACAGAGCCCGCCAAAAGTGGAACAAAGGGCTCGACCTTTGGTTTAGGAGTCACAGAGACGAACACAGACGCCATTTTACAAACCGAGTTCTGGCAGAAAATACCATCCGATAAACTTATTTAAGATAAGTAGATCGGTGGTACGTTAGAGATTAACGAGAAAAAGTATCAATCTCCAACAATGTGACGAATCCCATAGGGTTATGTCCGGGGTTGAACATAACAAGTAGTTTCCACTGCCACCAGCCAAAACTCGACGAGGGGGGACGGGACAGTGCCCCCTCGAGTAAAAGGTCCAGGAGTACTCGAATTACCCCTACTAGTACGTCCACAATAAGATGGTTTGTACTAGTCCTGTTAGTAAATTTAGGTCTAGTAAAGCCAAAGGTGACTTTACATGCCCGGGGAGACAGTAGTCAGTCCCCGGGTATGGAGTCTATGGTGGAGGTCCGCTAGGACGCCCCAGTGTTACGGCACGTAGGGTGCGGTGTAACACACATAGAAAAACATGAGACCCTATGGAGTAAAAGACCCCATAGCCCATCGAACACATTGACATTTCAAAGGAATTCCACACACATACATGTCCAAGAGTGGGAGAAAAGAGTCTCACTCTTGGCAGGATGGAAAAAACAAACTCCCGAAATCCAGCAAAGCTGCTGGGGGACTCACTAGGTTAGAAAATTCAGCCTAAACAGAGAATTATCCCTAACAGTAAGCATGCAGGCCAAATGCAGATGTGTGAGCACACATGTTTAAATGACTGTGTATGTCAGTTGTCAAGGTTGTGGTGTCACACATGGATGTTGGTTCCAGCTGCATGTATCTGCAACTGTCATGCAACATGGATGCATGTGAGACTGATATGTAGAAGACTGATTGCCAGATGTGACATGGATTCCGATCTCATCACTGCGACACTTGGTGGAGGTGTACACATGCATGTAAGTGTGGTGGCGTGTGTGCATGTCTAGTGCACTCCCTGTGTCTCATGTGATGTCTGGCTCACCTTTGCCTGCTCATGCTGTTGTATGTGTATGGATGGTGCTGGCTGTTGCGAAATGGCTGTGGAATAGCTCATGTGTGTGATTTGAAATGACATGTGTGTTGGGGATTGTGATGCCATGTCTGAAATTTGACAATGACACTCGTGTGCAACTGTCATGTGTGTATGAGTCCATTGTACAGTGCCCTGATGCCTGTGTCCTATCTCTCCGTGTCTGCAGCGTCGACTGATGAAGAGGGCAGAGAGGGTGCTGTTTAGCACAGCGGCAGGTATCGCACCACCAGCCGGAGACGCAAGGCCCGGCTCCCCTCCCAGGTTGTCATCTCGTCGGGGAGTGAGGAGTCCGGTGCCGCATGCCATGTCGCAGCTGCCGAGAGGAGGTCCAAGAGGCGGAGGTCGGAGTTGGACTCCTCGGCAGCCGAAGGGGCAGCTGAGACCCCACAGGGCCTGACGGAGGAAGATGGCACGGAGTCGTCCAGGTTGGTGGGGGGTTTGGTGGAGGAGGAGGCCGTGCAAGGGACAGAGATGGGGTCTGGAGGTAGGGATTCCACTGGTGCTAGTGGTGCAGTGCAGAGGCAGGGACAGGAGGCAGCACAGGCCGCCGCAGAGGTGCCTGTGTGTAATCCTGTTCCCGATCCTGTGACTTCATCATCTTGCACCAGCAGGGATACCTACGTCCAGACCCGTTTTCAGGCAGGGGATGAGCTTACGACAACTGGCCTTCCTCTGCCTGCGGACGTGGCTATCCGGGACCGGGTTGAGCCTGTCCTGGGTGGTGTGGCGTTGCGTCAACGAGCCATGCGAGGAGAAATGCAGTCTTTTCATGGGGAGACTGCATGTCTTCTCGAATGGCTCATTGTCCACGTCGACCTTCTGGGACAGGTCACCAGGGCCGGATTCCTCCGTGTGCTGGGCCTTGTTCCGACCCCCTCCTCAACTGAACCCCCTATGCGCCAGTCGTACTCCGTGCCATCTTCCCACCCATGTGTCACCTGGGTGCCCTGTGGAGCTGCCTCTGACCCTGCGGCCAGGCTGGTGGAGGACACATCCCTGCCACAGTCGGCAGTCGGACGTCTAGCAGGGGTGGCCACCTCAACAACTGCACCCCAGCCGCAGGAGGATGTGCAGGCAGCCAGAGCCAGGGCACGGGCAGAGGCACAGCAGCAGCAGCAACAAGGTGGGAGCCATGATGGCTCGGGTCCTTCGTCATCGGAGGGGCAGGCATCGGCCAGAGGGCAGGAGGACCCAGGACGGGAAGTGTCTTCCGTGTGGCAGCGGTTAGGCCATGCCATAGATGCGGAGCGGCAGCGGGCAGAAGAGGCATGGCTCACGATAGTCAGGGCGGAGAACTCCATGCGGAGGGTCCTGAGGCGGGCCGAGTGCCTCGAGGCAATTCGCAGGGAGTTGGAGGAGAACATATCGTCGTCCCTGCAAACCCTCGGGACCATGGAAGAGGACCGCTTCCGGGACATTGAGCAGGAGTTCGATGATGCCCTGGCCCGGGACATCTAAAAGTGAGCCGTCGGACTAGCCCGCTGCCCTTGTAAATAGTTAGATAGTGTTAGGTTTCCTTTGTTTTTTTCTTTATTTTGGTTGCGCTTGGACAATGCACCATGTTTCTGTATGTAGTTTTTCATTAGGTAGTATTTTTGATAGGTTTCATTTCTTCAGTTGGGATCATGGACCCTGGATTGTTCATCTGTATATAGTTCACTATTGGATTCATCTCTTTTTTTGGATTTCCCCATGGAGCAATGGTTTTCACTTTTGTTTTTCCCTTGGATTTGCTTTGTTGGACTGTGACTTTGGACACCTTTCCTTTGGATTATGATTTCTTGTTTTTCATTATTTTACGGGCATGCAGCTTTTCTTTTTGTATTCCCATTGTTGTTTGTTTGATTTTAATTCCATTCATGTTGCTTTTAATACATTTTTTTCTTCATACTTCGATGTGTGGTATTATCTCATTGGTTTCATGCATGTCATGATATGGGTTTTCACATTCACTTGCAACCATTGTGTGTGTGTGACGGATATGTGTTCATTCACATACTTGCCATTGGGGTTGTATCATGTAATTGCCTTTTCTATGTGGGTGGATGCAATACTTGGTTAGGTCTTTGGGCTGGGGAGGCTGGCCATAAGGGCCATGATTGAGGATCGTCATGACCTGGGGCAGTGGGACCTGAGTGGGGGCCTGCTGGCAGGTGCCCTGCACTGCTGGGGGGTGGGGGTGCAAGGGGACATGAGTGGGACATGAGTGGGGGACTGCTGGCAGGTGCCCTGCACTGCTGGGGGGTGGAGTGCAAGGGGACATGTGTGGGGGCCTGCTGGCAGGTGCCCCGCACTGCTGGGGGGTGGGGGTGCAAGGGGACATGAGTGGGGGCCTGCTGGCAGGTGCCCTGCACTGCTGGGGGGTGGGGGTGCAAGGGGACATGAGTGGGACATGAGTGGGGGCCTGCTGGCAGGTGCCCTGCACTGCTGGGGAGAGGGGGTGCTGGGGGACATTTGTGGGGGCCTGCTGGCAGGTGCCCCTCAGTGCTGGGGGGTGGGGGTGCAAGGGGACATGAGTGGGGGCCTGCTGGCAGGTGCCCTGCACTGCTGGGGGGTGGGGGTGCAAGGGGACATGAGTGGGACATGTGTGGGGGCCTGCTGGCAGGTGCCCCTGACTGCTGGGGATGGGGGTGCTGGGGGACATGTGTGGGGGCCTGCTGGCAGGTGCCCCTGACTACTGGGGGGTGGGGGTGCAGAGGGACATGTGTAGGGTCCTGCTGGCAGGTGTCCCTGACTGCTGGAGGGTGGGGGTGCTGGGGGACACGTGTGGGGGCCTGCTGGCAGGTGCCCCTGACTGCTGGGGGGTGGGGGTGCAGGGGGACATGTGTGGGGGCCTGCTGGCAGGTGCCCCTGACTGCTGGGGGGTGAGGGTACTGGGGGACATTTGTGGGGGCCTGCTGGCAGGTGCCCCTCAGTGCTGGGGGGTGGGTGTGCAAGGGGACATGAGTGGGACATGAGTGGGGGCCTGCTGGCAGGTGCCCTGCACTGCTGGGGGTGGGGGTGCAAGGGGACATGAGTGGGACATGTGTGGGGGCCTGCTGGCAGGTGCCCCTGACTGCTGGGGGGTGGGGGTGCTGGGGGACTTGAGTGGGACATGAGTGGGGGCCAGCTGGCAGGTGCCCTGCACTGCTGGGGGGTGGGGGTGCTGGGGGACATGTGTGGGGGCCTGCTGGCAGGTGCCCCTGACTGCTAGGGGGTGGGGGTGCAGGGGGACATGTGTAGGGGCCTGCTGGCAGGTGCCCCTGACTGCTGGAGGGTGGGGGTGCTGGGGGACACGTGTGGGGGCCTGCTGGCAGGTGTCCCTGACTGCTGGGGGGTGGGGGTGCAGGGGGACATGTGTGGGGGCCTGCTGGCAGGTGCCCCTGACTGCTGGGGGGTGAGGGTGCTGGGGGACATGTGTGGGGGCCTGCTGGCAGGTGCCCCTGACTTCTGGGGGGTGGGGGTGCAGGGGGACATGTGTGGGACATGTGTGGGGGCCTGCTGGCAGGTGCCCCTGACTGCTGGGGGGTGGGGGTGCAGGGGGACATGTGTGGGGGCCTGCTGGCAGATGCCCCTGACTGCTGGGGGGTGGGGGTGCTGGGGGACATGTGTGGGGGCCTGCTGGCAGGTGCCCCTGACTGCTGGGGGTGGGGGTGCACGGGGACATGTGTGGGGGCCTGCTGGCAGGTGCCCCTAACTGCTGGGGGGTGGGGGTGCAGGGGGACATGTGTGGGGGCCTGCTGGCAGGTGCCCCTGACTGCTGGGGGGTGGGGGTGCTTGGGGACATGTGTGGGTGCCTGCTGGCAGGTGCCCCTGACTGCTGGGGGGTGGGGGTACTGGGGGACATGTGTGGGGGCCTGCTGGCAGGTGCCCTGCACTGCTGGGGGGTGGGGGTGCTGGGAGACATGAGTTGGTGATCATATTGCAACGTGACATGTGGCTTGGCTGGGGGGCATGCCCATGGTGGATGTGCTGCCTGCGGGACATGACCAGGGGTGCGGGGTAGTCCCCCGTGGTGTGGGCTGCCTGCAGGGGCCATGGAGGGGGTAGCGGGGACACCTGGGAGGACCCACACTGCCAATTCACGTGTAGGACTCCCCGCGCACTCCCGAAATACGCGTTCCCCGCTCTGACAGCAAAATCGCGTGTGAAACTTCATGCGCAGCCCGGTAATACACGTACCCTACTCCAATCGCGTGTGAAACTTCCCGTGCACCCCTGAAATACATGTACCCAGGCCAATCGCGTGTGAAACTTCCCGCGCACCCCTGAAATACACATACCCAGGCCAATCGCGTGTGAAACTTCCCGTGCACCCCTGAAATACACATACCCAGGCCAATCGCGTGTGAAACTTCCCGCGCACCCCTGAAATACACGTACCCAGGCCAATCGTCTGTAAAACTTCCCACGCACCCATGAAATACACGTACCCAGCCCAATCGCGTGTGAAACTTCCCGCGCACCCCTGAAATACACGTACCCAGCCCAATCGCGTGTGAAACATCCCGCGCACCACTGAAATACACGTACCAAGCCCAATCGCGTGTGAAACTTCCCGCGCACCCCTGAAATACACGTACCCTGGCCATTTGCATGTGAAACTTCCCGCGCACCCCTGAAATACACGTACCCAGCCCAATCGCGTGTGAAACTTCCCACGCACCCCCGTAATACACGTACCCCACTCGCACAGGCCCTTTTGCATGTGAAAGTTCCCGCGAACCCCGTAATACACATACCCTGCTGAAATTGCGTGTGAAACTTCCCGCGAACCCCAGTAATACACGTACCCCACTCGCACAGGCCCTTTCGCATGTGAAACTTCACGCGCACCCCAGTAATACACGTTCCCCGCTTGGCGTTTGCTGTTTGGCAGCCCTGTAAACTGGTCCAGGGTTAGCGTAGCCCTTTGCACTGAATTGGAAATGTTTATGGCTTTTCTTTGCGCGAGGGCGTTCTTGGGGGCGTAACTGGCGCTGCTGCAGGGTCGCTGCGCCACTCTGCGCCACGGCTGGTTTTGGAAGCTAAAATCCATGAATACACTGTGCGCGGAAATCGATTTTAGCGCACGCGGCTGGCGCAGACATTCGCACGCGCACACTGTGCGCCAGCCGTGTGCGCCACTTTTGTGAGAAATTCTATGAATTACCCTGACAGTGTTGAAAATGAGCTTAGTAATTTCAGATAAAAAAAATCTCTAACCATTGTTTGATGAACAATACATGCCATTTAAAAAATAATTCTTAGTTAAGCATATTCATAGTAATGTGTAATGTGATTCATAGAACAGATTAATGTATTCATTGAGCTTTGTCTGACTTAATATTACAGTATTTGAGATGCATTTGATTACAAAAGCAGACCTATTATATCAGTGGTGAGTGATGAGGCCCCACAAATAAATAAAAAAATCAGCCTCTAATGTAAAACCATAAGGTTCTGACTTCAGGCTTAATTTGAGCACAGTACACAGTGAACACTTCGCCTATTAGTACTAACACTGCATTGCAGTTTCAAAAAACGCTGCCAGTTGGAGGCCATACATCCTGGAGATACGCAGGTAGAAATAGTGCTTTTGAATTTGTTTAGCACATCTGATTATCACTCACATCTGGTATTTCAAGTTGCAACATTCTGATTTACTGACAAGCAAGGAGGTGTTGTAACTTTTATTTTTCTCATGGGACAATGGTCCACGGGTGTGGAAAGTGAACTGTTCCAACCGCCAACTCCTGTGAGAGACTTTTTTGTATCATTGGAAAATCCTCTTCTTGTAGTTTGTTTTCACTTTATGACACTTGGGGCACCGTTTTGTGAAATTCCTAATAAAAGAATGCAGGACAAGAAATACTGTGTGAATGGCCTTTGTATACCTATGTCAGATTTGTGAGTGTGGGCACTCTGAGAGTGAATAAAACACACACAGACACATCCATTCAGAGACTATACTTGGGTATTGTTTGTGCTAAACAAAACAGGGAAAGCTGTCATTCTGCTGAATATTGCAGCCATATGCAGCTATGTGTTGTGGGTAAGCACACATCCTCAGAATGAAAACAGAGTGCCAAATTAAGGACGGCACATGTTCCTCTCTGTGCTCAGGAAAAAAAAGAATACCTCCGGAGATACAACGAAGGGTGCAAGCCATGCCAGTTCTTAGTGCAAGTATCAAGTCCAAAGCACATGTTGTAAATATGGTTAAATTACCCCGTGCAGTTTTTTCGATGCACCACCTGACATGCACATATGGTTACATTAGCCCATGCAGTTTTTTCGATGCACCACCTGACATGCAGATATGGTTACATTAGCCCATGCAATTTTTTCGATGCACCACATGCCATGCAGATATGGTTACATTAGCCCATGCCATTTTTTCGATGCACCACTTGCCATTTTTTTGATGCACCACATGCCATGCATTTCTCTTAAAATCTGAACTCATAATTTGTTGGTATTTAAAAAATAAGAGTTTTTAAAATACAAAACTTCCTTTAAGTGGGCAACTGACTGTGCATTTTCAGTAACCATATAGGATTTGTAGAGCTGGGTCTTCAGCTATGATGGAAACCTTTAGGATAAAGGCGACATGCTGGATTGTTTAGACAATATAGTCCCAACTGCGATCGCACAGCAGTGAAATGCTTGCTCAAGGGATTGCGATTCCCCGAGGGGTGATGTGTCCAGTATGTTGTATGGCCATACCGGCCCAAAGTAAACAGATAGTAGTACTGTGTCATACCTCGCAAAAAGTGGTACAGATGTGCTTGATATTGTTGCTGCCCATTGATATGGTTGCTGCCCATTGCTGATTCTCATACACAAGCTCATACACAAGCACAAGAGCGGCCACAGCATGTCTGAGGTCCTGTGCCAAATAGATGTGACCAAGCAGTGCTAGAATCACCCTCCTAGCATTGGGATCAGGCCTGATTTGCACAATGTTTTTGCCCCATTTGTTAGCGGCTCGGCATAATAACCATGGTCAGCAGTATTTCCAAGAGCAATGCCAGATGTCAAGTTAATTTAAAACCTTCCAGGTGTCGTGCCTTTATTTGTTGATGTTCTATGCATGTCTCATTCTGGTGAGGTATTTCCCCACTTCAAAAATCGCCAGTTCCGTGGGGAGGAAATCCAGCTTCTCGGTTCTCTTCGTAAGTGGGAATCCCAAGCTTCTTCTTTTCGTGCAGCTGACCATCCAGCTGCTTGATATGTGCTGTGTTTATAAAGACTGGACCATATGCACCTGATGCTGGCACCAAGGTCCCATGCCTGTGGTCACGGCGAGAGGCGTAGCTTTGAACAGAAAACCTTAATTTTCCTAGGGCATGCCTGTATTTGATGAGCACTGTGTCTCCAATTCCAATGTTAGTTTCCCTCAACCTCCTCACCAGTCACATGCAGGCATTGTGGCAGTGGACTTAGGCTTTTTCAATGCTGATATTTGTGGGTGAGCATGAGGAGGTGTGCGTGCAGCTGTTGTGATGGGATTGTCAGTAATGTCAGAGGTGAGCGTTCTGTGGAGGTATGTGGACATTTGTGGTCACTGGAATCAGTAGGCTAGGTTGATGGGCCGTTCAATGGCTATTCCAGTAACCTTGTTCAGGTTGAAGGCATGAGGAATTGTGTGTCACTGCGAGCATGTGGCCATCACAGAGTGACTCTGGTGTGATGTATCCCTAGACACTCTGATCAGTGAACAGAAATCAGTGATTACTTTGTCCCATGCTATGTCTCCTCAGTCTTGTGGCCGAATGGGTTTGGATGGTTCACTTGTTCCTTGGCTCAACAGATAACTCATGTGGCTATAAGTGTTTTGACTTTGCGATGATGATAGGGAGCCAGAGCTTTTGTCTGAGTCTATTTGTTTTTTTCGGTATGAACCATTAACAGTATAAAATAGCATAACATCCTAACCTACATAGTAAATACATTATAAAAAAGCACAACTACTAAATACCCTAAAACTTCTTGCAAATGCTTCTTGTCCGGATATAAAAATAACTTACGTAAAATCCTCAATCATGGAGTGCATGATATAACATAACACCCTGACCAGATACATTATAAAATACCACAGGTTGAAAATACCCTAGCACCTCTTCCAAATGCCTCTTTGTCAAATGTTCATATAGCATACATAAAGTCCTCATCAATGGAATTATTAAAATCATAGCATCAGCGCAACATCTAACATTATTTAAAGAAAATGTGGCTTGAGCCATCTTCTTCTCAGATCAATATAACATTTACAAATTAATACAAAATTTAAAAGGTCCTTATCCTTACCCATCCCACAGGTACATTGCCTGTCTATGCCCTGTCAGCTGGTTCTAGTTCTCACTGGGAGAAGATTTAATCTAATCATAAGGACAACCTTCCTACTCTCTTGTGATTCTGTTTTTGTTACAAGGTTTGGAGAATAGCAGCATAAAGGCAATGATTTTGCCCCCACAATCCATGTAATGGATGCATAGACAACCCTGCAACCCCCGGAACCATTATACCATTTAAGGGAACCTGGGACACCCCCGCAATCCCGCTCCCCTTAAATGGTATAATGAGTACTCCTTTACTGGGTCAAATCACAGCATTTTTGCCACAATTTCTTTTACAGGTGACTTTTTTGCCGCAATTGTATTACTGCACACCAGAAAAACTACATCAATACAGGCCTCACTATAAGATCTTAGGGGTGGCAACCTCATGATCCACAAATGGGTATGTTTAAACTCAACTTTTTCAGCACATCTCTTGATATACTTGTTCTGTTGGTCCTTCGCCATAGCACTACATATCTCTATCTCATTTAATTCCCGATTTTCCATCAAAGCAATCCCCTTCTAAAATAACTCATACTTCCATTGTGCAGGGATCTGACCATCTCCTTATAGGCATTTCCTATATTGGGATTTGTTGTGGCGTCGAACTGCACTTTAAGAAAGAACTGCAGGAATCTTCTCTGTGCCTGACATCTTATACTAGAGACACCTTACCTAACGTTGTAGTGCGATAACCCTACTAACTTCCTAAAAAGCATGTTTTGGATGATCTCCAGGCCTGCACAGTGTAAGCGACTTCAATTCAACGCTACAGCTAAGTCAATGCCTAGTCTGGGATGCTGATGGAAGCCCTTATTGATGTATTTTTATGTCCAGTTCATTTACTCTGGATGACAACCCTTATATAACACCCCTCTCTCAGAATCCCCCCGACCCCGCTGAGCCAAGAAGTAGGTTTGTTTTTGCAAATTTAAAAGGTTTATTTGAAAATTAAACAATATATATCTATCACACTTTTATAGTAAATTAATATTTGATATCACACTTGAGAATATGATGTTGATCAACAATGGATAATGTTATAGTGGTACACTCTTTTTAATGGCTTAGAAGTTGATATAGAGAGGATAAAGTAGCTGAGAATGCTTTTATGGCTTCAAGGACAATGCAATGATGAATGAAAATGCAGTACAGAAAATAAACTTGATATGATTTCAACCAAAACAATGCAATCACTTTTCCCCCTGGTAGCAATTCACCCCCCCCCCCTTATGCAATGTAAAGAGATGGAAGAAAAGCACACAGTTCTCAGGAATGCAATCAAATATAATTCAGTTCCCCCCTAGCAAGCTTAGATGGAAACAGGTAGGAGTTTGAGACACAGGCAATATACTTTGATGTGGTATGCAAAGAAGTGAAAAATATGCAAAAAATGCTTTTAATTCCCTATAGGAGGTTCAGGGTAGGTGATAGATACTTTCGATCAGTTCAGGCCAGCCCTATCAATGATTCAGGGATGGTTATTAGGTTGAAAACAGATTTCAGGGATGGAAGCAAAGACAAATATTTTTACACGTGGCTGAAATTAAGCAAAATGTCAAATCGCGGCAAATTTAGTCGTGTGCGTCGAGCGCGATTACGGAGGCACTAAAGGAGTAGGAAGTCAGTTCTAGGCTTGTTGGAAAGCTTTGAATCTTAGCTTTAAGATGACAGTTAAAACTCGCTCCTAGCACAAACGGTTCTGGAGATATGGCCGATTTAATAAAGGTAGTTTTTCGGATTTGAAATTTTAAAGCTCAGAATGACAGATGACAGTTTTCAGTTTTAAAGATGACAGAATGACACAATTTTAGGAGGCAGTTCTAACAGGCTAAAATAGTTTGGATTAGATTATTTTAAACTAAGAGATTGGTTTTGGCACAGTGCTAGCTGGGTACTCACACTAGATTTTGGACAGGAATGGGCCTCGTCACGGATCTGGTCAACAGGTTGGACGTCTGCTAGCGGTTCTTCACAGCGATCTGGTCTCTGGGTCTCCGGTTCTGTTATCGGTTCTGCTAGCGGCACTGCACAGCGGTCTGGTGTCTGGTTCTCTCTGGTTCCGGATACAGCACTGCTTTCTGGATACTGCTACAGGTTCTTGCAAAAGTTCTTGGCAAAGAATTCAAACAGCTTGCCCGGCTGTTGAATAGTTTGGTTGGTTTTGAGGCCTGCTGAAGAGGATTCAGCTTGTGGATTCAGGCCTCTCTGCTACAAATTCTGGAGTTAATTTCTGGTCTCTTGAGAATGATGGATTTGAAGTCTGGATCTCTGGATGTGAAGTCTGAAGTCTCCCGGCAAAGCGTCCCGCAAGAAAGTGGAAAGTGAATCCCCTACCTGTCCTGCACTGTCTGCTTTTATGTGTTTAGAAAGTGGGTGTGTGCGTGGCATAACTGAGCCTGCCCCTCTCTACTTGTCATTGGCCCAATTCTCCCCTCTCCCATCATTGGGGGAAGGAAATGGATTGTCATCATGATGAGGTCTGTTTATGGGTCAGAGCATCCTCCGCTGGTCAATTTGCCCACACATCTATATTTGATTCAAATACATATTTTCCAGATACACAAGTGGTTGACATTACATGTACATATTACAGATGAATTAAGACAGGTCTCTGTTCAAGCCCCATGTTCCTGCGAGCTGAGATTCAGAAATGACAACATTTTGCGCTTTTTGGTCGGTTTACCAATATCGGATATTTACCAAAAATTACACAAATGTGAACAAGGAGTATGGACATTAATTGATGAAGTGTCAGATTTTTAACATGCAGACATTTGGAGTAAGACCCTATTTTCCGCTAGCAACCCCCCAGAATATACCACAGGGTCCTAACACCTCTTAAAACATGTACAGAAAAATCACAAGAATAATGATATTACTTATATAATTCTGACAAGTCCGTACTATGAATTATCCATCTTTTTTAAAATTATGCTCTGGCCCAAAGGGGTGTGGTTTCACCCAAGCACATGGTGGAGTTTCTGGTTTGTCCACTAACCCCAAGATCAGCTTGCCCTCACAGGCACTGCCCCTCCCAGTTTCTCCCAAGAGGAAGCCATTTACGACCCCCCCAATATAACATTTGCCTGAGTCCAGGACAGGGCTTTGTTCAATTTCCTGCAGTCTGCAGGTACCCCTCCCTTAATTCAATCAGAGAGGTGTGATCTCCTTTTGGTGGGGCCAGCAGGATGCAGCCAGGCCTGGGAAGAGTTGTTGAGCCAGTTCAACTCCTGTCGGGGTAGTTGTCAGGCAGAATTCAATTTCTTTAAGCCAAGCTTCAGCTAAATGTCCTGTTTGTTCCCAGTTTAAATCAAACTTACAATTTTTACACATGCAGCTAGAATGCTGATTCTAAGTTCAAAACCATGACATTTAACAGTTGCAAACTAAGTGACACTCAAAAGTAGGTCACTCATTTAATTTAAACATTTCGATTTTAGTGGTTTTAAATCCAATTTCAATTAAGCTGCTGACATCCACAGCTCAGCCAGTTTTGTTATAAACATTGTTTTGGGCTCTTCATCTTCCCAGATTTTGTATGCACACAACACTTCATTCTGGCATATGTCTGCTGGTGTTCAGTAAGATTTTTGAATATCCTGCAATGTTTGAAATAGGCACTTTGAGCTTGCATTCAGGAAAAAAAGGTGATTTTAAGGCGCTTTTGGTCTAACAACACTGTTATTTTTCCTTTGACACCACCTTTCACCCCTGGCGCTTCCGGTCCATCATGCTGGCACTGGTGGGTGGCAGGTAAGACAACCATTTTGGTGTGCGCACAACCGCGCAGATTTCCTGGTTCTGGGATGGAATGATGGGCGGCGACAGCTCATCCCCACATCCACCCAGTCTATTGATTTAGTTTTGTTCTGGGATAGAATGATGGGCGGCGACAGCTCATCCCCACATCTACCCCGTCTAATAATTCAACATGGGTCAAAACCCTTGACAAACCCCCGCGCCAGACTGCACTTTGAATTTGAGTCGAGGGGGAGTCGGGTGCAAAGAATGTTTTGATCCACACGCTGGTATGTCCGCATCATCTTCTCCCAATTCTGTAGATGGCACAGTTCTGCATCTTTTCCTACATCCGGTTGGATCGATCGGTTCTCCTCGCCGGTCCTGATGGGAATTTTGGGTGGTGACCCAGGCCCCTCAGATCTTTGCTACCGGTACCTGGGTCGTTCTCCTTGGTCAGTCTCCATGGTTTCATCTCTCCTAGGATGATAAAGCAAAGCGGCAATACACATTCCTAGACATTTTTCCACCACTATTAATGGTGTGGCGAACATATACATTTTATAAATCAGAAGATATGAACATATACATTTTTTTTTAAATTAGGAGACAAGAACATATATATTCAAGAATCACAGAATTTTATATGCTATATGTGGAATATTTTAGGGTTGGAACTGAATTACTCTGGAGCGGCCCCCTCTGGGATTCCAGTGGATTCCTCCAGTTGTTGCAGAGTGTGCCTGGGATGGCAACACTTCAGCTGATTAATATGGACCCACTTATCTTCCCCTTCTGCCAAATTACCTTTGGGGATGCGGATTTTGTAGGCAACAGGGGAGATCTTGTCTATAATTTCAAAGGGTCCCTTCCATGTAGGCAAAACTGTTCGCTGTTTGGCCTGGTTCCTTTGGAAATTGTATAGATAGACCCGGTCTCCCACATCATATTCCTTCCTGGTGGTTTTCAAATCATAGTGCGTTTTCATACTCTCAGCTGATCTTTCTAGATTCCGCTGAGCATAGGCAAAAGCATGTTGGAGGTGTTTACTTAAATTCTCCACATACTCATGAGTTGTGGAGGCATTTATCACTGTCTGCTCTTGGGTCCTGTAGAGCAAATGCTGCTGAAGCTCCATCTTGCGTCCAGTCATCAACTCAAATGGTGACATTTTAGTTGCAGATGAAGGGGTAGATCTTATGGCCATTAGGACCAGAGGTAATCGGATATCCCAACTTGGCCCAGAATCTGCCACAAACTTTTTTAATATGCTCACAATTGTCCGGTTGTAGCGTTCTACTGCCCCCGAAGAAGCTGGCCTGTAGGCAATATGTAGCTTCCTTTTGACCCCCGGTATCTCCCACATCTTTGTCATTACTTCACTGGTGAAGTGGCTACCCCTGTCTGACTCAATCCTTTGAGGTAGACCAAAACGACAAAAGATGTGGTTAATCATCAGGGCAGCTGCTGTTTCTACCTTGCAATTTGGGGCTGGGAGACATTCCACCCACTTGGTAAACAAGCATGTGACCGTCAACATGTACTTATTCCCCCTAGCGGAGCGAATCACGGGGCCTACAAAGTCGATTTGTAAATCTGACCATGGCAGTGTCATTCCACTCTTTTGGAGAGGCGCCCGGTGTGTGAGGGATGTTGGCTGAAATTGTGCACACACAAAACACCCTTTCAAGTATTGGTTGAGGTCCTGGCCCATGTGTGGCCAGTATGCAACCTCTCTTAAGATTTCAAGTGTCGTATGAAACCCCCTATGACCGGCGGTGGCGGCATCATGGGCGTGACTTAACATCAGGCTTCGGAAAGAGGTAGGAACTACCCACTGATCATGGCCGGCTTGGGGTTTCCTTACCAACAAACCGTCTTGGATTCGGAACATTTTTGGACATTTCATCAACACTCTTAGGTCCTCTTTCCCGATGTAATCGGTATCCGTCAAGGGAAAGTTCTCAGGGTCCTCAATGTGTTGGTAAAACTTACCAATTATTGGATCCCCCTTCTGAGCTGTGATTAAATCAGCATCAGGGGTCTCCTTACTCCATTGTGCAGTTGAAAGATCATTGTGAGCATTTGTCTGGGACCTAGTGATAGCAGTGACCTGGATTTCCCCCAACAGGCACTCAATCTCTATTAGATCCCCTTGGATGGCCCTGGTTTTGGCCAGCTGATCAGCTAAGTCATTTCCAGTTTTGTCTGGTCCCTCTACTTTGGAATGACCCTTGATCTTTTTCCAGTAGATGGTCATCCCATTCGATGTGACCAGATCATCAATGTTTTGGATTAACTTCCCATGTTTCAAAGGTTTGTTATTAGCACATAACATGCCTCTGGTTTTCCAATTAACCAGGTGCTCCACAAACCCGTTCCGTACATAATCCGAATCTGTGATTATGACCAGTTCGTGGAGTTGATGTTTGACAGCAGAGAGGATGGCCTGATGCACAGCCATCAACTCTGCCACCTGACTACTTTGGGAACCAATTTTGTACCCAGCGAAGGGTTCTGGGAGCTCCTTCACCCATGCATTCCCTACGCCAGCCACCAGTTCTTTTTCCCCGTTGTGGTCAACATGGTAAGAGCATGCATCCACATAGACAGTGGGTATTCCCTCACACTTGTCCTCTTCAAAGACTTTGTGTGGGCAATTAAGGTATGCCTCCATGTTGTCCTTGATTTTTAGACTTTCGTCCTCGAGACAGTTTTCTCTGGCACAATCATGCAAGTCAGCCAGACCTTGCGCGAGGGGACTCTTCTTGTTTTGGCCATATCTGACCTCCACAGGAAAGCCTTGCATTGACAGAATCCAGGAAGTAATTCGGGAATTACTCACATTTCCGGCCCGGATTCTGTCACTTTGGAGATATTGCAGAGGCTGGTGTGGAGTCTCCACTATGATGTGTTCCCCCTGGATGAATGGGCAGTAATTCTTCAATGCCCACACCGTTGCCAAGAGTGCCTTCTCACAATCGTTGAATTTTTCCTCCACAGAGGATAAAGTTTTGCTCGCGTAGGAGATTACTTTATTGACCTTGTCATGCTTTTGGTATAATACTGCCGTCAAGCACGTATTAGAGAACCCTGTCTCCAGGAAGAACTCCTTGTTTCTGACAGGGTAAGCTAGGCAAGGCGCTTGTGAGAGGCTTCTTTTGAGTTGTATTACTGCCTCGGCTTGTTCTGGACCCCATTCCCACTTGACCCCCCCTTCAAGAGATGAATCAGGGGTCTAGTGATCTCTGTGTAGCCTTCAGAACTTTCTGCTGTAATTAGTCAGTCCAAGGAGGCTCCTTAGTTCCCGCAGAGTTGTGGGATCCTTAAGTTTCTGAAGTGCTTCCACTTTCTTTTCTTGGGGACAGAGACCCTGAGGAGTAATCTCATGCCCCAAGAAATTAACACAGGTTCGACACCACTGTGCTTTCTGAAAGGAAAGTTTTGCTCCAGCAGCCCTCAACTGCGTCAGAACATAACGGATCTCCGCTATGTGTTCCTCCACAGATGAACTTTTGATGAGGACATCATCTACATAAGCCAGATTACCCCTCGCACCCAGGTCGGGCATGGCCTTATGTAGGAAAATGTTGAATTCATTGCCGGAGTTGAGGTATCCGAAGGGAGTCCGGGTCCATGTGTACTGCTGGCCCACAAAGGTAAAAGCCACTTTGTATTGGTCCTCCCTACTGACAGGCGCGGTCCAGTATCCATTGGTCAGGTCTATTGCTGTGAATACCTGTGACCCCTGAATCTGGGCCAGCCCTTGGTCAATGTAGGGCAGAGGCTATCGGGAAGTATGGACCCGTTTGTTGAGCTCCCTAAGGTCGGCACAGAGTCTCCACTGGCCGTTTGGCTTCAATATTGCCAGCACCGGATTATTGAAGGTGCTGTGTACTGGACGGATTATTCCCCGGGACTCAAGGTTCTTAATTATTTCAGTAAGGGACTCATTGGATGCGATAGGCAAACGATATTGCTACACAAACACTGGAGTCATTCCATGGTCCGTGGGAATTGTTGTGGTGTGGATGTCGGTGCGACCACAGTCATATGAGTCTACCGCAAAGATTTCTTGGAAATCCAAGAAAACTTGTTTTAACTTTTGCTTCTGTTCTAGAGTCACACAGGCATCAGCTAGGTTGACTCTCTCTTCCACCATCTGCCTGAAACCTGGAAAGACTTCTGGTTTGGCTATCTCAGCGGCCTCCTCCAGCTGGGTGGAGAAGTCCCTGGTCAGAGTGCTGATTTGGACTGGAGGCTTTAGGTGGGAAAGGCAGCCCTCATGGACCTGGAAAATCACCTCATCCCTCCTGAAGTCACAAGTCACGTCTTCCTTACCATAAGGGCAAGAAGTGTGCACCAGGAAGTTCCCCCCATGCCGGGTGAAAATCCTGTCTGGTGTTGTATTGTCATCACTGTCACTGTCAAAACAGTCCTTGGGGATTGGTCCTAACAGTTCATTTCCTAAATCAATGGAGAAATGTCGGTCATCAACCGCCATTCCAATAATGGTGCCTGCAGCTAGAGTAATACTCTGTAAGTCGCTGTTATCCACCTCTATTGGAATGGTGTCATGTTCTATGTTGACTAGTGGTGTTGGGTTTACCCCTAACCCTTGCTGTTGGAGGGAAGCATTTAGATGAATATAAGCATCAGGGTTTTTCAATTTTTGTCCTCTTTTAACTTTCACTTCCAGGGAGAATTGTCGGGTCCTTTCTGGGATGGTGACTTCCTCTTTAAGCTGAATTTCAACTGCATAAGGTAGCAATTGAGCTGACCTAAATGCTTTTTCTTGATCATCAAAGCCCATGGGATTATCGGCTAATTGGGACCAAGCTTTGAAGTTTATTAGGTCCAAACTAATGGCGAAGCGATTGAGAATGTCACTGCCTAAGTAAAAGGCGGCAGTGACGTCTCGCACGACCCCACAATTATGGACTATGCTCTTGTTGCCAATGGAGATTTTGAGCATACACTTGCTTGGCAGGAGAGGTTTGGAATTGGGTGTTTTCAGATCCATTTCCCATTTATCTATCAGTTTGAATGTGGGAATGGCTGGATCTTTTGGGAGTTGGCGGAACATGGCTTCTCTGATGAAGCGCTTACCGTTGTTCACACACACTCAAGCAAGAACAAAGTCCTTCCCATCATTTAACTGAACAGGGATGAACAACTGCTCTCCAATATGCTGAATATCAGCCAGGCTCTGAGCTGATTTCACATTTTTCTGGACTATAGGAGTGGGAGTGTCTGATTGTGGATTGGTAAAGAATTTCAGAGTATTTCCTTCCAGTGTGGAATACCACCTTAAACTGAAAGGAAGGTTGATTTTCAGAAATAGAGAGGACCCCGCATCACCAGTCTGTTGTCCTACTGCTATTACTGTCACGTCTGGAATTTGGTTGTTCTGGAAGTGAAATTCTACTTGGTCAGATTTTTGTTCAACCATGTGGCAGGTGCCATTTAAACTAACATGGTTGACACTCTGTTTTAATTTATTGGTCGGCTAGTCTGGGTCCAGAGGACCTTGTTTAAACAAGGGGTGCCCTCTGGAGTTACTACTATGACCGGGTGTTTCACCTTGTGTCGCCCAATTTTAATGTCCAAGTCTGCAGTCCCCTCGACGGGAATTTCCTTCCCGTCAAAGTTCTGCAGTTGTCCAGGAAGAGAGGTGAGAGGAATTCGGTAATTCTCCCCCCTTCCTGCATTTAGTTCATCAAAGGCCCTTTTGGACAGAAGGGTAGCTTGGGATCCAGTGTCCACCAGTGCCAAAATTGTACCCTGCCCCTGTACTTGTACCGGGGCATAGTATCTTCCCTCCTTCTCCTCAAGGGGGCACAGATAATGCACATTTTTGGACACCTGGTGGGCTAATTTTCTGGTTTTGGACATTGCTAGCGAAGAGATTTGGGCAGAATTCTGTGGAGAGCCTGGGGAATCTGAAAGAAAAAGTTGGCAACTGGAAATGGTTTCGGGTTCTGGGCTGCCCCCCCCCCTTTTTGGAGGCAGTCACCAGGATGGGTTTGAACCAGGGGATTTCGGTATTGTGGGTTCTGGGATGAGATGATGGGCGGCGGTAGCTCAGTCTCCATATCTCCCCAGTCTGGATTGGAATCCCTTGGGACCCATTTTTCTTTGGGAGGAGTTCCCCCATCTCTAAAGGAGAAGATCCTTTCCCCAGGATCCTCTGAGGATCCCTATCCCTCAAATTGGAAGATCTGTACCTCCTCCACAAACTGGGCCTGTTTGGGTACTTTGTTTCTCCTACCCCCCCTCTGCTCCTTTGGAGGCAGACTTTCGGGGGCAGGAGATTTTGTTTCCGGTTCCTGGGTTTCCAGGGGCTGTTTACAAGTGGGGAAGGAAGCTTCCTCCAAGGCTTTATACCCCCCTTCGCCTTGTGCCTCCTCCCTGGGAACCGGTGGGTTATCGGGGTGCTGCCCCCGTCATTGTTCTGGAGCACCAGGTCCAGAGTTTGGGGCATTCTGTGCCGGCATGCCCATCTGAGGGTTCTGTTGAGCCCTCAGCATGCGGCCCATATCCTGTGCCATGTTCTGAACCTGGCGCTCAAGTTGTGAAACCCGCTCAGGCTGATACGGGGTTCTATTTTCTCCCCTGGGCTGATCCCGGGAAGGCTAGCTATCCCTTCTCTGTTAGTACCACTGGTTGGAAAGATTTGGGTACCCCTCCACCCTTGGCCTCCCCTCTCCCGGATTAGGTTGTCTGGGCTCAGGGAGTTGGGGAAAGAAGGATGGATGATTTTGGGGTTGGAAGTTGGGCGGATACCTGGGGAAAAAGTTCTGCCCAGGATTTGGAGAATTTCTGCCCTCCTGTGGGAAGTTAGGAGGGAAGTTCCCTGGGTTAGGTGCTTGGCTGGATCTCCCCCATTGGGCTGGAGGAGTCCACACATAACCCAGGATGGGTCGGTTTCCCTTGTAGCGGGGACTGACATAATCAGGGGAGTGAGGGACCCCATTTATGGGACTACCTCCTTGGCTCCCTGTCTGTGACTGGCCCGAGGACCTTCTGGGCCTAGGATTATTTGGTGGAGGCAGGTTTTTAGGCCCCCCATCTCCAAATCTAAAACGGGGGCAACCTTTACCTCTGCCACCTTGGCAGCAGCAGGGGTGCTGGTTGGTTTGGGGCTTTTCTGCGCATTACTTTTGTTTTCTATGGGCTTCTGCACCTCATAGATCCGGGTGGCTTGCTCAATGACCCAGTCTAAAGATCTTTTCTCGTGAAAATCTCTCACGAGCTGGGTCATTATGTATTTTGGGAGAGCATGGAAAAACGTATTGATGAACTCTCTGCTGTCCGTGCGCACCCTTCTGGTGGTCTGCGCAAAGGCAAGCTTTAATTCTTGCACAAACTCTTGTGGGGCCTGATCCTCCCCACATTGCAAATTGTAGGCTGCCTTGCGAGCCTCTTGGGGATTTCTGTGAACAGAAAAATGTTTCAAGATGGCCGCCCTGTAGGTGGACCATCTTGAATGGTTTTGGTCCTCCAGCCCCGCAAAGAAACTGGAGTATTCTGGTCAGAAGGTCCACTTTACATATTGAATACAGCTTTGGCTGTCCTTCAAATGGAAAGTCTCCATCCTTTGCTCGTAAAGCTCCAAGTGTTCCCAAACAGAATACTTGGCGTTCTTGTGATAAGGCGTGATGACACTCCTTATTGCCTTTATTTGTTTCAATTGGTCCTTAAGCAAGGCCCTTTTGGCCTTATTGGCCTTTTCGGTTCGGGTAACTCTGGTCCATTCATCCTCCGACTCAGAAGCACTGCTCCCAGAGGTGCCCGTCTGATCTTCCAGGTTTTCCCGGATTCTGCGAGCCTGGGAATGGCTGGCAGAATGTGGGGACCTAGTCTCCTGTGTCCTGTGGCGCTCAGCGGAGTCTTCAGATCCCTCCTTGCTGCCAGGATTTGATGGGTACCCCCCCCACTGACCTAACTGGACAGAGGTTTTTAGGATGCCCTTAATGGGCCTACGCTCCTGGGGTTCCCCACTACATTGCACTGTGCTTGGGTGCCCATACCCGGATGCCCGCCCATCCATTCCTGGGAGGTACTGGCCTATGAACCCCATACTTCTGGTTGGATAGTAATCTGCCATCCCCGTGGCCCTGGGCTCATGTGCGCCAGGGGACATGGGGGTGGCAGAGTCCAGGGACTGGGAGGGATGAAGGCCTCGGTACTAGGGCTCCTGAGGTTATGCTCAGGTATTTCCCTTTCCCAGCAAACCTCATCTCTATCAGCCCCTGCTCCCTGTTGCCATGCAAGAGCCTGCACTTTCAGTTCCTCAAATAAGGCCTTATTAGACTCTATCAGTCTCTCCTGCATGGCTACCTGTTGCTGGAGCCTATCGTTCTGCTAACAGAGAGCCTCATTCTCTCTCTGCGTTTCCTGATTGGTCCTGGAGCACTGGGTCAGTCTTTGCTGCAGGAGGGTTACCTCCTGAGTCCCATCCCTATTGGCCTGCTCCTTTCTTGCCAGAGCATCCTCCACCCTCCTGTTGTGCTCTAACAGGTTCTGGTGTTCTTTTTGGAGGTCACCCAGTCCCTGCAGGGCCAGGTGATTTTCTTCAATTTTCCTTTTTAAGTGGCAGACTTCCTGGCCTAAGGTGTCCCTTTCCTGACTAAGAGCCTGCATCTGTGCCGCCAGGTCGTCCCTCTGCCTTTGAAAGGCACCAGCTTTCTGGCGTTCCTGGTCAAACTCTGCCTGGGTATCCAGGTCTTTCAAAATCAGTTTATTGCTCTCTGCCTTTTCCCTATCTAGGTGGCTTTGCAGGGTGACTACCTGCTCAGCACATACCCTATTTAAATCTAATTGTTGCTCCAGCTTTTTCTGGCTCTGCAGTAGCGAGTCCAAACCTTCTTGGTACTCCTTCTGCAAGGCCAGAAATCTGGTATCCTGGTCAGCCTTTTCCTGTTGCAGCATATCCCCCTTCATTTTAATGATGTATTGTCTACTCTCGTTTTCTGACTCCTGGCTTCTGTGCAGCCTCTGCTCAGAAGAGACCAGGTCAGACTGGGCCTTTTCTAACGGCATCAGTTGCCTATTTGCCAGATCTTGGCCATCAGCACATTTGTCCTGCATGACTCCCATATATAGGTACAAATATGCCGCTATGCTGGCAATCTTATTGTGTTCATCTTTGGCTTTAGGGGCCATATATAATTCACACAGGGCCACATGTAATGGACCCTGATCTCTCCATATGTCTGCCCCTGTTTAAGTGACCTGTTGCGCGATTGCCTGCAACCAGACCGTCTGGTCCTGATGAGTCCATTCGCCTCTCACAAATAGCTTATGTAAGAGGTGTTCCCTGGCTATTTTGATGTCTACCAGTGATGTCATTCTGGAATTTGAGTTCCTTCCTGACTTACAGAAGTTTGTATTTTATTTTGCAAAACAGACCGTTTACTTAGAGCGTTCCTTTGAGGGGTGCTTTCACAGTGTAAAACAGCGTGGTGATCTAACCGGATATGTGTATCTGGTCAGTTGGCACACTGTATTAAGCTGCACAAGTGGTAAATCTAACCCAGAATATCCCTGCTCCGATCCCCAACTTTGTAAGCGACTTCAATTCAACACTGCAGCTAAGTCAATGCCTAGTCTGGGATGCTGATGGAAGCCCTTATTGATGTATTTTATGTCCAGTTCATTTACTCTGGATGACAACCCTTATATAACACCCCTCTCTCAGAATCCCCCCGACCCCGCTGAGCCAAGAAGTAGGTTTGTTTTGCAAATTTAAAAGGTTTATTTGAAAATTAAACAATATATATCTATCACACTTTTATAGTAAATTAATATTTGATATCACACTTGAGAATATGGTGTTGATCAACAATGGATAATGTTATAGTGGTACACTCGTTTTAATGGCTTAGAAGTTGATATAGAGAGTATAAAGTAGCTGAGAATGCTTTTATGGCTTCAAGGACAATGCAATGATGAATGAAAATGCAGTACAGAAAATAAACTTGATATGATTTCAACCAAAACAATGCAATCACTTTTCCCCCTGGTAGCAATTCACCCCCCACCCCCTTATGCAATGTAAAGAGATGGAAGAAAAGCACACAGTTCTCAGGAATGCAATCAAATATAATTCAGTTCCCCCCTAGCAAGCTTAGATGAAAACAGGTAGGAGTTTGAAACACAGGCAATATACTTTGATGTGGTATGCAAAGAAGTGAAAAATATGCGAAAAATGCTTTTAATTGCCTATAGAAGGTTCAGGGTAGGTGATAGATACTTTGGATCAGTTCAGGCCAGCCCTATCAATGATTCAGGGATGGGTATTAGGTTGAAAACAGATTTCAGGGATGGAAGCAAAGACAAATATTTTTACACGTGGCTGAAATTAAGCAAAATGTCAAATCGCTGCAAATTTAGTCGCGAGCGTCGAGCGCGATTACGGAGGCAATATAGGAGTAGGAAGTTGGTTCTAGGCTCGTTGGAAAGCTTAGAATCTTAGCTTTAAGATGACAGTTAAAACTCGCTCCTAGCACAAACGGTTCCGGAGATATGGCAGATTTAATAAAGGTAGTTTTTCGGATTTGAAATTTTAAAGCTCAGAATGACAGATGACAGTTTTCAGTTTTAAAGATGACAGAATGACACAATTTTAGGAGGCAGTTCTAACAGGCTAAAATAGTTTGGATTAGATTATTTTAAACTAAGAGATCGGTTTTGGCACAGTGCTAGCTGGGTACTCACACTAGATTTTGGACAGGAATGGGCCTCGTCACGGATCTGGTCAACAGGTTGGACGTCTGCTAGCGGTTCTTCACAGCGATCTAGTCTCTGGGTCTCCGGTTCTGTTATCGGTTCTGCTAGTGGCACTGCACAGTGGTCTGGTCTCTGGTTCTCTCTGGTTCCGGATACAGCACTGCTTTCTGGATACTGCTACAGGTTCTTGCAAAAGTTCTTGGCAAAGAATTCAAACAGCTCGCCCGTCTGTTGAATAGTTTAGTTGGATTTGAGGCATGCTGAAGAGGATTCAGCTTGTGGATTCAGGCCTCTCTGCTACAAATTCTGGAGTTAATTTCTGGTCTCTTGAGAATGATGGATTTGAAGTCTGGATCTCTGGATGTGAAGTCTGAAGTCACCCGGCAAAGCGTCCCGCAAGAAAGTGGAAAGTGAATCCCCTACCTGTCCTGCACTGTCTGCTTTTATGTGTTTAGAAAGTGGGTGTGTGCGTGGCATAACTGAGCCTGCCCCTCTCTACTTTTCATTGGCCCAATTCTCCCCTCTCCCATGATTGGGGTAAGGAAATGGATTGTCATCATAATGAGGTCTGTTTATGGGTCAGAGGATCCTCCCCTGGTCAATTTGCCCACAAATCTATATTTGATTCAGATACATATTTCCCAGATACACAAGTGGTTGACATTACATGTACATATTACAGATGAATTAAGACAGGTCTCTGTTCAAGCCCCATGTTCCTGCGAGCTGGGATTCAGAAATGACAACATTTTGCGCTTTTTGGTCGGTTTACCAATATCAGACATTTACCAAAAATTACACAAATGTGCGCAAGGAGCATGGACATTAATTGATGAAGTGTCAGATTTTTAACATGTAGACATTTGGAGTAAGACCCTATTTTCCGCTAGCAACCCCCCAGAATACACCACAGGGTCCTAACACCTCTTAAAACGTGCACAGAAAAATCACTAGAATAATGATATTACTTATATAATTCTGACAAGTCCGTACTATGAATTATCCATCTTTTTTAAAAGTATGCTCTGGCCCAAAGGGGTGTGGTTTCCCTTAAGCACATGGTGGAGTTTCTGGTTTGTCCACTTCCCCCAAGCTCAGCTTGCCCTCATAGGCACTGCCCCTCCCAGTTTCTCCCAATAGGAAGCCATTTACGACCCCCCCAATATAACATTTGCCTGAGTCCAGGGCAGGGCTTTGTTCAATTTCCTGCAGTCTGCAGGTACCCCTCCCTTAATTCAATCAGAGAGGTGTGATCTCCTTTTGGTGGAGGCAGCAGGATTCAGCCAGGCCTGGGAAGAGTTGTTGAGCCAGCTCAACTCCTGTCGGGGGTAGTTGTCAGGCAGAATTCCATTTCTTTAAGCCAAGCTTCAGCTAAATGTCCTGTTTGTTCCCAGTTTAAATCAAACTTACAATTTTTACACATGCAGCTAGAATGCTGATTCTAAGTTCAAAACCATGACATTTAACAGTTGCAAACTATGTGACACTCAAAAGTAGGTCACTCATTTAATTTAAACATTTCGATTTTAGTGGTTTTAAATCCAATTTCAATTAAGCTGCTGACATCCACAGCTCAGCCAGTTTTGTTATAAACATTGTTTTGGGCTCTTCATCTTCCCAGATTTTGTATGCACACAACACTTCATTCTGCCAGATGCCTGCTGGTGTTCAGTAAGATTTTTGAATATCCTGCAATGTTTGAAATAGGCACTTTGAGCTTGCATTCAGGAAAACAAAGGTGATTTTAATGCGCTTTTGGTCTAACAACACTGTTATTTTTCCTTTGACACCACCTTTCACACCTGGCGCTTCCGGTACATCATGCTGGCACTGGTGGGTGGCAGGTTAGACAACCATTTTGGTGTGCGCACAACCGCACAGTTTTCCCGGTTCTGGGATGGAATGATGGGCGGCGACAGCTCATCCCCACATCCACCCAGTCTATTGATTTAGTTTTGTTCTGGGATAGAATGATGGGCGGCGACAGCTCATCCCCACATCTACCCCGTCTAACAATTCAACATGGGTCAAAACCCTTGACAACAGGAGGAAACCCCCCAGCTCACTTCCATACAACATTTCCATGTGAGTTTTAAGCTTTAATACAGAGAGGCATGTGTCCAGCCCCCCACCCCGGTAAAGGTAGTTAAAACGTAAAAGACCCTTAAAACATGCTTCAGTCTGCTTTACCGTCAACGTTATATGGGTCTTCCAGCTACTGTCATGTGAAACTACCAACCCAAGATTCCTCTATTCATTGACCAAGTCTATTTCCTCCTTGTTCATGCACCATTTACCCCTTATCCCTTTTCCAAAGACCATGGTCTTGAATTGATACATTTAATGTCAGACTATGGTCCCTGAAAAGTGCATCTCCATATAGGAGACTCTGCTGAAGCCCCCCTTCTCTAAGATCAATTAACACAGTAACCTCAGTGTAGAGCAGAGCGCTGACCTTAATCCAGTTTATTTGAGGGGTAATAACCTAAATAAAAATGGGGCTTACCGGGACCCCTGTTTAACCCCTCTATTAGTATTCATTTGCCCTTGAACAACAGATTGCTTCTGAAGTGTCCACATGAACTAGCTGAATTAGCTGCAATAGATCTGAAGTACACCCATTTGATTTAACAAGGTTCCCATCAATTCAGTCAAAGCCCTTATATAAATCAAGAAAGTCCCAGTTCTGAAAACGTGTTGCCAGGCAGCCTGCAAATATGTTGCTCAAAATATATAATAATGATATTGGGCGATAGCAGAGGTGATCTGTTACCATGCCCTTTTTGAACAAGGGGATTTAAAGGCTCTTCTTCCATGATAATGGGCATTCATATCCCTGTGAGATTGCATTCTGTTTGTGTACAGGGGCGGTACAGGTGAAAGTGCTTTATCCCTCACAGGACAACAGTTGCATCTTATTCTGTTTGGAAAGAGCTTTGTTCCATTGGAGAAAAGGATGGTGTAATGTATTCTAATGCATGATGCTGTTCATCTCTGCCCACTTGTGTGAGCACTGCTCCTAAACTGCTAAGCAACCTTTGTGTTTTTATTTGCACGCTTCCGCCGGCAGGCGGAAGGAATCCGGCCTCAGCAAGAAGGCCGGAAGAAAAAAGGCCTTGTTTGCATTTGTTCGTCATTGGGAGCCACCTGCCGCCTACCGCCTGATCCTTATCCTAAGGTGACCCTGTCCTCCATCAAAGGTACTGTCTCTATCTGAACTTATTCTGTCATTGTTCTAGCCTAACCCAACCCTCTGGATTGACATATCTGTACTTTACGTTTAGCTGAGGTTAACACGCTCTTCTACCACGGCTTAAATTTCACACTAGCTGACTGTAGGAACCGGTCAGCACTACGCACTGCCCATGATCCCTATTACTAGAATTGTAGTAACACCTTAGATATCCGGGTTATTAGCTAAAAGGGCAACACCCTATCATTGCAGCACTATTGTACTTGGCCATTCACGCCAACTTTAACCCAATTCATTGCGTGTACCATATCTATTGTACTATCCCTGAAACACCCTACTAGCTACAAACTGCCCGCTGTGCCAATGAGTGAAACAGTCTACCACATGCATCTTAGCACTGCGCTGATTCTGAGCTGAACTACTGTATACAACTCACCCATTGTGCTGTTTTTTGATCTAGCCATTTGACCATATCTAGGTAATGTTGAAATAGCCTATTGTCCTTAAACCTGCCCATTGTGCCAGCTTGTGAACCAGCCCTGGCTTTTCAACCAATACCTGGCAACTCTCGCCCACTGCATTGCCATTTTCTGCTCAAATTTTCAGTGCTACGCTGACAACACTCAACTCATTTTCAGGCTACCCTTGGCCACCTCCTCTCCATCTCTCATCTCTGATTGTCTAACTGCCATTCAAGATTGGGGTGCCGTCAATGATCTTTGTCTGAATGCCAGCAAGACTGAGATACTCCTCATCAGCACACCTTCACCATCCTTTCCCCTCACTCTCTCTCCGGCTTCCCTTGGTCCTCCTCCTACCCCCACCTGCGAGGCTAAGAACCTTGGGGTCATCTTTGACTCCACCCTTTCCTTCTCCGCCCACATCTCTGAGGTCTCTAAAAATTCAAACGTCCTACTGCACCTCCCCAGAGGTACTCTGCCTTTCCTCTCCTTCCCCCAGAAGCTCACAGAAGCTCATGGTATCCCAGGCTCTGGTTCTCTCTAGGTTGGACTATTGTACCAGCCTCTTTCTAAATCTACCTGCCTCTACTCTCCACCATCTGCAATTAATCCAGAACAGGACTGCAAGCCTTGTCCTTGGCCTCAAGCCCTGGGATCATATCTCTCCAGCTCTGAAATCTCTCCATTGGCTCCCAGTGGATGCAAGGATTAAATTCAAAACCATCTGCATTGCCCACAAGGCTTTCTGGGACCTGGGTCCAAAATACCTTCAGCTATCCCTCTGCAAATACCTCCACTCTCGAGCTCCTCACTCCTCTACCTCTAACTTCCTCAGGGTCAGTTGTTTTTCAAAGAATTGAGCTGGGAGTAGATCTCTGTCTTCGGCTGGGGCCTCCCTCTGGAACAGCCTCCCTGCCACTCTAAAACTTGAGGAGATCCATCTACAGTTCCGGAAGCACCTCAACACCTTCCTCTTTCCTTCTGCCTTCGCTTCCCCTCTCCCCTGCTGATCTGTTCTCTCTTGGCACCGTGCACCTTGCCACCCTGTGTCCTCTGGGTCCAGGTACCCGCTTACCTTGCCACCCTCCCGCACTGCCTCCAGGCCACCCCTTGCACTGGGGGTCTGTATCAGTACCCATAAAGCCCCCCCTTTTCTTCCTGCACTTATCAGACCTACCCTGTCTGCTGCCTTAAACCTAGCACTTGCAAATTGCTGGCTGCACTACCACTGTTTGTTGCCTTTATTATTTATTTATTTATTTATTATTTATCTGTTTCTCCTCTGCTTCGCACTTTCTACTTCTCCCCCTTCCATGCACCTTTCACCACCCCCTCTCCCATGCACTTGCACGTTCTCAATGTCACTGGGCCTAGTAAGATCGCTGTTTTGTTCTCCCCTGTTCCCCTCCCTTGTCTTGTCGCACTCTGAAACACTTGTGTACGAGCACGATAGAAATAAAATATCAATATCAATAGCCTACCACTTGTAAATGTACCCATTGTGTTGTTCTTGACCCAGTCATTTGATCATATCTAGGTAATGTTGAAATAGCCTACTGTCATTAAACCTGCCCATTGTGCCATCTTGTGAACCAGTCTACCGCTTGCAAATGTACCTGTGATGAAGTCTTAATTTCAAAGAGCTAAAATACTCATAAATGTCGGGAAACTAATTCCTTAGTAGCAGATTATGGGGAATGTTTATGTTTATGAAACAGGAAGGAGCTCCTTAGGTTCTTTTCTTTAATATATAGGCTTTTTGTGTTTGTTGCTAGGATACGCCTGAGGAAGGAGATTCAGATAACGTCCGTTACGAATGGGCGTATTTGTTGAAGATGGAAGAGTGAAGATAAGGAACTGTTTGGGACATTTGACTAGTGTTAATTGTTGTTATACATCCTTTGGCATAGATAGAGCCGAAGCGGGTGTTGTATCAGCAGGGGTGTGGCTTACCGCAACGTCGGAGAAGGCAGAGGTTCTCAGCTACGGCGACTGCAGAGCTACGCAATCCAGTCCGAGTGAGTAATGCCCCATAAGGAAGTGGAGGTCTCCCTGGGAATAGAGAGGGGCGGTTACATATGAACACTGTCAAGGGAGGAGTGGTTCTGTACGAACCAATCGTCTGAGTGCAACGCCCACATCAAGACGCATAAATTACAGAGATACAGCTCCGGCTCATTGAAGTTAACCATAAACACTGCCAAAAGGGAGGGGCGGTTTCACACGAACCAATCGTCTGAGTGTCACGCCCCAAAACAAGAAACATGAATTACAGAGATACGGCTCTGATTCGTGGAAGTAAAAATATAAACTGTGTCGCAAGCGTCTTATACAGCAAATGAATGGACAATCTTTAAAGAGCGCACAATTGTTCTTCGCCAGACGCTATTTACAGAAACCTCAATTGTTTGAGTCAGTAACTCAGAAAGAAGGCATAGAAAACGAAAAGACTGTGAAAAGAAAAGGGTGCGCTTTATAGATATATGTTACTTTTTTTTCCAAGGATATGAACAAGGCTAATCTTAAAGGAACAGTTGCAAGTGACTTGTTTGTATAGAACTATCCTGATGATAATATGAGAGTCCAAAAGGACAGAAGTGAAACCTAAAGAGTCAGTGTCTGAGATATAAGAAAAGATATTTCAAAGAAAGAAGATAGCACAGGAGTTAATGAACTATCTATAACAAGTAGAAGAAGAGGAGTAACAGAGCGAAAGGGAAAGCACAAGACTTTCCAGTTCACTTACCTTGGTTGCAGAAGGTCTTGCATTCAATCTAAGGAACTCTTCAGCTACACGTATCCTTTATTTCTAAAAGATAAAAAGAAAAAAAAAGATATTAGAGTTAATAAAGTTGAGTTATTGAGAACTTGACATTGTTTCTGTGTATCACTTTTATCACCAATATAGAAACTGTGACAGTACCCACTGTGTTGTTCTTGACCTATCCATTTGATCATATATAAGCAATGTTGAAATAGCCTATTATCCTTAAACCTGCCCATTGTACCATCTTGTAAAGCAGCCTACCACTTGCTAATGTTCCCATTGTGTTTTTCTTGACCTAGCCATTTAATCATATCTAGGTAATGTTGAAATAGCCTATTGCCCTTAAACCTGCCCACTGTGCCAACTTGTGAACCAGCCCACCACCTGTAAATGTACCCACTGTGTTGATCCAAACTTGACCCGCTGACTATATCTAGGCAATGGCGAAATAGCCTTTTGTCTTTAAACATGCCTATCGTGCCAACTTGTGAACCGGCCTACAATTTACAAATGTACTCATTGTGTTGTTCTTGATCTAGCAGATTGATCATACTTAGGTAATGTTGAAATAGCCTATTGCCTTTAAACCTATCCATTGTGTCAACTTGTGAACCAGCCTACCATACGCAATATACCCATAGTGCCATTCTGACCCAGCCTACTGCATGTAATTTAACCACCAGACCAATTTGCCAACCAACATACTACATGTATTATCTCCCTCTTGTGGTAACCAACACACTATCGCAACCAGCCAGCCCTCTGTGACACTTCAGACACCCTTGTGGTATCTTTCCCTAAACTAACTCACAAACTCAAACTACCAGCCTACGTACGATTCACCATGTCTTCCTTCCATAGAGCCACTCTGGCCCTGGCATCACTCCTCCCATTAGTTCACCCAGCTACTCCACCATTTGCACCTGCCACATCCGCATTCAACCTCAACTCAACACATCACCCTTAAACATGTCCACTTCTGAGCTACTGAGCCCTCTTGAATGGATACATTGTTTCGCCTCTCCACCCACCCCTCTCATCCCCCTCTCAATTCATTACAGGAACCAAAGACTAGGCTCTCGTCTCCCCAACCATAAAGCCACCACCCGGTCCAAAAATCCTCCTCAACTTAACTCCAAAACTGTACCACCTCACTGTCCAAAACAACACCCCACACCCCTAATGTGACCCTGAAATCACCCAACACCACCTCACAGCCAGCTAATATCAAAGGAGCCCTTATCAATGCTCGCTCTCTTGTGGCACATGCTCTGGGATTGCTGATCTTATCGTTGCAAACAGCCTTGACTTCTTGGCTGTCACAGAAACCTGGCTACACCAAGCAGCAGGACCTGCTACCTCCCTCGCCCTACCTGAGGGTTACACCATCATCAGGGCAGGCAGAACTTCGGTCAAAGGTCGAGGAGTGGCCCTCATTGCCAAAACCCAACTAGCCCTCAGAGCCATTCCCTGTGCCAGCTTCCCATCTGCAGAACTCTTATCGGTGAAACTAACCCTTGCACCCTCCCAAACAATTCTCCTGCATCTTATCTACCACCCCCTGGCCCTTCTCCCTCCTTTGAGGAAGACATCATTAGCCTCCTCTCCACTCATGCCATACTTTGATCCCAAACTATTCTTTTAGGAGATATGAACCTTGGCCACCTAGACCTTAATGATCATCATGCCCTAGCTGTGGACAACTCGATTTCCAACCTGCACTTTATACACAGAGTCACAACACCCACCCATTCCAAAGGTGGAAAGCTGGACTGGGTTGCTGACCTGAATTGCTCTATATCCGTTACCCTAAATGAACCCGTAGCCTGGTCAGACCATCATCTCATTCTATTCTCCATCCCTGGACCCTCCCCAACAAAAACCACTGTAGCACCTCCATCGCTATCCAGAAACTGTCACAACATAACCATAGATAGCCTGCATCCGTTTATCAGTGACATCCTTAAGAGACTAAATTCAGCAACCTTGACCCGCCTAATCTGGTAGACTTATATAACAATACTGTCAAATCTGCCCTGGGTCTTGCAGCCCTCTCAAACTCAGGAAAGCCAAACCTCTGGCCCACCTTAACAAATGGTTCACCCCTGAACTAAAAATTCTTAGAAATACTAAAAGATCAGCCAAATCCATGTGGCGCAAATCCCCTACCACCATCAATAAAACTGCAATTATGGCAGCGTCCGCTACTTACAAAGCAGCAACCCTCACAGCCAAAAAATAAACTTATAACTCCAGGGTCCAGAATGCAAATTCCAACTCCAAGGAACTCTTCAGTATCCTAAAAGAGCTCGAATCCCCTGCACCGCCCACACAAGACTGCATCAAGGACGCAGAGTGGCGCTCTTAAATCCAACAAGCACTCACAGAGAAAATCACCATGCTCCAAGATAAAATCAGAGCTAAAAAAGCTAGCCTCACCATTTTAGACCAACCTGCCTCTACCCACAGAAAACGACTCACCATTGCACTCACACTTTTAGCTTCTCTTAAGTTACCCCTAAGGAAGTTGAGGGCATTATAAGAAGTGTGAAACCTTCTCACTGCCAAGGCGACATTTGCCATGCTATCGTGATTAAAGAAGGTGCCAAAGCCCCCTTCATCACTGCGCTAATCAATTCCTCCTTCCCCTCCAATCAAATACCTAATAACCTTTAGGAAGCCTGGGTTATGCCCTTACTAAACAAAAAAAAAAACTTGATCCTAATGTCCCCACTAATTATAGACCCATCGCCACCGCCCCATTCCTTCTAAAAATACTGGATCGGGTGGCTTATCTGCAAATACAGAAACACCTAGAAGAGAATGAACTCCTTGGACCTAGACTTAGGTCAGGTTTCAGACCCAAGCATGGAACTGAGAAAGCCCTCCTAGATCTCAAGATCCAAATGGACGAGGCGAAGGACAATGGAAAGCTAGCAATCCTCCTACTCCTAGACTTATCCTCCACCTTCGACCTCGTCGACCACCAAATTGTCACCAAAAACCTCAACACAGCAGCAGCCTTCTCCTCCAATGCATCTGATTGGATCAAATCCTTCATATCAAACAGGACCACCAGAGTCTTCTCACCGTCAGCTTCAGCTGACCCCACACCGATACTCTGTAGAGTCCCGCAGGGATCCTGTGTGTCACCCACACTCTACAATATATTTATGAAGCTACTCTTCGACCGACTGGACAACTTGGGTGTCATCTATAAAACCTATGCAGATGACACTCAAGTTCTCATCCCCCTCACTGGCTGCTATGACCATGACTCCAAACTACTAAACACTATCTACCTCGAAATCAGGTCTGGATGGCATTGAACAGCCTTTGCCTCAATGACGACAAGACAGAGTTGATGATCATGGGGACTCAGGCTTGCTTGAATAAACTCAACACCAAATACTCATCTTTCTTCATTGACAGCAATACTATCAATGTTTCCAAAGAAATAAAAACGCTGGGGGTCTACCTCGATTCAACTCCCTCCCTCAAAAAACAGGTAAACAGCGTGGCTTCATCCACAGCTTATACCAAAAAATAGTTGCAAAGCTTACCTTTACAGAAGTAGCTGCCTTACACTGGCTAGAGCTCTCAATCTATCTAACCTTGTTTATTGCAACACTCTCTTCTTGGGCTCTTCTGAACACAACCTAAATAAACACCAGGTACTTCAGAATAACTCTCTGAGAGCAGCCCTCAATCTGCCCAGATCTTGCCATATCTCCTCTCATAGACAGAATGCCAACTGGCTACCCATCCGTGACAGAATCACACTATGTACCTTGGCCATCACGTACAAATGCCTCACAAACTCAGCCCCGAAATACCTGCCGGACAAATTCTGTAAACATCAACCTACACGCACTACCAGATCATCTCATTCTCACAACCTGATGGTACCAAGATTCAATCTAAAAACATCCGGAGGAGCCAGCTTCCCAGTCCAAGCTGCCAAATGCTGGAACTCCATTCCCATCCCCTTCAGGCAGGAACCTTCCATCCTCACCTTTAAAGCCAATATAAAACATTGGCTGAGCAACAAGTCCCTCCCCTAGAGACCTCACCATGTAAACATACCCTGCTGATTTATGACTTACCAATCTTCTGTCTGTTAAGATTTATGATTTGCTAATCTGTTTAGGTCCTCATACCGAACCCACCTGTAACCAGGGTCCCTCTCTGTCATTGTTCATATTTGACTGCACATGTAGGTAGCATGACTGTACTGCACTCCTCTGTATGTAACCACTAAATTTCTCAAGCACCCAGTTACCTCAGGGTTTGGTGTGTGATACAAATAATAAACTAATACAAAATTGACATGCAACAACAAGGAGTCTGGTAGGATTGTGCTTGTCAAATTATGCTATAGTTGATTCAAACAAAAGTATGATGTCCTTGGTGGTTTAAAATGCCAATTGGGGGCATTGAGCCCATTCCTACATAGTGCTGTCCTTTGTCAGCTCTCCTAGAGGTTATGTAATTGCAGCGTGCCTGGGGATAAATCGCCCACAGTATTTGGTCATGCTGTAAAGCTACGACGTTCTGGTGCACACTGTCTAGGTGTTGCTGTATTAATTCATTGTCTTGTTTCACACCTTCTTGGTACAAGACATGTCCAGAGAATTCTAATGTGGATTGAAAATGTTCTCACTTGTCTCCCTGGTGGTTAAAGCCACATTATCTGATAAACACTGCTCTCAACCTGTGGAGGTGTTCAACTTCTTTTGCTGAATAGTCCAATAGGTAATTGCTGACGTTGAGCATATACTCCAGATCCACCACAAATGGCACTTTGAAACACAATTATGCCCCTGAGGCAGGGGCATAGGAGGCACATAAAATCTGAGGGGAACAGAGGACACCTTTGGGACTTTGCTACAGGCACAACATATCCCATTCCAAACCACCAGAGGGCCAGTGCCAATCCTTAAAGCGCTTTAAATATATTTGCTCTTTGATCTTATATTCATTTAAAAAAAGAAAAACAAATAATGTCAGTTTTGAAAAGACAGTCACACTTCCAATAAGTCGCAGATTTCTCATCAAAATAACATTACTTAAAGCCCGTTATGAACACATTTTCAGCAAAACAGTGTTAGAAATAAGGTATTTGTGGACTACTAAAACTCATTTTTAAACATTTGAGATCTTACAGGAGGGATTTTAATGAAACAAAGTACTATTAATCTTGTTGAAGCTCTCAGTGTGATTGTTGTAAGGGGGGCTTTGATATTTTTTAATTGTTTGCATGCATTGTTACATCCTTTAGAATCCATAACAAATTATGTTACTATAGTTTGTATTTCTCGAGGCTTCATGATATCTTTATGTGTAGTGCAGAGCAATATGTTTGTCTTTTCTGAGATGTACTTGAAAGTGGTGTTTATGTGCAGTGCTGCATGTGGTGCATATGAAGTGATGGGCAGTGCTGCATCTGAGGTTCTGGCATGTTTATTTCCAAAGCAAACTTGGCCATATGCTGTGCCTGCTTCATAATTTACAATTAAAGGAGTTTCTTAATGTTGACCACAACTCAGAATACATGTCCTTTTAATTTACCTAATTAAAATAAAAAAAGAAAATAAAAAAAGAAATGCATTCAAGTGCCATTCTCAGACTTTTTAAAGAGGTTCCACTTTGCCAACTTTCAACCGAAATTATAAACAAGCATTGCCAATGCCAACAGTTTAAGCATTTGTGTAGACATGGGAAAGGCACTTCCTGTAGTGCTATTAACTGGCCATTGATAGCAGCAGGTGAACAATTGCATGAATACAGCAGTACTTGACAGATGCCAAATACTTATATGGAAACCAAAATAGTTTTTCATAGGACTTTAATAATGGACATGCTTAGTGCTTATAAATCAAATGGCAGAAGGCAGACTTGGTTACGCCATTTTTATTACACCAGTTACATTTTGACACCTCCAATTAATATATATATACATATATACTTTATTGTGTTATAGTTCATTACAAACTTTACACAAACGAGAACAAGGAGAAATGTGTTTACACATATCTAAGTACATACAGCATCATATATACAATACACATTTAAAACCTTTACTAAAATTTGCTAAATTAACTTATCACATCATTTAAAACGTTTGATTTGGTTTATAGGCCATACTTCCTGTTTTCCATGATATAGGACTTTCCTCTTGATTAATTATCTTTAAAGCTAGGTTCAATACATATGCGAAACACTGTAAGGTGTGTGGAAAGAGACTCCATGTTCAGGCAATAAATCCAAAATTCTGGCGATTTAGTAGATTTGTAATGAATTCCAATTAAGTAATTAACTCTCAGAAGACTACTTTGAAAAAACATTGGCTGGGCCTTCTAGTGCAAAGCTTTGATGGCAAGGCTTGATTAAAGCAAGCTCGAAAAGCTCCCATGAGGAGGAGTTTTGGCTGGGCAGGGGCAGAAACAGGGTGCAAATGAGCTTTGAGATTAGCATGGCCATGGCAGTCAATGGGTGGTCAAATAACCAAACAACAACTACAACCTGTGTGTCCCTCGTCATATGCCATTTCTTCCTAGCTGTACTCTAATACAATAGTTTTCGTGTAGATGTGGCGTGAAGCCAAGGGTGGGTCATTAGAATAGTTCAATGGGTCCGATCTCAAAACCTTTATGGCACAAGTGAGATTTGCTAGCGTATCTCCTCACTTGAGCCACAAAAAGTAGAAGCCATATTCACAAAGGTCATCTGAATGAGCGCAACCTAGATGCACTAATTCAGATGCCTTTTTCCCCTCTTTGCACATTTGCACAAATAAGAGGGAATTTCAGGGCATTTAAATGCCCTGAAATGAGTGTCACCCCCCTGCACCTTTGGAAAAAGGCTCAGGGAGAGGTACAAGTCATGTTAGGGTCATTTCTCATTCTGTCATGATTTTTCATTTTAAGTTTGACAGCCCCTGGAAGTCCTAAACAAAGGTACAGAGGATCTAGACAAACACTAAGAAACAACCAACCCCACCAAACTGTTAGACAAACAACCCACACACCCCACCCCCACTGGACCGCCAAGAAAAGCATCCAACAATGAGTCATCCAAAGCACACATGGTACATTGAAGCCTGCTCAAACTACTTTGTATGGGAATGCACCAAACTGAAATTTCCAATATCATTAGTGAAGGCGGCATTGATGCCCTCTTCCTCACAGAAACACGGCTATAAGACAACTATGACATACTCGCTCATGAAGCCATACCCAGCAACTATAAACTAATACAATCTAACAGATAAGGCAGATGAGGAGGAGGAATTCCTGTGGCACAGAAAAAACAAATTAGCTGCACATATTTACCTTCAACAGACATAGGAAACTGCAAATCACTGTTAGTCAACTTCAAACTCAGCAAAAAATCCAACCTACTCTTCCTTCTTATCTAGAGACTGCCCACCTAAAACCAAACTTTGCCCAATCATGGCAACATCATCATTCTAGGAGATTTCTATGTTTGGTTTGAATTAGAAAACAAAACCAAAACTAACTGCATCAGCGTACTCCTGGAAATTCCCCATCTCAAACAAATGGTCTATGAATGGGCCCATCCATAGAGCTGGACCCACCCTCGACACAATATTCTGCAGGGATGGACTCTCCAGTACCGCCCACTGGTACCAATCTTCTGGAGGCACGTTTATATGATCCCATTCACTGTTAGAACCCCAACCCGTAAAATACCAAAAAACATAAAGCAAACAATTACAGACAAAAGAAAATGGAAAGGCTTGATCTAGAAACTCTAACCCAACTACTACAAACCACCAAACCTGATTCCTCCCACCTACACGTAACAACACCAGACACTGTTGAAAAGAAAACCTCTGGATTACAGATGGACTAGACCAATTGGCACCCTTCAAAATGTTCAACACCACACCGAAAAAGGTAGTGGCCAGATTGTTAACAGACGAACTGTGAGAAGTCAAGAAAATAACCTGTAAACTATAAAAGACATGAAGAAAAACGGCAAGCAACTGGACAAAAATAACTGTGAGATACCAATGTACAAATGTATCTATACAGATCGGCAGTCTTCAAAGCCAAGAAAGCACATTACGCGTCAAGAATCCAATTGGTAACAAAACCCGAAATGGAAATATACAGAATTAACAAGGATATATGAAACCCAAACTAATGCAGTTATAAAACCATATCCTCGCAAATGTTATATAACAGTATCACAGACCACCTGAGAGCAAAAATACGATCAATCCAGAAAGCCATAGAGCATCCAGCAGGACCACTAATAACATCCTCCCAAAAACCAGATCCCCAATAACCAGTGCAACATTCACTCAATCCAAACCAATTAGGGAGGAAACCTTCAGCAACCTACTGAAAGAAACCAATAAAGCCGGATCCGAAATGCAACCAATGCCCACTGAATATCTACAAACAGCTACTCACCCACAAAACACCAGTCCTTTACAACTGACTACCAATGAACCCTTCTCTGAACTCTGGAATAGTACCAAAATTATACAAAATCGGCCTATATTAAATCACTCTTAAAAAATGAGACAGTAAAAATTGATGACCCCAAGGACTACAGACATATCAAACCTACTCGATCTGGTGAAAATCTTGGAGAACCACTTGTACAAAGAACTGTTCAACCATGTGGAATCCAAGAGAATACTTGAACAATCCCAGGTTGGTTTCAGACCGATCACAGGAACTGAATCAGCACATATGGGAAAACCTAAAGATGAATGCAGACAACAACACCCAAGCTAGCCGCATACTAATGGACATATTGGCTGCCTTTGATACAATCAAACACACAACATTAAACAAAAGATTGGAAGAAGAATGCATTCAAAACATAGCACTTCAATGGCTTAAATCTTTCCTCACCAACAGAACCGAAAGACCCTACCACCCTCCGTTCATATCAAACATAAAAAATGTCACCTGTGGCATACGACAAGGATCTAGACTTTCTCCACTTCTCAGCAATATCTACATGGCCCCCCTCATGAAGCTCATACAAACTCATGGACTGACATCCGATAAATTCGCAGACGACACCCAACACATTTTCAAGATGACCTCCAACAACGACCCTGAAAATGCTCTCGATAAATGTCTCCGGATATGAACACATGGACAACAAACAACAAGCTTAAACTAAACCCAACCAAAACTGAATTAATGATAACCCCACAAGACAATAACCTTACACAGACATCTCTCATCTGTCCCTCGAGTATGGGAACTCACCCTGAATCATCAACAGTGACAAAAACCCAGGAATACTCATGTTCAGTGGTCTCACACTGGAACCACAGGTCCAAGCAATAGCAACAAATATTCCTACCACATTTGACTAATAAGAGGGATCCTCCCTTACACCATCTTCCCACACTGTACCTTGCTATTGTCTCATTGGTATTATCAAGAATAGACTATGCAAATAGCCTCTACTTTGGAATGCCCGAACACCTCACCAAAAAACTACAATGCATCCAAAACAGCAGCAAGACTACTCCTGGGACTAAATCAAACAGATCAACCCAGCACTTAATATTCTACATTGGCTACCAGTCAAGAAACCAATCAATTTCAAATCCCTCTCCATTGCCAATAGATCGCTACACAGACAAGGAGCCAAATTACCCCAAGTAAAAAACAGCCAATACCAAACAAGAAGAACCTTACGTTCTAGCACAGACCTCCAAATAGAAACAAGACATTATGAGAAAACTAAATTTAGAGAAACTGCTTTCTCCATCCTCATAGCCAAACTATGGAACTTGATTCTGAAGGAAATGTGGACGATGGAAGAACACCTAACCTTCCCAGAAATGGCTTAAAATGTGGTTATTCAACTCATCGAGATAAAAACAGATCAACAACAACTATACAAAGATCACCTCATACAATGTCCAAACCATGGACAGGCTCCTTCAACCCCATTCAATACCCAAACCACATTCAAAAAGGCATTGAAATTCTAGCCCTGAGGTACAGAACCATGAGGACCCCTACAACCGAACACTCCTCAATTCTTAGAAAGTTGTTTAAAAAATCGCACACACAATTTACATAACGGTTCAAGAGGACCCAGGAAACCCAATAACTCCTGGACAACACCCATCCCATCTAGATAATACCCACCCCAGTGACAGCTAGTAGTCTCTTAAACAATAATGTATACCTTACTAATCTATTTCCTTCGTTGTAGTCTTGTCCCACCAATCCATTTCTAACCTCACACCAATGCAAAGGTGAATGCCCTACAAAAACAAAACAATAGTATCGCGGCACAATATCCAGAGACTACCCAACATCCTACTAACCACTTCCTCTACTCTACCACCCTCCATCACCACACACTTACCACCCACCGCCAGATGGTTAGCAAACCACCATGCTAAACACCCTACACTGCATATCACTCAAAGCAACTCACAAACCCCAATAGCCTCCAACACCCAACAACACAAACACTGGATCCCGCCCATCAGGAAACAATAAGCATTCAGTGTACAAAACAAAGCACACCCAGAAAGCACACATGCATATACTCCAGTTACTCCTGGTTCTACACGCATTCACCCACCCCACTTTACCTTACATATCCCCGAGAGTCCATAGACACCATGGAAATGGCAGCAGGCCTGGAGACTATGGAAATGGCAGTGGTGTGCAAAATAAATCAACTTAACATAACATACCAAACAGGAAGGGAAAAGCTTTTTTTTTTCTCTGAGCAGATGGGCTGTTTAATGGCCTCTCTCTTTGAAATGCACGTGCAGCAATCACATGGTTGCTGGGATCCTGTCATACATTAGTGTCGGGAGCACACTCCGACACTAATGTAGGCAAGGGGGCTCAACAGAAATGTCACTTAATGTGAGCTGAGCAATTCTGAAAGCAGCAAAAATGAAATGAGTGCATTTGCTTCTCTCCTTTCATTTGCATTGCTTTTTGACAATCTGGCCCAATGTCTGACTATACTATCCCATGAGCAAATAATGATTCAATATCTCAACTAATTGGAGAAGGAAACCTCAATGGTTGAATTCTCTGCTAAACCCTGTTTATTAGAAGTTAACATTTTGCATATTAATATTTTATTACAAAGACTTTAATAAATTACACAGTTACATGCATTGTATTTGTATATTAATACTTGTTTTACTCTGAGCTATATCAGGTAAATGCTACTTTGTGGACTCAACACTACAAACTTGAAAAGATGCTCTGCAGATTATCATAGATGTCTTGGATTTGTGCTGCAGCCCCTTACATAAAGGTGCGAGGGGTTGTGACAGCTGTGCTGTACCGATGCACTGACCTTACTGAGCAGTTCATTGGAAGGTAAGCAGTGTCTGTATATATTTCAAGCATTTGGAATAAGAAAGGCACATTTCTTAAAAGATGCCCTGTGCCGCAATTGGAAAAATAAGAGCTCTTCTTTCCCCTTGCTCCAGATAGTGTGGGGGGGATAAATCATATTGTATCTCCCCCTGCCTAGTGGGGGGGATTTATCCTCCCTAGCCCCCCCCATTTCTTACGCCCATGCACCTGAGGAGATGTAGAAGCTAAGTCTTTTGTTCTTCTTGAGTGCAACATGCAATGTTAACATCATGATGATCCTCACGCCTTTCCCCAAATTGTATTGATGGTATCCTGATTTGAGGGGGAACTTCGAGAATACCTTTGTTCTTTTCTGATTAGTCAAGCTATTATCAAACTTTGGTCTACAGTGTTTCTTTTAATGGCTTTGCTCATGAGCTGCATGTAGATGACGATCTGCGCCTGTCCTGAATGCTTGGTTTTTCATATGATGATGTGTGGGGAGGTTCTGGGGTAGGAGTGAAGATATTCTCAATATTTCCTGCAACTTCAATCTTCTTCACCCGTTTGATTTATTTGTAATGTGATTCTTCTCTCCTGAAATGCAATGTTCCCTGAGGATGTTGTTTCGTAATTTGTCAACATCCTCAGAACCCAAATTTAGAAACATTAAGCGCATGACTTTGGCATCAAATCATTCCATCAATGAAGTCTTTTTCACATCAAAGTCATCAATATGGCTGCATCCTGAGATTGTGCTGGAGAGGAAGACGCTGTTCTGGCCAAATTGGTTCCTATGTGGAATCCGGCAGCTTGGCAACCTGTTTGCTGACGGTAAATGGATCACTTATAATAATTTGTCTGTGGAAAGGGGTATGCAGGATTGCACCTATAAAGGATACAGAACATTGAGAAGGGTTGTAGGTGAGAGGATTCCAGGTCAAAACAAATAACTTGCAGATTGATTGAAGGAATTCACAGTGGATGGCCATATAACATCAGAAGTGCACACACATCTGTTAAAATACAAATTAGATAATGAAAATCTACTTGATAAATGGTCATACGCTATTGGATCTGAAATGGACATTTGTAGGTGGGAAAATGTGTGAAGAAATGTGCAAATGACATCACTAAACCTAGGAGAAAGGGTTCGACAAATCAAAATATTGAACAGGGTGCACTGGACATCACAGAGGATCTACGAAAAGGGTTTGCTTGAATCCAATACATGGAGATCCAAACACAGGGTTGGTTCATTAGAGATTATTATTATTATTATTATTATTATTATTATTATTATTATTATTATTATATGATTTGGGAATGTAGCGGTTTAACAGTATTCTGGAATGAAATAACACGGACAATTAGCAAGGTTTTAATGCTGGATGTTGATTATGATTTCTCAACCATTATTTTAGGAGAGGATAATCTAATTGAAGATCTATAATTCCTGCAGAGATGTTGGTTCTACGGGTCTTCTCTGTCAGTGAAGAAAATGATATTACGGGAATGGAAGAGTGAGAAATTGTCTACTGCATCAGCAAAGTTGGAAGACCTAGATGGAATGTCTTTGCTAGAAAAGGTGATTTTGTAAAGGAATAAGAAATGCAATCTGCATGAAGAGATTTGGGGGAGGTTTTTGGAGTTGTAATAATTGTTCGGTTCACCAAGTTGGTTAGGGGGGACTAGTGGGCATCTTAATATATAATGTAATGTGTTTGTCAATTCTGATATTAATATTCAATACAATGTGGATATACAGAAAAAAATCTTTTATTTGAAGGATCATTCAATCAATATAGGTGTAGAGGTTACCAAAATAGACTACCAACCGAG
Organism: Ambystoma mexicanum; assembly: GCF_040938575.1. Classification (NCBI taxonomy): domain Eukaryota; kingdom Metazoa; phylum Chordata; class Amphibia; order Caudata; family Ambystomatidae; genus Ambystoma; species Ambystoma mexicanum. The sequence goes on along the minus strand of NC_090930.1, from coordinate 287,830,040 downwards.
AGCCTTGGGGTGGAGCTTATGTCATCATGTCAAAAGGAGCCAGGGCGAGTAGACTGGAGTTAGAGGCTCTGGCCTCTCCTCTCATTGCTGCAAGGAAGGCAATGGCACGGCAGGCCATGGGTTGTGTGTCACAGACATTAATGCTTGGCGAGATGTTTCAGGGCAAGGACTGCGTCTTACTGATATAGTGAATGGGAGTGCAGAGTGCAGTGTGATAAATGTCATCAGGGGAGCTAGGCATGGTGGATGGAACAAATGGGCCTTGATGACAACTACTACGAGATATGCATTGGTCAAAAGTAATGTATTGAGCGATGCACTGATTGTGGTGTGGTGGATCAACTACCACATCGCTAGTTGTTGTCTTGCCATATTGGCCACTCAGAGCACCCAAGCAGTGCTGTTTCACAGCTCTGAGAGAATCAGGCAGACGCGTGTATTATGGCTGATTCACCCTCACGCGTTCCTGTTTGTTAATTCTTCGGGCATCGTCATTGCAACGTCATTACTGAGGTCACTGTGGTTGGGTCCCTTGTGGTGAGAGCCTCTGTTACTCTTACAGGGGCTGCACAAGGCCGTGTCAAAGCTGTGTACACAGCACAGTGCAGAGGGTGACAGGATTGTCTCCTTGTAGAGCAGGATCAACCTTCTATAGAGAGTTTGTTGTGACAGTCTAATGTTGGCTGCAGAATCAGAAGGTGATACATGTAATTGCTACAGTGATTCCTGCCTTCAGCAGCATCAGGCAGTGTGAGGAAATCCTACTGCACACTACTACTGCTAGTGCTGTGGAGGGCTGGAAATTTAAATATGCAAATCCTGCACTAGAAATGTGCATAGGACCCTTTGGAACTGTTCAGTGCACGCCCTTCTCTGAATACTGCATACTGTTACTGTGTTTTTCAGGTCATGAGTAAGTCCTTCATTTTATCACTTAGGAGACTACGTGAAGCCTGCTTACAAGCACCGGGAACCGAGTCTTACAGTCCTGATTACGTCTGTCAAATAAATATACTTTACTCTGGCTTCTGTTCATCCTCACTTTCATTCTTGTCAAATAGGATATGGATTTACTATTTTAATTATCTCATGAAGGTAGAGATTTAAACGTCTGCTGCAGATGCTCAATAAGTATTAGAAAAGCAATCAATTCGTCCTTAAGCTGGGGAGTGATTTACGTGTTTCTCGCAGCAGCTGAATCACACTTGCCAATATCTACACGGAACTCTGAAGGGGACCTGAGCGCTCTTTAATTAGTTTGTAATTAATTTTACTTAAGGCTGATGTCTTAGTGAAAAGCATCAACATTACAAAATACTACATATCATTAATTTTCCATGTTCAATATCCTGCAAGATCCTTTGCACTCGAGAACCCTAAATCCTTTTGGCTTAAACACGGTCTCATTAGCAGATAAACGAAGCATCATTAATTAGTGTGTGTTATGTTTAATTAAATGCATTGCCTGTAGCACGTTGTAACGCACTACATGTTTATTATGCTCTGTGCATCTATGTTCTTATTCATGTATTTAATAGCATTCAACAGCACCATCGTGTCGTCTTTTCATTGGGGATCAGGAGAAGAGACAGGATCAGGGGAGTAGTGGTGGTGACCCTGTTACGCGCAGTAATATCACGTCTTGTGAGAACCTAAATTCCGGCTTACCAAGAGGTGAAGACACGAGGCGCACACACCTGTTCCTTTTCTCTTTCCAACGATCATATGTCTTGCGTGATACTGCTTGGATGGCTTACCGGTAATCTTCATTACTTCTAGTGCAACTCATCCTCGTCACAGTACTTACTTCCGGCCGAAGTTACATACCAATTTGGAGTACCACGATTCTACCCCGAATGGGCAGGAGAGGCGGGGATATAAGTACTATGATGAGCAAGAGTAGGACTTGGAATAATGAAGGTTATGGGTAAGTAATCCAAGCATTACATCTATGTCCCTCTTCCTCATCTCAGTACTTACATTGGAGGAAAACCAATTGGACGATGTGAATGGGCTAAGAACAAACCACTCCAAGACCTCTTGTTCCACCACCATTTATGTATAGGATTCACCAAGAGACTGAAGACTAAGTGAGCCACAGAACTCAAAACCCCACAACAAAAGCACCAGCCTCTTTGCTGTGTAAGTTGGGTTGCCTAATGAAGGTGTTTTGGTCATCACAAGTAGCTGCCCTACAAATATCTTGAATGGAAACCCACTGTGCTATTGCCCAAGAAGTTTCAATAGGCCCTGTTAACCTGCCCTCAACCCTGGGGGTAACCCATACCCAGAGGATTCATATGCAAGAATGATTACTTCAGTAATCCAATTCCTACCCATGGCAATGTTGCCTTATGCCCATGCCAAGACCCCCACAAAAGTCACATAGAGGCTGGCTGAGGTACAGACACCTTGAGACTTTTCCAAATGAAACAAAACTGCACTATGAACATCCTGCTTCTTTCAGGTAAATTTGCTCTGGGATGGAAAGGCTAGGAAAAAAATGACAGAAGAACAATTTCTTGTGACATGTAGAACTTAAAGACCACTTTAGGAAGAAAAGCTGGGTCACACAGGGGAAACAGTGCTTCTGGTTGGATAATAAGATAAGGCGTCTTACAAGTCGGTGTACAACTCTCCTCCAGTCGTCTCGCAGAAGTGATTGCTTCCAAAAACACTGTTTTGAATGGTCAGTAATTTCAGTAATTTCGTCTTCTAGAGGTTCTAAAGGAGATGGTGGCTGAGCTCTAAGTAGCCGAGGCAGATCCTAGGAGGGAAGACCCAATATCGAGCATGCCTGGATATAGAACATTTTATCAGCAGTCTATTGACCTGGTTGAGGACCTCCTGGTCCCCAATCCCAATGTGTGCAGATGGCTTCCCATTGAGGCCTCAGGGTAGAAACAGCCAAGCCCATATTGAACCCTTCCTGTAAACATTGAAGGAAGTAGGACTTTGGATAGGGGAGACCCCCTTATTAGTACACCAACCCTGGAAGTTGCTGTCACGACCCTCAGCCCTGATCCCCACTGGCAAGCCCATTGGCCAGGTGGAATCAGGGTTCGGATCACTAATAAGGCCTGGCATCCACTTCCCAGGCCCTCTTGGGGCAAGTCCTGGCGCCTTTGGCGCCAGACTCATCAGTAAGGAAAGACATCTGCTTGAGGAACTACTTTATTTAGGCTTTCAGCCAACATGGAGGCATCCACATAGCTTGGTTCCTAGAACCAAGCTATGCGGTCTAGTGTTTTGGGTGTGGTGGCCTAGGGACTACTTTACCTGGACTACTTTACAGTGGCTATTTAAACCACACCCGAACAAGACAACACGCTTCGCGTTACTTTGCTTCTAGCAATGTGACGCTCACCGTGTCCAGCTTTCTCACGAGCCTGGTGAATTCCGGACCTGCAGAAAAACAAAGAACATCGTTAGCAGCAGAATCTTACCTGCATTCATCATCCTTCACTGCTTGCAGCTCCTGGGCAGCTCTGTTGGTGGAGTTCACCGCCCGGATCGAAGGACCTGAGAAAAGGAGAAAGACATCATTAAAGGAGGTAGTGGAGACATTACAACCACAAAGTGCTTAAAGACTTACCTGGTTGGTTGCTTTTTGGCCGGCATAGCTCCGGAACTCCATGTGTGCTGGGAACTCACCCCGACCTACGAAAAGAGAAAAGCACAGGTCAGTGAGGACAAGACATCGCTGCGCTATGCAAAGCGCCTCCTTAGAGCATCATAACGCTATAGCGTGCCATCATTTCCCGGTGAGAAACAGCATATCCAGTTCTCCAAGCGGACACTCCACGCTCCTAGGGAGATAAAAAAAAGAGACATTTAGAACAGAGAAAAGGCATGCAAGAATTACAACGCCATCAATCGCAATAAGACCTACCTGAAAGACACTACCAGGGCAACAGACAGTGAAGTATCTGGACCGCCCGCGCCCACAAAAGACAATGCGCCCCTGCCCAGAGAGCAGGACAGAGAGCCCACCGATTCCGGCAACCAGGTGAGAAGAGAACCTAGAGGGGCTGGAAACACAAGGGAGGTGGGGGAAAACTTACCTTGGTCGCCCAGTGCTAATATAGTCTTCATTTCCAGGCGGAATCCCATCTACACCGAGACCACACCAGGGAATCATTGGGAAGGGCACCAACGACCAACTGGCTGGATGGCGTCCCCATGGATACCAGGTGAGCGTAACAGTTGCCCCAGTGACTGTTTGTTTGTTTGTTTGTTTATTTATTTATATAGCGCTCTTGACCCGGGGGTATATATGCGCTTTGAACATCAGGTTACAGGTAAAAGACAATAGTACAGTATTGATAGGGCATAGATAATAGTATTCAAACAATATACATAAAATTGGACATTCGGAGTGCATACATATGTGGTAGGACAGTTATTTGTTGGTTAACCAGGAAATGACCTTGGTTCTGAAAGGTTGGAAAGTAGGTGTGGATTTAATATCCAGTGGGATGGAATTCCAGAGTTGTGATGCCAAGGTTGGGAAGCTGGATCCTCCGGCTCTTTTGAGGGAGTATTTAGGAACTGTTAGTTGTAATGATTTGGACGATCTGGTGGTTCTAGTGTTCTGTCTTAGTGTAAATTTGTTCGAGAGGTAGGGTGGGGCAAGATGATTGAGGGCTTTGTAAGTAAGGCATATGGTTTTCAAATCAATTTTCTGTTGGATGGACAACCATTTGCAGGCAGTTCTGGTGGCGGAGATGTGTTCCCTTCTAGGAATATTGAGGGCGGCACGGAGTGCGTTATTTTGTAAAACTTGCAATTTATTGATTACTGTTTTGTTGGCACCTACATAGAGGCTATTACAGTAATCCAGTTTAGATTGAATGAGTGCTCTGGCTAGGATGAGACAGTTGCTAGGGGAGATCAGTGGTCTGCAGGCCCTGATAAGTTTACCGGTGTAGGCAGTGGCTGAGGCGGTCATGTTGATTTGTTTAGCTAGGTTGATGTTCGTGTCTAGGTAGAAACCGAGGGTTTTTACGCTCTTGGCAATGGGTATGGTGTTACCGTCAATAGTGAAGCTAGTGTAGCCGGGACAGAGTTTACTGATAGTGTTCGGTGAGCCGACAAGAAGCTATTCAGTCTTGTCATCATTCAGGCATAGGCCATGTGTGGCCATCCATGCCTGAATGATGGAAAAGACTTCATTGATCCATTTGGCGTCCTTGTTGTAGTTGCCTGATAAGGTGAGGAGTATCTGGGTGTCATCTGCGTAGTTAGTATAGGTGACACCCAGATTGTCCAGCTTGTCGAATAAGGGCTTGGTGAAAATATTGTAAAGGGTAGGTGAGACGCAGGATCCTTGTGGGACACCGCAGGTGATGGGGATGGGGTCAGCCGCTGCTAGGGGGGAGAAGACCCGCATGGTTCTGTTGTCCAGGAAAGATTGGATCCATGTGACTGCAGAGTGGGAGAAGTGTGCTGCCAGAGATAAATGGTTGCACAGGATTTTATGGTCGACCAGGTCAAAGGCAGCGGAGAGGTCAATGAGTAGAAGGATGGCAGCCTTGTTTTTGTCTTTGAGTTCGTCTATCTGGCATTTGAGATCAACAAGGGCCGTTTCTGTCCCGTGTTGTGGTCTGAAGCCAGATTGGCGAGTTCCTAGTAGGTGATTGGCCTCAAGGTAGTCCTGGATTTGTAAATAAGCCACTCTATCCAAGATTTTTAGTAGGAATGGGACGGTGGTAATGGGTCTGTAATTCGTGGGGATGTCAGGGTTGAGAGTAGTTTTTTTTAGTAGCGGTAGGACCCAGGACTGTTTCAGATTGCTGGGGACCATGTTGTTGGCGAAGGACAGGTTTATTAATTTGGTGATAAATGGGGAGAGATCCCTAGCTGCATCTTTTATGATCTGTGCGGGGCAGCTGTCCCCCTTGCAATTCGATGGTTTGAGGGATGCTATAATTTTCTGAACCTCCAATATGGATACCTTTTTGAAGGTGAAGCCTGAATTAGTGGCAGTAGGTGGAGGGGGCGTGGGGAAGGAGGTGGGATCGAGAGTGAGTTGTTGTCGTTTGTTGTTGATTTTAGTTTGGAGCCCTGAGATTTTGTTAGCTAGGGCATTCTGGATCCCTGTGCACCAGGGTTTATCCTTAGTGCAAGAGTTAGTGGGGGTAATGGGGTTTTCTAATTCCTTTAGTATGTTAAAGAGCTCCTTAGTACTGGAGCTTGCCTGGGAGATCCTAGTATTGAGAGATTCTTTCTTGGCCCGTATAATCTCATTTTTGTAGAGGGTGGAGATGTTGGTGAGATTGGTTCTGTTATTTATAGAAGGCACTGATTTCCAGAGTGCTTCAAGTTTGTTTTTTTGTTGACGCAGGGTTTTGAGCTCCGGGGTGAACCATGTGTTCAGGTGCGCTTTGGGTATTCCTTTGCGCAGTTTCAGTGGGGCAATGATGTCAATGGCTTTGGCCATGGACTCATTGTAGGCGTTGACCAGTTGGTTCAAGTCCATTGTGGCGGTGTAAGATTTATGGGTTTTAAGGTCAATTGCCATTCTGAATGGAGATGCCTACCTCTTGGGAGTAACCCTTAAGTCATAATCTCTCTATTTCAATTTCCAAACCCTCCAACATTGGTGCTTTGTTCCTAGCACCTTAGCCGAGGAGGACTCCAAGCAAATTAGGGAGGTCCTGATCATGCGTGACATCACATTGTCCCCCTTGTGCCCACCTGGAAGGGAAAGAATACGATACTCAACACCGCCGTCCGATCCCTGCCCAAGGCAGGAACATTTTTTGAAATATATCCAGAAGAAAGGAGTAGAGGTGTATACTGAGGAAACGGGTGAAGCATCAAATGACAAAAAGTAAAGAAGGATTCCTAATGAGATGTAAGATTACTTCCAAAGTAAGTACTGTGACGAGGAAGAGGTACATGGAAGTAATTGTACTACTCCTCTTTGTACACCTTCTACTACACAGAGAACAACAGATATTTAACAACAATATAAATGTCATGTATTAAACTTTATTACAAATCATGAAAATAGAAGAACACCATGTTACAACTTTTTCTAATAAACAGAACAGTAATAACATGTTGCAACAATTTTGGCTTTTACAGTTTTTCATTGCCTTTTCATTTTACAGGCATTGATTTGGATTGGGCCGATAAAGAACAGGCTTACCTCCCAAAAACGTGCAAGATGAACAGCCAGTCATCATGCACCTTTTATTTGATGATCTGTTAACCTCTGTTAGCTTATAAACACTTTTAACATTTAAAACGTACAGCTGATGTACTAAGCCTGCAGCTTACATAACCCGAAATGGAGGCCCATACAAATGTTAATCTCTGTACCGTCCAGCATGACATCATCAGTAATATCAAAACACCTTCATGCCCAATTACCCATGTCTGTAAACAATGTCCAATAGAAAGTGTAACCCCTAGCAATCTATTTAAAGGGTCAACAACGAGGGCTGTGCCACTCATATATAGAATACAGACATACACAATATATGAGATCTTGTTAGGAGGGCATGTACTGTTTGATAACTATTGTTTGCAGCAGTATACTAGCTATGCCCATACAAGGAGGAGGGTGATGAAGGCTAGGTACAATAGTTTGAAGGCCATAAAAACTATTTCTAGCTGAGAAACATCTAAGCATCCTTCATAACGTGACATTTACCTCTGAAACAACTAACACAGATGTTATAGTGTGTCCTTGCCTGCAATCCTTTAGCACTAAATAGCAGAGTTATGAAATGCACTATTATGAAGGAGATAGACTGTGATGAAATAGAAGGGCTAGGATGAAGGGCCATAATGGAGAAGGAATAGGACTGTGATAGGGAAGGATTAGGATAACATACTATGCTGTAGATGAACCTCTGGGACAAAGGAGTATGATCACTGAGGCTTGTGATGAAGGAGAAGGACTAAGCTGAAGGAATATGATCAATGACAAGGACTAGGATCTGGGACAATCTTGAAGGAGAAGAACTATAGTGAAGGACAAGAATGGATGATGACAAAGAAAAACAAGATAAAAGGGCTATCATGTGTCAGAAAATTGAAACTGGTTACATTTTTCCAGGTTAATCCCAGAAAGGAGATCTCAAAACCAGCTTGCATAGGTAGAACTGACTTATCTATCACCAATGTACCAACCTTCTGTGATATGGCTGAATTGGTAGTTATTCAATTTCATGTAAATGATTTGAATGTGTCCAACTTTAATATCAATATTGATTGGTCTCATTGGTCTCAGGACACTAGAATTTGACCAAAATCTAAATTCAATCCCCCTCCCATGGCAGTGTGTAGTCTTGAGGCTTTCCAATATTTGGTAATAGCTAATATTAAAAAATGTTGGCATTTTAAACGCCTTGTATCATACAATTTGACTCTTGCACAGGATCACTCGTTGGCTCAACTTCAGAATCTTTCTGATGTGGTAATTAAAACATCAGATAAGGGCTATAATATAGTCCTCCAGAGTCGTTCTGACTATATAGCTGAAGCCAATAGGCAATTGCGGGATTGATCGTAATGTACCAGATTGGCTACTAATGTTTTTCCTGATTGTATCAGGGATCTTTCAATTATTTTACAGAAATGGTCGGCCTTTGGTATTCTGGATCTAGACACTGTCACATTTCTTTTGCCGTTAGCTCCTGTTGTTCCTACAATTTTTTTTTTGCCTACACCTCATGAATCTGTTTTTAAACCACCTGAGAGACCCATTGTCACACTTTCTGGTTCTGTCCTTGAAAATTTGGCAAACTCTGTTGACGAGAACTTGAATTCCCTTGGTGTCCACTTTGTACTCTTTACTAAGGGATACAAGAGATTTTCTTCAACACATGAATGGAATTCCATGGGAAGAGGATATGTTGCTGGTAACGTTAGATGCAGTATCTCTCTATACTTCAATAGATCATAATGTAGGTCATAGGGCTTGCACATTTTTTCTTGTACATGAGATCTCTCAACTATCTTGGTCGCATGGAAATGTTGATGGAGATGATGCCATTTTGTCTGAATCGTAGCTTTTTAAAATTTGACGATTCATTCTATTTCCAGGAGTGGGGAATTGCGATGAGGGATATCGTATGCCAATCTCACTATGGGATATTGGGACGGTATTTCAGTTTGGTCTCCTGAGAACGAAATCTTCAGAGATAAGATTTTTTGTTGGTTTCATTATATTGATGATATGTTTAATGTTTGGGAGGGAGCCTAGAGAGACTGGCTGGATTTTGTGAAGGTCCTAAATTCCAATGACTATAATTTACGGTTTACTGAATCCCACAACACTAAAGCATTGGTAATTCTTGATGTACAAGTTCAACTAACTTCTAGTGGTTTGCAATCTACTGTTTATCGTAAACCCACTAGTTCAAATCAACCTCTCCATGCCAGTAGCAATCATCAAGCCAACTGTGTTAATTGTATCACTTATGGTGGATTTGTGCAGCTACATCGCAATTGTTTGGATTTGAAACATTCTAATAAGGAATGCACAGTGGAGCCTCTAGTTTTATATCACAAGGCTATTCTAAGAAGGTAATTGAGAGAACCTTTCTGAATGTTTGTGATCTCAATTGAGACACATTACTTAGCAAACCTAAAAAATCAGCTATGGATGCTGAGTAGGATATCAGACTTGTCCTTACTTTTGGTATAGAGTCACATCAGATAGAGGACATAGTTTACAAGCATTGGCATGTACTCAAAGCAAATCTGGATCTGTCATTTGTCTTGTCTAGTCGCCCATGTCTCACTTTCTGTCGGGCTCCCTCACTTGTTAAACCTGTTTTGTGGCATGCACAACACACAAAGGCCTTTTCTAAATGTCATAAATGTAAGGTATGTCAGTATGCTGCTCCTCTATCAATATTTAAACATGATGTTGTTGGGACTGCCTAAACCATATGGTGTAATATCAATTGCAACACAGAATGTGTTGTTTATGTTCTTAGTTGTCTTTATGTTAAATGGTGTGCAGGCAGTGCTGCTTGTAAATTGAAGATTGGAATATTGCAGCGCATTCGAGTAATTGAGCATGCTGACTTCTAAACAATCGCAAAACATTTTCATGAACATCACAATGGGTCATTGGATGTTTTTTTATTTTTTGGTGTGGCTCATGACATCAAACACCCAAGCTGTGGTGGCAGGACCCTGAGATTAAGACAGCTTGAAGCACGAACAATGCTGGGCTTACTAAAGTTCCCTTGGGCCACAACATTGATGTGAAACCTTACACATTCATTGAAGTCTGATATGCTATTCTAACCTTGCAATATTTGATGCATGTTCTTGATTTCTCATTTTATTGTATGGGTGTGTGGTTTATTTGTGTGGATTTCACCCGGGGCAATGGGTGAGCTGCTCTAGTGGGGTGGATTTTGCTCTACTATATGTGCGGTTTGATTAGCACATAGAAGTACATTTACAGTAGGATTCTGGCCAGCTCATCCTTATGTGTTTTAATGCCTATTGCTATATATCAGTGATGTTATTATGAGTGGAGTTTCTTGCTTTATGTAAGTCTTTGGTGGTTTTGGTACTATACACTTTAAACCTGAGCCTGCAGCTTTCAATTGTCTATTCATGTGCAAAATGTCTGTGACATTCTTATACTATCTAATTGTACTTGCTATTTTTCTGTTCATGATGAAACATGAATTTTCCAGTTTAGTGTGTATGTTTACTATTATTGCAATGTTATGATTTTAGGTTTGCACTTGTTTATATGATTATGCACGTTGCACTGTATTCATGCCTGTTCTTGGTGTTTCCTCTCACCTACATCAGCATTCCGGCCGGTTTATTCAATTATTTTTGAATCCCGTGTATACTTGTGAGTATTTCACTCATGTTCAAAAATGGCCAACATTTGTGCATTGAATAAGATTGCCGGCTGAGAGGGCTGTCAGAGGACTTGCCAATTGGGGACATTTGTACTTAAGCATTAATGTGGTGAATTGTGTTCGATAATTTCTGTTTTTGAATCTTGTGCAATTTGAACTTTATTAAACTCATGCTTTCTTTTGGTGTTTTCTTTCACCCCCTCTATTACTCTGCCCAACCTTTACATTATTTTGCCTATTCTTTTGAATATTTCACTCATGTTATAATATGGCTGCTAAATTGTGCCTTTTAGCACATTGCTGAGTGATAGGGTTGTTGGAGTTGTCACCAGTAGGTGGAATAATAGAGTTGTACTCATTCATGAATGGCTTGGTGTTTGCTGCAGGCTTTGTGTCAACAAGCACCCAGTTGGGGTGCACAAAGAATCACCTTTTTTTGCTTTTGTCCCTTCTGGCGCCTGGAAATGCTGTAAATAAAATGTATATGGATTTTTAAAATGTTGGAGTCCTTTGTTCAATAACACATTGCAGCTGAGGGAGATCCCGGCACGTTTGTACCATTTCGTTGGTGTTTGTATGTATATGTATAAATATTTATGGAAAAAACTTTACTTGCAGGGATATTAAGGTGAGAAATAAATACAACCCCCCCCCCCTGAAATTCAGGTAAAGTCACTGTAACTTAACTTCGCGCCACTTGTTGAACAGTATTTGACCACAATGATGATATCACAGATGACATCTCTGATGATATCATTGGTGACATCACTAATTGCATCATCTTTGACATCACTGGTGACATCACAAATTACATTTCAACACTAACCGATCATGACCAGTGGCCAATTCCTTTAGCTGTGCCCAATGTATGATATATAAAACATTAAGTATACATTAGCCATGTCCTTTGACTATGGCCAGTGCCCATGGCCTTCAATCATGCCTCCTATTTATTTGAACACATTAAGGGGTCACTAGCCATGATTTTTGTCCATCGCCATTGGCCATGGTCTTCGGCTATGTACATTTTATGTTTTAAAACATGAATAAACCACTAGCCATGGCAATTGGCTATGGCCAGTGGCCATGGCCTTCAGCCGTGCCCACTAAATAATTTACAACACTAACTGGACAGTAGCCATGGCCTTTGGCCATGTTCACTGTATATTTCACAGCACTAACCATCCACTAGCCATGGCATTCAGCCGTACCCCCTATATATTTAAACACATTAAGGAGAAGTAGTATGGCCCTCATCCATGATCAGTGGACACAGCCTTTTGCTGTACTTAATGTATATTTTCAAACACTAAAGGACCCCTAGACATGACACTAACTGGGCAGTAGCCATGGCCGCCTTTACCCATAACCAGTGGTCACAGACTTCTTCTGTGCACACTGTGTATGTTAACACATTAAAGGGCCACTACCTATATCCTTTAGCCATGGCCAGTGACTCGGCCCTCAGCCATGGCCACTGTATATTGTGTAACACTAACTAGCCACTATCCATAGCCAAAGCAAAGGTCATTGCTAAGGCCACAACCAACAATCTTATTTATTTAACCAATGTATTTATTAGCTAAGCCATAAATTATGTTATATTTGATGCTATCACCAATGTAATCAGTGGTGTCACATATGATGTAATGTGTAATGTCACCGGTGATGGCATAGCTGATGCAATTAGTGATGTTACCAGGGATGTCATGAGGGATGTCATGAGGGATGTCATCACTGTGGTCAAAGTCTGGACATCAGGGGGCATGAAGTAAAGGTGGCATTTGCTGAGTATCCTGTTTTTTTTTCCCTGCAACTAAAGTTATTTCCTTGAATTTCATAATGATTATTTACAATGTAATGCTGACCTTAACATCCCTGCAACTAAAGTTTTTCATGGAATTTCAAGGGATTTGTTGTTCCATAGATGTTGTCTGAGCCACTGGCCACAGCCTACTGTATATTTTAGAACACTACCTGACCACTAGCCATGGCCTTCCGCCGAGCCCACTGTCCATTTTTGAAGACTGCAGACCACTAGCTCTGGCCTTTGGCCATGGCCAGTGGGCACAACTTCTGGCTGTGCCCACTGTATTTTTAAAATTACTACCTGATCACTAGCCATGGCCTTTGGCTATGGCAGGAGGGCCTGACCTTTGGCTGAGCCCACTTTTCATTTTAGAACACTACCAGACCAATATCCATGGCCTGTTCCATATCGCTGTGCCCACTGTTAAATTTAGAACACTACCAGACCACCACTCCCACTGTATTTATTAAATCACAATCTGGTCACTAGACATGGCCTTTGGCCAAGTTCAGTGGGCCCGGCCTTCAGCCGTTCCATCAGCCATAGCCAGTGAGCATGGCCTCTGGCCGTGGCCACTTTATTTTTTAAAACACTGCTAGACCTCTAGCCATGGCCTTCAGTATGTAGGCAGTGCCCACTGTATTTTTTTATTATAGCCAGTGGGCCTGGCTTTGGGCACTACCAGACTACTAGCCATGGCCACTGATTTTTCACCCCAATCTCACTGTATCTGTTAAAATAAAAAAAGACTTTCTTTCCATAGCCACAGGTATAATTATAATTAGTTTTTCCTGTTTTCAGTCTTTGTTTTTTACTTCTGGGGTATTTTTCCAGTGTTTTCATAACATTTCAGAATCTGTGTTTATCTGTGTTTTCCCTTGTGCCCGCTTCAACCAATCACAGAAAACCGTTTTTCCAGTGCAAACACAAAAATATTCCTTTATTGTTTCATTATGTGCATGAGTAGGGTAATATCTCTCAAGACCAGCTGCACAAATAACATATGCCCAAGTTTGGGAGGTTAGCCTCAAAATCCACCCTAATGCAACAATTGCTCAAAGATATTCATCAATCACAGACTGATTTTGACCTGTTTTGACAGTGATATTGTTATGCCCCATACCAAAATCGAAAGCTGACATCCATGAATATACACACAGTAAATTAACATATATCTTAACGTGAAATATAGAAATGAAGTTTGCCCTTAGAAGAAAGTGCGCAAGATAGAATAGAATTGGACTTTTAAAAAAATATAACGAACACCAGAAAAAAAAACTGAGAGAGGAAATGTTCCAATAAATATGCTGGCATAGTATAAAAGGTGCTCAACTTTTAAACCAGCAATCTGTAGTGAAATAATCCCTGGAAAACAAAATCCCAGTACAAAACAAGTGTTTGTTGTCTTTTGGGTAAGCATCTGCACCGGGAAAATGACAACCTGAGTAAAATCCTGGTAGCCAAATACTTGAGCAAGCTTCCCAACCTCAGATAAACCCAGATAAACCCAAGAGGTTGCATCTGCCCTGTGAAAAAAAGTTACGTGTCCATGGTCCACCCATGTATGTCCTTTACTCGTGTCATGAGAATCAGCCACAATCAGGAGAAAATAACTGCACCCGTGTCCAGAATTGCAAACTCACTTACCACCCGCTGGGTGAATACTCATGACTTACTTGTCCTGTCATCATTTACCCTCCTCACCCCCCATGTCTGTCTTTCAAAAATACTCTGCTTTATAAAGAAAACATGAAAGTACACATACCATAGTGTCACTCAAATATATGCATCCTTATAGAACTATGTTAGGCAAAAAGTGTTCAATTGTGGCATTATTTCACCCCTTGACTGGGAGACTACAAATACCAGAATGCAATTCAACAAAAGGCAAATAAAATGGTCTCCAGTTCTCAGAGAGCACTGGGAACATAGATGATCATTAATCCATATTGGGGGATATTATATATATATCTTAGAGGTTGATCTTTGCTTTCATGTGCTAAGGATAGACAATATACTCAAATTTCCAATTTTTTTGTTTAATTTTTCTTAACAAAAAGCTATTCTAGTTTTGCCTCGCACGTGCAAGCTGGATTTGCAATTCTCTATGTATTAGCAGCTCCTTACCCAGAGATAACTGCTCTTTGATGTGGGCCTCATGGTAGCTTGACCTTTTGAGTGCAATACTTTCAGGTACTGGCAGTAACAGGGTTAAAAAAAAGAATGTGGATGCCATGTGTTTTCTTAGTGGGTTATGAGATATTTAAAACTAAGAAAATGCATGGCATGTGGACAGTCTCCGATCTGGGCAATAACCGGGACTGACTGTGATTAGCTTCAAAGCGAGGAAGGGGTCAGCCCCAGAGGCCATGTTGCTCTAAGTGGTCTTGCAACTTGTGCTTATCTAGTCTGATGGTGCTGGCTTATTCCTTTCTTTGAAGCTAAGCAGGGTGGGTCATGGGAACTGCATGAATGGGTGACCAGACGCCTACTTTAGTATGAACTACAGATAGCCACGGTATGTGTAGTTTTATAGCTGTGAATAGCATAAAAAAGGCTGAAACAAATGTTTTTTGTCCCCCCAGGCCGTCACAAAGTGCCCCCTCATCTGGTACAGCTTCCCGCACACTGCTGAAGACCTGCACACCTCCCCTGCCCTCTCCTATTCCCCGCACAACTCTTGCTGTTTCTGTGAAGCAGTTATCTCTGAAATGTCGGCTATTCATGGCTGTCCTATAGCCAATGTTACAGAAAAGCTCTGTGTTGCAAACTCAGTGTCTGGACCCCCTCCAAATTTCCTTTGTTGTCCTCTCGCCTCCTCCCGACCTCTAGCCTGATGGCATTTGCATGTTTTTGACATACAAAAGCATGTTTTCTGCGTCTTATTTTTCTGATACTCTTGGCTATAACCACGGCTATCTCTCGCACTGAGAAAAAAAGATGGCAGCTGTTTAATTTACAAACACCCAGTTTCTTGGCAATTTACCCAAGACATAGCTATCTATTGTGAAGAAGGGGCAGGGACGTCATTTCACCAAAATGCTAGGGCTAGCGGAAGTGGCATGACACAACCTGTGCACAAAGAGGTTGAAGGTGGGCACCACGTCCTGTTACTATAGTTTTGATCAATCGTGATTCATTTAGTATACATTGATAAAGTTTTAGCCTGGGGCAACCAGTCCTATGGCATAAGGACCAAAATATATGCAAAAAGAAAAACAGGGTGGAATAACTCTATTAAGACTGATGCTCTCAGTTTGCCCTTATAGTAGGGACCTTCCAATTCCATGCTGTAATTACTGTATTTACGTACAAATTCAATTTAGACATAGTCAGTTGTTTTCTCAAAAACATATAATATTTATTGCACATCTATTCATGTTCTTATCACTCCTGAATATTCATTCTCATATTCAAAGTGGATGGGCTTACAGATACTGGCTATAATATTGTGTACGTTAGCCAATGCATTTCGGTTAATTTAACCTTACCTTTAACCTCAGGGCCATACAATGATTTTAATGTGCCCAATCTGTCACCATTACAAAACAATAATTCCACACAATGCAAGAACAGCCATTGTACAATCAATTCAAAATCAACGTATATAGACACACATACCAATTCCAAGATGCGTTTAAGTGTTCCTACGGTATAGTAGTGGTTGTCAGGGTGAAAAGAGAAAGAAACAAGAAACATAATCAAAGATATGCAATAGGACTGTTATAGATGTCCTTTGTGTAGCGTATAAAAATATGTGTAATCAATCAAAAGTACCTTATAATCCATAGGACACTAATGTTCATTATGGACCAGTCCAGTCTGAGTAATCAATCCTGTTAAAGTTATGTGAAAAAGGTATCAGAAAGCAGTCAATCTTTGAACATGTTCTGATTTCGAGCGCAAAAAATCTGCTTACCGTTACTCAGCAGAAACACTCCTTCAATGTCAGACGCTGTCGCAGGAGTGCGAGCGCGAATGACAAGGGTGGTATTTATTGGTTGCCATGGTGATACCAAGGCGTCGTGTGGATACACGTACGCCTTGGGTCCCGCCTCTGTGCTAGCACAGGAGGCGGGACTGTCACCATGGCTACTAGACGCTTGTTAACGTAGTGTCAGGTTATTCAAGAACAAACGCTCTGTGCATTAAGGGGAAGCCTAGTACCTGTGAAATGAATCAAATTATGTGGAGGATGGTCTGAGAATGTCTCACCTGAGTTGGCAGAGAAGCCTATTATCTACGCGATTAGTAGCCAAAAGTCAATTATGGGTAGAAAGGGAGTGCAAAGTATTTAAAGAGAAACACCACTAGAAAATACAGGTGCAAGTTGCACTCGAACCTCACTTAGGTGAGCAATAAAAACTGTTGTTTAAGAGGAATGTGGTACTTGTGAAGTACTTACTATCATGTACATACTCATCTAACTGTGGTATGGATGGCTGAGTGCATTGTGTTGTCACATGTGCTAAACAACTAAGGGTAGATTATAGGTGCGTAAGGGCCCCCACCCAAGGTAGCGGCACCTAGAAGGGATTCCAAAAACATTCTAAAATAATAGGATAAAAATGAATAAATGGAAGAAAAATTCAACATCAACAAACAAAATTCTAAATTCCAATTTTCAAGAGGTGGTTTCACTCATAAGAAGCACATATAGTTTATTTCTTCATTCAATCCCCTGGGTCTCAGAGAGCTGAGCCAATCTATCCAAAATGTTTCTCATTGGTCGAGTCTAGCATTCTAGAAACACTGGGAAAATACTTGCCTGCATCTATTGACTAGCCTACCTCGCTGGCTTCCACCAGCCCATGTCTATGCCATGCCCGACTAGCCAATGGTATGGATTTATACTTGTCAGCTCAGAATTATGTTCCCTGGAAATACCCAGATGACCCTTTTACTGTTTATTCGACCATCAATCTACGAGCAGATCACAGCTACAACAATGCCCCATACCAGTCACTTACCCTGTCCTCTACCCGGCAGAAACAACAGACTCTTAGCCAGACTACCTTGTCTCTACGAACCAAGGATTAGTACTAATATGAATCTCTGCCTTAGTTACAACAAAAATGCCCTGTGCCACAAATGGATACATAGACCAGAACTTTAGGCCTTGCCCAGAACCTTGAACCCTGCCTCCCACCTTCCCCTTAAACCCAAAATTACAAATAAACGACCCAAACCTGCTCCCACCAGACCTCAGGAGCCACAAAACATGACCACTATCTCTGGAGCATTAATCAATGCAAGATCACCAGTGGCACATGCCAATGTACTAGCAGACCTGTTATCCACAGATGACCTTGACATTCTAGCTGTCACTGAATCATGGTTGCATGACACAGCAGGCCCAGCTCTTACGCTAGAAATACGCTAGAATTACCAAATAGTTAGAGCGGACAGGCCCAATGCCAGAGGAGGCGGCCTAGCCATTGTAGCGAAAATTAACCTCACAATAAGAATCCTGTCTTCACCTCCACTCAAATCTTGCAAAATGCTTATTGCCAAAATGCCTACCTCTAATTGCCGCACTCTAACCATCTACCTGCTATACAGACTTCCGGGCACCATTGGTACCTTTGAGGAGGACTTATCTAGTCTTATTGCCAATAATACAAAAGACATCTTGCAAATATTAATACTGGGTGATTTTAACCTTGGATTTAATGATCCAGAGGACAAACATGCTCAGGCACTAGTTACTATTCTCTCGGAACATGGACTGACCCAAAAATTCTATGCACCGACCCACGTCAAAGGTAGGACCTTCGACTGGGTGGCAGACCTGAACTGCGAAACCTCTATTACTAAAGTAACCCTACAATTGTGGACTGACCACCACCTGATTGATTTCTCTCTAGCAATAAACAAACAAACAGCCAAAGATAAAGTCATGGCACCACCCCTTCTAACTAGGAGCAAAAAAAATATCACGCCAGACCAGTTACTACCTCGTATCCTTCCATCCCTCAATTCTCTCCCTAGCAACTCCGACCCCAACCTCCTTGTTGAGGCGTATAATAATACCATGACTTAGACACTATTGCACCAGTCAAATTGCATAAAAGCAAACAGCACGCACACGTCAATGCGCCACACCCCATCGGACGAAAAGTTGCAACTGACCCACTTTGCTAATAATTACAAAAAGGAAATAATTTGCACAAAAAAGACCTCTATAATGATAGAATCTCCTATGCCAGCTCCAACACGATGGAACTATTTGTGATTCTCCAGGAACTGGAATCCCCCATTCCTCCACTAGACACTGCTCCTAAGGACAAACTATGGTGCACTAGTATTCAGAATTCCCTAACCAACAAAATAACCTCACTCCAAAATAAGATTGCCAATAAAAAAGTCTCCTTGCGTCCCACCGAGCTGCAATCTACCAGCCTTATTGAATCCGCCAGCCCTCCAGAACCATTTAGTTTCACCAAAGTATCTATCCTGGAAATGGAAAAAAGTATTCTATCCCTGAAACCATCTAACTGCCAGGTTAACAACTGTCCCACCCAAGTAATCAAAGATGCAGCGAGAGACCTAGCACCATTCATCTCAAAACGAATCAATGCCTCGTTCACGACTTATACTGTCCCAAGCAACCTAAAAGAGTCTTGGGATTTACCTCTGCTAAAAAAAAAAACTCTGGACCCCTCCATCCCAACAAACTACAGGCCCATTACCACAGTGCCTTTTCTCCTCGAAATAATCGACAGAGTAGCGTACTTGCCAATACAGAACTGCCTTGAAGCCAACCACCTTCTAGGCTCCGCCAGTCTGGCTTCAGGCCACAACATGGCACGGAAACGGCATTAATCGACTTAAAAATAGAAATCGATGAGCTCAAGGACAAAGGGAAAACCGCCATGCTGCTCCTCCTCAACTTGTCGGCGGCCTTCGGTGGACAACGAAGTTCTGTGCAAACACCTAGCCTCGATGGCCCACTTCAATAGCATGGGTTCAGTCCTTCTTAGACAACAGAACGATGAGAGTCTTCTTCCATTCGGCATTGGCTGACCTTATCCAGACTACACGTAGCGTTCCACAAGGTTCTTGTGTATCGCAAACCATGTACAATATATTTACCAAGCCGCTATTCGACAAATTGGACAGACTGGGTGTCACCTACACGAATCACGCAGATGACACCCAGATCCTCATCCCCCTTTTGGGCAATTTTGACAAGGATATGGCCTTGGTAAATAAAATATACCTCCTCATTCAGGCATGGATGGTATTCCATGGCCTATGCCTGAATGACGACCAAACAGAAATCCTGATTCTTGGATCTGCTACCAACCTAAAAAAACTGAACTCCAACTATTCCGCCTTCAACATAGACAAAAATACCATCAAGGTAGCTAATGTTTTTACCTCGACTCTACCCTAACCTTAAGGAAATAGGTAAACTACATGGCGTCATCTACTGCCTACACCTGCAAGCTCATCAGGGCCTGCAGACCATTCTTATCCAAAGCAAGCTGCATTTTCCTTGCCAACGCCTTAATGCTGTCAACGTTGGATTACTGTATGGCCATATACCTAGGGGCTAACAAATACATGCTAGAAAAAATCCAAATTTTACAGAACAATGCCCTTAGAATGGCTCTGAATATTCCCAACAGGGAACATGTCTCTAAAATTAGAAGGGAACACCACTGGCTAAAGATAAATGTCAGAATCCTACTCAAAACAGTCTAGCTGAAATTCAAATGCCTGAACAACGCAGCACCCACATACCCAACAGAGAGAATGGTTAGGACCACATATACCCGCCCCTCCAGAGTGGCTAACTCTTTTTGCCTGGAGATACCCAGATATAAGCTAAAACTGGAGGAAATAGCTTCCCGGTGAAAGCTGCCCAGTCCTGGAACGCATTACCTCCAGCTCTCAGAGCTGGCCAATCCAACCTCAGCTTTAAGTGCAATACCCTGAACTGGCTGTGTGCCAATGACATATGATCACTACTGGCCCCTAAATATGATTTCTATACTATGTAACCTACTGTACCTTTCTGTTGTATTTCCTTTGTATAGTTCCTGACGCTTTACTGTATCTATTTCACTGTGTAACCTAAGTGGCCAGATTATCCGGCTCATGGCCCAAGGCCATTACCCGGACAATCTGGCTACTGGCCATGACCACAAGGGACCAGCAATGGGGTTAAAGTGGGCATGGCCACCAGGTATCGACTATGTGTTAAAGTTTTTTGAAATTGAGATATGTTTAAATGGAATAAAATAAATCTGCTTGTGGTTATCATGGGCACATGTCAAAGTGCTGGATAGGATTGAAGCAAATATGCACGAGGAGAGTTAGCAAGAACTTCAAAAAATGCTTTTTCAGATATATCTGGGGTTTTATATTTTTGAAATTGGGAAAATGTATGTACACAACACAGTGATATAACATTGGTGTCTGGGCAATGGGCCTGGCCGTCAGCAATGAGAAATGTGTATTATAATTTGCTTGGCCGAAATGGTGATTTTGAATGGGAAAAAATATTGTGCTTGTGGTTACAGCATGAAGTAATGGACTAGATTACAACAAACCTTTGCGACGAGCAAGGACCTGAAAGCATGTTTTTGGAAATATGTCTTGTGTTTTATTTTTCCAAAGTGTATGAATGTAAGTAGAAAACCTAGTGATGTACATTTGGTGTCTGGGTGTGGGCCTGGCCCTCGGCAAACACAAATGTGTTCTGTGATTTGCTTATTGGGGATTGCGACATGGCCGATGCCCATGCTCCATGGATTTTCGAGACTGGCCATGGCTGCATGCCATGAGCCCTGGCCATTGGTTAAATTATTAGGGTATAGTGGATACTGAGCTAGAATGCAGGGTAGGTGCAGTGAATAATAGAGGTGGTTTGGTTCGGCTGGGTCATGGTGGAGCCTTATGCCGTAGGCAATTTGAACGATGATTTGCATCCCCAGCATGCACTGCTGATAATGACATACATAAGTATGTGTTGCAAAAAATATGTTTCTTAAAGGAGGTTTATAATGTTTTCATATGTATGAAAAGAGGAAGTATTAATAACCTATAAACAGTGATGTAATGTCATGAAAGATTTTCTCATATAAAAACTATGAAATTGACAGAAAAAACATTGTTAAAGGGATGCTATGGTTAAGATGCATCTCACCCTTGGGACTCCTGTGCTCCAGTAATTAGCCAGTTGTGTCACACCTCGGTATCCCTTGGCATGTCCCTGTTGGGTTCTCATGAGCACTTGCCCATACGTACTGCCCCTTCTATTTATGCACTTCTCTCACTGCACAATGCATATGTGCATACAGGGGAACTGTGTACAATTGTTTTGCATAAGTAAGGGAAATTCAGATGCAAAATATGTGTAGAATATTGTTAAGTGCCAGTTGGTGTGTGAAAGCAGAATACGGTCATAGGGTTATATGTACAGTTTTGGAAGTGATTTGTGGATGTGTGACTGTTTGAAAGAAGGCAATGAGGGAGTGTGGCAAATATAAAATTAAAAAGAGTAGACGGCTGCCCTGTGCGATGGTGTGCACTTTACACCCAAGTCTTTTAATGATTAATGTCCCTGAAGGGGACTGTGGAGATCCCAAATAGTTATGAAGGTCCATCGATTATGGTCCTTATTGGATGGTAGAGAAAAATATCCTTCTATATTTTCTCTAGTATACAATTGTCCATTAGTACCTGGCGTACCATAAAGTTTGTCTGTTCTATTCACTGATTGGTCCTTTTACGAGCCATACTGTATGGTATACCCACGCACATTGTGGCGATGTACTTGCACCGGCACCAGTCCACTTCATTTTTTCGCCTCCCCACGAAAATGCTTGCTCCGCCATTGAAAAGGAGAAGGGACTACATGTAGTCCTTTCTCTCTGTTTCATGGCGGCCATTTTTATTTACCTTTTTCCCCATTACTTATAATGGCCGACATGGAAAGAGAGAAGGGACTGCACGGCCGCCACGGAACGAGAAAACAGGCTGTTTCTGTGGTGGTCATTTTTATTTTGTTTTCGGCTGCGAAATGCAAAGCGTCTTGCAGCTGAAAATAAAACACCATTAGTAGCCCTGTCTAATAACCTGGGGTACTACTGGCAATAATGCCCTCAACTGCAGGCCATAACCACATAAGGGGGCTGTAACTATGGGCCCCGTGGGTATTACCTTATGCAGTAATGGCCTGCTGTCTCAGGGCTTATTGACTTATTATTCACATTAGCATAACACAAATCACTAATGAAAATGTTGGAGCATCTTATTGAGTCTAACTACTTTACTGAGAAAAGTAAAATTGATGGAGTCTATGAGATTATTTGTTTTAGTTTTTTGGTGTGTTTTTTTATTTTTTATTTTTTTGTGCAGGAGAGGTCAGAAAGTAAGGAGGGGAGGGAAATGAGAGAAGAGGCACCAACCACAAATATGGAGGGGCAGGTGGACAGGGGAGGATGTTGCACGTCTATTACATTTAAAGTAGAGGGCAGTGTTTCTCATGCTCCTTGATTACAGTTTCAAAAGCACTTCGAAATAGGCCCCCCCCTCCGCAGAGTGCTGTGTTGCAGTACATACAGAGTACTGTTGTTTTCGAAAGATATGGATCAATAGCCCATTTAATCGCTTACAAGCTAGCTGGTGTGATTTTGTGTCCTACAGATGTAGGCTCTGTGGTTACAGTATTGGCTGAGGAAGATGTGTTGGAGGAAGACAGCCTACTACTTCTTAAGAAAGAAACAACATTTCTGAATGCATTGCAGTGGTTGCATTGGGTGTGGCAGTGCATGGAGGTTGTCCCTTAGGAGTACTGTCCAGGTATACTAACAGACTAAGGTTCACATTTTATGAGTAAGCTTATGGCTGAAGTCAAAGAGGCACACCATATCACTATCTTGCGAACTTCTGTGTACCACCCACAAACCGATGACCTGGTAGAAAGATTCAATAAGACCCTAACACAAATTTTACGGAAATTAGTAGACAAGGATGGGAAGGACTGGGACCGGATGATCCCATGGCCATTATTTGCTATAAGGAAAACCCTCCAAGCTTCCACAGGTTTCTCTCTCTTTCTCTCTCTTTAAATTGCTCTACAGAAGAAAACTCTCAGATTTCTTGGACATGCTCTGTGGAAACTTGTGAAGAATGAGAGTAGGCCCCCTTTCCAATCTCACAAACCGCCACTCGAATGCGAGAACACATGAAAATGGTCCGAGACTTGGTTTGTACTTATATGGGGGAAGGCCCTAAGTCAACAAAAGGCTGCTTACGATAAAAAAGTAGATTTAAGATAATTTTCCATAGGACAGAAAGTACTGGTCCTCTTGCCCACCTCAGAAAACAAACTTGTCTCCAAGTGACACAGACCTCATGAGATAATAGAACAGACAGGAACCTGTATGTATAAAATAGCCCAACCAGACAGAAAACAAAAAGTCCACTTATACCATATAAACCTCTTGAAAGAATGGAAGGAGAACCCGTCAGCCACCCATGCCAAAGTATTAGCTTGTCTGGTTCCTGAGGACATAGACAACTTTAACTTAATTCCTTCCAAGTTGTCTATCCAACAGAAAGAAGATCTAAAAGACGTACTGATCTCATTCTCTCTTTTTTAATTTTTTAATTGATTTGGTTGAAAAGATAGTAAGAAAGGGAAAAAAAACAACCTTTCAATTGACATAATAAATGAATAAAAGGAAATTAATGAAGATGATTATTCAGAACACAAGGTGCAAGCTGCTAGTAAAAGAAGTTCAATACATACATTATTAAGATTACATATTAACAAGGGAATAAAAGAAAATAGTTAAGGTGATTATTCGAGACACAAGTTGCAAAGTGCTAAGGAAAATAATTCAATACATAGCTTATTAGTATTAACATCAGTCCAGATCTATGTTAGAACATTATTCTGACAATTTCAAATTACGATCATAATATTTTTTCACAAAGACTCTGAATTATTAAGATTTTACAGGGGGGGTCATTGTAATAATGTCCATACATTGTCTAACCCCTGTAAGCCTGGCATAATTCAGACCAGAATTGGGGAGGTCAAAATGTGACATTTGCAATTCTTAACGCAGTGCGATTAGTTTGGAACAATCCATTCCACAGGATGTCGTGAGTTACAAGTCTTAGCTTGTGAAAATGCATCTTAAAGTAAAATGTTTGTTCACTCACTAGCACAGGACACAGTGTAAGTAGTGTTTCGAAAGTTTCAGGTTGACCAATAACTTTGCAAAATCTGCAAATATTTTCATATTTTGGTATTATTTTCCTCTTTGCCAATAGATTTTTAGTCTGACATAGATTTAGTCGGAAACGTAAAAAATGTGCTCCTGTAGATAGGGGATGGAAATGTAACCAAATAGGATTCTGGTGCTCTGAGCTTCTTCATACGGTAGGAGTTAACTTTGAATGTAGCAAAGTTTAAACATGTTTCCCGAGTGCATATCTAAACATTTTGCCAAAGTTTTTGCTTCGCATGGGTGGGATTGTTTACTAGTAAATCAAGCGGGATGTCCGCTGCTGCCATGATGCTAATGGTCAATTGTTTCCATTCTGCTATGAACCGATATTCTGAGGTTTCCAAATATGAACAGAGCATTTGTAATAGCGTTCCTGATTTAGAATCTGATAAGCATTTCCTAAAAAGGGAACATCATTTCCACGCATACATACCATGCAGGGAGAGGAGCCATAATTCATGTCTGATTATGCAAATAGGTTGTGACTGAGGCAATATCCGAATGCTATTCCAGGAAAGGGCTTCCAGATAAAGCCAAAAAGGCTTAGATCTGTGGGCTTTGGTCTCTGCACCATACAAAACTGTTGGTACGACTTTCAGATTATAGAAAGTGATTAAAGCCAATTAAGAACATTTCCCATATTTTTTGTGACTTATGTGAGCTTGGGAGATTGCAGTCATCATTTTTTTTTTAGTTTCCTTGTAATACGGAAGGACAGATATTTGATTATTTATATTCAGCCCTAGTTTCTGGCAATCATTTATGACCTCTAGTTTAGTTTCATGCAGAGACCAATCGTAATAGAATTTCCGGATTTTTTCGCTTGTCACCGCACTGCATACTTTTTGTTTTTTTTGTGTTTGGTGATAGGAAATTGTCATTGGTGTATTTCTCTAGCACTGTTAGTACATTCTGTAATCCTCTTGGGGTCTTGGATAAAAGGACCAAATCATCTGAATAGAAAAATCAGGGAACTGGGTATCGACCGAGCTTAGGGGGATAAGATGTGACTTCACAGAATTTGAGTCTCATATCTGATATAAAAAAGTTAAATAGGGCATATGCTAAAATACACCCTTGTTTCAATCCTCGGAAAGTGTGAATGGGGTGTGATAGCTTGCCATCTAGAGTTAGCTGGATTTGTACCATCATATCAGTATGAAGTTGACATATGAGTGTTTGGAACGAATCCGGGCAGGCTTCTTGTGTGAGTTTTTTAGCTAATAGTTCTCTGGATATTGAATCAAATGCAGACTTCAAGTCAACAAAAGCCATGTATATTGGTTGATTTTTTGGAATATGAGATTAATAGATGTTCCAAATCCTGAAATAAAGCCTGTTTGAAAGGGATCCTGCAAGTTCTGAGTGGTAGTCCATGAAGTAAATTCTCTTAGAATTAAACAAGCATATAATTGCCAGGAGCGTCCAAGAGAGCTTTAGGACGATATTTGCTCAGTTGGTGACGATCTCCTTTTTTTTGTGTTTGGTGATAGGAAATTGTCATTGGTGTATTTCTCTAGCACTGTTAGTACATTCTGTAATCCTCTTGGGGTCTTGGATAAAAGGACCAAATCATCTGAATAGAAAAATCAGGGAACTGGGTATCGACCGAGCTTAGGGGGATAAGATGTGACTTCACAGAATTTGAGTCTCATATCTGATATAAAAAAGTTAAATAGGGCAGATGCTAAAATACACCCTTGTTTCAATCCTCGGAAAGTGTGAATGGGGTGTTATAGCTTGCCATCTAGAGTTAGCTGGATTTGTACCATCATATCAGTATGAAGTTGACATATGAGTGTTTGGAACGAATCCGGGCAGGCTTCTTGTGTGAGTTTTTTAGCTAATAGTTCTCTGGATATTGAATCAAATGCAGACTTCAAGTCAACAAAAGCCATGTATATTGGTTGATTTTTTGTAATATGAGATTAATAGATGTTCCTAATACGGAAATAAAGCCTGTTTCAAAGGGATCCTGCAAGTTCTGAGTGGTAGTCCATGAAGTAAATTCTCTTAGAATTAAACAAGCATACAATTGCCAGGAGCGTCCAAGAGAGCTTTAGGACGATATTTGCTCAGTTGGTGACGATCTCCTTTTTTAAAGATTGGAATAACTATTGACCAAGAAGGAGGTATAGTGCAAGTTTTTATTATAAAATCAAATACATGGTAGAATATTCTGGACCAGTCGTCAGGATCAGATTTGAGCATTACATTGCTGAGACCATCCAGTCCTGGGGCTTTGGATGAACAAAATTTCAAAATATAATTTTAAGCCTGCCACGAGGAATTGGTGCATAAAGATGTGAGTAATATTGACTCCAGGCTTGCTCTGAGACTGCATTAATCTGTATTGTTATCCGTGTAATGTGATTTGCTTGATTCATTAATCTCCAAATGTCCGCTGAATTTTTGGAGGCAAGAGTTTGTAACATCCGCTCTCCGTCTTTCTGCATGGTCAGAGCCTGCCGAGCTGTTACACAGTTTTTATATTGTGTGTTTATGGTTTTTAGCATGCACGTTTTAGATTCAGGGGATAGTCAATAAGCTAGTCTGTTGGTTTTGCGATGGGCAGTTTTTCTCTTTTGTAATTCGACATTGTGTGCATGTGCATGCCTAAAAATGGGCTTGGTAAAATAACTAGACTGCCGTTTGAGAATCCGAAGCGCTGCGACATAAAGACCATCCTCCTGTGTGGTCCATTTGGATAGCATATGAGGACGAGCTACAATGCAGCTATGCAAAGATTCTAACTGCCCAGGCGCCCAGCGGAGGCAGTTTCTGCCTCCAGTAGGTATCAGATGACCATGATACTCATTTGTTGGAGCTAGGTTAGGAGGTTCTCAACTCCACGAGGGCCAAGAGCTCATGATCACTGTGTGTTTGAAGTCTGACTTGGAAACATTCAGCAGATGCAAACAAAACTATATCTACATATATGTAGTCAATAATAGCTTCCTAATGTAATCTCCGCCAGGTGCTGCCAAGAGGAATATCACCCAGCAGGGATCCATTCACTATAACCGAATGATGGTCAGCCATAAAGCTGGTCCAACGTTGCGATAGGGAGGATTTAGACGCAGTGTCTTTGGAAATTCAATGAATGTTCAAGCCACCTACTAATACTGTGTGGGTGACAGAGAGATCAAGGGAAATAAAATATAAAGTATCCCTCATATCCTGAAGAAATGTATCATTCTTTATGCCTGCTTGGTTCTAATAGGTGTTAATCAGAGCAAAAGGCTGGTATTGAGATTTTATCTTAACTAGTTGGCTACACATGTTGGGCTCAGCCCAGCATTCTAGGTGCAGGCCATCTGCTATCTTAGAAGCAGTTAAAAGTCCTGCCATGAGTGTGCCTTTAAATAGGGTTTTTGCTGGAAGCAGCAAATGTTCATAGCCATCCCAGACGGGGATAGCAGATAGCCAAGTTTCCTGCAGGCTAACAATATCATATGCATTAAGTTCATCAGCAGATGAGTTCATGAGGTGTTTAAAACCCTGAGCATTCCAACTAGCTAATGTATTAAACTGAGTTCAGGATGGTATTTCAGACTTGCGTGTCATATGACAGCAACACGTCGTTCTCTCAAGATCGGATAAGCTCGCCGCATTCATTGGGGATTATCCTGGGAGCATGTGACTTTTAGAGATGGAAGTGAAGTGTTCATATTTCTTGGGTTGGAGACGTTTTCATCAATCTTCGAATCTATAGGTGTAAGAGTGGAATGCTCTTGATTTATACAAAATCCCAACTCATATAACAAAGTTCTGGCCTGCCAATGACATTAAGCGCAATGCCAGATCGAATCCAGATTCTGGCTATAAACAGATCTGTGCCTTTTGGAAATTCCACCCGATGTATGTCAGATGTTGTAGGATCATCCAGAGCTGGTACGTTGCCAAAGATATTCATAATGCAACCTCTGTTAAGGTGATAGATAGGATAGGGGCTAGGTCTGCATTGGATACTTAGATGCTGATAATGTATAGCAGGTACTATTTTGTGAGATTGATTCAACAGAGGTAAAGGCTTTGTAGAATCCAAATAATTTTTTGCTAATTTTGAACTCAAAGTCTGCAGGGATTGGGGTTGGCGGGAACTTGGTGCCTGTGCCATGAGTGTGTTATGTCGATGGTGATGATTGTCTTGCATTGAATGCTTGTACATGACTGCTGACTTAGCAATCTCATGTCTTCATTGGTCTAGGGTTGGCAGACTCTCTTGGATGTGAGGAGCAGTTTGTGAGGGAGCTGGAAGTGGTTGAAAGTCAGAAACAGTTGTAGTTTGCGCTATTGCTGCTGATTTAACGATCTCATCCCTTCGCCGGTCTAAGGTAATCACACTGGTTTGCTGTGTAGGACTGGTTCGATAAGGTAATGCCAACAAATGTACAGAGGGAGCAGTTACAGTTTGCACTGTTGCTGAGGACATTTGGTTCTGATGATCTACTTCCTGCAGTAATTAATCCAATGGTTCATACTGAAAATTTTGCAGAGGATTCTCTTTAGTCAAACTCTTTCTATTTGAAGCTATGGTTGCATACTTTCTAGTAATGGCCGATATTGCTATTTGACTTAACTTCTTCGTCAAGAATAATGATTTTATAAAATGTCTCAATGTAGAGCATGTCTGAGGCTTCACAGATTTTATATATTTTTTTTCTTTTTATTAATTCGCTGGCCGGAGATATACATTGTTCTTTTTGACTTAGCGAAAATGGTAAACGCGGGTTTATTTGTTGTTTCCAACTGGGATTGGATCACTATGGGAGTTTATAAGGAGAATAAGATAGGTTCAGCACGTATCTTGTCATCAGCTTTCTCAATGCCCTTAGCAACAGGTTGAGAGGGCAGAGCATATTCAGAGCATTCAACGGGCCCGTGTTTTGATTCCGAGGAAGCCACGTTTAATTGATCGCTGGCACCTACGCTTGGATTGGATGATAGACATTGTAACCGCCACATGAGCATTTGTGATTACGAATTTATCTCAGTATCCTGAGTCTCATAGAGTTTTGTGAGTGAGAGTAAAGCAAGCAGTATTCATAGCAGTGAGTGTAAGTGAGGTCTATGTGCGTAGCCATTGGATTGCTAGGAGAAACTGCTCATTTCGTGATTAGTGGGAAAACACAATGGGAGACTGCAAGAGATAAGCAGCGCACGGGTGGGGAGCAGGAGATAATATGAGGGGGTTTGCGGCTGTGGCTACAAAAGGTACTTCTGTTGTTGGATACATTTTTGTGTGCAGCGAGGCCAGAGGGGCTAGTAAGTCAATGCAAGGGATCATCGAGAGACGGTAGCGTTTTTTTATATTAAATATAACATCTAACGTCGGAAGACATATCTAGATAGTCTGCTGCCATAAGCGAATCAGGGGGAGTTGAAAGATCAATCCCACAGCAATCGGATGCGTGTATATCAGCAGTTGTGGTCGCCGTGCAGAGAGCTGCAGTAACATTAAGGGTGCAATGGTGCAAGGTTATTATTAAGTTCGGGAGAAAAAAAGTTACGGATGTCAGCTGTGTACGATTGCGTGCGTGATAACAATATTCAGGGTATTTGGTGCCTTTACAGGCATGCGCCTGGATAGATTAGGTACTTTGCACATCCCCTTCACCGGCGGCATTGCATATTTTAACGTGTGGAGACGGACGCCATAATGAGGAAAAGGGAGTTTTAGTGTCTGTGTGGAATGTCAGTGAAACAAATCACGGGCAAGCGAGGTGTTTATACAGATGCTGCTTTTACAAGGTTATCTATTGCAATAAGGGAGAGCCGCTTTCCGTTTACGCCTTAATAGCCTAACAGCACTTCACAAAGCACTTGCACAAATGCGCGCATGCGCCTGCGCTCACGCGTTAAATGTAAGGATTATGGGTGAAGTTCGCATGGCTAAGGGAGCCTCTGATTGAAAATCCACGATATTATGAAATATTAGAGCCTAAAAGCAAAGAGATTAATACAATTAGGACCTTAACATTGGAGTACTCATATGAGATCACAGTCCAACAGTTATAGATGTTGCCAAGCTAAAGGCTTTTAGTCCATACCAAGTGGATTCCAAGTAACATAGAGGATGGGAACAGTGTAACAGCACCTGCAATGCACTTCCACGAATGCGCATGTGCGTTGTGCGTGCGCATTGACTATAAGGATTGTGGGTGGAGTGAGCATGGCAAATGGAGCCTCTGATTGAAAATCCACGATATTATGAAATGTTAGAGACTATAAGCAAAGAGATTAATTCAATGAGAATCTGAACATTGGAGTACACATATGGGATCACAGTCCAACAGTTTTAGATGTTGCCAAGCAAAAGGCTTTTAGTCCATACCAAGTGGATTCCAAGGAATGTAGATGATGGGAACAGCATAAGAGCACTTCACAATGCACTTCCAATAATGTGCGCACGCAGATGTGCATGCACGTTGAATATAAGGATTGTGGGCGAAGTGGGCGTGACAAAGGGAACCTCTGATTGAAACTCCACGATATTATGAAACATTAGAGCCTCAGAGATTTCCCAGACAGTGACCACACACTGGAATTGCAGCAGATTTTAGAATGGTCCAAATAACACCCAGGATGAGAGGAAGCAGTGTAGTGATCTCATTTCCTGATGTATTCTCGGAGAAATCAGCAAGAGTAAACAGTATTTAACACTCTATCAGAACACCTAAAGGTAAAGTGGTTCATCTAGAACCATATCGACAACCAGAAGCCCATAAACAGACAGTGATCGAGGGAGTCAACAAAATGTTGAAAGCCAATATTATTGAGCCCTCCTCAAGTCCATGGTCCTCTCCTATCGTGTTAGTCACTAAACCTGACCGTCCTGGTGGATTCTGCATAGGCTTCCGTCAAGTCAATATCATCTCGGACTTCGATGCCTATCCCATGCCACGCATCGATGACCTAATTGATAAACTCGGACCAGCTACCTATTTATCCAACCTAGATTTAACCAAAGGGTACTGACAAGTTCCCGTCTATGGGCCAGATAAGGAAAAAAAAAGTTCTCAACGCCTTTAGGACTATTCCAATTTAAAGTCCTCCCCTTTGGCATTCACCAGCCACTTTCCAAAACCTCATGGATAGGATCTTACTGCTGTACTCCGATTTCTGTGGAGCTTTTATTGACGATATCGTCATTTATAGTAAAACTTGAGAGGACCATCTCTTCCACCTTTATACCACCATGAAAGTCTTCAAAAACTCTGGTCTAACTGCTAATCCACCTAAGTGCAGATTGGCTGTAAAATATCTTGGCTTCTTCGTAGGGTATGGAAACGTACAACCCCAGCATGAAAAGGTAAAAGCCATCTTAGATACACCAACCCCTAAGACCAAAAGAGACATTAGAGCTTTTCTCGGATTAATAGGGTATTATCGTAGGTTTATCGCCCACTATTTGGACAAGCCAGCTTGGCTAACCGATAAACTTAAAAATGACAAACGTCAGAAACTTCATTGGAATAACTAGGATGAGATATGCTATAACATCCTGAAAAAAAACTCTGAATCAGAACCCAAACTTGAAGGTAGTCGACTTCTCAAAGGAGTTTGTGTTACAGGCGGATGCCTCAATTACAGGGTTAGGAGCCGTCCAGTCCCAAACGTGCAATGGACTAAAGTATCCCATACTATACACCAGTTGCAAGTTATTCCCACATGAAAAAACTACTCTGTGGTAGAACTAGAGGCCCTAGCCATCAAATGGGCTATTATCCCTCTCAGGTACGACCTATTAGGACAAACGTTCACACTTGTCACTGACCACTCACCAGTAGTTTAGATTAGCCAACGTAAAGATTCCAACCATTGGGTCATTCAATGGTTTATAGACCTACAACCCTATTGTTTCACGGTTGAACACCAAAAAGGAAAAGACCAGGGAAATGTAGATTTTCTTTCCTGGTTCCCCTGTGAAACAAATGTGGTTACATCGCATGGAGGAAGGGTGTGTGAGAAACCTGAAGGTGTCTCCCTATCTAGTGCCTGGCGATCTGTCATGGAGGTGGCCAGGACATGGCCATCACTATCGGATCCAGTTCCTGGGGGTGGACTAGTGAGGGAGGATATCCTGGATAGGGGGTCCTTGGGAAGTGGGGGTGGGACACTGACAGGTGAGACACAGTATCCCCCTTCTTTTTGAACATTTTCCCCATCATACCACATAGAACATTCAAAAAGACTGCCCCCACCCCTTTTACAAAACGAACACTTTCGCACAACACGATGGACAATGGACTTACAACCAAGCCTTTTACCTGACATGTCCCAATACAAGGGTCAGGCATGGTCAGGCAATTGAACAAAATCACACTCACCTGACTGCCCTTTCCCTTCCCCACAGGGATAAAAGGTGGAGCACCTTCTGTGCTTCATGTCCATTCTGTGCTATATTTACAAATGTTGTCCTTATATCGTGGAAGCGACCGGCACATGTGCTGTAGGGGTGTGTCCCCCACATTGCTGCTGAAATACATTACTTTAATACTTACTTGACGCCAAGTCAGGGCTTTCAACACCTCAGCGCTTATCAAACAAATGCACTTTACTTCATGTAAATATTCAAATAACAGTTCAGTTCACAAAATCACAAGCGTCTCTGGCTCTCAGCCAATATCCTGGGAGTGCTCCATGCAGCGCCCCTCTGCAACTATCCACCTTCTCGGGTACACCTACCAATCTCGCGCCTGCACCTTCCGTGCACCGCCTCCAAAACCACCACACCTCCATCAATCTTCGATTGGAAACAGTTCTGAACCTCCTCGTGCTTTTCGTGTCCCATACACAAACCTCACTGGTGATGTCAACTCAATAATGCATAAGGATAGAGACCCAGAATCGCTGATACCCGCCCACTCACAAAATTGACCAAAACATTTCTCAGTGACACCAAGACCCTGACAAATACAAACAACATATATCCACAGCAGTCTTCCTGCCTCTTAACAGGGGATACGAATATTTCACATTCTCAATCTGTACCTACAG
This sequence comes from Ambystoma mexicanum, assembly GCF_040938575.1. Taxonomy (NCBI): domain Eukaryota; kingdom Metazoa; phylum Chordata; class Amphibia; order Caudata; family Ambystomatidae; genus Ambystoma; species Ambystoma mexicanum. The sequence goes on along the minus strand of NC_090930.1, from coordinate 287,796,120 downwards.
CGTTGCCTTGTAGATAAAAAGCCTCTGCGAGACCAGAAGAACACCTTCCGTATTTCAAGCTAGCTACACCTGATACACCCTGCACACGGGGATACCATCATCCATGACACGAGCTACAATGCCCAACCTAGAGTAAATTCAATATTTACATAACTTCTGTGTCCCGTACACGTAAGTCAATCATCTAGGCCAACTGCTGCAACTGATCACCTCAAGATCGAAAGTTGCCTATCCACAAACAATTAACATCCACCTCTGCTTCTTCACCACCCAACACTCAATGCCACCCCATATCCAACATCTCTTCACCATTTGCCCTATTTGCCGTATGGCTGAGTTTTTACTTACACTCCATGGTCCGCTGATGCCAGCCGACCACCAGCTCTCCCCAAATCTTCCACTCTACCCTTCTGGTCTTCTGCGTGTTCCAAGGACTGCAAGCAGGATCTTCTCCAAGGTGGCTCCTGAAGGCCTCTTCACAGGGTGCTCCTTCCTTTTTGTTCTCATTTTCCGTAGGTCACCTCACAGCCAACCAGGAATTGTGATGGAAGAGACTGCTCTGTGCCAATCGAATGTAGCGAAACATCCTCTGCTACCAATTTGTAAGGTATGCCATAGGACGAGTGGTTCACACCACACAATCACAGCTCAGCAGAGCACCCAGGGCCCATCAAACCCTCCCCTATGAATGACGGAGGACTCAGCCATGGGGCAAGTTAGAAAAGTCCTTTATTTTCCAAACAGACAGGGATCATACAGGGAATCACATAATCTCCAGCAATCACAGCTCCTGAGCCTGTGTCATAAGCCTTTATCCCATAGTGACATCACCATTTCCAACCCTTCACAAAAATCCTAAGAACCAAACCCATTGGGTAGTCGGGGAGTAACACCGAAAGAGATACCCTATATGGTTTGTTCAATTAGTCTTCCCATGTCAGGTGGGTTTGCCTCAGACTTCCCCAAAAACTATCTATTACATTTTTGTAAAGTCACAGGACTACCATTGGCCCTTACACCCACCCAGGATTTGGGCGTCATGATTGATTGGAGCGGATCACTCCAGGCCTGCGACCCTGTTCTGTTCACAGCTCTCAGTGTACCTTTTCAAGGTAATGAGAAAGACTGTGTGTCCCTATTGTTGCCACTGTTATAGTCACCTAGCCTGGGGGATTGTCTGCCTGTTGCAATCTTTGGTGGACAATGCATGTATCATTTCTGTCTGTCTTTGCTGGGATTGGCTCAGCTCCTCACCGCGAGTATAAGGCCATTGTTTGGCTCGGCTGAGTCACGTGGGTGAGGACCCCAAACTGAACCTTTCGATCTGCAATTAGTGAGAATTGTATTTTTGTTATTTTGCAGGTGCCTCCCAGCCCCGGGAGCCAGGAATTTTCCACCCGCCCTTGTCCTTGGCTGTGAGCACTGGCTCTGGGATTTGCACTGCAGAGTCTGCATCTCTTCTTCCCTGTTTTGAGGCCTGTGGCTTCATGTGAATTCACTACAGTCATTCTATGGTTTCCCTATATGTTCGATTATTTTCTTTAGAGGTTAGTAGTACACGAGCCCTTCCAGGTTCTTTATACATCCCTGTAGTGCCATATGGTTAGTTGCAATAAGTGGTTGCAAGCTTGCTCCGGGTGAACTTCGCTTTCTTGCATTTCTGTGTTTGGCTAGTAAAAAAGGAAAAATTTCTGACATTATGTATATGTATCTGTCATCATTTTACAGACCTTTGTGTGCATGTTCTTCGTGTATGCAGGTGTGTGTCTGCGAGACTTCGTGCAGGGCTGCAAGTTTACTTCTTGACTACCGTAGCTAAGTCGTGTTGTCGCTAATGATGTCAGCACAGCTGCACATTTATCATTAGTCAACCTGGTCCAATGATGAGGCACCTGTATCCACAAAGACATCAGCTGGATAGGGTTTAAACGGTTGTCTAAGAGAATATCTGTTCCCATACGTGGAATGCACTGGTCCCCTGGGGGTTGGCCAAATAGTGACTGGCATCTCTTGTTTCTCATCCTTTGGACTTACCTGCGCATATGGGACACTAGGGCCATTCCGTGGACCCTTTCTTCACTACTCTAAGTTACTAATTGGGGCATGCGGCATGGCTGATGCTCTATGTTGCAATGGGAAAAGAAATTCTGCTTGCAGCTGAAGTGCAGAGTGCTGGAGGGGATTACAGCGAAATTGCGCGAAGAGCGTTAGCAAGGACCTGAAAATATACTTTTGGAAATCTGTCCTGTGTTTTACTTTTTTGAAATTGTCAAAAAAGTAAGTACACAAATAGTGATACAATGAGCCTGGCACTCGGCAAGGACGAATGCCTACTCTGATTTACTTATTGTGGCATGCGGCATGCCCAAAGCTGTAGATTTAAATAGGAGGAAACAAATCTGATTGCGGCTGCAGCCCAGAGAGCTGGACCGGATTGCAGCAGGGTTGCAGGAATGCAGCATGGCCTAAGCTATAGGTTTAAATGGGCGAAATAAAATCTGCTTGTTGAGTAGCCCAGAGTGCTGGATGGAATTGCAGTACAGTTGTTCGACGAGCATCAGCAAGAACCTGAAAGGATGCTTTTGGAAATGTGTCCTGTGTTTTACTTATTTTGAAATTGTCAAAAACGTAAGTACAGAAATAGTGATATAACTTTTCTGCCGTGGGCAGAGGTCCTGGCCTTCGTCATGGACAAATGTCTACTCTAATTTGCCAATTGGGGCATGCGCTGCTGATAATGACTCACATAAGCGTGCATTGCAAAAAATATGTTTGTTAAAGGAGGTTTATAGTTCTTTTATATATGTTGAAAGAGGAATTATTAATAACTTACATACAGTGATGTCACATTATGAAACAATTTCACTCATTAAAACGTATTCAAATGAGAGAAAAAACTTTGTAAAAGGGACGTTATGGTTAAGATCTACCCCACCCTTAGAACTCCTCTGCCCCAGCAGTTAGCTAGTGACCTCCCATCTTGGCATCCCTTGGCACTACCCTGCGGGGCTTCCATGAGCACTTGTCCATCGTACTGCCCCTTTTATTTATGCACTTCTGTCACTGCACAATGCAACGGTGCATTTATAGGAGTACTATATACAGTTTTAGGGTATAAGTATGGGAAATGTAGATGCAAAAGATTTGTAGAACATTATTAAGTGGCAGTCGGTGGGTGGAAGTTTAATATGTTGATTTGCTATATTTAGAGTTTGTTTAAGTGATTGGTGGATATATGTGTGAATGGTTTAAAGCAGGCAATGAGGGAGTGTTACAAATATAACAGTGAAAAGAGTAGAAGGGCTGTCTTGTGTGTTGGTGTGCATGTGCAATGCAGGCTTTCTAATAGAGCATGGGCTAGACAGGGGAATGTGGAGACTGGATAGTCATAAAGGGCAATGGATTATGGTGTTTAGTGTATACTAGAGAGAAGAATTTCGGACAGAAAATAGTTTTTGTGCTTTTTTCTTTTTCTCTAGTGTACATTTGTCCATTGTTTCATTAGCAAAGTGGAACATGTGAAAGGGAATGTTGGAGAATCTTATTGAACCTAACTACTTTACTGAAAAATAAATGTAAAGCAGATGGATTTTATACGCTTATTTTTTTAGTTCTATATTTGAAATGTGAAAGGTGGTTCCTAAAGGAACCTTTTGTACATGTTTTTTATTTTTTGTGCATGAGAGTCTAGAAAGTAAGGTGGGAAGGGAAACAAGGGAAGGGGCACCAACCACAGATATGGAGGGGCAGGTGGACAGGGAAGATGTTGCACATGTGTTAAATCGAAGGTAGGGGGCAGGGTATTCATGCTCCTTGATTACAGTTATGAAATACTTCGAAGTTGCTCCCCCTGCAGAGTTTAGTTTAGTTTAGTTTATTTATTTTTAACGCGCACCTAACCCTGAGGTAACTGGGCGCTTGAACTTATGACATAGTTACAGATACATACAAATACAGAAAACAGTGCAAGCCTACCTGGGGGTTACAGGTTTAGTAGGCTAGCATATTAGTACAAGTAAATGCGAAGAGTTGTCTCCGGCAGTTACAGTTTGGTCGACAATGCAGGAAACAGAGACATTAAAGCAGTGCAACTAGATTGTATCGGGGGAGGATCAGGGATAATCCAGGGGCCTGTTAGTGTTTCTCACCAGAGAGCCAGTTCTTCACTTTGACTCTGAATGACCAGAAGGAGTGTTCAGCTCTGATTGTGGGAGGGAGGGAGTTCCAGCATTTTGCAGCAAAGACTGGGAAGCTTGCTCCACCCACTGTTTTAAGTTTGTACCTCGGGATACTGAGGCAATGAGAGTAGAAGGATCTAGTTAGTCTGGCTGGTTTGTTTCTAGAGAATTTTTCTGAGAGGTATTTCGGGGCAGAGTTAGACAGACATTTATGCGTGATAACTAGAGTGCGGAGCGTGATTCTGTCGCACACCAGGAGTGAGTGGGCATCCTGCGTGAGGCTTGAGATATGGTTAGATCTAGGGATGTTTAACACTGATCTCAAGGGGTTATTCTGTAGGACCTATAGTGTATTGAGGTTATGTTCTGTGGAGCCTAGGAAGAGAGTGTTACAGTAGTGTAACTTTGATAAGACTAGAGCCCTGGCTAACGTGATACAGCTGTTGGGGGACAGGTAAGATTTGAACGCATTAACCAATTTATTGGTATAGGCCGTTGAAGAGGCAGTGGCGCTCACTTGTTTCTTAAGTGAGAGACTAGATTCTAGGTACAATACTAGCATTTTGATCTCCTTTGCAACTTTGATGGTGTTCCAGTCAATGTTAAAGGACGTGTACCACAGGCCTAGTTTGTTTAGACGTGCATGGGATCCAATGATCAGGAGCTCAGTCTTCTCATCATTAAGACACAAACTGTGTGCTACCATCCCGGCTTGAATTTCCAGGTAGATATCGTTTATCAAATTTGAGTCATTTTCATGGTCCCCAGAGATTGTGATGTGATCCTGGGTGTCGTCTGCGGAATTGGTATAAGTGACACCCATGTTGTCAAGATGATCAAGGAAAAGCTTAGTGAATATGTTATAGAGTGTCAGGGAGATGCAGGAGCCTTGGAGTTGTAAAGGATTTCAATCAGGTGACGCACACCTTAGTCTCGGGCTAGTATGCAGCGCACAATTGAAATGCTTATGGTTTTATGTTAGATTCAATATTGAGATGATACACCACTCATATCACACACCCTTTTCAAATACCCCAGGTCACAAAGGACCATGAACCAGGCTGGTTGATAAAATGTAATATTTATTTATTTATTTATTTACTTTAAAATTCAAAAGAAATCATACAATTTTGGGGCAGCAATCACCAATGTGGTGATAATAACAATAGGAATGTAAGCAATGCACTTAGTTTAACCTTCTATTGACACATCTACAAAACACCAGGGAATAGGAGCACTTTTTGATTTTTGTAAAACAGCACTCGAGTTAGAATTTCCCACTGCAATGTTCCCTCAACCCAAAAATAATCAATTCTAAATGGATAAACAGAATCAGCAGGTAATCAGGAATAAAAAACAGGAGACAGAATTGAAATCTGACCTTCCCTCCCCAAACAAGAGAGAAAAATGGATTTTAAACCCTGGCAATGCTAAAAATGACACTCGGAAATGGATGAATAAAATAATGAATGTGTGCAAAAAACTTGAAACAAATACAGTTCTTCACTAAAGTAACAATGTAAAGGTACTAACAATCAAAGGTGATGGATGAGCAAGAGCATACAGTTTGAAAAGTGAGTGGAAGATTTAAAACAGATTGCAGCGAGGGGGCGCTGTTGCGCCGAAACAAGATGGCCGCCTGAGTGTGAAGCTCCGGACGACGAGGGCACATCTTTGCAGATTTAACCGCTAAAACACAGCTGTGCCGACTATCACTGCTACGGCCGCGGTATAAGCTGGCAGTCCACCGACACCCTAACTTTGGGACCCGGAGACCCTCTGTGAGCCCTGCTATTGCTGTGGGAGACGGGACGCCGCTGACGCCCGACTCTCCCCGTGACGGAGTTCCGAGGACTGCTGCTTCGTGCTGCTACTCGACGCCCCGGCGTGTGCGGCCTCTGTGGGGGAGGGGCGCCGAGGCCCTGGAGACGCATGTAGCGCCCCCGCTGCCAATCTGCCAGACCAGCGGGCGGATTGGGATAGCACTGCGCCGATTCTTGCTGGCGGCCTGCGCCCGGGGCTCTTGGCTCCCTTCGCTCTTGACTGCACAACGCTGCTCGGCTGACCTGCTCATCTGTCCGCGTTCCCCCGCTCGGAGCGTCCCGACACACTCTCTTGGCAAGGTAGGGGGTTCGGGGGACTATCGATGGGTGGACCCCCCCCTTTTTACTCTGGACACCGTGGAGGGAAACTGTGGGGGATTGCTGAGCCCATCACTTGCGAAGGCCTCGGCCCACATTGACTCTGGTGCACCGCACTCCATACTTACCGTGCGAGCTCTGCGGTTAAGAACCCACCCTGAACGTTGGGGCCTGCCTCGTGCGGTGCTGGCCTCGGGGCGCGGCGACACTGGTGGCCGAACTCCCATGTGTGCTCCGCAACTGTGTACTCAACCTACAGCAAACGGGTAGCCGACCCACCGGCCGCATACCGACCTCCCAAACACTCGGGTTCTACGGCTGCTACCGCACACTATGCTACTTTTTACCAGGACCCCAGGCCTTTGTCCTGCTTACATCATGACTAAAGGAGCCGGTACAGGGAAAAAGCAAAGCTCGTTGAACATGTTTGCTAAAACGCCATCCAAGCCGCCCCCCGATGATACTGAGAAGCCCCTGTCCATCTCGGCCCCTTCGACCTCAGACGACTCACAGAAGCTGCTGGAGTACATCCGTGATGGCTTCACTATGCTGCACACTAAATTAGACGACATGAATGGTTCCATCTCCTCCATAAAAGCCCACATCGAAAAGGCAGATGGGCGTGCGGTGGAAGTTGAAACTCGGCTGGGGGTTGCCGAAGATGTACTTGGCTCTCTACGGGCAGAGGTCTCCACGCTCACCGACCGTGTGTCGGCAGTCGAGAAGAATAATGATGACCTTGAATCCCGTTCGAGACATAATAATCTACGTATTGTTGGAATACCGGAGGACAATATTACAGAACCGATGGAGGATTACCTGGAACGGATTCTCATGACACTCCTGGACTCCCCTAAACTTTCCCCACAGTTCGCCATCGAGAGAGCACATCGAGCCTTGACCGCTAAACCTAGACCTGGCGCCCCCCCCTCGGCCCATTATAGCCAGGATCTTGAACTTTCGGGACCGTGATGCCCTCCTGCGGGCAGCCAGGAACAAAGGTGAACTTACACTTGGAGCGGCCAAAATCCACCTCTACCCAGATCATTTGGTGGCGGTGCAACGGGAACGTCAAACATTTGTAGCTGTTAAGAGGAGACTCCGAGATTTAGGAGTCAAGTATTCCATGCTGTTCCCTGCAAAACTGCGTATCGAACACTCCAACAAAACCTTTTTTTTCACAATCCCAGAGGAAGCCTCTAAATTCCTGGATGAGCACTTCCCCTTTTAACCCCTTGTCTCCACCAGTCCAGTCTAGAATGTTGCCTGTTAAGTTGGGCTGGGTCGGCAATAGACCGTATTTAGCCTTATTCATGATGGCTCGATGATATGCATAAAGGCATTGAATGGTTCTCTGTTGTTATTGTTGTAGTGATCCTTTCAACCATGGCCCCTTGGGGCGGTTTGATCTCACTATGTTTGTCAGTTATCGACGCCCTATCGGTGTTTTAGACTCTAAATGCACGCAGGCTTCCTGCCGAGATACCAAGGCCTGGTAGGCTCATGATTATAAACTGTCATGTCTAGCGCTTATGGTAATGCATTAATATGTTATGGTAACCCCTCCTTTTTCTTCTGGTAATGCCATGAACGCTTTACATATGGATTCTAAAGTGTATGCACTAGAGACTCCAGCTGTATGCACACTTAACTTACCCTCTTTAGTCCGTTGCGCCACTGCTCGGTCAGCTAACAGCCCCCCAGGTGCTGATGCCGAGAAGTTTGTTATTGTTGGGGGGGGTTTGGGATTCATCTCTCAGGTTTGGGGAGGGATATGGGCGGGAACCGGGGGGAGGGGAAGTTATGTTAAAAAAGTCTTGGCGGCCACGAGAGAAGTCACACATGGCACACTACCGCAGCACAGAGGTATAGCTGGAGTAGAACGTTGGTCCGGGTCGCATTGGACTGGACCAACCCTAATACGTAGTACAGAACCCGAGCATCCCCTCCATATTAATGGCGGATAGTAACATAACCTTTACGAGCTGGAATATTAGGGGACTGGGCAACTACAAAAAGATGAGGCACATACAACTTTACGCTGAACGCCACGGTATACAAATCCTTTGTCTACAAGAAACGCACGCCTGTGCTAAACAGTGTGAGAGGTTTGCCAAGCAGTGGGGATCCCAGAGGTATTACACAATTTATTCCACCCAAAGCAGAGGTACCCTCATTTTAATTCACAGAAACTTGAAGTTCAGCTGTTCCCAATCACATGTTGACCCCCTCTGAAGATATATACTCATTGTTGGTACATTGCAGAATCAAGATGTAGCTATCCTTAATATATACGGCCCTAACATTGACGACCCTGAATTCTTTCTTCACCTAGCCTCTCTCCTTGAGAGTTACCTTCAGATCCCGATTATATGGGGCGGGGACTTCAATACGATTCTGGATGTCACTTTAGATAGATCGGGCTCCAGGCCTTGCCAGCTTTCACGGGCAGCTTACACAATCCTCACAACCCTTCCCCGGTTGGCAGTGGTCGACGCCTGGCGATTAATGTATCCTGACTCCCGCACGTATACCTACTATTCCTCGGTCCATGACTCCCATTCGAGGATAGATAGATGGCTGTTATCTGATATACTAATTAGCTGCCTGACCCATCTGGCAATCCTTCCCAGAACTTTATCTGATCACTCCCCTGTGGTCATCTCCCTGAATTGGGGACAAGACCTTGGAAGATCAAGGCAATGGAGAATGAGACCCCATGCCCTCCTTGACCATACCTTTGCCTCCGAGCTTAAGTCATCCATCGAGGAGTTTTTCGAGGTCAACACAGATTCAGTCCCCCTTCGAGCCACCCTCTGGGAATCATTCAAGGCCTATATCAGGGGCATCGCCCTATCCAAGGGGAGCGGCATCCTAAAAAGTATCCGGGGGGATATCGCTGACAGCGAGTCGACCCTTGCCAGCTTGGAGTCCCAATACGCGCACGATCATTCCCCCGACGCACTGGCATCATTGGGTCGTGAACTTGATAGATTCTGTAATCTGGCTGAGCGCGAAGTTAAATTCCTTGATAACCCTCAGGCAGTTAGGCGCTATGGGGAGGGAGAGCGGCCAGGCTGTGTGCTAGCCAGGTTAATTCGCCACGAACTTGGAGCACCCAACATCCCGGCAATAGAGAGATCTGACGGTACACTAGCCACTTCGCCCCAAGACATTAACACGGAGTTCCTCACATTCTATACTTCCCTTTATTCGAAGGTTGATGGGCCCCTTGTCTCAGAAACGGACTGTCACCTGGAGGAACTCCCTCTCACGGCCCTGTCCCTGGACGCCACTGCTTCCCTAGACAGACCCTTCACTGCGGAGGAGATAACTGAGGCCATTGATTCACTCGCTGCAGGGAAGGCCCCCGGGCCGGATGGTCTTCCTACGGACTTGTATAAGCGTTATAAATCTGCCCTGGTCCCGCAGCTGCTAGCTCTATGGGAGGAGGCATGCGAAACAGGCACACTTCCTCCTTCACTCCACGAGGCCATGATAACAGTCCTCCTTAATCCTGGTAAACCTCCTACCCAGTGTAGCTCATACTGCCCCCTCTCGTTAATAAATTGTGATGTAAAAATATTTGCTAAACTATTGGCAAACCGCCTGGCTACATTCATGCCTGATATCATACACCCGGATCAGGCAGGATTTGTGCCGGGTAGGTCCACGTCCCTAAACCTTAGACGACTTTTCAACGTGATCAGTAGAATTAATCCCCAAACACAGGTGGCGGCAGTCACGCTGGACATGCAGAAGGCATTTGACTCAGTGTCTTGGGAGTACCTGTGGCGAGTCATGGAAAAATGTAAGTTTGGCCCCAATTTTCGGTCCTGGGTCAGACTACTCTGCACCAACCCAGTTGCAAGAGTCTGTACTGAAGATAGGTGCTCCACCCTCTTTCAGATAGCCAGAGGGACGAGACAGGGGTGTCCCTTCTCTCCGTTGATCTTCGCAATAGCAATTGAACCCTTTGCAGATATGATGCGCCATTCACATTCTCACAGAGGCCTACGTTCAGCGGGACAGGCAGAAATTGTCTCCCTGTACGCGGACAACGCCTTGCTATACATCCGCTCTCCAGAAACAAACCTTGCTCAAATCCTTAGTGACGTTGCCCGCTTTGGGCATATATCTGGACTTAAAGTCAACTGCTCTAAATCGTCTCACAGACAACACGCAACCACCCTCTGACCTGTTGGGCCTTACTTGGTCCCAATCCACCTTCACCTACCTGGGAGTATTGGTCTCCCGTCACACTGAGAAACTGCGCGCCGATAACTATCAGAATAACCTGGCTGTCTTAATCGCTAAAACTGCAAGTTGGGCCCGACTCCCCATCTCCTTAGCTGGTAAAATAGGAATTCTAAAAATGGTTGTGCTACCCCAACTCCTATACCATTTCACAAACATTCCACTATGGCCGGGCGATGGATTCTTTAAGACGCTGCGCAGCATTACTAACACCTTTCTTTGGCACTCAGGGGCGGTCCGACTCAAACTGAATACGCTCACTACTCCCAAGGAACTAGGCGGCTTTGGTGCCCCTGACTTCTTCAGATACTGGGTAGTTGCTCAGTCCCAATTTGCTTCCTATTGGTTTAGCACAACAAATTCCCCCCCTCATGTCCGTCTTGAAAAACTGAAGATCAGAGAGCATACGATTGGTTCCCTCATTCTCAAACCAGCCCCGCCAGACCCCGATTCCTCAGACCCTGTGATAAGTACGTCACTTGCTCTTACCAAAATGTGGACAATGGTTGCAACCCCTAATCCATTTCATGGTGACCTCCCACTGTGGAATTTCCTCCCCGATGTCCCTTACATTCCTCAGTCCATCGTCGTCCGTTGGACGGAGGCGGGGTTGTTGACTCTTAGGGATCTCTTTGTACAGGGCAATTTCCTGGAGTGGTCGGATCTTCCCCCTGTCCTCAGGCGTAGACCATCAGCATGGCTTCAGTACTCCTCAGGTCCTAAAAGCTAAATTCCCCGAAAATCCTACGGCTCCACCAGATGACCCTTTAATAGCTGAACTCTGTACTTCCGATTCCTTCAGAGGGAAAGTATCTAGACTTTATAATCTACTACAGGTCAGGGCCGCCCCCTCTTTTCTTAAACTAAGAGTGAAATGGGAGGAGGATCTTGGAGTTGAGATTGATGACGGGCGCTGGACCCGTATGTGCGCGCGAACCCAAGAAGTATCGTACAACTCGAGGTTCAAACTACTGCAATTCAAGTTGCTGCACAGATATCACCACACACCGGCTAGACTGCATCGTATGTTTCATGAGACCTCTCCTAACTGCCCCAGATGCGGCGCTGACCAAGCCAACTACATCCATATGATTTGGCACTGCCCACATCTAACACAATACTGGTAAGACATATGCTCCACTATATCAGACATATTAGACTGCACCATAGACCCTTCTCCAATGCGCTGCCTTTTTCATGACCTTCCCGGATTGAAACGTGACTCTAGAAAATTGGCAGGCCTGTGTATGATATTGGCGGTGCGCTGTATAGTAATGTGCTGGCTTCCCCCCAATGCGCCCACATACGCGCAGTGGCTCTGGGCAGTCACCTGGGCACATAACACTGAGGAGGCCTGGGGGACAACAAAACACCCACACTCCAGACCTAGGGACATATGGCAGAGATTTTGTGATTACATGTCTGACCTGGCCTCAAACTCGGAAGCCTCTTCTCCGTCCCACTCCCCTCAGGGACCCTCTATGGGGTATATACCCTCCTCACTCTGATTGCACCTCTGTCCTTATTACATGCTCTTGTGCACTGTTTGTTTATGATGCATTGTACGGTGATGCCTCTGTGTTTTTGATCGCAAACTGATTTCGCGGAATGCTTTCGCTAACTGTGTTTCTCTGTGTGTTGTCAAGCTGTATAAATAAAGTTTAAAAAAAAAACAGATTGCAGCAAATGACATGTTGGAAACTTTGTAAAATTTTGCAATTCCTGTCTGAAATTACCCCAAACGGTTTTTAATAAAAACGTATGAAATACAATGATCAGAGTGCGGTTTATGTTGGGGGATAGCTATAGATCACAATTACAATATGGAAGTGAAATGAGGTCTCTAGCTGGTAAATTGAATGAGTTATGCAAGATCTAGAAAGGTGTGTTTTGAGTAAAATTGAGTGGTGAAAAAGGAAAAGAAATAAGTTTTGACAAGAACAGTTTTACTCTGCACTATTCAGGTTGAATCGCGAGTACAACCCCAGCTCCCCAGCGCCCACCCTGGCGGAACCAGTCTGATCACTCAAAATAGGATTAATAGGTATCAATGTAAGGATAGGATGACTTAGAGAGTAGGATGAGGACAAAGACAAGATAGGCTATAGGTTTAGGTGGGGTGGCCATTGATACTCACAGTCCACTTTTTAGTTTTGGGATTTTGGAACGTCAGCGTTCTGGTCACCACACAGATCTGGTCTAATAAAGGAAAGCTGGATGAAATCAGCGGGACAGGATCAGCTGGGCAGGGACTGGATGCCAAAGGATCGTTCTGGTCACCGGGTAGCACTTGTGGACTGGCAATTCTGGTCACTGAATACTGCAGGTTAGCTGGATGGCAGGATTGCAGCATGCAGTGAGTGGGATCAGGATGTTTCCCAAAAACACCACAGCTTTTCCCTTTGTTTATTTGGGAATTTTAGTGGTTTTCAGATTTGAGGCCTTACTGGGAATGGGACCAGCAATGCTTGGGTTTTGCAGTGGACCCTGGAGCAGGATCAGCAATGTGTTTGCCTTGTAGCTGGAGTCTGGATCTGGAAGATGATGGGTACAGGAACGCAGCGCAGGAAATCAGGAAGAGTGTATATATTTAGAGTCTTGTCAGGGACCCTTATTTATAATGCCTAGTGACATCATCAAAGTAGAGGCTGGGCAGGGTTAACAAAGCACGCCCCTAAACTACTTGGATTGGGCCTGGGTGCTAGTCTCCGTCTTGCTCTTAACTGGTTCGGTTTCCAAGAGAATTATGTAAGGTTTATGAGGTGAGTTTTACAAACCTCCCACATTTACTTTACTGAAAATCGGTTTTGCCAAATAAAATACATTTATACAATTGCAATCTCTTGGCAAATTATACACACAGGTTACATATTATGTGCAGCACATATCAGTCCAATCCTCAAGTCTCTGGGACCTTATTTTGCCTTTCTGATACAATTTGGTAATTTTGAGCATGAAAGATTTGTCCTTAAATTTCCATAATTGTATACACAGACGTGAATTATCCCAGGGGAATATAACTTCAGTCAAGGCTTCTCCCTTGACTGGAGTTATATTGCCCTCTTCACACCTCCGGCTTCCTTCCCTGTGAGCTTCATTGCTTGGGTCCCAGCAGAGACAGAAGTCAGTTCAACCCCGTAATTATCAGGGGGTTGTCAGTATCTGATAGGGGTTGTTATGATAGTCCCCTTCCCCTTGGGGGAAGTTTCAGCCTGCCATCTGGAATACCTGTTTCTTTTTAGCTTGCAAATTCAACCCAGTTGATTCAAAATCTTAATTTCCTAATGTTTGGGTCCTGAATTAAACAAACCTAAGGAATACAAATTGTTCATGGGTGTACTTTCCCCAGCAACAGAACCTCTTCACATTGTTAAATAAGGTGGGCTTTCATTCCACAGTTTACTTTTTAAATGGGCATTTATTTTCTTGCATAAGCCCATTTTACATGTGTGGTGAAAACTAGTGTTTCCTCTAATTTCGGTTTTGCATCTGTCTTTCCAAAATGGTTTACACAACAGTCTGGATAAGGCAAATGTCTCCATAAAATTGACATGTGTACATAAAGCTCTAATTCCTTTTCAAACAGTGATTTTGACACTTTTTAGCCAAAGTTAAGCGCTTTTCCGTGTTTGATGCAATAGAGCTTTTGTTGGTTTTCAGTTTTTAGCTGGCACAGCCTGTCATTCTGGAATAAGGTTTGGTTTTGCTGAGGCACAGTGAGACACACAAGGTTTGGTAGGGCCTATTAATCACAGTGACTTTAAGGAACAGAGGGAATCAGTGTTACAGCAGCAGTTTTTTTTTAAAGGTGAAAAAGGGTTTCTTTTCAATTGATATTTTGGCTTTTGCAGCAAAGCAACGCTGCTTTTTCCACTTTCTTCCTTTTGTTTATATGGGAACACACTGGCAATCTCCTTCAATGTGCCCCCTTTGTTCCATCCTGCCCGATGTGTGCTTGGCAGGAGGGTGCCACCATTTTTGGTTGTTGTTGCAAAACGCAGTTTTGAGCCATGGCACTCACAGGAGCCAGCGCAACCCTTTTGTGTTTGCTACTGTTCAAATGCAGCTTAGTGATGTGGGGCAGTGCTGTTGAGTGGGTTAATATATACCGCAGGGTACTCCGCAGTGTATGGGGATTGGCTCAGCTGAAGCTGCAGCTGCGAAGGCCCTAGTGGTTCAGTTAGATAGGAAGGATTGGATCCAGTTCGAGGCATCTGTGGTAAGGTGTTCTGTGAGGATCTGGTGATCGACAAGGTCGAATGATGCAGAGAGGTCCAGCAGCAGGAGAATGGGCAGATTGCCCTTATCTTTAGCTTCATCCATTTTGATTTTTAGGTTCAGTAGGGCTGTTTTTGCCAGATTGATGAATACCTAGTAGGTTATTGTCCTCCAGATGTTTTTGGATCTGGGATAGGCAACTCTATCCAATATTTTTAGGAGGAATGGGACAGTAGTAATTGGCCTGTAATTGGTCAGGATGTTGTGGTCTAAGTTTTTTTTAATTTGTTTAGGAGGGGTATAACCCAAGCCTCCTTGAGGTTATTGGGGACCTTGTTGGCGTTGAATGAGGCATTAATCACAGTGGCAATGAATGGGGATAGGTCTTTGGCGTCTTCCTTAAAGATTGGGCTGGGACAGGTATCTCCCTGGCATCTTGAAGGTCTTAGGCCTAAGTTAATATTTTCCACTTCCTTCGGTGTGACTGAAGAGAAGGAGAAAGGAGGGCATGGTGGTGGGCGCAGGTCCTTCGGGATGTTAGTGTTAGATCTATTGGCCAGACTAGTATATTTTTGTCTCTATTTTTGTTTGTAACATTGTAATTTTGTCAGAAAGAGCCTTCTGAATTTTGGCACACCAAGCTACATCCTTGATGCATGTTTCGGTTGGTGGAGCTGGGGTTTCTAGTTCACGCAGGATGCTGAAAAGTTCCTTAGTACCAGATTTGGAATCGTGAATTCTGTTGTTGTAACTTTCATTTTTGGTGTTGAGGGTGGCTGATTTGTATGTGGTGGCTGAAGAAGCGAATGCTGCCTTGTTAGGAATGATGGGCGATTTTCTCCACAGGGCATCAGCAGCCCTTAGGGTTTTAAGTTCAGTCGTAATATATTTGTTAAGGTGGCTGCTGGTTTATCTTTTTTAGTTTGAGTGGGGCAATGTTGTTTAAGGCTTGTTCAAGGGTATCGTGGTATAGGTCAACTAGTTCATCTGCGTCAAGGTCATTGTAGTTAGGAGGATCTAGGATGGCATGGAGCAGAGGACATAAGTTTTGAAGCGTCATATTCTGGTTGTTTCTAGCAAGAGTTTGAGGGGCAATGGTGGAGCTAGAACTGGTAGGTGCATTCTTCTGAAAGGAGAAGGAGATGCAATGATGGTCTGACCATGCGGTAGGTTTGTTCTGGAGGATTGTGGTAGAGCAATTGAGATCTGCCAGCCGGTCCAGTGTTCTTCCCTTGTTGTGCATTGGCTCCAGAATACGGTGTTTGAAGCCCTACTGGGAAATGGAGTTTTCCAGCACAGTGGCATTGGTGTCGTTACAGATGCAATAGAATCATTTGAGTTGCTGATATAGGGAGTTTAGCTGTCAGGAGTTCTGCTGAGGGGAAGAAAACATGGAGAGCTGCTCTGAGACAAAGGTGGGTTTCGGCTATGAAGGCAACTCCCCCTCCTTTAACTGTGTCTCTGTCTGACCTAATGATAGTGAACTCTCAGGGAGAGCTACAGGTATAGCAGGGCCTGCGGCCTGGTGCAGCCAGGTTTCGGTAATGGCAAGGAAGTCGAGGCTGTTAGTGGAGATTAGATCAGCAATATCGACTGCATGTGCAACAATCGACCGTGCATTGATAAGGGCTCATTTGATGGTAGAAAAGGCTTGGTGAGAGGCTGCAGAGTTTCAGGATGTAGGTGGTGATGTGGTGGGGTTATCATTAGGTTTCCTTGTTTTTGCCATCATGGTGGCAGGTGGAGAGGGGGTGCTTTAGGAAGCGAGATCCTAATATCTCGTTCCTGGAGCCCAGTGGGCATGGCATCAGTGGGATGGGTGGAGAGGTGAAATGTTGGATCCATTCTGCTGGGCTGAGGGGGCTGCCAGTGTTATTAGAGTGATAGGCAGTTATGGTGGCTTTGTGCGATGTAAGTGGGAGGTAGAAAGTTTGTGGGGGTGATGGAATGGAACAGAGGGAGAATAGAGGCCATGGTGAACGTGACTCTACGTACGGAGGTCATTATGGCGTATGAGGTGTCACCCTGGAAACACAGCTAGATATCGCAACTAGTTATTTCAGGGGTTGGCTATCACAGCTGACTGTCACAGTTGGGTAGTACTGCTAAACGACACAGCTAAATGTAACAGTTAAATGATACTGCTAAAGTATCACAAGTGAAAGTCACAGTTGAGTAACACTGCTAATTAGTATAGCTAAAGATCACAGCTAAATATCACAGTTGTCAGTCTAGTAACACTACTAGATTACACAGTTAAATGGCACTGCTAAAGTAATGCAAATGAGTGACACAGTTGAGTAACACTGCTAAAAGCACAGCTGTAAATCGTATCTAAAAATCACAGTTGTCAGTCTAGTAACACTGCTAAAATAAACACCAGAATATGGCAATGTTAGATAACACAAGCGGCAGTCTGTTAATCTAAGGATGCGAGCAACATGATGTTCCAAATTGCGCAGTTGCCAATTGAAGGACTGACTGCGCATGGGTGGGCACAGTGAGGCAAATTGGCTGTCTATGTACGCAGGTGGGGCAAGCTAGTTACGCTTGTTTAGGCACATGATGAACATAATGCGAGTCTCTGCATTATAGAAGAGGCCGACTTATAGTGTGAAACTAAGTAGGCCTAGGGACATGCAGTGGGATAAAGGTGACATATCTGTTCAGTGTGTAGGAACACATGCCTATTTGCTAGTGGAGCGGCGGCCGTTTTGTAGGCTGAATATACCTATTATGTCATACAAGCATACGCAGCAAGCCAGGCAGTTTTATGGTTAACAGCACAGATCATGTCGTAAAGGCATACATTGCAAAGTAGGCAGGCAAATTTTACATGTAGAACGATAAGGGAGGCGCAAAGGCTAATGAAGCAAGGTTGGACAGGTGGTTCGTAGTGAATGGAAATTATAGCATGTACAGCTACATTGTATATTCAATGTCTCAGTTTGTGTGTCAACGCGATATTTGAGGGCAATGAATGTTATAGCCAATGAAGAGAAGGACTGGAGGGTCAAGCCAAGTCAATCACGGTGTGCTCAGTGTACCAGGCGCGATGCTTCGGCATGGGGAATTTAGTGATAATGGGTAAAAGTACAGGTATTCCGGTTGGGCTTACCCTGAGGGACTGTAGATACGGCGATGCCCTCAGGCTCCAGGGTAGGCGTGAGAGGGACAGAGGTTGACGTCCTGCGGCCGTGGGTCAGCCAGGACAGGCACAGACAGGCAAGTGTCTTTAGTAGAGTGGTTGGTTGCAGTATATACAGAGTACTGTTGCCCAGGTTGTCCGTGACTGAGTACAATGTTGCACTCAGTGCATTTCACTTTGGTAGGTTTAACCTTTGATACATTTCCAACAGAGGAAATAACTGCCACAACCATGATTCTCTCTGGGTTCTAGAGGTAGGCACTTCCTCTACCTCATCTTATTGGTCCTCTTCATTATCTTTTGAGGTTTTGTGCTTCTTTCGTTGTGTAGATCCTCCAGCTGGTAGTGGTAGTGGCTCTTGGGGAAGATGGATGGCAATAGCTGATGCCATTTTTAAGATAAATACGTTTTTGTAAAATTCGTGTAAGTATGTGCTGTGTGCTAGATTGTTAATGGATAATGAGTAAGAATATGTGTAGGTGCTGTGCAAGGGTACATTTTCAGTTTAAACCTTCCTAGATCAGATGGAAATGCAGTGTAGAGATGTTTGCATAGCACAAACCCGTTCACAAAGTGCAGATACGTTCGCGAACACATCATCATGCCACAGATACGTTATCACATGATACTGTTGGGAAAGTTTGCGATGACATCAGATGTTCGCGGATGTCAACAAACACAAAAACGTGGACAAAGTTACAAAAATTGTATGGACGTGTTAGAAAATGGTGGGGAATGGCACAGTTTTAATGTGAAACGTTCTAAATTCGACAAAAATGTTGCTGTATTGTGGTAAATGTGATATTAGAAAGTTGGAGCAAATTAGGATGCACTGGTAAAAACCCATGATATTCAGTGAAAACACTTTGTTAAAGGGATGTTATAGTTAAGTTGCACTCATAAAAACCTATGAAATTCAATGAAAAAACGTTGTTAAAGGGACGTTAGCGTTACAAGTAAAATTGAAAAAAAAAAACAGAAATTCACCAGTTATGGTAAACTAAGCAACCATAACTCGCACCACCACCATGCACTGCTAAAACAGACACAAAGTACATGAAAGATGCCATCACAAATGTCATTGATGCCATCACTGATAACATCACATATCTGGGCCACTTGTTTTTGTTCACTGAAATGTCTAGCCTATGTTTTTTTTTTTCATTACAAATGAGTAGTGCCGAAGTTATACACTATCCAAAACCTTCTCTTCACCGGCGCTACAATGCAGAAATATGCATGTTTGACATTGTACTTTTGTCAAGTTTGCGAACATCACAGCAAAAAAGCAAAAACATATGAGATGTTCGTGGACTTCGGAGAAGAAAAAACAATCAATGTGTAGCTTTTTCCGGACATATCCCATCCTGTCCTCATCACCCCTCACCTCCTCAGCGATTGTTTCATTAGTTTGACAAGTGTAATGTTGTATTTGTTAATGTTTTTACCACAATGACAACCGAGTAATCTCACATGACATCCATTTCAAATGTTTTTACACACCTCATGACTTTAATTGACCAATCAGTGTGTGCGTACCATATCCATGAAGGTTGCGCCACTCCGACTGGCCCAGAGGCGTCTGCGGACACCAAACCAGGAAGTGAGCACTCAGACCAGACGCAGATACCACAAATCGTTTTGGACCTACTTTTTGCCCATTTTAAAAGATCTACTGAACGGATTTACACCAAATCTGCAAAAGCATGCTTTCGAGACCAGGCCACCGCTCCTCAAGCAGGTTTGATGCAAATCCGTCCAGTGGTTTGGGCCATAGCCGTGAGCAAAACGTTTTTCAATATATGTCTATCTGGATTTCAAAAAGAGAGATAATTAATGTATTTCAGTGTTAGCCATTAACATTCTTTAAAGATCAATACATAACAGGTAACATTGATTAAAAATCATAAAATCCTTAAACATAAGATATACAATTTGAATCATTAAAATTCATAATTAAATAAATACATGCAGAGCACTACTGGTATCCTTAATTCCCAGCTTAACAATGTTTTTTTAAATACACGTTCTTCTCAAGCCAAGCAAAAAAATGTTCTCATCGTATCCTAGTCCACAAGAGCATTTTTGTGACCCGCCACACAAGACATTCTCATTAACAACTGTAAATATTTAAGCGGACCATTGATATCATTTTTTTCTGTGCTCTGGGGATCTCAAGGAACTTACTGCACCTGTCTCAGTGTCATTTTGGGATAAGGACAAATTAAATGCCATTTATGGTAAAGAAAATATGCGATTAATCGTACAAGCAGGTTCAAGTTTCATTGCCTTATCCCTAAGGATAGTCTTCAGATCAGCTCAACCATTTATTTGACCAAGTTCGATGCCACACTTATTTATCAAATTATTCCCATAGTTATACCATGAAGATTTCTCTTTTACAGGAGAGAATATCACATCCACTGCTGCATTTAGTCCAATTGGGCTAGGGATATCAAATTTCTTCGCTTTGAGATAAAACCCAGAAACTTGGACTCAGCAAGGACTGCAATACTTTTTACGCCAAGTTCTGCTTGTAAGGCATTTCCTGGTGCACTGGCGCCAATCCCTGCTATATTTCTCAGGAATTTGTACTGCACCACATCCGATCTACTACAGTTGGAACAGCCCCATGTTTCACAGCCATACAGTACAGAAGCGTGCATTTTAATTTCCATAACCCTTGGACATTTGTCCATTCTCTTACCACCATACTTATAATAAAAACGATTCAGACTTCTAAAACCTGATCCAATTTGTATTAGTGTCCTGTTAATAAGGTGAAATCAAGTTCCCCTTCGGTGAAACAAAATTCCTTGGTGAGATATTGACATTATGTATTGCCCATACAAACTTCTTTTTTGAATTTCCAAATTGCTCTATTTTTGTTTTTTCCTGGTTTTATTCCAGGTTGTGCTCGTTAAAAAAATGTAGGCACACAATTTAATGATTCTTGAAGGCTCCTGTGTGTTATATAAATGAGAGCTGTATCATCAGCATATATTAATGTGGCATTTTTTGCCCCGTTAATAACAGGAGGATTTGTCTGATAAAAAAAGAATTAATAATAATGGGGCAAGGGGACAGCCTTGTCTAACCCCTTTATTGGTGGTAAACTCCCTTGAATAACATGCTGCACCAGGACATCTTACAACAGCTGAGGTTTCTGCATATATCAATTGGATTAACTGAAGTAATCCCACTGGTACTCTCAATGTATTCAGTTTTTTCCACAAAATTGCTCTGTCTAAGGAGTCAAAGTCTTTTGTTAAATCCAGGAATACAACAAATATGGATCCTTTAGTAATTTTGGTGTATTCCTTTACTCCCTCGGCCCGTGATTGGCTAATCGTGTTCCCAGTTCCTGGTCTTGAAACCGTGTCCCTGTTGCCCATTAGCTATTAGAAACCCCAGAGGCAGGTGGGTTTGTGCCCTTAACCTCCTCCATTCTGGCCATAATTTTGAAAAATAGCGCTCTCCAGGCCCCCGTTCATGATGTTGATGTTTCTTAGGGCAAGATTAAGTCACCAGTCAAGACCTCTTTTTTCTGCTGGACATGCGGATAAGACTACACCCTGGATCAGAAGTCAGTTTTTGTCAAAGCAGTAGAAGTTCAAGTCTCCACTGATAATGATCCAGGGGTCTTGCCACTGCTCTATCTGCTGGTCCAGTAAATCTGTTATTGTTTCCAGTAGGTCACGTGTTTCAATTACTTTGGGGGTTCCAAAATAAATTGAATACAATTATAACTCTTTGGCATGATGAATCACCTTGTCTCACCTCCAGTGTTATCACCTGAATGTAGGGTTTGGGGTTCTCTATCAGCAGAGGTGTAAGATTAACCCTGTTCTTTAGGGTAATTAGCAGACCTGATATGGGCATTCTTTTCAGACCTTTTACTGCTGGATTTAGATGGTATGGGGGCATGGGGGTGTGCTACAGCCACATTTCCTAAAGACAGATCACATTAAAGGTTTCAAAATGTAGTTCACCCTGCCTAAACAGATGGGCAAAGCCTCTGGTATTCCAGCTGCCAAATATAAATTTGTTAGGAGTGATGGGTTCTTGGCATTATGACTTTTTGATTTTTCTCCACCAGAATCCCCGCCAGCCATTTCCAATTTTCTTCATCAACCTTCTGGATCTTTGTTGTAGTGCCGACGTTGTGTTCCATCTCCATCCTATGGTCCCCCACCGTGATTGTCATAGTTGGATGGTTGACACTATTAAGGACCTGTCGTCGATCGCTACCGTTCCCGATTCTATCTCTAGTCCCCAATACTACATGACTTTGGCTTGGGGCTTCCTGGATCAGTACTGGTGAAATATCAAGTTTTGTCAGGTCAACTCTCATTGGTAGCAGGCAGGGAGCCTCTGCCAGCAAGAGTTGTTTCACTATTGATGAGGCAAGGTAGACTATCGCCTTGTCTAAACTCTCTTCCTCTGGAAAT
Organism: Ambystoma mexicanum; assembly: GCF_040938575.1. Taxonomy (NCBI): domain Eukaryota; kingdom Metazoa; phylum Chordata; class Amphibia; order Caudata; family Ambystomatidae; genus Ambystoma; species Ambystoma mexicanum. The sequence goes on along the minus strand of NC_090930.1, from coordinate 287,773,727 downwards.
TCAATGATGTACAGGGATTTCGTTGTTAGCAGCCTTAGACTTGGAACATGGTGAATCAGGGTTAGCACGTTTGCTCCATTCAGAATTAAGCCATCGTTCAGGTGTAAAATTCTCTCCAGTAGCAGGATGTTGCAAGTGTGAGGGTGGCCCATCTTGGATCTTTGGTCAAGTGCTGGTTGTTTGTCTCATGTTTATCGTCAGGTATCACAGTTTTACCTGTCTGGTACCTTTCCTTCCTTCTTTGTTCCATAGTTTTAAAAGGAGTAGATTGTGATTTTCAGTGGCGTTCCCCAAATTCACCAATGCTTTCCCTCCAACTCTCAAGGAGGTAAATGCCTCCCGATCCTCCAAATCACGTCCTTCATAACCCATTAGCTTGTCTTTATTGGCAGGCTCATAAACATCTATAGTTCTTTCATCTGTGAACCACGTTCTCTTAATCTCTATAGTGTTAGTCCTGGTTGGCCTGATGTTGCTCCGACCAGAGTGCAGGTTGAGAGGGGCATCTTTGTGTGTGTCTCTCCAGTTCACCTGTGGCCCTGCTTTACTTGTTCCCTCTGAAACGGAAGATGGGCAGGGATTCTCAGTTCTCATCTCCAATGTCAGGATTTCTCCACTCTGGTCTCGAGATCCAAATGAGACATGAGTGGTGGCTTCCAGATTTCCCGCACAGCCGAATCACCCTTCCTTTGCCACTTCCTCCTCATTCCCCAGAGAGTCCAAGTCAAATTTAGTTAGATCATCTTCTGGATTGAGTGAGCCATCAATCAGTTCTGCTTCAGTCACTTTGTACGTGGAGAGCTCCAGCAAATCCTTGTCACTGGCTTCCTCTGACCTTGTTCCTGCGTCAATTGTTGTTAGCAGAATACGGTGGCCACTAGGCTCCTTGGACTCACGTGCTACAGGTCGAATTATTTGATTTCCGGGGCAGTCATCGTTTTTTGGATGGGTCAAGTTTCTAAAAAAGGAAGGCTGCCATTGAATCTCGGCTTGGGCGGTGACTTATATTTTTTTTGCTTTTTCTGTGGAGCCCTTGATTTGTAGTATCCTTGGATGCTTCTTCACAGGCTTAAACGACTTTGCTGCTAAGTGTATCAAAGCTCCCAGCATGCTTCTTGACCATTCTTGGTTTTTCTTGAGCAAAATCTTTTTGTTGAGTATTGTTTTTCGGACTGGGAGTTCCCAATTTCTGTACCCCCCGTGTCAAGATCTGGCTGCCGATAACTTTCTCCCGTGGTCTACCTGTGCCATCTTCTCGCAATAATGGACTTTCTCATCCATCATCTGCTATCTGTTGCACTTGCAGGCATTCATCAATTACCTTTTGCACCTTGTAAATTGATATATTGTTCAAAAAAGGTGTAAGGCATGATAATAGTCCATCTTCACATCTAGTACTGGTGTCTACATGCCCATATAGCAGCAGTTGTGCCCTTTCCCAGCATCCTGGCTCTTCCAGTTTCTCAGTTATGTCCAAGCAATTCATTCTTTTCATTTTGACAATTTGTATTAATTTCTCCATACTCGGACGGATACATATGTTCTGTATTTGTCCACCCCATTCCAGTCTCCATTCTCTTTGTTTACACATATGCATCTTCGTAGAGGAAAGTCTTTATTGATCACCACCTTAAAGTTGCCCATTTTCTTTTGAATTGACCTCTGGTTGTGCATGCTGTCATATGACTGAGACATTTTCCATCTTGTGTTGACATTTCTCTTTTGATAAATGTTCTTGCTGCATTCATGGCATTGGGTATTAGTGACCAGAAATAGCTACATTTTCTGATATTCTCTCTCCCACCTCTTAAAAGTGCTGTACCAAAGGTTGTTAGCTAAATAAGCTGATGTATGTTTCATTATCATTCAGCATGTCTCCTATATCATAAACATTTCTTTTAATATCACGGATCAGTAGAATTTCCATACTCTTAATGGGGTAATAGTAGATGTCTCATCTTCTTGTTCATTGCTACTTATAATATGTGTAAATGCCAGTGTAATAAGGAAAGCAGCTAAAATCCAAATACCACAAAACATTCCAATAGTTATCTTATGCCTAGTACATTTCTTTCGAGGAGCTCCATTTCTTACCTCTTGAAACATTTCCATTTCTCCAATTATTTTTAATATATCAATTTTATTTGTTACTAGCTGGGGTACCCGGCATTGCCAGTGTCCTGATCGAGTGGTGTCTCATGTGCCCTGGAGGATGTTGCTCTTGTCTTCTGGTGGGCAAGTTGTGCTGCTGTTTGTTGTTGTGTTTCAGAAGCTCTTAATATTGATTTTCGCTTTGCATCAGATGGAGCCTTTCCAAGTGATGTTTGTTTTTTGTGATGCAAGTTTCAGGCACTCAGTGGCTTCAGCACATTTGAGAAAATGTCGGAGAATGATTGACTGATTGCGCTCTCATCTTGTGAATGAACTTAAGTAAACTGTAACGTTGCCAATTCCCATATTTGGAGTGGCATCCAAACGTAGACTACAATCTTGCCCCAGACAAATGAGTACTCCATGCAAAATTTGGTAACAGTGGGTTCAACGGTGTGGATTTGTATAGCCAGACAAACATACACACACATCCAAATTTGTTTTGCATATAAGATTTTTGCATCCAAACATAGACTATGATATTGCCCCAGACAAAAGAGGAATCCATGTAAAATTTGGTAGACGTGGCTTCAACAGTGTGGATTTGTATAGCTGGACAAACATAAACACTTACATACATTCAGATTTATATATAAAGATTGGTGACTCATACATGTTATAACACGAACTGTAAAATTATCGGCAAGATAATTCTTAAAACAATAGTGTTATTTTTTGGGTTTCCAAGAAATGTCACAATGCCCATTTGTCTTCTGTTTTGAGGTGTACTGGGTAGGGCTGCAGTATGTAGGAGAAAACAGCAAGTAAGAATGTGTGTACAATAGGTAACATAGAAAACAAGGTATTTTTCTTTTCTTTTACTACTTCTGCCTCATTGTCCCTTTTGACTTATTCTAAAGAAGGTGTTCCACGATCATTGCACGTCCATCAGTCCTTAGGAAACCACATTCTAAACATTTTGCATCTTATTCACTTTCCTTGTCCTGGCTTTTTGTCATAGATTGTGTATGCACACACTGAAATTCTTCACTTGCTTCACAAAGGCTACCTTCAGGAGGAGTTAACGGTGCTCCTTTGTAAGGTTTGACGTTGTGTAGGTGGATCCACGCTCACCTGCCGCTCAGTTTGACAGCAGTAGGTCTCACTTCCTCCACTTCGTGTGGGCCCTTGAAAGGGGGGGTACTCCAGGTGCGTATGAATTTGCATACCAGTTCCTGGTCCCCTGGGTATAGGCTTGGTGGCTTCAGTGTATCGTCCAAATCAATTGGCTGATTGTCTTTGTTGCTTCCGTTTGACCCCTCCTGTAGGTTCTCGAGCTGTTGAGACATGAAAGAAACACTTGCAGTCATTGCTTTCAAATAATTATGCATTTCATCAGCTAATGCCCCTGCTAAACTATGAGCGTCTGTATTTTCCCTTGTTGGCATAGTGAGAGGAGTTCTCTTACTGCATACAGTCACCAACTCATGAGGATTTAGATGGTGATCTGAGCCAGGCTGATTCTGCAACAAATATAGAGCCTGGGGTAGGCAATGTAGCCATCCCTTCTTTAAAGTGACTTTTAACTTTGCTATCCTTTCCTTCAAAATACCATTTAATTTTTCACAATTCCCATGTGCTTGTGGGTGATAAACTGACACATATGTATGTCTTATATCTAGTAACAAAACTATATCTTCAAATAGCTCATTTATAAAGTGCAGTCCATTATCAGATTGCAAAACCTTGCATACACCCCATCTTGGAAATACGTTGTGCCCAAGGTACATAGTGCTGCACGCAGCATCAGAGTGTCTGCATGGACCGCCCTCGATCCATCTTGAAACAGGACATATTACAACCAACATGTATCTATAGCCGTTGCATTCTGCAGCATATCCACATCATCTATATGTATATGCTGAAATGGTCCATTGGGTCTGGGGATTACTCCTCTCACTATTGGCAAAGTGTACCCTGTAGTACATTTCTGGCACACAATACAATTTCTAATATACTGTGTCACATGTTCACTTAGGTCCGGTATGAACCATTCCCCTGCAATTGTAGCAGCTAGACTCTCTTGAGTCACATGCGCAGGGTAGTAAAGCTGCTCCAACACTACCCTCAATAAAGCTAGAGGCATAACTGGCTTTCCAGTCCTATCCTGTCTCCAAATTGCCTCAGTGGGGATAGAAAACACCCACACTTTTTCCGTAACTCTTTTTCTTCCTGCCATGCTGGTCCTTGTATTTCAATTATCTGCACAATGGAAATCATATTAAACATTTCCTTAACAAGCAGCAAGCATCACCCTCTTGCCTGCCTTATATTGTTGCCTTCACCCTCAAATGTGGTTGGAGAGTAGGCTCTTTATTGCCTCTAAGTGTGCAATTTCATTTCCACAAGAAACTAAATCTGTTCTCTTTGAATGGGCAGCACATTTTACAACTGCTATGGTCTCTGGGTCACGTAATGCTTCAATGTGTTTTTCTAATAGCCCTGCATGTTGCACTGCAGTGCATTCAGCACTGAGGAAACCCCTCATTTTCCAACGTGATAAGCTTGCATGTACAGTTGATGTCACATAGGAGGAGTTAGAGTTCTTGGTCACTTCCTCATCCTTAAAGCTTTGCAGCACATCAATAAGTGTTGCTAATTCTGCAGTCTGTGTTGAGTAATTTGGGGACAATCTCCTGCTAATCATTACCTCAAATGTACCCTCTGCGTTCAGCTTCACCACTGCTGATTATGTATGCCTCCCACACATCTCTTGATCAATTCTTGATGACTCCTCAATAAAGACCACTACCCCCTTCCAGTTTCTCTAACTTGGGGATTATTGTCCTAGCATTCAGTATACGTTATACAGTGATGCAGTAATGCACACCATCATCTTCACCCACTATAAACATCGCTGTATTCACTGTGCTACACCTATCAATCCTGACTGCAGGGTTTGAGATAATTACCTCATGCCCTGACCCTCTTTGTGTGGTCAATGTAATTTTAGGTTTCTCCAAAATTGTACATAATGTCTGTTATACAAACAATGTTAATGAACACCCCATGGTTATACTTGAGGTTTTTTCAATTGCAAATGCAGCAGCTGCTGAAGATTACTCTCACGGATAGTGCCCTTTCATAACTGTATCTAAAATTCCACTTTAATAAGCCAATGGTTTATGACCATGTCCTAATGATGTTTTCTGTGTACGTACTGCTGTCATGACTTCTCCATTTGAAAGAGAAAATAAGTCAAACTCTTCACTATCATTTGGAATTCCTAATACAGGAGCTGTACTAATCACCATTTTTTAATTCATGAAATCCTTCAGTCAACTCCCCTGTCAACATGAATTTAATTTTAGACATCTGTGCCTCTTTGAGTCCTTTTATAAGTGGTCGAATACGTACTGTAATCAAAGACCCATGCCCTGCAATAATTACAGAGACATACAAATTGTTGCATTTGACGTACTGTTTTTGGTTGCTCAGTCCCCATTATGGCCTCTGCTCTTTTAGGTGTCACTTTTCTCCTGTCGTGTGAGATCAATTATCCTATATACAGTACTTCTTCTTAACAATATTATAATTTCACATGTTCTTTGTACCCTTTTTCTGCCGGTATAGTCATAAGTTTGACATAGTCTTCTCTACATCTTTCTTCTGTCTCACAGCACACCAAAATGTTATCAACATGTTGAATTATGACACTTTCAAGTTGAGCATTACCCATGTCAATCTGAAGGACTCTATTAACGATTAATGGGGACTCACAATACCCCTGGGGCAAACAAATATGTTTCAGGCAAATTGTTCTATATGAAAATTAAGTCATGAAGGGGAATTGAGAAAAACACATTTTTCAAATCTAAAACAGTAAAATACTTGGCCTTCAATTGAATATTACACAATATTGTCACTGAATTTGGAAATAAAGCTAACTCAGCTAGGACTATATTCTTTAGGGGCCTAAAGTCAGTGACAAATCTCCACATCTCCCATGTTGATTTTTTGACAGGGACACAGCCGTGTAGCCCGGGGAATCAGATGGTACCAAGTTGCCTTGCTTCAATAAAGCGGATATAGTTTCTAATATTCCTTCATCCGCATCTCTAGACATTGGATACTGTTTTGCACGTGGCAAAATGGCTCTTAGTTTGAGCTTAATCTTCACTGCTCCAACCCATTTTAATAGATGCCATGTGGACTTGTGGTTCTTAGAATACTTGGTACTTTTTTCAAGTCTTCCGGAAAGAATGGATGTTTCTTTTTACTAATGCCATCCTCTCTGGTACTTCTATACTCTCTACTTTAATTCATTAAATAACACTTATTAAAAAATACTAACGCCTCATCTTACTAGTCATCCCTAAATAGCTCCTCGTATGTCACATCTGTCAACTTATATCCTTCGTTCAGGGTTTTCACCATTCTCCATCCCCTTCCCTCATTGTCTGACCCATGAAGCATCACCATGTCGCCTCTGACCACTGCTGATCTAACTCCAAAGGGATAACTTGCCCTTCCTCATCATGCAAGGGGATTCCTGGTCTGAACAAAATTTAGCAGGTATTTGCAATAGCATTCCTACAAATTTAGGCAACCATGATAATAAAATAGTCACTACATATAAAAACACTTCCTCATCTAGAGCCTCGTAAGGCTTGCTTGCCTGTAACTGTGAAAGCATTTCCTCCTAGAATAGTCACACTCCCTAATTTGGGTGTGGCTACTTGCATGGCTCCCGTATCCATGTGTCATTATGATGCATTGTGATGCACCTGCCTGTTGCATTCAAATATATTGTACTTGTTGTGTCGGTGCCTGTTGCATTTGCATAGGTGCTTGCTGTTGTTGCCCCTGTGAAGAATGCATCTGTATTGGTACTTGCTGTATTTGCTGTGATTGTGGTGCATACTTCTGAGGTTGCGTGTGATCTTCGGCATAATATCCGTGTGCATCTATATTATACTGTCGAGCATATCCCATCCCCCTTCTTGGAGATTGCCAATTCTGCTGCTGCATGCCATCCCTGGTTCTGCACGCTCTGGCCAAGTGTTCTGTTTTTCCGCAATTCCAACACTGCAGTGGCTGTCCACCATTCAATCCTCCACTTCAGGGTTTTGAAATCCCCTTGTCCTCTTCCTTGAGGCCCATTCCCTCTGCCTCTCGGCATAAAAGTATACCGTTATTCTGCTGCGGTAGTTGCACTATTTGTGCTGTTGCCACCTCATTACTTGTCAACACGGCTCCCTCCATGGCTATTTTTGATAATTATGTCAGCACCAACTTCACCACTTCCTGTTTCCTACCCTCAGCTTTCGTTTTATCTTTCTCCTTTAATATTCTATAACAATGCACAATTGCCAATTGTATCTCTGGCCAAGGCTTTGCTTCCATTCCCACCTGTTTATTTAACTAATGTTGAAATGGCTCTGCTAGCCCTTACCATAAAATGTGGTAAAATAATGCTACTGTCTAATCACATGCTTCATGCATCTCCAAACTCCATCTGTTCTGAATATCCTGAATAAAAGCATTGGGGTCTTCATCCTGTCTCATTTTCCTAGTCATTATTGCCCCAATATTCGAGGTATCCTGATATTGTACTCTAAGTGCTCGCCATACATCTGCTCTACAATTATTAAATGGCACTCCAGCATACACTGTGTTTTGTGAAGCTTCTTTTGTGTACCCTGCTCTTTTTCAAATGTCGTCAGCTCTCTCCCCTGGAATAGCTGATAATAGGCCTTTAATATTGCCTATCACTGGCTTCTTTCCTGATGCTATTTTCTCTAATTCAGAAGTCAATTTACCCCCACCGGAAGTTAAACTTGGTAGTGTGCACTTTTTATCCATCTGGGGGCTTGGCATATATTGTGGTCGGCCCCCCTTCTTCAATAGTGGGAATTGTGAAAATCCTGGTCCATAATCATACCTGTCTACACTCCTGGTCTTCTAAGCAGGATTGTTCTCTCCCATTTGTCTCCGTCCTGGCAATGCTCTTAATTTTTAATCTGGTTATATAAGGCAGTGATGTATCCCCTCTACTGCTCGATCGTGCCAGAAGTCGTTCAATATATGGTTTGCCTAAAGAGGTCTCAGAAACCCTCTGCTAGTACGAAGATGGCCCATTGACCTGTTCTTGGGTGGATGGCACCTGGCAGGGTCTCAACCACGTGTTAGCTCACTATGTTTTTCACAGAGAAGACATTTTGATACACATATCAGTCTTTGTCCCACCCGTAGGTAGTCCAGCACCAAAATGGTAGGCAATTCTCCTCTGAACAAGAATATCAACAGCAACCACAGACACGTATTTCAGCCTAGTCGGGCCTCATCAGTGAGGTGGAGCTGTGCGTCTCTGAGCACAGTGAGCAAGGGGTCCATGTCTGGATTCCCCATGTAACTTAGGGTGAGGACAATTTGCAGAAAGAGGTCTGGGAAACCCTCTACTAGTACGAACATGGCCCATTGACCTGTTCTTGGGTGGATGGCCCCTGGGAGAGTCTCAGCCTTGCTTTAACTCACTATGTTTTTCACGTAGGAGACATTCCACACACATATCAGTCTTTGAGTAATATATGGTGTCGGTTCTGGTGTTTTTTCTATGGGGCCCTCTAAATCTGACCATTTTACCCCTTTATATATGCTTGATTCTTTGAAAATCCACATGCACCCTCTTTTTGCGCTTTCTCATTTTCCCTCCTTTCTTCGTCTGGAATTATTATGCCCCAACTCATATGGCTGTTATTTTCTTCTACATCTTCAAGATTTTACCTGCTTAAGGACATCGTTCTATGATCGTCTGTTAGGACATCATTCACTCTTGATCCTGTTTACTTAAAGGAAGCTTCTTGTTCACCCTCTTGAGTTTTACATCCTCCCTTAGCCCTTATTTTACTATATCAGTTTCCAATCCCTATCCCTATAGTCTCTGTGTCCTCTTCTCTCCATGTTGGTATCCCTGATATTCCTTGCAATCCCCCGTGTGACGGTCGCGACCCTGTCTCGTCTTCAGCTTGTCTTGTGCTTCTTTGGGAACTATGCTTTTGGTTGGGTAGGTCTTTTCAACTCGGTTTTTGTGGCAGAAACCCGCTCTTACGTTGGATTAACATACCCCATTCCCATCTTTAACTCCTTTCAATGGTAAAATCTCTTTTCTTCGATCTTTACATCTTGATTTTCAGCAGAGGAAAGAGGAGCTGAAGGCATTATGTCTTCTCCTTTATGTTGATTAAGCATCCACTCCCTCTCAGCTGGATCTTCTTTCTCACTCTGGTACATTTTCCAGAGTTCTAAAATTGCTAACCTTTTCTCTAACTTCTTTCCTTTATAAGTGGCATGTAAATATGTTGTCATGTAACGCAATATTTTTTTTTTCAACTAACCCCCTTGAGACCATCACATCAGCATTTTATTAGTCATGCCCTTCACCCACTCAGAATGATACTTTCTTATTTTGGCCATATATCTTAGCAATGTTCCACATAGGTGCAGAAGAGATGTGTCTTGCATAATGACAAGCCAGTTTAGAAGGGCAATACTTACCTGATCTTGAAATCTTCTTTCTAGATTTATTAAATGTGCCATATTAATCATTTTGAACAAGCACCATCAATCGCCGCTCGTAATCTTTGAATAAAAATATTTGCTTATTGTGACAATAAGACCCGAGGTGGCCAATACCGCCCAAGGTAATGCCCGGGTCAGTAGTTAACGAAGCACCCGGGCATTACCTGCGGCGGTATTGGCCCGCCGCCGGGGGTCTTATTGCCATTAGTACCCCGGCCAGTTGGATCGGGGCGCTAATGACATTTGTTTCTGTTCCGAAACATGTTTCGGAACAGAAAAAAAAAAAAACAGAAAAAAATGGCCGCCACCATGGAAAGGGAAAACATAGTCCGTTTTCCCTTTCCATGGTGGCCATCGGGAGCGGACGCGCTGGAAACAGAAGTGTTCCCAGCGCGTTCTCATCCAAGACCAGAAGAAAAAAGAAGGTAAGTGGGGTCGGGAGGGCGCAAGGGAGGGAATGGGGAGGAAGAAAAATGTACCGAGGTCTCGGGCGGGGGACGATGGAAGCCTCCAGCCATGTGGAGGCTTGCAGCGGGGATGGCTGGAGGTTTCCATCCTCCCCCGCCGGAGACCGCGGGATAGAAGGTGGGTGGGGAGGGAGGAGGGAGGAGGGAGGAAAGGCCTGGGAAAAAAAAAATCTTACCTGAGTCCCCGGCGGGGGACGAAGAAAGCCTCCAGCCATGGGGAGGCTCGGAGCGGGGATTGCCCCGTTTCGAGCCTCCTCATTGGCTGAGGGGCGGCCACGCCCCTCGCCGGGAACAGAGTAGCCGGCACGCACGGCGTGGAGGGGAATACCGTGTGGTATGGCTCGCACAATGAGCCAATCACCACACAGTATTTCTGTTTAGCCGCGCGTGCCGGGTACTAATTTTTTTTAACGCTTTGTACCACTGTTCTTATTTCTCCTTCGTATTCACCTTACCTCCCTGAACACTGTGCCACTGGCAAGGTGTCCCAAGCAAAAACTGAAGGAGAGAAGCCTCATCCATCATGATCGTGATTTATTTATTTACTTGTGTGGTTTTTAAAGCATGAGACAGGCCCATTATCAAATGTTCAAATTAGGAGTATCACTCCAAATGTAAGTACATCAAAACGGGCAGAATACTAATAAAACATATATAGGACAGAAATCGAATGCAAGATCAGGGATTTCATAATGCTTTATATTATAGGCATATTACAGAATGTAACCCAGTCAATTCCGTGCAAGTCACATCGCAGTGAATTTTGCATATACATATACATCATGCTAAAAACTTCGTCCAAACATTGTGCTGAGTGTGGCTTATCCATTTTAGTGCCCAAGCTCTATGGTAGTGCAGAATATACAGTTAATTGTTGCCACTAAATAAGGTACTGCAAAGCGTTACATATAGCACATTGGACAAAACCCATCAATGTCCAACCTTTGTGCAATAAGTGACATGTGGGATTTGAACAATAGAAGCACTTTTGGTCACAGGGTGGAGTACCCCAGGTGCAAACTATGTGCCATACTCGGGACAGAGGGAGATAACATTGCTTGATGCTAACAGAACAGGCGCACCCCTCCTTGCTACTGATTATAGTAAATAACTGTTGGTGACACTGAAGTGCTTTGCTTTCTAAGGTTTCATGGAAGATCCACCTCCTGACATGAAAGGTCATCATTCAGGCCCAGATTTTTATTGGCAGGGTCCAAATCAAAGATATAAGTTTACAAATAATGCTAAAATAGATGCCTGAAGAGGAGAGGAAAGTCAGTTGATTGTAATGTAATCACTTTTAAGAAAAGACAAGGCAGATTGCTATAGTCTATAGTCTAGAAAAGAATAAACAATATCAATAATATGGCAAGAGAAGTATTCTTTCAGAACACAAGAGCTCAGAATGAATACTGTTTGCCAAAGATGACATGTGCATACTGCACTGCAATCCTTTCAGCCCACCCATTGATACATGCTGAATGAAAATGCTGGCACTACTGGACTCACCCATTGCAACATGATGCTTTGCAAAATGTCACACTGTATTTAGTACATTGGTTTATACCTTTGCTCCAAATGATGACTTCAGGAGAATCCAGGACAAAGTTTTGTTATTTTTCTAAATACTTTGGTTTGTCTATGCCCATCTGTGTTTCATAATAAGAATGCAAACGGCCTGGGAGGGCCTGTCTTAACCTTAAAATGTCAAGTTGCATTGGCTCACTCACCGTTGCTTGAACTTCCCTCCTTCTTCGGTTTTGACTCCAAAGACTCACTCAAGATGAGAACACTGGAAGTTTCTGCAGAAGGTGCACTGGTAACGCGCAAAGGGAATTGAGGTTTGATAACTCACAACTCAGTTGCTCCATCCCCCTGATAGAGACCTGGGCCACAGCCCTGAAGCGACAGGAATGAGGGCCCACGCCACCACCCAACACCAACCACAAGAACAAGGTTCTCATCAAAGAACCTGATATGTTTAAAGTTAACTGTATGGGGTTATACAGTAGAATCCTCTCTCTCCTTCTTTCTCTCTCTCCCTCTCTCTTTCTCTTTACCTCTCCCTCCCTCTCTCTTATCTCTCTATGTTTCCTGCTCTACCATTTGAAATCTAACATACTTTTCATTCTTTTTGCATAAACATCTGCTAATTTGCTGGACTAGTGAGTGGCAGAGTCACAGAAAAAAGTCTTGGCAAATACACTTAAGTGGGACTTTTAAGGGCCTCGTGGCATTTAGGTTCTGGTCCAGAGGCAATTTGAAGCCTTCCCATGATGGATGTTGTAGGTGGTGCTGAAAAGGCAGGTGTTGGAACTGAGCTATATTATGAAACATTCCGGCACAACAGTAAACACAGAATGATTACTTGATTAATTCATCAGAATGGAATGCACCTGCCCACAACAGCCAAGCAGAAGTCTCAGAGCTCGGAACCTCAGGTGCACATAATAGAATATCATTACATGTGTTATGTTTACTAAATAATGGGCACTGACTTGTTTGCACCAGGCATCTATGTTTCTCTCCCCACTGAAGGTGGTGGACAGGGACAAGTGCTCCGTTGTCCTCCCGTAAAGACGTCTCTGGTACCTATGGTCACACAAGGCACTATTTCTGGCTATGAAATGTGTCTCATTGTATCTTATCTTTCTTCTAGAAACCCAAAAATCGGACAGCAGAATGTAATTTGGGAGTGCCCAGATGCTGAATGAGGACAATCTCTGGAGCTTGGTGTGTCAGATGACCACCGCAGAAGGCGCAGTACAGTGCTGTTGTGTACTTGAGACCAGTTCATCTGAGTTCAACATGAGTGGTAAAACAGGATAACAGATATAGTATGTGATGTTGGAGGTTGGTAAAAGCTATATTAAAGGGAGCATTTTGAGAAAGTATGGTGATGTACATGGAGTTATGCAAAGTGATGAGGAAAATCTCAATTTGAATTACTGTATGGTGAGTATCAAAGTATCCTGAGAGAAAGGAAGGTCTAGAAATAGTGTGCTCCAATCAAGAGTGACAAACACCAGAGGAAGCCATACTGTATCTGTAGAGGGTAATGACATTAACACAAATGATAATGGTCTATGGATTAGGGATATTGTGAATAGGGAATTTAGTTGTTACTAGATGAATGTTAACGCTGGGCTGAACATACAATTTACAGTATGGCTACTGTTCTCTGTAATGTCTGTTTGCATGGTACAATTGGTTTGTATTCTCCATATCGTTGGGTTCTCTGAGAGCAACACAAAGGAACCAATCCCTGTATTCACTGCCTCAGCCACCTATGTTCCTGGCCCTGGCACATGTTGGCAATAGATTCACAGTTTTCAGAGTTCAGGAGGTTGTTCAGAATTCTGAAACGTCAAGTGTGCACAATATAGGACCATCTAGATATGATGGCGGATAGTGCATTGGGCCTGCAACCACCATACAGCTGCATGTAGTTAAAAAGCATGAGTGGTGATGTTTACTGTAGCACTGACACCACGATTAGTTCCTCTTCTTAACCCCCTTCTCGATTGTCGACAGCACACCCTCGCTCACCACATATGCCACCCTTGTACCATATCGATCTACACATCAAGGTCGGCCACCTTGATATCCCCTTTTCTTCAACCCCAAAGTCAAGTTCGTCCCGAAATCAGCACATCACCACTGGCCCAATGTATGACTCAATAGAAGAAGAGTGTTGATCTTACATTGCCAAACTTCCCACTGAAAACCATTTCAGATGAAGAAGTTGAAGCAGTTATTGATAAGTGCAATCCCTGCTCAACCAATATTTGGTGACGATTCAGTTTAAACATTTTCTGACCTTTGAGCAGCATCAACTGTAGCAAACGCGTGCCAACTTTTCTGGCACTCATAACAACGTTGGACTGTCTCTTCTTGTGAGGATGACTGAGTACACTCACCTTCATACACACAAGATTAAAAGATGAACATTTACATATGGGAAGGTAAAATCCATGGCTCCCATTCAGCCCTAAACCCCCTGTTCCAGCCCTCTCCCTTGACACCTGGCAGATCCCCACCTCCACAGCACCATGCGCTGTCCCCATTGACCCAGACACTACATTATTTAACATCATGCCAGTCCACTTCCACTACCACAACCACACCTGTCCCTCCATCATTAGCTTCCTCACCCACAGTATCAGTCTTGCACCTCCCACACGTCGCACATCTGAACCCCAGTCCCACCCATCCCACTGACCAAATTGGCAGCACCTCTCCTGCGCAATGGCCCTCTACCTGGTAAACGGTGAAATAACAGTTCTTAGCCCATGCCTGATATTGCTTAGATTGCTCCCCCAAATAAACCATTGTTTGATACTTGTTAGGGCCTCCTTTCAATGTCTGATCCAACTGAAATCACTGCATACAATGAGTAGCACTGATTTACAGTATCTTCAGTGCTGCACATTCATTGAAGCAATACAATTTAAAAAATAAAGGATTCATATCTATTTTTTCATTACATGCACAATGGTATTTGGTGTAGCAGAGCAGAATATCAAATTAGACACAGTACAGGTGCATGTACAGAAGTCTAGATTCATATCACACTTTCCATAAAACCAAACATACTTCCGCTTTTACATGGTTGTTGATCCACCATTCTGCTCTAGTGTAATGGGGAGGACCTTCATGACATGGGGCCTCCTTCAAAGTATGGAGGTCCGGAAATAATGGTACCGTTAGCAACGTACCAGCACCCTTTCCATACCGCCAGACTATGAGATGGCCTGCAGGGTCAGTGCTCCTGGCAGGTCCGACCTGCCAGGAGCACCGCCCCCTACAGGCATGGTTATCACGGAAGCACCAGCTCTGTTAACAATGGTGCCGGTGCTTCCGGGAATGGGGATTTACAGTTTCTGCTGCCTGACATTCTGGGCCGCCGGGAGTTGTAATGTCCCAGTGTCACCGGGATCGCAGGTGGCAGAATGGTGTTACGAGGTCGATGGTAACCCGCCGATACCGCCGACCTTGTTATGAGGTCCATGGTCTATAGATGCTACACGGTTATCAGGTGTCAGTACCTTGAACCAAAATATGCTGATCTGTCCTTATTGTTGGGTTTAGGGACACATTTCAGGCACACTTTGAGTTGGGTCCAGAACATCTTGATGACGTTTAGGTCTGGAGGTTTGGGCGAGGTTCAGTCCTTGTTCCACCATAAATGCACCCCATGTTGAGTGGTAAACCTTTATGACCCGTAACTTGTGGGTTTCCTTAAAGTAATGGTGCTGTGCATATGTAAAGAGGAATCACATTGTAATGTTTTCTTTGAGAAACACAGTGTCTATCATCTTCTCAAAAAGCAGGCCTCAAAGTAAGTAAATATGTCATTAAAATACTTATACATAAACCTTTCACCGGTGAACCAGTATCAAGGCGCTAAAACACTTGTATGTCTTTTTATCAATACACAGGACAATTATATAGCCATATAAACAGTATAATAAAACCCCACACAGAAGTCAAAAAAAAAACAGGACTGTAACACTACAACTTGGAATGAGTTAAATTCAAATTTAATGAACATCGGTTCCAAGGGAATATTGTTTAATTCTGTATTTAAAAGCAGTAGAGACAAACTGTTTTTAATATAGGCTGGCAGGTTGTTCCATAGTCCACATCCAAGAGAGACCAGCATCCTACCTCTATAGCAGGCTGAATTATACCTACGACTAACAGCAGTTCCTTCACTATTGGACCTAAGGGTGCAGATAGGAATATATCGCTGAGCCACAGTAGAGAGATAGCTCGTATTTATCAAAAAACACCCAAACTGCATGATTTTGCACAGCCTCAAGCCTAAAGGGTAATATTTTGGGTATTCCAGGGTAGACTGATAGGCAATACAGTGTTCATGATAACACTACTCTTTTGTATATTGCTTTTAGATGTTCCTGTGTTAGTAGACTACTACATCTACCAATGGAGTAGAGGTGGAAAAGTTAACTTTTGGCTACTGCATCTACTTTTCTGGAAAAGACCAGCTGACTATCAAATAGAATACCCACGCACCTAGCTGGCTTCAAGCAGGACTGCTATACAAATACTAAAGGGGTCTCAGCTGGAAATTCAAACAACCTCTAACACACCGAAAGGTGGCTACTTGTCAGAAATGCACCTCACAGTAGGAATTTCATAGGATTATATCTCCCACCATAGACAAAGAAATGTGTTTAGCATATTTTAATTATTATATCAAACAGCATGGTAAAACAACATAAAAAACCTATTTCCAGCGTTCGTTATTTGTAGAAACACAAATGGGCGAAGAAGCAGACACCAAAACATTTGCAATGTACAATTTGCGTGATGTTAGTAATGGTGTATTTTGATCGCATTTTCAATTATAAAACAACATGGTATAAAATATAATGTATTTTGATCGCATTTTCAATTATACAACAACATGGTATCCATGTTGTTGTATAATTGAAAATGCGATCAAAATACACCATTACTAACATCACGCAAATTGTACATTGCAAATGTTTTGGTGTCTGCTTCGGAGGCGTGTGGGAGGGTGGCAGGATGAGCAGGTACCTGGGCCCAAAAGACAGAGGGTGGCCAGGTGCACGGTGCCAACAGAGAACAGATCAGCAGAAGAAAAGAGGAAGGTCTTGAGGTGCTTCCGGAATCGGAGATGATTCTCCTCAGGTTTTAGAGTGGCAGGGAGGCTGTTGCAGAGGGAGGCCCCAGCCGAAGACAGAGATCTACCCCCAGCTCGTTTCTTAGAAAAACGACTGACCCTGAGTGAGTTGGAGGTAGAGTAAATGACCCAGTGGCCAAGGACATTGAGCACCTTTTCCAAGGGGCTCAGTGCTTGGGAGCACAAGGTGGGTGATGTGAGGTCATCCTCCCACTCAGTGACCAGGTCTAGGATGATATGAGGTAAAAACATATACCTGCCATAGACCTGGTCAACAGGCATCCCAAAAAGGCTGGTCCTGGGCAAAGAAATGCGGCCCTGGCTATTCTGCTCCTCCTGCGGTTTCCCACGATCAGTGCTGCAAGAAATGGGACAT
The DNA here is from genome assembly GCF_040938575.1 of Ambystoma mexicanum. NCBI lineage: Eukaryota > Metazoa > Chordata > Amphibia > Caudata > Ambystomatidae > Ambystoma > Ambystoma mexicanum. The sequence continues at coordinate 287,756,539 of NC_090930.1, read as the reverse complement.
TCATCATAGCTGTATATACGTGTTTGTTGTTTGCGTGCACTTTTATACTGCACAGGGACGCTTCCGCATACCTTTTTGTGGCATACATGTTTACGCCTGTGTGTGTCTTTTGGCATGTGCAGGTTTCCCCTATTTGATTCCATGAATACGTGTAGTTCGAGAGCGTGTGGGCGTTCCGTGTATTTCCCAGCAGTACTTCCCCAGTTACGCCCTCATTGTCACACATTTTTGACCATTCCGCGTGTTCCGCCCCGTGTTCCGCCCCCCTTTTTGGTGTGTGTGCTACACGTTGTGCACTTTTGCTGTGCATGTCACGCACAGCGTTCGGATTGTTGCAGTGACGTGTGCGTCTGTGTGCGCCACGTGCGAATTTGGCGCACATCTGGAGGAAAACACACGCAGGGCCTTCCGTGAATTGCACTTGTGCGCGTGTGCTAGTTTTTCACTCTTGTGCCAGCTTGTGCCCCAAATTTCGTTGCACATTTATTCCATGAATCAGCCCCCAAATCTGATAATTCAATAGTGGTAGCCTTAAGCTATATTGATGTGTCCAGCTATAGGTGACTTATTTCAGAGCAATTTATTTGCGTGTCTTGAACAAGTGCCCAATTTATTATGTCGACAGGATGTGGCTGTTTCCAGCCTTATTGTTGAACATACGTTGGCCTTTATCACTTTTTCAACAACAATTTGGTCACATGTGTAAGGCTTTCTTTAGGACAAAGAACCACACAATTAGGGGGTGAGATGTTATGTCTAAGGTCTTTTTTTCAAGGTGTACCCAAGTATCTACAATAAAACCAGAAAGAACAAGACTTAAATCAATCAACAAACTCATGTTTCACCTGACCACCCCTAACTCGCCCTGTTTCTTTTTCTTATCTGCCCAATAGGTTCAGTGGTTCTATCAACATTTTAACGAATCAGTGCACATCATTCTCTTCTATTTTTACATGCGATATACACATACACATTTAATTTCTGTGTGCTCTAAGGTATCGGGGGTAGGGGGAGGAACGGGGAGGGGAAAGAAAGGGGAAGACAGCAGGGGAGAAACCCATGTGCTTTACCAATTTAGTCTATGACTACATTCCAATAGGTAACTCTGACCAATCTAGGTCGAAAAAGAAACCAAGAAAGTACCTACGGGCTTCAAACAGTGTTACAAGACCTCGTCACGTCGATTAGGCAATGCCGAGATCTAGTAGTCGCAAAACTGCAGCGATAGAACATACAGAAAAATGGGTCACTGAATATCTATTCACAAACCCGTTTTGTGTTCTATTTTTATTTTTATTTTTAACCGCCTACTTGCTGTATTCGGCGTACGTCCCACAACCGTTTTTGTTCTGATTTCTTTAAAGCACTGGTCTATTTGTTGGTTGTTGATGCTTGTGCACCCGCGTCATACCAAATGCTGTGCGTGGAAAGTAAAACACACGGGGGAGCTGATTTTAGAAACTCAGTTGGCATAAAGCGACCTCGTGATCTCTAGGCATCCCAAATGGACAAATGCACTTACTTGGGCAGGCGATTTTCAATTCCCGAGGAAGCTAACAGCAGTATAGTCGCATCTGCATAGATATATTCATGCGTTTGTGTCTCAGTCACATGATGTAGCCGACTTGATGGCTACGTCATGTGCAGTCAGCCTATGAGACCTGTGCACCTCTCTGTTCACTAAAGATCACCTCATTCTCTTGGGTGACTTTAACCCTCACTCTCCAACCACTTCTCAGAAGTCTGAACATCAGTCGTTTGTTAGATGCCATGCTCTTCATTCTATCCATAGCCTACCTACCCACACATGGGGGTGGTAACTCTGTGGATCTCTTATTCATCTTAACCTATCAGTCACTAATACTACTCTCACCACATCACTCCATTTCTTCTACTGTCATCTCTTTCCATCTTCTGAACTCTCCTCACCACTTGCCCCACCTATTACTAAAAGGACATTTAACCCTACTTCCATTCATCCCTTTTTCTCGGACCTGCAGTTCTCACTCTCCTCCTTCAAGCGTGCTTCCTATTCCACTAATATTGCCTTCTCCAGTGTCCAATCCCTACTGTGTGACTCATTCTCCAATCACTTCCCACTGTTAATGTTCACCCCTAAGTCTCAGTGTCCCCAACCAGGGCTCACCCCATTCACTTTCTCTCTCTTCAGAGACATGTGTTGGCTGCTGTGCAAATGGAGGCATACCCACTTGCTAGAGGACCTGGGAACCTGCAACTCTACCTCTATGCCCTGAACTCGCTCAAGTCTTCTCTTGATAGAATGACAATGCAATTCTACCTCCTCCTAATTGACTCTCACACCAACCATCCTAACTGGATACAGGGCACCCTAAAAGCCTACTCCTCCTAAATCCTTGACCATCAATTCCACTCTCACAGCTAATGACCTAGTTGAATAATTCACTGCAAAAATGTTCGAAAATAGAAGATCTCTCCTGACCTCTCTCATATTCCTTCCTCTTTCATTCCACAATCTTCCTACTCTACCATCAATCTCTGCCTCTATCTTTCACTTTAGTCACACTAATACTGAAGAAGTCCTATCTGTACAGATGAAGGCTAACCCCTCTTGTGCCCCATTAGACTGACTTGCTCTTTAGCTAGTCTAGCCTATTGCTCTATTAGTGGCCTTCCACCTCATTGAACTTGTGAACCTGTCCTTCGACTCCGCTTGCCTTCTCACTATTTTCAAAACAATCACAGTCATCCCGCTCCTAAAAAAGCAAAGGGCTGAGCCGAACCTACCGTCTAACTTTTGTCATGTGTCTCTCTTTCCTCCATACTCTGAAGTGCTCAAAAGGGTTGTGTTAAGCCATCTTACACATTTCATAGACATCCACAACCTTTGAGAACCCCTACAAGGAGGTTTTTGCTCCTGTCACTCCAATGAAACTGATCTCATGAATGTCTGCAACGGTTTTCTGTGATTTTATTGCTGAAAAACAGTGACATAAAATTATGAAGTGCAATAAATATTGCAAGCAAAAATATTGACATGCCTTTTACATTGGCCATTGTAAAAATACCTATTTTGGGGCGCTCTCGGGCTAACCCTTCTTACCTCTCCTATTACTAAACTCGCCTTGTCTCCCTCCCCTTTATCCCAATTTGAATGTGAATATGTTTTTTTACACATAAAACTCACCCCTATCAATATTTTGATATTTTTCCTCCTGGTCTGTATTTTATACCCACTCTATTATTCTGGCAATATTTTTTCATCTTTGTAAATTCAGTCATTATTATGTGCAGCAATATTATCACTGGATACCATCTCCAACATCATTGTCTTTGCTAATCACTTCAACCTATCCTCTATCCTGATTCTCTTTGACATGTCTTCTGCCTTAAATACTGTTGATGACTCTGATATCCTTAATACTCTCTCTTATCTTGGGATTTGTGATCAAGCCCTTGTCTGGATTGAATCCTACTTGGCAACTCACCAATTCTCAGTCTCTGGCACAAGACCTCTCAACTCACTCTAAATGTTGGTGTTTCACAAGACTGTGTCTTGGGTCCTCTTCTCTTTACACTCTACACCTCTGCTTTTGGGGCACTAATCTCCTCCTTTGGGTAATCACACCTTCTCTTTGCAGATGACAACCAAATCTTATTTTCTTTTCCTGAACTCTCCTCTGATCTCACTATCAAAATTTCCAAAATGTCTCTCTCCCATTAAATATTGTATGGTCTTACACTCTCTGATGTTAACCTCTACCAAAACAGATGTGGTGTTCTTCCCTGCCAAATGCTGTCTCTCATCTATAGCCCTGCCTATCCAGTTCCCACCTGCCACTCTCCCCTGCTTTTCTTCAGCCAGCAATCTGAGCATCATCTATGACCCTTCCCACACTGGCTCTACTTTCTTATTGAAAATTGAGACAGCGGCTCACCTCAACCTCCTAAATATTAGGAAAATCAGACACTTCTTGCCTTTCAACACCACCAAGCATCTCTTACCCACTTTTTTCCACTCTAAACTGTACTACTGGGCCAGCATCCTCTTTAGTCTCCCCAACAATGCTTTCTGTCCTCTCGACAAGATAATTAACTTCGCTACTGAGACTCTGTTTAACTCCCTCACTTTACACCTACTCTTTTGTACCGTGAACAGGCTGAATGGCTGCCGATGCAAAACCGGGCCTGACTGAAAGTTCTGCTCCTTTAAAAAAATGTATCCTTGGTAAGACACCACACTATCTATCCTCCGCTATCCAACTATAGAAGCCTTCTCGTAATCTCTGCTCTGCCTCCTCAACTACCCTTGTGTCACCTCACCCTCCCTGTGCTTCCTCTCGCTTCTGCTCTGTCTCTCTTCTTGCTCCACTTGCAGTGAATTCTCTTAACCCTTGAAATCGGAGAAACAGTCCACACCAATTTGTTCAAAACCAAACTAAAAGAATATCATCTTGCCTCCAAGGTACTCTCTTAACCTACCATTCATCTGCCTTCTAACATTTTTCCTTCACCTCTGACCTGTCTCTGTTATCACTTCATCCATCATGGTCATATCTCTTACACAGCTGGCCGTACTGCCTACCTAGTCTTAAAAATGTCTAACGTTGATTGTCCTTAATCTATGAAAGTGCACCCATGGGATGTCCCTGGTGGCTGTTCCATTTACTCCCCTCCACAACCTGGTCAGAATGCCTCTTGAGCTCAACCATTGTAAGACACTCACTGCTTCCCATCAAATCATATTTCTTTTCTATTTTACGATCTTTTGCCATCAAAAGAGCATTGTTCCTCTCTGTATATGAACACATGTAAATACATGAATAAATACTGTCTCTGTTCATACGTCAGATATTTTAAGATGGAATCCAGGTGCTGTCAGGTGAGAATGACTGCTGGCGGGGAGGTGAGTAAAGAGAGTGGGGCTTGAGCACGTAAGAAGTTCAGCAATTTGAGCTTTGACTTTACAAAAGCAACATATAAAATTCATAAAATAATAAATGACAATAAACAAGGTAATTGGACCCCAGAATTGTTAGCCCTTGCTCGACTTTTAGCCTCAGCCACCAAAGCCACGAGATTAGATGCATACTGCATTGTCTGTAACACCACTCTGCATATATTAATTCTGTACATCTGTAATAAATACATTAAAATAAATACACAAAAAGTGTTGGCAAAGGTTATATTGAAACTCATAGTTCATGACTACCGCTCATTCAGAGGGCCGTGTCACATTTACTTAGCAACCCAATGCCGTGTGAGTGAAGCCCGCAGAAGCGCAGATGAACTTTAACCAATCCCCACACATCACCAAGCACTTGGCCCGGGAAACATCTTACACACAGGCAGCACTAGCCCCACCTGGCAACACACCATGGAGAAAGTGGAGAGCTGCAATGACAGCATATTGGAAACAGGAACAAATAAAGAAAGTATGCAATGGTCAACATTACAACTGCCTAGAACATTTACTGTGCATTGTGGGGCCTATGTAACTGAAGAAGTGGCCTACCAGACACAGTCAAGTATTCAAGCATTACGAAATATATGTCTCATGAAAGGGAGGAAAATCTATTAATAGATGATATGGTTAGCGAGAACTCAAAAAAATACTACTAGCAAACATTCGGATTCCGAACTGCATCAGAAAGTATTTGGCGATTCGTATCTACCAAAAACAGAAGTGATGCAGTCTCACTCTCACTATTTCTGGCCACCCCGCAAAAAGCTGAAATAAAGAAGCTCCAATGTTCTGCTCATTAAAGAAAAAAGAAGGCCTAAGTAATTTCTTAGAGAGGTGCAAGGTATATTTCAATAAAACAAATGGCTTCCTTCTTGAAGCTGTGTGCAGTGATTAGTGACAGTAAGTTGTAATGTGGAGCTTATGCTCCTTTTGTGTTTCAAAGCTTCACAGCCCTAAAGGGTAGGCCTTCTGCCACACAAGCAGCAGCATGCCAAGAGATAAGAGGTATCTGACCTGGTTGAGAGATGAGTGGGCAATCTTCCCGTAGACACTTGTGCCGGGAGGGCCCTGTCTCAAGGACAAATATGAAACCCTGCCGGTGCCGGCCCCCGATGGTCAAGGCTCACTAAAAGCCCTGACCCATTTGTTCATGTACGAAAGGTGGACACTAAACCAGGAGCTGGCATCATGGTCCTCAACCCTCAAAGCACAGAGGCACTGCAATACAGCCTCAACTGTGTATTATATACATCATAGCTCTCAAAGTAATCATCTGGTCCAGATGTAGCTCCGGGAGATGAAGACAATTCTGTTGGACATTTACAACATTTAAGTATGGCTGAATGACCATGTTAGGGTCTAACAAAACATTAAAATGTCATGCCGTTTTATGACTGTGGTAATGCATTCCTTTCAATCTTTCAATAACATCTTAACATGTGGCGATAGTCCTTCTAAGATGTTCTCATCCATAAAACCTCCCAGCTAATGAAAGCACCACTGTCAATGTTATCACTTAGCAGGACCCCACAGATAGTATTACATAAAGTGCTGTCTAAAATTATAGGAACATATATTTAAAAACATACTCCTAATAAACGGTTACCAGACATTTCGTGGAAAAAAATGGTCGACAGGACATTTAGACGAAACCATTTGGTCGAAAGACAAATGGTCGATTTTTTTGATTTTTTTTTCACTTTTTTTTTTTGGGGGGGTGTCTCCCCAACCCCCTTTTTTTCTAAAAAACCCTTTCTTTCCCTAAACTAAAACCTAAAAAAATATATATATAAATAAAAAAAAATTCGACCATTTGGTTTTCGACCAAATTCCGTCGACCAAATGTCTTTCGACGAAATGTCTTTCGACGAAATTTCCGGACACCCTAATAAACATCATTGTGAATTAGTGTCAATGGAGGTGAAAGTAAAAAAGTTCCCAAAAATTCCAGCTGATCAAAGCATCACTGTCCATATCATCACCTTTTAAGCAACCCACAGACATGAAAACATAATTGGCTTAATGTGAACATGTTGCCTAGGATGATACTATTGAAAAATATTCTTTAAAAATATTGCTACAAAACATCATTGTGAATTAGTGTCAGTGGAAATTAAAGTAAATACTTCACAAAAATGCTGCTCTTACATAAAATCAGTCTTAACATGTGTTCCACCAACACAACACTCTGCCCACTTTCACTACCACGCCTCCACCAACGCCCCGCAGTCTGCACTCTCCTACGTGGGTACCTCTCATACTAATCGGAGGCAGGTGCGTTGTTCTTTGTTTCAGGTAAAATGAAAGCATTTATTTTTCTTCCCAATGTAGATACTTCTCAGAATCCGGCGTGTGAATAACTAAACAGCGTGACTAATCAGCCCACGATGGAGCCATTACTTCCAGCAGACTAATGTTGAGAGCGACCTGCTAGCATGGACGCCTACGGATCTATGGATTTTCATCTAATTCTGCACTTTTTAATGTTTTTCAAAAGCAGTAACCCTCACCCCATACACCGCCCCTCACTACACCACTTCCCCTTCTACATTGCAAGTCTCTAACCAAACCTTTATAAGTCAGAAACGGCAACAAATGCAGTAATAAAAATTGACCAGTTTAGGTTTGAAAAGAAGGTTCATGATCCCCCACAGAACTAGGCATCATTAGACTTCTCAGTAGATCCTTTATCCCCCACAGTTCAACTAGAGCAACCACCCGAATCAGCAGCAGGTTATGCTATTAGCAATCAATACTTTAGAAGTTGATTTAGTGCTCCTCGTGCCCATCCACACGGAACTTACTGTGCACCTATCCTGTGGCACGCATGCATCTATGGCCAATGCAAAGAGGAGCCCTTCAGCAAGCTCCTGTCGCCCTCGTGCTGCACTCTCTGTTGGTCTCCGCTGCGGCCGCGGCAATGCTCTGGACACCAGCGTACCCTGCAGTAGCACCTTTGCCAGCACAAAAGTTAAGCCCAGCGTGCCTACTATGGCTTCTGCATCGGCTTGTTCAACCCACATCCCCTAGTGTAACTTCTTCATTGACACTCTGTGGCCCCCGCCCTATTCCTCAATCCCTTTGCCACCTGGTACTCTGATGCTCATTCAGCTGCGACCCCAGCCAAATGCCCAATAGAAACCTGATGGACCCGGCCTCTATATCAGCCTTTGCATCCAGGCCCTCCCTCCATTGATAGCGAGACCCCTAAACCCGTTCCATCACAGGTCTTACCTACTGCCCACTCCACACTTCCACACCCGTACCTGGATCAGCTAGGTCCCAATGTCCATACGACTTGCCCACTGCCTCCCGATTCCATGTATAGCCCGACACCCTTCTCTCAGGTCTCAGTACAGCACAATCAAAGAACTGGAGAACACCCCCTGAACCACTCATAGATTGCGCAGTACTCATTTGGCCACTCATCGCCCCTGACCTCCCCTTCAGACACCCTGTATCACGTTCTGAGAGTGCAGAAAGGTGCAGCAGAACAAGACAGTATGACCCTCCCAGAACTCGACCTATCGGGGATCTTGGCATAACTGGTGCAGCCAGTCACACCATGGCCACCTAGCTCTTGCTCCAACCCACTTTGGCTCTAGACCATCACCATACTACTACCATCAGCCGCCTTCGCAGTATGCTCAATGTGGCAAGACCTGGCGCAGCCCAATCACAAACATCATCCACCACAGCACTCTACCATGCAGTAGCTTACAGATACAGTCGCCTAACCAAGACTTGGACTAGCCACCTGCACACCCCACATACTCGCAACTCAGGATCTTCTCTACCCTGCAAGAGACTATCTCGTAGACGCAGACTCAGGGTTAGAACCCAGCCATCTACCATTACCACGCTCCCACCCACAGTGACATCTAGATGGGAAAGGCTCAGCTCTCGTACATCCTAGTCCATCACTTAGCCCACTGACTTGGCATTTACCCCTGACCTTTGCCCAAACTCTCCAGCTAAACAGCAGAAACCATTGACAGAGTAACATCTGCTCTCCCCAGCCCAATCTTACTATCTAAACATGCAGAAGCCCTAAAATGTGCACTCATCAATGTCTGTTCACTAGGCACACACGCCACAGATTTCCACACCCTCATCATTGAACCGTACCTGGACATTCTAGTAACCACAGAAACGTGGCTCCATGATGCCTCTGGTCCACAACTCTCCCTTGCCATCACGCCTAACTACCACATTTTCAGGGCTGACCGCCTCAATGCGGTGGGGGTGGGGTAGTCCTCATAGCTAAATCCTTCCTACAAATCAGATCCATCCCACTTCCCCCCACCCCAGGGTATGAACTGGTCATCCTTAAACTCGCTATTGACCCCCAAACTACATACAACCTGCTCCTCACATACCGGCAACCAAACGTCCCTAGCTGTCTGCAAATAAACATTCCTCTCCTAATCACTCCTATGATGAAACCCAATACCAAATGCATCATACTGGGGGATCTAAACCTAGGTTATAATGATGTCCCTGACCTCAAAGCTGCATCTCTTACTCTAGCGCTCAAAGATATGAACTTTATCCAAGGTATAGACGTGCCCACTCACTCCAAAAGGTGCACACTAGACTGGATCCTAACGGCCAACACTACCATCGACATACCCGCCATACACACGCAGCCTTGGCCACACCATTCCCTTATCCATTTCAATGTTTTCCTAACTAAATCTCTTAAGATCAAGGCTCCCACACTGAACCCTATCAAAGTTAGGAATACCAGAAACATGACCCTCCAGCCATCATTTCTAGCTCTATTAAACCCAAATGCACAGGTACAGTACAACTCCTTCATTCAGAATGCAAATGTTGTTTTTGCACTGGTTACTAAGTTCCATGCCATTTTTGCATTGCCAAATCGATGCAATTTTTAGTACAAAATTGATCGCCATCTGGGCAAAATTGTCTGTTCATGTGCTGATTGCCCATTAATGTTGCACGTTATGTGATCTGGACTGCCAGTCACATTTTTGCTACCAGGATTGATGGTAAAGCACCTAGAGCCTGATTTTCAAAGGGATTACGCCAATGTAAGACGCTATTCAAAGTCAGGCTTCCAGTATTGACTTCCAAACATCACATTATTAATAATGCTAGTGGGCGGCTGATGATAGAGTAGGTGGACATTCCATGAAAGTCCATTATATTCCACTGTCATTATTAATATATTTGTATTTTTAGTTGTTGAGAAAAAGACAAAGTGCTTTGATCAGAAGGCCTGTACATGAGGACTATAACAGGGAGCCGAGCAATCTCATTACAAAGTCCATTTTATTTTATTTTATATATGCCACTGTGGTAATGCTATTTCGGGCTTTTAAGCACAAACTTTTCAATTGCACCCATGCAGTGGGCCTCATCACAAGTTTGGCGGTATTCAGGCACATATAACGGCGAGCGTTATTTGCATGAAAGCCGTGAGTTGTGGCGCAAACAAGCCCCCATCACACGTCGGTGGGCACGCGAACACAGCCCGGGTGTTAAGACAAATACCTTTTGGCAATAATAGTGGCTGGAAATCCAAAAACACAGAGAACATTGCGTTAGTGCCGCAGCAAGTGCTATTCGTGCACTATTAGCGCGTGCTAATAGTGCCACGGGAAATGCGGCACCACCGGAACGAGAAACAAAGCGGTGGGCATTTTGGAAATCACTATCCGCCTAAAATCGGAGCCCCTGGAAGCCATCCACTCCAACAAATTGCAGAAAATATCCCAGGAGTGTGTAAGGGGCAAGTCCGGCCTGGATTGACTGTGCAAGCCCAGGTTCTCGGACTCTGAACTTTCAATACTGGTGGAGGAGGGGGTTTCCTGCCAGGATGAACTCTATGGTCCCGACGGAAGAAGACAGGGTCATAGCGGTGTAACCGGATCTGGGCAGACTTCAGCAAGAAGCTCACTGCGGTGGGCCGTGTCCCCAGGGATGGCGAGGACTGCCACAAACGATTTAATGACCTGTGGGTCCGGGGCCTCCTGGCACAGCACAGGAGTGAGAGCATGACAACCGGGGGAGGGCCACCACCACCATGGGAGCTGGCACAATGGGAGGAGCAGTGCACCACCCTCATCGACATGGCATCCATCGAGGGAGTGGGAGGAGCAGAGGCAGGCAGCGGCACACAGGAGGCTGGAGGCGAGTCATCCCCCCATGCAAATTGCATTGTGAATAGGCCACCACGCCATCCCCAGCGACCAGAGGCATCCTCTACAGCCCCCTTGTTCCAGTGCACCCAGGCAACCCCTGTGATCCAGAGTCTTGGGTAGGGCAGTCAATGGACACATGCAACCACCATGCTACACACATCCATATCGGGGGCACAGCATTGTCAGGTGGGCGTGTGTAGTACCAGCCCCCACGTCACTGACTGTGGCATACCAGCTGTGCATGCGCATGATATGAAATGGCTAGGCCAACAATTCCAAACTGTGTCCCCCTCTCACGTAGCATGCCCCAGTATACCAACACCACAAAAACAAAACAGGTCAGGCCCAAGCATGAGTGAACTGTCCTGTACAACCCCTCTCCCCTGTAAGTACTGAAACGCATGATAAAAATTTGAGGGTCTGCGTCCTCATGCCATATCCTATGTTCCCTAAAGGCATGCAGGCATCATCCGAGGGCAACGTGGATGATGAGGAAGCAGGCCCATCCCAACGTGTGCCCAGACGTGCCTCCACCAGCACCACCACCCCACGAAGGAACAGGCAGGACATGCCAAGACGGAGGACCAATCCCACCCCACCGCAGCAGTGTCACACAACCTCGGCGCACCAAAGCTACCAGGGCCACACCCCCTCTGCGCACGCAAGCCACCAGGGCCTCACCCACTCGGTGCACCAAAGGCACCAGGTCTGCTTCACCAAGCCTGCCTCAAGCCACTGGGGGATCCCAGGATGTGGAAGTGGCCACGAGTGCCACCATTCCAGAGGAGGCAGCGTCATCCGGTGAAGAGCAGCAAGCTAGCTCTGTCCTAACACTGATACACAGTCCTGTACAGCAAATGGTCACACCCAAAGGGACACCTGAGCATGTGGAGACACACAGCCACAGTCCACATGTCCGTGCATGTGACCACTGCGCACGCACACCAGTGGTGGATGAGGAGATACCCTCAAATGGGTCATCTGCAGGCAGCCATTCCATCCACCGCAGCTCCACCAGACATTCCAGCAGGTCCAGCGACAGCAGCCCCAGAACACTGTGCAGCCCTGCCCAGCAAAGCAGCCCAACAACACCACGCAGCCCTGCCCGGCACAGCAGCCCTGCACGGGACACAGAAACAGGTCCTGCCAACACTTTCATGGCAAGCCTGGATGTGATCAAAAGCATGCCAGATGAGGATCAAGGGCATGGCCAGTGAACACAATTGCCACATCAAGGCCATCAGCAGTTCCATTAGGGTGGCCTCCAAGTCCATGGCGCATGACAATGCATGCACACGTAAGGTCATGGAGGCATGCACTGCAGACCTCATGGGGTTTAGACAGCAAGTATGCGAATCATGCGAGAGGCAATCTGCACATGCAGAACAGATATGTGAGTCGAACTATCTTCTCTGCCAGCAGCTGCAGTTGGCTGCATCGGTGTCATCCACCTCAACCGCCCCAGAGCGGTCCCTACAGGGGTCACCCAGGAATAGGTCACTGCATCATTTACAACGCTGCTCACCTGAAGCCGGTGCATGTGGGAAGCGACAAGGTCCATGTTAGATGAACAATGCACTGTTGTCCTGAGGGCCGGGCACATGGACCCATTTGCACTGTGTGGGTGGTATGTGCCCATTCACCATGTTAGAAGAAATTGTCCATCAACACCTGTCTGGCCACCTCCCCTCCCTCACCCCATCCCTGTGTGCAATTGCTGCGGCACCGGGCACATGGGGGCTGCCCGTCTGCATCAGGGGGTAGTGGTACATTTCTTCGGCAGCAGATGTTGTGCAGCATAGCACAAGTGAGGACAATCTTTCCAACTTTTTCAGGTGCATACATCTGTGCCCCTCCAGTACGGTCCATGCACCAGAATTGTGCCATCAACAATCCAAATGTCCATCCTATACATAGGCGTGCCCTATTGTGGGCATTGTTGTATGCTTGCTCTGCCGGTGTGTGGGGATTCCGCACAGGGGTCATCAGTCAGGTGAGCTGCGGGTATCCTGAATCACCGGCATCAGAAGAAATTAGTACATGAGGCCTAGGTCCCTTCAATTGGTGTCCAAGGACTAAGCATCAATACACTATGCATTGTGGTCCTCCTTGTGTGAATGGCTGATTGGTATACATCCATTGTACGGCGATCTCTTTCTAGACACGGAGCAAGAGAAGGGAGTATCCTAACTTGGAAGTACCCAGATAAGAACAGTGGCACCATTGTGCCAGCCGGCCAGCTTTTAGCGTTTCGATCGCACAAGTAGACTACATGACAGGATGGGTCACACAGGGACGGTCTTTCCATTGATCCTGCGCTATACAGAACACGTCTTGCTGATACTGAATTTCTATCTGACAGGACTATCTAAAGCATCTCCAGGGACCAGAGTGGACCCATCTGTCATCATACCAACCTGATTTAACAAATCACAGAATTGGGGTATGGTCGGTGTTGATCGTTCTCCATATACAGTGCCAAAGACAATACAACATTTTGGGGATAGTTATGTGATATACATGACCAGCCTATGCATCATGAATGAACACAGCTCTGAAGTCTTTCCTGTCTCTATGTTCTTCTCACAGGCACAACGAGGACACCTGCATATACAGTCCAATTTAAAAGACAATGTGGCTGCAGCCAGAAGCGTTGCTTTTTTACGATATTCCTTACGGCAATATACAAACACAGTAAGTTTCCCCTCCTGGGGTCACTTTCTTAGCTATTTATTAAGCTTGATATACACGTTTACCCTGGACAAGCACACTGAATATTTTCTGTTTGTTTTATGTTATAGAGTCACAGCATAGGAAATGTTTTGAAGAGGCCAGATAACAATTCCCAGTCCTGATGTAGTCCGTTGGTATCAATATGGATATGAACTGCTATAGGCCGAAACACAGACATGTCGACTGTTTATGAATATTCGTGTCTGCCACAGACACCGACACTAAATATCTTTTGTTTAGGCGTACACAATACACAAGTGGATGTCTTGTGGGAATGTATTGGGCTCACTATGTGTAATGCACAATAATATCTTTCTGTTATAAATAAGTGTCAAATTGTGTGTGTCTTCTTGTACAACCGGGGCCGCCCTGATCAATTGTTTATACAGGATTTGAAATCCTCCCACTCTTGACGAGTGGTAGGTCCATCCAACAGTTTACCTTTATCCGTCGATGAATCGGAGTCCCGACAGTGGCAGTGATGCCTTTTCTTCTTTCGGGACGAGGAAGAGTGGCTCCTCAAGTGGGTCAGTTTCTTCTTCTGTCTATGTTCTTTTTGACAGTGTGTCCCTCAGTTTTGTCCTCCGAATACCGAACTGTCGACTGCGCCAGTGATTTTGAGGGTGGTTGACCCAGAGCAAGTTTTGCAGCTCGATCGTGTAGGGATTTGGGTTGCATTTTTGCACCCAACAGACACCCGTCAGGCCCATGACTCGTGCCATGGCACCACAGACACAACTTGTGTGGGTCAGTGATGGACATCTTGGTGCCACAATTGGAACACTTCTTGAAACCCGATACCCAAGCGACTGACATCTTGCGTTGTGGAATTGAAAAAAGTACAAATGTTTTCTGACTAAAATGTCAAGTGAGTCGAAGACTCGCCTGTGTTCCCAGGCAGCGTGTTAGCGTGTGGAAAAAAGGAACCAAGGTTGGAGCATAGCGACTTGGTATTTATACGACACATGACGTCACGTACGGAGCCGACGACCAGTCGCCGAGAGAGACGGATCGACGGCCGGTCGAGGTCCGCTTCGCCCTCTGTCGAGGGAAATTCCGGGGCGGCAGAGCTGGAGGGAGTGTCTGTCGGATGGGGAATCTGCGGGAGAAAGGAAATCCATTGAATTAATGTTATTAATATATCAAATCTGCGTCTACGTAGGCAAGGAAATTCAACTATATATGTGGGTGGCTCAGTTGAAGTTGGAGCATATGGTATATATCTATTTGCATAGTTCAATGTGCACATGTCTAGCGAGTTTTGTTCTTGATCTAGGCTAGTTAATACATCCTCCGGGTTGCATTTGGTTGTAGATGTAAAGTTCAAGTTTAGTTTGTGTGTTTATTTACTCGGTAATTTGAGCTGCAGTGTTACAGGGTTCCTAATTCAGATTCAAGAAGCAGGAGGTAAAACAAGCTACTGGGTTTCAGGCATCACCCAGTCAGCAGGAGCTACCACTGGAGAACCAGGAGCGAGTACACAGTGCACTGTAAATGTAAAATCCACATGAGATGCACACTTTAACTTTTTAGACCATTTTGTATGCTCCATTATGTTTGAATGTGTCCTATACATTTCTTGATTCTTCTTTATATTCCCAAACACTCAAACTTAATTTCACATATGCATGTTTGTAAAGCACCAGTTTGCCTGAGGAGCAAAAAGTAGCTTCTGTTAACTGTTGGTTTTAAGATAGCCAATCTCTCCTAGGGTAGAAGCGCGAGCTAAATAGCTCTCAGCAGTTGTGAACCCTGTTGCTAGTGTGCTGCGTTAATGGAGAGTTACCTAGCAAGTCATTCATTAGCCCTCTTGGTGTATTTGCTGGCACTGCTTGGTAGTTGATCTAGGAGAGTTGTTGGATTGCATGGCACAGGATTCGACAGATCGAATCTAATGCATGCCAAGAGGCACTTGTAGCACTTGTATATTTATGTACTAACCTGTCTAACTTGAATTATTGGTGGTGGTCTCTGTGGACTCATTGTAGCCCTTTAGCCCTGAAACAATTGTCACAGTCACAGTAGTCCTGAAACGAAGTCTTGCCACTCTACCTTACCTTGATTGGTTTTGGCTAGTGTCTCCCTGTTCACTCTTCGGTATGCAGTGATTGTGTGGAGTCACAGAGTGACTAGTCCAATTACAACAAATTCAAGATAATGAATTCCAAAATAACGAATTTGAGAAAAAACTAAATGGGGCTGGGAGTGGGAATAGTGGTTTTGGGTGGGGGAAAAGTATTGGGGGAAAAAAGGGGACACCCCCCAAAAACAACAGAAACGGAATTATTTTGGAATGAGTTGTTTTGTTATTGGTTATGGTTGGATTCGTTGTTTTGTGATTCCACATAATCACATGTACCCCACTTTTCACTTTTAAATACAGTTTGAGATGGTTTTCAAGATACTGAAAGTTTAGCAAATCAAGTGAATAAAGAAATGGAACTAGTTAAGTTGTCAGTGCTTTGAGAACTCATTGGTTGTGAATATAGGAGTTGGCAAACTCAATACAACACCTTGTAAATAAAGTCCTAATCCTAAAATGTCCCCATAGCTTGAAGGGTAGAAGCCTAGTGCCCTTGGAGTCACAGGTCCCAACAAAAGTATTTTTGTTTGCCTAGGATTCGTTTCAGGAAGATGGATCAAGTGTTGGCTTGAGCTAACAAGTTGTAAGTGTTCCGAAAGTTAATGAAATGAAGAGGAAAGTCTTCAACAGACCTTTTCCCAATCCAACTACCCATAGGGAGTCCCAGAAAGCCACTGTTCAAGGCTAGACAAGGGAGAGATAGAGCTAGGTCCTTAGACCCATTGAACCCAATAATAACTGGGGTGGGGGTGAGTAAACATACCCGTTTTGCCCCATTGATGTTTCTGTAGATTAAGCTATAGCCGCAAATATCCGACATCTGAAACCAAACTGCGGCACAGAAGCAGCATGTGCTCTGGGGTGAAAGGGAGAGGGCAGGGGAGATGAGGAGGCTGTCTGGAGAGTGTGGGGAGCTGGCACAAATGAGGGGGCACTTGTTGATGGCCTGGGGAGGCGGGGGCAGGGAAGATTTTATTTCATCAGTTTTGCCGATATTTGCAGCTATTTTCGAGATTACAAAGGACTACAGATAAACCGTGTGTTAGGAATTAGCATATTTCTGAGAATTATCTCTCTCTACCTTAGAGACCCCCATCAACTTTGCTGGATTTTGAGGACTTGAATTTTTAACCTGGAGAGAGTGAGGCCTTTTTTTTCCCCCACTCTCTCATGGCTTTCCATCGTGCAAGGCCCTTTGAAGTCCCTCTGGGCCTTTTCTAATATTATTTGGTCCCTGTGTGTCCCCCCCCCGGCCCGTGTACTCCGCTCCTCTTCCCCATAAGCTAACGTCCTTATTCCCACCTCCCTAGCCCCCCCTCCAGTGATTGGCTCCGCTTCCCAGAGCTTCGTAGGCCCTACACCCGTGTCTCTCCCCCTGCCTGCACTTTCCATTGTGAAAGGCAGGTGAGTGGAGGCCCCTTTGAAGACCATCTGTGCCTTTGTAATATTATTTGGTCCCTGTGTGCCCTCCCGCCGGGCCGTTTACTTCACTCCCCTTCCCCTCAGCTAACTTCCTTATTCCCGACTCCCTAGCCCTTCCCCTCTGGTGATTGGTTCTGCTTCCCAGAGCCTTGTAGGCCCTATGGCCGTGTCTCTCCCCCTGCCTTTCCATCGTGCAAGGCAGGTGAGTGGAGGCCCCTTTGAAGACCCTCCGATCCTTTTATAATATTATTTGGTCCCTGTGTGCCGCCCCGGCCCATGTACTCCACTCCCCTTCCCCTCCTTATTCCCGCCTCCCTAGCCCTCCCCCTCCGGTGATTGGTTCCGCTTCCCAGAGCCTCGTAGGCCGTACGGCCATGTCTCACCCCCTGCCTGCACTTTCCATCATGCAAGGCAGGTGAGTGGAGGCCCCTCCTGGAATATAATTTGGTCCCTGTGTGCTCCCCCGGCCCGTGTACTCCGCTCCCCTTCTGCTCAGCTAACTTCCTTATTCCCGCCTCCCTAGCCCTCCCCCTCCCATGATTGGCTCCTCTTCCCAGAGCTTCATAGACCCTACGGCCGTGCCTCTCCCCCTTCCTGCACTTTCCATTGTGCAAGGCAGGTTAGTGGAGGCCCCTTTGAAGACCCTCTGGGCCTTTTGTAATATTATTTGGTCCCTGTGTGCCCCCCCGGCCCGTGTACTCTGCTCCTCTTCCCCTCAGCTAACTTCCTTATTTCTGCCTCCCTAGCCCTCTGTAAAGACTGGAGGGGGGGTCTGTACTTCTGCTCTCTATATGGTAGAGGAGAGGCACAGAAGACCCCAGCCAAGATTCTCTATAAGGTAGCAATGGACGAGCAATCAAGGCCTAGCTTCTCAGGAGGTGGTGCGGGCTGGTTCTTAAGTACAGTGTAGTCCCCAAGCCCCCACAAAGGAATGTCCACACACTGTATTACTGAAAACACAGTCTTTATATAATTAATATTCAAAGGTATGTTCACTATCACAATAACTCACTGTGTACTCAGAAATCAACAATGGCAAATATATACAGTTCTAAAGTGATACCACCAATATTATCAGACCTCATTAAAGTTCATCAACTATACTGTTAAAATGTCACACAGATCAATAAAAAGGAAACCAGCAATAGAGAGAGGAGGGAAAGCAAGATGGTTGAAACAATAGGCAGAATACTGAGTCAGTTACCTAAACACAGTTTTGTGTGGAGATCCCCCCACCTGAGCAACCTGTAAAATAAAGATATAGCACAAGCCCAGTCCATATATTGCTCAATGGTCTTATTTCCTCCTATAATGTTTTTACCCCCCCCCCATGTACCTGGTGGAGCAGAGGTTCTTTGAAGAAGCGTCGATGGATCCTTCTTGAGCGACCCTCTTTCAAGCAGGAGTCACGGATCGTCGAGAGGCGTCGAAGAAAGTGAACTTGGCGTCAATAGCATCGATGAGAAGTTCGAGGGTGCCGAGACCACGGCGTCGATCCAGGCGGTGCTCGTCAGCGACGTCCTGCGAGGATGAGGTGTGCGGGCCACCTTGGCCTTTGATAGTTCTGGACCGCAAAGAGTTTCAGAAGAACTGTGGCCCAGCAAGGGCGTCGAGTCGTCGAAGTCTTTGTGGCCTTCAGGTGGTGGGAAACCCACTAGCGGATTCTCCTCAGCGCGTCAGTGACCTTGACTCTCTCCGGCAGGATAAAGCGGTCGTCGGTGCGGACAAGGGAGTCCTCCGATTCAAATGATCATAGGCAAAGGAGAGGGCGGCTGCGGTCGTCGGCGGCACAGCGTCAATCGGTCCCCTCTTCTTGGGCAACACAACTTCCACGGGCCTCCAGCGGTTACACAAACCTGCAAACCCTGGTCGACAGCAATGGTCTTCGACAGCAGCGAAGTCCGGGTGCTTCACTTCGATCTCCTCGGCGGTCCCGTCTTCGGTCGGCAGCCTTTCGAGGGTCTGACTTCCAGGGAGCTTCGACGAAGGTCAGCAATGCTCGATGGTCCCTTGGAGCATGGGAAGAGATTGCCTTACGAGGTCCTCTCTCGGATCAGTCTTCGACGAATTCGGCAGCTTTCAGATCAGGTCGAAGCAAATGCAACATCAATTCTTTTTCTTCCAGCTGGGCGTCGAGGATCAGCAGTTCCAGTTACTCTTCAAGTGTAGACACAGCTTCTGAACAATTTCCTGTAGTGAGAGGTCCCCAGATATACTATCCTGTCTCTTATCCACACTGCTGGCTCACACTCAGCAGCCATTCATACAGAAGGTCATTCATGCAGTTAGTCAGCCAATCAGGCTCACAGTGCATTCAGGCCATCCTCCTCCCTCTCAGACACTCACAACAAGGAATGTGGATTGGGACAAGTACCCAGCCATTAAACACTTCCAGAAACCAGACAGCCACAACAAGAAGTGCATATTGGTCACACACTCCACACAGGTCCCACCCACAGGGTGTACCCACAACATACAGTCACTGGGAAGGCTCCAGCCAGTCTGGACTGGACTTCACAACAACACCATATATGGAACTTCCACCCAACAGCCAGTCAGGACTTTGGGAAAACAAGGTAACATCCAATAGAAAGCAAGAAGCCACAGGGGCCATCTTGTTATCCATCAGGAATCAACTGATTCCAATGGCAGGGCCTGGGTATCCCAAAATGGAGGATACTCAGAGCACCTGTCAAATTCAGCATGGAGCAGCCACCAGCCCATACCCTGCTCTGTGGGCCACCCACAGGTGCCCAAAAACATACACTAGGGGCACAGGGCTGTACCCCCACCCATGTGTGCCATAAGGGTATTCCATGGGTCTGTACACTAAACCAAAAACAGGAAGAGCTGCACTGCCAGGAGTCCCACATGGACTCCTGGGCAGAAAACAATGAAAAAGGACTACTGGACAAGGACAGGGAGGCGCTGTCCCTCCAATGCATTTCCAGCCGTACACCCTCCCCCCCTGGTGATTTGCTCCGCTTCCCAGAGCCTCGTAGGCCCAAAGGCTGTGTCTCTCCCCCTGCCTGCACTTTCCATCGGGCAAGGCAGGTGTGTGGAGGCCCCTTTGAAGACCCTCCGGGCCTTTTGTAATATTATTTGGTCCCTGTGTGCTCCCCCCGGCCTGTGTACTCTGCTCCCCTTCACCTCAGCTAACTTCCTTATTCCCGCCTCCCTATCCCTCCCCCTCCGGTGATTGCTCCGCTTCCCAGAGCCTCGTAGGCCCTACGGCCATGTCTCTCCCTCTGCCTGCACTTTCCATCATGCAAGGCAAGTGAGTGGAGGTCCCTTTGAAGACCCTCTGGGTCTTTTGTAATATTATCTGGTCCCTGTGTGACACCGAATCCCCCCCTGGCCCGTGTACTCTGCTTCCCTTCCGCTCAGCTAACTTCCTTATTTCTGCCTCTCTAGCCCTCCCCCTCTGGTGATTGGCTCTGTTTCCCAGCGCCTCGTAGGCCCAAAGGCCGTGTCTCTACCCCTGCCTGCACTTTCCCTCGTGCAAGGCAGGTGTGTGGAGGCCCCTTTGAAGACCCTCCGGGCCTTTTGTAATATTGTGTGGTCCCTGTGTGCTCCCCCCGGCCTGTGTACTCTGCTCCCCTTCACCTCAGCTAACTTCCTTATTCCCGCCTCCCTATCCCTCCCCCTCCGGTGATTGCTCCGCTTCCCAGAGCCTCGTAGGCCCTACGGCCATGTCTCTCCCTCTGCCTGCACTTTCCATCATGCAAGGCAAGTGAGTGGAGGTCCCTTTGAAGACCCTCTGGGTCTTTTGTAATATTATCTGGTCCCTGTGTGACACCGAATCCCCCCCTGGCCCGTGTACTCTGCTTCCCTTCCGCTCAGCTAACTTCCTTATTTCTGCCTCTCTAGCCCTCCCCCTCTGGTGATTGGCTCTGCTTCCCAGAGCCTCATAGACCCTACGGCCGTGTATCTCCTCCTGGCTGCACTTTCCATCGTGCAAGGCAGGTGTGTGGAGGACCCTTTGAAGGCCCTCCGGGCCTTTTGTAATATTATTTGGTTCCTGTGTGCCCCCCTGGCCCATGTACTCTGCTCCCTTTCCCCTCAGCTAACTTCCTTATACCCGCCTCCCTAGCCCTCTCCCTCTGGTGATTGGCTCCTCCCCTGTCTTAAACAAACCCCCCAGGGTAGCCGTCTGCCCGTGCAGCCCTGCGGCTAAGGGCCCCAAGGCCAAGGGCAGCTCCAACAGAGGCGGCTCCATGAAGTGTCAGCCGGTGTCCGCAGGGTAAACCAGGAAAGCCAGTGACCAGCCGTCAACCATCAACCATCAACTACAAGCACCAGTAAGGTTAGAGTGGCCTGGTTTAGGGGAGAGCTACAACTCTACCCCAGAATCCTAGCCACATAGCAAACCAACGTTAAACAGTGTGATTAGGCCTCTCTCCCACTATACAGGTTTCTCAGATTTAATAGGGGTTCAATTTCCAGGCTGCATTGTGTGATATTCAGATTGCATTGATAGGCCTCTCTCCCACTATACAGGTCTCTCAAATGTGGTAGGGGTTCTATTTTCTGGCTCATTGTGTGATATTTAGATTGCATTGATAGGCCTCTCTCCCACTATACAGGTCTCTCAAATTTGGTAGGGGTTCTATTTCCAGGCTGCATTTTGTGATATTTAGATTGCATCGATAGGCCTCTCTCCCACTATACAGGTGTCTCAAATTTTATAGGGGTTCTGGGTACATATTGCATTGTGTGATATTCAGATTGCATTGATAGGCCTCTGTCCCACTATACAGGTCTCTCAAATGTTATAGAGGTTCTGGCTCCATATTGCATTGTGTGATATTCCGATTGCATTGATAGTCCTCTCTCCCACTATACAGGTCTCTCAAATGTTATAGGGGCTCTCTGTCCATATTGCATTGGGTGATATTCAGATTGCATTGATAGGCCTCTCTCCAACTATACATGTCTCTCAAATTTGATAGGGGTTCTATTTCCAGGCTGCATTGTGTGATATTCAGATTGCATTGATAGTCCTCACTCCCACTATACAATTCTCTAAAATGTAATAGGGGTTCTGGGTACATATTGCATGGTGTGATATTTAGATTGCATTGATAGGCCTTTCTCCCACTAGACAAGTCTCTCAAGTTTAGTAGGGGTTCTATTTCCAGGCTGCATAGTACGATATTCAGATCTCATTGATAGACCTCTAGACAGGTTGACCAACTTACTCCTAAAGTGAGACAGAACCCACCAGTGAATTAATGTGGAGTGACATCCCAATTAGGGTCTCACGCCTCCTAGCTGTGCCCCTCTAAATAACCCATCAACTAGTAGATATCCTTCTTAAACCCACACTGCTTGTTCACTGTAGTGAACCGCATAAAGGGAGACGGACACCAAAGAGAGCCACCGATAGCACCCAAATATACAACCCCCAACCACCTCCCCTATCCCTCTCAAGACAGCGACTGAACGAGTCGGCAACTTCAGCTGGAAATACCACCTACAAACAGAGCCCTAACTGTTAGTGGACAGCCCTCCACACCCATTACAACACCACAAGACAACCAGACCAAAGCAGAACCAACTGGACATCAGCAAACAAATAAGGACTAAAAAACTCTCTATCTTATGATGCTGCACAAACAACCCATTCTGAGGGAAAGAAAAATAGAAGAAAGAATAAACACTCGAAACAACAACAAAGAACCACAACTACAGAATGCACCCCCGCAGTCAGGAACAAGAAGCGAACCAACACTGAGAAAAGAGACAAATCCCTCTACTTAACTCCTTACCTCGCTGATAACTGGTCACCAGAGCAAACCAACCCAACGCTAGAAGCAGCAGTACCAAACTACCCAACACAAACTTGCAGAAGAAGGATGAACAACACAAGAAACAACAAACACAGGACCGATGCAATAACACCTTACATCACCAAAGCAAGAAGAACTTCCATTCGACAACCACAACTCATGTCAGATGAACCCGATGAAGACAACAACCGAAGACAGAACCTACAAGAACTCTTCAAAGATGCTGACACCCCAAAACTTACACCTCAACAAGAGATCGACCAGGAAAGAAACCCAACACCGATCAGAAGACAACCTCAACAAGAAAGTCCAAACCAAACACCTCCAAACTCCACTGCAGTCTTATAAACGCAAGATCCATGTCAGAACACTCAACAGAGATCTTCAACCTACTCGATGACAACGGCATTGACATCCTGTTCATCACAGAAACATTGCTGGACGCCAACTACAAAATCACACTCCAAAGCTGCCTTCCAACCAACTTCAAATGCCTTCAAATAAACAGGAAAAACAAAAAGGAGGAGGCATTGCAATAGCATTCAAAGGACACCTGAAAATAAAAACAGACGATCGCTCAACATACTCAACTGCAAAACCATTGTAATACACCTAACAGCAAGCCCAAAAACCAACGTCACATTCATCCTGGTGTACAGACCACCGGCATATGATGCAACTTTCGGTGACAACTTCATAGAAGCCATCACCAACATAGCCATCAACCACAAACACCTAATCATCCCAGGGGACTTCAACATCTGGTTTGAAGACAGTCACACCAACTCCCAAAACTCACTGAACAACTCACTACCATGAAACTACGACAACTAGTCAAAGGGGCAACACACTCGGCAGGACACACTCTCGATGCAATTTTCGCCAAGGAAAAACTCATCACCACAGCACCGCCTATACAAATACTGTGGAGTGACCATCTCATCATCCCATTTGTGATCGCTCTGCCTACTCAAGTCTGCATCCAATCTCCTAAACTCACAACCACCACAAAAAGAAACTGGAAACACGTCAAAGAAAGCAACCTATTCGAACAACTAGAGTCAACCAAATCCTCAACTACAGAACTAGAGCTAGCTGACCTAGATGGGAAAGCAGAGCTACTGCACAAATGGATTGCATACACAATTGACAAGATCGCTAAAGAAAAACCATTCACCCCATCAAAAAAAAGAGAAATGGCAAAATGGTTCACCCCACTATTAAGCACCATGAAAAAGGAAAACAAAAAGATGGAACTGGAATGGAGGAAAGAATACAAACCAGACAAAAGAACACTGTTCCAGAGACAAATCCGCGGATACAAGAAGGAAATTCAAAAGGCGAAGAGAAGGCATTACGATGACAGAATCACCAATGCCACCAACACCCAAAAAGAAATGTTTAACATCATTAAAGAGTTGAGAAACCCACCAAGCTGTGACAACACCCCAAACACCTCAAAGAAACTATGCAATGACCTGGCAGACCACTTCAAGAAAAAAATCAATGACATCCGACAAACCATACAAAACATACCAACCAACCGCAATATACTACCAAGCGAACCTATCACAGAACCTCAGCACAAACTCAAAAACTTCCCTGAAATATCCCCGGATATCTACAAATCGATCCTCGTACAAGGAAAGCCAGCAGAATACTACAGAAACCTTCTGAACCTATCACTAGCAACAGGAACTGTACCAAGGACCTTCAAATCAGCATATATCAAACCACTTTTGAAAAACACAAGTGGCGACGTAGAAGACCTCTCCAACTACAGTACGATTTCAAACATTCCCTACCCGGCAAAACTCCTGGAAACCTACATATATAAACTAACCCAAGAACACGCAGAAAAACACCACCTGCTAGCCCAAGCTCAAGTCGGTTTCAGACCCACAAGAGGAACAGAAACAGCACTACTATCCATCTGGGATGACCTAAAAACGAATGCAGACTCAACACAACCTCAGTCATTATTCTACTCGACCTCTCTGCAGCTTTCGACACAGTTAGTCATGACACCCTAACCAAAAGACATAGGCATAACAGACACAACACTACTCTGGAGTAATCATTCCTAGCAGACAGAACAGAAACCATATGGATTAAACCCTTCAAATCCACTCCAAGTGTTAACTACTGTGGAGTGCCACAAGGATCCTCACCATCACCAATGTATTTCAACATCTACCAGACTCCGGTTATCAGAATCTTCAAAAAGTTCAACATTACATGCTACAACTATGCAGATGATACTCAAATCATCTACAAAATCAAAGACACCCAAGCCGATCATTCAACCCTAATCGAGTGTCTAAAAGAAGTCTTCAACTGGATGACTGCCAACAACCTGAAAAGCAAACCAGAAAAGACAGAAATCATGATCATATCCAAAGACCAAGAAAACGAAACTGCCATCCCGTGGCCAACGGAAATGGGAACCGCACCATCACATCCAAGGTAGTAAAAAACCTGGGAGTCCTGATGGACAACACCCTAACCTTGGAACCACAAATAAATAAAACAGTCAAGAAATGCTTTTTCCTCCTCCACACGGCAAGAAGAATCCTTCCTTTCCTCTCCTTCACGCACAAAACATTCACTATCGTCGCCCTCATCATGTCAAGAATTGACTATGCAAACAGCTTGGAATACCAGAATACCTCCTGAAGAAACTACAACAGATCCAAAATACAGCAGCCAGACTACTCCTCAAACTATCAAGAAGAGAACACATCACTCCTGTCCTAAAGACACTACACTGACTCCCAGTAAAACATTGCATCACCTTCAAAACAATGTGCATAACACACAGGGCAATCAGTGGACAAGGAGCAGAATTCCTACAAAAGAAAATAACAATCTACAAGCCAACAAGACTCCTCAGGTCCAGCAACGAAATCCGCCTGGAACCAAAACCATACCTCAAGAAAAAACTTGGAGGCACCTCCTTCTACCACTTAGCTGCAAAAACCTGGAACAACATCCCAAAAGAAATAAGAAACACCAAAGATCACCTAAAATTTAGGAAATTACTAAAAGCCTTGCTCTTCAACACCACAGACTGAAACTGAAAACTGAAACAGAAAGGAAAATGGATGACTAAACTAGATTGGACACTGACAACTCCCAGAACCGACTAGGAAGCACCCACGCCACCTGGACGAGTGACGCCGGGTAGAGTGGAACACCGGTGACACCCATGGAGTCGGACTCAACAACCCCACCCTAATCCCGCACACGCCCCTTAGTTGCCACCAGTTACCACAGTGTTGTAGAATTGTCGGGATATTGGCAATCACCACATTAGCTGAGGGGCACTGGCCGTATGAGTGGAAAGGGAAGACAGGTAGGGCTGTGAGGGAGGCTGGGAGAGGAGGGGACCAGATGTGAAGGGGACCTTGAAGGCCGGACAGACCCAGATCAAGACAGAGGCGCAGGGATGCTCCCGAACCCCATCTGGGGAGATTACAGAAGCTCAGCGCCTCAATTCAGGATAGATATGCCAATTGCTAACCAATTGCACTAACAATTTCCGCCCTCTGCAAACACCTCTCAAACTCCAAACCAAACACAACTACACACCTACAGCACAACAAAGCGTACAAACTTCCCTACATTGCAATATCAAAACAAAAACACAGATAGACTTGCACAACAGTACACAATGACTACTGGCCGCAAACACCCCAGGCCCAGCCAACGGACCCACCGGGCTGAGGACGCCAACAGCACATCACTGCTCTCTTGCACTTTTCCAGCTTCCTCCCACTAACCCCCCTCCCGTCCTCTTTCAGAGTCACCAGAGCACCAGGGGATCACTCTGGTGGTGATAGTGCGCGGTACAAATGTCCTTTAATATTAACATTAACATCATCTTTCATGGCATGCATCATCTGTCCATACATGCACCCTGTGTGATGGAGTGGGCTGTCCTGTGGCGGATGATAATTGGCTGCACCGGGGATGACTGAAGTTGTGTCGGTGGATGCTGCACTATGTGAATGGGTTTGTGTGTGACACTCCTGCTCACCAAGTACCATCAAGTAACCACTTGTACTTGGAATATGGTGTAGTCATGTTCCATGGGTTTGCTCTGCAATGGGACCATGACCCTTGTAGCCCACTTTCTACCTGCACCGCTCACTGGGTTTGATTGGCACAGTGGTGCATCCAGACCCTCAGGATGAGACTCCTGTCATAACTGGCTGTTCAGGGCCAGTGGTCAATGGAGTTTTGATGTGGCTGTCTCAGTGGATGGTGAAGATTTAGCTACATGGCAGCAGTTTCCGTTTCGGTTATCTTGCATGTAAATGTGCATTCATGGGTCACTCTCTCAGGGATGTTCATGTCCGGGTTTGCTCCCGATCATCTACAGTGGTTTAGGAGATGTGTAGTGGGTTCCTCTCCCTTTGCATTCCTGTTTGGTGCCCTGGGTGGGGTTGCTCTTGGGTGTCAGGGTGTAAAGCAGCACTGCAGCACAGACATAGTGCATTGTGGTCCCATAGTGTTTTGAGTAGTGTGTGGCCATCACCTTGTGTGGGTCCAGGTGTGGTGGTCATGTGCAGGTGACATTGTGCACCCCACGTACATGGTTCTGGTGCTGTGATGGTGTTGGCTGTGGCTACTGGTGGCATGGAATTCTTCCTGTGGCTCTGTCCCCTCTTAATTTCGTGTGCTTTGGAATGCATTTCTGACAGGGTTTGTACTCACCCACTATCCATGTATGTTGTCTTCTGTGCATTTCCATGTAGGCCGGCAGTGTGCTGTTGCGCAGCACCATGCAGTCGTGGGTGGATCCAGGGTAGCAAGCACAGCAGTGGCAGATGGTGAGGTCTGGGCTTCAGGTCATCTGGACGTTCAATGAATGGAAATGTTTCCTATTCCGGTCCGCACCCTCATGGTCCCGGGGTGCAACCAGGGCAACGTGTGCAGTCTAGGGCTGGGATCACGTTGGGCACTTGTGCAATCGCATAGAACTGTGCCTTCAGTTCTTTCACCTGTGCCTGGGTTTTGGGAAATGCCATATGTTGGTTCACGTGGCACAGCAGTGCATCCAGCACCTGACCCAGGACTGCACTAAATGTGGACTGGGCCATGCCATACATCATAGCAATTGTGTGCTGACCGCTGCCCATCCCAAGGTATTGCAGGACTGACACCAGCTTCACGAGTGGGGGCACAGCAGTGCTGATGGCAATCCTGCTCGCAATGTCCCCTTGAATTGTGCCCAGCAACTGTGTGATGGTAGCCCTGTCCAACCTGTATTCTGCTACCAACAGGCCGTCAGTCAGGGCCCAGGGTGATGGCCTGACTCTGGGGTGGCCGCCCTCCTTGCTGGGACTGGTCTCCTCCTCCTCCTCCTCATCCCCCGCTCTCCCCCTTTGCTCCCTGTGCCCTGGGCTGGTTGTCAGGTCTCTGTAGCTCCAGGTGCAGCATGTAGAAGTCCATGTCAAAGCTTCCTGCTCCAAATGGCAACATGCTGTTGGGATGTGTGTTTGGGGCCTGGGTGGGTCTTTTGTAAGCCTCTTGTGTGCACCTGTGGCTTTATAACTCTCATTGTGTTCTTTTACCTCCAGCAGGGAGCAAGGGGTATTTCCAGCGTTATTTGCACCAGTTTTCTGGTGCTATTAGCGGTGGTACTTTACTTATGACAGGTTTGTGTTAGCGCGGTGTGTTGTTGGCGATATTACAGCCAGCTCTAATAGCAGCCGGCTGTAATAGCACTGACTTGATTACAGTCGGGATCCGGCAGAGTGGTATTGGTGGCGCTAATACCGTTACCGTCGGATTTAAGCGCTACCGCCCAACTCGTGATGAGGCCCATACAATGATGGACAATATTTATCACATAAATTATGGATGTCAATTGATTCATTTTTCAAAATCAAATCTCTCAAAGATTAGCAATAATATCTTGACTTCTCATCTGAAATATCTTCTTCTTGAGCCTATTTGTTTTGTTCAGTTGCATCTACGTGTGCGCTTCACTTTGATGAAGTTACAATGCTCAGTTATGATAACCTAATAAAAACATAAGATATTTTGTTTATCTAGGAACATGACACTGAGGGATAGACAAATGAGGTTGGATTTGAAGCATGAATGTATTTACAATTCAGAAATGTCTTAAAAATAGCAGGTGTACCTTCTCTTACCAATTCTCCCAATATGCAAAATGGAGTCATTATTTGGAAAAAATCTCATAGAAGCAAGGGGATGAGGCACCATGAAACCATATTTCTGTCAACAATAATAAATCAAACTAATGTTGGGAAATCAAATATTCAAATTTCATTAGAATTAGCAAAGGCAAACCTAAAATTTAACAAAGCAGCGGAAAGAGAGCTATTCTTATCATATGACTTACTTTGTGTCAGCAGTAAAGGAATAGAAATGATAGTATCATAATTCAGAGATGTCATCATGGGAGGGCAAAAGCGCCACTTGCCCCGGGCCCCAACCTTGTGGGGGGCCACTACATGAGCACCTGATTCAAACAAGTCAGTGTCCATTATTTACAAAACATGCCAGCAGGGGCGTTGCTAGGGGGAGGGTAAGGGGGCTATAGCCCCTGATCCTTTGGTTGTAGCCCCTGATAGAATCTCAGGAGCTGCAGCCAAAAGACTAGCTAGCCCCCAGCCCCAACAGTTCCATTATCAGCTTATCCCCGGGTCCTTTCCAGACCTAGCAACTCCCCTGCATGCCAGGATGCTTTATGGTGCTCTGCTATAAACCTGCTGCCTGAATGGTGTTCACAAGTACATTCCATTCTTATCAATTAACCCTGTATGGCGTTCTGCATTCACTGTAGAAAACACTGTGGGCCAGATTCCTGAACTTTTATCGGGTGCAAGTGATAAAATGCTTAAATGCATCCCATCACTTGCACCACAAAAAAGAGCACCCAAATCCACAAAGGGACGTTGAATGTTTGCATCTCAGATGCTCACATTCAGATGGCATTTTTTATTCCCGCTGCTGATTTGCGTAAATAAGGGGGCATTTTTGTGCATTGAAATGCGCATCCCGAATTCACAAATAGGATGCTCTTTCAAATGCGCAAAATTGGAAGTTCTTCAGTTGCGCCTGTTTGAAGTGTCTGCTGGAGAAGCCCCAATGCATGATAGGTTCATTTCTGAAACTTTCATGCATTTTCTTTGAATTGGGAGAGCAGTGGAGTTAGCAGCTCCTCTCCCACTTCCATCATTACTATCCTTAAAACAAGTAGACAATGTGATTTTATTTTTGACCTCCTGTCACATTGACAGGAGGGCCTGTCATTATGAAATACGTTCCAATCACTCACGCTGGTGCTGGCAGACTATAATACATTAATGTTGTGAGCATGCTCCCAACACTAATGTATTTAAAGGGGTTGCGCAGTGCCTCTTTGTGCTACTGTTCAGTCATCCTTGAAAGTCAACTTTGAGAATAAGGTGACCTGCACATTTCTAAAATGAGCGTACATGAAAAAAGTGCCTCCTCTGCACTTTTATCAATTGTGCTCAATTTTGGGAATCTACCCCAGTTTGTCCGTTCACAATAGCATTCTCACACTTTTGTGGGGAATATATTGATCACATGCAAATAACACTCATTACAGAGATGTGCATTCATATGCCAGGCACCACAGTACCAGATTTCATTAAGGTAAACTCAGCCTTTCCAATGTCTAAGGTTGATAAACGCGCATATCCACATCCTTTTGAGATAATAATACATGCTGCTGCGTACAATGTACCTCATTGGAAAGCACTAGGAAGGAACATAGCATCAGTTTGATGCAGGTTGAAAGCTTGATTCCATCAAACGAGGGTGGCAAAAGCTAGCAGCCACCCCAATAAAGAGCATAACGTTTTTGGAGAGGATATTAGGTAGTCAAATTCCAGGGTGTGGAACCAAAGTGTTGAGGTTCATATCCTGGATTTGCCAGCAGATGTTGCAGTGATCTTTGACAAATCACCTTATGTCACTGCATAGTAGTCTGCTGCATATTGGTACCATTGTTTACGCCATTACCTGATCTTTCTTTTTATGTATGACATTTCAGTGAAGGTGTCATATACTGAAGAGAGCTGACCAAATATCACAGGCCTCTGGCGAGAATATTGTCAGATATGCGTATTTAGCTCAAGAAATGGGTTGCTTTCTTATACAGTTTCAAAGGTACATCTGCACACCATAAATGACAGTCAACAAGTCTGAGTTTTGGGTGTATTTAAAGCTTTGAAAAACAATAGAACTCCCCAGATTAAGTACATTAAGTGTGCACCAGTTGATCATTTGTTACTTGTATATTTAACTTGAACAGGAAGCTAGAGTCAACTTTTGCATGACATGTGTCTACAAAGTTTTGTTTTTTAATATAGTTAAGTCAGGTTTTTATGTGATTTGAGCACTCTATACATCAGTTGTACAAAACAGGTAAATAGTCAAACATTCACAAATAGTTATACCTTGCTCTATGATAAGAATTGGGAAACAATGTGTCAAGTGCAGACATTGTATATTGACTCAAATCCTGCATCCATCTCCTACCCACTCATATTTTGATTGCTGTGGGGCAGCATATAAAGCAATGGGTGGTGATCGCATTGGGGCGAGCGGGTGTAGCACGAACATATAACCTGATTCACTTCATTTTTTTGGGAGGTCCAAAAGGGCTCCTACGCCCTGGCCCCCAAAATTCCTTAAGATGGTCCTGTCATAATTAACTCCCAAGTGGCCATTGTGTTTTTTTAATGAAAAGTACGTTTCCAAATGACTAATGATACAAAAAAGTCAAGGAACCAACAGCCAGAAAAGCGTCAATGAGAGGCAAACTCACATGAGGAGTCATTTTAATCCCCTTCAGTTGATGTTGGGCGTAAGGATGCCCTGGCATTCCAGAAATAAAAGGGCAGCATGATGTGTAACGTGACAGACATTCAGAGAAATGTGCAAGAAGCCTTGCATTTCCTTGTCGTTGCGCCCTTTTACTCACGAGTCTGGTGCGCTTAACAAATGAATAAACAAACAAACAAACAAACAAACAAACAAGGTCAAGAAACATGTGAATGGGGAAGAAACCAGTGGGGGTGTGGAATTAGGACACCACCAAAAAGTAATGAAGATGTTGTACACGATAACATGTGTTATTTGCATTGAGTACATTAAATGTCTATGAGTGCAATAAGGGAGCAATGTGGGAGCTAGGATTCTGATAATCCTTATAGGGGCAGCAGGAATGTTTGAGGGCAGTTTTAAAGGCAGTATTAAGGCTATGTTTTTGAATAACCGGAGTAGGAAGTCCCTGTTGTGGGGTTCAAACAGGCGTAAGTAGCAGAAGTAGTAGACAGTGGAGCAGTGGTGGGGACTATCGGTTTGTGATCTTTGGTCACAGCGTTTGGCATGGGGAGTAGCATCAGATAGAGTTGGCCAGGTAAAATAGAAGACTGAATGAATGCACCGGAATACAAGGGGAATGCATTTAACGAGGAACCTGTGCTCTATGGAGAACCAGCTCATGTAAACATAGTTTGCTGATGCAGGAGAGCAGGCTGAAGAGTGTGAGTTATGAGTGTAATGATTTTGTTAAGTGAGAGGAAAAGAGTGCACAGGAAGGCTCAGGAGGAGGCCAGGACCATACTCGAGATGTATGAGGACCAAAGTAGAGATCAAGGATTTAGTAGAGTGATAGATCAGGGGAGAGAATATCTTGTGGATATTAAGAGAATGTAACCTGAAAACTGTCCCACTTGAGATAATCAATCTTTGGAGCTTTTGTTTTCTGCCAATTAGGACCCCACATTTGGGAGGTGGGGTGGGAGATCAGGAGGCAAGGACATCAGGGAGAGTGGAAAGCCTGGGGAGCTCACTTCTGTATTGAAAGAGTTGACACTAAAGCACCAAATACTCATCCAGTGGCTAAAGGCAGACAGTTTGATATGCGGCAGGAAAGGTTGTGGGTGAACAGGAAAGGAGGGCCAATTGTTGAGTGTCACCAGCGAACAGGTGGTAGTAGAAGCCAAAGGAAAATATTAATTTGCCAAAATTAGAAGCTTAGAAAAGCAAGAAAGGGCCTTGTGGGAAGGTCTACTTGCAGTGTGGTGGGAGTGTGCATGCTGTGTTCTATGAGCTGGAAAAGGAACAGTCAGGTGGATGGGAGACAATCCAGTCTAGGGAAGGATCCCAGATAGCAATGTTATAGAGAGTGAAGATACGAGAAAGATGATGTGCAGTGTTAAAAGGAGCAGAGAGATCATGAAGGATGAGAACCGAGGAGAGTTTTAAGTGTTGGAAGGAAAAAAGGTAAAAATGCTGGGTACATTCTGCAGAATACAGATTTGAGGGAGGTGAAAAAAGGTTGTTCCTCTCCAGGTAGGAAGTGATATGGTTGAACACTTACTGCTCAAACATCAATTTGGGAACTTGCTTTGGAATTTCTTTAATCTCTTTCATTACCTTCAGAGGCTGCCCTTTCTTCCTCATCTGACACACGCAGTCCAGCCACCTAGTGAATTACCGGTGAGGTACCTATCTGATGATTGGCGCCACGAGCAGCATTTGAAAACTGTCGATTTCCCGGGCTGCAGGAGGAGGCTTACTGTGATTGGCTGCCCTCCAGCTGTTCTTTCCGGCCTGCATTAGAGCCAGCAGGCGAGTGCCGGCCTCTCCAAAGGGCTCCGTGAAAGGGTATTTTCCTCCCCCGCCTGGCCCTGTACGGACCTGGAGGATCACAAGGTCTTGTCCGCTGCAACCTAGCCATCCTCACTCATGCAGCAGCAGTTGCCGAATCACAGGTAAGCCTCCCATCCTTCATTACTGTCTGCGCATTTCTCCTTCTCTTCCTACTGCAGCTTACTCTTGTCGTCCCGTTCTCCTGCCACTCTGATCATTGTTACTGCCTTCTTGTTCCACATGACCTCCTAAGCCTATTCCTAATTACTAGCACCTCCTTGTGTGCAGCTCTCTCTTTCTTCATCCCCCTCTGCCCTCCTGTAATGACTTAGCCCTCTGCTCTGGGGCGTTACATCTGTGCTTCTCCATTTTGTGCTGTATTGTGCTCTTAGGTATTAAATCGAATTTAGGTGTGTTTTTACATCTGTGATATATGATAAGTCATTTATAACGCACCTGTACACAAGTGTTTCTAGGTGTGACAAGACAAGGAAGGGGAGACAGAGGGAGGACCAAACAAGCGATCTTACTAAGCCTTGTGTCATTCAGATCGTGCAAATGCGAGGGGGAGGGGAGAGAAGAAGTGCCAATGAGTGGAGGGGTGAGAATGCAGTGGCAAAAAACAGTAAGTGCTGCCAGGGTGGTGGCTCAAGTAAATGCAGGGAGGCAGGGGACTGTAGGGTTGCAGATACAGTACCATAAGTGGTTGGGAGGCCCGGGGGCAGTGCAAGGGACTACTGGTCGTGCAAGAGCCTGGTGCCCATGAGGGTCAGTGAGTGGCCAGGTAACCAGTTAACACTGCAGACAGGAGCATCAGCAGGGGAGAGAGAGAAAGAGAAAGCAGAAGCAAAGAGGAAGGCCTTGAGTTGCTTCCCGACCCTTAGGCCATCCTGCTCAAGTTTGAGAGATTCGGGGAGGTTGTTCCAGAGGGAAACCTCAGCAGAGGACAGAGATCTACCCTCCACACTCTGCCTGCAGAAGCGTCTGACCCTCAGATAAGCAGAGGGCTCGAGAAGAAAGATGCGTAGGAAGAGAAAGTTGGATGTAGTGTGGTCCCCGGCCCCAGAAAGCCTTGTGGATGATGCATAGGGTCTTGAACTTGATCCTTGCAGCCACAGGGATGCAGTGGAGGGATTTCAGGGTTGGAGAGATATGGTCCCTGGGCTTCAATCCAAGGACACCTCTTGCAGCCCTGTTCTGGATAAGTTGTAAAGGCTGAAGAGTAGAGGCAGGTAGATTTAGAAAGAGGCTGTTGCAGTAGTCCAGCCTAGAGAAGACCAGGGCTCTGGAGACAGTGAGCTTCTGGAGGGAATGTGAGAAAAAGAAGAATACTTCTGAGGAGGTGCAGATTATAGTGTGACTTCTTAGAGACGCCAGAGATGTGCGCAGAGAAGGAGAGGGTGAGATCAAGAGTGTTAGAAATTGAGAGATGCAGGTTAGAGAGGGCTGCGTCAGAGTGTGAGTCAACATTAGCAGTAGGAGGAGGAGAGAAGTAGCAACAAAAGCCTCCACTGACACACACTTCATGGGCCAGATTACTGAGTAGATAGGTGGCTGTGCTGGGGTTGGCTCTCCATGGGGGACAGAAAGTGGCTGACGAGAGGAGTGAAGAAAATGGTCAGTTCAAGAGAGAGGAGTGGCGAAAGGGTTGGAGATAGGGATGCCTGACAAGATAAGAACATCCCGGGTGTACCTGGCGGAGTGGGTCGGGCCAGAGGGAAGTATAGAAAGAGAGAGAGAGTCGCAGAGATTGCGAAAAGAACCCAGAGATGGGGCTAGAAGCATCCAAATGGATGTTGAGGTCTGCGAGGACGTGAAGTTGAGAGGTAGATGAAAGGAGGGAGGAGAAGTCAGCCCACTTGGAGAGGAAGAGGGCGACCTGGCCAGGTGGCCTGTAGATGGTGGCCACAATAAGAGAGAGGCCAGGAGAGATAGATAGCCTGCACCTGCAAGCCAGGAATTCGGGAAGAGTAGGCCTGTGTAGGAATGACAGAAGCAGTGATCAACTCTGGGAAGTTCATGGCTACTCCACCTCCTGGACAGTTGGTTCAGGGTTCAGAGAGGATCTTGTAACCATCAAGGAGGAGAGTGTCAAATCTTGTGACAGAGCTTGGCGTGAACCATGTTTTAGTGAGACCGAGGACATCCAGATCATGCTCTTCGAAGAGTCGGCAGATGTCAGAGGAGTATTTGACAGCAGAGCAAGAGTTAAGAGTAGTGATGTGGAGCAGATTGCCACATTTTAAAGACTTCCGTGGAGGGGCACAGGCATAAGGTATGGTCTGCGGAGGTGTTAGTGGTGCAAGGGAGTGGGAAGAGGAGGAAGAAGGAGATGGCAGAGTAGTCAGAGAGGAAGAAGAGGGTGCCAGAGAGGTGATGGAAGAAGAAAGTGGTGAAGGAGCTGGAGAGGTGTAGGTAGGAGTAGCAGGAAAAGGAATGAAGTTGATAAGATGCAGGACGTATCTATCGAAAAGGAGGAGATTGGGCTGAGGGACCTTGACCATGACAGTGCCTTCAGATAGACATTTATAATGGTCTTGGAAGAGTGGAAGGGGGCCAGGTGGACCTCCCACTGAGTGACACCATTAATGAGAGAGGAGGAAACAGGAGAGATAACAGAAACCATGTATGGGATCGATAGGCCTCGAGAGGGAACGACAAAGTGGATGTCGGTGAGGGCCTGTCTGGAGGAAGCACTGGTGTAGGTATCACTGATAAGGAGGCCTGGGTTGGAGACCAGAATGTCCCTTTTGAGCTTCTTCCTACCAGACTTAGTGAGAGGGATAGGATAGGAGATAGAATAGCAGTTAGAGAAGATGTGAGAGACAGAGAGCATCATAGGGGGTGTTAATGAGGTAGGTGGAGGAGAAGGGCATGAGAGAAGAAGAGAGAGATGCACAGCCCTGTGCCACACAAATCAGTATATGCATGGGGAGAAGGATGGGGGCGAGTGACAACAAAGTAAGAACACTCACGACAATGAACGGCATGCCATGCAGAGGGTGCCATTTAAGTGGGGGCCTAGAGAGACCCAGAAACAATGCCACAGTTACCGGAATGCGAAACACCTTAAGGGGGAAAAGGCTATGTTTTTTTTTAGCACAGCACAATATTACACACCCAGATTCAACTTACCTTATAAGGCACACCAGGTTGACGGCTGCAAGCTATTTGCTACCATGGCAGACACCGGCAGACACCCTCTGGAGCAGTCCTTAGCCTAGTGGTCCTTCGCCGAAGGGCTGCAATGAGGAGTGGGCTGCCATATGGCCAAAAGACACAAAAAGGCACAGGTGCCGAATCACACCGGGGGAGGGAGGAGGAGGAGGGACATTGGGAGGGGAAGGGGAAGAAGGAAACAGGCTGCGAAGCAGCTAACAGAAGCACAACAAATACACTGTGATCGATATTTTGCGCTGTATTGTGCTCTCCGGTATAACATCGAATATAGGTGTGTTTTAACATCTGTGCATCTCCATTTTGTGCTGTACCTGGTTACTCTGTCTGCTGTTGTTCACTAGGCCCTCTCCCATGCTCTAGGTTCCCACTCCACTGTTGCTTTGGTGGTCACTGTTGTGATCACCGGGTTCCCCCCTCTAGCCTGATCTGTGTTGTCGCCGCTTTGTCATTGTATCCCTGTGGTGTGTCAATTGCCTGCATCTTGTGGTTTCCCCTTCTGTGTGCTCCCCCCTCTTTCTGTGATTCCTGCACTGTACAGCTTTGGGGATATGCTCCCCTTCTCTTTCCTCCCTTTCTCCCGCTTTCCACCTCACACCCTCTACAGTGCTCCAGTTTTCTTCATCTTCTCTAACTGCTACTCTATCTCCTACCCTAGCCCTCTCACTAAATCTGAAAGGAACAAGGGATATCCTGGTTGCCAACCCTGGCCTCCCTATCACTGATACCTATATCAGTTCTCCCTCCAAGCAGGCTCTCAACAACATCCCCTTTGTCATTCCCGTATTGGACCTATGGACCCCTCATAAGGTCTCGGTTCTCTCTCCTATTTTCTCCTCCCCCATTAACGGTGGCACTCGGTGGGAGGTCCTCTTGGCCTTCTTCCACTCCTCCAAGACCATCATTAATGTCTACCTGAATGAAACTGTCTTGGTCCAGGGCCCTCCTTCTCTCCCCTGCTTGGTGGTAGATCTTTGTCTTTGGCTGGGACCTCCCTCTGGAACAGCCTCCCTGCCTCCTTCAAACTTGAGGAGAACCATCTCAGGTACCGGAAGCACCTCAAAACATTCCTCTTTGCTTCTGCTTTCTCTCCTTCTCTCCCCTGCTGATCTCCTGGCTGAATCCGAATCTGCACTGGTCACCTAGTCACCCTCTGATCTCGGGCCCAGGTCCTCTCCCTCACCAGTTGCACACTTCTCCCTGCCAACACCCACACGTGGGAACTGTTTCTGTATCCCTTCAGTTCACTACCAGCACTTGACACCTGATGTCTGCACTTACCCTTGCACTTGCCACCAGCTGGCCGCACATTTTACTTATTGCTTTTATTTATTCTATTTATATTTTTTACTGTCTATCCCATGTACTGCACTGCCCTTTACCCTTCCCCCGCACTTTACCCCTTCACTCTTCCCCTGCACTTGCGCCATCTCAATGTCACCTCGCCTAGTAGGATCATTGTCTCTGTTTTCCCTCTGTTCCCCTTCCCTTGCCTCGTTGCGCCTTGAAAAATGTGTGTATAGGCACGCTATAAATGCCATATCATATCAGCCCAATCTCCTCCTTTTTTATAGGCGTCTCCCACGTCTTATCAACTTCTCCCGCTACTCCTACTAGCACCTCTCTGGCACCTCTACCATCTCTTCCATCCTCCTCCTCTATGGCTACCTTGCCCCCACCTGCCATCACCTCTGCCCATTCTAGGGCTCCGATACCACTTCCACATGGTGTACCTCTAGCCTGTTCTCCTCCCCGGAAGACTTTCAAATATGGCAACCTATCTGAAATGTCACCAGGCCGAGAATGATAGTTAATTTCACATTCTTTTGTTCATGGCCTATAAGAATGTCATTGTATTTTCCCTTGTTCCCTCCCTTGCTTTGAAACGCTTTGAAACACATTGTGTATAGGCGCTATATAAATAAACTATCATATCATACCTCTGATCACGTGAAAGTCACAACACCTGCAAACTGTGATGAATCTGATGATGTCATTATACCTCTCCCTGAGGTAGCCGCTCCTGGCCAGGGGACAGCAGCTGCTACCTGATCCTGACCATGGGGGCTGCTATTTGAAGGAGGACCACATGGGGGAGGTGAACCTCAGGGGGATGACATGACATCATCATGTATCAGGTGAGACATGGTATCCCCCTTTTCTATGTAGGGATATTCCCTCCATTCCTCATACCCTAATGGCATACTGCCATCATCCCCTTCAACAAATTGACGTTCCTGACAGTATCTCTCAATATCAGAGAACAAAAACTGAGATGAGGAAGAGGTAATGAGCTATGATGATTACTCCTAATGCAAACCAATGCAAGCAGCATAGTAGCTGGATGAATTTGTTTGGCCCGACACGGTTTAAAACCATATCACGAAAAGAAGCATGGAGTTTGTTTTCTTACTCAGCTGTGGTTAGAACAGCCGAGGAGAGAGACCGGGAGAACGGTGGCTGGAGGCGCAGGAGATTCTCTGCTTCCGAAGCAGGTCGGAACAGCCAGAAGAAGCAGACAGTCTAGCCAAGTCGTGGGAAGCCTCGTAACCTTATGCAGAGAAGCTCATGGGTTGAAGCCCTGCCACTGAGATGCAGAGAAGAGAGGAAGCTACCAAGGGGAGCCAGCCACGTGGTAGAAGCTGATGAGTGAACGAAGTGCTCTGCATTCCTGACAACAAGCCACAGACTGACACAGGAGACATGAGGGACACCGAAGCCGCTACTGAGAAATGGTGAGCCCATGCAGAGGGTTGCAGATGCTGGAGCACTTTGGAAGGTGCACCGTGTAGCGAAGGAAACACAGTGTGAAAGTTGGGGGAAGCCTGCACAGGATAGTACAGCCCCTGGGACATTTTATTACAAGATAAGAAGTCTATGAAAAAGAGTCTGGGACCCATAGCACATTAAAAAATTCACGTGGGGGAAACAGTACGGCACAAAGGACTGAAATTAAATGAATGGTGAAAGACCTGGTAGGAGAGTGTACCAGACGAAGCCAAGTGTGTAAAGTAAACTGCATAAAGAAAGTCCTGACAGGCGAGTGTTTAAGGAAAAGCCAAGTGGGTGAAGTGAATTACAGTGAATGTGAAAAGGAGCCTGGCAGGAGAGTATACAAGGTATTCTGCGAGTCTGCGACCTCCACCCACATTATATAAATGGACTATATGAAATAATCGGGCAGGTGAGTATACCAGGTGTTGCTGTTGTGTGAGTCCGAGAATCCCAAGGAAGATTCATAACCTTAGGATGTTTGGATTACATTGAATATCCTCTTGAACTTAGTGATTCTTTTGAACCTTTGTTTTGGAGGAGAGAAACCTGTGCAAGGGAGTCATTCCCTGGAATTGTGAACATTATTCATTTGGAACTTTTGTTCCATTTGCGCCTTTTTTGTTGAATTTGAACATTTGTGAATTTTTGCAAGTCAGAGACATTCCCTGTGGCACCTCAGAGTTACTTTGGAGTGTGAGGGCTAGGATAGGGTTTCGGGCACAGGACATTTTTCCTTTGGACATCTTGACACATTAGAGGCCCTTTGTTTGGGCTGGGGTAGGGAAATACATCAGAGGGTAGGTATTTTCCAACCCCTTTATTATTTAATAAAAGTTTATGGTAAAAACCTTGAGTCATCTGTGTCTGCGTGTCATTACTGGCTTTTCACAGCACACACCCAAGCGATGCAGTACACATGTTCAAAACCACATACATATCTCAATCAGAGTCAAACACCTATATCTTTCCTCTTGACAAACAATAAATACCACACACGTGACCCCAATCGCTGCATAGTTCATGAGGCAGAGGGTCAAACTGAAGTACACTCCGTTCCATGTGGGCCACACGTCTGCAGGGGGACCTCCAGGCTGCAGGTTGTGACTGATGCCCAAGGAGGAAAACACCATGAGCCTAATCCCAAAGGAGATGTGCACTGGCCTACAAGGCACAGTGACAGGCACAGACGTCCATGGTAATCACATCTGAGTTGTGCATCCACATCCGTGGCTCAGACACCTACGCAGCACTTAAACAATCTATATAACCGGCTCCAAGGCAACACAACATGTATGCACACAGGTCATGACCATTGTCAGTAAACCACATTGTTCTACGGCACAAAAGAGATGCCATAGTGCAAATGACACAAATGGACCTGGGTGCACAAACCCACAGGATACACATACACATGAAACACACAAGTCGGCATACCATATGGTACACAACACTATAACCAAACCAAAACCAAATGGAGCATTCCACCATGCCACATGTGCCAGCTGTGCACTGTGGTATGGTGTAATGCTCTACTGGCACCAAGCGACATATTCCAACACCTCCAACAACTGTTAGACGCAAAGCCACATGCACACAGGGGGCACAA
This sequence comes from Ambystoma mexicanum, assembly GCF_040938575.1. Lineage (NCBI taxonomy): Eukaryota > Metazoa > Chordata > Amphibia > Caudata > Ambystomatidae > Ambystoma > Ambystoma mexicanum. Next base: position 287,715,168 of record NC_090930.1, on the reverse strand, counting down.
CTACCACATGCAACCACATGCAATGTTCCATCTTCTGCATGCATAGACATGCAATGGATCATGGGGTTCTATGGTGCTCCCACTATATCAACAAAAATGTATACCTCACACATCGCCGCCATGCACATACATGCACCACTCATCGCCAATGACCACAGGAATTCATTTACAGGGGTCATTCAGACATGGACTAGAACAGTGTGTCGATCTTGCAATGGAACGATGTGTGAGGGCTACCTGCATGACAAACCACAGACACATGTTGCATCAGTAGTGCCACCTATCAGCACACATCATATCTGAGCCACAGTCTGACATGTCTCCCTTTCCCTCCACTTCGCAGCCATGACAATGGACGAAGGGGCCCCTGCAGGACACTCTGACAGCAGTGAGGAGCGAGGACAACACCTGGCTGTCTGGAGCGTAACCGCCGATTAGGCCCAGGAGGAGGATTGTGGGAACACATCTCTCCCACACAGGAGGAGTGCCGTGTAGAGTCACCAGCAGCACGCAGGTGTGTGGGTCTCCAAATCGCTTTGCCTGTGGAGGAGGCGATGCCATAGGTCTGGGGCAGGACAGCGTTGTCAGTCAGATGAAGGTGTCATTCATAGCTATGGCTCCTCTTCCACCCCAATATCATGTAGGTGAGAAACACTATGCACTAAGGTGACCATACCGACCTTATCCCAGACAGATACAGAAAGAAATGGATTTGATGTAACTGAAGATGGCGGGAGTAAGCAAATGTACTGTTAACTGACACATGTGATTGCAATAGACACAAATCAAATATGCACTCACCATGAAGAAATGCAGACACTAAAAACAGGCATTTGTACATGAAGAATATTGCCTGCAACCATAAAGACATGAAGAGCATAACTTAAGCAATGTATAAGCTGAAAGGCAAAATGAACGATATACATATATAGCTTGCTAACATAGAAATGCAATGGTAAAAGGTAGCCATCTTTACTAAAATGCAAGTTGCACGCAGTAGAATGAATAAAGGCCTTGAGATTTCATGAAAAGTCAACTACTGAATTCACTGACATACAGTTCTGCGCAGAGCACAGACGATAGCTGCCTGAACCTCGCCACGGATATGGAGACATTAAGGAGTACACAACATTTCAGCAAGGAACATGAGATAATAATTCCCAAGGGCAAGGCATTTTTCTATAAGATTAATCAGAGAGCAACCAGTCTTTGAATGCCAGGTGCCAACTAATTATAAGTTAAGACTTCATAAAGAATGGATTGACATAGGCCCTCATTACGACCCTGGCGGAAAGTAACTGACATGACCGCCATAGCGTAAATAGCGTTTCCGCCATTGCACGATGGAGCAAAGTGCGGCCAATTCCGACCCATCGGGCATGAGCACCACGCCATGGCGGAAGTGCAAAGTCCGCGATGGCGGAAATGACCCCAAAACGGCCCATTCCGCCGTCGTACGGCGCCCTAGGTGCAATTCCGCCACCCATCTTAGCGGTCACCGTAATGAGCGGTCAGCGCTAATTACGGTCACCGTAAATATACGGAAACGGAAGTAAAAACATGGGGCCGGAACGGGAAACAGGACGTCGTACACCTATAAAATCAGAATCCCAACACAACCATAAAAAACCGACCCTGAGACAAATCCCAACCCGTTAGCCACCCCATAATAAAAAAGAAAAATGGGAAAAGTTGCTAAAAAAGCGTGCGATCGCAAGCGGCAGGTCCACTTCTCCCATGAGGAACTCACCGTGCTCACAGAGGCCCTCCAGGAGAACGCTGCCGTCTTCTTCTCGACGCAAATGACCAGGACGGCACTTGCGAACAAGAGGGACATATGGGCCCTGGTGGCACAGCGGGTAAGTGCGGTGGGGACCGCACCCCGCAACCCACAGCAATGCAGGAAGCGATGGGACGACTTGCGGATACGCGTCCGGAGCATACTTTCAGCCAACCGCAACATTGCCACAGCTACCGGGGGAGGATCTGATTCACCCATCAAGTTGACCCCCTGGGAAGAAATCTGTGCCTCCACCATTGAAATGGAGAGCATAGAGGGAGTCGGAGGGATGGAGAAAGGAGTGCAGACATCCGAAGAATCAGGTAGCTGGGCCAAATTAAACAACGCTAAATCCACAAAGTCCAATCATGTGAAGCACCATGTGTCCCCATAGTGCAATAGAAACACATGTCCAGGAGAACGTCCACATACATTGCCATGATAGCGCCCTGTAAAAGTCAGATTAAATACATAAATAAGTAAAAATCCTAAAAACGCCCTCTGCATGTGCAGCATGCACACCCTAACTGCAGGCTGCAAAATAACTACACCCTCAATCCACACGAAAATGAGACCTCCCCCAAGGCCCTGACCCAAATCACCCTCAGGTACCACCCCAATGCATGTGATACATTGCCATCCCAATTACAACAGACCCATAAATAACGCTTGCCCTCCTTTACTCCACCACAGGGTCCGAATCAAACGACGAGCTTCAGGACACCCCTACCAGCACACCTGCAAAGAGGGCCAAGACCAACGGCCAAAGACCCTCCACCTCAGCTGCACGGATCAAGACACGTCAGCAGCACGAATCGAGTGGCAGCACACTGGAGGGGACATCAACAGGCACCCCAGCAGCCAGCATGTCCACAACAGCAGCACCACAGGTCCCCCCAATGGATGCCACAGAAGGCACTGCTTCTGGTGGCAGCAGCACCATAGGTGACACTGCTTTCATGCCAGCATGCTCCGACACAGAAAACGGTGCTGTAGATGTAGGATCCATCCATGACCTGTCCCAATCCCCCTGTATGTTTCATCCCGTACACCATGAGGACACCACGCAGGGGCACCCACAAGACGACGACTGGCCAACCCCCACAAGGCCTGTAGCAAGGCAACATGAGGTGATCAGCCCCTCTGTGACACCACCGCAAATGGGCATGGCCCAGCAGAGGCAACAGTCCCTCGAGCAGATGACAGTGCAACAGCAGCAACTGGCCACGCTCCTCAAGGAGCATGCTGATGAATGTGGGGGTTCTAAGGCAGCCATTGAAACATCTACTGAGACACTTAGGGCAGAAATGGAGCGAAGTACAGAGACACTAAGGGCACAAATTGAGGGAAGCACCGAGAGCCTGAGGGGACAAATGGAGAGAAGCACCGAGAGCCTGAGGGGGGAACTGCATGCGACGTCCAAAGATGTATGTGGTGAACTTGCCGCTGTGCGCCGTGTGCTCACTGAGCTCTCACAAACCCTTAGGGACATGCATGGACGTGAGCAGGCAGAGACATCATCCGTTGCAAGTTCCGTCCAGGGCAGCCCCCAACGCAGATCTGGGAGGAACCTGCGCTCCACAGGCAGGGGTGCCCCTGATACCCAGAGAGGGGGCTTGCAATAGCGTCTGACCAATGACAATGAGCATCTCTGGACACTGGTGTTCTGGGGGAGGTAGGAGGGTGGAGGGGGTGTGTAAGGTTCTTCCGGGTGGCGGGTCGATTGGGTGTGTAATACCATTTCACATTTGCAATACATATATACACATTAATCCAATGAGATGTGTGGACATTGATCTTTGTGTACGAGGCCTTTCTTGGCGTACAGGCCACATTGTGCATGTTCCCGACACACACAGTGCCACAAGTCCCGTGTCCATGTAACAGCCACCAGGCGTGAGTACTAGAAGCATGCATCTATGATATTCTGACGAATCTCACGGGCCTCCTGTGCCTCGCGGACTCCTTGAGGTGCTGCCACATCCCCACCCTCATCATGACCATCTTCCGGTGCTTGCAGTTCTGCGTCAGGGGGCATGGCCACATTTATACGTACGCACATGTTGTGTAGCATTACACATGCCATGAACATCTTTGCAACCTTCTCATGGCGGTACAGGAGTGCCCCGCCAGACCTGCTGAGGCAGCGGAAACGAGCCTTCAGTAGGCCGAATGCCTGTTCTATGACTACACGGGTACGTGAGTGGGCATGGTTGTAGTCCTCCTCATGCTGGTTCTGTGGGTTCCGGATTGGTGTAAGGAGCCATCTCTTCAGTGGATACCCGGCATCACCTGTATGTGGACAAAGAAGGATGTTTGTGGAATAACATTGCTACGTACGCATCCCCCCCTTCCTGCCACGTCATTGACGCATCACCTACCCCACATTCACATGCATTAAATGAGACTCACCGAGTAGCCAGGATCGGTGCCCTGCGTGTCGCTCCATGTAGCGTGGTACTGTAGAGTTCCTCAAGACCATAGAGTCATGGGTTGATCCTGGAAATCGGGCACAACAATGTGTAAAGATCCTGTTGGAGTCACACACCATTTGTACATTGATAGAATGATATTGTTTCCGGTTGCGGTACTGGACCTCCATGGCATGTGGGACAACCAATTCCACATGGGTGCAGTCGATGGCACCAATGCAACCCGGTATGCCGCCAAGTGCATGGAATCCCACTTTTGCGTTTGTGAGCTCCTGCTCCGAGCGTGGTAAACAGATGTAGTCGTCTGCGTGCTTCAGGAGGGCATCAAGCACTTGGAATAGTGTCCGTGACAATAGTGGCTGTGAAATGCCATGCAACTGTCCGACTGTGTGCTGGTAGGTGCCTGTGGCCAGGAAGTGGAGTACAGACACCACCTTCAGTAGGGGTGGGATGGCGGTTGGGCTATCTATCATGCTGACAAGGTCAGCGTGTGTCATGTCGACAATGGCGGTTATGGTGTCCCGGTCCAAACGGTAGAGGGTGTGGATCTGCTCAGCAGTGAGGTTGAACGGATTGGCACGGAGGCGTGGGATTGCGGGCTGCCTGCGTGGTGGTAGTGGCTGTGCTGGTGGGCCTTGCTGCCCCTGCCTTGCCCTCCTCCTCCTCCTGCGTCTCCTCTGTGCGGCCGGTTGTTGCAGTCGTTGGTGTTCGTCTTCTTCTTGAAGTTGGAGTACTTGCAGTGCTATCAGGTCCCCCAGGCCCAACATCGCTAGTCCTGTCGGTAGCATTTGGGAGTGGGTGTGGTTGTGGGAGGGGTTTTGGGTATGCAATTTATGTGTTTTCAGGCTGTATAGCCTCCACCTGTGGTGATTCATTTCACCTGTGCCAGCTGCAATTACTTTTGGGCGAGCACGTCCCGCACACAACGCTGCTATTTGACGCATGGCATCTTGCAATTACAATCATGTATGTGATCCTGATGGCAGTGAAATATTGGTTAATATGTTGATTCTGCTATGGTCCCATTGTTTCACATACTATTTTTGCAGTCGCGGACAAACTTGTGAAGGGTCAGTGGAATGTAGTACTCGATCAACGGTGGACCCTCATGCAGCACTGTACCGACGTTCACCGACGGGCGGGGAGTCCCATTAGTGATTGAAGCCAGTTGCCATTTTCACACACAGCCGCACTACATAGATGTATTTGTGAATCCAAGCGTTCACAGATGCCTTTTCGATGTGATGTTGCAAATGAGGAATTCGAAGGACAGCGCTTTTGCTTTTCAACTAGCGGCGAGGAGACGCCCACAGGTCTGACTGGAAATGTAACGTTCTATTGTTGAATGTCCTTGGGACAGGGCCCATGACGAGAATGCAATGATTGATGTGAATTGAATGGGATGCGCAATAGCGTAGTGGACGATGAGGCAGGACGTCCCCAAATACATGTTACTTCACTACACTAGTGAACCGGGCAGGAGCACAGTGGATTTTGCAGACTGCATTACGCACAGACTCAATGGAAATTTCAAATGTAATGTGAGTAAATATTCAGGCGTTTCTATTCCGGGATGAGGGAATGATGAATGGATGCATGGACAGATGATTTAATTGAGAGTTTGTCATGTGCATGGCTTTTTGATGTCTATCCCCTTCCACTGCGCTATGTGATGCAAAGCTGCCATAGTGGGTCCATCATCTGTCTGCCCTTGTTGAACCCTCCCTGTCTCGACGCGCCTTCAAACACTTGTGTCTGTGCACGTTACTAATCACATCTAATGGATTCTGTTTTGACAGACGCATGCACACATACACTCGTTAGTAATAGTGTATTGAGCTCGATTCATGTCGTTATGATTCGCAAGTGATTTTTTGGTGACATTAATCCTTTTGAGTGTGCTAGCATGCATATGGTTGTATATTTAGTGTGTTGAATGAACTGAGTAATTCATATGAAGTTCGGATGCCCATGCTATTATTTTTTTCTTTTGGGTGACAGGTATCTCCTCCCCTTTTGCCGCTGCCATCTGTACGCCACTCCTGCAGATGGCTTTTTCACTCGACACCTGCAGCTTCGAGTTAATCAGTGGAGCACCATTACGATCTTATGGGACGATCGCCAATGGGCCACATGCCCTTACGCAGTACTAGTGGCTAGGAGCAACATCTGTACCTTTCAGCTGGACTAGTGCCTACTTCATGGGACTGCCCTGCGGTTCTAGGCACTTCCGTGTTGCCTTTTTGGTCGTAAATGTAGGCCCTGTGTACCATGAAGGAACAGGGCGTCACACAAGTAGAAGCTGGTCATTCATTGCGGATGCAGCCCACAGTGATGGAAATCATTTGGGAGTTAGTTTGCGAATAGCTGTATGGGCTTGGTGATTTGGATGTGCATTAAAATTATGTTCAGATATTGACCGTGTGGCCTTATTCTTTACTAGTGATGTTGCATATTCCGATTTGTGGCGCGATGTATTGTGAGATGATCTGCATTGGGTTCCGGCTTCTGAGTGGAGTTGTGTGGTACTGTACTGGCCACGTTTGCCTACGAGGAGTTGTGCAATGTGGGCAGGGAGTGGAGTACAGACACTCAGTAGGGCCATGTACGGTTGGTTCGCGATGCCGTAATTCTCACCATGGCGGAAAGGTACTTTCCGCCATGCTTGGTGGCGTTGAGTACATGTCCGCTAGGGTCAGAATTCGCGTACCGTTGCGCCATGGCGGAAATTACGGTTTTGCAAGGCGCGCGTGCGCGTGCTTGGTGCAGTTAGCGTTGGCGTTCACTACATTGTCGCTAATGGCATCGTACTTTACGGTGACGGGTCATGATCGCAACGAGCGGTATTCGATGGCGGTATTTCATTTCCGCCTTCGTTTTTGGAATTCCGCCAGGGTCGTAATGAGGGCCATAGTCTTTAGTGGTCAGAAAGGTAATAACACCTGGGTTCATATTAGCTAAGATCGGAATACATGCAGGATAAAATAATTCACAGCATGGTCCTCTCACATGTGCCCCATAACTAAAGAACAGTATATATTCATAAGGACCAGACACAGACAAGCACCTGCATCGACTCCCCACAAATTCTCAGAACCAAGGCATCTAGCAAGGCCGACTAGTAAGAAATTACTCTGGCTCGTGGCCTAGTGATAAGGGATAGTATCTTATTTAATTGGAAGGAAACAATTCCTTGGTGCCTTTCCCACTACTCTCATTTTGGCTCATGTGTTGATGGTCTGTCAATTGCTCAAGGTTGGTCAGTAAGATGTCAACCAATGAAAACCCTTACTGTTGTGCCACCCAGTATATGGTGCATTAACCAATGTACTACTTTAAAGATAACATGTATTCTCTATTATTAATTTAGAGGTGGTCCCAGGAGCAGCCATCAGATACATATAACCAGTTAAAAGACTAACCCATATATAATTGTCGGGGGTAAATTCTCCCGGGGTCGGCTGGGACGTCTGCGGACCTCCGGGCAGGGAGGCCCCAACTCCTCCCGTATATCCCAAAGAGATAGAGTATGAGACACACGCAAGAAGCAAGGTGATTCTGCTGTTTATTAAACAAAACGGCAGGGATGGCCAAGGATCGTACGCGTCCGTCCTGACACTCTCTCAGCAGCGTGGGGCTCGCAGGCCCTTTTTACCTTAGCATGACGCGCTACTTGCGTCACCTTAGCAAAATTAGCAAAAAACCTATCGCCACTCTGGATTGGTTCCCCGAGTGGTAGGGTTAGTATAGCATACATATAGAGGACGGGGTTATTGGTTAAGGGTCAGTCAGGTGGTATACTTGGGTTGTCCCTTCAGTTTAATACATAAAAATTGTTACATGAAGACCCCTGAGGATTGGTCAATGTTAATGGCGTCAGTGATAAGGGTCCCATGTTCTGATTGGTTCACCCGCGAGCCCCCCAGTCTGGGACCATCGCTGTTCCCAGCTCGCGGTGCACCTGTCATTTGCAACAATGTTTCACTATGGGTATGTGCAGACAATGTGAGGATTTATTCATAAGCAGGAAGGCCGACTACTCCCACCGCCGCAGATGTCCATTGAGTCGCTTAATTGTATCTGCCTGTGTCTTGAGACGGGGGGATTCAGACGCCTTATTCCTCCTGGGCTTGGCACCCTATCAAGTTCGGCTAGGTCACGTGAGGTGCGGACCGTGGTTGAGGCAGAATTCTGCACAATTATTATTATATTTCTCACTGTGTGCCTGGCTTATCTTGCAGGTGCGACCTTGGCGTCGGCTTGCGGAATGAGAGTTTGCAACGTTGTGCCCTTGACTGTCTGCTTTCACTGGGCTCATTCTGCAGGGTCAGCAACCGAACCCTTGCTCATTTAATGTTCATGGAAGCTTTTGCTTGCGGCCTACTTGGGCCTGGTGCATGGGTGGAACCATTTGATGCAGAGCGCTTTAGGTTACGGTATCATATTGCTCTATCCCCAGTATCGTGTCTCCGTTATATTCCTCATTATGGTACATGGTTTTAGAAGAAGCGTGAGCAAGCCTTTGTAGATAAGTTCATTATGCGTCTTGCGTTTCTGCATTTGAGAAGCCTATGTTAAAAATAATAAAGATGCACGTCTGTGGGTGTGTCCGTCGCCTACGTCATAGCACTGAGTATGTTCTTCGTGTGGATTGGTGTGGGAGTGTCCGGTGTGTATGTTGCACGAGTGTGCTGACCGTTAGCTTGGTCGTCATGGCATCTCTAACGATGTGTTGATTTGGTGCTGGATGGTTTAGTCGAGTTCATCCATTCCGCAGGTGTCGGCATGTGCAGGGCAGGCAGGTGGGCATGCAGGTGGGCATGCGAGTGGGCACATCCGTATGTTCTTGTACCAGGGTATTTGGTCGTCTGGGAGATGGGCAAACTCCTCTCGTGGCGGGTGTCTGGGCCGTGATCCTTTAGGCCATGGTTGAGAGGGGATTGGTGGGAGCCTTTTGTTCACTTTTCCCACTTCAGTCCCCCCTCTGGTCGACTTGTCGACCACAAACATATCCTTTTCCTTATCTCCTCTCACTCTCCATATTTTAGTTACTCCTCCCAAATGTCCATAGTGGTTGACATGGTCCTCAAACGACCAGTACATATATACACAGGTTCCTCCAGGTGTGCAGTATACCCATTTCCCTATGTAGCTCCTTGGGTTTCTTGGGTTTTCAAGCTTCACAGATGGTGGGTCCAGGTGGTTAGTGATGATCTGGTTGTGCAACCTCTCTCTCTCTTTTATTATTGTGCCTGCGTGTTGGCCGTCATCTGCTGGCATCAAGGGGTGCATACCGACCATTTCGATCATCTCCTCTCTGGAGCGTGCCTTCCGGGCCTTCCAAAATCTTATTATGATAAGTGCAGCTCCAGCCAAAATAATGCATCCAACTATGATCTTCAGTCCATCTGACAGCCAAGATGGCATCCATGACCATAGCGTCGAAAACCAGCTTCCATCCTTTTTTACACCTTTACTTTCATCCATCATTTTGGAGTGCATCTGGGCCAATTGTGATACTGCTTCTGTCAGTGTACCATTGTCAGCATCGTTAGCAGGAATGAATGTGCAGCATGATTGTCCTATCTTCGCGCAAACTCCTCCTTCCATTGCTGTGAGGAGGTCCAGTACATATCTGTTCTGTAGTGCTACCATCCCCACTGCTCGCAATTCCTCTTTTATTGCGTTGAATCCATTTACTGTAGAGTTAATTGTCATCATTAGTTCCCACCTAGTTATCTGGAGCCATTTTGCGTTTGCGTTGGCCTGTAGTCCAGGATGTATTATTGAGGAGAAGAACATAGCTGCTCTGCTGAATAGTCTGTGTTCTGGCGGGATTGAAGTTAGTGCTGTTTCCGACCTTCCCCACAGGTAATTTCCTGCCAGAGGTTCTCCTTGTCTTTTCCTTCTGTTCAGGACGGTGTTGTTGCCGTTGTTTCGGTTCTCTGGCCCTTTCTGAAGCTGTACAGATCTCTTCTTCCTTTTGTTTCCTTCATCCATTTTGGGGAAGTTCGCCACATTCACATGTTTCTGGGGCACCACTAGTGATGGTACATTAACATGTACTATTGTGCATACGCCATTCCACAGAGGGGGCAGTGTATGGTATGCCTTGTCTCCACAGGCCCAGTAATGGTCCATTACTACTGCTGTTCCTGCTCCCCCCTCAGGTAGCTCTGTCACGCTTGCACAGTTGGTGTTGTATCCTACGTCCACTTCTCCTTTGTGTTGGTAGCATACCTTAGGTGCAGTCATCGGCAGTATTGTTATTGGGTCTTCATCCTTCTCTGTCCACGTTAGCATGGGTACGTACTTGACCTAAGTCATCCAACATCTGTTGTTGTGCTCTGCAATAGTTGTAGTATCTTCTCCCGTTATCATGTTGCTGCCAACCACTCCTATGTCCCATTTGTCACCCAGGTACACCTTCCCTGTTATTATTATCAGTGGTCTTTCCCAACATCCTTGTTTACCAGGAGCTTCAGTGGCGTACCAATCACATGGTAGGTACTGTAGTGTAACTTTCTTCGTTTCTCCTTTTTCAGGGCCACTTGTTATGTATCTGATGGCATGTAAACTGGCCTTGTGGTAGCTCAAATAACTCTTAAGGAAGTTATTTTCGTACGGGTATGTGTCTCGTGATTTCCATACCAGGTGCACTGTGTTCCCTTGAAATCTCCCTTTTGTTTGGAACAGTGCCAGGCATATTATACACCGTGCTGTTTTTTCATCTATTTCCGTGGCAACAAAAGTTCGGGAAGCACTCATGGCATATGGGATCAATGAGCAGACGTAGCAGCTGTCTTCTGTTGTTTGTTTGCCTATTTTGGTCATGTGTGGTCATGTGTTGGTACCACATGTTGTTAGAGACATGTGCTGAATTTTGTATGTAGTTGTCAATATCTTTATTCTCTGAGTATGTGCTGCGTTTAACTCTATTTCCCTTGTGTGGAATTTTGCTAGTACCACCTGACGTAACACCTGTTGCAGCTGGGGGTGGGGGTATATTAGGTTTGGTTGCAGCAAAAATATTGATAGCATAACTGTTCCGCCATACAGAGGCAGCCACAAACCCGGTGATCATCAAAATCCCTATCATCTTTATTACAGAGGCTATTTTCACCGGCATTTTGCTCTTACCTTGCTGCAGTCCGGCAGCTAATTCTTGCGACGTTAAAGTTGCCCCCCTGAAAATTCTCAATATGCTTGTTATTAGTGTTAGTTGTTGTTTTCAAGCTCTCCCTATCAAGTAGTCGTTCAGTGCCCAGGCGAAGAGCTGTTCCCACGCCAATCTAAGCGATCTATCTCTTAGGACAGGCAAGTATGGTTGGATGTGGGGCATTGATTGTTCTATGGCCAAGAGAAGTGCTGTGTAGTAGACACGTACCCTCCTCCTTTTCAGGTAGTTTGGCCTTTTTATGTAATAGACAAATTGGTGCGATAATTCTTCAGGGTAGTTATTGTCTGAGGGTATCATCTACTCCTCCTGGGCAGTGAACTTTGTTAGTTATCTGCTTTCTTAACAGTACAATAATACACCGTACCTGCATGTGCGAGAGAAAAAAAGAGAACATTCAAGTGTTTACATGTGTATGTGCAAAACAATGTCCTTCAGTTGGGTTATTATTGCAGTGGGTAGGGGATCAATGGGCAGAGGGTTTGGGGTTCAACTGGTAGAGGTTCCTTTACTCTTTGAACGTGTGACCATGGGGTGGGCGGTATGGTAATTACCCTTCTTTATTTCGGTAGTTGTCTCTGGGGAATCCGGCGGGTGGCAGGGTATGGGGACACTTTGGCCGTTAGTTGCGGTAGAAGTCCCTTCCTCTGTTGGCGACGCTGTTGCTGCTCTTCCAAAGGCCCTGTCAGTGACGCTAGGGCGGGTCTGGAGTTTGCAGATCTTTACGTCGTGTAGGTGGTTCCAAGCACGTTTGTCCTGTAGCTTTACTGCTCTCGTTGATACCTACTCTACCAGGTGGGGGCCAGTGAAGTGTGGGCTGTTCCACTTTCTGTTGAAATTGCGGAGTAGTAGGTGGTCACCTTTGGCAATTTTGCACAGTTTTCCCTTTTCCAATTCTTCATCCGCGTCTTCTTGTTGATCACTCTTAGACCCGCCCCACGTGTGCTCGAGCTGTTGAGACACAAACACTACACTAGTAATCAAAGAAGACACATATTTGTACATTTCATCACCAAGGACACTTGCAGTACTCTCATGGTCGGTAAATGCTCTTGATGTTGGCGTCAGAGGAAGGCGCATTTGGCGTCCGGTCACCACCTCGTGAGGGGTGAGGTGGTGGTCGGAGCCTGGTCTATTCCTTAACTCAAATAGGGCTAGCGGAAGGCAATACAGCCAACTCTTCTTTGTTGCTTGCTGTATTTTTGCAATTGCCTCTTTTAATAGGGCCTGCGGGTGATATGCACATGCAAATTTATGCTTGATGCTCAGTAAGGACGTGATATGCTGGAACATTTCATTGGCGAAATGCGGCCCATTGTCTGACCGCAGTATTTCGCACACTCCCCACCTGGGGAAGACCTCCCTCACTAGGAATTTAGCTGCTCGGAATGCATCTGGGTGTGAGCAGGGCCCTGCCTCTATCCACCTCGAGAATGGGCACACAACTACAATCATATACCTATTTCCTTGACATACGTTGATCATATCAACATAGTCAATATGGATGTGTCGGAAGGGTCCCTCTGGCCGGGGTATAGTACCTTTTATCACCTTCAGCGTGTGACCGGCCGTGAACTGCTGACATGTGAGACAATTGCTGACAAAATTTGACACATGGGAATTTAACTCGGGGCAGAACCAATCTTCCCTAATTCGTGCTGCGATGACTTCCTTGCCTGTGTGGGCTGGGTGGTGTAGTTGGCTCAGGGCGATGTTCAATAGTGCCAGTGGCATTACCATCTTTCCAGTGCTACCTTGGCGCCATAGTGCGTCAGTTGGTGACATTGTACATCTTCTTTTTACCCATATTTCTTTTTCTGCCATTGGTGCAGCCGCTTGTAGCTCCATTATCTGTGTGGCTGGGAGATGGGTGTACCCTTCTCTTATTAACAGTTCCTTAGCTATTCCCCTCCCTCTCCCTCTCTCTGACTCTGAGGGTTCCATATCTCGCCAAAATATGCAGCATACTTCGCGTGTGCGTCTGCTGCTGCATTCCCTTTAGAAATATGATCTTCTCCATTAGTGTGTGCGGTGCATTTTACCAAGGCTAATTCTTGGGGGTCATTTATTACTTCAATTAGATCAGCTAATAAGAGGGCATGTTGCACTGGGGTGCCGTCAGCTCTCCTAAACCCTCTTCTCCTCCACTTGGACAACCCGGAATGGACAGTAGATGTGACATATGCACTGTCGGAATAGATAGTCACTCGCTTGTCAAAGCTTTCCTTCAACGCCAAGATCAGTGCGACCAATTCCGCTGCTTGGGCAGAGTAATGCTGTGGTAATTGTACGCATTTCATCGCCACACACACCGGTACCTCTGTCATTTTTACCACTGCTGCCCCAGTTCTCCTAATCCCGTCACTTTGGTCAATCGTTGATGACCCATCAATGAACAAGAGATCACCTCCGTCTAGTGCATTCTCTTCAACCCTTCTAGTGCATGAATACATTTCAGTAACCTTTGTACAATCGTGTGCATAGTCTCCTTCCTCAATTGCTTCTGCTATAAACCTTGCAGGGTTGACCGTGCTACATCTAACAATTGATAGTTCAGCTCTAGATAATATTATCTCATAACCTGACGCCCTTTGCGTTGTTAGTGTGGACTTAGGCTTGTTCAATATTGCAAATAGTGCATGTTCCACAAATAGTGTGGTTGGGCACCCCATGGTGATTGCTGATGCTTTCTCTACCGCAAAGGCAGCTGCGGCGAGACCTTGTTCGCAAGGGAAATGACCTAGCATCACGGGATCCAAGTGGCCGCTGTAAAACGCTACTGGCTTGTAGCCCATGCTTGTTTTTTGAGCCAACACTGCTTTCATTACTGTTGAGTCGCAATGTGAAAATATAAAAAATTGTCGTTCATAATCTGGGGTGGCCAGTACTGGGGCGGTTGATATTGCATCTTTCAGTTCATCAAAAGCCTCTTTCATTTCAAGGAACTGCTGTAATTCTCTCACTGTTTGTGGCAATGGTGTTTTTAAAATTGCCTGTGCTCTTTGTGGTGCAATCTGTCTTCCATATTGGGATATGAGCTGTCCAATGTAAAGTACTTGTTCCTGACAGTATTGTAGCTTTTCCTTGTCCACCTTGTAACCTTTTCAGCCAATATTGTCAGCATCTTTAATGAGTCCTCGCTGCATCTATTTTCGTTTGTGCTGCAAATGATTATGTCGTCAACATACTGTAACACTGTGCTTTCTACCTCAATGTTACCCAAATCCATCTGTATTACTCTGTTGAATATTGAGGGTGACTCGCAGTACCCTTGTGGCAATCTGGTGTGTTTCCACTTTGTGTTTCTCTAAGTGAAGCTTGTCAGATCTTGTGAGTCTGGGTGCAGTGGTATTGAGAAAAAGGCATTTTTAAGGTCGATCACTGTAAACCGTGATGCCTCTGCCGGAATGCCGCACAATATTGTGGCCGGGTTTGCTGCTATGGGGTATTCTGCTTCCACTATGTTGTTCAAAGGCCTGAGGTCCTGTATGAAGCGCCAAGATCCCCCTTTAGCCTTGCATACTTGGTATACAGCTGTGTTGCATGAAGATTCTGATGGGACCAGTATGCCATTATTTATAAGGGCCGTTATTGTTTCATATATGCCCTCATCTGCCTCTTTTGATAGTGGGTACTGTTTTACTCTGGGGAGTATTGCACCCTTTTCAATTTTATTCGTACCCCCCCTATGCTTTTTATGCACCCCACGTCATAGGGGCTAGTAGTCCATAATGATGTGGGTACTTTAGCCATGTCTTCCTCAAAAAAGGGAACTGGGGTGGGCGTGGGTGCCTCAAGTGCCATTGCAATTTTCTGTGCCACTTGTTTGTATGTCACCCTTAGCCATATTTCCACACTCATCATAAATACCATTTTGCCTTCTTCCTTTTCTCCAGAGAAGAGCTCCTCATCTGACACCTGGCTGAGTCTACATCCCTCTGCTAGCGCTATCACTGCCCTCCACGCTCTTCCTTCTCTGTCTTGGGCATGCACTGCAATGTAATCAGCGGTTGCTATAATGCTCTCTATGTCCACTGAAATCACCTTTCCTTCTGGTTCGTTGGCTGGCGTTTCTGGTCTAAACAAGTAGGCTGCTGGCCTCCTCCAGATCTTTCCCTCTATCCCTGGCATCCATGCAAATGCCATGTCCGTCCCGTACTGGAACAGTTCACCATCTACTGGCTTAGCCCTAATCACTGTCTGTCCACAGTATGCCTGCATGATCTGTCGCGCAGTGAGCATGTTAATTCCTGGGGTGGAGCAAATTATGCCGTCCTCCGTAAAGGAGATCGTCATATTCAACCTGCTCATTATGTCTCTCCCCATTATATTTACTGGTGAGGCCCTAGAATATAAAAGTGGGACTGACATGTCATAATCCCCTATTGATAAGGGAATGTTATCAGTAAAGGGAACTAACCCCCTAGCCCCAGAGAATCCTTGGGTGTTCATGGCTTCACCTGACATCTTAAATTTACCTTCCCTTATGCAAGACCGGGTCGCCCCGGTGTCAACAAGGAATCATTTTTTGTCACCTATCGTTACCTCTATGCGTGGTTCCTCCGCACTGTTAGGTGTTACCGACAGGATGGCACACACCAAGGTCGTCTGTGGGCTGTCCTATTGGGGGTATAATGATTGACCACTTCCCGTGTAAGGGTTGTGTCCCAGCACTGTCACCCTACCCAGTTGTGTTTGCTGTAGTTGGGTATTGGTTGAGGTTATGTTATGGTCTTGGACTTGTGCAGGTGGCTGTACTTGCTGTGCTAGGTGTTGTTGTGTAATCGCTACCTGTTGTTGAGGCGGTGGGTATGTCCGTGGCTGTTGTTGTGTCACTAGTTGTTGCTGTCCATTTCCCTGTTGCAATGTCTGCTGTTGCTGGATGCCCTGCTGTTCCTGTGGGAGCTCTTGTTGTCCCTGGTCATTCCACAACGGTGTGCCTGGTCTCACTCTACACGTACGTGACATGTGACCCACCAATCCACAAATCCAACACACCGGTGGTTCCCTGTTCTGCCATGGAAAGCTTCCTGTGTTGTCCTGGTATACTGGGTACCCGGTGGGGTAGGAATTTCTAAGTCCCCCCACCTGTTGTTGTGTGTTAAATCCGTATCCTCTCCCTCTCATTACTCCTCCCCTTCCCCTGTTGTAATTATAATACCCAGTTCCTGGCGTTGAGTATCCTCCTCCCACGTTAGTCGTGTATGGTTGGAGTGACGGCATCTGTTGTGTTACAGTCTGCGATGATTGTATTTGGGAGTGGTCTTGTGCAGCCACTACTTGTGTGGGGCTTTGAGTTATTGTGGCAGGTGTAGTTATTAGTGCGCCTTCCATCGTGTATTTAGTGAGTTTCTTCTGTACCAGTTTAGCCTCTTTTGTTTTCCTATCCTCTTCCTTTTTTTTTCATTTTTTCTTGCCATGTCCTGCAATGATGCACTATAGTCAGTTGTATTTCTGGCCATGGTTTTGCTTCCATCCCCACTACTTTCTTCAGTTGTTTCTGGACTGCTTCTGGGAGTCCCTGTACTAGTATATGATAGAATATTGCTGGTGTTTTGTCCCATTGTTCTCTAGTTTCCATACGCCACTTCTCTTGGATTTCCTGGATATAATCAACAGGATCTTCGTTCTCACGCATCTTGCGCGAGGTAATAGCTCCTATGTCCGATGTGTCCGGATACTGTACCCTTAGTGCCTGCCATAATGCATGTCTGCAGTTTGCGAATGGTGCCCCATCGTGAGATGTGTTTGTTATTGTGACCCCGGGGAAGCCCGCTCTCTTCCAGATGTCATCCGCAGCATCACCTAATATTGATATTAGAAGGCCCTTTACATCTCCCACTGCCAACTTCTGTCCTGCGGTGTGTTTTTCCATTTCATATATCAATTTACCCGCACCTCCACTTAATGATGGGAGTCTGCACTTTATATTTTCCTTGTCTGCATGCTTCCAAGGGACGTATTGTGGTCTAACCCCTCCCCTCTCTAGAAGAGGCATTAAGTTGTGTCCCGTTTTACCCCCTGGGTTCCACAAAATCGAGTCCTCACACCCCTCCTCTTCTTCCGTCTCTTCTACATCGTCAGCTTCGTCCATATTTCCCCTTGTCTTTACTCTTTCTCCTCCACCACTTCCCCTTCTTTCATCATTTCCTTTATTTATTGTGGGCTTGTGTACTCGCTCTCCCTGCCTGCGTCCAGGGAGGTCTCTAAGCCTTCCTGCATAGGGTGTCAGTTCGTTTGTGAAGGGCGCGAGTTTAGATGGGCATGTTGTACGCAATGGGCGTGGGATGGTGGAGCATGCATGACGGGACGGTGACGGCGTGACTTCACATGTCTGCCCCTCCGCCATTCCATGCTCCTCCTCCTCCTCCTCACTTCTCTGCAGTTCTTCCTTTCTCCTGCAGATCCATGGTGAGTCTTTATTTGTCCGGGTGGTGTATAGTTTATCTAAGCTTTCCCTTTCACTGTTTCTTCCTTCCTTCTCCATTCCTTCCTCTTCCTCACTACAAAAGTCATTCAGGAATGGCAACCCCCAAACTGTCTTTTTCCCCCCAATTGTTACTGTTCTTAAGTCTATTAGGTCCGTTCCTCCCTTTTCTTCTTTGCTAGTCGCTCCCCTTTGTGCCGATGTTGTTGCTACTTCTGTGCCTCTATATACATTCCTCCTTACTTCTCTCCCCCCTCCTATCTTCTCTTTTCCCTTCATTTCTCCCCGCTATTCCTCTACCAATTTCCTCTCTTTTCTTTTTTAATTCTTCCATTACTTCACAACTCATTTTTTCCAATATCTTTTCATCTTCTTTCTTCCTTTCCCATCTCTCCCTCTCCCTTTCTAATATACTCTCTATCATCCTCCCTTCTTCGTATTTCCTTGTCGTTTCTGACAGTAATCTCCTCTTCCATATTGCCATTTCTTTTTCTTTCTCCTCTTCCTCTTTTTTCCTGTCGCGCAGTGCTGCTCTTGATACCCTTTCTGCCACTGCCTTTAACCTTTCGGCTTCTCTCCTTTGCTCCTCAGTTCGTTCTCTCATTTTTCCCAACTCATTCTTACCTTCTTTCCTTTCCCGTGCTCTCTCTCTTTCCCCCCTCTCGAGCTGCTTGATCAGTGCATTCTGTTCATCCCTTAATTCTGCTAATCGTTCCTCCAAGGTCTCTTCCTTTTGTCTTAACTGCTCTTCCCCCTTTCCTTTCCCCTCTTCCCCTTCCATTTCACTCTCCCTTTCATTATCCTCCTCCATTTTCCTCACCACCTCCTTCTCTTCTCCTGTTAATGAACCTCGTAATTTTAATAGTATCTGCGCAGCTACCCACTCATCATTTCCTATGTCCGTAGTCTGCTCTTCTTCAGTCCTCCCCTCCCCTAATATCATCTTCCCATGGGCTTATCCCGTTCTACTAGTCCGCTCCCCTCCCGTGTGGCCACCTGTGACTGTATATGGAGGCGGGCTGTATGCCGGGTTCGGGTACCCCTCAGCCGCCCTTAATTGTTCTCTTGCTATTTCCCCTATTTCTCTTAAAGGATACAACCCCCCTCCCTCTGTTTTCACTACCTTCGCTAAAGGTATATCGTCGCTCTGTTCCTTTTTTATTTCATTTCCGGTTGAGTTGTTACTCTTTTCTCCTCCCTCTTGTCCTTTCCCCGTGTTCTGTGTTCCTTCACTTTCCTTTTCCCCATTCTCTCCCTCCTCCTTAATCTCCTTATCTCCCGTTGTTTCCCCTACAATGAACATTCCGTTCGGTCCTGGTCGGGACCCTTGGAACATCCTCCATAAGGTGAACACCTCCACGTGGTGCGTTAACTTCTTCCCCTTGTATGTATTGTGCAGATGGTTTAATAATGAGTGTTGGGTATATGGATCGAAGCTACCATTAGGCGGCCATGGTGTTGTCATTTTGTTGTCCGTCCCCTGTGTCCATTCTATGCTGTACTTGATCAATTTCTCCCTATGGGGTGATAGTGTTTTGCATATGTGTTGCAGCGGGGTAGTGATGGTGTTGCCCCACCCCCCCGATCCTGTCCCGTATGACATAGTAGCGCTCCACTTGTCACCCTTCCCCTATTTGGTAGCGGTTATCTCACTAGCAGTTTACAATATACAGCCTTGTATCTTTACCTGGCCTCGTAAGTTTGGGGACTTGCGAGAGTCCGCTAAGGAAAAATTAGTAAAATATAGTATTTACATTTGTATATTCTTTTCTTTCCTTTCTTCCTTTATACAACACCCTTATGGCCCCCTGCGGCCGAGGCGCACGTAGCCCCCTGCGGCTGCGTGCCCCTTGTGACGTTCTTATACCGCCGTCCTACTTTCACTCGCTCCTCCTCCCTCCTCTGCACTTGCCGTGGCCGGCGTTCTCCGTGCGCAGCCATGTACCTCCTTTCGCCTTCCCCCGATCAACTCATTACCGTTTACCTCCGTTTCCACGCCCTTAACACAGCTCTCCTCCCCGCCACTCAAAAATAAAAGATGCCTGGTTCTCGAGATGTCCTATGTAAGCCCTGCTGGTGACGTCACCGATCTCTTCAGACTACTGGTAAGTTCTTCATATATTCTTTAAGTCCAAAATACACTCGCAATCTACCCCCGTTAACCCCACAGCTGTCTTCCTGTCACTCCTGGAACAAGGTAATCAATAATATAATCGGACTGCGCACGCTGCGTCGCCTCGCGTGTGATACGCCCCTCGACAGGAGGGCTTAACCAGCCAATTATCTTCCGTATTGGGCAACTAGCTAGCTACCGCCTACAGGGAAACGTCATCTATCTATCGAGTTTCCAGCTCGAACAATATGGATCCTCATCTACTCATTGATCAATAATTGCCAAATCGTAGGAAACCGTACACACACACCCTTACACGTGGTCGCGACTTAGGCCAATCAGTGTCTATGAGCGGCCGCACGTGATGTTTTCGTGCTCCGCCCCCCTTCTCTCCCGTAACGTAGCGGACTGCTCTCGCACTCGTCCGGCTACCATTCATTTCATTGCCAACACTAAATTATCAAACCTTTGCCGCGCACCTGTGCAACACCTCCCACCTCCCGTATTCAATTCCTCCCCGCTCCCTCACAATTTCACATTGCTTGTTGGGCGTGGCATACTCACCAAGTTCTCTTGATGCGGGGCCGCTCGACTGCGTGCACCCCTCCAAGCGGCTCGCCACCTCCCCTCGTCTGGACTACATCTGGACACTCGCCAACCGCGGGCGGGATACTTCTCAACCGGCTCCCGAGGGCCAATATCCGGATTGCGCTGTCCGGTCTTCTCGCAGTTCCGCGACGGTCCTGTAGTCCTCAAAAGGGGGCGGCGGCAGAGGGGGCCGCGCTGCCGGGCCTCCTCGCAACGGGAGCATTCGGAAAAATAAAAATTAAAGCGGACCTGAAACAGATCTCAGCAGTGCCTCCAACTTGTCGGGGTAAATTCTCCCGGGGTCGGCTGGGCCGTCCGCGGACCTCCGGGCAGGGAGGCCCCAACTCCTCCCGTATATCCCAAAGAGATAGAGTATGAGACACACGCAAGAAGCAAGGTGATTCTGCTGTTTATTAAACAAAACGGCAGGGATGGCCAAGGATCGTACGCGTCCGTCCTGACACTCTCTCAGCAGCGTGGGGCTCGCAGGCCCTTTTTACCTTAGCATGACACGCTACTTGCGTCACCTTAGCAAAATTAGCAAAAAACCTATCGCCACTCTGGATTGGTTCCCCGAGTGGTAGGGTTAGTATAGCATACATATAGAGGACGGGGTGATTGGTTAAGGGTCAGTCAGGTGGTATACTTGGGTTGTCCCTTCAGTTTGATACATAAAAATTGTTACATGAAGACCCCTGAGGATTGGTCAATGTTAATGGCGTCAGTGATAAGGGTCCAATGTTCTGATTGGTTCACCCGCGAGCCCCCCAGTCTGGGACCATCGCTGTTCCCAGCTCGCGGTGCACCTGTCATTTGCAACAATGTTTCACTATGGGTATGTGCAGACAATGTGAGGATTTATTCATAAGCAGGAAGGCCGACTACTCCCACCGCCGCACATGTCCATTGAGTCGCTTAATTGTATCTGCCTGTGTCTTGAGACAGGGGGATTCAGACGCCTTGTTCCTCCTGGGCTTGGCACCCTATAAAGCTCGGCTTGGTCACGTGAGGTGGGGACCGTGGTTGAGGCAGAATTCTGCACAATTAATATTATATTTCTCACTGTGTGCCTGGCTTATCTTGCAGGTGCGACCTTGGCGTCGGCTTGCGGAATGAGAGTTTGCAACGTTGTGCCCTTGAATGTCTGCTTTCACTGGGCTCATTCTGCAGGGTCAGCAATCGAACCCTTGCTCATTTAATGTTCATGGAAGCTTTTGCTTGCGGCCTACTTGGGCCTGGTGCATGGGTGGAACCATTTGATGCAGAGCACTTTAGGTTACGGTATCATATTGCTCTATCCCCAGTATCGTGTCTCCGTTATATTCCTCATTATGGTACATGGTTTTAGAAGAAGCGTGAGCAAGCCTTTGTAGATAAGTTCATTATGCGTCTTGCGTTTCTGCATTTGAGAAGCCTATGTTAAAAATAATAAAGAGGCACGTCTGTGGGTGTGTCCGTCGCCTACGTCATAGCACTGAGTATGTTCTTCGTGTGGATTGGTGTGGGAGTGTCCGGTGTGTATGTTGCACGAGTGTGCTGACCGTTAGCTTGGTCCTCATGGCATCTCTAACGATGTGTTGATTTGGTGCTGGATGGTTTAGTCGAGTTCATCCATGCCGCAGGTGTCGGCATGTGCAGGGCAGGCAGGTGGGCATGCGGGTGGGCATGCGAGTGGGCACATCCGTACGTTCTTGTACCAGGGTATTTGGTTGTCTGGGAGATGGGCAAACTCCACTCGTGGCGGGTGTCTGGGCCGTGATCCTTTAGGCCATGGTTGAGAGGGGATTGGTGGGAGCCTTTTGTTCACTTTTCCCACTTCATAATGTATATATAGCCTATTCCCTTAGCCAATCCCTCAACCCCATAGGTTTTTGTAACCAAGACTGTAATGTGACGTCAATGATGACGTAGTTTCTGTTTTGAAGCCATTGGCATGTCCGAGAAAGACTGAGAACTCCAAGTGTTTTGCTTGTATGCTGTCCCTGCTTTATGTGGATTATTAAAAAAGCAGGTTTTGCCATTTACATTGACTATTTTCGTTATTGAGTCTGGGATTTCCCAGCCTACCATTTCCGCTAAAACAGGGTTTTCCGGGACCATTATTATGACAGCAAGCTCCTCACTCAGGTGGATGAATACAAGAGTGACACCAGCAGCAGAGACTACACGCACATCACCCCCCCACCATCACTCCTAACAAGGTGCCTCACCCGTGCTGTGCCCAATTGCCCAGTGCCTGTGCTGTTGCTTCCCTCAGAGCCCACTCCCAGGCTGCACCACCACCACAGCTTGTGGGGCCATCACAGAGGGAGCACCCCGAAGGACTTCACGAGTACCTGCAGCACCAGTGACTCCTTATCAACACTGTAGCCGAGGTAAGGTGCAGAATAACACAGGAGCATGCAGGCGTGTCCAGCCACCTGGATATCATAGACAGAACAGGCAAATACATGAATCAGAACATTTTCGGGCTGGGAACATCCTTTGACATCACGACTGAGGCTCACGTGGGAGTGTAGGGGAGATTCGACAAGCTGCTGATGATGCATGCCACCCCAGATGGTGGAAATGCTGTGCAGGTGAATGTCACTCTGCTGCACGTTGTGAGGTGTAGCGTGGCACAGTTTTTCTTTTTTTAAAAAAAAATGTATATTGTTTTTTTGCATATTATAATCATACCAACAATCAGAGCAACGGGCTCCATTACCATGTCACACATTACGAACAATAAACTTACCCCACTCCCACAACACCCCCCCTTTAACTGTTGCCTTCACATTAGTCTTAATAAATCACAACTATTGCATCAATAACCTCCACTTGTGCATTTTCTTTCCCTCCTGTCTTTGCAAACATCATTACCATCATCGCTATCCGTCTTTGTATATCTATCCCAGGGTCTACCTTTTGCACTCTTAGCGCCATCTCCCACGTCCCTGTTTCCACTGCACACCATTTCTCCAGCTCCTTCCACAATTTGTGTATATTCGGTTTTCTCATATCTTTCCATGGGTAGCGTGGCACAATTGACCAAGACACAGGGAAAGTACACACCTCTAACTGTCCCTATTAGACGCACTCTGTACCTAGTACACAGTGGTGTGCCACCTATCTACGAAAAGGATAGAATAAGGAAATAAGCTGCCCCGACTACAGCTGGACGATCTCTTTTTCCAAAATGAGAGGCAAAAGAGTCTTCAGACGTTTAAGATGGAAATATATGTATTTAACAGTTTCACTGACCTAGAAATCACACCACACTTTACCGGTAAAGAGTCAGAACAGTGTGGGCCCATTTTAGCTTGCTGAGTACGGTTCGACAGAAATGAGATAAACCATTTCAGGGATTCCTTAGAAACCTGGACCACTGTGGTCAGTCTCGAAATAAGGATGTCAAAGTCGACAGTATCGAAGGCTTATAGCACCCTCATCGGTAGCCCTCAAAATTACGTCTGAAACAGTGACAAGTGCAGTTTTGGTACCATGTCCTGGCCTGAAACCCGACTGATACATGTGAAGGGTTCCTGTGATCTTCCAAGAAACTCAATAGCTGTATGGTAACAATTTTTTCAAAGGTCTTAGAAGGCCAAAGAAGGCCTGCAATGGGTCAGTCATTTGATAGCATCTTGTGGTCTAGTGTTGTCTTTTTGAGTAGCGGAGTAAGGTACACATTTTTAAGATCCATTGGGACGCATCCTTGGTGTTTATAAAAGGGGAAGTTAATTCACTCAATGCAGACACAGGTTGTCTGCCCAGGTATGCTAGAAGAGGGTCGTAGTTCAAATTTCTCAGTTTTAGTTTAGAAATGAGATTGGTAACTATTTCTAGGCTAACAGGAGAAAATACAAAGCAGGGTGATATCAAATTGACTACAATTGTGGCATCTATGTCTGGCGTGGGGACAAGCCGGCTAACTAGCTGAGAATCAAAGTTCAACTGAATAGAGTTTATTCTATCCATAAAAAATTACATTGAATTCATTCACCAAACTAAGCGATGGGGGAAGATGGGGTATAGTCCATGCAGGGAGGCAAAGTTCTTTATGACTGTTAAAGAGCTTTTGATCTATTGTTGACAAGATCAATCTGATTCTGAAGACACAAGCATTTAGCTGAGATGCTACTTTTTTCATAAATATTCAAGTCTGTTATTACAGCCTGTTGGTCTTTGGGATCTCTACTCTTCAGCCTTTTCTTCTCCTTCTTCCGATAGCCAAGGAGGTGAAGAAGCCCTGGGATGACCTCAGGTGGGTCACTGGCATAAAGGCACCATAAAGGCACAGAAGCTGCTGAACGCAGGGTCAGGAAAAACATCCTGACCCATGATACGGGCCCGCATCAGCCACCTGGAACTCCGAGTCGTATGTCGGATTTGCCCGGTGCACTACCAGAGGCTCTCATTCATCGATAAGCCCCCGCATGTACAGGTAGGTGTTCCCTGCCTTATCTGCCACTATTGCCTATTGATAATCGTAGTGCTATGCCTATCGTTCCCTGGGTGTGTGTGCCACATGGATTTCTTCATGACACCCCACACTAAGAAGCATTGCCTTTGTATCTGCTTGCGTCATTGTGCCTCGTGTGTGTTGCCCGTGTGGACATCAAGTGTGCCCCACATGTCTGTACATGCATGTCCCTAGGTGTGGGCATTGTGTCATGTTTCCCTTTCTCTTCTTCTGCAGCCTCTATTTCCGGTGACCCCATGGCCCAGGATGACACCCGTGTATCAGAGCGGCAACCGACCCACAGGCCACACACAAGGAGGAGTATGGTAGAGGTGGACATGCCAGAAGTGGAGGCCCAGGTGTGCCACGAGGAGGCACAGGAGCCGCAACAGACAGGGCATGCAGGCCCATCTAGCCCCCGAGAACCTACTGTGGCTCTGTCTGCCGTGACCCATGTGCCTCCTCCTGCTCCACTTGTCCCTCCACCCCTCATCCGTGTGTCCTCCACCCAGCTGCATGAGGCCAGCTCTCCTTCCTGGACTGTCTCACACCCTTGTTCCCCTGTGAGACCTGCCCGTTTCCAGAAATTGGGCCAGCACGAGTGCACAGGGAGTGTACCCCTCCTGCTGCAGGAGGAGAGCGTGCACTACCCATTGTGCCACCCAGACCATCAGTGTTGATTTTAGCCCAGCCACCTATAGTGGACACTGTCTGCACCCCAGTGACTGCTGGCACTGCACCTCCCAGGGATTCGCTGCATGTCACCATGGATCCGGTCCCCATGCCTGGGGGTGCCAGTGTCGGCTTTGACCAACAGTTGATGGGGGTCATGCATGAGATGGCAAGGGAGGTGAAGGAATCAAGGCAGAGACAGTTGCAGGAACAGAGGGCTTTGAGGGAGGAGGTAGCACGGCTGGGTGCTGACTTGCGGGCAGTCAGAGGGGAACTGAGGGTCACAAAGGATGCTGTCTGTGTCATCCAACAACATCTATCGCTGACATGGACAGCCCCCTCGGCTCACAGGTCCCCTGCAGTCTTGGCCACTCTGTGGCCCGCGAGGACACATTTCGGGCCCCTCTATCTCCTTTTCCTCCATCAGGCCAAATGACTGGCACCTGCATGCCGAGGTGAAGGAAGATGAGGTGGAGGCTGTTGTCGTTGGGGACAGTAATTCTGGGAGGTCAGAGTGCGAGCAGTGAGTTATCCTTATTTACCCTATTGTGTCCATCCCATTTTACTCTCCCTGCACAGTGTGCCATCTACATTGTTTGTTATTCTTCACGTTTATGTGGCCCACTTGTACTACTGTCTCCCTCTGTGAAATACACCTTCACTGTGTATGTTTCATTTCCCTGCACTTCCTTTTCATTCATATATTCCCTGCCCATGTGCACCTTTTTCACCATTGTTTTCCGCACCATACTGTGCCTTTTAATACACAATACATAATTTTATTCCTGTGCTATCCATGACCCGTGCCAATTTTGTCATGTGTGTCTACCTTGTGGCTATGTAGATTGTGGTGTGTAGGACAATGTCTGGCCTGACCCTGCACATGGTCATTGCGGGTGTGTTCTTTGGCATGGCATTGTAAGTCACTCACATAGGTCACATGTGTGCACGTTTCACTACATGTGCACCTTTGCATGGCTCGTATGAGTGATTGTGTCATGAGGCACATGGGAATCCAAGTGTAGTAGGTGAGTAGTCCTGTGCCAGAGGCAGGGTGTCCACTCCATTGATGATGTGGATGTCAGGACATGCAGCTGTTGGGTGTGTGATGTGCAGGCATGGGTGTGTTCTGGCAATGAATTCGTTCATACATCGGTTGCAAGTCATCTTGCGTGGTTTCCACACATGGACGAGACAGTATATGCAGCAACGGCAGGTCCCCATCCGGATGGGTCAGACGCATTGTATTCCATTTGGGTGGGTGAGGGGTGTGTGAGTGTGAAACATTGTTTTCTGCCTCACAGGAGTACAAGGGTGAGCATGGACAAAATGTCTCACTCAGCTCTCACAAACCAAAACACAACACAATCATAAAGACGAAAGAGGGACATTTAAGAGATATACCTCCTTCACCTTTTGTGGTAATGTGGACCCAGGGCAGTCTACATTCCTAAGAGGGGTGAGAAGGTTAATCAGTAGTGACCCAAACAACTGTGACAAATCTAGCGATGCCGTCACTGCTTCCCTGGATGGAAGCTTCCCTTATGTGGCCAGGGAAAGGCAGAAGCTACCTGACTCTGAACTTGGGGGTGGCTATCTGAGGGAGGACCACATGAGGGAAGACAACCCTCTGGGAGGCAGAGTAGACTCGCTAGGTCAAAAAAGATACACACTTTCCTTTGCCTCTGGTAACACCCACTTGCCGCCCCTCCTGTGTGGCATATTGTGATGTAGGTGAAAAACATTCAGTCTTGACTAATCACTAACCATACTTACATTCCCCTTTACTTAATACCACTGAGACAATGAAGAGGACTGGAGTAATGAAGATCACTAGACTTGGAAAGCAAACAACGCGTTCTAGTTGTTGGAAAAGTTTAGCAGATGCTGGAATGTTTAAATGCTCCACACCTGGACAGAAGAGGAGACTCACTTCTCCTGACATCGGTCGGGACACCGAAGGAGAGCAGGCTGCAGTGTGGAGCAGAGAAGCTGCTGGAAGTGCCATCCAGGGAAGTTGGCAGTGGAAGGTTCGCATGCTACTGCCATGGACAGGATGAGCTGTCAAGGTCGGGGAACGAGGCAAAGCAGGAACGTGAGAGCTGACTGGATGCTCTTCCAACCAACAAGCAAGCAGCAGTTAGAACGGTGAGACGCAAGGGATGACAAAGCCGCCGACGGAGACCAGTAAGCCCAGAGAGAGAGAGATTCGGGCACTGGGGATCTTCATGGCAGATGCTGTGTACCGTTAATGAACCTGGTAAGCTCAATGAAGGGAGTTGAGATACTGGGACAACTGAGCCAAGCGACTAAGACTACTGAAAAGGGGCACTGACCCAATATATGAAAAGGATATTTAATGAATCTTGGGACTGGATAAAAGAGAAGGTGATTACTGATGAGAAGTGTGAGTCCGAGTTGTACACAGAAATACTGACCCAAAATAATAATGTCCTGGCAGGAGAGTAAACCAAGCATACAGCGAGTCCGAGAGCCACACCCAAGTAAAGAGATAAGAAAGTTCTGGCATCAGAGTAAACAAGGCATACAAGTAAGAAATCCCTGGCAAGAGAGTAAACCAAAAACAAAAAGGTGATAGGTGGAAGGTTTCGAATCTGAACCAATGCCTTTGTTCTGGGCAAACTTCCACGCCACCGTTTTTAGCCTGTCTGCGCCAATGCAAAAGGGGTCCAGCCATATTCAAATCTGTCAGGTGCTGCCACCTATCGGAGCAGCCCTGCCCAAACTATTAGGTCAGGTCCCCTGTGCACAGAAAAACAAGCAACTCCAGATATGTTTCAGCTTTGTTGGGTCTCCTCAGTGAGGTGCAGCTTGGTTCCCTATGGCGCAGCAGGCAAGGGACCCACGTCTGGGCATATCCTCTCTCACATAGGGAGAAAAACTAAAACCAAAAAAGTGATGGCTTGATGATTTCAAATTAATCTGAACCACTGGCTTTGCTCTGGGCAACCGTCCAAGCCATGGTTCTTTAGCCCGTCTGCGCCATTTCAAAGGGGTCCAGCCATATGCAAATCGTTCAGTTGATGCCAACAATGGGAGCAGCCCTGCCCAAACTGCTAGGTCAAGTCCCCTCTGAACGGAAACATACGAAGCCCCAGACATGTCTCAACCTTGTTGGGCCTCCTCAGTGAGGTGCAGCTTGGTTTCCTATGGTGCAGTGGGCAAGGGACCAACGTCTGGGCATACATGCCCTCTCTCACATAGGGAGACAAACTAAAACCAAAAAAGTGATTGATGGAAGGTTTCAAATTAATCTGATCCACTGGCTTTGCTCTGGGCAACCTTCCATGCCACAGTTTTTTTTAACATATCTGCGCCATTGCAAAAGGGGTCTAGCCATATGCAAATCAGCCAGGTACTGCCACCAATGGGAGCAGCCCTGCCCGAACTGCTAGGCCAGGTCCCCTCTGCATGGAAACACAAGCAACCCAGACATGTTTTGGCTTTGTTGGGCCTCCTCAGTGAGGAGCAGCATGGTTCCCTATGGTGCAGTGGGCAAAGGACCAACGTCTGGGCATACCGTCTCTCACATAGGGAGACAAACTAAAACCAAAAAATGGATGGGTGGAAGGTTTTGAATGAATCTGAACCTCAAGAAGGAGCCTTATTAAAAGAAAAGTCAGTTTCCCTACATCAACAAAATGAGTATCACACATCAGGATTTTCTATGGTGTGCTGCTAAGGCTAAACATATTTTCTGTCTGTTGTTGACACATACATTTTGTTCTGATCTTTTCACCCTGTAATGCTTGTTCACTGTGGTATACATAGTTTGCGTGGCACAACACCTGTAGCATTCTCACCTTTCTGTGGGGATTATATTGATCATGTGCAACAGCCAAAGTTGAAATACATATTAACACATGTGAATGCCCCGATGGTTCAGAGGATAGTTCAGTGTGTTAAGCACTCATTGCAGAGATATGCATTCATATGCAAGATTACAATACCAAATTCCAGCAAGGCCGACTCAATGTTTCGAATGCATGAAGTTGCTAAGCCTGCATGTATATGTACTTTGTTTTACAGCACCCCAGGTGTTATCATCACCAATGTACCTACACCAGATAGCAGTTGCTATAGAAACACAACATAGCGTCAGTATGGTGAAGGGTCTAGAAATTGGTTTGTTTAGATGGGGAGTTGTAAAACCTAAGCAGGCACCTCCAATGATGACAATACATTCCAGACTGTGGAAACAAAGCGTTCATGCTTGCATCCTGGCTTTGCCAGCAGACGATGCAGTGATCCTGGACAAATCTCATATCACTGAAAGTACTGTACTGCCTACGCTTATCAGGGCTCTCTGCAACATTCATCTCCTTCTTAGTTATCACACAATTGTACTCCTTCATCAGCACAACTTTGTTTATTTCATGTGTTACTTGTGCCAATGTCCCCCATACTGACATCCCATATATGAGGGGTTGTTCAAGCTCTGTCTGTCAACATTTTTCTCAATCTCTCTTGGCTCTTGGCAATGCATGTTCCACGTTTCCCCCCAACTAATATCTCATGTCAGGAGAATTGTAAAACTCTTGTCTCTTTGTTTCTCTCACAATCTTATTTGGCATTGCTGGTTCCAGGTCAGGAGAAATGTACCATGTTAGCCTTATCTCTTCAGTTCTATTTGGTCGTTATTCGAAAATACTTTCAAACTTTGCGTGTCTGCACATCCTGGGGCCCCCTATGCTTCTAAGCTGACTCATTGGTTCACTGTGCGGCTGCTTTGATGTGCTTGCGAGAGGCCAGCTTCCCCTTCTGGGTAAAGTCTCCCTAGGTCCCCACGTCGGCTCTCCTGACCTTCACCACCAGTACCTGCACAGCTCTGCAGGACTGCATCTCCTCAGACCTCCCGCCGTGGACCTTTCACGTTCTCTCCCCCGGAATTCATCTTCTCTGTTCCTGAACACCACAAATCTGCTTCTGGCAGATGTTTCTCATTCTCCCCACCACTCTTTGTGGGATTTCCTCTGCTGCCGGTCTCGCTTCCTGCTTTGCGCACTCTGAGGCCTTTCATCTCTCTTCTTCTTCGGTCCATTTGCTGCAGGTGATATGGGGATTTAAAGGGCCCACGCAGTTTTGACTAGGTTTGTGACAACTACACTGCACATTACTCTTAGTGTCACATTTCCTCCACATGAACTCCTGGCTCCTCTTCCTCGTCACAGTACCTGAGGCTTCCTGGAACTTGGAGTCCAATGAAGTTTCAGTTGATTTTAAGACACAGTTGTATTAAAAATACAATCACTTTCAACGTCAGATATTTCATGTGTTCTAGTTTTACCATGTACACATGAAGATTGAATAGGTTTTGTTAAAGCAAAGAGGCCTTCCGAGTTTTACAAATAGATGGTTCTGAATAATAACAGCAAGCCATTAAAAACTCTGGAATAAAGGGATGTTCCTCACAAGAAAGCAATGTATACCACCTCTCTCCTGTTGGAGTCAACACTTTCCGATGACAGCCTTCTCTACTCATGTGATCCATCCTCAGATTCCCACCCCCAGGGTCACGATCAGGTAGTGGCTGCCTTCCCCTGGCCTCATGAGCGAAGACTTTCAGGATTCATCACAAGAGGCTGTTTCTTACCACCACTGACTTGGTGTGCGAAGTAAGTTGCAGTACCCTGTGCAATCTGGCATTTGGACGCCTTGATAGTCAAGCCAGCCTTCCGCATGGCTTGAAGCACCTGTTCCAGGTGGGATAGATGATCTTCCCAGGTGTTGCTGAATACAGCAACGTCATCGAGGTAGGCGATGCTGAAGTCTTCGAGCACTGTTAGGACCTGGTTTACCATCCTCTGGAAGATGACTCAGGAATTTTTTTGTCAGCACAGCATAACAGTGAACTGCTAATGCCCCTCGGGTCGAGAATGCAGACCTCTCCTTTGCAGAATCGGTCAGACCGACCTGCCAGTATACGGCCATGAGGTCCAAGGAATTCATCAACTGGGCAGTGAGATTAGCTCGTCTGCCCGATGGATGGGGTGTGCATATGTCTTTGTGATGGAGTTGAGCGGCCAATAATCTACGCAAAAGCAAACCGCAGACTTTCCTGCCTCTGGACGTTTTAGGCACTGCAGGAAGGTGTAGAGTGACCTAACAAGGGAAAAAAGGCATGGTACACACGTTTGTGAGAAGAACAAAAGCTTTATTTTGTATACAAAAAAAATGGGTGACAGGGTATTACAAGTCCATTGCCCTAGAGCTCTCTCTCCTCTTCAAAGCGAACAGCACGTTTTAACTGTGAACATCTTCATTCATGACGTGTACAATATTCAGTAGTCATCCCCCACCTTCATTGGTTACCACCTATTTACATGCCAATAATCACGTATAGACCCCTAATTCATTGGTCGTATCTTCTCTGACTCTAGCATCTTCACACGTGGGTGACAATCTCTTCACCTTTGGTCCCTGTAAAATGATTGCTTACGTTTTTGAGGACACAGGCTTGCCCTGAGAAGTAATCACATGATGTGCACCTGGCCGGCAACATGATCTCAGCAGATAACTTTGAGGTCAGTCTGGTCCTTGTGAATAAAGCATCCCTTTTCTAATCCCAGACACACAGGCGCCCCTACCCTGCCTCCCCATCGTAATCTTATAAGCATTGGCATCATCGTTTGCACTTCCCGGTACAAGTCACAGACTTTATTGTCTTCTGCTCCCCACTTGTCAGGTACCCCTCCCAAGGGGCATGCCTGGGTTTCCTGCAAGTCCCACTAATCAATCGGAATAGTAAAGGATTTGGGAGTTTTGTACATGGGCATCTAGTAGTTTAAATGGGATGGCCATTATCTTGGGGGTACTGGTATCCTAAATCTCTGTTTGTGTTTTGGCAGCTCAAGACCTCTACTCTGGCTGCCAGGGGTTTGTCCTTCACAACCAGACGCAGCCCTTACTCATGGTGGGCTGATCACATTCCGTTCTAATTTTGCAAGCCTCTAACAAGATGTATATATGTATGTATTTATGTTCTCTGCTTCACCTGAGGTGGGTGTGGAATATTCAACCACTAGACCTCATTGTTCCGTGCTCCCAGCATGGCCTGCGAGGTTTCAGGCCTACTTTCGAATATGGTGTCAAACACCCATTCTATATGTATGTCTTGTGCATTCAATGTATTCACCTAATATTCTATGAATCTTGTGGGTAATTTTCCTTATAAAGTCCAATAATCAGCATGCTCTGGGTCATTCACTGATTACTGCAAGTGTCTCCCCTCCCCCTGTACCTGCTTATGTATATTTCCAGCATATTAATATACTTTCCGCAATCCTAATCGTGACAATAGATATTTGTCTGGAATTGCTTTAAGCAGTTTGGATGAATCTTATGACAAGTAATTCGACCTCTTCTTTCGGATCTTCAGTGAGCGAGTTCTCTTCACCCATGTGGAATGGGTCGGAACTTGATTCTATTGCTGCCTGCTGGACTTGGATGCAATTGTTAGGTGAACTTCGAGCAGTACAAAGATAGCTGTGTGCAATGTTTTTAGTACCCAGGTGCCTTGCCAGGATGGTGGGAGATGCAGGTATGCTTGCTGGCTGCACACCCAGCAAAGATCCATTAGGGATGCTGTTCCTTTTGCAAGACCTGGAAGGAACAGTGTTTTATTGCATTTAACATTTGTGCGCACAGGAACTGTTCCGTGACCTCGGAAACAAGACTCATATTCTTCTGCTGCGTGGACCTTTACCGGAACTTCTCTCGATGCATGTCAATTTTGAAACACACGTGGCCCATATTGTGTGTCAGTTCTTACTGATGTTCCAAATCATCTCTTCTCTAAACCCTGCTAACCCCCTGCCAAGCAGCTCACCAATACCTTTTCCCATCTGTTTGACACAAACATCACTCCTTCCAATTTTAGCATGGGTCGTGGCTTAAATTGGCTTAAAGTGCTATTTTCCTTCATAGTTATCCATTAGTACAACCTGTAACTTATGCCCCTGGAACAGACTGAAAACCTGACACAGTACCAAGTGAAATAAAAACTGGACTTCCAAGGACGACATTTCCTGGGGTACTAACATTTTTGGCCCCTCTGAACCATGGGGGAGGAGGGAGAAGACATACCAGCACCCGTTATACCTCTGTTTCTCCACTGAGCTCATGTGGTTGTAGCTCATGTTACAAAATTCTGGATGGTGCACATCAGACATTGTATCAAGAACCACTCCTTTGTACTGCGTGTACTCATCTTCTTCATCAAATCCCCTTTTCAACAACCGTTTTAATTGCCATAACACTGTATCCTGTGCATGTGTGTGTTCTTCTAACATTCACTACAGTATTCATAAAATCATCAGTAGGTGTGGTGAAATCAAAAAATACTCTATTTCCACATCCCCCTACACTACACCACCACACTCCCTTTATATGTCCTAACCATATAAACTCACTGGACGAATACTAAAATATGCCTAATAAAACCTACTTCCAAGATTTTTAAAATGCAATTACTGAAAAAAAGCACAATAAGTGACAGACATGAACAGGACGTTAATACAATACTACACACATATACATATAAAATCAACAGCTTCGTAATATACATGTAAGAACCCATGTATAACAATGAAGAAGTGGTCATATATCTTGTTGCCGTCTTTGTATCAGTACTCACAGAAAAAACTCAGACATTATACTCAAAGAAGGAGGCGGTGTATGTGGTGCCTTCCAGACCTTCCAGCCTTCCAGTTGTATCTAATACCACAATTGCTTGACCGCAAGTGGAGTGGCATACACTACCCTATAAGGTCTGTTATAGCACGGCTCACTTCACTTATGGACACAATTCTTAACATATATCTTTTCTCCCGGAACCAGCTGAATTGGTGGTGAGCTCAGAGGATCTGATGCACCGATGTTGTCCTCTTCCATTTGTGGTAATGCAATCGGTCGAGAAAGACATTTTATAACCTTTGTTAAGGTTTAAACTCATCCCCTAGAATTGTTGCAGCCATGTGAGCATTAGATGCCTACGCACAGGGGTTAGTGATGTGTGCATTCATCTCCCCAACACTATCTTGTGAGGGGAGAGGTGATGGTCCTTACAGGGCTGCATCCAGAGATTGAAAAGGGCCAAAGGCAAGCAATGGACCCTATTTTTTTGAAGTGTGACACACAGCTTTGATAACTTATCCTTCAAGAAGCTGTGAATCCTTTCAACAATGCTGTTGGCCTGGGGATGATTAATGGAGCACATTTTATGTTTAATCCCTAAAAGAGCTGCAATTTCTTTAAACAGCTCATTAAGAAGTGGGTGCCATGATCAATTTTAAGAGTTTTGCTCACTCCCCAACTGGGGAAACACTTCTCCAACTAAGAATTCGACAGCCAATTTGGCATCAGGATGTGTGCATGGATAAGCCTGAATCCAATGGGAGAAAGGACATACCACAACTATGAGATAGCAAAAGGTATTACACCTCTCTCTCATATCTGTGTAATCAACATGGAGATCCCGAAAAGGCCAGTTGGATGGGGAAATGTGCCGCTCAATTCTTTTAAGCTGTACCCAGTATGGTATGTCTGACAAACCACGCAGTTAGAGGTAGACATATTTAGGAGTTCCTGAATATTTGGTACATAACAATCATCCTGTAAATCGGCAGCAACATGCTGCTTAGTCATTTGTGAGGGGTAGTGCTACTGATCAAAGGCTACTAAAACCAAAACTTGGGGCATGACCACTTTTC
Source organism: Ambystoma mexicanum (assembly GCF_040938575.1). Lineage (NCBI taxonomy): Eukaryota > Metazoa > Chordata > Amphibia > Caudata > Ambystomatidae > Ambystoma > Ambystoma mexicanum. The sequence goes on along the minus strand of NC_090930.1, from coordinate 287,679,804 downwards.
CAGTACTAACTTGTCTCCATACTAGGTTTGTAGGAGACTGTGCACACCCTCTCCTTTGCCATAGTAACCTTTCACTTTGAGGAGCTTGAGCATGTTATTCAATTACCTTGGTAATGGGTAACACTGTGTACAGGACCTGTACTTGCAATTGCATACCAACAAGTGCTGGATGTTCATGGATATCTGGCACTGGTAAATATGCAGCCAATATTGCTGCTGCGTCTGCTGCTTCGTTACCATGAGAGATAAAGCCTTCTCCATTAGTATGGTCGGCACACTTGACAATTGCAGCATGTGCTGGCTGAAAGAGAGCCTGGATAAAAAGGTTGCATGCTGCATTGGGGATCCATCATCTCTCCGAAACCATCTTCTCATCCATCTCGACAATCCCGAATGAACGGTTGTCATAAAATATGCTGAGTCTGAATGAATCATTACTCGGCATCCTTGTGCTTCCTCTAGCACTTCAATAAGAGCGATCAGTTCTGTCCCATGGGCAGAGTAATGCACTGTTAGCCTTTGTTGGACAAAGACCTTGCACTCTCGATCAACCAATCAGACCACTGATACCCCTGTATGTCACTGGCCAGTCTCTTCATCAATAGTCAATGACCCGTCTACAAAGACCTCCTTCCCCTCATTTGGGGCATAGTCTCATGCTTTAGGAATTTCATTGTCCGTTCCTTCATATGTGAATCAGTCATGTACGTCATCATCTTCAGTAATGGGTTCTGACAAGAAGTTGGCAGTGTTCACTGTTTTACAATGGAAAATGTGAATGGAGGGGCTGGAGACAATAACTTCATATTCCGAAGCCCTCTGTGTGGTTAATGTGGATTTGGACCTCTCAAGTAAATCAAATATTGCATATTCTATGTATACAGTCACTGAGCACCCCATGACAATCGTGGCTGATTACTCGATAGCGAAAGTAGCTGCAGCTAACGCTTGTTCACAAGGGAACTGTCCTTGCATAACAGAATCTAACATGCCACTGTGGTAAGCCAATGGTTTATGGCCCATAGAACTGTGTTGCGCCAATGCTGCCGTTGTTCTTTGGCCATCAGAATGGGAGAAGAGGTACAATTCTTTACTATAATCAGGAGTTGCTAAAACAAGAGCAGTAGAAATAAATTCCTGAAAGCTGGTAAGCATTTTGTCAGTACAAATAATGGTAGTTTTAGTTTTTAGGGATTCTTTGACCTGTAGCAGTGGTCGAGTGTATGATGAATAGGAAAGAATCCACACCCTGCCATAATTACACAACCCCAGAAAATGTTGCATGTCATTAACAGTAACTGGCTGGGGAGTGGCATGCACAGCTGTTGTGCGTTCTGGAGTCACTCTTTTACCATTAACTGAAATCAATGGCCCTAAGCACAACACCTCCTGTTGGCAATACTGCAACCTTTCTCTATCCACCTTGCATCCGTTTTTGGCCAAAAGCTGCAATAATGTGATGGTGTCCTCCCTACACTGTTGTTCAGTGACATCATCAAATCATCCACGTATTGAATGAGGGTACTATGCACTTGAATGTTACCCTCATTTTCATGCAAAACCCTGTTAAAAATACTGGGAGACCCACTGCACCCTTGTGGAATCCTAGCATGTTGGAATTGCCTCCTGGCAAATGTCAATGCAGTGAGGTATTGAGAATCAGGCTGCAATGGGACCGAGAAGAAAGCATTTTTCAGGCCCACAACAGTGAAGTGTGTAGCTACCGGGTGGATGCTACACAATATCGTGACTGGGTTAGGAAACACAGGAAATTCTGCTTGTACCACATCATTAAGAGGGTGTAAATCTTGAATCATTCCCCAACTTGCCCCTTTTGATTTATTCACAAGATAAATAGCTGTATTGCATGGAGAATTGGACATACTAGGATACCCTGGTGTAAAAGGGCCATGATGGTGTCATAAATTCCCTCTTCAGCTGCCTTAGATAAGGGCTACTGTTTTACTCTGAGTAACACTGTGCCTGGCTGCATTGTAATACAAATGTGTTCAACACTCCTCAGCAGTACGAAATCATGAAGGTTACTTGTTCACAATTTGTCAGGTACCTGAGATAAATCTTCTTGGGCAAATGAAGGGGCACTCCCTACCAATAACATTGGATATGGAACGTGTTGATACTGTATCATTATTTCACATGGAATGCACACTTTCAATATTATCTATCCGTCGCTCTCTTTGTTCTTCAAAAAGGTCCTCTTCAGTTAATTTTCTGAAGGGCTAGGTTGGTTCAATACACAAAATCATACAGCTCTCTCCCCTGTCTGGGTCTGTAGCAATCAACACAATCCTTTCCTTCAACACTAATTCTCCTTCTATGTCACGTATTATGATAGTTCCTGCAACAGGTTCTTGGGGTTGGGCAGGTCTGAACAAAAACTCAGAGGGTGCCCACTGATACTGATTGGCCAACTGCGGTATTGCACTAAGGAGTACTGTGATCCCATAAATGACCAAATCCGGAGCTACTGGTATTCCTCTTGCTACTGCTTCACTTCCAAATGCATGTATGATCAACATGACCCTCACATAACAGACACCAGGGGTCGAACACACCACACCCCTCTCGGTGAAAGAGATGGTCATGTTGTGTTTACTCAGGCTGTCTCTACACAGTAAATTAATGGGGGTCATAGTGAAAAACAACAATGGGGCCCATATCACCCTGTCACCTATTTTAATGGGTCATTCTTTTGTGAATGGAACAGATTGTGCAGCCCCAGAAAATCCCTGCATGTCCATTACCTCACCTGACAAAGGGAATCCTCTCTCACTAATACATGATTTTGTTGCACCTGTATGCACCATGAATATGAATGGTGTGTTGCCAATCTCCACGCCCACCAAGGGTTCCTCTTCTGGGTTGGCAGTGACCGATAACACTGGGCATGCTAAAGCTCTCTGTGGGCTGTCCTAATCTGGGTATGTATTTGTTCCTGGAAAAATGAATGGATTTTCTCCAACAACAGAGGCTCCTTGGTAATTCGTCACTGTGCCATCGGGTACAGCGTTATTATTCTGCACTTGAACTGCATATGTAGGCGCACCACCAGAGACTGACACTGGCAGCTACGGAAATTGCAGTGGGAGAGTAGGCGAGGCTATAGGCAGAAGCACCCTGTATATGACTGCTGGGGTGCTGGCAGATAAGACAGAGTACAGGGGGTACAGAGCCGGGCCTCCCTGTTGATATGGCTGCGGGTAGGCAACTACTTGTCTGCTCCTGCACTCCTTAGAAAAATGGCCTATCCGTCCGCATGTCCAACACTCTCTCGCTCCTCCTCCTTGTGGACCCATTCCTCCAAACCCATCTCATCCTCCCCGTGCCCCTGAAAATCCCCCTCTTTTATTTATTGTTTATGTATACAGTGCTTATACATAGGTGAAGTGCTTCAAAGCACTCTTCCTCGCTGATACCCCCTTGGAAGCCCCATTGGTACTGAGGCAGGTACCCACCGCTACAATCGTATTCACCTCTGCACCCAGGTGCCACACGTACATCTGCATGGACTGCTCTGGGCTCTACCTGTCCTTCTGTCTGTCCTGAAATAAGTGTACCATTCAGTATCGCTTTTGTTAACTTTTCTGCACCAGTTTTGATAAATGAACAGGATTGCCTGTTCCAATGGGTCTCTCGTCTCTGCCCTCCACTTTTTTCTGTATTTTCAAAATATACTGTGCAGGATCCTCATCATTCTGCATTGTCTGCTACATTATTGATTGAAGGTCAGGTGTATCTGGATATGTGTGCCACAGCTCTGCCCATACTTGTGGCCTAATGTAATTAAAATTAAAAGTGATAGTTTAAATGTGGTTACATCCCTGTTCAAGCGCTCTAAGTGAAAAAAGATATATATATATATGATTGTTTAAATGGTTAGGTGTCCAGTTTGTTAAAGCAACATACACTGAGTTTATACTTCACACAGAATGGCTGAATTATGCTTCACACAAGCACATATAACGTATCCTGTAATAGCTGTGTTTGTACGTGACATGTGGCAAGTACAAATTGAGCATTTGGTAAGTGACTCCAGTTTGAGACAATTTCAGATAAGGTTAAGATTGTCAACTGCGTGGCCAATAGTTTCACCCATCCGGGCTTTGTCAAGGCAGTTTATGATACGTTTTTAGCTTAGCGCAATATTTTGGAGTCATATATTTATACGTATTTCATTTTTATCTCATGAATTACCACAACCTAATATCATGATACAATTAGTTTTTGAGAACCCAGGGAAAAAGGGAGGGATGAGGAAGGATAAATATACAAAGGGAAAAATGTAAAGACGTACAGTTTGAAAGCTGGAGTGAGTTTGAGTAATTTTAAAAATACTTCCAAAAAATTAGAACACAATGGTTGTGAGCGTGTTGCTGTGCCTAGTGGTAATGCTTTCAAATTGAAAGCTGTATGATCCTGGCTAGAGCACTAGTATTATCAAGATTAGATTATTGCAAAGCTCTATACAGTGGAGCTAATAAAGCTATCATCCAGAGGCTACAAACTCTTCAAAATAATGCCCTGAGATCAGCATTAGTCATCAATAAAAGAGAGCATATCTCCGCTACCAGAAGGCAATATAAATGGGTCTCCACCTACAATAAAATCCTGCTAAAAACTGCCTCCTTGACCCACAAAGCACTAAATAATGCGGCCCCAAGCTACCTGTCAGACAGACTAAATAGAGGAATGACTCTCAGACCAACTAGAGTTGGCAATACCAATTGTCTCGTGGTTCCTAGATCTAGACTTACCAAGATCTGCAGTAATAGCTCGCCTGTGAAAGCGCCTAAACTTTGCAATTCCTTCCCATATGAGCTCAGAGCTGACCAACCATATTTACACTTTAGAAAAAACTATATCAACTTGCTCAACTCTACTGATCATTAGTTTCCTATCCAGTAAACATACTGCTTTCTTGAATCCTACTTGTTATAATATGTACACCTGTCTATACCTTGCTCTGTATTCATACCAGTAATTAGATTGGCCCTCATTACGACCCTGGCGGAAATCGAAAAACGATGGCGGAAATGCAATACCGCCATCGAATAGCGCTCGGTGCGACTATGACCCGTCACCGCAAAGTACGATGCCATTAGCGACACCGTAGTGAACGCCAACGCTAACTGCACCAAGTACGCGCGCGCGCGCCATGCCAAACCGTAAATACCACCATGGCGCAAGGGTACGCGAATTCCGACCCTAGCGGACATGTACCTAACGCCATCAAGCACGGCGGAAAGTACCATTCCGCCATGGTGAGAAGTACGGCATCGCGAATCAACCGTAAACGGCCCCACTGAGTGCCTGTACACCGCTCCCTGTCCACAAAGTACAACTCCCCGTAGGTGCAATGAAGTCACAATGCAACCAGTGAAATGTACAAGTCACCCATGCATGCCAACGAACAAAAGAATCACAAGAGGGGCCAATGGGAGCTGCAGGGCACAGATGGCACGAATACAGAAGCCATTCCAATGGACATGACCACAGTCCCCCACCAAGAAACGCACGCAAACACAGGCACCTGTGACCAGCAATATTCCGAAAATCACATCATTCCACCAGTCCACCTGGCTGACCGGCATCTGTTACACAAAACCTAATCCCCCGCCCCTGAGCATGACATCATTCAAACAGTCATATTGGCAGCCCTCATCCCTGACCTCACTGGGCTTCGTAGGCAAACGCGCCCAGCACAGTACCACGCAACTAAACTCCGAAGCTGGAACCCAATGCAGATCTCCTCACAATACATTGCTCCCCAAATAGGAATATGCCACATCACTTGCAAAGAAGAACGCCACACGGCCCATATCAGAATAGAAATTTAATGCACAACAAAATCACCAAGCCCATACAGCCATTAGGCCATGAACTCCAAAACACATTTCACCATTGTGGGCTGCATCCGCAAGAAATGACCAGCTACTACTTGTGTGACGCCCTGTTCCATCATGGTACACAGAGCCACATTCACGTAGGAAAAGGCAACATGGAAGCGCACAGAACCGCAGGGCCGTCCCAATGGGGAGGCACTAGTCCAGCTGAAAGGCCGAAATGTTGCTCCGAGCCACTAGTACTGCGTAAGGGCATGTGGCCCATTGGCGATCGTCCCATAAGATCGTAATGCTGCTCCACTGATTAACACGAAGCAGCAGGTGTCGGGAGTAAAAGCCATCTGCAGGAGTGGCATACAGATGGCAGTGGCAAAAGGGGAGGAGATACCTGTCAACCAAAAGAAAAGAAAAAGAACAGAATGGCCATCAGAACTACATTCGAACAACTCACTTCAATGATCACACTAAATCCACAGCCATATGCATGCTAGCCCACTCCAAAGGATCATCACCACCCCAAAACCACTTGCGACTCATAACTATCTATATCGAGGTGTAAACACCATCACAAACGAGTGTACCTGTGCATGCGTCTGTGAAAACAGAATCCATCTGATGGGATTGTTAACGTGCATGGACACAAGTGTCTGAAGGCGCGTCGAGACAGGGAGGCCTCAACAAGGCCAGATAGACGATGGTCCCACTATGGCAGCCCTGCATCACATAGCGCAGGGGAGGCGGACAGATTCCAAGAAGCCCTGTACATGGCAAACTCTGTATCAAATCATCTGCCCATGCATCCATTCATCATTCCCTCATCCCGGTATAAAAACGCCTGAATATTTACTCACATAACATTAGAAATATCCATTGAGTCTGTGCGTTATGCAGCCTGCAAAATCCACAGTGCCCCAGCCCGTAATTCCAGTGTTGTGAAGTAACATGTATTTGGGAACGTCCGGCCTCATCGCCCACGTCGCTATTGCGCATCCCAAACTATTCATATCAATCATTGCATCCTCGCCATGGCCCCTGTCTCAAGGACATTGAACAATAGAACGTTATATTTGCAGTCAGACCTGTGGGCATCTCCTCACCGCTAGCTGAAAACCGAAAGCGCCGCCCTTCGAATTCCTCATTTGCAACATCACGTCGAAAAGGCATCTGTGGCCGTTTGAAATCACAAATTAATCCATCTAGTGCGGCCGTGTGTGAAAATGGCAACTGCCTTCACCCACAAATGGGACGCCCCGCCCGTCGGTGCAACTCGGTACAGTGATGCATGAGGGCCCACCGTTACTCGAGTACTACGTTCCACTGACCCTTCATAAGTCTGTTCGCGACTGCAAAGATTGTATGTGAAACAATGGGACCATAGCCGAATGTACATATCAACCAATGTTACACGGCCATCGGGTACAAATACATGATTGCAATAGCAAGATGCCATTACTCGAATTGTAGCGTTGTGTGCGGGACGTGCTCGGCCAAAGGGGAGAGCAGCTTGCACAGGTGGAATGAATCACCACAGGTGGAGGCCATACAGCCTGAAAACACATAAATTGCACACCCAGTCTCCTCCCACAACCACACCCACTCCGAAATGCTACCGGCAGGACTCGCGATGTTGGCCCTGGGGGACCTGATAGCACTGCAAGTACTCCAACTCCAAGAAGAAGACGAACACCAACTACAACCGGCCGCACGGAGGAGACGCAGGAGGAGGAGGAGGCCAAGGCAGGGCCAGCAAGGGCCGCCAGCACAGCCACTACCACCACGCAGGCAGCCCGCAATCCCACGCCTCCGAGCACATCCGTTCAACCTCACTGATGAGCAGATCCACACCCTCTACCGTTTGGACCGGGACACCATAGCCGCCATTGTGGACATGACACAGGCTGACCTTGTCAGCATGATAGATAGCCCAACCGCCATCCCACCCCTACTGAAGGTGGTGTCTGTACTCCACTTCCTGGCCACAGGCACCTACCAGCACACAGTCGGACAGTTGCATGGCATTTCTCAGCCACTGTTCTCACGGACACTATTGCAAGTGCTCGATGCCCTCCTGCAGCACGCAGACGACTACATCTCCCTACCACGCTCGGAGCAGGAAATTACCAACACAAAAGTGGGATTCCATGCACTTGCCGGCATACCGGGTTGCATTGGTGCCATCGACTGCACCCATGTGGAATTGGTCGTCCCACATGCCATGGAGGCCCAGTACCGCAACCGAAAACAATTTCATTCCCTGAATGTACAAATGGTGTGTGACTCCAACAGGATCATTACACATTGTTGTGCCCGATTCCCTGGATCAACCCATGATTCTATGGTCTTGAGGAACTCTACAATACCACGCTACATGGAGCGACACAGATCCTGGCTACTCGGTGAGTCTCATTTCATGCATGATGATGTGGGGTATGTGATTCGGCAATGACCTGGCAGGAAGGGGGGGGGTGTGCGTACGTAGCAATGGCATTCCACATCATACGTTTATCGTCCACATACAGGTGATGCTGGATATCCACTGAAGAGATGGCTCCTCACACCAGTCCGGAACCCACGGGACCAGCATGAGGAGGACTACAACCATGCCCACTCACGTACCCGTGTAGTCATTGAACAGGCATTCGGCCTACTGAAGACTCGTTTCCGCTGCCTCAGCAGGTCTGGCGGGGCACTCCTGTACCGCCATGAGAAGGTTGCAAAGATGGTCATGGCATGTGTCATGCTCCACAACATGTGCGTACGTAGAAATGTGCCCATGCCCCCTGACGCAGAACTGCAAGCACCTGAAGATGGTCATGATGAGGGTGGGTATGTGGCAGCACCTCAAGGAGTCTGCGAGGCACCGGAGGGCCGTGACATTCGTCAGCATCTCATTGATGCATGCTTCTAGCACTCACGCCTGGCGGCTGATACATGGACACGGTACTCGTGGCACTGTGTGTGTCTGGTACATGCACAATATGGACTGTACGCCTATGATGGCCTAGTACACAAAGATCAATGTCCACACATCTCATTGGTTGATCGTGCATTGTTTATGGCATATGTGATATCATGTTGAACACCCTATCGACCCGCCACCCAAGTGAGCCCAACACACCCCCTCCACCCTCCTACCTCCCCCCCGAACACCAGTGTCCAAAGATGCTCATTGTCAGTGGGCAGTCGCTATTGCAAGCCCCCTCTGCGGGTATCAGGGGCACCCCTGCCTGTGGAGCGCAGGTTCCTCCCAGATCTACGTTGGGGGCTGCCCTGGACGGAACTTGCAACGGATGATGTCTCTGCCTGCTCACGTCCATGCATGTCCCTAAGGGTTTGTGAGAGCTCAGTGAGCACACGGCGCACTGCGGCAAGTTCGGCACATACGTCTTTGGACGTCGCATGCAGTTCCCCCCTCAGGCTCTCGGTGCTTCTCTCCATTTGGACTCTCAGGCTCTCGGTGCTACTCTCTATTTGGACTCTCAGGCACTCGGTGCTACTCTCCATTTGTGCCCTTAGTGTCTCTGTACTTCTCTCCATTTCTGCCCTAAGTGTCTCAGTTGATGTTTCTATGTCTGCCTTTGTGCCCCCACATTCATCGGCATGGTCCTTGAGGAGCGTGGCCAGTTGCTGCTGTTGCACGATTAACTGGTCGAGGGACTGTTGCCTCTGCTGGGCCATGGCCATTTGCGGTGGTGTCACAGAGGGGCTGGTGACCTCATGTTGCCTTGCCACAGGGCTTGTGGGGGATGGCCAGTCGTCGTCTTGTAGGTGCCCCTGCGTGGTATCCTCATGTTGTACGGGATGGGACAGACAGGGGGATTGGGACAGGTCATGGATGGATCTGACTTCGACATCCCCGTCTTCTGTGTCGGAGCATGCTGCCATCAATGGGGTGTCACCTATGGTGCTGCTGCCACCAGAGGCAGTGCCTTCTGTGGCATCCATTGGGGGGACCTGTGGTGGTGCTGTTGTGGGCATGCTGGCTGCTGGGGTGCCTGTTGATGTTCCCTCCTCTGTGCTGCCACCTGATTTGTGCTGCTGCCGTGTCTTGATGCGTGCAGCTGAGGTGGAGGGTCTTTGGCCGTTGGTCTTGGCCCTCTTTGCAGGTGTGCTGGTAGGGGTGTCCTGATGCTCGTCGTTTGGATCGGACCCTGTGGTGGAGTAAAGGAGGGCGAGGGTTATTAATGGGTCTGTGGGAATTGGAATGGCATTGTATCACATGCATTGGGGTGGTACCTGAGGGTGATTTGGGTCGGGGCCTTGGAGGTGCTTTCATTTGTGTGTGGAGTGAGGGTGCAGTTGTTTGGCAGCCTGCAGTTAGGGTGTGCCTGCTGCACGTGTAGTGGGTGTTTTAGGGGTTTTTAATTATTTATGTATTTATTGTGAGTTTTAAAGTGCGCTATCAGGCCAATGTGTGTGGACGTTCTCCTGGACATTTGTTTCTGTTGCACTATGTGGACACATGGTACTTCACATGATTGGACATTGTGGATTTAGCTTTGTTTCATTTGGGCCACCTACCTGATTCTTCGGATGTCTGCACTCCTTTCTCCATCCCTCCGACTCCCTCTATGCTCTCCATTCCAATGGTGGAGGCACAGATTTCTTCCCAGGGGGTCAACTTGATGGGTGATTCCGATCCTCCCCCGGTGGCTGTGGCAATGTTGCGGTTGGCAGAAAGTATGCTACGGACGCGTATCCGCAGGTCGTCCCATCGCTTTCTGCATTGCTGTGGGTTGCGGGGTGCGGTCCCCACCGCACTTACCCGCTGTGCCACCAGAGCCCATATGGCCTTCTTGTTCGCAAGTGCCGTCCTGGTCATTTGCGTGGAGAAGACGACGGCAGCATTCTCCTGGAGGGTCTCTGTTAGCACGGTGAGTTCCTCACGGGAGAAGTGGACCTGCCGCTTGCGGTCGCACGCTTTCTTCGCTACTTTTCCCATTTTTCTTGGTTTTGCTAGGGTGGATGACGGGTTGGGGTGTGTTTCAGGGTAGTGTTTTTAGTGGTTGTGTGGAATTTGTGGTTTTATAGGTGTACGGCGGGATGTTTCCCGTTCCGGGCCCATGTTTTTACTTCAGTTTCCGTATATTTACGGTCACCTTACTTTCCGGTTGGCGCTCACTGCGGTGTCCGCTAAGATGGGTGGCGGTATTGCACCTAGGGCGCCGTACGGCGGCGGTGTGGGCCGTTTTGGGGTCATTTCCGCCATCGCGGACTTTGCACTTCCGCCATGCCGTGGTGCTCGTGCCCGATGGGTCGGAATGGGCCGCACTTTGCTCCATCGTGCAATGGCGGAAACGCTATTTACGCTGTGGCGGTCCGGTCAGTCACTTTCCGCCAGGGTCGTAATGAGGGCCATTGTATTTTATGTCTTGATTGTAATACTATGACCTACTTGTAACCTGCAAGCTGTGCATCTCCCTATTGCTGCGCCCTGTTACCCTCGGGTTTGGTGCGCATTAGAAATTAATAATCAAACAAACAAGTGGTTGTGCAGCTAAAATTAAATTGTTATTTGTCTGTATTACTTATGTCCAGGAATGGACTAGTCTGTCACCTTTAATATAGTGCAGGTAAGGTTCACATGTTTTCTGGGATTGTTTGCCTAAAAATGCCAGAGAAAATATTAGTTACATGGTGTTCACTGGCAGAGGTGCTAATTGGAGAGATGTGATAAAGGGAACACTTACTTTGAATAGGACTCTGTGCTCCATTTATTTGTGTATAAAGGTATCTGCCCTTGGTCAGGCCTTAAGAGGTTTGAGTTGTGCAGCCATGCGTGTCCTGCATGCTGGTTCTAAGGACCTATGAGGGTAAATAGTGTAAATACATTCTGCTCATGAAATGGTTCATAATTTGCAGGCCAAATGGACAAATGCACTGGCAATATCACGGGAAAGAATAGCATGTGGTGTGTTGGGATAAATGTTCATTAATACCCCATTGTGGTGTGTTGGGATAAATGTTCATTAATACCCCATAAGGTATGCGGGTGCGCAGTGGTTCGAAATGTGGGTTGGGGCAGCGCGTGGTTTAAGATTGCATAAGTGTGGTTCCCAGATCAAAGAGGAGAGTGTGAGTCGGCTGGCTAAGGGAAAGTCAGAGTGATGGGTCACATTTAGAAATACGGGAATCGATGATTTAACAACCTGTCGGGCATTCTCATGAAATTTGCCAAACAGCAGCACTTCTTAATGTACAAACAGGAATGAACATGTGCCGTAGTGTGAATGGGGCTGTAAAGTTTTGGCTAAAAGCATGTTAAACAATGCAGCATCGCCAAATGTTGGTTCCCGATGGACGACGGTCTTCAGGATGTGTGGTCTGGAAATGGGTTTGAGGGAGATAAAAGGGTGGAAATGCTGAGTTTAGTTTGGAGGAGCAGGTGCTCATCTAACTTAGCTTTTGGTCTGCTTTGGATTGAAATGGAATCAGCGCTCCCATATGCTGCTGATGTGGCTCGGTGGTTAGTTTGGAAGTGGGGCATGTGATGCCCCAGTTGCTATGTAAACAGCTGTGAGAGCCTATTAGGCTGTTAACCATTAGGCGGATGCCTGTACAGCTCCTCCGAGTTAAATAGACGAGGCTGAGCAGGATGGGAGGCGTGGTCTATCAATGGGAACCTTTTACATAAATACATGACAAAAGTGGAGTTCTTAACAAATGCTGAGCCAAAAGTTGTGATTCGGGCAGTGTTAGTGGGGGTGCTCCCAGTCTGTCAGTGCTCAATAGATGTGGGGATAATGAATAACTGTATTAGAAGGCATGAAGTAAGGGGTTTTGCACCTTAAAGGTTTGTGGGGTTGTCCGGGTACCGTGTGCAGATGTCAGAGAGAAATTGCCAGCGCACAGTGTCAAATGTCTTGCATGGTGACCCACAATGCCCAATGAAGTGAAGGGGTTTATGGCAAAGGGTTTAAAGAGTGTTGCATAGGTTGTTTCCCTCCTCACGCAGGCATGCTTGCTCCTGCCAATATGCTAAATTCAGCAAATTATGAATACTAGTTACTTTTGAGGAAAGCTCTTGTTAAAAAGAGCTCCATCATAGCTATCATTAACTAACTTCACTCCCGAATACCCAGCTTTAACCCAAATGTCATCAGCCTGGTCTCCCAATTTGGAAACAAATACACTTTTTAGATCTGCTACAGCAAGAGTCGTACCGGGCGCCTGCTTCTCAAAGGCATATACCCATTTACCCACTCCGGCGGTGAGAGACGGGAGTGCCTTTATTAGATTTGTTTTGTCCACATGGGCTCATAGTATATACTGGGCCCTCACTGGCCTCTTATGTAATAACAGGAACTGTGCCCCCACTGTCTTAGTCAATATCCTCTTCCCGATCAGCAATTATCTATTTCTTAACACAGGTCCCCACAGCCTCTCAACTCTTGGGGAAATCATGGGTGGCTGCTCCTCTTCCTCCAACAAAGCCACGGTATCCAACTCCTCCTCCCCTTCTCGCATGGGATTGTACTCATCATCAGATTTCAGCATCCCATAATCCATACTATCTGCCTGCCTTCGCCTTCTGTCCTCCTTCACCTGTTCTATATGCTCATCCTTAAAAGCAGCACTATCTATGTAAAACAAGATATCTTCCACCCTCCATTCATCGGTCCCTATGGGTGCACGTTGAACATCCCTTAAATCTAACCTCAACCTGGCTTGTTCCTCTTCTGCCTTTCTCAACGCTTCTTCCAACTCTTTCTGTGGTTTCATACCTATGTCTTCCTGCGCTCTAGCTCTTGCAGCCACAGTGGCTATAGGGTTGGGGAGGTTATGGTACTGGGCCGGTATGAGAGATGGGGGTGCAGTAGTGGGCAAGGCCACATGCGCAGGATTTGTGTATCCTGATGCAGCAAGAGTGAGGTAAGACGATAGCAGGGAAGGAGGTTGGTCTGTTCTTGCAGCAAATTCTGGGTTAGGCAGTAGTCAAGCTTTCGGGGCGATTGGTGTAGCTACGATTGGGACACAGGTGTTGGGAGCCTCTTTAACCATTTTAGGGGGATCAGTAGGGACATCTTCCAAGTCTTCTACTATTTTCCACAATTCTAATACTTCCTTCCTGTTTTTCAGCATTTTCCCTCTATACCTACCTGCCAAAAAGGTACATAGGACTCAAAATATCCTTGTTGTTTGTTCCCTGTTCAGGCCATGGTTTGTGCATCCCTCTTTAAGTCTCAGCTAACCATTCTTTGTGATAGTATCTATGGATGGTGCTAACCTTACAGACTGCGCTCCTTCATACATATGCCACAACAGTGTTGTATTAATTCATAGGGTTTAAGAGTTGAGAGAGTGAGTAAATAAATATGAAAGACACCTTGTGAGTGTATAAAGTAAGGTTCCTGTATTCTTAAATCCAGCAATGGACAGAAGTATTATTTGCATACATTATTGTCTCAAAAAGAAAAGAAAAGATCCATACTTTGACAAACAATTAGTCATACATGGAGAGACTTTTGTCACACTTGGTTATTTGCACATATACTAAATATACATTTAGAAAAGAAACTTGGTCACGCCAAACAATTAATCATACATGGAGAGACTTTTGTCACACTTGGTTATTTGCACATATACTAAATATACATTTAGAAAAGAAACTTGTCACGCCAACACATGTTTCAACCTATCTAGGCCATCTTCGGGGCGAAAAGCTACTGATAATTCGTGCAATAAACATATTCAGTGGACAATCATAGTTTGCACAGAAAGTCTGGGAAGGGAACAGACACAGCGGGGAGGGGCGGGGAAAAAATGCAGGAGAAAAGCATGTATTTGGGTAAAGTGAAACAAGAGAAAATAGAAGATGAATATTAGGTGAAAGGTAAACTTAATCATATAAATTTACATTTCAATCATTAACTGTGATTTTAAGAATTGATATAGCTTTGATTATCCCAGTGGAATTCTAGTAGGCGTACTTAGATACAAAGTTAGTTAACAGTTTCCAACGTTTTTATATCTGCTATCCAAATATTGATAAGAAAGCAAAGGAAATAGTTAGCCTGTATCCACCAAGAACTGCGCGAACAAGTTGCCGTGACTATAAGGTCCTAGGTTTCATGCTTAATGCGCCCGTGTCTCAAAAGATTGAATAATGGTATAATACCTTATGTGTAAATCCTCCTAGCGTCCTTAAAACATATGCTCTCCTCTGATGAAAATGTATAAGGCTCATGGGCCGTGTAAAGTACGTATTTACAAGTGATCAGTTTCCTAAAGGAACAAGAAAAAGTGAGCCTCAATGATAAGAAGCCTGTGGAGCTATATTTCACACTAGTACTGGAGATATAGGGCCTCATTACACGGACGGTGGTAAGGAAATAACGTTACCGGTAAGTGAATACCGGTAATGCTAAATTTCCTATCCAATTACGACCCGGACTTGCCTCTGTTAGCGCCATCGTTAAGTACGGTGGCACTAATAGCGGCAAGTCCATGGGCGCGCGACCCCCAGGTCGGAAATAGCGGCATGTCGATAATAGCATCCCATCACAAGGTAGGCGGACATGGTAATAGCGGCATGGTATAGACCCCAAAACACCCTACCGCCATGGCGCTAATACCGGCATCTTGAACCACCCGTTAAGAGACCTGAGTAGTCCACCTGCCACAGGTGGACACATCCAGCACAGGTGTAGGGGATGGAGACTGTGGCAGCACAAAAGGGCACACCACACCCCTTCCCAGACAAAAATGCCTCCAATACTGCCAGCATTACATGGGCTGGAGGATGTGATTTTAGTGCGGCACCATCAACAGCACGAAGCACAGAGGAGACGCAGGAGGAGTAGGAGTAGGAGTAGGGCAAGACAGGCGCAGCAAGCACCAGCAGGGCACCCAGAAATACCACAGAACCAGCAGGAAGAGGACAAGAAAATTGCACATAGCCGTACCTGCGCTGTGATGGAGCAGGCATCCGGCCTCTACAACACACAGCACCGGTCCCTAAGCTTGCTGGGTGAAGCCCTCCTGTATGGCCATGACAAAGTGCCGAAGTAAACCATGGCATGTGTGTTGCGGGACTGAAATTACATGAGGCGGGATGTGACTATGCCACCTGACATGCAAGCACAAGATGAGGATGATGTGGTTGGGGATGAGGATGGCGCAAAAGGCCTGCAGGGACATGCAAGTGGCAATGTCCAGGCAGGACACGATGTGCGTCAGCATCTGATGCATCAGATTGCATGTCATACATGGTATGACTGTAATGGATAAAGATGGGTATTACTGCCCTGATGCATGTGTTCAGTCCCACAAAGAACCATCTCCCCAATACAGTACACACACACAATGATGAATGCCAAGCCAGTGTAAACTTTCAAACAGTGTATTGTGAACAAAAGACAACAATAAGTGCAGGGCCCCAACTGTGAAAACACCCTTACCCCCCTCCCCCCACAACACTCCCAAAATCACCCTTACCCCCCTCCCCCACAACACTCCCAAAATCACCCTTACCCCCCTCCACCCACAACACTCCCAAAATCACCCTTACCCCCTCCCCCCACAACACCCCCATGTGAGCCTCATGGCGTGAATGTGTCCCTATCCACATGTGGCACCCAGTCCTTGCTGGCACTAATTGCTAGTGCCTGCTCCGTCATCTGGTGGTTGTGAAGTGGTGCGCCGCAGGTTCCGCAGAGACCGGCGTAGGGGGCTACTTTGCCATAAACTCCCAGAGGAGGTTGGGCCCGGTTCTTCCTGGGTTGGGAGTGGGTATCGGCGCTCAATTGCGTCTGCTATGCGGGTCATGGCCTCCCTGAGTTGGGCCATTTCATTGCAGATTCGGTTGGTGCATTCCATGGCCTCCCTCGTCTGCTGTGCAAATGTACCAATGTCCTCCCTCAGGCGGCCTGTCTCAGCCACATGCTGCCCTACTAGACCAGTCATCTTGGTCTGCCTCTGAAAGATGGATGATAGGTAATGTCGCATGGTGGGTGCTGGTGGGATGGCTGATGTGCCTGGATCCATGGCACTTGCATCAGGTGAGAACACCTGGGGGCTCCATGGCCCTTCAAGGGTGGGGATGGGTGATTCTCCATGGCTACCCAGACCTGATGATAGCCTCGGGCTTGACAGTAAGGGGCGTGTTGGTCTGGGGCTCTGGCTTAGATCCTCAATGCCAGGTGCTTCCTCCTCATCCGAAAGTGGGGCAGTGGCCGCTGCCTCACCCATTGAGCTGGTGCCTTCCCTCAATGCTGCCTTCACTTGCTGGGAGACACACTCCCGTGGGTACCACAACGGCAGCAGACATGGCCTGTGGCTGCGTGCAACTGGTGCTCCTGCTGCCTTTTTCCCTGTGGTCATGGTCACTCCTCCTGGCTGCCCTTGAGGATGTGGCGGTGTCCCCTGTGGCATCCCTCCTGGGTTTCTTGCTGGATGTGGGAGCAGGTGTGGAAGTGCGTGCCTCCTCAGTTTCTGTGTGTGATCCTGTACGGGCGAGAAATGTGGAAAATAATCAATAATGGGTCAACCTGTCTTATGCTGAATGAATACGTCATGCCGTTCTATGCATTTAGGGCTCTTTAGTGTGGATGCAGGTAATGGGGATGTTGGGTGGGTCATGCATGAATGGCTCTGTGTTGAATGGGTATGTGGTGATGCATGCATGTTTGTTTGTGGCTTGATCCACGGCATTCATATGGACACATGATTGGGGGGACCATCACACTTCACTGTGCATTGTTTGATGCATACACTCACCTCCATCAGACGAAATGGCCACGTCATGCTCCATTTGTCCAACTCCCTTGATGGATTCCACGCCGATTGTCAATGCACAGGTCTCCTCCCACTCACTGAGCTTAATCGGCGATTCGCTGCCTCCTCCTGTGCCCGTAGCCAGGTTGCGGTTTACGGATAGGATGTTCCTTACACGTAGCCGGAGGTCGTCCCACCTCTTTCGGCAGTCTTTAACTGTGCGGGTGGTGGTGCCTACCGCGCTGACCTTGTGGGATACCTCTTCCCAGATGACCTCTTCCCAGATGGCCTTCTTCTTCAGGATGGTCTCCCGCCGCATGTCGTTGCAGAAGACCACCTGTGCATTTTCTGCTAGTGTCTGAGTGAGCATTATGAGCTCCTCCTTGCTGAACTTCTCCTTGCGTTGCCGCTCTGACGATTTTTTAACAGCCTTGGGCATCTTTACAGTGTCCTGGAAGGATTTCCGAACGTGTTTCCTGGTAAGGTGTCTTGGATAAGGAGGATGGCAATGGATTGTGTTTTTAAAGATGGCCGCCGTGCTGTTTCCCGTTCCTGTGCGATGACGCTATTTCCGGTTCCGCAAAATAACGGTCACCGCTATTAGCGGTCACCGCTAATGCCGATGTCCGCTAATTGCGGTGACCGCTATTTGCATGTGGCGGCAGGTCGGATGCCGTTAAGGGACTTTTTGGGGACTTTTGCGGCATGGCGGTAGGATCATTACCGGCATGGCGCTATGCTCGTGCCCGCGAACTCATAATGGCATGCAAATGGCGGCCTCCTGCGAGGGCGGACATGCAAATTACGCCATGCCGGTAAAATCCTATTTTTACCGCACAACGTGTAATGAGGCCCATAGAGTGTTAAAAAAATTTAACGAGATAACCCATCACCTCTTGTGTTTAAATTAACTTTGGGTGTTACCTGAAAGGTCAATGTTGCAGTTGCAAGTAATTACGGTTCACCAGCATTGGTATCTATTAAATATTCACGCCGTATTCTGAAAAAGGTAAAGGGTATGTATATGTAAAAATATACTTATTCATTTGCTAATGTTAATAGCAGGCGTATTGTCGTTGGGAGCTTACCGGCTCGGTTGTAATACTGCGACTGTTGTATGGCGCCGTCGGGCAATGACTGCAGCATCGGCGCAAGCTCACCGTTGCTATGGTGCCGTGGTGTGTGATTCCGGTCACGTGATGCATCACGTGACCCAGACACAAATTAAAGCCGCATTCATATTGTTGGAATTGTATACAAAAAATGTTTGCTTTGGGCCAAATTAGGGCAATATGCGAATAGGTGATTAGTCAAACATTAAACATACAGTATCTCTGATACCATAGTTGAGACAGTGTTCGTCCTCTACCAATGCGGAGGACCCGGCTGGTCATGTGATTGATCACATGTCTGCAGTTGCTAGACAACTATATCTAAACAGGAAGAGTTCACTGGTGTTCGTGTTATATTGTACGGGCATATTTACATGAGTTTCTGCCGGATACAGGCAAGACGAATCTATTAATTATTCATTTGGAAGTTGGCCTAATAATGTCACTCGGCCCATATTAGGTATATAATTATGTATGGGCAAATTGGGTGCAGTGAATAAAACAAATGAATCTAGCTTTCTTGTTAGACATGTATTTTTTATCATCCCAAGTACATTTTTGTTTACCATATAAACTATTTGATGTGCAAGCCATTAAATGATCTGACAGGCATGTTTGACTACATATCTCACATGAGTATTCCAGACATATTTTTACTTCATGTTTTCTATCAATGCAATTCACTTGACATTTGGGACATTGATTAGTGCAGTGTTCCTAAATTAGACATACTTCAGTATCCATACATTTTACAGAAAGACATTTAGCTCATGTTCCTTATTGTGACCGAGTCACTAACCTTCCCTATGTAACCATTCTGTTGTTACAATTTCTAGGGACGACCCAAGCATACCACCTGACCTCTTCTCTACCAATTACTAACTTTTCTATATGTGTCTATACTAACCCTATCACTCGGGGAGCCAACCCGAGGTGGCGTTAGGTTTTTTGGGAAGTTTTCCCATGTGACGCACAGTGAGGCGTCACGCAAGCAGAAAAAGGGCCTGCGAGCCCACTCTTGTCAGAAGTGTTCCCGGATGACCTGTGATCCCAGAACCTATCCCTGCCATTTCATCTAATAAACAGCAGTAACGCCTTGTTCTTGCATGTGTCTCATACTCATTGGTGACTGCAGGAGGAGTTGGGGCCTCCCTAGCCCCGGAGGTCCACGGACGGCCCTGCCGACCCCTGGGAAATCACCCGACAGGTCGCTGCAGGTTGGTGCAATCCCTCCGGATGTGTGGCCAGGCATCCTCCATCCTCGCAGGGGAATCTGGGTTCATGTCGGGGTAACCAATTTGTATAGTAATCTCATGACAACCAGACCCAAAAAAGGGTTGGTGCACCCTTTTCCGAGAAGAACAAGAGATTTATTTTGTATACAAAAGTAAATGGCTGACAGTGTATAAGTCCACTGCCGTAAAGCTCTCTCCCTTCTTCAAAGTGAACAGCATGTTTTAACTGTGAAAATCATCATTCATGAAATGTACAATATACAGTATTCCTCCCCCACCCTCATTGGCTACAACCTATTTACATGCTAATAATCACGTATAGATCCCAAATCCATCGGTCGTATCTTCCCTCACTCCAACATCTTCACACGTGGGTGACGATCTCTTCACTTTGGGTCCCTGTAAAATGATTGGTTAGGTTTCTGAGGAAACAGCCCTGCCCAGAGACCTAATCATGTAATGTGCACCTGGTCGGCAACATGAGCTCAGCAGATAACTTTGAGGTCTGTCTGCTCCTTGCAAATAAAGCATCCCTTTCCTCATCCTAGACACATGAGCCCCCATCCTGCCTCCCCATTGTAATCTTATAAGCATTGGAATCATCCTTTGCTTTCCCCAGTAAAAATCACAGACTTTATTGTGTTCTACTCCCACTTATCAGCTACCCCTCCCAAGGGGTAGGCTGTGGTTTCCTGCAAGTCCCACTAATCAATCTGAATAGTGAAGGATTTAGGTGTTTTGCTCATGGTCATCTGGTAGTTCATATGGGAAGGCCATTACTCTGTCAGGTGCTGGTGTCCTTAATCTCTGTTTGTGTTTTTGCAGCTCAAGACCTCTACTCTGGCTCCCAGGGTTTTGTCCTTCAAAACCAGCCACTGCCCTTACTCATGGTGGGATGCTCACATTCCGTTTTAATATGGGAAGGCTCTAACAAGATGTATATATGTATGTATTTATGTTCTCTGCTTCACCTGAGGTGGGTGTGGAATATTCAGCCACTAGACCTCATTGTTCCGTGCTCCCAGCATGGCCTGCGAGGATTCAGGCCTACTTTCCAATATGGTGTCAAACACCCATTCTATATGGATGTCTTGTGCATCCAATGTATTCACCTAATATTCTATGAATCTTGTGGATCATTTTTCCTTATAAAGTCCAATAATAAGCATGCTCTGGGTCATTCACTGATTACCGCAAGTGTCTCCCCTCCCCCTGTACCTGCTTATGTATATTTCCAGCATATTAATATACTTTCCGCAATCCTAATCGTGACAATAGATATTTGTATGTGTTTCTGTTCTCTGCTTTGCCTGAGGTGGGGGTGGAATATTCAACCACAAGCCCTTGTTGTTTTGTGCTCCCAGCATGGCCTGCAAGGATTGAGGCCTACTTTCAAATATGGTGTCAAAGACCCATTCTTTATGTAAGTAGCGCGCGTGCAATGTGTTCACCTAATATTCTATGAAGTTTGTAGATCATTTGCCTTATAGTTCTGTAATAAGCATGCCCTGGAACATTCACTGTCTCCCCTCCCCCTGTGCCTGTCTATGAATATTTCCAGCATATTAATACACATTCTGAATCTGAATCGTTTGGGAGGGGCTGGGACCTGAACGTGCATCCCAACCAAGGCTCAATAACCTTCAAGGCTAACATCTGGTAGACTTCCGCCTTGATGGCGTCTTTAACCTTGTCTGCCATTCTGTGATTCCTACAATTCACCAGCTTACAGGCTCCTGTGTTGATGTCATGGATGCACCAATCAATCTTCCCAGGGGTCACAGAGAACAGGCTGGCGCACTGATCCAGCAACCACTGGCAGTCGTGCCTCTGCTGCTCCGTGAGGTCTATCAAGAGTTAAACTGCCATCAGTGGCAAGCAACACATCAGGGAGGGGATCCCTATTCTCCTCTGTTTAGTCATTCATAACCACAGCCATCACAAAGTCATTGCGGCTGTAATGGGGTTTTTGCTGGTTGACATGAAAGACCTGATGCGCCTGCCTTGGGGTCTTCGTATCAATGAGGTAGTTGACCTCACTGATCCTTTCAAACACCACTTAGCGGTCATTCCACTTGTCGTGCAAATCACTGGATTTAATGGCTCCATGATACATACCAACTGGCCCGGCCTGAATTCCGTAATGGTTGACTTCTAGTCATGCCAATGCTTCATGAGCACCCGGCTGACATTCAGGTTCTGGGTGCTCTGTTCCCTGTACTTCTGGGATCGGAGGCCGTGCACCTAGTCCACTTTGTCATGGGAAGGAGTTTGGGAATTGCACTCCCATCCCTCATGGGAAGGCCAAACAAGAGCTCGAAGGGACTGAAACCGACACCGCTCTGTAGCACTTCACATTATGAGAACAGGAGGCATCACAGGAGAATATCCTATTTTCTCATGAGTGATTCTTCCAGACCACCAATAATGCCCTTGATGGTCTTGTTGAGCCGCTCAACAAGCCTGTTAGTTTGTGGGTGAAACGGTGTGGAGAACTTATAGGTAACTCCATATTCATCTCATGTCGGAAATAACACCTTTAGGGAAACCCACATGAGAGACTATCCCAATGAGAGACTTCACAACCACAAGAGCCTTGATGCTCTTTAGGGGGACGGCCTCAGGGTACCGGGTGGCATGATCAACTACAACCAAAATATACCGGTTTCCAGAAGCGGTTTGAGGATCCAAAGAACCTACAATGGCTGTGACTATTCTCTCGTAAAGCCGTTGAACCATGGGTAGTGATATTGGGCCTTAGTGTCTCCTCCTGCCTTGCTGGATGCTTGACAAGGGTGGCGGGACCAGACAAATGCTTTTATTTTTGACCCAATCTGGGGCCAGTAGAAACAACAGCTGGTACCAACAGAATATCATGAGACAATTCCAACAGGAACCTTCTGCGGCACTGGGGAACTACCAAATGTCTCGGGCTCACTGTACAGGAGTCCGTTCTCCCAGTACACCTTGAACATCCTTGAATATCCCAGGGAAAGTTGAACAGTCGTGCCGCGCTTGACAGAAGTCAGTGTGGCAAGGGAATGCAGCTAATGACAAGCCACTTAGCTTGGGGAGATCTGTGAGGTCTACCGGTCACTGCCATGTGCCACCACAGCAGGTACTTCAGTGACCACTAGACCCTCACGGCAGCAGAAAGCATCTCAGGGGACTCATGATCTGGACTGGGTAGTACTGGTGGAGACGGTCTTATGCCACCATCAGCTATTGAACTCCACAATAGCCAATGTGCATCATTGACTGCCCTGACTAGTGTCAGCAAGTCAGGGATCTCTTTCCCCTGCAATGAATGCGGTGCACAATAAAACCGCTTTTTATTTTTACAATCCCAATTCATTTTTTTTTAGGATGCCTCCAAACCATCTCGCACCCAACCCCCACAAGCACCCCGCATTAGAGAAGACCAGGAAACAGGCCAGTGTGTTATTAATGAATATTTTATTCATTTATGATTTAATGGAAACACTAGTAAACAGTAACAAAGGTCACCAAGGTGTGGCAACACAAACTTCAGAGTACTTTTTCGGTCAAGCAGCACACTGAGAAAACTCAAACATGTATAGCACAAGGATTTACTTTTTACTTCTCTCACCAATACTATCAAGAAAATGCATGCACACGCAGAGGATTCTTGAGTCCCAGCAACCCTCACCTCCCCCGCCAAACCTCCACTAGGCTCGTCAGCTTTGGATGGAAGTTAGTGGCAAGGAATGGGAACCCAAGCTTAAAAATCGGATTTTGAGTGGGGGTTAGAGACAGAATAGGGGAGCCAGCAATGAATGGGACACTTTGTTTTTCTGCACCAGGAAAAATGGGTTTCTACTCAGTTAGGACAACTGCTATGGGACAGGGCATATGGGTACTGTGTATGCTTATACTAGGAGACAAATAGGGCTTCAGAATATACTAGCCAGCACACAAGAGTAAAATTGATGTTAGCATTTGCAACACATTGTGCAAATGGAAAGGGAATGCAATTGGAAATTAGTTATCACAATATAGTAGGGGAAGAGAAACAGATTAGGAAAAAAACTGTTTTTTAAAGGTTAAGCTACATTTCCAAGGAAAAGCAAATGCAAATGACACTCGTTTTTACCAAGGCTGCAAATGACAGGCACACTTAAGTCAATGGGGAACTCCCGTTAGAACAATCGGTTTTCAGTTAAAATGACAGAGGCACATAACAGGTAGTCTCTGGGCAAAGAGATTGCTCACAATGTGAAATCTGTTTGGGTTTAAAATGACGGATGCAAATAGAAATTCATTTTGTAGAACACCATTTAAAAACAAGGACAAATTGTTTTTCAGCTCACAATGAAATTACTTCTTTGGGGAACACTTTAAAACTATAATGATTCACAAGGCACTGGGAAGAGATAGTTTCAATTCCAACTATCCCAATCCCGTGAAATAAATGTGGGAATTAATTGATTTACCGAGAAAAAATATACTAGGGATCTACACAAGGAACTGGAGATTATTCAATGGGAAATGACTGATGCACAGGCAAACAAAGGATTTTTCAAATGGGAAAATTATTGCAATACACTGACTATTAAAATAGTTTTCAATAGGAAAATGACTGAAGTACACAAACAAAGAAGATGGGGGATTCTTCACTTGGGGAATCTCTATGGCAATGCTGAAGAAGATAGGGCTTATTTAATCTATGGCTGGGGATGTATATACTTACAGGAGAGGGTTTGATGGTCATCAAAGGAGTGCCAGATCATCAGGGACAATCAAGGAGTCAGTCAAGGCTTTTCTCTGTCCTCCAAACGGGTCCCACTCCAGCTACTACAGCTCCTGGCTCCACTCCAAGATGTAGGCCTCACTCTGAAATTATGGTTCCAGATTTTGTCAGCTGCGCGAGAGTCCTGCTATGAGGGGTAGTGACTTACATATAAGGCAAGCGATTTCACTGATGTGTCATAGTTCTTGCAGAATGGATAGGGCAGTGTTTGAGGGTTCACTCCCATCTGTGGGCCGATAGTTCCAGAGAATATGGGTGTATTTTGGGAAGCCAAGGGAGGAGACCCAATCCATCATCTAACTAGGACAGGGGGCTGGGTCTGGTTTTTGCACATGGAAATCTCACTGTATGACAAATGCCCTTTCTTATCATATCAGGACACGTATGCCAGCATTTTTTAATACTACTTTTTTCAGCGAATCGTATAAACTTTGTCAGGTGTCTGTGCGGCCTACTGGTGTGAAGCTACAGTACTTTCCCGTTTCCTTCCGAACTATATTAATGAAAAATATAGCACCCGGTGGGCGGAATATGGATTAAATTTTACATCTTTTCTCAAATTTTTATGGTTCTCACATTTATGCTGAGATCAACATTAAGTTTTTCCTCATAGCTTTTGGTATGTTGATGTCACAAAAATCTCACCAGAAGCAGTTCACTGACAGCTTTTCAGAAATCCGAACATGAATAGTGTGTGATCAATATTGGGCAAGTTATCCCATAAACAGCATATTTCCCATTCTGTGCATGGTTATGAAACTACTCCTTAGCTCTGGCCTCCAGCCTTGGAATGGATATGTTGCAGGCTCTGACATCAAGAGGAGTTCCTGTGTTTATATAGCCCAAGTCTTGAAGGGCTAATGGCAAGTTTTTTGACTAAGCGGTTTTACTCATAAAACTGGGGAGCAGGAGCATTTTCTTATCTTGTTCCCCTGCACAAATTATATCTACCAGCCTTAGGTTTGTATTTTTAACAGAATGGGCTCATGTTTGAAGGGGGACCAGACGACCAGACTTTCATTCCCATAACAACATAGCTTTGAAAGCCACCTTCACATCTGGGGACCTACAGCACAGAAATGCAACCGGAAACCAAGATTTGGGTCCTACTTCTGCTGAACAGCATTTTACTTTTAACCAACCTTAGCTAATGCACACAATCTGAACATGTAAACACTTACATATATTTAAAGACTTGAGCTGTACATCTGAATACTTAAAATCGTAATTTTAAAAGCACAATTGCAATGTCAATGGTAAAGTTTTTAGGCATGAAACCTTTCCTTCTGCTGCAATTCACATCTCCTTGTAGATTCTGTGAATTATGGTTTCCTCTGTGATGGGCTCCTTATGAACAGAATTCCAGTTCCTTCATTATACTTTTGCGCACATTTTGAGGAGCATATCTTTAACTAAAAGGGGAAAACGGATTTTGCATGCACTGTTCTGTGCAGGCTTACTCACAACCTTGGCATTTTCCTTTCACATTCTGGAACCTGCTGTTTCTGATAATATGACTTCAGCTCTCCCAGATTAGGTAAGGCAATGAACATGTTTAGGCATCTCCAAGTCTTGATGCCTAATTTCTCTCCTTTTCGCTTTGAAATGCAGGGCCTTATTTCCATGTTAATTCAAAGCAGGCTTTTCTTTTTGGGGAGTCCTCATACTGACTCCAGCCTTTAATTATGGCATTCACAGCTATTTCACCACACACTAGTCTGGGAGGACCAGGGATTATCTGGTCCTCTTGCACCCACCGTCATCGGACAGAAGTGATACTTCCTGCAGTATCAAGGGTTGCTGGGGATTGGCTCCTGTTAATGAACACATTGTCCAAAAATATTTCTGTATTTGTGGGAAATGGGGCCTCAGTGATAGAGCCAGTACCTTTCCCACACAGTGA
Organism: Ambystoma mexicanum; assembly: GCF_040938575.1. Classification (NCBI taxonomy): domain Eukaryota; kingdom Metazoa; phylum Chordata; class Amphibia; order Caudata; family Ambystomatidae; genus Ambystoma; species Ambystoma mexicanum. The sequence continues at coordinate 287,653,204 of NC_090930.1, read as the reverse complement.
TACAAGTGTGCATTCGGCCAACCCCAGGCAGAGTGGAAATTCATCGACTAAGATGCTCACATTGACTATTTCTTCTTCTACTTTTAAGAGTTTAGGGTTAACTACGGCTGGCTTGGGTCTGCCCTTGCAGGCAGGTTCTCCCTCCCAATGTCTGTAGTCTCTGCAGGTAAAGCAGCCTTGAAGGGCTGTGTGCGTGTATGCAGCAGTGCTGTGGGTGCTCTCACTTCTCCTCTCTGCTGGAGCAGACTATATAGGTGAAGGGGTTCTCCCCTCTGACATTTGGGGCCCTTTCTAGGCAAGAGGATGCCAACCTTGGTCCTTCCCCTCTTTTAGTTTATGTTTTCTTGCTCCCCTTACATTCCACGTTGACTTCCATTTTGAAAATAACATAGCAGTAAAAACTAACGTTAAATGCACACACTTATTTTTGGCTAGCTGAGCTGTGGGCACAGTTGATTTCAGATTCCACCGCTGCCACCAGCGTGACAAACTGGATTCTGCCTCACAGGAGAGCATGGGTGAGCAGGGATAACATGGCTCACTCAGCTGTCATGCTTCTACAAACCAAAACATAACACAATCATAAAGGTAAAACATGGACATTTAAGAGATACACCCCTACGCCTTATGTGGTAACATGGGCCAAGGGCAGACTATACTCCTAAGAGAGGTGTGAAGGTGAACCAGTAGTGAGATTTCTGAGTCCCATAGGTGTCATAGAAATGGGAATAGCATCATCTGAAAATAGTAATACAGATGTCCTCTCTGCCCCCCACTTTGGTGCATCAGTGTTGCTATTAGTCAGAATTTCAACTATCAAATAAATAAAGATGCAGACCAAAGTTTGGGCCAGAACTCGCCCCTTTTTCACTCCCCTTTGAACATGAATGACAGAAGTGGAGTCACCATCCAGATTTCACCAAACAAAGGCTTTATTCTCCCTATAAAGAAAACGAAATGCATTCAATATTTATGGAGGGATATTTGCTACTTTTAATGTTCCCCACAATGTTACCCTCAGCAATCGGTCAAAACCATTTTTAAATCTATGAAAAGAACATAAATATTGACTTTCCTCAAAATGATGTACTTTTGAAGCAGAGTGAAAAGGCGGAAACCTTGGTCAACCTGTGCTTAATCCTTGTTGGAAGCCGGCTTGGTGATGATTGATGTTATTATTTGTGAACACCTAACTTGAAAATGTTGAAAAATTTCCTTTGCAAATATTTTCCTTGCTACATCCAACAAGGGGATTGGTTGATAGTTAGCCGGAATCTCCCTGTTGCCTTTTGTCATATAGAGGGACGATTTTGGCTGTAGTCCATTACTGGGGTGTCCCTCCTCCATTGCTGGTGACAATGCTATTGCATTAAAGATTCGACAGAGAATAGGTGACCAAACGTCCAGCTCAGATTTAAATTGATCAATGCGGATATTATCAGGTTCTAGCGCATTTGCCCATTTCTGGTTTTATAGCCTCTTATCTCTATGAGTGTAAACTCTAAACGTTTCCCTGGCCTTGGTTCACACCTCTCGTATGTTCTGACAAGGGAAATCTTCATTCACTATCTTGCTTAGATCAATAATTTAACCATGCTTCTTCAACGATATTACAATATACAATGTTTTGTATCTACTGTGCTTTCTGTGCTTACTTTTTCCAAAAAGTAGTACTATCTCTGTTTTGTGCTGCTGCGTGTAGATCTTCCCATTTGACTGTGTTAAACTCCTTTTGTCTTTATAATTAGCATTTTATAATATTTCCTTAAAGTGCACATGTCAATGGCGGGATTGTGTTCCATAGCCTTAAACCAATGCATAAGTTGCTGTTTCTTATTTCTGCACTCTTTATCAAACCACACTCTCATATATTTCGTCTAGGTGACAGCTGCATTCCTAGTATTAATTGTCAACTTATTCAAACGCTGAATCAATTCCTCAAATATAAAGCCAAAGTGGTAACACAAAGTAAGGCATCTAACAGATCCATAATTTCCACAAAGGGTGGTTCCATGCAATTGCTTCTATTCAATTCCACCCATTGCACTGCACGTCGGGCATTTCCACAGACCTCAATTGCTGTTTCCATTACACTTCCCGATAGAGGGGTAGAGCCACCCTTCCCTCTTAACACATAAACAGAGGGGGCGATGGTCACTCACATATCGTTCGTCAACCTTGAATGTCTCTAAGAGCTGCCAGTCATCGATTGTAAACATGTAATCAATGTGTGGGGATTTCTTGCCTGCAACCTCAGTTGATCTGGCAAGTTGATCATCTATCAACCTGCCATTACAGGCCCTCAGCCCGAGGATAAATAGCATTCTAGTTGACTCTAATGTAAAGTGCCGGGTTCTTTTAGATGGTCTGACAATTAACTCCGGGTTGGAGCATGCTTAATTCTCATCCTCCATTGCTGCATGAAGCATAGCCAAGGCCTCTAGTTGTAAATTGCAATCACCCATGATTAAAATATGTGCTAGACCCTTTTGACTTTTGGGGACTAACTATGAACGCTTCTGTATCAGTTTAATCATTTTCATATCTAGTGAGGTCTGATTATATATATTTAATAAAAGGATGGTTAAATGTGAGCCCACTCCAAGATGTGGTTCCTGGACATAATCGGAGCCTGTATCATCATTAAATTTCACTAATCCATGTAATGAGGCCTGCACTCGGTGGCCTCACTACCCATTTAGCTGGAACATGAAAGGTAGAAAAGCCATGTACATGTGTGACAACAATGACCCACATCTCCTGGAGACAGGTGGTGTGACCTCACATATTCTGACCAGCTAGGATTCTCATCTCTTGGAGACAGATTAGGTGGTGTGACCCACATATTCTTACCAGCTAGGATCCTCATCTCTCGGAGACAGATTAGGTGGTGTGACCTCACATATTCTCACCAGCTAGGATTCTCAAATTGTTTACCTATCCCAGCAATATTCCAGGATAAAACTCTTACCTATAATGGCTCGTAGGCCATGATATGGTTTACACATTTGGCAAAGCTTTACTCTTGCCCCAAACCCATATTCTTGCTCACCCTTACTAATTTATCCTTCCAGGTAGTCAATCTACATCACCCACCTATGTCTCTGTATTTCGACACTCATTAATGCACTATTCCCAAAATTAGCAGCAAAACTCCTCTGATGCTGATTAGTGTGTTTTTTTACTTGTGGGTGAGTTGACGGTTCTAAAGCTGTCCCACTGGGAACAGTGGGTCCCATGGATGGTTTGAAATGTCAAGGAGGATAGGTCTTAATCATATTGACATCCTTTCTGGTGGAAGTGATCTATATTCAACTGCAAGTAGACCTTGGATGAGCTTCTGATTCCTGAGTTGAATGCACATTTGATGTTCTCTTGGATTTTGTGGAGATGCAACTCTAGTACAGCATATGATGTCCTGTCGTACAATCGAGAGGCATCTCCTAGTGCTTCTTATCTTCTGACTGCATTTGTTGTTAAGTGTGATATTCCTCTCCCAGACTCCCTTGTTTAACTTTGGGACATTGTGCATATATAGTACATTGCCTACAAATGTGTGGTCTGCTGTGTTAACCATGTGGCCCAGAGCATACAGCACTTACAGCCTAATAGAGGCTGGCTTTTGAAAGTTATTTCTCCCAGTTGTAAACTGCATAGCCATGTTTTGGTGTAGAGACTCTATTGTTTACTTCACTGTTACGCTCACCTGGTATCCATGGGGAAGCCCGTATGCCCTGGTTGCCGGATTCCCCCCGGATGTGCCCAATTCGGGATGATGTCTTTTATGGCAGGTGGGCCTAAAACACAGGAGGACTAGACTTGGACACAGATTTCGTTTCCTCCCCACCAGGCCCTTGGACTTGATCTAATGGCCGCCTCCTCACTTTGTTATGATGTCTGGCGTGCTCTCCATCCTGCTTTCTGAGCAGGGGCGTGTAGTTTTCTGCGGGTTGAAGCGACCGAGTTAACTTCACTGGTGCCAACCATTCAAGTGTCTTTAAGGAGGTAAGTCCGATTATAGCAGTCTCTGAAGGCCTTTGCTTTTCCTTCGTGCTGTTAATGTCTTTCCCTGATTGTTTCCCCCTTAGGTGTGCAGAGTTTCGCTGGGTGCGATGCTTGGATCAGGCTCCTGCCAGGATTATGGACGCAGAGCGTATGAAGAATGGTAGGTTCATGTTACACTCACCTGGTATCCACAGGGATGCCACCCATCCGGGTTACTCGCTGGTATGCTTCTCAGCTTTGCCCTGATGTGGTCTGCGGGGAAGGTTCTGCCTGAAAATACAGGAGGACTGTGTTCAAGACTGACCGACTGGGGTAAGTATCCTCCCTCCACCCCTGTATGATTTCAGTCCCTCTGGCGCCCTCTCCTCACCTTGTGGTAGAATTAGGCGTGCTCTCCGTCCTGCCTTCTTTGCAGGGGCTGGTTGTCTTTCATGGGTGAGTGCAGTCCAGTTACTTCACTGACACTGGCCCGTTTGATATTGTTCAGGTAGGTTTTATTGCTGTTCCTTAGTTTTGTTGCTATCCTGCATGCCTTTCTTTGTTTAAAATGTCTCTTTTTCTCCCTTAGGTATGCGGAGCTTCAGCACGGCGAACTGGCTTGGTTGAGCCCCGCTGGTAAATGTTGCTGCATTAAGATGCATTAAGATGCGGTAAGTAAGGGCTATGGGCAGCGCTGAAAAGTCTTGCCTTTGCTAACCTGTTTTCCTTCCTTGTAGGTCGTGGTGTTCTTCAGCGCGAGTGGAATGTTCAGAGTGGTGCCAGCCGAGAAGCGACCAGCCAGGTAAGTCTTTTGAGCAGTTCGTAATTTGTAAATGTCTTTACTGCTTTCTTTAATGTTGCCTTTATCTTCCTCTTTCAGGTCGTTCTGTCTGGGAGGCGTGCAGATTCGAGGAAGCTGTTCTCAGTAGCTGTGAGTGTTTGCCAGAGGGGGTTTTGGGCGAGGGTCGTGACAGCACTCCCCCCTAAGGCCCCACCCATGGTGTTCCTTCTGTCTGGCCCAGGTTTGGTTGGGAAGTTCCGATGGAATTTCCTGATAAGACGTGGTGCATGGATATTCTCACTGGGCTCCCAGGATCTATCTCGTGGTCCAAATCCTTTCCAATCGACGAGATAATATAGCTTGGTCCTAGAGTATCTAGAGTCCAAGATATCTTTGACTTCGAATTCTGGTTCTCCGTCAACAAGTATGGGCTTAGGTGGTGTCCCAATGTGTGTGCCGGGTTGCATTGGTTTCAGGAGGGATACATGGAATACCGGGTGAATGTGTAGATTAGGTGGTAAATCCAGTTTTACGGCTGCTGGGTTGATAATTGCCTTAATGGTATAGGGTCCTAAGAATCTAGGATGAAAGGTCCGGGTTCCTTTGATGGGTACGAATTTAGCGACTAACCAAACTTTGTCTCCTACTTGATAATCAGGGGCCTTTTTCCGGTGTTGGTCGGCAAATCTCTTTTGTTTTTCTTTGGTATGAATAAGGTGTTCCTTTGCCCGTTTGAAAGCCTGAGTAATGGTTGTGTGTAGAGTCTTTACCGCTGGCATTTCCAAACTGGCTGGAAGGTCTAGTTCAGAGGTACGTGGATGTCTGACATAAAGGGTATAGAAGGGCGTTTGTCCGGTGCTTGAATGCAAAGAATTGTTATATGCATATTTGGCTATCCATAGTAGGTTTTTCCAATTCCTTTGTTCGTGGTGCAGCATGCACCTTAAATATGGCTCGAGTGTCTGATTGGTTCTCACGGTTTGGCTGTCCGTTTGGGGATGGTGACTGGTAGATAGCCGAACGTCGATCTTCGCCATTGCACAACATTTTTCCCAGAAGTTTGAAACAAACTGGCTGCCTCGATCAGAGACCAGAACCGAAGGGAAGCCATGTAGCTTAACCACGCATTCCAGGAACACTTTTGCTAAAGCGGCTGCATCTGGGAGGCCTTTGAGATGAATAAAATGGGCCATCTTCGAGAGTAAGTCCACAGCTACAAGGATGGCATTGAACCCTTGGCTTGGAGGTAGTTCAGTGATTAAGTCAAGGGAAAGAGTGTGCCATGGAACTGGAGGAATGTCCAATGGTTGTAGGAGACCAGATGGTTTTTGTTTCTGTGATTTATTTTTGTGCGCAGACACCGCAGGACTGAATATACTGAATGATGTCCTTACGCCAGGTAGGCCACCAAAAGTTCTCTTTCACCTTAGCTAGGGTTTTGGAGATCCCAGGATGCCCTTCGATCAGTGAATCATGATAGTTTGAAATAATATGCTGTTGTAATTCCTTCTTGGGTACATATAGGAGATCCCTAAAAAAGGGTAGATGGTCCTTGATGGTATATTGTTCTCCTTGAGTTTGCCATGCGAGGTAGGCATCAGGATTCATTGTCCGTTGGATTTCATTTCTTAGTTCTGCTTGTGTTAAGGCTGTCGTGATACCCAAGAGTTTGTCTTCAGGTATAATAGGTACTGCGTCTGGAGTTGTATATACTATTTCATCTATGCCCATGCGAGATAAGGCATCCGCCTTTCCGTTTCTGACTCCTGGTCGAAATGTGATTACATAATCATATTCGGCGAAGAAAAGGGCCCACCGTAATTGGCGCGAGGACTGGGGCATGGCTGTTTTGAGATATTGCAGGTTTCGGTGGTCTGTGATGACTGTAATGGTGTGTCTGGCCCCCAGAAGGTAGTGCCTCCAGGCTTTAAAGGCAGATTTGATAGCCAGGAGTTCCTTGTCCTTGATGGCATAATTAATCTCTGGAGGTGAGAACTTTTTCGACCAGAAGGCCACAGGATGTAGCTGGCCGGTTTCCGGGTCTCTCTGTGAAAGGACAGCCCCCATTGCGAGACTAGACGCATCAGTTTCAACGACATAAGGGCGGTCTGGACCAGGATGTCGCAGGATTGGAGTGGAGGTAAACCTTTGTTTAAGTTCCTGAAAGGCTTCTTCTGCTTCTTTGGTCCAAGCAAACATTTTATTGTTTTTTCGTAATAGTACTGTGATTGGGTGCACAACCTGAGAGAAGTCTGGGATGAACCGGCAGTAGAAGTTTGCAAAGCCCAGCATGCTTTGTACCCCTTTCAGAGACGTCAGTGAAGGCCATTTCAGAGTGGCATCTACCTTGTGCACGTCCATTCTGATGCCTCCTGGAGTAAGGATAAAACTAAGAAATTCTACTTCGGTGACGTGGAAAAAGCATTTTTCAAGCTTTGCAAACAAGCAATGTTGACGGAGCTTGGCGAGGCCTGAACGAACATGCCTGACATGATCTTGTTCCAAGGCTGAGTATACTAAGTTGACGTCTATGTACACTAAGGCGCACACATCAATTAACTCCCTTAAGACCTCATTCATGAAATACTGGAATGCCGCAGGAGCGTTGCATAACCCGAAGGGCATGACTTGATATTAAAACAAGCCGTACTTAGTACAGAAGGTGGTTTTCCATTTATCTCCGTTTCTGACTCGGACCAGGTGGTACGCTCCTCGAAGGTCCAATTTGGTATAAATCTGGGCATCTTTAACTTGGTCTAGCATCTCAGGGATAAGTGGCAAGGGGTAGCGGTTCTTCATGGTGATCTGGTTCAATGTGCGGTAGTCAATACAGGTTCTCAAGTCTCCTTCCTTTTTTGGTACGAAGAACAAAGGACTGGCTGCGGGGGACTTCGAAGGACAGATAAATCCGTTTGCAAGTTATTGGACTAAATAGGATTTCAAATGAAGGTTTTCTGGTTCTGTGAGAGCGTAGATCCTGCTGCAAGGGATTTGTGCACCAGGAACAAGGTCGATCTGACAGTCATAGGGCCTGTGCAGCAGCAATGTATTGGCTTGGTCCTTTCGGAAAACATCATGGAAATCATGGTATTCACTTAGCAAGGTATTAGTTGCTCCCTTGTTTGATATTGTCGCTCCGGGAGTCATGGGGATACAGACGTCGGGTTTCTCCTCTTGGTAATAGCAGGCAGGGGAGCAGTCACCGGGGAAGGTTAATTTTCGTGCCCGCCAGTTTATCAAAGGGTTGTGAGCAACCAACCATGGCATCCCTAGTATTAGCCTGAACTGAGGTGCCTTGATGAGATCAAATGAAATAGACTCCCGATGTCCATCCTGGCACAGCAAGGTTACCCTGGCTGTGCACTGGGTTACTGGTTCTAAAAGCGATTTCTGTCCCATCCACTGTGGTTACCTTGTCTATAGTTGGCTTAGAACACAAAGGAAGCCCCATCTCTGCTGCCAGTTCTTGATCAATATAATTTCCAACTGCTCCGCTATCGATGTATGCTTCAACGGCATGCATACTTGACGACTGCTGGTAGTTAATTAAGATCACTGGTATTGCAAAGTGTGAGGTCAGCAAATCTTTCTTCTCACTCGACAAACTGACCTCTACGTTTGTCGAGCTTTGCAGTTTTCCGATTCCTTAGCTTCATCCTTCTCTTTGTCCCCGACTGTTCTTCTTGGGGGTTTTACTGGACAGTCCTTCAGGAAATGTACTGGTTTCCCACAATACAAAGAAAGCTGTCTTCTTTTGTCCCGCTCTTGTTTTGTTAATGGAGGCCGTATCCCTCCACTCTGCATGGGTTCTACAGCATTTTCAGGTACACGGGGTGTGTTTTCCCTTAGTCGAACATACACGGTCCGAGGGTCCGTCTTAGACCGGTCTGCCTTTCGGTCCTGCAACCGGTGGTCTAGCTGCACGACCAGATTTATGAATTCGGCACAGTCTCTGGGCGGATCAACCACCTGGGCTAAAACGTCCTTTAATTCGCCTCGTAAGCCTCGATGGAATAACGTGGTTCTTTTGTTTTCTGGCTACCTAGCTTCGGCAACCAGTCTGTTGAAGGTAGCAATGTACGTTAACAAGTCCTGATTCCCGTGTCGGAGGGACAAGAGTTCATTGTCTCCTGCTTGTTCCTGGGTATGGCGAGCAAAAGTTTTTCCATTTCTCTCTGCCACCCCCCAATGTCATGTAATAGAGGATCGTCATGGGATACCAATGGCACCGACCAATCTGCTACACTACCACTCAGGTATGATAAGACAAAAGCTACCCGAGCTTGGTCGTTTCGAAATGCTCCAGGCCTACAAAGATTAAGGCGGCACTGATTGATGAATGCTGCATACTTCCGTGGGTCGCCTGAGAACCTTTCTAGTGGTGCTAGGGGCACTGTTCCAGGTAACGTGATCTGTACCAGAGTGGGTGGTATGGCGGGGTTTTGCAATGTTGGATTGCTTCCAGGTAGAGTTGTCTGTCCTGCCTGTGATTGCAAGTATTGCCTGCTAATCTCTTCAGTGCGTTCTTTGGTCACTAATAGGTCTCTGCGGAGGGCATTAGTCTCTTGCCAGGCAGAATGAACCTCAGCACGAAGCTTTCCTATTAATTGGGCCAATTGGTCCATTTCTGATGTCTCCATGGCGCCCAGGTGGATTTATTATGGGAGTCTTCGCGTTCTGTTACGCCCACCTGGTATCCACAGGAACGCCTCCCAGCCAGGTTACTCGCTGGTATGCTTCTCAGCTTTGCCCTGATGTGGTCTGCGGGGAAGGTTCTGCCTGAAAATACAGGAGGACTGTGTTCAAGACTGACCGACTGGGGTAAGTATCCTCCCTCCACCCCTGTATGATTTCAGTCTCTCTGGCGCCCTCTCCTCACCTTATGGTAGAATTAGGCGTGCTCTCCATCCTGCCTTCTTTGCAGGGGCGCGTTGTCTTTCATGGGCGAGTGCGTTCCAGTTACTTCACTGACGCCGGCCCGTTTGATATTGTTCAGGTAGGTCTTATTGCTGTTCTTTAGTTTTATTGCTATCCTGCATGCCTTTCTTTGTTTAAAATGTCTCTTTGTCTCCCTTAGGTATGCGAAGCTTCAGCGCGGCAAACTGGCTTCGTTGAGCCCCGCTGGTAAATGTTGGCGCATTAAGAGCGCTATGATGCGGTAAGTAAGCGCTATGCGCAGCGCTGAAAAGTCTTGCCTTTGCTAACCTGTGTTTTCCTTCCTTGTAGGTCGTGGTGTTCTTCAGTGTGAGTGGAATGTCCGGAGTGGTGCCAGCTGAGAGGCGACCAGCCAGGTAAGCCTTTTGAGCAGTTCGTAATTTGTAAATGTCTCTACTGCTTTCTTTAATGTTGCCTCTATCTTGCTCTTTCAGGTCGTTCTGTCCGGGAGGCGTGCAGATTCGAGGAAGCTGTTCTCAGTAGCTGCGAGTGTTTAAAGATGAAGACTGCAAGTGAGATGCTGCTGCTAATGATGTTCCTTTTGTCTCCTTGCAGGTTCTGCTTCTCCGAGGTTCGAGGGAGTAGCTGGACACGGTGAGTGTCACGTTGAAAGCTGCAAAGTAACGCGAAGCATGTTGTCTTGCTCGGGTGTGGTTTAAATAGCCCCAATAAAATAGTCCAGGAAAAATAGTCCCTAGGCTACCACACCCAAAACACTACACCGCATAGCTTGGTTCTTAGGAACCAAGCTATGTGGATGCCTCCATGTTGGCTGACAATAATAAAGTAGTTCCCAAGCACATTGTTTATTCATGGTGTATGAGCCTGGCGCCACAAGCGTCAGGACTGGCCCCATGAAGGCTTTTGAAGAGGATGCCAGGCTCTAGAGGCCCGAGTCCTGAATCCACCTGGCCAATGGGTTTGCCAGAGGGGGTTTTGGGCAACGGTCATGACAGTTCAGCGCGAAGAGCGGCGCGCTCTTGCCTTTTGGGGCTAACCTGTATTCTTTATTCCTTTTCAGGTCGCGATGGTCTTTCTGTGCGTGCAGAGATTTCCAGAGCGGAACCGGCCAAGAAATGCCCAGCCAGGTGAGGAGGTTACGGTACTGCTGTGATTGCCGTGAGTAACCTGTTTAACGTTGTCCTTTTTTCTCTCTCCCTCCAGGTGCTTTGTTCCGGTGCGTGCGTGATGTCCTGAAGATGCTGCCAACGGGATGGGAGACCGCAAGCAGCCGGGTTGAAGGATGGAAAGCTGCAGGTAAGCAGGGACTGCTAATGATGTTCTTTTGTCTCCTCTGCAGGTCCGCTATTCCAGGAACGCCGGGTGCTGGTCACTGAACACGAAGGGCGTCATGCTGCTGGCTGCAGAATAACGCGAAGCACGTTCTGTAGCTTGGGTGTGGTTTATGTAGCCTACCATTTTAAAGTAGTCCAGGTAAAGTAGTCCGGGCTACCACACCCTAAAACACTGCACCGCACAGTGTGGTTCCTCAGGACTAGACTGTGAGGGTGTCTCCATGTTGGCTGCAGGCTTACACACAAAAAGTAGTCCCTTCAAGTCCCATTCCAAATATGAGCCTGGCGCCAAAGGCACCATGACTGACTCCAGGAGAGTCCCTGATGATAATGTAAGGACCTTGGGGCCCCAAATGAACCCCGAGTCCTAACCCTACCTGACCATGCCAGTGGGGTTCTAGGTCACTGGTCATGACATTCACTAAGGAAACAATAGAGGGTCTATTTTCTCCCCATTTGGATAAGACAATTGCTGTACCTAGTGGACCTTTCATCATTCCACACTCCTGACTCTTTGGCATTCTCCTTTATGTGAGCCTCCCTCCCTACTTATCATACTATTTTTCAAATTCATTTTAACTGGGCTTCTATCTGTGGGGTCTCTCTGGGCCACCTGGCTCTGTGTACCTTCAACGTGCTGTTATCTGGTGGAGATAATAATTGTAGCTCTTTCCAGAGCAGTAACATGTTCTGATCATTTTCAAGATCATATCCTTTAGCTCTTTCACATCCTGCATGATTACCACATGATTACAGTCATCACAGTCATATGTACTATGGGGACTGACCCCCATTGCATGCCCTAACTCTGCATCCAATGTATCTACAGAGGTTAGCGCCTAACTCGATTAGACTGCTCTCAGAAACACACACAGATTTTGTCTGACATCAATTTAATTTCTCTGTTATGTATTTTTGCACTTTAAATCTAAGATCTCTACCTAGATATACTACATCCAGTAGCATCCCGGTATAGCTTGAATGAAACGTGGAACAACATGAGGCAATGATAGCGGGTTGAAATATGCATCTTTGTATATTCTCTACTTGTATGAATGTCATCCTCCCACTACACAGAGATCCCGCTTCACCACATCCCCTCCTGCAGTTTCCCCCATCGTCAGCCTTCCCACACATAATGAAATAGACAGGTTAGATAGGTGATAAGCAGGGTATTAAGACATCTGTCTCAGTTTACTGGGCACTTCTTCAATCTGGGACTAATATATGTTGTTTGCCAGAGGGTTAATTGTCTCTAGAGTATACTTCATGTTTATCACAGTATACCAATAGGTTTGAAAAACATTTTTTGTAAAGAACAATGCATTTTTTTCCTCAGTTATCTTGGTGCCTTTCCCATGGGTCACTTTAAACACTTCACAACTGAATAATGGCTGTTTCACAAGGATGCTGATGCCAACTTTCAGGGGCGATCACTTGGCTCTCCGTCTCACATCAGCATATTGCTTGATTGACACCTCTGCTTGAGAGTGCTTCTTTCTCAGGTGATGATCATCCTCATGCTTCATTTTGTAAGGTACATTTACCAGCCCGGCAGAGCTCCCCTACATCACCAAACTGCATTCCAGCAGTTACAAGCAGAATGGCTGCGCTGGCTTTGCTGAGCGCTATTCCCTTGCATTAAAACTGCGTTTTGCAGTTACAAAAATAATGGCTGTGCTGTCTTTGCCAAGCACATATGGGGTGAGATGGAACATGGAACACCCCGAGAATGGCTGCCAGCGTTTTCTTCATGTGCACCAAAGAAAAGAATTCAAAGGCAGCGCTGCTATGCTGCCAGCTCAAAACTTCTCACTGAAAAAGAAAAGGTTATGCATTTAAAATGACTGCACACTGATGCCCTTTCCATCTTTTCAACATTACACAGTTTGGTTCCAGTAAGACACATCCATGTTCATCCATATTCAGGGAGTACACCAGCAAATGGAGCCATTCCTCACTGAATGGCATATTGTGTCAGGCAAAATCTGTAAAAGAGCAGATAACTTCACTCCAGGCCGTATGGTGAATGTTTTACTTTTTGCAACAAAATAACACAGGCAAACTCTTCACAAGAAGCCCTCTTTCTCTTGGCTTATGTGAGTTTCAAAGGACCCTTGCGTTGAACAGTTTTCTCTGTATTAGAAATTGACTAGGGCCATGGAAATTATCAGAATGCAGATGGTAGGAAAAAACACATTTGTAAAGTGACATCCAAGGAATATTAACCAATGTGTAAAATGGTGCTTTCGGCAAACAAGAAAATGCCTTTTAAAGGTTAAATGTTAAACTAAGGACCTGTGCTTGCATAGAAATGTGAGGGGAGATAGGGGTTGCTTAAAACTATATATAAGGTATTTATTCCCAAAAGACTTTCTTTTTGGTTAAAGAAAGAAAAATAAAGAAAGAAAGAAATAAAAGTAATTGGAGGCCAGCAGAACAGGTTTTGCAGGCCCTGGCTTAGAAAGCCCTGCCTCCATTGGGAACAGAATCATCTTCCCCAAGTGGACTAGCCCCTGGAAACTATGAATGGGCCAAGGGGGAGAATCTAGCACCCTTTTTGGACAAAGTAGCACTGCCCGAGCCTGAGACAAAGGACTGCCAGGGCACATAGGTGGGAATTCCTGGTAACACCTCCCTTCAACTCAAACTGAAGGACTTCAAAGGCGAATCCATGGCAACACTGGGCTGAACTGACCAGAGCCTGAAATTTGGCTGGGGGCTGGAAGGAATGCCCATATTTGGAAAACAAAGCCAGCCCTTTTGGTTTCAGAGACTATTCAGAACATGTAATTTATTTCTGTAATCATAAGACATATTAATGTGAAATTATGACCGGTTAAATATCATATTGGCGCCATTAAAATAAGACATTGTAGGTTTTCCTAGCATGTTGGAGACGCAAACGCCAGGATAATGTCAATTCTGGGGAAAACATGAATGGTACAACTTTGAAAATCAATGAGAACATGACCAGTGATAGTTCAGCCCACATAGTAAAAAAATCCTCTGATGTCATGCTCCTTATATAAAGGGGAGGCAGAGGGAGCTCTGAACTCTCTTCTGTCTTTTCCAGCTTCTGCGCATCCAGAGATCCAGACATTCCCGACTCACCCTGCAAGATTCCAGATTCCATTGCCAGGCCAGAGCTAGCTGACCCTATCCAGGCTGAACTTGTTGTCCAAAAAACCCACAAAAATCCTTATAGTTCAAGGAGAGCCCAGCTGATGCACCTCACTGTCAGTGACCAGACTAGGCCCAGCTGTCAACTTCTAGGAGAGCCCACCGCTGTTTGCAGTGACCAGATCTTGCCTCGCTGTCCAGTAACCCGGTCCGCTGTCCAAGCTACACCATTCAAGTGCTTGTTGTGAGTATTTCCCTTCCCCAGTAACCACAAACTGCATGCCTTGCTTTGTTCCCTTGTATTAGGTCCAATCCCATATAGATCCTATAACTGCCCTACCAATATCCTTAAAATTGTCAGAATCCTCTGTGTATCCTGTCCTTTAATCTCCATGTTTTAGAGTCATTCTTTCCAATCCTGTTAGTCCGTTGTGTAAGTCCTTAGTACTATTTTGAATAAATTAATTAATTCCCACATAAAGAGACACACAGCGTGAGTTGGTTAAAACTGCAGCTTACCCCTTTTCACGGGCAGCATTTCTCTTGTTGATAATCTATTCACTAAAATATAGTCTCAGTAAAACTTGTCATTTCCTTTTCAAGCCAATTTTCCCTGTGCAACTGCTTTCATTTAAAAAAAACATTGTTTCCTTCCCCTTTAAAAAGCTCATCCTGTCATTTCATTACGAGTTACCCTTTCAGTTTCACATCCTACCTGTGAGGTGTCCTTGTACCTTAGCATCAAAACCGATTTCCGATTTTGTCTGTTTCACCCATTTTGCAAGCTGTTTTGTCATTTTAAACCTGTTAAACTAATCAAATGCAATGTCTCCAAGTGTGATGTTGCTGCACTGTGTTTTTCCTTCCAAATCAGTTTTCTGAACTGTATGCCCGTTGTTAGTACATTGCCTTATAGTTTGCTGGTTTCTGACATCTTTGATACTGTTATGCTCATTTGCCTTAGTCATTGAACCGCACATATAAAACAAATATTGAGTAATTCCGAGTGCTATTTTTCTCCATTTCAAAGGTTTTCAATCCGATTTTGCCTCCCATTCAGGGGTGGAAGGTCAGATCTTGATTCTGTTTGTTGCCTAGTGTGCCTGACTCCTTGCAACCTACACAAAATTCGGTTAACAGGGGTTTGAGGGAATGTTGCAGGGGGAAATACTAACTGTGGTGCTATCAGAAAACACCTCCCAAAAAGTAATCTTGCCTTTATTCAATTGTGCATTGTATATCTGATGTTAAAAGGTCAAACTAAGTGTATTCTATCAATTTACAGTGTAATTATCACCACACTGGTAATTGCTGCCCTATATTAAATTTGTGTGATTTTCATTTTTAAAAATAAATAAATATTGTATTATTACACACCGGCCTGGTTCATAGTCCATTGTGACCCGGGCTATTTGTAAAGATGGGTGTGAGACAGGTTGTGTGCCTTCTCAAACTGAATTCGTAATAAATAAAATAATAGTGTTTTATTTGTGCGCTGCATCCCCGGCCAGTACAAAGAGTCCTGGTCTGGAGTGTACTGTGCCTTTCAAATACTTAACAATTACAGATGTCACATGATGTAGAAGGCTAATGAGAATGTCTTGTCCAATCATGACTTCTGAGGGAAGTCACATTTCTCTATAATGCTGTGGAGGGTATTGCGGTAGTCTTTCAAGAGTCAATATAATGTTTGTTCAACAGGCCACTTGTAAGATAAGACACATGAATGGATCTTTTCAATTGCTCGTGGACCATTTAACGCACAGAGGTCCCATCTGCTTGGGCCACTGGGGTGTAATGCAGCTGTGGGTTCAGCAAACAACTGAAAGGCCTCGCTGGTAAAGGGCAGCCCATTGTTAGACTTGACCACTTGTGGCCCCCCTATATGCACAGAATATCGTCGTGTCGGGAGCAGGAATGACTGCTGCCTCAGTGGTGGATGAAAAGTAGCTTTATCCGGGAATACCTGGAATATTCATCCAGTGTCACACATATGAAAATGGTGAATGAACATGTCATACCATATGGATTGGGTCAAAGGCATTATTCGAAAGGGCCAGGAAAAGTGGCAGGAAACTATTGGTCAGATTGGGCAGTTTCTGAGGGCATTTTCAATGGGAGCCTGACCTTCTTTGGAGCAGTTGGGTGGTGCACACAATTCCCCCCCCCCCCTGTCCTTCATGGGTTTAGTCAAGGATTTTCTGATGCAGAGATTTTGGCATTAGGATTTTGTTGCCCTTTTATAATACACCTGAGTAGCAAAACGATAGTTCATCTTTGACCAACAGTAGAGTGTTTAGCTCATGTAAATACCCAGAACCTTGACATGTGGCCTACTCCTTTGCATGTTTCTTTTTCGTGAGTGAGACATGTCGTAATAATGTAAATAGATCCATCCATCTCTGATCTTTGCTTGATGTCTTCCAGTGAAAGTCACTCAGGCTTGGTCTGGTGCTTCATGCAATTGGTTTATCAGCCAGTGATGGACGTCTTTCAATGTTGTGTCTTTAATAAATTATGTAATAGAACATCAGCCAATATAACACGTTTCTCAGGGTTGTGTGGGATACAAAACCTGTAATCTTGAAGACATAGCCCCGACCAACAATTTTCTGAAGCATGCACACTTTTGCATGGGGGTCCATTATTAGCTTGATTACCCACACAATGCAAACCTTTCTTTCTCCTCTTGGGAATAAGCATAGTCATTACGAGTCAGAGTCAGTATCATATTGTGCAAGGATGACACCAAGTCCAACAGCACTGGCATCCACAGTTACTTCATTATGGGGGTTGACTCAAAGTATGACATGCAAACAGACACAACAATGCAATCGCATATGTACTCAAATGCATCTTGACACTCCTGAGTCCAGAGGAATTTGTGATGTTTCTTGGTGAGACATCGAAGAGAGGCACTGATAAACACGCGATCCTCAATGCATCTGATGCCATAACTAGTCATTCCATGGAACGACTGCAGCACTAATAGAGTTTGTGGTCCGCGGGTGCTTGACAACACACACTTTGTCAGGGTCTGAGTCAACTCCTCTTCCTGGAAAGATGTGTCCAAAGAATGTCAGCAAGTGTTTCCCAAACTCACATTTGTCTCAATTTAATATCAGCTGGCATCTTCCATACAGACTCGATGTAGTGTTACATCATGTGCTTCCTATGTCTAAATAAGAGGATAGTGTTGTTGTAATTTAGGCAAATTGGAATGTAGTGGTTCACTTTCTGAATCTCTTCCTGGAAGATTTCAATGGCAGAGAACACCCTGATGTGAGTTAAAGTGGTAAAGGCTGAGGTGAGTGGCAAAGGGTGTGGTGTACTGGTTGCGAGCTCTAGTTGATGATAGCCTTTATTAAGATACACTTTTCAGGATGTGGTGCCTCCATTTAGCAGGTGAATTATGTCAGCATTCTTGGTGCTTGGTGTCTCTCTCTCTCTCTCTCTCTCTGTCTCTCTCTCTCTCTCTCAATCTGTCTCTTTCTCTCCCTCTCTATCTCCCTCTGTATGGCCTGGTTTTGGATTCTCATATCAACGTAAATGCAGATGTGTTTGTCCATACCCTTCTTCAACGAAAGGAGAGACCCAATATGGGGGTCCCGTCACTGGCTCAATAATTTCTTGGTCAAAAAGAAGTTTATCTTCAATCTGTTGTTTTATGTTGAAGAGAATGTCTCTATAATGTTTTGCTGTTGGTTTTACAGAGGTGTCAAGGTGCAAATGTAATTGACAGTTCAGAAAAAGTGTGCCAGTGTTGTCCACTGGATGAAGTGATACTTATTCATAATGTGATAAAGTATGTGAACCATTTATAGTGCTGTCTTGAAACTGATTATAAACCCACTCTGTGCGTGAGGAATTGCCATATGGCCAAGGTGCAAAGGATTGGCTCTTTTGACGTGTATTGATAAATAAAATAATGAAGGTAATTCCATCTCTAGGTAATCTGCTAACTAGATTCCCACTTTCTGTGAACTCCATGCCAAAAGCATAGTGTGCTTGTGCCCTGCTGCTTCCGTAGCCTGATCCGTAGCACCTGCTCTAATATGTGGCATAGAGCAGGTTCCAAGGCGACAAGATGCCCACTCGATAGCCGCAGTGATAGCCTAATCTCTGCAGTGCATGGGCGACATTTAAGAAATGCTCCCTGCATCAAAACTACAATGATCATGAGTAACCTATGCTGGTGGCAGGGTAAACTCTAAAATAAAGCTTTGCCTGAGTTTAGGCTTGATGCATGGCACTACTCATCATCATGGCAGCCACATCTCAAATGATATTACCAATGTATTAGATCCTGTGAGTCTGCTCTCCAGTGGAAGGTGATGTATATTCTAGTCAGCCAGGAGGACCGGGCATCTACTTTGATCTCTTTATGAGGACAGTTACCACCCTCGACCAGAGACAAACACACAGCATGCCACTGTCCTGGGTCTGAGCATCAATGGAGTAGCCTCACACTGGGGTGCTGCATGACAAAAGGCTGTTGTTCTTAGTGGGAAGGGAAGATAAGGGAGAGGGATTCGAGTAGGCAGGAGTCATCTGGTCAATGGAAGAAGAATTCCACCATTATGTTTCACTCTGTCTCTCTTTCCTGTCACCTCCACTTCCTTCGGAGGAAAACACTTTTGGTGTGACATCAGAAGGGCAAAGTCTGTTCAAGATCAGACATTGGACCTCTAAGGTAGGCTAACTTTAGTCCAATCACCTGGGGACTTGTGCTTATAAAAGATGGGGTCTCCCACCCATTCTGCAGATCCTCTCAAGACAACCCAAATAATTGCTTTTAAGCACCTGAGAATCTCACTGGACCTCCTTTGGGAAAGTTTCACTTTCCAAAGCCCTCAACCCGACGTGAAGAAGGAGCCATCCAAGACAGAAGAAAGATCTGCTCCCAAACCACTCCCATGGCACATTGGAGGTGATCATTTGCTGTGAACCAGGACCTGCCACGCTGC
Organism: Ambystoma mexicanum; assembly: GCF_040938575.1. Classification (NCBI taxonomy): domain Eukaryota; kingdom Metazoa; phylum Chordata; class Amphibia; order Caudata; family Ambystomatidae; genus Ambystoma; species Ambystoma mexicanum. Next base: position 287,634,119 of record NC_090930.1, on the reverse strand, counting down.
ACTGTAATCCCCTAAAGATGGGAGAAAAGACCGTGAATAGAACCAACCTGTCCTTCGAGTCCTTTTGAGTGGTCCTCACAGCAACTGGAGGACCAGACATGCTGAAGCTCCTTATTCTGCTGCATCTAACCGGTTGGTCCATGTTCATTGCACCTTGAATGAGAGAGAAAATGCTGGTGCTGGCTTTTGCATTCCTCCACTAATTCAAACAATTGCTTTCACTTCAACCAGCTCAATTCTGCCTCATGCCTTATCAGTGCCCATGACTTTCTAGGCCCGTATCCATGCTTGACGCCGGGACCCGCACCTAACTACTGGAGAGTCACACACCAACTCTGAACAGAGTTTACAACCACAGGTTGAACCAGCTTGTTCTCGAGCGAATGCCTGACTGACCTGATCATCAACGCACCCAAGATCACCATTTTGACAACCGTTGCATGCCAACTCGAACCGGTGGAGCGTCATGCATCATCCCCTTCAGCAGCTAGAAATCTGCCCTGGCCTGGCCCAACTGTCAAGAGCCCCTGGGACTGCCCTGAGCTGCATCATTGAGAGCCCCTCATCAACCGCACTGAGCAACTACATTAGCCTTTACTCGATACCTGCTGGCTGCTTGGGCACAAACAATCCAATGTGCACTAACTGATCCTGATCCGTTCGCATCAACGTTCAACAATGGGTTCAACATCTGTCTACCCACCAAGAACTAAAATCAGTGCTGTTCACCACAAACTGCCCCCTCGTTCAACTGGGACCCTATAGACTGGTTAGGTCACTACAGATCCTTCTTTCACCTAAGACATATCATTTTGTGGTTGACATTTGCCCATCACCACTGTACTCTAGCTCAGAGATTTATTTTCTCCATTCTATTGCTTCCTTTCTGTCTTCCACAGAGGTGGGTTTTTGTATAGCGTGTCTATTGCAGATGGTGTGTTTAATTAAAGGCCATATATTTTTTAAGTACCTTGATTGGACATTCCCTTTATTTTGAACAGTGTTACTGTGTTGTTTGGGTTGCTAATGAATCACATTTGCACCCCTCTTAAGAGCCCACATTACCGCAAAAGGCAAAGGAGGTATATATCTTAACTATCTATGTTTTCTCTTTATGATTGATTTGGGTTTTGGTTTGTAGAAGCGTGACAGCTGAGTGGGCCATTTCTAACCCTACTCATCCTTGTACTCCTGCAGAGCAGAATCCAATTTGTCACACTGTGCTGCACGGATAACATACAGCTTAAATTTAATTGATTGATTCTTTCAGGAGCATGTGGCAGACAACATGCACTTTTAGGGTAGTGGAGTGTGTAATTTATAAGGGAGACTATCAGAATTAGAGTTGCAAAGCTTTGGGGAGCCTGGTATGCTGGTATATTCCTCTTCTCTTATGACATTGACCGCAGCTTTGATTTCTTTTAGGAATTCAAGGAATTATTATAAGAAACAACAGGGAACTGTATTTAATGGACATCTAGTTTCCTAGCGCAAAAGAAATACTTTATTCTGCTGGCCACCGGATGAGGAGCTGGAGCCGCTGTCTGTATGCGCTTTGGACATGCAGTGGTCCACTGTCTGATGAGGTTTGTGCTTTAGTTTCCATTTCTGCAAGAAATGATGGTGCCTTGAAGACTGTTTCTTGCAATCTGGAGACTGTTTTCTGTCTGTGTCTTCATCGTGAATGCATGTATTTCCTAGACATGGACTGTTCACTTGCTGAGGAAGTGGTTTGCCCTGACATTCTGAGGTCTGACACAGTGGCGTAACACAAATTGTGAGTGCCCCCCTGCAAGTCATTCTGAGGGGGCAGCCCTAACTCAGCACAAATCACAGGTTGCGCTAAACTCTGGGCCGGCCTAGATTATCACGCTTGCGCAATATACACTAACGTGCTTCTGAAGGGATATGCTACACAGTGCATTAGGAGAAATATATAAATGTGTGTTTTAATACAATATACAGCACACTTTCTGAGAAAGACTGGCTAAAGAGACAGAGTGTTTGCAATTGTTTTGTAGGTGTAACCCCAATCTAATACATGCAAGTCACCAACAGTGCACAGGAACATGAATGCTTTACTAGTAAAAATGCCATGCCACAATGAAAACGTGTCCAACTGGCTGCACAATAAAGACCAGTGTAGATACATAATAACATTACAGTAAAGCATGCCATCCCACATTTAGACATACCTAGACTGGTTGCACCAAAATGCCAGTTGAAGCAATAACACTAATCAAGAAGAGAACACACATTCTGCCCGCATCTCTTTGGCCTCTAACAACAAGGCCAAACTCTTTACAGTCTGCAAGGAACTGGTCGATCCTGTTGCAGTCTTTACCTCTCCTGTTCCTCCCGGGCTCTCTGTATGGCTCAGTCCTCTCACTTCTCCCCTAAAACTCAGGACATCCTGTCCTCCATCTTCTCCTCCTCGTCCTCTTCCTCTCTCGGCCCCCCTTTGGCCTTCTCTACCTCTCTTCCTTATTTCTACTCTTTCTCTCTGACAACACATGCCAAGGTTTCTAGACAAGTCCTATCTATGAAAGTGTCATCCAAACAGGTGCTCCCCTGCTCCTCCAGAATCATCAAGGACCATATTGACACCCTTGTTCTAGTCTTGGCTGATTTCTGTAATCACTCTTTTGCTACTGGAGCATTCCCCTCTCCTCTTAATCACTTCCTTGGGAATCCACTCCTCAAGAAGCCGTCTAATGATCCTGCCTGCCCAGAAAACTATCGCCCAATCTCCATCACCCCTTTCCTGGGCAAACTGTTGGAATAATTGGCCATCTCTAAGCTTACTCTCCACACTGAATCTGTTAGTTGCCTCCATGACCATCAGTCTGGCTTCCGAGCTGCCAGAGGCACTGAAACTGCTCTCCTGAAAACCCGTGAAGATCTGCTCTCTAACCTTGATTCCAGCAATCCTTCTGTCCTCATCATCCCTGATATTTACTCTGCTTTCGACACGGTCAACCATGCCATCCTGATCAATTGACTACATGAGAACCTGGGAATCACGGATCAGGCCCTTCAGTGGCTGACCTCCTTCCTCTTGGACTGCCCCGCCCAGGTACAACTTGGTCCTTTTCTCTCCACCACATCTCCCCATACCTGTGACATTCCCCAGGGCTCCATCCTCTCAACCTGATTTTTCAACCACTACTTGACCCCTTTGGCCCACCTGATCTCTACCTTCTCCTCTAACTTTCAGTGTTATGCAGATGACAGTCAGCTCTCCTTCAGGCTCCCCTCAGACTCCTCTACTCTCATTCATTCCTGACTGTCAAATGTTGGTGCCCTTCCCCGGCTTACTATGTGTGAGAGAAAATAAAATACCGACACAACCCCTTGTCGGGGAAGGAGGCACTGAGACCCGGCTGCAAGAGTTCAAAGGATGGTTTATTTCCAGCTAGGAAATAACCCAAAAAAAACCTCTAGCCCCTCATTACAGCACACTTATATTTATATTAATTAAAGTAACTCTAACAAAAAATGCTAAATGGACCCGATTGGCCAGGCGGTGTGGTGCTGTAGGTGTGGGTGGCATCTCTTCCTCCTGGTTGGCTGAGTGGCTGACGAGATGATGGATGTCAAACATCTTGTGCTCCACGCAGGTCAGGGTCCAGTCACTGTGGTCACTACCTAAGCTAATATGTTACACACTAAATAACAAATTATTTAAAACATTTTATGCTACTTGTCACATTTCTACATAAGTCACACACAATGATTATTGTCAGTACAATTGGGTCATTCGTGGCTTTAATTGGAGGCCTTGACCTTATTGTGCATGTAGAAGAATCAGGCTGTGTTTTGCATCTTTTCCTAAGTTTTAAACTCATTAGTACAAGTAAAAACATATATAGTAGTATAAATGCTTAAGGTTAGTAAGGAGTATATTGGGTGGGTTTCGCAGCACAGGCGAGGGTCTGGTACTTGAAAGAAATACCTTGCAGGGGGTGCAGGGTCAGGATGGCAATAAATTGTTCTAATGGGGGTGGGTGGCTTGCACGTTTATGAGGACGAATCGAGCAGAAAGTGTTTAGCTCATCCTAGTTCACATGCCGGTTCTCAGGCGAACAGTGATCTCAGAGGAAGAAAACTGTAGCATATTGATTGTTGCAACTTTCTCCAGCTTCAGCATGAGAATGGAAGCGCAGAGCTTTCCTTCGCAGGGGGAGTGCAAGGGTGGGGGCCAGCCAGCTGCCTGCGCGCTTTGTGTGTATGTGTGTGTCTGTCCTTGGCTGCTGCGGTGGAAGGGAAGCTGAGCATTGCTGTACTATCGCAGTGAGGTCTGTTTATCCAAGGTGGAGTCAAAAGGGGGCACAAAAGATGGACTCCTCGCTCCCATACATTCCCCCCTTTCGTTACATCTAAAGTAACAAACTACTTTATCTCGTTCTTTCTGTTCTCCCTTCGGTAGCGCTCCGCTTCAGCCACAGCCTCATCCCAAGCAGGTGTACCCTTTATTGGCATCCATGCTTTGCACACACTTCTTAAGCTGTTACCTCTTCTTGCGTATTCTTCTGGGGTGACCATTAAGTATATTCCACCATCCCCATCTAAATCTATCCAAACCTCATTATACCACAGCAAGTTCTTTGGTTCTCTAATGGTAGTGTAATGTAGATTATCAACCACATCCCCATACTGCCTATAGATGGCAGTCATTCTATACTGCGGTGTGGTGTATTCTCCGGTTTGTACTTGGGCATCTATCATGGTAGCCACCGTTGTCTGTCGGCCCACTGTTACCATCATCATTGCTGAATAAGGCATATTATTTTCACAGCAGCTTAGTCTCAATTGGCACACACAGAATATTAGGAGAAGAAAGACAATAATGGGAATGAGTATGTTCGCTGCCATGTTCACCCATGATGGTATCCAGCTGAACAGATTGTCAAACCACGTGTCGTTATCTGCTCCACCTTCAGCTCTCATTCTTTCTCGTAAATTATGCACTGCTGTTATCACGTGTGACAGTGTCCCGTTATCAGCATCTGAAGTTGGTACGAACGTGCAACACGCCCCCCCAATTTTCTTGCAAACACCACCGTCCATCGCTGTGATAAGATCTAAGACATATCTGTTTTCCATCGTCATCAGGTGCAGTGCACGGAGCTCTATTTATATGATGTTGAATCCTTCTTCAGTGTCGTTGGCCAGCTGGATGAGCTCCCAGCGTGTTATCTGCAGCCATTTTACGTTTGCCCTTGCTTGAACGCCTGGTGCTAGAAATGATGCAAAGAATGTTTCTGCAGATGAGAAAAGCTTGTACTGCTGTGGGATTTCAGCAAGGAGTTCTGACGATTTGGACGAAATATAATTGGACCTTTTGCTGCGTGACAACTTGGTTTTCAAGGTTTCTTCTGACAATAGTTTGTAAGCTGGGGGCTCCGTGATTGTCTCATCGGGCGCTGTCGATGGTTCAGCCGATTGCCCTGCTGCCGATGTGTCAGCCGATTAGCCTGCTGTCGATGTGTCAGCCGAAGGCCTTGCTGTAAACTGGACGTGGATCTCTGGTATCACCATTAGTGCTGAGTGAAGTGTGGCTAGGGCACAAGTGCCCTTCTAGGATGCTGGGAGATGCAGGTAAGCTCGTTTGCCACAGATTCAGTATATGTCCATTAATGCGGCAGTGCCTTTTTTCATATCTGGCATTATTAAAGTCTTATTGCACTGCTGCACGGTTCCCATGTTCACCTTCCCTTCTCCATGGAAGCAAAGTTTGTGCGGTATTTCCTTTTGAATCTTTATGGGTCTCTCCAGGGGTGAGACCCATGTCAGCTTGGTGATATGCTGTGACCAGATGGGGATGCACGTTTCTTTTGCCCACTCGTATGTTTCATCTGGCAGCCCTCGAAGCCCCTCAGCTTTGCATTTAATCGTTTCATCATGCCATTTGTCGTCTGCATACCTTGTCCCTTTTATAATAAAAAATGGCTATTGGAGGCAGATTACTCCTTGTCGTCTGCTGGTGCAAGTTTGTTCATTTTCAAATTTTTCCATAGTGACTGTGTGTGCTTGAAATGTCTTTTTTATTCTACACAGCATCAGATGAATCAAACATTGGGCCTCAGACAAGGGTACTTCCTGTGGGATTAACATTTTTGGGGTTCCAGTTACATGAGGAATAAGTGAGCACACGTAACAACTTTCATTACTTGCTTGCTTTGCTGTGGCGCTCATGTCTGAATACCATTTGTTTGATTGGTCAGGGTGTCGGGGGTCCTCTATTTCATCTAACCCCAGGTTATGATAAATATCATATCTGTTTTTTCCCACCCCCCTTTTCCTCCTCCTTGTGTTTTTTAATTGAGTACCAACTTGTGGATATTGTAGCGGGAATATCTTAGACCATGCATCATCTATGTTGTTCATGGTGACATGTGTGTATTCAGTAGTGGTTTCTGGTGCAGTGTGTGTACGCATGCTTGTATTTCTGGAGTTAGTCAACCAATAGTAATCATCATTTACATTCCATCCAAGCTCTATTTCCTTCGCCATAGTATTACTCAAGAATGGAATAGCAGTTTTGTTTACATGCAATTGTTCAAAGGGTGACGTTATATTTTTACTATTATATTCAATGTTATAAGTGTCCTTCAAAATAGTCGTTGCTTCAGTCCATATTAGTTTAGACCCTGGTTTTGTCATATCAGTTCCGTTTCCCCCTTTATTCATTTCATTTGCCACATATAAAACAACATTTTACCAAATAAAATAAAACATCATTATTGTAAATAGTATGGCAGCATATTTTATAACACATTCTACATTGCTCAGTCTACTGGCCCTAGTGACATCCATATTTCTATCTAACATTTCAGCCTGCTCAGCCGTTTCGTCGCATTGTCTCATGTTGAGCTTATGTGGGCGAGACAAATTCGTTAAGTCATCATGAAAAGAAACATATTTGCAGTTGTTCATTCTTTTTCATTTCTTTACTCAGTTAGGCATTTAACAATTCCTTTTCATTTTATCATGGAAATAATGAGGAAAAATAGAAAAGACAACATGATTTATATAAGAAAAGAAAGAAAGAGAGAGAGAGAGAGAGAGAGAGAGAAAATATGTAAAAACCTTTTGCTTTTCCACTATATTTTCCCTGTCTAAGTTGCAGTTTTCATCATGTCAAACTGTGCCAGTGATGTCATCCACACAGTCGGTTTCATTTTGGAGAAGTGCAACACTGTGCGCCCTTCTCACATCTGAGAGGTACACCCAGTATTTTAATCCCTTTACCTTAACTGCAGTTGGGGTGCTGTACACTACTGTGTATGGACCATGAAATCTTGGTGAATTCCACCTTCTTACAAAATTTCTGACATAAATATGCTCCCCTGGCATTAAAGGCTCCTCCGGGCTTTCTGCTGACGACATGAAGGTGTCTGTTGCTACATCTTCAGTAAATGGTGAAACAATTTGTTTTGCTATGCTGCGTACCGCGCGCGTTAACTGTGCTAGGTATTCCTTAAACTCTTCTCCCAGCACTGTGGCAGTCCTGTGCGCATCAGACGCCCTACTAACAGGGGAGAGTGGCGTGTGCATTCTTCTTCCCGTCATGAGTTGGAACAGTGCTAGGGGCAGACAATATACCCAATTTTATTTCAACGTGCTGCATAATTTCGATAAATTGCTTTTGAGCAGCCTGTTGATCCTCTCCACACTCCATTGACCATTGGATGATAAATCGAACATAGTTTATGTTTCACCCCCAGAAGGGAGGTTACTTCCTTGAAGAGGTCATTCACAAAATGCGTACCGTTGTCTGAACGGATCACGTCACAGATTCCTCACCACGAGAATACTTCTCGCACAATGAACTTGGCAGCACATTTTGCATTAGGATGGGGACAGGGGCCCGCTTCCACCCACCTTGAAAAAGGGCATACTACCACAATCAAGAACCTTGCTCCATTACATCTTTCTCCCATATGGGCGTAGTCGATATGTAATTCTCTAAATGGACCTGTAGGGCGTGGCAAAGTGCCATGCAGAGTTCGTAATGTCATTCCCGAATTGTAAGTTTGGCATGTAGTACATTCAATCACAAATTTAGACAAATATTCGTGCAGATTAGGAACAAACCAATCCTCTTGAATATCTGAGGCAATGTGTTGTTTTGCAACGTGAGCTGGGAAATGCAGTTGTAGGAATGCTACTTCTAATAATTCTACAGGCATCACTACCTTGCCTGTCGTTTCCTGTCTCCAAATGAGATCTGTGGCTGATTGTTTACATCCTCGTTTGCCCCACAACTCCTGCTCTTCCGGTGGGGCCCTTCTCTGGAGTTCTATCAATTGTGCTATGGGCGTGTTACTGTATGCTTCTGCTGGTTGTTCTGCTGTGGTTGTTTTTACAATGTACTCTGATGTTGGTGTCTTATTGAAGTATGAGGCTTCCTTCGCTGCTGCGTCGGCTGCTACGTTCCCCAATGAGACGGCATCTGTGTTATTGGTATGGGCTGGGCATTTAACCAGTGCTACTACCGATGGTTCTGCTAAAGCTTCTATTAGTTCATTTAGCAATGTGGCATGTTGTACGGGGGACCCGTCTGCTCTTCTGAACCCTCTCCTTCGCCAACGTGATAGCCCTGAGTGAACTGTGGTGGTGACATAAGCTGAGTCTGAATATATTGTCACGGCACAATCTTTGGCTGTGTGTAACGCGCTGATTAGTGCGGTCAGTTTGGCTGCTTGTGCAGAGTAGTGTGAGGGGAGGCGTTTTTGAACAATCACTTTATATGTGTCTTCTTCCATGCGCACTACCGCCATCCCCACATGTTTCTCTCCTGTCTCTGAGTTTATGGATGCTGACCCGTCTATGAAATAAATTTCTCCTTCTGTAAGGGCGTTTTCTCTTGCTTTGGGAATGTCATCGCCCTCTCCCTCATATGTGCTACAATCGTGTTCCTGTAAATCCTCAGTTGTGCATGGCTCTGTAATGAATGTGGCTGGGTTTACTGTCTTGCATCTGACCACATGTACATTTGGACTTGATATTATTATTTCATAAGCAGAGGCTCTCTGTGTTGTGAGAGTAGATTTTGATCGTTCCAAGTTAGCAAATAACGAGTGTTCCGCATATAGCGTCACTGAACATCCCATTACGATCGTGGCACTTTTCTCAATGGCGAAGGCCGCTGCAGCGAGGGCCTGTTTGCAAGCGAAATGTCCCTGCATTACTGGGTCTAATATTCCACTGTAGTACGCTAATGGTTTGTGGCCTAGCGATGTCTTTTGTGTCAATACTGTTGTCATTAATGTTCCATTGCTGTGTGAAAACAGGAAAAATTCCCTTTCATAATCTGGATTTGCAAGGACTGGGGCGTCTGAAATAAGTTCTTTTAATTGAGAGAATTGGGCAATTGTCTCCTGTGTCCATTTTATTGGGGCTCAGTTCTTTTGTGCTTCTTTCAGTGCTTGTAGCATTGGCTGTGTGTATGCTGCGTAATCGAGGATCCACGCTCGGCAATAGTTACATATGCCAAGGAATTTCTGCATGTCCTTCACTGTTTTTGGTAAAGTAATGTGTCAAATGGCCGCTGCTCTGTCTGGTAGTATTCTTTTTCCATCTTTAGATATTTGCTGGCCAAGATACACAACGTCTGCAAGGCAGTATTGTAACCTTCCTTTGTCCAACTTGTATCCCTTGGAAGCCAATACGTTAAGCAGTGTTATCGAGTCTTCTCTACACTCTTCTTCTGTTTTGCTGCAGACGAGTAAACCGTCTACGTACTGTATAATGGTGCTCCCTACATCTATATTGCCAATGTCTTCTCGTAGTACTCTGTTAAAAATGCTTGGGCTCTCGCAATACCCCTGTGGGAGTCTGCGATGTTCATATCTGCTATTTCCTAATGTAAAAGCTGTAAGGTACTGCGACTCTGGTGCGAGTGGCACAGAGAAAAAGGCATTTTTCAGATCAATGACAGTGAAACAAGTTGCCTCTTTGGTATACTGCACAATATTGATGCCGGGTTAGGCACTAAAGGGAACTCTTTTTGGGTGACGTCATTGAGTGGGCGGAGGTCCTGGACCATTCTCCACGCCCCTCCTTTCGCTTTCTTAATCAGAAAAATCGCTGTGTTGCATGGGGAAGTTGATGGCACTAAAATACCTTGGCTTAGGAGTGCATTCACTGTTTCTCTAATACCGTCCTCTGCTTCTTTGGATATTGGGTATTGTTTCACTCTAGGTGGGAGGGCACCTGGTTTCTGTTTTATCTTTATGGGAGTTTCCTCATGCAACAATCCCACATATCATGTGGCCCTGTAGTCCAAATTTCAGGTGACACCCTGGTCATGTCTTCTTCAAATGTTGTTGGTGGGGCCTTTATGTTAGCCATGAGTGGGTTGTGTATTTCTCTGTATTGAATCATAATGTCACATGGTATGCTTATTTCCATTATTATTTCTCCATCTCCTTCATAATCAGTAAACAATTCTTCATCAGTTACATCTTTTAGCATTATGTTTGCCTCTATGCATAGCACACTTCTCCACTCGCATCCCTGCGTGTCCAGGCCTATAACCACAATGCGTTTGCTGGAAACTTTAACTGCCTCAATGTCTATAGATATAATTGTGCCTGCCACTACATCTGTTGGTGTGATTGGGCGGATTATGAAGTCTGATGGTATTCTCCACTCCTTTTGTGTTATTTCAGGCACTACTCGGGCTAATACCTGTATTCCATAGACGAACATGTCCATGTCAATGGGAATCCCTCTTACTGTAACTTCCTTTGTAATCGTGCTTATTATCAAGAGTGCTCGTACCGGGCATACCCCTGGCGTCGAGAACACTATTTCTCTTTCTGTAAAGGCTATGGTCATGTTTAACTTACTGAGCTAGTCTCGTCCCATCAAATTGATTGGCGTGTCTTCGTAATACAATAAGGGTGCGCGCACTGTTTTCCCCCTACTGTTAAAACAAGATCTTTTGTTTAAGGAACTTTTAAAATAGCCCCAGAGAACCCCTGCGTCTCCAAATTTCTTCCCGAGAGCTGAAACCGCCCTTCTGTGAGGCATGATTTTTCTGCTCCAGAGTCTACCATAAAGATAAACTGCTTGTTTCCTATCTCTGCCGCCACTAGTGGTTCCTCATTTGCACTTTGTGTGGTGGATAGGACTGGACACGCAAGTGCTCCCTGTGGACTGTCCTAGTCTTGGTATCTTTGCTGACCTGGCACTGAAAAAACGTTGTCACCCACGACCATTACGCCACGGAATGGTGCAGGGGCACCGTTTGTGGCCGCTGCAAAAGGGTTATTGTTTATCTTCCCTACTGGGTTTTGTCTCGTCATGGGCTGTAGTGCGTTTTGCTGTTGTGGCTGCTGCTGCTGTTGCTGCTGTTGTGGGACTGGCTGTCTCTGTTGCATTTGGGGGTCATAGCAGTATTGATCCTGTTGTCCCCCCCCTGGAGCTCCACAAGGGCTACCTCGGTGTGGGCAGCCCCACCCCTGTTCATTTTTCATGGGCTGTTGCTGCCCTTGAAAATACCCTGATGGTCGCATTCTACAATCTCGTGAATAATGTCCCCATCTTCCACAATTCCAACACGACCCCTGTTGTCCCCTCTGCCCGCGGTACCCACCTCTTCCTTGGGCCGGCCTGTTCTGCCACTGCGATCCTTGGCATGGCTGTTCCTCTCCGTTCCACTGTCCTTGGTCCTCTCCAACCCACTGCGCTGCTAACCCAATGGGCCTTCCTCCCGCGTTTTCATCTCCATCGTTTCCTCTGTCTGCTGTTGCACTGGCAGTAATGGCGGCGACCTTCACTAATTTTGTCTGTACTAATTTTGCTTCGTCAGCCAGCCTCTTTTGCGTGACCTCCTTTTCCTTCTCTTCCTCCAGTGGTGTAGAATTATGCTCTGAATTTCAGGCCACCCTTTGGCTTCGATCCCAGAAGGCCTAGGACAGCTATTTTGTCCTTGGCTTTCTGCACCTCTTTCGGCAACCCCATTTTAATGATAAAATAGAATAAAGCTGTTGATTGATTCCATGCCGTACCAGTTTTGCTTCTCCATAAGTCTTGCACTCGCAAAATGAATTGCGCAGGATACTCGTTCTCCTCCATCGTGCACTGCATCACTGCATGTAAATCTGGAACGTCTGGAAATGCATGCCGTAATGCATCCCACACTTGCTCAAACATTGTTGAATGGGGCTCCATCGTGTCGGTCACAGCTCATCGTTACTCCCGGGAACCCTGCCCTTTCCCAGATTGTGTCTGCTTGGTCCCCGATTGCTGATACTGATAGACTTTTTACATCACCTATAGCTAATGGCACGCCTGCCGTGTTCTTCTCAAATACATGTATCCACTTACCTGCCCCTCCCGTCAGCGGGGGGAGGAGTTTTAACAAGTTGGTTTTGTCCATTTGGGCTCACGGAATGTAGTTTGGCCTACCTGCTCCTTTATGTATCAGTGGCATTTGTAGTTTCTGTTTCTTTCCCGTTTTGCTCGTCTTCCCTATTTTCGTTTTACTTACCAGTATGTTTCCTGTCCTCCCTGTTCGTTGTCTTAATCTACCTTACCATAATGGTGGCGATAGTGTGTCTGGGTAACGGCGGTTTGGCAGTGGGGAACCCTCTGCGGCAGCTGCCTCTTCATATTCATCTAAATCGTCCCATATTTCTTCTATTTCTGACTCTAGCTCGTTGTTCTCCTCCCAGTTTTCTTTGGGTTCACTTCCTTGTCCTTCACCTTGATCTCCACTTTGTTGACTCTCCGGTGTGTTTGGGCGTATAATTCTCACTGGTTTGTTATTCAATTGGAACAGGAACTGTCCTGACTGCCACTCTTGTTCTTGCCTTTGCTGTGATGATGTCCCTTGTGATGCTATAGATTGCCATGATACTGAGGCTGCTGGGGTTGCATTGCTTGCTGCCCCTAGCGGGGGGTGTGAGATCTGCCAGTGACAGCGGGGGTACCTCCCCTCCCCCTGGCAGCATTTGCCCTTTGTCACATAAAGCTCTTAACCGTGTTATTTCCATTTGTGCGTGTGCTAACTGACGGTTCAAATCACCTGTTACACATGCTATATCCACATAGGAGGCGCGCTCGTGGGGCTGTACAGGCCTCCTTTGTCATATGGTGGAGGTTTGGGGGCTGTTGCCCCGCCCTGAGCAGTGGCGGTGGGTGGAATACACAGGGGTTCACTAAACCCTACAGCTGGCCTAGTCACTAAGGGATAGATTTTTGTTACTTTGTTTTCGGTTGTAGTTGTTGAGCATTCCCCTTTTGGTGTCCCGCCTACTTCTTCAGGGTTTTTCTGCTTTTCTATCATTCGGCTTGTACCTACCTCTGCCGTGGGGGAAACTTCTTCGAACATTCGCCATTAATCTAATACTTCTCTTCGGTTCTGTAACTGTTTCCCTTTGTATCGTGCTAGTAAATGTGTTGATACTAGGTCCAATACTCTTTTGTCAAATTACCCTCCTTCTGGCCAAATTGGTGTAACCCCGTCTCCTTTTATCTCAGTGATCCACTGATTGTGATACTTCTGTATCCTGTCGCTATATAGTGAAAGGTGCTGGCAAATATGTGCTAGTGGTGTTACTCCCCCCATGGCAATGTTTCTTTTCCTTTCTTGTGTATTCTGGTACCCTTGAATCTCTTCCCACCTCTAACTTAGTATGTCAGTTACAATATGTGGAAATAGTACGTTCTTTATCAATGCTCACAATTACCATATGTCGCATTAGCTTTCTGAGAGGTGTTACCTAGTCACCTCTCACAATTTATTTCTTTGCTTTATTTTATATCAATCACAAATTACTTGTGCTGAAATACTTTAGCGTGTTCAACAAGACATATACACAAAAGCAGACCAACAAACATATAATCATGCAACATACACATGCACTGCCTGCGCGCGTTTGTTCTTTCCCTATTCCTGTTACTGTCCCTGGTTTTTCTTCTTCCCTATTCTACCTACTTTTTCGCATTCACTCCCCACCTCTTTCACCTTTATTATGTCTCAAGATTTTTTACTTCCACGGAAAAAGAATATTCTAAAAACTACTCCGAGCCTACACGAGACCCCTACTATTTTTCTCTTTATCTCTATTTTGCACATGGTCGGGACAAATGCTACGCAGCGCCGCCTTCTACCACGTACGGGCTAGGATACCACTTCTCTTCTTCTCAATTCTTACAACACCTAATGGCCATATAAAGGATAGATCAGAAAAGCCTCACCGTCACTCACGCAGACCCTATTCTTAGCTACCTTCCCTTTGTTGCTAATTCCCTTCTTCCCGTATTTCCCCTTACCTTCCTTTGGGGTCTTTGTAAGCGGGACTCCACGTGTTGAGTCAGGTACTCCGAGGGTCGCCGCTCATGGCCGGACCTCGCTCAGGTCCGTTCCCCAAAGAAGCCATGGCCTGCCTTGGCGAGCAGCTTTTTCGATCGGGTATTCGTCAACCGGGAACCCTTGACCCTTTCTTCTTGGTGTGCACAGTCTGGTCAACCGCGGAGGCGATGGTTCTGCTGGGGGGCGCCCTGGATCTCGCTGCCGGACGGCGCAGGCCTCAAGGCACCTCTCTAAATCACGTTGCGGGGGTCACTAAAAATGTAGGTGCCCTTCCCCAGCTTACTACGTGTGAGAGAAAATAAAATACCGACACAACCCCTTGTCGGGGAAGGAGGCACTGAGACCTGGCTGCAAGAGTTCAAAGGATGGTTTATTTCTCCAGCTAGGAAATAACCCAAAAAAAACCTCTAGTCCCTCATTACAGCACACTTATATTTATATTAATTAAAGTAACTCTAACAAAAAATGCTAAATGGACCCGATTGGCCAGGCGGTGTGGTGCTGTAGGTGTGGGTGGCATCTCTTCCTACCTGGTTGGCTGAGTGGCTGACGAGATGACGGACGTCAAACATCTTGTGCTCCACGCAGGCCAGGGTCCGGTCACTGTGGTCACTACCTAAGCTAATATGTTACACACTAAATAACAAATTATTTAAAACATTTTATGCTACTTGTCACATTTCTACATAAGTCACACACAATGATTATTGTCAGTACAATTGAGTCATTTGTGGCTTTAATTGGAGGCCTTGACCTTATTGTGCATGTAGAAGAATCAGGCTGTGTTTCGCATCTTTTCCGTAGTTTCAAACTCATTAGTACAAGTAAAAACATATATAGTAGTAAAAATGCTTAAGGTTAGTAAGGAGTATATTGGGTGGGTTTCGCAGCACAGTCGAGGGTCTGTGTAACGCCCACCTGGTTCCCACAGGGGCCCTGATCTAGTCTGGATTACTGCGGCCTCTTCTAGCGTGATGCGCAGGACCCGGAACACTGATTGGACAAGACCTCCAAATTGTGCTTCCTTGGCCCGTAGGAATATCCTTCTGCATTTGAGAAAGGGGAATAACAGTCTGCAGAATGGTGTGCTAGCTCCCCCCTTCACCCCTCCGTTCCTCTCTATTCCTCCAAACCCGGTTTAAGCTCACCTTATGGTTTGGAAGGTTGAACTCTCCATCCTGCTTCTGGTGCAGGGGCGCGCGTTCGTCCAGTTACTTCACTGGTTTTCAGAATGGCGCTGGCAAAATCCACTTGACTTTCCTGAGCGATGCGCCGTAAGTATGAAAGTTCAAAGTTCAAGTGAGGCCCCCTTTATGCTGTCTTTCTCACCTGTGATCTGTCCTTTATTTCAGGTGCAGAATGAAGGCGATGCGTCAAGGGGTTAACCTGCCGAGGTGAATAGTAATGAGGGCGATCCCTCTAGATGTCCTTATCATTCCTCTGAAATGTCTCTAGTCCTTTCCCCATAGGGGCCGGGGTACGGTACCTGCCAACGGGGCGGCGCCGACCCAAAATGTGGAAGAAAAGCCGGTAAGTATTATGGCTGTTAATCAGGCTTTCCTTCTGTGTGTCCTTCTGCTCACCTTTTGTTTCTTCCTCTCTCCCCTAGGTGCAGAGATGTGGCGTCCGATGCTGACAGCCACGATGGAGCCGGGAGATGTCTCGAGGACAGGACAGGTGAGTGAAGCGTGGCGCTGCAGCGAGCAACGCAATGCTTTTAAATTGAAGTCTTCCTTCAGGGATGCTGGCGAGAAGAATCCGGATGCAGGTAAGAAGCTTGAAATAATCCTTGGTTTTCACCTTTCTCTTCTCTTCCTTCCTTGCAGGTCTTCCAGGTTCAAGAAGAGCGTGGCTGTAGTCCAGGAGCAGGAGCAGACACAGTGAGCGTTAAGCTGCAGGAAGCAAAACAACGCGAAGCATGAGCTGCTGTCTGGGCGTGGCTTAAATAGCCTCCAAAGAAGTCCCAGGTATGTATCCTTCCCCAACTAGGTATGTATCCTTCCCTGGCCACGCCCGAGTGAAAAAATAGTCCCTATGAAAAAATAGTCCCTTTTTAGGTCTCAGGGAGGCCTGAAGCGTGCAGCATGGTCTGCATCAGGTAAGTGCACAAAACACCTCCCTTTATGAGCCTGGCGCCTATGGCGCCAAGACTGATGTCCAACATGAGCCTGGCGCCAAAGGCGCCAGGACTGAGTCCAAAGAGTCCCTAGAAGGGGCCGCTGGGCTTTTACCCGAGGGCATGATGCCTGCTTCCGGGGGTGCTGGGCCTGGCCTGATGCTCCGGGGGTAGGCATCATGACAGTCTGGTACTTGAAAGAAATACCTTTTAGGGGGTGCAGGGTCAGGATGGCAATAAATTGTTCTAATGGGGGTGGGTGGCTTGCACGTTTATGAGGACAAATCGAGCAGAAAGTGTTTAGCTCATCCTGGTTCACATGCCAGTTCTCAGCCGAACAGTGATCTCAGAGGAAGAAAACTGTAGCATATTGATGGTTGCAACTTTCTCCAGCTTCAGCGTGAGAATGGAAGCGCAGAGCTTTCCTTCGCAGGGGGAATGCAAGGGTGGGGGCCAGCCAGCTGCCTGCGTGCTTTGTGTGTGTGTGTCTCTGTCCTTGGCTGCTGCGGTGGAAGGGAAGCTGAGCATAGCTCTACCATCGCAGTGAGGCCTGTTTATCCAAGATGGAGTCGAAAGGGGGCACAAAAGATGGATGCCCCGTGTCCTGCTCAGTAGTCCCATCTATGCAGCAGTCAACCGTGGTTAACTTTACATAAGGGCAAGGGGCAATCCCACTACCGGATGCACCTGGTCCAAGCCTTGTACTGAGGAGCGTACGACGTGAGGGGGCCTGAGGACCCCTCGCTCCCATACACTGTCTATCCGCAATTCAAGATTAGTGCATCTCCAACTACCTCTGCCTTAATGCCAGTAAGATGAAGATCATTCTCATTGGAACCCTGCCACTGCTTTCCCTCTCTCACTCTGTCCACCCACCTTGGGCCCTCTTAATGCGAGGCAAAAAAACCTTGGTGTCATCTTTGACTCCACTCTGTCTTTCTCTCCTCACATCTTGGATGTCACCAGGAAGTCCCACCACCAGCTGCTCCTCTTCAAATGGACTATTCCCTTTCGCACTTTCCCCCAGAAACTCACTGTCTCCAGAGCCCTGATTCACTCTAGGCTGGACTACTGCTACATCCTCTTTCTCAATCTGCCTTTTATGCTCACCTGATATCCCCGGGGGAGTCTGGAAGGCTATGAGATCTGAAACCCTGGATGCGTAGTTGCCCATTGCTGAATAATGAATCTTAGTCATTTGTAGGGTGAGCTATCTGTCCTGTGTTTCTTGTGCAGGGGCGCTTGATGTTTGTTGCCGAGCTGCCCATGTTGCTTCAATGGTGCAGTTCGCCTTCCTTGGGCCCAGGCCTGCTGTGACCCTGAATCTGCTGGTAGGCAGGTAGGTTTGTTAATTATAAGTCTTTGTTCTGTTTATGGTGGGAATTTGTTAATGTCTTTATCTCCTTCTTTTCAGGTGCGAAGGTCCTGATGCAAGCGTGCCGGATGGAGTGGCACGTTTTCTAAGTAAGAGAAAGCGCGAAGCGCAGCACCTTTATTGTCTTTTAAAGCTAACCTGTGTTTTCTTCTTCTTCTCCTCACAGGCCACTGTGGTGCTGCGAGTGGATGAGAGCGCGATGAAAAACAGGCCCCCGGAATCCGTTAAGGTAAGTGCAGCGCTGTGCGGTTGTTTAATATTGAAAGCGAACCTGAATATGTCTCTTTTCCTTTGCAGATGTTGCTGTGGTGCTCCGGATGGAAGCGTGGCGTAGCGCGATGGAATTCAGGTAATACTGATAGAATTTGATGTTTTGGAAGCGCGCATTCTAATATTGTTTTCCCCTTTCTCGTTATTGCAGGTCGCAATGTTCGAATAGCAGCTGTGGTAGCGGTTGGCCAGAAGTCCTTAAGCTAGTACTCACAGGTGAGTGATGTTTCTTCCTCTCTCGGTTTCCACAGATTGCAGCCAAGTTGAGATGCTGAGTGCTGGATGGTGTTTTCTCAGGTAACACAGAATGATCTTGTTCTTGTTTTGTTCTTGCAGGATTACGGGAAGATGCTGAAGACCAGGAGCTGGACACGGTGAGCGTCACGCTGCAGGTTGCAGATTAACTCGAAGCGTGTTGTGCAGTCAGGGTGTGGTTTATATAGCCCAGGTAACGTAGTACCAGGGAAAGTAGGTCCAGGCCTGCCACACCCAAAACACAAGACCGCATGGCTTGGTTCTTAGAACTAGACTGTGTGGGTGCTTCCATGTTGGATGTAAAGGCCCATGTACATAAATAGGACCTAGTTTAAACAGTCCTACCTTCCTACATATGAGCCTGATGCCAAAGGTGCTAAGACTGGCTCCAGGAGCCTTTTGCAGTGGTTTTAAGGCCCTCATGGTTCTGGTGGGAGCCTGCTTGTGGAACAACTTGTGCCCCTTCACAGTGGTCATGACACTGCCTTTTTCTACTCTCCACCCTCTGCAACTAATCCAGAAAAGGACTGCCATACTTATCCCTGGCATCAAGCCCAGGGATCGTATCTCTTCAGCTCTGAAATCTCTCCACTGCCTCCCGTTTGCTGCAAAGATCCAGTTCAAGGCTCTTTGCATTTCCCACAAGGCTTTCTGGGTCCTGGGCCCACACTACATCCAACACTCTCTTCCAAAATACCTTCCATCTCAAGCCCTTCGCTCAACTACCTCCCACTCTCTAAGGGTTAGACAGTTCTTCAGGCAGAGAGTGGGTGGTACATCTCTCTCCTCTGTAGGTGCCTCCCTCTGAAATGGCCTCCCTGCCCCTCTAAAAATTGAGCCGGACCACCTGAAGTTATGGAACATTCCTTTTCTCCTCTGTTTTCTCTCTCTATCCATCCCCTGCTGGCCAACCTGACCTACCTGTCTGCTGTACCAACGGGTTGCTTGGATACCCTCGGAGTCTCAATGAGTCCAGACACTTTCTTGATTAGTCACCCTTGCACTGCTTCTGGGCCTACCATGCACTTAGGGGCAGTAACTGTAACCCTACAGTCCTGTGTTATGCTTGCCCTACCCAGAGCCGTGCTGCACTTACTCAGAGCATTGCTGCCCTGTTTTTCCCTCCTCTCTCGCTTGCACTTCCCCCCTCCCTTTCCCCTTGCACTTCTGGTTCTCTCACTTGCACAATCTGAATGACACAAGGCCTAGTACGATTGTTTGTCTTGTCCTCCCTCTATCTTCCCTCCCTACTCTTGTCACGCCTAGTAACACTTGTGTACAGGCGTGTTATAAATTACTTATATCATATCATTTTTATCACAGATGCCCAGAAAAATATACAATGCCGCAGTAAGAAACAGCTAGAGTGGCAGCACCCAGATGCCAATCTAGCCAGGTAATTACTCTTAGCAGGACTTCTTTATCAGAAATGACCAGTTAAAAATTCATACCAAACTGAGGAATGACTAGACTGGCTGCACCAAAATGCCTCTCTAGCCAATAATAGCACATATCATGCTTGCTTAGCCTGGACATGGACAAACATTATGATTGAACACACAATCCCCCCCCACCACATCCCCTCTCCCTCCCACCGCTACCGCAACCTCCAAAATCAGCTACTTGACCCAGAATTACCTCCACGTCCCTCTTCCTTGTCCCAGAGCTTACGTATGAGGCTCCTTGCCTCGTAGGTAAGTACTGGGATGCGAAAGAGTGGGACTAGAAGTAATGAATATTAAAGATAGCTAAGTAAGGCATTACCTCCATGTACCTCTACCTTATCTCAGTACTGGTGTATGAGGCTAAGTCTCTCATACACATGTACTGCCTCATACACAAGTACTGGGACAAGGAGGAATAGGGATAGGAGTAATGAAGATTACCAAACATTGTTCAAAGCACTAAACACAAGTAGTGGTGCAACACCACTGAGCTGACTGCGATTCTGCACTCCTCCCACACCCCAGAAATTTTGGTTGACTCGAGCTGGCTGACCTTCAGTGCAGTTGCCGGACAGAACAGGAGACAGGTGTTAAACGGCATCTGGGTTTCACTGTGAACAAGAGCCCAGCAATTACTAACATAAAGCATTTCACTGTTAGCACCTGCATTCAAAAGCAACATTTTTTAGGCAGTTGAAATTGTGATGTGTGTTTAGTACTAGCATTCCACGGGAGTGATTGAAAGGGTAGAGAGGGAACAGGAGACCACTCATTCTCACAGCAGTCCATAAGTGGGTGCCTTCAACCTTAAAGGAGAGAGTTAACTACTTGTAACATTGAAGCTGCACTAGAATAGTCTCATTAAATTGTCTAAAGAAAATAGATGCCCCATACAAATGCGTTTGCCACTCCTGCACTGCCCGTGAAGTTAGTGCCTCTCCCAACATTTGAAGGGTTAGCCCCCCAAATGTCAGTTTTGTTGTGCCCCTGAACGCAAGCACACTAATCATTCATCATACACACACACACACCCAGCCATCCATACATTTAAGTGTGCACTCTTTCACCATACAGGCAAACCCAGGCAGCTATCCATACATTTAAGTGTGCACTCTTTCACCATACAGGCACACCAAGGCAGCCACCCATACATTTAAGTGTGCACCCTTTCACCATACAGGCACACACACCCAGGCACCCACCCAGACATTTAAGTGTGCACCCTTTCACCATACACTCACACGGGCAGCCACCTATACATTTAAGTGTTCACCCTTTCACCATACATTCACACCTAGGCAGCCACCCGTTAAGTGTGCACCCTTTCACCATATACTGACACAAGCAGCCATCTATACATTTAAGTGTGCACCTTTTCCCCATACAATCACACACACACATCATGGGTTTGAGGGGAGCCCTATTACTTCAAAAAGAAATGGTTTCTTTTTGAAGTCACTCTGACTTCATAAAGAAATTATTTCAGTTAAGGACCAAACCATAAAGGAAATAATTTCTTTGTGAAGGCAGTGTGACTTCAAAAATAAACTATTTATTTTTGAAGTCAGGGCTATCCACACCCCATGATATGGAGGCCTCTAGACTAGGGTAATCCATACCATGGGGTAGGGGGAGCCCTCGGCCTTCCAAAAGAAATCATTCATTTCTTCATAAAGAAATTATTTCTGTTACAGAAAATGTCTTTATGAACTCAGAGTGAATTTAAAAAGAAAAAAAGAGTAAAACTAATATAAATTTTTCTTTTTTTTTTCTCCATGTGGGGCCCCCTAGGAGGACACGTGCTGGCAGGGCAGCTCGCACCGCAGGGGCTCCAGGGCCCCCCATTACGCCAGTGGTCTGACATACTACTTTGAAAAGGGATCCCTCCCACATGCGAGTAACCCAGGCACATATCTTTGTGTGGAAAATTATATCAACATCAATGGTAGGTTTCTCCAGATTGCTTGATGTGATGACGTGCAATGATAAAGAGTCGGCAGGATCAATAGTTTTACCTAGTGCTTGTCCATGGCTTCTAGCTGTAAGCCGATGGTCATGGTGGTTTGAGCCATGCTTAGTATTTGATCAAGAGAGTCTCATTTTCGTAGTGGTTTCTTGGGGAATGCAGATGATTTGTATCCCTCTATGATCTGAGACCTCAGGGCCTCTTCATTGAAAAACTGATGGAAATATTACGACCCAGGCGTTAACCATGGCGCTATTAGCGCCATGGTTGACGTCAGTATTTTAACGATTGCGCCATGGTGAATGGCGGAATTACCGCCCCATTCCAAGGTTGGCGGGCCGGTAATTCCCCATTCACCATTGCCCCTTCCCCATTCCCATTTTTGCCCCCATAATGGGATTGGGGAAGGTGGTAATAACGGTACCGCAAATTGCTGTACCGTAATTACCTCCAAGGTAGCTTTGCGGGTCCAATCCTAAACGGCTGGTAAAAACCAGCCGTTAAGGTAGGGACCCGCAAAGGGTCCTCGTAATTAGGCGGTAAGGGGTTAACGGCGCTGCAACCTTTTACGGCGCCGTTAACCCCTTACCGCCTGGGTCGTAATAAGGCCCAATGTTGTACACGTGTGAGTAGGCACATCACAAGATTTGCCTTTCTTTTGCCTTTTATCTGCATGACCGTGTGAAATCTGTTTTTCATAGTCAATGTTTTTATGAAGAGCAAAACAATCACTGAGACAATTGTTGAGGTCATTAATCGGATTGGCTGTTTCATCAAGTAGCTCAAAGATGATGTCACAAATGGACAAGGCTGCTGACAAGATAACAAATACTTCTTGCATGTGTCCTCTCGCGCTCCTATAGAATCAAGTATACATCAAAATCATGCATCCAACACATCCATCTGGGACCCAGGTTGCAAGTGTCAGTGACGTCAAATGGTAGTAGCACCTGTAGAGCCAGAGTTTCAATGGGCATGTATGGTACAGACCGGGCAATTGCAGCTGGACATGTAAGGAATGAAGGAGTCTTCTGACATGATGGTGCCCGTTGATCTATGGATGAGCTGTAAATGGCATCTGGTGACTTATATTTCATTATGCATAGAAGTTCTTGGAATGTCGAAAATAAACCTTTCTCGGTGAGCTCATTCTGTCTCTCCCCTCCTCTGTACCTGGTCGTTGATCCTAGTATCACGAAGCCAATTTTTGTACTACAGATCCCCTGATGCCTCACCATTGACTGTGATACCTGCTCCTGATGGTAGTTGTAGTCCAAAACATCTGGATAGCCAATGTTTACAGGCTGATGCCCTAAGTACTGCCCTACTTTGTACCCCCACCTCTAACATTATCTGTACTCTTCAGAAGGCTGGGGATACACACACATACAATGGCACGGTCTGTGTTAGATGTTTTCAGCCCCGTTCGTGAATCTTCATCTGTTGAGTTTCCACTAACCAGCCCTCAGAGTGCGTAAACATTAGCACTTTTCAGCCCTGGACTGCAGAACCCAGGGCTGTTTAACCATTATGGAGCTTTTAGCTTTGCAGCGGGACATCTGTTTAACCATTACAGTGCTTTTAGCATTGCAGCTGCATGACATGATGTTAGGCATATTTAGGAACAGTACAAAGACTAATGCATGTCATCATTCAGCATTAGCAGTAGAAAATGTTGTCTGAGAAACAAGTTCATCAAAAAAAAATCTTAGATTCCATTATATCGAATGTTTTGCCAACCAGAGTGCATCACGCTTTGCGCATTCGAAGCTGCTGAGAAAACGTAATCTTAGCCCTCTGTTCTGCCTCTTTATATGTGACTGACATTTACAACGTAGATTTGCTTCAAATTATGAGCAGCAGTAGACTTGTTTTTGAAATAATATTGTCTAAACATCATGCATGCTGACATTCGAAACGAGAAATACAACCCAGATTGTCTCCAGTGCTTCAGCCCCTTTTCTCCATGGCCTCAACTCAAAGAGTTGAGAAATGTGAACATCCTGGATGAAAATGTGAGCCAATTACCCCAGTGACTTTCTGTTCCTCGGATAGGTCTCTCTGTGTGGTTGGTCGCTGGTGGTTTGTAATAGGAGATCCCCATTCCTACCAGCAAAACTGGGGCCGAATGACATGACACTAGCTGGAGGCTAGATTGCATTTCTGTGTTATTTTGATCCAGTGGTGCTAAATTTCACAGGGGAATATTGCGCATGCTGATGACAAAAAGGAGAAGGTGATGTGCAGTTGATGTCATTCCACCAGGAGCAATTTCTTTTAGTACTGCACTTCTTCAAGACCATGCCTTATTGACCCCTTGTAGCCACCTGGGTAGCTCCCCTTATAACTATATATTACATTAAAATGAAATCATACAATTACAAAGCAACAACACTTTGAGAAGCGTTATGATACAATGGCTAGCCTATCAGCTGTATTTGAAAACGGAAATTAGACTGCCATCTCCAATTTGCTGTTTATTTAACTTTCGTACATAGTGATAGTCCCAAATGAAGCAGTATTCAGTAACAGGACCTCCACATCAGTGTTTATTTGTTCATTAAACGTCTGAGTCAGAGACACACCAGAAAAACCAAAACTTTATTGGTGGAAACAAGCAATCCAAACAACAAGACTCCAGATGAAATGAACACTTAAAGCTATCAAACATGACCACTAAGGCCGGCTTGAGCACATCTCAAGTTCATCACCCACACCAGCTCATTAACTACATCTGGTATTGTGCTTCTTTGGCACTAGGTATTGCCATCACAGTAAGTTCTGCGCTAAATGTGGGTGCACATTTCTCTGAAGTTCTCTCATACGTAACTAACCACAGCTTAAAACAAAAATGCATTCCTGCTATCCCAATCATATCCCAACCCCCTCCTCTGCATTGTTCTTACCCAGGACATTCTACTATCTACACCTTCACTCCTACCATCCCCTGCCCCAAACCGACTATTTCCTTTCCAGGGACTAAGGTCTGGTGACACCCGGGCGGGGTCACAGTACGCCACCTTTTTTGGACAAGGCCAGGGTCCATAAGACCAAAAATGTGGTGATGGGCGTAGTATTGATTGATATTGATTGAAATTCTATTTCTATCGCGCTCGTACACAAGTGTTTCAGTATAAATACAGACTAACATGACATACCATTACATTCTCGCCTTATATTTTGCCGGGGTCAGAATCTCTACAACCTAATGCACTTTAATTTTTTTTCAGTACTTCCATACCCTAAAGACTTGTTTCTTAGCCTCTAGCGGGGCATGTGGCAGTCATTGCTGACCACCAGGCAATACTTCCCCACCGTAATCATGCCAGTGATTATAGACTCAACATTTATGGTCTTGTCTGGATTAGAACATCCAGCACCATGTCCACCCTGTGCAGTGTTTTCTGCCGGAATCGCTCCACTCTAAGACAGCCCCAGGGCAAGTGTATGTGATTTAAGATCACAGCCCTGGCACTTGTCCGTCTTGAGCAGTCCCGGGTATTGCAAGCTGTTAGGTGACCAGGGTATTCTAAGTGGCAGTATCTTGTGAATTATCCCTACTGAAAGATTAACCTTCGTGCAGTAATCTATGACAAGACAATGTACCCCCAGTGGCATGGTAGAGTGAGGTAGTGGACAATTTGATGGCATTTTGGCTATAGACTTTTATTATCAGCAAATGTTCTATAATGTTATACCTAACCAAACAATTAATAGATAGGGTGCTCGTCATCAGGATGTATGTCAAAACAAAACCCTATCCTCTGTCCAAACCAACTTCTATATCCCTGCCACTAACAAGCAAACACAAGGATGCGATGAGCTCTTGACAAAAATACCACGAGAATTACTCCCTTCACCGGGTATCACAATTCAATCTGAGACTGGGTTAACATCAGTATTTGTCAGTAGAGTCTGATTTACCCATTTCTTTTTTTTTTTTTTTGTAATTATTTCATTTAGTTTATACACACTTTTTGAAATATTTTCCCTTCGATATACATTTACAAAAGGCAGAGATTTCGCAAACAGCCCTATTGGCCCAAGTTAGCACAGTTTGTTCCATTCATCACATAGAAAGATCTCGGAAGCAGACTAAAAGAGGGAGGCTATTCGCGATGGAGTAAAATTCAGTCCACGTTTATCACAGCTACTATACGCTCATCAGTGTATGTTGTTTCAGTTAGTCTCTCCGGTTGCTGTTTCGGCATCTCTGCCTTTTTATAGTTTCCGATTCTTGAGATAATAACTCTTAATTTTCTGTTGATAATAAGATTTCCAATTTTGTAGGAAGTTTGTTAGGCCAAAAACGTCTTTCTGTAGTGGATTTGCAAATTTCAACCAAAGCTCCTCTCCTGATAGGGTTGCGTATTGGTTAATTACCTTGCTCAGATGCACAGTTCTCAAATCTGTTAGACCAGAGCAATATAACGTTAGATGTTTTAATGTCTCAGAGTGGTCATTACAGAATTGACAACTCTCTATCGCATCAGGCTTCCGATATCTCAGGGCTAGACTTGATCTTGTGTCAAACGGATTTAACCTGAATTTTAGGAGCATCCTTCTGTGTCTGGCATTAGCTGTTTTTACCACATATTGCAGTTGTTTTTTTTGGTCCTTTGCTTCAGTTGCCGCATCTTTCATCAGTGTATGGCGATTTCTATCGTCCACTGTTGCACACCAATCTCGTTCCCATAGCTTTTTTTTCACATAGTTTGGGTTAGTTTTCAGCATTTCCAAGTTAGTGCCTATTTCAGCAAGATGGTTTTGGCATGCGTCAATCCATTTTTTCAATATAGATTCCTGTTTTCCTTCCATTGCGTCTCGTAATATTACAAATTGTGGTGTACATTCGTCAGTAATTATTTTCCTGTAGGTCGACAGCATGTTCCACAAGACTCGTGCATTTATGGATATTAGATTTAGTTCATACCGTAGACATGCACTTGGAATGCCTTTTTGTAGTTGAAGGGCACGTCTCCAGTATTGATTTTCTAGTTGTCCCCATAGATTCGAGGCAACTCCTGGAGCGCATTCTGCTCCATAAATCAATGTTGGGACTGCTTTTTGGTTGTAGTGGGCTAAAACAGGTAGCAAAGAAAACTTTCCATATCTTTTTTTTATTATCAGACCTTGACATGCTAGTTGTTTGCATTTTTGCTTTGCATTTTCGGCCCACGGAGCATCATTTATGTTGCTGTTAATCCACATTCCCAGGTATTTTACCTTTTTGACGCAATTCAATTTTTCTTTGTTCAGTTTCCAGGTCAAATTATTTCTTTTGACTTGCTTGTTATTTCGAGTGAGATCTTGTAGAATTATGACTTCCGATTTTGCAGGATTGATTTTCAGTTTATTTTTCTCCACATATTCTTCCAGACTCTTTAGTTTTCTTGCCAGTCCAATAGGTGTTAAATCGAGCAGTACGATATCATCTGCATTTAGCAACCAGTTTACGCTCGTTCCATTAATTCTCGGTGGATTGGAGTTTACTGCTTCGATGGATTCTCCGATATCGGACAGTTAGAAGCCAAATAGAGTCGCTGCCAACGGGCAACCCTGTACTACTCCTTGGTTTGTTTTTATGGATTCATAAAACATAAAAGCGTCCCCCCAGCATCTAATCTGATTTTAATTTCCGTGTCGGTGTGTAGCTCTTTAATAGGATCTAATAAGTTTCCTGGACAATTCCGTTTCTCCAGTTTATCCCAGAGCATTCCACAATCGATGGTGTCAAATGCACTGGACAGGTCGACAAACGCAATATAGATCTTCTTGTTTTGACAGATGGCTTCCATTTTAAGGAAATTTATGATTGTCAAATTTAGGCCACAGCCGACACCCTTGACAAATCCCGCCTGTCGAACATCATAACTTTGAGATTCTTGAATCCATTTAAGCAGTTTAATCTGGAGTTGAGTTGCGAATATTTTCCCCAGCACATCTAGGAGGGCTATTGGGCGGTAGTTACTTGGATCAGTGCGTGCGCCTTTTTTGAAAATTGGTACAATAATAGCGCTTCGCCAAGTGGTCGGAATCCTTTTCTCCTGCAAAATGGAGGAAAATAAAGTGTGACACAAGTCTGTCCATAAATCAGGATGTTGTTTTAGCATCTGATTTGTAAGCCCATCCGGTCCAGGGGCTCTGGATGTGCTGAGTCTCATGATATTTTTGTGTATGTCTTCTTTATCTATTTTGATAGACCAGTCATTGCTCAGGTTAGATGGTTTGCTGCATGTTATGTTATTGTTGTAAAATGTATCGGAGTAGTGTTTGACCCAATCTTTCTCCGACACCATGTTTTTTATTATAGCTTCTTGTGGTGTCGCTATGCTGTTCAGATAGGTCCAAAATGCACTGGTGTTCCTTTTGGTTATTGTTTCCATCATTACTTCTGCATCTCTTTGTAGCATAACATGTTTATGACTAATCAACCAATTCTTGTATGTTTGTCTCATTTGTTTCGTCTTTCTTTCGCAAATAGCACGAGTGTTGGTTCTTTTCAGCTTTCTCAGTGCTTTGCTCAGCTCTTTCTTTTTGGTGACAATCACCCGGTCCCAAGTATGTAATTTTGTTAAGTCAGGTCTTGGCTTCGCAGTTTGCTTCTCTCGATATGTTTCCAATAGAGAAGCATATTCAATTTTCCCTGTGGCAGACCTATTCTCCAGTGATTTTTTCAGCTTTTCTAACTTATTTTGGGTAAGCTTTAGTCGATTGCGCCCTGGCGCCACAGTCAGATTTGTACATTGATAGGAGATTTTCTCTTTTATACAGAGAATCTTCATCGTTGTTTTTAACATATACTGATCGCTCGCCTCCATTTCAATAATGTCCAAGCGAGCAACATCCTGTTTCATACTCTCTGACACAAACATGTAGTCGATGGTAGCCTGTTGTTGGTCCCTTTTCCATGTAAAATGTGCTGGAATATCACCTGGCGTTTCACCATTAAGAATCTTCAGATTCCATGCTTTCATTTCTTGTAACCATGCGGAGATAGTTGGATCTCTAAACTCTTTCCCATTTGCATGGTCACTATTAGTGTCATCTTTTAAGCAGTTTATGTTAAGATCGCCACAGATCAGAATCTTGGATTCTGTCCCATTGTCTTTGATATTCGAGATTGTTTCCGTGATTAGGTCCAGGAATGTTTCTGTCTGCACAGCAGTGTGTTGCCAATAGACATTTATCAATGTTAATTGATCTGTATTTCTAGGTTGCTGTGTCGGCAATTTAATCTCAACTACTTGTATATATGCTGATACATTTTTTGCAGATAAAATACGTATCCCACTTTCAAGTTTAACAAGGGTGAGCAGCCCCAACATAGGACGTCCTTTGGCTCCTTTGATTGCAGTATTAAAAGCAATCTCGAAGCAGTCAGCTACAGGCAGATGCAAGAGCCAGGTCTCCTGTAGGCACAGAATATCCACGTCTTCTAAGTTCATTGGAATTTCACCGAACAAATGTCTGTGGCCTCTAGTATTCCACGAGGCAATACAGATCTCCTCCTGTTGACATGGTCTCTGGCATTAGCTCTTGTTACAACAGTTGATGGTTTGGGCAACCCAGGTCCAGTCTTGTTCCTCTCTGGGTTTGGGACAGCTTAGCTGAACGACTTTGTCGGTCTTACTGATCGTTATTTTGATCTGCTCATCTTCAAAGATCTGCTTGTCCTCACTCACACGAAGGGGCGACTCATTTATCTTGCACATGGCCTTACATACTCCCCCTGACTTGAGGGGGCTTTTGATTGCAAGTAGGCGACCATCTGAGGCACATATACATTTCTTGGGCTCCTCCGGCTCATTGCTCTTATTAATTTCGGTGATATCAACCCCCAGGGAGTTCAAAGTGATGCTACTGTTTAATAGTGAGTCACAGATAACTTTTGATGCTACGTGTAAAATAACACGGTCATGCTCACTTTCGTCTTCAAATTCCACAATTTGAAAGTCCTCAGAGGCCACCGTCCTCAATTGCGGTATGTGGTGAAGTAACAGCATCACATTTTTCCGATTCAGTATCAGAGCATCTTTTTCTTTTTCAATTTGTTCAAGCCGTATAAGGTATTTCCCCAATTTCTTCCGATCATTGTCTATTTTGGGTCGACGCTTCGTTTGTTTGTTGGCCGATACATCTGATGACTCTGCCCCTCGTTTATAGCAATCAAATTTTATCTTTCTTGTTGTGGAGTGACATTTGCCAGTCCTTCTTGTGTTTATCTCCTGCTTAGGTGATTCGCTGTTATGCTTCATTGCTCGTGCGTTTGGGCTTTCTTGAAATTTCACTGCATGAATCAGAGTTCTTTTTGACTCTAATGTATGGAATTCTTGTTTATCATTCTTTGCATCGTAATTGGGTGATATTCCATCCGATTCATTGGTCATAGATCTTTTATAATTAGCGATTCGAATTCTTTTAGCTTCTAAGGTGAGGAATTTCTCACAGCTAATGGTTAAGGGTTTCGAGATGATTTCTTCCTGCTCCTTTACATCGACAGTTACCGTCCTTTGGTTGTTAGTTGTGAAAGCCCTTGTTTCCGGGGCAATCGATTTTATTGCTGGATACTTGTTTTGTGGCGACTCAGCCGACTCCCTGTTGCCGTTTGTAGGTGAACGTAGATCTATATTTATATTTGCCAAGGGCGGTTGAGAAGCCGTATGTGTGTCAGTGGCTGTGGCCGGTATCGTTTCGCTTTGATCTTCTTTGTAATCCTCATAAGTCGAGACGTTTAGCAGCTCTCCAGGGATGCTATCGTTTTTCTTAGAATGGTCCTCACCTGGCATATCGTGATTTTTTTGTTCATCGGCTTTCGTTTTATCACTCTTTTCCGTGTTGGGATTTGTTGGTCCTTTATGTATCTTATCACATGTTGTTGTAATACTGAAGCCTTTGATGTTTCTTAAAAAGGTTCGCACCTGTGATGTGTGCTGGGGTTTCCTTTTTCTCATGTTTTTAGATTTCTTTTCTGTCAGTATGTGATTTGAGCCACTCTTTGTGGCAGCATTCTGTTTGTTTCGGTTGAAGATTGAAAATACTTCTTCTATGCGACAGATATCCTTTGCACTATTTCCCACTTGGTCATGTTTGTTGGCTGGTCCTTGAGGGGGTAGGCTTTGAGTCTTATTATGGCCTGTTTGATTTGCCATATTAGCTGGACCGGGAGTGTCACCCTTTGCTCCTATTACTGGTGCACCCAGACTCAGTTCAAGATCTGAGATCGTAATGGGTATATGTTTGGAAGGTGTGGACTGTGTTGCTTCATCTGCCACTTGTTCGGACGGCAAGGTTCCCATAATCGCCTTGTGTGTACTACTTTCACTATGTTGCTCTTTTGATGATCATTTGTCTTCCACTTCCTTACTGTATTTCACCTTTTGTTTGCATTTTTGGGGTGGCGCAATGATGATAGAGTTTGCAGGTAAGGTATCGTTTATGTTTCCAGCCATAGAGCTTAGTTCAGTTCCATAGTTTCCTTCAGTTGTAGTTGTTCTCTCTTTGGGATTTGTGTCCATCTTTTCACCTGCAGTTCTTCTCTGATCGTCAATCGCGTGATGTTTATCCAGTGTTGGCATTTTCACATTAAATGATTTCAGCAGGGCAATTGCTTCTCTGGCAACTTCAGCAAACAGGCGCTTGTCTGTTGCACTGTTTTTGGTGTGCTCCAGTATTACCTTTACATTCATATCAGATTTTGCATATTCATTGGTCAAAATTTGTTTGGTCGCCGTTAATTCTTGTTCTATTGCCATCATTTTGGTGTTCATCATGGCTAATAGGGTTGTCTGGTCCTTGGCATTGTTGTTCAGATGTTCATAAAGTTTCATATAAGGTGCCAAGGATATGGTATTAGCCGCCATTATTATGGTGTTCAGATTTTCAGCTATTTTTTTTGCAAGAGTTTGTGCTAATGTTTGGGTGGGCTTTTGGCGTTTGTAGCATGGCCGTTTAAATCTTGCTCCCCAGAATGTCTGGGACTTTGTTGGTGGCTCAAAGAAGTCATTAGCAGCGGAGAATAGGGAAGGAGATCCAGTTTGTGGTTATTTGGTTATTCTCTTTTGTGAATGCGGTACATACTCTTCCGTTAAAGATTCCAATCTCTTCCTTTTTGCCAGGGGGCGCAACCACGAATACAGTTTCTCATCCTGTCTGATATCAGGAGTTTGTAGTTGTGCTAGATTCATAGGTTTGATACCTTGGGCCCCACATGACTGATCATGTGGGCTGTCTGCATTTGGGTACTCTGAAGGTTGTTCTGTAGGTTGTTCTAAGTTTGGTTCAGGTTGATGCAAGTTTCCAAATTTTGCATTGAGTTCTTTTAGATCGCTTAAAACCTTGTCAACGATCACAATAGAGTTACGCCTGTTAGCACCAGTCGTGAGACTGCCCGCTTCCTCATACAGGCAGTTCACGTTATCCCAATCAGGGCAAATCTGAAGGTTTCCTGCTTGATCTGTTGACAATTTTCCACTTGGGAGATGGAAGCTGTTGCCTTCGTCAAGGGAGTTGTCAGGCTCAGATCCTTGAATCATTTTGTTTTCCAACGTTACATTTTTCCAATTCAAATCTCCTGTTGGTAGATCTAGGGAGATTATCGACTTTTCAGTCTCAGGGCTGTGCACATTTGTACCACTGATGTCACAATTGTTGGTAAGTACAGCGTCTTGACAAGCCGAGGATTGGAGAGTTGGGATGCTTTGGACAGCGTTTCCCACGTTGCTTAGGGGTAGACCAGTTGTGTCTCTAGTCCGCGTGATACCAGCGCACATTGGTCTGGTCGACTTAATCGCCTCCACTTCCACTTCCACATTTTCTGTGCACATAGCCCCACTCAAGTCTGCCCCAGTGGTCAAACCCACAGACGTTGTTGTACCTCTCTCTATGGCTGCGTCCTTATCCATGTTACCCTCCAGATCGATGATTATATTTGGAGTTAACGGGATGGGTGTCAAGGATACCGGGGAGCTGTTACCCAAGCAGTCTAAAAAAACCTCAGAGTTAGAGAGGACATGGTTGAGACACAAGTCCTTTTTCGTACAACACGGGCACTTACCGGTGGGGGCAGGCCCATTTGCTCCGGTGACTCCTTTCCTCCGGCGGCTAACATTCGTCGCTGTTGCCGTGTTAGTGGATGAACTCCACCATCTGGACTCGTGTTCTGAATCAGCACTGCTTCGTTGTATGCCGTGTGTTCTAGACCAGAGGTGCTGGGTCCCTGCATAGATACGAATTGTAAAGCAGGAGTGCTTCCGTTCCCGGAATGTGGCTTATACTGAATTACCATCAGGGCTCCGAGCTCAGTGCCCCTGTGTCCACGTGCAACACGGACAACACACTTGCCGCACTCCGCAACGCTCCACGTGTGAATTAATGTTTTGTACTGGTCGCTCCACCTCCATGCCAGTAGAAAGAGAAAATAGACTGCAGCTCCTCAGGGTAACAACACGGACAACACACTCGCCGCACTCCGCGACGCTCCGCGTGTGAATGAATGTTTTGTACTGGTCGCTCCACCTCCACGCCAGTAGAAAGAGAAAATAGACTGCAGCTCCTCAGGGAAACAACACGGACAACACACTCGCCGCACTCCGGCTGACCAGGAGAATTACTCCCTTCTCCTGGTCTGTCTGGAGGAATCATCAAGGCTGTCCCATTACAGTGGTTCTTGATTGACAATCACAAGGTATGATAAATTCTTCTTAAGAACTCACTCCGGAGGCGCTCTTGGTTTCCGGAGGCACTCTTGGTTTTTACTACTTTTATTGTCACCACTGTGAAGAGGGAGATAACTCCTGATGCACTATGTAATTTTGCTGCTTTGTAGATTACTATTGTAGCAAGAGAGATTCCTCCTGTGACTTCATTGACTCTTGGTTCGCTGGATGTCACTATTGTGGCAAGGAGGATTACTCTCAAAGAAGACTTGACTCTTGGTTCTCTGGGTATCAATAGTGTGATGAGGGAATTCACTCCCGGGGAATGCTTCACTCTTGATTCTTTGGGTATCACTATTGTGACAAGAAAAATTACTCCCAAAAAAGACTTTACTCTTGGTTCACTGGGGATCACTACTGTGACATGGGAGTTCACTCATGAGGAATGCTTGACTCTTAGTTCTTTAGGTATCACTATCGTGACAGGGGAGCTCACTCCTGAGGAATGTGTGATTCTTGTACCTCCCCTGGCCCCACTTGAGTTGCCAAAAACTCCTGTTACCTTCACCTTGACTGGGGAGTGTGATCAGTTCCTTGAGGGGTCTCAGGTCAATGTTGTTTCTGCACACATCCCCTGCATGCTTTTCTGCTGCTTCTCTTCGGTCGATGTGGCTCCACAGAGTCGTTTCCATGGTGGTCTCAGCATTGTTAATGGACTGCCCAGTCCACCTCTCAGAGGTCATTCCACCACCGGGTAGCGAGTCAGTCTACCACCGGCTTGCCCAGCTTCGCTCTGCTTCTTGCCCAAAGACTCACTGTCTTTGGGGACTTTGGATGCCCAGGGTTTGAACTTCCCGGGCTTCACAGGATGGATGCCGGCTTCCCTTGCAGCTGCTCCTGCTTCCCTGCAACATTAGTCTTTCCTCAGTCTTTATGTTATGTAGCAGGGCACGCCCCAGCATAATGTCAACAGTTTCCTTTGGTGCAATCTTCATTCTTCTGAAGTCACGCTCCCAAACACTCACTTATCCAAAATAATAGAGCGGATGAAGGTGCATGAAGAAACCAGTTTTATTTACTTTATTCACTGAAAAAAGCTACAAGACGTTCTCAAAGAATCGTGGTCACACCGGTGTTATAAACAAAAATACATTACATTACATTGGCCCTCATTACGACCCTGGCGGAATTCGGAAAACGATGGCGGAAATGCAATACCGCCATCGAATAGCGCTCGGTGCGACTATGACCCGTCACCGCAAAGTACGAAGCCATTAGCGACACCGTAGTGAACGCCAACGCTAACTGCACCAAGCACGCGCGCGCGCGCCATGCCAAACCGTAAACACCACCATGGCGCAAGGGTAGGCCAATTCCGACCCTAGCGGACATGTACCTAACGCCATCAAGCATGGCGGAATGTACCATTCCGCCATGGTGAGAAGTACGGCATCGCGAATCAACCGTAAACGGCCCCACTGAGTGCCTGTACACCGCTCCCTGCCCACAAAGTACAACTCCCCGTAGGTGCAATGAAGTCACAATGCAACCAGTGAAATGTACAAGTCACCCATGCATGCCAACGAACAAAAGAAACACAAGAGGGGCCAATGGGAGCTGCAGGGCACAGATGGCACGAATACAGAAGCCAATCCAATGGACATGACCACAGTCCCCCCCCCCCGAAACGCACGCAAACACAGGCACCTGTGACCAGCAACATTCCGAAAATCACATCATTCCACCAGTCCACCTGGCTGACCGGCATCTGTTACACAAAACCCAATCCCCCGCCCCTGAGCATGACAACATTCAAACAGTCATATTGGCAGCCCCCATCCCTGACCTCACTGGGCTTCGTAGGCAAACGCGCCCAGTACAGTACCACGCAACTAAACTCCGAAGCTGGAACCCAATGCAGATCTCCTCACAATGCATCGCTCCCCAAATAGGAATATGCCACATCACTTGCAAAGAAGAACGCTACACGGGCCAAATCAGAATAGAAATTTAATGCACAACAAAATCACCAAGCCCATACAGCCATTAGGCCATGAACTCCAAAACACATTTCACCATTGTGGGCTGCATCCGCAAGAAATGACCAGCCACTACTTGTGTGACGCCCTGTTCCATCATGGTACACAGAGCCACATTCACGTACGAAAAGGCAACATGGAAGCGCACAGAACCGCAGGGCCGTCCCAATGGGGAGGCACTAGTCCAGCTGAAAGGCCGAAATGTTGCTCCGAGCCACTAGTACTGCGTAAGGGCATGTGGCCCATTGGCGATCGTCCCATAAGATCGTAATGCTGCTCCACTGATTAACACGAAGCAGCAGGTGTCGGGAGTAAAAGCCATCTGCAGGAGTGGCATACAGATGGCAGTGGCAAAAGGGGAGGAGATACCTGTCAACCAAAAGAAAAGAAAAAGAATAGAATGCCCATCAGAACTACATTCGAACAACTCACTTCAATGATCACACTAAATCCACAGCCATATGCATGCTAGCCCACTCCAAAGGATCATCACCACCCAAAAACCACTTGCGACTCATAACTATCTATATCGAGGTGTAAACACCATCACAAACGAGTGTACCTGTGCATGCGTCTGTCAAAACAGAATCCATCAGATGGGATTGGTAACGTGCATGGACACAAGTGTCTGAGGGCGCGTCGAGACAGGGAGGGCTCAACAAGGCCAGATAGACGATGGTCCCACTATGGCAGCCCTGCATCACATAGCGCAGGGGAGGCGGATAGATTCCAAGAAGCCCTGTACATGGCAAACTCTGTATCAAATCACCTGCCCATGCATCCATTCATCATTCCCTCATCCCGGGATTAAAACGCCTGAATATTTACTCACATAACATTAGAAATATCCATTGAGTCTGTGCGTTATGCAGCCTGCAAAATCCACAGTGCCCCAGCCCGTAATTCCAGTGTAGTGAAGTAACATGTATTTGGGAACGTCCGGCCTCATCGCCCACGTCGCTATTGCGCATCCCAAACCATTCATATCAATCATTGCATCCTCGCCATGGCCCCTGTCTCAAGGACATTGAACAATAGAACGTTATATTTGCAGTCAGACCTGTGGGCATTTCCTCGCCGCTAGCTGAAAACCGAAAGTGCCGCCCTTCGAATTCCTCATTTGCAACATCACGTCGAAGAGGCATCTGTGGCCGTTTGAAATCACAAATTAATCCATCTAGTGCGGCTGTGTGTGAAAATGGCAACTGCCTTCACCCACAAATGGGACGCCCCGCCCGTCGTTGCAACTCGGTACAGTGATGCATGAGGGCCCACCGTTAC
This sequence comes from Ambystoma mexicanum, assembly GCF_040938575.1. NCBI lineage: Eukaryota > Metazoa > Chordata > Amphibia > Caudata > Ambystomatidae > Ambystoma > Ambystoma mexicanum. The sequence goes on along the minus strand of NC_090930.1, from coordinate 287,597,383 downwards.
TCGAGTACTACGTACCACTGACCCTTCACAAGTCTGTTCGCGACTGCACAGATAGTATGTGAAACAATGGGACCACAGCAGAATGAACATATCAACCAATGTTACACGGCCATCGGGTACAAATACATGATTGCAATAGCAAGATGCCATTCCTCGAATTGCAGCGTTGTGTGCGGGACGTGCTCGGCCAAAGGGGAGAGCAGTTTGCACAGGTGGAATGAATCACCACAGGTGGAGGCCATACAGCCTGAAAACACATAAATTGCACACCCAGTCTCCTCCCACAACCACACCGAAATGCTACCGGCAGGACTCGCGATGTTGGCCCTGGGGGACCTGATAGCACTGCAAGTACTCCAACTCCAAGAAGAAGACGAACACCAACTACAACCGGCCGCACGGAGGAGACGCAGGAGGAGGAGGAGGCCAAGGCAGGGCCAGCAAGGGCCGCCAGCACAGCCACCACCACCACGCAGGCAGCCCGCAATCCCACGCCTCCGAGCACATCCGTTCAACCTCACTGATGAGCAGATCCACACCCTCTACCGTCTGGACCGGGACACCATAGCCGCCATTGTGGACATGACACAGGCTGACCTTGTCAGCATGATAGATAGCCCAACCGCCATCCCACCCCTACTGAAGGTGGTGTCTGTACTACACTTCCTGGCCACAGGCACCTACCAGCACACAGTCGGACAGTTGCATGGCATATCACAGCCACTGTTCTCACGGACACTATTGCAAGTGCTCGATGCCCTCCTGCAGCACGCAGACGACTACATCTCTCTACCACGCTCGGAGCAGGAAATTACCAACACAAAAGTGGGATTCCATGCACTTGCCGGCATACCGGGTTGCATTGGTGCCATCGACTGCACCCATGTGGAATTGGTCGTCCCACATGCCATGGAGGCCCAGTACCGCAACCGAAAACAATTTCATTCCCTGAATGTACAAATGGTGTGTGACTCCAACAGGATCATTACACATTGTTGTGCCCGATTCCCTGGATCAACCCATGATTCTATGGTCTTGAGGAACTCTACAATACCACGCTACATGGAGCGACACGCAGGGAACAGATCCTGGCTACTCGGTGAGTCTCATTACATGCATGATAATGTGGGGTATGTGATTCGGCAATGACCTGGCAGGAAGGGGGGGGGGGGTGTGCGTACGTAGCAATGGCATTCCACATCATACGTTTATCGTCCACATACAGGTGATGCTGGATATCCACTGAAGAGATGGCTCCTCACACCAGTCCGGAACCCACGGGACCAGCATGAGGAGGACTACAACCATGCCCACTCACGTACCCGTGTAGTCATTGAACAGGCATTCGGCCTACTGAAGGGTCGTTTCCGCTGCCTCAGCAGGTCTGGCGGGGCACTCCTGTACCACCATGAGAAGGTTGCAAAGATGGTGATGGCATGTGTCATGCTCCACAACATGTGCGTACGTAGAAATGTGCCCATGCCCCCTGACGCAGAACTGCAAGCACCTGATGATGGTCATGATGAGGGTGGGGATGTGGCAGCACCTCAAGGAGTCTGCGAGGCACCGGAGGGCCGTGACATTCGTCAGCATCTCATTGATGCATGCTTCTAGCACTCACGCCTGGTGGCTGATACATGGACACGGGACTCGTGGCACTGTGTGTGTCTGGGACATGCACAATATGGACTGTACGCCTATGATGGCCTAGTACACAAAGATCAATGTCCACACATCTCATTGGTTGATCGTGCACTGTTTATGGCATATGTGATATCATGTTGTACACCCTATCGACCCGCCACCCAAGTGAGCCCAACACACCCCCTCCACCCTCCTACCTCCCCCCCGAACACCAGTGTCCAAAGATGCTCATTGTCAGTGGGCAGTCGCTATTGCAAGCCCCCTCTGCGGTATCAGGGGCACCCCTGCCTGTGGAGCGCAGGTTCCTCCCAGATCTACGTTGGGGGCTGCCCTGGACGGAGCTTGCAACGGATGATGTCTCGGCCTGCTCACGTCCATGCATGTCCCTAAGGGTTTGCGAGAGCTCAGTGAGCACACGGCGCACTGCGGCAAGTTCGGCCATACGTCCTTGGACGTCGCATGCAGTTCCCCCCTCAGGCTCTCGGTGCTTCTCTCCATTTGTGCCCTTAGTGTCTCTGTACCTCTCTCCATTTCTGCCCTGAGTGTCTCAGTTGATGTTTCTATGTCTGCCTTAGTGCCTCCACATTCATCGGCATGGTCCTTGAGGAGCGTGGCCAGTTGCTGCTGTTGCACGATTAACTGGTCAAGGGACTGTTGCCTCTGCTGGGCCATGGCCATTTACGGGGGTGTCACAGAGGGGCTGTTGACCTCATGTTGCCTTGCCACAGGGCTTGTGGGGGATGGCCAGTCGTCGTCTTGTGGGTGCCCCTGCGTGGTATCCTCATGTTGTACGGGATGGGACAGACAGGGGGATTGGGACAGGTCATGGATGGATCTGACTTCGACATCCCCGTCTTCTGTGTCGGAGCATGCTGCCATCAATGGGGTGTCACCTATGGTGCTGCTGCCACCAGAGGGAGTGCCTTCTGTGGCATCCGTTGGGGGGACCTGTGGTGGTGGTGGTGTGGGCATGCTGGCTGCTGGGGTGCCTGTTGATGTTCCCTCCTCTGTGCTGCCACCTGATTTGTGCTGCTGCCGTGTCTTGATGCGTGCAGCTGAGGTGGAGGGTCTTTGGCCGTTGGTCTTGGCCCTCTTTGCAGGTGTGCTGGTAGGGGTGTCCTGATGCTCGTCGTTTGGATCGGACCCTGTGGTGGAGTAAAGGAGGGCGAGGGTTATTGATGGGTCTGTGGGAATTGGAATGGCATTGTATCACATGCATTGGGGTGGTACCTGAGGGTGATTTGGGTCGGGGCCTTGGAGGTGCTTTCATTTGTGTGTGGAGTGAGGGTGCAGTTGTTTGGCAGCCTGCAGTTAGGGTGTGCCTGCTGCACGTGTAGTGCGTGTTTTAGGGGTTTTTAATTAATTATGTATTTATTGTGGGTTTTAACGTGCGCTATCAGGCCGATGTGTGTGGACGTTCTCCTGGACATGTGTTTCTGTTGCACTATGTGGACACATGGTACTTCACATGGATGGACTTTGTGGATTTGGCATTGTTTTATCTGGCCCACCTACCTGAATCTTCGGATGTCTGCACTCCTTTCTCCATCCCTCCGACTCCCTCTATGCTCTCCATTCCGATGGTGGAGGCACAGATTTCTTCCCAGGGGGTCAACTTGATGGGTGATTCAGGACCTCCCCCGGTGGCTGTGGCAATGTTGCGGTTGGCAGAGAGTATGCTGCGGACGCGTATCCGCAGGTCGTCCCATCGCTTTCGGCATTGCTGTGGGTTGCGGGGTGCGGTCCCCACCGCACTTACCCGCTGTGCCACCAGAGCCCATATGGCCTTCTTGTTTGCAAGTGCCGTCCTGGTCATTTGCGTGGAGAAGACGACGGCAGCATTCTCCTGGAGGGTCTCTGTTAGCACGGTGAGTTCCTCACGGGAGAAGTGGACCTGCCGCTTGCGGTCGCACGCTTTCTTCGCTACTTTTCCCATTTTTCTTGGTTTCGCTAGGGTGGATGACGGGTTGGGGTGTGTCTCAGGGTAGTGTTTTTGGTGGTTGTGTGGTTTTAGTGGTTTTATAGGTGTACGGCGGGATGTTTCCCGTTCCGGGCCCATGTTTTTACTTCCGTTTCCGTATATTTCCGGTCACCGTACTTTCCGGTAGGCGCACACTGCGGTGTCCGCTGTGATGGGTGGCGGTATTGCACCTAGGGCGCCGTACGGCGGCGGTGTGGGCCGTTTTGTGGTCATTTCCGCCATCGCGGACTTTGCACTTCCGCCATGCCGTGGTGCTCGTGCCCGATGGGTCGGAATGGGCCGCACTTTGCTCCTTCGTGCAATGGCGGAAACGCTATTTACGCTGTGGCGGTCCGGTCAGTCACTTTCCGCCAGGGTCGTAATGAGGGCCATTGTCATGCTCAATAAAAAAAAACGATTCTCACATAACAATTGGGTGTTAGTGTACAGACACCTATATTATTCCATATGTTAACAACAGTCATTGGTCAATCCCTAATCTCCGGACGCACCCTGGGTCCTTCCCACTAGGTGGGATGTAATTTCATGAAGATCATCAGGACAACTTTTGATTGGTTGGCACCACAACATGCTGACACTATTACAAGAAAGGTGCACCATTGGCCAATTCTTACAAATACAGCCTTGGATGTTGCATTTGGCCACAACAGCCACATTATATTTGATGTGAAGGGAGGGATTGAAACGTTGCTGTTGGCAAACATAACAAACTGTACAGGAGATTGTGCCCTCTCAAACTGAATGTATAGGAGGCAGACGCCCCTACCGCTTAAACCGACTGCTGATAACTTGTTGGGTTGATCAATGACTTTAATACTGCAAAAATAAGAAATGTAGTGCCTTTTAGAAAAGCACCTTGAAGGGCAGTCTATTTTATGGGGTTAGAATGCCTTACAAAGTAGAGAATATATCAAGTAGTACATGCCTATGATAAACAAACAATCTAGATTCGAAATTGAGTAGGGACTAAGTTATAAGTAAAAATAGCTTGGTCAGGCATTTCATAAGTGATCAGCCATTTTGGGTAGGACAAAGTCGGGCACACTTTGAGATAATGCTGGGCTTACAAATAGTGAATTTCTGTAAAACCATGCTGAAATTATGAAATAATTACCTCATGGTAGTTCAGTGAGAGTACAGTAGTCAAGGGCATGTTGTCTGGACTTCTAAGCTATAATCTTGACAGTGACGAACCGGGGGAGCGAGGTAGCACTCAAGGGAAGATAGTCATTATTGCATGCAGCTGTTTCAAATAAGCAACAATTGTTGGGTTAGCAGAGAAGGCACACAGGTGATGCCCATATTTTGGTAATCTGTGACAAGAAGACACAAGGCTGTTGCTAAAATTATCTCAGGATTTACGACAGTAGTGTTCCCATTTTTAAAGGTCACGTACATCACACACAATTTTAATCAGTTGCATGCATTGGTAGAGTGACAGCTAAGGCAACCAACCAGGGGTTGAAAAAGGGGTTGTCTTCAAATACCAAAGCCAATCAAGATTTCTCATGATGCTCAATGCATTACATCACCTTTCAAAATAGTAGTTAAGGGGCTGAAATCTGTGAGAAATTGGAAGTTTGCAGTGATTTCTTTGGTGTGATGTATGCTGTGTTTTGCCCTGCTGAGAAGAATAAACCTGATGTCTTTTGAAGTCCTGTCTCAGTGTCCTGATGTGCTTCAAAGTGCCTTCCTGACCCAGAGGTGCCAATGCCCTGTGAGAGGGTGATGCGACCCCCCATTCACATGGCGAGCCAGCAGCCAGGAGTCCTAAAATGATATTTCTTCAGGACCAATGAATCTGGAAAAAACAGGTACATGCTGTTAAGTCTAAGAGAGGGGCAGAGAGAGACAGGGAGAGAGAGAGAGATGGGGGCAAACTGCAGTTCCCCACACATCACTAAAGAGAAGGGACTCACAGACCCGATAGTATAGGAGGGTGCATTGGCATCCAGGGATTGAGGGGAGTCTATTTTTAGGGTACCCCCTTATAAAATGTGAGGAACCCCCTTTGGAAAATATTTGGGGGACAATTTTTGGGGGCCCATTTTTGTGGGTCCATTCTTGGGGGGCCATTTTTGGGGGCCCTTTTTATAAAAGTTTGGGGGACCCCTCTTAGAAAAGTTATTTATTTATGTTTTAAGGATCTTTTTTTGGTAGGTTTTAGAATTTTTATTTTTTATTTTGGGAAAATCAAGGGTTTTAGAGTGTAATATACTAGCCGAGAAGTAATGGGATTGGGTTAACGTACTTGAGAATGTTGAGTGTTGAAATATTAAAGTAATTGGCTTGAGGAGAGATGCCAAGCAATTAAGAGGTATCGTGAGGAGAGGCCACGATAAAGAGTATGCCCGGGTTACCTGCGTTTTAAAGAACACAGAAGAAATCGTACCTAGAACCGTATAGACAGGTGATGTAGACTATAAATTTGGTTAAAGACGAATTTAAAGAGGATGATTTACACTCCGTAGGAGTATTCTTAGGGGCAAGACAGGTCTTGAAACGGAGACTGGGAGATTTATGTGCCAGCCAGTCTGGCATGTTTGTCAAACTGTACTGTGTGTTGTGCACGTAACATTTGTTTATATTGGAGAATGAAGAAAATGTATTTTTTTGTTTAGACAAATTTGCACCAAGTCAGAAATTAAATGTTCAATAATGAGAAAAAAAAGGGGATGAAAATATGAGCTATGGATAAAATGCATTATTTAAAATGGGAATAGAGAAATAATGCACTGCAAATGTAGCATAAAGTATACATGTATGCACGTTTAAAACGTGTGTTAAATCAATTTGGAGTACAGTGGACAGGTGTCAAGCGAGGGAGTGATGTTTCCAGTGCTATATATTATGTCTGCAAAATTTGAGGATATCTGGAGACAAAATAGGGAAAAATATGTCCATGAGCCCAATGGTAGCTGAGATTCAAAATGCAATTTTTAGTGTAGAATTAGGGCAAAAGACAGACCAAGGTACTAGTAGATGGTACTTCAACAAGGCACAGTAAATATGTTTGAGAAATTAGAGAAACAAATGAGGAAAAGCTTGTTTTTTGAAAAAAAATTGAGATATATGTGAAAGTGATTTTTTTTATATTTTAGCATAAGGGAAGCAGTGAGCATTGAAGAAAGTGTTAGCAAGCTGTACCGACATGTGCAGGCATTCATTTAGATGTACTGACATGGGAGAGGATGTAAATATGAATACACACACTCAAGCACGCACACATATGCACATGTGCACTTGTAATTTTATGGGAGTATAGGCAATCAGTACATTACAGCCAAATGCATTCTTGCATGCATACACACACACACACACACACACATGCAGGATATTTTTGTATTTCTAAAATGTAGGAACAGGAACAGTAATTATATTTTACCACAGTAATAGAAAAAAACTGTTTGAAGTAGATATGAAAGCTTTTTGGGAACAAGTAGAAGTACTGGTGAGATCGCCAGAGAGGAATGCAGCAGTATTGCATGTTCTGGGCAGCCTTGAGGCAAGTCTGCGAAAGTCAAAGGCTGGCTAAGTGATAAAGGAAGTTGGGAATGGAGCAATCAGAGGGAACGCCAAGGGCAAATAATTAAGCGCCAGACGAGTTAAGGAAGGGATGAGTGTATGCTCAGAAGCAAAGGAACCAGATTTTAAAGGAAGAAATGGTTTGCAGAAAAAAACAAGATAGATTTCAGAAAAATGCAGAATGATGATTATGCAAACGGGGCTAATCAGAAGAATTCCTCCTGTGCATTAACTATATGAGATGACAGACGGCACAGTGTACATACACATGAAAACCAAGAATAATGCAGAATGAGCAAATTTAAAATATGAGAGGCATGTTCTGCCTCAAGCATAGAGTCTTGTCTATGGACAGGTTGATTTAAAATAGAGATTAAAATGATGAGAGTCACACGAGTTAGGGACAGGATATGTCAGACCAGGACAGAGCAACCTTCCGTGGGGAAGAGGAAGGTGACACATGTGACCCTGAAGGTTGTTTTTCAAATGGATAAGGAAGTAAGATGGTCAGATTTAGGCCTACCCAAATCTTGAACGTCAGAATTTTTGACGTGGCCAAAATCGACCTAAAGAGCGATCCCATGGTCAGAGAGGGGTCTCGCCACCTCATGTGAGCAGGCTAAGGTTGTTGCCAGGTATAAGGCGGTGCAGAACCATTGTCCCTACTATGGATAAGCAGACAATGGGGGATGAATGCGAGTTTGGGATTTCACAGTTTCCTTTGTTAGAGAAGGGAGGAGTGAGGCCACAGTATAAACCTTGGCCACAAATGAATATGGACAATTTAAGGTGTAAACTCCTGAGTCCAATTTCTGGTGCTGGGAAATGGATACATGAGTTATAAAAATGACAGAATGAGACACATTATCTACAGGAGACATTAAAGGTCTTCTAGCCGCTATTCTTGGGGAAAGGGCTGATGACATTTGGTCAAGTGCAGGATATTAAGTATTACCGCATTGAGCACCGACCATGATGGAGCACTGTTTAACAATTGTAGGACGGTAGTCTGGAAAGCGCTTAGAATACTGTATCCAGACACGTCAAATATGGGAGCTCTAATGATATCAAGGGCTGCCAGAGCCCATGCAGAAGCAGCTCAAAAAGTTAGTGAGCATAGAAGCAAAGCCATGGTCAGAAATACAGCTGACCATTGTGCATTATTGAAAATTACTGAATGAGAAGAATTCGCAGAAAGCTGATGCTAGGAAAGGTGAAGAGGCAAAGTTAGTGCAGACAAAATTGTCAAAATTTCGCCATAGAAGGGGTGATGTTGACTAGTGGAAAATGGTTGGGTTAACAGCAAGCAGCAAGCATGCCGCAGGTGAATAACCAAAGGCAGTTTTATCAAAGTAATAATGGATTCATACCACAAGGTAGGGGAGGCTTCCAAGATAGAGGCTTCCAGAATAATTAGGGATATTTTCAGAGTAACCAAGGTGGGTTTCAAAGCATGAAGGATAATAGTCAAAACATGCAGGAGGGGCAAATTAGGAGTCCTCCTGTATGCTGGACATGCGGTATGGCAGGGCACTATGCACGCATGTGTAGAAGCCAAAGATTTGTGCAGAAAAGGGCAATTCTCAAGAGGGGGGACAGCACACCCCCTAGTATATAGCTTACAAGTCAAGGAGTATTTTTTTTGCCCAGGATCAGACATTGTATCAGACATGAGCGCTGGGAGGGCAGCAGGTACAGCAGCTTAGGAAAGGTGTAAAACGGATTCACTGCAGAGGCCAAGTACAGTGAATACACGTGCAGATTCATTAATTTGTAAACATGGAATAAATAAGTGACACCCAGGAGTAAAGATGTTATTATAAAAGGAAGAAATGCTTTCGCAAGGACAAGGTTATGCATGCACCCACAGTGGGAAAGCCTCGTGTTTCGAATTGTTAGTGGCACTGAGCCTCAAGGAGCGCTGAAAATTAATTTAGCAAATGGAGAATAATTTTTGTTCTAATGGTAGACAGTAGGACTGACTATATGTCCATATAGTGAAGACAGAAAAGTGTTGAATGATTATTAGAACAATTGAGGATTTTATTGAAAAATATAAACACAGTCTGTTTGCCTAGTGATGAATTAGTAGTCTCTGGAGGAGAGTGTGATGTGACCAATTTTTGTTGCATTACACAGCCATCTGTTGACTATTAAAGAATTTTCATTTGTTTCCTTTGTGCTTATTACAAGCGACTAGAAGTGTCGAGCAATTTGATATAGATGGTAGGGACACCATACACACTACAGCAGAGAAGGCTAATAAGGAGAGGCTAAAGGGAGGACTATCTATCTCTATTGTAAATACATGGAATTTAAAGAAACACTATAAAGGTACAACTGCCCTGGCGAGATATATTAGCCGAAAGGAATTGTTGGATGGGGTATCTTAATTGTTAATGTATATGATCCGGTGTGATAGAAGTTGCATGCAAAAACTTTGATGACTTTTGAAAGTATGCTTGATATAGGCAACTCTGACATCCCTATCGTCATAGGAGGCGACCTCAATGCTAGGATACCGGCTGACACTGCACAATTTGTGATGGATATAGGTTCCCCCCTACCATGAAGAATGTATACAGTCACAAAGGGAGGTCATGGGCCAAGCTGTTACACAAGTTCGGAATCACGATGCTCAATGGCCGAAGGGGATGGTCATGGCTGAAAAACTAGAGTTAATGGTGGATCTGCTTCCACCATTGATTACTTTGTAAATCAAAAGCCCCTCACATTGGAGATAGATATGAGAATAGGGTGAAGATATGATTGTGATCATCTCCCTTTATATGCCCTAATAGGGCTCAGTAATAAGGTGTTGCGATTTGATCAATGTGGAGTGTTGACAGTCAATAATGGATTAAACAGAATAAAGTGGAACTCTCCAAAATTAAATATGGCCAATATGATCGCAGGCAAAGCATTAGAATATTACATTTCGCCTACCGATATGACTGCTCCTTCATAAAAGAATAATATGATATTGAGATTTGAGAGGATGCTGATTTCCATACAGGAACAGGTGCATGGAAGTAAAAAATAAGTGTATTCATCATGTGTGTAACATGAAAAGAAGGAATAATTATCACTTTGATTTGCAGATCCAGCAGTAGAAAATGAATGTAAGGAAGGATCTCAAAAATGCTGATGCAGTGCTATGAAATTAGGAGACCCGCTATACATGGTTCAAATCTGGCAGCTGACATACAATTATGAAGGAAAGCATATTACAAATGGATGCATGCATATGCCAAACAAAAAGAAAGAGAGCACTGGTTGACTCTGGCAGGATGTGGCATTAAGAAAAAACGTAGTTTATTTTGGGAGGTAATACATTCCAGGAAATCTTCCTCGGGAATAGGCAGCGGGACCTTTTTGTGAAGATTGGGAGTCATATATAGCTGGTACACTCGGCAAGAAAGTAGAGGAACATTGTTTGCCTTTTATTATCATGTGTAAATGGAGGTATGATCTGGCTATCGGGGACCTAGCCATATTAATAAAAAAAACTAAATACCTCCTGTGCTGCTCTACCAGACGGCACTTGCAATGCCCTTTTGAAGATGAATCCTGGTGACTCGGCGGCTGCCCTCCATGCTTTGTTTACATATATAAGTTTTATAAATCGTATATATAAGTCGTGGAAAGATAATATCATTCCAACAAAAAAGGAATCCGAAACTCTCCAGCTAATTATCGTCTATTGCCGATGTTAGATATCCCCTCTAAGAGTTTTGCGAGAATATTGTCAAATATATTAACAAGTTGGTTTGACACAAACAACATTATTCCAGAGAATCAGATTGGTTTATGAAAGGATCTAGTACCACACATAATCTGCTGACATTTGTTATATTGGTGGAGTATTCATGGATGAAACAGCAATTGCCTGTATACGCTCATACATAGACTTCAGTGCAGCATTTGATACAGTGCTCAGAAGTCTGTCATGAAATACACTTGCTGCACTGAAGATCCCAAGAGACATATTATCTTTGATTAGTCAACTCTATATTGATACTCAGGTCAGGGTAAGATTGGATGGGTTGGGTAGTGTTAGTGTAATTAAATGGCTACCTACCTACAATGGAGTTAAACAAGGGCATATTCTTGTGCCATCCTTGTTTAACTTGTACTTGGACGACTTACATCAGTCCTTGAATGTGTCTGATGCGAATGCTATTACATTCGGTGATATTGCTTTTTTTGGATCGGCTGCGCTGATGATTTGGTGTTATTGGATTATACACTCATAGCCCGGCAGGCTAAACTTAATGCTTCGGGAGAGTATTCTATACTAAATGGTTTAAAAATAAACACTGACAAAAGCAAAATTGGGGCCTTTATGCCCACTAAGGCTAAGACTAAGGGCTTTAGCTGGGAATGAAACAAGAGTAAAGTGGAGCAAGTTCACGCCCACAAATATCTTTGGAGTAGTGGTGGATGATGCATTAAATTGATCTGCACAATGGGAGATGGTATGCAACAAGATCACTTAGCAAACAGGGGTTTTAAACAAATCAGCGGGCAGCAATGCTGAGTATTCTGTGGAGACTCTAATTACTATTTATCATGCTAAAATGGTGATGTGTATGTTGTATGGTGCAGGAAATATAAGGTTGAACTCAATAAACTTGAAGGATTAACATTGAAAAAAACTGTTTAGGATGCCGAAATCAGGACCCATGAGTATGTTCGTACTGAGTCCAACATGATTAGTATAGAGTCCCTGTTAATGAAAAGGTATATATTATTATATAAGAAGATTTGTGGGATGGACGAAGAAGCTATTTTAATAAGTTATTTCAACTATATTTCAATAAGGCAGACACACTGAGAGATTGTAGCATGGAATGGCAAATAGTTTATATTGGAACCCAATAATGTATTCTCAAAATGTAGATATATCTGAACTAGCATATACAAACTTGATGAGGATGATTTTAGGCAGAAAATGATAAGGAACGTGACATGGTTGAGGTCATAACTAAGTCTAAGTTGTGCGTTTATGAAATGCTGGATGAAAAGGACAGGTATCCCATCATACATATATGTCATACTAACAGACATACAGTGAGATAATTGATTTTAATCACATTTAATATGGCTACATCATTGAAAATCGAAGTGGCTTGAAGAGGCATCCCATTCTCTGAAAGACAATGTAGATTATGTGGTGAGCAAGAGATTGAGACTGTTTGGCACTTGTTAGTGGATTTTATTAGTTTAGATAAGATATGCCACTCTTTCTTAGTGAAATATGAGAATTGCATTATTGGTTTTAATATGCATGATATGTGGGAACTATTTATGAATGGACATTATTGTAATATGATATACTATGTGGTGAAATGTGATTATGTTTTTAGAATTTTAGATGATTTACAAATAGGGTTGTCACTTTTTGCCATGAACTGTTGAATATGTTATTCATTATGATATTCATATTTGTATACCATTGTAATGTTGGATATGTTGATGGTAAATTGTGTGAATGTATGCAAAGTCTATATTAGACTATATGTATCCTTAATTAAGCAATATGACCTGAGCGGCGGGGGCATTACCGACGCAGGTAATGCCCCTGGGCCTATAGTAACCCAGCCAGCAAGATCTGCATGACCAGAGCACTAAAAGCATTTTTTCTGTCCGAAAACGCTGCAGCGTTTCGGGACAGAATTTTTTTTTTTTAAATGACCAAGAAAATGGCCGCCGGGAAAGGGAAAACAGAGTCTGTTTTCTATTTCCACGGTGGCCATTAGGAGCAGACGTGCTGAGAACAGAAGAGTTTCCAGCGCGTCCGCTCCTGAAAAATAAAAAAGAAGAAGAAGGTAAGTGGGGTTTGGAGGGCGGAAGGGAGGGAGGGAAACAAAAGAAGAAGAAAAAACGACCTGCGTCCCCGGCAGGCTAGCCCCACTCCACACGGCTGCAGGCTGCCATCGTCCCCCACCGGGGACAAAGGAGCAAGAAGGTAAGGGTTGGAGGGAGGGGAAAAAAACCTTACCCCGGCGGGTGATGAAGGCAGCCTCTCTGCCGTGGGGAGGCTTGGAGCGGAGATGGCCCGCTTCGAGCCTCCCCATTGGCTGAGGGGCTGCCATGCCCCCCGCCGTGGACAAGGGGGATTCTCTGCCGGGTGAGCTAATCAGAATGCGTGTTGCATTCTGCTTGACTCTCACCAGGTACTTATATATAAATACAAAATTCTGTTAAGGATAGCGACTTGCAATATGTTGTTTAATTAGAAGCAAGTCAAGTGCAATCAGGGCTGGTGTAATGATCAAACGTGTGCATTTTGAGCTAGAGCCTTGCACCGCATTTTGAATAGTCTGAAGTCTTAGCATGCATTTGCTGAAGATGCCCAAATAGATGCCATTTCCAAAATCCAATCTTTCAGAGATGAATAAATCAAATACGGTTACTTTCTGCAGAAAATTCAACAATAAACAATTATTCGAGCCTGAAGCCACCAGTCGAGAAAGCTAGAGGTCTGAATCCATAATAATTCTGAGGTTCGAATGTTTCTTTTGGATGTCATTGTGATTTGGCACGCTCCGAAACGATAAAGCCAGTAGGTATTGTTCCAGGAATGCGTGGTCGCTTTAGCCATCATAACTTCCACCTCTTTTCGATGCATTTTGAGGAAGGATTAATCCATCTACTGTATTAGGGAGCAAAGACAGACCTGTACAGTTAAAGGAGTAAGACCTTGGATGCCTGAGAATTTTAGAATAACGATGTATCAGCGCACACCTACTATAGGTAAATCTTCAGGAAAAATGTGTTGAGTTTTACAAAGAAATTCGAGTGCAGGGGAGGGATACTGACCCTGGCCCTTAGTCGTATCATAACAAACAACAAAGTAGTGTCTAAACATTAGACACTCCCGTCCCCTGCACACCACAAATGCTGAATAATAGCCAAATAATTTGACTGTAATGCAACATTTAATATATAAAACATGTTTTTCAATTACAGAAACAAAAATATGTTCTGCCCATACAACAATCTTGTCGGCTCCTTTAACAATGATGACATTCTTTCAAAACAAGTCCTTCATACTGAATGCGTTTTGGAGTGCTGAACCCCTTCTTCAGGAGTGGGCTTCTGTAGGTGCACAAAACAAACAAACCAATGTCCAGATTTCATATACTATAAATCTTCATTTCCACAGTAAACAACTCAATGTTATGTCATCACTTACAGGTGTGTTGTTCATTTAAACAATTCACAATTCGTGACTGTCCCATATATATTACTCAGCGCACGGTAGTGGCTGTGTAGTTATGGTTAAGTAGCTAATCCCATAGGAAGAGCACTTTTTGGGTGGCTTATAACTTCGCTCCCCCTGGACAAATCCTCACCAAACTTTGCAAAAAAAAGTTTATGGCCCACTCTGATTTTTTGTGCAAATTTTAGCGAGGTTTGGTCTGGCGGGGCAAAGTTATAGGGGGGTCCCAAAATTATTTTTTTTCCTCTAGACATAATGGAAAAAATCTTTGCGTACGCCTACAGCTCAAACCGCTGGACAGATTTCCACCAAATTTGCGGCAGGAGCGGCGGCTTAGTCCCGAAAGCTTTTGATAATTTGGTGTAAATCCATCCAGTAGTTCTTTTTTTAAATGGCCAAAACGTAAGATAAAACAATTAGTGATATCTATGCCCACTGCGCGGACAAACTTCCCTGTTCGCTCCGTGGACAGGACAGCGATTGGCTAATCGGCATGCGTCATGTCGGCGGACACGCAACATGTTCTCTGATTGGCTGGGATGAGGCGTGAGGTGCATCACATTGTTTTGATGCGCTCACCATCTTGGATCCATAGGCCGTAGGCTATGTACCCAAGACTCTAGGCCCTGGCCACACCACCGCATCATAACACACCCATAGAATCAAAGACCCATCAAATATCCACAACCCAAGAGTTTGTGTACTGTTTCATTTGTAGAGTTTGCATGTGATGTTTTGGCTAGGTTATGCAGATAAGATTGTGGATTTTGTTACAAGGAGTGCAGTGTTTCTGAGATTATTTATTGTATACTTCCTGGTTGAGTTTTTTGTGGTTGTATGCAGTTTTTTCATGACATGGGTAACTGGACCAGATATACTTTTTTGATCTCTGTGATAAAAGAAAAGTTCATATGATAGAGCAGGTTTTTCATAATGAGTTATTCCATTGCATAATAGACATTTCTTTTTTTTTTTGGCCCTCATATTTAGTACTTTACATGTATTATAGTTCCACACAGTGTACTGTGCAATTTGCTCAGTTTCTATGTTTGTTTTCTAAATCATTGGGTCTGTGGGGAAAATAAATCCATGCTGGATTAAAAATAAAAGCTTCTATGTTGTGGTACAATATATTTCTTTCATTGTTTTACTGTTTATTTCTTGTTTCTTGCTAATCTTTTATCTTTGGCTTCTTGCAGATTTTTGGGGCAACTAGATACCTGTTGGCGTATTCAAAGTGTTTATTTCTACTTTTATGCTATTCATCTGTTGGGTTGTTGCAGATTTATTGGGGCAGTTAGGTACCTGTTGGCGTATTCTGACTGTATATTCCTTTTTTTATTTTAGTGGTATTTAGTTATGTGTTTGCTTGTTGCAGATTCCTGGGGCAGTTAGATAACTGTTGGTGTATTCTAACTGTGTATTTCTTGTTACATTTTAGTAGTATTTATTTATCTGTTTGCTTGTTGCAGAATCTTGGGGCAGTTAGATACATGTTGGCATACTCTAACTGTGCACAGTTTTGAAGTTGAAGTTTTGCTTATGTTCATACACAGATTACGTATTACATTTTGGTTTTAAGAATATTAAGTAAACGTTTACAAGATTTTCTGGCAATCTCTGCTTTAGAGTAATGGTACTATCATTACATTCAAACCATCCACAATTCTTTTTTATATATCCAGTGTAGTGACCTGCATTGGTTGTGGCTCCTGTGTGGTAGATTATACCTATTGTTGTGAAGGTTTTCTTACCAAGTGATACTTGACCATGTGTGAATCCAGTCAGCTTACATTTGTTTTTGGTACCATCTGCATTGTAACGTAAAAGCATTACAATTATGTATTTACTATGTGTCTGTATTTGTAAGGTGGAGCGATTATCTGAATTGCAGGTAGTACATAATCTGCCATGGTTTGCATTTTGTACAAGTTGCTGAAATGGAATGGATTCACAGTTAGGTATGGATACATAAACAAAGCATTCATTAGCGACTTCTTCCACATGGTTGCAGAGAGTGTATGTATGTTTCCACATGTATGAAATCTAAAAGATTTCATTTAAGATATGTTTTTGTTTTCCAGTACTTTTAGTAAGTACATTAGAACTTCTTGTGGATCTTCTTGTGAGTTTATAGTGAATTTGACAATTCCAGCAAAGTAGTCCAATTCTTGTCTTATTCCATGAACACTGTAAGTGTTGTCAGGATTGTAGGTTGCATTTCTACGAAGGACTAACATTTGCAAACACAATTGGTCTGTACTGAGTAAGTAAATGTTCTCAATAATTGGTGCAATCGGAATAGAATATTTATTGCTACATTTACGTAGCAATTTACAACAGTTATATTTGAAAATTTGAATGGACCTGACAGTTCTGTGTCAAAGTCATTTGTTCGGAGTGTGTGTTGCTTCTTTGAAAAAGTAGTTTAGTTACTTTGACTAGTAGATTCTTCTTTGGTTGTGGTACTTGATGAAGTATTAGTTTCTTCTTTTTTTTCTTTGGAGGAATTGTAGTGATATCCTGTATCGTTTCAGTTTGAAGTAGTTTTCTTTTACAATGTTTTGCTTTATGTGAAACAGGATAGGTTTTTAGATGGGGGTGTGGAGTGAAGGCAGCTTATTGTATTCTAGAATGCAAGGAATATCTGCATTTACTTTATTTGCATCAAAGTTGATTAGAAATAGCCTGTCAAGTGTACGTACGCGTGATAGTGCTACATAGTTCATGCATTCCTTAAAGACTGTGCTACCAATATCTATTAATACTTTATCTAGGGTAAGACCTTGTGATTTTGTGAATGGCAACTGTGTATGCTAGAGTTAGTGAAAATTGTTCTCTACGTACATACATGTCTTTGAAAAGAAGGAAGCGGGCTGTTGAGCGTCCTATCCTTTTAACTTCTGATAGTTTGTCAAAGAGAATATTGACAATTTGAATGTTGTTGTCACGTGGGTATGCTTGAAAGCCAACAACTGTACCAAGTGCTCCATTAACTAGTCCTTGCTCCACGTCAAGGTTAAGTTTAAGCATTACTCTACAGTTTAAAGATAATTTTTATATTTTCTCCAAACCAGCTGTGTTGGAGATAGAGTTTTCTAGGGTATTTAGTCTTGTTGTGGCTTGTTGACACATGGGTAGTGTCATACCGTGTACGTCCAGTTTGACTTTGGAGCAAATTTCAATTATTGGTTGCATTTATTTTTTCAACATTGTTTCATTGAATTATGAACAGCTTGCAAGAGGTGGCATCAAGGATATACAATGGACATTTTTGTGTGCTAATTGTTCCATGACATCAGTAGCACATGAGTTATGGCCATAGAGTGCATGGATGTGCCTGGTTTTTAGTATTGCTTGTGCTTCTTGAGATGGTACACCAACTCTAATACTTTTTAAAATGTTGGCGTATTTGAGGTCTGCAGACTGGCACCTGTTTTCTGTTAATTCTCTGTATTGGAAATGTTGCCAAAGGTTGCCATTTCCTATGCTGCCAAGAGTTTTATGGCACAGTTTATGCCCTAAGGTTTTAAAAATAGGTTCAGCTTTCCCTGGTGTCAATTGAAGAAGATCTCTGAAAACAATAATCTGTTTTCCTCCAAAGAGCTGTTTGTAGTCTGTTTTGAGGACCTCTTGTAATCTGAGGTGAATCAAAACCAACATTAGGTTGGAGACCATGCTCACCTCATCTATTAGCAGCATTTTCATTTGTTTGAAAACTCTGCATAGTTCCATTGCAGCTTCTGTGGAAAGTTTGTAATAGTCTAATTTGTTTTGGTGTTCTACTGGAAGGAATAGTAATCGGTGTAAAGTGACACCGCCTATGTTGTAGGCAGTGGGGGCACTTACAACAGCTGACAGTTTGTTATTTGTCAATTGTTGAAGGAACTTGCTGATGATTTTGATTAAGAATGTTTTGCCTGAAACAGCTTCACCACTTACGTATGGCAGTATAGGTTTGTAGTCTTGGCAGGTACAGTTTTTATTTTCACGTTGCACACCATGTTCAACTTGTTTTGTTATTTCTTGGAAAGAGTTACGCTGCTCATTGTTCAATTGTGATTTTAGTACAGCGAAGTCTTCTGTAGCTTGTTCATACTGACACCTGGTGTTTTCTACTTCTATCATGGCTAATTCTGCCTCATTTGCTATTACTGGCTCTCCAAGTCGTTCTTGGCTTCCTGTTACAGAAGGTTGACTACTGTTGGGTCCAGGCCCACTTGTAGTTGGGCCTGGAGTTCTTCTTCGTGTTGCTGTTCATTGTGCAACAATGTTTGCTACTGTGTAAGGTTTATGTCTGTTATATTGCTTTCATTTGCTTTTAAAGCGTCTTTATAGGAGTCATATGTATCCAGTAACTCTTCTTCTTTTCTCCATGGTTTAAAAAGTTGTAGCAGGGACATGTAATACAGTTCTTTATGTTGAGGAGTTTTTAATGACAATTTGATATGATTAATTAAGCTGCATTTGGTAAGTTTCACTAAACTGCCTTCATAATTTACCACTCGGTGTCTTCCTTTGTTACATCTGGTTTAACATTATTTTTGTATGTGAAGTTTTGGGCTACGTGGTAGAGACACATGGTTTCCAAAGTGGTACTCCTGATTGGGTAGTATGTGTCTAGTAAACTGTTTTTCAAAATGTCTTGGCTGTTGGGATCATTTTTGGCTATTGTTTCTATGTTTTCATATGATTTGAGAACTCTTTTTCTAGATTTAGCAGGAACAAGACTTAGCCATACTATATTGTCAGATTTTCCATACAAGGCAGTACCGGTTAAACAGTCTGCAGATTCATAGCAGCCACATTCTCTACGAGAGAGCATTTTTATGCCTAAGCTGTATAATTTCTGTGATTGTGTTTTGTCAGATGATATGTCATCCCAGAGGTCCTGAAGCTCTGTATTCTCTGCTTTGGTTGAGTAGGTTGTGGCACATCGTGCAACTGCAGTGGAATTGTCTGCAATGTACTGCACATCTATGTATGCATTCCATAGGAGGGCAATGATTGCATTGTAATCATTGATGTATTATGATTCTTCTGTTCTTTTTATGTAATATGTGTTCTTAGGTGAATTACCTTTGACACTATGGCCCTCATTACGACCCTGGCGGAATTCGGAAAACGATGGCGGAAATGCAATACCGCCATCGAATAGCGCTCGGTGCGACTATGACCCGTCACCGCAAAGTACGAAGCCATTAGCGACACCGTAGTGAACGCCAACGCTAACTGCACCAAGCACGCGCGCGCGCGCCATGCCAAACCGTAAACACCACCATGGCGCAAGGGTACGCCAATTCCGACCCTAGCGGACATGTACCTAACGCCATCAAGCATGGCGGAATGAACCATTCCGCCATGGTGAGAAGTACGGCATCGCGAATCAACCGTAAACGGCCCCACTGAGTGCCTGTACACCGCTCCCTGCCCACAAAGTACAACTCCCCGTAGGTGCAATGAAGTCACAATGCAACCATTGAAATGTACAAGTCACCCATGCATGCCAACGAACAAATGAAACACAAGAGGGGCCAATGGGAGCTGCAGGGCACAGATGGCACGAATACAGAAGCCATCCCAATGGACATGACCACAGTCCCCAACCAAGAAACGCACGCAAACACAGGCACCTGTGACCAGCAATATTCCGAAAATCACATCATTCCACCAGTCCACCTGGCTGACCGGCATCTGTTACACAAAACCCAATCCCCCGCCCCTGAGCATGACAACATTCAAACAGTCATATTGGCAGCCCCCATCCCTGACCTCACTGGGCTTCGTAGGCAAACGCGCCCAGTACAGTACCACGCAACTATACTCAGAAGCCGGAACCCAATGCAGATCTCCTCACAATACATCGCTCCCCAAATAGGAATATGCCACATCACTTGCAAAGAAGAACGCTACACGGGCCAAATCAGAATAGAAATTTAATGCACAACAAAATCACCAAGCCCATACAGCCATCAGGCCATGAACTCCAAAACACATTTCACCATTGTGGGCTGCATCCGCAAGAAATGACCAGCCACTACTTGTGTGACGCCCTGTTCCATCATGGTACACAGAGCCACATTCACGTACGGAAAGGCAACATGGAAGCGCACACAACCGCAGGGCCGTCCCAATGGGGAGGCACTAGTCCAGCTGAAAGGCCGAAATGTTGCTCCGAGCCACCAGTACTGCGTAAGGGCATGTGGCCCATTGGCGATCGTCCCATAAGATCGTAATGCTGCTCCACTGATTAACACGAAGCAGCAGGTGTCGGGAGTAAAACCCATCTGCAGGAGTGGCATACAGATGGCAGTGGCAAAAGGGGAGGAGATACCTGTCAACCAAAAGAAAAGAAAAAGAACAGAATGGCCATCAGAACTACATTCCAACAACTCACTTCAATGATCACACTAAATCCACAGCCATATGCATGCTAGCCCACTCCAAAGATTCATCAGCACCCAAAAACCACTTGCGACTCATAACCATCTATATCGAGGTGTAAACACCATCACAAACGAGTGTACCTGTGCATGCGTCTGTCAAAACAGAATCCATCAGATGGGATTGGTAACGTGCATGGACACAAGTGTCTGAGGGCGCGTCGAGACAGGGAGGGCTCAACAAGGCCAGATAGACGATGGTCCCACTATGGCAGCCCTGCATCACATAGCGCAGGGGAGGCGGATAGATTCCAAGAAGCCCTGTACATGGCAAACTCTGTATCAAATCACCTGCCCATGCATCCATTCATCATTCCCTCATCCCGGGATTAAAACGCCTGAATATTTACTCACATAACATTAGAAATATCCATTGAGTCTGTGCGTTATGCAGCCTGCAAAATCCACAGTGCCCCAGCCCGTAATGCCAGTGTTGTGAAGTAACATGTATTTGGGAACGTCCGGCCTCATCGCCCACGTCGCTATTGCGCATCCCAAACCATTCATATCAATCATTGCATCCTCGCCATGGCCCCTGTCCCAAGGACATTGAACAATAGTACGTTATATTTGCAGTCAGACCTGTGGGCATTTCCCCGCCGCTAGCTGAAAACCGAAAGCGCCGCCCTTCGAATTCCTCATTTGCAACATCACGTCGAAGAAGCATCTGTGGCCGTTTGAAATCACTAATTAATCCATCTAGTGCGGCTGTGTGTGAAAATGGCAACTGCCTTCACCCACAAATGGGACGCCCCGCCCGTCGTTGCAACTCGGTACAGTGATGCATGAGGGCCCACCGTTACTCGAGTACTACGTACCACTGACCCTTCACAAGTCTGTTCGCGACTGCACAGATAGTATGTGAAACAATGGGACCACAGCAGAATGAACATATCAACCAATGTTACACGGCCATCGGGTACAAATACATGATTGCAATAGCAAGATGCCATTCCCCGAATTGCAGCGTTGTGTGCAGGACGTGCTCGGCCAAAGGGGAGAGCAGTTTGCACAGGTGGAATGAATCACCACAGGTGGAGGCCATACAGCCTGAAAACACATAAATTGCACAGCCAGTCTCCTCCCACAACCACACCGAAATGCTACCGGCAGGACTTGCGATGTTGGCCCTGGGGGACCTGATAGCACTGCAAGTACTCCAACTCGAGGAAGAAGACGAACACCAACTACAACCGGCCGCACGGAGGAGACGCAGGAGGAGGAGGAGGGCAAGGCAGGGCCAGCAAGGGCCGCCAGCACAGCCACTACCACCATGCAGGCAGCCCGCAATCCCACGCCTCCGAGCACATCCGTTCAACCTCACTGATGAGCAGATCCACACCCTCTACCGTCTGGACCGGGACACCATAGCCGCCATTGTGGACATGACACAGGCTGACCTTGTCAGCATGATAGACAGCCCAACCGCCATCCCACCCCTACTGAAGGTGGTGTCTGTACTACACTTCCTGGCCACAGGCACCTACCAGCACACAGTCGGACAGTTGCATGGCATTTCTCAGCCACTGTTCTCACGGACACTATTGCAAGTGCTCGATGCCCTCCTGCAGCACGCAGACGACTACATCTCCCTACCACGCTCGGAGCAGGAAATTACCAACACAAAAGTGGGATTCCATGCACTTGCCGGCATACCGGGTTGCATTGGTGCCATCGACTGCACCCATGTGGAATTGGTCGTCCCACATGCCATGGAGGCCCAGTACCGCAACCAAAAACAATTGCATTCTCTGAATGTACAAATGGTGTGTGACTCCAACAGGATCATTACACATTGTTGTGCCCGATTTCCTGGATCAACCCATGATTCTATGGTCTTGAGGAACTCTACTATACCACGCTACATGGAGCGACACGCAGGGAACAGATCCTGGCTACTCGGTGAGTCTCATTACATGCATGATAATGTGGGGTATGTGATTCGGCAATGACCTGGCAGGAAGGGGGGGGGGGGTGCGTACGTAGCAATGGCATTCCACATCATACGTTTCTCGTCCACATACAGGTGATGCTGGATATCCACTGAAGAGATGGCTCCTCACACCAGTCCGGAACCCACGGGACCAGCATGAGGAGGACTACAACCATGCCCACTCACGTACCCGTGTAGTCATAGAACAGGCATTCGGCCTACTGAAGGGTCGTTTCCGCTGCCTCAGCAGGTCTGGCGGGGCACTCCTGTACCGCCATGAGAAGGTTGCAAAGATGGTGATGGCATGTGTCATGCTCCACAACATGTGCGTACGTAGAAATGTGCCCATGCCCCCTGACGCAGAACTGCAAGCACCTGATGATGGTCATGATGAGGGCGGGGATGTGGCAGCACCTCAAGGAGTCTGCGAGGCACCGGAGGGCCGTGACATTCGTCAGCATCTCATTGATGTATGCTTCTAGCACTCACGCCTGGTGGCTGATACATGGACACGGGACTCTTGGCACTGTGTGTGTCTGGGACATGCACAATATGGACTGTACGCCTATGATGGCCTAGTACACAAAGATCAATGTCCACACATCTCATTGGTTGATCGTGCACTGTTTATGGCATATGTGATATCATGTTGTACACCCTATCGACCCTATTGAGCCCAACACACCCCCTCCACCCTCCTACCTCCCCCCCGAACACCAGTGTCCAAAGATGCTCATTGTCAGTGGGCAGTCGCTATTGCAAGCCCCCTCTGCGGGTATCAGGGGCACCCCTGCCTGTGGAGCGCAGGTTCCTCCCAGATCTACGTTGGGGGCTGCCCTGGACGGAACTTGCAACGGATGATGTCTCTGCCTGCTCACGTCCATGCATGTCCCTAAGGGTTTGCGAGAGCTCAGTGAGCACACGGCGCACTGCGGCAAGTTCGGCACATACGTCCTTGGACGTCGCATGCAGTTCCCCCCTCAGGCTCTCGGTGCTTCTCTCCATTTGGACTCCCAGGCTCTCGGTGCTACTCTCCATTTGTGCCCTTAGTGTCTCTGTACCTCTCTCCATTTCTGCCCTAAGTGTCTCAGTTGATGTTTCTATGTCTGCCTTAGTGCCCCCACATTCATCGGCATGGTCCTTGAGGAGCGTGGCCAGTTGCTGCTGTTGCACGATTAACTGGTCGAGGGACTGTTGCCTCTGCTGGGCCATGGCCATTTGCGGGGGTGTCACAGAGGGGCTGTTGACCTCATGTTGCCTTGCGACAGGGCTTGTGGGGGATGGCCAGTCGTCATCTTGTGGGTGCCCCTGCGTGGTATCCTCATGTTGTACGGGATGGGACAGACAGGGGGATTGGGACAGGTCATGGATGGATCTGTCTTCGACATCCCCGTCTTCTGTGTCGGAGCATGCTGCCATCAATGGGGTGTCACCTATGGTGCTGCTGCCACCAGAGGCAGTGCCTTCTGTGGCATCCGTTGGGGGGACCTGTGGTGGTGGTGGTGTGGGCATGCTGGCTGCTGGGGTGCCTGTTGATGTTCCCTCCTCTGTGCTGCCACCTGATTTGTGCTGCTGCCGTGTCTTGATGCGTGCAGCTGAGGTGGAGGGTCTTTGGCCGTTGGTCTTGGCCCTCTTTGCAGGTGTGCTGGTAGGGGTGTCCTGTAGCTCGTCGTTTGGATCGGACCCTGTGGTGGAGTAAAGGAGGGCGAGGGTTATTGATGGGTCTGTGGGAATTGGAATGGCATTGTATCACATGCATTGGGGTGGTACCTGAGGGTGATTTGGGTCGGGGCCTTGGAGGTGCTTTCATTTGTGTGTGGAGTGAGGGTGCAGTTGTTTGGCAGCCTGCAGTTAGGGTGTGCCTGCTGCACGTGTAGTGCGTGTTTTAGGGGTTTTTAATTATTTATGTATTTATTGTGGGTTTTAACGTGCGCTATCAGGCCGATGTGTGTGGACGTTCTCCTGGACATGTGTTTCTGTTGCACTATGTGGACACATGGTACTTCACATGGTTGGACTTTGTGGATTTGGCATTGTTTTATCTGGCCCACCTACCTGAATCTTCGGATGTCTGCACTCCTTTCTCCATCCCTCCGACTCCCTCTATGCTCTCCATTCCGATGGTGGAGGCACAGATTTCTTCTCAGGGGGTCAACTTGATGGGTGATTCAGGACCTCCCCCGGTGGCTGTGGCAATGTTGCGGTTGGCAGAGAGTATGCTGCGGACGCATATCCGCAGGTCGTCCCATCGCTTTCGGCATTGCTGTGGGGTGCGGGGTGCGGTCCCCACCGCACTTACCCGCTGTGCCACCAGAGCCCATATGGCCTTCTTGATTGCAAGTGCCGTCCTGGTCATTTGCGTGCAGAAGACGACGGCAGCATTCTCCTGGAGGGTCTCTGTTAGCACGGTGAGTTCCTCACGGGAGAAGTGGACCTGCCGCTTGCGGTCGCACGCTTTCTTCGCTACTTTTCCCATTTTTCTTGGTTTCGCTAGGGTGGATGACGGGTTGGGGTGTGTCTCAGGGTAGTGTTTTTAGTGGTTGTGTGGTTTTAGTGGTTTTATAGGTGTACGCGGGATGTTTCCCGTTCCGGGCCCATGTTTTAACTTCCGTTTCCGTATATTTCCGGTCACCGTACTTTCCAGTAGGCGCACACTGCGGTGTCCGCTGTGATGGGTGGCGGTATTGCACCTAGGGCGCCGTACGGCGGCGGTGTGGGCCGTTTTGGGGTCTTTTCCGCCATCGCGGACTTTGCACTTCCGCCATGCCGTGGTGCTCGTGCCCGATGGGTCGGAATGGGCCGCACTTTGCTCCTTCGTACAATGGCGGAAACGCTATTTGCGCTGTGGCGGTCCGGTCAGTCACTTTCCGGCAGGGTCGTAATGAGGGCCTATGTCTGACTGAAGACATGAAGTTGTTTACTTGACCTGTTGCTGAAACTGGTCTAGGGAAACCAAAGCGGCATTTGGTGTAGTATTTCCCTTTTTTTAAATATTTGTGACGACAATATTTCCCACATTTGTGTCTTTGAAATTGTAAAATGTGTGCATTAAGGTCACTATGTGTTGTTTGTGAGGGGATTTCACAAGTGTCATATTTTTGGATGAACTGCAAAACAGTGGCATCAATGTCCTGACCAAATTTAGGACCATCTTTAATCCATAATAGCATGTGGATGTGTGTTGCTCCTCTGGCTTGGTATAAGTGTTGAACTTCTCTGAGGGGAGGCACAGTCTTATTACAAATAAAGTGTAGCATAGCAATGAAGCGATGATGGAAATATCTTGATACATTTACAGGATCTAGAGAGCAGAGTTCTCCTGGTGTTTTTATATCTATGTTTGTTTTATTGTTGTTTTCTATGCGTAGGAAATCATGTAAATCTTCCCATGCATATTTTACACAACTTAATGTAACAAACCAAGTGGGAACCAGGATTCTTTTGTACCACACATGTTTGCTAAAAGATTTGTAATACTTGACTGTAAAACCTCATCTTTTTCTTGCACTTTTTATAATAATTGCGTAGCTAGAGGGCGCTAGAGAGCCATCCAAGATGGCTGCCTCCTAGAGAGCTCCGTGTGGCTCTCCATTAATCCTGCGACATCCTCCCCTCTGCGGTGTCCGTTTCTCCCACAACTACGGCCAGGTGCATTCAGGAGGCGCCGACAAACATTTTGAGCCCAAAATCGTCTTTGGCGGCAGACCAACGTCCGAGTCCCGGCCTGGCCAGCAAAGCCTGCCGCTCACGCCGGCAATGAGCCTCGAGCGGAGGAGGGGATTGAGAGAGAGAGAGATGCAAGAGCTCCCCATCAAAGCTCGAGCGGCGGCATCGGAGTAGCTCCCGACACCCAGAGCCAGCGGAGACCCGTGGGAGTGCAGGGCTGGACCACGTCAAACAGCGGGTAGACGTGCGCGCCGGTGGCGCCAAGAGACACAAAGTCTGCGTCCCTGCAACAACCCGGCCGAAGCTCAAGAAGAAGTGCGACGAGCAACGGTGCTCTCGCCGAGCACCCAGGTAGGAGCTCCCCCCAGCGTGCGCAAGCTGCCTCCCCGATCCGTCGTCTACGGACGACCTGCGCTTCTGTCACAATCATCGGTGGACGAGGGGGGCGCAGCAGGAAACGCCACACCAGCAACCGTCCCCAACACTCAACCAGCTGTCTCCCCTCCGTACGAGGGCGGCACCCGACCCACTCCGGGCTTCCTCGAACTGCGAGAACACCGAGGCCCCCCCAAGGCGGAACGGAGCGGAACACGCAGCGACAGGGGGATATCACCATCATTCCCCACAACCACAGCGAAAGCCACAGTGATCAGCCCATTTGGCCGAGACCTTCACTGCCAATCCGCCGAGAAACAGTACCACGTCTAGGGGTCTGGGCTACGACACAAGACCATACGGGTCCCGCCGACCGGCGACACATCCCCTCACTCCGGGGCCCGGAAAAAACCCGGCAGCTCATAACCAGAATACCTGCAGCCTGGGGAGCACAACGACCCAGTCGGAGAACCTCAGAGGAAGCAGAAGATAGTTCAAAATGGGGAAACCAGACAAATCCCAAAAGAAACTGAACTTTGAGTCTGGCTCCACCAGCAAACCGCAAACTGAAGCGAGCGGAGCAACGTCACCAACACACACTATGTCCCGGCTAGATGAGCAATTAACTAGTTTCGACATCAGGGAAATTCTGATGGACCTCAAAGCTGGAATTGGCGACTTAGGCAGTAAACTCGACAACTTATCATCTAAAGTAGACCTGCTCCAACATCGCCTAGACAAACACGCCGATAGGTTAGACACAGTCGAGCAACGAGTATCTGAGCTGGACGACGGCGCAAAAGGCCTTAACACAAGAGTCACCGCCCTCGAGTCCCAGATGAAAGCAGTCTGCGCCAAGAATGAAGACTTAGAGGGTCGCTCACGAAGGAATAACATCCGAATCATCGGAGTCAGAGAACAACAACTCCGAACGAAAATGGAGGACCATGTCGAACAGATCTGCATAGATCTCTTCGGGAAAGAACTTCTCTCCAAATTGTTTGTAGTTGAACGAGCCCACAGAATTCCGAACACCAGACCAATCCCAGGCGCAACTCCACGGCCGATCATTGCAAAATTATTAAACTATAAAGATAGAGATGCGATACTTACGGCTGCCAGAGAAAAAGGGAAACTGCAATACGACGGAGACCCAATCCAGTTCTTCCCAGATTTCTCCCCTACCGTTCAAACACTGAGGCGCTCCTTCACGACAGTTAAGAGAAGACTGCAAGACAACCAGATACTTTACTCAATGCTCTACCCAGCAAAGCTTCGCATTCAACATGAAGGGAAAGCCCTCTTCTTCCACACACCCGAGGAAGCCAGCGACTACCTTGATCACGCCGGCGGCAGATCCGCCGCTAATAACCCCAGACCGCAGCGTGAACACCAAAGACGCAGAGATCCACCATAAGGTGCGACCCAGGCTCCAAAGGGAACAGGATTCATACCCCCGGCACCTATGCATAAACCTAATACCGCAGAGACTCACTCCCAGTGCGTTGGAGAGCCACCCGCCCCTCTCGGGAGGCACAAGTGCCCCAAGCACAGCAACCCTTATAGTTTAGTTATGAAGAGGGAACCTCGCGGGTCAGTTGGGGGTTGCCCGCGCACGGGAGGGAAGTCACAGTTGCCACACCACCTCCAGTTGAGGTGCGCATCCTCACCTTCGTTTAGCCGTGAGGAGCGGCCAAGTTATGCGCCACCAGTTCCACGCCGTCCTCCGACCCTGCATCCCCTTCGCTCGCCACCACCTCTACCTCCCCGTCCATCCAACAATCCTCCTGGCAAGACCATAGAGAACAAAAAACGAATCAATATAGACCCTGAAACGCTCCATTCAGAATCATAACCTGGAACATAAGAGGAGGCAACATCCCATCTAAAACCAGGAAAATCCTCCAGTACCTTAGAAGACACGAAGTCGACGTGGCCATGCTTCAAGAAACTCACTTACTCCCAGGGAAGGATCATCAGTGGGCCAAGAGCTGGGGTTGCCATAGATACTTCTCCTCGTACTCATCTTACTCCAGAGGAGTCGCGATTTTAATACACAAGAAGACCAGCTTCCGGCTTGTCCACACCACAAAAGACAACGAAGGGAGAACTCTCCTTGTGAGCGGCATTATAGCAGGCCAGAAAATCACCTTTGTTAACTCGTATGCACCAAACATAGACGGCCCCGACAGCTTCAGCTGGGTACTATCCCGTCCATCATCCCAAGAACCTGCAACCATAATCTGGGGCGGAGACATGAACACAGTGCTGGACCCGCTGAGAGACAGATCAAGAGCAACCCCACAACCACCATCCAAAGCCAGCCTCCAAATAAAAGAAATCTGCAAGGCATTCAATCTGATGGATGCCTGGAGAACGTCTAAAGGGGAGCTGCGTGAATACACTTTCCACTCCGCCGTACACAACTCGAGTTCCAGGATCGACTATCTGTTCACCTCCGTGAACAGCCCATGGACCAACGGCCCATGCGATATCCATCCAAGAACTCTCTCAGACCACTCCCCGGTAACTCTCGTTCTAAACCCAGCACACCCCAAACCCCCCCTACAAAGGTGGCTCAATGCGGGATGAGGTATTCGCTGCCGAACTAAGAGAAGAGATTGCGTTGTTCCTCGAAGTCAACACTGGATCAGTGGCCTCACCCAGCACACTGTGGGAAACCCTAAAGTGTTTTGTCAGAGGGGTCTGCCACGCCAAAGAAAATGGCATACTGAAAATCATACGACGGGAGCTAACAACTTGTGAAGAGAAACTAAAACAACTTGAACTCCAGCGCTCCAACACAACCAACCCGAACCATACCAGTCGCCCTGAGGGAAGAGCTGCAGAAATTCAGTAAATGCAGCGGAGCGGGAAGTGAAATTTTTAAATCGCAACAGACTAGTCAGACAATACGGCAAAGGTCAAAGACCAGGCGCCCTCCTGGCAAACCTGGTCAAGGCACACAACAATCAATCGCCAATAGAAAGGATTCGGGCCAGGCAGGGACACTTCGTCCACACCGATGAAGACATAGCGGAGGAATTCAGGCTCTTCTATCAGGACCTATACAGCAACAGTCACAACAGCGACCCACAAGTCGCGTTGGAGTACCTCGAAGATGCAGAGTTGTACTGGGTCGAGCACTCCCTGCGGGAACCACTGAACGACCTAATCACTCAAGAGGAGATCACAGAAGCCATCAAAAACCTCCCTAGCTCAAAAGCTCCTGGCCCAGACGGCCTAACAGGGGAATTTTACAAAGCCTTCGCCACCACCCTCGCCCCCCTTCTGGCGGCGATGTATGCCGAGGCACTAGAAAAAGCGATACTTCCCCACTCCTCTCGTGAAGCCAATGTCATCCTGCTACACAAACCAGGCAAGCCACCGGAGGACTGTGCATCGTACAGGACCATTTCCCTCCTCAATCTCGACAACAAAATACTTGCAAAGGTGCTTACCAACAGGCTACTACCATTGATGCCCACCCTCGTCCTGGCTGATCAGGCAGGCTTCATCCCAGGCCGTAACACGACCTTCGGCATCAAGAGGCTGTTCAGCGTTATTGAAGCACTAGATCCCTCAACTCAAGCAATAGCGGTCCTCCTCGACGCCGAAAAGGCATTCGACTCGGTGGAATGACCGTTTATGTTCGCTGCACTCACCAGAATGGGCCTAGGAGCCCGTTTTATCAAACTAGTATCGTTATTGTACAGCGAGCCGCGCTCCAACATCATCATAGGTACGGCAAAATCGGCTCCAGTGATACTCCAGCGGGGCACCAGACAAGGCTGCCCACTCTCAGCATTGATCTTCGCCCTGGTGATGGAACCGCTGGCCTCCATCCTAAGAGAACATCGACAACGAAGAGGACTCGTTATTGGACCACACAAGCTCATCATATCCCTCTACGCGGACGACGTGGTCCTGTTCGTTCGAGATCCCGAAGAGAACCTGAACCCAGTCATGAGGGAAGTAATCAAATTTGGAACTGCTTCCGGACTAAAAATCAATCAATCAAAGTCCATCATATTCCCGCTGACCCCAGCCACCAAACCCTTCGAAGATGACTTCCATTTCACATGGAAAACGTCTAATGTCCGATACCTGGGAATCCAAATGTCTCTGAGCTACCACGAGGTGTTCCGCGACAATTACGAAGAGGTAACCAAAGCCCTCCAGGATAAAGTGACAAGATGGAAGACCCTACCACTAACGCTCTGGGGAAGAGTTTCCCTGGTCAAGATGGTGATCCTACCAAAATTACTCTACCTGTTCACCAACATTCCAATATTCCTTCCTCAATCTTATCTGAAGAGACTAAAAAGCATGGTCCTCGAACTACTATGGGCAGACAAACTGGCCAGAGTGGCGTATGCAACACTAACACTTCCAGTGGCGAGCGGTGGCCTCGCCCTCCCAGACCTGGAAAAGTACTTTTGGGCAGCGCAAGCGCAATTTCTCAGTCATTGGTATGCCTCCCACGGAATCAGACCCCACGTTCAGGTGGAAAGGGCGCTAGCAACACCGAACCTGTTAACCGCAGTCATCGTCAGTCAAATCCCCGTCCCCAACTCCACCATGAACGTAATGCTGTCAACATATAGAGTTTGGCTGAGATTGGCCCAAAGGTACGGGGTAAAAACGAGATACTCTCCCCTGTTGCCTGTTAAATTCATTCCAGGAGTTCCGCTCACGTCGGAAAAAGTATTTCATCAGTGGGCCGATAAACTGAAAATTGTGACTCTGGGGGATCTCTTCACAGAAGACGGCATTATAACGCCGCAACAAGCAAAATCAAAAGGCGGTAACACAGCACTCGATGTATTCCTCTATTTCAGGACCCTATACACGTTTCAAGCGCTCCTACCAGACTTCCCTCGTCAGCCACAGACCTGGCAATTACTACACAACACCATTCAAGCACAAGGTGAAGGCAAGCTGGTGTCACAAATCTACAGAGCTATTGTCACTGATACATCACCTAAACTCTTCCAAGCAAAGATCAGATGGGAAAGGTCCCTGCATAGTACAATATCCGAGGAGGACTGGACCTGCATCCTGAAGCAGACTCAAAAAATCGCCCTCAACTCACGCTTTAAACTAATCCATTTTAACTTTCTACACCAGACCTATTACACACCAGCGAAAGCAAACAAGCACCGCCCTGAAACAGCTGCTATATGTGAAAGATGTGGAGAACATTCAGCAGACTTCGTCCATTTGGCATGGGATTGCCCCAAAATAACACGTTCTGGAACCGTGTCTTGGAGACAACGGCAGCAATAGTGGGAGAGGCGATACAACCAAGCCAGACAGCTGCCTTGTTGGGCATGACTAGGCGGCTCTCTGCCCCGACAAGGAAACTGACGGGTCTTCTGCTGACACTGGCCTGGAGGAGAGTGGCCATGTCCTGGGGCCGAGGCCCCCCCCATCGTTTATCGCCTGGCGCAAAGACATCCTTTATTGCCAGGATGTAGAAACAGACTTTGTCAAACAACTTCCCCTGCATGCCCGGCCTCCAGACATCTGGGGTCCGCTGATATCATTTTTGCTAAAAGAATCAGAAGTGGACTCGACCAGCCAACCAGATGCCTCAGACACAGAAGAAAAGTCACAGTGAAGGCACAGAATTAACAGCACCAGTTCCACGCTATATCGACTTGGAATCAGGACGGCACAAACTGTTGAACTATGGGCCGAACCGGGGGTGGGAGGAGAGGGGGAGGGGGAGGATGGGTGGTGGGACACGGCGCAGAGTTAAGTCCACCCTAATGTGGGTGTGTATTTGTTCTTATGTCTTTATAGAATAACATAAAAACCAAAAATAAAGGTTTTAAAAAAAAAATAATTGCGTAGCTGACATATTTTGAAAATGGGTACCTGATTTTAATGTGTGTGCAACTTCATAGCATAGAATTACTAGTTAACTTTCAAAGAGAAGGTGGAATATGTTTTCCATGTCTTGTCTGAATGTGGGGTCTTCAGATTACATTCGTAGAGAGCGATATTCTGACGCTGTTGTCTGTGTGGGTCTATCATCGTACCTTCCTCCTTTTCCTTCGGAAAGAATAGAGGAAAGGCCCGTGCTTCTATACTTTTTTCCCATATCCTGATTGGAGATCCTTTGGCTTGTCGCATTTGGTATGTTTCCAGTGCATCATCTATAGTGTCTTTAGAGTGTAAAGGATGAATTGCATAATGATCTAAAATATTGGATTCTGTAGCAGGATTTAGAAGTTCAAATTGACCAGTTTCTGGTGACTCTTGAATTATTTCAATAGTTTCTCTCAGGTTTTCTTCAATAGTAAATTCATTGTAGTATTCATTGTTGTTTTTTAGATATTGCAGGGCTTGTCTAACTTTATGTAAATCCACGAGTTGTTGCCCAATTTCTGTTGTCTTTTGTAGGTACGCCATTTACTAAGACAATTAAAGATTGATCTATTGGCAGTTGCACTCCCAGAGTGTGTACATTTTCTTTGAGAGCTAATGGTAAATAAACTACTTTGCCACAAATGCCTTTGACTAATTTAGAGGGACGTAATTTTGATGTTTTTGGTTGGAGGCGTATTATTGCTTGAAATGGGTGCACTGTTTGAATTATGATGCTCTCATATAAATGTAGTTGTTGCCGGGGTTTTGGTAGTGGGAATAATTCCAAGTTATTTGTGATAGCATGAAGGTGTTTGGTTGTTGTCAAGTTTTGCAGTGCAGTAATTGCAAAGTATTAAGGGGTCAGTAATGTTGTATGCGGTTTCTGCTATAAGGTAGAGAGCTAATTGGAACCATTTTGAATCTTCATTGTCTGCTATTTTGTATGTTATGTCTATAGTTTTTGTGGTACTTTTATAAGAAGTCCTGCAGCAACACACACACACACACGGTTTGGTACTTCAGCGGAGGTACTTTTTAACATTAGTATATCTTTTTTGTATGTGTTTGATAGAAGGTTGCTATTTGTACACTAGTTGCTAGTTTGTTGTATATCTATTTCATTTTGTAAGTAGCTTTCAATTCCAAAATACTTTCTCTGGATATGCTCTATTTAAAGCATAGTAGTTGCTTGGCTGTACCATGTAGAAGATTGTTATTTAAATTGGCTAGTGCTAAAGCAGGACTTTTGGCATAGTACAGTTTATGGACAGATTTCTTATAGTTGAATGGTGTGTTGATATAATTTTGATATGATGGAAGGTGCTTTTGCAAATAGGTCCTGAACTGAAGGCTTATGACTGTCCTTGTAGTCCTGTGTATTTGCGCACTGGACAGTCATCCATATTTTGTAGTAGTTTCATTTTGATTTTGTCTTTGCTATTTACATACTGATTGAGGAACTGGCGTAAAGATTTGAAAGATTTTTTGGCAATGTTACACATTGATGTGCATGGCGATTTGTAGACTGGATGTTTTGGTTGAGTAGAATGGGGGGGGGGTGATACTGAGTTTTCAGGGGATATTTTTGAGAGCAGAGTTTCTTGTTCCATAATGGTGTTATTAAGTTTTTTATACCCTCCTCCGCTGCTATCTATGGCAATTGGGTTTGCTTGCTTTTGTTTATATGCTTCTTCATTAAAATATGGTTCTGTGGTCGTGGTGTGTCTCCCTTCACCTCCACAGACGTTTAACCCTTTAAGTGCCATGGGTATTTCTCCCCAGTGCCAGGGCCTTTCTTGGTGATTTCGGTATGTGGCCATTCAATGGCTTGTAACTTTTTTGTTACATGAGATATCTCGGCCAAATTTGGTTCCTTTTTTTCCCACAAGTAGGCGGTCGTAACACCAGCCAGGAATCCTAGGCTGCTGTAGGGGGGTGAGAGAAAATTAGCAAAAACAGTGAACATTTTGGGGTTTTTCAAAAAATGCCAATAAAATGGTATACAAAGAAGCCTGTGGGTATTTCCTTATAAGAGCTAGGAACAAATGGTTTGCTGTTCTGAGTTTCCCAATTTCCTGGCTTCCAAGAACAGGTTGAGTGGAAACGAAAAAGAAATATTTTGATGTGGTTATCAACCGTTTTGTGAGAGGTAGGCGATTTTGGCCATTTCTGATAATTGGACATGCATGGACGGAATGCAAGAAAAGGGTAGGAAAGCCGAATTGGAGGACAGAAAGGCATATATTTCTGAAAAATAGACAAAATTCCAAGTTTAGGAAGGGGTGATTTGCGTATGTCAGGCAAGGATGAGGTTTGGGGAAAAGTGGGAAAATGACAGAAAAAAAAGGTATGTGTTGGACATGGTTGGCTTGGTACGCCAATGGCTTCTATGAATTTTGAGAAAAGCAATGCTCCGCTACATTCCCCCCACTCTTGCAGTTAGGAGATCACACATGTTTTGTAGTGTTTTACAAAACAAGCAATACCACAAGCCAAACACTGAGCCATGGTACACAGGAGTTTTACGCTCACGGCCTGAACAGACGCATTTAGCATGTGTAAATCGGGAAAACCAATGTGGTGAGGAACGGAAAGCATACTTTTTTTGAAAGAGCACAGTCAGACCTTTTCAAGGGTAGGTGACTTGTGCAGGTTACAAAAGTGTATGGTGGTTAAAGCAGCGAATAAATGTAAGTCACATTTGGGAAATGAAAGGGTTGTGTGACAAAGGGCACCAGCAAATGGGTCAAAACGTTATCAAAACCACACAAACACAACAAATGTTATACCTTCCCGCGTTCCCACAGGTGTCCCGATGAAAACGCTACTTCACATGTGTGGGTGCAAGTGGAAAGCCTAAAAAACAAGTAACCCCAAGTCTGTTTTCAGACTGGAATTTCAGACTCGCAATTCTCTTCTGGATTACACTAGCTTCCATCCGAAATGCCTTTGTGAAAACTTACCCTTTGGGCAGTTTTTGCATTATAGGCGTAATTGTTCTACCACTCAGGAGTATAACCTACAGGCACAGGGACTTACAGACCGTCTCTTAGAACGTGGTTACCCTAAAAAAACTGTGAGAATGGCAAGGAAACAAGCCAAAAACATCCCACGGGATCTAATCTTACAACAAAAAGTACGACCGGTGGGAGATAGTACGATCACAGCAGTTTTTAGATATTCCAACAAAATCAATTTGATTAAAAGGGAAATCATTAAGCTATGGCCCATACTTAATGTAGGGCAGGTTAATTTGCCATAACCCCGATTTGCCATGAAAAAAAGAAAAAATCTGAGGGACACCCTAATACACTCATATACACCAGTCCAGGAGATAACAGGGCAAACCACCCTGTGGAACAACACCTCCCCACAAGGACATACACCATGTGGCCAGTGCAATGTCTGTAGTCTCACAAAACGCACTAAAACACTAGATCTTGGCCTAAAGACACCGTGGAAACAACTTGCCTTCACGAATTGCAATACATCAAATGTGATTTACATGATACGGTGCCCCTGTGACAAAAAATATATTGGCATGACTACAAGGCCAATTAAAAAAACGTATCCAGGAACACCAATCATGTATTAGAACTCACCGGGAGAATGCCCCCAGGGTGGACCATTTTCAGAGGTTCAAACATCTGGCCTCGGAAATCGAGTGGACCATTATAGAAAAAGTAAAATGTCTGAGAAGAGGAGGGGATATGAGCCCTCTTTTATTGAAACGGGAAAAAAAATGGGTTTTCCGTTTAAAAACTGACAAAGTGGGTCTCAATGAAAACATACCCTGGCATTCTTTGGCCATGATGTCCTGAGCCATTCACGTAAACACCTGTGAGCAATGACCTAGACTGAAGTTACCCGAAGGTTTTCTGGATATATGTTAACACTCACAGGATGTTAGACCTTGTGTCCCCTGTGAGTGTATATTTTGTCCTAGTGAGCCCTAATGTACTTCAATACAAACTTTATTTCCCTAAATAAGTGGCACTGTAGGGATGGGGTTCCCCTTGGGTGGGCTGTGGCTGCATGTAACTTGAGCACGTGGGCTCTGTGGGCACTGCTGCCCAGTACTAGGGTTCAACGTATGGTACCTGACTCAGTTTGGGCACCCCCTCCTATTTACAACATATATGGAGCGGTACGTACGCCAGAGAAGGCATTCCCAGCCCCGTGTGGGATGCCTGGCTGTTGCTGGGATGCTTCCGCCTGGTCTTGGCGTGTGTGGAGATGCACGTGCACTGCAGGGGGTGTTCCTGGCCCTGAGCGGGTCATTGACAACATACACGGAGCAATATGTACACCAGAGGGGGCGTTCCCAGCCCCATGTGAGATGCCTGACTGGGCTGAGATACTTCTGCCTGACCTTGGCGTATGGTAAGATGCATGCACTCTGCAGGGGGTGTTTCTGGCCCTGAGTGGGTCAGGTTTGGAGGCCGACGAACGAACAGGTGACGCGCTGACATGTGTCAGGTGATACACCTATAAAACGATCCGGCCAATACGGAGGCAGGCGAACGTGCACGTGACACGCTTATGTCACGTGACACACCAATGGACACGAGCCGGCCAATACGGAGGCAGGCGGATGTGCACGTGACACGCGAATGCGAGTCACGTGATACGCTAAGGAAAGGCAGCCGCCCTCTCTTCTCCTTCTTAACACACGGAGATTAGAACTACAGGGGATAGATGCGCTTACGCAGAGTGCCTTGCCTTGACCAAGAAGGTGCCCGTGTCATGCACTTTTCTGGTGAGTGCATGTGAAGATTTTTTGACTGAAGGGATGTCTGAATGCTCTACTTGCCTTTGGGATAGTTTAGCAGTTGCATCTACCCTCCCCTTGATTGCAGACTTTTTCAAAAACAAAGCATGTCTGCAATTGTTGTTTGGGACACTGTGATTTGCTGTCCCATAAAACATCTTTGCCCCTAAATAATTGTCCACATGATTTATACTGTGGAGTTTCTAAACTGATAGTCTTTGAAACCCAGTTTTTTTTAACCTCATTATAATCGTGTAATTATTCACAGATGCATTACATGTGGATTGGACAGTAAAGTTGGGCACTAAATTGTGGCACACCATCCTTTAGAACAAAAGGGAGTGAACATCAAGGGTGGGTTGAGATCTCTCTGCTGCCAACACTTTTTTAAGAGCTTTTCAAGAGCACTCCATACCAATGCTAGAATTACCACATATGGTGTGTTTATTTGTTTTAAATAACATTGTGGCTAACTAATACAGGTGGCATTTTTTTGACACTAAAGAGAAAAGATTTTGATACCGAGATTGGGAAATGAGGTGGTGTTTTGTGATAGCCATGGGCTGTGTCTGTTTTTCTTGGCATACTAGTGTTGTGCCATCCTAAATCCAATATGTGGAATGTAGCAGCTACCTAGTAACATTTGCCTCACTATTGCTTTGTGAGATGCAGAAATGGGTAGAAGAAGCCAAAATACTCAGCAGATTCCAATGTGGCTTTAGACAGGATTTTTCCACCTCACATAACCTCTTGGTCATGGAAATACTGCGAACACGGGCGCTTAGTAAGGGGCAGCCCCCGTTGTACGCTCTTTACATCGATTTCCAGGCCGCATTCGATTCTATCCCACGGGAAAGGTTATGGGTTAAGCTAGAGAAATTGGGATGTCCCCCTGGGTTATTATACTATCTTAGATTACTACATCAAAATACTACGGTACGCCTGAGGTTAGATCAGGACGGAAATATGACCAGAAATGTGTCCCAAGACAGGGGGGTAAAGCAGGGATGTGTCACTGCCCCTCTTATTTATAACTTGTATGTGTACGATATTCCTGCAGTATTAGCTGAGGTTGACAATTGCCCCCCTAAAATTGGTGATGCATTGTGTGCTGTATTAGCATATGCGGATGATTTGGTGGTATTTGACAATATCATAGGTGGTTTGAGGCGTTCCGCTACTGCCCTATGGGATTATGCCAGGATAAATGGATTGACTATCAATCTGGACAAAACAAAAATCCTTAGATTCACGAGAAGAAGAGTCTGCCGAGTAAATTTGATAGTACACCATAATCTTATACCCTATGCTCCATTCTATCGCTATCTAGGAGTTGAAATTGAGCCCCTTGGTGATTACTTATTATGCAGACAGGGACGTATTACTAGGGCGTTACAAGCGATAGCATTCATTTCTGCCTTTACAAACAAGCAGGGTGGTTTTACTCTCTGGGGAACGCGCCACCTTTACATCCAAGTGTTTGCCCCCATGATCATATATGGCCTGGAGTCATTGCATACAGTAGACCTAGCATGGCTGCAAGTGCTGGAGGGAAAGTTCTGGCGACGGATATTGGGGCTATCCACGGGGGTGCCTATGGCCCTGATTAGACTGGAACTGGGCCTTCCTTCTTTGAAGGCTATGGTATTGAAGAAAAGAGCAGGGTTTTACCTTAAGATGATAGGTGGCACAATGAACCCCTTGTTAACAGTGATACATCAGGAGGTGACCAAAAAACACACCACATCTCCTCTACATAAAGATATGACCAAATTCTTGGCTGATATCGGATGGACACATAGAGGGGCTACTATTACTAAGGAAACCCTAAATGCGCTAAAGAAAAAAGTAGACCTCTGGGATTGGCTCGAGAATTTTACACATATAGGCAGGCTGAAGACATATCAATTTGTGAAATACAGATTATTTAATTATATGAAACCGCAAGCCTATCTATATCTTTGCCCCACTAGAAGACTCAGACGCTTCATTATTTTGTTCCGATTGGAACAATTGCCTACTCTGTACATCAGAGGAGCATGGGATAACATCCCGGTGGCTGAGCGTATATGCCGTCTGTGTAAATCCTCAGAATGTTTAGAGACTGCTCGGCATCTCCTCACGGAATGTCTATCTATGAAGAATACAATCATCCGTTATCTGGGGGAATTTGTACATGACCCTAAAACCATATGCGAAATAACATTCTGGCATTATTGCACTAACACCAGCAACATGCATCTATTTATTGCATTATATAACGTTTGGCAACAGGTAGAGATTAGCCTGGCCCATGAACTGTAATTATATCAAACACTAGGAACGCAAAGGAACTCACTGAGTAATTTCTCTGAGATAGATGTTGTCTAAGGCTTAAAAATACTTAAATTAATTACATCCGAGACGCAGACCGTCTTATGTAACACATGTGGATATGAATTTTTTATGTAAATAGCTCAAGAAAAGTTGCTGAATTGTGTTTTCTTTTTTTATTTTTATTTTTAGCTGATTTTATATTATATGATCATTAACTCATGTTTTGGTATATTTATGAAGTATGTATATAATGTTTGTTATTTGTAATATGTGTAAAGTTTGAATTTATTTTCAATCTATACCACATTAAAGAATTAAATTAAACTAGTAACTGTGGTTCATTTTGTTCATCCCACAGGTTCCTTCCCAGACTGTTCCAGTTCCATGACACCTACGGCAGGGTGGTAATGTACTATGACATCTTCCGTTTTTAACCTTTTTCCTCATAAAACTGGTTGTTGAGTAATGAAATACACCAGCTTTTGAGGAGCTTAGACTGTCCTGATGAATGTGGCGTTACTAAATTTATGCCACTGAAACCGGTCGACGGTGTTTGTTACATCTAAAAGGGCTAGAATCTGCC
Organism: Ambystoma mexicanum; assembly: GCF_040938575.1. NCBI lineage: Eukaryota > Metazoa > Chordata > Amphibia > Caudata > Ambystomatidae > Ambystoma > Ambystoma mexicanum. The sequence goes on along the minus strand of NC_090930.1, from coordinate 287,557,041 downwards.
CCCATTTTAGTTTGAGCAAACCTTTTTACATTGTCCCACTTTCCATGAGCAAAAAGTTGATGCCACATGGGAAGTGGTGATTGTATTGTCTTTGTTTGTGTTTTTGGGAATGGGAATTCATCCTATTTCCCCAAGTTGTGTCATTTTTAAATTTGAGTACCCCAGGAGCAGTGTGACAATCAATGGGTTATTAAAAAACTGTTTATCCCATTAGATGACACATGGTTTGTTTTGAAGAGAAAAATTGATTCTCTTCACTTTCCTGGGTTTACTCTCTTTTCCCTTCCCTTGTTTTTACTGGTAGTCTCTTCCAACTTAAGTCAATCTGGAAGAGAATGCATTGGGACTCTCAAGGTTGAATGTATTACACATCATAGAAGTGGTAATTTCATTCTTATTCTGTCACTATTAGACAGGCGTTGTAACACTGCAACCTAGCTAAGAGTGCACTTTAGGCATGGATAGCACCCCTTCTTTCGCTCTATCCTTCTGTCTTCTGCCACAACCTTGTTCTATTCTTTCTCCTTATGAATAGATTTGAGTCCACCCCACAGTAAAAAAAACCTTTTCGGGTTTGGTTTTACGAACTGGACCTAGCCTTGGGTTCTCAGGTGGCTACTAGTAGCTTTTACACACCAATGAAAACAGTACCTCACATGTGTGGGTGCACCTACCTGGGCATCAAGGGGAAAGACGAAAACGCATGTAACCCCAAGTCTGTTTTCAGACCGGATTTCAGACTCTCTGCCGACCGGCACACCATAGAGATATGGGTCTCGGGTGTCCAAACTACCAAGGAAAACCCATGCATTTCTGAAAAGAGGACACCCGTGGGAATCCGCAGATGTATGATTTGCGCAAATCGCCCCAGAATTTATTTCCCAGACACCCCCGCAAAGTCCAAAATGTGGGGAAAAAATGCATTTTCCGCAAATTTCACTCGGCTCACCCATCGAAACACACACCCAACAACACATGGCCTACCGTCCCACGTTCCCACAGGTGTCCCGATGAAAACGGTACCTCACATGTGTGGGTGCACCTACCTGGGCGCAAAGGGGAAAGCCTAAAACACAAGTAACAGCAAGTCTGTTTTCAGACCGGAATTTCAGATTCTCTGTCGACCAGCACACCATACAGATATGGGCCTCGGGTGTCCAAGCCACCAAGAAAAACAGGGAACCCCATGCAGTTCCGAAAAGATGACACCAGTGGGAATCCGCAGAGGTATTATTTGTGCAAATCGCCCCAGAATGTATTACCCAGACACCTCCGCAAAGTCCGAAATGTGGGAAAAAAAGCGCATTTTCCGCATATTTCGCTCAGCTCACCCATCGAAACATGCCCCCAACAACACATGGCCTACCGTCCCGCATTCCCACATGTTTCCTGATGAAAACGGTACCTCACATGTGTGGGTGCACCTACCTGGGCACCAAGGGGAAAGCCTAAAACACAAGTAACCCCAAGTCTGTTTTCAGACCGGAATTTCAGACTCTCTGCCGACCGGCACACCATACAGATATGGGCCTCGGGTGTCCAAGCCACCAAGGAAAACCCATGCATTTCTGAAAAGAGGACACCCGTGGGAATCCGCAGAGGTATGATTTGCGCAAATTGCCCCAGAATTTATTACCCAGACACCCCTGCAAAGTCCGAAATGTGGGAAAAAAATGCATTTTCCGCACATTTCACTCGGCTCACCCATCGAAACACACCCCCAACAACACATGGCCTACCGTCCCGCGTTCCCACACGTGTCCTGATGAAAATGGTACCTCACATGTGTGGGTGCACCTACCTAGGCACCAAGGGGATAGCCTAAAACACAAGTAACCCCAAGTCTGTTTTCAGACCGGAATTTCAGACTCTCTGCCGGCCCGGCACACCATACAGATATGGGACTAGGGTGTCCAAGCCACCAAGGAAAACCCATGCATTTCCGAAAAGAGGAGACCCGTGGGAATCTGCAGAGGTATGATTTGCGCAAATCGCCCCAGAATTTATTACCCAGACATCCCTGCAAAGTCCGAAATGTGGGGAAAAAACGCATTTTCCACACATTTCACTCGGCTCACCCATCGAAACACGCCCCCAACAACCCATGATCTACCGTTTCCGCGTTCCCACAGGTGTCCCAATGAAAACAGGACCTCATGTGTGGGTGCACCTACCTGGGCGCCAAGGGGAAAGCCTAAAACACAAGTAACCCCAAGTCTGTTTTCAGAACGGAATTTCAGACTCTCTGCCGACCGGCACACCATACAGATATGGGACTCGGGTGTCCAAGCCACCAAAGAAAACAGGGAACCCCATGCAGTTCCGAAAAGGGGACACCCGTGGGAATCCGCAGATGTATGATTTGCGCAAATCGCCCCAGAATTTATTTCCCAGACACCCCCGCAAAGTCCAAAATGTGGGGGAAAAAATGCATTTTCCACAAATTTTGCTCGGCTCACCCATCGAAACACACACCCAACACACATGGCCTACTGTCCCACGTTCCCACAGGTGTCCTGATGAAAACGGTACCTCACATGTGTGGGTGCACCTACCTGGGCGCAAAGGGGAAAGCCTAAAACACAAGTAACAGCAAGTCTGTTTTCAGACCGGAATTTCAGACTCTCTGTCGACCAGCACACCATACAGATATGGGCCTCGGGTGTGCAAGCCACCAAGAAAAACAGGGAACCCCATGCATTTCCGAAAAGATGACACCAGTGGGAATCCGCCGAGGTATTTTTTGTGCAAATCGCCCCAGAATTTATTACCCAGACACCTCGGCAAAGTCCGAAATGTGGGAAAAAAAGCGCATTTTCCGCATATTTCGCTCGGCTCACCCATCGAAACATGCCCCCAACAACACATGGCCTACCGTCCCGCATTCCCACATGTTTCCTGATGAAAACGGTACCTCACATGTGTGGGTGCACCTATCTGGGCGCCAAGGGATAAGCCTAAAACACAAGTAACCCGAAGTCTGTTTTCAGACCGGAATTTCAGAATCTCTGCCGACCGGCACACCATACAGATATGGGCCTCGGGTGTCCAAGCCACCAAGGAAAACCCATGCATTTCTGAAAAGAGGACACCCGTGGGAATCCGCATAGGTATGAATTGTGCAAATCGCCCCAGAATGTATTACCCAGACAACCCTGCAAAGTCTGAAATGTGGGAAAAAAAACTCATTTTCTGCATATTTTGCTCGGCTCACCCATCGAAACATGCCCCCAACAAAACATGACCTACCGTCCCGCGTTCACACAGGTGTCCCGATGAAAATGGTACCTCACATGTGTGGGTGCACCTACCTGGGCGCCAAGGGGAAAGCCTAAAAGACAAGTAACCCCAAGTCTGTTTTCAGACTGGAATTTCAGACTCTCTGCCGACCGGCACACCATACAGATATGGGCCTCGGGTGTCCAAGCCACCAAGGGAAACCCATGCATTTCCGAAAAGAGGACACCCGTGGGAATCCGCAGAGGTATGATTTGTGCAAATCGCCCCAGAATTTATTACCCAGACACCCCTGCAAAGTCTGAAATGTGGGAAAGAAAATGCATTTTCCGCACATTTCGCTCGGCTCACCCATCGGAACACGCCCCCAACAACACATGGCCTACCGTCTCGCGTTCCCACAGGTGTCCCGATGAAATCGGTACCACACATGTGTGGGTGCACCTACCTGGGCACCAAGGGGAAAGCCTAAAACACAAGTAACCCCAAGTCTGTTTTGAGACCGGAATTTCAGACTCTCTGCCGACCGGTACACCATACAGATATGGGCCTCGGGTGTCCAAGCCACGAAGGAAAACAGGAAACCTCATGCATTTCTGAAAAGAGGACGCCCATCGAAATCCGCAGAGATATGATTTGCGCAAATCGCCCCAGAATTTATTACCCAGACAAACCCGCAAAGTCCGAAATGTGGGGAAAAAATGCATTTTCCGCACATTTCGATTGGCTCACCCATCGAAACACACCCCCAACAACACATGGCCTACTGTCCCGCGTTTCCACAGGTGTCCCGATGAAAACGGTACCTCACATGTGTGGGTGCACCTACCTGGGAGCAAAGGGGAAAGCCTAAAACACAAATAACCCCAAGTCTGTTTTCAGACCGGAATTTCAGACTCTCTGCCGACCAGCACACCATACAGATATGGGCCTCGGGTGTCCAAGCCACCAAGGAAAACAGGGAAACCCATGCATTTCCGAAAAGAGGACACCCGTGGGAATCCTCAGAGTTATGATTTACGCAAATCGCCCCAGAATTTATTACCTAGACACCCCCGCAAAGTCCAAAATGTGGGAACAAAACGCATTTTCTGCATATTTTGCTCGGCTCACCCATCGAAACATGCCCCCAACAACACATGGCCTACCGTCCCGCGTTACCACAGGTGTCCTGATGAAAACGGTACCTCACATGTGTGGGTGCACCTACCTGGGCGCCAAGGGGAAAGCCTAAAACACAAGTAACCCCAAGTCTGTTTTCAGACCGGAATTTCAGACTCTCTGCCGACCAGCACACCATACAGATATGGAACTCGGGTGTCCAAGCCACCAAGGAAAACAGGGAACCCCATGCATTTCCGAAAAGGGGACACCCGTGGGAATCCGCAGAGGTATGATTTGCGCAAAAAGCCCCAGAATTTATTACCCAGACACTCCTGCAAACTCCGAAATGTGAGAAAAAAACGCATTTTCCGCACATTTCACTCGGCTCACCCATATAAACACGCCCCCAATAACACATGATCTACCGTTCTGCGTTTCCACAGGTGTCCCAATGAAAACAGGACCTCACATGTGTGGGTGCACCTACCTGGGCGCCAAGGGGAAAGCCTAAAACACAAGTAACCCCAAATCTGTTTTCAGAACTCAATTTCAGACTCTCTGCCGACCGGCACACCATACAGATATGGGACTCGGGTGTCCAAGCCACCAAGGAAAACAGGGAACCCCCATGCATTTCCGAAAAGAGGACACCTGTGGGAATCCGCAGATGTATGATTTGCGCAAATCGCCCCAGAATTTATTTCCCAGATACCCCCGCAAATTCCAAAATGTGGGAAAAATAATGCATTTTCCGCACATTTCGCTCGGCTCACCCATCGAAACACACCCCCAACAACACAGGGCCTACCGTCCCACATTCCCACAGGTGTCCCAATGAAAACGGTACCTCACATGTGTGGGTGCACCTACCTGGGCGCAAAGGGGAAAGCCTAAAATACAAGTAACCCCAAGTCTGTTTTCAGACCGGAATTTCAGACTCTCTGCCGACCAGCACACCATACAGATATGGGCCTCGGGTGTCCAAGCCACCAAGGAAAACAGGGAACCCCATGCATTTCCGAAAAGAGGATACCAGTGGGAATCCGCAGAGGTATAATTTGTGCAAATCGCCCCAGAATTTATTACCCAGACATCCCCGCAAAGTCCGAAATGTGGGAAAAAAACACATTTTCCGCACATTTCGCTCGGCTCACCCATCGGAACATGCCCCCAACAACACATGGCCTACTGTCCCGCGTTTCCAAAGGTGTCCCGATGAAAACGGTACCTCACATGTGTGGGTGCACCTACCTGGGCGCCAAGGGGAAAGCCTAAAAGACAAGTAACCCCAAGTCTGTTTTCAGACTGGAATTTCAGACTCTCTGCCGACCGGCACACCATACAGATATGGGCCTCGGGTGTCCAAGCCACCAAGGAAAACCCATGCATTTCCGAAAAGAGGACACCCGTGGGAATCCGCAGAGGTATGATTTGTGCAAATCGCCCCAGAATTTATTACCCAGACACCCCTGCAAAGTCTGAAATGTGGGAAAGAAAATGCATTTTCCGCACATTTCGCTCGGCTCACCCATCGGAACACGCCCCCAACAACACATGGCCTACCGTCTCGCGTTCCCACAGGTGTCCCGATGAAATCGGTACCACACATGTGTGGGTGCACCTACCTGGGCACCAAGGGGAAAGCCTAAAACACAAGTAACCCCAAGTCTGTTTTGAGACCGGAATTTCAGACTCTCTGCCGACCGGTACACCATACAGATATGGGCCTCGGGTGTCCAAGCCACGAAGGAAAACAGGAAACCTCATGCATTTCTGAAAAGAGGACGCCCATCGAAATCCGCAGAGATATGATTTGCGCAAATCGCCCCAGAATTTATTACCCAGACAAACCCGCAAAGTCCGAAATGTGGGGAAAAAAATGCATTTTCGGCACATTTCGATTGGCTCACCCATCGAAACACACCCCCAACAACACATGGCCTACTGTCCCGCGTTTCCACAGGTGTCCCGATGAAAACGGTACCTCACATGTGTGGGTGCACCTACCTGGGAGCAAAGGTGAAAGCCTAAAACACAAATAACCCCAAGTCTGTTTTCAGACCGGAATTTCAGACTCTCTGCCGACCAGCACACCATACAGATATGGGCCTCGGGTGTCCAAGCCACCAAGGAAAACAGGGAAACCCATGCATTTCCGAAAAGAGGACACCCGTGGGAATCCTCAGAGTTATGATTTACGCAAATCGCCCCAGAATTTATTACCTAGACACCCCCGCAAAGTCCAAAATGTGGGAACAAAACGCATTTTCTGCATATTTTGCTCGGCTCACCCATCGAAACATGCCCCCAACAACACATGGCCTACCGTCCCGCGTTACCACAGGTGTCCTGATGAAAACGGTACCTCACATGTGTGGGTGCACCTACCTGGGCGCCAAGGGGAAAGCCTAAAACACAAGTAACCCCAAGTCTGTTTTCAGACCGGAATTTCAGACTCTCTGCCGACCAGCACACCATACAGATATGGAACTCGGGTGTCCAAGCCACCAAGGAAAACAGGGAACCCCATGCATTTCCGAAAAGGGGACACCCGTGGGAATCCGCAGAGGTATGATTTGCGCAAATCGCCCCAGAATTTATTACCCAGACACTCCTGCAAACTCCGAAATGTGAGAAAAAAACGCATTTTCCGCACATTTCACTCGGCTCACCCATATAAACACGCCCCCAATAACACATGATCTACCGTTCTGCGTTTCCACAGGTGTCCCAATGAAAACAGGACCTCACATGTGTGGGTGCACCTACCTGGGCGCCAAGGGGAAAGCCTAAAACACAAGTAACCCCAAATCTGTTTTCAGAACTCAATTTCAGACTCTCTGCCGACCGGCACACCATACAGATATGGGACTCGGGTGTCCAAGCCACCAAGGAAAACAGGGAACCCCCATGCATTTCCGAAAAGAGGACACCTGTGGGAATCCGCAGATGTATGATTTGCGCAAATCGCCCCAGAATTTATTTCCCAGATACCCACGCAAATTCCAAAATGTGGGAAAAATAATGCATTTTCCGCACATTTCGCTCGGCTCACCCATCGAAACACACCCCCAACAACACAGGGCCTACCGTCCCACATTCCCACAGGTGTCCCAATGAAAACGGTACCTCACATGTGTGGGTGCACCTACCTGGGCGCAAAGGGGAAAGCCTAAAATACAAGTAACCCCAAGTCTGTTTTCAGACCGGAATTTCAGACTCTCTGCCGACCAGCACACCATACAGATATGGGCCTCGGGCGTCCAAGCCACCAAGGAAAACAGGGAACCCCATGCATTTCCGAAAAGAGGATACCAGTGGGAATCCGCAGAGGTATAATTTGTGCAAATCGCCCCAGAATTTATTACCCAGACATCCCCGCAAAGTCCGAAATGTGGGAAAAAAACGCATTTTCCGCACATTTCGCTCGGCTCACCCATCGAAACATGCCCCCAACAACACATGGCCTACTGTGCCGCGTTTCCAAAGGTGTCCCGATGAAAACGGTACCTCACATGTGTGGGTGCACCTATCTGGGCGCCAAGGGGAAAGCCTAAAACACTAGTATTCCCAAGTCTGTTTTCAGACCGGAATTTCAGACTCTCTGCCGACCGGCACACCATACAGATATGGGCCTCGGGTGTCCAAGCCAGCAAGGAAAACAGGGAACCCCATGCATTTCCAAAAAGAGGACACACGAGGGAATCCGCAGAGTTATGATTTGCGCAAATCGCCCCAGAATGTATTACCTAGACACACCCGCAAAGTCCAAAATGTGGGAACAAAACGCATTTTCTGCATATTTTGCTCGGCTCACCCATCGATACATGCCCCCAACAACACATGGCCTACCGTCCCGCGTTCCCACAGGTGTCCTGATGAAAACGGTACCTCACATTTGTGGGTGCACCTATCTGGGCGCCAAGGGGAAAGCCTAAAACACAAGTAACCCCAAGTCTGTTTTCAGACCGGAATTTCAGACTCTCTGCCGACCGGCACACCATACAGATATGGGACTCGGGTGTCCAAGACACCAAGGAAAACAAGGAACCCCCATGCATTTCTGATAAGAGGACACCCGTGGGAATCTGCAGATGTATGATTTGCGCAAATCGCCCCAGAATTTATTTCCCAGACACCCCCGCAAAGTCCATAATGTGGGAAAAAAAATGCATTTTCCGCACATTTCGCTCGGCTCACCCATCGAAACAAACCCCCAACAACACATGGTCTACTGTCCCACGTTCCCACAGGTGTCTCGATGAAAACAGTACCTCACATGTGTGGGTGCACCTACCTGGGCGCAAAGGGGAAAGCCTAAAACACAAGTAACCACAAGTCTGTTTTCAGACCGGAATTTCAGTCTCTCTGTCGACCAGCACACCATACAGATATGGGCCTCGGGTGTCCAAGCCACCAAGGAAAACCCATGCATTTCCGAAAAGAGGACACCCGTGGGAATCCGCAGAGGTATGATTTGCGCAAATCGCCCCAGAATTTATTACCTAGACACCCCTGCAAAGTCCGAAATGTGGGAAAAAAACACATTTTCTGCACATTTCACTCGGCTCACCCATCAAAACACGCCCCCAACAACACATGGCCTACCGTCCCGCGTTCCCACAGGTGTCCGGATGAAAACGGTACCTCACATGTGTGGGTGCACTAACCTGGGCGCCAAGGGGCGCCAACATAAGTAACCCCAAGTCTGTTTTCAGACCGGAATTTCAGACTCTCTGCCTGCCCGGCACACCATACAGATATGGGACTAGTGTGTCCAAGCCACCAAGGAAAACCCATGCATTTCCGAAAAGAGGAGACCCGTGGGAATCTGCAGAGGTATGATTTGTGCAAATCGCCCCAGAATTTATTACCCAGACACCCCCGCAAAGTCTGAAATGTGGGGAAAAAAACGCATTTTCCGCACATTTCGCTCGGCTCCCCCATCGAAACAGGCCCCCAACAACACATGGCCTATGGTCCCGCGTTCTCACAGGTGTCCTGATGAAAACGGTACCTCACATGTGTGGGTGCACCTACCTGTGTGCCAAGGGGAAAGCCTAAAACACAAGTAACCCCAAGTCTGTTTTCAGACCGGAATTTCAGACTCCCTGCCGATCAGCACACCATACAGATATGGGCCTCGGGTGTCCAAGCCACCAAGGAAAACAGGGAACCCCATGCATTTCCGAATAGAGGACACCCGTGGGAATCCGCAGAGATATGATTTCTGCAAATCGCCCCAGAATTTATTACCCAGACACCCCCGCAAAGTCTGAAATGTGGGAAAAAAATGCATTTTCCGCACATTTCGCTCGGCCCACCCATCGAAACATGCCCCCAAAAAAACATGGCCTACCGTCCCGCGTTTACACAGGTGTCCTGATGCAAACGGTACCTCACATGTGTGGGTGCACCTACCTGGGCGCCAAGGGGAAAGCCTAAAACACAAGTAACCCCAAGTCTGTTTTCAGACCGGAATTTCAGACTCTCTGCCGACAAGCACACCATACAGATATGTGCCTTGGTGTCCAAGCCACCAAGAAAAACAGGGAACCCCATGCATTTCCGAAAAGAGGACACCCGTGGGAATCTGCAGAGCTATGATTTGCGCAAATCACCCTAGAATTTATTACCTAGACACCCCCGCAAAGTCCGGAAATGTGGGAAAAAAATGCATTTTCTGCATATTTTGCTCGGCTCACCCATTGAAACATGCCCCCAACAACACATGGCCTACTGTCCCGCGTTCCCACAGGTGTCCTGATGAAAACAATACCTCACATGTGTGGGTGCACCTACCTGGGCGCCAAGGGGAAAGCCTAAAACACAAGTAACCCCAAGTCTGTTTTCAGACCGGAATTTCACACTCTCTGCCGACCGGTACACCATACAGATATGGGCCTCGGGTGTCCAAGCCACCAAGGAAAACCCATGCATTTCTGAAAAGAGGACACCCGTGGGAATCCGCAGAAGTATGATTTGCGCAAATCGCCCCAGAATTTATTACCCAGACACCCCTGCAAAGTCCGAAATGTGGGAAAAAAAATGCATTTTCCGAACATTTCGCTCGGCTCACCCATCGGAACACGCCCCCAACAACACATGGCCTATGGTCCCGCGTTCTCACAGGTGTCCTGATGAAAACGGTACCTCACATGTGTGGGTGCACCTACCTGTGTGCCAAGGGGAAAGCCTAAAACACAAGTAACCCCAAGTCTGTTTTCAGACCGGAATTTCAGACTCCCTGCCGATCAGCACACCATACAGATATGGGCCTCGGGTGTCCAAGCCACCAAGGAAAACAGGGAACCCCATGCATTTCCGAATAGAGGACACCCGTGGGAATCCGCAGAGATATGATTTCTGCAAATCGCCCCAGAATTTATTACCCAGACACCCCCGCAAAGTCCGAAATGTGGGAAAAAAAATGCATTTTCCGCACATTTCGCTCAGCTCACCCATCGAAACATGCCCCCAACAACACATGGCCTACCGTCCCGCGTTCCCACAGGTGTCCCGATGAAAACGGTACCACACATGTGTGGGTGCACCTACCTGGGCACCAAGGGGAAAGCCTAAAACACAAGTAACCCCAAGTCTGTTTTCAGACCGGAATTTCAGACTCTCTGCCGACCAGCACACCATACAGATATGGGCCTCGGGTGTCCAAGCCACGAAGGAAAACAGGAAACCCCATGCATTTCTGAAAAGAGGACACCCGTCGGAAACCGCAGAGATATGATTTCTGCAAATCGCCCCAGAATTTATCACCTAGACACCCCCGCAAAGTCCGAAATGTTGGAACAAAACGCATTTTCTGCATATTTTGCTCGGCTCACCCATCGAAACATGCCCCCAACAACACATGGCCTACCGTCCCGCATTCCCACAGGTGTCCTGATGAAAACGGTACCTCACATGTGTGGGTGGACCTACCTGGGCGCCAAGGGGAAAGCCTAAAACACAAGTAACCCCAAGTCTGTTTTCAGACCCGAATTTCAGACTACCTGCCAACCGGCACACCATACAGATATGGGCCTCGGGTGTCCAAGCCACCAAGGAAAACCCATGCATTTCCAAAAAGAGGACACCCGTGGGAATCCGCAGAGGTATGATTTGCGCAAATCGCCCCAGAATGTATTACCCAGACACCCCTGCAAAGTCCGAAATGTGGGAAAAAAATGCATTTTCCGCACATTTTGCTCGGCTCACCCATCGGAACACGCCCCAAACAACTCATGGCCTACCATCCCGCATTCCCACAAGTGTCCTGATGAAAACGGTACCTCACATGTGTGGGTGCACCTACCTGGGCGCCAAGGGGAAAACCTAAAACAAAGGTAACCCCAAGTCTGTTTTCAGACCGGAATTTCAGACTCTCTGCCGACCGGCACACCATACAGATATGGGCCTCGGGTGTCCAAGCCACGAAGGAAAACAGGAAACCCCAGGCATTTCTGAAAAGAGGACACCCGTCGGAAACCGCAGAGATATGATTTGCGCAAATCGCCCCAGAATGTGTTACCCAGACACCCCCGCAAAGTCCGAAATGTGGGGAAAAAATGCATTTTTCGCACATTTCGCTCAGCTCACCCATCGAAACACACCCCCAACAACACATGGCCTACCGTCCAGCATTCCGACAGGTGTCCCGATGAAAACGGTACCTCACATGTGTGGGTGCACCTACCTGGGCGCCAAGGGGAAAGCCTAAAACACAAGTAACCCCAAGTCTGTTTTCAGACCCGAATTTTAGACTCTCTGCCGACCGGCACACCATACAGATATGGGCCTCGGGTGTCCAAGCCACCAAGGAAAACCCATGCATTTCCAAAAAGAGGACACCCGTGGGAATCCGCAGAGGTATGATTTGCGCAAATCGCCCCAGAATTTATTACCCAGCACCCCTGCAAAGTCCGAAAAGTGGGAAAAAAACGCATTTTACACACGTTTCACTCGGCTCACCAATCAAAACACGCCCCCAACAACACATGGCCTGCCGTCCCGCGTTCCCAAAGGTGTCCCGATGAAAACGGTACCTCACATGTGTGGGTGCAGCTACCTAGGCGCTAAGGTGAAATCCTAAAACACAAGTAACCCCAAGTCTGTTTTCAGACCGGAATTTCAGACTTTCTGCCGACCAGCACACCATACAGATATGGGCCTCAGGTGTCCAAGTCACCAGGAAAACAGGGAACCCCATGCATTTCCAAAAAGAGCAAAAGAGGACACCCGTGGGAATCCGCAGAGGTATGATTTGCGCAAATCGCCCCAGAATTTATTACCCAGACACCCCTGCAAAGTCCGAAATGTGGGGAAAAAATGCATTTTCCGCACATTTTGCTCGGCTCACCCATCGAAACATGCCCCCAACAACACAAGGCCTACCGTCCCGCGTTCCCACAGGTGTCCTGATGAAAACGGTACCTCACATGTATGGATGCACCTACCTGGGCGCCAAGGGGAAAGCCTAAAACACAAGTAACCCCAAGTCTGTTTTCAGACCCGAATTTTAGACTCTCTGCCGACCGGCACACCATACAGATATGGGCATCGGGTGTCGCAGCCACCAAGGAAAACCCATGCATTTCCAAAAAGAGGACACCCGTGGGAATCCGCAGAGGTATGATTTGCGCAAATCGCCCCAGAATTTATTACCCAGACACCCCTGCAAAGTCCGAAAAGTGGGGAAAAAAACGCATTTTACACACGTTTCACTCGGCTCACCAATCAAAACACGCCCCCAACAACACATGGCCTGCCGTCCCGCGTTCCCAAAGGTGTCCCGATGAAAACGGTACCTCACATGTGTGGGTGCACCTACCTGGGCGCCAAGGGGAAAGCCTAAAACAAAAGTAACCCCAAGTCTGTTTTCAGACCGGAATTTCATACTCTCTGCCGACCGGCACACCATACAGATATGGGCCTCGGGTGTCCAATCCACGAAGGAAAACAGGAAACCACATGCATTTCTGAAAAGAGGACACCCGTCGGAAACCGCAGAGATATGATTTGCGCAAATCGCCCTAGAATGTATTACCCAGACACCCCCGCAAAGTCCTAAATGTGGGGAAAAAACGCATTTTTCGCATATTTCGCTCAGCTCACCCATCGAAACACACCCCCAACAACACATGGCCTACCGTCCTGCGTTCCCACAGATGTCCCGATGAAAATGGTACATCACATGTGTGGGTGCACCTACTTGGGTGCAAAGGGGAAAGCCTAAAACACAAGTAACCCCAAGTCTGTTTTCAGACCGGAATGTCAGACTCTCTGCTGACCAGCACACCATACAGATATGGGCCTCGGGTGTCCAAGCCACCAAGGAAAACTGGGAACCCCATGCATTTCCGAAAAGAGGACACCCGTGGGAATCCTCAGAGTTATGATTTGCGCAAATCGCCCCAGAATTTATTACCTAGACACCCCCGCAAAGTCTGAAATGTGGGAACAAAACGCATTTTCTGCATATTTTGCTCGGCTCACCCATCGAAACATGCCCCCAACAACACATGGCCTACCGTCCTGCGTTCCCACAGGTGTCCTGATGAAAACGGTACCTCACATGTGTGGGTGCATCTACCTGGGCGGCAAGGGGAAAGCCTAAAACACAAGTAACCCCAAGTCTGTTTTCAGACCCGAATTTCAGACTCTCTGCCGACCGGCACACCATACAGATATGGGCCTCAGGTGTCCAAGTCACCAAGAAAAACAGGGAACCCCATGCCTTTCCAAAAAGAGCAAAAGAGGACACCCGTGGGAATCCGCAGAGGTATGATTTGCGCAAATCGCCTCAGAATTTATTACCCAGACACCCCTGCAAAGTCCGAAATGTGGGGAAAAAATGCATTTTCCGCCGACCGGCACACCATACAGATATGGGCCTCTGGTGTCCAAGCCACCAAGGAAAACAGGGACCCCCATGCATTTCCGAAAAGAGGACTCCCGTGGGAATCTGCAGAGGTATGATTTGCGTAAATCGCCCCAGAATTTATTACCCAGACACCCCCGCAAAGTCCGGAATGTGGGGAAAAAAATGCATTTTCCGCACATTTCACTAGGCTCATCCATCGAAACACGCCCCCAACAACACATGGCCTACCGTCCCGTGTTCCCACAGGTGTCCTGATGAAAACGGTACCTCACATGTGTGGGTGCACCTACCTTGGCGCGAAGGAATAAGGCTAAACCACTGCTAACTCCCCAAAGGGTGTGGGGAGCCAACCTACAGATTTAGGCCTGGGGTATTGCACCCACCAAGGAAAACAGGGACCCCAATGCATTTCCAAAAAGAAGACACCTGTGGGAATCCGCAGAGGTGTGATTTGCGCAATTCGGCCCAGAATTTATTACCCAGACACCCCTGCAAAGTCCGATATGTTGGGAAAAAAACGCATTTTCCGCATATTTTGCTCGGCTTACCCATCGAAACACGCCCCCAACAACACATGGCCTACCGTCCCGTGTTCCCAAAGGTGTCCCGATGAAAACGGTACCTCACATGTGTGGGTTCACCTACCTGGGCACCAAGGGGAAAACCTAAAACACAAGTAACCCCAAGTCTGTTTTCAGACCGGAATTTCAGACTCTCTGCCGACCGGCACACCATACAGATATGGGCCTCGGGTGTCCAAGCCACCAAGAGAAACAGGGAACCCCATGCATTTCCGAAAAGAGGACACCAGTGGGAATCTGCAGAAGTATGATTTGCGCAAATTGCCACAGAATTTATTACCCAGACCCCCCGCAAAGTCCGGAATGTGGGGAAAAAAACGCATTTTCTGCACATTTCGCTCGGCTCACCCATCGAAACACACCCCCAACAACAAATGGCCTACCGTTCCGCGTTCCCACAGGTGTCCTGATGAAAACAGTACCTCACATGTGTGGGTGCACCTACCTGGGCGCCAAGGGGAAAGCCTAAAACACAAGTAACCCCAATTCTGTTTTTAGACGGGAATTTCAGACTCTCTGCCGACCGGCACACCATACAGATATGGTTCTCAGGTGTCCAAGCCACCAAGGAAAACAGGGAACCTCTACCAAATCACTTGCACCAGACCAAGCACATCTGCACACTTGTACCATGTGTCCATGTGCACACAATGCAACTGTGTCTCCAGGCAACATCTTTCACATCATTTTCCAGCAATTGCTCATCAACTGTCCGCATTCAAATGGCATGTGCCAACAATCGTATCTGCACACTGATAGCAAGTGCACATTGGCTCCCTTGGCTATCTGGCCTACAGGCGCTGTGTCTCACACCAACTTCAAGCATGTCCATAGCAAGATTTTTACAGCACTCATATGTGCAACCTTACCCACACTCTCTAAGATGCTACTCATTTCTGCAGTGCTGGGAAAGTGCATTCACAGAAATGACATCGGCATGTTCTATGTTGCTATACCTCACTCACTCACTCACACACCAATCGTATCCAAGTAATTCCTACAGAAGACATTTCAGCTACACCACACATACCACAAGTTACGGTAAAACAATAAAGAGGGCATGGTGGTACGAGGTACGCAAGACACCGCCGCCATGTAGGTGTCCAAGTACCACTTTCATGACACTTCGACCTCAAGGGAGGGAGCCAAAGTGGCATGTACTATTTCCAAAATACACCCCTTGAGTGGTGGGAACTGGAATGGTGTTCCCATCTTCACCAACGCACCCCTCGAGTGGAGGGAGTGGGACTGGCGTTTGTTTGCATGGCAAGCCTTAGGTGGCAGGCGCAGAAATCGCCTTCCATTCCACTGTACGCCTTTAGCGGAGGGAGCTTCACTGACATTTTTTTCTATGGCAGGCCTCAAGTGGAGCGTGCTGCACTAGCATGTCTTGCAAAGACACCCCAAAGGGGACAGAACCAGAGTGGTGTTCCCTACTTCCCCAAGGAACGCCTCAAATGGAGGGAGCTGGAGTGGCATGCCTTTCCAAGATACGCCTCCAGTGAAAGGAGCCTGAATTGCGTTCCTTTGCAAGTCACACCTCGCACAGATGGCGCTTGACTGAGCCTTTCCATCTACGGCAGGCCTCAAGTGAAAGGTACCGGAGTGGTGTGCCTTTCCAAGGCAGGCCTCCAGTGGAGGGAGCAGCACTAGCAATGCTCGTGATGAAGTGACGTGAGGTGAAATGCTGTTGCATTTTCATTGATGGTACACCTCCAGTGCAGGGAGCAGGAGTGCCATTCCTTTGTAAAAGGTGCACGAAATCAGAGCCCAAGGGTTCCTTTCAAGGGATGATGGCCATTTCCGCAAATCAGTCCATCTCCCAATACTTTTCCTTTGTATGATACAAAAGGAAACAAGGCTGTAGGCAGAGGCCTGGATTGGAAGGGCATTCGGGACAGTACACCCGAGCATCCTTCCTCACTCCTTGTTTACTACACACCTTAAATCTTCTGTAAGGGTGTGTCTTTATTGCTGTGGCAGGAACAAAATCAGCAAAGTGTCGATCTTGCAATCTGGCCACATGTTCTACCTCTGGAACTGAGGCAATTTCTACATTGACCATAGTCAGCGATTTAACAATTTCTGTTTCAAAGTTCAATAAGGACAGGTTGTTTTGTGGAGTAGCTGCACGGTACACCACATAAGCATTGAACGTTGCTATATGCATAATGCGTGTGGCCAACTTTTTGTACCAGAAGCGCGACTTGCGTTCAGCCTTGTATGACTCAAGCACTTGGTCGGTTTTATCAACTCCACTCATATACTTGTTGGAGTCCAGAATGCAGTTGGGCTTCCACACTTGCTGAGTCTGCCCACGCTCAGTGACTGCTGAGGTATGTTCATCATGAACAGTACTCAGCATGTACACATCCCTTTTGTGGCAGAATTTTACTGCCAACTGTTCATCCCGCCGCAATGCCATACATTCTCCCTTGGCCAACTTCTTGCACACAAGTTTTCTGGGGAAGCCTTTGTGGTTAAAGCGCATTGTACCGCATGCCAGTGTGTCCACATTGAACAATTCCCTGAACAGTGGAATTCCTGTGTAGAAATTGTCCACATACAAATGGTGACCCTTGTGGAGCCATGGTGTGAGAAGATCCCAAACAATCTTCCCAGTTGTCCCTAAATGGGCTGGGCAGCCCTGAGGGTTTAGGGTAGAGTCTTTCCCAGTGTAGACTCTCATGTTGCAGACATACCCAGTGGTACATTCGCACAACATGTAAAACTTGATCCCATATCGTGCTCTCTCGCTAGAAATGAATTGCTTGAACACTAGCCGGCCTTTGTACAACATCAATTTCACTTCCACCTTCTCGTCCCCCCTCCCCCTTCAGCTGACTCCCACCCTGACACAGCCCTCTCCACTCTCCACCCTGCTATATCTGATACCCTTGATATCCTTGCCCCTGTCATGAGAATCCGCCTGAAGCCCAAAGCCAAAAATAACTCCTGGTACGACTCGGATCGCCTCACCCTTAAACGCAAGTGCAGGATGGCAGAGAGGAAATGGCGTGTTTCATGTTCATCCTCTGACAAACTGGCCTGCCGCCTGCTCCAAAGGCAATACCGGCTCTCTGTTCTCACTAAGAAGAGAGCCCTTATCCAAGCTCGCATCTCTGCGGCATCTAACAATTCGGCCGAACTCTTTAAAATCTTCAAGGAGCTGGCCAACCCTGCTGCAGTCTCCACCTCTCCTGTCCCCTCCCAGGCCCTCGACATGGCACTGGCCTCTCACTTCATTTCAAAAACTCAGGACATCCTGTCCTCACTCTCCTCCTATCACCTCCTCTCATCTATTCCCTGCACTCCCTCTGGCCCTTCTGCAGCCACCCCTACTCCCTCCTTCCCTGCCTTTCCCCTTTTTTCTGCTGACGAGGTTTCGAGACAAGTCCGATCTATGAAAGTCTCGTCAAAACAGGTCCACCCCTGTTCCTCCAAAACTATCAAGGACCACATCGACTCCCTGGCGCCTGCCCTGGCTGACTTCTGCAATCACTCCTTCGCCTCTGGAGTCTTCCCATCCCCCCTCAAGCACCTTGTGCACCCCCTTCTTAAGAAACCCTCTTCCGACCCCTCCTGCCCAGCTAACTATCACCCAATCTCTATCACTCCCTTCCTGGGCAAGCTCCTGGAGAAACTGGCCATCTCCCAGCTTAATCTCCATGCTGAATCTGTTGGTAGTCTTCATGACCATCAGTCCGGCTTCAGAGCTGCCAGAAGCACGGAAACTGCTCTCCTGAACATCTGTGAGGACCTGCTCTCAAACCTTGACTCTAACACCCCTTGTGTTCTCATTTTGCTCGACCTCTCTTCTGCCTTTGACACTGTCAACCACACTATCCTGCTCAACCGTCTCCGTGATAACCTGGGTATCACTGGTCAGGCTCTGGCGTGGCTGACCTCCTTCCTCTCCAATCGACCCTCCCAGGTCCAACTGGGTTCCTTCTTCTCTGACATCTTTTTCTCTACCTGTGGTGTCCCCCAGGGATCTAACCTCTCCCCCTGGCTGTTCAACCAGTACCTGGTACTTCTTGCTCACCGGATCGCCGCTCTCTGTCCGAACTTTCAGTGCCATGCGGATGATACCCAGCTCATTTTCAGGCTACCCTCGGCCTCATCTTCCCCTTCCCTCATCTCCGACTGTCTTTCTGCTGTCCAGGAATGGTGTGCCGCCAACGACCTCTGCCTTAATGCCAGTACGACTGAGATTCTACTTATCGGCACACCCACTCCCTCCTTCCCTGCAGCTCTCTGGCCGGCCTCCCTTGGCCCTCTGCCTGCTCCTACCTGCAAGGCAAAAAACCTCGGGGTCATCTTCGACTCCACACTCTCTTTCTCTCCTCACATATCTGACGTCTCTAAGAAGTCACACTACCAGCTACACCTCCTCAGAGGTATCCTTCCTTTCCTCTCCTTCCCCCAGAAGCTCACTGTCTCCAGAGCCCTGGTTCTCTCTAAGCTAGACTACTGTAATAGCCTCTACCTAAATCTTCCTGCCTCCACTCTCTGCCCTTTGCAACTCAGAACAGGACAGGACTGCGAGACTTGTCCTTGGCCTCAAGCCCAGGGACCGTATCTCTCCAGGAATGAAATCGCTACACTGGCTCCCAGTGGCCGCGAGGATTAAGTTCAAAACCTTCTGCATTGTCCACAAGGGCTTCTGGGGCCTTGGGCCAAAATACCTTCAACTCTCTCTTCCTAAATATCTTCCTTCTCAAGTTCTTCGCTCATCCACCTCCAACTACCTCAGGGTCAGCCACTTCTCTAAGCAACGAGCTGGGGGTAGATCTCTCTCCGCAGCAGGGGCCTCCCTCTGGAACAGCCTTCCTGCCTCCCTGAAACTTGAGGAGAACTTTCTCTGGTTCTGGAAGCACCTCAAAACCTTCCTCTTTGCCTCTGCTTTCTCTCCCTCTATCCCCTGCTAAAATCACTGAACCTGCACTGAATCTGCAACTGGCCACTCACTGATCTCAGTCCTTGGGCCTGCCACTCTTCCCTGCACTGCCTACCTGCACTACGGGACTGTCTCTGTATCCTACAGCCCCTTCTCCCGGCACTTACCTTGCACTTGCCACCAGCTGGCCCTATTATTTATCTTGTATTCTACTAACCATGTACTGCACTCTCCTTGCACTTGCCACCAGCTGGCCCTATTACTTATCTTGTATTCTACTAACCATGTACTGCACTTCCCCTCTCCCCTTCCCCTTGCACTTTTCCCAGTCCCCCTACCCTTGCACTTGCGCGATCTAAATGACACCTGGCCTAGTAGGATCGTTGTCTGTTCTCCCCTTGTTCCCCCCCTGCCTCGTCACGCCTTGAAACACTTGTGTATAGGCGCGTTACAAATGCCATATCATATCATATCATATCATATCAATGACTCATCAATGGATATGTTCTGGCTAGGAACATACACCTTTGCAAATCGCTGAGTCAAGTGCTTCAGAAATGGCTGAAGTTTGAACAGCCTATCAAAGTTTGGTTTAGTTCTGGGTAATGCTGCTGAGTTGTCATTGAAATGCAACATACGTAGCAGTGCTTGAAAGTGATTCCTACTCATTGTAGCTGAAAAAATAAAAGTTGCATAAACCGCTAAAGTAGACCAGTACATTGAGACAGACAGCTTCGGCGATATTCCCATGAGCAGAATGAGACCCCAACATTTTCTCATCTCAAGATCGGTTGTTGGAACCCATGCTTGTGCTCTGGAATGGGGTTTCAGAGTGGGACTCCTTGGTCTCAAGAACTGTTCAGCGTACAAATTGGTTTGCTGAACCATATCTGCAATTAACCCATCATCAAAAAAAAGGCTGAAAAAGTCAATAGGCTGAAACCCATCTGTATTTACTGTGCACCCTGATATTCCAGTGAAAGGGGGCACAACAGGCTGAGCCATTGCTGGAGGCACCCACTGCAACTCATCATCCATGACAGGAACTGGCAAATGCCTTGAACGTCCTGCTTATCCCCTCCCCCTTACAGGTCTCCTGCGTGTGGGAAGGGTGGGAATAGGTGCATGTACTCTTTCCACCTCTTTGTCATCAGATGATGAGCAGGAAGACCTACCATCCACGGAGAAATCACTTCCTCAATCACTTTCTTGCTCACCCTCAGAAGCAGTATCTCTTTCAGATTCCATATCCACCTCTGTGCCATGCTATGAGCCAGATTCCATCAGTGCAGCTAACGCCTGTGCACCAGACAGTGATCGTCGCCGAGAAGCCATGACTACTGTCGCTATGGAACCCTTCACTGCCCAAAGAACAGAGAAAGACTGAAACAATAACTATGTGTGCTTCTCAAAGTGTGGAACCTAGTAGAGTAAAGGCTATGCAATGCCAAAAACCTACACCACACAAGGACGCCAAAATGTCCAAACTCTGTTCACAAACTGTAGCAGCTCTCTGCAATATGACGTACTGTGAGCATGCTACAAAAAACGGAGTACAATTTGCAAACACTCATGTGAAATGCTAAGGACCAGCTCGCTGCTTACTTACAAGTGGGTGGACAGCTACAACACACCAGCACCTAAAACAAAGACAACAAAAAATCTAAGCAAGATGTCCTCTTCCACTATACATTACAGAAATACAAGTGTGGAGACGAGGATTGCACCCACAGTACCAATTCAGAGACAGCCAACGTGCGTTGCACCCTCCCCTCCTCCATGAAATGCTGATGCATGGGAAATGGCGTTGAGAAGCAACCATGTAACGTATTAGTGATTGGGTGAGTTGAAAAGGCAGAGGCGATCAAGACACAGACAGGGAACAAAAGAAAAGTACATGCCAGACCCTTCCAGACAATTGCTGGAACACTTTTCACAAAAAACCCTGCTCATTCACGTAGGGTTCAGTGTTGGAAGGGGAAAGGTCACAAGGACGGAACTACTGCAAGGGCAAGCAAGTGCAATTAGGCTGTTGAAAGTGGTGATGGTTAGCAAACAAATACCAGCACCGACATACTGAATACATTCACATGCCATGAACACAAAGCAATTGCTAGGAAGTTGGAGTCTCACTGTCAACAAATGTGCATTAGTGTGCCAATCTGCCCCCTGGGTGCCAAAACCCTACTGCCCCATCTATTGGGGGGCCTGTTCCACCATTTGTGGTGGCCCTCTCCTCACCCACTCCGAACGGAGGGGGGCACATCATGCAGCCCTTCCAAGGAGACTCAGGGAGGGCTGCATGAGGTGTCCCCCCAGCCATTTGGGGTGGGAGGAGGGCCTCCACAAATGGTGGGACAGGCCCCCCGATAGATGGGGCAGTACGGTTTGGGCACCCTGGGGGCAGATTGACACACTAATGTGGCCATCTGCGCCAAGCGAAGTTGGGTAATCAAAGAAAATAATACAAAATTGTAGGCTGCTTTTTAGGGGGACTCGGGGCACCCTACATTGCTGGCAAAAGTTCTACTGGAACGGGGGGTGGCCCTCTCCCCCCCACCCCAAATGCAGGACCCCACGTCATGCATCCCTCCCTGGCATCAGATAGGGGGGGCCCACCTCATGCATCCCTCCCTGGGGTCAGATGCCCCTTCCTAGAAGCAGATATCTGCCCCCAGGGAGGGCTACAAGGGGTGAGTGTCATGATCTCTGCTTCCAAAAGGTCAGGGTTTTCCCAACTCCCTTGGAAGCAGATCCATAACCCAGGTTCCGAGTGCCTACCAGTCCCAATTGGGACCTTTTGGACCCAGTCCTGGCGCCAGTGGCACCAGGCTCATAAATATGCCCAGTCCCAGCGCTGGAAGCGCCGGGCTCATAATGCTTGGGTGGACTTACCTGCAGCAGACCATGCTGCTTACTTGCCTGCCAGTTGAGTCTCTGATCCTCTTCTGTTTGGAACTACTTTTCCTGTTGGGTGGGGCAGGAGCCACTCCCTAGATTCAGAACACTGGAACTCTTCTGGAAAGCAGGAACTCTTTTCTTACCTAGGCGTGGCTGTGGAAGGAGACACCTAAGCACTACAGGAGGCTATTTAAACCACACCCGATGGATGAATCTTGCTTTGCGTTATTCTGCATCCTCTGCAGCAGAACGCTCATCGTGTCTTCTGCATCTGATCCTGGGCCTAAGGAAAAAGGCTTACCATCCTGAATCCAGTCTTCAGCAACACCTATAAAGACAAGAAAGAACAGGTTAGCATTACGGTCTTCAGTGACAGCTCTTCAATTACCTGGTCCATCGGCTGTCACCAACGCCTCGCGCTGCATTCCGGCATCTGAAAGACAAAGGCTTACCTACTCTTCGTGCGCTCCGGAGGTCTTCACACTGCATTCCGGCATCTGAAAGACAAAAGCTTACCAACTCTTCGCATGCTCTGGAGGCCTTCGGCGCTGCATCCCGCATCTGAAAGACAAAACAAGGTGCGTTTAAAGACATTGGGGAACTTTAATACTCACGTGCCATTACTCCTTTCCACATCTAACCCAGTGGGTATTCCGGCACCCTGCAGCCGCCCCGAACTTGTACCTGCAAAATAAAAAGACAGTTAGAGCGCATCGTGAAGCAGGCAACAAGCGCTTACTTACGTGCTTCCAGGCGCTTCTATTCATCACACGGGCTCCATCTTCAACTCACTTCAGCCCGCCATCCGCCATCGCCGGAACCCTGCAAAACAAGAGACATCATTACTAAAGACTTTAAAGACATTAGAATTACTCGAAACTTACCGTTCGTGCAGTAAACGACGGACAGCAGTCCTCTGAAGTCAAGAGGCCTGCTCCCCTTGTCCAGTGAAGAAACTGGTTACAGCACCCTGCCTCGAGGCAGATGGAGAGCACGGCGTTCACTTACCTAAGGTGAGAGCGTTAACCTTTGGGGTTCTACAGGAGAAGAGAAAGGGAAGAAGAGAGAGACATTCAATAATCCAGTTCATTAATCCCACATTTTCTATCTGCAGACATCTTACCCTTCGAGCCAGACATACAGTGCACAGAGGTCCAGCCCAAAGAGCCAGCCGTGTGTTACACATCACCTTTGAAGATACGGTATACGCCCAGTCAAGACCGGCGCCTCTACGGGAATCAGGTGAGTGTTACAGAACGCAAAGCCTACCACAAAACTCCCGTCCAGGCGCTATGGAAACCTCGGATACCGACCAGCTAGCCCAGTTACTTGGGGAACTAAGGGCAGAAGTGCATGCAGCCCGTCAGGAAACGAACGCTCTAAGAAGGGAACTGATTATTTCCAAGGAGCGAACAGATGATCTCGCTAGACAATTGCTACAGTCACAAGCCGGACAGACCCCGTTACCCGGATCTGGGGGAAATCTTCCTTCTACATCCTCTATGAATCCAGTGCAGATCAACCTACCTGGGAATGTACCTCTGGCTCCGCCCGAACGATTTTCTGGTGACCCAAAGAGGTTTGCAGTATTTATTAATCAGTGCCGGTTGCATTTCTTATGCCGGCCAGCAGCCTTTCCAACTGATCAAGCTAAAGTAGCTTTCATGCTTTCGTACCTTAGTGGCAATGCGGCAGACTGGTTGATCCCTCTAGTAAATCAAGATGATCCGGTTCTCCATGATTTTCAAGCTTTTCAGCTCAGTATGGAAAAACTGTTCGCAAGACATTCACAGGGGCAGGCCTTGGGCAATGAGCTTCTTTCGTTGCGACAAGGTAATCAAGACCTTTTGGCTTATATTGCGTCTTTCAACAGACTGATAGTGGAAACTCACTGGCCTGAGGACAAAAGGATTACGCTGTTTTATAGAGGTCTACGCGGAGAGCTCAAAGATGTGTTAGCCCAAGTAGTGAATCCCCCACAAGATTGTTCGGACTATATAGACTTAGTCGTTCAAATAGATCACAGACTGCACAACAGGAAGGCCGATCGTTCCAAGTTTGATGCTCGAGTATTTTCCAAACCGCCAACTCCTTCCAAAGGAGTAGACTCCGGGGAACCCATGCAAATAGGGGGTCTGAAAGGTCCTCTAACACAAAAGGAGCGGGAAAGGAGAAAACAGTTGCAATTATGCCTCTATTGCGGAAACTCAGGGCACTTTCTTCGAGACTGTCCGGTGAAACCTGCCAAGAAGGCAGTAGGAGCTGCAGTTACCAAAGTTACAAACTCTGAGCAGGGAAACGACCTCGCCCGACAAGAATAGAGGTCCTCTTGCCGAGCGTGAAAACCAGTTCCGTATCTCGCATTTCGTGATACCTATGGTCCTCATTAGCCCTGATAATCCGGATCGATTACATGCAATTGAAGCTTACGTCGACAGCGGTGCCATCGGCAATTATGTGGATCATGAAATGGTTTTGAGGATGAATCTAACACTTTGTCCCAAGGCTGTAAAGGACGTCATTACTACGGTGGATGGTACGGAGATAGCCTCCGGGCCAGTAACGCATACCACTCAAGAAGTGACGCTAGTAAGTCAAGATGGACACCATGAGAAGATCGTGTTCGATGTGGTCAAGGCCCCTCAGTTTCAGATTATTCTAGGAATACCTTGGTTAGAGAAACACAATCCTCTGATCGATTGGCGAGCAAGAACGGTCCAGTTTCCAGAATGTGTCTCTACTTGTCACCCTCCACCTGGTGTTGCACTGGCAGCAATTTCTTCAGAGACTCCCCAGTTACCTCCCGAATACCTAGAATACCAAGATGTTTTCCGGAAGGATCAGGCTAACTCTCTACCTCCTCATAGGTCTTATGACTGCCAGATCGACCTGATACCTGGATCTACTCCTCCTTGTAGTAGAATGTATGCCCTCACCGAGCCTGAGAACCTTCACCTTCGACAATACCTGGATCAATACCTGGCAAATGGGTTTATTCGTCCTTCCAAGTCCCCTGCTTCTTCAGCTTTGTTCTTCGTTCCAAAAAAGGAAGGAGACCTTAAAACCTGTATAGATTATCGCTCCCTGAACCAGATCACCGTTAAGAATAGATATCCGTTACCTTTGATCCCTGAACTCCTGGACCAAGTCAGAAAAGCATGCATATATACAAAGCTGGATCTTAGAGGAGCTTACCACTTGGTACGAGTAAAAGAGGGCGATGAATGGAAGACGGCCTTCCGCTATTTGAATATCAGGTCATGCCCTTCGGACTTTGTAATGCCCCGGCCGCCTTTCAATATTTTATGAACGATGTCCTCAGAGAGCTCATAGATGTGTGTGTTGTTGTTTACATTGACGACATCCTCGTTTATTCTTCATCGGAATCTGAACATCGGAAACACGTGAAAATGGTCCTCGAAAGATTGCGTCAACACAAACTTTTCGCTAAGTTGGAAAAATGTGTTTTCAACGTGACTGAAGTTGAATTCTTGGGATTCATATTATCACCTGGCGGAGTGCGTATGGATTCAAAGAAGGTCGATGCAGTTCTCAAATGGCCATCACCATCCTCCGTAAAAGGTGTGCAAAGCATGTTAGGCTTCGCTAACTTTTACCGCAGGTTTATCCCCGAATTCTCTCGAATAGTCCAGCCCATCACTGCTTTGTTAAAGAAAAACAAACGTTTTGAATGGTCTACCGAGGCGGAACAAGCTTTCCAGGATTTGAAGACTAAATTTATCTCTGCACCAATCTTAAAACACCCTCGCCCCGAACTCCCCTACATCGTGGAAACTGATGCTTCAAGCCTTGCCATGGGGGCAGTTCTATCACAAAAGGACCCAGTAACCAATCAGTTGCATCCCGTGGCATTTTGGTCCCGCAAATTCTCGCCTCCTGAAATCAATTACACGATTACTGACAAGGAACTTCTGGCTATCAAGTCTGCCTTTAAGGCTTGGCGGCATTATCTGCTCGGGGCCCGACACACCGTTACTGTGATTACGGATCACCGAAACCTGCAATATTTGAAAACCGCAAAAGCCCAATCCTCTAGACAACTCCGTTGGGCATTATTCTTTGCCGAGTTTGACTTCATAATTACCTATCGACCTGGTACAAAAAACGGTAAAGCTGATGCCCTTTCTCGGATGGGAGTGGAAGAACACTTGATCAACCCTAAACCTGTACCAATCATTCCCGAACAAAGAATTCTGGGTGTAATCGCCACAGAATCCATAGAGGAAGTTATGGATAAAGCCAGGCAACTTGTAACTCCAGCAGACATACAGAATTGGCATCTGCAGGGAAAGGACTTTGCAGTAAAGGACAATTTATTGTATTTCCAAGAACGATTATACCTACCCAGCACAGATTTACAGAAAAAAGTAATCTTTTGTTATCACGATTCTTTAATGGAAGGACATCCCGGTATGGCCAAGACCTCAGAAAAGATCAAGCGCTATTTCTGGTGGCCGTCTTGGAAAAAAGATATCAGAGACTTTATAATGTCCTGTGGAGTATGCGCCCAAAACAAGAGTCAAAAGGAAAGTCCAGCAAGCCTCTTACGCCCTATTGACATCCCACCTCGCCCTTGGCATACGCTTTCTATGGACTTCATCACCGATCTACCTCCATGCTCCGGATACAATACGATTCTAGTAATCGTGGACTTATTCTCCAAGATGGCGCATTTCATTCCGCTCAAAGGCTTGCCAACAGCAGCAACTCTGGCCCGAGAATTTCTCGAAAACATCGTCCGACTGCACGGTTTTCCTTCGGTTCTAATTTCGGATCGAGGTAGTCAATTTATTTCTCATTTTTGGCGAAGTTGCTGTCGGTCGGCTCAAATTGATGTGAGACTATCGACCAGTCACCACCCTCAGACCGACGGACAAACCGAGAGGACCAATCAAACTCTGGAACAGTATTTACGCTGCATGCTGCAACAAACTGAAAAAACTTGGAAAGACATCCTTTGGATAGCCGAATATGCCTACAATAACCCTGTCCATTCGGGAACTGGGAAAACCCCGTTTTTTCTTTTGTACGGCAGTCACCCTCGAACCTCGGAGTTGGATCCCCTCCAAGATCTTGAAACACCAGCAGTAGACTACCTGCATTCTACAATCACCCAAGCCTTTAAGGAAGCTGTTTCTCACCTTCAAAGGGCTAAAGAACAATACAAGAAAGGAGCAGACCAACATCGGAAGGAAGCCCCCCAATATCAAGTAGGGGATCAAGTCTGGTTATCCACCAAATATCTACCTCTAAAAGGGCCATGCACATTCAACCCAAGATACCTTGGTCCCTATTCCATCACTACCATAGTAAACCCAGTAGCGGTCAAGTTGGACTTGCCCCCGCACATGAAGATACATCCGGTCTTCCACGTCTCTCTATTAAAACCCGTGCAACCTCAAACCCGACTAACCAAATCTCCAAAACCTATCCTAGTTGATGGAGAACTCGAGTTTGAAGTCAAAAGCATTCTGGACTCCAAGATCTCCAAATCTAAACTATTCTACCTAATTGACTGGAAAGGCTACGGCCCCCAAGAGAGATCCTGGGAACCTGCTGAATATGTCGACGCTCCTCGCCTAATCAAAAGATTTCACCGAACATTTCCTGACAAGCCAAAACCCCCGGAGAAGCCCGGTTTGGGAGGGGCCTTGAGGGGGGGTACTGTCATGATCTCTGCTTCCCAACTCCCTTGGAAGCAGATCCATAACCCAGGTTCCGAGTGCCAACCAGTCCCAATTGGGACCTTTTGGACCCAGTCATGGCGCCAGTGGCACCAGGCTCATAAATATGCCCAGTCCCAGCGCTGGAAGCGCCGGGCTCATAATGCTTGGGTGGACTTACCTGCAGCAGACCATGCTGCTTACTTGCCTGCCAGTTGAGTCTCTGATCCTCTTCTGTTTGGAATTACTTTTCCTGTTGGGTGGGGCAGGAGCCACTCCCTAGATTCAGAACACTGGAACTCTTCTGGAAAGCAGGAACTCTTTTCTTACCTAGGCGTGGCTGTGGAAGGAGACACCTAAGCACTACAGGAGGCTATTTAAACCACACCCGATGGATGAATCTTGCTTTGCGTTATTCTGCATCCTCAGCAGCAGAACGCTCATCGTGTTTTCTGCATCTGATCCTGGGCCTAAGGAAAAAGGCTTACCATCCTGAATCCAGTCTTCAGCAACACCTATAAAGACAAGAAAGAACAGGTTAGCATTACTGTCTTCAGTGAAAGCTCTTCACTTACCTGGTCCATCGGCTGTCACCAACGCCTCGCGCTGCATTCCGGCATCTGAAAGACAAAGGCTTACCTACTCTTCGTGCGCTCCGGAGGTCTTCACACTGCATTCCGGCATCTGAAAGACAAAAGCTTACCAACTCTTTGCACGCACCGGAGGCCTTCGGCGCTGCATCCCGCATCTGAAAGACAAAACAAGGTGCGTTTAAAGACATTGGGGAACTTTAATACTCACGTGCCATTACTCCTTTCCATATCTAACCCAGTGGGTATTCCGGCACCCTGCAGCCGCCCCGAACTTGTACCTGCAAAATAAAAAGACCGTTAGAGCGCATCGTGAAGCAGGCAACAAGCGCTTACTTACGTGCTTCCAGGCGCTTCTATTCATCACACGGGCTCCATCTTCAACTCACTTCAGCCCGCCATCCGCCATCGCCGGAACCCTGAAAAACAAGAGACATCATTACTAAAGACTTTAAAGACATTAGAATTACTCGAAACTTACCGTTCGTGCAGTAAACGACGGACAGCAGTCCTCTGAAGTCAAGAGGCCTGCTCCCCTTATCCAGTGAAGAAACTGGTTACAGCACCCTGCCTCGAGGCAGATGGAGAGCACGGCGTTCACTTACCTAAGGTGAGAGCGTTAACCTTTGGGGTTCTACAGGAGAAGAGAAAGGGAAGAAGAGAGAGACATTCAATAACCCAGTTCATTAATCCCACATTTTCTATCTGCAGACATCTTACCCTTCGAGCCAGACATACAGTGCACAGAGGTCCAGCCCAAAGAGCCAGCCGTGTTTTACACATCACCTTTGAAGATACGGTATACGCCCAGTCAAGACCGGCGCCTCTACGGGAATCAGGTGAGCGTTACAGAGAGCCCCTCTCTACTTAGGTTGCCTTTCATTCAGTAAGAAATCCATGGTGGCTAGAGGCCCCCCGCCCCACCCCCTTTTCCCATCATTTCATTTTTTTTTTTACATTCCCTGGGGACAGATGGTCATCCATCTGCCCCAGGGTTCACATGCATGTACCCGCATGCTTTGGGGGCTGGGGGGGAGAGGGCTGCTTACCTGAAGCAGCCCCCCTTCCCCCAAGTCACAAACGGATCCATGGTGGTCAAGTGGGTTGCTGGTCACGGATCGAGCGCTCTGCGCCGATCTGTGACCAGCAATGCCTCATGTAGATGGTGTCCTTGGAAAGGGGAAACCACTTTTTCCCATATCCCTGGTGGTCTAGTTGGCCCCAGGGCCCCACACCCCCTCCCACCTCTCCCATCCCTCGAATTGTTTATTTATTTTTCCTTTTCACCCCTTTGGGCAGTGATCATCTGCCCCCAGTGGTCTCCGATGCTGTGGCCCCATGCTTTGGGGCCACAGGGGGAAAGGGGCCGCTTACCTAGTAAGCAGTCCCCCCTCTCCTCACGTCACAAACGGATCTGTATTGATCCAGTGACATTGCTTCCCACAGAACGCGCGCCCTGCGCCCGATCCGTGGGCAGCAATGCAACACAATGGGTATCGTTGTAAAGGGGAGGATCTCCCCTTTACAACGATACCCACCTCGATCTCCGGCTTGACATACAGTCAGAGATCGACGCGGAGCAAGAAGGGCTCTTACCTTCACTCTTCACCGCAGCAGACGAAAATGGCTGCTGCAGTGAATTTACTTTCATTTTCACGCCGACATGCTTTGCGCACGCCGACATGAAACTGGAGGTAATCCAGCCCCCTGGCAGTGAGGGGGGACCTCCCCCTCACATAGCCCAGGGGTTGGATTACAGTTTTGCTCGATCCCTGCACTGCAGGGATCGAGCAAAACAGAGTGCCAAAACCGACGATCCGGCTCGTCAGTGGAAACCTGGAGCGGTTTCCACTGACGAGTCGGCTCATCGGTGGTACTTAAGGGGTTAAGAAGCTATTTTTGTTGATATTCCGTTTTTTGAGAAGTTTTTTTGTACTTTAGTAGTTGGTTTTGTTAGTGGTTTCATCCTGTTTCAAACTAAAATAAATAACTTCCTTTTGAGAAGGATTGCACTGTCTACGAGAGCTTCTAGGATTCATTTTCTACGGTAGGTTTTAAGGGTTGTGCATGCTTTCTCCCCTGTTTTTAAAAGGTTCTGAAGGACACTGTGGTAGAACATTTTTTGTAACACATTTTTTTTGGTATGCTTACTTGCCACTACATCAAGAATTATAGGTGCAGCGTTATCAGTATTGGTAGCTGAAGTCTTGTTAATCACTTTCTGTTTGGTTTTACATTTTGATAGAGGAGGGAAAGTTTTTGTACTGGAAGCTTGTTTTGTTTCACTTAATGACTGTATTAGCTGTTTTGTTTGAACATTTTGTAGACAATCTGCCAGAGATGAATGTTTTTTTTGGACACTTGTATTTTGATTTGCTCTACTTCTGTGTTTCTTTCTATGGAGTTGCCTTTTGGTAGGCATTCTTTGGGGTCTGTTGGAGAAAAAAAACAAAGTATGGGTTGGGCTGTTGTGCAGTGTATACGTGTTTTGTGCATCAGTGTATGAGTATGATGGTAAGTATGATTGTGGAGGTGTGTGATTGTGCAATGGGCAGCTACATCAAGTTGGGAAGGCTATTGTTGTATTTGTGTGTTACTATACTGGGCTTCAGGTGCAAATATAAAGTATGCAACTGGTAAGGGGAAGCACTAATACTACATCTAATGGTAAAGGGTTAATATATTTGTTTCTTCTACAATACTAAAATGCTAGTGTGTTTGAGTAGCAGTTAGAACATTATGTTAGTTTTGTATTTACTTTTTTGTATGGAAAGAGTAGGTTTCTTCTAAGTCCTTGTTCGTACTACAGACGCTGCTGCTTTTCAGGAGAGTGGTCTTCACTGAAATTGTAAAAGAAAGAAGTTAGTGATATGTGTGTTGATAGCACTTTTGGTAATGTAGACATTGTTTTGCACTTTCCTTTGCCTATGTGCATCCTGTATGTTTTATTTAGAATCTGTTAGTTGAATATGTTTTTCAAATGAGTATAATAGTAAACATATAGAGCACACTTGTTATTTTTAATGTTATGTTAATGGATGTTAAGAGATACAAGAAATAAACATATGCATTTTTTGCTATTTTTACAGGGTAAATGGCTGATATTGTACATAAAAGCATTCAATGTATGGCTTTGTGAAGGTGTGGGAAATAAAGCAGAAGGATTTCATATAGAGGCAGTGGTGTTGTTTGATCTGGGAGCCTTTCTAATGATATTGTCTACGTGTGTGCTTGAATGAGGATGTATGTACTCACCCTGGCTGCATGTAATTTTATAATACACTGGACAGTCCTTTTCATAATTATACTGTTATTGTTCCCATCTAATAATATGAAACAATATTTTTTTAAATAGGTGTGTGTGTGTGTAAATATAAATTTGGAGAGCTGAAAGGTTTGCAATTGACATTTCATAATAGCAGATGGGAGAAATGATAGTAAGTTGATTTTACAGTTTATACAGAAGTGGCAGTTACTCTGTTCATATTTTTCTTTATTTTATTTTACATTGTGGAAGCGCTTACACAGCCTGCAGGCATCGAGGTGCTGATACAGGAATTGTTTGTTTTTTAGTTGCGTAATTATTTTGTTTTAGTTGTGTATTTATAACGCGCTTAAACACCCAGAGTTTTCAAAGAACGGTCCCGGGGATCTTATCTGTGTTGCTTTGTGTCGTTTTGCTTTCAAGGCGCGCATGTTCCCGCTGAGCTATGCTCGCAGGATGTATTGTATTACTAGAACAAGTGTAGATGTACTGTGTAGAAAATATTCATACCTGTAGTCTGTGTTCATGCATGTGTATGAATCTGCAAGTAGAAATCTTGGGGAGTTTTATAGTAATTGTTGCTGTAGGTCCTTTGCAGTCACAGCCGAATTGTACTGAGAGTGAACAATAGTACAATCTAAAGTGCTGATCTGTGATGACAGAGTTAGATGTAGAGTTTTTGGATGTGATTGGTGGATGATTGTGTGACTGCTTAACAATAGCCAATGAGGAAGTGGTGCAGAAAGTGCAGTGGAAAGTGTAGAAGGGCTGTCCCAGTGTTACTTATGCGCTCTGCGGACGGCGCGGTTGTTCGCAGACAGGACATGCCACATCCGAGGTTTCCGAGCATGAAGTGGGAGTTTATTTTGAGGATCAGCCAATCAGGTGTTGAGGTTCTGCTTCGTGTGTAGAAAAGATGGCAGAGGTGCAGAAAGTCAGGGTGTTGGTGGTTGGAGATATGTTGGTGAATGGTTTGGAGCAGTATGCTAAATCTAGGAATGTGGCTAACCATTTTGACACAAAAGAAGTGGATGTGGTGAGGAGCACTGTGCCTGATTTGAATTTGCAGGCAATTATAGTAGTTTGTCAGGATATGGCTAGGTTTTATAGTCCACATGTAGTTGTCGTACACTGCGGTGCTGTGCTTTTGAGCTATGTCAGTGCCCCTACTTTGTTGCAAGATCTGTAAAACTTGGTTCAGGCAATCATGAAAGTCCTTCCAAATGCCAAGGTTATTTTTTCTGCTTTGTTACTGTGTGGAAGAGAGGGGCCATTAGGCCCCTCGCGTCCTTTACTTCTCAGTACAAAACTCAGACCAAGTGCCTCCAGTGATGGGTTTGCCCCTCGCCCTTATGCAATGTCGACTATGGTCAACATGCGTGTAGATAGGACCACTGTGCAGGGCACAGGGCATCCATTTTTGTACCCCTTTTCGACTCCATCTTGGTGACTAGGCCTCACTGCGATAGTACAAGTATGCTTCTCTTCCCTTTCTCGCAACGGCCAGACGCACAGGGCACATGGCCCCCACCATCGTTCCCACTCTGACTGGAAAACTCTGCAGCTCCATTCTCACGGTATGTTGGTATGTTCTCTTTTCAGAATGAAAACATTAGGTTTTGTAGCACACACATTTTTCGCAGAGATGGAGTACATCTTATTTATGCTGCCAATCAGATTTTTCTGCAAAATATACAAAATGCATTGCAACCTTTTTTGGAATTACAGCAATCCATTTTGCAGTAGGTGTTGACCATTTGAAGTTTTTGAAAAACAAAAAAACACCACAAAAAGGCTCTTTTCAGAGGCACCACTTCCTCCCATAGAAAAGTACAATGGTTCTGATAGGGCAGCACTCCAAAAAAATAAATGTCCGCAAACTTCTAAGATCTCCAAATCTAAACTATTCTACCTAATTGACTGGAAAGGCTACGGCCCCCAAGAGAGATCCTGGGAACCTGCTGAATATGTCCACGCTCCTCGCCTAATCAAAAGATTTCACCGAACATTTCCTGACAAGCCAAAACCCCCGGAGAAGCCCGGTTTGGGAGGGGCCTTGAGGGGGGGTACTGTCATGATCTCTGCTTCCCAACTCCCTTGGAAGCAGATCCATAACCCAGGTTCCGAGTGCCAACCAGTCCCAATTGGGACCTTTTGGACCCAGTCATGGCGCCAGTGGCACCAGGCTCATAAATATGCCCAGTCCCAGCGCTGGAAGCGCCGGGCTCATAATGCTTGGGTGGATTTACCTGCAGCAGACCATGCTGCTTACTTGCCTGCCAGTTGAGTCTCTGATCCTCTTCTGTTTGGAATTACTTTTCCTGTTGGGTGGGGCAGGAGCCACTCCCTAGATTCAGAACACTGGAACTCTTCTGGAAAGCAGGAACTCTTTTCTTACCTAGGCGTGGCTGTGGAAGGAGACACCTAAGCACTACAGGAGGCTATTTAAACCACACCCGATGGATGAATCTTGCTTTGCGTTATTCTGCATCCTCAGCAGCAGAACGCTCATCGTGTTTTCTGCATCTGATCCTGGGCCTAAGGAAAAAGGCTTACCATCCTGAATCCAGTCTTCAGCAACACCTATAAAGACAAGAAAGAACAGGTTAGCATTACTGTCTTCAGTGAAAGCTCTTCACTTACCTGGTCCATCGGCTGTCACCAACGCCTCGCGCTGCATTCCGGCATCTGAAAGACAAAGGCTTACCTACTCTTCGTGCGCTCCGGAGGTCTTCACACTGCATTCCGGCATCTGAAAGACAAAAGCTTACCAACTCTTTGCACGCACCGGAGGCCTTCGGCGCTGCATCCCGCATCTGAAAGACAAAACAAGGTGCGTTTAAAGACATTGGGGAACTTTAATACTCACGTGCCATTACTCCTTTCCACATCTAACCCAGTGGGTATTCCGGCACCCTGCAGCCTCCCCGAACTTGTACCTGCAAAATAAAAAGACAGTTAGAGCGCATCGTGAAGCAGGCAACAAGCGCTTACTTACGTGCTTCCAGGCGCTTCTATTCATCACACGGGCTCCATCTTCAACTCACTTCAGCCCGCCATCCGCCATCGCCGGAACCCTGAAAAACAAGAGACATCATTACTAAAGACTTTAAAGACATTAGAATTACTCGAAACTTACCGTTCGTGCAGTAAACGACGGACAGCAGTCCTCTGAAGTCAAGAGGCCTGCTCCCCTTATCCAGTGAAGAAACTGGTTACAGCACCCTGCCTCGAGGCAGATGGAGAGCACGGCGTTCACTTACCTAAGGTGAGAGCGTTAACCTTTGGGGTTCTACAGGAGAAGAGAAAGGGAAGAAGAGAGAGACATTCAATAACCCAGTTCATTAATCCCACATTTTCTATCTGCAGACATCTTACCCTTCGAGCCAGACATACAGTGCACAGAGGTCCAGCCCAAAGAGCCAGCCGTGTGTTACACATCACCTTTGAAGATACGGTATACGCCCAGTCAAGACCGGCGCCTCTACGGGAATCAGGTGAGCGTTACAGAGAGCCCCTCTCTACTTAGGTTGCCTTTCATTCAGTAAGAAATCCATGGTGGCTAGAGGCCCCCCGCCCCACCCCCTTTTCCCATCATTTCATTTTTTTTTTTACATTCCCTGGGGACAGATGGTCATCCATCTGCCCCAGGGTTCACATGCATGTACCCCCATGCTTTGGGGGCTGGGGGGGAGAGGGCTGCTTACCTGAAGCAGCCCCCCTTCCCCCAAGTCACAAACGGATCCATGGTGGTCAAGTGGGTTGCTGGTCACGGATCGAGCGCTCTGCGCCGATCTGTGACCAGCAATGCCTCATGTAGATGGTGTCCTTGGAAAGGGGAAACCACTTTTTCCCATATCCCTGGTGGTCTAGTTGGCCCCAGGGCCCCACACCCCCTCCCACCTCTCCCATCCCTCGAATTGTTTATTTATTTTTCCTTTTCACCCCTTTGGGCAGTGATCATCTGCCCCCAGTGGTCTCCGATGCTGTGGCCCCATGCTTTGGGGCCACAGGGGGAAAGGGGCCGCTTACCTAGTAAGCAGTCCCCCCTCTCCTCACGTCACAAACGGATCTGTATTGATCCAGTGACATTGCTTCCCACAGAACGCGCGCCCTGCGCCCGATCCGTGGGCAGCAATGCAACACAATGGGTATCGTTGTAAAGGGGAGAATCTCCCCTTTACAACGATACCCACCTCGATCTCCGGCTTGACATACAGTCAGAGATCGACGCGGAGCAAGAAGGGCTCTTACCTTCACTCTTCACCGCAGCAGACGAAAATGGCTGCTGCAGTGAATTTACTTTCATTTTCACGCCGACGTGCTTTGCGCACGCCGACATGAAACTGGAGGTAATCCAGCCCCCTGGCAGTGAGGGGGGACCTCCCCCTCACATAGCCCAGGGGTTGGATTACAGTTTTGCTCGATCCCTGCACTGCAGGGATCGAGCAAAACAGAGTGCCAAAACCGACGATCCGGCTCGTCAGTGGAAACCTGGAGCGGTTTCCACTGACGAGTCGGCTCATCGGTGGTACTTAAGGGGTTAAGAAGCTATTTTTGTTGATATTCCGTTTTTTGAGAAGTTTTTTTGTACTTTAGTAGTTGGTTTTGTTAGTGGTTTCATCCTGTTTCAAACTAAAATAAATAACTTCCTTTTGAGAAGGATTGCACTGTCTACGAGAGCTTCTAGGATTCATTTTCTACGGTAGGTTTTAAGGGTTGTGCATGCTTTCTCCCCTGTTTTTAAAAGGTTCTGAAGGACACTGTGGTAGAACATTTTTTGTAACACATTTTTTTTGGTATGCTTACTTGCCACTACATCAAGAATTATAGGTGCAGCGTTATCAGTATTGGTAGCTGAATTCTTGTTAATCACTTTCTGTTTGGTTTTACATTTTGATAGAGGAGGGAAAGTTTCTGTACTGGAAGCTTGTTTTGTTTCACTTAATGACTGTATTAACTGTTTTGTTTGAACATTTTGTAGACAATCTGCCAGAGATGAATGTTTTTTTTGGACACTTGTATTTTGATTTGCTCTACTTCTGTGTTTCTTTCTATGGAGTTGCCTTTTGGTAGGCATTCTTTGGGGTCTGTTGGAGAAAAAAAAACAAAGTATGGGTTGGGCTGTTGTGCAGTGTATACGTGTTTTGTGCATCAGTGTATGAGTATGATGGTAAGTATGATTGTGGAGGTGTGTGATTGTGCAATGGGCAGCTACATCAAGTTGGGAAGGCTATTGTTGTATTTGTGTGTTACTATACTGGGCTTCAGGTGCAAATATAAAGTATGCAACTGGTAAGGGGAAGCACTAATACTACATCTAATGGTAAAGGGTTAATATATTTGTTTCTTCTACAATACTAAAATGCTAGTGTGTTTGAGTAGCAGTTAGAACATTATGTTAGTTTTGTATTTACTTTTTTGTATGGAAAGAGTAGGTTTCTTCTAAGTCCTTGTTCGTACTACAGACGCTGCTGCTTTTCAGGAGAGTGGTCTTCACTGAAATTGTAAAAGAAAGAAGTTAGTGATATGTGTGTTGATAGCACTTTTGGTAATGTAGACATTGTTTTGCACTTTCCTTTGCCTATGTGCATCCTGTATGTTTTATTTAGAATCTGTTAGTTGAATATGTTTTTCAAATGAGTATAATAGTAAACATATAGAGCACACTTGTTATTTTTAATGTTATGTTAATGGATGTTAAGAGATAGAAGAAATAAACATATGCATTTTTTGCTATTTTTACAGGGTAAATGGCTGATATTGTACATAAAAGCATTCAATGTATGGCTTTGTGAAGGTGTGGGAAATAAAGCAGAAGGATTTCATATAGAGGCAGTGGTGTTGTTTGATCTGGGAGCCTTTCTAATGATATTGTCTACGTGTGTGCTTGAATGAGGATGTATGTACTCACCCTGGCTGCATGTAATTTTATAATACACTGGACAGTCCTTTTCATAATTATACTGTTATTGTTCCCATCTAATAATATGAAACAATATTTTTTTAAATAGGTGTGTGTGTGTAAATATAAATTTGGAGAGCTGAAAGGTTTGCAATTGACATTTCATAATAGCAGATGGGAGAAATGATAGTAAGTTGATTTTACAGTTTATACAGAAGTGGCAGTTACTCTGTTCATATTTTTCTTTATTTTATTTTACATTGTGGAAGCGCTTACACAGCCTGCAGGCATCGAGGTGCTGATACAGGAATTGTTTGTTTTTTAGTTGCGTAATTATTTTGTTTTAGTTGTGTATTTATAACGCGCTTAAACACCCAGAGTTTTCAAAGAACGGTCCCGGGGATCTTATCTGTGTTGCTTTGTGTCGTTTTGCTTTCAAGGCGCGCATGTTCCCGCTGAGCTATGCTCGCAGGATGTATTGTATTACTAGAACAAGTGTAGATGTACTGTGTAGAAAATATTCATACCTGTAGTCTGTGTTCATGCATGTGTATGAATCTGCAAGTAGAAATCTTGGGGAGTTTTATAGTAATTGTTGCTGTAGGTCCTTTGCAGTCACAGCCGAATTGTACTGAGAGTGAACAATAGTACAATCTAAAGTGCTGATCTGTGATGACAGAGTTAGATGTAGAGTTTTTGGATGTGATTGGTGGATGATTGTGTGACTGCTTAACAATAGCCAATGAGGAAGTGGTGCAGAAAGTGCAGTGGAAAGTGTAGAAGGGCTGTCCCAGTGTTACTTATGCGCTCTGCGGACGGCGCGGTTGTTCGCAGACAGGACATGCCACATCCGAGGTTTCCGAGCATGAAGTGGGAGTTTATTTTGAGGATCAGCCAATCAGGTGTTGAGGTTCTGCTTCGTGTGTAGTAAAGATGGCAGAGGTGCAGAAAGTCAGGGTGTTGGTGGTTGGAGATATGTTGGTGAATGGTTTGGAGCAGTATGCTAAATCTAGGAATGTGGCTAACCATTTTGACACAAAAGAAGTGGATGTGGTGAGGAGCACTGTGCCTGATTTGAATTTGCAGGCAATTATAGTAGTTTGTCAGGATATGGCTAGGTTTTATAGTCCACATGTAGTTGTCGTACACTGCGGTGCTGTGCTTTTGAGCTATGTCAGTGCCCCTACTTTGTTGCAAGATCTGTAAAACTTGGTTCAGGCAATCATGAAAGTCCTTCCAAATGCCAAGGTTATTTTTTCTGCTTTGTTACTGTGTGGAAGAGAGGGGCCATTAGGCCCCTCGCGTCCTTTACTTCTCAGTACAAAACTCAGACCAAGTGCCTCCAGTGATGGGTTTGCCCCTCGCCCTTATGCAATGTCGACTTTGGTCAACATGCGTGTAGATAGGACCACTGTGCAGGGCACAGGGCATCCATTTTTGTACCCCTTTTCGACTCCATCTTGGTGACTAGGCCTCACTGCGATAGTACAAGTATGCTTCTCTTCCCTTTCTCGCAACGGCCAGACGCACAGGGCACATGGCCCCCACCATCGTTCCCACTCTGACTGGAAAACTCTGCAGCTCCATTCTCACGGTATGTTGGTATGTTCTCTTTTCAGAATGAAAACATTAGGTTTTGTAGCACACACATTTTTCGCAGAGATGGAGTACATCTTATTTATGCTGCCAATCAGATTTTTCTGCAAAATATACAAAATGCATTGCAACCTTTTTTGGAATTACAGCAATCCATTTTGCAGTAGGTGTTGACCATTTGAAGTTTTTGAAAAACAAAAAAACACCACAAAAAGGCTCTTTTCAGAGGCACCACTTCCTCCCATAGAAAAGTACAATGGTTCTGATAGGGCAGCACTCCAAAAAAATAAATGTCCGCAAACTTCTAAAAAATGAACAGGGCCCTGCACAATGTATTTGTCACTTCTATTTTTAAGCTGTGAAAGGTGGCTCTGAAAAGAGCCGTTGTTTTATTTTTTTTGTTGTTTCATATTTTTTGTTTTTTTTTAAACACGACACACAAGGAAAGGAGGAGAAAGGAGGGTAAGGAAGGGACACCAACCACGGGGATAAGAAAGGGCAGGTGGAGCGAAAAAGATATAGAGTGGGCCTTATTCAGGTAGGTCACAGATGTTCTCATGCTCCTTGACCGCAGTCTCTAAAGCAGTCCGAAGGTTCTCCACCCTGCAGAGTACTGAGTGGCAGAACATGCAAAATATTGTGACCCTCGAAAGGTAAGGGTCAACAGTATCATGAATGGCCTGTGATGCAGCTGGAGGAATGCACTGTCCCACAGGAGCGTCTTTTGTGGTGACAGCAGCGGAAACGGAGGATGCTGCAAAGGAACTCCACCTACTACGTTTATTGTAAGGTAAACTTATGAATAGCCCCACCGTGGAATGTCTCTAGGTGTCGCTTCATTGATGTAGTACCAAAGCTATACGAACCAGGCTTGCCACGACTCAGCACCATGTGGCACTGAGTGCAGATCACCTTGTTCGCGTTAGCTTTGACTTTCCATCAACAGTGGTAAATAAGCGCCATACCCAAGACTCACGATGAGAGCTAGTAGTAGGGACTTCCACTACCTCATCCTCTTCATCCTCTTCATCCATCTCCTCTGCATCCTCATGCCTGTTTCCCTCAGAGGACAGACGGTCAGAGTGGGTGCGGTCACAAGATGACATCACGGACACGTTGGCAAATGGGATGGCTTTCCCCAGTATACCAAAGCCGCAGTGACAGTTGAAAATAAATAACAGGTCACTATGCCTCAATGTAAAATGTACTTGCGTCGATATGAACCTAGATGAGGAAAAAACTTGTTTCCCAGTGCTCCTATCTCTGTGTCCCATTCGTAAATGCAGCTTCCTATCGACCATGCGTTTCAGAAAACAAAAAGGTAAGCACGGTTCATGTGATTAATCACATAACGAATCATGTGATATGTTACATGCAACATAGCATTCATAGTGCCTGATAACAACTAGCGCACCACCCACCTTGTAGAGTTGGTGCATTGAACTTAACGTCTCTGCCACCATGTTGGACGTGGAGCAAACGTCTAATCCAGATACAGGCATGGGTAATACTGTTATCCTGGATGAAGATGAAATGTGTAGTTGTGGAAAAAATGGTTTCCACACCTTATATGGCATAAGTGTCAAAACAGGTAATTTACGTAACAAAAGTGGTAGAGTCAATTGTGGAACAAATTGTAGAAGTATTTGTTAGCAGTCGTGCAAATGAGATGGACCACATACCAGTGCACCAAAGGTCTCATAAACTGGATTAAAAGATCCTATGAATGTGTGAACATATATTCTGGAAAGATCAATGAGTATTTAAGGACTAGTCTCTGCATCTAAGAGAAGACAAGTTAAATGAAGCAGTTTAAATAAAACTCTTCATTCATGCCCCTCAGGTTAATGGTGTCTAGTAAATGGATCCAAACCATTTCTCTCTGTGCCAGAAGGGTGTTATAATGTCCCCCTCTGGTGGGACGTTTGACAACCTCTAATATTGAATAAATTCAATCTGTGCAATAGAGTGTCTAAATTCTTTAAAATGCCTGGCCACCGGTGATTTCACATTCATACAGCATATGTTGAACATATGTTCGGTCCATTGCTCTTGAGCTGACCTGGACGTTTGTCCAATGTAAAGTAGACCACAGGGGCACTAATGTAAAGTAGACCACAGGGGCACTTTATGCTGTAAATTGCCTGTGATGTTCTACAGGTAGCAAAATCTCTAAGAAGTATATTTCTTCTTGTGTGGGGATGTTTAAAAATGTCCTCCTGTAGATATGCTATTGCAATGACTACACATCAAGCAAGGGAAGGTACCCTTCTTCGATGTGGTGAGGGTTGATTGCCTATCTCCAGATAGTCTTTCTGCCCGAAGCAATTTGTCAGGTAGGTTCTTCCCACTTTTATAGGGCATCATGGGGGGGTTTCAGGAACAATTTCAAGAGTATTGGGTCATGATGTGAGATTCCCCAGTTTTTTCTGAAAATGTTGCCAATCTGTGAACTCTGCCTGCATTAACTAGACATATACAGTTATGACAAAGAGGTTTTTTTCTGCTTGGGTTTGAACAAATGTTCTTTAAGAATCGGTGCTGCTCTTCCTTCAGTCTCTTCTAATACATCTTTGGGATAGCCTCTATTGGCAAATCTAGTCACTAATTCTGAGCTCTCTTTCGAGTATACTTCCTAGTCAGAGATGATTCTTTTAAGCCTTCACCTCTGACTATAAGGTAAACTTTTAATCATAGCTTTCGGGTGGAAACTAGCAAAAAGTAACACGTTTTTAACGTCAGTGGGTTTATGGTTCACAGTAGTTGTAATTTTGGTGTCAATAATGGATAATTGTACATAAAGCAAGCGTAGGGCGGGATTACCAATCTCCAAGTTGAATTTAATGCGTGGATGCACTTGATTCAGATATTCAAAGAAATTAAAGAGATCTTGTCTTGAACCCCACCAAATTCCAAATATATTGTTGATATATTGCTTTCATACCAAAATCTTTGGTGACCACTCTATATTCTCTAGTACAAACATTTTCTGAAATACGTACATGAGTATATTTGCGTATGCAGGGGCCATCGCCGACCCCATAGAGGTACCTCTGGCTTGGGCATAGAATTTTCCTTGGTAACAAATAAAGTTATCGTACAATATGATGTTAATCAATTCTATGATGAATTGTTTTTCACATTTCACATTCTCAGAGTGTAGTAGTAGCCATTCTAGTGCCTCAATTCCTTCGGCATGTGGTATGGAATTATATAAACTACATACATCAAGGGAAAACAATAGGCAATCAGGTGATAAAAATACAATGTCCTGTATACATTTCAAAAAGTCAGTTGTGTCCCTCATGTAGGTGGGAATATTCTGGACAAGTGGTTGTAGAATTGTGTACACATATTTGGCCAATGGATCCAGGATGCTATTGGTCCCTGCCACAATAGGTCTTAGAGGTGGTTTAAGATGATCCTTGTGAATTTTGGGCAGTCCATAGAAAACTGGTGTTATGGGAAATCAATTTAAAAGGGAGGTCTTGGTCTTTTCAGCTATCCAATCATGTTCAAATGCTTTCGCAATTAATGTGAGATGTAATCTTGATAGTGGAATCCTGGTCCAATGGTACATATGCAGATTCATTCTTAAGTAAGGCAAAACAACTATTGTGGTAGAACAACATGTCCATTATAATAATTGCACCCCCTTTGTCAGCCCAATATAATGTTAACTAGTCATTCTTCGCTAGAAGTTCATCTCTTTCAATTGGAAATCCTTGATACTAAAAGGAGTTTTCTTATGGAAGTTTATTTTCTTCAGGTCTAACTCGCCCTTGTGTTCAACTCGCCCGCGGGCCTCAGAATCTGGATGTTGCATATCATATTTGATCAAACTAGGACCCCATGAACAGAATGGCTGAAAGTGTGGCACAGCAGAATAAGGATGGCTGACGATGGAGGAAGAATCGAGAAGGCTTGTCTGGCCCAGTGTCAAGGGTTGAGCCAGCCAAGAATCTGGTTATCTATCGTGGAAAGATTAAATTAATGTTAGAGACGAGGAGAGCTCCTGTTAAGGTGCAACAGAAAGACAATGGGCCTCATTCCGAGTTTGAAGGTAACCATGGAGCTACTAGCTCCATGGCTGCCTCCAAACTCGTCCCAAATCCGGCCTGGTGAATGGAGTAATTACCGGTCCAATCCAAGGTTGGAGGGACCGGTAATTCCCCTTTCACCAGGGCCCTTCCCCATTCCCATTTTTCCCCCATAGGGCTCAAAGGGAATGGAGAAGGTGGTAATTACAGTACCGTAAATTACGGTACCGTAATTACCTTCAAAGTCCCTTGGCGGGTTCGTTTTTTAATGCCTGACCGTTAACCCTAACCGCCATACTCGGAATGAGGGCCAATGAGTGCCAAGTTTTATTCATTTTAATAGTATTAAATATGAAGAAGGAGCTCAAAACGTGGTCTCCTGCCACATGGATACGCCGAGACTTGAAAATAAGGGTATGCTCACACTCCCTTCTATTCTCAGAAGCAGTGATACTTTTCAAGGCCAAGTTCAAAGACCATTTGAGCGGCAGACAGCTTGAGTGATGATGGAGGATGGGCTAATTGGGTGGGGAGGCATGGTCAAGCCCAACCCACCCACACCTGGGGTACCAGCCTGCGTGCTGCTAGCGAGTGGAATATTCAATAGGTACACGCGTGCCAACAAATTGTAGAGGGCCACGTAGAAAAGAGCCCTATAGTTTGAGACACAATGAAACGTTGTGTATTTTATGACACTGAAGATGACTTGCACTAGGGGTGGGCATAGTTGTCCTCCTGCCTGACTGTAGAGACCCATTCACAATTCCATCCCCCATAGAAAGTATACCTAGTTATTCCCATAGACCAACTACAATCAATCTTAGGTTTTCTTATTTTGCCACGTACTATGATGTCGATGATGACGAGTTTTTACTATATAAAGGTTTTTTATGTATCTCGCTGAGAGCTATGCTGTAAGACGTCCGATAATGGTTAATATAACAGGAAAATATTTGCCAACTTGCTGAGTAGGTCTTATTATTGATGTATGAGTAGCTTTTGCATCCCCATCCATCCCATAGAGGGCTACCTCACTTAAAGGTTAATTTGGACACTATGGGCCTCATTACACGGATGGCGGAGAACCATGGCACTATTAGCGCCATGGTTCATGCCGGTAAAATACCGGCACCGCCTTGGCGGAA
Source organism: Ambystoma mexicanum (assembly GCF_040938575.1). NCBI lineage: Eukaryota > Metazoa > Chordata > Amphibia > Caudata > Ambystomatidae > Ambystoma > Ambystoma mexicanum. Next base: position 287,512,213 of record NC_090930.1, on the reverse strand, counting down.
AGGGGAATTACCGCCCCATTCCAAGGTTGGCGGGCCGGTAATTCCCCCCTCCCCCATTGCCCTTTCCCATTCCCATTTTTGCCCCATAGGTCTCAATGGGAATGGGGAAGGTGCTAATTGCGGTACCGCAAATTGCGGTACCGTAATTAGCTCCCTGGGTCCCTTTGCGGGTTGGTTTTTAACGCCTGCAAAAAGCAGGCGTTAAATCCCCCAACCCGCAAAGGGACCTTGTAGTAAGGCGGTAAGGATTTACCGGTACCGGTATTTTACCGGTACCGGTAAATCCTTACCGCCATCCGTGTAATGAGGCCCTATATTGTTGTTTGCCTGAGAATTTTAACAGTGCTTGAATGTTGTTTGCTTCAGGTATCAAGTATCAGATATGATAGAGGCTGATATGTAAACTAAAGAAAACGTGCAAAAAAACCAAACCTTCTGGCACACCACAAGCCACGGATTTAAGGTTACATGCCAGAAATCTTAGCCCTACTTACTGCATGGGTTCATTGAGAAAAAAAAACATTAATTTTAGAATGGGACCAGGCAACCCACACGATTCAAGAATCGTTAACAGAATGGGATGGTCAACAGTTTCAAAGGACGCTGAGAAAAATCCAATAATGTCAAGGATCCAACACAACGACCATCCATACCCTTGCTAAGCTGGCCTAGTAATTAATATTTTATATTGCATCTAGTGTCCAAGAGCAGCCTCTCAGGGCAAGACCGGGGTTCCAACCCTTGTCGCTCTGTGTTGTCTTGGTTCCAAGAAAAACATATTGCTCCGCAGTTACCCCCGGCCCATTATGGTTGTGTTTGTCTTTTCTATGCTTTAACCAGGTCTGAAGCCAAGCTGAACCTCATTAAATAGATTATTGTCTTAAAAATAAGATTGTAACTATTGCAAAAAATCAATTAGAGCTGCTTTGTAAGGGAGTTGAAATATTGGTTGTAGATTTCTTAGCTAAGATGGAGGCAATAAAGACCACTTTATCAATGGTCTCACACCTGCATGCTTCCAGATTGAAGGTACAATTCTAGAGTCTATTGTGTAGTTAAACAGCATAATGGTGTTCTAGAGAAAGCAGGGATAGCTTGTCTAAGAGACTTTAGGGGGCATGAGATTATGTGGAGGACCTTACTCTTGGGATGAAACAATAAGAGATCTCTGCTCTTCTATTGTGAGATAATTGATGAGTTTCCTTTGAGGTACATTTTGCTTATGTCTGGAGCCATTTGCTGAAATTGTAATTTTCTTTGAGTGTTGTGTGGGGGCAGGTGGATGCAAGTTCATCTCTGATTTTCTCATTTTTCTGCAGAAAGCAGTTAGATAGTTTGTGTACGAATATTTGAGAAGATGTAATATAGAAAGTAGCAGACTTAACATGGCTGAGATCTTCGATAATTGAGAACATCCCGAACTGGAGATACTAGCATGCAGCGTTCCCCCAGCCACATGCCTCTCAGCTACACTTTTTATTGTTTATACATGCTCTTCCTTTGACCTACTGGATGGTGTCGGCATTAAATACACTAACTGTGCTGACGACACTCAGCTCGTCTTTGAGGGATACAATCTCATCCAAAATTGGACGGTCATTAATTCTCTTGCCCTTAACAACGACAAAACCGAGCTGATGCTTGTAGGTTCAGACAAACGGCTGAAAGAAATTCATGTAAAATACAGCCATCTGAGAATAGCCAACTGTTCCATTCAAGTCAGATCCCAGGTAAAAACACTGTGAGTCCCTCTCGATTCTGTGCTTGATATGAAAAATCACATATTGCAGGTGAAAGCTTCTTGTGCCTACGGAAGCAAAGCTTTGAAGCAAATCAAACGCTACCTAACAACTACTAACCTGTCTTTGGTGGCACATGTGCTGGTAAACACACGTATTGACTATTTCAACATTCTACTAGGTGGCACTACAAAAAACAATGTTAACATTCTTCAGTTCTTCAGGTGGATCAAAACGGAGCAGTGAGAACAGTATGCAGAAAAAACAGAAGAGACCACATAACAGAGTGTAGAAGATCTCTGCAATGGCTCGCTCCCTGTTTGTCGCCAAATAACTCATAAATGAAGGCAATAAAAACTCACCTTTTTAATTCTAAGGACTAACCCTCTCTCTTCTTGATCTGATTCCCAGTTCCTGATGTAGTCCTTCTATGTCTGTTTGTCCCTTGCCTTGTTTTCATTGCGTGCATTGAGGCCTCTGAATTTGATGCACTATATAAGAAATTAAATAGATAAATACATTAGATTTATTTATAGCATTATCAATTATGTTAATGAAATACTATTTGTTTGCAGTAAGAATGGAGTTTTCATAGTTTCTTAGATGTATGTTAGACTCCGTTTTCAGATGTGGATCAAAAGATTGTTCCAATTTCCTCCTTATGTGTTGCAAGGCAAAACGCTGAAGATAAAATTCTTTAGTAAAACCTCTGTGACTGTAACATGCCCTTTTTTGTTTTTTGTCACTAAAAGACTAGCAACATCAATGATATTTGAGATATGATCAATGAAACTTGTTACATGTGATAGATTACTAACATTCCCAAAAAGCCTGGTGCTGTATTTAGTCATTGGGTCTCATTACGAGGCTGGCAGTAGTACAGGTACGGCTGCCGCCGGTATTCATTTATTTCTGGTGCCCAGAAAAGGGCAATTACCCGGTCATTACGATCTTGCCGGACCCGGCAATTGCCCTTTTCTGGGTGCTGGAAAAAATGATTCCCCATTCTCATTTGAACCCCATACGGCTCAATGGGAATGGGGAAGTGGTATAAGCCAAGAAATCTAACGGATTGGCTGGATTCAACCAGGGTCACTATTTGTGAAAGCTAATTGTTTTCTTTGTCAACTACTGTTATCAGCTTGCCAGTGATTGCCTGGCAAGGACTAATTGGATACCCTGGGATCAAGATTCAGGATTCTACAAGCAGGCGTATTTTTGTCTGGTGTCTTGAAAAGGTTGAGGCACAATATTCCTAACAAAAACAAGTGTGAACTGTTCCATGCTACTCCCTTGTACAAAATCATGAAAAGAAAAGGTCACCATAAATTGCCACCATTGGCCACCATCGAGCCAAGCTGAGGATATCTCCTCTTCATGAGAAACCCTCTGAATCTGTTCCCACCAAGTGGGACTTCACTCGGATGGTGTAGAAATTGCATTAGATGATTTGAGTGACATCTTTATCAGCTTTCCCAAGACCTGCTGTCGTGAAAAGAGATTTTTGAGTGGAAAAGGGCATGTTACAAATTCACAGATCTCAACATCAGAAACCAATCCAGAGGCCTATGCTACAGGTGAAACCCCTGGCACACCAGGCATGTACGTCCTTTAGTAGCACTTTTATCATTTAACAGACCACGTTGTTCCCCAGATACATTCCATCTAAATAAAATCACATAGATATACATTACCTAATTGCACAAATGAATTTGTTCAGAAGGACTAGTCTCTTTCAGTAGCTGTACTGGACCATTTCCTGTGCAGTTCAATCCAGACCCATGCTCTGCTGAACAAATGAGATATGTTTTACTAGCATGTCTTTTAATGACCACATTGAAGATGCTTTAAAGTTGGCACCACAGTAAAGAATTGGCATGCCTACATTACCTGTCATTTCCATATTAAGAAATACTGTCTTTGGTTGATTGTTGTTTTGACTATGCCAGTAGCATAACAATTGGACAATCACTCCACAGACATCAATCTGCCAACCTCTGCCACCATGCTCCCTGGAATCATATTCCCTTGATTATGGTTCTCTAAAATACATATCCATCTCAGAATGAATAACAATCAAGCTGTTAAGTGAAACATGTAAATACGTCAACCATTCAGACACGGATTGCTGAAAGGGAAATAATAGCCTTATATAGTGTTAATGTTAATGTTAAAGGATATTAGTACCGCGCACTATCACCACCAAAGTGTTCCCGTGGCGCTCTGGTGGCTCTGAAAGAAAAGGGATGGGGGTGAGTTAATGGGAATAGGCTGGAAAAGGGCAAGCGAGCAGTGATGTGCTGTTGGCGGCCTCAGCCCGGTGAGTCCGTTGGCTGTGCTTGGGGTGTTTTACGATCGGTGGTCCTTGTGTGCTTTTGTGCAGGTCGATGTATGGTTTATTTTGTTGTTGCAGTGTAGTGAAGTTTGTGCGGATTGTTGTGTTGTAGGCTTGTGGTTGTGTTTGGTTAGAGCTTGAGAGGTGTATGCAGAGGGGTGAAATTGTTAGTGGATTGGTTAATTGACATTGCTGTCTGGAATTGAGGTGCTAAATTTCCGCATTTTCTCCACGAGGGGTGCGTGTGTGTCTCTGCCTCTCTGTCCTGATCTAGGCTGTCCGATACTCACAGTCCATTTCACACATGGCATTCACTCACATTCATAACCTTACCCAAGTTCGGCCTCGGCCACCTACATGACATCTGTCTGTATGCAGGGCAGGCAGGCATTTGTGTGTCCATTCAAATCTGGCCCAGAGAGCATTCCCAATCCAGTCAGTGTGCGGCGTCGACTAGCCAAGGCTACTCCATCCATATGTGGCGGGTGGTTGCATTCATCATCTTATTCAGTTGTTTATGTAGGCTATCGCTTCTAGCCCCTTTGAAACATGGTAAATGCCAACGCTTGCAATTATGTCCAGAGACGGCACCTGCCTTCATTCACAACTCCATACGGTCAATGCCCATGCCAGTGTCCATGACTTATTTTAAGTGTGTCAAGGGCCCACATTCACACAACTCTCACAACTCTATACAAGTATGATGCCTGGTAGCAATTATGGGGCGGGTGAGGTTGTTAGCTGGAGTAGGCTAGGGATGCTGATTTCTGTCCTCATGGGTGTCGCTTGTGTCCTATTCGACTTAGCATTGTCTCTCTTGTTGTAGTGAGAGTTTCTCTGGTCAGTTCTGGGTGTTGTCAGTGTCATCCTAAATTTGGTCATCCTTTCTTTGTGTTTCGTATCCGGTTGTTTCAGTTTTTCAGTTTGAATCTGTGGTGTTGAACAGCCTTGTTTTTAGTACTGAATTGTAGGTGGTCTTTGGTGTTTCTCATTTCTTTCAGGATGTTGTTCCAGGTTTTTGGGGATAAGTGAGAGAAGGAGGAGCCCCTGAGTTTTTTCTTAAGGTATGGTTTTTGTTTCAGGCGGATTTCCTTGCATGATCTGAGGAGTCTCGTTGGCTTGTAGATTGTTATTTTCTTTTGTAGGAATTCAGCTCCTTGTCCGCTGATTGCCCTGTGTGTCATGCACATTGTTTTGAAGGTGATGCAATGTTTGACTGGGAGCCAGTACAGTGTTTTTAGGACGGGAGTAATGTGACCAACAGGCAGTGTCAGAATAGGTTCTTTAGTAGTAAAAGTCAGGGTTCCTTAGGAAAACTGGGTAATCAGGTGAGTACATTACTTCTAGGGTTAGAAGAGGGTCCAGGGGCTTTGCAGAAGACACGCTAGCAGGATTCTGGCAGTGGTACTGGGTGCACTGGATGAAAGGCCTCCCCAACAAAGAAAACAACCCACATCTACACAGAAATCCTACCAGGCTTAAGGTAAGTACATACCAAAGCCAACACAGTACCTCAGCATTGAAGAAGATTTTGCAGCAGGAGAACTTCAGGGTCTGCAGCCAAATACCCAGTCAGTGGATTCCTTGTCATGGTGACTGAAAACAAGACCTCAGAAGGGACTTTGCAGATGGGATCACTGAAGAAGGCTCTAGGCAAAGTTTCCCTCGTGGCTGAATGTGGCTCTGCGGATTTGATGCCTTTTCAAGGAGCACCGAAGAAGACAGAAAATTGCAGTTGAATGCTCGCTGTTACAAAGGACCAGCACTCTAGTGAGGGGACTTTTCAGACTCGATTTGTGCCTCTGGAGATCAACCAGGATGCCCACGAAGGTTCAGCATGATTCAGAATTCGGAAGACTGTGCACCGCACGATAGCTTGAGGTCCCAGGATATTGGGGTATTGCAACAACGCAAGGTTGCAGCAACACGTGGGATAGCTCAAAATGCAGGTCTCCTTGAGTCTAGTGGGTCTCACCAGGCTCTGGGTCAGGATTGTCATTGTCGGAGTCCCCAGGTTGATTGGAAGGAAGAGCTACAGCAGGCTCTGGTTACACAGCAGGCTCTCCGGTCGCTGGAAATCATACCAGCTGCGTTTCCTTCATTTTCCTCTTCGGTTTCGGTTCCATTGGTCGACTTTTTTCTTCAGCTTCCAGGTTTGCAGTAACAATCAGGAAATACAACACAACCTCTGCATTCTCTCCCTGCATTTTACAAGAACGGGCGGTCTGGTTGTCCAATTAGGACAGCCAGCCCCCTCACTGGGATGTGTCCCCATTCAACCAAGGCATAAGACATAGGGCTGGGGAGTTTTGGACTCCTCCCTCACTTACTGCTCTCACAGACAGACTTGAGCCTAGGCGGGGAGTCCAGGGGATTCCCGCCATAGATAAAAATCACACAAAGGATTTTTCCACCATGGATGTCAGGGGAGGGAACAAGAAATGACAAGGAACACTAAAATGGTGAAAAAAGAAGACAGGGCTATTTTGGTAACATTGACACCCTTGGGTCTCTTTACTGCAGCTGTGAACACAGCCCACGGTAAAGGTCCACCAAATTAATACAAGGTATCACTGCCACCAGCCATTGAAGGTAAGCTTGTCACTGTAGCAGAGTTGTTACAGTTTTAGTGTAAAAGGGGATACATTGTACCTCCCCAGCACTCCACATAAGGTGGGGTGTGCTGGTTTCACTTAACAAAATGTAAAAGGGATCCAAAGGTCCTTTCTACCCTTGGGAACTGTTGTTCTCTCAAGGCTAGCAAACGTAAGTTAAGAGGGGAGACTCTATGGCAACCCAGCAACAACAGGCACTTATTGCCAATAAGTTGTTAAAGAGGATAACTTTAAAAAGACACTATGGAGAGTCTTAAAATGACAGTCTTAAAATGACACCCATAAAAAGAGTTCAAGATTATGTCAGTGTGTAAAAGGGTTCCCACTCACTGAGGTATTAGTGAAAAATATCCCACTAGTAAATCAAAAAAGTTCTGGGGTTGAACCAGGAAAGGAAGATTTACCAGTTCTGTGCAAATCTTACCTAACACCTATGGTTTCTATTCTTCGCCTTCCTTGATGGAGATGAAGACTGCCTCGATAGACTCCTCGACTGGGACCTCTTCGTGGCATGAGGAATTTCAGTGCACATGATAGGAACCATTTGACAAGCTGAGTAACTGGCTGTGTAGTGTTACAAAATGTATAACATGGAGTTTGCATTTAGTGCTATGCTCAATTCGCTTGGAGTGCTTGTGTGCACATCAAATAAGTTGAACCCTTAGAGTCATGTAAAGAACAGTGTTATCTTGATAGTGAAACACTGGCATGAGTATATAGGTTTTAAAAGTCCTCCCTTACCCAGGTGTCATACATCAAGTGCATTTTCCCACAGGAGTGTAGTTCCTGACAAGGAGTAGACAGTGTGGTGTGTGTGGGTACATTCAAAACACCATGCAAAATGCACGTCAACATTTCAGGTCCCAGGCAAATAATGTCACTAATCTTCTCTTGAGCATTCTGAGCAAAATGAACATTGACTGTGACATTGCCTGGCATACTGCAACAGTGGACACGTTAAGTGCATTTATCTGTTATGCCCATGAACTCACATTCCAATCTGGAACTTCTCCACTCAGAGTATGCAGAAATTTGGTTAAAAAATAAAGATTTACTGCTGCTTCTTGGTTCTTTCTAATAATGGACAAGTCATGTTGAACCAATCCCATTACATGTGTAATGACATCCCTCAGTACATAGAAGCCCTGATGTATGGAATCCTTGCCATACTGCCTCACTGTCAGTCTGCAGGATTTGCATTATTGCTTGTGACCACATGTACGTTTTACATGTCATGGATGCCTGCCCTTCCTTGCAAGGTATCCTAAGGTGATATCTGGTGTAGGTAGCTGTCTTCCTGACAAGCCCACTCTATGTGTCTTTCAGAACAACAACTGTCTGCATGATGACTGTCCAATTATTTTCTTTTATGAAAGTATTAAGGGATTGTATCACCTCACTCAGGTGAGATTGTGAAGACATTATTGGACACTGTTTACCTATGGTTATGGCTTGAGGCAGTGAAGTTTTCTGGGAGTTCCAAGCATGATATAAGCCCAAACTGGCCCCTGCTCTCCCTTCATTGCATATCTTTCCTTGGACTGAAAACTAAGCAGGTTTACCTGATGACATTGTATTTATTTTCTTCTCTATATGATGCTCACTGGAACTCACCTTCCTTACCCTGCCAACCAGGGTAGAATTTCATGTCCATATTGCTGCATGTTGTCTGGAATCGAGTGTAATTTGAGAAATAAATTAAATGTTAATGTCCATGATTTGTCATATTTACTTATCCCATGCAGACCAGAGAAGGACAGCCTCTTGTCACTTTTGATCTGTCAAGTTTCAAAAGAAATCTCTGTCAAAACGAACTGAATTAGCAACGTCACTGTGCTGCGCGCTATCTGCCTCTGGAGGGAATTTGTACTGATTCTCAAACTTGTAATCCCCTTCTTGGTATGGCTTTAGTGAAATAATTCGGAACTGTACTTGGAATTCAGGACTATCCTTTAGAAACAGAACCGCAAAGTGTTTCCAGAATATATATATATGGGCCATTGGGGGGGCTCATGCTTGACAAACAGGCATTGTAATATTTCACATAACATACATGGGACCTTCTATCATGAAGGTTTTCAACATCATTTATGTAGTTTATTTATATATATATTCAGTGAAAAAACTTCAGTGATGTCATCAATGACATTTGTGATGTTATCTTTGATGTCCTGGGTGTTAGTGTTAGCAGTGCACGGTGGCGCGAGTTATGGTTGCTTATCTTACCATAACTGCAGAATTTATGGGGTTTTTCGGTTTTACTTTGAACCATAACGTCCCTTTAACTAAGTTTTTTCACTGAATTTCATAGGTTTTTAGTAGCGCAACTTAACCATAACGTCCCTTTAACAAAGTTTTTTCACTGAATTTCAAAGGTTTTTAGTAGCACAACTTAACCATAATATCCCTGACTTCATATACATGTAACATAGAACATACTAACCCCCTCGTAGTGATTTTCAAGTCCGCGGACTACCGCAATGTCCGCGGACATATCGAACATCTGAGCGTGGTGAATGTAAATTTAAATAGTGTGCCCCATTTCCCCTTTGAAGTTGGCTTTGAAAAGAGCCGTTTTTTTAGGTTTTTTTACAGATGCTTGACAGACACCTGTTATTTTGTATTTTTTTTCTTGTTTTTTTTTTCTTACTTTACTCCTAAAATCTTCACATAACCTTCTCAAAAGCAACCCTTACATTCAAAAATAGAAAGGCATTTCCCGTAAAAGATAAAGAGATGCCATCTTCTTTAAAATGAACAGCATTACTGGCATCAATATTCTCATTATTACAAAAGAACATACCAGCTCTAAGCATGAAGGCACACATGCCTTGGTTGATGACACACCTAGCAATGTTTTGCTGAGGACAAAAAACTGAACTGTTGTCCCATATTGCCCTAGGTAGTAATCCAGAAAAAATTACTTTCGCATCTGGAAGGATCTTCATTACGGCTTGAACCAGGCGTTCCAAATTAGCCAACAAAGTACGGGCACTGACGTTGCCCAAATGGAAAGCACCAAAGTGCAAAACTACCACATGCGGACTGTTCATCGTGGCCATATCCTCACAAACTTGTACAATTCCCTGTACATTGCAATCAGGCACAGTGCTCCACACCACCTCCACTCCTTTCACATCAAAGTTCTTTGCAACATGCCTGCATTGAGCGTACTGTTGTAAACCATGCACAAACATATCTCCAAGCATCAACACCCTGACTTTCTCTACTTCTGCCATCTTCACCACACACAGTCTCTTTCAACACAAATCCACAACCTCGTCATCTGATTGGCTGATCCGTACAGTCTTCTTTCCATGTTGGATTTCCTGGAAAAACCCATATGTAGCACGCCCTGTCCACGAACAGCCGCGGTGTCCGCAGACGGCATCCACTTTACTCTATGTGCCATTCCCTCATTGCATACAGTTAAGCAATCACACAATACGCATAATGTCCTCAGAACACCCCCATTTTGTGAATTTTCGAACATTTCAAGACAATTATCATTTCATTATTCAACATATTAACATTACAAATATTATACTTTCATCTTGTACTCTGCACACAATGCTATGTTTCTCCATTAGTAGCTCAGTATACTAGATAGAATCCTATAATACAATGCTATTTATATCAATGCATCGTTCAAAGCACTAATAATGGTATGATATTTATTGCAATATCCTTGACACTTTTTTCGCAACATTATAATAAAAATCCCTAGTACACAAATTCCATCAAAAGTACATACACATGTGATGTCATCAGTGATTTCATCAATGACATTTGCGATGTCATCTTTGATGTCCTGGGTGTTAGTCTTAGCAGTGCACGGTGGTGGCGCGAGTTATTTTTCATAGCTTACCATAACTTGCGATTTTCAGGGGTCTTTCGGGTGTACTTAGAACCATAACGTCCCTTAAACAAACTTTTTTTAATATCACGCAAACAATATACAAACATGGCGTGCAAAAACTAACTTCTCACAGATGGCTTTACACAGAATGTTGCAAAGTAAGAATTTATGCTCGTTCACAGTGAAGGTCAGCTGCTTCCATTTGTTTCTCGGGCCCCGGAGAGGCTCACGAACCGGACTATAAGGTTGTATTGTGTTTTGACCTTGACAGACAGAGATTGTGATGAAAGACTTCTCTTGAAGGAGTGTTGCTAAAACGTAAGAGAATATAAGGATGAAATTTCGGAAACAAAACCACTTTTATATATTATATCACTATGCGAAAGATCGTTCGCACACGCAGAGTCATATTTTGGGACTGCACTACTCATAGAGAATGGAAATTGCAATTGTACTGTAAGTAACCCTTTAGATTATTTTATACCAAATATAATTACAATAGCATAGCATTAAAGACCGCCCAAGTTGAACTTGTTCGTTCAAAGTGGCATAATGTTTTCTACCGCACACTATCACCGCCAAATTGATCCCCTGTTGTTTAGAGGGCTCTGAAAAAGGCAGACGACACAGGGTGGATTAATAGAAATAATTTAACCGGTCTATAGGCGATCAAGCGCTCTACTCGCTGTGCCACTTCACTGTAGCCTGTCAAGTGGCACAGCGAGTACAACGCTCGCTTTGACATCCGTGCACGCAGGTTCGAATCCTGGCAAGGCCAAACTCAGCCTTTCATCCTTCCGTGGTCGATAAATGAGCACCACACACCGTGGGTAATAATAAGCACCGCTTAGATACCTCACGGTTCTTAGCGCAATATGAATGGGAAAATATTATTATTTTATTATTAACATACTCCGTTGCACTATCTTCGATAGCAAATAGTTTCACGCCCTAATAAATAAAATGATGATTTTTAATGAAGATCGGCTGGTGAGACTAATTTATGTTTTTTAAAACAGGTATGTCGCCCATTTTGCCTATGTCACGATTTACAGACTCCAGCGGATGGGGTCTTCAACTGCCAGGTGCAGGTCCAAATATGCAACTTCATGACCCTCACCATTTTATGGGACAATCGCAAGGGCCAATATGCCCTTAGGCAGTACTAGCGGCTACAAACAACATACCAACCAATAGGGTGATCTAATGGCTCGTTGTTGGAGCAACCTTCTGATTATAAGAGCGACCATTTACTGCTTTTATCATAAACCAACAGTCTATCTACCGCAAAGGAACAACGCGTGGCTCAAAATAAACTTTTGCTGATCGACAGCAGAGACAATAGCATTTCGCTGAATATTCACTAAACATTTCATGTGAAATAAATGCACTTTACCAAATGTACAATCCTGCTGTTTACTTTTAAACCACAGTTTCATATTCCGAATTGTGGCGCACTGAGTTGTAAGCTGATCTAACACCCTCTGTACCGCAAAGGAACATTGCATGCCTCAACATGAACTTTTGCGGATCGACAACAAAGACAAATGCAAATTGCTGAATATTCTCTAAACATTTGATGTCAAATAAATGTACTTTACAAAATTTACAATCTTGCTGTTTGCTTTTAAATCACTGTTTCATATTCCGAATTGGGACGCGCTGTGTTGTGACATAATATGTGTTGTCTTCCGGGTTCTGTGTAAAGTCACTTAGGACTGCAGAGGACTGGGCGCGTTTGATGACGCACCCTGTAACGTCACAGAGAGAGGCGGGGAATTGATAATATCAGGCTTAGGGGCGGGAGATATGATTTAGTGTCGCAAAAGCAAGTCAGCCAGGTCAATAGCGCCAGTCATAGGATTATCACATAATGTCGGCGCACACCAGCCGGATTTATCGTTTCTATAGTGGACAAAAAGTCGGTTGACGCACATAGGAAATTGTACTATTAGCGGACAAAAGGAGTGGTCTTAAAACACTTTCACCCTGACAACGAACAATACAAACAACGTTCTCAGAACACCCCCATTTTGTGTAATTGCAACCATTTCGGGACACCGCGAGTGTTCTTAGAACACATTCAACTAGACAGATTACAATAGGGACAGCGTCCTGAGGACACCCCCAGTTTGTGTATTTACGAACAATTAAGTACACCGCGAGTGTTGATAGCTCATTTTTACCTTCCTTGCGAACAAAAATTACACATACTCCATCCTCTAAACACCCCACCATTTAGTTTATTTACAAAATGTCAGAACAGCCGTGTTCTCCGCGGACAAATCAAACACAACAAAAACGTCTAGCACATAAAAAAACAAAACATTGAACCTATCTCATGCTCTCCCACCCTCCCCAAACACTCTTACACACTAACACACGGCACTAAATACAATTTTTTATCCACTTTTCACCGCGCTGTCCGCGGTCGTCCGCAAATGCAAGATGGCGGGCGCCACAGAAAATCTGACGCGCTCCACGCCCCTCGCCGTCCAATCAGCGAACATGTTGCATGTCCGCGGACATGACGCAAGGCCATGGGCCAATCGGGGTGCTGTCCGCGGAGCGAACAGGGACGTCCGTCCGCAAAGCGAACACAGATATCACAAATTTCTTTGCCTTACTTTTAGTTATTTTATAAAAAACTACTGGACGGATTTACACCAACTTTGCAAAAGCACGCTTTCGGGACAAAGCCCCCGCTCCTGCCGCAAATTTGGTGTAAATCTGTCCAGCGGTTTGGCTTTGGCTGTGCGCAAAGTTTTTTCCCATTATGTCTATAGGAAAAAACACAAGTTTTGGGACCCCCCCTATAACTTTTCCCCCCCCTGGACGAATCCTCACCAAACTTTGCAAAAAAATTCAGAGTGGGCCATATACTTTTTTTGCAACGTTTGGTGAGGATTCGTCCAGAGGGAGCGACGTTATAAGCCACCCAAAAAATGCTCTTCCTATGGAAACACCAACTTAACCATAACTACATGGACACTAGCGCGTCCATGTAATATATATATACATACATATATATATGGTGGAACAATGCTTGTTTGATCACAAAAGAACATACAATAGATAAGAAGTCAGAATTGACATGAAACAGTGAGCTTGTGGATGGGAGTAAATGTAAGTCACCGGCAGGGGCAATGCATGGGTGGACATACATAGAGTAAGGACAATCAACATAAGACATGTTTAAGTGCATATAGGCGGTACATGCAGCTGTGTTAGGGATGTGAGCATGATGGATGAAGAGCTACAGTGGAGGTAGAGAAAGTGAGGGACAGAGGCCGGTTAGAGGGAAGGCAGGTGAGGGGTAGGTTTGGACAGTAATTCAGAGATGAGGAGGTCAGCTTTTAGTTGGGTTTTGAACTTATCCACGTGGAATGTTTTTCGGATGTCCGGAAGAGGAGACTTACATGCAAGTGGAGCAAGAAGAGAGACAGAGCGGAACCGAGAGGAAGCAAGGGCAGGGCAAGGTGCCACAATGGTAGTGGAGGAGGCAGAGTGGAGATTATGAGAAGGCTTGAAGTGTTAGATAAGGGAACATATATATGGTGGTGCCTTACTGTGGATAGCTTTGTGAACCAGGAGAAGCTATGTAAATATGGCCCTGTTTTGCATCATCAGCTATCCAGCCTGCTGACGGGACAAAGAAGTAGGTGTAAAGTGAGGGAGTTCAAAGAGAGTCCTGTTAGCGAAGTTAATGATCTTGTGAAGAGGACAAAAAGCATAGTTGTGCAGACCAACGATGATGCTGGTACATTAGTATGGTTTAAAGAATACAATAGTGGTTAAGAGGTGCTTGGCAGTTTTGAGGTTGAGGAGAACCGCCATTACAGTTTTGGAGAATAAAGTAGAGAATGTGTGAGAAAGGTGATAGATAATGCCAATGTTTCTAGATGAAGAAGAGTAGGGGAAGAGTGTCAGCTGGGAACTAGATACGCAGGGGAGTAGATGAGAGAGTGTATTTGGCAGGAAACAAGAGCACCTCAGTTTCTATAGAGTGTAACTAGACCAAAACAAAGGAGGTGATGGCTGGAAGATTTAGAATTTATCTTAACCTATGCCATTGCTCTGGGCAACCCTCCAGGTCATCGTTCTTAGCCAACCCATTACAAAAGCGGAAAGAACCAATGCAAATCAGTCTTGATCCCATCCCAAAAGGTGCAGTCCAGCCCAAAATGCTCGGTCACATCCCTTCTGCACGAGACCACAATCATCCCCAAACATGTTTTGGCCTTGTTCGGCCTCATCAGTGAGGAGTAGTTTGGGTCTCTAGGACCAGCAGGCACAGAACCCACGTCTGCGCATACCCATCCCACTCGGGGTCACTACAGCAAAACAAAAGAGGTGATGGCTGGAAGATTTAGAATTAATCTTAACCTCTGGCATTGCTCTGGGCCACCCTCCAGACCATCTTTCTTTGCCTGTCAAGTCATTAAAAAAGGGAAGTGACAATATGCAAATCAGCATTTGATAGATTGTAACCTCAGAGAATGGAAAGCCATCCAATATTTAATAGCAGAGAGACTGCTGAATATTGTTGCTCGAGAGATCAGAGGAGAGTTCAGGAAAAGAGAAGAATATGTGGGTGTTATCTTTGAAGAGTTGTTATGAGAAGCCAAAGGAGGAGATCAGTGCCACAAGAGCAGAGGTGTAGCATGTAAAGAGGAGAGGACACAAGGCACAGCAGTGTGGAACATCAACAGTTTGAGAGGTGAGTTGAGAGGTGTTACTGCTCCATCAGACAGAGAATTGGTGGGATGCAGGTAGGATTAAATCCAGGCAGGTGCTCAATTGTGAATCCCAAGAAGAAACATAGTATTAAGGAGATCAGACTGATCGACAGTGTCAAAGGCAGTGAAAATAGGTCAAGGTGAATTAAAATAGAGGATAGGTTGGAGTGCTTAGCGGAGGCAATGAAATTGGGGACATTCATGAAAGCCATTTCCATGGAGTGACAGAAGCGGAAACCTACTTGTAGGGGGTCTCGAAGGTGGTGGATGTCTAAGAAATTGGTAAATCATTGCACATATCACTTTATAATAATGCAGAAGGAGAGACACAGGGTGAAAGTTATCTATTAGGTTTGGGTCAGCCCCTTACTTTTTAGGCGAGGATGACCATGGCCATTTTGAAATTAGAGGGAAAGCGAGTGGAGTTGAAGGACATTTTGAAGAGTTCAGCAAGGTGAGAGGCCACTAAAGGAGCAATAGGCTTGACTAGCTGAGTAGAAAGAGGGCCTGATGGGGCCCAAGAGGAGTTAGCCTTCATCAGTAGAGATAGGACTACTTCAATGTTAATGTGACGGAAGTGGAAGATAGAGGCAGAGGATGGTGTATAATTCAAGAGGAGGGAATGTGAGGAAGGTCAAGAGAGAGTCTCTTATTTTGGATAGAGTGGAGTTGATAGTCATAGGCTTAGGAGGAATGAGGACTGAGTTGTGGGTGCTGTATTTCAGAAGTCTTTGCAGAAGTGGGGTACCTCCTAGATGTTTAGTTGCAATGTCAGAAGTCAGTAAGATTGTATTATGCGTGAAATACCCTGTGAAGGCTGCACCTGCAGCTGGATACTTTGAACGGTTTCCAATAGCTGGAAGTGCTGACCCATAACAAATATGTTACTTGATAGAAATCTAACAACAAGATGTCAGACAAAATGGTGTCTGGATATATTGCCATAGTCCACATCAGGGCACTCATTCTTTAATTCTACTTTGTAATGATATTTTACATCAAGCACATCCTACTGGTGTGTAATGCTTTTGCGTTCGATCGTGGGGCAGCCTCAAGTTGAACTAAAGGTGTGTTTATATACAATGTTTTTTTTTTGTAGCAAAGTCTGCCTTTGCATGATCACTTGCCGTCATTACCTTCTCATCTGGTGTAAATCTGAATTCTGGAGTAGAATAGACATGTGATTATATCCAATTAGCTTTGTCTCCCAAACATGTTCAACTGTATACATGAATGCATTCTCACCTGATTTATTTCAAGTGTTTTATCAGTGTTCCTGTCTTGAAAAGGAGAAGTCTGTGTCAATGATTACAGCTGTTGAAACATGTGAGCATGTTCTCTCAATCAGTGAGCTGCTTTGAAATTTGGTTTTATCAAAGCATATGGTAGTTTCACCAGGTCTGCAAAATTGGACATGTATGATATGCCATAGTTTGGTAATCCTAATATGCCTTGCAATTGTCTAAGTGTATTGGGTGGTCGCATGTTTGTGGAAACTACCTGGAAATCTGCTGACAAACCTCTGCCCTCATCCGTGAGAACGAAATCCAGGCAGTTAACCTCATGGTGAGCCATTTTAGATTTTCTTGAAGTCAAACAAATACCTTTTGGAAGCCAACATGTAGATGACTAAATCCACTTGTTGCAAGTGTTCATGCAAGTCCACATGAGTGACAAAGATATCATCGACATATTGCCAACAGTTAGGGATATCTGCTAAAAGACTCTGCAATATGCTTGAAAACATGCTTTGCGAATTCCTATACCCCGGTACAATGCAACTGAACACAAAATTACTTCCCTTAAAGGTGAAGGCAGTGTATTTCTAGCTTTCCTCACTTAAAGGCTCTGTGAAATATGAATTACCAAGATCAAGACTTGCTTTGCATTTGTATCTTTGCAAGTTGGCTAAAAGATCTGAGCTATACTGATTTTTAACTGCCTGTTTTATAATGTGAATTTAATATTCTATAATCAAATACAAATCGAAAGGAAGCATCTGGCGTAAAAACCAGCAATATAAGGAGTATTAAGAGGTCTTGCTTGCTTATTAATTACCTCTTGGTCTGTGTTCCACTGTGGTTCCTATGTATCCCATTCCCTGTGGCTTATTGCAATATTGCCATTGATTATGTTAAATGTTGTTGTACAAATGCATAAAATAAAAAGATATTGCCATTGTGGTGGGGGAAAATGTAATATGTACATGTGCTGGCAATTGTAGGTCATATCCTATCTGATTTATACATCTCTGTACTGCTCCCAGTGCTGCCGACTCCTGTGCATATTTATTTACCTTGTCCTCCCCCACTTCAGTTGAAAAGGCAGATATCACTACTTCTTTGCCTCTAGATGCTTGTCCCACATATAATGCTGGTCAATCCTGAAGTTTCAAAAGCCCTGTGTATTGGATATGTAACTGAGGCCAAAACAGTGCATAGATTTCTTTGGGATTTTCACCTTCCAACTGAATAGTCACTAAATGCATTCATTATTTGCTAACATTTTCTCAGTGGGTGTAGTTATTGCTGCATGTTTATCTGCCTTAGTGTGCTCCAATAATGCCTTGTGACTGGACTTAAACATGAAAATGTCAGATCCAGAACCTAACAGGAATTCTATCCAGTCATTTTGATTGTTTTGGAAAGGATCTATTGTGTGCGTGGGCTATGCACGTTGAACCTGCAGTGTGCTGCCTTTCCATGTTCACATCTTTCTCAGCTTTAAAATGAACTGAAGTCTTTGCCTGCTATATTTCTGTGGACTCCTCATTTTTCTGTCTCTGAAATCACTCTGTCAGTGCCTCTGTCTCCAATAGCTTTCTCATTTTTTGGTTCATGTTTTGGGTATATGCTTCCCCTATTGGATGAAGGTGAAAATGGTGTGTTCTGCCACCCCTTCTCCATTTGAAAGATCTTCTGCTTCTTGACGGTTACCCTTGCTGATGTACCCCTTTGCCTGGGTACGTTCCTTACTAGCCTTTTTTCTGTTTCAATTCAGGACTCCAGCCTAGGTAATCTATACCCAGTGATTGGTGAGCAGATCTCACTATGTTCACAAATTTCCTGCTTGTTTCTTGTTTATTAAGTATAGTTTTCTTCTAATCTTGACGGCTCTCCTCTCAATAAAGGTAGAATTATGCTCTCAACCATTTGAAAATTATTGGAAGCTATGAGCAAGCCTAAATTTATAGATGCATCAACACCTTGTGTCTTCCTAAGGTCTCCTAATATCGATGACAAAGATGTGATGATGGAGTGCCTAGAAGCTGCAACTGTCACAGCTTGCCAAGAGTGTGTGTAGCTGGAAGGACGAAACATGGATAAAGCCGTATGTCTCTGCCAAGGTGTAACTTGAAGATAGCAGCTTGTAGCTGTCCTATTTTTTCTGAATACCGCGTGGGTATGTCCTCATTTTTTTTTTATGGTCACATTAGTAATTTTAATGTTTGTAACTGCAACCCTCCTTTCTTTGTCTTTCCTGTGGCACTAGGCGATGGACTATTATGTGCACCATAATGTAACCCAAAGTTACATACAGTGGCAAAATGTGCGATCAGAAGGTTATAGTCTGCTTGAAAAAAGGAGCACACATGGTTTGGATGGAGACAGGTTAAGAATTGTAAAGTCAGGTTGTGTGTGGCTAAGAGTCCATGCCTGGCATTTGTACATGGATAAACGAATGTATCTTCATCCCGGTTAGCATGATTTATTTGAGTGGTGTTGGGTGTCCTGACCCACGTTTGAGCTATCATGCTGCAACATTTGGTGCTGTGGGCTTAGAAAATCCAAGATGGCCAAAAAGCCCACATGTGCGCCAGAATCCAGGAGAACCACGCAGTTTGTGCGCACACAAAAATGGTTGCCTAACTTGCCACCCACCAGTGCGAGCAGGATGAGCCGGGGTGCCATGAGTGAAATGTGTGCCAAAGGAAAAACCACACTTTAAAATCACCTTTTGTTTCTCTGAATGCCAGCTCAAAATGCCTATTTTCAAACATTGCAACACATCCAAAAATCTCACTGAACACCAGCGGACATCTGGCAGAATGAAGTATGTGTGCATACTAAATCTGGGAAGTTGAAGAGCCCCAAAACAATGTTCATAACAAGAGTGGCTGAGATCTGCAGGTCTGCAGCAGCCTAACTGAAACTGGATTTAAAACTACCAAAAATCGAAAATGTTTAAATTTACTGAGTGACCTACTTTTGAGTGTCACATAGTTTGTAACTGTTAAAATGTCATAGTTTTGAACTTAGAATCAGCATTCTAGCTGCATATGTAAAAATTGTCTTGACTTAAAATGGGGAACAAAAAGTGACATTTTACCTGAAACCTGGCTTAAGGAAACTGGAATTCTGCCAGACAGCTACCCCCGACAGGAGTGGGGGCTTGCCCAACAAATGCATTCCCAGGCCTGGCTGCATTCTGTTGCTCCTGCCAAAAGGAGGTCACACACTCTCTGATTAAATTACCAGGGGATTGCAAGAAACTAAAGAAAGGGCCCAGGCAGATGGTTTATTAGGGTGGTCGTAAATGGCTTCCATTTGAACAATGCCCTGCCTTGACTCAGGCAGATGGTTTATTGGGGGACCGTAAAACAGCTTCCTCTTGGCAGAAGCTGGCAGGGGCAGGGTCTCTGAGCTTGGCAGAAACTGGATAAACTGGTTTCTATACCATGTGACCTGAAAAGACACACCCCTGTTGGCCAGAATATGATTCTAAGAAAGATGTATAACTCACAGTGCGGACTTGTCAAAATTATTTAAATTATACCATAATTCTTGTGATTTTTCGGTGCACGTTTTAAGACGCGTTGGGAATTTGTGTGATGCTCTGGGGCAAAACCCCGCTATTTATTGACACCACAGACTCTGTGTTTAAGCTAGAGACATGGGAATTTACTGAAGTATTTATGGACAGGCCGTGTATATGTGTATAATTTTTAATGAAAAACCAATGTTGCAAAACCAGTTAAAAAATGCAAAATGTTGCCAGTTCTGAATGCGAGCTCTTAGAAACATCAGAGTTTGAACAGAGTATACCTCATGTGATCCGGGATGGGTGCATGTAATTTCAAACCACTGTGTATCTATGAAATATGTCTTTAGGTCAAATATAGATTTGTGTGTAATTTGACAGGGGAGTGTCCTTTCTGCAAGCCATTAAATGACATCATTCTGACACACAATCCTGTTCTCCAGTGAGAACGCAAAGAATTCTCTAACCTATCAGAACTCTGAAGGGGTTGGGCCTAGAAAGCTATCCTCTCCACCCACTTTCAAAACACATAAAAAGAGACTGCTGGGACAGGTAGAGACATTCATTTCCATTTGCTGCGGAGCATGCTGACCGACGACTTCACATCCAGAGATCCAGAATTCAAATCCATCAATCTCCAGAACCTGTAGCAGTACCCAGAAAGCAGTGTTACATCCAGAATCCAGCGAGGCTAGACCAGCAGAGCAGAGACCAGACGCTGTGCGCAGAGACCGTCCCGGGCAAAACCAGAACCGAAGCCATCTTGACCCGATCCGTGAGACCTAGACCTTCCAAATACATTGTGAGTACAGCTAGGACGGTGTGAAACCGATCTCTTAGTTAAAATAATCTAATCCAAACTATTTTAATCTAACCAGAACTGCCTCCTAGAAGTTGTCACTTGTCATTTTGTAAAGTAGAACTGTCACCTGTCATTTTCTAGCTGCAAGCTGTAACCTGTCGCTTTGAACTTTTAAAATTTTAAATCCGAAAAACTATCTTTATTTAATCGTCCGTATCTCTGGAACCGTTTGGGCTAGGAACTTGGTTTAACTTTCCTCTGAAAGCTTACTCCTTATACTTTTGCTGTAATCGTGATTCACGCATTCGCAAATTTTGCCGCGATTTGCGATTTGGCCCGATTTCTTTACTTGTAAAAAGATAGCTGCTTTTGCCTGAACTGCTAAATTTCGTTTGCCTCTTAAGAACCATCCCTGAATCATTGCTAGAGTGAGCCTGAACTAATATTAACTAGATACCACTCACCCTGAACCTCCTGAAGGGAATTAAAAGTATTTTCAGCATATTTTCGCTGCATTGTCACCATATTCAAAGCATTTTGCCTGTGTTTCAAAACTCCTATTGTTGTATAAGCTTGCTGGGGTGAACTGAATTACATTTGATTGCATTTCTAAGAACTGTGTGCTCTCCTCTTCATTTCCTTACATTGCATAAGGGGGGGGAGTGGATTGCCAGAGAAAAGTTTTGTTGAAATCATATTGAGTATTTTCTGTATTGCATTTTCATTCAACATTGCATCCATCTGAAACTAGATAAAGCATTCTCTACCACCTTATTCTTCTGTTCCTATTCCCAAGCGTGCTACCTCATCCTTTATACTACTCCTGGGTAATCAAATCAGTTTATTAGTAGAACATTACCCATTGTTGTTAACTGCTCATGTTCTGAAGTGTGATATTAATTATTAATTTATTATAAAGTGTGATATATATATATTGTTTACATTCTCAAATAAACCGTTTAAACTTGGAAAACAGAACTACTTCTTGGCTCAGTGGGGTCGGGGGGGTTCCAAGAGAGGGGTGTTATATAGGGGTAGTCATCCAGAACTCATGAACTGGACATAAAGATATATCAATAAGGGTTTCCATTCAGTATCCCAGACTAGGCATTGACTTAGCTGTAGTGCTGGATTGAATCCTCTTACAGTGGGTGCACATTCGGGAAGCTCATATGGACAGTATTGAATAATGTCTCTGTTTCTTTTATTTGGAGCATGGCATAGACATCATTGATTCTGGTGGCAGGACCTTTCAGAGAGAAGTAAACAGGGTCTCATCTGGCAATCCACCTAGCTGAGGTATGGCTAAGGTAAAAATGCATATTGGGCAGTTTCCTGCCCAAAGTCAATCAAATATTGAGATCCCGCAATAAGCACTTCCTGGTGAGCCATCTTCTGTGCTCATGTTTTAATCTCTTTTTGAAAAAAGCTTTAATAATCACTTGTTCCGTCTGCAGTGATCTGACATGAAATTAGAAAATCGCAAATACTGTAATTTAAGTAGGGGTCCTACCTGGAGTTCCAGATGACATGATGTATCCATTATGGGGTCCCCCAGCTCTGCCTCTTGAATCCCCTTGAGAACTGGGATTAGTCCCTGTAGTCATCATGCCTACCTTTGTACCTAGGAACTGGCCACTACATGAGGTGCCACTCTACAAATCTTATATGACTCTTTGGGCTCCCAGACCCAATCAACATACGGTCGACAAATAATAATAATTTAAAAGTCTGCTAGTTTTAGATGAAAGTTGTAACAGATGCACTTGAAGAATGACACAGAGTAAGTAAATGAGCAGTATATTTTAATGTAAGTGAGTCACTTCCCTGGCATATTCATGCGACATGACAGTTACTACAAGAACGATTAGGCCGTAACAAAGGCCCATTAAAAAGAGCAAGGAGATTACATAGATTGTAATCATTTAGTTTATTAACAGGGTTGTCATTGAATTTAAAACAATTGAAAAGAACACATGCATCACTTTTTACACTACATGCCCAGTTTCTAAATGCAGAGCATCAAAGACCCATCTGTAGTCACATCAAGGAACAATGCAAAGTTAACAGCTTCCTTCCTTGTGGTGATGAACTGCACATTTCTTCCAACAACCTACTCGCTCACTGTGGTCTTCATGCTTTGGCCATCATGCCAACCAAAATAAAAACATATCTGTTTCTTCTTTCTCTCGAACTGGCATATGTAATTTCTGAATTTCAAAATTGCGACAGTACTTTAGAGTATGTTTTATAATCTTTGGCCTAGTAATGAATATCCAAGGTTGTAAATTATATGTTAGCCGATTTACCCATAGCAGACGTGATTTCGGTGAAATCAGTGGGAAAGAAAGCCGGAATTCGATTTTAGCTCAGAGGCCTGTTGGCATCAGGGAGTATGGCTACTTCCACAATTTTCATTTGAAAAAACATACAGAACACCCAAGCAGTAAATCTTCTGGTGCTAATGTCCTGCTGTTTGCTATTTGTTACACAATCATTGTACGAATCTCTAAACCTGTGCAGCCATTGTAATGCATTTGCTCACTTTACAGAACATGGCAGTGTTGGGAAGTGTGGGCGATCCTCCCAAGCTCCCAAGATGTTCAATGGAGGCAAAGACCTCAACGTGTGCTGTAGATGCTTGGGCAGGTTATAGGAGGGGGATGTTGGTAAGAACTGGGTTCATTGGAGTTAGTGCCTGTGTGGGCATAGGGTGTATTCTGAGCAAGACGCCATCTTAGAAAGAGTAGCCATATTGAAATCAGAGCCTAACGCTGCGTTGCAACCATGACAGCAGGCCCAGGTATCATGGGCAGCGGTGAGAAAAGGCCAGAGCCGAAGAGATTCATAAATCTTCCATTGTCTCATTCTGCCAGCATTCTTATCCCAGGAGGAATGTGTCCTGAAAGGACATGAGGGGGCTGTGAGCTCCCCGTGAAAAGGTATCCCGTGACAAGGAGTGCACAAGCCTTCAACCTTCCCCAGTCCCAGCTTCCCTGGTCAGCTGCAGCCTGGGCAGTGGTCAATCCTTGTCACCAATATTATAATCCAATGAGTTCAGGATAGGCTTCAGCTCTGTTCTCTGGTCAGGCACATAACACACAACACATTCCAACATGTACATTCTTGGGGCTCCAGGTTCCCATGGCATTCAATGGCAGTGTTCCATTTGCAATGGTGTTACATGACAGTCACTTTGGTCCAACATGAACTACATGCAAGATGAACTATTTACAATATAACAGTATTCCTACACATTATCGTGCTGTATTTAGTGCATGCGGTATTTTCCCTGTACTGCATAAAGAAAATGTTGCCTACAACTCCTACTTGTTAGGTGGATAGTAAAACCACGCAGTTTTTTAAAGATTCATTTTACAGTTTATTTATTTATTTACTTTGTACATTTATACGAAGCGCATCAAGTCCATGGGCATCTAGGCATTAGTTGCAGAGGAAGAAGAGGAGAGGGGGAGTTAACGCTACACTCATATATATTGTTTATATATTGTTTATATAAACAATATATAAATATTGTTTTGTTAAAAGTATTTATGAATTGTTTTAACATATCATTACTTGTAATGTGGCATGATGCCACTTTGGATGGCACTGAAACTGTTCCACACACACCTTGTTCGATGATGGCAATGATGATCATGTTGAAGAAGAAAATGGTTTTGATTTATATGTTAATGAAGTTCCTGTTTAAAAAGACATTTTCTACCCAAAAGTTATGAGTTGTTTTGTAAAGGACATGCACATACTAAAATCGCTACACGTCACCTTTTGGATTTCACTGGAGATGAAGTTCTGCATAACTAGCAGAGCCCTCTCCATTAGCAGTGACAGCACCAGTATCAGCATCCGGAGAGCAATTTCATACGTGTGCACATAATTGCATCATTTTGTTTGACATTTCTGCACTGTTGCACAGTAGAACCGTTTATAAATAAACGTGCATTATTATCTAATAGACAATCTTTTGATGACAAAAGTATGCACATCTCAGCTTATCTAATTTGGAAATGTGCCGATATAGCTCGGGCTTTAGAGGTCTGGGATGCGAGAAGATGTGCCCCTATGGGGCTCATATGAGTTCTCCGGTCCAGGAAAAATGCTGGATAAAATGCTGGTAATTCGGGCGCTGGAATTTTTTCTGGACCGAGGAAACACAAGTTTGAACGTATGGGCAGTGATATACCAGCAGTCCTGACCTGTAGGGAGTTCAGGCCCATGCCCCCAAATATATGCCGGAATCACACCGGCACCGGTACTACCGGTGCCAGTATTTACGGCAATCCCATCCCATGGAATCCTATGGGCCTCCATGGAATGGCAACTTAACAGCATCTCTGCCGCCTGTAATATCCCAGTAATACCGAGATAACAGCCAGCAGAAACAGTAAGGCAGTTTTGCCAGTATTCCGCTGGAATTACCAGCGCTATGACAACAACACTGTAATGAGGACCTATGACTTGAACTTCTCTGTCAAATCTAATCATGATAAGCTCATTTAATTTTTGCATGAAACTAAACCAGAAGTAAAGTAAAACAAGTGTGATATATTCTGTAGCCACAAGGGTACGCTTGCAGCACCACCACAGATTCTGGGCTATTGAAATGTATGTTGTATCCTAACGTGGCAACGCAACCTTAAGTAATGAGCGTCCTTAAGGGAAAGGACACAGAGACACGGGGGAAATAGGAGCAAAGGGAGGAGTAAGAAGGGAAACAAGAGTTCATGTAGAGAGAAAATCAAGAGAAGATAACAAGACTGTGGCTCTGTGTTTTTTTGGGGTGAACGACAAACAAGAGGTAGGCCATGAGGAAAAGGCAAGGTATCCAACCTCGAGCTGTTCCTACACAGACCAGAAGAAACTATAAGATGGCCGTCTGCCGTATTATACAAAGGAAACCATTCCATAGAGAGAGAAGATACGGAGATCCACCGCACTCTAAATTGGCGGCACTACATAGAAAGGATAGAATGTTAAGACACCAGTCCTCCACACTATACAAAGGAAACTGCTAACAGAGGTGAGATGGCAGCACGGCCCAGGAAGAAAATATAAATTTGTATGAGACTCAGAAGGGGATCAGTCAGAAAGGCTGTTCGCCCACATTGAGGAATAGGACGGAGACCACCACCTCCCTGGGGAAACATTGCACTCTGTCCCGCCGAAGCATACCAGGATTCAACTGTAGAAATGGATGCACCACTCCAACACACTATATGCTAGGAACAGCTCCGACAGTACCGAAGCATGTTAACAGAAAAGAAACAATGGGACGGAAGACTGTCCTGCACAAAAGTAGACAGTGAACAAGAGAAATTTTAAAGAGGTCGCTGCGGACGGCCAATACAGATCCAGGGGAGTAATTCACACTGTCCGCCATCACGAGACAGCCACTGTACTGGACTCGCAGAGTAATAAAGGAAAGGGCACAGATCCCGGGTGCATGCCAAGACGCCCACGGAATGCAACTACACAACTAGAAAGAACGGGAGAAGGCAGATACCACCCATCCACTGATCACACAAAAGGATAAGAAGGAGAGGAAATAAAAGGATTACCAGAACAAGAGCACTATGGGACACCAGGGGACAAACATGGAAAGGAAAGAGGTGAGAGAAGAGGTGAACCAAACCATTTATGCATCCATTATTCCTGAGAAGACGCTAACCATTTCAACTTCAGCCGCAACATGACAGGAGCCCTGGGTGGGAAGAGTGGCTGGAGGAGGTCGACGAGTTTGTAAAGGCAATAGGAGACAACAAATCACCAGTACTCCTGAATATATTTACTAATTTAACAGGGAAAGAGATCAAACGAATGTCACCACAAGAGAAAACAACAGCTGGCTATCACTGCCCTAAATATGTAACCGAACAGAGACTTTGAAAGGTATGCTTTCAACAAATTCATCCAGCTACGCCCCAAATCGTTGGAGGAGTGTGTCACCAGACTACAGAAGAAGATAGCATACTGCGAGTTCACCAAGTTCTCAGACGAGGAAGCATTACGGCTATGGGTAATAGAGGGTTGCTCATCATCCGTACTGGGACAGCACCTCTTAAAGAGACCCCCCCCCCACTCGAAGGAGTGCTTGAACGGCATGTGTCCTAGAAAGAGTGGAGACACAAACAACGTAGATGGAAAGACCAAAAGGTAGCGAAAAGATTGCCGCCATGCAAGCTGAACAATACAGAACGTTACAAGGTAACGAGGACAATATGGCAGAGTTGTAACACCACAACAATACGCACACTGACAACACCAGGTTGGACGCCTGTACTACAGGTGCAGCCTGTCATTTCCCAATAGGGAACCGTGGCCAGCAATAGGACGACAGTGCACCTGGTGCGGTAGAGAAGATCACCTCCAAGCAGTCTGTAGAGAAGTAAGACCCCATCCATCAGGATCTACTACACCCCGACAATGAGGAATGATCGGGGCTCTAGAGGATGTCCACCTAAGAGGGTTTGAAATGCAAGACGAACATTTGGAGAGATACGGTTGTGCTGGTGAGGAAGAAGAATGGCACTAAGGGCCAGTCACTCCGGAGAGGACCAGTGACTGGAAGAACACATGAGAAACACGTTTGGCGATAGGCCGAGGGTAGGTGTTGCATCCTAAATCGGCAACACGACCTTAAGGAAAGAATGTTCTTAAGGGAAAGGATGCAGAGACACAGGGCAAATGGGAGAAAAAGGTAGGAGCGAGAAAGGAAACAGGTGGTTGATGTAAAGGGAAAATAAAGACTGTGGCTCTGTGTTTTTGTGGGGTGAAAGACAAACAGGAGGTAGGCCAAGAGTAAAAGTGAACGTACACAGCCTCGTTGATCAGGCCAACTTAGAGCCGAACAATGCATACCTGTCGACTCGCCTTCATTTTGGAGGGTGTCGCCCACAACGGGTAAATCGCGTCATCTCAACAAGCTCAACACCTTCAGTCGAATCAGTGGGATCCCCTTGCCTGTTATGAATGCACACCTTGCCCCACCCCCATTACTCAGGTCAATTCCTTACCCTAGGAAGGTGGCTTACCAGAGCATATGTTTCCATTGCCCGCACTGGGCGAAACCAGCATGTCTCAGCCAAACCCATGAGTTGTGAGGCCAGGGGGGAAGGGGACCTCCACTGGGAGCGCAAGCAACAGCAAACAGACCTCATATTCCAGATTGACCCATTTCAACCTTGCTAGTCTGTGGCCCGCCAGGCCTTATTGAAATGGCTGTGATAAAAAAAGGGACTACTCTGCCATGCATCCTGCCCACTTTAGTGTGGTTGGATTACTTTTTACCTATCACTTATAATTAAACTAATAAACCTTTACATACATGTAAGGTAATTGTTAGGTAATATAGCCCCACAAGAAAGGCCATTTGAGTATGCTATTTTATTTGCACATACAGCAAATAGCGGCAAAATAATGAATAGTCGTTTCCAATTCATGATAATACTTTTGTGCAACGTTTTTGCACAACAAAATGCTGCCATATTTGTTGGCTTATGTTTGGTATTTGATTCCTCATGACGAGTTTAGCAGTATCTCCCAGGGAAATACTGTTGAGAAGGTGTAAGGTCACCACATTCAGTAATGGGAAGGTTCCAGGTGTTTCAGAATCAATTGGGTGCCTGTACTATTAATACACGGGTAATAGTGTAATACTGTGTGTGGTAATACTTTTGTGCACTAGAAATGTCCAGTTCTTACCATTAAAAGCCTATCTATGCAGACCTTTGACGTCCAATTGCCAGTTATTTACAGCATTGTCAATAATACGGCTACTTGGGCTAGCAGTGGAGGTTCCAATATGCCCAGCATTGCCAAATTCCCTTACGCCATCCTAGCTCGGTAAGGTCAAATGTTATTCCCCAGTTACTACTGCAGAGCAAGATTCCAGAATGGTAACAATGACCATGTTGGACATTACACAGCAATGCAGGATTCTACAATGAATAAGACCAGAGTTTATTGAGGGACATCACTCGACAGCTCAATACTATGTTATGGACAGTTAATACTGAATGGGTGACCACATTCCGCGACATACATTGGACATACATTGGTCACACCAGTTACAGGTACTGTCATGCCAAGATATCACGTCGAGGCACTTATGTCCAGTTTTCAGAGTGTTGCCAGATTCCATATTGCCCACATAGAACAGCAGTGTGAGGTTAAACCAGTGTGCCTAGGTGCCATTATGCCCAGTTAACACAGCAGTGCCTGGTTCAAGTATTCCCAGTTAGCACACCGACTTTGGATTCCCTATTATGACATTAAGGTTGGATTCCATTATTGCCAGAGGGCATAGCAAGGCCAAATTTCGTTATGCCCAATCTGTGCAGTACAATTACGTTTCATAGGCCCCATTACCACACTAAAACCGGTTTCCATTGATCCTAAGTAGTAAAGCAGTAGAGCAATGTATCATGTTCAGTTAGCACCTCAATGGCAGATTCCATTATGCCCATTTTGCACATTGGGGCACAATTCCTTTATGCCCATTTACCGTAGTAAGGCCAAATTCTACTTGCCGAGTTAGCATATTCTGCCCAGATTGTGTTATGCTCAGTTGGCATAGTAATGTCAGATAGATGTTTTCCCTGGTATCCTAAAGCAACCCCATTTGGAAAAGCAAGGTCAGATACAATAGGTTGTGCTATCACAAGGAGGGCAGATTTCAGTATTTCCAGTTATTACAATAAGGACAGACTCCAGTATGCCAGCTCTCACAGTAAAGGCTCATTCATACATGTCTAGGAGGAAGAGTAAAGTCGGATTCCAATAGGCCCAGCTGTAACAGTAGGTGATGACATCTGTATGCTGAGTTAGATCCCTTACGTCATATTCCTATCTAGCACATTAAGGGCATATTTCTGTATTACCAGCTATTATCGTAAGGACAGATACTAGAATGCCCCATTAGCACAGATTATATAAGGCAAACTAACATAGTAAAGGCAGAGTCCAACATGCAAGTTACCATAGTAAGGGCAGATGTATGCATGATAAACAAAAACATTAGGGTCAACCTCCAAAATGCCAGTTTAAACGCTTTGAGCCCATTTCCCTATGCCCTATTAGCCCAGTAAAGGGAGATTCCATTTGGCGAAGTTAGCACAGAAATGCCATCATTCATATGATCAGTTAGCATAGTGAGGCAAAATTCCACTATGTCGATTTAGCATATTGAGTCCAGATCCCATTGTAATCAGTTTACGCAGTCAGGACAGATTCCAGAACACCAATTAACACAGTAACGTAACATTTCAATATGGATTATTATTATTATTATTATTATTATTATTATTATTATTATTATTATTATTATTATTAGTAGTATTATTATTATTAGTATTATTAATAATAACATGATTACATTGTTTTATGGTCAGAGTCTATCTTGGGAGCAATGGAGCAATGTACAGCTCATAGAGCAATGCATTAGTAGCAAGACTTTAACAGGTGATAAAGTAAAGATTGGTAATAATTATCACAGTACAATATACGGATGGTGAGTGCACAAGGTAAGGTAGCCGGAAAAGACCGAAGTTCAGTCTTTTCTTAGTAACCACAATCTCCACTCTATCCAGAACCTACCTACCCACACCGGGGGAACTCTTTGGATCTCTTAGTCATATCAAGTTCTCGCTCAGCCACTACTACTACTGTCACACCATCCCGTTGTAATCACTCCATTGTTTCCATCACCATCTCCTTTCCACTCTCTGCCCTTTCCGTACTACATGCCTCACCTATTACTAAAATGAATTGTAAACCTTCCACCATGCCTCTCGTTCTCTTGGATCTACAGTTTTCAGTCTCCTCCTTCACACTGCAGGCCTCTTTCACTAACACTACTTTCCCTAGCTTCTAATCCCTACTATATGACTGACTTATTCTCTGCTTACTTCCCACTGCTAACGTTCACCCCTAAGTCTCAGTGTCCTCAACCATGGATCACCCCATTCATACACTGTCTCTGCACAGACATGCATTGGCTGCAGCGCAAATTGAGGCATACCCACTAGCATGAGGCCTGCAACTCTTCCTCTCTGCCCTGAACTCTCTCATGCCCTCTCTTGATAGAGCCCTCATTGGCTCTCACCCCAACCATTCTCACCAGCTACAGGACACGCTACACTCACTCCTTGCTCCTCCTAAACCTATTACTATCAACTCCACTCTCACAGCTAATGGCCTAGCTGAATACTTTGCTGCAAAAATATCCAAAATTAGAGACTCTCTCCTGTCCTTCCTCACACTACCTCCTCCAATATTACACACTCTGCCTACACTACCACCATGCTCTGCCTCTATGCCCCACTTTAGTCACATGAATAGTGAAGTGTTCCCATCTCTACTGATGAAGACTAACCCCTGTCGGAAGAGGTATCTTCTCTCTTACTTTTGCTAAGTGTATTATTTCACCTCAATCACGGTCAATCAGACCTAGCACTGCATGTACTCCTGGACACAAAAGGGACAGGCTCCAGAAACAATAATAACCACTGAACATTTTTCCGTTACGCACTTTATATAGGTAATCATCAGCTTGTATCAAGAAATCTTGTCGTATCACTTCTTGTACAGAGGCACTAACACATGAAAACAGCAAATATAAAGCACATGTGCAAATCAACCTTTACTTTGGAACGATATTCACAGCACACATGATTTGTTACAACCCTAAGCGACCCTCCCCTGCATTCATGTGTTATTACACTGATATAAAAACATTTGGGTTACAACCTTCTGTGATCCTCCTTTCCTCACTTATCATTGGATGGCTTGTTATACCAAAAAAAACCTGCACCAAAGGGACAAACTTCATCTTACTTCATTAACCTTTTGGTACTGTAAAAGCTAAGGAAGTATTGCTTTGTGTCCAATCCGACATCTTTCCAATCTTTCTGCAAGAGGGATTCTACGTATTTAATTATCTATTTATACTCACCATCCAAATGATTTCTTTTCCTGCAGCTAGGCTTGCCTCAGTGTCCCTGATTGGGACCCCAACCTTCCCCAGCCACAGTCTCTATTGAAATCCTTAGACATCTGCTAGCCCGCACTGACTCTCACGCAGATACCAGTCTCAAGCGAGTCCCAGGCAGAAGGCCCTTCAGTTAGGATTACACAGAGAGCCCTTCCGCCAAGTATTGCCTCCTGACACAGATCGCCTTTGCCATTTTTTCTTCCTTTACGCCCCTATTTAAACCCTCTTCATTCATCGCCGCCCACACTTTATTCTTCTGTCAGTTTTATTGACCATTTCGCAACTTGCCTCATAATGTCACCTCTGCCCACGTCACGTGCCAGAAACATCCAGCACCTACCATGACCCCTTGTGACCTTTGAGCAGCATTCCATTTAGTGCAATGTCCTAATAACGTTGCACTTCACTTCGACCAATTTCCTTCCTTCCCTCCTGTTTGTACATGAACAATGAGTGTTTCTTTCAAGGCCTATCTTGCTTCTGTTACATTGTTCTGGACACTCTTTAGCTTTCCTCATTCAGCACTGCTGATAAGCATTTAATTTTGCTTGATTTTCTGAATCAAACTATGTTCGTGCACCTGTGGATATGCTACTATTTGCCTGGCCTAAGTGAAACTAACCCACTCTATGCACCCCCCAATTCTCAGTGTTAAGTTGAAATGTTAAAGCTTACACTGCCCCAAATTCTTTAGCTCATAAGTTCTCTAACACCCCTCTGCCTCCTTGGCAAGTCAAGCCTAGTGCCACTTTAGTGGCCTCTCACCTTGCTGAACTCTTCATCCTGTCCTTTGACTCTGCTTGCTTTCCCTCTATTTTCCAAATGGAAACAGTTATCCATCTCCTAAAAAAGCAAGGTGCTGACCTGAACCTACCGGCTAACTTTTGTCCTTTGTCTCTCCTTCCGCACTACTGTAAAGTACTCAAAAAAAGGGTAGTGTTCAACCGTCTTGCAAATTTCTTAGACATGTTGAATACCAAGTCTACCCCTTTGTTTTTTCTGGGCGCAGGGGGTGTTCAAACATGGATTTGTAACATCTGAAACTTAACAATAAAGCACACACTACCCTCTCCTCCTGGTCATTTTCTTAAATTCCATAATGGTCTAACTCGTGAACTTTACAGCTTTTTGTAATCTTATTGCTGTATATAGAAAGCTTCAGACTGTTTTTCCATTTTAATTCAATCGTACAAATTGTGTGCATAAAACGGCGGTTAGTAAACAGTGCTTCGTTTTGAATGATACAACATCTACGCTTATAGCTTTCTATGGCAAGCCTTTGTAAGGAGTATGACATTTTCAACTATTAACTTTACATATTTTTGTGGACATGAGGTAAATTGTTCGTTGTAATGTCTCCATTTCTTTACCGAACACTCTCATTGCATTTCATATATAACATCATATCTTACAATGAAGAGGGATGGGGAATGCTGCCACCACCCCCTTCCTACTAAATTCATGACAAGAAAGAAGGCCAGTAAACACTGCAATCACCCATTCTATTTGGACGAATTCGCATGAGTGACAAGTACGTCGAAAGTTATCCCCTCAACCAGCCATACAGACCAGGTGCTGTACAGATCTATCCCTGAATGGACGAAGAGCCACAGGCCATGATCACGGACACCTCTATTAACAGTCTGGACTAAACACCAAAAAGCCATATTGCTGACATCATTAGAGACACCACGACATAGCAGCTTTAGACATGAAGCACACATGCCATCCGCTGCACTTCGGGACACAAACATACACTTGAATGGATGAAGAACATGTACAGTTCTATTGTTAGAGGACAGACACATACACATACTGTCGTTTGATTTTATTATTTTTGCCATTAGCCAAACGCAGCAATGCTGAAACCGCAAGGCAAGCGATCCTGAGCAAAGCTTGCAGATACTTAAATGCGAATAACCCTATGGAACTGCAAAATCACCTATGAGACCTGACAGAGCCAAGTGTGACTAACCTATGGAGAATATAGTGTAACATAGACAATGTAGAAACCGCACAATAAAAAGGAATTGCACTACGGGAGATGAATGCAATAAAAATGCAACTAAAGCAATTGCAAAATTCAAACAAAGAGGATACACAGAAAAACAACTGGAAAAGATATATCAAAAAACCACAAGAAGAACAAGAGCGGATCTATTACAAAACAAGGACAAATCAGAGGATACACAACAACCTAATAAAGTAAGATTTATAACAACATACAGCACCAACAATCAAACTATTAACAAAATTCTTTTAAAAGAAATGGAATATACTACAAGTAGACACAGATATGCTAGACATTTTGGAAAATAAACCCAGTATCACCCTTCGCAAAAGCAAAAATCTCAAACAAATTTTAAGTCCATCTTTCCTTTCCTACAAGAAATCCAAACAACACGACAAACAATCTATGTGGCTTCAACTACCCATCAGAGGTAACTATAAATGTGGACAGTGCCACATGTGTCAATATATAATCAATGCAAAACAGAGTTTCACTAAACCAAATTTAAAATCTAAATTGGAGACCACATCAGGGCAATAAACTATCAAGATCCAAGATCACCAATAGCAATGCCCTTCCAAGCATCACAATTTCAGCAAGAAATTAAAGATATCAAATGGTATGGAATTGAAAGATTGTTGTCTCCACCAAGAGGAGGAAATATGGAAATTGCATTAAGAAAACATGAGGCATACTGGATATGCTCCATGGACACCCACCACTCAGGCCTAAATATAGACCCGGAGATGCATCACATCCTATTAGAAAACAAAATCCCAATCAAGTAACCACATAGCCTAACAACATCTACAACAATGTTCCCAACTTAAAATGGTGGCTAACGAATGTGACGCATGATGTCATTACGCATAATTCCAAAAACGTCATTACGCGATATACAATACACGATTGCCCCAAACAACTCACGGCAATCGGACCATGCAATACCATCAGGGAACTAAGAGATAGGAAACGAAGTAAGATCATTTTCAAATTACCTTTATGACCAAACTAGCAGTATTGTCTAGATGAATATAAATGGCAAATGTAATGTTACGCATCTGCAACGTAAATTCTGTATCTCTTAAATATCAAAACAACGCTGTGTATATAAGAAGCAATATTCAAAACTGCTACTATAGGATACTGAAAAGCCATTACGGCTCATAACAAAAAAAAGCACAGATAACAGACGTTCAGTGAGTATACCCCTTTTAAGACAATCAAAATACCTATAATTTTCCCACAAGGCTAACAATGACCAGAATTGGTTTCTTTTCTTTCAGGTGAATAAGTAACATAATCCTACAAGAAATAAAGATAATATCTGAATGTTATCCCAATTTGGAACATACACAGATTATAACGTGACCATTAACTACACCCCCTGAAGAACCGTCATACCAAAGATGGGGAAACACATGTCGGGGAAAGGGGAAAGCAATCACGTACAAGTGAATGAAACTTGGATAATCATTTTTGTTTTGGAGTGAATATAACAGCATTTTAAATGAAGATGTACCTATACTCATATTCACATTAAATGAAGCCAATTCAAGTGAACATGAGGCAAGGGGAAAGCAATTATGCACAAGTCAATGAAACATGGAAAATAATTTAGTTTGGAATAAATACAACAGCAGTTGAATTAAGATAAACCTGTCCTCAAGTCTATATTGAATGAAGTCAATTTAACATAAATTATGTCAGTCGAATGAAGATAATTCAACTTAACAGAAAAAATAAATTCAGAGGTGAATTAAAAGTCTGTGCAATTTGTAATTATTCGAGTGAATCAAGAATCAACAAGATCACTCAATCCAACAAAGGAGTGTGTAAGCGCAAATAAACAGTCTCAACAATCCCTAACCTATAGAGAAACTGCATTACAATGGTTTAGGAAAATGACAGCAGGCCCCAGGCATATGAGCAAGAGACGAGCTGAGCTGATTCAGACTGGACAGTGAGCAGTCGGAAGACAAGAGATGCAGAAGACATTCCAATCCCTCAACGGCAAGGGACTAGCTGCAGAAAATACGAATAAATCCGCATAATTCAATGCTGCAAAACTCTAATTCGTGGTCGCTGAACACATAATGCGGCCAAAGCAGAAAATGGACAGTGATTCGCTGTGGGAAAGGAGAGCTGATCGCAGTCAGCCAGACACAGATTGAAACAAGTATGCAGCAGTATGTCAGAAGTGTTGCGCCGGACAGGAGAGCATTCTCATAAGGCAAGGTAGTGCCCAAAAGCTACAATGCAGACACATAGTCAGTCTCATCACCTTGAAAAAGTACACAGTGGGCTGAGAACCTTCTTGGGTCCCAGGCCTGGGGACGTCAGCTCTAGCCAACCACAGTTTAGTATGCTAGGGGTGGGTAGCAACAGGCAAGAACCATTGGTAAGTCCATCACACTGCAACAATGTTATAGATGTAGACTTCGGGGATGGAACAGGCCAGCCACCTAACATGCAAGGGCCAGTAGAATAATATGTATAGTGTCCTATAAAAGTGATAGAGTACTCAAGACCCAATCACCAGACACAATAGGTTTTCTGGAAAAGGGCCCAGGTTGTGACGAAATGCTGATGACATCTGACAGTAAAATTGCCATTGCATGGCTTCCAGGGATTATAGGGAAAGTGTGGTGAGTCCCAAATGAGTATCTATTCAGGCCTGAGCCACCATTGGGCGAGCCAGAAGTAACTATAGTGTCAATAGAAATAGAGGCAGTGGTTGCAAGAGCAAATTGGACAGCAGTACATAGGACAGACAACACAGGGAGAGCGTGGAGACAGTTATTGCAGTGGCAGAAGGGTGCAGGCTGACCACAGTGACAGATGAAGAACTATTCAGAGAAGAGAGACAGGAACTAGAGATGGTG
This sequence comes from Ambystoma mexicanum, assembly GCF_040938575.1. Classification (NCBI taxonomy): domain Eukaryota; kingdom Metazoa; phylum Chordata; class Amphibia; order Caudata; family Ambystomatidae; genus Ambystoma; species Ambystoma mexicanum. The sequence goes on along the minus strand of NC_090930.1, from coordinate 287,475,456 downwards.
TTCGAGATGAGTGTAACAATTGGTTGCAGATACACTACAGAGAAGTACCACAGAGAATGGCAATGGCGATGGAGGCGCCGCCCTCATTCTGGGAGGAGAACATGTTAAAGGTGCCCAGCACCCTATGGACCACAAGTCCCTATGATGTGGGCCACATTATGAGCATAGGGGGAGTGAAGATAAATCTGAAACCAGGAAAAATTCTACCAAGAGTCAAACAGTACCCCTAACCAAAGAAGCAGATGATGGCATTTATGAGACGATCACAGCTTGGATTGAGAGAGGCATTCTTGTACCATCAGAATCCCCATGTAACATGGCAGTGTACCCAGTGCGCAAGGCGAAGGGAGGGTCATGGCGTTTTATACAGGATCTAAGGCCTCTTGTAGAAGCAGAGTATCCTTTAGTTGCAAACCCAGCAGCTTCACAGTAATTGATTTGAAGAATGCGTTCTTCTCAGTACCATTACACCCAGACTAACAAGACTTGACCAGCTTTATGTATAGAAACCAGAAGTGGAAACATACTCCTCTTCCAGAGGGGTACTGCAAGTCACCATCTTTTTTAACAGAGTGATACAGATGGACCTGAGCAACATACAGATGGAAAACACAGTTTTGCATTACATAGACAACATTTTGATTTGCAGCAAGACAGAACATCAGTGTAGACAGGATTCAGTATACATGGTGACCATGCTAGCTGACAAGGGATACAAGGTGGACAAGGCAAAGTTGCAGTACTGTGAGAAGGAGTTGCTCTATATTGGACAGACAATATCCCAAAATGGCAGATAGATTACCCCAGAGAGAGCATAGACAATACGCAAAACACCTAAGCCCACGACAGTGAGGGAAATGCAACAGTTCATGGGGTTATGCAACTACTGCAGAGCATGGGTCTTTGACTATAGCACATACACATGCCACTATTTAGCGCCCTTAAGGAAGCACAAAAGTGAAACAAGATATTGACACGGACCACTGAGATGACTGAAGCATTGAATGAATTAAAGGAAGCAAAATGCACAGCACCAGGGTTAGGGATCCCAGATTACAAAACGGAATGCTTCCTGTTCTCACACAATGACAGTGTGGTGATGAAGGCAGTACTGCCACAAAAGACAAGCATGGGCCACAAGCCAATAGCCTACTACAGTGGGAAACTCAACCTAGTAATGATAGGACATTATCTGTGCGAAAAAGCCATGGCAGCTGCCGCCTTTGCAGTAGAGACGTCAGCAGCAGTAACAATGGGGTACACCACCACTCTTTAGGTTGAAAATGCCCTCTTTGCAATACTGCAGAAGCCAAAGAGCACACTGACAACACAAAGAGCATCAGGGTACACAGTTATACTATCAAATGTATGACTGAAGATAGTGAGATGCAGAGTTGTCAACCTAACAATATTTCTAGCAGACGTCCTGCAGGTAGGAGACTATGCACATGACTGCACAAAGAACATAAAGATGTTCACTGATACTCGCAAGGTAAAAGAGGATGTTCTTGATGGAAGACATGCTCTACATTGACGGGTCATCAACAATTGATCAGATGGGGTCAGACATACTGGGACTGCACTTGTAAGACTGAATGAAGGCGGGACTAGTGAGGTAGTGGCAAGTGCGCTGCTATCCCATTACTTAGCACAGGCAGAAGAACTAGTTGCCCTAATACTAGCACTGAAACATAGAGCAGAAAAGGAGTGACAGTGTACTTTGACTCCACATATGTGACATCCACAGTACACTCTGGACTGGAACGATGGCTCAGGAGAGGATTCAGGAAGGCGGACGGGACTCCAGTACGACATGCACTTTTATTGAGCAGGTTAATCGAAGTAATCACGTGGCCAGCACAGATAGCAATAGTGAAGTGCCAAGAACACACTAAAGGGGAAGATCCCATGTCAAGCTGGAACGAAGCAGCTGATTTTGAAGCAAAGTGCGCAGCATATTTTGGGCAGCTGTCGGAGCTAGGAGAAACCCCAAATATGCGAGGGTGCACCAGAAACATGGTATTGAAGGAAGGGTACAATGTATTGCCAGAAACACAGATTATGGAGTTGCAGGGAGCTGCGCCCATGGAGGGGGAGGATGGCCAAAAAGAGGATGCACTATGTCTCCGACAGTTGCCTTATGGCGACAGAATAACATAGGAAATATGGTCATACCACTAACATTACTGAAAACTGCATTAGCACAATTGCACTATCCAACACACATGGGGAAGGAGGTTATTGCTTACACGTATTGGAGAAACATGGTTCTGTCCTAACTTGGCGGAACACATGGCTGAATTTGTGAGCAACTGCTTGACATGCCAGCAGTTTACATCATGGCATACCTTGAGTTCTGAGAGGAGCCATACCAAGACCAGTAGGTCCATTCCTGCATTTACACGTGGAGTATGTCGACATGATACAAGTCTGCCAAGAGTAACGCTACATGATAGTGGTTGTATGCCCATTCTCCAGGTGGATTGAGGCAGGCCCTTGTTCACATGCTGACCGCCTTAGAGCGGCCAAGTTCCTAGTTAGGGAAGTGTTCCCAAGATGAGGCATTTGTGAGATTCTGCCATCTGACAATGGCCCTCACTTTGCCAATGAAATGTTTCAGCACATCACAGCATTGTTAGGCATTCAGCATAAGTTTTCCTGTGCGTACCACCTGCAAGCAAATGGGTTGTGTAAATGCCTGAAGGGCCTCCTGAAGGAGTCCATTGTAAAAACACAACAGAGCATGAAGAGAAACTGGCTACACTACCTACCTCTTGCATTGTTTGCATTGCGCAATAAGCCTGGGTTCGACCACCACTTAACGCCCCATGAGGTGGTGACGGGACAGCACATGCATCTCCCACTGGCTCCTCCCACAAGCACACTGAAAAACTGTGAGAATAATACAGATGTGTTAGGACAGGAAATGCATGACTACATTACTTCTTTGGTTGCTAGCGCTTCTTTTTTCTCTTGCCAGATACAGCAAAACCAGGGAGGCCCAAAAGACAGCAAAGAGAGCGCCTGGGACAAGACTGTGAACTTAAAAATCCTGTGAGTCTGGGGGACATGGTCCTCCTCAGGAACTTTGTGAGGTGCTGGAATGCATCAAGGTTCACCAATCCAACATCTTTGGACTGTTTGAGCTTAGTGCAGCTGGGACCCAGAGTAGCACCCTGGCATACCTCTTGTTTTGTTTGCACATCTAACTGTAGACTGGGGCTCCAGAGCGGCTGAACCTGGGCTATTCCTGCCTAACATTGGAGTACCATACTCATGGTAACTCCCTCCACCTCCCCAATGGGGGCTAACATTGAAAATGGGGGAGAGTTGGATCCTGGCTGGCTCTACACTACAGGTACCAGAATGTCCTGCTGCCACTTCATGGTACATACCAGAGGATTCAACCCTGCACACCTGCATTTATTCAGCCTCTCTGAAGATCGCTGAGGCATGAAAGCATGCTAGGAGGAGAACATCTTTGTACTGTTTGATTTTACTCAGCTGGGAGCCAGATTAGCTCCTGCCACCCCTTTTGCTTTGTTTGCACATCTAACTGAGGACTGGGGCTCCAGAGGGGCTGCACCTATGCTACTCTTGCCTAATGTTGGAGTGCCATGCTGATGTTAACTCCCTCCCCACTGAGAGCTAACATTGAAAATAGGGGAGAGTTGGATCCTGGCTGGCTGTACACTACAGGTACCAGAATTACCTGCTGCCACTGCCTGGAACATACTATAGAGGTTCAACCCTGCACACCTGCATTCAATCCGCCTCCCAGAAGATTCCTGAGGCATGAAAGCACTCTAGGAGGAGAACATCTTTGGACTGTTTGAGCTTACTGCAGCTGGGACCCAGAGTAGCACGCCTGCTGCCACCCCTTTTGTTTTGTTAGCACTCAAAGCATGTGCATGTGAAAATATAATCCTTCGTAGTTTGAAGAGGGTAATGAATTAGAGACAACACATCAATACAGTGAATTGAATTACAGTTCCCATTTTTTGTAGTACTGGATGTCCTCTGTGTTGCTTTGAAAGTCCGCAAGAATTGCCTTAAAAGCCTGAAAAACATGTGATTATTGTTTTAGTGTTTTAGTTAAGCTCGCTGTCTAAAATACTGTCTGAGTGCCTCATAAAACAATTGTTTGCACACTATACAAATCCTAGCGTTGCTCAACAGTGTGATGATGGATGGATATCATGGGTCAGAGGTGGGCAATTTTGTGCCACGTAAACCAGAAAAGCATGAAAGAACAGTCTAGGTGGGATCATCCACTCCGTCTCATGTTCAATTTTTGGGCACTCAACTTAACAACTCGATCAGTGGCCTGCTCTACAAAATAGGGTACCTCAAATCTTGAAACCAAAGCCTGACAAAAGTACATAAAAGAAAGCGTCTTCTGGATAAAGTAGTGGTTGCTTTAGTAGCTCAGTGTTAATTTCTGGTGTGTTGTCTTCCTCAGTCTCCTTCAACCCCTCCCACCGGGATTGAAGTTGTCGAGAGATAAAAGGGGCACTAGCCAACATCGAAGCAATGTAATAATTTCATCTCCTAAGACAACAGCAGAACTGTGGGCATCTGTCAGTGCTCTACTGGGAGGAACAAGTGGGAGTAGTATGCAACACACTGCCACCACCTCATGAACGGTTAAGTGGTGGTTGGATCCAAGATGATTGTACAATGCGAACAAAGCTAAGGACAGGAAATGACGCCATCCATTTTTAATGTGGCTTTGGTTTTGGCTGTTTTCTCTTTCAACAGACCATTGAGACACTCACAAATTCCATTTGCTTATGGGTGATACGCAGAGGAAAACCTGTGCTTAATCCCCAGTAGTGCTGTTATATGCTCAAAGGTATCATTTACAAAATGAGTTCCATTGTAAGACCGGAAGACCTTTCCACCCCCCATCATGTGAACACCTCTCTATCGAGGAAATTTGTGGCTCTGATGGCATTGGGGTGCAAACATGGACCAGCTTCGATCCACTGGGAAAAATGGCATACAACTATTTTCATGTAACATTAGCCTTGGCACACTTGAATAATTTCTACATAATCGAAGTGGAGATGTTGGAACGGCCCAATTGGGTGGGGTAATGCTCCTCATAATACACACAAATTATGGTCCTCGTTATACTGTTTACAGACAGTCTAATTTTTCCATAAATGCAGCTATATGCTTTGGCATATTTGGACAAAACCACTCTTCCCCAATGTGTGCGGCAAGTATGTCCCTACTTAAATGAGTAGGATGGTGCAATTGCATGAGTGCAATTTGCAACAATACTGCTGGAATCACTAGATTGCCTGTACTCTCTTTCCACCAGAATGCATCTGTAGGGGATATTGAACAACCCATCCTTATCCATAATTCCTTTTCTTCTAATGATTCCTTTCACTGAAACTCCATTGTTTGCGTTGCAAGTAGTGATCTATGCTCTTCCTTCAGTATAATATTGCGCAAGTGTTTCCGTGTGTTAGATGGAGTATCAAACTAATTTTTTCCTGCAAAATATGATGCACGCTTTGCATCTGAGTCTTAGGCTTTGTTGACACGGACGCCTAAATCCTCCACCTTCAGTTTTGCTTGGCACTTCACAACCACTATGGCTGATGGGAGTTGTAGCCTGTCTATGAGTCTACCCAATAGGGGCACGCACTCTGGTGTGACGTCAGCATGTGGGAAGTCCATCCTCTACCATTGTGACAGTCCAACGTGTACTGTAGATGTCACATATGCCAAATGGGAATACACTGTAATCTCCTTGTCTTTGCGTGCTTCTGATGCCATTATGAGAGCCACTAATTCTGCTGCCTGTGCTTAAAAATGTGAATGGAATTTCGTGCTTGGTACTACTTCGGCTGTTCTGTCTGATTTTATTTCCATCACTGCTGTCCCGGTATGTCTTTCTCCCATTGTCTGGTCCATAATTGATGACCCTTCAAAAAAAGTCTTTCTCCCCCTGAAATCAATCTCCTCCACTTTAGGAATGTTATCATATTGTTCCATATTCGTAGTACAGTCCTGTACATAGTCTCCTTCCTCCACTGGTTCAGTTATGAATGTCGCTGGGTTTACAATTCTGCATCTCACTATCTTTATCACCAGATTTGAAATTATCACTTTGTATCCAGATGCTCTCTGGGTATGTGCTTTTTGTGTTTACTGAAGATCGCAAAAAGGGCATGTTCCATGTAAAATGTGGTGCTGCACCCCATTTGGATACTCAACGACTTTTCTACCACAAATGCAGTGGCAGCTGAGGCTTGGTTGCAAGGGTAATATCCTCTCATTACTGGGTCCAAACGTCTACTATGATAGGGCATCAGTTTGTGTCCTAAGGTTGTCTTTTGTGTGGGCATCGCAGTCATCACTACACCATTGGAGTGTGAGAACAAATAGAATTCATCATTGCAGTTGGGGATCCCTTACACAGGATCTGTGCATATTGCTTTCTTCAGCTCCTTCAATGTTTCAGTCATTTCCATGATAGATTACCACCCCCCCTCTGTGCCTCATGAAGCGCTCTTAATAGGGTTCTTGTCTATATGCTGTAGTCAAATACCCAGGTTCTGTAATAATTATAGAGGCCTATGAATTGCTGCATCTCTCTCATGGTCTGTGGTGGCAGTGTTCTGAAGATAGCCTCCGCCCTTTCTGTGGTTGCCTTTCTGTGTTATCAGCTGTCTAATGTACAACACTTCCTTCTTACAATACAGTCATTTTGTCATGTCAGTAGCTGCACTGAGTCCTCTCAGCACCGCTCTTCTGACTTACTGTAGATCAGAATGTTATCTACGTACTGAATAACGGTACTATCCAAGTGTATGCTGCCTATGTCCATCTGAAGGACTCAATAGAAGATAGAGGGTGATTTGCAGGAACCCTGTGGTAATCTTGTGTGTTTCACTTCCGGTTTCTATATAGGATGGAAGTTAAGTCCTGTAACTCCTCATGGAGTGGTATAGAAAAGAAAGTGTTCTTCAGATCTATCATTGTGACATGGATAGCTTCCGGTGGAACACTAGATACATTTGTTGCTGGATTGGGAACTAATGGAAATTGTGCCTCAACAATTTGGTTCAAAGGACGTAAATCTTGGATTAAATGCCACAATCCCCATGTCGCCTTCTTCACCGGGTACGCAGTTTTATTACACTCTTACTCCGAAGGTACTAGAATGACTTGCTTCACTAAAGTGGCAATCGTCTCATAAATACCTTTGTCTGCCTACCTGTACAGGTGATATTGTCTTGCCCTTGGTAGAATAGCTCCTGGCTTGAGCTCTATTTTGACAGCTCATATCCCCTTTAACAAGCCCACATCATATGGACTTCTGGTCCATAGAACACTGGGTACTCGCGCCAAGTCTTCCTCGAGAAATGGTGGTGGTGCCTTTTTCAGCAACGCCATTCGCTGTGGTACCTCCCTGTAATGTATCTTCACCTAAAGTGTAATGCTCATGCAGAACATCGTCTTTTGATCTGAACAATCATCTTGAAACAGCTCCTCATCTGTCAAGTCAGTCAGTCTGTGCCCTTCTCCCACTGTGTGTACCATCCTCCATGCTCGTCCTGTGTCATCAGTCCCATGCAATACTACTCTCTCGTCCTTTACTATAACTGCCTCCAGTTCTATTGGTATCACTTGTCCTTCCATTTCATCTAGGGGAACCTCTGCTCTGAACAAGAAATCATTGGGTATACATAACAGTTAATCTTGTTTCACTGGAAGTCACGCTATCAGCACTTCCACTCCATATTGGAAAAGCTCAAGTTTCGCTGGCACCCCCCTCAGTACAGTCTGCCACAATATGCCTGAATGATGTCCCTCATATTCATGTTGTGAATTCCTGAAGTCACGCACACTATCCCCTGGTCAGTAGTTGAAATAGTCATGTTAAGTCGGCTTATCATGTCCCTACCAATTATGTTTACTGGTGTCTGCTGGGAATACAACAATAGCATAGTCAGGTCGCATTCCCCTATGGAAATCGGATGTTCATCAGTGAAAGGAACCAAATCTGTAGCCCCCCAGAGAATCCCTGAACATTCATGGCAATGTCTGACATCTCCCCTCCCTAATACAGGATCGAGTCACCCCCATATCTACGAGAAAAGAGAAAGTCTTGTCATCTATTGTCACCACCATATGTGGTTCCTCATTCAGGTTGGCTATAACGAATAGAATCTGTAAAGCAATAAACTGGGCACAACAAGTTGAACAAATGGTGTATTGCTTGTAGATATAAGCTGGGTAGTGGAGACCCCCAACCATCTGCATAAGTAGACTGACTCCTCGAAGAATAACATTCTAACACAAAGCTCAGGATTGCTCTGATGTCATCAATAGCTAGGATTCCATCAGTAGAACAAGGAATGGGAATCAGATAACACATTATCATATAATAGAAAAGACATCAACATAACACACCCCCCTCCCTTATCTGAACACCAAATTTCTATTTACACAAAACAATTTATAATACATGTAATTCGAACGATGACATTATATAGAGAAAAAGGCGCCTGTTTGCTCAGCAATTTTACCTCCTCACCTTCGCAACCCTTGACAGGCTCCAGACCTGTCCACTCTCCAATTTCACAGAACGGTCAAAAACTTGTACAACCTTAACCGGATCCGAATACAATGGATCACCCTTTTTCTTTATAACAGCTTTCCTTATTCTAACTAGATTGCCCACTTCAACTATAGTCTTCTTCCTTGGAAATTTCTCATTAACTTTCTCAGCACACTTCCTCTTTCGTTCATCCATATTCCTTTTCACTTCATCCACCACCTCATCCGTTTCTCTGGCCCGGCCTAACCAAGCTGGGGATAACATCGTGTTACTCCTCCGTCCTCTCATTAATTGAAATGGACTCACTCTTGTTTCGGCATTAGGAGCCATCCGCAACGCATACATTTGTTCCTTTACCGCAACTTTCCTGTCCAACCCACAAGCATTGGCATTCCTAATACCTTCCATTATACAGCGGTTGACCCTCTCGATCATACCATTGGCTTGAGGGTAATACAATGCAGTCTTTTTATGCTTGATTCCACATCTGTACATGTACTCTTGAAAGAAACCTCCAGTAAACTGTGGACCGTTGTCTGTCAACACACTCCTTGGCAAGCCCTCTCTCTCAAATATCTCTTCCAGAAATGCTACAATAGATTGACCCGTGACTTCTCTCAATATTTTGAACTCCGTCCACCTTGAAAACATATCTACTATGGCCAACACAAACCTACCACGACCTCTGCCCATATCCACTGGGCCAAAGATATACATGGCAAGGTCTTGCCACACACCCTTCGGACCTTGAACTCCTTTCACAGGTTGCACTACAGCAGATATGCTCTTCCCTGACTTTATGCAGTCTACACATCCTCCCACTGTTTTCTCAATCTCGCGGTCCATACCCCGCCACCAATAATCAGCCTTAATTACTCCCTTGGTTTTATACGTACCAATATGGCCTTGATGCGCAATAGCAATTAGTTTTTTTCTAAAACACACTGGAACAACAAGCTTATCCCATTCCTCTCTCACCTCCCACAAAGCCCGCTCTTCTCCAGATAACAATCTTATCTCTGGCCAACCATCCTTGATAAAATTGGTTATCCGCCTCCACATTTCATCAGACAACAATGCTTCAACCCATTCTTCTTTGTGAAGTACACCTTCCACCGTAGCAAATACCATACTTTCAACTTCAACAGACTCCTTCTCATCTTCCTCATCACTAATCCTTACTGGAGATGCATGATCGGCCTGCACATTGTCCTTACCGGCTACCACTTCAATGTTAAACTTGTGACATTGCAATCTTGTCACCCAACAGGCAACTCTCCTTGAAACTTTGTCCAACCCTTTGCTTTCAAATATAGCCTTCAGTGGCTTGTGGTCTGTTCTTAACACAAATTCCTGACCCCACACAAAGTTTTTCAGTTTTTCTATACCCCAATGGCATGCCAAAGCCTCTTTTTCCAAAACCGAATAGTTCAATTCAGGACCTCTCAACATGCGCGAGGCATGTAACACCAGGGATTCTGCACCATCCATTTCCACTTGCGACATAACCACTCCAATACCAGTTTCACTCGCATCAACAGACAAGATTGTCCTTTTTTTAGTATCATACATGGCTAAGGGCTTTGCCATATCAATCTCAGACTTAATCTCAACAAATTCCTTTTCACACTCTGCATTCCAAACAAATTCCACTCCTTTTCTCAACAATGCTCTCAGCAAGGTAACCTTATCTGCATATTTTTCAATGAAACGATGGTAAAACTCTATTGTCCCCAAAAATGAACGTAACTCTGCCTTATTCTTTGGAGACTCAATTCTTTTAATTCCATCTACCAACACTTTTTTGGGCCTTAAACCTTCCTCCGATATTTCGTGTCCTAAATACTCTACTACTTGAGTAGAAAAGACACATTTCTCACTTCGTAAGGTAATACCTCGTGTTCTGAAAATTTCTAAAACCTTATTGAGTTTCCTTTTTAAATCTTCTTCAGTACTGCCACAAACCAAAACATCATCCTGGAAGCACCAAACATTGTTAATACCTTTGAATAATCCATCCATGACTTTTTGGAAAACTGATGAAGCTGATATTAATCTGAAAGGCATGCGCCGAAACTGGTAAATGCCTTTGTATGCGATAAAAGCCGTCAGTTTTCGTGACTCGGCATCAAGGTTAATCTGATGATAGGCACTCGCCATATCCAATTTGGCAAAGTATTTGGCATTTCTTATCCTAGACAGAAGTTCTCCCATATTTGGAAGGGGATGGCGGTCAGCAACCACACATCGATTCAATTCTTTTAGATCTATGCATACTCTCAAATCCCCACCGGACTTTTTCACAACAACCACGGGGGAAATCCATTCAACCGCCTTCGCTGGTTCAATAATGCCAGCTTTCTCCAGTTTCTCCAACTCCACTCTCACAGCATCACGCAATGACATCGGTAACGGTCTACGTTTTGCCGCCACAGGCCTGGAACCCTCCTTCAGCACAATGTTGTGAATCATCCCTTTCAAACACCCAACGCTATTATTAAACACATCTGGATACTTGGCAATGAAACTTTTAGAACTATCAACCACACTACAGTCCATGGATAGTTTTTCTACATTTAACACTTGTTCTTTACTATTGGGATCTAATTTAATACATAGCCCCTTTGTTCTCTCCATCCCAACAGCGTCTCACCCTTCTTGGTCATATATATTTTTCCGTGCATAACCCTGTCTTTAAATTTAAAAGTTGCAGGACAACATCCTACCACATCGATCCTACTGCCACTATAGCCCCCAGGTGTCTTGTCTGACGGGCTTAAATCGTCCATCCTACCTCCCAGCACATTTTCATACACCGCCTTTGACATCAAAGTGATTTTGGAACATGAGTCCGCTAGCATTTTAACTTGGCAACCATTCATTTCCACCCAAGCTGAAGGATGCTCGCATTCATCCATTCCGGAACATTGAACCATATTCACAGTAACAATTTCATTTTCTGAACCTTCATATTCATCTGAGGGTGGCCCATCTGGCTCCTCAACCAACATAACGCTCCTCCCAGCACTGACACTGTAATTGGCACAACAATTTGCAGAATGTCCCCATCTTTTACAGATGTTACATATAGCTCTTCTTCCAGGGCAGATCGGAGAATTAGATAGGTGGTGGGCACTCCCACACCTGAAACACAGGCACTCCTGTCTCCTTTTTCCCACTTGTACATTTTCTTTTTGCACAGATTTATTTGCTATTTGGTTACCATTACCACCCTTGCTTTGATACATGTCAGTCGATTTGGCCGTTTTGCCCTTCTTTTTCTTTTGGTCCTTTGCGGTTTCTTTCCTCTTGTCACCTACTTTCAAGACCTCAACCTGTTGGACAGCTTTGGATTCTTTCACAGCAAGTTTTGCCAAACATTTCAAAGTATGCTCAATTCTTTTTGCAATCCCAATTACTTCATCTAAGCAAGGGTCATCTTTTAGCCACACTTCCTCTCTGACCCTGTCATTGGCACAATGTACCATGAACTGATCTCTAATATGTTCATCCAGACTTACACCAAATTTGCAGTTCAGCGATAAATGCCTAAGCGCAGTGATGTATTCCTCTACAGTTTCACCCTCATGCTGAGATCTCATACCAAAGTGATAGCGTTCCAACACAGTACTTATCTTTAGTTCAAAATGTTTATCCAGTTTTGCCAATGCGGCATCAAAGTCATTCATACCTTCCTCAACATCCAGTTCGCTCAATTCAGGTAAATTTTCAAAAATGTGCTGCCCCTCATACCCCACAATACTGCAATATTGCTTGCAGGTCTCCAGAAGGTAAGCTCAGAGAAGGTCCAGCGCACTTTCTCTTCAGTCCAAAGTTGTAGGCCAGGTCGGGGGGCAGCTCCTCACCCGTAGGCCTGGCGGTTGGGGGTCTTATTCCGGCTCTAGCTCTTCAGCTCCGGATAACTACTCCCACTCCAGCTGCTGCTTTCCTCTTGCAGCACATCCCATCCTTGTCGCCAATGTAAAGCAATAAACTGGGCACAACAAGTTGAACAAATGGTTTATTGCTTTTAGGGATAAGCTGGGTAGTAGAGACCCCCAACCATCTGCACAGGTAGACTGACTCCTCAAAGAATAACATTCTAACACAAAGCTCAGGATTGCTCTGATGTCATCAATAGCTAGGATTCCATCAGTAGAACAAGGAATGGGAATCAGATAACACATTAACATATAATAGAAAAGACATCAACATAACAGAATCAAACACATCACATTTGTCTTGGGCTGTCCTATTGTGGATATAATGACATTCCTGTCCCGGTAAATGGATTGCTCCCCACCACAGTCACTTCTCCCAGCTTTCGTGCAGGAGACTACATCATAGAGTGTGTGTGTTGTCACTACAATGTTCTGCTGCATCGGTACTTGCTGTGCTGGTTGCGGCAAATGTTCTTGTGCTTGCAGTGAATATGTCATGGGTTGGTATGGCTGTATTGGCATGCTCTGTGTTTGCACTGGTTGTGGCACGTATGTCTGCATGTGCGTGTGATCTTGGAACAATAGTTCCCTATTTAAGGAAACTTGCGTCCCGTGCACACTATCAACAAGAGGCTAAAAGCCTGTATAGAGGTTTTAATAGGTACAGTCAGTAGCCTAGTAGTTTTGACAGTTTTTAAATAAATTTCATTGCTTTGTTTAGCTCACAAAGTTATTCTTAAATCATCCAATTATTTCTTGACAACTTTTCTGTTTATCCAACAAACAGTAGTTTATTCATTTTATATCAACAAATCATAAATCACAAGTTAATGGGCCCAACGCGTTTCGAGTATCAATTTTCACGCTTCATCAGGGGCAATGTGTTCTGTATTCTTAACATTCAATACAATTTCTGTAGAAAAAAGTAATAAATTAATTATCTAATAATATGTATTCATGTTTATACTTTTGAACCAAAACAAGGTACTTCATTAGTTAGATAGGAGTACAAAAATTGGCATCATCGCATGTTTTCAACCAATAACATTAGTTGAAGAGATTTAGTCTTGTAACAAAGGATGAACTTATTCACCAAATGCTTGGGAGCCTATTGAGTTTGTAGACAATACCATCAATAGAATCGGATTGTGATTGGTAACCTATTAAGAAAAAAAGTGGGGAATGGTGTAACAAGATCCTGTTCCTGTGCTATTTAGACATGTAAGAACTACAATGGTGACAAATGCCAAGCACCCGTGGTGATTTATGAAGTGTAGAATAAAACCTAGACTCACTTCACAATGTCATGTAGGACACCCCCAGTATTCTTTTAAAGGCATCAGTGTGAACTGGTTGTAGTATTCTAAAAAAGAGAAATAGCATGGCTATATTATAAAGAAAAGGTCAAGCCGCCTAAGAAAAGGTAGCCTTAAAGGATACTTACAGTACAAGAAGGTGACTGCTGGTAAGAGGTAGAGTATGGGCATTCTCCATCCGCACCCGAATGCCGGATAAGAGTGGTATGTATATTTATAGTCGCGAGTGCGTGTGATCTTGGCATAATAGTTGGCTTGCTCTGTCTGATATGCTGACTGGTGTGCCATTCCCCCATTCTGTTGCATTCTGCCCCTGCTCCTGCACATTCACGATATGTTGTCGATCTTTCAGCACAACCATAATTGTATTGGACCCCCCCATTGGTCTTGGCTGTTCCCCATCAAACCCCCCTACTGTATCAGGTGTCTGAACCCTCTTTCTTAGGGCACTCCTCCTCGTTCCCTTGGCCATTCGTTTGCATCAAAATCTCCAACAAAATCTCCTCCTAATGTCTGTGGTCGATTTTGTGCATTCTGGGCAACTACTCCCTCTCCAGGTGTCAACTTCGCCCCTTCCATTGCATACTTCGATAGCTTCTTCTGCACTAACTTTGCCTCTTCCTGCTTTCTCTCCTCATGCTGCTTTTTTGCATTCTCCTGCATTAACCGACGATAGTGCACTATAGTTAGCTGGATCTCTGACCATGGCTTAGCCTCCATTCCCACTAATTTTGTCAGTTGCTCCTGTACCTGTGGCATAATATGTGATCAAATAACCCCACTGTTTTATCCTATGGTTGCCTCATCCCGTGACGCCAAAACACTCTTGAATCTGCTGAATGCATTGAAGTGGGTCTTCGTCCTCACACATTTTGCGTGCCACAATTGTGCTAATGTCAGATGTGTCCGGGTACTGTACTCTTAGAGCTTGCCATACGGTTGCTAAGCAGTTATTTCACTGTGCGCCATTGTGTGCTGTGTTCTGTGCTGTCACTCTGGGGTATCCTGCTCTTTTCCAAACGTCATCCGCTACCTCTACAAGAATGGCTGAGAGTAGACTCTTCATGTCGCCCACTGCCAATGTCATCTCTACTGTCATTCTTTTTAGCTCATAAATCAATTTCCCAGCCCCTGCAGTCAACAAGGGTAGCTTACACCTCAAATTGTCCTTATCCATCTGTTGCCATAGTGAATACTGTGGTCGTCAACCCCCCTTCTCTAATAATAGGATCTGTGTCAGTCTTGACCTCCCGTCATGTCTCCCCATGTCTTTAGTGGCAAAAAATACCCTCATCATCTTGGTCCGTTTCCGTCCTGGCAAGGCTCTGAGCCTCTGCACATACACAGTAATTTTGTCTGCGCTATGTGACCTGACCAAGGGACACTCTAGTCATCCCTCAGGTTCTCACACATCTCCCTTTGTCTTCTCCTTCTCCCCATGGTACATCTCTGTCCAGACTTAATTCCCTGAAGTGGCAATTAGGCCCCTCGCCTTCACAATGTCACTTTCCTTGTCTGACCCCATGGTACCAATACTTTCGTCACTGTCTGCTTCCCTTTCGTGCTCAAAGCTGAGGCTCCTTAAAATTGTTTTCTCCCATTTTTTTCCCTTCGTTTAATTAAGCATCATTTAGACATGTCAAGACCATCTTAGTATCTACTGTTTTCTTAGACTGTCTCTACTTTCATCTCTCTCTCATTCATGTTGCCTATCCTCCTCTTCTTCTGTGCATTAGCGCTCTTTAACGAGTCACTCGACTTCCAACCTTCGCTTTTCCTTCTTTATTTGCAACTGTCTTTCTTTCTCTTCTTCGGCCTTGTTCATAGCTGACTTGCACAAATGCTGAATAGATTTATCTCTCATTTTGAGACGTTACTTTGTAATCCTCCATACTTACTTGACCATAAATCTGGATCTCAACACTTTCAATGTACCTTTTGTCAATTCACAATGTACATAATTAACATCACTTTTCGATCAAATTCTCAAAATCATAGCAATCCAAAGAATCGTTTCAACAGCTTATCTGGTTTACCACCATCAACAAGAGCATGCTCCGTGCCCTGCCCATACTTCGTTTTCCGCCCTTAAGACCCAAACTGCAACTACATTCATGTGCTCCTCAAGCTCGCTCAAATGGCACAACATTTTTTCATCAATTCAACCAACAGTCCAACAGAATGGAATCCACCACCTTCTTAGCTCCTCAAGTACTAGTCAACAACCTACCATGTTACTTTACCAACTGTCCAAAGAAAACCCCTAATACTTTGCTGCATGTCTCTGCTTTTGACAACCAAAGCACAATAACAAACATAAGATAACGTGTGGCCATCTTACTGCCTAAAAGATTTATCCCAAAAAAATAATGTGGTCCTTTTTAATACCGCTGCATATAGGAATATATCTCAATGAGATATATTAAAAAACCACCTTCCGTGATATAAGCTAGCATCTCCTGATAATACCTATACACAGGTAAACATAAATAGCCATCCATGAACCAAGCTAAACTGCCTAACTCATAGGTATCTTTTTTTGTATTTATTTGTATTTCTTTATAAATAATACTTTTTTTGTCTTCATTTAGTATTTTTCATCCATAAACCAAGATAACGACTTGAATACGGGTAACCTTTTTATAGCATTTTTGTTGTATTTATAATCTGTAAGCTAAGCTGACTTTCTAAGCTGACTGCCTAAACTAACCACCTAACGAACGGTAACCTTTAGATAAAACACAAAAACACAGAAAAACAACACTAAGCAGAACTTTCCCTTCCACTATAGTTGAGTCTATGCTTACACTCCATGATTCGCTGAAGCCCCTCGGACACCGATTCTTCCACAATCTGCCACTCTGCCATCCGATCTACTAGTCGACCAATGTGGAGCGGGCAACAATTACCTGCAATGCAGCCCCTGTCGACCTCTTAAATTGTTCCCACGTGTGAATCGGTCCCCGTGGGTCACCGTGCAGCCCTTCAGGCATGCAGCAGGACGAGGTGGGCTTAGTGCCGAAAGGTCTTAGCGGCCATACATCTTCTAGCACTTGTAAAGGAGCAGCAGAGGCACACTTAGCAGCTACCCCAATTACCAGCAGGAGGGTACTTAGCTCCCAGCAAAGTCCCCGTCACAAGAACAGAAAATTCAACCATATGGTAAAGTTTACTGTCTTTATTATCAAACTAAGTGACACGGATCACACTAGAACAGCATAGCAGTCCACAGGTCCCTATCCTCCAAATGTGTGTCACTGTGTTTTAACCATAAGTGAAGTCACAAACACAAGTTGTATCCTCCACAACCTATCAGGGGTGGGGATTGGTCAGTTTAGGAAAACTATATATATATATAATACATAGGGGTTAGTTTGGTTATTGGGCAGCCAGATGTGGTGGCTCTTCCTAGGACCAACTCTAAATGTAACAAATAAAAGTTGAAGGTTAACAGGGAAATTACTGGCTCCTACAACATAGAGTGCCTTAATGTGAAAGGTAGCTGAGGAATGGACAGAATGTGTATTCCCAGCCTTGGGACCTTGGACAGCTACCAGGCTGAGTGGAGTTACTCAGGGCAATGGGAATTACCATGAAGGTGCTGTATGTTCCATCGTGTTGCAATCTCTGATTGCCTAAGGCGTGAGAGCGTACATTCAGCTTTAAGCCTGTATAGAAATTGTATCTTTCCACTTCTGGTTCAATGGAAAAAGCTTCCCCTATCTGCCTCGAATGAATAGGCACTGTCCTGGTCTTCCAGGTCACATGTGTGTGGACTACAAAATCTAGCTTTCCTGCTTGTAATTATGAGGATTAAGCTATATTCCTTGCAGGTGTCTTATCACCTTGGTAAACTGGAAACCTTCCATTCCTGCTCGTCCTTGCCGAGGATGTCACTGTGTCTGTGCTGGAAGCTCAGTCTGTCTGCGTATAGCTGAATCAGGAGGTCAACCACTCCACGTATTTGAGAATCGTCGTGCCTTCCCCCGTTCACTTCAGTGCATCTATGGCTTCCATCTTTGTTCTTATGGCCGTCCATGTTAGTCGCAGTTAAGCATGTGCAAGCTGATTGTATGTATTCTTGACATCTTGCTGTTTCCGCGTAGCTCAAGATTTACTGGTGTAAGTGAATCAGTCCTCTAACTTCCATGAGGCATAAGCATGTGTTTCTTGTCAACTAAAAGTGTTTGTGTAGCTTCATGCATGAATGCCCATATGCTTCATGTCTAACACATCTATGTCATAATGTCAGTGATATCAGTGGTGATGTCAGCAACTTCTCGAGGTCATAGTCAGTCAACTTGTTTGATCGATGACAACTCTATCTCCTCAATATTGTCAATGGGTATGGTTTCAATGGCTGTCTGAGTGAATAACATTTCTCACAACTGCGATACATTGATGATGGTTGCAAGTCGATTGAGCATCACAAAAGCCATGCTTGGACCTCTGTCTTCATTGGGGACAAATCTACTTTTGAATGGCCTATTCTAAAGGACCTTAGCGCCTGAGTACAAAGTCCATTGCTAGCCTTAAATCTCAAGATACAAGAGTGATTACACCTAGGATAGTATCCAACAAAGTAACTCAAAGCCTCATGGATTGAATAGTCCCCCTGCCTACTTCTTGATCTTTCGTTTAGGGCTGGTCATCGGGGCTTGGTACTGTGTTTTTGCTTTGGTTGTGCTTCATCGTCGGGATGATGATAAAAGGAGAAGTTTGTTCAAAAATGTTACTGTCCTGATCATTCAGGCATGTGTTTGTAAGCATACTGTAGTCAATCTTAAAAAATGTTCCTATGCATCTTACCTTGGTTTTCCTCACTTTTACACAAGCTAAAACAACGGGTTGGGCGCAGCCATATTGTGATAGTCTTATCCGTAGATGCATTGCCCTTAGTTCAAGTACCCTCATGGCAAGAATACAGATCGCCCACCCGTCAAACTTACATCACTAGATACTTACACCCCTTTTCACAAGGCCAGTGCACGCCTTGTGTCAACATTCTCTGTGCGCAAGCTATTGACGTTTCTCCATGGAAATGTCAGGATGCCTCTTTCCTCAACAAGTATAAACAGACCCTATCTGAGCAGACAACATTGCAGTTGTTTTTTCAGTTGTATGACTGTATTTAGTTTTGATCGCCCGTGACTCGTTTCTACTCAGTTCAGCTATCTTCCTAGTACGACGCCCCACGAACAGGTACTTACACAAGCAGAACTGATTTCACTCTGTACTTGCGTTTTATCTAATATTTGTCATATAATGTATCAATTTTGTAGAGGAGGTGCTGCAGACCTCCCTCCCCCAAACTGAATGCATATAACTTGTCAGGACGATCAATAGTTCCAGTATTGGACAAATCAGAATTGTAACAGTTTGTAGGCCACAAAAGCACATTTTAGGGCGATATACATATTTTTAGGGTCAGAAAGCCGTACGCAGTTGAGGGTATTTCATGTACTACACATATATTATGAATATCGAATATCTAGGCTGAGAAACTGAACAGAAAATGAGTTCTGTTTAAAAGAAAAGCGGTCAGCCATTTTGTAGTTGAATAGAGCATTCAGACTGGGACAAGATCAGGCAGATTCTAAAATGGTTGCCAGAAAACAAGATGGTCGAATTTCACATAGTGATGCTGAAATAATTCTCTAATAGCCTAGTGAGGCATGCCTAGACATGTTTTGTGGACCTGATGAGTGGCAGTAAAGCCAACCAATCACGGAATGAAAAAGGGTTTGTCTTTAGTTGTCAGACCCAATTACAATGTATTGTGTAATACATTATTAAGTTACATCAGCCTCAGAAGAATATAAAAAGAGCTGATGTTAAGAGCTTAGTAATGATGTTTTCCTGATGTCTGAATAATGATGATGTTTTGAAAGCCAGTGCAGGTGCATGTCTCTGCCTCCTTGTCCTGCCTCCAGACTTTGCATGCCTGATCAAAAGTTGCCAATGCCAGGGAGGGCATTGGGCCCTCCTCTTCAATGTCTTCACCAAACCTTATATAATTTCCAAATGTCATAGTTTGTGCTGATTGTGCATTTATTTGCTCTATGGGTATTTTTAACATTGCAATGTGTTTTTACTTCTCCTTCTTTACCATTAGTTGCTACATACAAACAAAAACATTTTAATTTTTCTGACTGTGGATTTTTTATTTATTCAATTTGGAGGAATTATGGCAACAATACAGCCCTACCAGTATGAGCCTGAATATTCCAAAGAAGAACTCATTTAAAGAGAAAGAAAAAGAAGCGGAAATGATGGGGAATCAGACGATAGTTGGAAGATGAATCATCGGACACTGAGTCTAGTCGCATGGAAGACGTGTTCATCTGTGTACCTGCAATCATTGCATGGTCATGCCAACCGAAGTGGAGAACTGCTGCTGCCCAGAAAACTGTGGAAGCTTGGCCTACATAGCCGAAGAAGGCAGACCACCGCTATGTGTTACCAAGCTGCATGACTTCAGGGCAGCCTGCCTCAAAAGGTCCGGGTTGAGGATTATGATGGTGCTTATGCACAAACTTTGCACAACAGTTCACCCTCACAATTCAAGTAACGAATAAGTATACTCTAGATGTGATGTAATTTTGACCACTGAGATGACTAACATTTCATGTTGTTCTCCTATATTGTCATACTTTGATCGATCAATGACGCATTAATTTAGTCTGTAAATTGAATACATTTCTATTAAAAAACAATATTTCTCTATGGCCCAAACTCTTGTGGCTTGAATGGGTGTTCACTTTTGTAATGTGTCGATACCTCAAAGCCCAAGTAAATTTTTCCAGAAAGTTACTTTTCTAAGGGCAACTATACCATCGAATTTAGGATGCATTTTCAAGTTGTTGAAAACAGTTATCATTCAATTCATTTCTTTCACAGGTGGTACAGGCTGGTGGCCTACTGTTCGTTTACATGGTGGCTTCATAGGAGGCTTGGATTGCGCATTCAACGAGTAATACCCGCCTGTGTCGTTTGCGCCATTCGTGCCAAATTTCCCAGTGACTGCGGACAGTGTGGGGGATTTTTATACACTGTGCTGCAACCTCAAGTATACAATTTGTGGTTTGCTTGTGCCATCAACATCACCAAACTACATAAAATACAAAATGGTTATATACAAATAGATTTTTCAGTGAGTCAAGAACATGCACAATTGTCTATGAGGGTCATGATAGAATGGTTGGTGCCCTTTTGCTCTCACCTTGTCCCCATCCATCCCCACTCGAGTATCCCCCCTCCAGTAGTGGGTGGGTGTGAACGCTCAAGGTGCCAAACACCATGAACAACTCAAAGGGATCCTCCAGACTCCTCTCTTCAAGAACCCACCCGAGCAATCAACATACGTTTGTGTCCCTCCAGCAGTGTTCCGGGCCTCTTGCGCTCACATCATGCCCATCCATCCCCCCTCCAGTATCAATGGCAGTTTGCACCTGTGACCTTGCACTCACAAGGGGGCTGGTTGGGTGGGAACAGTCGACTTGCCAAACACCATGTGCACCACAAAGGGTTATTTCGCACAGGGACCATTGTTCACGTGGCCACACCAGACCCAGTGTCTGCATACTCCCCTTTCAAGACCCCACCCCAGCAATCAACTTAAGTTTGTGTCCCTTCAACAGGGTTCTGGGCCTTTTGCGCTAATCTCATGCCTATCCATCCCCCTCCAGGATCAATGGCAGTTCGCACCTGAGGCTGTGTGCTCATAAGGGGGCTGGGAGGAAGGGAACGCTCAAGGTGCCAAACACCATATACACTACAAATGGATCTTCCACACGGTTACCATTGTTCACATGGCCTCCCCAGACCCAGTGTCTCCAGACTCCCCTCTTCAAGACACCGTCCCTGCAATCAACATACATTTGTGTCCCTTCAGCAGTGTTCCGGGCCTTTTGCGCTCGCCTCATGCCCATCCACCCTCCCAGTATCAATGGCAGTTCACACCTAAGACCACATGCTCACAAGGCAGCTGGATGGGTGTGGACACTCAAGGTGCCACAAGCTGTTGAATAGCTAGCCTCTGTGTAGCATTGAAAATATACATTTATGCATCATACAAAATTATGCAGACTCTTTGTTTTTGTGTTGGCAATAAAAGTCTGTCGCTTTTATTAAACACAACAATGATAAACCAAACATGATTACAGTTTTTATTTCGCAAATCAACATGTGTTCAGCGTTAGCATACTTCTGTACTTTTTGGGCACTTGGACCGGAAAACAGGAACTAGTGCTCCTTAGCTCACTGAGTGCCCCCACTGTGGGCTCTCAGGTCTGTGTGTTTGGGACCTATATCTTGTCACGTGAGCACTCTTGTGCTTGCTGGCAGCTGTCTTCCAGACCCATGCCGCCACAACTGAGTGGGGCCAGGGCCACTCGGGTATACCCAAAAGACCCTTGCTCTTCTACAGCTCTATTTGCATTCCCTTGTTGCTAGTATACGCTTAAAATCCCTGTATGAAATGATTCCATCCCATTTACAGATAGGTGTGTTCTATTTTTGTGGAAAAACTCTGGGGCAGAATAGACTATGCTCCCACCAGGATGCAATATTGTTTCTAAATGGTAGATTGCTTCTTGTCTCTTGGGTCCACGTTCCTGTCCTACCCACAAAGGAATGTCCCACGATACATGCAGATTTGTAGGGTTTCTCTTATCTGTTAAAATATATTGCTTATTGTAGCTCTGGTCTTACATATCTTGTGAAACAATGTGATTTCCAACCTCCTATCGTGTTGACTACTTGTGTCCCCATGCCTCCACGCCATGAATATGTGGCTGCGACTATCCTCAAAGAATGCATCACATTTTCTGTGATATCCATTGTCCACATGGCCAGGCCTGACCCAGTGTCCCAAGACTCCCCTCTTCAAGACCCGTACCGGCAATCACCATATATATTTGTCCATTGAGCAGTGTTCTGGGCCTTTTGTGATCACCTTGTCCCCATCCATCCTCCTCCCTAATATCTATGGCAGTTGGCACCTATGAATAGTGTCGTTCCGAGCCATAAGATTGTCTCGGGCACCATTGCAAACGTGACCTTTTCAGACACTGTTTGAATATTACACAAAGGGAAGTATTTTGACGAAATGGAGATGCAAATTGTGCATTAAAAAAATATATTCACCAACAGTGTTCACTACTACTAGCTGCATATTGAAGTAACTTATCAAACTGGCCCACATTGCCCAAAAAAGTTGGCCACTTTGATGAAACAAAATGACCCACACAAGCATTTTGCATTTGTGGTTCAACCCTGGCCCTATTGCCCTAGAGGCAGTATGAGCAGGCTTATGCCTGTGCGCTTGCAAGGGGGCTGGGTGGGTGGGTATGGCCGATGTGAAACATTGTCATCGAGGCTGAGTGGGTGTCAATGAGCATGTCACACATTCACATACACACCCACTTTTCTAAGCCTTTATAAACACATTGACATTTACCAGGAGAACATCTCTGCAATCCACAAGGTATATCGTCATCAAGCTTCCTGTTCCCCGGATATCTGTTCCACGGCTACTTGTTCCCCGGCTTGCTGAATTGGCTCATTTGTTAATCAGAATAAGGGTAGGTCACCTATTTGGTTCTGTGTGTTCATCGTTCGCTACTATGAAAGTTTCTGTCGATTTCCACCTAATGTACACAGTATTCTAATTTTCATTTATCTCAAAGACTTCACCATTATCTAACGTTTGATGTATTTTGATCTCAGTAAATAGCACATTGCATCACTGTGCATTGTAACAGAATGGAATGTTTTGTGGTTCATGTTTGAAAGCATGTTTTCTTTCGGTGCTTGGAAGTTCATTCAATGGACAAGTAATGCGTTAAAATTTGCAGTATAACAATCAATTCTGTAAGAAAGTGATTGCTGTGTTTATTCGACTAGGTTACACAGTTTTCTTTCTTTATTTAAAACAAACTTTACAGAAAAACTGTAATACTTGCTGTATTCACATTTATACATTATTATTTGTAATCATATTTTTTTTTATACAAGCCTTTTCAAGAATGCCTTCATGTATTGTTTTTCGGTTGCACTTTTGTGAGCCATATCAAAACGCTAGGCACAGTCCTGCATATATTTCCAAAAGATGTTGATTTAATAAAAAGATGGATTACAAATTGTGGATTTCCAGTGGACAAGATTGAAAGTAGAGTCCAAGCTGTCTTGGGAGACGTGAGGGCCAATCGATTCCTTGTCTGCAGCTTGCACTTTACCGACGATATGTACGAACAATCAAAGTACAAAAAAAGTGTTAACGCAGAATTCTTTGTAAATTGCTTCCAAATGCAATTCTGACGCAATTTCGGCACAAGTTGGCTCAGGTGAGTAGTGGATGATGAATTTGTTATGCCTGTTGCTATGTAGGACTGTAGAAATACGTTTTCTAAATGATCTCTCGATAATTTTAAATAGTGTATTGAAAAGGTAACTTCATGAACAGTTTAGAGTTTTCAGTGTTTATTTCCATCAATGTTGTATTACTCAAGTTTCCCTAGTTACCAGAATCACCCAAAGTTTAAAATGTTTCACTTTAGACTACTTTCTCTATCCCCGCTTTTGGGACACTAATAAATCAGTGAAATGTGACCCTTAGTAAAAACTTCCATAGTGCCCTTTAAAAGTTGCCTAATATTTTTGAAATGTGTTGGTTGACACGTCGTTCTTTACATAGTGCCCACTGACACATCTAGTATCCCAATGGTGAGCCCTACCGACATGCACAAAGTGATATTTTTGAGCATTGCATGTGGCCACATTTCTAATACTAATGTACCTTTTCCATTGTACTCTTTTCTGACAATGTACTAAAAATAAAGAAGCAAGATTCTTCATCAATTACTTTTCCGGAATCAACATCAACCTCACTCGCCTATCAAGTAATTATATTGTCCTAGTCCTTTCTATGCGAAGGAACAATACATGCATGTGTTATGCTTGGAATTTAAACATTGAAAACTATTATGTATAGTATTGGTTATTTACACAAAGTGGCATTTATGGGTGTTTCTCAATATGTACCATCATGTGCATCTCATGTTTTCAGTTAAATTGTTCTGATTCTTTCATATTAAAACAAATACTTATGATAATTATAATGATAATAAGTACTATGTTATAGGGGGATGCTGTAACTTCAACTACAATCACTTCCTCCTTTGCAACAGGTCCAGAGTATGAGGTATCCATACTTACAGTTCCATTGCAAGAATGAAAGTAAATCCTACAAAGAATATACTTTGAGACAGAAATGCATGTAACCTTTCACTGTGTCAAACTTTTCTGATTTTGGTTCTAACCTTTCACTTCCTCTCTAATGCAGAATAGATTTGAAAGGAAACATTACAAAGCAAACTACTTTTGAAGGCAACATTATAATCACTGTGTTTTGCAGGGTGATTCAGATCAAGTTCATGTGTCACCTTGGAAGGTTATCAGGTGAAATCTGAAATGTATATTAAACCAAATCACGTACAGTTTGCAAGGGTATGTTCATACGAATGTTATATTTGTCTTGAAACAACAAACCTTATAGTATAATATTCACAATCATTTTAAACTACTTTGTGAGGAAGTGCTCTGTGCGATGAAAGATTTTACATTTTAGTTCGATTAACATTGAACTTTTTTTCATGATTCTGCTGTCCAAGGAATGTACTCAATATGTCGAATTAGAAAAGGCACATGGACAAGAGGTATACATAACCCAATATGAAAAACAATTGAGCATTGCATTGGATTGGGAATACATTTGTATAATGTTGTAATGTTTTGAAGTCTGTCAAGTTGGTTCTGGTTGTAGATATGTACATATGTTTGTTTGAGTCAAAAAAAGAAATTTGCTTGATTTAAACCATATAAAAACTGTCTTTTTTTCAGCTTGATGTTGCGGTTTGCAAAGCGAAGGCCAAGGTTTCAAAGCAAATTAAGGAAACAAGGGTAAGGAACAAACCAGTTTTTGCTTTGGAGAATTTTTTAAGCAGATGTTTTAGTCATAATATGTATTAGCTTGGAAAATCGTATCTGCTGTATGTGTGCTATACAATGAGCATGTTTTTCTATAAACCTGTTAGAGGCCCAGAAGGAAGAGGAACATAAAGACTCAGACAAAAACTGAAACCAAAGATGTTGCTTGCTAAACTGATTTCCCAATGGAGAAACTCTTATTTGAGGCACAGCGGGGTCCAGTCAGTATCCAGACGTGTGATGCATATGTCCAGTGGCTGGAAAATGAATGGAATCTCAATTGTCAATCATAAAAAGTTACCATGGACCATTGCTACTTTGTTGAAAATCCCACAGATTAAACTGAATACAATGAAGATGCATTGCAATTGCTTGCGGATCCTTTGACACAATCTAAACCCTCTAGAAAATGTTCCACCCACCAAACATGCAATGTTATCTGTTTCTTCAATTAATGCAGAAATATCACAGCCTGAACTAACAGAGGCTGAAGTTTCAATGCAATTGACTGATGAATTTGCTCATGATCTCGAATTCAGTATGCCTAATTTGGAGGAATTGTCCACCACCGTCGAGTCGCAAAACACAGTACTGCAGGACGATTGGCTATTAAAGGAGCAAAAATATATAGTATTCAACTGCTGCCTGCTAGAGATTGTACACATGATTAAAACTTATCATAAATTAAGATAGAGCAAATGCGGGGAGCCATTGTTGAATTTCTCTTGTGTATTACAAGACACCAACCTGAAAATCCAGGCCAGCTGTGTCCACCTCCATAACACATTTTTATGGTCTGCTCAACCAACGCTCGCCAAAGTGGCTGCTGGTAATGTACTTTGCTCAGCAGCAGCTCGATTTTCAGTAAGATTTCCAGTTTCTGCCAATTTGTGGGACTTGAGTTCCTTGCTAAAACCCAGTACTACAAACATCAGAGGGAATTCTTATTCCCCGCTATTAGTCATGCCTGGAAACTTGAACAGATGTCAATGAACAGTGCATTCTCTGGCAAAAGTGTCCGGCTAGCTGGCGACGGACAGTGTGAGAGTCCAGAGGTTTCTGCTAAGTACTGCACTCACCACTTTCAAGACATGGAAAGTAAACAAATTGTGATTTCGGTCATTGTGCAGGTGTCTGAATGTACATCGTCTGTGGCCAAGGAGAAACGTGGTTTCATTAAATCCATCGAACATCTGGAATCCCGGGGAATGCAAATAGACCTGATAGCCACTGACAGGCACGTTTCAATAGCCAAGGCCATGCGAAAGCAGTTTCCACATATCCAGCATCAATTTGATGTATGGCACATTGCCAAATCAATCAATAATAAAAATACAGCTGCTGGTAAAAAAAGAAAGGGTTTGGAAAATCTTTAACGTGGTCTCAGTCTATCAGCAACCATCTTTGGTGGAGCTCCAAAACATGTGATGGATCTGTAGACATCTACTTGAAAAATCGTGTTCATTGATGCACCATTGTTCCAATATACTCAAGGTGAGAAAACCACTGTTTTCACAAATATGCACATGGACCTTTATCTAAGGAGCAGGGCTGCAAGAAGAAGTGGTTGCTGTCATGTTCCTTCCACACAAAGCACTTGAGAAGATTGTGTATGATAAAATGCTTTCAAGAGACCTGAAGGGACTCGCCAAATTCTGTCATACTGGAGATTTGGAGGTGTTCCATAATATGCGCCTAATGTACAGGCCCAAAAGGTTGCATTTCGGCATAGATGGTATGGGGCCAGAACAAGACAAGCTGTACTTGAGCACAAGAACTTTGGGAGGGAACAAGCAAAAACTGCAGGAACTTTCGAGATGCTTTGTTACCTCATGGCCTTTACAAAACAAAGCAAACAATGGGTGGCCAAGCCAATCTACCAGGAAATGGATTTTGAATTTGTGAAAGATCTGACATTGAGTGTGTTGGCCATGCATGCTCATGGAATGGCTCCTGATTTTGTCCCAGTACACATACATTGCCACAGAACATTGCAAACAAACCTTGCCCTCCAAAACTGAAACTTGTTGAAAGGTTGACTTTCAGATTTAAATGTTTTTAGCTGTCTTCAAAATCTGCTCACAATCAATGTTCTATATGTTCCCCAATGTCTGCACATTTTACAGAAACAATCTAATGGTATTACACTTGCCATTTCAATGCTAGATAATGTATTAAAAAGTATTTATTTAGGTCAATATAATCGGGTATATTATGCATGAATGTATATCTTTTACCTTTCCTTCATTTATGTTGCGTATCCTCTGTCTAGAAGACACGTGTCTGGGGTTGCCTTTGGTATTCTTGATCAGTAGAGAATTGCCTTAGCATTTTGGTGCTGGACTGCCCATTTGGGTGGGAGAAAGACTGACATGCAAATGGTTATTTCCCATCTGTGAAAGGTACACAGAGGCTTGGTCTCTGTCAAACCCTCTGCTAGACCCAAACCTCATGCACACTTGCAATCCATGGCAGTAGTGCTGATGGCCTCCCCTTACCTGACAAAAAAAGTAGTTCCAATTATGGATATGTTTTTTATATGGACGAAGTGGAGGTGCATCCCATTGACACTTTAAGTTTGCTGAAAGGGCAATGGAAAGGGGTAAAAAGGATGTCAGTGCAGACATACAATCTATCCTATGACTCCAGTTGGCTACATGGATCAAAATCAAGACCCTCAGCAACAATCACAAACCGTTATTGTTCCTGAGACCATGCAATCTCCTACTTTCCGTCCCTAAATAATACCCTCATACAGCCATACACTCCTCTAATTCCAACTCCATGACACTCATAAATTCTCCTTTGCAAAAGTATCCATGCCCCTGTCAGACTTCTGGAGCACCCTCTAAAGTTCTTCAAACTGGTCAAAATAGTATATATCACAGATCTGGGGTTTGCTTTGTACCAACTTAAAGGATTTCCATGCGCCTGGTTTTTGTTCAAAATGAACTGGTGTCGCAGTTTGTGTGATGCAAGAAAAGGGGCACTTAGTGACCCCGACCCCTTGGAACAACAATTATTGGTACTGCTCCACACTTCAGGAACTGCGCCACACTGAATATTTGTGAAATTGTTTGTGTTTATTAAAGTAAATAGTATTGTCCTTTATGGATAACACGTGTTTCGACACACCAGTGTCTTTTTCAAATCAGGGCTAAGGACAGAACTAAATTCCAAAGTCAAGGAGTTTCAATTAAGCGAAACACAAAATCACGGGATAAATCCCCCTCCCGGTTGTATGAAGTCTGCTGCCGTCTGGGTCACAACATGCAACTGCAGTGGTCTGTGTTCACACACCAAGCAGGAGCGCCTGCCCATGCCTCTGCAGCAGAAGGATTTACTTCTGGACCAGGTTCACTGTTCATGTCACCTTGATCCAGATGATGCAGTCTGAGCGTGGACTCTTGCTCCATTCATGGAAAAGCAAAATGTGTTAAATGTGTTCAGAGTGACTCTCATGCTCGTGTCAGCTGCCTGAAACATTTGGAGTGTTTGCTCCATTGTGGTTTTCTAAATTACTGCTGCCCCGTTGGTCGCCCATACAAGGTTTTACTCCCTGTTTGGCTATTCATAAGAGTTACATTTCCCTCTGTTGGCACTGGGGTCTGTTTTTGGCATGAAGGTTGACCTGTACTCTCAGTAAGGAAGGACTGGGGGAGCTCATTGGGATGTGTCATTTAACGCCTCCAAAGGTTGCATCATGTAACAAGGAGCTCTGTATGGTCTCTGGTGTTCCCCAGTCTCTCGTCACTGGCTCCCTCCAGATGATTTCGTCCCAAATGGCATGCAATAATCCAGCCCCCAGCCCAAATGATCCCATAAACTAGTAAGTCATGATAAATGTTGGCCCCTGGAGGCTGTGTCACCAATCAGCCAAAAGGAATTATGTCTTGAGTTTTTTATGGGGAGACCATATATGTCAAAAAGCAACCGTCGCAAATAACACAAGTCAAATTGAAATCGAATCTAGATTGGTAGCATGGATGTAGAGCAGCCAGTATAACTTGTACAGAATACCCGTGCAGTTGTAAGGTTCCATGCAGTTCTATAAATCCCAAAAGAATGAATTGTGCAGTTATTTTCACAGATTGATCTAATTAGTAATTCTGACAATGATCTTCCCCAAAATAAAGATGAATACATAAATAATGTGCAATGGACATATGCTGTTGAAACTGCAAGCTGACACACTTTCACATCTTTGACAGGATTAAATGTTAATGCAGTCTCGCACTTTAATGGTTTTATTTAGATGCTTTAACATGGTAACACGCCACCAGCCTGCAAGCCTGGCCTGACATGGTGCGTGTTTTCCTACTTCTACGCTAAAGAGCCAGAAATCATGATTAAAAAAAGAAATAAACTGACTGTGCTGATTGCTTGAGTATTGCCTCGCTGGCGATTTGTCAAAAAGGGTCTTAGATATTGAGATGCTGCACAGTACCGATTGCTGAAAAAATATAACATTGTGATAAGATTCAACTCAAATACATTCGTTTTTGTATAACAATACAATCCTTCGATATCCTTAAGGTCATTGCTTAATGTCCCGCCTTGCTCGTGCTGGAAGGAAAATACACCTCAAAGTTCCTGCATGATCCTGCACAAATCATTGGTAGCCAATAACGGTGCCCATGCCCATCGTGGGGATTATGTTTGGTGGGCCAATTGGAATCACCCAATTAATCTGGGAAATTTGTGGGGGAAGTCAGGAAGCACTACAAGACCAAATTACCTTTATTTAAAAAAGAGTATTTTGTTATGCTTTAGATGCAGGAGTTTACAGAGCTAGCCAGCAACTTGTGTTTTAACATTTGGAGGAGTTGTTGATCTTCTTTGCTGGTGCATTCAACTTCAGTGTTTCTAGTCCCTATTGGCCCACTTTTGTCTCATTACAAAAAATGCTCAAAAAAGACCCTCTTCTTTTATCTGTCCCTTTTCCACTCTGTAACATCCACCCCAAAACGTTTATAAAAGCAAAAAAGAAGCCCCTTTCCCTCTTATTTTCCCAATCCCATAGTCTGCGCGTTTCTCTTATCAGACCTTGAGTGACTTTTTGCATTTGGTTCGGAAAATATTTATGCCAGTGGGGAAAATCTTAATTTATTTTGCTTTCATAGGGGAAAATGTTTTCTAAAGTATCAATTTGTTCGTGGGATTTATTTTATTTAGCATTTTGTTTTCCCTAGTTCGGACAGCCATTTTATTTTTTGTTAGGGAAAGATTGCTCTGCAGTCTTTAGTCCAAAACTCGCGGTTAGGGGAGAGAAGCATATTGTGGTGTCCATCAGTGAATTCGTGATGCAGAAGAAAGGTTCATGTAGAAATGTTCTCCTCCTCACTCTCAAACAAGCCAATGAAGAGGCAGAGATGTGCAACATGTTCAATCTGTGTGTGAGCCACACAGAGAGTCGACCTCCAGCTTCTGCAGGAATTGTTAGTTCGACTGCTGGTGGAGCTGAGCGTGATGGTGGAAATGTTGGTGAATGAGCTGATGGCAGAATCAACTTCTCGGGCACCAGTGGTCCAGGGATGAGTAGCGCTTTCTAAACCATCAATCAGCCCCAGACCTATACTACACCAGAATGGATACAAACAGATTGGAAACACAAGCACATTATAAACCTCCTTGTCCAATGTTGGTAACGTGGACGAAACGGCAGGCCTATCTCCGAAAGGTTGTGGATCGTTGATAAGTTGCAACACGGTGAAAATACAATTATTACCCAGTGATAAAAGGAACTGTCCAGTCAAGTTTACATACAAATATCTATTGTATTATTATCACAACAGACAATTCTAGCAGAATACAATATACAACCCAACCTGTAAAGGAATGCAGAGGACCGACAGTTTCAAAGATGGAAAAGGGATGCACTCTGGATACTGACAGGAGTGTATCAGTATAGTAATTAATTGCAATAGCTCAAGGATACTTGGTTTCAACACAAAGAAAGCAATGGGTCATAAAATGTCACTACACTAGAGGTCTTCGGAGAAGGACCAGGGAAACAGAACCACAATGTACCTTGTGCTGTAGGAGTTTGTGGTGCTCGGCGGGGTCATGTCGGTTTCAGGGTGCTTTTTGGGCTTCTGCGACAGAGTTCAAGATGGGAGACAACTGCAGGGATCAGTCGGCAGGCAGGTCGGCAAGCAAAGCTGGACGGACTGCTACAGGCTGACCTAAACAGCAGCACGGGTCAAGAATCATCTCAGTGCTGGTCAGCATTTCTGAAGCACTGGTAGAGGCATCTCGGATGGCTTTAATGACTGTGGTGCAACAACAGTCAGCAGTGCAGACAGTTGCAGCTCAAGAGGCTTGACTGGATCGCAAATGTCCTTTAAGATGGACGTTGGTAGATGCTTGTCGATGCACTACTCCTAGCTTATTTATTGGGTTTATGTCTTTGTTTAAGGCAAATGGGCCAAAGCTGAGGAGGGTGTTGCAGGCAGTAGCCTTGTCCTTGGTTTGGTTCAGAAACTCCCTGGCACTTCCCACTTAGGAAGCTTGTTGCAGAGCATAGAAGGCACGCTGTGTGCTGGCTGGGTACTGGTTCTGGAGCTGCAGAGGGTCCCCTGGATCCTTTATCTCCCTTTGTTCACTAGCATATGTTTACAGGAGGGATCTTGCTTCCCTCTTTGGAGGTCCTGGCCTTCCTTCACTGGCGGAAGATGTATGGCAGACTGTACTTTCAGCCTGGGTCCAATGATGAGTTATTCTTGGTACTCCTTGTGAAGTCTTCAGATGATTTGCCAAAAGAGGGGCTCAACACTCTTTTAAAGCCAAATTGGCCACAGTGTTTGGTGTAGGCTAAGCCAACCTTAATAAACCAATTCTGGGTACCCACCAACAATCTCCTGCATGTGTAAAGTCATAACCAGAGTGATTTGCAACAGAACAGGTAAAGGGGTGGAAACATGCAATAGTAAGTCCCACCCATTTTCCTGTCTGTTGTGGATCAACGGGTCTCTCTGGTTAATGGAGCTGTCTGTGGTTCCTGATTAAAGCGGGAGGTCTCCCTTGAGGCTGCAGCAAAACCAGACATTCTATCTCCGTCAAACCACATACTCCTACCTGAATAGGGTCTCCCTGCGCAGGTGACTACTACAAACATGCAGTCCCAGACATGACATTACCCTGTCAATCGTTACTGAAGGCGGGAGCTGGCATCAGGTTGCCACAGTGCATGTGAAAGGGTGTTGGGGGCATCCTGTCTCCTTTGTTAGCCTCTGCAGCCAGGCCCCAGGTGGGCCTGTTGGAATTAAACTGTGTTTAGTATGCAAATGCTCCCACCAGCTACATGGCCCAACAAAAGGACACTGCAGATCCATGGAGCCTTTATTAGTTAATTATGCTGGCCATGGCAGTGGGAATGTTTGGCCCTCCCCCTTCTGAAATGACATGGTGTACCACCCCAATGCATGTAAAAGTGTTGTAATGGCAGTAGAGAGTACTGCCAACAGTTATCATTCATCTCATGGATGGCTCTGTTGGGTTCCATGTCGTTTTACAGACAACAGTTTTTTTGAAGTAATTAATTTTGAAGAAATTACTTTAAAAAAAGGTTTTTTTTAATATTTGGGGGGGTCCCCCACCAAAGCCCACTTCCCTATATTATTATCCCTACCCAAGATCGCCCCACCCCTTACAACCCCTTGCACCCTATATATGTGTTTTCAAAATAATTTATTTGAAGAAAACTACTTCGAAAACACCAGTCGGAAAACCAACATTTTCTTGCTATTTACAAATTTTTGAAAACAAAAAAGAAACCCAAACAAATTAAAAATACCAAAACAACAAGAAAAACAAACAAATCAGAATCAAAACATAAAATAGAAATGGTTCAACAGAGGAATCATGTTTTGCTGCTGCTGTTCAAGGAAAGTCTGTCTACAGTGTCCACTAATCTTGCAAATCTACAAAAACCTCCACTCCGCACGTGGAGCATCGCAGATTGTTGGTTGAGTGTTTGGCACAACAGAGGAATCCTGTTTTGCTGCTGCGGTTCAAGTTAAGTCTGTCTACAATTTCCACTAATCTTGCAAATCTACAAAACCTCCACTTCAGATGCGCAGCGTTGTGGAGTGTTTACCAAGTGTTTGCCGTGGGAGAGTCAGGAGCCAAGCATCGTCTTCATGGATCATCAGCCTGAAGCAGGATTTCATCAATGGTCAAGACAGCAGGTATGTCTACGCTTGCTGAGTGAAGCGGGGGAAGTTGCCCATTTGCCACCTGACTGTAGGATCTCAACCCCAGACCACAGAGATCACATGGACCCAATAGCCCTTAACAGCATGTCTTTCAGTGATATAGTTGATTCTAATGCAGCAACTCAACCAACACCTGATATGGCATGGGATAGGCAAGTTAACATCAGCGCTCCCTGTGGCAACCATTAAAACACAAAAGATCAGACCCTGTCCCTTGATCCTGACACAACGGGGCTACACTGAATGAGGCGGTGAGAGAGCCACAGTGTTTAAAAAAAGATGTCACTCTGTTTCTGATATTGGGAAACTTAAGTGGCACTTAAAGTGGCAAGAGACCCCACCCGCTTTGGTCACAAACTTTGAGGATAACACAGCCCTACTTCCCGGATGTAACAAACACGCAAAGAAGAGGAGAATCCAGACACCCCCACTGAGGCCGTGCCCTGCAATAATTGGGGTGACCCAACCGACGAAGATCTGTTGGGCGTGGGATACTTAGGAGCTCCATCCAACAGGCTGTTCCATCTGCTGCCATCTCCGAAAGAGAAAATTCTTTCTATGGAGCTCCTCTGCCCCTTTGCTCCCTCTGGTTCCATCGATGGATTGGTCTGTGAAGATGCTTCAACCCCAGCCCCTCGATTCCCACCCTGCTGTTCCACAAGATATTGGGACTTAAAGAGATCAGACCTAATGCCAGCAAACAGTCATACAGAGTGGGCAAACCTGTATCCAAAGTATCTGCACCGCACTATCCTAATTATCCCTGAGAGGATTAATACTGATCTAGGCGCCACCAATGGGCCTATTGAAGCCAGCCCACTGGCGAGGGATACCCCTCCTGCCTCAATAGAAAATCCCATCCAGGTGGCTCGGCTAACAAAAGACATTGGGCATTTGGCACTGCGCGACTTG
This sequence comes from Ambystoma mexicanum, assembly GCF_040938575.1. Taxonomy (NCBI): domain Eukaryota; kingdom Metazoa; phylum Chordata; class Amphibia; order Caudata; family Ambystomatidae; genus Ambystoma; species Ambystoma mexicanum. The sequence continues at coordinate 287,440,499 of NC_090930.1, read as the reverse complement.
GATCCGTCAAACGGCATTTCAGGCAAAGATTCTAGACCAAAGGCAGCCCACAACAGAGGAATATCCAATCCATCAAGACTAGGCAAGGCAGTGATGATATGTACAGGAGGGGGTCCTCGAGTGATGACACAACCTCGGAAATGCAAACTTCTGGGGACCACACCTCTGATCGAGCGATTAGGGAGTGAATCTCCAGAAAATCAAAGCCAGATTTGAAAAACCTGAGGGGAACCAAGGAGCTCTCCTGGGCCACTCACCTGCAGACAAACATCCTCTCTGCAGTTACAATCATATTGTCCCCTTATCTGAAACTGTATGAGAACTTGAACAACAATTTTAAAGACAAGACTACTTTGCTCGCATTGATGAACTCTAAATTGGTCTATGTAGTGTCCTTCATAGAATCAATAAGAGAGAAAAGAGGAAGGGAAAAAGAAATGTATGGTGTAATCCTCAAATCTTTGGTTGACTTGATGCAAGACAACAACACTCACAAGCGTATCTTTCCGGAAGGGGTCTGTGAAATCGTTTCCTATTCAACAACATAATTGCAAGCTCAGGACTCTCAGAACGTGCCGCCTGAAGCAATACCAGAAGGGGCTGTTGCCTCAAACAAAGACCTAAGGCATTCCCCCATCAGTTCACAATCGTTGGCCAGAGAGACCTCAGGGAAGGCTCAACCAGCGGACCCACTGGAAATGGCTCAGGGACTCCAACAAGAAATACCTTCCACCCCCTCAGCCCCATTGCATAAATCCATGACCATAGCAGCAAAGGCTTTGGTGGTACAGGCCAGGGGCGCACTTGTTAAGGTTGAAGGGCTGTCAGTAGTTGACTGGGTAAACCTCCTCAAAACCCATCCTGCCAGGAGGAATACCTTCCCCATCTTCGAGCAACCCAAAAACAATGGAGAAGAGATGTCCTTAACAAAGGAAGGAGAGCAGGCGATGAAATAAAAAAACATGAGGAAACCAAAGAGAACAAAATCCTGTGGGTCAAGAAGCTTTTTGAGAAATCTCAAGAATGTGCTTCCGGGACCACCTATAACAAATGGGAATACAAAGAAAAATAACGGTTCATCATAAACCACCAACGTTAAAGCTCAGCGGCAGATACTCTCAAAAGCCCTCATACCACTAGCGGATCCATTGGAAGTAAACAAGGTTGAAGACTCATTGCTGGAATTGTGTACAAAGACGAGGACTTCAGCCAATCGGTGGAGATAAACCCTGCCCTGGAATTACATGGTGAAAGAGCCTCCGGATCCAGTGACTATCAGATAACAGCCACCTGTTTATCCCCCCATTCCTTACTCTGGCAGAAGGAAGCTAAAATAAGAAGAGAGAACAAACAAGAAATCAGCCCCTCCAAATCAGTCCTAATCCTGAATAAGCTACTTTTAAAGTAAAAAAGTGATCGCCTTCCAGCGCTACAGACAAAGAAATCGCCTTCCAGCGCTACAGACAAAGAAATTGCATGTAAGGAAGCCTAGTGAGATGGTGAACCCTCAGAGAGTGACAACAGGAGGGACCTACAGACCCGACTACAAGACCGACTCAAGATCTATCATCATTCTTGAAAGAATACAGAGCAGACGATGGCCTGATCGTAAATCGCTCAAACATCATGAGTTTGCTACATCACATACCTAAATTAAGAGTGATCAATACTGATGACATTAAGATTGTGGACTTTATCGATGAGAGAGAAAACGACTGAGTAAACCTGCACATGGGCTCAGCCTCCTTGACCTCATTGCTCTTGGAGGCCAATGATGAACTACTCACCGTGGGATTTGATCTTAGGCTATGCGAGAATGCAGGAAAGAAGTCAATTAAGAAGACGGAAGATGGTTACTCTAAATCAGAACCAAACCGGATTGGACCCTCTTTTGAAAACTTTAAGAAAACTGGTCAGAAATTGCAGCCAGTCCCATTACTACCACAGACCCAAGTGGGGGACTCACTAGCGAGAACCAACTAAAGATCACTATACATGGGATAAACATCAAAGACAACCTAAGAAGGGTGATGATCCAAGAGCTGGAGGTAAATTCACCTTGCCAAGAGGATCAGTCCTGGAGCTGGCTAGCGAGGGCCCTGGCGCTGAGTGACAATGAATAGAACCTTAAGACCAAAGAACTCAGAAACTTGGAAATCGGGTCCTGCAACACTCAGAGGTTTCTTTGCCCATCTTTTCCATAGTATGGACCCCGTTGTTGCAAAGGTTGACACAATTTGCATCCAGGAATCTTGGCTGACGGAGGCTCCCCCCTTGATGGCTTCACTTTGTACCTAAATCAAAGGTAGGTCTGGCAGACCATCGTCTGGGCTTCTAACAATACTAAGAAATGGCCCTAATTTGAGGGTACTTCAAACAATCAACCCAAACCACTATATACAAATTCTGATCATGCACCTAGAGGAGTGCAGCAACAGGAGCATGGACCTTCTGATACTGTTTAACCTATACTGGAATGCGGATATTGAAGAGGGATCCACTTTTATAAGCTTAGTGACAAAATGTACAATATCAAGGGAACGATCCCAATGCCCTTGAAAGCAGCGGTGATGGTACCAATATTCAAAAAGGGAGACAGAATACCACAAAAAAACTACCGGCTAAACGCCCTCTGGGACATCTTGGGGAAAATATTCGCTATGGTGCTCTTAAGGCGCATGAACGAGTGGGTGTCAATTTCAGAGAGCTATGATGGTCGTCAAACTGGATTTGTCAAGTATGTGGGATGTAGCCTGCATTTCTTATTGATTAGCCTCTTGAAAATGAGAACCACAAGGGGAGATGGAAAGATATATCTCGCAATCATAGATTTGGAGCAGGCTTTCAATAGCATTGATTGAGAGCTACTTTGGCAGAAATTGAAAAAATGACACTGTCCAAAAGACCTACTCCTAGCTATCTAGGGCCTATATACAGGGACCTCTATGCAGATAAAGTGAATCAGCTGGGCCTCTTGACCAGAGAAAGGTCACCTTCAAAGGCCTAAAAGAGGGATGCCCCCTTGCTCCTGTCCTATTTAATCTCTTCATTCAGGACATAAAGAAAGTCCTTGATGATCAATCTACTTTTCCTCCAAAGATAAATGGAACGGAAATAGGCTGGCTCCTATATGCAGAGGCTTTGGTGCTTCTGGACCAGACGCCAATTGATCTACAAAGGAAATTAGATATTCTGCAGACCTATGTAGAACAAAAATCCCTAGAGATAAACACAGCCAAAACAAAATAATGGTACCAAATGGGACTAAAGAAAAGAAGTTGAGTTGGGTACTAAAAGGAAAGTGTTTGTGCATGACTACAAAAATAAAATATCTCGGAACTAAAATAAATATAAACAAATGTGAAACATCATGGATAGATTGCCAAAAGAGGAAGGTAAAACATTAAAAAACTTAAGGGTTCATGATTGAATGTAGGTTTGGCAAATTCTCTCTTCTACCGGTCATAGACTATTATAACCAAAAAGTGATACCGTGCAGACACTTGTCTTGGTCACCGTTGGGAGGTCTGTGAGTACCTTGAAGGCTAGTTTTGGAAAAGAGTTTGCACCTGCCCAAATCAATACAAGTAAACATTTTGTGCCAGAATCACAGTTTGTTGGCTGGGACTGCTTTTCTGAGGGGAGGTTGTGTGGGAGACATTCAAACAAATACCTCTGGTAAGCAGACACAGTTTAAGTGAGGTCACTGTGTGATGTTGGATGAATGACCGATCTAAAAATGTCATGTAGGCAGAGTAGCAAAGGAAATCACCTGGATTTTAATTCGTCATGTTTATAATGTTAAAAAGTAATTCACATTCTTAAAAAAGGCTTGTTTGCTCTGTTTCTGTGTTTTGTTTTTTCTTCTTCTTTTGTTACAGATAATGGTGAAATGTACAGGGTAAGCATTGAATTGTGAATTGTACTTGTCTGCAATATAACCAGTATATGAAAACAAATTGTTTAGAGTCTTTTATTGCATTTGTGATTTTATAGGTGGACACAGGGGAGATTCATTCCTCTTTGGTAATACATGTGTCAATTTGCCCATGCAGATAGAATAACAAACAGAATAAGCAGTGATAAAATAGGTGTGTGTGTGCGTGTCCTCCTTGCATGTTGTTTGGAGGGAATCTAATATAATATATAGATAACTGGAGGTCTATGAGCCAGTAATGATGCCTACGGGCAAATAGATCACTGGTGTAGATAAGCCTGTGATACCGGCCACAGACTGTAGGTGGCACTATATATAAAAGTGTTGGGGTCTCTTGTGTGTATAGGTCCAAGGCTCTCTATAGATCACTAGGAGGTATTCTCATAGAAAGTAAGGGTTTGTTTATGATAGGGTTATGATGTAGGGAAGGAAACTATGCTCACCACTAAATACCGCAAACCATATACTACCACAAAATACCGCAAGTAATACATATTACTATGTTCTCCAATATAATATAACAAAGTATGGTCACTAGAATGATATGAGGCCAAACCCAATCTAAATACAAGGATATGTTATCACCAAACTATCGCTCATCTTCTGGTAGTAAGAAAATAACACCAAACCCCAAATTTACACAAAATATCCTACATACATGGTGCATTAGCTGGGAAAGTGGCTATAGAGCTCCTACTGGGCGTGGCAAGTGTGTCTCACACTACCATACATGCATTAGAAGGAACCCATTTCATGATAGCAGTGTGACACTAAAAGTGAATTTTAGAATGTCTCAAATGGAGGCCACATTCACAGAGCTAGTGCAATATCTGGAGGCAAAGCTATATGCACATGGGACATGGTCATCAAATAATTCCACAGAATGGCGTGACTGCATCTATGGTGAAGTAGAGAAAGAACCATTATACAGCATTTTTGTAGAAGGCAGCATAATTCAGGTCTGCCTTTTGAGACTACTAAATGCAGTTGATAAACATGCAGAGAAAGATTGTCTGATACGGCTATGTGCCAAGACATGGTTTATCCCAAATAGATCCCTGCGAATGCAAGAAAATGGTACCAAGCTGATTAGCAGGTTAAAAGCTGATCTGAACGGAGCAAGTGAAAAAGAGGAAATGTTAATTGCAGAATTGGAGATATGTCAAAAGGACATGCAGTCAAAATTTTGAGATCTCGGAACTCAATTGTCTCGAAGCAAAAAGCAGTTTGAGGATAGTGAACAAGAATTGAAACACTTGAAAGCGTTGGTAGACCATATTAGACAAGATAAAGAAGTTGTTTCGGAAATGCAGGTTTTACAAAAAGAACATTTTGAGAAAGAAAGTGATCTCCAAAAATGCCAAACAGGAAATAGTTAAAATGTTTCAAGAAAGAGACAAGAGAAACAAAGAATTCAATGAATGCCAAATGCAAATGGCCGATATGCAAGAGGTAATTAATAAGATGGGTGATGAGAACACTTATTTGCGTAAGGCGACAGAAAGGCTCCTTAAAAAGTGCAAGGATTTGGAACAGCAAATATGTATTTCCAGGACCCAGGATAGACGACAGGGCACCACATTCAATTGAGGTGAGGTGAATTCTATTTCTACACAGAGAACTAATGCCCCAGTGGCAGGGCCAGTGAATGAACTTGGTTGCAGTGCTCTTGGGGGGAATTTGATACACCCATTGGGGGCCATCACCAATCCTTAATCCATAAACCTGAAACCAGGGTTGAATCACAAAGTAGTGCAATTCTATGCATAGCAACGAGTAGCCCCATAAGAATAATGAAATCAATCAAAGCTCTGATCAAACCATTCAGAAAAGGAGGGGATTGCTGTGTAGAGGACCACTTAGAAGCAGTGCATGATATATTCAAAGCCCTCCAGATACCTAAGGAACAATACAGGCAATACTTTCACTTAACTCTAGATGCTCGCACAGCCAGTATCATTAGAGGGTTAAATGAACAGCAGAACCAGACATGGGCAGAGTTTGAAAAATAGATCAGACATAATTTTTCTCCTTTCCAATATTTGCAAGAGAGAACAAAGGTTGCATACACTATTACGGCTGGGCCTAATACGTCACCTCAGCAATGTTTTCAAGACTTAAAAAGAGCTATTTCTCGCTTTGATGTATCTTTTGATCCCAATTCCAATGAGTTTAAAACTGCCTACTTCTATTTTTTTTTTTTTTTTTTTTTTTTTTTTTTTATTTTCAAATTTGTTTATTGGCATTTATCTTAAAATCAGTAGCACATAGCCGGTCAATCGTGCCAAATGAAGCTAACTCTTTGCAGTAATATCTTAGTGAACAAAGGTGAGGGGGGGGTGGGAAGAGGGGGGGAAGGGCGAGAAGAAAAAAAGGGGGGGGGAAAGTAGGGGGGGGATAGAGAGAGAGAGGGGAGAGGGAGGGCGCGGGGAAGAGGGGGTGTTCCAAACAATAAACAGTAAACCAATAACATTAACATAAACCGTCTCCGTATCTAGTCCTCTTCGTGTTTTTGCCAAGGCTTCTGTAGAGGGTGGTATAGGGGGGGGGGGGGCTCTTGAGTGCAGCAGTTTCCATAGGTGTTTGGGGGCCTCCCACATGAGTTTCTAGGTTTTGCAGTTCAGCACAATCTAGCTAGTGCCTGTTCACGGGGGTTTATCGTCCGAGGGGTATGTAATAGTTCTAACTATCTCCCTCCATGCTTCTAGGGTGGAGCTGGAGTCATCGGTAGATCTGGAAACGCTGTCTTCCCAAGCCTTAGTTTCTGCATCGGCCCATCTGATAAGTTCGCTGTGCCAGGCGCCATGTCTGGGGCCTGTTGGTTTTTTCCAGGACATGGCGATATGTCTTTTGGCCAGAAGGCACGATAGGTCCATTAGTTTCACCAGGTGCTTAAGTTTGGCCGGTCTAGAGTACGTTCCTAGGATGCATTCTTCAGGAGTCCATCTGTATTTGGAGGCTCCTGCCTTCTCAAGTGTTAGCTTGACTTTTTCCCAGAAGGATTGTACTTTGTTGCACTTCCAGAACATATGTGTGAGGTCAGCTCCTTCTGCCCTGCACCATGGACAGTCGGAGCTCGCATTCCTGTTGAATGTCGCCAGTCTGTGCGGGGTGAGATATGTCCGATGCAGGACATTTAGTTGTATAAAGCGGAATCTGTGGTTTCTCGACACAGCCTTAGGGAATATTAGCGCCCTGGACCATTCTGCCTCCGAGAGTTCTCGGCCAATGTCCGTTTCCCATTTGTTTTTCAGGGCCTCTCCCTTTGGGTTGGGATTATCGTTGAGGTGGCTGTATATTTGGGAGACCGGCCGTTGCCCCTCGCCTAGGTTATATAATAAAGTTGTGAGAGGATCAGATTCAGGTTCTTCTGGCCAGGTGTCCCATTTGTGTCTTGCTATTTCGCGTATCTTTCGGTACCACAAGTATTGACTAGTGGGTATCCCGTCTACATTGTGTAGTGTGTTGAACTCTTTAAAGGAGCCTCCTTCATAGAGATCTCCCCACGTGTAAACCCCCTTCTTCTCCCAGGTCCTGAGATGTAACAAGTCCAAGTCCGACCTGCACAGGTCCCAGATCAGTGGTATCTCTGGGGAGTACAGGTGTGTTAGATTCCTTAGTGATTTCGTTCTATGCCAGATTTGTTTCCCCAGAGTGGCTATGAAGGGTGTGTCTCTCAGTAGGTGTTGTGGCGCCCAAATGAGTTCTTTAAGTTGCAGTGGAGAGATCAGGGACTGTAGCAGGGGAGTCTCGGATGTGATCTCGTCAGCTAGCCATTTGGACACAAAGCTGAGCTGGGCTGCTAAGTAATATTTTTCGAAGTGCGGGAGTTGGGTTCCACCTTGAGCGTGTTGTAGAACTAGTGTGGAGTGTGCTATTCTGTGCCTGCCCTGCCCCCAAATAAAATCTCGTGTTATGGACCCCAAGAGGCGGAAAAATGAGTTCTTGATGTAATATTGCACATTTTGGAACCTATACAGGAGCCTAGGGAGGACTATCATTTTGGTCACCGAAATTCTCCCCATTGCCGACAGTGGGAGCTTTGCCCAGAAGGACATTGATCTTCGCAGCGCGGGTATTGCTGCATTAGTGTTATTTTCGTGCATCAATTGGGGAGTGTGCATAATCTGGATGCCCAAGTAGCGGAACCTGGTGGTCTGCCACTGTATCCCTAGTGTTGGAAGCTCCTCCGAGCATCTGTCCCTAAGGCCAGCTAGTGGGAATAGGCAGGATTTTGCCCTGTTGAACTGTATGCCTGAGACTTTGGAAAAATTATCAAAGACGTCCAGCATGGTTGGGACGTTGAGGTGGGGGTCCCTGACATACAAAAGCACATCGTCCGCGTACAGTGAGATTATGTGATCTGTCGTCCCTAGCCTTATTCCAGCATCGAAAAATTGTTTCCGAAAATAGATAGCTATGGGTTCTAGTCCCAGTATGTAAAGCATGGGGGACAGCGGACAGCCCTGACGGGTACCTCTGCATATCTCCCAAACTTCTGACACATGTCTCCCAGTTTTTACCCGTGCTCTTGGTTCGGTGTATAGTATTCGGATCCACCTGATAAAGCGTGGGCCAAACCCGAATTCCTTCAGAACTGCTAATAACCACTCCCAGTATATGGAATCGAACGCCTTGATGGCGTCTAGTGACAGCAGGGCGTAGGGTTCAGTGATCGTATCAGTTTGTGCAATAACATGTTGGAGTCTGCGTAAATTCATGGTTGTATTTCGGCCTGGGACAAACCCGCACTGATCTGAGTGTACGATGTCTCCTATCTGTTTGGACAGTCTCTGAGCCAGGATTGTGGTTAACAATTTAACATCGTGGTTGAGCATGGCCAGCGGGCGGTATGAATCGCAGTGCTCCGCTGGCTTGTTCGGCTTAAGAACTGGGACCACTAGGGTTTCCTTCATGCTGTCAGGTAAGATACCTCGCTCGTATATTTCCTGGAAGACCTCATGTAAGAGTGGTGTCAAAGAGGAGCTATAAGTTTTGTAGAATTCCGAGGGCAACCCATCGCTCCCCGGGGCTTTAGCCGCAGCTTGTGCCTTGATCGCTTCGGCAATGTCCTCTGTTGTAATATCTGCCTCTAGTTCCTCGGCCTGCTCAGGGGAGAGCCTAGGCAGCCCTATCTCGTCTAAGGTGTCCGCTATGTAGTCCCCAGATATTTCTGTTTCGTGGGAGTATAGGTGTTCGTAGTAATTCTTGAAGGTGTCATTTATTTCCTGTTGAGTCTGGTGTGTATTGCCCTGTTCATCTTGGATCAGGGTAATGGTGTGTCTGGGGTGCTCCTTCCTGCAGAGCCAGGCCAGGAGCCTACTAGGTCTATCTGCTTCCGTGTGCGTCCTGTTCGTTCTGGTGGCAAAGTCGAACTTAGCGAGCCTATTCCAAGCATTCGAGCATTCTCCGCGGAGTGTACGAAGTCTGCCTTCATGCTGTTGTGGGTCTATGGGGTCCGTGCTAAGCTTCTGAATCTCCGCCTCGCCCAACTCTAATTCCTTGCGTAGCGATCTTCTGATGCCACCCGCTTTCGCCAGTATCTCACCCCTGGTCACCACCTTTAGGGCCTCCCATGTCGTGCTTACATATTCTACGCTTCCCTTATTTAGCACTATGTAGTCGTCTATCGTGTCCTGCAGTTCGTCTCTGAATGCCTGGTCCTTCAGGGCCGTTATTGGCATGCGCCACATAGGGATGGGGGGCCTGGGGCCAGCACGATTCCAATTTACAATTAGGGGGGAGTGGTCTGAGATCGTTCTTCCTAAGTATTCTGCTTCTTCCATCTGGGATAGGTGTTCCCTGCCGACAAAAATGTAGTCTAGCCTCGTGTGGAGGCCATGTGGGGATGAGAAGTAGGAATAATTCCGTGTATGGGGGTGTAGTTCTCTCCATATATCAGCCAGATCTAGTCTGTCTATCAGTGTGTTTAGTGCTGTCGAGGCTGCCATAGTGGTGGTGGGCGGTGGTAGCGACCTGTCTAGCGTGGGATCTCGTACACAGTTGAAGTCACCGCCCCAAATAAAAAGGCAGTCTCTGTGTAGGGTGGTTATGTCGTACATCGAGGCCAGGTATGCCGGGATACTAATGTTGGGTAGGTAAGAGTTCACTATGCATAGCTCTTGTTGTTCGATGTGACCCCATACAATCACATACCTGCCCTCAGGATCGGTAATAAATTTGGATAGACGGAAAGGGAGCTGGGGGTGGATCCATGTGTATACCCCTCTAGCATATTTCGAGTAGGCTGTACCAAATCCCTGTCCCCCCCAGTGCTCCTGGAGTTTGCCCATAGATGTCGTTGTGCAGTGCGTCTCCTGTAAGAGCGCTATCCCAACCTTCTTCCTCTGTAAATATGACTTAATTCTATTCCTACGGAGGTAAGTACCGAGGCCCCTCACGTTCCATGTCATTATTTTCGTGTTTCCCGCCATTCTGTTTTAGGTTGGAGGTTACTGATCTCAATGTTTCGCAGGGAGGCTACCCCTAGGGTGTTGCCCCCTCCAGCCCACTCCCCTTCATTCAGGTTGATACATTCTGGAGACTTACCAACGGTTGTAACTTTCATCTGAACGGATGAATAACCAAAAATGTCTAACTGCAAACTGCCCCCAGCAGTTGCTTCTAACTTGCAGCGCTCAGGGGCTCCCGGGCCTTCTGGGCCTCTCCAGGCCTTTCTGCGCGGGTGGTGTGTAGGCATTTGACCTGCACTTGTCGTGGAGGGGCGTGTCAGCGGTGTGTTTGCTCGTGGTTCTTCGTGGTCCTGCCCGACGTAGCTATATTCTCAGTGCGGTCCCTTGTAGTATCCGGTTGAGTGTCTCATCATCAATGTGGGACATTTCATGGGTGTACATTTTGTTGTCCATTTCGCTCCTATCTGTTGTCTTGAGGGTCCTCTCCATTCCCGGCCAAGTTGTTGTGCTCCATCCACATGGTTGCCGCCTCCGGGGTCTCCAAGAAGATTGCCTTCCCTTTGTATAAGACTTTAAGGCGAGATGGGTAGAGCAGCATGTATTTTATGTTAAGCGTTCGTAGCCTGGCTTTCACTGGTATAAAGGAATTCCTGGCTCGTTGTACCGTAGGGGTGTAATCAGGGTATACGACTATTCTGGAGTCCTGTCTTCTAATCGCTTCGCCTTCCCTGGAGTGGCGTAGTATTGTTTCCCTGTCGCGGAAGTTGAGGATTTTTGCTATTATCGGGCGCGGGTGCGACCCCGGGGGGGGCGCTTTTGGAGAGATCTGTGGGCACGCTCCACTGAGAACCCCTGGGAAAGTTTCCCAGCTCCGATTTCTTGTAGGAGCAATGTCTCTACAAAGTCTGTGGGGTCCGAGCCTTCCATGTCTTCCGGGACCCCCAGGATCCTGACATTATTGCGTCGTGCGCGGCCCTCCGCATCTTCAGATCTCGCCTCCAGCCTCGCTACTTTCAGTTCCAATTCCGTTACCTTTGCCTTTAGGTCTGAGGTGTTAGTGACGTTGTCTCGCAGGGTAGCTTCATTCGTGTTTACTCTCTCCGTTAGGTTGCGGGCATCTTGTCGCATGAGTTGCATGTCCGCCCTCATTTCCCCTATTTTTGTTTCGATAGAGGTGCGCAGTGCTGCAATTGCTTGAAGGACCACTGTGTCCTTGGGTTCCGCCTCCGGCTGCGACTGCGCTGCATTGGGGTCTGGGGTCTGTTGTAACGGCTGTTTGGGCCTGACCGTCGTGTAGGAGTCCATTGTCGTTGACAGTTTTGTCTTCGCTTTAGTTGGGGGCATCTCTGCCTGTAGATCCAGTTTTAAGTAGGGTACAAGCTTGCTTTGAGCCACGATTTAGTTCCAGTCGTGGGCTTATGCGTCGCCTCAGATTGCAGCCACCCAGTTGCAGTGGGGAGAAGCTGCTCCGTAGGTGTCGCGAGCCTTTTCCTGCTCGCGGCAGTCAAGGGATAAAGTGTGGCCTCACTGGGGGTGGGAGTGGCGGGAGCCGCAGCTTGACCTCCTCGGCGGCCGCACGGACCCTGGACTCACCTCCCTGCGCGGTAGGCCTCCGCGGGCGCCACAATCTGCGTTCCGTTCTCCAGCTCCAGGCGCCTCTCCTGCTCCTCCTCCGGCTCAGCACGACGGGGTCGCGTGGTGTGTCTCCCACACCGTTGTTTCGCCGCCTTTCGCTCGAGGTAAGGCTTCCGAGGACGCCGGCTGAGGAGAGGGGCACCCGCTCGCCCAGGTGTCCGCCTCTCGCTCTCAATTCACACCGCGGCCCAGCCACACACTTAGCTAGATCTCCAGCAGTTCGGGGGTGGATCTTCACAGCGTTAGGATGGGGCAAGCGTGAGGTGGTCTCCGCTGGTCCGCCAGGGTCTCAGAGTCTCTTCGTCCGGGAGCTCCAGTCCCCCTCCCCCATCAGCGCCACGGGCGCCGCCATCTTGTGGGGCCGAGGGGCGCCTCTTCGCCGGTCTCGTTCTTAGGCTTGCCCGGCTCGGTTTTTCTTGGGAGCAGGTTCCGGGTAGGGGGGAGAGGCTCCCCTTTCCGGATATGTTGTTTTTGGGCGCCTATGGGGTAGTTAGGTTGGCGCGATTTCACCCGTACCAGGATCACGGGCAGGAGCTTCTCGAGCACACGTCTTCACGGCATGCTCGCTGGCCACGCCCCCCCTAAAACTGCCTACTTCTATGGGCTACAGAAAGACATCATATCATAGTTAGTCCGTGAATTAGACCGTGACAAGTCCCTTGAATGGATTGTACACCAAAGTACAAAATTATATGAAGTACTCTATTGTCAGGGTAGAGAGAATGGTAAAATGAAAGACACTAGACCAAAATCTAAAGAACCCACAGCAACAGTGATGGAGATCAGGTCAGCCAAAATGCCCCTTGAGTCTGCTCAAAGTCCAGGTACAAATAATTTGACACCTGAACAAAGAGGTAATCAACAAAGGTTGTCACTCCCTGCACCAATGTTTCAATCCCATGATCCTAGTAATAGGGAGATCTACATTAGCCCTAGATACTTAGGAGACAGGCCCCGGGCAGGATATTGGCCTGATATGTCAGGTATGAATAATAATCAGAGACAAAGTCAGGATCAAAGAAATGATGGTCCCTACCAGGCATTGGGAACACAAAGCAGATTTGACCCTAACACCATGATATGTGGTAATCAGGATAGACCTGATATGTGGATCAATTTACTGAAAATGGGAATCAGCATAGGGGACAATCCTCACAAAATGAGAGAAAGGACATGAGGCAGAATATGAATTATGCCCCACGTCAATACAATGAACACCACCACCAGGCGGCTACAACCAAAGGATGGGTGCACCTCGCTCCACTCCACATATGAGTCAAGAGTTCAGAAACAATCCCAATAGAAATCATTCTCCTGAGAGATATCAGAATAGATCCAATCAGGTGGAAAACAACCAATATCGACCTAGGCAACAGAGAGAAGATTCTAGAGAGATGGAAAGATTCCAGTGTCTTGAGGCCCAAGTGAAAATGTTGGCTGAGCAAATAGGAAAGCTCTCTACGGCCCATAAACAGTCATCAAAGGTGGGGGCAGAAGGCCATAGCAATGACCGGGTGGCTTCTGATAGTAAGTGACTGCATATTAATGATACCTGCAATGCTAAAAAGATAGATTGTCCTGGTTTGGTTTTGCATAATGATTCTGAGATGCTTAATGATTTGAAAAGGAAAATACTGACAAATGAACATGTGACAGACATTGCAAATACATCTAAAAAATAAGTTCGATTTAACCTAGAGTTAAATCAAACATTGGAGATTTGCACAAATGAAAAAGGAAAACCTGAGATTCCAAAAGAACAAAGGGACAGATTTAAGAAAGACAACTCAAGTTTGGGTAATACAATTGAACAGGGAGTAGGTGAGGATACTAGACCCCTTCCCTGGACAATCAAAATACTAACCAAACACAGGCAGAAAGAACAAATACTCCATAGGAGGGCACAGATCAATCACCTGATGAGTTCTTTGAGCCACAGATTTTTGAAGAAGTTAAAAAGACTGATACCATACCAAATAACCACAAATGCACAGAATTAGAAAATGGCAAATTACCAGGTTATGTTTTTACACATGTTCAGTTGGAGGATTGTAGTGTGTCCTCTGATGATCCCCGGATGGATGGGCGAACAGGGGGCGCACTCCAAAAGACCTCTGAATATGGGGAAATGAATAAAGTCTCTCACACAGAAATGGACAGAAAGGAGCGAAACATTTCTTTCCATTTACCAATGTGCTTAGCCAAAAGTGAAAAAGGCCTGAGAAAGGTGAGTCCCGAAATCAGTAAGAATTCACACTGTTTATGCGTATTAGAGAAAGTTGAAGACAGGTACTATGCTCTTATCACTGTCGAAGAGAAATGCAATACATTTGCAATGATTTACACCGGCGCAAAGGCCACAATTGTGTCCAAAGAATTGGTAAAAAGTATCAATGAAGGGAGATTCCCCACAGAATCAGATCACAGTGAGGCAAAGTGAAGGTCCAGTGCATAATTTGTATGGTGAGGAGGTGCCTATTATAGGTGTTACCGAAGTTGACATGACGATAGGAAAACACAGAATGAAACAAGAAGTATTGACCACATCTATTTGTGAAATTCCATTTCTGATGAGGACAGGTTGCCTGAAAAGATTATCTCCTCTCATAGATGGGGTGAATGGAGTACTATGGTCCTTAACCAAAAAACCATTGAGACCTAAGAAAATAATATCACAAAACAGCAGTATAAATGAGTGTCACACAATTGCCAAATGAATGATGCAGTGGAGATATACCTACAGAATAGCGGTGCACCTAGCATAACTGTCATTTTGATGTGTCAAGATAAAATGCAAAGTGAAAAAGAAAAACAATCTGTGCAGATTTATTTCGATCCTAGGAAAAAATGTCAAACTGAAAGAGATGTGCCCACATCGTGCTTCTATATAAAAGAGAAGAAATGCAAACACAATACTACTGCTGAAACAAACACAGAAAAACACATTACCACTCTTGCGAAATACACATGGAAGATGAGCAACCACAGGTTCACATTGGTATAAGTGACCATTCTAAAGTGATAAAAGCTACCTTAGAGCTTGAACAGGAAATGAGTTTTATTAATGAGAAATGACTGCAGAAAATAATGGAGAGGGAGGAGATCCCAAAGGTTAGAATTAAAAACCAATAGGTCTCTGGTTTGGACAATCCAGACTTTGGAAACCGAATTGCAGGGAGATGCATGCTCAAGATTAGTATTGGCAGAAAACAATTTACCATAATGTCTGGATAGTAAGTGGAACACAAAATGATTTTTACATGGGTAATGATATCATGCTCAGAATGTGTATGGTGTTAGATTTCCTTAATCAAAAAATATGGTCACGGCTAGGTGGGCCTGCACCTGAATTTGAAGACAAAAGAAAGGCTTATCATTGCACACAATTGGTCCCATATTCAATTGAATTACAGGTGAGGAAGAATACTACTATTCCTGCATTCACCAAGTAGGTTGCAATAACGCTAAAGTGCAAGAATGGACAGCAAATGAAAGATTCTGATGCATTTGTATGTTTAAATGAGTCAATGAAGCAACAAGGCCTGTATTATGAATACACCCCATTGATAGATATTGGAGGAGGATCTGTCAAAGTTATGTTCAATAATAAAGGACTTCAGGATATTCATTTAGAGGAAAATTCTTCATTAGGTATGGCCATACAAAAATCACATTATACTGCAGATTTCAATAACATGGTAATTGGAAATATCCCGGAAAGGTATGTAGATGCAGGGGGTGTGGCGAGAATATCTGGATTCTCAGCCCAAAGGGATCTTTCAAATTCAATCTGTGTACCCTTATGATTCAAATGAGACAGTGTGCTGTCACCAAGAGGATTATATAGTATTTGACTAAAATGAAAATGAAATAGAAAATCAACACATTGAAGTGGAGGCTAATATGCCAAAATATTTAAGAGTGGCAGCTTTACAGAGAGACACAGGCACACAATTGGAAAAAAAACACAGAGATTCCTCCACTGGAGAATTTCCCAGAATTCTCAAACATGGTAGAGGAGCAGATTTTGTTAGCAGATACATGTGATAGCGATGAGGATAAAAATGAATTGAGGAAAATATTTATGGAATTTAAAGATGTCTTTGCTAAAGGTGCATATGATTGTGGCCTAACTAATTTACATATTGCCACATTACTAGAAGGGTGTGGTAGAAATCCAGTATTTGTGTGCCTATATAGATTACCACTGGCATGTTTAGAGTCACTGGCAGAAATAATTAAAAATGTGGAGTCTCTGGTAATTAATAGGCCTTTTCATAGCACATCTAACACTCCTATTTTGGGTGTGTTAAAGCCAAATGGTCAATGGCATCTGTGTGCAGATTTGAGAGAATTAAATAAAAGAGTGCCAGTGTCCAGATGGCCACTGCCATTCATTGATCAAGGCCTGGCTCAGGTGCATGGCTCAAAGGTGTTTACTACATTAGATCTCACATATGGATATTGGTGTGTGCCATAGGCAGAGGATATTCAGAATTTGTTTTCATTTTCAGTTGATAAGACGCAATACGCATGGGTTAGAACACCATTCGGGTATGTCAAATGTGGGAGCGAATTTGGCATATTTTTGAGAAAGGCTATGCCTGATGCAGCGGAAAGAGGAACTATAGTTTATGTTAATGATGTCCTGATAAAAAACTATCAAAATGATGAAAGTAGGCATGTTCTTAGCCAATTGCAAAAGGCTGGTGCCAAAGTATATTTACAGAAAGCACACTGGTGCAAACAAAAGGTGAATTTTCTAGGCCATGAAGTGACTGAACATGGACTAAACCCACAAAAGAAAAAGGTGGAAGCCATACAGAAATTAAAAGACCCTAGAAATGTGAAAGGTTTAAAAAGTTTATTAGGAATGATGGGATATAACAGGAAATGTATTGAACACTATGCTGAAATTACTCAACCGTTGATTAAACTACTGAAGCTGAATATACCCTGGAAATGGGAAAAAGAGCAATCAGAGGCAGTGGCTAAATTAAAGGAATGTCTTATAAAGGCACCATGTTTAGCATACCCCATAAAGAACAGGGATTTATTTATAGAAATAGGTTTCTCTGAACATTGTATGTCAGCAGTGTTATCTCAAAAACATGATTTGTATCACAAAACCATTGCTTATGCAAGTAAGGCATTTTCTCAAGTTGAAATTAAATTCAGTAAATGTGAAAAGACCCTTTTGACCACTGTATGGGCGTTGCAGCATTTCCACCCCATTGTTCAGGGAGAAAAGGTAATCATTCAAACAAATCATCAACCATTGCAGTTTTTAGAGAGTAAAAGGATTAGGTCAGGCCACCTAGCACAGTCCCAAATTACTTCATGGACATTGGAATTGCAAGGCTTTCCTGTAGAAGTGAGGTATGGCCAAAATAAAAAGAGCCCAGTTGCTCAAGGTTAGGCAGATCTACATGACTGTGCAGCTGAACTTATATCAGACGAAGTAGAGGTGGAATCTAGTTTACATGAGTGTGAACAATCACCACACAAAGCTTTTGATGAAAAGACATGCAAGGATTTGCCAACTGTATATGTTGACGGTTGTGCCTTTCATATTGAAAATGACAGTAATAAACAATCGGTATCAGGAATAGGAAATGTCCAGTTGAAATGTGAAGACATTCCCAGTATAGGGATGAGAATTGGGGCTAGGAGCAGTCAGGTAGCGGAAATGGCAGACATTTATAAAGCAATTACTACTTCAGTTGATAATAAGTTTAGTGAAATTGTTCTGGTGACTGATTCTGATTATGAACGAAATAGCTTTGTGGAATATTTGCATGGCTGGAAAGCAAGAGGCATGATTACGTACAATAAAAAGCCCCTCAAACATGGAAAAATGATACAGGCCATAGACAAATGAGTGTCAGAGAATGATTTAACAATATACTGGAGGAAAATTTGTGGACATTTAAAAACTCCAGGAGAAGATAAGGAGGGAAATGATAAATCAGATCATTTAGCTAAAATTGGGGCTGTGATGGGAGAGTTGCTACCTATTGAACACTTACTTGGTGAAATACAGATTGAGGCAGTTACATGCTCTAAGTCTCCAAAGGAGGTAGAACAACCAGTAGTGCAATGAGGTTATGATATACCGTATCAAGATCTGATCAAGGCACAAAAGGATGATCCAATTTTGGGAATCTATTATAATCATTTTATAGAACCGAACAAAATCCTTTAACTGAAAATGGCTTTGCAGGAAAAGAAGAGTTGATGGTGCTCTTAAAGAATAAACAACAAATAAGACTACAGGATGGACTCATGATTAGGGAATCCATAACAGGACAAATACAGTGGGTGGTACCTGTTTCATTCTTAGGGCTAATGCTACACCATGCACATGATGCAATAACTGCAGGACACAGCGGTTCACAAAAACATTAGAGATACTTAAAGATTATGCTTACTGGCCACATATGTCCCAAGATGTAGAATTATATACAAGGGGATGTCTAGTATGTGCCCAATTTAAACCCGATTCACCAATGCATAGAGCTCCACTGATGAAAAGAGGTTTAATCCTTACATGGTCCGATTTGCAAATAGACTATGTAGGGCCTGTAAAAAGGTCGAAGAGGGGAAACCGTTATATTTTAAGCGTGCTTTGTTTGATGTCAAAATGGATAGAGTGTATTCCTGAACCAGATTGTAGTGTGCAAACAGCAGCCACATTACTGGCAAATCATATATTTTCAAGATTTGGGTCACCACAAAGAATAGAATCAGATACAGAAAGTCATTTTACAAGCGCTCTAATGAGTAAGGTGTGGCAGATACTGGGGGTGAAAAGAAAACTGCATATTGCAGACCTGCCTCTTCTGGGGGTGTTGAACGTTGCAACAGGGGTGTTGAACGTTGCAACATGTCTTTTGTGGATATATTAAAGAAGTTTGTAGCAGAGGCAGGTTCCAGCTGGGATTTACGTTTATCTCTGGTTTTGATGGCAATCAGATCAACTCCTGCCAAAGCAAAAGGTATCAGCCCTCATGAAGTATTGAAAGGTAGGAAAATGGTATTACCACAACATTTGTTATACAGGACACATGAACAGACACTTGTAAGCGCATCTATTGTTCACGAATAAATGGATGAACTGAGGAAGCATTTACAACATGCATTTGCTTTTGTGCAGCGGAATTTGGAAAGGGCTGCTGTCAGTGCAAAGTCATATTATGATAAAAAGACATCTGTGAAAGAGTATAGTGTAAGGGATCAGGTATATAAATGTAGTTTTTGAAAAGGTAAACAGAAAAATTCAAAATTTCTGGTGGCCTGGCAGGGGCTGTTTCAAATTATAGATAAGGTGTCTCCGGTGGTGTATAAAATATTGAAGACAGAGGGTGAAACCGTAAAAGAGCAGTTTGTTCATGTTAATCAAATTAAGCGTTGTCAACCCGAAACATGAAGGCAGGAGACTTGAGCAAGTAGAAACAGCTTAAGTATCCCTGAATACATTAAAAACACACATGGTTCTATTCATAGTGCATAATACCAGAGAAATAAAATAAATGTGATTCTTAGTGTGAAATAAATTTGAATGAAATACCATAAGAGATAAACACTGACAACAGGGGCTGAAGCAGATTGATTTGTTGTGATATTGCGTTGAAATATATTTAATGTATAATGATGCTTTGTGTATATGTTTGTTTTCTCTCTCAGAAAGTAGGAGAAAAAGGGCGAAATGTTTTGGACTAAATATTTTATTTTTGGTAAAAGGGTGAAATTGGTATTGTGCTATGTACCATATGTCTATGTCTCTTTTCTATTTTAATTTAGAAGGATTAACCTGTGTTTTGAGGACGGAGGTCACAGGACCGGAGGACACAAGAGATGATGGAGTCATGGAGTCCACAGGATGAAGATTAAATAATGCCTCCGGACCGAAATATGGAGGTGAAGACAAAAGTAACCGGGACGCCAAAAGAGATGACATCGCTAAAACATTCAAGAGTGTCAGAATGAAAGAATTACACCAAATGAACCTTATGATAAAAGCCAATGATCAGGTCATCTTGACTCTGTGGCGTTATAAGTGGAGAAGATTATCCCCTATGTGACTGGGCATGGGCAATGGAGTCTCACAACTTTTATTATATTAATTAATTATTTTAATTAATTTGGTCAGTTCTTTGTTTTATTTATTTATTTTATTTTATTATTTTATTATTGACTTCAAATATTGATTTCACAATTGAACAAAGACATTTAAAACTATGGACACTTCAATTGAAAAAAAAGTGTACACTATTCTATAAAAACTAATGGACTCATTGGAGACTTGTTTGCTTTTATGGTGATTAAGGAGTGACTTATTATGAAAAATGTAAATGTTCATTTTATGGAGTTGTTATGATGGAAAGAAGAATAGGAGCACAACTTGGATTTTCTCCAATTGTGGGTTTGAGCATTGCCAAATTGTCAGAAAAGGAGGGGTATGTAGTAATATATATATAGCGCTTTATGATATTTATAGTGCTTTAGAGTATATAGCGCTTCACTAAATGTGATGGCAACATTTTTGTTGCCAGCAATAATGTGGCACACACATTTAGAGGGTAATTCATAGAAATTCGCACAAAAGTGGCGCACGCGGCTGGCGCACAGCGTGCCCGTGCGAATGTCTGCGCCAGCCGCGTGCGCTAAAATCGATTTCCGCGCACAGCGAATTCATGGATTTTCGCATCCAAAACCAGCTGTGGCGCAGCGTGGCGCAGCGACCCGGCAGCAGCGCCAGTTACGCCCCCAAGAACGCCCTTGCGCAAGGAAAAGCCTCCAAAATCCCCAAATAATCGCAAAGGGCTGCGCTAACCCTGGACCAGTTCGAAGGTCTGGCAAACAGCAAACGCCAAGCGGGGAACGTGTATTTCAGTGGTTCGCGGGAAGTTCCACACGCGATTGTCCTGTGTACGTGTGCATCAGGGGTGTGTGGGAAGTAACACACACAAAAGCAGCAGGGTACGTGTATTTCAGGGGTGTGCAGGAAGTATCACACGCAAAAGCAGCAGGGTATGTGTATTTCAGGTGTGCGCAGGAACTATCACACGTAAAAGCAGCAGGGTATGTGTATCTCAGGGGTGCGCAGGAAGTATCACACGCGATTCCATCAGGGTACGTGTATTCCAGGGGTGCGCGGGAAGTATCACACGCAAAAACAGCAGGGTATGTGTATTTCAGGGGTGCGCGGGAAATATCACACGCAAAAGCAGCAGGGTACGTGTATCTCAGGGGTGCGCGGGAAGTATCACACGCATAAACAGCAGGGTATGTGGATTCCAGGGGTGCACGGGAAGTATCACACGCAAAATCAGCAGGGTACGTGTATGTCAGGGGTGCGCTGGAAGTATCACACGCGATTCCATCAGGGTACGTGTATTCCAGGGGTGCGCGGGAAGTATCACATGCAAAAACAGCAGGGTAAGTGTATTTCAGGGGTGCGCAGGAAGTATCACAAGCAAAAGCAGCAGGGTACGTGTATCTTAGGAGTGCGTGGGAAGTATCACACGCGATTCCATCAGGGTACGTGTATTCCAGGTGTGCGCGGGAAGTATCACATGCAAAAACAGCAGGGTACGTGTATTCCAGGGGTGCACGGGAAGTATCACATGCAAAAGCAGCAGGGTACGTGTATTTCAGGGGTGCGTGGGAAGTATCACACGCAATATCAGCAGGGTACATGTATTTCAGGGGTGCGCGGGAAGTATCACATGCGATTCCATCAGGGTACGTGTATTATAGGGGTGCGCGGGGAGCACCACACGTGAATTGCACGTGTGGGTCCTCCCAGGTGTTCCCTCTACACCCTCCATGGCCCCTGCAGGTGGCCAACACCACAGGGGCCTACCCTGCACATGTCCTGCAGGCACCCCATCCACCATGGCCATGCCCCCCAGCCAACCCACATGTCAACTTGCACTACTGCCCACCAACGCATGTCCCCCTGCACCCCAGCCACAAGGGCAGCCTCCACCAGGCCCCCACTCATGTCTCCCATCAGAAACAATCCCAATAGAAATCATTCTCCTGAGAGATATCAGAATAGATCCAATCAGGTGGAAAACAACCAATATCGACCTAGGCCACAGAGAGAAGATTCTAGAGAGATGGAAAGATTCCAGTGTCTTGAGGCCCAAGTGAAAATGTTGGCTGAGCAAATAGGAAAGCTCTCTACGGCCCATAAACAGTCATCAAAGGAGGGGGCAGAAGGCCATAGCAATGACCGGGTGGCTTCTGATAGTAAGTGACTGCATATTAATGATACCTGCAATGCTAAAAAGATAGATTGTCCTGGTTTGGTTTTGCATAATGATTCTGAGATGCTTAATGATTTGAAAAGGAAAATACTGACAAATGAACATGTGACAGACATTGCAAATACATCTAAAAAAGAAGTTCGATTTAACCTAGAGTTAAATCAAACATTGGAGATTTGCACAAATGAAAAAGGAAAACCTGAGATTCCAAAAGAACAAAGGGACAGATTTAAGAAAGACAACTCAAGTTTGGGTAATACAATTGAACAGGGAGTAGGTGAGGATGCTAGACCCCTTCCCTGGACAATCAAAATACTAACCAAACACAGGCAGAAAGAACAAATACTCCATAGGAGGGCACAGATCAATCACCTGATGAGTTCTTTGAGCCACAGATTTTTGAAGAAGTTAAAAAGACTGATACCATACCAAATAACCACAAATGCACAGAATTAGAAAATGGCAAATTACCAGGTTATGTTTTTACACATGTTCAGTTGGAGGATTGTAGTGTGTCCTCTGATGATCCCCGGATGGATGGGCGAACAGGGGGCGCACTCCAAAAGACCTCTGAATATGGGGAAATGAATAAAGTCTCTCACACAGAAATGGACAGAAAGGAGCGAAACATTTCTTTCCATTTACCAATGTGCTTAGCCAAAAGTGAAAAAGGCCTGAGAAAGGTGAGTCCCGAAATCAGTAAGAATTCACACTGTTTATGCGTATTAGAGAAAGTTGAAGACAGGTACTATGCTCCTATCACTGTGGAAGAGAAATGCAATACATTTGCAATGATTTACACCGGCGCAAAGGCCACAATTGTGTCCAAAGAATTGGTAAAAAGTATCAATGAAGGGAGATTCCCCACAGAATCAGATCACAGTGAGGCAAAGTGAAGGTCCAGTGCATAATTTGTATGGTGAGGAGGTGCCTATTATAGGTGTTACCGAAGTTGACATGACGATAGGAAAACACAGAATGAAACAAGAAGTATTGACCACATCTATTTGTGAAATTCCATTTCTGATGAGGACAGGTTGCCTGAAAAGATTATCTCC
Organism: Ambystoma mexicanum; assembly: GCF_040938575.1. Lineage (NCBI taxonomy): Eukaryota > Metazoa > Chordata > Amphibia > Caudata > Ambystomatidae > Ambystoma > Ambystoma mexicanum. The sequence goes on along the minus strand of NC_090930.1, from coordinate 287,417,179 downwards.
TCTCATAGATGGGGTGAATGGAGTACTATGGTCCTTAACCAAAAAACCATTGAGACCTAAGAAAATAAAATCACAAAACAGCATTATAAATGAGTGTCACACAATTGCCAAATGAATGATGCAGTGGAGATATACCTACAGAATAGCTGTGCACCTAGCATAACTGTCATTTTGATGTGTCAAGATAAAATGCAAAGTGAAAAAGAAAAACAATCTGTGCAGATTTATTTCGATCCTAGGAAAAAATGTCAAACTGAAAGAGATGTGCCCACATTGTGCTTCTATATAAAAGAGAAGAAATGCAAACACAATACTACTCCTGAAACAAACACAGAAAAACACATTACCACTCTTGCGAAATACACATGGAAGATGAGCAACCACAGGTTCACATTGGTATAAATGACCATTCTAAAGTGATAAAAGCTACCTTAGCGCTTGAACAGGAAATGAGTTTTATTAATGAGAAATGACTGCAGAAAATAATGGAGAGGGAGGTGATCCCAAAGGTTAGAATTAAAAACCAATAGGTCTCTGGTTTGGACAATCCAGACTTTGGAAACCGAATTGCAGGGAGATGCATGCTGAAGATTAGTATTGGCAGAAAACAATTTACCATAATGTCTGGATAGTAAGTGGAACACAAAATGATTTTTACATGGGTAATGATATCATGCTCAGAATGTGTATGGTGTTAGATTTCCTTAATCAAAAAATATGGTCACGGCTAGGTGGGCCTGCACCTGAATTTGAAGACAAAAGAAAGGCTTATCATTGCACACAATTGGTCCCATATTCAATTGAATTACAGGTGAGGAAGAATACTACTATTCCTGCATTCACCAAGTAGGTTGCAATGACGCTAAAGTGCAAGAATGGACAGCAAATGAAAGATTCTGATGCATTTGTATGTTTAAATGAGTCAATGAAGCAACAAGGCCTGTATTATGAATACACCCCATTGATAGATATTGGAGAAGGATCTGTCAAAATTATGTTCAATAATAAAGGACTTCAGGATATTCATTTAGAGGAAAATTCTTCATTAGGTATGGCCATACAAAAATCACATTATACTGCAGATTTCAATAACATGGTAATTGGAAATATCCCGGAAAGGTATGTCGATGCAGGGGGTGTGGCCAGAATATCTGGATTCTCAGCCCAAAAGGATCTTTCAAATTCAATCTGTGTACCCTTATGATTCAAATGAGACAGTGTGCTGTCACCAAGAGGATTATATAGTATTTGACTAAAATGAAAATGAAATAGAAAATCAACACATTGAAGTGGAGGCTAATATGCCAAAATATTTAAGAGTGGCAGCTTTACAGAGAGACACAGCCACACAATTGGAAAAAAAACACAGAGATTCCTCCACTGGAGAATTTCCCAGAATTCTTAAACATGGTAGAGGAGCAGATTTTGTTAGCAGATACATGTGATAGCGATGAGGATACAAATGAATTGAGGAAAATATTTATGGAATTTAAAGATGTCTTTGCTAAAGGTGCATATGATTGTGGCCTAACTAATTTACATATTGCCACATTACCAGAAGGGTGTGGTAGAAATCCAGTATTTGTGTGCCTATATAGATTACCACTGGCATGTTTAGAGTCACTGGCAGAAATAATTAAAAATGTGGAGTCTCTGGTAATTAATAGGCCTTTTCATAGCACATCTAACACTCCTATTTTGGGTGTGTTAAAGCCAAATGGTCAATGGCATCTGTGTGCAGATTTGAGAGAATTAAATAAAAGAGTGCCAGTGTCCAGATGGCCACTGCCATTCATTGATCAAGGCCTGGCTCAGGTGCATGGCTCAAAGGTGTTTAAACATTAGATATCACATCTGGATATTGGTGTGTGCCATAGGCAGAGGATATTCAGAATTTGTTTTCATTTTCAGTTGATAAGACGCAATACGCATGGGTTAGAACACCATTCGGGTATGTCAAATGTGGGAGCGAATTTGGCATATTTTTGAGAAAGGCTATGCCTGATGCAGCGGAAAGAGGAACTATAGTTTATGTGAATGATGTCCTGATAAGAAACTACCAAAATGATGAAAGTAGGCATGTTCTTGGCCAATTGCAAAAGGCTGGTGCCAAAGTATATTTACAGAAAGCACATTGGTGCAAGAAAAAGGTGAATTTTCTAGGCCATGAAGTGACTGAACATGGACTAAACCCACAAAAGAAAAAGGTGGAAGCCATACAGAAATTAAAAGACCCTAGAAATGTGAAAGGTTTAAAAAGTTTATTAGGAATGATGGGATATAACAGGAAATGTATTGAACACTATCCTGAAATTACTCAACCGTTCATTAAACTACTGAAGCTGAATATACCCTGGAAATGGGAAAAAGAGCAATCAGAGGCAGTGGCTAAATTAAAGGAATGTCTTATAAAGGCACCATGTTTAGCATACCCCATAAAGAACAGGGATTTATTTATAGAAATAGGTTTCTCTGAACATTGTATGTCAGCAGTGTTATCTCAAAAACATGATTTGTATCACAAAACCATTGCTTATGCAAATAAGGCATTTTCTCAAGTTGAAATTAAATTCAGTAAATGTGAAAAGACCCTTTTGACCACTGTATGGGCGTTGCAGCATTTCCACCCCATTGTTCAGGGAGAAAAGGTAATCATTCAAACAAATCATCAACCATTGCAGTTTTTAGAGAGTAAAAGGATTAGGTCAGGCCACCTAGCACAGTCCCGAATTACTTCATGGACATTGGAATTGCAAGGCTTTCCTGTAGAAGTGAGGTATGGCCAAAATAAAAAGAGCCCAGTTGCTCAAGGTTAGGCAGATCTACATGACTGTGCAGCTGAACTTATATCAGACGAAGTAGAGGTGGAATCTAGTTTACATGAGTGTGAACAATCACCACACAAAGCTTTTGATGAAAAGACATGCAAGGATTTGCCAACTGTATATGTTGACGGTTGTGCCTTTCATATTGAAAATGACAGTAATAAACAATCGGTATCAGGAATAGGAAATGTCCAGTTGAAATGTGAAGACATTCCCAGTATAGGGATGAGAATTGGGGCTAGGAGCAGTCAGGTAGCGGAAATGGCAGACATTTATAAAGCAATTACTACTTCAGTTGATAATAAGTTTAGTGAAATTGTTCTGGTGACTGATTCTGATTATGAACGAAATAGCTTTGTGGAATATTTGCATGGCTGGAAAGCAAGAGGCATGATTACGTACAATAAAAAGCCCCTCAAACATGGAAAAATGATACAGGCCATAGACAAATGAGTGTCAGAGAATGATTTAACAATATACTGGAGGAAAATTTGTGGACATTTAAAAACTCCAGGAGAAGATAAGGAGGGAAATGATAAATCAGATCATTTAGCTAAAATTGGGAGAGTTGCTACCTATTGAACACTTACTTGGTGAAATACAGATTGAGGCAGTTACATGCTCTAAGTCTCCAAAGGAGGTAGAACAACCAGTAGTGCAATGAGGTTATGATATACCGTATCAAGATCTGATCAAGGCACAAAAGGATGATCCAATTTTGGGAATCTATTATAATCATTTTATAGAACCGAACAAAATCCTTTAACTGAAAATGGCTTTGCAGGAAAAGAAGAGTTGATGGTGCTATTAAAGAATAAACAACAAATAAGACTACAGGATGGACTCATGATTAGGGAATCCATAACAGGACAAATACAGTGGGTGGTACCTGTTTCATTCTTAGGGCTAATGCTACACCATGCACATGATGCAATAACTGCAGGACACAGCGGTTCACAAAAACATTAGAGATACTTAAAGATTATGCTTACTGGCCACATATGTCCCAAGATGTAGAATTATATACAAGGGGATGTCGAGCATGTGCCCAATTTAAACCCGATTCACCAATGCATAGAGCTCCACTGATGAAAAGAGGTTTAATCCTTACATGGTCCGATTTGCAAGTAGACTATGTAGGGCCTGTAAAAAGGTCGAGCAGGGGAAACCGTTATATTTTAAGCGTGGTTTGTTTGATGTCAAAATGGATAGAGTGTATTCCTGAACCAGATTGTAGTGTGCAAACAGCAGCCACATTACTGGCAAATCATATATTTTCAAGATTTGGGTCACCACAAAGAATAGAATCAGATACAGAAAGTCATTTTACAAGCGCTTTAATGAGTAAGGTGTGGCCGATACTGGGGGTGAAAAGAAAACTGCATATTGCAGACCTGCATCTTCTGGGGGTGTTGAACGTTGCAACAGGGGTGTTGAACGTTGCAACATGTCTTTTGTGGATATATTAAAGAAGTTTGTAGCAGAGGCAGGTTCCAGCTGGGATTTACGTTTATCTCTGGTTTTGATGGCAATCAGAACAACTCCTGCCAAAGCAAAAAGTATCAGCCCTCATGAAGTATTGAAAGGTAGGAAAATGGTGTTACCACAACATTTGTTATACAGGACACATGAACAGACACTTGTAAGCGCATCGATTGTTCACGAATAAATGGATGAACTGAGGAAGCATTTACAACATGCATTTGCTTTTGTGCAGCGGAATTTGGAAAGGGCTGCTGTCAGTGCAAAGTCATATTATGATAAAAAGACATCTGTGAAAGAGTATAGTGTAAGGGATCAGGTATATAAATGTAGTTTTTGAAAAGGTAAACAGAAAAATTCAAAATTTCTGGCGGCCTGGCAGGGGCTGTTTCAAATTATAGATAAGGTGTCGCCGGTGGTGTATAAAATATTGAAGACAGAGGGTGAAACCGTAAAAGAGCAGTTTGTTCATGTTAATCAAATTAAGCGTTGTCAACCCGAAACATGAAGGCAGGAGACTTGAGCAAGTAGAAACAGCTTAAGTATCCCTGAATACATTAAAAACACACATGGTTCTATTCATAGTGCATAATACCAGAGAAATAAAATAAATGTGATTCTTAGTGTGAAATAAATTTGAATGAAATACCATAAGAGATAAACACTGACAACAGGGGCTGAAGCAGATTGATTTGTTGTGATATTGCGTTGAAATATATTTAATGTATAATGATGCTTTGTGTATATGTTTGTTTTCTCTCTCAGAAAGTAGAAGAAAAAGGGCGAAATGTTTTGGACTAAATATTTTATTTTTGGTAAAAGGGTGAAATTGGTATTGTGCTATGTACCATATGTCTATGTCTCTTTTCTATTTTAATTTAGAAGGATTATCCTGTGTTTTGAGGACGGAGGTCACAGGACCGGAGGACACAAGAGATGATGGAGTCATGGAGTCCACAGGATGAAGATTAAATAATGTCTCCGGACCGAAATATGGAGGTGAAGACAAAAGTAACCGGGACGCCAAAAGAGATGACATCGCTAAAACATCCAAGAGTGTCAGAATGAAAGAATTACACCAAATGAACCTTATGATAAAAGCCAATGATCAGGTCATCTTGACTCTGTGGCGTTATAAGTGGAGAAGATTATCCCCTATGTGACTGGGCATGGGCAATGGAGTCTCACAACTTTTATTATATTAATTAATTATTTTAATTAATTTGGTTAGTTCTTTGTTTTATTTATTTATTTTATTGTATTATTTTATTATTGACTTCAAATATTGATTTCACAATTGAACAAAGACATTTAAAACTATGGACACTTCAATTGAAAAAAAAAGTGTACACTATTCTATAAAAACTAATGGACTCATTGGAGACTTGTTTGCTTTTATGGTGATTAAGGAGTGACTTATTATGAAAAATGTAAATGTTCATTTTATGGAGTTGTTATGATGGAAAGAAAAATAGGAGCACAACTTGGATTTTCCCCAATTGTGGGTTTGAGCATTGCCAAATTGTCAGAAAAGGAGGGGTATGTAGTAATATATATATAGCGCTTTATGATATTTATAGTGCTTTAGAGTATATAGCGCTTCACTAAATGTGATGGCAACATTTTTGTTGCCAGCAATAATGTGGCACACACATTTAGAGGGTAATTCATAGAAATTCGCACAAAAGTGGCGCACGCGGCTGGCGCACAGCGTGCCCGTGCGAATGTCTGCGCCAGCCGCGTGCGCTAAAATCGATTTCCGCGCACAGCGTATTCATGGATTTTCGCATCCAAAACCAGCTGTGGCGCAGCGTGGCGCAGCGACCCGGCAGCAGCGCCAGTTACGCCCCCAAGAACGCCCTGGCGCAAGGAAAAGCCTCCAAAATCCCCAAATAATCGCAAAGGGCTGCGCTAAACCTGGACCAGTTCGAAGGGCTGGCAAACAGCAAACGCCAAGCGGGGAACGTGTATTTCAGTGGTTCGCGGGAAGTAACACACACAAATGCAGCAGGGTACGTGTATTTCAGGGGTGTGCAGGAAGTATCACACGCAAAAGCAGCAGGGTATGTGTATTTCAGGTGTGCGCAGGAACTATCACACGTAAAAGCAGCAGGGTATGTGTATCTCAGGGGTGCGCAGGAAGTATCACACGCGATTCCATCAGGGTACGTGTATTCCAGGGGTGCGCGGGAAGTATCACACGCATAAACAGCAGGGTATGTGGATTCCAGGGGTGCACGGAAAGTATCACACGCAAAATCAGCAGGGTACGTGTATGTCAGGGGTGCGCGGGAAGTATCACACGCGATTCCATCAGGGTACGTGTATTCCAGGGGTGCGCGGGAAGTATCACATGCAAAAACAGCAGGGTAAGTGTATTTCAGGGGTGCGCAGGAAGTATCACAAGCAAAAGCAGCAGGGTACGTGTATCTTAGGAGTGCGTGGGAAGTATCACACGCGATTCCATCAGGGTACGTGTATTCCAGGGGTGCGCGGGAAGTATCACATGCAAAAACAGCAGGGTACGTGTATTACAGGGGTGCACGGGAAGTATCACACGCAAAAGCAGCAGGGTACGTGTATTTCAGGGGTGCGCGGTAAGTATCACATGCGATTCCATCAGGGTACGTGTATTATAGGGGTGCGCGGGGAGCACCACACGTGAATTGCACATGTGGGTCCTCCCAGGTGTTCCCTCTACACCCTCCATGGCCCCTGCAGGTGGCCCACACCACAGGGGCCTACCCTGCACATGTACTGCAGGCACCCCATCCACCATGGCCATGCCCCCCAGCCAACCCACATGTCAACTTGCACTACTGCCCACCAACGCATGTCCCCCTGCAACCCAGCCACAAGGGCAGCCTCCACCAGGCCCCCACTCATGTCTCCCATCACCCCCACCCCCCAGCCACCAGGGGCAGCCTCCACCAGGCCCCCACTCATGTCTCCCATCACCCCCACTCCCCAGCAGTGCAGGGGCAGCCTCCACCGGGCTCCCACACATGTCCCCCTGCACCCCCACCCCCCAGCAGTGCAGGGGCAGCCTCCACCAGGCCCCCACCCATGTCTACCACCACCCCCACCCCCCAGCAGTGCAGTGGCAGCCTCCACAAGGCTCCCACACATGTCCCCCTGCACCCACACTCCCCAGCAGTGCAGGGGCAGCCTCCACCAGGCCCCCACCCATGTCTACCACCACCCCCACCCCCCAGCAGTGCAGGGGCAGCCTCCACCAGGCCCCCACTCATGTCCCTATCACCCCCACCCACAGCAGTGCAGGGGCAGCCTCCACCAGGCCCCACTCATGTCCAACTCATGTCTCCCTGCACCCCCACCCCCCAGCCACCAGGGGCAGCCTCCACCAGGCCCCCACTCATGTCCCCTATCACCCCCACCCCCCAGCCACCAGGGGAAGCCTCCACCAGGCCCCCACCCATGTCTACCACCACCCCCACCCCCCAGCAGTGCAGGGGCAGCCTCCACCAGGCCCCCACTCATGTCTCCCATCACCCCCACCCCCCAGCAGTGCAGGGGCAGCCTCCACCAGGCCCCCACTCATGTCCCTATCACCCCCACCCCCATCCACCAGGGGCAGCCTCCACCAGGCCCCCACTCATGTCTCCCACCACCCCCATCCCCCAGCCACCAGGGGCAGCCTCCACCAGGCCCCCACTCATGTATCCCATCACCCCCACCCCCCAGCAGTGCAGGGGCAGCCTCCACCAGGCCACCACTCATGTCTCCCATCACCCCCACCCCCCAGCAGTGCAGGGGCAGCCTCCACCAGGCCCCCACTCATGTCTCCCATCACCCCACCCCCCCAGCCACCAGGGGCAGCCTCCACCAGGCCCCCACTCATGTCTCCCATCACCCCCACCCACCAGCAGTGCAGGGGCAGCCTCTGCCAGGCCCCCACTCATGTCCAACTCATGTCTCCCTGCACCCCCACCCCCCAGCCACCAGGGGCAGCCTCCACCAGGCCCCCACTCATGTCCCCTATCACCCCCACCCCCCAGCCACCAGGGGAAGCCTCCACCAGGCCCCCACCCATGTCTACCACCACCCCCACCCCCCAGCAGTGCAGGGGCAGCCTCCACCAGGCCCCCACTCATGTCCCTATCACCCCCACCCCCAGCCACCAGGGGCAGCCTCCACCAGGCCCCCACTCATGTCTCCCACCACCCCCATCCCCCAGCCACCAGGGGCAGCCTCCACCAGGCCCCCACTCATGTCTCCCATCACCCCCACCCCCCAGCAGTGCAGGGGCAGCCTCCACCAGGCCCCCACTCATGTCTCCCATCACCCCCACCCCCCAGCAGTGCAGGGGCAGCCTCCACCAGGCCCCCACTCATGTCCAACTCATGTCTCCCTGCACCCCCACCCCCAGCCACCAGGGGCAGCCTCCACCAGGCCCCCACTCATGTCTACCACCACCCCCACCCCCCAGCCACCAGGGGCAGCCTCCACCAGGCCCCCACCCATGTCTACAACCACCCCCACCCCCCAGCAGTGCAGGGGCAGCCTCCACCAGGCCCCCACTCATGTCTCCCATCACCCCCACCCCCAGCAGTGCAGGGGCAGCCTCCACCAGGCCCCCACTCATGTCTACCACCACCCCCACCCCCCAGCAGTGCAAGGGCAGCCTCCACCAGGCCCCCATTCATGTCCAACTCATGTCTCCCTGCACCCCACACCCCAGCCACCAGGGGCAGCCTCCACCAGGCCCCCACTCATGTCTCCCATCACCCCCACCCCCCAGCAGTGCAGGGGCAGCCTCCACCAGGCCCCCACTCATGTCTCCCAGCCAACATTTCACCACAATGTAGATCCCTGGCCCTTATGGTCAGCCTCCAAATGGCAAACACCCACCCGAGTATTGCATCCACCCACTTAGAAATGGCAAAAACATGACAGAAGGCCAATTGCAAGTTTGGAAATGAACACATGTCCCTCACATACACCCAATGGGTGTCAGTGAATGTCAAAACCCATATCATGATATGCATGAAACCAATGAGATGATACTACACATTGAACTTTGACGAAAAAATATGTATTAAAAGCAACATAAATTGAATCAAAAATAAACAAACAATAATAGAAATTTTAAAAAAAAACAACAGCAGGTCCGTGAAATAATGCTAAACCACAAATCATAATGCAAAGGAAAGGTGTCCAAAGTCACAGTCCACAAAAGTAAATCCAATGGAAAATTAAAATCGAAAAGTCAACTATGTACAGATAAACTATCCAGGGTCCATGATCCCAACCGAAGAAATGAAACCTATCTAATAACACTACCTAAAAAACATAACTATATACAAAAATGTGGCCCATTGTCCAAAAGGTCCAAAAAAAAGCTAAACCAAAGGAAACCTAACACTATATAACTATTTACAAGGGCAGCGGGCTAGTCCAACGGCTCTCTTTGGGATGTTCCGGGCCAGGGCATCATCGAACTCCTGCTCAATGTCCCGGAGGCGCTCCTCCTCCATGGCCCCCAGGGTCCGCAGGGCCGTCCACATGTTCCCCCCAAACTCCCTGCGGATTGCCTCGAGGCACTCGGCACGCCTCAGGGCCCTCTGCATGGAGTTCTCCGCCCTGACCATCGTAAGCCGTGCCTCTTCCGCCCGCTGCCGCTCCGCATCTATGGCGTGGCCCAACCGCTTCCACACAGAAGACACTTCCCATCCTGGATCCTCCTGCCCTGTTATGGAGAATTCTCTGTTTAGGCTGAGTTTCCTAACCTAGTGAGACCCCCAGCAGCTTTGCTGGATTTCTGGAGTTTGTTTTTTTCCATCCTGCCAAGAGTGAGACTCTTTCTCCCACTCTTGGACATGTATGTGTGTAATTCCTTTGAAATGTCAATGTGTTTGATGGGCTATGGGGTCTTTTACTCCATAGGGTCTCATATGTTTATCTATGTGTGTTACACCGCACCCTACGTGCCGTAACACTGGGGCGTCCTAGCGGACCACCACCATAAACTCCATACCCGGGGACTGACTACTGTCTCCCCGGGCATGTAAAGTCACCATTGGCTTTACTAGACCTAAATTTACTAACAGAACTAGTACAAACCATCTTATTGTGGACGTACTAGTAGGGCGAATTCGATTACTCCTAGATCTATTACTCGAGGGGGCACTGTCCTGTCCCCCCTTGTCGTGTTTTGGCTGGTGGCAGTGGAAACTACTTGTTATGTTCGACCCCGAACATAACCCTATGGGATTCGTCCCATCGTTGGAGATTGATACTTTTTCTCGTTAATCTCTAACGTACCCCCGATCTACTTATCTTAAATAGGTTTATCGGATGGTATTTTCTGCCAGAACTCGGTTTGTAAAATGGCATCTGTGTTCGTCTCTGTGACTCCTAAACTAAAGGTTGAGCCCTTTGTTCCACTTTTGGCGGGCCTCTGGACCGAGACCCTCCAAAGTGGTGCCATTCTGTCTGGGTTACCACAGGGGTGTGGGAGGGGGTTTAGGCACCCTGGACCGAGTTGTCTTGCCAACTCCGGTCGCACTCTGGAGTGATTGGCCCAAGTGGTGAGCCTTCCCGCTCACCACTTAGCATGTGTTGATTGACAGCTAGGCTGAATGAATGGGGGTTTTCTGCATAAAAGCAGGGCTTTTGGGTCTGGATCTTCAGAAGTCGCCACAGGACCTAAGAATCCGACGAGGGTAACGCTGAGCCGACCTGCACGACGACACCTCCGGTGAAGCCCTGCGGAACCGACTCACCACTTCCCGACGACAGAGGAGATCTCCCTGCCGGAGAGTCTCTTCCCCTGACTGGTGGGGACAACCAGTCCCCATTGCTTTTTACTCGCCTCAGGACGCAGTGGTCGAATTGCCCGTGCAGAGCACCCCGGCAACCGGATAGCCACTACCCCTGTACCGCGACCAAAAGGTGGTGCCTTCTGACGGAGCACTCCGCGGCTGGTCTCTTCCCTGGTGGTGCACCGCACTTCACTTTTCTTCGACAACGAGATCATTTCTACTTTTGACAAAGACCCGACGTGCATCCACCACCAGGAACAACTGCCCCGCTGGAGCTGCCCTCCACAACAAGGTACCGTGTCCGCCTGGCTTCCCTTCCGATCGGTTCGAGTGAGGTGTCTTAATCCTCTCCGTTCCGTTGGGTCGCCTCCAAGCTTTTCTCATTCTTTGTTCTGAACTGGTTCAATCTGCCGATAACAATTTGCTACGAAGACTTGAATGCATTTCCACTAGAGACTTTTTGGGACATTGCGCCTTGCCTCTCTCCGAGTGGGCCTGGCCTCTGAACTTTGTAATTCTTGCCTTCCTGCCTTCCTGCCTTGCATTTTATCCGCGAAGGATTGAACTGTGTTGATTTCATAACCTGCCTATCTTTCTCTCTCCCGCCCTAACTAATATTCGAGTGTCATCTAGGTTGAGGTATACACCTCTGTCTGAAAATAAGTGGTACCGGTAGAACCTAGAGTTGTCGATATATTGCTAGGGGGATTGATCGTTTCTACTTCGAGGAGTAATTGTGTTTGATTTATTTGCCGTGATTTGCCTTAGTGTTTTTCGTAGATGTTTTTGTTATAAATAAATACCTTAATATCTTTACACTAAGCCTCGTTGCGTGTTTGCTTGCATTTAAGTGAACAATTGCCCTATTTTGTATACTCCACCTACTGCTCAACTTTTCTTGAGAGACGTCTGACTGCTCAGCCACATCTACCAAGTGAATCTGTGTGGTGCAGACTGCTACCAAGTGGGTTCACCGCCAAACGCCTGTAGTCCTAAATCTTTTGCAGTGGTCCCAGAGGGAACTGCACAGGTTTCCGCCTAATATGCCCTCCCGCCGATGCCTGCCCCTCCGATGTCGAAGGCCCCGAGCCATCATGGCTCCCACCACGTTGCTGCTGCTGCTGCTGCGCCTCTGCCCATGCACTGCCTCCTGCTGCCTGCACATCCTCCGCTGGCTGGGGTGCAGTCGTTGATGTGGCCACCCCTGCTGGACGTCCGGCTCCCGACTGTGGCAGGGATGCCTCCTCCACCAGCCTGGCCGCACCGTCAGAGGCAGCTCCACAGGGCACCCAGGTGACTGATGGGTGGGAAGATGGCACGGAGGATGACTGGCGCAAAGGTGGTTCAGTTGAGGAGGGGTTCTGAGCAAGCCCCATCAACCGGAGGAATCCGGCCTGGGTGACCTGTCCCAGTAGGCCGACGCGGTCAACGAGCCATTTGAGATGACGTGCAGTCTCCTTGTTAGGGAGAATTCTCTGTTTAGGCTGAATTTCCTAACCTAGTGAGTCCCCCAGCAGCTTTGCTGGATTTCGGGAGTTTGTTTTTTTCCATCCTGCCAAGAGTGAGACTCTTTTTCTCCCACTCTTGGACATGTATGTGTGTAATTCCTTTTGAAAGGTCAATGTGTTCGATGGGCTATGGGGTCTTTTACTCCATAGGGTCTCATATGTTTTTCTATGTGTGTTACACCGCACCCTACGTACCGTAACACTGGGGAGTCCTAGCGGACCCCCACCATAGACTCCATACCCGGGGACTGACTACTGTCTCCCCGGGCATGTAAAGTCACCATTGGGTTTACTAGACCTAAATTTACTAACAGAACTAGTACAAACCATCTTATTGTGGACGTACTAGTAGGGGTAATTCGATTACTCCTAGATCTGTTACTCGAGGGGGCACTGTCCCGTCCCCCCTCGTCGAGTTTTGGCTGGTGGCAGTGGAAACTATTTGTTATGTTCGACCCCGAACATAACCCTATGGGATTCGTCCCATTGTTGGAGATTGATACTTTTTCTCGTTAATCTCTAACGTACCACCGATCTACTTATCTTAAATAAGTTTTATCGGATGGTATTTTCTGCCAGAACTCGGTTTGTAAAATGGCATCTGTGTTTGTCTCTGTGACTCCTAAACCAAAGGTCGAGCCCTTTGTTCCACATTTGGCGGGCTCTGTACAGAGACCCTCCAAAGTGGTGCCATTCTGTCTGGGTTACCACAGGGGTGGGAGGGGGTTTAGGCACCCTGGACCGAATTGCCTTGTCAACTCCGGTCGCACTCTGGAGTGATTGGCCCAAGTGGTGAGCCTTCCCGCTCACCACTTAGCATGTGTTGATTGACAGCTAGGCTGAATGAATGGGGGTTTTCTGCATAAAAGCAGGGCTTTTGGGACTGGATCTTCAGAAGTCGCCACAGGACCTAAGAATCCGACGAGGGTAACGCTGAGCCAACCTGCACGACGACACCTCTGGTGGAGCCCTGCAGAACCGACTCACCACTTCCCGACGACAGAGGAGATCTCCCTGCCGGAGAGTCTCTTCCCCTGGCTGGTGGGAACAACCAGTCCCCTTTGCTTTTTATTCGCCTCAGGACGCAGTGGTCTAATTGCCTGTGCAGAGCACCCCGGCAACCGGATAGCCACTACCCCTGTACCGCGACCGAAAGGTGGTGCCTTGTGACGGAGCACTCCGCGGCTGGTCTCTTCCCTGGTGGTGCACCGGACTTCACTTTTCTTCGACGACGAGATCATCTCTACTCTTGGCAAAGACCCGACGTGCATCCACCACCAGGAACAACTGCCCCCGTCGGAGCTGCCCTCCACAACAAGGTACCGTGTCCGCCTGGCGTTCCTTTCGATCGGTTCGAGTGAGGTGTCTTAATCCTCTCCGTTCCATTGGGTCGCCTCCAAGCTTGTCTCATTTATTGTTCTGAACTGGTTCAATCTGCCGATAACAATTTGCTACAAAGACTTGAATGCATCTCCACTAGAGACTTGTTGGGACATCGCGCCTTGCCTCTCTCCGAGTGGGCCTGGCCTCTGAACTTTAAGATCTATTGTGATTCTTGCCTTCCCGCCTTGCATTTTATCCGCGAAGGATTGAACTGTGTTGATTTCATAACCTGCCTATCTTTTTCTCTCCCGTCCTAACTAATATTAGAGTGTCATCTAGGTTGAGGTATACACCTCTGTCTGAAAATAAGTGGTACCGGTAGAACCTAGAGTTGTCGAAATATTGATAGGGGGAGTGATCGTTTTATGCTTCGTAGAGTAATTGTGTTTGATTTGTTTGCCGTGAATTCGCCATAGTGTTTTTCATAGATGTTTCGTTATAAATAAATGCCTTAATATCTTTACACTAAGCCTCGTTGCGTGTTTACTTGTCTTGCTGGGAAAAATTTCGTATACTCCACATACTGCTCAACTCTTCTTGAGGGAAGTCTGACTGCTCAGCCACAGCTACCAAGTGAATCTGTGTGGTACAGACTGCTACCAAGTGGGTTCACCGCCAAACACCTGTAGTCCTAAATCTTTTGCAGTGGTCCCAGAGCGAACTGCACAGGTTTCCGCCTAACACAGGTGTACAGCGGTGGGATTTGTATCGAGTATACAGTTTAGAGTGCTTTTCGACACTGTAGGATAACTAACCACAAAACTTTGCACAAAAAGCAACTTTCAAAAAACATGTCTACGATGGAAACTTACAGTCAAGAGTCCTTGTCAGGTGAAAATACTGAGAGCCTGCGAGCTCTCTGTAGGCAAGAGAATCTTCCTGTAAGAGGCAAGAAGTTAGAGTTAATCGAGAGATTGCTGGCGAACCAAAGTCTGGGTACTGGTTCAGAGGAACCAAGCTCTCCAGCAAATGTAGATAACAGTGATGGTGTTGATCTAAATCATAATTCTGATGATAGCGATGAAGAGGCTGACGAGGACGGAGAGGCTAACGAAACTGGCTCCCCTGCTCCTCTACCTGCCTTACCAGCTGTTCCTACGGGGCCCATACCAGGTCCCACAAGTAACCCTGCTTATTTTGAACTTGAAAAAATGAAGCTCGAATTAGAATACAAATGGTTCTTGGCCCAATCTGAACGAAACCAAGAGCTCGAGTTCAGACGGATGAATGCCCAGGCTGAGCAGAAGCAAGCTGAGTTAAGACTCAGAGAAATAGAACTTAATCACGAGTTAGAGATGAAAAAGTTGTCTATGGAAAATGCTTCTCTCCCCTCTGGTTCCTCTAGGAGCTCCAGTCCCAAAAGACCCCGGATGCCGAAGGAATTAGTGGGTATGTATGAACCGAGATTGGATGTGTTGGATTGGTTGAAACTGTTTGAATACAATCATGGGCTCCAGGACATCACCGGGAATGCGTTGCTTCCCTGGTTGTTCTCTAAGCTCCCTCCTGTTGCGACTGAGGTGGTAATGGAGTTGGGGGAGGCGGATAAGACGGATTACGAAAGTGTGAAACTAGCTTTAATAGCTAGATTCGGGAAGACCCCTTCCCAGTATCTTAAGAGGTTTAGAACCCTCAAAAAGCATGATGGTACCCCTTGGGCTACCTGGGTGAGTGAAGGGTTGAAAAACTTAGAGGGGTGGATTAAGGGTTACAAAGTGAACACTTATGAGGGTATGAGGAATCTTTTTATGTTGGAGTCTATTTATGATGCATGTTCTCCTGAGCTCAGACAGCACGTGGCTGATTCGAAGGAATTGGATTCCAGGGAGCTAGCTAAGGCTGCTGATTTATGGGTTGCCAACAGGGCTACTCATAAGGATTCTGGGGCAACTCAGAAAAAGGATGAGGGAAAACAGCCTAAAAAAGACTCAAAAGAGAATTTGAATAACTCACATTCCAAAGAGGGCCCCAAACAAAACCAGAAGGGTAAGCCACCGGGAAAACCACAGCAGAATAGTGTGTCTTCTGGTGCCAAACCGGAAGGAGGTCAGAACAAGCCACCATTCCAGAAAGCATTTGGTAAATGCTTTGTTTGTGGCTCGACTGACCACGTGAAAGGAGATCCCAGATGTAAGGGTAAACCTTCAGGGGTCCAGCTTGTCTCCTTAGCCTTCGCTCCAGAGGAGGAGGTCCAAATGGCAAGTGGAAACTTTCTACTGCTAGCTGACGAACCCATTGGAGTCTCAGCCAGCGTTTCTTTAGTATCTCTGGGGTTGTGGGAACAACAGAATTTAGATGTCTATAATTCTATCCCCGATAATACTAAAGAGTATTATAAGGACAGTGTCCAGGTGAATGGTCAGGAGACTCCTGCCATTAGGGACACTGGGGCCAGCATAACTGTGGTGGATAAATCGTTTTTTCAGGCTGAGGATGTTGCTAAGGCACCCAAACGCCTCACCAAGTTAGCTGGAGGGCCTGTGCAGATGCTTCCCCAATTACCAGTTCTCATCCAGTATAACGACATGACTGTGAAGATACCTGTCAGTATACAAAGTGAGGTACCAGGACCCGTACTGTTGGGTAACGATTTGAAAACTCGCGGAGTTGTATCACATACTCCCAGACCTCCTAGTAAACGGTTACAGGAGCTAACCAGACCTGCAAGGGAGAGGACCATGCGCGGTACTCTCCAGGAGATGATGAAGAAAGATATCACTCCTGCTCCACTGGAATTGTCGGCCGCTGTCTCCACGAAATCAGAAGCGAAAGGGAAACCTAAGACTTCTATCCCGAAACCAGCAGCCCGCATTCCAGTGCAGGCAACACGGACTTCCCCGCGGTTGTCCACAGTTACACCCATAACTCCACCTCCAGCCGAGGCTGAGAGGGAGGTTCAACCCTGTGTGGTAGAATTAGACTCTGAGGAAGAGCTAATGGAAGGTCAGGAACTCATTGGAGATCTGGATCCTGTTGCCCATCCTGAGCTGCAGTCTTTACTGGCAGAAGGTGGACCCAGCAGGGCAGACTTCAGTAAGGGACAGAGAGAATGTCCAACTCTGGAAGGTCTTCGCCACCAGTCAGAAGCTCAGGCTGAAGGGCAAGAGCCTGGGAAATACAGGTTGCACTGGGAAGATGGCCTCTTCTACAGTGAACCGACCGAGTCTGCACCTGGAGACTACAAACGACTTGTAGTGCCCCAAGAGAACAGACCACAGTTCTTGCAGTTAGCCCACGAGATTCCTTTGGCTGGTGACTTGAGTTTCAAGAAGACTAAGGAAAGGCTCTCTCTCTACTTCTATTGGCCGAAGATGGGGGCCGAAGTAGAAAAACACTGCAGGAGCTGCCACACCTGCCAGATCTCTGGTAAGGTTGGCTCCAAGAATGTGGCACCTTTAGTGCCTCTCCCAGTCGTGGGAGTCCCATTTGAGAGAGTAGGGATTGACAAAGTTGGTCCCCTTGATCCTCCAACCTCCTCAGGCAACAGGTTTATACTTGTTGTAGTAGACCATGCTACTAGGTATCCTGAGGAAATTCCTATGAGGACTGTTACAGCCCCGGCTGTGGCTAAGGCCCTCCTTGGTATTTTTACTACTTGTCGGGTTTCCTAAGGAAGTAATCTCTGACAGGGGGTCAAACTTTATGTCCCACTACATGAAAGCCATGTGGAAAACCTGTGGAGTTACTTACAAGTTCTCAACAGCTTACCACCCACAAACCAATGGGTTGGTAGAACGGTTCAACCGAACCATGAAGAGCATGATAGGTGCTTTAGAGGAACCCCTTAAGCGTAAGTGGGACCTTCTACTGCCATGCCTTCTCTTTGCGTATAGAGAAGTCCCTCAGGAGGCCGTAGGTTACTCACCCTTCGAACTACTCTATGGTCATCTCGTCAGAGGTCCATTGGCCCTGATTAAGGAGGGGTTGGAGAGTGCTCCTTCCCCCAAGCCAGTCAGAGTGACTGACTACGTGATAGGTCTCCGGAGGAGAATGTCACACATGATGACAGAAGCAAGCGATAACTTGAAAGCTGGACAAGCATTGGTCAAGCACTGGCACGATCAAAAGGCTAACATGGTTGAGTTCGCTCAAGACCAGCTCGTTCTCGTTAAGATTCCAACAAGGCAGAGGGCCTTGCAAGATAAGTGGATGGGACCTTTCTGAGTCGTGGGTAAACTCGGAGAGGTTAACTATCTGGTGGACTTGGGCAATCCCAAGGAGGCTCCGACAGTCTTTCACACCAACCGACTTAAAGCGTATGGCTCATGACCTGATGTAGGAGCATTGCTTCTAGCATCATCCGAGGAAGAAGAAGAGAGTGAAGTTCTTCTGGATCTCCTCAGACGCTTACCTTTAGATGAAAAAATTGAAGGAGTAAATCTCTCCTCCAATCTGACACCGGAGCAGCAAGAAGAGTGCAAATCTATGTTGAATCAGTTTGCCTCTCTGTTCTCGCTTTCACCAGGCTTGACCCCTTGGGGCCAGCACGACATACTCACTGGTGACTGTCTGCCAGTCAAAAGCAGAGGATACCGCATGTCAGAAAACGTACAAACCCACATCAAAGGTGAGGTCAGCAAGATGCTTGATCTCAGGGTAATAGAGCCCTCTACTAGTCCATGGTCTAGCCCCGTTGTGTTAGTACCAAAGGCCGGATCTAAAGAACTTAGATTCTGCATGGATTATAGAGCTCTTAATGCAGTCACCAAGACTGATGCCCACCCTTTGCCAAGAACAGATGAGTTGGTGGATAAACTTGGCGCCGCCAAGTTCCTCAGCACATTTGACTTGACGTCAGGCTATTGGCAAGTAGCCCTGACAGACCATGCCAAGGAGAAAACTGCATTTTCTACTTCCGGTGGCCTATACCAGTTTAAGGTAATGCCTTTCAGATTGAAGAATACACCTGCTACATTTCAACGGATGGTAAACCAGGTTCTGAATGGGATGGAGGACTTCTGCATGGCATACTTGGATGACATCGAAGTGTTCAGCAATTCCTGGGAAGAACATGTAACCCACCTGAGAAATGTTTTGCAGGCTCTTGGACGAGCCAATCTGACCATAAAGGCGAGCAAATGCCAAATTGGACAGAGTAAGGTCGTCTATCTTGGGCATGAGGTAGGCGGTGGAGAAATAAGGCCTTTGCTCAGTAAAATTGAAGCTGTGCAAAATTGGACAACACCGACTACTCAAACCCAGGTGAGAGCCTTCCTAGGCCTCACTGGGTATTACAGGAATTTCATCGAGAACTATGGGACCATAGCTTCTCCACTGAATGTCATCTCCTCGCCCAAATTTCCTAAAAAGGTTAAATGGAACGATGAGTGCAATCAGGCTTTTGAAACCCTGAAAAAGGCTCTTTGCCGAGCCCCAGTACTCAGAGCTCCTGATTACCGCCAACACTTCATTGTGCAGACAGATGCTTCCAATGTAGGAATAGGTGCCGTACTCAGTCAACTGGATGGGAAAGGTAGGGAGCACCCCGTTTGCTTCATCAGCCGCAAGCTGAAGGATCCTGAAACAAGGTGGGCAACAATCGAAAGAGAGTGCTTTGTTATCGTGTGGGCTCTGAAGAAGTTTAGGCCGTACTTGTATGGTTCTACTTTTGTCATTCAGACTGACCACCAACCCTTGAGATGGTTAATGCAAATGAAAGGGGAAAACCCAAAACTATTGAGATGGTCGATCTGCCTGCAAGGATTTGATTTCACCATTGAGCAAAGGTCAGGGTGTCACAACCAAAATGCTGATGGTCTCTCTAGGATGTATGTCATCGACTAGAGGTATGAGATTCATCCAGGAGTGGATTAAATCCTCCTGTCCCTTAGTCTGGGGGGGCGAGTTTTAGGGAGAATTCTCTGTTTAGGCTGAATTTCCTAACCTAGTGAGTCCCCCAGCAGCTTTGCTGGATTTCGGGAGTTTGTTTTTTTCCATCCTGCCAAGAGTGAGACTCCTTTTCTCCCACTCTTGGACATGTATGTGTGTAATTCCTTTTGAAAGGTCAATGTGTTCGATGGGCTATGGGGTCGTTTACTCCATAGGGTCTCATATGTTTTTCTATGTGTGTTACACCACACCCTACGTGCCGTAACACTGGGGAGTCCTAGCGGACCCCCACCATAGACTGCATACCCGGGGACTGACTACTGTCTCCCCAGGCATGTAAAGTCACCATTGGCTTTACTAGACCTAAATTTACTAACAGAACTAGTACAAACCATCTTATTGTGGACATACTAGTAGGGGTAATTCGATTACTCCTAGATCTGTTACTCGAGGGGGCACTGCCCCGTCCCCCCTCGTCGAGTTTTGGCTGGTGGCAGTGGAAACTACTTGTTATGTTCGACCCCGAACATATCCCTATGGGATTCGTCCCATTGTTGGAGATTGATACTTTTTCTCGTTAATCTCTAACGTACCACCGATCTACTTATCTTAAATAAGTTTTATCGGATGGTATTTTCTGCCAGAACTCGGTTTGTAAAATGGCATCTGTGTTCGTCTCTGTGACTCCTAAACCAAAGGTCGAGCCCTTTGTTCCACTTTTGGCGGGCTCTGTACAGAGACCCTCCAAAGTGGTGCCATTCTGTCTGGGTTACCACAGGGGTAGGAGGGGGTTTAGGCACCCTGGACCGAGTTGCCTTGCCAACTCCGGTCGCACTCTGGAGTGATTGGCCCAAGTGGTGAGCCTTCCCGCTCACCACTTAGCATGTGTTGATTGACAGCTAGGCTGAATGAATGGGGGTTTTCTGCATAAAAGCAGGGCTTTTGGGACTGGATCTTCAGAAGTCGCCACAGGACCTAAGAATCCGACGAGGGTAATGCTGAGCCGACCTGCACGACAACACCTCTGGTGGAGCCCTGCAGAACCGACTCACCACTTCCCGACGACAGAGGAGATCTCCCTGCCGGAGAGTCTCTTCCCTTGGCTGGTGGGAACAACCAGTCCCCTTTGCTTTTTATTCGCCCAGGACGCAGTGGTCTAATTGCCCGTGCAGAGCACCCCGGCAACCGGATAGCCACTACCCCTGTACCGCGACCAAAAGGTGGGGCCTTGTGACGGAGCACTCCGCGGCTGGTCTCTTACCTGGTGGTGCACCAGACTTCACTTTTCTTCGACGAGGAGATCATCTCTACTCTTGGCAAAGACCCGACGTGCATCCACCACCAGGAGCAACTGCCCCCGCCAGAGCTGCCCTCCACAACAAGGTACCGTGTCCGCCTGGCGTTCCTTTCCATCGGTTCGAGTGAGGTGTCTTAATCCTCTCTGTTCCGTTGGGTCGCCTCCAAGCTTGTCTCATTTATTGTTCTGAACTGGTTCAATCTGCCAATAACAATTTGCTACAAAGACTTGAATGCATCTCCACTAGAGACTTGTTGGGACATCGCGCCTTGCCTCTCTCCGAGTGGGCCTGGCCTCTGAACTTTAAGATCTATTGTGATTCTTGCCTTCCCGCCTTGCATTTTATCCGCGAAGGATTGAACTGTGTTGATTTCATAACCTGCCTATCTTTTTCTCTCCCGTCCTAACTAATATTAGAGTGTCATCTAGGTTGAGGTATACACCTCTGTCTGAAAATAAGTGGTACCTGTAGAACCTAGAGTTGTCGAAATATTGCTAGGGGGAGTGATCGTTTTATGCTTCGTAGAGTAATTGTGTTTGATTTGTTTGCCGTGAATTCGCCATAGTGTTTTTCATAGATGTTTCGTTATAAATAAATACCTTAATATCTTTACACTAAGCCTCGTTGCGTGTTTACTTGTCTTGCTGGGAAGAATTGCCCTATTTCGTATACTCCACATACTGCTCAACACTTCTTGAGGGAAGTCTGACTGCTCAGCCACAGCTACCAAGTGAATCTGTGTGGTACAGACTGCTACCAAGTGGGTTGACCGCCAAACACCTGTAGTCCTAAATCTTTTGCAGTGGTCCCAGAGGGAACTGCACAGGTTTCCGCCTAACACAGGTGTACAGCGGTGGGATTTGTATCGAGTATACAGTTTAGAGTGCTTTTCGACACTGTAAGATAACTAACCACAAAACTTTGCACAAAAAGCAACTTTCAAAAAACATGTCTACGATGGAAACTTACAGTCAAGAGTCCTTGTCAGGTGAAAATACTGAGAGCCTGCGAGCTCTCTGTAGGCAAGAGAATCTTCCTGTAAGAGGCAAGAAGTTAGAGTTAATCGAGAGATTGCTGGCGAACCAAAGTCTGGGTACTGGTTCAGAGGAACCAAGCTCTCCAGCAAATGTAGATAACAGTGATGGTGTTGATCTAAATCATAATTCTGATGATAGCGATGAAGAGGCTGACGAGGACGGAGAGGCTAACGAAACTGGCTCCCCTGCTCCTCTACCTGCCTTACCAGCTGTTCCTACGGGGCCCATACCAGGTCCCACAAGTAACCCTGCTTATTTTGAACTTGAAAAAATGAAGCTCGAATTAGAATACAAATGGTTCTTGGCCCAATCTGAACGAAACCAAGAGCTCGAGTTCAGACGGATGAATGCCCAGGCTGAGCAGAAGCAAGCTGAGTTAAGACTCAGAGAAATAGAACTTAATCACGAGTTAGAGATGAAAAAGTTGTCTATGGAAAATGCTTCTCTCCCCTCTGGTTCCTCTAGGAGCTCCAGTCCCAAAAGACCCCGGATGCCGAAGGAATTAGTGGGTATGTATGAACCGAGATTGGATGTGTTGGATTGGTTGAAACTGTTTGAATACAATCATGGGCTCCAGGACATCACCGGGAATGCGTTGCTTCCCTGGTTGTTCTCTAAGCTCCCTCCTGTTGCGACTGAGGTGGTAATGGAGTTGGGGGAGGCGGATAAGACGGATTACGAAAGTGTGAAACTAGCTTTAATAGCTAGATTCGGGAAGACCCTTCCCAGTATCTTAAGAGGTTTAGAACCCTCAAAAAGCATGATGGTACCCCTTGGGCTACCTGGCTGAGTGAAGGGTTGAAAAACTTAGAGGGATGGATTTAGGGTTACAAAGTGAACACTTATGAGGGTATGAGGAATCTTTTTATGTTGGAGTCTATTTATGATGCCTGTTCTCCTGAGCTCAGACAGCACGTGGCTGATTCGAAGGAATTGGATTCCAGGGAGCTAGCTAAGGCTGCTGACTTTTGGGTTGCCAACAGGGCTACTCATAAGGATTCTGGGGCAACTCAGAAAAAGGATGAGGGAAAACAGCCTAAAAAAGACTCAAAAGAGAATTCGAATAACTCACATTCCAAAGAGGGCCCCAAACAAAACCAGAAGGGTAAGCCACCGGGAAAACCACAGCAGAATAGTGTGTCTTCTGGTGCCAAACCAGAAGGAGGTCAGAACAAGCCACCATTCCAGAAAGCATTTGGTAAATGCTTTGTTTGTGGCTCGATTGACCACGTGAAAGGAGATCCCAGATGTAAGGGTAAACCTTCAGGGGTCCAGCTTGTCTCCTTAGCCTTCGCTCCAGAGGAGGAAGTCCAAATGGCAAGTGGAAACTTTCTACTGCTAGCTGACAAACCCATTGGAGTCTCAGCCAGCGTTTCTTTAGTATCTCTGGGTTTGGGGGAACAACAGAATTTAGATGTCTATAATTCTATCCTCGATAATACTAAAGAGTATTATAAGGACAGTGTCCAGGTGAATGGTCAGGAGACTCCTGCCATTAGGGACACTGGGGCCAGCATAACTGTGGTGGATAAATCGTTTTTTCAGGCTGAGGATGTTGCTAAGGCACCCAAACGCCTCACCAAGTTAGCTGGAGGGCCTGTGCAGATGCTTCCCCAATTACCAGTTCTCATCCAGTGTAATGACATGACTGTGAAGATACCTGTCAGTATACAAAGTGAGGTACCAGGACGCGTACTGTTGGGTAACGATTTGAAAACTCTCGGAGTTGTATCACATACTCCCAGACCTCCTAGTAAACGGTTACAGGAGCTAACCAGACCTGCAAGGGAGAGGACCATACGCGGTACTCTCCAGGAGATGATGAAGAAAGATATCACTCCTGCTCCACTGGAATTGTCGGCCGCTGTCTCCACGAAATCAGAAGCGAAAGGGAAACCTAAGACTTCTATCCCGAAACCAGCAGCCCGCATTCCAGTGCAGCCAACACGGACTTCCCCGCGGTTGTCCACAGTTACACCCATAACTCCACCTCCAGCCGAGGCTGAGAGGGAGGTTCAACCCTGTGTGGTAGAATTTCGACTCTGAGGAAGAGCTAATGGAAGGCCAGGAACTCATTGGAGATCTGGATCCTGTTCACCATCCTGAGCTGCAGTCTTTACTGGCAGAAGGTGGACCCAGCAGGGCAGACTTCAGTAAGGGACAGAGAGAATGTCTAACTCTGGAAGGTCTTCGCCACCAGGCAGAAGCTCAGGCTGAAGGGCAAGAGCCTGGGAAATACAGGTTGCACTGGGAAGATGGCCTCTTCTACAGTGAACCGACCGAGTCTGCACCTGGAGACTACAAACGACTTGTAGTGCCCCAAGAGAACAGACCACAGTTCTTGCAGTTAGCCCACGAGATTCCTTTGGCTGGTCACTTGAGTTTCAAGAAGACTAAGGAAAGGCTCTCTCTCTACTTCTATTGGCTGAAGATGGGGGCCGAAGTAGAAAAATACTGCAGGACTGCCACACCTGCCAGATCTCTGGTAAGGTTGGCTCCAAGAATGTGGCACCTTTAGTGCCTCTCCCAGTCGTGGGAGTCCCATTTGAGAGAGTAGGGATTGACATTGTTGGTCCCCTTGATCCTCCAACCTCCTCAGGCAACAGGTTTATACTTGTTGTAGTAGACCATGCTACTAGGTATCCTGAGGCAATTCCTATGAGGACTGTTACAGCCCTGGCTGTGGCTAAGGCCCTCCTTGGTATTTTTACTAGGGTCGGGTTTCCTAAGGAAGTAATCTCTGACAGGGGGTCAAACTTTATGTCCCACTACATGAAAGCCATGTGGAAAACCTGTGGAGTTACTTACAAGTTCTCAATAGCTTACCACCCACAATCCAATGGGTTGGTAGAACGGTTCAACCGAACCATGAAGAGCATGATAGGTGCTTTAGAGGAACCCCTTAAGCGTAAGTGGGACCTTCTACTGCCATGCCTTCTCTTTGCTTATAGAGAAGTCCCTCAGGAGGGCATAGGTTACTCACCCTTCGAACTACTCTATGGTCATCCCGTCAGAGGTCCATTGGCCCTGATTAAGGAGGGGTTGGAGAGTGCTCCTTCCCCCAAGCCAGTCAGAGTGACTGACTACGTGATAGGTCTCCGGAGGAGAATGTCACACATGATGACAGAAGCAAGCGATAACTTGAAAGCTGGACAAGCATTGGTCAAGCACTGGCACGATCAAAAGGCTAACATGGTTGAGTTTGCTCAAGACCAGCTCGTTCTCGTTAAGATTCCAACAAGGCAGAGGGCCTTGCAAGATAAGTGGATGGGACCTTTCTGAGTCGTGGGTAAACTCGGAGAGGTTAACTATCTCGTGGACTTGGGCAATCCCAAGGAGGCTCCGACAGTCTTTCACACCAACCGACTTAAAGCGTATAGCTCACGACCTGATGTAGGAGCATTGCTTCTAGCATCATCCAAGGAAGAAGAAGAGAGTGAAGCTCTTCTGGATCTCCTCAGAGGCTTACCTTTAGATGAAAAAATTGAAGGAGTAAATCTCTCCTCCAATCTGACACCCGAGCAGCAAGAAGAGTGCAAATCTATGTTGAATCAGTTTGCCTCTCTGTTCTCGCTTTCACCAGGCTTGACCCCTTGGGGCCAGCACGACATACTCACTGGTGTCTGTCTGCCAGTCAAAAGCAGAGGATACCGCATGTCAGAAAACGTACAAACCCACATCAAAGGTGAGGTCAGCAAGATGCTTTATCTCGGGGTAATAGAGCCCTCTACTAGTCCATGGTCTAGCCCCGTTGTGTTAGTACCAAAGGCCGAATCTAAAGAACTTACATTCTCCGTGGATTATAGAGCTCTTAATGCAGTCACCAAGACTGATGCCCACCCTTTGCCAAGAACAGATGAGTTGGTGGATAAACTTGGCGCCGCCAAGTTCCTAAGCACATTTGATTTGACGTCAGGCTATTGGCAAATAGCCCTGACAGACCATGCCAAGGAGAAAACTGCATTTTCTACCCCCGGTGGCCTATACCAGTTTAAGGTAATGCCTTTCGGATTGAAGAATACACCTGCTACATTTCAACGGATGGTAAACCAGGTTCTGAATGGGATGGAGGACTTCTGCATGGCATACTTGGATGACATCGCAGTGTTCAGCAATTCCTGGGAAGAACACGTAACCCACCTGAGAGATGTTTTGCAGGCTCTTGGACGAGCCAATCTGACCATAAAGGCGAGCAAATGCCAAATTGGAAAGAGTAAGGTCATCTATCTTGGGCATGAGGTAGGCGGTGGAGAAATAAGGCCTTTGCTCAGTAAAATTGAAGCTGTGCAAAATTGGACATCACTGACTACTCAAACCCAGGTGAGAGCCTTCCTAGGCCTCACTGGGTATTACAGGAATTTCATCGAGAACTATGGGACCATAGCGTCTCCACTGAATGTCATCTCCTCGCCCAAATTTCCTAAAAAGGTTAAATGGAACGAGGAGTGCAATCAGGCTTTTGAAACCCTGAAAAAGGCTCTTTGCCGAGCCCCAGTACTCAGAGCTCCTGATTACCGCCAACACTTCATTGTGCAGACAGATGCTTCCAATGTAGGAATAGGTGCCGTACTCAGTCAACTGGATGGGAAAGGTAGGGAGTACCCCGTTTTCTTCATCAGCCGCAAGCTGAAGGATCCTGAAACAAGGTAGGCAACAATCGAAAGAGAGTGCTTTGTTATCGTGTGGGCTCTGAAGAAGTTTAGGCCGTACTTGTATGGTTCTACTTTTGTCATTCAGACTGACCACCAACCCTTGAGATGGTTAATGCAAATGAAAGGGGAAAACCCAAAACTATTGAGATGATCGATCTGCCTGCAAGGGTTTGATTTCACCATTGAGCACAGGTCAGGGTGTCACCACCAAAATGCTGATGGTCTCTATAGGATGTATGTCATCGACTAGAGGTATGAGATTCATCCAGGAGTGGATTAAATCCTCCTGTCCCTTATTCTGGGGGGGAGAGTGTTATTGAGAATTCTCTGTTTAGGCTGAATTTCCTGACCTAGTGAGTCCCCCAGCAGCTTTGCTGGATTTCGGGAGTTTGTTTTTTTCCATCCTGCCAAGAGTGAGACTCTTTTTCTCCCACCCTTGGACATGTATGTGTGTAATTCCTTTTGAAAGGTCAATGTGTTCGATGGGCTATGGGGTCTTTTACTCCATAGGGTCTCATATGTTTTTCTATGTGTGTTACACCGCACCCTACGTGCCGTAACACTGGGGAGTCCTAGCGGACCCCCACCATAGACTCCATACCCGGGGACTAACTACTGTCTCCCCGGGCATGTAAAGTCACCATTGGCTTTACTAGACCTAAATTTACTAACAGAACTAGTACAAACCATCTTATTGTGGACATACTAGTAGGGGTAATTCGATTACTCCTAGATCTGTTACTCGAGGGGGCACTGTCCTGTCCCCCCTCGTCGAGTTTTGGCTGGTGGCAGTGGAAACTACTTGTTATGTTCGACCCCGAACATAACCCTATGGGATTCGTCCCATTGTTGGAGATTGATACTTTTTCTCGTTAATCTCTAACGTACCACCGATCTACTTATCTTAAATAAGTTTTATCGGATGGTATTTTCTGCCAGAACTCGGTTTGTAAAATGGCGTCTGTGTTCGTCTCTGTGACTCCTAAACCAAAGGTCGAGCCCTTTGTTCCACTTTTGGCGGGCTCTGTACAGAGACCCTCCAAAGTGGTGCCATTCTGTCTGGGTTACCACAGGGGTAGGAGGGGGTTTAGGCACCCTCGACCGAGTTGCCTTGCCAACTCCGGTTGCACTCTGGAGTGATTGGCCCAAGTGGTGAGCCTTCCCGCTCACCACTTAGCATGTGTTGATTGACAGCTAGGCTGAATGAATGGGGGTTTTCTGCATAAAAGCAGGGCTTTTGGGACTGGATCTTCAGAAGTTGCCACAGGACCTAAGAATCTGACGAGGGTAACGCTGAGCCGACCTGCATGATGACACCTCTGGTGGAGCCCTGCATAACCGACTCACCACTTCCCGACGACAGAGGAGATCTCCCTGCCGGAGAGTCTCTTCCCCTGGCTGGTGGGAACAACCAGTCCCCTTTGCTTTTTATTCGCCCAGGACGCAGTGGTCGAATTGCCCGTGCAGAGCACCCCGGCAACCGGATAGCCACTACCCCTGTACCGCGACCAAAAGGTGCTGCCTTGTGACGGAGCACTCCGCGGCTGGTCTCTTCCCTGGTGGTGCACCGGACTTCACTTTTCTTCGACGACGAGATCATCTCTACTCTTGGCAAAGACCCGACGTGCATCCACCACCAGGAACAACTTCCCCCGCCAGAGCTGCCCTCCACAACAAGGTACCGTGTCCGCCTGGCGTTCCTTTCGATCGGTTCGAGTGAGGTGTTTTAATCCTCTCCGTTCCGTTGGGTCGCCTCCAAGCTTGCCTCATTTATTGTTCTGAACTGGTTCAATCTGCCTATAACAATTTGCTACAAAGACTTGAATGCATCTCCACTAGAGACTTGTTGGGACATCGCGCCTTGCTTCTCTCCGAGTGGGCCTGGCCTCTGAACTTTATGATCTATTGTGATTCTTGCCTTCCCGCCTTGCATTTTATCCGCGAAGGATTGAACTGTGTTGATTTCATAACCTGCCTATCTTTTTCTCTCCCGTCCTAACTAATATTAGAGTGTCATCTAGGTTGAGGTATACACCTCTGTCTGAAAATAAGTGGTACTGGTAGAACCTAGAGTTGTCGAAATATTGCTAGGGGGAGTGATTGTTTTCTGCTTCGTAGAGTAATTGTGTTTGATTTGTTTGCCGCGAATTCGCCATAGTGTTTTTCATAGATGTTTTGTTATAAATAAATACCTTAATATCTTTACACTAAGCCTTGTTGCGTGTTTACTTGTCTTGCTGGAAAGAATTGCCCTATTTCGTATACTCCACATGCTGCTCAACTCTTCTTGAGGGAAGTCTGACTGCTCAGCCAGAGCTACCAAGTGAATCTGTGTGGTACAGACTGCTACCAAGTGGGTTCACCGCCAAACACCTGTAGTCCTAAATCTTTTGCAGTGGTCCCAGAGGGAACTGCACAGGTTTCCGCCTAACACTCCTCATAAAAAGACTGCAGGTCACCTCGCATGGCCCGTTGACGCAACGCCACACCAGTCAGGAAAGGCTCAACCCGGACCCGGATAGCCACGTCCGCAGGCAGAGGAAGGCCAGTTGTCGTGAGCACATCCCCTGCCTGAAAACGGGTCTGGACGTAGGCATCCCTGCTGGTGCAAGATGATGCAGTGACAGGATCAGGGACAGGATTGCACACAGGCACTTCCGCGGCGACCTGTGCTGCCTCCTGTCCCTGGTCCTGCACTGCACCACTAGCACCAGTGGAATCCCCACCTCCAGACCCCGTCTCTGTTGCATACACGGCCTCCTCCTCCACCAAACCCCCCACCAACCTGGATGACTCCGTGCCATCTTCCCCCGTTGGGCCCTGTGGTGTCCCAGCTGCCCCTTCTGCTGCTGAGGAGTCCAACTCCGACCTCCGCCTCTTCGACCTCCCCCCGGCAGCTGCGGCCTGGGACGCGGCACCGGACTCCTCACTCCCCGACGAGATCACAACCTGGGAGGGGAGCTGGGCCTAGCGTCTCCGGCTGGTGGTGCGATCCCCGCCGCTGTGCTCCACAGCACCTTCTCCGCCCTCTTCATCAGTTGACGCTGCAGACAGGGAGAAACAAAACACAGGCATCAGGGCACTGTACAATGGACACATACACACATGACAGTTGCACATGAGTGGCATTGGCAAACCTCAGACATGGCATCACAATCGGCAACACACATGTCATTTCAACTTGCACACCATACCACAGCCACATCGCAACTGCCAGCACCATCCATACGCATACAACAGCATGAGCAGGCAAAGGTGAGCCAGACATCACATGCAACACAGGGAGTGCACTACACATGCACGCACACCACCACACTTGCATGCATGTGTACACCTCAGCCAACTGTCGCAGTGTTCCGATGGGCATCCATGTCACATCTGCCAATCAGGCTTCCACATCCCGCTGTCACATGCAGCCATGTTGCCTCACTGTTGCACCCTTGTCAAATACACTCACATGCACATGTACACAGTGCTGATACATGCAGCTGAAAACAACATACATGCTTGACATCACGAACATGCCCACTTACATACACGTTCATCCAAACATCTGTGCCCACACAACTGGATTTGGCATGCAAGCCTACACACACAAGCACCGTCCATGTCTCACACATGACAGCCCTCGCATGTGTTAGCCTCACAGTCCTGTACACTCCCACCCATACTCGGCCCCATACAAACAGATGTGCAACCGGCACACTACTGGCACATCACCACACGCACAGCTTACAATCATGATGCATGTACACTTATCGCTCGACTCCAGACGGGTCTGCCTCTCAAGGACCTGGACGTGGAGCGCTGGGGATATGCGTTCCAGGACCCTCATCTGATCTTCCGACAAGTGGCCCCGGCGCCCCTTAACATCCGCTGCCTTCAAGAGGCGCCGGGCCTTCTTCAGGGTCCTGGACCTGAAGTCCTCCCAGCGCTTCTTGACATGTTGGAAGTCGCTGACTGCCACCCCCTCCGTGTTGATGGCAGTCACGATGTCCGTCCAGATCCGAGTCCGTCCTTCCTTGTCGGCGCGCACACTTCCGTAGAGGGCATCATACTGCCCCAGGATTTGCTCCACCAGGACACCAACTTCCCTGGCACTGAAGCAGGTGCCCCTCTGCCTCTCTGGCCGGGGGTTGTCAGTGGTGCCAGATGTTGCAGTGCCCGACATGACAACCCCAGAGGCAGGAGTGGGTGGGCAACTGGGTCCTGGGGGTGGGCTGTGGAGTGATGGAATCCCAGTTGGGAGTCTTTGGTTCCAGCAGGGGTGGTCACAGCAACAGCACCCCTGGCTGATGTGCAGGCAGCAAATGGCAGGGCACGTGGGCAGCAGGCAGTCAGGCAGCAGCAGATGGCAGGTGGGAGCGTGCTCGAGGCTCTGGGGGGCAGTAATTCGGCCTTCTGGGCAGGAGCCTGGTCTTCCGTGTGCTTACGCGTGGCCAGCTTGATACGGAGTGATTTGGCACGTGAAAATCCTGCACGTCTGCGTGTAAATCGAGGAAAGGCCCTTAGCGCGTATGCACATCAGCACGCATATGCAATTTCATTGGACCAAAGGCCCTTAGCGCGTAAGCGCATCTGTGACGTGACGCGCGTGGGTGTTTCCCTCATTACACGTGATGACAGAGCACACGTGGATTTCCACCAATCGCGTGTGGAACTTCCTGCGCACCCCAGAAATACACGTACCCAGGCCAATCGTGTGTACGCTCAATTCCCTCTGATTACACGCGATGACACTCGGACGTGCAGTTTTACCACGTGTGCTCGCATATGCGATTTCATTGGCCCAAAGGCCACCATGCGCAGCTGTGACGTCACGTGCATGGCCGTAGAGAATGGCGCATGTAAAAATGAAGAGATACACGTCCGAGTGTCAAAGTGCGTAATTGGTGGAAATGCCTCATCGCGTATGCGCGTCTGTGACGTGTGTATAAAAGGTACGTGTAGAACGCCATTTCCTTGTACGTGCTTTTCGTGGAGAACGAGTGGGTGAAATCTGTACTTCTTGTCGGTTCACACGCGATTTACTTCACGGCGTTTCCAGTTCGTACTGCCTGTTACCTCTGACAGCTTTTTCTCTTTTCCCCTTTTTCCTGGGCCTGTTTCCTCAAACAGCGTTCCCTTCTACTGTTGTCCTGTCTCCTCAGACAGCGTACAATTCTTCTTTTGGCGGGGGTGTTGCCAACGTATTTACATCTGTGCTTGTCCCGTGTGTCGCGTACCCCTTCATAGGTCATTCTAGGCTGAGTGTGACACGCATACGTTCATTCTTTCTGTTTCTGGGTGCCACAGCGTAGTGCAGGTTTATTTTTCCACGCACGTGGTCTAGGAGGGGTTGCGTGCACCTTACTTCCCTTTTTTGGGGTGCCTGTCCGTTGCGTGACCCGTCATCTTTCCCCAGGGGTGACATACAGCCTTGCTAGAGCACTAGGGTATGATTACCATCTGGTACCCAACCCCTTTGACCCCCAATTGCCCAGGAAAATAATTCACATCGACTCCCATACGCACAATAACATCAGTGCATTGGCTGGGAGGCGACCAAGCCGTAAGGGTGGCAAAGGTGGCCGAGCCCCAAGTGGTGGCCGTGGTGCATCTGGTAGGGGATGTGGCCGTGACTTGCAGGGTGCCCCTAGCCCCACATGTGTGGAGGAGCAGTCAGGGACACCCATGCCCCCCCTGGTTGAGGTTAACGTGGCTGACACCATCCATGCTCAGCCCTTGTTGGACCAGCCCACTGTGGAACCAGACCTGGCACAGGGTGACTCCATGGCTGACTTCCAGGTCAGCAGGTCTAGTCCACGTGTGCCAGTGAACGTTGGTGTCATCAGGCCACGTGGATCAGGGGCAGCTAGGTCATCTGCTGCCCCGCGTAGGCAGGCTGGGGAGGCTGCAGGGGCAGCTGCAGCTCCATCCACTCCACCTCTCACACACCCAGCCAGGACAGTGTCGGTCCAAGTCCATCATGCTGACATTCCCCCTGACACCATCACACTTGAGCTAATGCCTGCACCAACTCCCATGCTGAGTGTGCAATCCCACGCTCCTGTCCCTAGTGTCCAGAGCAGCGTAGGACACTCAGGATCCCCACCACCTTCCAAGCGGAAGAGGAAGAGTGCTCGTCCAGTAGAGGCTGATGCCCCAGACACGGCTACACAGTCCGGCCCGTCAAGGAAGCCCAGCTTCCATATACGGTATGGCAACCCAACAGGTAGCATCATCAGAGATGATGGCTCACGCCATGGATAGGGTGGCCACTTCCATTGTCCCCCACGAAAGGCTGATGGAGCGACTACAGCAGGCAACCGACTCCATCTGCCAGTCACACAGGGAGGATATGTTGGCGTCCGACAGGGACAGGCGGGCGCCACTGGTGACTCTGCAGGAAGCCATCTCCATAGAGTCCCAGGGCCACAGGGAATCCCTGAGGGTGGAACTCCTTCACCTCAGGACGACTCTTGTTGAGCTTGAGGCTTCAACAAACAGAAGGACAGAACAGCAGCTGGAGCGTCTCACCCGTACGCTCTCAGCTGAGATGCAGGCAACTAGGGCGGAGGTCCGGGCATCCCGTGAGTTGTTGCATGGGGACCTCTGCACACTTATCCTCCAGAACGAGACCTACCACACCCACATGCTTGCAGCCATGGAGGAACAGACTAGGGCTTTTGCGTGGGCTGCCTCCCATAGTGCCACCACCTCCTGATGCAGCTGCAGAGGGTGAGGAGAGCGACAGAAGTGATACTCCCACAATAGGGTAGCCGTGTAGGCCATGAGCCCATGGAGGTGTTTTTCCGGTTTTGGTGTGCAACCTGTCCTCGGACCTCCTGGGTGGCCCCCCCCCCCCCCGGGCCCATTAATGCCCATTTTTGATATATTTTTTTTGGGACTGTGTGTTGCCTTGCGTGGCTCCCGTGGCCATACGCTGCATTGTGGCTGGGCACATGCAGGCTTGTCATGGATTTGGTTCAGATGCTTGGGTTTTTGTCACACACACCCCTCCTGCTTCCTGTTTCCATGGGCTTGCAAAGGGTGTGCCCAAGTGACATTGACGTACATGGTGACATTGGACACCCATGAGCTGTGTGGGCAGTCTGTAGCCAATACTGTGTATACATTCATAGTGCATATTGTTGTTGTATTGTACACTGCATGGTGTATTGATATGTGCCTCTGCATCCATCTCATCCTCCTAATTTACAGGTCCATTCCTCATGTCTTCACAATGCGGTCCACCTTGGAAATGGAGCCCATGTTGTAAGCAGTGCACCTACACTCTTGTGTGGCGCTAACACTGTATACTTGGAAGTGTTTGGAGGGCTGTCATCATCAGGTAGTGAGGCTAGCAAATATTTAAGTCTGTAATGTCATGTTTAAGGTAGGTTGGAGGTTGTGTAGGTGATTGGTATTCTTGGTAAGTATTTGGTAATGTGGGTTGTAGGTCCTGCATTACTGTGAGCATTTCATGTGTGGACATGTTTCCATTAGGGACACTGTAGCTGGTGACACTTGGGGCATGTTGTGGGGATTAATTTCTTTCCTCTCACATTGCATGACATGCCATGGTGTGTTGTGTGGCCGTGCCGGGGAGGGGTTGGGTGACATGACACTGTTTTCATGTAGTATTTTGCGAGTGGGTATTCATTTCTGCAGCATGGAAGTGTCTTTTGATGACACTGCATTGGTGGTGTTTGTGTAGGTAGGAATGCACACATTGTAACACTTCCACATAAACAATCTCAGGCTGCTATGGTTCTGACAGTTGACTGTCCCTTTGTTCGTCTTAATTGTCAAGTCGAGTCATCATTGCTTATCAGATGGTATGTGCCAGGCCTGTGTGCACTCCACTGGGGTGTGATTTCTATGTGAAGTAATTAGCCACCAGCTGCGTACGGGCTGCCTCACCCCGTGCCCTCCCCCCTCCCATGCGCAGTGGGCATGCATGTGGTTGGGGATGTGGGGGCACCACCATGTCCACAGCCACGCCCCGGCGTGTTGCAACATTGTGCAGGACACATGCTGCCACTATGATCCTGCACACTACTGGGGGCGCATATAACAGCTGCCCGCCAGAACGGTCAAGGGAGCGAAAGCGTGACTTGAGCACTCCGAATGTGCGCTCCACTATGCCCCGGGTTGCAATATGGGCTGTGTTGTATCTTACCTCTGGAGGCGTGATGGGGTTCCGAATTGGCGTCATCATGTGGGTGCTCAGAGGGTAGGCACTGTCCCCTGGTGAGGAGGTGATGGGTATCATTAGTGGGGTAGTGACATAACTCTGCATCTGACATGCATGCATGTGCAGTGGCATTCATACTCACCAAGCAGCCATGTATCGCCATGCCGCCCAGCTTCTAGGTCCCGGCTTAGGGTAGACATTCGGTAAATGAAGCTGTCGTGGGTGGACCCTGGATAGTTGGTATATACTGAGGTGATGATTCCCTTAGCATTACATACTACCTGCACGTTGATGGAATGCCACTGCTTGCGGTTCCTATAGATGTGCTCAGATGCCCTGGGGGGACGTAGTGCCACATGGGTGCAGTCAATGGCACCAAGCACTTTTGGGAATTGTGCCACACCGTAGAAATCGAGGGTGGCAGTCTGCCTTTCTGCAGGTGTCCTGGGCAGGTATATGTGCCTACGGACTGATGGGCTTGCAGTGATGATGTTCAAGACCTGGTGTAGGCAGCGTGACTGGGTGGCCTGTGACACCCCACCCACTATGGCACTTGTCCGCTGAAATGATCCTGTGGCAAAGAAGTGCAGTACATTGAGGACCTTCTCCAGGGGGCTGAGTGCTTGGGAGCACAGGGTGGGTGATGTGAGGTCATCCTCCCACTCATTGACCAGGTCCAGTATTATGTGTGGTGGAAACGTGTACCTCCCATACACCTGGTCATCAGGCATCCCAAAAAGGCTGGTTCTGGGAGTGAAAATTCGGGCCCACACTATCCTCCTTCTCCTCCTTTGGTAACCCACGGCCACTGCTGCTAGGAACGGTATATTCATCCTGGCGTATGAGCTTGTTTGTTGTTTGCGCGCACTTTTATGCTGCGCGGGTCGACGTACGCCTGCTTCATGCTGGCGTACGTGTTTCAGGATTGGACCATTTATTTTTCGGCACGTCGTAGGTGAACGTGTGAATCTTCCCGCCCACCCCAGGAATACACGTAGCACGCTCTCCCAGGCCCAGTCGCGGGTAAATATTCCCGCCCACCCCTGGAATACATGTACCCCACTCTCACAGGCCCAGTCGCGTGTGGAAGTTCACGCGCACCCCGAAGTACATGTACCCAGGCCAATCACGTGTGGAACTTCCCGCGCACCCCGAAGTACACGTACCCAGGCCAATCGCGTGTGGAACTTCCCGCGCACCCCGAAGTACACGTACCCAGGCCGATTGCGTGTGGAACTTCCTGCGCACCCCGTAGTACACGTACCCAGGCCAATCACATGTGGAAGTTCACGCGCACCCCGAAGTACACGTACCCAGGCCAATCGCGTGTGGAACCTCCCGCGCACCCCGTAGTACACGTACCCAGGCCAATCGCGTGTGGAAGTTCATGCGCACCCCGAAGTACACGTACCCAGGCAAATCGCATGGCTGGGGGTGGGGGTGATGGGAGACATGAGTGGGGGCCTGGTGGAGGCTGCCCCTGCACTGCTGGGGGGTGGGGCTGATGGGAGACATGAGTGGGCGCCTGGTGGAGGCTGCCCCTGCACTGCTGGGGGGTGGGGGTGATGGGAGACATGAGTGGGGGCCTGGTGGATGCTGCCCCTGCACTCCCGGGGCATGGGGGTGATGGGAGACATGAGTGGGGGCCTGTTGGAGGCTGCCCCTGGTGGCTAGGGGGTGGGGGTGCAGGGGGACATGTGTGGGGGCCTGGTCGAGGCTGCCCCTGCACTGCTGGGGGGTGGGGGTGATGGAAGACATGAGTGGTGGCCTGGTGGAGGCTGCCCCTGGTGGCTGGGGGGTGGGGGTGCAGGGGGACATGTGTGGGGGCCTGGTGGAGGCTGCTCCTGCACTGCTGGGGGGTGGGGGTGATGGGAGACATGAGTGGGGGCCTGGTGGATGCTGCCCCTGCACTCCCGGGGCATGGGGGTGATGGGAGACATGAGTGGGGGCCTGTTGGAGGCTGCCCCTGGTGGCTAGGGGGTGGGGGTGCAGGGGGACATGTGTGGGGGCCTGGTCGAGGCTGCCCCTGCACTGCTGGGGGGTGGGGGTGATGGAAGACATGAGTGGTGGCCTGGTGGAGGCTGCCCCTGGTGGCTGGGGGGTGGGGGTGCAGGGGGACATGTGTGGGCCTGGTGGAGGCTGCTCCTGCACTGCTGGGGGGTGGGGGTGATGGGAGACATGAGTGGGGGCCTGGTGGAGGCTGCCCCTGCACTGCTGGGGGTGGGGGTGGTGGTAGACATGGGTGGGGGCCTGGTGGAGGCTGCCCCTGCACTGCTGGGGGGTGGGGGTGATGGGAGACATGAGTGGGGGACTGGTGGAGGTTGCCCCTGGTGGCTGGGGGGTGGGGGTGATGGGAGACATGAGTGGGGGCCTGGTGGAGGCTGCCCCTGCACTGCTGGGGGGTGGGGGTGCAGGGGGACATGTGTGGGGGCCTGGTGGAGGCTTCCCCTGCACTGCTGGGGGGTGGGGGTGCAGGGGCACATGTGTGGGGGACTGGTGGAGGCTGCCCCTGCACTGCTGGGGGGTGGGGGTGCAGGGGGACATGTGTGGGGGCCTGGTGGAGGCTGCCCCTGCACTGCTGGGGGTGGGGGTGATGGGAGACATGAGTAGGGGCCTGGTGGAGGCTGCCCCTGCACTGCTGGGGGCTGAGGGTGGTGGTAGACATGGGTGGGGGCCTGGTGGAGGCTGCCCCTGGTGGCTGGGTGTGGGGGTGATGGGAGACATGAGTGGGGGCCTGGTGGAGGCTGCCCCTGGTGGCTGGGGGTGGGGGTGATGGGAGACATGAGTGGGGGCCTCGTGGAGGCTGCCCCTGCACTGCTGGGGGTGGGGGTGCAGGGAGACATGAGTGGGGGCCTGGTGGAGGCTGCCCCTGGTGGCTGGGGGGTGGGGGTGATGGGAGACATGAGTGGGGGCCTGGTGGAGGCTGCCCCTGCACTGCTGGGGGGTGGGAGTGGTGGTAGACATGGGTGGGGGCCTGGTGGAGGCTGCCCCTGGTGGCTGGGGGCTGGGGTGATGGGAGACATGAGTGGGGGCCTGGTGGAGGCTGCCCCTGGTGGCTGGGAGGTGGGGTGCAGGGGGACATGTGTGGGGGCCTGGTGGAGGCTGCCCCTGCACTGCTGGGGGCGGGGGGTGGTGGTAGACATGGGTGGGGGCCTGGTGGAGGCTGCCCCTGCACTGCTGGGGGTGGGGGTGATGGGAGACATGAGTGAGGGCCTGGTGGAGGCTGCCCCTGGTGGCTGGGGGTTGGGGGTGATGGGAGACATGAGTGGGGGCCTGGTGGAGGCTGCACCTGCACTGCTGGGGGGTGGTGGTGATGGAGACATGAGTGGAGGCCTGGTGGAGGCTGCCCCTGCACTGCTGGGGGGTGGGGGTGGTGGTAGACATGGGTGGGTTTCCTGGTGGAGGCTGCCCCTGGTGGCTGGGGGTGGGGGTGATGGGAGACATGAGTGGGGGCCTGGTGGAGGCTGCCCCGGTGGCTGGGGGGTGGGGGTGATGGGAGACATGAGTGGGGGCCTGGTGGAGGCTGCCCCTGGTGGCTGGGGGGTGGGGTTGATGGGAGACCTGAGTGGGGGCCTCGTGGAGGCTGTCCCTGCACTGCTGGGGGGTGGGGGTGATGGGAGACATGAGTGGGGGCCTGGTGGAGGCTGCCCCTGCACTGCTGGGGGTGGTGGTGATGGGAGACATGAGTGGGGGCCTGGTGGAGGCTGCCCCTGGCGGCTGGGGGGTGGGGGTGCAGGGGGACATGTGTGGGGGACTGGTGGAGGCTGCCCCTGCACTGCTGGGGGGTGGGGGTGATGGGAGACATGAGTGGGGGCCTGGTGGAGGCTGCCCCTGCACTGCTGGGGGTGGGGGTGATGGGAGACATGAGTAGGGGCCTGGTGGAGGCTGCCCCTGCACTGCTGGGGGCTGAGGGTGGTGGTAGACATGGGTGGGGGACTGGTGGAGGCTGCCCCTGGTGGCTGGGTGTGGGGGTGATGGGAGACATGAGTGGGGGCCTGGTGGAGGCTGCCCCTGGTGGCTGGGGGGTGGGGGTGATGGGAGACATGAGTGGGGGGCTCGTGGAGGCTGCCCCTGCACTGCTGGGGGTGGGGGTGCAGGGAAACATGAGTGGGGGCCTGGTGGAGGCTGCCCAGGGGGACATGTGTGGAAGCCTGGTGGAGGCTGCCCCTGCTCTGCTGGGGGGTGGGGGTGATGGGAGACATGAGTGGGGGCCTGGTGGAGGCTGCCCCTGCACTGCTGGGGGGTGGGAGTGGTGGTAGACATGGGTGGGGGCCTGGTGGAGGCTGCCCCTGCACTGCTGGGGGGTAGGGGTGGTGGTAGACATGGGTGGGGGCCTGGTGGAGGCTGCCCCTGCACTGCTGGAGGGTGGGGGTGATGGGAGACATGAGTGGGGGCCTGGTGGAGGCTGCCCCTGGTGGCTGGGGGTTGGGGGTGATGGGAGACATGAGTGGGGGCCTGGTGGAGGCTGCCCCTGCACTGCTGGGGGGTGGGGGTGATGGAGACATGAGTGGAGGCCTGGTGGAGGCTGCCCCTGCACTGCTGGGGGGTGGGGGTGGTGGTAGACATGGGTGGGTTTCCTGGTGGAGGCTGCCCCTGGTGGCTGGGGGTGGGGGTGATGGGAGACATGAGTGGGGGCCTGGTGGAGGCTGCCCCTGGTGGCTGGGGGGTGGGGGTGATGGGAGACATGAGTGGGGGCCTGGTGGAGGCTGCCCCTGGTGGCTGGGGGGTGGGAGTGGTGGTAGACATGGGTGGGGGCCTGGTGGAGGCTGCTCCTGGTGGCTGGGGGCTGGGGGTGATGGGAGACATGAGTGGGGGCCTGATGGAGGCTGCCCCTGGTGGCTGGGAGGTGGGGTGCAGGGGGACATGTGTGGGGGCCTGGTGGAGGCTGCCCCTGCACTGCTGGGGGGCGGGGGTGATGGGAGACATGAGTGGGGGCCTGGTGGAGGCTGCCCCTGCACTGCTGGGGGGTGGGGGTGGTGGTAGACATGGGTGGGGGCCTGGTGGAGGCTGCCCCTGCACTGCTGGGGGATGGGGGTGATGGGAGACATGAGTGGGGCCTGGTGGAGGCTGCCCCTGGTGGCTGGGGGTTGGGGGTGATGGGAGACATGAGTGGGGGCCTGGTGGAGGCTGCCCCTGCACTGCTGGGGGGTGGGGGTGATGGGAGACATGAGTGGAGGCCTGGTGGCGGCTGCCCCTGCACTGCTGGGGGGTGGGGGTGGTGGTAGACATGGGTGGGGGCCTGGTGGAGGCTGCCCCTGGTGGCTGGGGGTGGGGGTGATGGGAGACATGAGTGGGGGCCTGGTAGAGGCTGACCCTGGTGGCTGGGGGGTGGGGGTGATGGGAGACATGAGTGGGGGCCTGGTGGAGGCTGCCCCTGCAGTGCTGGGGGGTGGGGGTGCAGGGAGACATGAGTGGGAGCCTGGTGGAGGCTGCCCCTGCACTGCTAGGGGGTGGGGGTGCAGGGGGACATGTGTGGGGGCCTGGTGGAGGCTGCCCCTGGTGGCTGGGGGGTGGGGATGATGGGAGACATGAGTGGGGGCCTGGTGGAGGCTGCCCGTGCACTGCTGGGGTGTGGGGGTGATGGGAGACATGAGTGGGGGCCTGGTGGAGGCTGCCCCTGCACTGCTGGGGGGTGGGGGTGGTGGTAGACATGGGTGGGGGCCTGGTGGAGGCTGCCCCTCGTGGCTGGGGGGTGGGGGTGATGGGAGACATGAGTGGGGGCCTGGTGGAGGCTGCCCCTGGTGGCTGGGGGGTAGGGGTGATGGGAGACATGCGTGGGGGTCTGGTGGAGGCTGCCCCTGGTGGCTGGGGGGTGGGGGTGCAGGGGGACATGAGTGGGAGCCTGGTGGAGGCTGCCCCTGCACTGCTGGGGGGTGGGGTGCAGGGGGACATGTGTGGGGCTTCTGGTAGAGGCTGCCCCTGCACTGCTGGGGGGTGGGGGTGATGGGAGACATGAGTGGGGGCCTGGTGGAGGCTGCCCCTGGTGGCTGGGGGTTGGGGGTGATGGGAGACATGAGTGGGGGCGTGGTGGAGGCTGCCCCTGCACTGCTGGGGGAGGGGGTGGTGGTAGACATGGGTGGGGGCCTGGTGGAGGCTGCCCCTGCACTGCTGGGGAGTGGGGGTGATGAGAGACATGAGTGGGGGCCTGGTGGAGGCTGCCCCTGCACTGCTGGGGGGTGGGGGTGGTGGGAGACATGGGTGGGGGCCTGGTGGAGGCTGCCCCTGGTGGTTGGGGGCTGGGGGTGATGGGAGACATGAGTGGGGGCCTGGTGGAGGCTGCCCCTGGTGGCTTGGGGGTGGGGGTGCAGGGGGACATGTGTGGGGGCCTTGTGGAGGCTGCCCCTGCACTGCTGGGGGGTGGGGGTGATGGGAGACATGAGTGGGGGCCTGGTGGAGGCTGCCCCTGCACTGCTGGGGGGTGGGGGTGGTGGTAGACATGGGTGGGGGCCTGGTGGAGGCTGCCCCTGCACTGCTGAGGGGTGGGGGTGATGGGAGACATGAGTGGGGGCCTGGTGGAGGCTTCCCCTGGTGGCTGGGGTGTGGGGGTGATGGGAGACATGAGTGGGGGCCTGGTAGAGGCTGCCCCTGCACTGCTGGGGGGTGGGGGTGATGGGAGACATGAGTGGGGGCCTGGTGGAGGCTGCCCCTGCACTGCTGGGGGGTGGCGGTAGTGGTAGACATGGGCGGGGGCCTGGTGGAGACTGCCCCTGGTGGCTGGGGGTCGGGGGTGATGGGAGACATGAGTGGGGTCCTGGTGGAGGCTGCCCCTGGTGGCTGGGGGTGGGGGTGATGGGAGACATGAGTGGGGGCCTGGTGGAGGCTGCCCCTGCACTGCTGGGGGTTGGGGCTGCAGGGTGACATGAGGGGGGGCCTGGTGGAGGCTGCCCCTGCACTGCTGGGGGGTGGGGGTGCAGGGGGACATGTGTGGGGGCCTGGTGGAGGCTGACCCTGCAGTGCTGGGGTGGGGGTGATGGGAGACATGAGTGGGGGCCTAGTGGAGGCTGCCCCTGGTGGCTGGGGGGTGGGGGTGATGGGAGACATGAGTGGGGGCCTGGTGGAGGCTGCCCCTGCACTGCTGGGGGGTGGGGGTG
This sequence comes from Ambystoma mexicanum, assembly GCF_040938575.1. NCBI lineage: Eukaryota > Metazoa > Chordata > Amphibia > Caudata > Ambystomatidae > Ambystoma > Ambystoma mexicanum. The sequence goes on along the minus strand of NC_090930.1, from coordinate 287,375,110 downwards.
GTGGTAGACATGAGTGGGGGACTGGTGGAGGCTGCCCCTGCACTGCTGGGGGGTGGGGGTGGTGGTAGACATGGGTGGGGGTCTGGTGGAGGCTGCCCCTGGTGGCTGGGGGGTTGGGGTGATGGGAGACATGAGTGGGGGCCTGGTGGAGGCTGCCCCTGGTGGCTGGGGGGTGGGGGTGCAGGGGGACATGTGTGGGAGCCTGGTGGAGGCTGCCCCTGCACTGCTGGGGGGTGGGGGCGATGGGAGACATGAGTGGGGGCCTGGTGGAAGCTGCCCCTGGTGGCCGGGGGTAGGGGTGATGGGAGACATGAGTGGGGGCCTGGTGGAGGCTGCCCCTGCACTACTGGGGGATGGGGGTGGTGTTAGACATGGGTTGGGGCCTGGTGGCAGCTGCCCTGTTGGCTGGGTTGTGGGGATGGTGGTAGACGTGAGTGGGAGCCTGGTGGAGGCTGCCCCTGGTGGCTGGGAGGTGGGGGTGCAGGGAGACATGAGTGTGGGCCTGGTGGAGGCTGCCCCTGGTGGCTGGGAGGTGGGGATGATGGGAGACATGAGTGGGGGCCTGGTGGAGGCTGCCCCTGGTGGCTGGGGGGTGGGGGTGCAGGGGGACATGTGTGGGAGCCTGGTGGAGGCTGCCCCTGCACTGCTGGGGGGTGGGGGTGATGGGAGACATGAGTGGGGGCCTGGTGGAGGCTGCCCCTGGTGGCTGGGGGGTGGGGGTGGTGGTAGACATGAGTGGGGGCCTGGTGGAGGCTGCCCCTGCACTTCTGGGGGGTGGGGATGGTGAGAGACATGAGTGGGGGCCTGGTGGAGGCTGCCCCTGGTGGCTGGGGAGTGGGGGCGGTGGTAGACATGAGTGGGGGCCTGGTGGAGGCTGCCCCTGCACTGCTGGGGGGTGGGGGTGGTGGTAGACATGGGTGGGGGCCTGGTGGAGGCTGCCCCTGGTGGCTGGGGGGTGGGGGTGGTGGTAGACATGAGTGGGGGCCTGGTGGAGGCTGCCCCTGCACTGCTGGGGGTGTGGGGGTGGTGGGAGACATGAGTGGGGGCCTGGTGGAGGCTGCCCCTGGTGGCTGGGGGGTGGGGGCGGTGGTAGACATGAGTGGGGGCCTGGTGGAGGCTGCCCCTGCACTGCTGGGGGGTGGGGGTGGTGGTAGACATGGGTGGGGCCTGGTGGAGGCTGCCCCTGGTGGCTGGGGGGTGGGGGTGGTGGTAGACATGAGTGGGGGCCTGGTGGAGGCTGCCCCTGCACTGCTGGGGGCGTGGGGGTGGTGGGAGACATGAGTGGGGGCCTGGTGGAGGCTGCCCCTGGTGGCTGGGGGGTGGGGGTGGTGGTAGACATGAGTTGGGGCCTGGTGGAGGCTGCCCCTGCACTGCTGGGGAGGTGGGGGTTATGGGAGACATGAGTGGGGGCCTGGTGGAGGCTGCCTCTGCGCTGCTGGGGCGTCGAGGTGATAGGGGACATGATTCACGGCCTGGTGGAGGCTGCCCCTGGTGGCTGGTTGGTGGGGGTGATATGGGACATGAGCGGGGGCCTGGTGGAGGCTGCCCCTGCACTGCTGGGGGGTGGGGGTGGTGGGAGACATGAGTGGGGGCCTGGTGGAGGCTGCCCCTGGTGGCTGGGGGGTGGGGGTGATGGGAGACATGTGTTGGTGATCAGTAGTGCAAGATGACATGTGGATTGGCTGGTGGGCACGGCCATGGTGGATGGGTTGCCTGTGGGACATGAGCAGGTGTGCAGGGTAGTACCCTGTGGTGTGGGCTGCCTGCAGGGGCCGTGGAGGGTGTAGAGGGAACACCTGGGAGGACCCACATGGCCAAATCACGTGTAGCATTCCCCGGCACCACCGAAATACACGTACCCTGCTGAAATCGCGTGTGAATCTTCCCGCGCACCTCGGAATACACATACCCAGGCCAATCGCGTGTGGAACTTCCCACGCACCCCGAAGTACACGTACCCAGGCCAATCGCGTGTGGAACTTCCCGCGCACCCCGAAGTACACGTACCCAGGCCAATCGCGTGTGGAACTTCCCGCGCACCCCGTAGTACACGTACCCAGGCTAATCGCGTGTGGAACTTCCCGCGCACCCCGAAGTACACGTACCCAGGCCAATCGCGTGTGGAACTTCCCGCGCACCCAGGAACACTCGCACACGCTATTTTTCACACAGCGGGTGTCCGTTTTTGTCGGAGCCCCTTTGCACCTCATTTGTCCTAGAGGGCCACTGTATGGCCCATTCATCATGGCTGTATATGGGTGCTTTTTGTTAGCGCACATTTTGGCGCACATTTTTTTCAGTCGCAGGGGCGCTACTGCCTGCTTTCTTGTGGCGTACTTGTTTGGCCCTGTGCGCGTCTTTGACCGTGCGCTGGTTTGCCCTATTCGATTCCATGAATACGGGTTGTAGGCGAGCGTGTGGGCGTTCCGCGCACTTGCCTCCTGTACTTCCCCCGTGACGCCCATTTTTTCACGCGTTGTTCCCCATTCCGAGTGTTATGTCCCGTGTTCCGCCTACTTTTGTGATGTGCGCCGCGCTATGTGCGATTTCGCAGTGGCCGTGGCGCACGCTCTTGGATGACCTGTGCGCCGGCGTGCGCGGCGCACATATTTAGCGCACATCCAATGGTTTTCTTGCACACGGCCTTCCATGAATCGATGTGTGCTGGTTTCCCTGCGATTTTCGCACTTGCACTGCGATTTTCACACTTTTACTGCGATTTGCACGTTTTGGCACCCCTGCGCGGGAATTTTCGGCGCACATTATTTCCATGAATCGACCCCATATTTATTTTATGTTGCCAGTATAACATGTGAATATGTTGCTGGTGGCATGCAAGGTATAGAATTCATAATGCAACAAAAGTGTGAAGCTGCAGATAGTAAAGTGCACCATTTTTTTTCTCTTGAATACCTCATGTATAGAACACTACATTATTTATATAACCGACTGACTTAATTAACAATTACTAATCACTAATGCTAACTCCTTAACATCATAATGTAGTCCCATGTATAAAATGCGGCGAAAATACATATTTTGGAATTCGTTTTAAACGTGCACTGGATTTTATTTTTCTCTACTTTTCTCTTGCTGTGTTGAATGCAGAAAGCAGAAAGGAAGGCAGCAGGAAACAGAAAAAGATACAGTTATTATAATCTGAAGCTCTCATTGTTTGGGACATGAAGGTGGTAACAGAATACATTTTCTGCTAATATGATTGGAAGAAAGTGTCTGCAGATGTGTCATGTCACATGTGGGGAGGCTCTGAGTTTTTCTAATGGGAAGATGACAGAGGGAAGGTCAGTTCGGGATGACTGGGCTCTGAGGACAGAAGTGACTGGTTACTCAGCGCTGGCTGGAGAACCTCTTGTTCTCGCCGCGCATTCCAAGCATCCAAGATTACAGGAGCAGTTTGTTGGCTGTGAGTGCTTTTCTGAGGGGAGCAAGGACAAGGTTGTGTGGGAGAGATTCATACAAATACCTCTGGTAAGCAGACACAGTTTAAGTGAGGTCACGGTGTGCTGTTGGATGAAAGACTGATCTGAAAATGTCATGTAGGCAGAGTAGCAAAGGAAATCCCCTGCATTTTAATTTGTCATGTTTATAATGTTAAAAAGTAATTCACATTCTTAAAAAAGGCTTGTTTGCTCTGTTCATGTGTTTTTTTTTTCTTCTTCTTTTGTTACAGATAATGGTGAAATGTACAGGGTAAGCATTGAATTGTGAATTGTACGTGTCGACAATGTAACCAGTATATAAAAACAAATTGCTTTTGGGATGTTATAGGTGGACACAGGGGAGATTCATTCTCTCTGGTAATACATGTGTCAATTTGCACATGCAGATAGAATAACAAACAGAACAAGCAGTAGTAAGATAGGTGTGCATGTGTGTGTCCTCCTTGCATGTTGTTTGGAGGGAATCTAATATAACATATAGTTTACTGGAGGTCTATGAGCCAGTAATGATGCCTACGGGCGCAAAGATCACTGCTGTAGATAAGCCTGTGATACAGGCCACAGACTGTAGGTGGCACTCTATATAAAAGTCTTGGGTTCTCTTGTGTGTATAGGTCCAAGGCTCTCTATAGATCACTAGGCGGTATTCTCATAGAAAGGAAGGTTTTCTTTTACAATGGGGTTATGATGTAGGGAAGGAAATTATGCTCACCACTAAATACCGCAAACCATATACTACTGCAAAATACCACAAGTAATACATATTACTAGGTTCTCCAATATCATATAAAAAAGTATGGTCACTAGAATGATATGAGGCCAAACCCAATCTAAATACAAGGATAAGTTATCACCAAACTACCGCTCATCTTCTGGTGGTAAGAAAATACAGACAAACCCCAAGTTTACACAAAATATCCTACAGCACTTTCTAGATGTGAATCAAGCTAACAAGAACCATTTCTAAGTTGGTGGCACAGGCAAAATAAATGACAGTACTATCTCAGTGGGCACTTTCTAGTTGTGAATCAAGCTAACAAGAACAATTTATAAGTGGGCGGCGCAGGCAAAATAAATTTCAGTACTATCTGTGTGGGCACTTTCTAGATGTGATTCAAGCTAACAAGAACAATATCTAAGTGTGCAGGACATGCAAATAAATTACAGTATTATCTCTGTGGGCACTTTCTAGATTTGAATCAATGCAACAATAACCATTTCTAAGTGGACGGTACAGGCAAATAAATGACAGTACTATCTCAGTGGGCACTTTCTAGATGTGAATCAAGCTAACAAGAACAATTTCTAAGTGTGCAGGACAGGCAAATAAATTACTTTACTATCACAGTGGGCACTTTCTAGATGTTAATCAATGCAACAAGAACAATTTCTAAGTTGGCGGCGCAGGCAACATAAATTACATTGCTATCTCAGTGGGCACTTCCTAAATGTGAATCAAGCTAACAAGAACAATTTCTAAGTGTGCAGGACAGGCAAATAAATGACTGAACTATCACAGTGGGCACTTTCTAGATGTTAATCAATGCAACAAGAACAATTTCTAAGTGTGCAGGGCAGGCAAATAAATTACGGGGCAGGCATATAAATTACAGTACTATCTCTGTGGGCACTTTCTATATGTGAATCAAGCTAACAAGAACAATTTCTAAGTGTGCAGGGAAGGCAAATAAATTACAGTACTGTACTATATCTGTGGGCACTTTCTAGATGTGAATCAAGCTAACAAGAACAATTTCTAAGTGGGCGGCGCAGCCAAAATAAATTAAAGTACTATCTCAGTGGGCACTTTCTAGATGTGAATCAAGCTAACAAGAACAATTTCTAAGTTGGCGGCGCAGGCAACATAAATTACTTTACTATCACAGTGGGCACTTTCTAGATGTTAATCAATGCAACAAGAACAATTTCTAAGTGTGCGGGGCAGGCAAATAAATTACGGGGCAGGCATATAAATTACAGTGCTTTCTCTGTGGGCCCTTTCTGTATGTGAATCAAGCTAACAAGAACAATTTCTAAGTGTGCAGGGCAGGCAAATAAATTACAGTACTGTACTATCTCTGTGGGCACTTTCTAGATGTGAATCAAGCTAACAAGAACAATTTCTAAGTGGGCGGCGCAGCCAAAATAAATTAAAGTACTATCTCAGTGGGCACTTTCTAGATGTGAATCAAGCTAACAAGAACAATTTCTAAGTTGGCGGCGCAGGCAACATAAATTACATTGCTATCTCAGTGGGAACTTCCTAAATGTGAATCAAGCTAACAAGAACAATTTCTAAGTGTGCAGGACAGGCAAATAAATGACTGTACTATCACAGTGGGCACTTTATAGATGTTAATCAATACAACAAGAACAATTTCTTTTTTTTTTTAACTTCTTTTTATTGACTTGACAGCACAACAAAGAAAAAACAGAGGGGGCCATGTGGCACCAGTGCCGAAAGCACGCAATGAAACATTTTTTTAGGCAATACAATTTGTTATCCAAGAAAAAAAAACCTATTAGGAGGACAGAGAATACAGGTTATTAACATATACATTTTAGGATAACATCCACTATGGGGGACCGCCTGGGGAGGCAGTGGCGGAAGTTGATGGCGAGGCCAGGGTAGCAATATAGTCTCGAAATTTCGGCCATACATTCCTCGGCCTGGAGCGGGAGCACTGCAACGCACTCCAGGTCTGCTCGGTGTCATGAGCCCATGTGACCGAACCCAGCCATTGTGTATAGGTAGGGGCTCTAGGGCGGAGCCAACATATAATATACAGCGAACTGCCAGCAGCATACAGAGACCTGCCAATTTCCTAGAGTCACGAGACAGCTGAGGGAAATCATGGAAAAAATAGTGCAGTGGGGTAGGGGTTATCGGGTGTTCCAGAATATCAGACAATGCAGAGCAAATATCTAGCCAAAATCGGGCTAACCGGGGACAGAGCCACAGCATGTGCATGTAAGACGCTTGGTCTGCGCCACACCTGGGACAGGAGGGGGAGTTAGTATCAGAAATCCGATAAAGTCTCATAGGTGTATAATGATACCTGTGCAGGATTTTGAATTGGATGAGTTTGAATTTAGTGTTGTAGGAAACCTCGTGGGTGCGGGCGCACATACGAGCCCACCTCTCATCAGTGATCTCCGAGCCGAGATCCCTCTCCCATTTGCGGGGAAGCTCGGTGAAGTGGGGGGCCGCTTTGGCCTGAAGTAGGGTGTAGAGCCTGGACACTTTGCCTTTGAAGGAAAGGTAGGAGCAGAGCTCCTCTACTATCGGTTCATCGGGAGGCAAGGCGGGGAACTCTGAGTATCTGGCTTTAAGGTGCCCACGGAGTGACGAGTACTGTAGCCACACCGAGGGTCGGCACCTGAGTGAGGGGGGAAGGTCAGACCATTCTATGAAGTTCCCCTGGTCGAAGGCATCGCGCAGAGTCAGGAAGCCTGCAGTAGCCCAGCGATTGACCACTGAGAGTGGAACGTGCGGGACACCGGGCAGGAAGTTCCACAGTGGGAGGTCCCCGTGGAATGGGCAGGGAGTGTCAACCATGGTCCAGAGTTTGGAAAGGGCCAGGGATGTGCTGGTCACTGGATTCGCAGAGTTCGGGTCAGGAAGGATCGGTCGGAGGATCAGGGAACCTATCACCCGGTCACAGACAGACAGCCTCTCAAGGCGAACATGTGGGGGGGGGTCGACAGTGTTGAACTAAAATGCCGCAAACTGCGACTGGGCCTCCACCCAGTATCTGACAAAATCAGGAGCGCCGAAACCACCTAACGCCTTAGGGGCGGATAGCGTGGAGAATTTGAGGCGTACAGCTCCGGAGTGCCACAGGAAGGTGTTACATATGCTGCGAAGCATTCGAAAGAAGTTATCCCCTGGCCAGAGCGGTAGGTTAGTAAATCAGTACAGTAATTGGGGCAACACAATCATTTTGAGTATACCAATCCTGCCAGCAAGCGAGAGAGGAAGTTTAGTCCAGCTGGTGGCCTTAGCCTGAAGGGTAGTTAGATAGGTGTGGAAGTTGTCATCGCGCAGCTGGGGTGTGTGCCGGGAGACCACCACCCCTAGGTAGGTGAAACTATTGGGACACCGGTTGAACCCATGCAACTCGGGGGGAGCCTGTGTGGAGTCTGTGAGCAGAAACAATATAGATTTAGAACAGTTAATCCTCAGACCGGATATGTCACCGAAACGGGCCACATCCCTCAGTATGGGCAGAAGGTTGGTTACAGGGGATCGGACGTACAGGAGGGTGTCGTCTGCATAGAGGGAGATTATGTCGGTCTGGCCAGACGTGCGCAACCCTCTGTGCGAGTGCAACTGTCTAATCATGTCAGCAAAGGGCTCCATGGCAATTGCAAAGATAAGCGGGGAGAGGGGGCATCCCTGGCGTGTTCCTCTAAAAATCTGGAAGGGGGAGGAGCACCTATCTTCTGTGCGGACTTTGGCGGACGGGGTGGTGTAAAGGAGCTTAATCCAGGTGCAAAAGTTAGGGCCGAAGTTACATTTCTCTAGGACACACCATAGGTATCTCCATGAGACTGAATCAAAGGCTTTTTGCATGTCCAATGCAGCCGCCACAGCCTGGGTGGCAGGGTCGATCCTAGTGATCACATTGAAAAGTCTCCTCAAATTTAGGGAGGTGGACCTACCGGGGACGAAACCAGCCTGATCTGGATGGATAATGTGGGACATGTATGGGGCTAAGCGATTAGCAAGTAACTTGGCAAATATCTTAATGTCACTATTAATCAGAGATAGGGGACGGTACGAGCCGCACTGCGTAGGGTCTTTTCCTGATTTGAGAAGCACTGTAAGCAATGCCTCCCAAGGGACGGTGGGAGAATGCCCCTGTCGCACGATTCCTCCCAGAGCATTAGTAGGTGTGGCGCCAATTGGGTCTTGAATAGCTTATAGAAGTCCATCGGGATCCCATCGGGGCCGGGGGCTTTACCGGATGCCAGTGAATAAATGGCCTCCACAATTTCCTCTAAGGTGAAAGGCCTCTCGAGGTAGGCGCTAGCGTCGTCGGACAAAACTGACAGAGGAAGACTCTCTAAAAAGGAGTTAATGTCGGAGACCTGGGGACTGTCTACCTCCGAGTAAAGGGAGGTGTAGAATGCGAGGAACTCAGAATTGATGTCCTGAGGGGAGGTGGCAAGTGTGCCATCTGGTCTGGAAATGGCCGGGATATGGGGGGCCCCGAGCTCGCGGCGCAATAGTCTAGCCAGCATTCTGCCGGGTCGTTCACCCTCGCCATATTTTCTTGCTGATTGGGGGGAATCTAGGAACCTGACCTCGCGCTCAGCAAGGCCACGAAACCTGTCCAACTCAGAGCCCAGGAGTGCAAGCGTGGCAGGGGAGTGGTCATCGGCGTATAGGGATTCATAGACAGAGAGGGCCGATTTGCAAACAGCGATATCGGCCCGAATGTCCCTAAGTATGCCACTGCACTTGGAGATGGCAACCGCTCTAGTATGTGCTTTAAAGGCCTCCCAGAGCACCGCGTGTGTTGGAACAGAATGTAAGTTAAACTCAAAATATTCCTCGATAGAGGTCTCAAGCTCAGACACGAAAACTTGGTCAAGAAGCGAGTGGGGGCTAAGCCTCCACTGTCTAGTTTTGTTGGGGTCTAATCCCCAGTTCAAAGAGATTAGTACAGGTGAATGGTCCGATAGCGTCCTGGAGAGTATGGCTAAGTGGGTGATGCATCTAACGAGTATATCTGTGACGAGTCACCTATCTATCCTAGAGTGGGAGTCATGCACTGAGGAGTAGAAGGAGTATGTACGGTCATCGGGGTACAGCAGGCGCCAGGCGTCCACCAACGCCAGGCGGGGGAGCGAGGTAAGGATAGAATATGCTGCTCTTGAGAGTTGGCGGGGGCGAGAACCCGATCTATCCAGGTTGACATCCAGTATCGTGTTGAGGTCACCGCCCCATAGAATGGGAATTAGAGGGTAGCTCTCGAGCAGAGTGGCCAGGTGGAGGTAGAAGTCAGGGTCGTCGATGTTGGGACCATATATGTTCAGAATGGCAATTTCCTGTTGCTGTAATATACCGGTGACAAGCACAAACCTACCGAGCGGGTCTATGTGAGAGTGCTGACATGTAAACCTCAGGCTTTTATGTATTAGGATGAGGGTGCACGGCTTTGGGTGGAGTAATTAGTATAATACCTCTGGGGGCCCCATTGCTTGGCAAAACGCTCACAGTGTTCGGAGCGAGCGTGAGTTTCCTGCAGGTACAGGATCTTCACTCCGTGGCGCTCAGCGTGAAGCTGAATCTGTCGCATCTTTTTATGGTTGCCGAGACCCCTGACGTTCCAACTCATAAAGGTCAGAGTTGTATCAGCCATACTTGAAGGGGTGATGGTGGAATATATAAGGGTGGATTCCAGTAAGGTGACCGGTGTGTACCCATGGAGTATGCGGTCCTCCGACCAAATGTGTGAATTGATAGCACGCGGTGCCCGTGGTGCCTCTGAAAGCTGTCAAGAGTTTTACAAACCATAACATTCCCAAATTACCCCCCACCCACATCCCTCCCCCAATCGGAAGGCCGAGACCCAAACACAACCACAACAAACGTAAACTTTTAGGCATCAACGCCAGGGGGTCTGCTGGCGGCCAGGCAATGGCGCGCCTGACCGGGAGAGCGTAAGGAGAGTTATGCTACGTAGTAGGATTAGGCAGGGCATGTAGAGTGTATGCGGGTTACCTCGGGTCTAAATCTGTGAAAAAGTGGGCCCAGCAGAGGTTGGGGTGTCGCCGTGTGATAGGATACGGTAACCACATATTTAGGTGTGTATTTAGCTAGAGGGGGCATGTGTCCCGCAGTCACAGCGAACGAAGTGAATGGAATGAAATGTCGGGTGACTCCGGGAAGGGATCCCAGAGAGATGGTAATAACAGTGAGCGGGACAGTAGCAGGGTGCGAGATACACCGAGACAAATAGGAGATGAAACGACATCGGCAATATGAACCACCATAAAGTACAATGAATAGGGGCCTTCGTGGGGGGGGGAGCGCCGCGGCGGCCCCACCCCGCGGGCCAATTACAACAGAATCATTGAGAAACCATACAACCCATATCAACACTGTCTACATCAACCCGGAAAGTGTTCATCTATAAATTTCGAGGCTTCTTCGGGGATGGTAAAAAAGTGTGTTTGACCAGAGTGTACAATCCTCAGTTTGGCGGGGAAGAGCATGGAGTACTTGACCCCCAGGTCCCGGAGTCTCTTTTTCACTGCAAGGAAGGTCTTGCGCTCCTGCTGCACAGCCACAGAATAATCCGGGTACAAGTGTATCCTTGCAGCCCCAAGATGAAGCTCGCCCTTGGCCCTGGCCGCCCGGAGCAGAGCATCGCGGTCATGGAAATTGAGGATTCTGGCAATGATAGGGCGGGGTAGGGCACCAGGCCTGGGCCTAGGGGCCAGAGAGCGGTGAGCTCGCTCCACTGCGAATTGTGACGAGAGGTTAGGGCTATCGAGGAGGGTCAAAAGGGTGCGTTCCACGTAGTCCTCCATGGGCTCCTCGATACCGTCCTCGGGAATGCCAACAATGCGGAGGTTATTCCGCCTGGAGCGGGATTCAAGGTCGTCGTTTTTCTTTTCGACCATAGAGACCCGGCTGGTTAGGGTGGTCACAGCTGTGCGAAGGGAGACCAGGTCGTCTTCTGCGGTGCCGACCCTGGTCTTGATCTCAGAGACCCTGCTGTCTGTCTTTTCGAAATGTGCCTTTATGGAAGAGATGGTCCCGTTCATATCGTCAAGCGTAGTGTGGAGCGCAGTAAAACCCTCTCGCATCACCCAGCGAGGTGATCAGATCCAGAGTTGGTGGGGGGGGGGCAGGTTAGATGGAGGCTGGAGAGAGCCGTGGTGTCCCAAATAGGTGTCCGCCGGGGCTCAGAGACCAAGGTCGGTGCAGGCCAAGAAAACAGGAGCGATCAGGGGGCAGCACCGTGGTAAGTGCGGCCCGTAGGTGCGGTCGCAGTCCAAGCCTGCAGCAGATGGGAGCAACACCAAGTGGCACCCCCCCCCGAATCCCCCTACCTTGTCGCGGATCAGAGAGGGCACGGGGGGGCGCCGCAGGTAATCAGGAATCAGATGAGCAGGCGTCCGCGGTGTGGAGTCCGCTCCCCGCGGCTCGAGAGAGGGAGCAAGGCAGTGCGGCGTCCCGTGCGCCGCAGGTAGGGGGGGTGCCGCAGGTAAGCAGGGCGGAGACGCGGGTGTCCGCGGTGAGGGGTCCGCTCCCCGCGGCCCGCGACAGGGAGCCAGGCAGTTCGGCGCCACAGCCGCCGCGGGAGCGGGATCACACAGGTTGCCGCAGGTCCAGACAGGGTGCGTATGGTACACGGGAGAGGTGATGAGGCCGTGGATGAAGCGTGGGAACAGGCCAGCCCGGCCGGCAAGGAAGGCTCTGGCGCCCCTCCCCCAGAGCGGCCCGCAGCGCCGCGTCCTGACGTGGATGGGGAAGCTGCAGCCGGTGGAGCCGCGGGCGGGCAGCCAGGCGTAGTGAGATCCCGGCAGAGTGGAGGGCCGCAGTACGGTCCACAGGAGGGGCCGCGGGGGCCAGAAATCCGCAGGAGTGCAGCGGATGGGTTGAAGACGAAGCACCGCCCGCACACAGGAGGACAGCCAGAGTAGAAGAGTGCTTTCCAAGGGATCGTACGCTCTCCCAGCTCGGAGCTCCGTAGTTAGGCGGCCATCTTGCTTCGGCGCAACAGCGCCCCCCAACAAGAACAATTTCTAAGTGTGCAGGGCAGGCAAATAAATTATGGGGAAGGCATATAAGTACTATCTCTGTGGGCACTTTCTATATGTGAATCAAGCTAACAAGAAAAATGTCTAAGTGTGCAGGGTAGGCAAATAAATTACAGTTCCATCTGTGTGGGCACTTTCTAGATGTGAATCAAGCTAACAAGAACAATTTCTAAGTGGGCGGCGCAGGCAAAATAAATGAATGTACTATCTCAGTGGGCACTTTCTAGATGTGAATCAAGCTACCAAGAACCATTTCTAAGTTGGTGGCGCAGGCAAAATAAATGACAGTACTATCTCAGTGGGCACTTTCTAGATGTGAATCAAGCTAACAAGAACAATTTCTAAGTGGGCGGCGCAGACAAAATAAATGACATACTATCTCTGTGGGCACTTTCTACATGTGAATCAAGCTAACAAGAACAATTTCTAAGTGGGCGGCGCAGGCAAAATAAATTACAGTACTATCTGAGTGGACACTTTCTAGATGTGAATCAAGGCACCAAGAACAGTTTCTAAGTGTGCGCGGCAGGCAAATAAATTACAGTACTATCTCTGTGGGCACTTTCTAGATGAGAATCAAGCTAACAAGAACAATTTCTAAGTGGGCGGCTCAGGCAAAATAAATGAAAGTACTATCTCAGTGGCCACTTTTTAGATGTTTATCAAGCTAACAAGAACAACTTCTAAGTGGGTGGCGCAGGCAAAATAAATGAAAGTACTATCTCAGTGGGCACTTTCTAGATGTGAAATAAGCTAACATGAACAAGTTTTAAGTTGGTGGCGCAAGCGAAATAAATTACAGTGCTACCTCAGTGGGCACTTCCTAAATGTGAATCCAGCTAACAAGAAACATTTCTAAGTGTGAAGGACAGGCAAATAAATTACTTTACTTTCACAGTGGGCACTTTCTAGATGTTAATCAATGAACGAGAACAATTTCTAAGTGTGCGGGGCAGGCAAATAAATTACTGGGCAGGCATATAAATTACAGTACTATCTCAGTGGGCACTTTCTAGATGTGAATCAAGCTAACAAGAACAATTTCTAAGTGGGCGGTGCAGGAAAATAAATTACAGTACTATAGCTGTGGGCACTTTCTAGCTGTGAATCAAGCTAACAAGAACAATTTCTAAGTGGGCGGCGCAGGCAAAATAAATTAAAGTACTATCTCAGTGGGCACTTTCTAGATGTGAATCAAGCTAACAAGAACAATTTCTAAGTGGGTTGTGCGCAGGCAAATAATTTACTGTACTATCTCAGTGGGCACTTTCTAGATGTGAATCAAGCTAACAAGAACAATTTCTAAGTGTGCAGGACAGGCAAATAAATTACGGTACTATCACAGTGGGCACATTCTAGATGTGAATCAAGCATTCAAGAACGGATGTGATTCAAGTCAATCTGGTTTTGTTCTGTGCATGTGGCCTTACATTGGATCGCTGCACTCCTTACCCTGGATTACATGGTGGTGAAAAACATACGTGAAAAGCATTTTTTCCCCTGATGAAAGTTCAAGCACTGAGACATGTCAGGATATGGTTGTTGTGAATCGACACTCTGTTCAAATACATAGTGTATTGTAATTGCCATGTGTCTGTTGAATGTTATATGTTAATTGTGGTGTAATTTATCCCATTAGGTTGTTGCTATACCCACTGTGTGGGTCTAATCTTGGGTTATTTTGTGTGTTTTAAAACAAGTCTTTTAGTAGTCTTTTATTGATTTTGAATATGAAAATAAAATGGTCAAATTTATAAGAGTTTGTTGTATACCAAGTCCATTTTTTTCAGGACCAATGGCCATAGCTCATCACTAAACATCATCTGCTAGACAGATGAGAGATTCATTAGATTAATTGTTACGCACCTGTTCTCCTTTTTGTATAAATATTGATGGTTAACCCCGAACCGTGGAGTTAGGTTTCCATGGGGTATTGATTTACCTTAAGTATAGTGAATTCAAGTCAATCTGAACAGCTCCCTAAACTGTGACGCAGGCTAACGTTCACAGTGGTAGACTAGTTTGCAAAGTGGTAAGGTTTCCAGGGTTGAGTACTTGTTCTACTGCCCAACCCAGCCACTCCTACCTTGGCTGTAGCTGTTGGTTGACGGCTGACCGCTGGCTTCCCCTGCTGACACCTGCAGACACGATAGGGAGCCGCTTCTCTAGGAGCCACTCTTAGCCGCAGGGGCTGCAAGGGCAGAGGGCTGCCCTGGGACGGTCTGTTAAGTCCAGGAATCTGACCTATAAGGGAAGGGGGGGTGGGCTGGGAGGCGGGAGGAAGGTGAGGAATGAGAAGTGGATACAAGGGAGAGAGGCTGGGAAGTAAGGCTGCACACCAGGGCTGGGGGGTTCAAATAAATAATACAGCTACAAAAGCAACGCTCAGGAGGGTCTAAAAGCTGATTTACTCACCAGGAACACCTGGGTGAAAAGTGGCGAACACCAAGCACAGGCGGTGGCTAGGCCAGTCAAGATTGCTGCTATCAGCCTATCAGGGGAGGGGTCATGGGCTGGGAGGTGAGAGGAGGGTGGGGAATGGGACGTGGAAACACAGGAGAGGGGCCTGGAAGCAAGGCTGCATGCCGGGACTGGGGAGTTCAAATAAACAATACAGTTACAAAAACAAGGCCCAGGAGGGTCTAGGAACTGATTTACTCACTGGGAACCCCTGGGTGAAAAGTGGTGAACTCTGGCGGTAACTAGGCCAGAGAAGATTACTGCTATCAGTCTATCAGGGGAGGGGGGCTGGCTCGGAGGCAGGATGAGGGTGCGGAATGGGAAGTCAATACACAGGAGAGGGGCGGGAAGCAAGGCTGCATGCTGGGGTTGGGGGTGCTCAAATAAACAATACAGTTACAAAAACAAGGCCCAAGAGGGTCTTGGAGCTGATTTACTCACCGGGAACGCCTGGGTGAAAAGTGGCAAACACTGAGCACTGGTGATGACTAGGCCAGGCAGGATTGCTGGTATCAGCCTATCAGGGGAGGGGGAGGAGAGTGGGGAATGGTAAATGAATATACAGGAGAGGGGCCGGGAAGCAAGGCTGCACGCTGTGGCTGGGGGGCTCAAATAAACAATACCGTTACAGTAACAAGTGCCACCTATGTGAACCTTCTGTTCTGAGCTGAATTTAGAGATCTAAGAACAATACATCTGTATAACCACATGCATGAGATATTTGGGCTGGATGTAGAAAGGTGTTGGGAGGCCCTGCATGGGGGAAAAAGCAGTAGACTGGTATATGCTCTGGTAAGGTTCCTTGAGGTGATTTTTTTAGAAAAATTAAGCTACACGAAATATAGCTAATATTAATCGCCTGACAGGTGCAAGGACTACAACAAATGGAAGGACCTGGCTAACATATAGCACATTTTAAATTGTGTAGGATGAAAAGTATGAGGTTGATAAAAAAGTTTGCAATAAACTAAATGCAAAATTAAAAAAAAAACAATAATAATAATGGTTCAATATTCATTTTGGATAATGCTGCAAGAAGGTAAACCCCTGGCCCGCCACATTTTGCATGCTACATCTCACTATAGCCCCCCAAATACAACTATCCCTTTTTAGACTGGCTCTGCTCCACACTGAAGTCCCCACCATTCCCAAAGCAAAAACACAACCTCCGCACAATGGAAAGGATACTACTCCCCTGGAATTGATATTAATTAAAAGAAGGATACCTGTGGTAGTCCACCCTCCAGATGCTACGTCAGAAGTGCAGCTCTCCAGAAACAGTTGTCTCCTCTGAAATGATACTGCACTCTCATTGTGTAAATACCACCATCGAAAGATATGGCTTCTCAAAAACAGCTCTACTCCACAAGTATAAATCTACTTCACCCGACTTGATATATTCTGCAAACAATGCATCACGGCAGTGTGGCTACCAAGAAACAGAAGTTTCTATCCTCTCCATTGTGCAAACAGTAGTTCAATAAAGATTGTCTCTGCAAAAAACTATCTTCCTAAAAACAGCCTTCCGACTATGCGCCATGAAAATGCCCACCACTTGGTTGGTAAGAGTCGACACAACAGTAGCAAAGGGCTCTCTGTTCCAATGCAAACACTATCAGATGACAGCAAAGCAGAGCTAAATATCTGATACCCACTCACTTTGTATCAGGGTATCTCTAACACACCAGTCTCAGTGAAGGGAGCTGCATTTTCCAACCTTCTGGCCACCACCCACTTGGGTATGGGACTATTTCAGAGGTGTCTCACGGTCTTCCAGAAACAGGAGAATCGAAACATGGTTGTGTGTTAAGAAACATGTGTGCGATCAACAGTCAGGAAGGGCAAGCTTTAATACCAACCATTGACTGGGTTCCATTGCCCTTCTCAAAAACCTGATGTGCTGGCTCTGAGAACTACAATACAAGTTTATCCTCCACCTCTAACACTGTGTTGTTGGTTGCAGGTTCTAAGTCACAGAGAACAAGGACAGTGACAATAATACTATTATTATCAGCCAGGCACAGTTTATCTAGTGTGTTTTTCAAGACCAGTTGATACAGAGCTGTTAAAAACACAACACAAAAGTGTGTAGTATGCCTCCCTGAGATGTGGCAATAATATTTGCAATACATGTTATCACACGCAGCACAGACTTGAGAGTGCATGCTTAAAGACATGACTCGTTTCATTCTGGATAGTCTCCAGAGGGGCCTACACATTTCTGTGTACAGGACTGTGGTTAAGCATTATGGGTGTGCATTTTCTCACTCATGTTAGAGGGTAGATACAAAATGTAAGTGTTCATCTCAGTCTTCTGATGAAAAGCAACTAAATATTGTGGGTGCACAACTGTGGTGTATATATGCTTATAAGTAACTATAGCATATGGGTGAGTGTGGCATGAAGGGCTATGAGAGAACCGGCTGATAAGGTAAACAGATTCCTGCTTCAGGGTTGCAAGGATGGCGGTTAGCGAGGGTGGAAGGATGAAGGAGAAAAGCTGGTGTTGGGGCTCTTTACTTGTATTTTAAATACCCAAGAAGGAAATAAAGCGCAATGAACTTACCTGCTGTGGTCCTGACAGTAAATGTAATAGCAACATTACGTAAAGTCTCTATTTCAGGCCGAGGTGGAATAGTGAATAGAGACTTGGGTGCCTTGTCCGTCTAATCTTTAAAATCACCCTGGAATTGTGGCTCCTGGCTGGTAAACAAAAGGACTGTAGTGAAGACAAGGGCCCAACAGCCTCTTTGATGGAATCTGTAGATCAGGCTTGCAAAGACTGGAACAAGGAGGCAGAGAGGAAGACAGGAACCTGGACTGATTTTCAGAACATCCGCTTTATTCAGTCATCAGAAAAGAACAGCGTTGAGTTCCCAAATTCATTGCCTTTTATACATTTTGCAGTTGGTGCAGTATTTCATTTTCTGATGCAGTACATTTTAATTGGGTCTGACAATTAAGGACAATCCCTCATGTGCCTATGATTTGCTGGCTGAGCTGCCACTCGCCATGTCCCTTTGTCATAAATACTTATGCAAGATAATTAAATGTGTGTTAGATCCTCCTGACCTTTATTATAGTCCGTTGATGTTTAGAGAATGAATATCCTTGGCAGTCTCTTTGAGGTACTTTTGGCAGACATTAGCATGTTTCTCTGACAAAGAAGTCTAACTAAGGCTATTATCTGTCTGGACTTCCCCTCAACCCAATACACTCATTGCTAGTTTAACATCTGTTCTGTTTACCTTGGTACTTTCCCAGGCGTAACTAGCCTCCCTCAGCCCATCAATGCCAGACTTTCTGCCAAGAAGTCCTAAATATGGACACAGACCTGTTTGTCTTTAGTGTACTTTCAATGAACGGCTATGAGAGATATATTTAATTATTTCAGCATGACTTTGTGAAATTCTGCCATTTTGTATTTCCAGCAACCGTTTTAGAATTTGCCTGACCTTGTCTCAACCAAAATGGCTGACCAATCTGTTTCTAATCAGAACTCATTTTCTGTTCACCTTTAAACCTAGATTTTTGATATCTATAATAAATGTATGCTACCTGAACTGCCCTCCGCTGCGTGAGGCATTCTGACCCTAAACAATGTATGTCACCCTTCAATGTGTTTTTGGCCTACAAGGTACTACATTTCTGATTTTTACAACACTAAAACTATTGATCAGCCAGACAAGCTATCTGCATTCAGTTTGGGGGAGGTGGGGTCTAGCACCTTTAACACCTTCCCTAAATCCCCCCCCCTCCGGTCTGTATTAGAAACCTATTCAATACATACCACTACACCCAATGTCCACCCGTCCCCATATTCAGTGTACCTACAAATCTCTGTCCTAATCACCCTCCTCTATGAGGTGATTTGTTTCACTATGGGAGGTATCATAAAAACACTTCTACAAAGTCAATACTAACATGTTATATTTTCTTAGTCTAAACATGTATGTATCCCTAAAGAATACTTTTTTCTTATTTTATCTGAGTCCCACCTCTATTACCCAGTTAATTTTATACTAACAATACATAGCCACTTTGATAATCGAGAGAAAATCATTTTGAGAGAACCCACTAGCCCAACTTTGCAAATTGTTCATATGTAGTTTTGCTGCACACTTTTCCATCACTCCCACCTCATAACAACATCTTTTCCTTGCTTCCTCATTGTCTTCCCATACATATTTTCAATGTTCAATGTTAATTTTTCTTTGCATAAGTACATCTTCCACTGACACGTCTTCCACCGGCTTCATCTTGGTTTGGCATCTTCCATGTACACTGATCTGATCATTTTTGTCTGTTTAGTCAATCATAAAAGCCTCTCCTCAGGCATTGTAATCAATTCATAAATAGAACAACCTGATCCAACAGGCATCATCAAATGGGATATGGTATTCCCCTTTCCTATTAGGGATACCCACTCCATTTTCCATGCCTTAATGGCATATTGTGAGAAACCCCTTCCACACTACAAAAGCTGTTGAGAGAACTCAAACATTTTACATCTTTTGACACAACATGTACTGAGACGAGAAATATGACTGCAATGAGCAAGAGTATGAACCATAATGTGAATTCTAGTGTTTGAGATAGTGTGATTATCCCGGACATATTCTAGTCTGGAGGCAGGAGTTTAAATTCACCTGATGTGAGAAGGAGGACCTTCCCTTTCCAAGCATTAGCTTGGAGGCCGATCAGAGAAAAAGTGTCAAATGCAAAGCTGGTGGTATCCGGACCTGGAGGCAAACCCCCGAGGGTAGGTGAGTGGAGGTGGTGAGAGAGGCAGCTGACACCAGACACAGCAGTCAGGCAGACCAGAAAGTAGGCAGAACTGAGAGCCGTGGCTGCACAGTGCTGCCTGTGGGAGAAGAGGCGAGCTGTGGACCAGCCATGTAGTACAGGAGTGACAGTCAACTGGAGGAGTGCATGAAGAATTTGTGGTGGGAACTGGAAGCCAGGACGGGCTTCATTCCAATGCAGATGAAGAGCAGATCTGGGATTCACACCCATGAGAAATTGTAAAAGAACCTGGCAGGGAGTATAGCAGGTGTTCAGCTGGTCTGGGACCCGCACCCAAGTTGTGTTATCTTGGGGAAGGGAGTCATTTCCCCTGGAGTGAGCTGCAACACAAGGGAGTTATCCTCTTGATCTTTAGAACTTTGCTATTCTTTGAACATTTGCTTTGGTGGAGGGACTCCTGGGGAAGGGAGTCACCTATCCCCTTTGCAAAAGTGAACATTGATCATTGGAAACCTTTGTTGGAGTTTAACCTTTTGTTGAACTTAAACCTTTGTGCCCTTTTCAAACAACAGACAATGGGCCTCATTACGAGGTCCCTTAGTGGGTCCCTTACCAGGCGTTATGGATGGGGCCTGTTAAGGGACTTCAGAGCTAATAACGGTACACAATTTGCAGTACCGGTATTAGCACCTTGCCCCTTCCCATTGAGCCCTTTGGGGGCTGAAATGGGAATGGGGAATGGCTTTTTCAATGGGGACTTACCAGTCCCGCAAAGGTCGGAATAGACCGGTAAGTCCCCATTGAACAAGGGCGGACTCGGTACCGGTATTGGAGGTAGTCATGGCTCTAATAGCGCCATGACTACCTCCAACCTAGTAATGAGGCCTTTTACCCCTTTTACACATTGGAGTTAGTTTTAGAATGTGACGTCTAGGATAGGATTTCGTTTTGGACATCTTGACATTCGCCAGACCTTAAGTTTTGGTTGAGGTAGGGAAATGCGTCCTAGATTAGGCACAGCGAGGCATTTTTCAACCCCTTTTTTATTTAAATAAAAATCTATAACAACAATCATGAATCCTCTGTGTCTGTGTCTCATTCCTGGCACCTCACAGCAGGTTGGTTTAATTGAAGTCCAAGAATTAAATGTTCTGTATATACGGATTAGTGGCACATGATCACTTACTAGCACATAGTCGCTGTGCCATGCCATTAGGCATCTTTATGATCATTGATGAATATGTAGATCATGCAATTGGTGTACCTGTTGGATGTAACACAGTGCAAGAATGATTATGAATGTGATGTCAAACCCAATAAGTGTGGTAAAACCATCCAGTGTACAGAGAGACTACTAAGGCATGTTACTGTTACTCAGTATTTTCAGTTCTACCACAAATGTGTCCAAAAAAAAAAATCAAATGAAAGACTTAGTCTGCTAGAGAATGGACAAAGCAAGGCATTTAGTCAGTGTTTGTAAAATGAATACCAGCCTGCCACCGAATCTGGTCCAACCCACCTCCAACTCGCGTTTCACTTACATCCCCACATGGTCTGGCCACTTTTCATTATGCGTCACTTCCGCTTGACCTTTCCCACCCCCATTACATCACAATTACTCTTATTGTTTATCTCTTTAGTCTGTTGTCAGTTTCCAACAGGATCCCTCTCAGTATTATTATAATAATTATTAGGGTGTTTATTGAGCACGGACCTAGCTTCGAGAAGTAATGGCATGCTTTACAGAGATATAGAACAATAGATACATAACGTAGAACTTTACTGAGGTATACAACAATACAGATGCATATTGGAGTGCTTTTCAGAGGTAATAACAGAACAGATATACAGTGGACGCTGGGATACAGAGGGGCACATAGGTGGGCTCCAAGTGTACTGGGTGGCAGGGAGGAGAGGGGCAGGCGGCATCTAGAAAATCAGGTGGCACAAGGGCCTATGTGATGGGCTAGGTGTTGGAGCAGAGAGATTCCTTGAATCGGTGGGTATTGAGTTATTTTCTGAATTGTAGGAGCGTGGCGGCAAGTCTGATGCTGATGGGGAGGAGGTTCCATAGAACTGGGGCTTAGGCAGAGAAGGCTTGTTTTCTGGTCCTTTCTATTTTTGCAACAGCAGATTTCAAGTTTGCATGTGTCCTGGCTTCTGATGGTGCACTGTCTGCTGTTCATGATGAGTTTCTCTTCAAAGTAGCTTGGTGACTTTAGGGTGACTGCCTTATAGATGATGCAACAAGACATGATTTGTGTGTGCAGTGGGAGCCAGTGAAGTTAGATGAGAGCTGGGGTGATGTGGTCATATCTACGTAGACCATTGATGAAGCATGTGGCCGCATGTAGGATCCTTCTCAGGGGGCAAAAGGGAGGAAGACGGGAGACCTTCAAGGTGTACATTGCTCCCATCCAGGTGGGATAGCACCAGTGCTTGAACGGTGGATCTAAAATCTCATCATGTGGTCTTCTTCCGGATCGGTTGGTTGCTCTGGTCTGACAATATATAGCATCCATCTCCCTCCTTCCCTGCAGCTCTCTGGCCGGCCTCTCTTGGCCCTCTTCCTGCTCCCACCTGCAAGGCTAAAAAGCTCAGGGTCATCACTCTCTCCTTCTCTCCACATATCTCTGACATCTCTAAGAAGTCACACTACCAGCTACACCTCCGCAGAGGTATTCTTCCTTTCCTCTCCTTCCCGCAGAAGCTCACCGTCTCCAGAGCCCTGGTTCTCTCTAGGCTGGACTATTGTAACAGCCTCTATCGAAATCTACCTGCCTCTACGCTCCGCCATCTTCAACTTATCCAGAACAGGACTGCGAGACTTGTCCTTGGCCTCAAGCCCAGGGATCGTATCTCTCCAGGACTGAAATCTCTGCAGTGGCTCCCAGTGGCTGCGAGGATTACGTTCAAAACCCTCTGCATTGTCCAGAAAGCCTTCTGGGGCATGGGGCCACAATACCTTCAACTCACTCTTCCCAAATATCTTCCTTCTTGAGCTCTTTGCTCATCCTCCTCCAACTCCCTCAGGGTCAGTCGCTTCTCCAAGCAACGAGTTGGTGGCAGATTTCTCTCTTCGGCAGGGGCCTCCCTCTGGAACAGCCTTCCTGCCTCCCAGAAACTTGAGAACCATCTCCGGTTCCGGAAGCACCACAAAACCTTCCTCTTTGCTTCTGCCTTCTCTCCCCCTGTCCCCTGTTGAATTCCTGGCTGAAACTGCACTGGTTACCTGGCCACCCGTTCTGATCTTGGGCCCAGGCCCCACCAATTGCACACCTGCACTGCCTCCCTGGCAACCCCTGCTCTTGGGGACTGTTATTCTGTATCCTACAGTCCCCCTACCAGCACTCATGTCTGTTCTTACCTTGCACTTGCCACAATCTGGCTGTTTTATTTCTTATTTTACTATCCCATGTTCTGCACTTTACCCCCTCCCCCCCTGAACTTTTCCCTTTCCCCCTTCCCATCCACTTGCACCATCTGAATGACACCTAGCCTAGTAAGATCATTTGTTGTCTTCCCCCTGTTTACCCTCCCTTGCCTCGTCACACCTCGAAACACTTGTGTATAGACGCATTATAAATGCCATATCAAATCATATCATATCACATCATATCATATCATATCATGATGGGCGTTGAACCACCACCCCCTGACATGTTTCCAGAAATGAATAGCAACCCATTGTCTTGTCTATTCCAAACTGGATGGATCCAAGCTGGAAGGCCATGTGGCCATCATCCAGTACCCACGAGAGCTCATCAAAGTGATATCTCAGCAGTCCTCCTCCATGTGGGAAACTTTTATTAGCGACAGACTGAGAGGGTCGCCAGCGTTTGAGATGTATGTGAAATATGGAATAGGAGCAATAATGTTTAATGAACTTTGGCATAGGCAAACCAGACATGTAGAACATTTGCAATGGCCGAAAGACGGTACTTTTGAGGTGTCCCAAATAGAGCATTTGGAATCAGTTCTGCTGCGCAAGAAAGCACGCCCCACAACATTTGATGTCATTAGAGACTGGAGGAAGGAAGCTAACCTCCGTTTAAAAAGTAGAGAGAAACATGCACGAAGGCACAAATCAAGCATAGAGAAAGCAAGGGAACTAGAACAGATAAAATGGGATGAGGATATTGGAAGAGGGATAGAAGCATCCAATTAGGCATACAAAAAATATATCCACAACAAGAGTTACATGCATCAGATGAACTAATAAATATGATTTTGAATGAAAAAAAGCAAGAACGCTGTCAAAGCGAAATTGACATAACTGCACCAGTAACCATCGCTCCGTCTCAGTTGACACTCCCCATTCCTGTTGTTCCAACCACACCATCTCCTCCTGACCACGAGATCCCATTTCCTCCTCCACCGACAGATTATGAATTAGCAGCTATCAGTGAAGGCAGCTCTTCAGAGGCGGGGCCTGCACAGAGAGGAAGCACCAGAGTAACCCGTAGTACGGTTAGCAGGAAGAGGAGAGAAGAACTTAAAGAATGGGCAGAAACGTATATTGAAGGAAATGACGAGGGATCTACGCTGAGTGCAATGTATGACTGTAAGAAGCTCGGTGAAAACAGGCACTGTTAGAATGCATGGGAGAGTATCTTATGGATAGATGGAGGCAAGTACTTGTTATGGTAGCGCCGCAGAAATTGCGGGATCTGAATGCTTTTTCACGTATGAGGGAAAGTGAGGTAGAAATAAAAGAGCACATAGAATGGCTATTTGAGTTTAAAGATGAACTTGATGAATTGCATGCAAAGATGTTTACTGTTCCTGGGTTTCGGCACAAAGAGGTGAAAAGAGGGAGACAAGAGGTGACACCATTGGCCTCATTATGACCCTGGCGGAACGGGTTAACGGGCTCCGCAAAAGGAGGCAGACCCCTTAAACCCGTTCCGCCACATTATGAGGTCCCCTCGCAGGACCCGGTTAGGACGCCTGGTAAAACCAGGCATCGTTACTGGGTCCCGCGATGGGAAGAAGGAACCAAACAACGTGCCACTCGTAATCGGCCCTTTGTTTGCTCCCTCTCCCGTTCCCATTCAGCCCTCTGGAAGCTGAAATGGCAATGAGTAGGTCTGGGCCCAGGTTCCTGGAGGGAGGAATTACCGGGCCCTCCAACCTCGGAATGGCCCGTTAATTCCCCATTCTGTGAATCCGGACCCGGACGCGATTTCGGCGGCAGCCATGCCACCAATAGCACCATGGCTACCACTGAGGTCGTAATGAGGCCCCATATGTTGTGCGGCAATTCTTTCCGCCATCAAAACCTGTTAGTGAAGACATGAAAATATGTACACGAGAGGCGCTTAGATGGATTATGGATGCTAGCATTTCTATAATGGAGGTGTATGATACGTATGAACAGTACACAATAGAAATGCAAAGGAAGGTATTGCAAGTAATGGTTGATTATTTGCAAGATAAATGTGTTGATAAAAATGATTGTTGTCCTTCTGAATTAATAGCAATATACAAGAGAGCGCTTTCACCTGAATATGGAAAGACTGCCCTATCCCTCGATTTAGGTATAGTACTTAATAAGAGAACAAAAGAGGAAACGGCCAGTTCGATATTTCCCATGAGTGAAGTCCCTCCCACTTTTGTGACAAAAGTGGAAATTCCTGCCGCTGATGGGAATCCACCGAGCGTAATAGAAGCCCATTATACAGCACAGTATGTACATGTCCCTCTTTCTAGACAAGAGGTGAATAATATCAAACAAACAATGCCTGATTTAAGGAAGAATCCGGCAGGCTTCTATAAAGAGATTGAGTCCTATTTAAAATTGTCCATTTTCACAATGAGTGATATCGACCTATTATTTCCTGTGATTCTCCTAGTGGATATATGGAAGCAAATTAGGAATGTATATGACATTGACATTTTGGGTGATACATGGGAACATTTGATAAAAGAGAATACATACAGAAAAGCTGGCGAAAAGCCATTGCCAGCCCTGTCAGCATTACCAGCACGAATAATACAAAAATTAAAGATTTTGGTGCCTGAAAGAAGAATTATCTGGGACAAATTAACTGCATGCGTGCAAGGTAAAGATAAATTGGCCACTGACTATTTTAATAGATTTGAAGAAGTGTTTGCAGATTTTAGTGGCCAAGATTTAAGCACTGAACCCGGGAAGAGACTATTTGCTGACAAATATGTGAGAGGGTTACTACCGAAAATTCAAATTTAATAATGATGTTTGAAAGTCCGTGGCAAGCAAAATCACAAAGTGAAGTATTACACATGGCAAAGTACTATGAGAATAGAGTAAATACAGAGACAGTAAAAGAGGTGAGGGATAGAGTGAATCTAAAAACAAGAGTGTTACTGCAGCAGGTAGCTAATAATAGTAGGGGTGCAGGGAATGCACAAATGAGGGTGAATTACTCCAACATGCACAGAGGTCCAATTGGACTGAATCAATGTGCATATTGTAAGGAAGAAGGCCATTGGTGAGCACAGTGCCCACATTTACAGAATAGGAATGGGAATGCCCCGAGAAGGCAGAATAGTGGTCGCCCGGGAACATAATGGCAAAATAGAAACCCTAGAATGCCACAAAATAAGAATAACCAAGGACATAGCAACCCGAATCAGTACCAAAACCAACATCAGCAGAATAGTGCAGGGGAAGGGAATTTTTTGACACTCAATGGAATACATACTATTCAGGTGACTTCACATTGGATGATGTATTGTTCAACTAGGACAGCCAAAGGCAGGGGTTGGAATCAGTGTCTATTCCCGTTGATCAGAAAGGACCTACGTAGAAATGAAAATTGGGAATAAGGAGCACACTTTTCTAGTGGACACAGGTGCACAGAAGTGCTCAATAGACCATCACTTGGTTCGGGAGATACCACTGTCAGGGCAAAAGAACGTTTCAGTAGGGTTCGCAGGCACCCCAGTAATTAGTCCAGTGTCACAATCAGTACCCTTAACAATAGGTCCATTCACTGAGTCTTGCCCATTTCTTTTGACACAAAATTGCGGCGAGAGTTTATTGGGTTTAAATTTGTTATAAAATGAAGTGCAGTTATTCATTGTTCTCCTGATGGAGTGTTTTTGACAATTTCACCCCAAAAGATGCTGGTATCACAATCCTTATATAAACCATTACCAACTGAATTAAGCAAGGTACCGATTTGTATATGGGCGACGAATGACAACGATGTTGGTTGTTTGAAAATAGAGCCAGTGAGAATTGTTTTGAAAGAGGGAGTCACATAACATTTCAGTGGAAGGAGAGAAAGCATTAAAATGCATTGTTTCTGATTTGGTTAAACGAAACGTGATTGAAGAAATTACTGGTAGCACTTGCAATAGTCCGGTTCTCCCAGTTTATAAAAAAGGAGGGAATGAGATACCATATTGTTTTATAATTGATTTGCGCGCATTGAATAAAGTAGTTGATCCCCAATTTCCATTGGTCCCAGATGTTACGACCGTTTTCACAATGATTCCAGCCTCTGCTTCACATTTTAGTGTTGTAGATCTTAAGAATGCATTTTTTAGCATCCCAGTACATCCAGATAGCAGATATTTGTTTGCTTTCACACTAGGAGAACGTTCTTTCACATCTACACAAATTCCACAAGGTTACACTGAGAGCCCAAGTATTTATAGCAGAGCATTAAAAAAACAACTAGACATGTTCGAACTACCAACGGGTTGTGTACTATTGAAGTACATCGATGACCTGTGATTGCTGCAGACACGGAAGAGATTTGCAAGGACAGTACTATTAAATTGTTGACACATTTGGCAGCACATGGACATAAAGCATCATTAAAAAAATTCCAGGATGTCGAAAGGAAATGGCCTATTTGGGCTACCTCCTTTCGAAAGAGGGAAGGAGACTAAGACCAGAAAGGATAGAAAGCATCTCTGATATGCCTATTCCAAAGACACAGAAGGTTGTCAGAGCCATAATAGGCATGGCTTCATATTGCAGGCAGTGGATTGCCAATTTCGCTATGATTGTGAAACCAATGGTGGAATTGACGAAGAAGGATGTTGCTTAGCCTTTATCATGGAGTGAGGAATGTCAGAATGCATTTGATCTGCTCAAAGTTGCGTTGTGCTCAGCTCCAGTTTTGGGCACACCAAATTATGAAAAGGATTTTAAGTTATTTGTGCATGAAAATGATGGCTGTGCGCTGGCAGTTTTGACTCAGGAACAAGGAGAACCATGCAGTTATTTTTCTTCCACACTGGATCCTGTTGCATGCGCTTTGCCATGCTGTTTGCTTGCTGTAGCTGCGGCTTCCGCGTCAGCAAAACAGGCCGAGGGAATGGTTTTGGCTCACGCCATAACTTTGATGGTGCCCCACACATAGACATTCTTTTAAATAGAACACAGATGGAACATCTTACATCAGCTAGACTGACTAGATACAAAATTGTCCTCTTTGCACCACATATTCAAATTCAGAGATGTTGCACTTTAAATCCTGCAGAGCTAATGCCCCCTCCCAATGAAGACGCAGGTGAGAAAAAATCACCACCCCATGATTGTTTAATGGTTACTGAACAAGAAACGAAAGGGAGAATTGACCTAACATACACTGCACAGAAAGAAGCAGATGGAGAACTGTTTTGTGACGGTTCTTGTTTTAAATTGCCCGATGGCACATCAACTGCTGCATATGCCATCACGACACAGAAGAGTATTGTAGAGAGCAAAAGAATTCCATACAATTCAGCACAGGCTGCAGAGAAAATAGAATTGACAAGAGCATGTGACATTTCTGAAAATCTGAATGTAAACGTATATACTGACAGTCAGTACGCATTTGGGGTGGTACACAATTTTGGTCGACTCTGGGCTGAGAGGGGTGTCCTAAGATCACATGGAACTAAGATTCAACATGGCCCTTTGAAAGCACGATTGTTGTCTGCACTCACGTGTCCAAAGCGACTAGCAATAATGAAATGCGAGGCGCATAAGAAAGTAACGTGTAACGTTGGAAAAGGAAACGCCTTTGCAGACAAAATTGCGAAACAAACTGCCCCTGATCCACGTACAAAAATGTTCATAGCACAGACAGAAGAAGTACCCTGCATGATAGAAAATGGGATTGCCACAGACAAGGAGATACA
Organism: Ambystoma mexicanum; assembly: GCF_040938575.1. NCBI lineage: Eukaryota > Metazoa > Chordata > Amphibia > Caudata > Ambystomatidae > Ambystoma > Ambystoma mexicanum. Next base: position 287,346,539 of record NC_090930.1, on the reverse strand, counting down.
AACAGAAGCAACTGCAGATGAAATAAATGCATTGGCTAAGGGCTCCTCAGAATTAGACGTAGAGGGTTGCAGGGTAGACAAAGAGAGTAGAAAGTGGATGCTGCCCAACTCATATGTAACTGCGATGGTCATCATGGCCCACAGCCCCACACATATGTGCTAAAAAATGATTCAGCATCTGGCCACAGTATGGCAGAATCCACACATTAGAAAAACAGCCGAAAGGCTAGTCCAGAATTGTATGATTTGTTTGCAACATAATATTGGAAAAGGAACAACTACTCCCACAGGTAGTTTTGGCCCCCCCTCTATGCCCTTTGAAGTTATCCATTTTGATTTCATAGAAATGGAAAGATGTCAGAACCTAAAATACATCTTGGTGGTAGTCTATGCATTCAGTAAATGGGTGTAAGCATACCCACTTACGGACTGCACAGCAATGAGCACAGCAAAAGTGATGCTAGAAGAATATTTCTCTAGATTCGGCCTGCCACAGGTCATATGGTCAGACAACAGCCCGCATTTTGTTGCCGTTGTGATATTACAGATTTGTGCAGGCCTTCAGTTTGATAAACAATTCCATTCGGCCAGGCACCCGATGAGTGCCGGTCTTGTTGAACATCAGAACTGCATCTTGAAAAATAAAATAAGTAAGATCTGTTCAGGGAGTCAATTGAAATGGCCGGACGCGCTACCCTTAGCTTTGTTGTGCATGTGCACTATGTGCAAGCAAGGAATGGACTCTCCTCATACGAAATTGTAATGGGGAGACCGGCAAATGTTTGGTGTGCACCGCAGCCTAGGCGCCTGAGTGAAGTTGGACACCATTTGCTCAGCACTTATTGTAACCTGTTAACACAGAAACTCTGTTTGATTCATCAGCAGGTGCAGGAGGCTCTTCCTGTCAGATACACATGCCCGGGGCATTGTCTGCAGCCGGGAGACTGGGTGTTAATCAAGATCTTCGAGAGGAAGTATTCGCTCGCACCCAGGTGGAGGGTCCCATATCAAGTTATCCTGGCAACGCAGACTGCAGTCTTTGTGGATGGTTGTAAGGCATGGATCCATGCCACCCACATGAAAAGAATCCCATTTTCGTTGAAAGAACATGCCTGATCCAGACGACAAGAAAGAAACAGCTGCCATTGATTTGAAAGACACCATCGCCAGTTATCTGCCACAAATACTGCCTGAGCTGGAGAGAAAGCCTGAAAAGATTGCCAAAGAGGAGAAAGGGCTGAATGTGCCCCAACTTTGCCCAGCTGAACCTGCATCATCACAGGCTGACATAAAGCTTGCTTCATCTTTTACTGCATCACAGGCTGACACTGAACCTGCATCTAGAAGTGCATCTGCACTGTTCATTGATCACACAGTACCCGGAGCGATAAGGTACAACCTGCATTCTCAAAATCGAAAGTGATCTGATCTACGTGTTTTGTTTTTGCCTATATTCCCATCATGGATGAATTGGCAATCGAAGGCCTAGGCAAGTGGAGCATGGGGGCTTTACCAATCTGCATCAATTTGGGAGCTCTGGAAATCAGCTTCCTGGTGCTATCTTTGAAAGAAAAATCCATTTGTTGATCACCCCGTGCGAACAAGCGGGGCACCTATGGTACAAAGGCAATTGATGTCTGCTCTGGAGTCCGTTGAGCAATGTGCGGAGGAATGATAATCTTGCCACATGTTTAGCAATCCAGGCTGCCGAGAACTGGGCTAAACACTTTGCTGACCTCTTCGGACATATTGGTGGTTCAACGGGTGCTGCTGTGAAAACTATTCACGATGAACATTGTTGGAGAAGAAGAATTGAACACAATGCCCATACTTGCTTCTGTTCCCTCCTGCACCAACGCTGATGATGTAATAGATATAAAGACTATAAAAAAATCTAGAAGGAGTTGCTGTAAGAAATCAATGCTTTTGATTACAACACTTCTGTGTATTATGTGTACACGTATCCCAGTAATATGTATCCCAGTGTTATGATATCTGGAAAGCATGCATCCATTGAATTCTCTTTTGCCTGCCACAATAGCTCCTGTCACAGACAGCCCAGTCCATGTACTTTCTTATACTCTCCCTCCAATAGAAGAAAGACACAGGGAAGGTTATGCCAATACCACGTTGCTTTTGATTATGAATATGACTCACTACATCCTGAACAGAACAAACTGCCAGGTTTGTACCCATCTACCCCAGCATGGCGGCAAAGGAATGGGTTGGTATGTACAGCCATTACCCCTTAAGACAGCATGCTATGAATCACTAAGTGCACTATTCTATGGAAAGTGGAATAAGAGTGACACAGGTCAATTAGGCAGAACAAACATAGATGAATTTGAGAAAGTGGTAATGGAACCTGTAGGTTGTTCCATATTTAACAGAGCAAGAGTGATAAAACCTGTGCTGGTAAGGGCAGTAGACACACTGTATGTGCCTTATAAGTCATCTGTAATCACGTTTCACATGAACCCAGTGGGGAACAAGGATGTAGTGCCCCCCTCATATACAATAAATTACAATCTTCGCACTGCCCCATTTTGTCTACGGAAAGAGGATTCCTATGCAGTAGGGACATTCAATAGATGCATGAATATTGCAGTACTTGAGAGAGAATAAGAACCAATATATGTAGGTGATCCCGTTTATTTTGTATGTGGAGGATAAGCTTATCCCTGGTTCCCTAGAAACTGGAGTGGGACCTGTTATTTAGGGATCCTTTTTCCTGGGGTATTCCTTTCCCGAACATCAGACATATTAAAATTATCTACATCGAGGCCCCAGCGGGATGATGAAGCAGGATTAATTGCTCAAGATATAGCAAAATCATTTATACCATTTTGGGGCCAGGCAATAAACTCCCAGAATATACGAAGATTGACCAGAATTTTAGAAAAAACGATAAACGGAACGACCGATATATTGTATAATATGACCCTAGAAGAGAAGGCAGTTAGATTAATGACACTTCAGAATAGAATGGCTCTTGACATCATTCTGGCGGACCGTGGAGGTGTTTGCAAAATTGTAGGGTCAGCGTGCTGCATATTTGTGAGTGACTCCTCCCCTATGTTTTTTGAGGCAATAAAGAAATTACACATTCTGAGCTCTGACCTTCGTACTCCAACAGGTGGTTGGGAACAGAATATAAGTTACTGGTTTTCGGAGTTACTGCTCTCCTGGGGATGGAAACTAATTGCAATTTTAGAAACGATACTCGGAATCTTCATGACATGTTGTTGTTGCATACACTGCCTGCCAATTATTTGCTCTGAAATAAATGATGAATACGTACCCATGGTACAAGAGAAAAGAACATCCAAAGTGGATACGAATGCAAACAACGAAACACAAACGATGAAAGAGTTCATGTCGATTAATATTGATGATGATGATTATAGTAGTATGGATAGCTCAGAGCTAGACTAAAGGAAGATGCGATGTATGATTGATGCTCTTGGCTTACGGCCAAAAGGAGGGTTTGTAAGTCTAGAACTTACCCTACCAATGCATAGATAGTATATTATGTTGGCCAGAAACCAATTCCATCATATGCCCTACATCGCCAATACAGAATTGTCAGCATAACCATAGAGCGTTCATTTTGTCTCTAGATCTGCCATTTGCTTTCCTTGCCTTTCTGTTCAAACGCTTTGCAAAATGAATTTCATTTCGTTCTGCTCTAACTGGAAGCAACGCCACCAGTTACATGTTGAGCCCAGACAGAGATGCCAAACAGTACAGAAATACATTGTTTTCCTCCCTCACAAGTCCTTGAAGGTGAGTAGAGAGGCATTTAATCACCAAGCCAGGTGCCAGCCGGTCTCACTGAAACTGCAGAAACAGGCCGTTAAAGGCATGAATTATACTTTTCTAGTGGCCCCCCTTTTGGGCTCGTCTTAGATCAGGCTGACCCCTAGTTCACGAATAGAAACTAGACAATAGCATGCTTTGGAATGTGTCTCTCCTACAAACACAGTTTGCTCGCTAAACAAGTGCTTTATGTTCTCCATAACAAAGAAACATGTCTGCTCCCTGCAAATTGCAACTGTTGATAAACCAAGTAATATAGATTAAGAAATAGCGTGTCATATTTGTCATAATTGTCAATCACCGAAGCCTAGCTCAAGAAGATACATTATGGGCAGTTTTTGATGTGTCACAGATTGTAACATTGTCTTTTTGTATATATGATACTGTTCTAGAATGCTCGCTCTCTTGCGTCTCACGAGGTCTGGGTGACACACGTTGCGAGACGTGAGAGCCGGTCTGCCGACTGAGAATATTTGCTTTGCAATAAACCCAAGATTTTGGGAATTGAACCTTGTGTATGTCGTATCAGTTCTTGTATGGTGATTGTGCCTTGTTTCCATGCGCGAGGGTCTTCAAGGCCTAGCACCTCCTCTCCCCTGCTGAGCTCCTGACTGCTCTGGTCACCGGGCTACCATCTCATCTCAGTCCCATGTCCCTTCCCCTGCCAGCTGCACACCTGCACTGCCTGCCAGGCAACCCCTGCACTTGGGGGCTGTTTCTGTATCCCTACAGTCCGCACCAGCACTTGCCACTGGATGTCTGCATTTACTCCTGCACTTGCCACTAGCTGGCCACAATTTGACCTATTGCTTTTATTCATTTTATTTACTCTCTACTGTTCATCCTATGTATTGCACCACCCCTTCTCATTCCCCCGCACTTACTCTTTCCCCCTCCCCTGCACTTGCATGATCTCGATGTCACCTGGCCTAATAATATCGCTGTCTTTGTCTTCTCTTTGTTCCTCCTCCCTTCCCTCGTCGTGCCTTGCAACACTTGTGTATATGTGTGTTATAAATGCCATATCATGAGATATTATCATATTGTTAAAAAAAATCCCTTTGATCTTGCCAACCAAGCTCAATTCACTGTCAGTAGCAAAAGTAGCAAAAGTACAGACAGTTATGAAAAGTATGAGGTTTCCAAGGGAACATTTCAGTCCTCCCATAACCAGCTGATTTTCACAGCAAATCCTTCTAATTGGTAGTAAGAAGGAGTCTTTGGTCCTGCTTCTTCAAAAATGAAACTGCAGTTAAGCCCAACCACCACGACAAGGTAATTCCTGAGGTTGGGAAAAGCGACGGTACACATCTTTGTTTTGAACAGGGTTACATTATTAAACTTATATTTGACATTCCATTTTCATTTTTAGAGGTGTTAACAAATACTAGCTACTTATCCTAAATTAAGTTTAGTTCTGATTCCCTACCTTTCAGACACTTATGTTTATCGGTGAAGGCAGCACCTTATTGAAATGCACATTCTTTCATTGGAAATATGCTACAGCTGAAAAATGTGGTTTTCAGGCTTGGCCACACTAGCTTTGCTGCTTGTGTTAATGTTCCTGCTTTACAATACAAAAGGACTAGTTTACCATATTCTTCTGAAATTTAAATCCTGTGATGGCTTAAGTGTTAACAGACTACTGAAAACATCCACTTTCAAAGTTCTACATATCTTGGAATATCTGTGGGGCAGATTCAGCAACATGTACCAGTATTTTCTAATTGGGCACTTGAGCAACAGGGTTGTCCGTGCTTCTCTCTCCTTGATTGGTAAACACCCACGCATTGTCCGTGGGACTTCATTATAGTCCTTATCCAACCTTTCTTTGTTCAGTTTTCTATTCGCTGATGCAGAATGAACAGTGGCCCATCTGGATTCTCGTACCAGGTAAAGCAATCTCAGTACCCTTGCATAGTTTGACAGGGTCTGGAATTACATATGGCATAAACTGCTAGAAACCATGAGATTCATCATTCCCCTTCGGTGAAGACTTTAATGGACATTGTCTTGGAGTACACTATGTTACCCCTTTCCTCTTGTTGTCAATTTCCTGTTCCAGGTCTGCCTCCATCTTCACCAGTTTATCCTGATGTAGAAATCCTGCTGCTTTTCTTTATGCAATCGGCAGCAGAGGCTAATTACATCATGTTAGACAAGTAGATCCTGACACTGTCTAATGGAGACATATCTTCTAGGAACTTTGCATACTGTGACCATCTTTAATGGTTAACGATCACTGGAATCTGTAGTCTGCTAAAACATTAACTTCCAAGCATTTCACAAGACAATGTACATACACGCCAGGAAGACCGAATGATATAGTGGACTCCTGATCATGATTTCAGGGCACTCTGTAAGTCAAGCAGATGAAGTTAGTGCCAATGATACACTCTGGGCACTTTGTGGAAGTAGTCAGTTTTGGGTGAAATGCACTCCATTCCATTAAGGGTAGATTGAGACATGTAGGAATAGAAGGTATAAGAACCCAAGAGACAACTGTGGTTAGGTGGTTAGCCGTATGGGATCACATTAATATTGGCTGGTTTAAGAAATGCATCCGAGAGTTTTCGGGGAGCATCATTAATCTCTTTTTGGCTGGCCATCTGCAGTAATTTATGATTTTAGACCTCATCCAAAGACGTGAGCATTGGAAAACCATGTATTCTGGCATAGTGAAGTATGTGACTCCTGTAAAGTGTGTGAGGACAAAGGCAGACAGGACCAAGCCACTTGGCCTTTTTACTACCCCTATCGCCAATACCATCTAGACCATGAAATACGTTTTCAGTGGGCCTCATAGTATAGTTTTCCAATGATAAGGGATATCCAGATATAATGGTCACAGTTAATTAAGGCTAGTGACTTCATCCCAGTCAACTGGGACGGCTAGGTTGCCAGTTCTGGTACAACTCATCTTTCCTTGCCGCACTGATTCTGATGGTGAGCTCAGCGGAAATTGGCTGTAGTAGTACAGCTTCTACTAGCAGCTGTCAGGGAACTTTTAAGTGTTTTATAATCCAGTTTCCTAACACATTCTTCAGTGGCTCTTAAAACTCAGAATATTCTGGACCTAGTCTCTAATGTCCTAGGCCATTAAGTATGCATGCAGCCCAGGTGAAGTTGAGAGCATGTCCGTGTGTGCCCCCAAAGTATGGGGTGTGGATGCATTTCCTGTTACCGTGCAAGTCCACTTCACTCCTCCATTTCACTCCTAGTGGAAGAGAAAAGAGAAAAACTGCCACACACAGTTGTGACCTTGTTTTTCATGTCAGCATGGGCCATGGAGGAACTGGCACTTTGCTGGGGTCATCCAACAACATAACACCTGATGTTGCTCACCACAATGACTCCACGGCAGATTACAAACCTCACTTGCAGGTTTTTCTTAGGTCCTGCTGTTTCAAAAGTGAAACCGCAGTTAAGCCCAACCACTGCAACAAGGTAACTCCTGAGTTTGGGAAAAAAGAAAGTACACATTATTGTTTGTAATAGGGTTACTTTATTGAACTTATATTTGACACAAATATAATAATAATTTTTTAATGGGTGTCATTGTGTCCTTTAGTATACTTTTCTGATGATAAGGAATATCCAGATATACTGATCACAGTTAATTAAGGCTAGTGATGTCATCCCAGTCAAGGGGGAGGGCTAGATTGCCAGTTCTGGTACAACTATTCTTTGCTTGCCACACCAATTCCAGGGAAGATTGCTCACCTCACTTGCAGGTTTTTCACCACACCTTCCCCAAGCTATTGCCCCTTAGAGTGCCATGGTCCTCAGTATCCACTTAATGTTAGCATGTTAGAGAACCAAGCCTTTCATTTGCATGCGCTGGGTCGCAGCATGTTGTGTTGATGTTCACGGTGAATTGCGTGTTTACACGCTAACGTTTCTTTTATGTTACCCAAGTCCATTCATGTTTTAATTTGTTCATTTCATGATTCAGGTGTTATTGAGGTTCATTGTTCCAGAGGTGGAAATGTTATCACTACTCTGGGAGACACTATGTTGGGGTGGGTTCATATCAGAACAGTCCCATATACACATCTTCTTTCCAATGAGCCACAACAGGCAATCTGAGGAGATGCATCAGGCATGCCCTGACTATTAGAACATGGAACCAAATAGCACCTCTGCCTTCAGTTACGTATGGCCACTCACAACAACCTCTACTTTGAGCTTATTAGGTTCTACTTCTCCCCACTTACCGCCAAAGTTCTTGCGTGAAATCCGCGCCGGGTGGAGCATTGACCGAACCCCCCTATGTTGCTCCAACCAACCCAGACCCATTTTCGACCAAGTTCAGCAAGGGGGAGCATGCGCGCCTACCAATAATGGGCCTGGCAATAATAATAATAAAAAAGAGGTAGGCGCGCATGCGTGGCGCCCCCAGCAACAAGCTTCACGCTCGTCCAACCTGACGGGTGGTTTCTCCTTCCGCATTCCTGGCGATCCATTCACAGCGGAGACAGCGACGACCAACACCAGGCTTGTTAATAGAGGCTAGCGCGCATGCGTGGCGTCCTCAGCAACAAGCTATACGTTCGTCCCACTTGACAGGTTTCTTCTTCCGCATTCTCAGCGATTCACTCGCAGCGGAGACAGAGCCGACTCCTGCAGCGGCACACCGTGACCCAGCGTCCACACAACAAGGTGAGCCTGGAGCCGCTGGTCTATGTGCGCATACGTGGCTGCCTGGCTCCTTTGGCACAGCCCACGTGTGCGCGCCGGACCACGCGCTCCCCCCTCGCACCAGGATACTCCCAGAGCATTGTATATACATCTACCTAGAAAATTCACCGAACCAGCATGGGGGTACCCTTTTAGGGACTAATCTGGTATATCCTCAAACATTGATATAACACTGGATACTCACTTTCCCTCTGCTTGCTTGCCACATGATTGCACCTAGACCTCAGTGATCGATATCAGTAGCACCAATCCCTAAACATCATATTGGTATTACTTCTGGGGTCACATGCCTCCCGTGGCTCACCGCCTCCAAACTGCACATGAACACACTGTAATGCCACCAGGCACTGAGCCTGTAAATATACAAGACCAGTTCTTAACTTGCACCTAAATTCTTTTCTTGTACCGCTTGCACCTAAGCATGATAGCGGTCTCTGTGCTTTATTCACCTTGTTACTTTTGGAGCAGTAATTAAACTACTGGCTCCTCATTTTTCAAAACGGTTTTTCCGTATGACCTGTTCACTCGCCACAGCCTCGAGACCACTCTTGAATATTCTGCATTTACTGGGAAGTTCATCAATCCTGACCTGGCACCTGCATTTCTGGGTCCCACCACTTGATGGTTTCCGTTTTTCCAAAGCGTGGCTACACCAACGCGCTTGAGCAAATGTGCACCGGCAAGTTACTTTACAAACCGGTCGCTATGAGAACAAACCTAGTCTCAATATGAGTCCCATTTATTGGGACTCCTGCAGTACTATACCCACTCATACTATACCAATGTCATCCCCTACAGGGTCCTGATTATGAGCCCTGATGAAGGTGGACTTCACATCTACCAATTACCGCCGAAATGTGATAACTACAGGGAACAGTAACATACCTGTATACTAGCCAGTTGGAATCCTTGTTACCAACCAGCTCCTAATCACGTCGGCTAATGATCGTACATCTTGCATCAAAAGACCCTGCATCATTCATTGACTTTCTAACTAAAAACTTTTTGCACCAAATATAGGAAACGCATGATGCGAAGAACTCATTAGTAAAACCGCACATGCACTTACAATTTATCTTCCACTCTTCGAACCAAACTTGAAGCATCATTCCCTTTGAGTTGTTGGATTTGACTTTTTCTAAAGATGTTAATTACTTATATCATTTGTTCTCAACTTGTTTCACAATGTTCACAACTTGTTTCACAATGTGTTGTCTAATTTTTGAATGTTAATAACCAGTCAGAATGACTTAATATTTTGTATTGTTTGCATTCACATGTCTTAGCTTGCCACTTTATACAGCAGTAAAGACCTTTTACTTATTGTTTGCAACGCTTTACTTACTTTCAAAAATCTATTTGTTTAAATTTTTTTTATTATTTCTTTAGTAATTTAGACATAACGTCTTGAATGTGTGGTTATATGTACCTAGCGGCTGATTCATTTAGTGATTGCTAGAATTATGCAACCCATATCCTTTTCTCTTTAAGCAATTCAAGAGAACAGGCCATACAATTGAATTGACCTGTTCCTCCTATATTTTTGTGGTTAGCACACATCAGTAAAGGTACATCTCTTGTTTCATAGCCTTCATATCAGAATGTAACCTTTTTCTGTGTGCTCTCGGTTGCCATTGTATTTGCTTGCACATGGGGTGGATGGATAATGATTGTTTCCGGTGTAATATGCATTTGTGTTTTACTGCAATCTTTCATGTGACATTTATGTGTATGCAAGTGTCAGGCCTGGGCAGTTGTTCTCATGTTACACATGCATGTTTTCCATCATAATATATTTCTCTTAGAAACTCTACATTGCTTACTGAGCATGTGCCCATCCATTTTTACCTTATGACCTGGCTAAAAATCAGCACACATTGGACGACCCAAAAACACTAATGAACTGATGTTGTTGTCATTCTACCCTCGCATTCAAACATTATGGCTTTCCGAATCAGTATGTATGCTTCATGTCACATACATTTCATTAGGGCAAGTGTTGAAAAACATGAAATGAGCACCAATCCAAGTGTGCATTATGTATTTTGAGATTCAAGTACTGAACTCTGTTATCAGACATATTTGACAAATATACAGACATGAGCCATTCCTATGGTCCCAAAATATGTTTTGATGAAATGCAAGCCTGGAGTCGTCACTGGGGCTACTTGTCCACTTCTCTTTTTCATAGGGGCATTTCTATTAATTGGACTAGTGGACTAGACTATCAATCTTCGAACGATAGCCTGCATTGATGTCAGCAGTGCAAATTGCCAATTTGTACTTTTCCCTGAAAAATGAGCAACATGTTTGACTTTCCTTTTTCTGAGATTTTTGAGTTTTGTCTTAATGAAAGGTCCATCCCGTACGCGTCTGTACACCAAACTCCTAACCCCTGGCATTTATTTTTTATTGTTATTTTCTGAAAATATTAGATATGGTTGGTCTAAGTTGTGATAATATGTTTTTTCCAGTAAAACAAGTGTAACATTCCTTTTATGAATATGACATATACTGGGGGTGATCATTAGAAATACACATTGTAAAATTGAGAGAAAGTATACAATGTTAATATAATTAAATATTGCCCTCTTATTTGTTGTTTTTGTAAAACAGTCCTGCAACAAGATCTGCATTTTTCTCTGTGCGATCAGCTGTCAGCAACTGCTGAGGTGGATCTAGGCTGCTGTCTATTGTGTACTAACTGCATCCAGTTGTTCCTAATATTAGACCCCTCATCTCCATTTGACACATCAGTTATGAACGGTTCTTATTTAGAAGAACTTGCTTTTGAAATGTAAATGTGAACAGGGAAAGCATGCCTGTGTCTCACAACCATACATGTTCAATCTGTTCCCCTGTATTAGTACTAGTCAGTCTGTATATGGTGCCATTGGGAGGACTAACCATGAAGTTTATTTTATTGTTTTAAATTTTGTATAGTACTGAATTGTTTCTTGGAACTTTACAATATTGCTGCATGCAGTACAACCCAGGAAAAGGGCAAGGCTCAGACAGCCACAATAAACAGTGAAATCACAAGTTCAGCGCACCCTCTGTGCCATTTGCTGCTCTCCTGGCAGCCTTGCCACACTGTCCTTTTCCTATTGAGGCTCCACTGGTGGTGTGAAGTTCTCAGGCCTTCTGTTAGTCACTTGAAGATACCACACTTTCCCAAATGTCTTCCCTGTTTGGCAGCTGCCTTCTTGCACTGAAAGGGGTCAGCAGGATGCACCTTGAATGTGTGTTTAAGGGGCTAAATGACAATTGGAAGAATAAGATCCCAAATCTGTTCAAAGAATATACAATACCAAGGATCTAAGAAGGACCCAAATCTTCTTTAGGGTGAGGGGAGTGAAGTACCCCTATTAAAATACTAGCGCAAGGGCATCCTAGTACCTCTGTTCATAATTCATGCTGAGCTGTAATTGTGCCTGTAATATATTTCAGATATTGTACATCTGGTCAATGGCCACATGTTTATGGTAAGCAGCATTGCTTGAACTATTACCAAAACTGAGTTCCATTGCTCCCAACACACTGCCTTTTTGTACAGCACATGCAACCTGTGGACCCAGAAGGATGTTGTGAAAAGAAAATGGCGTTAATTGATTACGACATGGCTACCCTTGGCCAAAAGTCCTGGAATTCTACTTAGTATGCATCTTAAAGAGAGATTAATAATGGAGGATCGTGGTATTCCATACGTATTTATCCATATTTTCTTGTCATTTGATATTTATCCATTTATATTTTCTCTGTAAAAAATAAATTGCAACTAATGATTTTCTGCATTTATTCAAATTAAAAGTAGTACTTTGATGTCTGTAATGGGAAGCTCAGAGAGCTGGATTCTTGCACATCAAACTAAGATCCATTTTTACCTTAAAAACATACAACTACTCCTCATGATGATGTGATAAACATCACTAAAGCCCTGTAAACTATTTCAAATATAAATGTATCACTTGGCTTGTAAGGCATAATTGACAAACTGAAGAGCTACTCAAGAAATATGAATTTCTACCTCTTTTTTTCCAAATAAATGCTGAAAGGAAACAGTGTGATTTCCAACTGTATACATACAAATCAGAAAAATAAGAAAACGGTGAGCCCTTTATAGCACTGACAACGACTTGGTTCTTGTTGAAGCATTTAATGAAAAGGAATGTCATTACTTTTGTAGCTAGAAAATAATGGAGATGTCAATCCTAATATTTTCATTTTATTAAGGATAACAGTTGCTGGCATTGTGCAGAATATCTTCAATAGCCACTCCAACAGCAGCAATTCACAAAGAATACAAGTAGAAACTGCAACCCAGTTTAGCCACAGAAGCAGTGCAGAAGAGGATTATTGAGAGCAAAACAGGTAGTGAACTTGAAAAGAACTTAAAGAAAATACAAATACAGTGAGATCATTTCTCAATCTGAGTACAAGGAATAAATGGACCCTACACAAGTACAAGGACTCAGGGGTGTTTTCTCACAGGCCAACGTACTCCAGTGAGCCATTTGGTCTCTGTTTAAAACTTCTAAGGCAAACATCTGATTCCAAAAACATTTCTGAAGGTATTGAAGGAAAGGGTTGACTAGATAAAGGGAATATGCAAGGAAATGTACATCTTGACTGTTAATAATAAAATAATAATAATTTGGCATTTATATAGCGCTACGAACCCTCAGGTATCTGAGCACTGCTTATTATTACCCACGGTGTGTGGTGCTCATTTATCGACCTCAGAAGGATGAAAGGCTGAGTTTGGCCCTGGCAGGATTTGAAGCTGTGTTAGCAGGCTCTGCACGGATGTCAAAGCGAGCGCTCTACTCTCTGTGCCACTTATCTCTGCATAGCTGTCTACTCGTTATCCGAAAAACTCTTCCTGTGGGGACTCTGGCAAATAGAGCCAATTAGTGTTGGTTGTTCAGCGGAAGCTGGATCAAATATTTTCCCTTTGGCTGCTAATTCTTTGGCTTCTTATTCTTCCTGCGTGCAATTAATTCAGGATTGGAAAAATTACAACAACCTCTACAGGAATGTTGGCAAACCGAAATCATTTGTTTTGGTATCCTTAATTTGTCGCAGTCTGAGGACCGCCCAACCTCCCACCGTATCATACCCTCTCAAACTACTTCTCTCAAAGGTAAAATGCTGCATTATCCCGGATGAACAGATCCCTTTCAACCAACTCACATTCCAATGAATCCATTAATATAACTTGTATAATATCTTTAAGAATGAATAGCTTATGTGTTATCCAACTAATGCTGCCACTCAGGAGACAATGTAATAGATTCCCAGACTGTCCAAGAACCAGACAGCGCTCTCTAGGTTTGCATGAAGTAACTTTGTATCACCTACTTTTTCTCCCCAATATCAGAAAACACAAATATCTTTTGCAGCGCTTCCAAAGCGCTGGACCCTTTAAAATGGAATTCCCTGAATATACCATGGTGGAAATCAGAAATGCCTACACGTTTGATTCAAAACTCTATAGGCATTTCTGATTTCCATTATGGCCTATTGAGGGATGAACTGTGCTGTCCCGCTATCCACAGGTTTTTTAAACTCACACTGGAATTTGTTGGCCTGTTAGAAAATGCCTCTCACAGGCCAACCAACTCCAGCAAAGCATTTTGTGTTTAAAAAACCTGTGGGTAGCGTAGCAGGGCAGCACTGTCAATCTAACTTAAACATCAAATCTCCTTCAGCAAAGGGAATGAGCATACATCTAATTCCAAAAATAGTTCCAAAAGCATTGAAGGAAAGGGTTGATTTATTAGGGGAATATGTAAGGAAATGTACACCTTGCGGTTACTTACCAGCTCTTGACTGTTCCTTCTACCCAGCTGTCTGCTCTCTCCTGCTGTGGGCTTTGAATGTAACCAACTTAATGTACCTAGTACCTATGTTAAGCCAATGTGTTCCATCATAAAGGGCTCAAAGCTCATGACATCATGCGCCAATAGACAATGAGGCCAATGCCCCACCCCCTCCTGTGGAACCTGCAAATGCACAGGCATAGCTTTGTGTAGCAGGTGTTGGAATCAGCAGGAGGGATATAAATAGGTAGGCAGATACAGAAGCATACAATGTGGGGGGAAATTAAACATGGTTCTCCCAAACAATGTTCTGGGGGTTCTGGCAAGCAGCGCCAGTTAGAATTGGATTCTCTGCTCAAGCTGGATGAAATGTTCTCCCTTTGGCTGCTAATTCTTTGGCTCCTTTTCTGTGTGCAATTAATTAAAGATTGGGGAAATGACAACAACCTCTACAGGAATGTTGAAAAACTGAGATCATTTGCTTTGGCATCCCAAATATGTCCCAATCTGGTGACTGTTGTAAAGCCTTGATGCCAGACATTCAGAGTGCACTTCTGAATCACAGACCAGCTGTAGTCTAGATAGATTGGTTCCAGGTAGGCTTTATTCACATATGTACAATCTGTACATTACTCCAGCCAGTTACTCTTCATGTATTTACAGCACGCGTAGACATATACAGGAACATGGGAAGGTATAACATCACTTATAAAGGAGCTGACCCACCGGCCATCCATTCAACCCAGCTCAGGCCCCCAACTGACACTCACAGAACATTCACACAGAGATCCACCCAACATTCTCCTGAGCTGCATTCATGCACCAACATTCTACAGCAAGCATCCAGGCCAGTGGCAAGACAAGACTGCACTACACCATCTCCCTTTCGTACCAGACTCACTGCACACAGCATCTCCCTTTCATAACAGACTCACCACAGACTCTCACCACAACAGTGATTTTCAACCCTATCCACCTGCTCCAAAAAAAAACCTCTGCATTGTCCCGGATTACCAGGTCACCTTCAACACACACACCAAACCCATTTCCAAATTTATGTTAACCACTGGTGCGCCACTTTTTCAACACTAATATTCTCTAAAATGCATCTGTCTGGACCACACCTTACGCTTGCTGTTGTTTCAAAGTGGAGTGCAATCAGAATTGCAAGAAGGTCCTTGGTTATACCAAGCTTACTCAGCTCTTCCCGTAGGATTTCCCTTCATACATTAACAAATAAGGAGGTCTGGTCAATTCATGCAAGATTTACTGGAACACCATCTCCACAAACATATTCTGCACATAGAGGATATAGGATAAAACCCTGTTGTATCACGCCCAGATTTATTAAAGACAGATTATATTTCTGATAGAATGTTGTTAATATCTAGCCATTTCATCAGTCTCCAATATATTTGTTTTGTGATTCCATTAATTAATGAAATGGAACAATATGATGTTGATTCTGTACACATTCCATTGTTATATGTACTATAATAGTGGTGCTCTATTCTGCTGGAATCCTGTTACACTTCATAATCCTATATAATTGCAACATACACACACATCAACAGGGTATTCCATAGAGATGGACTATATTTAAATAGGTCTAGAGGTACAGTTAACAGGACATGGCTCTTGCAGAGAAGCATCTCAATGCCCACAACAGTAAAAGAACAACTCTGTAGGGAAAAAGGCCCAGCATGCCTTTTGCAAGGAGAACAAGGTTTATTTCCATAAAAAATACAATGATGTGCCAGCAAAGAACTGGAGCACTCTAACGAAAACAGCACAAGTAACAGGTTATAAATCGACAACATGTCGGAAATTATGAAGATTACATAGGTTACAGATCTGGTTGGCTGGTTATTGTACCCTACACATATGCCGCCTGCTCCATAGGTGATGTAAGGCCATTGGACCCAGCTTCTCCTGTCTGTCTTCTTCCATGTGGGGTTCTTCATGGCACATCACCGGGCGTGAAGCTCCTAATTGGCAATTATAAGCACAAATCATAGCATTCCCTGTGGCCTAATGTGCACCTTGTACTGCAGACATGGGCGCAGAGGATACTTTCGAGGTCATGGTAACTTGCAAACCCCAGCTCAAACCCAGACTAGTCAGCGCCTTCCCAAATCTTCCCACGCTGGTTTTAGGTTAGTTACCTTTCCACCCTGGCACACATCACAGGGATCCTGGACATTGTGAACAAATCTTTCTGCTGTGATCTCCCTGAAAGATTGGCAATCTAACAGTTTTATAATAGGTCAACTGGGGTATACGTTCAATTTGTATCATCAAAGAACAGTTAATCAGAAAGGGAATTGATCACTTCTTCTGGGAGACACAAGGATGGGGGAGGTTTTTTGGAGAAACAATTTTTCAAACAAGGGTGATTATAACTTGGCATTTGGTTGGGTTTCTTGATCATTTCTCTCTGCTCATAGGTTCGGATGCCACCAATCTCCTGATGCATGCATCTCTTCCGTCCCTCTGTAATATGAAACTGAATGGCTTTCCTTTGAAAAATAAGTATGTTTATATCATCAAAACTTTCTCCTCAAACCACCCCTTAAAAAAGCTACTCTTGCATTTCTTTCAAACATTCTGTTGTGATTAGCTTTGCATGCATCTGGTGCAAGTGACTGGAATGGTGAAATGGAATGCAGGGCTTAGAATGTTTATCTATGAGAGTGTTCCAGTTTTGGCAGTTGCAAGGATGTAAGCCCTGAGAGAGGATGCCGGTGGTTGTCCTATGTCCCCTACTACTTATCTGTCTCAAAGAACTGTACCTGATGAACCCTGAACTAAGTAAATGAATTAACTGTTACCTGGAGTGTCGGTGTCATTTGTGGCCAGACCCTGAATTCAACACTTGTGACGAGGATGAAGCTGGCTGTGCTGGGGGGACAGCACCTAGGTAAGACACCTACCGCCCCCCTAAGAGAAGTGATCCTCTCTCAGGTAAGAGCACTGGATGGCAGTGAGGCTTTGCAGGCACAATGAGGGCAAGTGCGGCCCAGGCAGAGGCGCTACAGAGGCAATGGGGGCAAGGAAGGCCCAGACAGAGGCGCTGTTGTGGCAGTGAGACAGAGAGCAGCTATAGAGGTGAAGCTGCAGAGGCTGTTATGAAGTGCTGGAGATTACAGTACAGAGGAGCTGGAGGCGTAGTGGACGTGCAGTCCAGTCAGTAGTGGCCAGGGAGCCCCTCTGGGAAGTGCTGCATGGGCAGTTGGTAGTGGCAAGTGGGCCCCAGTGAGTAGTGGCAATTGGGCCCCAAATAGAAGTGCTGCAGCGTGCAGTGAAGAGTAATGCAGAGGCAGTAAGGCACTGTGGGGTACAGTGAGGCGCTGCAGATGTGAAGGGGCGCTTTACAGAAGTGAAGAGGCGCTTCAGTATTGGCAAGTGAGACCCTATGAAGTGGCAAGTGAGCTCCTATGTGATGTGCTGCAGTGTGCAGTGAGGTGCTGCAAGAGGCTGTCAAGAGGTGCTACACAGCAAAGTAGTTGGACGAGAGGTTGTAGAGTTAGAAGCTGCAAAGGACTGGAGCTTACTGGAGCGCTGCAGAGGCACTGTGAAATGCTGCTCAATTGTCTATGTATGGTGTGAAGATGCTGATTGAGTCAGTCTTACCTCATGGTCTGAGCTGTTGGTGGTTGCGAGCTTGGAATCGGGTCAGAGAGCATTATGGGCGTGTTGTTCAGAGATATCCGGTGAGCGAGATCCAGAAATGTTTGTTGGTGCTGGAGCTCTATTCTCATGGGAGCTCCAGCCTGAATGATGACGTATTTCAGAATTCAGTGGGAGTTGGTGATGGCCTGTGTTGTGTGTTGGTCTAGTTCTTTTGGCAGAGAGCGTCATGACCTCGTCATGACGCCTCTGCAATAAAAAGGGCTCTGCTGGCACGCTCAGATCAGAGCAGCAGAGCCCCAGGAAGTGGCAACTCGTGTCTGTGTGTGTTTCTTGGGGGCCGGGGTTTGCCACGTGACCGTGGCCTATTTGGGCTGGTACTGCCTAGGTGATCCCAGGTCAGAGCCTCCATTGTGCGGGGTGCCCCCCAGCACATGTCCTCAGTCCGGTGAACCGGACTGTGTGGGGTGATCCCTACACTTATATAGCTGCGTGCCCGCAGCTCTGGGAGTCGCGTCGGGATATCCCGACGCCTGGATTGACCCACCCCGATGACCGAATGCAGGTCACCACAGCCTGCTGTAGTGGATTCGTCACTACCAGCAGTGCTCGTTCCGGTGGAATATTGGAAGGAAAAAAATGAACCCTGCTACCTGCCTAGACACACGTAGCCTGTGTCCTTGAAGGTTTTTCCTTCTGCGATGTGAATTGAGCAGCGTGTTATCACGGGAGCTGCTGTTCAAATGGGAAAGAGAGCTGGAAGAAAAGAGCTTTTACGAAGGGTGTCCCCGGATGATTTATTTGAAGGAAGATGGAAAAGAAAATTCAGTTGGTAAAAGAAACACACGGCTGTGGAAAGGCGTTTTGGTTTTCCAATAGGGCATGTGCTGTGCTTATGAGAGTGGCAGCAGAACAAACGATGAGCTGCATAGAATTTTGGAGTTGGCCGGTGATTAAGGGGCCGTGTCCCCACAGGTACTGCATATGAAACGCAGTGATTTGTGATTTGTAGTTAACGGATGCATGTGGTGCAAGTGACTGGAATGGTGAAATGGAATGCAGGGCTTAAAATGTTTATCTACGAGAGTGTTCCAGGTTTGGCAGTTGCAAGGATGTAAGCCCTGAGAGAGGATGTCGGTGGGTGTCCCATATCCTATCTCCCCTATTACTTATCTTTCTCAAAGAACTGTACCTGATGAACCCTGAACTAAGTAAATGAATTAACTGTTACATGGAGTGTCGGAGTCATTTGTGGCCAGACCCTGAATTCAACACATTCCTTCCTCCTAAACAAGCTACATCGTGTTCTAATATACTAATAACTAAAATAACTATTCTATTTTTTAACTTGCATTCAAATACATGCTGGCTGATGTCAGGACTTGGTTTGTATACAATACACACATTCACCTCTGTCTAACATTGCCCTTATTTTTTCATGGGCCTTTCTTTCTATCACAAAACCATATTTCCTTTCAAAGGACACATTTTTCCTAAGGTCGACATTCTCAGACCAAGGAGTCAAAAATATCAATTGACAAACATGACAAATTAATAAAAAACATTTTAAAAGAGATGTCGTCTTTTTGTGTTGTTCTCCTTCTGTCTTCTTGGTGCATCCGTAGCTGGAGAAGATAACACTGGCGTAATTTCTTTACTTTCTGCAGAAAACCAAAATAGAGGCAAAGTCATTTGGGGAATGGCAAGGAGGTCAGGTTTCTCCCTATCATAAACCCTTACTCCCGTCTGTTTACAAAAAGAGGTTTACTAAGATCATCTCTTACTACTTCCAGCCACTTAACTATAGGTTTGTTCCTTTTGGGTCGTTGTTGCACATAAAAAAAGGTTTCTAAATTTAGAATAGCACTCAAGCCTGTACTTGGCTTCTTCCTGCTTAGCTGAGCGTTCTTCTCTTTTCTTTCAACGTCTTCCTTCTGTTCGCATTGGACCGCGGTCATCTCCTCTTATTTACTGTGCCTTGATCCTGTTAAAATATAATAAACATATTTCACCGCCGGTCGCACACTGTTTTATCGCTTAATGCTTGCTGCTTGCCCTACACTATTCTAGCCTACTCCTGTGATTTAGAATCCAGCACTGTTCCTACTAAGTGCCTTTGAGTTTTCACATAAGAACAACATTGTTTGCCTATTCTACACATTTCCTTCACTTCTGCTAAATCTACCCTATTAACATCTTACAGTTGTCAAAATTTCAAAAGAGGTTACTCCACATTTCATTTGAAGTCTTCTATGTGCTGCATTGTCAGAGGAGGCCATGTTTATATTTATGTAGTATTTTATGCTCACACCTGCTTGCACCTATCTTGGGGAAAAGGCTACGTAATTGAAAAGATTGTATCCCGTACTGCCTTTTTTCCTGTACTCAGCTGGGTCCTCTTACTCCTGATAATGATCAACAGTATGTCCACACACTGCATTGTGAACCAATACTCATCTCTTTCTTTCTCTCCCTGTTCTCTAATACTTTACCTTGTCATAGTATAGTGTCTTGTCCCTTGCTAAGGCCATGTAGACATTCCTCTCGTGCACAAGAAAGAAAGAACTATAGGCTTCATCTATAAAACCAAAATCACCATCATTTTATACTTGGAAAAAATTATGTTTTTATTACTTACTCTTATGTGTTCTTTGAATCAATTCTATACAACATTCTCTTGTATGGTTAACTCAATCTTGTTGAACCATACCCTGTTGGTTCTTTATTTATCAGATTTTCTTTTTTATTGAAATACACAACATGTTTTAGCTACAGCCAATGATCCGCAATGGTGCCCTTAATTTTTCCAAATACATTTTTTTATTTATGTATGCTTCTTGCTGCTTTACTATGCCATCATTCATTCATCCAATCATGCATTCATTCATTTATTCATTTTTATTTATTTATTTTTATAGGACTCCTTGATTTTTTCATCAAACTTTACATTTTTTGGGTTTCTCACTCCTGTGCTGTTTAAGGTCAATCATTTATTTGCATCTCCCCCTTATTCATTTTACTGGATCCATGCCATGAGGGCCCATGATCCACAGGACATTTGGCACTCTCTCCAAGCCTTCCTCAAATTATGCTGAGTACTTTTACATAATTGCCACATGCTATAACATTTTTCCCTTTTCTCTTTTTCCAGTGTGCGGTACTCCTAAAGAAACACCACTTCATCTTTTGCTAAGCCCTATCTAGATAAATCGTCATCTTTGATGTCAATCAACCTGGACCCTTTCTTGAGAACCATCACTGTCCTCCACAGTCCGCTCTCATTGTCCATTCTTTTGAGCACCACCATTTTCTCTTGCACTATGGCTGCTTTTAATTTCATGGGGTTATCTGTTCCCCCTCTTTGTCACTAGATAGCCGTGGTCTGAAACTAAATGAATCAAATATTCTCACCACTTTTCTCCACTAGGCCACATAGCCATGTGTAACGTTATGCTCCCCTCATAACACAGAAACCCCTGTTATCCTTTTTCAATACCTCACAGATCTCCTTGCCCTTTGTATGCCAATATAAATTCATCCGGGCGCAAATCATGCATTCTGAAAGTGCAACACACTATCCCTTGACCCAATAAACAAAATAATCACACTAAGCTTTCTCTTCCAATCCTTTCCCAAATCATTGGCAGATACATGTTGCCAATATAACAAAGATAAATCATGGCACACTCTCCTCCAAGACTGATAATTTATCAATAAAAAGAAATTCCACCTGACTATCTGTCCTGTGTTTGCATATTACTGGATCTGCATGGAGGCTCAGTACACTTGCCCCCGCAGTGTTTTCATTGTTTTACTTGCTCTAGCTGCTGTTGCTTGTTGCACTCCCAGCGCTTGTGTCTGACACACTGTATGATCCTGAGCAAACCCTTTCTTGGCTTGTGAGCTGTATATTAGGGGGTGTGTTGTCCACCCTCTCACTAAGAGGTCACCTTTTAGGTCGATCTGACCATGCCAGGGGCTCTGGCGTCCTCAGTATAAGTAGGTCCAGATCCGACCACCTCACTTCCTTGTCTATCTGAGAACACCCCTTGGGACCACACACACCAGAGCCCTGCTCCCCTTGAAAGATTTTCCCTCCTTGGTCTGACATATCTTGTCCCCAACTAGTGTGGCTATCACCTTTCTAGTCTCTGTTTAAAGTCAGCCTGTCCAAATGCAAGGCTCTATGCTCGAGGCTGGACAGGCCTCTTGAGATTTGTCCATTGTTAGGGGTTTTGTCATAGGGCTATTACATAACTTGGGTGGTATTTTAGTTTTGTGGTAAATTGGTGGTAAAGTGGCAGTAGTTTAGTATTGTGGTATTAAAGTGGTGAACATATTTATAAAACTGCCCTATATGATGAGACAAACCTTCCCTCTTTTGTAGTTGTATTCTGTTTTAGGGTTGACTGTAAGTATAACCACTGGACCTTACACTTGCAGGAACATAATAATACCATATGTTATGCTGATGACACATACAATATCAGCCTACCATATTTCGTGGTTCTGTTCAGCTTCCAAATAACAAGGGGGGTCCTGGGAGACTCTCTGTCAGACATGAGTCCTGGTTACAAGAGGCTTACCCAGAGTCTTTAGCTCACTATCTTTCACAGAGAAGAAATATCCCAAACATATCAGTCTTTGTCCTGCCTGGGGCAGTCCAGCACGAAAATGCTAGGCAATTCTCCTCTGAACAAGAGTACCAACAGCAACCCCAGACACGTGTTTCGGTCTGGTTGAACCACATCAGTAGGGTGTAGCTGTGGCTCTCTAAGAATAGAGAGCAAGGGGTCCACGTCTGGATTCCCCTAGTAACTTAGGGTGAGACCCAAAGTTACTTTAAATATGCAAATAACAAGGGGGTCCTGGGAGACTCTCTGCCAGACATGAGTCATGGTTACAAGAGCCTT
Organism: Ambystoma mexicanum; assembly: GCF_040938575.1. Classification (NCBI taxonomy): domain Eukaryota; kingdom Metazoa; phylum Chordata; class Amphibia; order Caudata; family Ambystomatidae; genus Ambystoma; species Ambystoma mexicanum. Next base: position 287,323,654 of record NC_090930.1, on the reverse strand, counting down.
ACCCAGAGTATTTAGCTCACTTTCACAGAGAAGAAATATCCCAAACATATCAGTCTTTGTCCTGCCTGGGGCAGTCCAGCACCAAAATGCTAGGCAATTCTCCTCTGAACAAGAGTACCAACAGCAACCCCAGACACATGTTTTGGTCTGGTTGAACCTCATCAGTAGGATGTAGCTGTGCCTCTCTAAGAATAGTCAGCAAGTGGTCCACGTCTGGATTCCCCTAGTAACTTAGGGTGAGACCCAAAGTTACTTTAAATATGCAAATATCAAGGGGGGGTCCTGGGAGACTCTCTGCCAGACATGAGTCATGGTTACAAGAGCCTTACCCAGAGTCTTTAGCTCACTATCTTTCACAGAGAAGAAATATCCCAAACATATCAGTCTTTGTCCTGCCTGGGGCAGTCCAGCACCAAAATGCTAGGCAATTCTCCTCTGAACAAGAGTACCAACAGCAACCCCAGACAGGTGTTTCGGTCTTCCAGCATGCATGGCTGAACACACACACACATGTATCACATGTTTTCTAGTTTGCTTTTCTGATTCGCCAACTTTGACGTTTTACTCTACCACCGGCGGTCTATATTTTACCGCTGTGGTATATGCGCTCAGGCACTTCCGTGTTACCTCCCCTCTTTTAAAAATAATCACCAGAGACACAATAAAATTTATTTTTTATTTACATAGTTTATTATTAAACTTTTTGTAATAGACATCCCTCTACTCAACGGCAACGGCCCTTTGCCCCACCTTAGTTCTTATACATCAAGCACATCAATAAAGTTTATCACCGAGCACGTAAGGTGGACCGAGCTCCCACTGAGGATTCTATACCACCAGTCCTCCATGTTTTCATTTCTCGGTGCATATTTGCTCAAGTGTATAGATCTTATGGATCTAAGTTTGGGGCAAGCAACTACTAAGTGTCTCACAGTTTCAGTTTCGTTTTGACAAAATCTGCACCAGTTGTCGCGAGTCTCTGGATCCTTTCTTCTTAGTAAAATTTCCTTTGTTCTTAACGCATTCATTCGTAATCGAAGAAAACGATCACGATGATGTCTTGATGGAAACTCTAGGAGATATCCCGGCATCTTGTTCATTTTGTTAATTGTCGGCCCAAGTTTAGGCGCCGATACCTGGCTTTCCAGAATGTCCATGTTTCGTACCCATACCCATTCTTTTAATTTTTTTCTTGCTATTTGTGGCCATTTTATCAGTGTTTCTTTGCTAATATTAGCTGCTAGCATGACTTCATGTAGCTTCGAAGACCAATTTGCGAGTATTCCCCCAGCAACTCGCTCGTCGTCCATCGCCAGGATCGCGTAGGCAGGTTCTTTGTTCGTTATTAGCGTCTTTCTCAATAGTGCTAATGATTTCCAGATCACTGTTGTATGTAGGTCATCCAAAGCTAATTCATGCCTTATTACCGAGATAGGAAAACAGTTTGGTAACCTTAGAACACGTCTCCAGAACTGACCTTCTAGTTTTGCCCACATTTTGTAGTCAAGATTCCAACCCGATTCGGCTCTGTAAGTGATGGATGGGATTACTTTTTGTAGATAGAATAAACGGATCGGAGTTAGAGAAAATTTGCCAAAGAGATTGTGAATTCTTGCTCCTTGGGTTGCCAGAATATTCATCCGGTAACCCACATCATTGGTCCAGGTCTTCTCACATATCGAGGCAGATATCATTATGCCCAGATATCTAATTTCCGTTACTTCTTCTGTCATCGTGTTTCCAATTCTCCAAGTAAAACGATTTTTCTTTGAGCCTTTCTGCGATCCGATTTTCATGATTTTTGTTTTCGATGTATTTATAGACAAATGGTTTAAGTTCATGTACTGATGTAATTTATATAGCAGACGTTGTAGGCCAATCTGCGTGGTGTCTACTAGAATTAAGTCGTCCGCATATATTAGACAGTTTATTTGGGATCCGTTTAATTTAGGTGGAAAGCAACGAACATCACTCAGGGCTACTGGAATGTCTGCGATGAAAAGCTTAAATAAGCAAGCTGCAATTGGGAATCCTTGCTTGACCCCTCTTTGGGTCTTCATTTTTTTCATTTTCTCTGATAGTTGCCCTGCTTTGTTCAGCCTTTTCTGGATGGTTGTGGCAGTGTGTAGTGCTATGATAGGGAACACGATCTCATGAGGGCACTTCCAGTTTTTTAGTTTCGCCCACAGCAATTCCCGGTCGATACAATCAAAGGCTTGATGAAGATCTATGAATGCTATAAACAGCTTTGTTTTTCTTGCTAAAGTGTTCAGTTTTAGTATGTTAAGCAAAGTCAGGTTGTTTTCAGTGCCAACGCCTTTAGTAAATCCAGTTTGTCTGCAATCTGTGATTCTACTTGTGTTGGCCCACTTGGTTAATTTTTTTTGCAGAAAATTCGCAAACACCTTGCCGATTGTATCCAGCAAGGCGATCGGGCGATAATTAGCTGGGTTTGCCCGGTCGCCTTTCTTGAAAATCGGCACTATGATCGCGGATGTCCAAGATGCTGGAATTTCTCTATAACTTGCGATCTTAGCAAATAGAATCTCAATGAATTTCGACCATTCCAATTTATCTTGTTTGATCATGACATTAGTAATGCCATCCGGGCCGGAATTATTCAGTCTTTCAATTGCAAATAATATATCATCAGCAGATTCAGAGCAGTCCCACTTTACGGACCTTAAGTCATACTGTTTGACATCAACTTCTACATCTCCTAAGAAGACCTTGTTGAAATGTTGGTTCCACTCTGCTTCTGTCACCACGTTTGCCATTCTGATGCCTTGGTTGGCCGTACAGTTATTAAGTATTTGCCAAATTTCTCTGCATTTGTGAGATTTCAGCAAATTCAGCATTACTTCTCTCCGTTCTTGATCACGTTGATACTTGAATGCTTTGGACCAATTGCGGTACGATTGTCTCCGTTTTTTAATCAGGCTAATACTGTCGCTGCCGCCTTGTGCTTTCAAGTTGCATATATCACGTTTTAGTCTCTTTTTTTCTTCATTTACTCTCGTGCTCCATTCGTGGGTGTGCACTTTCTCAGAATTTTTCTTCCACAGAGTCGGGACATTTTTCCGAGGTAAAAGCGACACGTAATCTACATTACTGCCGATCAGACTATTCGCTGCATCTAGTTTCTCAGTGAGGCTATATATTTGGTCAGCAGACAGTCGTAGCCTATTTTTTCCATTGTTTACTTCGAGATCTTGTGTTGATATCAGTTTTTTTTGTCCCGATGTTATTACCAATAAATCATGGTCGCTGTTTTTAAATGAGATTACATTCATTTCTTTAATTGTATCCCAAGCGTGTTTCGATACCCAGATGTAATCTAGTACCTTTGCGTTGCCCATGTTATGCCATGTGTTTTTGGTGGCCTGTCGCCATCAATTTGTCCATTCACCATGTCGCAGTCATAGGACTCCATAATGTTTCCCAGACTTTCCTTCTATCCTGGATTGTAGAACTATGAGTTCGGGTATTGTTCATCCGGCCACCATTCTTGTCAAACCACCTCAAGTTCATATCGCCACATATAATGATCATGGTATTAGACTTTTCTTGCATGTGTTTTTCTAGCGAGATTGCTACCGTGTCTGCGAACGTCTTAGTTGTAATCATCACCGGGTTCCAATACACATTTAATACTAGGAGGTGTTGCTGTGATTTCTCACCGCATCCTTTCCGCTGCAATAGTGTGCATTGTACAAATATGTTGGGATTTTCGCTTGTGAGCACCTCCCAGTCGTAGCCAATTCTCATCATGGTTATCAAACCAGAAAACGGTCGTCCATGGTCATTTTTTCCTGCTGGATTTAACATAGTGACATAGCCATCTTTCACTGGCGGGCTCCTTAACCACGTTTCCTGCAAACATATTATAAGATTGTCTTCCAACTCGATTGGGAAGCTTTCATAGAGATGACGAAAGCCTCTCGTATTCCAAGAGACCAATGAAAGCGCTTTTTGTTCCTTTTCAACTGTCAGCTACTGAGTAATCTCCCCATGTTTGTTAGGTTTCGAAGAGTGCTGTGGATGGGGTTCTGTTCTCAATTGTTGTCTTAATTCGTATTTCCGTTGCTCTTGGTTCGGTACTCTGTGACCCACCCTGTTTGATGCTTTCCTATCACCCAGGGATACATGTCTTAGTGGTTCAGTCACAGATTCGCTTATCTCAAAGCCAAGCTGCAATATTTCATCTTTTGCTGCCAAGATTACCTTACGCACTGCATAAGAAGATATGTGTAAATAAACTTGATCGGCGTGCTCTTCAGACATGTATTCAATGATCGTTATATCATCAGTGGTCACAGTTCTCAGTGCCGGCACCGAGTGTAGAAGGCACATTACATTTCTTCTGTTCAAATTCACGTCAGGGTCGTCTTTAAGTATGTTCATAATTGCGATTCGTGGAATTCTCTCATTTCGAGGCTCACGGTACCTTGAACTGTGTTTCTTTGCCTCATTTAATCTCTGTCCAGCTGTTAATTTTGGGTTCAGACTTCTCAGGTTGTTTTTACCACCTTGTTTTCCTTGTGCAGGCAAGCCATCACTTGGCATTTTGATATTTGACCGCGCGTTACTAGTAACGGTCCTGGGCGCCTTTGTAATGCCACGATCGTGCTTTCTCTGTGGCACGGCGCCCGTAGGGTCTGATTTTGCTTTTAAGATCCATGGATTTTCCAGCACTGACATCTCAGACTTGAGGGACTCATTTGTGTCAGAGCTGCTCACCGTGCTGTTCAACACATTTGAATTGTTTGCTTCGCAATCATCCTCGATTGAGTATGTAGATAGATTGCAAAGGTCAATAGATGGAGTTCCCGTTAAGCTTACCAAATCATCTGATTCCAGTCGTTTTTTGGGATTTTCCTTTTCTTCTGCAGTTTCTGCCACATCTTTGCCAGTTCTTTTCAACCCTTTAGAGACCTGCGGTTCATTACTTTTAATAGATCTTGCAAAAAGGTTCGGTTTGACTGGAGTCATTAAGTTACGTATGAATTTCCTTGATTTACTAGCTTGTTGGCGAGGTTCGCAATTGTTCTTCTTTCTTTCCGTTTTTTCGGAGTGTTGTTTATTGGCTGCATGTTTTTTGATTTCGTGGTATTTGCTTTTCCTTTATTTGAGTTGGTGTCTGACCCACTAACGTTTTTGGCTGTCCCATTAAAGATCCCAAAAGTGAGGCTTGGGTTGGCGCATTTCTTGGCTTCCGGTTTCTTTTGCTCAGTTGCCACCACTACATGCTTAGGTTTGAGAGACACTGTTGATGATTGTTCTGCTCTAGCTCCAGTGGTCACGCCTTCTGATTCTATTGACACCTCGATCCTCTGCACTGTTATCTCGGATGATGTGGTTCCAACTATTTCTTTTTCTTTTGTGAGCGACTTTCGTGAGTCCTCGAGTGGCCTTGTCTTTAGGCATTCACTGGAGGACTCCTCCAAGGGGGCTTTAGTGACCAGTGATGTTCCCGAACTACAGACCTCTGTTGGGAACATCAATCTCATTGTTCTGGATGTTTGATTTAGACAAGCCGTAATCGCTGTTATCAGTTCATTCTTATCCTGGTTCTCTTTGGCCATGCCTTCATTTATTTGCTTTTGCATTAGAATTAGTGAAGTTTTTTCGATTTCAAGATTATGTTGCAACTGTGAGATAAGTTGGTCTTGTTTGTCTAGTTTTTCCACAATATGGGAGACCAGCCCTCCATTGGATTGAATGGCGTCATGTAAATTTTCATATAATTTGGTGAAGGGCATGACGGCAACCGAAGACGCGGCTAGCACGTTATTGTGTATTTGTAGGGCTGCTGCTGCCGACAAATTTGATTTAAGTGCTGCCGCCACATCTTTCGGCGATTCATTTTCATAATTTAGATTTTCCAGGTCCTTTTTCTTCTTTGCACGAGGACCCTCACTTTCAGCCCTCTTGTTGTTCGCGGTGTTGAAAGCTGCCTGTAACTTGGGGGTCGAGCATGTAGATGCAGTCTTCGTGTTCGAATTTTGATAGTCGCTGGAAAAAGTGACCCCACTCATGGCCTCATGCCCAGGAAGTCGACTTGTAGGGGGAATTACAAATTCATCTGCCTTCTCCGACACCTCCCTTGTTTCATGATATGACATTTGCGGGTCAAGATCCACTAAAGCGCTGTGCTGCCTTGCAGAGGGTAGCTTCATGATGTGTTTGTCGATAAGCTCCATTTCGGGATTTGACAAGCTGACCGACAACCGTTCCTTCATCCTCTCAAAGTCAGCTTTCAAGCGTTCAGCTAGTCGAGCTTCACGCCCGGCTAAATCCAGCACATGATTCGGGTTAGTATAGTTCGCCTGATGAAAATCCATGCTATTGTTTTCGAGTGCACTACGCGCAGAGTTGTTTAGCAGCTCTGTAGCGGCGCATCTCTCTTTCCGGATTGCCTTTGCTTTGTTAAAGCTAATCGCAATGTCGGCACTTGTTCTCGCAGCGACTTTCGGCCTTTCTATAACAGCATGAGTCGGTAAACAACTTGACATCGCTTTCCCATGGTCGATTAATTCTCTGCTCGTTCTCACCCTAGTTTGTGGGGCTTCTCGCTTGTTGACAGGACTCTTAAGTTTGGACCTTATGAGTTCAATGGGTTCCAACACCGCCTCATGCTCTAGAAGTTCAAGGTCCGTCACATCACACAAGGGCTGGAGCGTTGGCGTATTTACTTCGGTCACAGAAAGAGAAACGTTCATATGGACGGCCGTTTCTTTACTCTCAAACTCGGTGTGAACGCTGGGTGGGAGGTTTGCGCACTCCTCCTCATGCGGGCTTCTCCCAAAGCCAGCCGCTGGTTTGTACGTTCCTCCGACTGGTTGTGCCTTCACTAGCTGTTTATACAGTGGACTCGGCTGAAACGAGTCGTCCGCTTCCAGTTCAGACTGATGAGATACGGACTCACTCGCTATTAAGGAGGCCAATGGCGATACCTGTGGTAAGGGGGCGCTGGGAACATTGCTCAGTGATTGTCGTAGGGGGAGTGAAGCCAAGCAGGGACTGGCCGATTTTGCCAAGCATAAGTCGTCCGAAGGCAGCGTTTCGCCTTCTGTATAATGCCCGCTCTGCTTTCCCCATTCATAACCCTCTAGCACTCCCTCTTTAGGCTGACAGTGCCCTTGAGTGGAGATACTGTCGATTGAATCCATAGAAGCGGCTGCTTCGGCAAGCCCTCGCTCGTCCAATCCGAGCGGCTGGGCACGTTCTAAACAAAATGTGTCTGACTTCTGTTTGGAGTGGAGCGTTTGCCTGGACATAGCACGTGTCAGAGGCCCCGGCTCAGCCATCGGGTTGAGATTTACAAGTTAAAATTCTTACCTTCCCCCGGGCAGTAAGCCCAACACTCCTGGCTCAGCCTGCGTTCAGCCGCGGACTGCCGCAGACTGAACTCTGCCCGAACTCTGCACGCGCTCCGTGCTCCAGGCAGGTTTTTAAAGGAGAGCTTCTTTTCCTTAAAGGTGTAGACCAGTACTCATGTAACACAGGGTCACGGTCGTCGCAGTAGCTGCAGCTCCTCACAACTGACTCCACCAGAGACTGCCGCAGACTGAACTCTGCCCGAACTCCGCACGCGCTCCGCGCTCCAGGCAGGTTTTTAAAGGAGGATGAGCTTCTTTTCCTTAAAGGTGTAGACCAGTACTCATGTAACACAGGGTCACGGTCGCCGCAGTAGCTGCAGCTCCTCACAACTGACTCCACCAGAGACTGCCGCAGACTGAACTCTGCCCGAACTCAATATAACAACAAAGGGGTGAGAATGTCTAAGTTAATGCATGCTAAAAGAAACTCAAATAAAATCACTACAAGCCTGGAACGCACGCGCTCGCCTGATGAGACACAATAAAACAATCCCACCAGCTCTGCTTTTACCATTTTTATACTTGTGTTAAAATAACACTATTTGCAATACAATCTTATTTCGGTTCACAATTACAACATTTGTTTGTTCTTACCAATGCCTGGAAACTGACTCAGTTATCTAAGAGAAGAGATATGAATCACAGCACAATATATGGAAAATGTTTATTTCAACGGCTTTTGTAAGTCACCATTAAACATGTGAGAGAAAAAGAGGAAACACGTTTTGGGTGATTCATGGAATCATTGTGCGCCGAAATGTGTGGTGCAAGTCTGAAAAATGCAGCGCACTCGTGTGAAACGCACCCAAGCGCCCGTTTCCCGATTCACGGAAGGCACTGTCCGTGGTTTACCTGGGACCTGCGCCGAATCCGCACGTGGTGCACACATCACTTAGACATCCCAAACACTGCGCGCGTGTCGCTCAGTGAAGGCACCCAACGTCCAGCGTTACACACACCTAAAAAGGGGTGGAACACACGGAATGGGGCACAACACGCAAAAATGTGGGAGTAACAGGGGAAGTTCAGTAGCGAAATCCTCGCAACGCCCACATGCGTGCTAACAACACGTATTCATGGAATTGAACAGGGCAAACCCACGCACGCCAAAAGAGGCGCAGAGCCGGAAAGAAGTCCGCCACGCGAAAGCAAGCGTAAGCGCCCCCACGCAGTCTTCTCTTCTTGGGAGGGTCCTAGATGTATGGATGTAGGCTTCAGTCCTACTGCAGAAGCCACTGTGAATCAGACTTCTGCACAGGGTACCTGGTTGGGTCGACTCATCCTTTCATCCTTCCGAGGTCAAAAGAGTGCATTAAAGGTGACGCGAATCATTACAGCGCTTGAAAACTGGAAGAATCAGTTTGGAGCGCACTACAATTAACCAAGTTGCTATTATTGCTGCCCGACTTGGAAAACGTTAAGCACTCACTTGGGGTCTGATAGAAATTAGAGTATCTCGATACTCTACAGATGGTACAGAAGTGTTTCCAAAACCTTTTTGTTTTTTAAGGAACTATTATAAATAAAATTGCCCAAATCCTAACGTGAAGACACAATATCCAAGGGAATATTTGGGTATTTGACCACCCTTATGGTCCAGTACGTGGTACTCATCATGAGTGCAGCCAGAGTAGTTCTGAGGGAGGTGTTATCTTCCCTCAGGGCTTCCATGTGGGCCTCTGCCTCAGCAGCAATAGCTGTGCACAGAGCCACCAGTTCAGCCCGGCGGGCCTTGTTGGAGGCTGCCATGCCCAGCCTGAGTGAGCGGCACGTGGACTGTGTTGCCTGCTGCTGGAGCTCCACCTCCCTATCAGGGGGGAGAATGGAATCAGCAACATGTTCTATGCCTTGAGCCAACATCTCAATCGCTCCCCCCTGTTGCTGTGCAGTGGCATACATTGCATTCTCCCACCTAGTGTTCCCCAGTGGCGCACAGCCACCGCGTTGCTGGACATCACAATTGTTAGGCCCAAGGAGACGTGGTCCTTGCTGTGCTGGCACTGCCTGTGGCTGCAGGACTGCATTCCTCCATTGATCTTCTGCCCCAGGAACAGGAGCAACTGGAGTGGAGCATGACCCTGCACCTGCAACCACCACAGGCGGACATTCTAACACTGACTGGCCCCTTGGGGGGTTTACCCCAACTGCATGTGTAGTGGACAGAACAGCATCCACTGCAGAATCACTCACCGTCGACGGCATGGATTGATGAGCATCAGATTCAACATCAGAGTCAAAGAGATCCTCAGATTAGTACCCAGAGGCAGCCCTGGAAATGATGGCCTGGAGCACTGATGGATGTTTGCGTGCTACCACCCCATGACCTCCACTGGTGAATGGTTGTTGACCTGAACCCTCCACCCTGTCTGCCATCTCCTCCTCCTCCTCTGCTTCCAGTATCACATCACCTGTAACAAAATAAAAAAACACATGAGCACACATGTCAGCAGCACATACCACACACATATACATAACAATATTGACAGTCAACACATGAAGCAGCCATGTCACACACAACACAAACTCCGGCATGCATGCAGTGGCATTGAAATTGAAGGGGACCCTGAAAGCAGACATGGATGCGTGTCAAATGTGAAGCCCACACATGTACTGCATGTTGTATATCACCTGCATTACACACAACCTTCTGGCAGGCATAGATCTTAGCCGAAAATGACAGGTGGCAACAAAGAGGTGACACGTAGCATAGCCATGACAGAATTCCCAAATAGCCACAGCAGAAAGTTAAATAGAACTGTTCATGACACATGTAAAATGCATGTCAACATGCACTACAAGAAATAAATATCAAAACAATTACATGTGTCACAGGATGCAACAACACAAGTGCATTGAAATGCAGTGAAAGGAGGCACATGGATACATACATGCTAGGTCACTTTGACATCACACAAGTTAATAGGCATGTTGAAGGGTGAAACATGGCTCAGAAGTGCGTGGTGCAGTGCAGTACATGTGTACATCCTCAACTATCAACATAAACATAAACGTAGTGATGTCAATCTCGTGACATAACGGCAGTGTAAGGGCAAGTGCAGTCATCATGTGCAAAGTGTTTGCACTGTGTTGTAGCGATACAGTGAACCCCTCCCCCCTCTGGGGAATGACAGGGAGGCAATGCTTGGCTCTGAATGGCTGACAAGAGTACTGTGTAGTTGCAGACAGTGTTGGCAGGAGTCAATTGCATCATCTCAGTCAACTGAGACTACAGCAGATGAGAGGGGGACAGAAAGCAGGAAACATGAGAAACCATCAGAAGTGCACCCATGCACACAGAAGCCACAACATCAGTTGCCTAGAGGCAGGGTGGCTGTAATAGAGGGAGGCCTGTTCACGACCCAGACAAGGACACCCTAAACATGTGCGTGATGAGGAAGTGATCCTGAGTGAGCATGAAATGGATGACCAAATACCATGAGACGGATAAAATACCGGAGATGCTGTACAATGAGAAGCCTGCCACGGACCCATAGGGTCTTGCAGGGAATGCACATGGTCCATGAATGAACACTCATGTCCATTCGGAGCCTGTGCCATCTGCATGGTCCAAGTGAGACACCCTGCATCAAGGACAAAGGATGTATTCACAGTACAGGTTTGGCAGGGTTGCAGAGGGAAGTGTGCATGTACACAGGAATGGGGAACAGGCCATTGCAGTAGTCCAACACGGAAATCACCAGTACCATGGAGACAGTGAGCTGCAGGGTGGTGGTTAGGCAAGGAAGCATGCCCGTGAGGAGGATCAGCTTGCAGGTCAACCTCACATAGCTGTCAGTCATGTGACGACAAAGGCCGAGTGTTGAGTGGAACAACATCACAGGCTATGTGCAAACATGTCAGTGAGCTTGAACATGGACAGGAGAGGCTGCCGAGTGACTTGCATGTTAGTAGGGTGCATGTGTGGTGATGAGGACTGCCCCCGTATGCAGCACATGGTCTGCATACAGACTGCATCACAACAAGCACGCATCAGTCAAGCATTGTATGTGTCACACATGGCACTCATGAATACAGAGCCTAAACTGGCAGTCAATCATAACACATCACACAAGCAAAACACACATGGGCTGGAAATACACGCAGCAACACTCACCAGACGTTGCATCATAATCCGGCATCTCTCCCACTCCCTGGATTAGTCCCTCATCGATGAACTCTGCAGCGATTTCCTCATGCATAGTGAGTTCATCCTCCTCTGGTGGTGGCCCACTGCCAGTCACCAGAGTCAATGCATAATTAGAGGCCCGCCTTTGTTTTGCACAGTTTTGGAGGTCAGTCCAACGCTTGTAGCAATCATGAGCTGTGCGCCTCTCAAATCCCATGGCACTGACACTTTCCGCAATGCACTGCCAATGGACCTGACGCTGGGCAGGCGTAGTATGGCACCCTGGGGCCACCAGCATATCGCGGTTGTGTGCCGACATGTAGCCCACAAGGAAGTCCAGTTCCTCTTTATTGAAAGACTTCTTCCTTGACGTGCCAGAGACCGGAGCCGTGTCTGGGGTCCCAGCATCTTGTGCAGAAACACACTTCCTCCTCTTGGCGGGTTGTGCGGACCCTGAGTGTCTAATGCCACCCTGGTCACTAAGGGCAGTGGCGCTGATAGTCTGGCCAATGGCAGTAGTCAATGGCATGAGGACGGAAGGCCTGCCTTGAGTCATTGGCTGCTGGGTGCTGTTGCCAGGAGCCAGCGCCACAACTGCCTCAGTGCCAAGGGCTCTGACCGACACAATCCTGGCTGGCAGACTCACAACCAGGGTGGTGTTGCCTGCATCTACCCATGCAGCTCCCACCACCTGGCTGCTCGGGGCAGCAGATGTCACCACTGCCCCAGATACATGTGCCTTTGTCACAGCAACCTTAGACACACGTGGCTTGGCCTTCCTGACCTGAAATCTTGCCTGGGAGTCCTCCTGTGACAAGGCAGCCTGCACTGGCTGACCACAAGCATGGGTGGTGGTTGCTGCATCTGAACCTGCAGCTTCCAATACCTGGTGGCCCATGGCAGCAGATGAAACTGGCTGTGGGTCAGATGTGCACTGGGGATGTCTGCAGCAGCAGCATCTCCCTGAGCCGCTAGAGGGTAGTAGCATGGTCGTCCAAGCATATGGCTGGACATCCTGCCCCTGTGAAACATCCTGGCAACGTCCCACTCTACATCCACCTTGGCCTCCCTGGTTTGCCTGGCCACCCCGGCCATGTGCCACACCATGCCCAGCCCTGGGAGGTTGCCCAGCTTTGCCGCCCTTACCTTTTGGTGGCCTCCCAACCATGGCACAGATGGACTATTGCCAATGGGAGGTGCACACAACAATTGTCCTGGGCAATTGGGGTGAAGGGGGCATGGTACGTGATGGTAGATGCACCCCTGTGCTTCTGCGAGGCTGTCTGTGACCCCTGGTGAAAAATGACCGGTCACGCAACACTCAGGCACTGCAAAAAAACAAAGCAAATGTGCACGCAAGCCGTCGGAGCCCACGTGCGTGGAATGAACCTCCCGCAGTACGCTGTGGCACCCAGGAACACAAAAAATGTGTACGGGTGGAACACGCAGGCTGCTCTGACCTCGAAAATGGGGTACGTGACACACAGTGGGAACCACAGTGGGAAAAATAAGCGTGTGTGACTCACCATCTGCCTTGCGTGGCAAACCATCTGCCTTGCGTGAGTAAAACACACGCACATGTGCGTGTAGGCAACTCCCCCACCAAAACAAGAAGTACGAACCTAACCGTAGTGAAGATATCGCGTGTGAACCCACAAGAAAAAGAAACAAATGCGGCGGTCTCTGCGAAAAGCACGTACAGCGAACTGCAGTCCCGCGTGGACCTTTAACCTTTTAACACAGGTGCTAAGGGCCTTTCCTCAATTTACATGCTATCATACTGTTTTTTCATGTGCGGAGTCACTCTGCATCAATCTGGCCATGCAACTACATGCAGAAGACCACGCTCCTGCCCAGAAGGCCATTTACCTGCCCCCCAAATCCCAGAGCAGCCTCATCTGAGCCATCTGCTGCTGCCAGTCAGCCGGCTGCCAACGTTCCCTACAATTTGGTGCCTGCACAGAAAACATTGACAAAGGTCCTGTTGTTGCGACCACCTCTGCTGGAACAGAAGACTCCCGACTGCTGTACCATCCCTCCACAGCCCAGCCCCAGGACCCACTTGCCCACCCACACCTGCCTCAGGGGTTGCTTTGTCAGACCAAGCAACATCTGGGGCTGGTGGCAACCCCAGTCAGAGAGGCAGAGGGCTGCCAGCTTCACTGCCAATGAAGTTGTCATCCTGGTGGAGCAAGTCCTGGGGCATTATGATGCCATCTTCTCGACATTGTGCCTCGTCAATGAAGGATGGAGGGGGATCTGGTCAGACATCGTGGATGCCATCAACATGGTGGGGGTGGCATCCTGCAACTACCAACGCATCTGGAAGCGCTGGGAGGCCTTCAGGTCTAGGACCCTCAGCAAGGCCCAGCGCCTTGTTGCGGCTGGTGGAGAAGTGGGGCGCTGGGACCAGTTGAGCAACATCCAGATGAGGATCCTGGAGTGCACACCCCCTGTGCTTCACCACCAGGTCCTCGAGTTTCAGACTCGTCTGGAGTCATGTGGTAAGTGTCCATGTGTTCTAGTTCAACGTAGTGCATGTTGAGGCGTGGGAGGAGTGGGCACCTCGGCCATATGTCTGGCATGCCCCATGTATGGATGTCTGTGTGCAGGGACATGACGGTGATGCATGTGAGTCCAGTCAAGCATGTTCCATATCAATGGTGTCTGTGTTTCAGCTTGTGACGATGTACACATGTTTGAATGCCTGTGTCTGTACTCGCCATGTTTGGGGTGTGAGACATGGATGCTTATGTCACCTCCATGGACGTGCACAGTGTACATGCGCGTGTGTCTTTGTGGTGAGTGTGTGACTGGGAATCACCATGGATGCATGACACATGGCCATCTCGATGCCTGATTGACTGATGCGGCACAGTTGCCAATGTGTGCTTTCTGACAAGAGGTAGACATGGCCAGATGCATGACTGTCCGGTGGTGTGTGTGCATGTGATCAGCATGTCCCATGATGCATGTGGCGTTCAGCCCCCTTTCTGATGTTCCAACAGTGACTTGGACATGGATGCAAATGTCTGTTGCACGTGCCATGTTTTTGCATGCGTGTTGCTTGCACTGACCCGTGTGTTGTGGAGGGTGAGGATGGTAGTGACGTTTGACAGTGCCACTCATATGCAATTGCTTTGTGTCTAGCAGACTATTGTTCAGTACCCTGATGCCTGTGTTTAATCTCTCCCTATGTACAGCGGCAATTGAGGAAGTGGGTGGAGATGGCGCTGTGCAAAGCAGCAGGGATTCCTCCACCAGGCGGAGACGCAAGGCCCACTCACCCTCCCAGGTTATATCATCTTCCGGGAGCAATGGGAATGGTGCCGCGTCCGCGGCCGCAGCTGCCGAGGGGATGCTCAAGAGGGCAAGGTTGGAAGCGGGCTCCTAGGCAATGGAAGGGGCCGGTGAGCCCCCACAGGGGCAATCCAGTGCAGAAGACGGTGCAGAGGCATCCAGGTCGGTGGTGGTTGAGGTGGAGGTTGAGGCCGCATCAGACCTGCACATGAGGCCTGGAGGGGGTGATGCCACCGGTGCAAATGGTGCAGTCCAGGAGCAGGGGCAGGAGGCAGGGGCAGGAGGCAGCACAGGTCGCCGCAGGGGTTCCTGTGCCTAATCCTGTCCCTGATACTGTGACTGCATCACTGTGCACTGGCACGGATGACTCAGTCCAGGCCCGTCCGCAGGTAGAGGAGAATTCCAAGTCAACTGACCTTCCTCTAACTGCGGATGAGGCAATCCGTGACAGGGTTGAGCCCACCCTAGTCAGTGTCACGATGAGCACACGCATCATTAGTGATGATGTGCGTGGTTCCTGGCAGGACCACACGCATCATCACGAACAGGTGTGTGCCATCCTGAACTGGTTAGAACGGCTCATTGTTGGGGGTTTCCTCCATGTGCTGGGCGCTCTTGCGACACCCTCCTCCTCTTCACCCACTATGTACCATTTGTCCTCCATGCCGTCTTCCGGCCCATATGCCACCAGGGCCCCCTATGGACCTGTCTCCTCCACCGCAGCCAGTCTGGTAGAGATCCCATCCCTGCCACAGTCGGGAGTCGGAGCTTCAGCAGAGGTGATCACCCCAGCAACAAGACCCCTGGCAATGGAGGTTGTGCAGGCACCTTTGAGCAGGGCATGTGCACGACAGCCCCGGGGGTTGGCATTATCCCGGAGGCCGTCATGGTGGCACAGGCAGATGGCATCAAGGCAGCAGCAGGCTCGACGTAGGCGGCATCAGGACTCAGGGCCAACTACATCACGGGGGCAGGCATTGGCCAAAGGGCAGAAGGACAAAGTGTGTCTCCCATGTGGCAGTGGATGGGCTGGCAAATAGGTGCAAAGCGGCAGCTAGCAGAGAGGGCACGGCTCGCCATGGTCAGGGTGGAGAACTCCATGCGGCAGCAGAGAGGCGGGCAGAGTTCCTCGAGGAGTCTCACAGAGAGTTGGTGGAGAGCATGGTGGTGTCCCTGCGAGCCCTCGAGGATAGAGCTCAGTCCTGGGCTATAGACACAGAGTTTGATGATGTCCTGGCCAGAACTCTTGGTAACAACGGTGAGCTGTAGTACTAGTCCACCACCATTGTAAATAGTTATATAGGGGCCGATTCATGGAACAAACGTGCGCCGAAAATCTACGCGCAATCAGGCGCAAGAAGGGGCAAGCAGGCGCAAGCGGAAAAAAAGAGGCGCACGCACACGTGCGATTCATGGAAGTCCCTGCGCGTGTCTTCCTCGGGATGTGCGCCAAACCCGTGCATGGCGCACATGTCACTGCAACATCCCGAAAGACGTGCGCGACGCGCACAGTGAAAGCGCACAACCTCTGCGCATACACTAGAAAGTGGGCGGAACACGGGGCGTAACGCGCGGAATGGGGAACAACTTGCGAAAACAAGGGCGTAACTGGGGATGTACTGAAGGGAAGCAGACGGAACGCCCACACGCACCCGAACCACACGTATTCATGGAATCGAATAGGGCAAAGCCACGCACAGCGAAAGACACGCACAAGCCCAAACACGTCCGCCACACGAAGGCAGGCGGTAGCGTCCCTGCGCATTACAAAAGTGGCAACATACAGCAATAGTGCCTGTGCGAGCGGGGCACGTGTATTTCGGGGTTGCGCGGGAAGTTACACACGCGTTCGTGCCTGACGGGAGCGTGCTACGTGTATTTCAGGGGTTCGCTTGAAGTTTCTCACGCGATCGGGCCTGGGGGAGCGGGCTACGTGTATTTCAGGGGTTCGCGTGAAGTTTCTCACGCGATCGGGCCTGGGGGAGCGGGCTACGTGTATTTCAGGGGTTCGCGTGAAGTTTCTCACGCGATCGGGCCTGGGGGAGCGGGCTACGTGTATTTCAGGGGTTCGCGTGAACTTTTCCACGCGATCGGGCCTGGGGGAGCGGGCTACGTGTATTTCAGGGGTTCGCGTGAAGTTTCTCACGCGATCGGGACTGGGGGAGCGGGCTACGTGTATTTCAAGGGTTCGCGTGAACTTTTCCACGCGATCGGGCCTGGGGGAGCGGGCTACGTGTATTTCAGGGGTTCGCGTGAAGTTTCTCACGCGATCGGGCCTGGGGGAGCGGGGTACCACTCACCGTCTGCCTTGCGTGTAGAAGAACGCGTAGCCAACACCCGCGGTAAGTGGCCAAGCATTGCTGTGTGAGACAGGGCATGTTGCAGTGTGCTGGTTGTCTGATACTTGCCTGCATGTGTGACATAGGCCATGTACGCATGTATGTGTGCAGGGACATCATGGGAATGCATGTGCGACCTGTAATGAGTGAACCGCACGGTTGTTGCATGTGTTTGAATGCGACATGGGGAGCCCTGTGCAGATTGCACACATGAGAGCATGGCAGTCTCTGTTCCTGGACATGGGTGGGGGCGAGGGATGGGTGCTGATGCCAGATACATATGTGGTATCCATGTCTGTGTGCCTGACCTGCGTGTCTGTGACTTGTGAGTGCCATGGATGCATGACACATGTCTGTGACAATGTACAGATTCACTGATGCAGCCTAGTCATCCTTGTATGCACTGTGATTGGGGTGTACGGGGCCAGATGGATGTGACTGAGGTGAAGTGTGTGCATGTGATAGGCATGACCCATGATGCATGTGAGTCCCATTACATTGTATGATTCGAGAGTCCATTGGACATGCATTGAAATGTCCATGGCACGCACCATGACTGTCACTGTGTGTGTTTTGCCTGGACTGACACATGTGTTGTGGTGTGACATGATGGAAGTGTACTTTGACAGTGGCACTCATCTGCTATTGCTTCCTGGCTAGGGGACCATTGTACAGTACCCTGATGCTTGTGTTCTATGTCTCCCTCTACGCAGCGGCTAGTGAAGGAGAGGGCGGAGACGGCGCTGTGGAGCAAGGCGGCGGGGATGCCCCCACGGCTGCAGCGGAAGGGGTGGGTGAGCCCCCACAGGGGCCTGCTACGGCGGTAGACGGCGAGGAGCCATCCAGGTTGGTGGTTTCCACAGAGGAGGAGGAGGCCGCCACTGAGGCGCACATGGGGCCTGGTGGGGGCATCCCTGCTGGTGCAAGTGGTGCAGTCCAGGGGCAGGAGACAGCACAGGTCACCGTGGAGGGGCCTGTGCATGTCGCTGTCCCTGAACCTGTGGGTGCACCACCTTGCACCAGCAGGGATGCCCCGTCCCAGGCCCGTCCGCAGGTAGAGTGGATGTCCATGTCATCTGACTCCCCTCCACCTGCGGACGAGGGGACCCCAGGCCGTGTGGAGAAGGTCCTGATTGGGGTCGCGATGCGCACGGCTGTGATTCGTGATGCCGTGCGTGCTTTCCAGGAGGAGCACGCACGTCATCACGAAGAGCACCGTGCTGACGTGGCCCAATTGGGATCGGCCCTGTTCGGGGGTTTCCTGCATGTGTCGGCCAATCTGGCGGCCCTCTCCTCCTCTGTGGAGACTATACGCCAGTCGTTCTCCTTGCCGTCTTCCGGCCCAGATGCCACCAGGGCCCCCTGTGGACCTGCCCTGACCAATGCAGCCAGCTCGGTGGGGATCCCATCCCTGCCACAGTCGGGAGTCAGAGGTCCAGCAGGGGTGGACAACACAGCAACTGGACCCCAGCAGATGGAGGATGTGACGGCATCATCGGGCAGGGCACGTGCACGACAGCGTCGGTGGTTTCCATCATCCTGGATGCCGTTGTGCTGGCAGAGGCAGTGGCGTCGGAGGCAGCAGCAGGCTCGACATGGGAGGCATCATGGCTCGGGGCCATCAAGATCAGAGGGGCAGGCATCGGCCGGAGGGCAGGAGAACCCTGGGATGGTAGTGTCTTCCGTGTGGGAGCAGTTAGTCCAGCGGATAGGTGCGGAGCGGCAGCGGGCAGAAGAGGAGCGGCTCACCATGGTCAGGGCGGAGTTCTCCATGCGTCTGGCGTTGAGGCGGGCTGAGTGCCTCGAGGAAGCTCGCAGGGAGTTTGAGGTGAACATGGGGTTATCCCTGCGAGACCTCGGGGCCAGGACAGAGTCCCACCTCCAGGACATCGACATGGAGTTCGATGATGCCCTGGCCGGCAACATCACAGAGTGAGCCGCAGGACTTGCCCGCTGCCATTGTATATAGTTAGTGGTAGGTTTCCTTTGAATTATTTATTTTTTTATTTGGTTGCGATTGGACAATGCGCCACTTTTTTGTATATAGTTCAGTTTTTAGTTAGTTGACATAGTTAGGTTTCATTTGGTTGGGCTCATGGACCCGGGATTGTCTTGTATATAGTTCTTCTATGGATTTTTGGATTTTTTGGATTTTTTTCATGGACATTCAACTTCTTTTTGTTGTTTTGCTTTGTGGTTTTTCTTATTTCATTTCCATTCTAGTTGATTTTCAATACATTTTTATTTTCATCCTTCAATGTGTCGTATCATCTCATTACTTTCATGCATGTCATGTTGGGTGTTTTAACATTCACTTGCAGCCATTGTGTGTGACAGACATCTGTTCATTTGCATTATTTACATTGGGTGTGTAACATGTAATTGCCTTTGATATGTGGGTAGATGTGATAGGTGGTTGGGCCTTTTGGCAGGGGAGGATGGCCATTACGGACATGATTGGGGATTGTTGGGACCCAGGTGCAGGGGGGCATGGATGGGACATGGGTGGGGGCCTGCTGGCAGGTGCCCCACAGTGCTGGGGGGTGGGGGTGGTGGGGGACATGAGTTGGACATGGGTGGGGGCCTGCTGGCAGGTGCCCCACAGTGCTGGGGGGTGGGGGTGGTGGGGGACATGAGTTGGACATGGGTGGGGGCCTGCTGGCAGGTGCCCCACAGTGCTGGGGGTTGGGGGTGGTGGGGGACATGAGTTGGACATGGGTGGGGGCCTGCTGGCAGGTGCCCCACAGTGCTGGGGGGTGGGGGTGGTGGGGGACATGGGTGGGGGCCTGGTGGAGGCTGCCCCTGGTGACTGGGGGGGGGGGTGGGGGTGCTGGGAGACATGGGTGGGGGCCTGGTGGAGGCTGCCCCTGGTGACTGGGGGGGTGGGGTGCTGGGAGACATGGGTGGGGGCCTAGTGGAGGCTGCCCCTGGTGACTGGGGGGGGTGGGGGTGCTGGGAGACATGGGTGGGGGCCTGGTGGAGGCTGCCCCTGGTGACTAGGGGGGTGGGGGTGCTGGGAGACATTGGTGGGGGCCTGGTGGTGGGTGCCCCTGCACTGCTGGGGGGTGGGGGTGGTGGGGGACATGGGTGGGGGCCTGGTGGAGGCTGCCCCTGGTGACTGGGGAGGTGGGGGTGCTGGGAGACAAGGGTGGGGGCCTGCTGGCAGGTGCCCCGCAATGCTGGGGGTGGGGGTGCAAGGGGACATGAGTTGGTGATCATTGGTGCAAGGAGACATGTGCCTTTGCTGGGGGGCATGCCCATGTTGGGATGTAGGGTAGTCCCCTGTGGTGTGGGCTGCCTGCAGAGGCCGTGGAGGGTGTACAGGGAACACCTGGGAGGACCCACACTGGCAAATCACATGTAGGACTCCCCGGCACCCCTGAAATACACGTACCCTGCTGGAATCGCGTGCAAAACTTCGTGCGCACCCCTGTAATACCCGCACGCAGCCCAATCGCGTGTGAAACTTTGCACGCACCCCTAATACCTGCACGCAGCCCAATCGCGTGTGAAACTTTGCGCGCACCCCTAATACCCGCACGCAGCCCAATCGCGTGTGGAACTTCCCGCGCACCCCTGAAATACACGCGCCCAGGCCAATCGCGTGTGGAACTTCCCGCGCACCCCTGAAATACACGCGCCCAGGCCAATCGCGTGTGGAACTTCCCGCGCACCCCTGAAATACACACGCCCAGGACAATCGCGTGTGGAACTTCCCGCGCACCCCTGAAATACACGCGGCCAGGCCAATCGCGTGTGGAACTTCCCGCGCACCCCTGAAATACACGCGCCCAGGCCAATCGCGTGTGGAACTTCCCGCGCACCCCTGAAATACACACGCCCAGGACAATCGCGTGTGGAACTTCCCGCGCACCCCTGAAATACACGCGGCCAGGACAATCGCGTGTGGAACTTCCCGCGCACCCCTGAAATACACGCGCCCAGGACAATCTTGTGTGGAACTTCCCAGGCAACCCTGAAATACACGCGGCCAGGCCAATCGCGTGTGGAACTTCTCACGCACCCCTGAAATACACGTAGCCCGCTCCCCCAGGCCCGATCGCGTGAAAAAGTTCACGCGAACCCCTACCCCTGAAATACATGTAGCACGCTCCCCCAGGCCCGATCGCGTGAGGAAGTTCACGCGAACCCCTGAATTACACGTAGCCCGCTCCCCCAGGCCCGATCGCGTGAGAAAGTTCACGCGAACCCCTGAAATACACGTAGCCCGCTCCCCCAGGCCCGATCGCGTGAGGAAGTTCATGCGTACCCCTGAGATACACGTAGCCCGCTCCCCCAGGCCCGATCGCGTGAGAAAGTTCACGCGAACCCCTGAAATACACGTAGCCCGCTCCCCCAGGCCCGATCGCGTGAGAAAGTTCACGCGAACCCCTGAAATACACGTAGCCCGCTCCCCCAGGCCCGATCGCGTGAGAAAGTTCACGCGAACCCCTGAAATACACGTAGCCCGCTCCCCCAGGCCCGATCGCGTGAGAAACTTCACGTGAACGCCTGAAATACACGTAGCCCGCTTGCCGTGCTGGTACAGGGTTAGCGCAGCCCTTTGCGCTGGATTGGGGATTTTGATGGCTTTTCCCTGCGCGGAAGGCGTTCTTGGGGGCATAACTGGCGCTGCTGCAAGGTCGCTGCGCCACTGTGCGCCACGGCTGGTTTTGGTGGCTGGAATCCATGAATACGCTGTGCGCGGAAATGGCGCAGGGATTCGCACGCGCACACTGTGCGCCAGCCGCGTGCGCCACTTGTGCGCTTAATTCTATGAATTACCCCCTTAGTGTTAGGTTTCCTTTCTTTTTCTTTTTTCTTTAGAGTCCATGGACATAGCTCCACTTTTTGTAAAGTTTGTTTTTTGAGGGGTTTTTTCGTGCATTATTCAGACTTTTGGGACCATGGACCCTTCATCCTTTCATTGTATATAGTTGGGCTTCGTTTGATTTTTGGATTTTTTTGTTCACATGGAGTAATGTTTTTTCATGATTTACGTTTGGATAGGAAAACATTAGTTTGGATAAGGACCACTTTATGGATTTTCACGTTTTTGGATTTTCTTTTTGGATTTGGATTTGGATTTCATTTCTCTTTGCATTCATTTCATTTTCATTCTCAGGTTTGATTTTCATTTGGCGTATTTTGCTTTTGTTAATACATTTGTATGCAGTTCAATCTATGTGTTGTCTGATCTCATTTGTTTGGGGCATGTGGCAATCGTCATTTGCTCAGTCATGTGTCACTGCTGTGGGTCCATGTTGGGCATGTCTTTGGGTGCATGCATGTGTGCTTTTGTGAATAACATGCCATGAGGCCTGTACTGGGAGGTGGGGCCAATGGATGGGTGTGGAGCTGCACTGTGAAGGGGCTGTGTGGTGTGGCATTTGGGTGGGCATTTGCTGCATGATTGTATGTTGTGACAATGTGTTTGTTGGGGGTACATGAGTCGGGGCTGCTTGCAGGTTCCTGTCACTGGTGGAGGGACATGAGTCTGGGCCTGTCTGCAGGTTCCTGTCACTGGTGGGGGGACATGAGTCGGGGACTGCCTACAGGTTCCCGTCACTGGTAGGGGGACATGTGCCGGGGCCTGCCTGAAGGTTCCCGTCACTGGTAGGGGGACATGAGTCTGGGCCTGCCTGCAGGTTCCCATCACTGTTGGGGGGACAAGAGTCGGGGCCTGCTTGCAGGTTCCCGTCACTGGTGGGGTGGAGGGACATGAGTCGGGGCCTGCATGCGGGTATGGTGCCATGTGGGCTGCCTGCAGGCAAGTTCACGGGTGATGGGGGAGTCCCTTGTGGTTTGGGCTACATGCGGGCATGGTCCAGGTGATAGGGTCCCTTGTGGTGTGCGCTGCCTGCGGGCATGGTCAGGGGTGATGGGGGTCTCTTGTGGTGTGGGCTGCCTACAGGCATGGTCACGGGTGATGGGGGATCCCTTGCAGTGTAGGCTGCCTGCGGCCTTGGTCATGGGTGATGGGGGTCCCTTGTGATATGGGCTGCCTGCGGGCATGGTCACAGGTGATGGGGGTCCCTTGTGGTGTGGGCTGCCTGCGGGCATGGTCACAGGCGATGGGGGTCCCTTTTGGTGTGGGCTGCCTGCAGGGTGTGTTTGCGGGTGCTGCCAGCATGCAAGGCATTTTCCGCAGGGGGTGCGCGGGTAGATTTCCATGTGTTTTGGCTGGCGTGATCAGGGTACGCGTATTCAAGGGGGTGCACAAGGAGTTTTCACGTGATTTGGCTGGCACAAGCGGGGTGTGTGTAATCGCTCGGTTACTGTAGGCCCTTTTCACACGGTTTGGCTGGCGCGAGAGTGGTACGTGTATTCAAGGGGGTGTGCAAGGGGCTTTCACATGTTTTGGCTGGCGCGAGCCTGAAACAAAATTCTGCAGGGTTTTGCAAGGCCCTTTTCATGCGATTTGGCTGCCGTGAGCGGGGTATGCACTGTTTTTCATGTGGATACGGTGTAGGGGGGCTGTATGCTGGTCCAGGGTTAGCGCGGCCCTTTGCGCTGTATTGAGGATTTATATGGCTTTTTCTGGCACAAGGGGCGTTCTTGGGGGCGTTACTGGCGCTGCTGGATTTTCGATGTGCCACAGGTGCAAATGGCTCGGGAAATCCATGAATACATGGTGTGCCAAAATGCTGTTTTGTGCTGCGCCTGGAGCACACATGGCGCAAGCTTCCTCTCTGCGCCAGGAACGTGCGCTACATCTGCGCTGAATTCCTTGAACTGGCCCCTTTGTTAAAATAAACCTTTGTCCTGACTATCTGATAGGAACCGCACGTTCAATCATATATGCTCCTCAGTTTTCCGTAAATACTCACATTGAACTGTGAAATCTCTGCACTGTGATCAGGGAAAAACCTCTCTCCGACGGGGCTATCAGCACAGGGAGTGTTGCAGGTTCTGCGCTGCTTTCACGACCTATAAAGGTCAATTCACAGCCCCAGCTAAAGGCCTGGACAGCTCGGCTCTTCCCTCTGCTCTCTCTTCCATTTGTCCCCGGACAGCAAGAAACAGACTGACTCACCTTTGTCTGCCTCCTTCATTTATAGATCCTCCCTGTCAGTCAAAACTACCTTCTGCTCTTTTTATGATGTTTTCCATCACCCCACTAAGCTTCTAGAATTTTGACATCTCCCTTTCTCCACCCATCTTCTGTAAAACTTGTATCCACCTTTGCTTCCTGCCCATGACAATAGTCTTTCTGAATGGAAAAGACAGCCCATTAATTTTGCACTCACATTTACTTCCACTGAACATAAAACAGAATTTTCTGAGCTCTCTTGCCTTTCATTGTAAAAAGGAAACACTAATTAATTACTGGGATATTATTTAATAGGGAATAGTTAGTTGATTAATCTGGGTTAGTTTGTTCAATGCAAAACTACACAGATGGTGAATTCATTTATAATATGAAACATGTGTTATACATGTGCTCAGTGCATTTTAAATCTGCTGTCTTTGCATCCATTTTGCTGACACCATTTACAGTTTAATTCACTGCTCCCCATGAACTCAATGCATTATTTTTAATTTACTGCCTTCACTTGCACTAACAAATTCACTGTCTCTATGTGCATTTATCTATACTGATCCCACTGAAATTAATGTCATGGTTAAATAATTTTCTGTTTCAATCTGCAGCTACGTTTACTGATTCCCCTGAAAGCAATGTAATGGCAGGTACTACTCCACATAGGAGTTTTGTAATCTCATGTATTATTCTACACCATCCTGCATATCCTTGGCTTTTATATGTATGAACACTGTGCTCTGTCAGCCCATACATTTAATGTACAGGAGGAGCTCTTCTGACTAGCCCCTCTCTTTATTACATTTCTTTATACTTTCTGGTTTACCATACTGTATACTCTGAAAACTGCCTTGGTTAATTTGTAAAACACTGCCCTTCCTTTGTAAGTCATTCCTTTATTTTGTGGCATGAATTAATTCCTTCCACGGCCCATCTGGCACTACTTATTTGCCTATGATTCACACACTGCATGCTGCATTGCCAATTTTACTTCACTCGTCAGTACTGCCCTTCCTACGGCATACCTTGGTATTCTCCCTTTGAACTGTCTTGGCTTCCTCAAGTTGTTTTTATTCTTCTCTATGTCAGAAGTCTGCAAAAAATGTGTGGTAGTTGCTGCATTCTTTTCTCATGACCTTGCCTTTTCCTCCACCTTTCTTTTCAAGCGCCTCCATGTCTACTTCAAAACAGTCTCTGCCATAAACTTTGGTGAAATATAATTACTGGTCCCACTCTCACTCTTTCGCACTGCAAGAATCCCAGTGTTCCTAAAAAATAAACACGCAAATCTCTGTCCTTGGTATTTCATCAAAAAGGACGAACTATCCTTATATTTTGTGTCATCTAGAATTCTAAATAAAAAACCAAAAAGCATGTGTGTGTGTGTGTGTCTGTGTGTGTGTGTATACATGCGTGCAAGAGTGTGTGTGTGTTTTTAATGCATTATATATAGTTCATTGATTGCTTATACTTTCATGAAATCACACTACCCGTATGCATGCATCTGTATATGCATGCCCTTCCATGTGCATGAATTGTTCATGCCTTCCCCTGTCAGTGCACCTTGCGAGCACTTCCTTCATGGCTCACTGCTTCTTTAAACTAAATACACATTTTTCAATTTTTTTTACATGCATTCCCAAGTTTTGTTTTTCAAAAAAGTTTTTTTTTTCATGTATCCTTGTCATCCCGCATAGATATTCACTGTGCTTAGTTCAATAACATCCACCAATATATTAGCTTGCTTTTTACTGCAATTTGAACCCAAAATTACATTTTTAAATCTCGACAACACCTTTTTTTACCCTGTGTGATTCTAGACACATTATTTCCAATTGTGTATCCAAATGTCTCCATATTTTACAGACATTATGTACAGCAAGGGAAACATTGTTTCTCTGATTGGCACCTCTCCAATGTGCTTCCAAACCTTTGGTGCAAATTTTAAACTTGCAATTATAGCACCAAATGCTTCTTCATTAAATCGCAATACCTGTCACATGCCGTCTTTCTATTCCCAACTATTAGTATTGTCACCAATATGGTCACCCAAAGCAGTCCTCCTGTGTTTCCATTTTGCAATTTGTCTTTTTCATTTCATAGAGCCCTGAAGGCTATTTTATCAAAAAGAATATTCCTTCTTCTCTTTTGCTTATTTGCACAATTGACCTGTGCATGTTTCAATAGCACATGTTCATTCTAAATGCCCCATTCCCTTCTCAATAAGGGACGGCTATTTGCCACACATAAAATCAACAACTTAGTGGCACTCCTCAGTGTTTGCTCAGACATAAAGCATCATCACCGCTCCAATAATATGACCAAGCAGCTTTCTTACAATTGGGCATGACCTATGCAATCACCTAAAGCAACAATTGTTCAAAATACATGTCATTGAGGTGTTATATTTCTTCACAATCATCTCACCTTGAAGCTTGCGCTTTCATCAACATCTGTTTTTATAACCGAGTTCCAATACTATGGATAATGAGCTATTTTTCCAACATAGATGCACATTTAAATAGGTTTGTAACCCACCAACAGCTGTGTTAAAAAAACATTTACTAACCACATACCTATGTTCTTCCTGCGCAAACATCCTAAGTTTACATTAAACTCAAAGAACTATCCATTGAATCCTAAATCACCCTCTGGAATTTACCATCTTCTCTCTCAGCCTTTGAACGGGGCATCGTAGCTGTATCCAGCAGTGAGTCAATCATTATTTACTGCATGCATTCTGCCCTAGCTTTGTCCCAATATAGGCAGATCACCTTAAAAAGGATCTTATTTTCTGCAATGTATTACTTTTAAGACATGTACTTCATTTTATTAGCTTCACTCTTCTAAGCAAGACAAGAAAGTGAACGCAGATTTGTGTTTCATCTTGATTTACAACTCCCTAAATGCTATTTCTTTAGAAATGCATAGCTAGCTTTTTCAAAGCCAAACTAACATTTTTCATTTCTGTCACATTTTTATCTCTCTTCATTCCTGTGAAAGGAAGTGTGGATTTTTGCCGTTTAAAGTATTTTGAGCAGCCAGGAATGTCTACTGTACATGAATATACAAATTAACCCTGTATCTACCATGGCACAACTGCTGCAGGGGTTACACAATGACCATGTTTTCTGGCTATTTTCTCATTATTTGGCCTAGTGTTTCCTTTAATCACAATTTAAATCACGTACTTAAGGGCATTCTCATCACTAGCTTGCTCTTACCTATTTTTTCTTCATTTATTCCTCACTTTATTTTTGGGATTTGTGCCAATTTTTTTCTTAAATAAATAATGTATTTTCTTAACCTGTTTCAATTATTACATCTCAATTTTGCTCCCCTAGACATAAAAATACATACAATACACATACGGACAAACTGGCCAGCCCCAACATATATCTCTGCCAACGCTCATCGTGACTACTCTTTGCCCCTAAATGATTCCTAATGGGGAGTGTGAATTGTCTACTCTCACAAATCTATTAGTGCGCATCCTAGTTCACCCCCTTGGGTTTTAAGACAACTCTTTCTAGACGTCCTTGATGTAGGATCTCTGGGCTTCAATAACTGTAACGCTCCTCGTCTCACAGTCTCACATTATTAATTAATGAATTAAACACTAAGGGCCTCATTACGACCCTTGCGGAAATGGAAAAATGATGGCGGAAATGCAATACCGCCATCGAACACCGCTCGTTGCGATCATGACCCGTCACCGTAAAGTACGATGCCATTAGCGACACCGCAGTGAACGGCAACGCTAACTGCACCAAGTACGCGCACGCGCGCCTTGCAAAACCGGAATCACCGCCATGGCGCAACGGTACGCGAATTCTGACCCTAGCGGACATGTACTGAACGCCATCAAGCACGTCGTAAAGTACCATTCCGCCATGGCGAGAAATACGGCAACGCGAACCAACCGTAAATGGCCCACTGAGTGCCTGTACTCCACTCCCTGGCCTCATTGCACAACTCCTGGCAGGCGCAATGTACTCACACTATGCAACCAGTGAAATCCACAATTCACCCATGCATGCCAACGTAGAAAAGCATGCAGGGGCTCAAAGCGCCCCGTGAGTGGGCATCCATGTACGGCATGTCACCATAGCCGTACTGACGCAGCACAGGCATGTGAAGGTACAATACATCAAAATGAAAATCAAGAACACATGACACAAAACAACAGTAGTCCCCCATCGCTTGCCACCAGCGCAAGGCAACATCCAAAACAGCATCCTGAGGGGGATTGCACCAGCCCTGTACTCATGCCAGTAAACAAACCAACCATCAGCAGAAGCATGTACCACACAAGTCGGCAGAGTGACTGAGCAGCCAGGCTCATCCCAAGAGGGGCCGATGGGAGCTGCAGGGCACAGATGGCATCAATACAGAAGCTATTCCAATGGACATGACCCCAGTCCCCCTCCAACAAACGCACGCAAACACAGTCACCTGTGACCAGCCACATTCTGAACAACCCATCATTCCACCAATCGACCTGGCTGACAGGCACCAGTCGGCCAAAAGCCAATCCCCCGCCCCTGAACAGCACATCATGTAAACAGTCACAATGGCAGCCCCTATCCGTGACCATACTGTGCTACGTAGGCAAACGCGGCCAGTACTGTACCACACAACTCAACTCAGAAGGCGGAACACAATGCAGATCATCACGCAATACATACCGCCACAAAGCGAAAATCGCCACATCACCTGCAAAGAACAACGCAACACGACAAATATCGGAATACAATTTAAATGCACATCCAAATGACAAAGGCCCCACAGCAATTTGCAAAATACCACCAAAACAACCATCATCACCGAGGGCTGCATCTGCAATAATTGACCGGCTTCCACTTGTGTGACGCCCTGTACCATCATGGCACACAGGGCCTACATCAACGTTCCAAAAGGCACCATGGAAGCGGCAAGAACCGCAGGTCCGTCCCATGAGGCAGGCACTAGTCGAGCTGAAAGGCCGAAATGTTGCACCTAGCCACCAGTACAGCGTAAGGGCATGTGGCCCATTGGCGATCGTCCCATATGATCGAAATGGTGCTCCACTGATTCACCCGAAGCTGCAGGAGTCGAGAGTAAAAACCATCTGGAGGAGTGGCGTAGAGATGGCATCTGCAATAGGGCAGGAGATACCTGTCACCCAAAAGAAACACAAATCAACCGATTGCATTACGGGACTCATGATGCATTACAATCTTCATTCAACACACCAAATCCACACCCATATGCATGCTAGCCCACTCCAAAGGAATATACACACCCCTAAATCAGTATCGAATCATAACGAAACCAATCGAGCTAAATACACCATTGTCAACGTCGGTTACTGTGCATGCGTCCGTCAAGATAGAACCCATGACATGGGATTAGTAACGTGCCTAGACACAAGTGTATGAAGGCGCGTCGAGACAGGGAGGATCCGACAAGGGCAGATAGACGTATGTCCCACTATGGCAGCCTTGCATCACATAACGCAGGGGAAGGGGAGTGAATCAAAAAACCCATGTACATGGCAGACCCTAAACGGAATCATCAGTCCATGCATCCACACATCATTCCCTCATCCCGCAATGAAAACGCATGAATATTCACTCACATAATATGTGAAACTTCCATCGCGTCTGTGCGTAATGCAGTCCGCAAAAACCACTGTGCCCCTGGCCGGATCTGTAGTGTTGTGAAGCAAGATGGATTTGGGAACGTCCTGCCTTATCGTCCACTACGCTGTTGCGCATCCCATTCAATTCATATCATTCATTGCCTGCTCGTTATGGGCCATGTCCCAAGGACATTCTACAATAGAACGTTACATTTCCAGCCAGACCTGTGGGCGTATCCTCGCCGCTACTTCAAAACCCAAAATGCTGGCCTTCGAATTCCTCACTTGCAACATTACGTCGAAAAGGCTTCTGTGAACGCTTGCATTCACAATTACATCAATGTAGTGCGGCTGTGTGTCATGATGCTAACTGGCTGCAATCACAAATGGCACGCCACGCCCGTCGGTGAAGTACGTTACTGTGCTGCATGAGGGTCGGCCATCGATCGAGCCCTACATACCACTGACTCTTCACAGGTATGGAAGCGGCTGCAATCATAGCATGTGTAACAATGGGAGCATAGCATGAAAATCAGTCAAAGTACATCACACTGCCATCGGGATTTGATACATGATTCAAATCCCAAGATGCCATGCGGCCAAATGCAGCCTTACGTGCGGGACGTGCTCGGCCAGAAGGGATTGCATCTGCCACAGATTCATTCAATCAGCACAGGTGGAGGCCATACAGGCCGACAGCACATATATTGCAGACCCAAACCCCTCCCACAACCACTCCCACTCCAAAATGCTACCGGCAGGACTAGCGATGTTGGGCCTGGGGTACCAGATAGCACTGCAAGTGCTACAACTACAAGAAGACGACGAACAACAACAGGTACAACAACCGGGCGCACAGGGGAGACGGAGGAGAAGGAGGAGGAGGAGGGCAAGGCAGGGTCAGCAAGGCCCACAAGCACTGCCACTACCACCACGCAGGCGGCCCGCAATCCCACGCCTCCGAGCCGATCCGTTCAACCTCACTGCTGAGCAGATCCACACCCTCTACCGTTTGGACCGGGACACCATAATCGCCATTGTGGACATGACACATGCTGACCTCGTGAGCATGATAGATAGCCCAACCGCCATCCCACCCCTACTGAAGGTGGTGTCTGCACTCCACTTCCTGGCCACAGGCACCTACCAGCACACAGTGGGACAGTTGCATGGCATTTCACAGCCACTGTTCTCACGGACACTCTTCCAAGTGCACGATGCCCTCCTGAAGCACGCCGACGACCACATCACACTACCACGCACGTACCAGGAGATTACCAACGCTAAAGTGGGATTCCATGCACTTGGCGGCATCCCGGGTTGCATTGGTGCCATCGACTGCACCCATGTTGAATTGGTTGTCCCACATGCCATGGAGGTCCAGTACCGCAACCGGAAACAATTTCATTCAATCAATGTGCAAATGGTGTGTGACTCCAACAAGATCTTTACGCATTGTTGTGCCAGATTTCCAGGATCTACCCATGATTCTATGGTCCTGAGGAACACAAGAATACCACGCTACATGGAGCGACACGCAGGGCACAGATCCTGGCTACTCGGTGAGTCTCATTCCATGCATGACATCGTGGCCCATTTGATGCGTCAATGACCTTGCAGGGGGGGGGGGGCTACTTAGCACTATCATTCCACTGACACCCTTTATTCGTCTCATACAGGTGATGCCGGGTATCCACTGAAGAGATGGCTCCTTACACCAATCCGGAACCCACAGAACGAGCATGAGGAGGACTACAACCATGCCCACTCACGTACCCGTGTGGTCATTGAACAGGCATTCGGCCTACTGAAGGCTCGTTTCCGCAGCCTCAGCAGGTCTGGCGGGGCACTCATGTACAGCCATGAGAAGGTTTCTAAGATGGTCATGGCATGTGTCATGCTGCACAACATGTGCATACGTAGGAATGTGCCCATGCCCCCTGACGCTGTACTGCATGCACCTGAAGATGATGATGGTGATGAGGGTGGGGATGTGGAGGCACCTCAAGGAGTCCATGAGGCACAGGATGTACGTGCAATCCGACAGAGCATCATAGATGCATGCTTCTAGCAACCACGCATGGTGCCTATTACACGGAAAGGGGACCTGTGGCACTGTGTGTGTGTAGTACAGGCACATTGTGGACTGTACGCCTATGAAGGCCTCGTACGCAAATATCAATGTCCACACATGTCATTGGATGATAATGAGGTGCTGTATTGTTAATGTGATTTGATTTATACACCCTATGGACCCGCCACCCAGTGAAGCCCAACACACCCCCTCCACCCTACTACCTCCCCCCCCAACACCAGTGTCCAAATATGCATGCTGTCCGTGGGTAGACGCTATTGCAAGCCCCCTCTACGGGTATCAGGGGCACCCCTGCCCGTGGAGCGCAGGTTCCTGCCAGATCTGCGTTGGGGGCTGCCCTGGACGGAACTTGCCACGGATGATGTCTCTGCCTGCTCGCGTCCATGCATGTCTCTGAGGGTTTGTGAGAGCTCCGAGAGCACACGGCGCACAGCAGCAAGTTCAGCACAAACGTCTTTGGACGTCGCATGCAGTTCCCCCCTCAGGCTCTCGGTGCTTTTCTCCATTTGTGCTCTCAGGCTCTCGGTGCTTCTCTCCATTTCTCCCCTGAGGCTCTCACTACTTTTCTCTATTTGTGCCCTGAGTGTCTCGGTGGATGTTTCCATGGCTGCCCTGGAACCCCCGCATTCATTTGCATGGTCCTTGAGTAGCGTGGACGCTTCCTGCTGTTGCTCGATCAGCAGGTCGAGGGACTGTTGCCTCTGCTGGGCCATGGACATTTGCGGTGGTGTGACAGGGGGGCTGCTCAACACATGTTGCCTTGGCACAGGACTTGTGGGGGTTGGCCAGTCGTCGTCTTCAGGGTGCCCCTGCGTGGTTTCGTCATGGTGTAGGGGATGGAACATGCAGGGGGATTGGGAAAGGTCATGGATGGTACCTACGTCGCCAGCACTGTTTTCCGTGTCGGAGCATGCTGGCATGACAGCTGTGTCACCTATGGTGCTGCTACCACCAGAGGCAGTGCCATCAGATACGTTCTTTGGGGGGACCTGTGGTGCTGGGGTTGTGGACTTGCTGGCTGCTGGGGTGCCTGTTGCAGTCCCCTCCAGTGTGCTGCCACTTGATTCCTGCTGCTGCCGTGTCTTGATCCTTGCACCTGAGGTGGAGGCTCTTGGGACGTTGGTCCTGGCCCTCTTTGCAGGCGTGCTGGTAGGGGTGTCCTGCAGCTCGTCGTTGGTATCGGACCCTGTGGTGGAGTAAAGAGGGGCGAGCGTTAGTTATGGGTCTGTCGGATTTGGAATGGCAACGTATCAAATGCATTGGGGTGGTACATGTGGCTGATTTGGGACTGGGCCTTGGAGGTGGTCTCATTTTCGTGTGGATTGAGGATGCATTCATTTGGCTGCCTGCAGTTAGGGGGTGCATGCTGCACATGTAGGGGTTGTTTATGGCTTCTTGATTGATTTGTTTGTTCATTCTGACTTTTAGAGGGCGCTGTCAGGGCAAAGTATGTATTGCACTATGGGGTCACATGGTACTGCACATGTTCGTGGTTTGTGGATTTCGCATTGTTTCTCTTGGCCAACCTACCTGATTCTCCGGATGTCGGCACTCCTTTCTCCATCCCTCCGACTCCCTCTATGCTCTCCATTCCTATGGTGGAGGCGCAGATTTCCTCCCAGGGGGTCAACTTGATGGGCGACTCTGAACCCCCCCCGGTAGCTGTGGCGATGTTCCTGTTCGCAGAAAGTATGCTGCGTACGCGGATCCGCAGGTCATCCCACCGCTTGCGACATTGCTGTGGCGTGCGGGGTGTTGTCCCCACCGCACTTACGCGCTGTGCCACCAGGGCCCATATGGCCTTCTTGTTGGCAAGGGCCGTCCTGGTCATTTGACTGGAGAAGACGACGGCGGAATTTTCCTGGAGGGTCTCGGTGAGCACGGTCAGTTCCTCTCGGGAGAAGTGTACCTGCCGCTTGCGGTCACACGCTTTCTTGGCTACCTTTCCCATATTTATTTTTTTAACTGGGGTTGCTAACGGGTTGGGATGTGTGTCAGGGTCGGATTTTTTATGGTTGTGTTGGGATTCGGATTTTATAGTTGTGCGGCGTGCTGTTTCCCGTTCCGGCCACATGCTTTTACTTCCGTTTCCGTATATTTACGGTGGCCGTAATTTGCGGTGCACGCTCGTTACGGTGACCGCTCATTACGGTGACCGCTAAGATGGGTGGCGGTATTGCACCTGGTGCAGCGTACGGCGGCGGTAAGGGCCGTTTTGGGGTCATTTCCGCCATCGCAGCCTTTCGGATTCCGCCATGGCGTAATGCTCGTGCCCGATGGGTCGTGATTGGCCGCACTTTGCTCCTTCGTGCAATGGCGGAAACGCTATTTACGCTGTTGCGGTCCGGTCAGTCACTTTCCGCCAGGGTCGTAATGAGGCCCTAAGACAACCCTCCTGTTATTTCCTAAACGACCACATTTCATTTTAGACCCTTAATTACATTTAAGTTACATTTGAATTACTTTTAAATGATCTCTAGATTATTTCTTAATTATTCCTGTATTACTTCTAATTTACTTGTAGATTACTCCTAATTTATTTCTAGAATACTTTATTTAAAGACCCCTGATTACTGTTCGATTACTTTTTAAAGACCCCTAAAAAACATGTTTTTATTCTCTCGCTATTTACCTCCTAGTCCCCCATATGCATACAAAAATACTCAGTGGCCACAGCGCCATGCTATCATCACATGTCTACAGCCACAGGAGACCCCCCGGCAAGGATGGGGGCGCACTGCGGATTCGTTTACTTACCCTGCCACCCTTGCCAGTTCTGCGAGCATTTGCCTCTGTCTAGAGGATTCTTGACTCTCAAAGGACAATCTTCAGAGTGCCTTTGTGCAGTCACAAAGTTAAGACAAGGGCCTATAACCATCGTTGATTGCATCTGTGGATCAAGCATGCAAAGACTGGAACCAGGAGACAGAGAGGAAGATGGGAAACTGGACTGATTTTCAGAACATCCGCTTTATTCAGACTTCAGAAATAACAGCACTGAATTCTCAAATTCACTGCCTTTTATACATTTTGCAGTTGGCACAGTATTTCATTTCATGATGCAGCACATTTTAATTGGGCCTGACAATTAAGGACAAGCCCTCATGTGCCTATGATTTGCTTGCTTAGCTGCCACTCACGAGGCCCCTTTGTCATAACTATGCATGCAAGCATAATAATTATTATTATTATGATTTTATTATTATTAATTTGTGTGAGATCCTCCTGACCTTTATTATAGTCCTTTGATGTCTACACAAAGAATATCCTTGGCAGCGTCTTTGAGGTACTTTTGGCAGGCAATAGCATGCTTCTTTGCCAAAGAAATCTAAATATGGGCATCAGCTGTGTGGACTGCCCCTGAACCCAATACACTCATTGCTAGTTTAACATCTGTTCTGTCTACCTTAGTACTTTCCCAGGCGTAACTAGCCTCCCTCAGCCCATCAATGCCAGACTTGCTGCCGAGAAGTCCTAAATATGGACACAGACCTGTCTGTCTTTAGCATACTTTCAATTAACTGCTATGAGAGATGTATTTCATTATTTCAACATGACTTTTTGAAATTCAACCATTTTGTAATTCCAGCAACCATTTTAGAATGTGCCTGAACTTGTCTCAACCAAAATGGCTGACCAATCTGTTTCTAATCAGAAGTCATTTTCTGTTCACCTTTCAGCCTACATTTTTTATATCTATTATAAAGGTATGCTACCTGAACTGTTCTCCACTGCGTGAGGCATTCTGACCCTAAAAACTGTATGTCACCCTTCAATGTGTTTTGTGGCCTACAAGGCACTACATTTCTGATTTGTGCAACACTAAAACTATCGATCAGCCTGACAAGCTATCTGCATTCAGTTTGAGGGGGGGAGGTGGGGTCTAGCACTTTAGCAACTTCCTTACAGTAATTCATAGCTTACCATTGTATAGCTCAGCAGTTGGTTACAAAGTCATGCAAGTTCTGCGACAGGTCAAAAACTCAACAAGGCAACCAGCAGGGAGTCATTTCCCCAAAATGCCAGGGGTAGCAGAAGTGACATGACAGGACTCTGCCCCCAAGTGACATCACATGAAATGATGTCACATTACCTTTCGCACCTTGACAAAACAGGACGTGGCATCACATATGATATATATTTCATACACAAATGGATCACCATATGTAGTGTTAATATCAGTGTATATATGCCCATATGACCACATTTCTGAGAATTTAAGAATTTGCACTTCCCTTGGCTTGTCTGCAGTTACGGTCATCTTGAGGTTCCGAAAAAGGCAATAAAAGCTGCTCCTGCTTGGTGTTGGTGTTCTCCGGCAATCCTGCTCCTAGTCCTGCGCCACAGGATGCAGAAACCTGGCATAGAAGAAAATGGCAACGTGTTGTCTGGGTTCACAATTACACTTAAGGTAATGCAACATTGTGGGATGTATTGACCCGCTCTGCTATACTATGCGGCCTTACTCTGCTATCTATGGTGCAAGAAACATTAAAATGGCGGAAAAAACCTTTCTGCATGTCAAAACCTCCAAAACCAAGTTTTTCAACACACAAAAAGATGGCTGCACAACCTGCCATCCATGGTGCATGTGTGGTGGACCAGAGTACACGCTGCAGAAAAAGTGCCAGTGGGCTCCATCACAAGAAACATAGAGTGCAGAGGGAAAATCAGCGCTTTGCAAGTGAAATTGGCCGTAAATGACATTTACTTTGCTGCTAAAACTCCAAAATGCCTGTACACAACACTTCCCAACACTCATAATCTTGCTTGGTGCTAAAATCCATTTAACCTAATGAAGCACCATGAATGTACAAAGTCCTGAAGGGTTACGAGCAAAACATTTTTCAGTAAAACTGGATTGCCTGTGAATGACAGTTCCTGTCAAATGGGATCTCCTGACTAGACTTTAAACTAAACTAAACTAAAAGCCTGCCGGATTAGCAAATATAAAAGGATTGTTGCTGAAAGAAACACAGATTTCAATTGTTTTGATCCCACAGGTTTAAATCTAAGAAAGTAATTTATCTATGTCATTTGATGCAACAAGTTTGTTTTCTGCTGGATCTTAAGTCAAGAAATTAAGAATAAATTAGCCTGGCTAGGCTGCAAGAAGTGGAAAAACAGGTTTCCCGCAAGGGGAAGGCATTCCTCTCAGCAGATACTCACTGATATATGATAATTGTAGGGTAGGACAGACTTGTGTCTGCAGCCAGAGACTGAACAATGGCAGATTCTCCAGGGCAGGAAATGGACGTGTGAAGAGGTCATAAACTTGGCTTGCAGAAGGTTCCCAAAGGTGGGGGCTTCTCCTTGAGCTCCAGGGAGAGACAAAAGGTGGACCATTTGCTGCTAAAAACATGTAATGAACAATGTTTTAGAGACTCATAACTTGTTATCAGAAATGGAGAAAAATATCAAAAGATCTGTTAGTCTAATTTTTGGCACTACATTTCAAAATGTGGTGGAACTGCGTAGCATATTCTGAACAGGAATGGCGATATATGTTATTTTATGGGAAATCTATTTATGCTAGAATGGTTAAACTTTAGACACACATCCCTATGGTAAACACACATATTTGTGGAAATTTGGAGAAAGTTTGAAAAATGTTTTCATGGAGAAATGGACAAAGTGCTGCAGAAAGGCGAAACAAGATCTCACAGCTGTGGGATTTTGATGAACAGATACTACATAAAATATGGAATCCTTGTGTCTGATTTTTGTAGAGGTTAAAAATGTATAAATATGTATGTAGGACAAAATTCGATGTTGATACTAGTGGCCAGGGGAGGTTTCTAAGGATTGTAAAAACCAAACCATAAACTTGACATCACCTGTGTTTGAGCCAATCACTCAGATGCAAGGTGGAGATGAGGCTCTGATCCAATCCCAGTCCACAGGGGCGAGTTAAGTTAAGCCGGCCCATACACCCATTTTTGTGATGTCATTTGAAAGGATAAATAGAAACAGCTGACAGCACATAGAGACTCACTCTTCTGATTTCGGCAAAGCACTCTAATCCAGCATTCAACATCCAGCATTTAACATCCTTCCAGATGCCAAGGAGCAGGCCAAGCAGTAGCTGAACCATTTTCAGCAAGGCCTCAATCCTCAAACTTGTCCTCACAACCCAGTGTAGCGCTGTGGTCTGGGAAAGCATCCTGAAACTAGCATCCTGAAACTATCTGGCTTGCTGCCATAAATGCTTGCCTGATGAACTCATCATCCCACTGATTTGAAATACCCTGAAACAAGAAGGGCAGATCCTGTGCAGTTCCGGTGACCGGCCTAGCTGATCCGCACCTGAGGTGCTGTCTTTCCTTGATAGATCCAATCCATTAACCAAAACTGTGACTGTCAAAAATCTTAAATCCCAGTGGATTGTAAGTATTAATAGGACTCCAGAGAACTATGTATACCTTGCATTATCTTATTCCATTCTGATCTCTGAACTATTCCCTACTTTCCCAGTCAGTAACTGTGTCAAAATCTTTAGTGCTATCTTATTCTGTCTTGTTGCTAAAGTGGAAATTATTATAGCGATCTTTATTTGTGTAACTCTGATCCATAAATCCCACTTTGAGTGTTTGGACTGGTGCCACGAGGGAAGGTGATGGGGATCTGTTACTGAAGTCATGATTCAGTCTCAGAGCTCACTTTGTCCTGACTTGGTTGCCTAGCCTGAACGCTCTAGCCTTGAAGGAAGCATAAGCCATATTTTCTGCTTCTAAACTGAAGTCTGTGTCCAAATGTGTGCTTTATTTTCGAAAAACACCTCTCACTAAAACCTCTATAACTCCCTCAGTTTTGAATTACCTTTAAATTATTTCCCACTTGGCCTTTGAGATCCCCTTTTGATTAAATCATTGCTTGTGTTTGCTTGCATCTGTTCAAAGCGGCTCCCGTAGCAATTTATAATAATTTAAGCATTTTGAACATATTTGTGTTTTTGCTCAGCCAATTTTAAAGCCAACCTGACAGTTGAAAAGTCAAATCCGTTTTAATCTTGTGTTTAAGGGGGGAAGGTGGGAGTGATATTCTGTTTGGTGTGCATTATTTCTGAATACCTGCTGTCTCCTCACATCTATTTAAATTGCCTATTGGTGGGTTGAGGGGTGTTGCAAGGGGAACTCCTAACCATAGTGCTATCTGTTCCAAACCAACTCAGAAGTATTATTTTCTTTGCTGCATTCTTTTTGTGTTCTTACTTCATTCCTAGCACATTAAATATAGTATTCATTGTTCCTGTCACCCCATTGGTGATTGTTGTTACCTATTAAAAATATATTGTGATTTTAAATTCTAAATAAATAAACAAATAATTACCTTCACAACTAGCCTGATTCCTGGTTCAGTGTAACCTGGGGGTATTTTGTGGAGGGTGTGATATGAGTGGTATATCATTCAGAATATTGAACTTGTACATAAAAAGAAATAAGGGTTTCATTTGCGCAGTACATACTGCGCGAGACTTGGGTGTGTGCCTGATTGAAATCACTTACAGCTTGCGGGCTCGGGTCCGGGATCCTGAATTTGACCTACCACTCGTGACATTCTAACACAGCATACTAGCCGGCCGGGTACATACACCTGGTTGGGTTGGCATACTGTGCTACACTGTACAAGCACCCCTCAAAAGAAACATTCAAAAGATGTGGGCCAGTTTTCAAAGGTAAGTCAGAAGGACATTAATATTTCTGGAATGGCAACCCCAGTGGAAATTAATATTGCCAAGGAACACTTTCTGCACAAACTGTTTGTCAGGGGTAAGTGGCCAGAACAGGATGAACAGGTATGGTTGCAGGAAATAAAACAAGTCACTGCAATCGACCTTGATACCTGGTAGGACAACTGTCCATTACATAAAGCACTTAGCGAGCTGTACACGGCCCCAAAAATAAAAGAGGAGCAGTGTAAAATTGCTAAAATAGCTGCCTACCTATACCTCCACATAGGAATCATACAGGAAAAACATGCAGACAATATAGATTTGACAAAGAGGCAAGGGGAAGCACTGTGGAAAATCCAGACCAATCTGGACTCTGCAGATAAAAGGCTCCAAGATAGCCAAGAATCTGAAACA
Organism: Ambystoma mexicanum; assembly: GCF_040938575.1. NCBI lineage: Eukaryota > Metazoa > Chordata > Amphibia > Caudata > Ambystomatidae > Ambystoma > Ambystoma mexicanum. Next base: position 287,283,661 of record NC_090930.1, on the reverse strand, counting down.
GAGGCTAGGCAGTATATTGCCAAACTAAAAGAAGATCTGGCTATCCCACTGCAAAAGAACGCAGAGCAAGATACCCATGTACAGACACTGCAAAAAGAGTGTCCGGAAAGGTTTGACTCTTTACAACAGAGTCAACAAAAGCTGCAGCAGCAATTAACTTTTAACAGAGTCTGCGCAGAACAGTTAGTTGTCCTACAAGACTGCATAGACAAATTAAAAGAGGAAAACAATAAATTAATTATTAAACACATCCACTCTCAAGAGGAATTTGATGAGGAGCGCCAGAAGTCTAGTGCATTTAAAAAACAGAGGGATGACCTGGCTGAGCAGAGGGGCACTCTAACTCAGGAAAGGGACGCCTCAGGCCAGGAAGTCAGCCAATTAAAAACTAAGTTGGAGGACTAAAGTCAGGAGTTTAGTGAAATCAAAAGTGATTATGAAAAGCTACTAGAGCACACGAGAAGGGTGGAGGATGCTCTGGCCAAAAACAATCAGACAAATAAGGACCAAACTCAGGAGGTAAGTCTCCTGCAGCAAAAATTGGCCCAGTATTTCCAATCTAGGCAGGAGGCACAGAGAGACAATGAGGCTCTCTGTGGACAGAATGAAAGGCTCCACAAGCAGATAGCTGTGCAGGAACAAATCATAGAGACCAATAAGGCCTTAATAGAGGAGCAAAAGGGTCAGATTTTGGCATGTCATCAGGGAATGGGGGCTGAAAGAGATGAGGTAAGATGGGAAAGAGAAACCCCTGAGCATAATCTCAGGACCCCTGTCATCAGGGACTTTAATCCCTTCAGTTCCATGGACTCTGCCACCCTCATGTCCACTGGCTCATATGAGCCAAGGGCCACGGGGATGGTAGACCTCAGCACAATGGGAAATATGGGACCGACAGATCAGCACCTCCCAGAAATGGATGGGTGGGCATCACTGTACCGATTCCCAAGTGAGGGCTAGCCTCTCTGATCCAGTGAGGGGAGAATCAGAGAATTGGGTCCTCAAAAATATCACCTACCAAGCCATCAATATGTCCAATTTGGTGAGGAACTTCATGAAACTAGACCCACCAAGAGCACCTTGAAAACCTCTTCCCAGCTAGGGCAGTGCGGGGTAAGGGGGCTACTCAGCCAATCCTGGGAGCAAGGGAGACTCAGAAGACTCTTCTGAGTGCCACAGGTCTCAAGAGACTAGGCCCCCACGTTCTGCAAGCCATCCCCAAGCTCGCAGAATCAGGGAGAGCCTAGAGGGTCAGATAGCCACCTCCAGTAGCAGTGCCTCTGAGTCAGAGGATGAGTGGACAAGGGTGACCAAAACTAAAAAGGCCAACAAAATAAAGAGGGCCCTATTGAAAGATCCCCTGAAACAAATCAAGGCCATGTTCAGAAAACTCCCAAAAGATCCAGCCATTTCCACATTTAAATTGATAGACAAATGGGAAATGGACCTGGAAGCACCCAATTCCAAACATCTCCTGCCTAGCAGGTGTATGCTCAAAATTTCTATAAGCAACAAGAGCATAGTCAATAACTGTTGGGTCGTGCGAAATGTCCCTGCAGCATTTTATTTAGGCAGTGACATTCTCAATCGCTTTACCATTAGTTTGGACATAATAAACTTCAAAGCCTGGTACCGATTAGCGGGTAATCCATTGGACTTTAATGACCCAGAGAAAGCATTTCGGTCAGCTCAATTGCTGCCATATGCAAATTCAGATTGGAGAGGAAGTTACCATCCCAGAACGGACCCGACAATTCACACTTAAAGTAAAAATTAAAAGAGGACAGAAACTGAAAAATCCTGATGCATATGTTCACCTCAATGCCCATTTCCAACAAAAAGGGTTGGGGTTAAGCCCAACACCACTAGTCAATACAGAACACGACACCATTCCAATAGTGGTGGATAACAGCGACCTTAGGAGCATCACTCTGGGTGATTTAGGTAATGAACTAGTAGGACCAATCCCCAATGACTGTTTTGACAGTGATAGCGACAATGACACAACATCAGACAGGATCTTCACCCGGCATGGGGGGAATTTCCTGGTGTACTCTTCCTGCCCTTATGGTAAGCAAGAGGTGTTAGGGAGAATTCTCTTCTAAGGCTAATTTCCCTTACCTATAGAGTCCCCCATCAGCTTCGCTGGATTTGAAGGGTTTATTTGTTTCTCTTCCTAAGAGTGAGACCCTTTTTTCCCCACTCTTAGACAGATTGCTAGTGTATGTTTTAGGCTATCTTCTGTGCTTATGGTCTATGGGGTTTTTCTCACCCTCATAGGAATCGTCTTTTTAACATGTGTGGTACACAGCACCCTGCGCGCCGTACCACAGGGGTGTCGTAGTGACCCCCAAACATAGACTCCATATCCTGGGACTGACTATTGTCTCCCAGGGCATGTAAAGTCCCCATTGACTTTACTAGTCAATAATTATGAACTAAATCAGTACAACCCATCTTAAAATGGAAGTACTGAAAAGGGTTAATAGTTTTTCCCTAGGGTTCATCTTCGAGTGGGGTACCGTATAGTCCCTCTCTCAAATGTTTCTGGCTGGTGGCAGTGGTTACTACCATAAATATTCGACCGCAAATATTTTCCTATGGGATTTTCCCATTGTTCGAGGCTACCACTTTTTCTGACAGCCTCTAACGAACCGCCAGTTTATTTTAATATTAACTTTAATACAGTGGGTTTTTTTTTGCCAGAACTTTAATAATATTTCTTTTTCATGTCTTTCTCTGAAATCCTAACCCAGGTCGGGGATTCTTTGTTCGTCCTTTTGGTCGGCTTCTGCACAGAAGCCCTCCTCTCAGCGCCACTGAGTCGGGGGTAGACAGGATGTGTGGGAGGGGTAATAGGCACCCTGGACAGGGTTGCCTACGCAACCCAAGTCACACTCTGCCCTGATAGGCTGGGGGGTTCTCCCGCCAGGAGAACCTCCCCACTGTGTGAGTGACAGCTAGACTGTATGAATGGGGGTCTTGCTGCATAAAAGCAGGGTCCTGGGGACTGGAGGACAAGACGTCGCCACTGGAACTGGAAACCCGAAGAGCAGAAAAGCTGAAGACACCTGCAACGACTGAACCACCGGTGAAGCCCTGCTGCAGATCCTTGCCACTTTTCTCCAACGACTTCAGTAGATATTCGTCTGCAAGAGTCTTCTTCCCTTGAGCTTGTGGGGTCAACCAGTTCACCAATTGCCTTCCAGGACCTGCCCTGGTCGAATCGCCAGTGCCCTGCACTCGGAGACCGGATAGCCAGGCACCCGTCCACCACCACCGCGATTTAAAGGAGCGTAACTTTTATTTGTGTCGGCAGCACTGTGGCTGGTTTCACCCCTGTGCAGTGCAGTAACTCGAATCTTCCTCCACGACGAGAGTCTCTCTTCCTCTGCTGGATCTCCCGAACTGCAGGAACTGCCAGGAACTACCACCACCGCAGGAGCCTCATCTACATTTAAGGTACATTGTTCCGCCAGTCCTCCCGCTTCGTTGGGTATCGCTAAAGGTGTTTTAAGTCCTTTACTTACCTACTGGGTTGGCCGCCTCTATCATCTAACATTGTCTTTCACCTTCTGCAACTGCCTTTTCAAATCGTTAAACAAAGACTTTACTGCAGCTACTAGAACAGTTTGATCCTGGGCACATTGCCTTGTACCACTGACTCTGGCACAGGCCTATTGACTCTGGATAAATCTGTTACAACTACCTTATCTAGATTGCTTCTCACCTAGAAATGTGTTGGTGCACTTAACTCTTATAACCACCTTTCTCTTCCCTCTTTTTAAACTTGTGAAGTGCCATTTTGCTCGGTTTTCACCTCAGTATTGCTTATACTATAGTACTGCCTTGCCTAAACTGTTCACATTCTGCTTGGGAAGTATTGCTGGTGTGTTCTAGAATCTAACCCTGTATAACTTGTCCTTTCCCTCCCTTTTGAAAAATGGATAGAGTGCCATTTCTGCTTGGTTTTCACTTGTGCCGTTTTGCTCAGTTTTCACTCTTGCTCAAACTTGTCTACAATTTAAATAGGGAGTTGTGTATACTTTTCTTGACTGATTTAACTTGCTTTAATAGTAGTGATTTGTGTGTGAACATCAGAGTGTGTAATATATATATATATATATTCTTTTTGATACAAAGCTTTGGTCAGTGTTTCCTTGTTCGATAGTGCTGTAGCCTAAATGTGTAAACCCTGAATACTGCTCATCTCCCTCTTGAGATAAGTCTGACTGCTTAGCCACAGCTACCAACTAAATATTTGTGGTACAGACTGATACCATAGGGGATTTTCTTGCATATGCATGTAGTCTTAATCTTCTGTAGTGCTCCCCAAGGGAACTGCACAGGATTCTGCCTAACAAGAGGTGACCTGTGACTTCCGAAGGGATGAGGTGATTTTTCAAGTCCACCAGAACTGCCTTCCCCACATGAAGCCATTAGTCCAAGTCAGTACTGTAACCAGGGACTTCTCCACCCAGCGGGCTTCAGGCAGATGGTTGAAGAGAGAGTCAACCTAGCTGATGCCTGTGAGACTCTGGAGCAGAAGCAAAATTGAAACAAGCTTTCTTAGATTTTCAAGATCTCTTTGCGGTGGACTCATATGACTATGGTCGCACCGAAATCCATACCACAGCAATTCCCACGGACCCTGGCATTACTCCAGTGTTTGTGAAGCAATATCGCGTGCCTCTCACTTCAATGGAGTCCCTTACAGAAATAATTAAGAACCTTGAGTCCCGTGGGATAATTTGTCCAGTTCACAGCACCTTCAATGATCCGGTGCTGGGGATTATGAAACCAAATGGCCAGTGGGGACTCTGTGCTGACCTAAGGGAGCTCAACAAATGGGTCCACACTTCCTGATGGCCTCTTCCCTACATTGACCAAGGGCTGGCCTAGATCCAGGGGACAAAGGTATACACTGCCATTGACCTGACCAATGGGTACTGGACTGTACCTGTCAGTAGGGAGGACCAATAAAAGCTGGCCTTTACCTTCGGGGGCAGCAGTACACTTGGACCCAGACTCCCTTTGGATAAATCAACTCTGCCAATGCATGTAATATCTTTCTGCATAAGGCCATGCCTGACTTGGGTGAAAGGGGTAACCTGGCCTATGTAGATGATGTTGTAATCAAAAGCACAGCTGTGGAGGAACACATAGCAGAGATCTGTTATGTCCTGACACAGTTGAGGGCTGCCGGAGCAAAACTCTCTTTCCAAAAGGTACAGTGGTGCAGAACCTGTGTGAACCTCTTGGGGCATGAGATAACTCCTGAGGGTCTCTGTCCCCAGGAAAAGAAAGCAGAATCACTCCATAAACTAAAAGACCCCACAACTCTGCGGGAGCTAAGGAGCCTCCTTGGACTGACTAATTATAGCAGAAAGTTCATTGAGGATTACGCAGAGATCACAAGAACCCTAATCCATCTTTTGAAGGGGGGGGTCAAGTGGGAGTGGAGTCCATAACAAGCCGAGGCAGTAAGACAACTCAAAAGAAGCCTCTCACAAGTGTATTGCCTAGTTTACCCTGTCAAAAACAAGGAGTTCTTCTTGGAGACAGGGTTCTCAAAATACATGCTTGACTGCAGTATTATACCAAAAGAATGACAAGGTCAATAAAGTAATCTCCTATGCGAATAAGACTTTATCCTCTGTGGAGGAAAAATTAACCGATTGTGAGAAGGCACTCCTGGCAACAGTGTGGGCATTGAAGAATTACCGCCCGTTTATCCAGGGGGAACGCATCATAGTGGCGACTCCACACCAGCCTCTGCAATATCTCCAAAGTGGCAGAATCTGTGCCGGAAATGTGAGTAATTCCAGAATTACTTCCTGGATTCCATCCATGCAAGGCTTTCCTGTGGAGGTCAGATATGGCCAAAACAAGAAGAGTCCCCTCGCGCAAGGTCTGGCTGACTTGCCTGATTGTGCCAGAGAAAACTGTCTGGAGGACAAAAGTCTTAAAATCAAGGACACCATGGAGGCATACCTTAATTCCCCACACAAAGACTATGAAGAAGACAAGTGTGATGGAATGCCCACTGTCTATGTGGATGGGTGCTCCTACCATGTTGACAACAACGGGGAAAAGGAACTTGTGGCCAGCATGGGGAATGCATGGGTGAATGATGCCCCTGAGCCCTCTGCTGGGTACAAAATTGGTCCCCGTAGAAGTCAAGTGTCAGAGTTGATGGCTGTGCATCAAGCCATCCTCACTGCTGTCCAGCACCAACTCCACAAACTGGTCATAATCACTGATTCAGATTATGTACGGAACGGGTTGGTGGAGCACCTGGTTAACTGGAAAACCAGAGCCATGCTATGTGCTAACAATAAACCACTAAAACATGGAAAATTAATACAGAATAGTGATCATCTGGTCACCTCGAATGGGATGAGCATCTCCTGGAAAAAGATTAAGGGTCATTCTAAAGTAGAGGGACCAGACAAAACTGCAAATGACCTATCTGATCATCTGGCCAAAACCGGAGCCATCCAAGGGGATCTACTTGAGATCGAGTCCCTATTGGGGGAAATTCGGGTTACTGCTATCACTAAGTCCCAGACAAATGCTCACAATGAACTCGCAACTGCCCAATGGAGTAAGGAGACCCCAGATGCTGATTTGATTACGGCTCAAAAGGGGGATCCAATAATTGCCACGTTTTATCAACACATTGAGGACCTTGAGAACTTTCCCGTGACGGATACCGATTGCATTGGTAAAGGGGCCCTCAGAGTGTTGATGAAATGTCCAAAAATGTTCCGAATCCAAGACAGTTTGTTGATGAGGAGATCCATATCTGGCCATGATCAGTGGGTGGTCCCTACCTCATTCCGAAGCCTGATGCTAAGTTACGGCCATGATGCGGCCACAGGCGGTCACCGGGGGTTTCATACGACATTAGAAATCTTATGAGAGGTTGCATACTGGCCACACATGGGGCAGGACCTCGACCAATACTTGAAGGGGTGTCTTGTGTGTGCACAATTTCACCCAACATCACTCACACACCATGCTCCTCTCCAAAAGAGGTGGATGACACTGCCTTGGTCAGATTTGCAAGTCATTTTATCGGGCCTGTGATTCGCTCCTCTAGGGGCAACAAGTACAAGTTGACCATAACTTGCTTGTTTACTAAATGGGTGGAATGAGTCCCGGCCCCAAATTGCAAGGCAGAAACAGCAACTGGCTTGATGATCAATCACATCTTCTCGCATTTTGGACTACTCCAAAGGATTGAGTCAGATCAAAGTAGTCACTTCACTAGCGAAGTGATGACAAAGATGTGGGAGATACTTGGGGTAAAAAGGAAACTACACATTGCCTACTGGCTGTCCTCTTGTGGTGGAGTTGAGAGGTACAATAAAACTATTGTGAGCATATTAAAAAAGTTTGTGGCAGATTCTGGACCAAGTTGGGAAATTCGATTACCCCTTGTCCTGATGGCCCTCAGATCTAGCCCTTCTTCTGCAACAAAAATGTCTCCATTTGAGCTGATGACTGGACTAAGGATGGTGTTACCCCAGCATCTGCTCTACAGAACCCAAGAGCACACCTTGATAAATGCCTCCACAACTCATGAGTAATTTGAGAATCTGAGAAAACACCTTCAACATGCTTTTGCGTATGCTCACCGGAATCTAGAAAGATCTACAGACAGTATGAAGACCCACTATGACCTTAAAACAACTAAAAAGGAATATCAAGTAGGAGACCGGGTCTACTTGTACAATTTCCAAAGGAACCAACCCAAAGAGTGCAAATTCCTCCCAACTTGGCGGGGTCCTTTTGAAATTGTGGACAGAATCTCACCAGTTGCCTACAGAATCTGCATCCCGAAGGACAGTTTGACAGAAGGGGAAGACAAGTGGGTCACATAAACCAGCTAAAGAGTTGCCACCCCAGGCATACTTTGCAGCAGATAGAAGGGCTTACCGGAAACCCAGAGGGGCAAAATCCAGACAGCTAGAAAAATTATTAAATATTCATTGATTACACCTAAGAACATGAGTAAATGATCACTGAATAAAAGATGGGAAATATCACCAATTGTTAAGGAATGCAAGTGTCTTTCCCACTGCTGACATCCCCCGAAGATGTGTGGACACAGTAGTGGGAACATTTTCATAACCATGCTATATTCTGTTTTCCAGCATTTGAACTAAGAATCATCCTAAGAATCAACAAGGAGGACCACTCAGGGACTGGCAGAAAAAACCCAAGGAATCTGGAGTATCATCCTATCCAAACCTGAACTGGCAAGGAGAGCGTGTCGCCTCAATCACTGACGGGAGAAGCAACTGAATTTCTCCACATGGACAGAAAAGAACATCCCAATCGCCCAACTCCCTCTCGACTGGAAGTCAAAACGAAGTCATGAGGGGGGATTTCTGGGATGTATTGACCCACTCTGGTATACTATGCAGCCTTACTCTGCTATGTATGGTGCAAGAAACATTAAAATGGCGGCAAAAAGCTTTGCGCACACCAAAACCTCCAAAATGCGTTTTTCAACACACAAAAAGATGTCTGCATAACCTGCCACCCATGGTGCATGTGTGGTAGAACAGAGCACATGCTGCAGAAAAAGTGCCAGTGGGCTCCATGACAAGACACATAGGCCGTCATTACGACCCTGGCGGAATTCGGAAAACGATGGCGGAAATGCAATACCGCCATCGAATAACGCTCGGTGCGACTATGACCCGTCACCGCAAAGTACGATGCCATTAGCGACACCGTAGTGAACGCCAACGCTAACTGCACCAAGCACGCGCGCGCGCGCCATGCCAAACCGTAAACACCACCATGGCGCAAGGGTACGCCAATTCCGACCCTAGCGGACATGTACCTAACGCCATCAAGCATGGCGGAATGCACCATTCCGCCATGGTGAGAAGTACGGCATCGCGAATCAACCGTAAACGGCCCCACTGAGTGCCTGTACACCGCTCCCTGCCCACAAAGTACAACTCCCCGTAGGTGCAATGAAGTCACAATTCAACCAGTGAAATGTACAAGTCACCCATGCATGCCAACGAACAAAAGAAACACAACAGGGGCCAATGGGAGCTGCAGGGCACAGATGGCACGAATACAGAAGCCATCCCAATGGACATGACCACAGTCCCCCACCAAGAAACGCATGCAAACACAGGCACCTGTGACCAGCAATATTCCGAAAATCACATCATTCCACCAGTCCACCTGGCTGACCGGCATCTGTTACACAAAACCCAATCCCCCACCCCTGAGCATGACAACATTCAAACTGTCATATTGGCAGCCCCCATCCCTGACCTCACGGGCTCCGTAGGCAAACGCGCCCAGTACAGTACCACGCAACTAAACTCCGAAGCTGGAACCCAGTGCAGATCTCCTCACAATACATCGCCCCCCAAATAGGCATATGCCACATCACTTGCAAAGAAGAACGCTACACGGGCCAAATCAGAATAGAAATTTAATGCACATCAAAATCACCAAGCCCATACAGCCATCAGGCCATGAACTCCAAAACACATTTCACCATTGTGGGCTGCATCCGCAAGAAATGACCAGCCACTACTTGTGTGACGCCCTGTTCCCTCATGGTACACAGAGCCACATTCACGTACGAAAAGGCAACATGGAAGCGCACAGAACCGCAGGGCCGTCCCAATGGGGAGGCACTAGTCCAGCTGAAAGGCCGAAATGTTGCTCCGAGCCACCAGTACTGCGTAAGGGCATGTGGCCCATTGGCGATCGTCCCATAAGATCGTAATGCTGCTCCACTGATTAACACGAAGCAGCAGGTGTCGGGAGTAAAACCCATCTGCAGGAGTGGCATACAGATGGCAGTGGCAAAAGGGGAGGAGATACCTGTCAACCAAAAGAAAAGAAAAAGAACAGAATGGCCATCAGTACTACATTCCAACAACTCACTGCAATGATCACACTAAATCCACAGCCATATGCATGCTAGCCCACTCCAAAGGTCCATCACCACCCAAAAACCACTTGCGACTCATAACTATCTATATCGAGGTGTAAACACCATCACAAACGAGTGTACCTGTGCATGCGTCTGTCAAAACAGAATCCATCAGATGGGATTGGTAACGTGCATGGACACAAGTGTCTGAAGGCGCGTCGAGACAGGGAGGGCTCAACAAGGCCAGATAGACGATGGCCCCACTATGGCAGCCCTGCATCACATAGCGTAGGGGAGGCGGATAGATCCCAAGAAGCCCTGTACATGGCAAACTCTGTATCAAATCACCTGCCCATGCATCCATTCATCATTCCCTCATCCCGGGATTAAAACGCCTGAATACTTACTCACATGACATTAGAAATATCCATTGAGTCTGTGCGTTATGCAGCCTGCAAAATCCACAGTGCCCCAGCCCGTAATTCCAGTGTAGTGAAGTAACATGTATTTGGGAACGTCCGGCCTCATCGCCCACGTCGCTATTGCGCATCCCAAACCATTCATATCAATCATTGCATTCTCGCCATGGCCCCTGTCTCAAGGACATTGAACAATAGTACGTTATATTTGCAGTCAGACCTGTGGGCATTTCCTCGCCGCTAGCTGAAAACCGAAAGCGCCGCCCTTCGAATTCCTCATTTGCAACATCACGTCGAAGAGGCATCTGTGGCCGTTTGAAAACACTAATTAATCCATCGAGTGCGGCTGTGTGTGAAAATGGCAACTGCCTTCACCCACGAATGGGACGCCCCGCCCGTCGTTGCAACTCGGTACAGTGATGCATGAGGGCCCACCGTTACTCGAGTACTACGTTCCACTGACCCTTCACAACTCTGTTCGCGACTGCACAGATAGTATGTGAAACAATGGGACCACAGCAGAATGAACATATCAACCAATGTTACACGGCCATCGGGTACAAATACATGATTGCAATAGCAAGATGCCATTCCACGAATTGCAGCGTTGTGCGCGGGACGTGCTCGGCCAAAGGGGAGAGCAGTTTGCACAGGTGGAATGAATCACCACAGGTGGAGGCCATTCAGCCTGAAAACACATAAATTGCACAGCCAGTCTCTTCCCACAACCACACCGAAATGCTACCGGCAGGACTCACGATGTTGGCCCTGGGGGACATGATAGCACTGCAAGTACTCCAACTCCAAGAAGAAGACGAACACCAACTACAACCGGCCGCACGGAGGAGACGCAGGAGGAGGAGGAGGCCAAGGCAGGGCCAGCAAGGGCCGCCAGCACAGCCACTACCACCACGCAGGCCGCCCGCAATCCCACGCCTCCGAGCACATCCGTTCAACCTCACTGATGAGCAGATCCACACCCTCTACCGTCTGGACCGGGACACCATAGCCGCCATTGTGGACATGACACAGGCTGACCTTGTCAGCATGATAGATAGCCCAACCGCCATCCCACCCCTACTGAAGGTGGTGTCTGTACTCCACTTCCTGGCCACAGGCACCTACCAGCACACAGTCGGACAGTTGCATGGCATTTCTCAGCCACTGTTCTCACGGACACTATTGCAAGTGCTCGATGCCCTCCTGCAGCACGCAGACGACTACATCTCCCTACCACGCTCGGAGCAGGAAATTACCAACACAAAAGTGGGATTCCATGCACTCGCCGGCATACCGGGTTGCATTGGTGCCATCGACTGCACCCATGTGGAATTGGTCGTCCCACATGCCATGGAGGCCCAGTACTGCAACCGAAAACAATTTCATTCTCTGAATGTACAAATGGTGTGTGACTCCAACAGGATCATTACACATTGTTGTGCCAGATTCCCTGGATCAACCCATGATTCTATGGTCTTGAGGAACTCTACAATACCACGCTACATGGAGCGACACGCAGGGAACAGATCCTGGCTACTCGGTGAGTCTCATTACATGCATGATTATGTGGGGTATGTGATTCGGCAATGACCTGGCAGGAAGGGGGGGGGCGTACGTAGCAATGGCATTCCACATCATACGTTTCTCGTCCACATACAGGTGATGCTGGATATCCACTGAAGAGATGGCTCCTCACACCAGTCCGGAACCCACGGGACCAGCATGAGGAGGACTACAACCATGCCCACTCACGTACCCGTGTGGTCATTGAACAGGCATTCGGCCTACTGAAGGGTTGTTTCCGCTGCCTCAGCAGGTCTGGCGGGGCACTCCTGTACCGCCATGAGAAGGTTGCAAAGATGGTGATGGCATGTGTCATGCTCCACAACATGTGCGTACGTAGAAATGTGCCCATGCCCCCTGACGCAGAACTGCAAGCACCTGATGATGGTCATGATGAGGGTGGGGATGTGGCAGCACCTCAAGGAGTCTGCGAGGCACCGGAGGGCCGTGACATTCGTCAGCATCTCATTGATGTATGCTTCTAGCACTCACGCCTGGTGGCTGATACATGGACACGGGACTCGTGGCACTGTGTGTGTCTGGGACATGCACAATATGGACTGTACGCCTATGATGGCCTAGTACACAAAGATCAATGTCCACACATCTCATTGGTTGATCGTGCACTGTTTATGGCATATGTGATATCATGTTGTACACCCTATCGACCCGCCACCCAAGTGAGCCCAACACACCCCCTCCACCCTCCTACCTCCCCCCCGAACACCAGTGTCCAAAGATGCTCATTGTCAGTGGGCAGTCGCTATTGCAAGCCCCCTCTGCGGGTATCAGGGGCACCCCTGCCTGTGGAGCGCAGGTTCCTCCCAGATCTACTTTGGGGGCTGCCCTGGACGGAACTTGCAATGGATGATGTCTCTGCCTGCTCACGTCCATGCATGTCCCTAAGGGTTTGCGAGAGCTCAGTGAGCACACGGCGCACTGCGGCAAGTTCGGCACATACGTCCTTGGACGTCGCATGCAGTTCCCCCCTCAGGCTCTCGGTGCATCTCTCCATTTGGACTCCCAGGCTCTCGGTGCTACTCTCCATTTGTGCCCTTAGTGTCTCTGTACCTCTCTCCATTTCTGCCCTAAGTGTCTCAGTTGATGTTTCTATGTCTGCCTTAGTGCCCCCACATTCATCGGCATGGTCCTTGAGGAGCGTGGCCAGTTGCTGCTGTTGCACGATTAACTGGTCGAGGGACTGTTGCCTCTGCTGGGCCATGGCCATTTGCGGGGGTGTCACAGAGGGGCTGTTGTCCTCATGTTGCCTTGCCACAGGGCTTGTGGGGGATGGCCAGTCGTCGTCTTGTGGGTGCCCCTGCGTGGTATCCTCATGTTGTACGGGATGGGACAGACAGGGGGATTGGGACAGGTCATGGATGGATCTGACTTCGACATCCCCGTCTTCTGTGTCGGAGCATGCTGCCATCAATGGGGTGTCACCTATGGTGCTGCTGCCACCAGAGGCAGTGCCTTCTGTGGCATCCGTTGGGGGGACCTGTGGTGGTGGTGTTGTGGGCATGCTGGCTGCTGGGGTGCCTGTTGATGTTCCCTCCTCTGTGCTGCCACCTGATTTGTGCTGCTGCCGTGTCTTGATGCGTGCAGCTGAGGTGGAGGGTCTTTGGCCGTTGGTCTTGGCCCTCTTTGCAGGTGTGCTGGTAGGGGTGTCCTGAAGCTCGTCGTTTGGATCGGACCCTGTGGTGGAGTAAAGGAGGGCGAGGGTTATTGATGGGTCTGTGGGAATTGGAATGGCATTGTATCACATGCATTGGGGTGGTACCTGAGGGTGATTTGGGTCGGGGCCTTGGAGGTGCTTTCATTTGTGTGTGGAGTGAGGGTGCAGTTGTTTGGCAGCCTGCAGTTAGGGTGTGCCTGCTGCACGTGTAGTGCGTGTTTTAGGGGTTTTTAATTATTTATGTATTTATTGTGGGTTTTAACGTGCGCTATCAGGCCGATGTGTGTGGACGTTCTCCTGGACATGTGTTTCTGTTGCACTATGTGGACGCATGGTACTTCACATGGATGGACTTTGTGGATTTGGCATTGTTTTATTTGGCCCACCTACCTGAATCTTCGGATGTCTGCACTCCTTTCTCCATCCCTCCGACTCCCTCTATGCTCTCCATTCCGATGGTGGAGGCACAGATTTCTTCCCAGGGGGTCAACTTGATGGGTGATTCAGGACCTCCCCCGGTGGCTGTGGCAATGTTGCGGTTGGCAGAGAGTATGCTGCGGACGCGTATCCGCAGGTCGTCCCATCGCTTACGGCATTGCTGTGGGGTGCGGGGTGCGGTCCCCACCGCACTTACCCGCTGTGCCACCAGAGCCCATATGGCCTTCTTGTTTGCAAGTGCCGTCCTGGTCATTTGCGTGCAGAAGACGACGGCAGCATTCTCCTGGAGGGTCTCTGTTAGCACGGTGAGTTCCTCACGGGAGAAGTGGACCTGCCGCTTGCGGTCGCACGCTTTCTTCGCTACTTTTCCCATTTTTCTTGGTTTCGCTAGGGTGGATGACGGGTTGGGGTGTGTCTCAGGGTAGTGTTTTTAGTGGTTGTGTGGTTTTAGTGGTTTTATAGGTGTACGGCGGGATGTTTCCCGTTCCAGGCCCATGTTTTAACTTCCGTTTCCGTATATTTCCGGTCACCGTACTTTCCGGTAGGCGCACACTGCGGTGTCCGCTGTGATGGGTGGCGGTATTGCACCTAGGGCGCCGTACGGCGGCGGTGTGGGCCGTTTTGGGGTCATTTCCGCCATCGCGGACTTTGCACTTCCGCCATGCCGTGGTGCTCGTGCCCGATGGGTCGGAATGGGCCGCACTTTGCTCCTTCGTGCAATGGCGGAAACGCTATTTACGCTGTGGCGGTCCGGTCAGTCACTTTCCGCCAGGGTCGTAATGAGTGCAAGTGAAACTCCAAAATGCGCTGTAAATGACATTTACTTTGCTGCTAAAACTCCAAAATGCCTGTACACAACACTTCCCAACACTCAAAATCTTGCTTGGCGCTAAAATCCATTTAACCTTATGAAGCACTGTTAATGTACAAAGTCCTGAAAGGTTAAGAGCAAAACATTTTTCAGTAAAACTAGATTGCCTGTGAATGACAGTTCCTGTCAAATGGGCTCTCCTGATTAGAATTTAAAGTTATCTAAACTAACTAAAAGCCTGCCGGATTAGCAAATATAAAAGGATTGTTGCTGAAAGAAACACAGATTTCATTTGTTTTTGATCCCACGGGTTTAAATCTAAGAAAGTAATTTATCTATGTCATTTGAGGCAACAAGTTTGTTTTCTGCTGGCTTTTAAGTCAAGAAATTAAGAATAAATTAGCCTGGCTGAGCTGCAAGAAGTGGAAAAACAGGTTTCCCCTAAGGGGAGGGCATTCCTCTCAGCAGATACTCACTGACATATGATAAATGTAGGTAGGACAGACTTTTGTCTGCAGCCAGAGACTGAACAATGGCAGATTCTCCAGGCCAGGAAATGTGAAGAGGTCGTAAACTTGGCCTGCAGAAGGTTCCCAAATGTGTGGGCTACTCCTTGAGCTCCAGGGAGAGACAAAAGGCAGACCATTTGCTGCTAAGAACATGTAATGACATTTTTTTTAGAGACGCATAACTTGTTATCAGAAATTGTGAAAAATATCAAAAGGGCAGATTTGTAGTCTAATTTTTGGCACTACATTTCAAAATGTGGTGGAACTGCGTAGCATATTCTGAACAGGAATGGCGATACATGTGATTTTATGGGAACTCTATTTATGCTAGAATTGCTAAACTTTACACAAACATCCCTATGGTAAACACACAAATGTGTGGAAATGTGGAGAAAGTTTGAAAAATGTTTTCATGGAGAAATGGACAAAATGCTGCAGAATGGCGAAACAAGATCTCACAGCTGCAGGATTTTGATGAACAGATACTATATAAAATATGGTATCCATCTGTGTGATTTTTGTAGAGGTTATAAATGTATAAATATGTATTTAGGACAAAATTCAATGTTGATACTAGTGGCTAAGGGAGGTTTCTAAGGATTGTAAAAACCAAACCATAAACTTGACATCACCTGTGTTTGAGCCAATCACTCAGATGCAAGGCGGAGATGAGGCTCTGATCCAATCTCAGTCCACAGGGGCAAGTTTAGTTAAGCTGGCCCATACACCCATTTTTGTGATGTCATTTGAAAGGATAAATAGAGACAGGTGACAACACATAGAGACTCACTCTTCTGATTCTGGCAAAGCACTCTTATCCAGCATTCAACATCCAGCATTCAACATCCTTCCAGATCCAGATGCCAAGGACCAGGCCAAGCAGTAGCTGAACCATTTTCAGCAAGGCCTCAATCCTCAAACTTGTTCTCACAAACCAGTGTAGCGCTGTGGTGTGAGAAAGCAACCTGAAACTAGCATCCTGAAACTATCTGGCTTGCTGCCATAAATGCTTGCCTGATGAACTCGCCATCCCGCTGATTTGAAAACCCAGAAACAAGAAGGTCAGATCCTGAGCCGTTCCGGTGACCGGCCTAGCTGATCCAGTCCCATGCCTGAGGTGCTGTCTTTCCTTGATAGGTCTAATCCCTTGACAAGAACCGTAACTGTCACAAATGTCACAAATCTTAAATCCCAGTGGATTGTGAGAATTAATAGGATGCCAGAGAACTATTCTATACCTTGGATTATCTTGTTCCATTCTGATCTCTGAACTATCCCTACTTTCCCACCCAGTAACTGTGTCAAAATCTTTAGTGCTATCTTATTCTGTCTTGTTGCTAAAGCACCATTTTTATAGTCATCTTTATTTGTGTAACTCTGATCCATAAATCCCACTTTGAGTGTTTGGACTGGTGCCGCCGGGGAAGGTGATGGGGATCTGTTACTGAAGTCACGAATCAGTCTCAGAGCTTACTTCGTACCAACTTGGTTGACTAGCCTGAAAGCTCTAGCCTTGAAGGAAGCATAAGCCATATTTGCTGATTCTAAACTGAATTGTGTCCAAATTCCTGACTTTATTTTAAAAAAACACCTCTCACTAAAACCTCTATAACTCCCTCAGTTATTAAGATATAAGCGAAATTTCAACTCCCACTTGTACCTAACATCCTTAGCTACCTACAACTCAAAATTGCTTTTGACCCGTTATATCAAAAATCACATAAGTAAAAGTTTGCCGCGAATTGACATTTGGAAATGTTTTACACATGTGAATAACCTTTAAATTATTTCCCACTTGGCCTTTGAGCTCCCAAATGTTTCCTTTTGATTAAATCATTGCTTATGTTTGCTTGCATCTGTTCAAAGTGGCTCCCATAGGAAGTTATAATAATTTAAGCATTTTGAACATATTTGTGTTTTTGCTCAGCCAATTTCAAAGCCATGCTGACAGTTGAAAAGTCAAATCGGTTTTTCTCTTGTGTTTAAGGGGGGAAGGTGGGAGTGATATTCTGTTTGGTCTGCATTATTCCTGAATACTTGCTCTCTCCTCACATCTATTTAAATTGCCTTTTGGTGGGTTGAGGGGTCTTGCAAGGGGAACCCCTAACCATAGTACTATCAGTTCCAAACCAACTCAGAAGTATTATTTTCTTTGCTGCATTTTTGTATTCATTACTTTATTCCTAGCGCATTAAAGATATTATTCATTGTTCCTGTCACCCCATTGGTGATTGTTGTTACCTATTAAAAATATATTGTGATTTTAAATAAATAAACAAATTATTACCTTTACAACTAACCTGATTCCTGGTTCAGTGTAACCTGGGGGTATGTTGAGCAGGGTGTGATATGAGTGGTATATCATTCAGAACATTGAACTTATAGATAAAAAGAAATAAGGGTTTCATTTGCGCACTACATGCTGGGCGAGACCTGGGTGTGTGCCTGATTGAAATCACTTACAACGTGCACCTAACAAAACAAAAGGAGGCAAAGCAGCATGGTATGGCAATGTTTATTTGTGAAGCGCCTCTACACAAGGCAAGTGTTTCAAAGCACTTAAGGAGGGATGCAACAGTTGAGAAAAGACAACACTCATTCAGATCCCTTAAGTTTCTAAATGATAGCCAGTCTACCCACGCAGATTAAGTGCATATAATTACAATTAACAGTGTAGATAACAACAAATAGGTCTCACAACGTTTCTACAGTTTTTCCAAGAGCATGGAGGCAACACCATGCAGGTGGGGAGACATGGAGGAAAAAGGTGGATGATCTTAAGGCAGGTACATGCAGATCATTCAAGTGCACAGATAGGAGAGGAGAGGGGAGGGGGAGGACAAGTGCAGGGGGGATCCAGATGAGCTCAGTTGGTCAGAAACTGGGTAAGGGCTGAGAGATGCCATTCTCAATGGGTAATTGACCAAGTGCAGGAGCAATGAGGCAAGTGCACGCCCTGAGACATGTGCTGGAGGATTGGCCGGGGTGCCGGGAACCTGTGAGACTCTGAGGTACTCCAGGCAGACAGTCGGCATGCTGTGTGGAGAAGGAGGGAGAGAGGGATAGAGTGGAGAGAGAGGTTAACAGGGTAGAGGGAAAGAGAAGGAAGAGGAGAACAGGAATGTCTTGAGAAGTTTCCGGAACTTAAGGAGATCAGGCTGAAGATGGAAGGTGGCAGGAAGGTTATTCCAGAGGGAGGCCCCTGCTGAGGATAAAGAACTCCCTCCAAATGTCTGCTTAGAGTACCAGCTCACTCGCAGAAGGTTAATGATAGATGAGTGGAGGGCTCGGGCGGGACAGTATTTAGGAAGGCATTGGTGAAGATTGGTGTGTCCCAGGCCCCGGAAACCCTTGTGTACAATGCAGAGGGAGCCTGTTGAGGGATTTCAGTGCCAGAGAAATGCGGTCCATGGGCTTGAGACCAAGGGTAAGTCTTGCGCTTTTGTTCTGGATGAGCTGCAGGGGGTGCAGAGCAGAGAAGGCAGGGAGGTTGAGAAAGAGGCTGCTGTAGTAGTCAAGCCTTGAGAGAACCAGGGCTCTGGAGACAGTGAGCCTCTTGGGGTAGGTGACAAATGGAAGAGTGACTGTGAGGAAGTGCAGCTGGTATTTGGACTTTTTAGAGATGTCTGAAATGTGAGTGGAGAAGAAGAGAGTGGAGTCGAAGATGACCCCAAGGTTTTTTGCATCACAATTGGGTCAGAGTGCAAGGCCAAGGGTGGCCAGCCAGAGTGAGAGTGGGAAAGAGGGAGCAGGAGTCCCAATGGGAATGATCTCAGTCTTACTGGCATTGAGGCAGAGATCGTTTGCAGCACACCATGACTGAATTGTGGACAGACAGTCAGTAGATCTTAAAGATCCAGGGTGAAAGGTTTGAGCCCTGGGAGATGCCACAGGTTGAAAGAGTGATAGTGTAGAGAGAGAAAGGACCCAAGATCCACCTGGGATGGGCGGTCAGACAGGAAGGAGGTTAACCACGCCAGAGCCTGGCCAGTGATTCCCAGGGTGTCATAGAGAGGAGGCAATCAAGATGTTGTGGTTTACTGTGTCGAAGGCAGAGGAGAGGTCAAGAAGAATGAGGACAGAGGGAGTGTTAGTGTCAGGATTTGAGAGCAGATCTTCATGGTTGTTCAGAAGAGCAGTTTCCGTGCCTCGGGATGCTCTAAAACCATACCGATGGTCATGGAGGCATCCAGCAGATTCAGTGCAGAGGATGAACTGAGAGATAGCCAGTTTCTCCAGCAGTATGCCCAGGAAAGGGGTGATAGAGATAGGGCAGTTGTTTGCTGGAATGCAGGGGTCGGCAGAGGGTTTCTTAAGCAGAGTGTGCACAAGGGAGTGCTTAAGCGAAGTTGGGAAAACTCCAGTGGCAAAAGAGAGATTGCAGAGATCAGACAATTCTGGAGTGAGAGAGTCGATGCTGTCTTTAATGTTTTTGGAGGGGCAGATTTCCACCTGTTTGAACAAGGCCTTCATAGACCAGATTTTCTGGTGACCTCATCGGGTGTGATGGGAGTAAGAAAAGAGAGGAGAAGTGGTGGAGGAGCCAAGGGCGGATCCAGAGGTGTTGGTGTATTATGTGGTGCCGGAGTGAGAGAGGAAAGGAGGTTATGGGTTTTAGCAGTGAAGTGAGAAGCCAGGGGTGAGCAAAGGTCCTGGGTGGGTGTGACATAAAAGGAGGTTGCTGCAGGATTGGACAGTTATTTACAGACTTTTTTGATGCCACAGAGAAGCAGGTTTGAATAAAGACTCTTGTCTTGGTGCGGATGCAGAGTCAATATTGCCTTTGAAGGAGACGGCAGGACAGTTTGTCATTTCCATTTCAATTCAGCAGCCCTACACTTGCGTTTAAGGGCAGTCAGATCAGAGTCATACCCAGAGTTGCACTTTTTGGAAGGCTTCAGTGCGACCCTCATGACAGAGGCAGGAATGTCAGTGGTATTGGAGATAGAAAGATTGTAGTTAGTTAGGGCTGTGTCAGGGCGAGAGTCAGCTGCAGGAGTAGGAGGCTGAGAGTATGTTATGTTATGTTACTTTGCATTTATATAGCGCCTTATGTACCATTGGTATAGTCTCAAGGCGCTGGTAGGTTGAACGCCCTCGGGAACCGAAGTTCAAGTCAGTAGAGAGAGTATAAAGGCGTCAAAGATGCGTGTGCGCACCGTATATGTGTGCTGCAGGTGTAGCATTCATGTGGAGGCAGCTTCTTAGCATTAGGTGTGGTGGTTGAGGGTTGAGGAGTATGTGTTCGTTCTGGCCGGATTATCCAGATCGATTGAGGCTGCGTTAGGCCTGAGGAGAACGCCGGCTGGAGGGTGTAACCAGCAGTGTTTAGTTAGAGTGATGTGTAGTATGAGGAAGATGTTGGTATGAGAACAGCTATACCGAATGGTGTCATAGTATCGCTGTGTTCTAGTTGGGTGATGGTGTAAAAGAAGAGAGTAAGCGTGGTGATGTGATATGATGCGTATGAGATCGGATTATATCTACATACTTCCTAATTCGTCGCTCATGCGTTCGTTCGATCATGCATTCAACTGCACTAAGGAATCACCGGCTCTACTAGCTGGTACTTCGTCTGGTCTGCGCACACATACTTCTGATCTATACACAGATGCCTGCTCTACATACACACACACACGTCTGCTCTACACACACACGTGTGCATGTCTGTTCCACGTCATCTCTATACACAAACACATATACGCGCGTCCGCTCTACACACTCACGACTGCACTCTGTTCAGCACCAGTTTTGGGCACACCAAATTATGACAAGGACTTTGTGTTGTATGTGCATGTATGTAATGGATGTGCTTTGGCTGTGTTAACGCAGGAACATGGGGGGAAGAATAGACTGTGCAGTTTTTTTTCCTCCACACTCGATCCTGTTGCATGCGCTTTGCCGAGATGTTTGAGAGCTGTCACTGCTGCGTCCATAAAACAAAGTGCGGGTATGGTTTTAGGTCACTCTTTAACCATGATGGTACCCCACTCCGTAGACGTTCTATTAAACAGAACGCAAAACCAACACCTTACTTCCGCACGATTAACAATATACAAACTGATCCTATTTGCACCGCATATTCAAATTAAGAGGAGTTGCATATTGAATCCGGCTGAATTATTGCCTCTTCCGCAAGAAATTGCTTGCAGTGACGAAATGTCACATGACTGCCTCTATACCTCAGAGCAAGAAACCAAAGGCAGGGTTGATTTAAATGATACACCTTTGAATGATCCACAAGGGCAGCTGTTTTGCGATGGCTCCTGCTTCAACCTTCCGGATGGTACATCCACTACTGCTTATGCCATCACTACACTAAGGAGGAGGCAAAGGCTGCCAATGTCCCTCTTTTCATGGGTCTGGTGACTTTGAATCCTAGTGGCAGCACCAGGTGTGCCGATGCAAGAGGAGAGGAGAGCTTTAAGTGTGAAGAGCAAAGAGAGTGATCCATCCAGGAGAGAGAGGTAGTCAGAGGGATAGAGAGAGGGATGTTGGTAGAGTTGAGAGCATCCAAAGTGTGGCCCACTATGTGTATGGTGCCAGAAGGTAAGATAGAGAGGCAGAGGGAATGGCAAAGGTTGCGGAAGGTCCTGAGGAGTCAGGAGATTCCAGATGGATGTTGATGTCACCCAACCGGAGGAGTTGAGAGGAGGAGGAGTGTAGAGAGGAGGCCAGGTCATCCTATTCCAAGAGGAAGAGAGTGGATTGCCTTGGTGGCCAACAGAAGGTGGCCATAAGGAGGGAATATTTAGGTGAGAGTGAGAGCCTGCAGACTAGGATTAGGCCTGAGTGGGGATAATGGATGCAGGCATCCTTTCTGGGAAGATCAATGCCACTCCTCCTCCTGATCCCTTGGGTCTTGGTACAGAGAGGATCTTGTATCCATCGACGAGGAGTGTGTCAAAGCAAGTGACAGAGCTGTCCTTGAAACATGTCTCTGTGATGGAAAGAGCATCAAGATCCATGCTTTCAAGGAGGTCGCAGATGTTGGACGAGTGTTTGACAGCGGAGCAAGAGTTTAGCGTGGCAATATGGAGAAGTGTGCCATATTTGAAGGTCTTCCGTGGGCGGTGCAGGGGATGGTGGCCCCTCTGAGGGTGGCAAGAGAGCCAGAGGAATGGTGGAGGATGGTGGAGGAGTGAAGGATTACAAGGGAGCCGGGACAGTAAGGCAAGACTTGGTTGCCAGTGCAGAAGTGAAGTAAGGCAAGGCAGGCAATGGAGCCTGTGCAGAGGAGGAGGAAGACACAGCAGCATAGGGAGCCTGTGCAGCAGAGTAGGAAGGCATAGTGGACAAGGGTGCCTGTTCAGGGGGAGAGGTAAGGTTTGAGAGGTGAGGTTGGAGCCTGTCAAAATGGAGAAATTTGGGTTGAGACCCATGACCATGACGGTTGGTATTTCCCTTGGATTTGATAGGGAATTCTGAAAAACAATGCTGTCAAGAAAATATTAGGGTCAAGTTTGTAGAGGCAATATAATCAATCAAAGTTTAAATCAAAAGTTCATACATAAACTGAAAAAGAATACATGTATGGCTCATCGACAGGCAGACCAAGAGGGTGACACCACAACACTGTACTCCTATATGCTGCTGACCTTAAATAAATATTATTAATCAACGTGACTGAGCTATATGGTCAGTGGCATATATGGTTGAGTAGACCTTGCTAGGATTCAGACCTATGATGGGCATAACACACATAGATCCCAGCAGTGAACATTTAACCCACTGAGCTATCTTACCAGCTATTTATCCTAAAATGTGCATACCACAACATTTGGTATTCATGCCGCACTAGTAAACCTGATAATGGTAGTGCTATTTTCTTCTTTTTAAATGGACTTGTGAGGTTGGTGGTAGATATCCTCATACATGTTTCTTTTTAACTGCACAATTGATTCTACAGCAAATTGTGTCACAACTGGACAGTTCAGAGAGTTTAAATCATATTTTTTTTTCAATCCCTGCTGCAAAATGTGCTGTAAAATGTGTTGTTTTGGCCAGGGATGTGTACTGCTTCCTTGTGTCACTCAGTGTGTGAATATCTCCCCCATAGGAAAAAATCAAAAGCTGCCACCCATTAATATACGACCATTAAGTGAACATATCTTAAAGTGAAATATACAAAGTTAGTTCAAATGACCTTTCCCTTTAGACGAAAGTTAACAAGACAAGATGTGCCTTTAAAAAAAAAAAGCAATTCTGAAAAAAAAACTCAGAGAGGAACATTTCCAATAACTATGCTGGCACACACCACCCTTGTATGGCCAAGCTCTGTGTAGCAGAGCTGTCCCCTTAAATGCACATACTGCACTTTATATTAGCCCTCACTACCAGACAGGTAGTGTTTAGACAGTAGGGGGAAATGAGCATGATATACTAACCAGGGGTTTAAGCCTCCTGGGCTAGTGGGGAAACTCTTTACTTTATATGAGAGAGTCAAGGACGGATAAGCACAAAACCAAAGATTTTAATAAAAACCCTTGATTCATCTCTGGGAGTTGGGCTGTTTTTTCAGCCATCTGTGACATATCTCAGGCTGATCTTTTTCTGGATTGAAAAGATGATTTCCATAATCCCTTAATACTTAACACTCTGTTTAGGGTAATGATTGTAGCCCCCCATCTGCCCACTCCACTCATCAGAAAATTCTCTGATTCTTGTTGCACACGGTTTACAGAAGAGAGAGAGAGAGAGAGAGAGAGAGAAAGAGAGAAAGAGAAGGAGAGACATGGGAAGCCCATCTGGATTGGCTCTGCCCACTCTGAGATCCCTGCCTAAATTCCTCTCACAAGTTCTTCTCGTCCACTGTGTCACATAATGATCCATTCCACCTTGTTATGTGGTCTTGGGCTGGCAGAAATAGAAACATATCATGCATGGAACAAGGACAGGTTTTCCTCAGTACTGCAAACCTCCAGACTTGACAATGTTCCTTCCCCGGACTTGCTGCTTCATCTCAACACTCTTACTGCAGGCGCAGCTCGTCCCCAAAGCCCTGCCTCATTTGCCTGCCACTGAGTCCTTTTCTCCTGAAACACACCCCTCCTTCAGGCATCTGCCTGCTTTTTAAAGGCTCCTGATCTGTAATCCTAGGGTTACTACTTGAATTGCACTAACCGGCAGGGATTTTTCTGTTGGTGACCATGCGCTGAAACTCTACTGCCCTCTCATATGTACAGCCTGTGAATGTGGCCTCTACTGAATTGTGCTGCTCATCATACAGCACTCTCATGCACCTAATTTGTGCACTGCAGTGTCCTTATTGCTCCTTGCACTTGTGCTCTCTTTGGGAATGTAGACTTTCTACTCCATACCTCTACTGGCCTTTCTCATTGTGTCATTAGAAGATCCCCACACTGCCCACTGCCGCTACTGCATCTATATATTCTGACATAACCATGAATGCTGTGTCCATACAGATGCCTCGCCATTTCTAGGCCTCCGACTCCAGGTACTTGGGCTACAGTATCAGTGGGAGTGAGGCACGAGGGATTTTGGGCTCCACATTTGCTGTTGAGAGATGTCAGAGGACAGCCACAGCCAGGTAAATAGAACATAATGGTTTTTTTTTAATGTAATACTTAGTAACGTGAGTCTGATTAGCAGTCTTTCACACCCTCACAGATGGCATCTCATCACAGAGATAATCGGTTTTATATAAAGTGACAGGAAAGGCCAAATCCCATCCAGTGTTTATTGTCATGGTTTGGGATCTTGTGAGTGTTCTGTGTTTCCTTAAATGCCCCCACAAATCCCTGCTCCTTCCAATCCAGGCATTGCCCTGAAAGTTGTGAAAGTGTATTTTATGAGGCAGCATTCTTCCTGTACAGTAGCAGAGTTCTCAATGAGAACACCCACTTGGCACTGGACTAGCCATTGCCCACTGCTCAGCGTCTCTTGTATATGTAAATGAGCGTGCAATGTAGGGTGTACAACTGGGTTACATTCCTCTGAAAATGTCAATTGGTGAAAACCACACCCACATCCCAATACAGAATCATGCAATTGTGTAAAAGTGCACAAGAGAACTTTGCTCATGAAGTGGCAGGTACACATGAACTGGAGAATTGTGTATGTTGCATGCTGCACATTTGGAGATAAATTGGGCACCTGCAGTTGTTTAGTGAATCTGGTCCAATGTCGTTATCAGACAAATGTTGCATACAAAACCATGTTACTTTAATCGCATGACCGCGATCAATTCTGCAATTGAACCTCCTGCCTGGGAGGGTCACATGGTGCAAATGTATGACAATCCAACTTTTAAATGTTTAAGAAATAAGAACCAGAGAACTAGGATTGCATAGACCGTTCATAAAGGACCACATTTAACTGTGGGATGTATTGACCCACTGGCCGCATAAAGCCCTATGCGCGTTTAACCTCTGAGAATTGCGCAGTGAAACCGGAAAAATTGGATGCCAATCTACTTTGCTTGTGTCAGTGGTAGAACAGGAGACCACACTGCCAAAACCTGTCATAAGGCTGCCGACAGAGGGAAATGGAACTACCTGAAAAGGCAGTGCTTCATTGTCATGAAAACCAAATGTGCTCTGAAATCCTTTTTTCCTTGACTGTTGAAATTGCAAAATAATGGTTCCCAAACATCAGAAAAGATCCAACATCCTTGCTGGGTGTTAACTATCACCTTATTTAAGAAATCCCCATAAGCACAGGCCTCATTACAAATCAGGCAGTCCGGAAATAACGGTGGCGGTACACCCGCCGCCACCGTTGTTTCCGGACCGCCTGATCCCGACTCCTGCAGGCGGGAGGTGATGTTCCTGCCAGGTTTGACCTGGCGGGTTTAACACCGCCCGCCTGCAGGCGGACGAGGAAACACCGGCAGCATTACGAGATGCTGCTGGTGTTTCCATGATCCCCATTCCCATTGAGTCCTATAGGACTCAATGGGAATGGGGATTAACACCATTCCGCCTCCGTGATTCCTGGGAAACCGGGGTTGTAATGACCCGGTAATTCCGGGAATCACGGAGGTGGAATGGTAATATGAGTCCGGCGGTAACCAGGTGGTTTTACCGCCTCGGTTACCACCGGACTCGTAATGAGGCCCACTGTCAGGAGAAGCAGATTTCATCACAAGAATATCCACATTAAAAAAAAAGGTGCTTTTCTGGGAAAATCTGTCAGAATATGGGTGCAGTACCGCCGCCTGCCTGCATGACAGCTGTCAGTTAAGTGCATTAGGAGTTTAAACTTGTGCATTAAAATCAAATTGTTGAAAAGAAGTGACTTGCCATCAAAGGCAATATAGGTTGCCACTTTTTAATTTCTATGTTGAAAAAGACTGGAATTGGAGATATGTTTGCCTGTTTGTAAAATTGTAACTTAAATTTCAACAAAGAACAATGTAATAATTTACTTTAAAGTAACCTGATTCAGCAAAATGTCAAAGAAGCTTCCCCACTGGGAAACACACCTCCCTTCTCCTTCCCATCAAAAGGGCAGGAACTCTCAGTTGATGTTAATGAGGGAGGGAGGAGATTTTGCTCTGCTGCTCTGAGAAAGACAATAGACCTCCTGGATTGAAAGGGTATGCAAATTCAAGTGTCAACAGAAACCCCTGCCAGCAGGAAGAGAGGCCTGGATTGCTCCTGGCCCAGCAAAACCTTGGGGCGGGCCAGACAGATATGTGTATCCTTAAACTACAAGAAAGTATCTTTTTAAAAAAGACTCACAGAGGACTGTGCAAGATTGTAAAAATGTGTAAAATATAGTGTTGTTAACATGAAAATTCTGGTAATATTTTGAAACTACTCAGAACTCTTTGCAATGTTCAGGGACATGACTACCGAAATTGTGGTTTTGTAGCAATTGTGATGATGCTAGAAATATGAAACTTCACAGGATTATGCCCAGATGTCACGCGCATTTATGTATAAAAATGTGGTCAAATCTGACATTGGGTACCTGACCAAAAGCGCAAAAAACTGTCAAATCTGAACCGAAGCTCTCACCGAGATGGGACTTGCATGAATACTTGCTCTACTAACTCTGTGATGTAAATATGTTATTGCTAGCAAGTTGCTAAAATTGTAAATATGCTTTATATGAAAAATAGATTTACTGTGCAGAAACAAAGGAGAGGACAGACTCTAACCAATAGGATTCCTGGAGGATGTGCCCAGTATAATTCAGCCTACCCACCCCTTTGGGAAATACATAAATAGAGACAGCTTAGAACCTAGAGACACACACACATTCACCCATCAACTGATTGCTGGCGGAGCACTATGCAAGAGGAATCCATATCCAAGACTCCAGAACTTTTGAAAGCAGAGAGGCCCATTTCCAAAGCTGAACTCTTCTCAGCTTGGTCTTTTAGAATCCTGAAACCAGATTTTACCCTGGACCTCCAAGGGGCAACAAAATGAACAGCCTGGCTGTACTGTTTCTGCTTTCTTGCTAAGAATTCTTGCTAGAATCCAGAGATCCAAACCAGTAGAGCAGAGCTGTAACCAGATAGCCGCAGCCCAGAGCCAGCCCGTCAGATCCAGTCCAGAGTGCTGTGCAGTGTCCAGAGTGCTGTGCTGAGTGCAGAACCCAAGCGCCTGAGTCCAGTCCGGTGGGCTAGCAGAATTCCAGTCCAGAAATCTTTGACCAGATCCCTGACGAGCCCATTCCATACAGTGGTAGTGAGTATCTATAGCATAGAATTGTCATTAGCAAGAATCTTATCTATAGGTAATCCTATCCAAACCTTCTATCATATCCAGAACTGCATTGTAGAAAATCTTTTGTCTTTCCTGAATCTTTCTCTCATCCCTATAGTCCTTTGGTAATCGTAGTGATAATATCATCTTTGCGCTAATATATTTGTTGGAGAAAGACAAGCGTCTCGGCAGGTAGAAACCATCCAGAGGCATCGCTGGTTTGGTGGCTATGCTTTTGTGTAGCTTGTGGCTTCATAGACTCCCTAGTGTAAAGAAATATTGTTTGTAATGTTCAAAAGCATATCTTTCATTTGAAAATGTTGACTCTTTCTGAGAAAAACCGACCTCTACTAAAACCTTTGTAACTTCCGTACCGTGTATGCTAGAAACTAAATTTAAGTGTCACCGTGAAGCTAACTTCCTCGGCTTTCCAACAAATCCACATTCCAACTCCTTCTACTTTTTCCGCAATCGCGCTTCTCGATCACGGAAACGTTTGCCACAAATTTTTCGTTTGGCTCAAATCTATCATGTGTAAAACAGCTGTTCTTTGCATCCGACCTCAGAATTAAGTGTTCAATCTGCTAGTGACTCAAAAATCATTGCTAATGTCTATCTGAAACTATACAAAGCGCTCCCCCTAGTTTTGAATCCAATTTAGTGAATTAAATCCATTTTTAGTGTTTTCAACCATTAATTCAAAGCCACATTCAAAAGCATTTGACCCGTTTGCAATCATTCCTGTTTCTCTCTGAGTTGCTGGGGGAAATTGGGATTGAAACTGTATTTGTTGAGTGTGTTTTCCTGAAACCTGTTTTCTCCCCTTCCATCTCTTTATGCTGCATATTATACTGGGGGGATTGAGTAGTGTGCAGGGGGGAAAGAGTGACATTGCATTTGACTGAATCCACACAAAGTATTATTCTATGCTGCATTATTTTTCCTAGCCATACTCCTTCTGATTAAATAGATTGTTGATTGTACATCACCCCATTGGTGATCATTGTATAAATATTAAATAGTGTGATATATATTGTGCAAATCCATAAAATAAATCTTTTAACTTTGCAAAACAGCCTGCTTCCTGGTTCAGTGTGACCGGGGAGGATTCAAAGAGAGGGGTGTGATATAAGGGTACATCATTCAGAAATAAAAGAACTTATAGACAAAAATAATTAATTCAGGGTTTCAGCTGTGCATCACATGCTAGGCATTGACTTAGGTGGAGTGCCGGGTTGAAATCACTTACATAACCCAGTAGGGGCAGAGACCAACAGCCCTCTAGCGCATTGCTCTTTCATACAGCATCCTCTGTGCACTGTGGGGCTCCTAGGTGATGATGAAACATGTTTCTGACCCCGTGATCCCCCCTCGCCCTCTTTGCAAATGGGGAGCAGAGCAGCACCCCCACTTTAGTAAAGCACTCGCTCGCTCCTCCTCAGTGGTGGGGTTTCAGGCATGTCCTCTTTAAGGTTTGTATGTTCCAACTCTGGAGGGCACCCAGATTCTCTGCTCCTTGTTGCAGAGTTATGCTGTGTACTCTGCGCTATCACATGCACAAGCAGGGTGGTTATGCAGCTCTGCACTGTTTCCTCACATGAGCTGGAGGAGGGGGGAGGGAGAGGAAGTGGGGTGTCCCTATGCACCATTCTTAGCCGTTGCACTCTCTCTCCATGACTGGGCTTGCTGGCAGGCAGGCGGAAAGATGCTGATGAGTGAACTGCAGTCACGACAGGAAAGCAGTGGAAGGTCAGTGTGTACCGTGTGGCCTTGACGATCACATCACCAGGGGTCACATTAGACCTACCACTTGTATGCCCATCCCCTTTCCTCACAGACGTGTGGGATACGCAGCAGGGACGCCCTGCACCCTGGTGTTGAGTGAGTTGCCAGCTCCTATATTATAATTCTGCCCTCTACAGTTTCTTCTTCTCCTTCTCATCAAGTCATAATGTTTCCATTTGATCAAGCTGCCGTTCTGCTCCAAGCTACAGGTCAAGGGGTGGCGGGCTGCTGCTCTCACACAGTCCACGCACATGTTCCTGGCCTGCCTAAGGCTGCAAACCAAAATGAAGGGAGCCTTTGCCATGCAGCCAGCCAGTGCCGGTTTCAAATTAGCCAGGCTCCCCTGCAAAAACATGATTGGAGGATTGCCAGGGGTCACAGAGATTGAACAGGGGTCGTAATCTAAGAAACAGAGCTCGCAACAGTGACCCCTATTTAACCCTGAATTACGTCCCTTGCAACCAGATAGGAAATTAGGGCATGGTAATGTCCAAACCAAATTAATTAAAATGCACACTTTCTGATCTAATTGCCACAAATAAAAAGAGGGAAAATAATAAAATAAAGAGCAATGTTAATGTATGGAAAAAGTTCAAATATGGTGAAATATGCAAATGATTGACTACATGTTGCTAAATTCACTAAATGATGAGGTAGGCATAACAATATCTGAAACGCAAGGGCCTGCATAAGGAATCAATATCCAGGGTGGCACCAGTCGAAAAATGTGTATCCACACCAGTAGGTCTATCTTGACTGGGTCATAAAATAGAAACATGCAAAGATAAGCTCACAGAGCAGGGCATGGATTGGGACATTGCTATGTGTGGGACCTGACTGTGCAGGGACAAGGACAGCATCTCCACCCACATCGGATTTTGAAGTGAGTGGAGAGGCTGGGTGCCTATGGATTCCACCTCCCTTTTCACACCAGGACAGAGCAGGTGGAGTGCAGATGGATTCCTGTAACGGTGGCTGCCATGATAGTTATTATTGACCTGAGACGGATAATTGCACAGAAACCCTGTGGGCATTTGGTGACAGTAAATGCTCAAAAGCAGTAAAGGAGACCATGGATGTTATCAGCATTTGATTTTTCGGACTCACCAGCAGGATCAAAATGGACCAACTAGTCAAATTCCTAGAACAATAACTTCACCTGCATGGTATCGGAGTGCCAAGGTAGTATTCAGTGAACTCTCCTTTAACCTCCTAGACTTCTAGTGTTCCCGTGGGGAAAATAAGTCTACATGTAACATTATTGGAATGGGAAAATTGCCTTCCATGGCAGAGGTTTCATGTTCAGGATTTGGATGTGATGTGCAGAATCCCAAGGTCAGTACTCTGGATGCTTACTTTTTAGTTTTTCTCCCAGTGCAGCAAAAACTACCCATAATCTATGCATGGGTAGGGCTTTGCAGCCTTAGGATATACAGGTTTGAAATCAAACTTAAAATCCAAAAAGAACACAGCAAACAAAGATGATGGCTACAGTAGAGGTTTGGTGCATGGAAGTCAGATTTGACATGCAGGTCCCCCAGTAGATTATTGAAATGTGAATCTTCTAGAAGTGTTCATCACTTACCCTTTTCAGTGACATGCTGTAGCTAGAGAAGGCTCTACAGACTCATTTGTTTCTTCTGGTAGCTCGTGGTCAGCCCTTGTCTGGTAGGTGAAAAGCCCTGACCAGTCTAGCCCACTTGCACTGCCTGGTGGGTTTGAACCTTCATTGCGCAGGCTCAGTCCATGGCTCCTTCAGTGTGCTTTGCAAGCACTGACTCTGGCCAACTTGTCCTGAGTCTTCTTGTTGCTCCTGATTTGTTAGGGCTCCTTCGGTGTATGGAACAGCAAAATAAACCATGTGTTTCTATTTGGAAAAGTTTCTCCAGCAAGATGGGCAGGTCTTCAGTCAGTTTCAATATGACTGGCATTGCATTGAGGTGTTGGCTTCTCCAATTCTGGTTACCAGTCACTGAGAAATGTGATGAATCCGATGGACTCCTCACAGTTTTCCTGGCGGTGACCTCATTCCATGTTGCCAGGGGACAAAAGCCACTACCTGATCCTGACCATGGGGGTGGCTGTATGAGGGAGGATCAAGTGGGAGGAGACTCATATCAGGACAAAGTGTTTGCTCCTCTGATTCATGAATCCTCCAGTATCCCTGACACATTGATGGCATATTGTGAAGTGGAGCCAAACCATGTAACTACAATTCACATAACATCTGCTAGCTCTGATTACTTTCAGTTTAATAGTCAATCAAAACTAACCATGGAAAACTAAAACCATTATGGTCTTCAAGACCCATAATGCCTATGGCATTGGGGCAAGGAAGAGGAACAAAGAGTTAATGATGATCAATGGTGCTACTTAGAAGACTGTGCAGTCTAGTTGTTTCCGTTCAAATCACCTAAGTGGAACCAGGCCTGGACTGGCCCACCGAGACACCGGGAGTTTCCCCAGTAGGCCGAGGCATAGGGCCTCTCATCCTGGGGGAGGAAGGATACATATATTCATTTCATGCACATTATAATGATGTTGGCAGTCTGAGGTGGCTAGCGCCTGCGCATTGCAGGGTACGAAACAGCACGTGTCCTAGTGTGCTCAGCAGAGGCGGGCCAGGCCATCCATGCTCACTTCCTGGCTACACTGCAGCCTCACTGATCGGATGGACTACCAGTCCCTTTGAACACCCAGCTGCAGGGCACACGGCGGCTGGAGGAATTAGACTTCCCACCCTCCCCGTTACAGGACGCTTTCGGGTGGAGGTGGGTTCCTGGAGACACCGAAGGGAATCCATGCAGTGCTCAAGGAACGGGGTTGCAAGCTTTCCGAAGACTTGACAACAAACCATAACCTATTAACTGCATACTGGGAAACCCCCAACTGCACAGTCGCGAGATTCTGCTGGACGGTGAGTCGTGCCTAGAAAGAAGCATTATTTTTTAATTGTTTGGCGCTCTAGTGATGCCGTTGTCACTTGGTTCTGTTCATTTTTAATTGTTTGGCGCTCTAGTGATGCCGTTGTCACTTGGTTCTGTTCAAATTCGAATGCGCATTTTAAAAAAAAGTATATGCTTAAACTTTTCTGCTATTTTTGGGGAGTTTTTTTTATCTTAGCTCTGGAGCAGCATGTGTTTTTTCTTCCTTTGATATGTTGCTGAATCACATATTGTATTAGGCAGTTTTCCTCCCTTGTTTCCAGCAGAACAGGACCGAAAATAGAGGCTGCAATTCCGGGCTTCAACAGCTCTGCTGGTTGCTGCTCTGCCTTCAGTGTTTCTAGGGATGGTTGGTTTCAGCAGGCACTGGCAGGTGTGACTAACCATTGTCTTGTGCATCAAATATGCATGCAGTTCACTAACTCCTGTATTCCTTATGTGATTGTAAATAACGGACAGATGGGTCTGGCAGCTGGGTTGGTTGTGCTGAAGCTGTGTTCTCCACCAGTACTGCCTTGATTCCCTGTCAGATGTGTGCTCTTCTTCCGGCTAGTGTGAATGTAATGACATGCACACATTGTAGTGGAGTCCATTTTTTTCTCTGTGTTCTTGCACTTGTCCTGGATTTCCGATTATACAACCAGCACTTCAAGCCACAGAAGGCAAAGAAAGCAAGCATTGGCAATGCCAAAAGTTTGGGCTTTTGTGTAGGCATAGGAAAGGCACTTGCCAGGTAGTGCCGTAGTGGTATCAACTGGCTATTGATGGTAGCTGGTGCGAAATGGTGCACATACATTGGCATATAATAGCAGTGCCTGGCAAATGCCTACTACGCATACATAAGCCAAAACTGTTTGCTTTGCCAATGCTTGTGTTTAACAGGACTTCAATGAAGGACATGCATAGTGCTTATATATCGAGTAGCCGAAGGCAGACCTGGTTAAGACATTTTTATTATATCAGTACATTTAAAACTCCAATTAAGTCATTAACTCACAGAAGTCTGCTTTGAAAAACCACTGGCAGCCGCTTTGAGTGCAAAGTTTGATGGTAAGGCTTGATTAAAGTGAGCTCAAAGAGTTCACATGAGTAGGTGTTTTCGGCGGGGAGAGCCAGGAACTGGGTGTGAATAGTCATAGGGATTAGCATGACCATGGACAGTAAATGGAGGGGAAAATAACGAGCCACTTAAAAGCTTTGTGTCCCTCCTCATATGCTATTACTCCCTATCTGTATGCTAATGCAATAGTTCAGTAGGCCTCAGGACATAGAGGCTCTTTTCTTGGGGGAGGAAGGATACATCCTTTGGGGACATGATGATAATTCTGCTTGTGCCATGGCAGCTCGCACCTGTGCATTCTGGGGCATAAAACCGCATGTGTCCTAGTGTGCTCGGCATGTACAGGAGCGTCTCGGACCACTTGTGCTGACCTCCTGGCTGCCACGACCAGCGCAGTGCTTCTCCAGCGACGACAAGGCAAGCAGACTCCTGCATCAACCATTTGGCACTCGCTGCACAAAGCAGGGTAGCAGGGTTCCTTTTCCAGGCTTCCAGTATCATTTTCTTCGGGGATACTCCCAATCCCCTCATAGCAGCGTTGGGCTCACACCCTGTGCTCGTTTGTTTAGCAAAATATGGGGCCACTTAAAAACAACAGAAATCCAGGGCCACGTTTGGTTCCCAGTCCAGCTCTGAGCGGGACATTTAAATGTGGGAATCATCCACTGGTGAGAGAATGAGTCGCAGAGGCTGAAGCAGTCAGGACGGATACCGAAGAAGTTGAAAAAGCCACTGAAAGCCAAGAAGCAGTTGAAGCAGAAGCAGAATTGAAAGCACCAGCAGAAGCCGACGCAGGAAGAGAAGGCATATGGTTTTGCACAGTATGTGCAGCAGGAAGCAGAATCATGGAAGATGACAGTCGGGAAAGAAACCCAGCTGTATGGCAGAGCTGCTCCTGACCCGAGGTGAGTCGCTCAGGTGTGCTCGAGGATTCGGAGACCCAATGGGGCCTGTGGCGCTCCAGAGAAGGGCAGTGCAGGCAAAGGTAGTCACAAGAGAACTGTCAATGATCTAGCTGGACCTCGAAAGGTCTGACAGTTCACCAAAATCCTGTTCTCACCGATACTACAATGGAGCACCAAGGAGTGACACGTAGATGCCGAACGAAGCCATTGCATTTGCATAAAGAGAAAGGTAACCCCAGGGCACTCCGAGCAGAACAATCATCACTAAAAGACAGTTTTCAATAAAGAAGACATAAGTGCAGCAAGGGTGCAATTCTCCTTTCATGAGATATCAGTTTGGGGAAACCTGTAACCCACATTGCCAACAGGCAAGAGACTAGAAAGAAGAGCTAAAAGGGCGACAAGGGCGCTATTGTCCTTTCTTGAGTTATCAGTTTGGGGAAACCTGTAACCCACATCGCCAACCGTCAAGAGACTATACAATCAGGCAAACATTGTACACACCTCCTCACATGGGATATTAGTGTTGAGAAACTTGGAGCAAGTATTGCCACTACCAGGAAATACCTTTTACAAGTGTAGGAGGTGGCAATCCTTCCTGGCAGGTGAGTAAACCAGGAAAGGGACAAGTACTATGAAAGTAAAAGTTATTCCTGGCAGGCCAGTAAACCAGGAAAGACATTTTTGCTTTGTAGAAATGTGGTTGTGGCAAAAAGTGTAGTGGAAAGAAATTGTCATCTTTATCATCGTAGAGACATTTGCTATGCTGTCCTGACAAATGTATTCCACAGAAAGGATAATTGTGATGTTCTTATAACCACTCTATATCTTGGGAGAAATATGTTATGGAAGGACCAGTTACTTTGGTTTTGAACACATGTTTTGTGAAAGAAACATTTACTTTCCCAATTTGAAAGACGTATTGGAAGGAAAACACATTTTCATTGAACTGAACAGAATTTCGTTAAAACAGAACTCTTTCAAAAGTCTTCCTGCATTGATTCAGGGGAAGGGAATCAAACCCTGGTCACAAGGATTGCATTGTGCAAATTATAAGTTTGAACTTTTGCACATTTTTGCTGAACTGAAAACAGATACGTTTACCTTATGCACTTTAGTTGTGTATGTTAGTGAGAGGGTCAGACACTTTGGACACAAGGTCATCTTTCTTTAGTTTTAGTTTGCTAGGCAGGAACATTCCCGTTAGGATAGGGACAGATATGTGTTTATCTCACCCTCTTTACTTTTAATAAATATGGCAAACATTGAGAAAATTACAACTTTGTAACTGTCTCTCATTGCTGACCCTTCACAGAAAGCAAGCAGAGTTTCTGGTCTTTCAGGGCCAAGGCAAAATATCTTTCATTCCAAATATCAAGTTTACAAAGGCTTTTGAGATGTTCCCCATGCTGCTTAGGGCTTGAGACAATGACCAATCCTAAGTTGTTCCTAATTAGTGTTCAACCACCTTTGCGACACTGTGAGCTAATGTCGTTTCAGGTGAAAATAAACATTAACTAGTGCCCTCACGTGGCAACTCTACTTATCAACTCGAAAAGGATGAGACTATCCACACATTTTGGACTTAGATTAGTTGGGGAAAACATTTGCCTTGTTTATTCCATGTCAATATGAGTGGTTTAAAAAAGGCTGTTCATTAGTAACAAATACTGAGTGTTGTCCACATTTTTCATGTAGTGATACAATTTGAATTGATCATCTTCAGGGCTTGAAGTAAAATATATGGGCTATGGATTTGTATGGACACATTTCCATCTGGTGCTATGTGATAGGTGGCACATCATTGCAGCCCCTGTTTTCCGGCCATCGCACGCATAACTGTGTACACTGCCTCACACAATACCATGGACAGTTCCCATGGAAACCAGCCCCCCTAGCCCACAGGCCTGCTGGTTAGGAAGGGGAGCTGAACCTGCCAAATAAAATGTCTGTTAACAGGAGTTGGGCTACACCCTGAGTTCTTAGATTACCAATGGACACAGACACCAGATGAATTTGATAGGGATCCCAATCAGATATAAAAGACACTTACACTTGTAATCATTTCCCTCTTTTCTACCCTTGGATTCCCCAGGTGTGAACTCCAACTAAATGGGGACCTGCTACATATGCTTGCCCTTGCTGGTAGGGGTCTCAGGGACCCTTAGGGTTAGTCTGATGCAACCAACCCCTTATCAACACTGGTTACTGTCTTCTGAATGCCCCCCTGCACAAGTGGGGGTTTGCACGCCATCACTGCCACTTGCTGCAGCCCTTTTGAACCCTGTGGCTGGAACCATAGGCTGGGGGCCCAGCCACAATCACTGCTGCACCCATGGCTTGATTAAAAATCTTCAGGGTGGCCCTGCTAGCATAGGAGTTGCCCCATGTCACCACTGTGTCCTGTGCCTCCACCTTGACCACAGGCAGTGTGCCCTGCGCTATGAGGCTCCCAGGCACCATTTTGCGTTCAGGCAATGTCCAAATGGCAACGTGGAGGCTGCCACTGTCACTGGCACGCTCCAAGGACTGTTGAGGCTTCTTGAACCCCCACTGTAATGTGTTGTGAGACTCGACATGCGGGCTTCTGTCCTTTACTTAGGCTGTTCCGAATGACGAAAACAAACAAAACAAACCAAAACAAACAAAAACATAATGCAATCATAAAGGTAAAACAGGGATAATCAAGAGATATACGTACTTCACCTATTGTGGGAACACAATCCGAGGGAAGGCTATACTCTTAAGAGAGGGTGTGAAGATGTACCTGTAGTGACCTAAACAACACAGTATCACAATCCAAAATAAAGGGAATGTCCGATCAAGCTTTTAAAACAATATACACACCTTAATAATGCACACCATCTGCAGGTAGAATTAAAAGAGATAACTATTCAAAAACCCACCCCTGTTAAGGTGGTCCCAAAAGTCCCAAACAAACCCAGAGGAACTGGAGTCAATCCAAACCAGACTCAAATGATGGCGTAGACAATGTGCAAGGCAGAATCCAGCTTTATTACGATCCAAACAACGGCAGGAAAGCATACAAGCATTCAACTCTTGTTACTCTCAACATTTTAATAAGAAACAAATGTGTCATCAATGACATCATAACATAATCTCAGTTTACAAAACCTAAGGGATTGGGGAGTGGTTACTAAATTTGGTTACATATAGATTATATAGAGCTCAAACATTGATAAGGGCCAAAATACATCATCTCTACAACAAATAATTGGGTGGCATTATATTTGATGGGTGGCATGACACAAAGGGGCCGATTCATGGAACAAACGTGCGCCGAAAATCTTCGCAGGCGCAAGCGGAAAAAAACAGGCGCACGCGCACGCGTGCGATTCATGGAAGTCCCTGCGCGTGTTTACCTCGGGATGTGCGCCAAACCCGTGCATGGCGCACACGTCACTGCAACATCCCAAAAGACGTGCGCGACGCGCACAGTGAAAGCGCACAACCTCGGCGCATACACCAGAAAGTGGGCGGAACATGGGGCGTAACGCGCGGAATGGGGAACAACTCGCAAAAACAAGGGCGTAACTGGGGATGTACTGCAGGGAAGCAGACAGAACGCCCACACGCACCCGAACCACACGTATTCATGGAATCGAATAGGGCAAAGCCACGCACAGCGAAAGACACGCACAAGCCGGGCGGGCTACGTGTATTTCAGGGGTTCGCGTGAAGTTACTCACGCGATCGGGCCTGGGGGAGCGGGCTACGTGTATTACAGGGGTTCGCGTGAAGTTATTCACGCGATCGGGCCTGGGGGAGCGGGCTACGTGTATTTCAGGGGTTCGCGTGAACTTTCTCACGCGATCGGGCCTGGGGGAGCGGGCTACGTGTATTTCAGGGGTTCGCGTGAAGTTTCTCACGCAATCGGGCCTGGGGGAGCGTGCTACGTGTATTACAGGGGTTCGCGTGAAGTTTTTCACGCGATTGGGCCTGGGGGAGCGGGCTACGTGTATTACAGGGGTTCGCGTGAACTTTCTCACGCGATCGGGCCTGGGGGAGCGGGCTACGTGTATTTCAGGGGTTCGCGTGAACTTCCTCACGCGATCGGGCCTGGGGGAGCGGGCTACGTGTATTACAGGGGTTCGCGTGAAGTTTTTCACGCGTTCGGGCCTGGGGGAGCGGGGTACCACTCACCGTCTGCCTTGCGTGTAGAAGAACGCGTAGCCAACACCCGCTGTGAAGTAATAGCGTGTGAACCCCAACGGATGGAAAACACACGCACCGCACGAAAAGCACGTACAGAACATAAAGGCACGTGGGATCACCAAGCCCTGCCAGGGCAACGCCCGTGCGCAAAACGTCACAGACACGCTTACGCTGTAAGGGCCTTTGGTCCAATGAAATCGCGTACGCGTGCTGACGCGCTTACGCGCTAAGGGCCTTTCCTCGATTTTCACGCTGACGTGCAGGATTTTCACGTGCCAAATCACTCCGTATCAAGCTGGCCACGCGAAAACACACGGAAGACCACGCTCCTGCCCAGAAGGCCGAATTACTGCCCCCCATTGCCCCGAGCAGCCTCCCACGTGCCATCTGCTGCTGCCTGCCTGCCTGCCTGCTGCCACCGTACCCTGCCATTTGGTGCCTGCACATCAGCCATCTGCAGGTGTCCAGTTGCTGTGTCCACCCCTGCTGGAACAGAAGACTCCCGACTCGGATAACATCGCTCCACAGCCCAGCCCCAGTACCCAGTTGCCCACCCACTCCTGCCCCTGGGGTTGCCATGTCGGGCACATCAACATCTGGCACCAGTGGCAACCCCCGGCCAGAGGGGCAGAGGGGCACCAGCTTCACTGCCACTGAAGTTGGTGTCCTGGTGGAGCAAGTCCTGGGGCAGTATGATGCCCTCTTCGGATCGTCCCGCGCCAACAAGGAAGGACGGGAGAGGATCTGGGTCGACTGTCTGGTTGCCATCAACGCAGAGGGGGTGGCAACCCGCACCATCCAGAAGGTCAAGAAGCGCTGGGAAGACTTGAGGTCCAGGACCCTCATGAAGGCCCGGCGCCTCGTGGAGGGGGGCCGGGGCCGCATGAGTTCCATCCAGTTGAGGGTCCTGGAACGCGCACACCCAGCGCTCCATGCCCAGGTCCTTGAGAGGGAGACCCGTCTGGAGTTGAGCGGTAAGTGGCCAAGCATTGCTGTGTGAGACAAGGCATGTTGCAGTGTGCTGGTTGTCTGATACTTGCCTGCATGTGTGACATAGGCCATGTACGCATGTATGTGTGCAGGGACATCATGGGAATGCATGTGCGACCTGTAATGTGTGAACCGGACGGTTGTTGCATGTGTTTGAATGCGACATGGGGAGCCCTGTGCAGATTGCACACATGAGAACATGGCAGTCTCTGTTCCTGGACATGGGTGGGGGCGAGGGATGGATGCTGATGCCAGATACATATGTGGTATCCATGTCTGTGTGCCTGACCTGCGTGTCTGTGACTTGTGAGTGCCATGGATGCATGACACATGTCTGTGACAATGTACAGATTCACTGATGCAGCCTAGTCATCCTTGTATGCACTGTGATTGGGGTGTACGGGGCCAGATGGATGTGACTGAGGTGAAGTGTGTGCATTTGATAGGCATGACCCATGATGCATGTGAGTCCCATTACATTGTATGATTCGAGAGTCCATTGGACATGCATTGAAATGTCCATGGCACGCACCATGACTGTCACTGTGTGTGTTTTGCCTGGACTGACACATGTGTTGTGGTGTGACATGATGGAAGTGTACTTTGACAGTGGCACTCATCTGCTATTGCTTCCTGTCTAGGGGACCATTGTACAGTACCCTGATGCTTGTGTTCTATGTCTCCCTCTACGCAGCGGCTAGTGAAGGAGAGGGTGGAGACGGCGCTGTGGAGCAAGGCGGCGGGGATGCCCCCACGGCTGCAGCGGAAGGGGTGGGTGAGCCCCCACAGGGGCCTGCTACGGCGGTAGACGGCGAGGAGCCATCCAGGTTGGTGGTTTCCACAGAGGAGGAGGAGGCCGCCACTGAGGCGCACATGGGGCCTGGTGGGGGCATCCCTGCTGGTGCAAGTGGTGCAGTCCAGGGGCAGGAGGCAGCACAGGTCACCGTGGAGGGGCCTGTGCATGTCGCTGTCCCTGAACCTGTGGGTGCACCACCTTGCACCAGCAGGGATGCCCCGTCCCAGGCCCGTCCGCAGGTAGAGGGGATGTCCATGTCATCTGACACCCCTCCACCTGCGGACG
The DNA here is from genome assembly GCF_040938575.1 of Ambystoma mexicanum. Classification (NCBI taxonomy): domain Eukaryota; kingdom Metazoa; phylum Chordata; class Amphibia; order Caudata; family Ambystomatidae; genus Ambystoma; species Ambystoma mexicanum. The sequence goes on along the minus strand of NC_090930.1, from coordinate 287,242,702 downwards.
AGGGGACCCCTGGCCGTGTGAAGAAGGTCCTGATTGGGGTTGCGATGCGCACGGCTGTGATTCGTGATGCCGTGCGTGCTTCCCAGGAGGAGCACGCACCTCATCACGAAGAGCACCGTGCCGACGTGGCCCAATTGGGATCGGCCATGTTCAGGTGTTTCCTGCATGTGTCGGCCAATCTGGCGGCCCTCTCCTCCTCTGTGGAGACTATACGCCAGTCGTTCTCCTTGCCGTCTTCCGGCCCAGATGCCACCAGGGCCCCCTGTGGACCTGCCCTGACCAATGCAGCCAGCTCGGTGGGGATCCCATCCCTGCCACAGTCGGGAGTCAGAGGTCCAGCAGGGGTGGACAACACAGCAACTGGACCCCAGCAGATGGAGGATGTGACGGCATCATCGGGCAGGGCACGTGCACAACGGCGTCGCTGGTTTCCATCATCCTGGATGCCGTCGTGCTGGCAGAGGCAGTGGTGTCGGAGGCAGCAGCAGGCTCGACGTAGGAGGCATCATGGCTCGGGGCCATCAAGATCAGAGGGGCAGGCATCGGCCGGAGGGCAGGAGAACCCTGGGATGGTAGTGTCTTCCGTGTGGGAGCAGTTGGTCCAGCGGATAGGTGCGGAGCGGCAGCGGGCGGAAGAGGAGCGGCTCACCATGGTCAGGGCGGAGTTCTCCATGCGTCGGGCGTTGAGGCGGGCTGAGTGCCTCGAGGAAGCTCGCAGGGAGTTTGAGGTGAACATTGGGTTATCCCTGCGAGACCTCGGGGCCAGGACAGAGTCCCGCCTCCAGGACATCGACATGGAGTTCGATGATGCCCTGGCCGGCAACATCACAGAGTGAGCCGCAGGACTTGCCCGCTGCCATTGTATATAGTTCTTTAGTTAGTTAGTGTTAGGTTTCCTTTATTTTTTGAGATTTTTTTGGACCGTTCGGACAATGGCCACTTTTCTGTATATAGTTTTTTTATTAGGTAGTAGTAGGTTTCATTTATAGTGTTGGGCTCATGGACCCTGGAATATTCTTGTGTATAGTTGGATTTTTTAAAATACATTTTTTTTATTTATATTTGTGTTCACCATGAGGCAATGGTTTTTCCTTATTTTTTTTCACCATGATTTTGCTTTGGACAACATTAGTTTTTCGATTCCTTTGTTTTTTGGATTTTTACATTACTTATCGGACATGGACAATTTATTTTGTTATCCCCATTGTTGTATGTTTGATTAGTTTACTTCATTTTCTTCGTGAATACATGTTCTTATAACTTTCTTTTGTGGTATTTTCTCATTGGTTTCATGCATGTCATGATATGGGTTTTGACATTCACTTGCACCCATTGTGTATGTGTGTGTGACGGACATGTGTTCATTTACATACTTGCCATTGGGGTTGTGTCATGTAATTGCATTTGCTATGTGGGTGGATGCAATCCTTGGCTGGGTGTTTGTGCTGGGTATGCTGCCCATTACTGCCATGATTGTGTATCGTCAGGACCTGGGGGCAGGGGGACATGGTTGGGGGCCTGCTGGCAGGTGCCCCACAGTGCTGGGGGGTGGGGGTGCAAGGGGACATGAGTGGGGGCCTGCTGGCAGGTGCCCCACAGTGCTGGGGGGTGGGGGTGGTGGGGAACATGAGTTGGACATGGGTGGGGGCCTGCTGGCAGGTGCCCCACAGTGCTGGGGGGTGGGGGTGGTGGGGAACATGAGTTGGACATGGGTGGGGGCCTGCTGGCAGGTGCCCCACAGTGCTGGGGGGTGGGGGTGGTGGGAGACATGAGTTGGACATGGGTGGGGGCCTGGTGGAGGCTGCCCCTGGTGACTGGGGGGTGGGGGTGGTGGGAGACATGGGTGGGGGCCTGGTGGTGGGTGCCCCTGCACTGCTGGGGGGTGGGGGTGGTGGGAGACATGGGTGGGGGCCTGGTGGTGGGTGCCCCTGCACTGCTGGGGGGTGGGGGTGGTGGGAGACATGGGTGGGGGCCTGGTGGTGGGTGCCCCTGCACTGCTCGGGGGGTGGGGGTGGTGGGAGACATGGGTGGGGGCCTGGAGGTGGGTGCCCCTGCACTGCTGGGGAGGGTGGGGGTGGTGGGAGACATGGGTGGGGGCCTGGTGGTGGGTGCCCCTGCACTGCTGGGGGGATGGGGGTGGTGGGAGACATGGGTGGGGGCCTGGTGGAGGCTTCCCCTGGTGACTGGGGGGGTGGGGGTGGTGGGAGACATGGGTGGGGGCCTGGTGGAGGCTGCCCCTGGTGACTGGGGGGGTGGGGGTGGTGGGAGACATGGGTGGGGGCCTGGTGGTGGGTGCCCCTGCACTGCTGGGGGGGTGGGGGTGGTGGGAGACATGGGTGGGGGCCTGGTGGAGGCTGCCCCTGGTGACTGGGTGGGTGGGGGTGGTGGGAGACATGGGTGGGGGCCTGGTGGTGGCTGCCCCTGGTGACTGGGGGGGGTGGGAGACATGGGTGGGGGCCTGGTGGAGGGTGCCCCTGGTGACTGGGGGGGTGGGGGTGGTGGGAGACATGGGTGGGGGCCTGGTGGAGGCTGCCCCTGGTGACTGGGGGGGGGTGGGGGTGCTGGGAGTCATGGGTGGGGGCCTGGTGGAGGCTGCCCCTGGTGACTGGGGGGGTGGGGGTGCTGGGAGACATGGGTGGGGGCCTGCTGGCAGGTGCCCCGCAATGCTGGGGGTGGGGGTGCAAGGGGACATGAGTTGGTGATCATTGGTGCAAGGAGACATGTGCCTTTGCTGGGGGGCATGCCCATGTTGGGTGGGCTGCCTGCAGGACATGACCAGGGATGCAGGGTAGTCCCCTGTGGTGTGGGCTGCCTGCAGGGGCTGTGGAGGGTGTACAGGGATCACCTGGGAGGACCCACACTGGCAAATCACATGTAGGACTCCCCGGCACCCCTGAAATACACGTGCCCTGCTGAAATTGCGTGTAAAACTTCGTTGCCACCCCTGTAATACCCGCACGCAGCCCAATCGCGTGTAAAACTGCGTGCGGACCCCTTTCATACCCGCACGCAGCCCAATCGTGTGTGAAAATGTGCGTGCACCCCTGTAATACCCGCACGCAGCCCAATTGCGTGTAAAACTTTGCGCGCACCCCTAATACCCGCACGCAGCCCAATCGCGTGTACAACTTTGCGCGCAACCCTAATACCCGCACGCAGCCCAATCGCGTGTGAAACTTTGCGCGCACCCCTAATACCCAAACGCAGCCCAATCGCGTGTGGAACTTCCCGCGCACCCCTGAAATACACGCGCACAGGCCAATCGCGTGTGGAACTTCACGCGCACCCCTGAAATACACGTACCCTGCTGAAATCGCGTGTGGAACTTCACGCGCACCCCGAAATACATGTACCCTGATGGAATCGCGTGTGGAACTTCACGCGCACCCCGAAATACACGTACCCTGATGGAATCGAGTGTGGAACTTCACGCGCACCCCGAAATACACGTACCCTGATGGAATCGCGTGTGGAACTTCACGCGCACCCCGAAATACACGTACCCTGATGGAATCGCATGTGGAACTTCCCGCGCACCCCTGAAATACACGCGCCCAGGCCAATCGCGTGTGGAACTTCCCGCACCCAGGCCAATCGCGTGTGGAACTTCCCGTGCACCCCTGAAATACACGCGCCCAGGCCAATCGCGTGTGGAACTTCCCGCGCACCCCTGAAATACACGCGCCCAGGCAATTCGCGTGTGGAACTTCCTGCGCACCCCTGAAATACACGCGCCCAGGCCAATCGCGTGTGGAACTTCCCGCGCCTAGGCCAATCGCGTGTGGAACTTCCCGCGCACCCCTGAAATACACGCGCCCAGGCCAATCGCGTGTGGAACTTCCTGGGCACCCCTGAAATACACGCGCCCAGGCTATTCGCGTGTGGAACTTCCCGCGCACCCCTGAAATACACGCGCCCAGGCCAATCACGTGTGGAACTTCCCGCGCACCCCTGAAATACACGTACCATGCTGATATCGCGTGTGGAACTTCACGCGCACCCTGAAATACACGTACCCTGCTGATTTCGCGTGTGGAACTTCACGCGCACCCCGAAATACACGTACCCTGATGGAATTGCGTGTGGAACTTCCCGCGCACCCCTGAAATACGCGTACCCTGCTCGCACGGGGCCAATCGCGTGAGGTACTTCCCGCGCACCCCAATGATACACGTAGCCCGCTTGCTGTGCTGGTACAGGGTTAGCGCAGCCCTTTGCGCTGGATTGGGTATGTTGATGGCTTTTCCCTGCGCGGGAGGCATTCTTGGGGGCATAACTGGCGCTGCTGCAGGGTCGCTGCGCCACTGTGCGCCACGGCTGGTTTTGGTGGCTGGAATCCATGAATACGGTGTGCGCGGAAATGGATTTCAGCACACGCGGCTGGCGCAGGGATTCGCACGCGCACACTGTGCGCCAGCCACGTGCGCCACTTGTGCGCTGAATTCTATGAATTACCCCCTAAGGGTTTTGATAGGTTTTCTCCTTGCTAACTAACCTTGAACACTTGACAGGTCTTCATGATATGGGCCAGATGGAGAGTAGGGGAGAGAGGTCCATGGACTTTCCTTTGTTCAATTAAAGAAGTGTACATCCCTCATTCTCAGGCCATGAGGCCGAGCAATCCCTTTTTACTTGCCCTCACGTCTGTGTGTGCTTTTAGGGAACACTGCAGGTGTCCTATCTACGGTGGCTTCTAATGAATAGTAAATGTTCTCCAATTATAGGTCTTGCAGAGGTCATGCATTAGAAGACCATGTATGAAATCCGATTACCTTCTATCTATTGAGATTTTAGCTAATATTAACGTGTATGTCGTGATTTCTGTTGCAGCCAGGGAAACACTTGAACTCTTCTTCATGGAGTCTGTTGGCTTGCTTTTTTACTGCACCTGGCTAACAAAGACTGGTTATATTCTTATAAAACTTTTATTAATCAGGGAGTATCCTCCTTGCATCTTGGGAACTACTAATTTTTGCCTTTGTTCTGCCATTCCCATCCTCCCTTATTTCACTTTAACCTCAGTACTAATCGTCAGCTACCGTCTGAGCTCTGCGCAGATCTGTAGTTCTGTGGATTCAGCTTTTTTTAATGTTCCCGAGGTCCTGGGGTACTTGCTCATTTAAAAGCATGCTGTGGTTTCCATTTTCAAGACAATGGTTGCCCAATTACTATATTCTTTCTATGTTAGTGAGCTATATTCTCGTGTCGTTCATGTTGCATTCAACTCTTGCATTGATCATGTTAGCATTCTTCATGTGTTATGGGTGATATGTCAATATTCTTCATCTATAAATGCATTTATTACCTATGTACGTGCTCTTCATGTGACATGCATGTTTGATATGTGTCTAATGCAAGTCCTTGTTACTTGTTACAATGGTATTGTGAATGCTATTGCCATCTTTAGCTTAAATTGTCTCAACGTCCTGCTATACCTACATGGGATAAGGCTGATACAGTTGTCTTAGTGAGTAACGTTTCTCACCTGTGAGATATTGAGCCTAGGGAGGGACAGAAGCTATGGATGATGTTTCCATCTACCTCTGAACATTCCCCCCTCTGGTCAAATCCTCAACCACACTGTTCCTTCTTCTCTCCCCCAGATAGGGCTCTCTAGGTATCCATATTTTAGTCTCCCCCCTCAAGATACCTCTATGTCTCACATGTTCATCATGGTTTATAGTGAAAATGTCGACTGCAAAAATGTCGACTGCAAAAATGACGAGAAAAAAAATGTTGAATGTTTTTTTGGGGGGTTCTCCCCAACCCCCTGATTATTTTTACTAGCTAGACCCCAAAAAAAATACAAATAAAAAAAACATATTTGAATTATTTTTCAACATTTATTTGCCAACATTTTTGCATTAGACTTTTTGCAGTCGACATTATAACTGGACACTGTTCATTAGGACTCTAGGTCATGTAGCAGCACTCCCCATTGGAATCAAAATAATACCCTTTGCTCAGTATAAATATGAGGGTCCTGAGGATATTACATTTTGACCGGGAGGTGCTATAAGGCTTTCCATTGTTTGAGTAGTGGGGAAGTATAAGGAAGGCATAGTATCAAAGCAAGACAGACACATGTGATCACAGTTCAAGGGTGTTTATTAAACTGTAAAATGGGTATAGTAAACACCTAATCTAAACCTAAATCTAAGCTGGGAGCAAGCTACGAAGATCAAATAATAATAATAATACAGTCCTAATGGAGTCTAGTAAAATAAAAAGGGCCTATACTAAAAAACCTATTGCCAATCCTTACTGCTATGCTACAAAATAGTGTGGGATAATGTTATCGTGGTGTGCAGTTAAAATGTCGAATCAATCATTTGAATGCATCTGGACTCTAGGTCATGTAGCAGCACTCCCCATTGGAATCAAAATAATACCCTTTGCTCAGTATAAATACGAGGGTCCTGAGGATATTACATTTTGACGGGGAGGTGCAATAGGGCTTTCCATTGTTTGAGTAGTGAGGAAGTGTAAGGAAGGCATATTATCAAAGTAAGACAGACACATGTCATCACAGTTCAAGGGTGTTTATTAAACTGTAAAATGGGTGTAGTAAACACCTAATCTAAACCTAAATCTAAGATGGGAGCAAGCTACGAAGATCAAATAATAATAATACAGTCCTAGTGGAGTCTAGTGAAATAAAAAGGGCCTATACTAAAAAACCTATTGCCAATCCTTACTGCTATGCTACAAAATAGTGTGGGATAATGTTATTGTGGTGTGCAGTTAAAATGTCGAAACAATCATTTTGAATGCATTAATTTCGAAAAAAAATTATGTCGAAAAAAAATGTTGAATATTTTTTATTTTATTTTATGTTTTTTTGTGGTTTGGCTAGTAAAAAAGGGTTATTAAAAAAAGCAGGGGGGTAGGGGGGAACCCCCCATTAAAAAAAATTAAAAAAATTAATTCAACATTTTTTTTCTACATTATTGATTCGAAATGAATGCATTTGAAATTATTGAATTCGAAAATATCACTATAAATCTCTTATCGTCATGTCAGGCGAATACTCTTCACCTTTGGATTCCACTCAGCTGGGCTCCGACCATTCTCTCAATGTTAGCCTCCCCCAGTTGAGCTCAGACCAACCACTCACTATGGAAATCCCTCAGTCGGGTTCACACTTGTCACAATGTTCACGGGTGTATTACTAGTCACCCTAATTCGCAGGCACCCCTCAACTGGGTTCACATTTGCCAAAATCCATAGTTCACTTTGCTTAGCTTTTTCTTGGCATCCCTTAGTCAGGTTCACATTTGCCTCCACAACATGCCAAATATTCTCTACTGTACAAGGGGTTTGGCTTGACCCTTGTATGACTACTTTGACACCCCACACTGGCCTCCCCTAAGGCATCTTGGTACTTGCAGTTTCTAAAAACAACTGAAGACTTTCCACTATGTACAGGATTTAACATAACTCGCTGCAGGACCACTTCAATTTCCCAGTTCAACACATTCTCCTTGTTCAGGAGTGGAGCATCAGTCAGAGTCATCAAATGAGCGCCCACGTGGCTCCGGACCACTCTAACTCTGATATCAATTTTGCTCACAAAAGACCTTTGTACTACAGTCTTAGTTCTTCATACAATGTTACTCTTCGCAAACTTGAGCCCAACACAGTCCGGTCTATTATTAGCTCTTTACGACTTCCCAGCTGTGCTGAACTCTACTGGCGTCTCTTGGCTCTGGTGTCAAGGACCGTACCACGATGGACACCCCTTCTCCCCGCACTTGTTATCAGTGCGGGAGGGCCCCATGTACCACAGACATCCTTCGCACCATTTGCCAGCTGCGATTCCCGGTCTTATGTTTCCTTTCTCGTAGGCTCCATAGGTCTGGGTTGAAAAGGGCAAGGGCAATTCCCTCCCTGCCGTCCTTTCAGGTCTCGCCGCCTTTCTCCTCCATTTAAACTGCCATCCTGGAATAGTGGCTTCCTCATGTGTTTGTCTTGCTCTCTTTGTGCTCTTGTGCTCTGCCTTTTATCCCTGTGGGGAAAAAGGAAGTCAGGTGTGTGTAATTATATGCAGTTGCCTGACTCTGTCTGACCCTTGTGGTGGGACATGTCAGGTATACGGCTCTGGTGTTAGTCCATTGTCTTTCACTGTAATCTGTGAGAAAGTGTGTGTGTCACAAAAGGGGGGGGTGAGTTTCTAAATATCCTGCTGGGTATGATGGGGAGAGGGTGTCATAAGGAAGGGGGTACCATGTCTCACCCTTCAGTGTCCCACTTCCACTCCCTGAATACCCCTCAACCAGGTGATCCGGTGGCACTGGTTCACCCCCAGAAACTGGATCCAATAACGATGGCCGTTTCCTGACCACCTGGTTGGCAGATCCCCAGGGACTAGCAAGGGAGACACCTTCAGGTTTCTCACATACCCTTCCTCCATGCAATCTGTTGTTGTAGCTGCATCTGTTTCCCAGGGGAACCAGCAAAGGAAATCTACATTCCCCTGGTCTTTACCTTTTCGGTGTTCCACAATGAAACATTATGGTTGCAGGTCTAGAATCCATTGCATGACACAATGTTTGGAGTCCTTTCATTGGCTGATCCAAACTAGTAGAGAATGGGCCATAACGAATGTGAACTTACTTCCTAAGAGGTAATATGTGAGGTGGGTAATGGCCCACTTGTTGGCCAGGGCCCCTAATTCCTGCATCGAGTAATTGTTTTCACATGATAATGCTTTGCACCCTATCAATCCGTCAGTTCATTCTTCCTTTTATAGGTAACTGCCCTCTATACCAGCACCCAGGTATTTGTTTTCCTTGTGCATCGTTACACTGCAGCATTTTGTGGTCTTCTATTCTAATCCCACTCGCTCATGTCTGCAGGTATGTATTTCAGCACCTTGTTTTGTGTTTCAACATTGATCATCATGTTCTTTGGGTTTATGAAATTATCCTCCCATGGAGAATCTGCTTTTGTTACTTACCCTATGGACGCTGTCTGGCCATAGAATTGTCCTTGGGTGATACATAGTGCAAGGTGTGTAAGGCAACGTGCTGTCTTTGTGGGTAAATCAGTTGCTATGATCATTCTGGAGGCACTCACGGCATAGGCATGAAGGAACAGCCAAAGCAACTCTCATCAGGTGTTGGTGACATTGACAGAATCATCGATATACTTGCTCAATTGTCTTGAGTCATCATGCACACTTTCTTTTCACCCTTTTTAGCCATGTGCACGCTTCGGGGGATTTTTCTAGTGCCATTTCATTTGTCATTGTCACAGTAGTGCTCACGTTTAACTATATTATTAATGACCAGCTCTCTTACTGCAAAATAATAAAATGATGACCACAAAATGTAATAAAAGTTGCTGCTATCATGATAGCTAACATATCTACCTTTTGCAGATAACTAGGGGCATAATCCCCCTATGTGGTAAGAGACAATATGTGATCTCATTCTGTAAATACATTGTTCTACCAGAGGAAATGTCTCTTCTTTCTATCTAAAGTGATAAGTGTGCAAGAAAAAACTTTGGTTAAGCATGCAAGAAAATTGTTTTTTTAAACTGGTATATGCTTTCAATTTGAAACAATAGAGCTGTTGGCTCAATGTTATCAGCGCCTAAAAAAGGGATCTGTTTTCAAGAGAAATTAAAGTACCACAAAAATAAAGGTGTACACACGTCCTTTGACAAATGTTAGATGAGAAATGTTCTCATGTTTGAAATATAGCTATCCGCCTCTTATTCTTGCTGTTGCTCCTGCTGCTGATTGGATCTGGCCGTCACTCACCTGTGGGGTCACTGAACTTGTTCACCTTCAGGCTCAGTAGTTGCGGACAAGGGGGTCTCCACTCTATATAGTTTGACGTTGCTGAGATGAATCTGTGCTATTCTCCCTTTAAACTTGACCGCAGCAATATAAGATCCTTGAAAATGTTGCTAGTGCGACTTCTGAGCAAAATCATAGCACAATACTTTATCGCCTGGAAAGAGTAAAAGAGGTTTCAACAAATTGTCTGGGTCAGTTTGTTCATTGTTTTCATCTGTTTTTTTTAACCTCTCTGCTGTGTCTGCATCTGTCGAGACATACATTAAAGAGATTCCATCATAGATGTGAAATAATACTGCATATCTTTCCTTAACACAGTAGCATTGTTTTCAGCATCAATGTGAGCCTGTTTAAGAGGAGCAATGGGAGTGTATTCTGTGTCCTGTCACCAGCTCATATGGAGTCAGGTGATGGTCAGAGCCTGGCTGATTTGTAAGGCAAACATAGCTAGAGGAAGGCAATGTAAACAACTCTTTTTCAAAGTCTTTTTAAGTTTGGCAATTCTTTCATTTAAGAGCACGTTGAGGCACTCACTAATGTCGCTTTCTTGTGGGTGATAGGCAGACAAGAATGTGTGCCTTATACTCGAGGGTGGTGACGTGCTCAAACACCTAATTTGCAAAGTGTGGCCCATTGTCGGAACATAGCACATCACACACTCACCACCTTGGAAATACCTCATGTACGAGGAACTTCACTGTACATGTGGCATCTGGATGGGTGCATGGACTGGCTACGATCTATTCGGAAAAGGGCCATACGACTACTATCATATACTTGTACCCGTTACAAATTTGGAGCATATCCACCTAGTCAATAGCAAATGCTGAAATGGTCCCATAGAATGGGTTATTGTTCCTCTAACCGTTCTCAGGGTATGGCCAGCCGTACATTTCTGACATATTAAATAATTAATAACAATACTAGCAACATGCTCATTCAAGTTAGGGATGAACCACTCCTGTGAAATCAGTTCTACTAGACATTCCCTCGTTGTGTGTGCTGGGTGGTGAAGCTGTTCTAGTGCTACCGTAAGGTATTCCAGTGCTGTCCTGCCACTACATTGCATTTGCGGGGGTCAATGAGCACCCTCTTCTTTTCTATAATTCCTGCTCCTCTGGTGGTGCCCAAACCTGTAACTCGGTAATTTGCACTATGTGTACCATATTAAAGCACTCCTTTAACACCATAGTGTGTGCATGTGTATACTTGTTTGATGAATTTGCAATGTCAGTTACTTCTGGGAAATATGGCACCCTCTTTGTTTCTAAATCGACAGCCTCATTGCTGTGAAAAATCAGGTCTGCACTGCCAGTGTGTGCTGCTCATTTCACCACGGTGATAGCCGATGGAAGTTCAAGTGCGTCTATGATCCTTTCTAGTAATGGTGCTCCTCCTTTTCCAATGTGACAGTCCTGCATGTGCTGTTGAGGTCATGTAGTCGTAGTCGGAATGCTCCATTACAGCTTCATCCCCTTGCGCTTCAAGCGGCAAGGTAAACCCAACCAATTTAGTTGCATGTGCTGAAAAATGCCCTGGCAATCTCTGACCTTTCACTATATCAAATCTGTCATTCTCTCTTGCCGTCACAACTGCTGTTCCACGATGCCTTTCACCCACGTTCTGATATATTGATGATGACTCATCAATGAATCGGATTATCCCACCTCGTAATGCATTTTCCTTGACATTGGGTACATCATGATATTCAGCGTAGTTGGTGCAATCATGCACACACCTTCCTCTTTCGCTGGTTCTGCTATAAATCTAGCTGGGTTTACCACTCAAGACTTGACAATTTTGACAGCCTGATGTTCTCTGTGTAGTATAAAGAGGGTATCGACAGCAGATATGCATGACAACAGATGCAAGTTTCAAAAACATTTATTTAGAAAATCAGCAGGGTTGGAGTAATTCCTAGCTAATCCTAACTCTAACATGGGAGTAGTCTCGACCATGAAACAAAAGAAAAAGAGTCCTCATTAATCTAAGTCAAATTGTAAAGGCCTATACTAAAGAAGCCTAACCTAGCCCTCTTTCTCTAATAGCAAATGTGTACAGGGAAAAGAAAGAAATAAAGAGTGTTATCAAAAAGAAGTGTCAGAATGGCTTGTACAGCAGTTCCCTTCCCCACATTTACTAGCATGGGGGCTTTAGAGAGTTCAGATGGATAGGTGACAGGCACAGTTTCATCATTAAATGACCTATTACCAACTGTAATGTTCTTCTTAAGGTCTTAGATAAGGCAGTATAAACGCAATTCCAGTTATTTGCTGAAGTTTATAACATTGTCCATCCTAGACAGTCAGGCTTTCAGCCCAATTGCATCACTGAGACGGCTCTGGTGGACTGTCAGTCGCATATGCACCACATCACAGAAGAGGGTAAAGTGGGTATCTTGACCCTGTAGGACCTGTCTGTGGCCTTTGATATGGTGTACCAGGGTATTCTTAAACATACATTGCAAAACCTTTGTCAGTGTTCTGACAAGGCAGTTGATTGGTTCCTCTTCTTCATGTCAGACCGTGATTCACAAATCCAGTGGGGTATGGCCTGCTCCCCTACGGCCTCTATTTGGGGCAGAGTACCGCAGGCGGCAAGCCTGTCTCCCATTTTGTTCAATCTCTATATCGGCCTCCACGCTCTCTGATAGACAATTTGGGTGTGTTCTTTACCAACTACTCAGATGACACCAAGGTAGTCATAGAAACAACAGGTGAATATACGACCGACTCTTCAGCCCTCTCACCAATATATCATCAAATTGAAGATTGGATGCCACCTAATTGGCTCTGCCTGAACTGCAATAAGGCAGAACTGTTGGGCTTCCTTTCTAAGGCTCTTGGGCCTGTTGGACCTGTCTGTGGCCTTTGATATGGTGTACCAGGACATTCTTAAACATACATTGCAAAACCTTGGTCAGTGCTCTGATAAAGCAGTTGATTGGTTCCTCTTCTTATTGTCAGACCGTGATTCACAAATCCAGTGGGGTCAGGCCTGTTCCCCTACAGCCTCTATTTGGTGCAGAGTACAGCAGGGGGGAAGCTTGTCTCCCATTTTGTTCAATCTCTATATCAGCCTCGATGCTCTCTAGTGGACAATCTGGGTGCGTTCTTTACCATCTACGCAGATGACACCAAGGTAGTCATAGAATCAAGAGGTGACTATATGACCGACTCTTCAGCCCTCTCAACAATATATCATCAAATTGAAGATTGGATGTCATCTAATTGGCTCTGCCTGAACTACAATGTTGTCTTTGGTTCTAAGGCAGCATGGGTAACTACACGTGAAATCCTCGTCAGGTTACCACGTTCTTTAACCAGTAGTTTGACAAAGCCAAAATCTGATGAATTAAGTACAGTTTATTTTAGCTTCCAAATAATTATAATAATAAGTTTATTGTGAATTAGTTTGTATTGAACTTTACACAAACCATACAGATACATATAACTTAATACATACAAACATACTTAATTCATACATGCTTAGAATCAAGCCAATCAAAACATTAGATATAAAACTTATATGAGAATTATATAAAATAATCTAAAAATATATTTTTTCATATAGATATATAGATACAATCACAGTACAAATACCAAATGATGTGTATCATAAAACATTCCCATCAAATTCAAATTCAAAATCGGCCCATCAAACAAAAGGCCTAGGCCTAATAAAATAAAAAAATAAAAATGAAGATGTTCGCATACCACTATCACTAAGCTCTGAGTGCCCATCGTCATCATCATAATCATAATCAAAGTCATGATCACGATCATAATGGGCCACTCCTCAGGATTCCGATTTAGGAACAAATTCCAAAAGGGGGGGGCCTGATTTGCAGCAGAAGGGTTCTAACCCTGTGAATATTTGTCCATTTTGGGATCTGACCCAGCTACTTATTTTTTGCAACAGGTTTAATTGACCAGGACCGGGAGTGCGCGCCTCACCCACCTTCTTTTTTGGTTTTACAATAAGCTTTTAACTTTAACCCAAACCTTATAGAGGGCCAGCTGTGTCCTAACAGAATCCGAGTTTAAACAATAATCTCAGAAGGACTCTCCCTTAATAGTCTCATAATTATTTACCAATTTTCCTAACAGACACATATATAACGAGCCCAGACAAGGGCACAAAGTCAGGATGCGCCTAGTAGTTTCTAGATGTTCATTCTTCTCACAAATATGGCAACACCTATCCTTTAGTGGGATGCCCAGTTGTGGTCCAATGACCGCTAACACCTGAAGCTGATTTGACCGCAATCTTAGCATAAATTGGCGCACCTCAGGGTCTGGGCATAATAACAGATATTGTTGGGGCTTTCTATATCTATGTATTACGTGCATTACCGCTTCGTACCCCTTCAACGTAGCCAGATAGATGTAGTTCTGAGTCCAGTCCCATCTATTCATTTTTTGTATAAAAGATTTATTTTGATGGATACATGGCATTAGCCACTTCTTATCGTGGGACCAGTCTATGGTAGCAAAGAGAGACTCATTTAACTGTTTATAATTATTCCCTTGAGGTGACTTTTCATTATCAAAGTTAATACCGGCCAGGCTAAGCAGTTTACACAAAGGAGAAGTGATAGCTTTCAAATAAAACACACATCGGGCGCGCAGTGCCATGCCTTTCAACGATGTTAGGCCCAATTCTAACCTCAGGTACTGAACTGAACAAACCGGGCCCATTCCGAGTACAGCACGCCAGTATTGCCCCTCTATTATATTAAGCCAGTTCAGGTCCTGCATGGCGAGTGCCTCCAGGCCATACAGAATTGCGGGGACGAAACACTGTTGGTAGAGTCTGATAATCCCCGCAATGCTAAACCCTGCTGTTCCTTTGGCAAATGTACATGCTTGTAATGTAAGAAGTTTTGCCCGTCTCTTTTTTTGCGTGATAATCAAATTATAGTTGGGTTGGATGTCAAATTCTAACCCCAAGTATGGGTATGACTGTTCAATACTTATTCTAACCAGGCTTGTCCCAACCCCAGAGCGACTCGGGCCGCTCTTAGCCAATGCCAGTATCTTTGTTTTCCTTAGGTTTATGGAAAGCCCCAATTGCGTCGAATACAGGGAGAGCTCCTCAAGCATGCACTTTACTACAGACAACGTACGATCAAACAATATTAAGTCGTCTGCGTAGAGCATGCCTAAAATTGGAGTGTCCCCCAATTTTGGGGGGCAATTGGCTTTAGCGTCCATACGGGATAACAAATCAGCTATGTACAAATTGAAGCACATGGGTGCACCGGTGCAGCCCTGTTTAACTCCCATACTAATAGGAATTGAATCAGTGGCCGCTCCCTCGTTATTGAGTCTAACCCTGCCACTATTATTACTATGTGGGCTCGACAGTACATGTAATATCCAGCCTGGACACTTTAAATCGCGTAGTTTGTCCCACAGGATCTCCCTCTTGACTTGGTCGAATGCGCTACTAAAGTCCCCAAAAATTATGTACAGGGTGGCATTTTTGTTACTCAAGGTGTTATTAATCAAGAAATCTAGGACCCTGATGCTATGTACAGTCCCAGAGCTTGGTCTAAATTCCGTCTGTGCATAATTCACGATGTTATTCACTTTAACCCATGTTTCAAGTTCCTTAAGGACAAGTGTCATGAAGATTTTGCTGGTTGCGTCAAGCATAGAGAGGAGTCGGTAATTACCAGCATCACATCAGTCTTCCTTTTTATGTACTGGTATAAGTACCGACCCTCTCCATGAAGACGGGATCACAGCCGACCTAAAAAATACGCGAAAGAAGCGTCAGTAGTACATGTGCCCAGTTGTCCGGGTCACTTTTCAGTACAATATTTGCCAACCCCGTTCGGGCCTGGGGCTTTAGAGGGCTGAATTGCTACGATAACTTGCTTTATCGCACTATGACTTAAAGGCAATGTCCATGGGTTTGTACTTAGTACAGTGACTGGAGCAAGAATATTTGCATCAAAGAACTTATGCTTAATATAGGCTCTCCACTGGTCCTCACCAATGGGATTCACTATTCTTAGTCCCTGATCCCCTCCAGCCTCTCCTAATACTTGCCAGATTCTTCGGGTGTTTCTACTCATGAGAATCTGAATAAAGCTCTTGCATTTTTCGCGTTGCAAGAATTTACGATAATGGTAGAGCCATGTGCGGTACTGTCGTTTTATATACTTAATCTCAGTCAATCTCTCCTGCTGACTCCTATCGCTAGTACAGACCAATCTGCAGAGTCAAATTTCTTGCCGCATTAGCCTCTTTCGGTCCCAGATCTTAATGTCAAACTTGCCCCTTTCAACTGCTTTCCATTTAGTTTTAGGGACTTGGGTAGGCAAAAAAAGGGACTGAGTAAGAGAGTGTATCCATGTTTAAATTTCATCAGGGGATTTCCCCCTTAAATCACTCTTCAGACAACAGCCCTCGGGAAAGATCAATGCCCTCATTCTTTCGATGTTAAACTGAGACCACTGTATCCGATTCCCTTGGTTGTTTGTAGCCACATCACTACATACCGTCCCAATACCCTCAGCCCCTCCCCCACTAAGAGTCACGGTAATAGGGGCATGGTTACTGTAGGAATTAGGTGCAAAATGGATACCAATGACATTACCCAGAACACCTTCAGAGACCACCATGTAGTCCAAGACAGCCATCTTAGTGCCCATTACCCAGGTAGGTTGACTAGGGTTAAGACCGGTAGTGCGACCGTTCAATATTGTACACCTCCATTCCTTCAGGTAATCTTCCCACAACTTGCCTTTGGCGTTAGATGTTATTTGAGGCATATGGCAGTAATCAAAAGCATTATCGTATTTACCACATCCTACCAAGTCTACGCATCTAGCATTCAGATCCCCACACAGGATGATGGGATTGCTTTCATGGTCAGCATCCCAATCCGTAAGTATGGCATCCAATTGCGGCTAAAGTCAATGCCACAGCTAGCACATTGCTACCAGGTTTAGGATCGTTAACCAGTCTCGGGCTATATGTCGACTTTATTCCTATTAGGAGGCGGCCCTTTGGGCGGCCACAATCCCCCTTAATGGCCTCTGCTTGGAAAGTCACATACCCATCAAATTCAACCTTGAACGTAATCCATGTCTCTTGCAACACAAAGATTTCATGGGAGAACAATATTTCTTGCTCACTGCCCCCATTGAGCCAGTGGTTGAGCCCCCTAGTATTCCAACTAACAACTGACCAATTTCAAGCCAAACAACTGTTTGCTGCAATCATGTTTTTCAACCACTCCCAGCCTTGCTTATCATTACATATGTCTGTTGGCTTCAATTCACTTGTTGCACCTCGTGTGTTAGTTTTTGAACAGTTACATTTAACACATCCTTCTTTAGGGATATCCAACCTTAATGGTATATCTAAATCATATCCCAGATATCCCAATGATGTGGAATGGGATCTGATAAAGGCTATGGTCTCAGGGAGACTGCAGTGCACTCTTGTAGTCATACTATTCAAGTTTTTCAAAGGTTCCACAAAGTCAAAATCTCCACAGTTGAGTATCCTAAGAGAGGGAACCTTATTAAACAGTGACAAAAGTGAGGCACGATTCAGCTGCCGCCCCTTTACGATCACCTTGGGAGCGATGGTCAGTGTTCTCTGAGGTAACGTCGCAGGAGGAGAAGGGGAGGGTTGTACAGAGGAGGGATCAGGAGGGGAAACGTTGGCATGATTGAAGGCCGTTTTATTAACTGCCGGTCGAAACTGAGACTCATGTGGGGGGACATTAGGTCCAACAGCAAGGTTATAATTAGTAGTATCCAGTTTTGTAGCTGCGGCCGCCTCCCGAGGGGACATTACATCAGGGGACATTAGATCAGCGGGTCCTTCCTCCAATCGATGATTGCCCTTTCTTTAGGTGAATTTAGGGTCATTAGATGCTCTCGTATACTTGTGATCGCAACCCACTGAAGCTTCAAGTCTTTGTGTATCGTGCCACATAGTTTTAATAGTATTTTTACTGCAAAATTTAAGATACAATTATTATGATTTGCAGTAATCTCATGGGTACTATACTCCTCTTCAGTGAGAGTGCATGAAGGTAGCACGGCGCCATAGAACATGTTTGGGCTAGAAGATAATCTAGCTGCCCCCCCTGCATTTAGCTGAGGGGTTTCCTTTATTTCGGTGATCAAAGGCATACCATCCGCCACCCCCATAAGGGGCGTGGATCCCAGGGTTATCTGGCTCCTAGGTGGAGAATGAACTTGGACCTCCTTTATTGGTGGAGGCTCGGATAAAGAGGGCTGCAACTGTGTAGTACTTTTCCTGTGGCCTCTCCTTTCCACCCCCCTACAATAGGGGATGTACGATATTATAAGGTGTAGCAAAGTTTTAATAGTGAATCGTTGTCCAGATCCAGAGGGATGTAGCTACTTTCAGCTTCGGCCAATTGAGAAATTATATCAAGTGATGGCAAAGAAGTAGCCTAGGCTAAGGTTTTGGCAGGGAAGAAGGAATCCAATGGGCCTTTCTTTTTGCCTAACTCCTCTTTTGCTTTTGTGCCTTTATCCCCCTCCTTGCCATCGTTCAGTTGTTCAACACTAGCTTCCTGAGTCTGTTTAGTGGAGCACAGACCATAGGGTTTCTTACCCCTATTACGCACTACTTTACCACGACTTGCAACTTTGCCCGGCATTACCGTAGGAGAGGAGAATAGGGGCAAGTAGATAAGGGGGGGGAGTAGGAGAGAATATGAGGAAAAGAAGAGCTATATGCAAGAGAGTACAGGCGTAAATCAATATAGGTGAATAGGCGGCCAGGTCAAGATTAGCCCAAGAGGTGCCAGTAAAACACCGGTATCACAAGCCGAGAACCTATGCGGACCCGGTAAGTCCCCATTCAGTTAACCATTCCCCATTCCCATTTGAGCCCCCATAGGGCTCAATGGGAATGGGGAAGGCGCTAATAACGGGCCTGCAAATTGCGGGCCCGTTATTAGCTCCAAGGTCCCTTAACAGGACCTGCAGAGAACGGCTGGTCAGACCAGCCTTTCCTGCTGGGATTCGCTAAGGGACCTCGGAATAGGGCGGTAAGGGTTTACCAGCACCGGCATCATTACCAGTGACCGTTAACCCTTACCGCCCAACTCGTAATGACCCCCAGTATGTCAAATTGGCGATACACATCAATGTGATCTCAAATGGGGTCTTTTTATGTCCTGACGATGGCTTGGGTATGAAAATTATGTTGATTACTGAGCCAAAACTCGAGTTGACACCCTTTTGTCTAAGCTCCACCGGACAACAAAAACTGAACAGTCTACACGTTTTCTATGGAGAATTTTTTGTATATGAATTAGATATTTGATACATGCCAATATTGTAATTAATTGGCTCAGTTAATGTGAAAACAGCACTTTGCAATTTCGGTCGAATTGTAAGACCTATTATTTTCTAGAAAATGGTTTACTTTGTGCTCTTTGCACTGTATGAATGGATCTTGTATGTGAATGAATGAGGTTGGTTTGTATGAGTTACACAGTGGGTCACAGTTGCTTGCGTGTTGTTTTTCTCCAATTGAAACTAATTGTTGCCTCATAGATTTAGCCATGTATTTTTAATGAATGAGGATTTTTTTATACAGTGGGTTTTCCCCTTTCCTTGCATTATACAAAATAAAGAATATTTTATTTAATGTTTGTCTCTCTGTAAAGAGATCGCTATAGAAAGGAATAACTATTAAATTCTACGAGAGTCTGTATATACTCTCTGGTATATACATGTTGAGAAATGTATTAATTTCAAAGCAGGTTCCATCACCCACAAATGTGTCTATGGATCTGCCCTTGACTACTTGAAAGCTCTGACACAGCTGTATTGCCCACCCCCGCCAATAAAATACAGATCATATATCACAAGTACAAGCGTGAAAATGGTTTGGCAAGATCATTCCACGTCAAAATCAGCCACATTCTGGAATTCTCTTCACTCTTCAGTGACACAGGAACACAATTCCAGGGCCTTCAGAAAAGCCTTTAAAACCCTGCTGTTCAAGTAACAGTCTCTCTCTGCAAGTCTCTGACCTTGTCCCGTTTCTTTTCGTTTTTTACCTATGTGTATGTGTTGCACCCCGATGCCCAAGAGCTTTTGGCGCTTTAGGAATAAATAAAAAATATAAGGCCACAACCAACCAGGTTTCCTAGAGCATAACTATGTGATGTTCAGGCAAACAATTCAGAGAATCAGCCTTTATCAGAAAATGAGAGTGACTGCTGGTATTCCAAGAGGCCACCTTGTAAATTCGACTCTTCCACACCAGATATTAAACTCTTCCACCATTTTCAACCCATCACATTGTCATAACCACTACCTTTTTCGCCTCATGGAACCCTCATGGAAACCACAGTAGCCACCTTATTTGATGGCCGCATACAATGACTACAGCATTCTGTCCTCACCCTTAGAGGGTAGAAAACAATGAAACCTGGTCAAGTTACCACGTTCTTTAATCAGTAGTTCGACAAAGTAAAGATCTCATGAATTCAGGATCCGCAGTGCAGGAATTTGAACAATACATTTTAGCAGTGATGAGGGATTTATGGCCTTTACAGTACCTTCTCTCGACGTCACACCAATCATAATGGTATCTAAAGGCACATTGCATGCACTTTTACTGGACACAAGCTCCTCACTTGCAGAAGCTTTTGCGGTAACAGCTATTTTTGAATGCACAAGAATGGCCTTACGGTGGGAGTGGCACCCTCTTCACTCCCACACTCAGACCAATTACTAGCATTAGTACTGGTTTTCCCGCAATTTACCGTGTTAGAGATGCTATCCCTTTATAGCCAACTGGTCAAAGTTCCTGTTGATAGTTGCTGGCTTTTTTTTACATCCTTCCCTTTCTTCGGCTTTTGATTTGCAGGTGCCTCGGCTATGATGGTAGAGTTCAGTGGCTGATCTGTCAACACACACACACCCAAAACTGGCTTCCTAGAAACACCTGCATTTGCCAAAAGTGTACGCTTTCGCAAGCATCGCTGCGCTGCTTATGCATCGGATAACTTAGAGGGGATAGAATAGAGAGAGCCAAAGGACCTGCTTCATTTGCTGCATCCTGGGATTTGATAATCACAATATCATTACCTACAGACCACAACCTTTCATCTGAACTAAGATGAGGGAGAATGTCCTGTACATTGTTTTGTTGGTTCTTTTCATTCCACAAAGAACTTAAAGGACCAATCACTTCCCCCTGTTTGAGCACATCCTCATGAATACGGCCACAGACTTTCAGCAAAACTTTTATGGCGAAGTGGAAAACATTAGTATTTACTGAGACCCCCATTCTGGCTGTAGTATTTGGCCTACTTAGCACCCATAACATGGGTCTGCGATTGACCGGCTAGGTGTAGCAGGTGTAGCAGGACGCAGATTGGGGGTGACAGAAAGCCGCAGATGGGGCACACCATGACTGTGTGTCGAAACCATTAGGGTCAGGTGCCAGGTGCAATCCCTCTTCCATTTTTCAAAGCTGGATTTAGAAAGGGGTAAAAACCCCTCTGCCCTGGCGGCTTTCGATAACCAAGTCTCTTGGAGGCACAAAATGTCAAAATCATCAAAACCACCGGCAGTGTTTCTGGACAAGTGGCTAAAACCCTTTGTATTCCATGACCCCAGTACCATCTGAACACTGTCGTCGGCCTCCTGGCATTAACAATTGCTGTTGGCATCTATGGCTTTTAGAGCTCCCTCTACCCTACCCCAGCTATCTTCCTCGGTGGTTGCCGATGCCAGACAGGTGCACTACTATCACCCTCGTAGCCTTAGGTTGTAAATCAAAAGTAACTTTAATCATACTTTTCTCCCCTGAAGCCATCTCTTCATAATGATGGCTGGTTGCTCCCCAGGGAGTCCCTCCATCCATAGCTCTTTCGGGTCTCATATTGCAATCTCTTATAATATTAGTGGGGGCAGCTGGCAGGGACCCTCCTTCCCCCGAATGAAATTTGTTATCCCACTGAATTGTATGGCTAATATCGAAACCCAAAGGCCGGAGTTGTTTGCTGCCTCTAGAAGCAATATCCACTGAGAAATTCCACTGCAGCAATGTCTCCAGAGTCTACTGCCTCTAGGGTCGGGGTGTGATGTAACAGTCTTAAAATGTTTTTGAGTGCATTCGCAACCCATCGTTTATGGACAGGAGTCTATCCAGGTATACTCTTTGCATTTCTTTATTGCTGCCACTCAGAATCATTCCAGTAGAACCTTTAGGGCTATTTTGTTGATTATATGTCTGAAATAAGAACTCCTTTTTCAATGGGTGTGTGGCAAGCTGAGATCTGGATGTGGGTCTTTGCAACATCGTCTCAGCATAGGACTTATACTATGATCCTCCTTCTCCGTCTTTCCTGGACATATATTCCTCTTTTTGTCCTGATCCATTTATAAATAGGCAAGGCCTAGACGGGCAATTCACCTCGGGGGTCTGGGGGGGGGCACCAAATCCCTGTGAACCGCTCTCGCCCCCACCTATTTGCGTCCCTCATCCAACATCAGAAATCGATTAGATGGGGCCAGCTGTGATGACAAATCGGGTAGGGCAACAACTTCAATGTTAATTGGTTGAGGCTAAAAGATCAATGAGCTTCTGGTAGATTGAGGAGGCAGGTCCTGGGCCAGAGTTCAATGTTGCAGGGGGATCAACAGCAATAAGGTCCTCTATAGAATGGATATTAGGAGTTTTCCCATTTTTCAAATGAGCATCTTACCTTGCTCTCAAGGGCTCTGGTTCTGATTCTGGTAATTGGGTTTTGAGGCTTCTAATAAAACCACAGGAGCCATTTGACTTTTCTGTTTTATTTTATGGTAAATTCTTAGTTTTTTTCTGCTGGTGAGCCAGGTCGAGTGGTGGGAAGGTTTACCCATCCTCTTTTTCTTTCTTCTTGAGTAGAATATTTTGTATGTATTCCCCTGACATCTTCTTCTGCTTCTGGTACATTAGCAGAGGATCTTCCCCCACACTGACCACAATATTTCCCACAGAAATCTCTCCTCCCAGGGCGAGAGTTGCTACGGCCGCACTCGTGGAGTTTTCCAAGGCAACAAATACATCCAAGTTGAGTCCAACAGCCTCCATAGGCGCTGCCGGACTTGAAGCATTAGCTTCGATCGTAACTGAAGGTGTTGTCAAGTCCACAAATGGTCCATCCTGAAAGTTCCTTGAGGAAAAATTGAAGTCACAAGAAGATCTTTGAGTTTTTTTAATAACTCTCTTAGGATTTTCTTTGAGTGGGTCTCTCCCCCATTATAATATCTCTCTTGCTGCTTCTAATTGGAGTTCTTTGTTTGCTCCAACTTCGGCCATATGGTCACACAAGAGTTTTTGAAGAACACTTTCAGAGGCAAATTCTTAGTCAGGTGACTCTGCGAGACTTGAGAAACGCTTCAAAATGTATCAATTTTGATTGCGACATGGCCAGCATGGTAGCCTTATCCTTATAGTTGTCATTAATGGCCTCATATAATTTCAGAAAAGGCGCCAATGTGATTCTAAGGGCCGACATCAGGCTACATTGCATTTGTGAACTAGAAGGGTTGTCTCTGTTGTTTATTACTCTTCTCTTTTTTTGAGCCAGCCTAAAGGCAACATCAGGGCCTGATCATCGCGTCTGGTATGAGGAAGATGAGGAGTCCGAGTCCGACTCCAACACCTCTCTGGTAAGATTGCAAGTTGGTGCAGCCTCAATCCCGTTGTGTTGACCGCAATGTCAGGATAGTGATTTAGTTTTTCTACCTGAGTAGCCCAATCCTGGGAGTTTATGCGTGGCAATTCTGCACACTATCCCAGATGTCAGCTACACATCTTCTCTTTTGAGCCAAAATCGTATTCAGACCGGACACTGGGTGGACCGTGGTAGATTTTTGAAGTCCCTGGCACTCATGGGATTTAACTGGAATAAGGGTTGATGATGTTATGATCCCCTGGCCGGGGTGCCCTCCATCTGCTCAGAGAAAGATTCCAGTAAGTGTTCATTCTGCAGCAAGACCTTGTCTGAAGGTTCATTCAGAGCAGCCTCCGCTGCCAGAATTTATTTGACTGCTCCATACGCTCCATTGGCCCATGGGTTTGGTACCAGTCTTTTTTAAAAAGGGCTCAGTGCCTCAGATGAAGTCCATGATGATTCAGGCCACGATCCCTTACTCTCTTTAACCCCAGGCCCAAAGGGGTAAGGCGTGGTGAGAGGTGGGCCGAGGGGTGGAGTAGAAGCCTCAGAAGCCTCAGCATGGCTGTATTAGGCTTGGTTTGGGGCCACTATGCCTTCATCACTGTAATCACTTTGGATTTATTGCGGCCGCCCCCCCCTTGGGGCGGATAGAATGGGAGGGGAGTGCAGAGGTGCAGTCGTGTTAACTTCTCGCTCTTCCTGCTCCCCCCCACCGATCGAGTGCAAGAAATTAAAGTTCTCGTCAGCAATTTCTGACTCCGGCCCCACGGCCAAGAAGAGTTGATCCTCTCCACCTCTCCCCCCAAGGACAATCCTCACCTTAGATCTAGGCAGCGGGGGGTGCTTTTCCTTGGCGAGGTGCATTTGCCTTCTCATCCTTTGGGCTACAGCTCCGGTCGCAGACCCATTAAGCGTGCAGGTTTCCATCACCACGGAAGAAGGCTCAGTCCTCCTTAGACAGCCTCAGACAGCAACTCGACTCCACTCCGCTCTGCGGGTGTTGAGTGTTTTATTTAAAGCTCTGCCTCTCAGAGTAGCAATAGCAGACAGACTCGCAGCACAGTCCAGCCACCAGCATCAGACAGCCACTCGATTCCACTCAGGGTTTTTACCTGCTTAAAACTAAGTGGTGAGGAGAGGGAGAACAAATCACACATTTTTCAACATTTGATGCACCCCCTTAGAGTTGAGCTGATCCATTTCCTGATGAGAGCATCATTAGTTGCCATTCTCGTAAGGTTTGAGCTTCCTCAAATTGGAGTTGCAGGGCTTACTTGGAGCTTTGCCTGGCATAATTCACCAACTCACCAGCCACTAAAATTGTGTCGCCCAGTACTGAGGTACTTTTGACTGGAGAAATGTGAAAGTGAGAGAACAGAGCCTGATGTGCTTACCTTAGCAAAGGTAGGGATGCAGGAGTGTGTTGGGCCCTCCAACCCACAGCCTCCAACGACCACGAAAGAACACTCTGGTCCCACTCAGCTCTCTGCTCAGCACTTTGCCGTGCAACCAGGGTCATGTCTCTGTCTCGGAAACATGAGCCTCACCTCCAACAATGGACAGGAAGAAAAGACTGTGACCACAAAAGACCACTCTGGCTCCCGCTCAGCTCTCCGTACAGGGCTTTGCGCTGCAACCAGGGTTATGCCTCTGTCTGGGAAAAACAAGCGCCACCTTCAACAATGGACAGGAAGAAAAGACTGTGACCACCCTGGCTCCCCCTCAGCTTACCTAGTGTACGTATTCTTCATGTGGAGTGCATGTTTGTTTCATGTCCAATGCATGCGCTTGTTACTCGTTGCAACGGTAGTTTGAAGGCTTTTGCCATCTTCAGCTTTAATTGTCTCCACGTCCTGCTGTACCTGCCTGGGATGAGAACGGTACGGTTGTCTCAGCAAGCACAATTTCTCACCTGTGCAGTACTGAGCCAGGGGAGGGGCAGAAGCTATGGATGATGTATTGTTCTGCCGCTCAACACCCCAAAGGAAAGAACAGAGAAGATACAACAGACTGGAGAAAGTAGCACAATTAATGTAGTTGCAGGGGTGGTAGGTAATGTACTACCATAAAAGGATTTTGGGTTGGAATCAGGAGTGACTGGACCATGGGGGCAGTTCAGTATCAATGGTACCTGGATTCAGTTCTTGGTGGGTGACACATCAGACCCGGTGTCCAATGATGATGCAAATTGATCAGAATCAGTCCGGACACGTAGGATCATGGAGGCCCTGGCATCTAGCGGGCATTGATTAGGGCCAAATGTGGGTGATCTGTGTGGTCAAACAGAAGTGGTTCAAGTGATGCAGCTTGGGGCGATCCCAAGAACACTGCAGTATCCAGGCCGAGTTTGGCTTTAGACACTGGGAGAGGTTGGCAAGTGACACTCCAGCAGTTCAAGTCGGCAGGTGGCGGTCATTGAAGTGGTGATCGAGGGTGCATTGATGTGAGGTAGCAGTTCTCGGACTAACTCGGCTGAGATGTGGTTGTAACCCCCGGTTAGAGTCAGCGAGTGACCCTCCAGAGATTTGGTTCAGGTTCTGGAGTTGAGCAGACGCTTCGGGCCTAGCAGTGACATGCTTCATTAGGAAACAGTGAAGTGTCGAGCTAGTTTAACTGCAGTGCAATAGTTCAACTGGTTGGAGGAATGCATACACCAGAACTAGCACCTTTTGTATGGTTCAAGATACAGGGAACATGAACTGGCCAGTTTGGTGCAATAGAACAGGAAGCCTTGTCTGGTATGGCCCTTCAGTTGCTGTGAGGCCTTTGTAATGGACCCCAGGACAGGATGCTGTAGTTCAGAGTCTGCTCTTATGGCATAGAAGATCTTTGCAGAGTGGATATGATATGATATGATAAGGCATTTATGACACGCCTATACACAAGTATTTCAAGGCGTGACGAGGCAAGGGAGGATGAACAGAGGGAAGACAGACAACAAGCCTAGTAGGCCAGGTGTCATTCAGATTGCGCAAGTGCATGGGAAGGGGGAAGGGAAAGTGCAGCGGGGGAAGGGGGAGGGTACAGTGCAGTACATGGGATAATAGAATAAATAACAATAAGTAAAGTACGCCCAGCAGGTGGCCAGTGCAGGGGTAAAGGGTAAGTGCAGACATCAAGTGCTGGTAGTGGGGCTGTAGGGATACAGAAAACAGTCCCCAAGTGCGGGCGTTACCAGGAACGCAGTGCAGGTGTGCGACTGGCAGGGAGGGGACCTGGGCCCAAAATCAGAAGGTGGCCAGATAACCAGTGCAGTTTCAGCCGGGAAATCAGCAGGGGAGAGGAGAATAAAAAGCAGAAGAAAGGTTTTGATGTGCTTCCAGAACCGGAGATGGTTCTCCTCAAGTTTCAGGGGGTCAGTGAGGCTGTTCTAGAGGGAGGCCCCAGCCGAAGAAAGAGATCTACCACCAATTTGTTGCTTGGAGAAGCGACTGACCCTGAGGGAGTTGGAGACGGATGAGCAAAGAGCTTGAGAAGGAAGATATTTAGGAAGAGAGAGTTGAAGGTATTGAGACCCCAGGCCCCAGAAGGCTGAGGGGTCACGTATCTAATGGTCCTGGTTCACAAGTCTGGTCACTCCCTATGTTTCCTGAGAGTGGTTAGGGACAGATCTTCCTTTTGTCTTGGATGCTCCATCTTCACCTCAGGCTGAGGGCTTTCGAAAGTGCAACTTTCACAAAGGAAGTCCAGGTGAGAAGGTTCAGAGCACCACTTCGGCCTTAAAGGATGCTTGAGGAACTGAGGGAATTCTGTTTAAGGTGTGTGAAACCCATTCTTTTACCCCAGGTGATTAGTCTAAAGCTACCCTACTTTAGGGGGCCAATCCTTGCTCCTGGCTGGAGTGGACTTTGCCCTGTTGATGTCCCACTGAAAATGCTTTGCTTCTGAGGAAATGGAGGGGATAGGAAATGGAAAGAGAGACACTAAGAAACAAGATAGTAGAAGGCTTCTTCCAGTGTCTGGAGCACTCCTGCCTATCCTACTCCCACTCGTTCACTCCTATTTACAGAAAAGCCCTTTAGACATGCAACACCCTGGTGTGATGCCACTCCTCCTGAACGGGAGTGCTCCTTTGATACGTGGGCTCAGGACAGCTGCCTGCTGTGCAGCTGTCTCTGGGACATTGGGTTTACGGGCCCTCCTAGAGAGAATCAAAGAGAGACTGGGTCCTCTGGGTTTTTGTCCTGCCGTGGCAATATCGGTCTATCTGACCCGAATACACATTCCCTTCCACAGTAGAAAGGAATCACAGGAGCTGATACATGTGGGACAACAATTGGGATGTGGCGGCCATGATCAAAAATAACGCCATGCACTATACCTAAACTCAGGCAGAGCTTATTCTTCGAGATTACCCTGCCACCAGCATGGGGTAATCAAGATCATCATAGTTTGGGTACCTGGGGTATATCCTAAATGTCTCATCTATGCTGCAGTGACTTTGCTTTCGCTGTAGTGGTCAAGTGAGCATTTTGTGGCCTTTGAATCCGCTCCCTGTCATGAGAAGAGTGAGTGCTGCAGATCAGACTAGTGATGGAGCAGCATGCAAGCACATTATGCTTTTGGCATGGAGTTTGTGACAAAGGGGACTTGGTTAACACTTTACACATTTGGAGAAGGAATTACCCGCATAATTTTAAGTATTAATTAAAATTTTAAAAAAGCCAGGGCTCTGCACCCTTGCCAGATGGCAATTCCTCACACATAGAGACCACAATATTATCACCTTCTCTAATTAAATCTGGTTGTGGACACCAGTTACTGGTAAGTGCTTTCTCTCTATTTAACATTAAACAGAGGCCATCTGCAAATAGATAGTCAATTGACTCTGAGTCTTGGTGCCCTCCAGTCTTCCCTGGCCTCCTATTAAAAAGAGGAATCCTTGAGCATCCTGTAATTAGTGTTTAATATCCTATTATTCTTTCCCCAAAAGGGATATCTCTGAATGATGATGTTCCCAGGCATGGCAAGATTATAATAAAGTGTGACCATTTCATTTCTATAGCCTAATTCATCTGTATCCATTTTTGATTTGTAAATTCAGTATAGCAAGATTTTAGGCAACACAAGTTATATCATTAGTATGTTTTAGAATTGAATTTGAACAAATCTAATTCTACGTGACTTCTTTTCACAGAGAGTTGCCTACACCATGAGATATAACAAACTAATTTGAATCTCAATTACTAAAGTCTTGTATTATTTATTTAGTTAATTTTCTGGTATTGTGGGTATTTATCACATGTGAACCTAACAGGCATGCATTAGTGGTCACGGGGAATAAAGTCCTTATAACATAGCATTTAATATAGACATATCTGTAGAGGAGCAGCTGCATGCCTCTGCAGGAAATCCTGCCCACTGCCTCCTATATGTTGGAATCCTGAGACTGCACCATGTTTAACATCAGCTGTTGTGACCATACCATGACGAGTATTGGAAAAAAGGTACCCACTGAGAAAACCCTATCAAATATATCCCCGGAGAGATGACAATCTGAGAGAGGAACTCCCTTTAGGAATATGAAAAAGATTGAAAGAGAAGCCAGTGACTTCTCAAGAGACAAGCTTGGCGCCCTGAGAATACTGGCTGAAGAGAATGTATGGATCTTACAGAAACTGATGACGAAGATAAGAATTGAGTGAACATAAATATGCGAGAAGAAGATTGCACGTGTGCAAAGCACTGCAGAAAATGCAAGCCGTTAAATAATTGTACAGATGCTCTAACGCAAGTAGACTAAGTGATCATAGAAGCTGGCTATATGTAGTGAATAGATTGCAGGCAAAGCCACCATTGTATAGAAACTGGACATCAGTGTCATGAATTTAGTAAGCCAGGACCCATGGAGAGAAAAGGCTGAGAACTGTGTTGCAGCAAAAATATGCTGAGATCACAGAACTGAATGGCTAGGCTGTCTGGCCTGGTATGAGAGCTGAAGCAGCCAAGTTCTGTTATCCATTCTTGAAGGCAGTGAAAGTGTGAAGCTGAATCATCCCTTGTTAAGGTGCAAAGAGAGAACACCAAGTGTGCCAAGCTCTATTCATTTAAGACATTTAAATGCAGCAAAATGGTCTCCTGTTACGTGAGCCAAGGATGGAAATAGAGTTGATTGTGGAGTCCCAGGACAACAATAGTGCGTGCTTGCACTCCCATATATTCCTAGAGACAAGAATACTTTGTAAGGCCAAGGTCAAAGATAATCTTCATGGCAGAAGGCATGGGTAATGGGAGATGTTGGGCTGATTGGGTGCAGAGGTAAAGTCAAGTCCACCTCCTGGCACCTGAGTCTGAGCTTACATGCTGCTAAGTGTAACCGGATGTTCCAGACATGGCACAAGCGTGCCAACCAATTATAGAGGGCTGTATATTGAGAGGCCTTATAATTTGAAGACCAATGATATACTGTGTACTTAATAATTTTGAAGATTACATGTTTTAGAGGTAGGCAAAATGTATCCACCTGACAGTGGGAAGCCAATCATAATCCCACCCCTTATAGAAAGTGTACTTAACTGTTTCCCTTAAACGTATCACAATCCCTCGTAGGTTTTTCTAATTTTCCAAGTAGTATGACATCATGTCTGACGTTTTGTTTGTATAAACAGCATTTTTTTTGAGAAATGCAATGAGAGCTCGAGCGAACCTCAGTTGATGTTCATTGTAACTCCCTGTTTTAGATAATTGTTAATAAAACAGCAACCTTTGCCATCTTCCTGAATTGGACCAAATCAAAAAAGGAATTGGGGTTCCGTAGTGGACAGGCAGAAGAGTGGACACTAGTAATACATACACCAAAACAAAAGAATTGCTGCCACAAGTTGATACCAGGGCAGTTAGTAATTTAAAACCTTATCATAGCAAACAGTACTTTAGACAATGAGTAAATCGAAACAAAGTAGTTGTATGCCAAAAGCACATGGACACAGACCACTTTGGTATATTCGTAAAACATGAAATGTTATTTTACTGATAATTCAACTTGAAGTGAGAAGCATTTCGTTACATTTTTATGTGCATTAAACAAGAAATGATAACACCAATGCAGTTTGCATACCTTGTATAGTAGATATATGTCTATAATGTGGGGAAACCACATTAAAATCATGAACAAAGCAAAGTAAAGTAGGAGTAGATAGTGACTGATGAAGGAGACCCAGTGCTGGAAAGATATGAAAGACCAAGGCTAGTCAGTAGAAGTACAAGGAATTAAAAAAAAGACAAATAAAACTATTAACAAATTATTAACAGAGAAGTCCACTTATTACTTAGGACTTAGAGCTTAATTCCACAATGAAAAATTGAACTTTTGTGTTGTCCTTCGACAATGTCATAGCTTGAAAAGGCAGTATCCTAAATCCTGCCGTTCGGAGACATGGTTATGTTTAAATTCAAAAATTGGATAAATTACTGCTGTCTGATGCGGGGCTGAAAGACCCCACACTAATTCACGGTAACTTCACAAAATCAGTGATCAAGCACATTGATACATTTGTCATTCTACATAATAGTAGAAAATCAGAAAAGCTATTGTTACGTGTAACCAGTACACTTGCTGTTCTGCTTTGGTTCAATGTTGTTTCATCAGTTTTGGAAGTTTTGGAAGTGTTCCCCAATAGGCCACCTTTGCCACCTTCCTGAGTTGGTTCAATTATTTGGTGTCAGTGTTATTCTGTTATTCTGCATCCCCACCCATGGCATGCACGATACCCAGAGGGCCATATGCTCATATCTTTAGTATAGCATGGCATATGATATGATATGATATGATATGATATGGCATTTATAACGTGCCTATACACAAGTGTTTCAAGGCGCAAGTGCATGGGAAGGGGGCAGGGAACAGTGCAGTACATGGGAAAAGATGATAACAATAAGTAAGTAAAGGCCAGCATGTGGCAAGTGCATGGGTAAGTGCGGGCATCAGGTGTCAAGGGCTGCTAGTTAACAGTTACATTTAGTTATTAATATGAAGAGTGGTGTGCCATGGTGGAACAGATGTGGTCTGTAAAGGATGGTCACCAGGAGAAATACTGAGGTGGGGGGGGGGGGGTTTATGAGGCATATTTGACTGGGTGTTAAGGAGGTGTTACTTGAAATAGAGGGCCTTACTTTCTTTTCTGAGAAGCATGCCAGTAGGAGTGAGGCTATTTTTGATGTGTATGATCTCCTGTGCTGTTGGGCTATACTTAAAGAATGCTTATTCACTTATAGCGATATACTGAACACCAGAGAAAGAGACTTGTTCTGCGAGGTAGGAGGAAACATGCATGGGGACAGCTTTGTATGTGAGGTAGCTGGCTTCTAGAGGCATGTGTATTTGCAGGGGTAGCCAGTAATGTTTAATGAGCATGAGCACTATGTGATTGTATTTGTGGAGAACTGTGTTGCCAGGATCATGCTTCTTATAAGTGTTAGGGTGGTAGTAGATGGGCAGGTGGGACAGACGTTTCTTCCATCTAGGTGATACAGTATTGATTCTGCACAGTGGAACGAGACTGATGTCTGCAAGGAAAGGCTTGCGTTTCCAAAGGAAGTGCCTTTTGAAGGAGACATAGGTGTCTATGTGGTTTGACAGAGACTTGGACCAGGGTGTCATTTGTTGGGCAATATTCACAAGTTTCATGGAGGACAGACACGCCTGGATGTGAAGGTGTACAGTATGTTGGCAAGGAGCAGAAATTAGATTAATGTAGGTGGTGGACATGAAAGATCTGTGGTAGGAGATGGCAGATCTTATGTTTGTGGATGTCTTTGATTGAAGGTATTTTCAGGTAGAGTTGTGTATCATATGCACATTGGCATACGTGTTTGTTGTGGCCCACACCGAGGATTCTGAGGGGCTCAATGAAGATTTTAAATATAATTAGTGAGTGGGTGGATCCTGTCCACACCTGATGGATAGAGGTTGAGCTATGGAAGTATCCATATGGATAAACTGATGGCTATCTTCTAAGTGGGCGATGGACCAACAGAGGATATTTGCCCTAATGCATGCACGCTTGAGCTTTATGTTGATTAGGGATTCATGGTCAGCTGTGTCGAAAGTCTGTGGGGGGGATAAAGGAGTACACAGAGACAGTGTACGCTTGAGCATGATGTTGATGAGGGCTTGATGGCCGGCTGTGTCGAAGACTTAAGGGACATCAAAGACTACACAGAGGCAGTGGTGGGTCATCATTGAGGATGATATGTGAATAGTCTACCAATTGTATACAGGCTGTCCCTATGCTGTATGTGTCTGGAGTCAGATTGATAGGTCAATAGGAAGAATCCATGGAAGTTTGCATTGAATGTGCTCCTCACCTCTCATAAAAATACTCCAAAAAGCCTCTTGCTCTACCAAAGACATTTCAGGCAACAACTGACTAAAGCATGTTGCTCTATCTTTGTTTACCATCCTACAATTTATATCTAGGTGGCTCAGGGTATCCAATTTAATTCTATCCTCACATAGCCTAAATGCATCCTCTTGTGAATGTTCAGTACTGCCTTTAAAACTTCAAACATTTCCAGTCAATTTTATATGAATCTTCAGAACAGGAAATGCTCTTAACCTAAAAGGTAAAAAGAGTTAAATATAATTGCATATTTTTTCTACCATTAAGTTCTTTATGAACTGCAAAAAACCTTGGTGTCATCTTCGACTCCTCTCTCCTCTTCTCCCCTCACATCATGGACCTTGCCAAGAAGGCCCACTTTCAGCTTCACCACCGTAGAGGCATTCTCTCCTCCTTCACGTTCCCTCAGAAACTCAATGGGCCTCATGTTAAGTATGGAGGTAAGGCAACAACAGCGCCAGTATCGCTACCAGCACTGTTGCTACTGTACCACCATACTACAATTTGTGCTCACGGGTCTCGCTCTGCCCGCCAGGTCCGACCTGGTGGCCAGTGCGGCACCTGCGAGCACAACTGGTGGATGCACTGGCACCGCTATGAACGGCGCCGGTGCATCCGAGCTCCCCATTCCCATTCAGCCCTATGGGGCCGAATGGGGATGGGGAGTCCCTTATTGCCGGCGCCCACGAATGAGCAATTACCCAGTCCGCCGAACTCGGCATAGCCCGGTAATTGCCCATTCGCGGGTGCCGGTAAAATCATGGGCTTGGCGGCAGCCATGCCTTTGTTACAGGCACGGCTACCGCCAAACCCATAATGAGACCCAATGTCTCTAGAGCTCTGGACCTCTACAGGCTGTGATACTATAACAGCCTCTTCCTCAACCTGCCTCTTTCCTTTCTTAGCCCCCTTCAACTAATCCAGAATACGACTGCAATTCTTATCCATGGCCTCAAGCCCAGGGACCACATCTCTCCAGCCCTAAAATATCTCCATTGGCTCCTGGTTGATACAAAGATCAAATTCAAGACCTTGTACATCATCCATAAGGCCTTCTGAGGCCTGGGACCCCGTAATATCCAATTCTCTCTCCCTAAATATCTCCCTGCTAGAGCTCTTCAGTCCTCTAGCTCGAACTTTCTGCAGGTCAGATGTTTCTCCAAGCAAAGAGTGGGAGGTAGATCTCTCTCTTCGGCAGGTGCCTCCCTCTGGAAAATCCTCCCTGTCCCTCTCAGACTTGAGCCGGACCTCCTTAAGTTCCGAAAATGTCTCAAGACCCTGCTTTTCTCTACCTCTTTCCCCCTCTAACTCTCCTGCTATATTCACTTTTGCTGCTCCGGCCGGCAGCCTGGTCCCTTATGAGTCTTACAGGCTACCAGGCCGTCCTCGACCAGTCTATACCAGCACTTCCCCTTATCAGCACTGCCCTCCTGGGCCCCCTCCCTGACGAGCATCCCTTCCGAGTCTGGTCCTCCCCCGTCCTCCCACTTAGTGTGCGATCTACACTTCTGACACCCCTGACACTAATCCCCCAGGGCTCCCCTCAGCACTTCCTAGCCCCTGGGCTGCCCCTTCCCCTGCCCCTCTGCACATTACGCAGTTCCTCCACCCCCTCCTCTTTGCACTTCTCTTCACTGCACTTGCATGATCCGAATGTCACAAGGCCTGTTAGGACTCCTATTTTTTCATTGTTTCCCCTGTTGCCTCCCCCTTTTTGCCTTGTGGCACCTGGAAACACCATTTGTTGTATAGACGCCTTACAAATATTCAATAAATAATAATAAAGTTAAGTAAAACTTAAGGGGGTTACACACACATTATTAACATGCATAACTGAGATACTGATTTGGATTTGCAGGTGTTGCATTATCATTGTTATCAGGTCATTACACATTGAATTTCTAATGTTTACATATTACAGCCACATGTGGCGCTTTGAAACACAATCCTGTTGTATAAAGAGCCTTACAAATGCTCAATAAAATAAATGAAATGAAAAGACATATTTTGATTTTGACAATAGACACCAAAAAGGAAAGACGTGAGTCACTCGTTAAATATTGTACCAGAGTTTTCCTGTGTTGACCTTTTTTAAACTGTTTTTGTACAATCACACATAAAATCCAGCTCAACCCTTCTCACAGTGGGTTAACAGTACCCTTATGGATATTATGTGTTTATTTATTTAAGGCGCTAATACAGCAAGAATTTCAGTTTTAAAGCTCCCCATATTAGCTATACAATGCAATCATAATCCTTTATAACCAATGGTAGTCATCTCAGGGATGAACTTGTGTGATTTTAGGTTGCCAACGCCATAGGACCTTCTACCCCTGTTTGGTACTCAAATTTGGTTTTGTCACTATTACAAATTTTGTGAGTTAACCTTTTGTTGTTAAATTTCTAGGCATGCATCTTACATTCATAGAGGTACAGAAAGATGCATCTTATATGTTTTAGTTCCTAAATATGCCTGTCCAACATAAGTAACATATGGCATGTTAACGAGTATCTGGTATAAAAAATGAAGTACACTTTGTATTCCAAAATAACTAGACAGTATGAAAATAAAATAAAAATACATTATTATTTAAAAGTCTCTTCAAACCAATTTTATTTGTGAATTGTCCCCAAGACCTGTTTCAGTGACATCGATCTGTTTCTATAGTAAGTTGTCAGGACTGAGCCGAGCCCCCTGACCCCCAGGTGGGAAGTGGTGCAGCGTTAGCAGAGAAACGGACTGGCAATTAATGTAAGGCATCAAAGTAGGGGGGTCACAGCACACTTACCATCGCCATTCTCACAGTGACAGGACACAAAGGGATTCCGAGCAAAACGCCACTTCATCCTACAGGACTTTGACCACAACCATCCATTTATGGAAAAAAAAGAAGAAAGCAACTAAACATCCCAAGCACATGACTCCGGAGTAGTTCTGTGGAAAACTCGCGAGATTTGGAAACTCTAGTGATTTCAGGACCCAGGCGCCATATTGAGGATAGGCTATAAAAGGCCACGGACAGAGCAGCACGTGTTCAGTGTTCATTCCAGCTGGCCTTCGGTAATGTCTTACCTACTTTCAGGGAATCCAATCTTAACGCCATTTGCTACAAGCGCTGCACTGCTTTCAAAAAACCTGCAAAGAACGAAAAGGAATAACATACATTTCTGCTTTTTTTACCATGACATACAAACTGTTTGTACCAGATACTAACTAACAGGATGTCCCCAGATCTGTGCAAATAGGATCAGTGGTTTCACACGTGTGCTGGCTAGCGCCAAAATGTCTTTGGGCGAACAATGCGCTCTACAAATTCCCAAATACAATTGGGATCACCTTTAACTTGTGTGCTGAAATAGGGAGCGAAAGCCTATAACCCACATGTTTTAGATCAAATCTATTGAACACTGCCATGTTCTGATAATATTCATTTCTAACATATTCACAAGGTTTCTCGCCATAAAAACTGCACGTACCAAACCCAACGATCTAACTCAGTGCATGAATGCATGTTTTTATCAAAGACCTGCCTGATCTATGCCGATTACCTCGGGCTACATGTCATTACTAAGAGCATCTAAACGCATTGCAACTACACAATTTAGTTAAAGCTGCACATAATTTACTCTTACAAGATTACAGCTGGCCTGCTTATGTGCTGTTGAGTGAAGTAACTCTACTTGTGTTGCACAGTGAACAAGTCTGTTACTAAAGGCTCTACTTAGAACTCCCTTAGACTTCACAAGAGTGGGAATAACAGGTAACAAGGGAGTGCTACCTGGGCTTTAAGTGGGGTAAGAAATTGAGAGGGGTCCTCATTTAGGGCGTGGCTTGCAGGATGGCCGTGGCCTGAAAAGTACACAAACCATAGTAAGGTACGCAAATAAATATATGTAAGCATTTATATATGTGTATGCATACATTACTATGGTTTGTGTACTATTTGCGTACCTTACTATAGTTTGTGTACTATGCAAGACATCTTTTATAAACATAGAAATATGTTATATCTTTCAATGTTTATGAAAGATGGCTTGAAAAGTACACAAAGCATAGTAAGATACGCACACAAATGTATAGCATTTATATATTCGTGTGCCTACCTTATGGTTTGCATACTTTTCAATCCATCTTTTTTAAACATTGAAATATTTCTGTGTTTATAAAAGATGGCTTGAAAAGTACACAATTCAAGCCATAATAAAAGATGGCTTGAAAAGTACACAATTCAATCCATCTTTTATAAAGCTTTGATGACGGACAAAGTCTGAGGCATCTTTGTCCGTCGGCAAAGCTTTATAAAAGATGGCTTGAATTGCGTACTTTTCAAGCCATCTTTTATTATGGCTTGAATTGTGTACTTTTCAAGCCATCTTTTATTATGGCTTGAATTGTGTACTTTTCAAGCCATCTTTTATAAACACAGAAATATGGCACTGAGTCCCCAGGTTCGTCGAGGGTAAAAGATGCCTCGGTAACCTGGGGACGGGGAAACAGAATGACCCTAACTTCCTCTGGTGACCCGTCGCGCGACGGGTCACCAGAGGAATTTACAGTGACTGACAGAAGTGCCAGCCAGCCACCGTAGCTGGCTGGCCCTTCCGTTAGATTGCCTGAATTAATGGTGGGCGCATCTCCCTATGCCGGCGTGTCACGCTGTGGTATGGTGGTACCCGGGGGCCCCGGGCTCAGCCCCACTTTTTGGAGACTCCCACTTAAAGCACTGGGAGAACGAAGGGAGGAAAGCAGGAACAGTACACTGGACAAACATTCACCTTCCCTCTTATTTCCGTCGCAGGAACCAGTCAAGAGGTCAGGCCGCATATGCAAATACCTCTTTAGGGGAACTGTTTTGGAAGCAGCGGCTGCCATCCCAGTTTCACTTAGGGGTCTGCTGCTTCCCTCAACAGCGTCAGTGCATCTCCTATAAGGCATGATCAGACCAAGGTAAGGTTACTGTTGTTAACAATAATCCTAACATATTCAAAGTCAATGTTGTAATGTCTCATTTGTAATGCGCCTATACACGTGTGTCTGGATGCACAACAAGGCAAGGGGATGGGGGAGGGGAGAACAATCCTATTTTTTTAGCACGGATCCGGGATTCGAACCAGTGTTGCTCAGCGTGGTCTTGCTTCCAAGACCCACGTTGCCACTAAGCTAACCTCCCTTCAGTAAGAGAGACAGTACATCTAATGGCTGTAGCTCACTCATCATCGCGTACTCCTATTTACTTAGTTATGCTCTGTTTTAGCTAATAAAGCTTCAATTAAAATGATTGACTTGGACACCTAGACACACTTTAACTTCTACAGTTTGAAAAGTGCATTTACTATGGAAATGTTCATTCTAAACTGTCGGTAATTAAAAGACAAAGCAAACTGCCGTATCAATTCTTTATCCAGCAGACAATGTCAGTCAATGTCAGTTGCATCTGCATGACAAATCAGTATGATTAAACCTCGTGCATTCATGCTGCCTGATGTACAAGGTCTGTCCATTCATCACACAACATATATGTTTGCAAAAGGGGGAAAGCTACCCCAAGTTAAGACAGGTTTTGTGTATTCTGTTAGCTACTGCTGGGATCTTGCCTGGTCACTGAACTCACCTGACCCATGGACAGGTTTGCACCCTGTGACTTCTAGTTGACCTCTAATAAGATTCACGAAGCCCGTCATAAGGTTGTTTACCATTCTCTTGGCTGTAATTGAAAAGTGCTTTGGAACCAAAGGAAACAAAGTCTTTATTGTCTAATCTGTAATTCAAACTCCCCCTCATAATGGTGTGGTCTGAACATAAATCTTGGTTTTCCTGGGCTGATGAGTGCACCAGCAAAATGTAGTTTCATTTGGACTACAAGTCTGTCAATCATTAATTGTGTTCTTTCGAGTGCAGGAATGACATCTAGACTCATGATCAGTGAATGACCTCTGTACTTAGCAGTCTTTTCTTGAAAACGTATAGCATGACACTCACAGAAGCCATAGGCTGGGATTTCTTTCACAGGCTTTTGTAATGGGCGCTGAATGTTACACCACAAAGCTCTTCATGTACGTGCTTTTATTTCGAAAGCAACACACACAGCTTGGCATTGTAATGTTCAGAGTGTTCCGACAACACAAGGTGTATATAGAAATTTCACATATGTAATAGGCTCTTCAAGTGCACGTGTGTAGATGCTTAGCGAGAACAGCTTAATGCTGTAGGTCAGATGCATGTTGCCTCGCATTTAAGCATTCAGGAAAACAACCTGTCAGTCTTTACTACAGTATGACGTGTTTACAGGGGCTAGTCAGCCTTGCTCCAAGCTATTCTAAAGGTTTAAAAAGGGGTATAAATCAACGTGAGCTTCAAAATATGCGACACAAAAATACATCTCCAAAGATAGCCCTCAAGTGTATCTAGCAAGTGTAGCTGACCAGATGCCCACTGGCCTGTCCCAAATAGGTTCAATGGAATGATCTTTCACATTTATGATGACATAGGTGGCGAAAGACTAGAACCCATGTGTCTGATTCATGGAATATTTGCACTGTTCACCAGCGCAAAGTCACTTTGAACCGTGCAAAGATTCCATGAATCGGGCCCCATGTCTTTATGGTCAAATCCACTCAACACTGCCATCTGGCGGCATGATTTATTTACAATGTTTCTCCCATCGAAGCATGTCCTTCATCTACTATTCTAATTCCATTACACCCAAACCTACTTGAAGCAAGCATCCTGCGAGTACGACATTTTGTTTTCTTTCTTGTAAAGCCCATGATGTTTCTTATCGTTTTGGTTAATCTCTTAACATTTTTCAAAGCAATGGCTTTTGGCCAAATGTTGTTGTATGCCTTAGCAGTAGATCATCAGCAAAGGCCAGCCATCTAGTGAGTAGAATACTCCAGATAGGTGGGCGTGCACTTACGCCTAGCAATGCCTATGGCAGACCCGCTATATATGAATTATAAAGGAATGGGATAGGACACTTCCTTCTTTAGTCACCTGGACATGTTGATCTTTCTAGGAGCAGTCCTTGGATCACTGAGTCTCACCCTTATATTGGTGTTATCCTATGAAGAAATCGGCATTTTTGAAAGGCCACCCTTAATCATCCATTTATAACGTTTTATTTAAAGTCTACCATTGTTCACACCATCAATAGCCAAAGGACAATCAAAAAAAAAAAAATACAAATAGTAATTGACAGTTCAATAAAATGGCATCTCTTGCTAGTAATGTACATATCAGACAGTTGGTCATCGGTGACCTGCCCGCTCGCAGCCCAGTATGCAGTGGAGTATCGGACTACTACATTAGTTCCCCTACTAGGTTCTTATCAAAGATCTTTTCTGGAACATCTAATAAAGCTATTAATTCACAGTTTATTGGGCCATCCCTTCCCCCTTTATGGATTTAGTGTTTTTGGTGGTGCAAAGCTCCACCATAAGAATAAAACCATTGCAACAAGTTGGCGGATGAAGAAGGGATGCAGTGAAAATGTGGTTGGCATAGTAACTGAGAAAGCTTTTGGGGTGAAATGGCCTAAATGCCAAGCATTCTTTTATTATCTACTATTCCCTCACAAACCAATGAGGTAATGATTCATTAACTGTTAGCCAATTAAACGTTAAGGGTGATGGGGGCATTGGTTATCTATTTGTTGGAAGGGGTATGGCAGTATTGAAAGATGTGTGGTAGTCTGTTGCTGTGAAATGCTGTGAAATTAATTATCTAAGGTAACCAATGTAAATGTGTTCTTGAATGAGGAGCAGTTTGTGTTAGCCAATGTCTATGGGTGTTTGTTGATTGGTTACAGGGTTGTTGTGGGTGGGTATTTTAAGGCAGTGTTTGTGCTGCATGTCGTGATGCACCATTTTTACTGCTGCATCTCAGAGGTAAGGTTTTGTGTCTGTTTTTGGAGCTTATTTTGAATTTGTAATTTAATTTACTGTTCCAGATTGTATTTATTGTGAGGAATGTTTTTGTGTAAAACGTAATGTAAACGTATACAATGTTTTGTGTGATGAGTTGTGCTTGCTAATATAAAGTGTAAATGTGTGGGTATGTTCACTTTTTATGGGGTTTAGTTTATTTTGATTAGTTTGCAGCCTTATTTTCATGATTTAATATAATATGCCTGATGCTTGGGAGAGGGGTAGGCGGTCCTGGGTTTTCCTGCTTGTTTCTTAGTTTTGATCATTATCGCAATGTGGGCCTTTTGTTTTATTACTTACATTTTAATTCATTAAATGTATCGATGGTTGGCAGGCAGGCTGCCTGTGAACAGCCTGCACAATCTGGTCATGGATATACTGTATGTTGCAAGTGTAAGGATTACTGTGTACGCTCCAGCAGTCGGATCGTGTACGGCCTGTGTGGGTGTTAGATCTTCTAGTCCAGATAAGCAGATATAGGTA
Source organism: Ambystoma mexicanum (assembly GCF_040938575.1). Lineage (NCBI taxonomy): Eukaryota > Metazoa > Chordata > Amphibia > Caudata > Ambystomatidae > Ambystoma > Ambystoma mexicanum. Next base: position 287,201,455 of record NC_090930.1, on the reverse strand, counting down.
GCCGGCTGTCAATCATCGTTACAATGTATCCCTGCTCAATAGGCAGAGTAGGGTTCCTCACTTCCTATTTCATTTTTGCTTATTACGGTTCGCTATGTAGCATTCTAGTGGGAAAGGAAACTGTCAAGGAGAAGTTGACTTTAACAATAGATACATTGGATGAATGAGGCACTTAATTTGAGCAAGGGGGAAATATGACACTAAAAGCTGAGAACATTAAAACCTATAGCAATCTCTGCAGCCTCATAGAGGATGTAATGGGTTATTTATAACGCGCTTAATACCCGGAGGCTTCTAAGCGCGGACCGGGGATGGAAACTATTGCCTAGCGTTGTCTTGCTTCCAAGGCGAGCGCGTTTCCCCTGAGCTATCCTCCCAAGAACTACAGCACCGCAACTCCCTGCAGTTTTGTTGTAAAAGGGATTCTAGAAGTGCCTTTTAAGGTAATTTCAAATAGAAAATAGCAACATACAGTTGTGGATGGTCACGTGCCGTTGTATTATTTTGAACAAGTAGATGTAGCACGGCAGGTGATGATTATTTGGCTGTGGAGGCAAGCTGTTTGCATTTTTGGTTCAAGGGTCAATAGGCCATATTGTCAAAAAGCCAAGAAGGTGCTCATTTAATGTGTGCTGCATTCAGGAATGCTCAGGTGACCTTATTCACAAAGGTGACCTGAGCATTTGAGGCGGGTTGGATAGTGGTGCAAAGATGTGCTCTCCAGCCACCTTGCATACATTAGTGTGGGGGAGCGTGCTCTCCACACTAATGTGTGCAGGCTTCCACTAATCACGTGATTGCTGGGAGCGCATTTCACAGAGACCGGCTCATACAGGCTGTCACAATTCATAAACACATCATGGCAAAGTGAAAAGTGATCCTGTCATGATTTGCGCCCCAACCTGCGCCTGTTTTAAAAGGTGCAAGGGGAGGACCCTCATTTCAGGGTATTTAAAAATCCCATCATGTTTGTGAATTCGGGAGGCACTTTTAAATGCAGTGAAATGCCCTCTTATTTGCGCAAATACGCAAAGGGGAGGAAACAGGGCACTTGAATGATGCGTGAATCCTCCTCCAAAAAAGTTTTGAAAATCCTTCCCAAAGGGCTTGATTTACAAATCATTTTCAACGGGAGTTTCACATTGCAAAATTATTTTGTAAACCTGTCCATATAGGGCTTGTCAGGCGGGTTTAGTATGGCTGGCCTTTGTTGCGTAACATAGGCTGCGAGATCTACGGGGAGAAGTATCGGCAGGCCTTGTGTTTACTGTCTGTTGGGCTTTTGCTTGATAAATTATGGTGTGGTGTCAGAGAAGATGTGTCATCCAGTATTTGTGTTGTGTTTTTTAATGTGGCTGGGGGCATGATGGACGAATTCGTCCCCACGTTGGGGTGGCTAAGATTATTGCTTCTTCATATGACTTAGTTGGGAGAACAAGTGAGCTAAGTGTTTTGGCCATGTTCACCATGTGTGGTCGGGTGGAAGCCGATGCAGTGGTCTTTGATTGCTTCATATGGCCCTGAGTAATGGAGAGGTAGGTGTTATAATCTGTGCTTGGGGCCTGATTATGGCTATGTCTTGCTATGATAGTGTGATGTCACTGTGGAACCTTGGAGGTGGTTGGGCACTGTCCCCGCCTCCTCCAGAGCCCACCCAGCCACCCCAGAGATTACCAGGGGGAAATCTCCCCTACGAACAACACAACACACACAAACAGATAAAGCAAAACAGGAATTGAGTCCCCACATAAAATGCAAACAGACATACCTCTAACCACATGTCCATGGCGCTACAGTCCAGCGCTGCACCCCACACCCTCAAGTCCACGATGCAGGAACATCAACAACAAACAATAAGTCAACCTAGCAGAAAATCTCTAGACCATCACATCCTGCAAAACAAAAGAAAATATATACACTGCAAATCCAAAAACCCTGCACCCACTAGTTCACAAATAACCCCAAGATGGAGTCCTAAACAAAACAGGCCACCACATGAAGACAACAGTGCATCAATTCATCATCACAGGCCTTAAACAAACTAGAATTACCCAGGCCCAAACCAATAAATATACTAACCCCTGAGGCCACAACATAAACACAACAGCATTACAACAAAACCGGCCTCCCCCAATGCCTACCTCTGATTAGACCTCCACCTCAGTGCATGCCTTCATCCTATAAAGACCCCAAAAGTCTGGATCCAACTCTCTCAGGTTCAGATCAAACGCACAGCACTTGTGCAGCATTTCCATAGCAGATTCCGTCCCTTGGCACTCCTCAACCTTTTGTTCCCTGCCGGGAGCCCACTAAAACTGTCCCTCGTGCTTTCCGCACTTAGTTGCTGAACTCCGCTCCACTCCTCATTGTTCCGTCCATTGGCATCATTGCACCAACCACCCATTCCTGTGCTGGGCTCCAAACCACACCATCGTAGATCCGATAATGCACCGAACACTTTTGGACCGCTCTCAGTCATCCGGGTACAGTATCTCATACCTGTCGCCCCTGCAACATGCTGCTCCACACCAAGATGCCAGAAAAACCTGCTGGCCAGCGCCCACAATGTCTGCGCTGCGTTCTGACTGAACGCCGCCATCACCTGCAACGTCACGTTCCAACTGCTTACGTTGGAATGCATGCTCGCTGTTTACCGACGTCATCATTCCCTGCATGGCTCCAAGCAGCGAACATCTCCGGTCCCCAGCATTGGCTCCAGCAGCCCAGCACCTTCCGACAGCTACTCCTGAACTACTATCACAGCCCCCTCGACTGCCCCATAGAGTCCGACATGTCCACAATGGGCCTGCAACTTAGCAAGAATACAGCCCGCATCCGGGATACCATGGAGCATCCAAAGACTGCCTCCTGAGCACGGCCACCGCAACAGCGTAGCACCGGACTGGCACTCTCCATCCTCCATCGCCTCAGCCTCTGGCAACACCAAACCAGCCTGTTCCTCACCAGTGATCATCCGGGCCACCAACACTCCGCACAAGCCCACCCTCGCCAGCAGTGGCAACCTCAGCCGCCTGACAGCCCGCCTGGGATGACGATCCCTGCTGTCCTGCCTGGCTAGATAGGGACCACTGGACCATTGATCCTTGTGCCACCACAGCTCTTTTCCTGTACACTGATGCCGCACCTTTTCTGCCCTCTGCCACTGCCCGGCAAGCAGAGGCCCACCAGACAACCCCCTCTGGCAGGCAGGATCTGGACTATGGAACAAATGTCACCACTGGAAGGCGGTATTATTGAAACAGCTGCCCCTTCCCAGCAGCATCCCATCCTCGTTGCATGTGATAAAACTGAAGTACCTGAGCCAGGTAAGTTATATATATATATGTTTATTGCCACATCCACGATAACAAGTAGATAAGATACCAGAGAAAATACTGGGACATCCTTTCCCATCCAGAGCAGCAGCACTAACTGCCATTCTCAGAATCCCCAAGCACCTCCCAGGTTCCACAGTAACATCACACTCTCACAGCAAGACATAGCCATAATCAGGCCCCAAGCACAGATTATAACGCAACTCCCTCCTTACCACTGACACAACCATAAAGCCCATAATCAGGCCCAATCCCAGTTTGTGACACATCACCCTCCTTATCACTGACACAACCATTGAACAACCCAGGGCCACTTAAACAAACCACCAGCAACTCACTCAGCATACTCAGCTTCAATAATCAAGCTGTACCTCAATAATCAAACTGCAAGAAAGATTATGACCCACCTCCCATCTTACACCAGCTAACACAGCATAAGCTAGAACACAATCTGTAGGGGGTGGGGGGCAGTGATGCCTGTTTTAGGTTGACAGTTTTGTGCTGTTTGACAGTTGACAGTGGGGTGCTGTCTGTTTACGTTGCGGTTAGGTGCTTCCTGTTTAGGGCAGCGGGTGCTGTCTAGGTTAAGGGGCAGATAAGCGAGGTTTAGGTTAAGGACAGTGAGGTGTTGTTTAAGTTGTGCTGTCTAGGTTAAGAGGCAGTGAGGTGATATGTGCTTTTGGCGGTTAAGGGGCAGTGGGGTGCTGTCAATTTATAGGTTAAAGGGCAGTGAAGTACTGTCTAGGTTAAGAGGCAGTTAGGTGCTGCTCAGGTTAGGGACAGGGAGGTGCTGTCTAAGTTGTGTTGTCTAGGTTAAGGAGCGGTTAGGTGTTGTCTAGGTTAAGGGGAAGTTGGGTGCTGTCTAGGTAGGTTGTGGGGATAGTGTGATGATGTCTGGCGGTAGGTACGGAGTTTTGTTTTTTGAGTTTGTGGGCCATTGGTTTAGAGTTTTCGAGTTGGACATAGACATGGTGGCCACATGTCTGTGTGGGGAGTTTAAGAGTTGAGTGGGTTAGTTTTGCGGTTGGTGTGCGGGGTCTTCACTGGTGAAGGATCTGTTGTGTTGTTTCTTCCATTTATATTGTTGTTGTTCATTAGCAGGTATCCTAGCTGGTGTGGGCGTTCAGGCTTTGGGGATGGCCTGTGGTGTGGTTTTAGTTTATCTTGTGATTTCCATTTAAGATCTTGGCGAGATTTTTGTGGCGTGGCAGTTTGTTTCAATGGTAGTTAACTCTGAGCTTGTGCGAGCCACGAATTTCTCTTTTGACAATGGGTTTTATTCCATCTTTGTGGGTTGGTGCGCAGTGTTGCAATCAAAGTGTTGTGTTCTAGCTTATGCTGTGTTAGCTGGTGTAAGGTGGGAGGTGGGTCATAATCTTTCTTGCAGTTTGATTATTGAGGTACAGTTTGATTATTGAACCTGAGTATGCTGAGTGAGTTGCTGGTGGTTTGTTTAAGTGGTCCTGGGTTGTTCAATAGTTGTGTCAGTGGTAAGGAGGGTGATGTGTCACAATCTGGGATTGGGCCTGACTATGGGCTTTATGGTTGTGTCAGTGGTAAGGAGGGAAATGTGTTATAATCTGTGCTTGGGGCCTGATTATGGCTATGTCTTGCTGTGAGAGTGTGATGTTACTGTGGAACCTGGGAGGTGTTTGGGGATTCTGAGAATGGCAGTTGGTGCTGCTGCGCTGGATGGGAAAGGATGTCCCAGTATTTGCTCTGGTATCTTATCTACTTGGTATCATGGACGTGGCAATAAACATATATATATATATATATATAAAACAAACCTGGCTCAGGTACTTCAGTTTTATCAGTAGGCAACCGTGTGTTTGAGCTTGTTTATGGAATTATGATTTTGGGAGCAGTCACCCTTCATGTGCGCATTAGGCAATGGGTGCAGGGAATTCTGTTACTGGCCTAATGGCATAATATGGCTATGGTGGAGGATGACTGGCTTTTTGTTCTGCTCTTTGTTTGCTTATATGCCCGTGGGGTAAGGGTGCAGATAAAAGACTGGGCAAGGGGGATTCGATATGTCCTGCTGAAAAGTTTAACCAATTATATCTCCAGGGCAAATGCAACCTGGCACGTGCAGATTCTGTACACATCCCACACTATTGCTAAGCTTGCCCCAAACTCTGGTCATGTTTATGACTTTCTCTACGTGACCATGTTGTAATGAACGTGGACAGCTGATGGGAATCGGGCAGCAATGTATCCTGCATAACAATGTGGTAAGTGAAATATGGAGAAAATGTTTTGAGGAGGCACGGGATCTGGTTCTTCCAATATGTGGTCACTGAAGGAGCGAAGCCCAATCAGATATCTTTTTGGGCTCAAAGAAGGTCATGATGCTGCTCTCAGCAATATATGACAGCCCTAGCACTGCAAACACATGTGCCTGCTGCTAGTGCCCAAAAAAAGGTGGTTCTCATCTTGCTGTCTCTGTCTAAGGCAAATCAGCTGGTCTTTCTCAACGATATACATCTGTGTAGTGCCCAGATCTGCTTCTGTGTCTCCCACCTTTCCTACTGCTAGCATCCAAATAAAATCATGTTTTCTAGCTTATTTTTTATTTATTTATTTATATAGCGCACCTAACCCAGAGGTATCTGGGCACACTACTTAGGAGTACAGCGTAATTACAATCAATCTGGTTACAATCAAGTAGAGACAGAAATGAAAATCATGACATCAAGCGAGTATTTGTACATAGGCATGCAGTTTGTGAGGAAACAATAGCAGATCTGAATCAGAGGCACCTTAACGGTCCTGTACAAAAATTCTAAGTTTTCACTTTTTTTCCTAAAGATCCAGAAGGAAGGTTCTGCTCCAATGGCTGTGGGCAGGGAGTTCCAGAGTTTGGCCACTGGTACTGGGAAGGTGTTGCCCCCTGCTTTTTGCAGCTTAAATCTGGGAATAGTTAAACAGTGTGCATGAGAGGACCAAGTATGCCTGTTGGAGTGATTTCTGGTGAATTTGTCTACTAAGTATTTAGGGGCAGAGTTTGACAGGCATTTGTGAGTGATGGCTATAGTTTTGAAGGCGATTATGTCCTGCACTGGGAGCCAATGGGCGTTGCGTCTAGCTGAAGAGATGTGGTTGGCTTTCGGGATGTTCAGTGCTGCTCTAAGAGCGTTATTTTGAAGCACTTGTAATTTTGTCACATTACATTTATTAGTACCTAGGTATAATGCATTGCAGTAGTCAAGTTTTGATAAAGAATAAGTGCTCTCGCCAAGGTAATGCAGCTGTCGGTGGACAAAAATTGTCTGCAGGCATTGATCAATTTAGAAGTGTAGGCTGTTGCTGATGCCGTTGCATTAACTTGCTTGGTAAGGGAGAGGGTAGAGTCAAGTTAGATGCCGAGTGTTTTAACTTCCTTCGGAACTTTGATGATGTTGCCATCAATATTGAAAGTTTTGAATAAGTTGTCTAGCTTATTAAGGTGGATCTGAGATCCTATAAGCAGTAGCTCAGTCATGTCTTCATTCAGGCAGAGGCCGTGGAGGGCCATCCATGCTTGAATATTTGAGTATATTTAATTAAGCAGTTTAGACTCTATGTCATAGGAACCACTAATGGGCATGAGGATTTGGGTATCATCCACATAGTTAGTGTAGGTGACACCCAAATCATCTAGATGGTAGAATAATAGCTTAGTGAATACATTATATAGAGTAATGATAATGATAATGATGTGTTATTTATATAGCGCCTTAATCCAAAACTCTTTACAGAGCACATATTTTACCTACAATATCACCCAACCGAAATTGGTACTCTTTTATGGACCTCGGATGGAGAAAGGCTGAGTTGGCCTTGCCGGGATTCAAACCTGCGACCTGCAGATCACGCTCAGATCGTAGACCGCTGAGCTATCTTACCGGCTTTAGTAGATAGAGTAGGGTAGGGGAAACACAGGAACCCTGCGCTACTCCGCAGGAGACTGGGGCAGGTTCTGCTGCCGCAGTCGTTGCAAAAACTTTCATAGTCCTGTCGGCGAGGAAAGACTGTACCCAGGCTGCAACATTCGCTGAGAAAGAGGCTGCTGAGGTAAGGTGTTTGCTGAGGACTTTCTGATCTACTAAGTCAAAGGCCGCTGATTGGTCAAGCAGGAGAAGGAGGGACGCGTTCTCTTCGTCCTTTAATTTATCCATTTGGATTTTTAAGTCTATGAGAGCTTATTCTGTACCACAACCTGGTCTGAAGCCTGATTGTCGAAGGCCTAAAGGATTGTTGGTTTCGAGGTGGCTTTGTATTTGTAGGCAGGCCACCCTATCCTTGATTTTCAATAAGAAAGGAACTGTAGTTATCGGCCTGCAATTAGTGGGGATGTTCAGATCTAGGCTAGGTTTTTTAAGAAGTGGTAGGACCTAGGCATCTTTTAAGTTGCTTGGTACTGTGCATGTTTTGAGGTAGACATTTATGAGAGAGGTGATGAATGGTGCTAGCTCTTTCGCTGCATCTTTATTGACTGTTGCAGGGCATGAGTCTCCTTGGCATCTTGATGGTTTAAGGCTTAATATAATGCCTTCCAGTTTACTGCTAGTAAGCAAGGCAAACTCAAAAGAAAGGTTTTCAGAGTTTGGACGGTGGGTCATGAGGTTTGGCGAAATGTATGCCGATTGGCACAGTAAGATTTTTTAATTCTATTTTGGTTTGTAGGAGAGATATTTTATCAAGTAGCACTTTTTGTATATTTGCGCACCAGGTCTTGTCTTTGATGAAAGATTCTATCGGTTATGACGGAGACTCGTGTTCTCTGAGGATAGAGAACAACTCCTTAGTCCTGAATTAGCATTCATAATCCTGCCATTGTAGGTGTCACTTAGTTTGTATAATAGCCGTTTTGTAGATGTTGAAGGCCTTTATAAATGGTTCTTTGTTGAAGTCTGTAGGGTATATTTTCTTATCTGATTCTGTGGTTCTTTTGATGCTGCGTAAGGGTTTAAGTCAGATGTCAACCATTTATTGAGGTGAGCTTGTTGTTTGGCTTTGTGCATTTTTAAGGGAGCTAATTTGGTTGGGGGATGGAGTAGTGTGTGATTGTACAACTTGACAAGAGGGGATGGGTCTATAATTGTGGTCTTGGGTTGATTAGTGATGGGTTGTAATAAAGGCAGTAATTTCTGTATTGTTGGAGTTAGTGTGATGTTTGTCCTGAATGGAGAATGAAATGAAATGGTGGTCAGGCCAGGCTCAAGGAGTGTTGTATCTAATCTTGGTGTCGCAGTTTAGGTCAGCTAGCCAGTCCAAGGTTCAGACTTTGTTGTGCGTCAGTTTGGTGGTGTGGTGGGAAAAGCCTAGCTCAGTGAGAGTGTTAGCTAGCAAAGTTGCGTTGTCATTGTTTGTGTCATTTAGGCCTAAATTTAGATCTCCCAGCAACATAATTTAAGATCCCAGTTTAATATTCCTAGTAATGAGTAGTGAGATGTCTTCCTCAAATGATGATATTGGACCAGGGGGTCTGTATATTAGATGTATTAGTATAGTACGTTTGGCAGTTAGTGGAAGTTTGACGGATAGAAGTTCACCTGAAGGGATCCGTAGATTAGGTAGTTCCCAAAGACCTAGCTGTTTTTTGGAAATGAAGGATAATTCACTGCCTCTTGTAGCTTCTCTGTCTGTTCTGAGTATTATATTGTTTTCAGGTTTGGCTAGTGATAGTGTTGGGTCTGCTGCCGTATGGAGCCAGGTTTCCGTAATAGCTAGGAAGTGTAGGTTGTTAGCTACTAGGAAGTGAGCTATGTCTAGTGCGTGTCCCAGGAGTGATCTAGCATTTATGAGAGCACCTTTGATAGGTGGTACAGCTGAGCTGAAGGTTTCTGAAGGTGGAGGTGTTTTAACAAAAGAGTATGGAGTGTTGTTATCTTTCAGGTGGACGTGGCTGTCCCTAGTTGTCTTCGGGGGAGTGTTTTTAGTACTTTTGTGAGTTCTACGGTGAGGAGGACACTGCAGCCTGGTTTTTAGTCTGGAGCCAAGTATAGCGTTTCTAATGCTTACTGGGCATGGTTGATTAGGTGAAGGCCTAGTTGCATATAGCTGAATCCACTGTACCGGTGAGAGCGAGCAATGACTACTTAGTGTAGATCCTTGTGTGCCATTAGTTGTGGATATGTTAGTCTGCAGGGCAGATAAGAACTTGGTAGGCATTATGTTGTGAGATGGAGGTTGTGGTGAGGACATAGCTAGGGTTACCTTACATAAGTTTGCCATGCCGCGTGAGGTGGTGGTGAGCATGTATTAAGTCTGGAATCCCTCCAACGAAGGTTGGGTTTGTCAGCAAGGTATCAGATACAGGGTGTTTGGTGGAAATCCCAAAAGTACCTTTGTCAGGGCTGACCTTCTAGGTGCTTGAGACTATCAAGTAATGCTTACATTCTTGGGTGCTAGGCACATATGAGGCCATATAGGTGTAGTGGCTAGAGCGCTAATATGACTAATCTCTAATATAGCATTGAGAGAACTGGTGGTCCGCAGGTCTTCTAAACTGTAAGATTGCATTAAGGCTCAAAGGTAAATCCAAGTACATATTTTAGCAGTGAGCTAGATTAAGTAGAGAGAATTAGCAGGTCAGGGGCTGGAGAGTAATGTGAGTCCTGCTATGACCCTGCATGGGTAGAGTGAGTAATCTAGGGCACAGACAGTAGTGAGCACTTCTGCAAGATTTGCGAAGTGGTAATACAGTAAACATTAGCTATGCTGTGGTCATACAGTATGTTAATGCATACAGGATGAATCAATACGTAGGCTATAAGACTTACACCAGCAGTTCAGTATTGACAATATAGCTCATTGTAGACTAGACATGGGCATTAATATTAGATAAGCAGTTGCATCATGCACATACCGGCAGTACAGGTAGGAGCAATTTGCCAGATAGCAGTCAAGAGCAAGATTAATGCGGCATGAAAAGGCGAAACACAGGTTATGGGGGCGTATGCGAGCAGATCATTGGGGGGCTATGACAAGCAGTGGTGATAACAATGTAACTAATTGGGAGCTGAGCACAGACTGTAGTTAGCACATTTGCTATGTTGCGGTCCTACGGTAGGTTAATGCGTACAGGATGAATCAATACATAGGCTATAGGATTTACACCAGCAGTTCAGTAGTGACAATATAGCACATTGTAGTCTAGACATGGGCATTAATATTGGATAAGCAGTTGCATCATATGCATAACGGCAGTACAGGTAGGAGCAATTTTGCCAGATAGCAGTCAAGCGCTGAATTAATATGGCGTGAACAAGCAAAACACAGGCAATGCAGGTTTATGCGAGCGGATCATCCAGGGCCTTGGGAGGAAGTTTAAGAGGTAGCTAGTGCTTACCAAGTTCGATGGTGAAGTAATCAAAGCGGCGCAGCTGTAAAGGTTTTTCAGGTGTATATTTGTGACTAATGTTTCACAGTGCCTGCAACACAGGAATAGGCAGGGACGGGCATAGGAGCATGCTCCAGGGCTCCGGCGGCACGGACAGGCACAGACAGGGCTGTGAGATAAAGGGCCTCTGGGTAATGGGCTTAACAATATAATCTTGCACTGCCCCACTTCTTGTTGGCAGTGCGAAGGGCAAATTATGTGGTCGGTCTCAACAGTATATGTTCGTGTTGACACCAGTTCTGCATTATGTGTCCCTACATCCATAAACTGCACTCACACACAAACAAAAATGTTTGCACACAAACACATTTTCTTTTTACAATGTACCTTTTTGTGACTGGTCCCTTGGCACCAATCTGACTGATGCTGAAAGTGAAGGTCCTGCCTCTGAAGGTCCCATATGAGGTTATGAGGGATCACATTTAACTCCCGCATTTGTTCTTCTTTGAGCACTGAAGCTCCAAAACAGATGCTTTGATGGCCTGCTTATATCACCTAGTGCCCTGCAGCAATAAAGGCCCCTTAAGACCCCATGCAGTCTAGAGGCTACCCAGTGCAAGGTGTAAATTCCAGTGGATTACAGTGCGGGCCACTAACTTCACTGCATTGTAAACAACAGATGTTACTGTTACCCACCTAAATAATATTAATTTTATCTCTGCATAATGATAAAAGGCTGGGATGGCCCCCACAGAGTTCCAACATACACATGCAGGCTACAGAATGAACTCTGTATAGCTACCTACATGTGTGTATGGCCCCACAGGAGAACGACATTTAATTGATAGAGGTAATTCCTTTAACTTTTCCTGCATAGCAATAATCAGCATTTAAAGTTACTGCTCAGTATGATCATTCTAAAGCTTATCAAATCTAGGTTCAAAAGTTATGAAGCAACAAATACAAGTTTTAAAAAGCTAAACTGTTTGCATTCGTTTTTCCATAGGGAAAGTGCACCCTTTTTAACAGATGCACTGCCTAAACTGCTGGATGGACTTTCGCCAAACCTATTTGTGTGTAACAGAAAGTGTGGGAGTGGTGGCCTTTTTTTGATTTGACAGATTTTCATCAAGTAGTACTTTTGGAATTAGGCAGAGAGAGAGAGGTGACCCCATGCCTGCTGAGGAAGAGGTATTTCAAAAGCAGAGAGGTGCTCAGAGACGGGATACAGCCCAGGGATACAGCATGCCTTACTATCGTGTTAAGGTGGGTGGTACGACTAAAGCGAGACCGTGCTGTGACCTTTGATGATTATCAAAATACAGGTGAACGGGTCAGTAGAACTAGCATGCCCCCTTATCGCTCATTTTCAGTTCACAGAAGATTTAAGTACCACACCTAGATTGTTGTAATACTTTTTATGACTTGTAGCATATACTTGCTTATTGGTTTTAGTATAATGATGAACACCAATAATTACATCTAGAGCAACATAGATAGTACAATGAACAGAAGCAAGTTAGATTCCTTTCACATACATATATACAGTCAACAAAGTACAAATTCTGCTGTCGATATACAGAAAGACGACAGGTGTAATATCACATGAACAATTGCAATGGGTACATAAAATGAATAACAGTTAGGTAAAGTGAAAACATTTGTAACACTGTGATTCGAGAGTAATTGTCTACACTATGGTGTTTCGGCCTTATGTGGGGGCTATGTGAGCCATTTTCTACTTGGGGCCTTCGTCAGGACAAGGAAGACTGTGTGGTCTTGGTGTTCAGAGAGTACTGTGAAAATGAATGAGGTACAGTAAGGGAGGTGCTAAGAAAATATTTTAATAACACGGGATTAAATCACCCAATGTCCCCTGGGAGACAGGTGGACACGGCTTACCTGTGGGAGGTAAATGGGGCCACAGGCGTAAGGATAGATTCCAGAGAGCTGCAGTGTCTCCTTGCTCGAAGTCTAAATGGACGCCTATTAAAAAAAGAGGAATAGAATGGGAGAACTTAGTGTATCTCTACTCTATTGGGAGGAGCACTGTGTATCGTGCAACAAGGAAGAACGCGCTTACCTAGTTATAGGTAGCCACGGGATCACAGCCACATGATGTAGTGCAGTGGGACTGGCTCTGGAGTATACCCTGAAACAAGGGCATAAAGTAAATACAAGCTACTAGGGCTATTGCCAACGGTCAGTGCATGCTGTCCAGTTGAAAAAAACAAAATACCTTTGATTGTCGTGTGGCACTAGTGCCTGTGCCCGGGCTGGGAGCAAGAAAGCGTTGAGGTGCTCACCGGGAGTCCTGTAGGACGAGCAGAGCGGTGTGGCAAGAGCTCTGTCACAGGTCCGGGTATGGCGATGCGGATGCCGTTGATATGGGCAACGAGCTATAAATAGCCGTGGCCATCTTGAAACGGTATATGTAGCGATCAGAATATAGTGTGGTCTATCTTCTCGCTATGTGCAATGAAGAAATTGTGAGTTAATTACTCCGACTCCTGGCTTACAGTGTGTAATTGTAATGGAGTAAGAAGCATATGTGTACAACCGTTGCCACGGTGACAGGACAGTGTGCACGAGAAGAAGCTAAATAAGTAAATGAATGTGGCCCTATGTAATCCACATGGATATCGAGGCTCATGTCATTACTGTAGACAATGTGACAAAAATGCAGAAAATGCATCTGCAATGCCCGTGAAAAGGGGGGGCATACCGCTGGATACAATATTTTCTGGCCCTGTGAGGTCCACACAAAAATTCAGCGGTGAAGCGCCTATTTTGGCTGTAGCACTGACTGAGAGGGGGATGCCCATGACATGAGCCTCGATATCCATGTGGATTACATGGGGCCGCATTCATTTACTCATTTAGCGTCTCCTCGTGCACACCATAATCCGCATTTACCTCTTCTTAAAACGGCTGAAACAATCTGTGATTAGGAATAGCGGGCTGCATAGCATATCAAACTGCTATGTTTGAGATTAAGGTGGTGAATGCAGGGATTGGCTGGCCCTACTACAGTAGCCATTTGAAATTGTGGTAGAGCTGCGCCGTACACATCCCACCTTTGAAAAACAAACATTCTGCCAGAGCACAAAATGTAGAAACCGGCACAAATGCACTGTCGGAAGCCTGAACTTTCTAGAAAAGTAATTTTTCCAAAACTAAAACTGCAATAAGGTGTACCCTGGAAAGTGCTCAATATAGGAGGGCAGTGGCAGGGACAGTATTTTGGACTGCTATACTTTGCTGTTTTGGGTGGCCATACTCTTTGGAGTAAAGCCTTTGTTGGGTCACGTTTCAACAAAAGGCAAAGGAGGTAAATATCTTAACGTTGCCCGCTTTAGCTTTATGTTGTTCAAAGAGCCACTCAGAGAACCCAAGCTACTGTAGTGTCATAAGAAATAGTTTTTACCTGGTCGGGGTCTGAAGTCTATGTTTGTTCCCAGTTTCTATACTGTCTGCATGAAGGTGGATCTGGGCACTTTCTTGTTTCGTTCCCTGTCTGCTGCCTTGTCTATCTGGAATTGGGAGATGAGATTGCAACATTACATAACATCACCCAACACCATACGATGGCAACCAACCGAAAACACACCTATGCAACTTTGAGAAGCTCATCCAGACTGCCCCCACAAAACCTTTTAATAATCGCCCACACTTCAGAATGAGTAATCTGTTCTCACAATGCACCTTTTCAAAGCATGAAGGCATAGGGAAACATCCCACTGGGGGACCCGGTGGACTTTCCGTACCAAATAAGCTCCTTTTAAAGAGGCCAAGCCCAGCAGGAAATCCTGCTCCATGAAAACACTGCTGGCCTCCTCCTCCCAGGGCACAAAAACACTGCTCCCTGCCCTTTCTGCTCTTGGTGCCCAGTTTACAAACTTTTTTACAGGTGACCTTGATAGGTGACCTTATTTACTCAGGAACCTGTGCATTTGTTTATCATTACATTAGCAGATAATGATGCAGAAAAGCAGCCTGGTCCTCCCACCAATTAACATGACAAAACCAGTGTTTGGGTGTTGGCATGCAACTACCCATGGATTATGGGAGGGAATGTGAGAGGGTGAAGGGAGGTCTGAAAGAGGAGGGGTTTGGTAGTGGGCCGGGCGGAACGCAGGTGGTTGGGAAGAGTCTGAAGCTGGTTTGGAAGAGTCTGAAGCGTGGTCTGTGAGGAAGGGACAGTGGTGTTGGTCTGAGAAGGCTGGGGGATGTGTTCTTGATGGGGCTGGTTCAGCAGGGAGAGGAGGTAAGTAAGGGTGCTGTCTGGATGAAGGTGTGGAGAAGTTTCTGGTGCGCCAGAGTGCCCTCTATCTTTGGAGCTGCTCGGCATAGCCGAGGACCTGTAGCCTCAGCCCTAGGTAATGTAGTAGTATGACAGTGGCCTGAGTGCAGGCGTAGTTAAGTGCGCTATCTGGATTAGTGTGTAGGAGGATAACTTATGCGTAGTACTGTGAGGGTGGGCATAGGGAGGAGAAGGAGGAGGTGGTGGAGGGCAGGAATGTGAGATAAGAAAAACAGCACCTAACTCCTGTCGACCCCAACCCCAAATCAGCATACAAACTAACAAGCATACACCATGCACCCATACAGACCTGAACCCCACACCCCCAACTCAGCATACAACCTAAGAAGCATACACCATGCACCCATACAGACCCGAACCCCCACCACCAACTCAGCATAAAAACTAACAAGCATCCACCATGCACCCATACAGACCCGCATCCCTCACCCCCAACTCAGCATACAAACTAACAAGCATACACCATGCACCCATACAGACCCGAAACTCCCACCCCGCCAACTCAGCATACAAACTAACAAGCATACAGCATGCACCCATACCGACCCGAACTCCCCCACCTCCAACTCAGAATACAAACTAACAAGCATACACCATGCACCCATACAGACCCAAACCCCCACCCCCAACTCAGCATACAAACTAACAAGCATACACCATGCACCCATACAGACCTGAACCCCCACCTCCCTACTCAGCATATAAACTAACAAACATACACCATGCACCCATACAGACCCGAACCCTCCACCCCCGCATCTCAACATACACTGCACTTCCACACAAAAACAAACATACAGGCAGACCCAACACTCCCCCACCCCTGCATCTCAACATACACTGCACTTCCACACAAAAACAAACATACAGGCAGACCCGACAGCCCCCCCAACCCTGCATCTCGACATACACTGCACATCCACACAAAAACAAACATACAGGCCGACCCGACCCCCCCCCCCACTCTGCATCTCAACATACACTGCACTTCCACAAAAAAACAAACACACAGGCAGACCCGACACCCCCCACCCCTGCATCTCGACATACACTGCACATCCACACAAAAACAAACATACAGGCAGACCCGACACCCCCCACACCTGCATCTCAACATACACTGCACATCCACACAAAAACAAACACACAGGCAGACCCAACACCCCCCCCATCCCTGCATCTCAACATACACTGCACATCCACACAAAAACAAACATACAGGCAGACCCGACTCCCCCCACCCACTCTGCATCTCAACATACACTGCACTTCCACATAAAAACAAACATACAGGCAGACCCAAGACCCCCACACATGCATTTCAACATACACTGCACATCCACACAAAAACAAACATACAGACAGACCCGACACCCCTCACACCCCCACATCTCGACATACACTGCACTTCCACACAAAAACAAACATACAGACAGACCCAACCCCCCACCCCTGCATCTCAAAATACACCGCACTTCCACACAAAAACAAACATACAGGCAGACCTGACACGCCCACATTTCAACATACACTGCACTTTCACACAAAAACAAACATACAGACAGACTCAACACCCCCCCACCCCTGCATCTCAACATACACACAAAAACAAACGTACAGGCAGACCGGACACATCCCCCCCACTCCCACATCTCGACATACACACAAAAACAAACAGGCAGGACAGACTCAACACATCTCCCCCACCCCTGCATCTCAACATACACACACAAACATATAGGCAGGACAGACCTGACACACAAACATACAGGCAGGACAGACCCGACACACAAACATACAAGCAGGTCAGACCCGACACATAAACATACAGGCAGTACAAAGACCAGACGCACAAACATACAGACAGGACAAAGACCCGACGTCCCCACCCCAAAATATGTGCTCACCGGACGTGCTGGAAGGCAGGTGAGCTGGAACGCTGGTGAGGTTTCTGGTATTACGGCTGGCGTGGCAAGGCTGAAATGTCTTCTGGGATCAAGCATTATTTACCACGCCAGCCGTAGTGCTGGCCCTCCATTGGTGCAGCACACACGCACTACGTGACTCGTAGGAGCAATGTGGTGCATGCGCACTGAGCCAATGAGGGCCAGTGTTTTGTCCAGCCCGTAAGAATAACAAAGACTTTTCCTAATGGAGGGCGGCCGATGCTGATTGCGGGCCGCACTCCATTAGGAAAGTCTTTGTCCCTGGTGGGCCAGACAAAACAGCATGATGGCCGTAACTGGCCCACGGGCCATAAATTTTGCACCTGTGGTCTAAGTGTTGTATGAGGATGGATGTCCCCAAGCTCTGCAATGGCACGTTGGAAGGTTCACAGTGTAGCCATTTTTTGCAGAACTTGCACTAGACCTTTTTAATCTCTTTTTTGGAATGGTGCTCCTTCAGCATGAAGTATCTCCATCTGGGAGATGTCTTAATGAACAAAAATTGAAAAATATTTTGAGAATTAGCACTACGCCTCTGAAAATAAAAAAATATTTAAAATGGAAAGAAAATAACTAATTGAAATAATGAATTGACGATTTCCTGTGAGGTTGAAGGTTTATTTGCTTGCACTTGTCTAAACGTTGTAATAGAATGGGACCACATGACTGTTGGCCCAGTGGAGCTGGACGAATTGTTGATAGAGAATGGATGTTCCTAAGCTCTGTGTTTTAAGGTCCATGGCGTAGAATCTTCTTGCAGAACATGCACTGCACTTTTTCAAACTCACTTTGGCATATACATTTTAGACAGCGTATGGGGGATGGTGTTGTGACTCAGATGACTTTTTTGCTGCTACTGCTGTGGTGAGAGTTGGTGGACAATGTCTGAATGCAGAGGTTGCTGTGGTGGTTGTTGGTGCAGACGTTGACACCACAGCAGCTGTTGGATGTCGTACAGAGTTAGGACCTAGTGGTTTATGTTGTGTTGCTCATGGACCTTGCAAAATGTTTGTCCAGCCACCCAACCCAACCTCTCTTTCACCACCTGTGCTTTCTGCACTCTCTTTACTCCCACACACCCTACCCCACCCTGTCCACCCCATCTTCTGTACATCCTCTTACTTACACTACCACATGCTTTGTTCAGAAACCCACCCCCTCTATCCTTTCCCACGCAGTGTACCCCCACTCTCTGTACCGCTGTGCACTGTAGCCTCACTCTTTAAATCCAACACATCCTACCCCCTCCCTTCTAAACTCACTCACTGTACACTAGTTTCAGTTCCCCCACCCACCTTACTTCCAGCCTCTGTACTCTCACCCAATTTACTGCAGCATGTGTACCCGTACTCACTCAGTGTATGCCCACTCACTATACTCCCACCCATTCAACTTATCAATGTTTTGGAGTGTGTATCTTTTTTTAATCCACTTTGGATTTTTTCCTAAATGACCCAATGATTATTATATGTGAAAACAACAACATTGTAGTACACACACATGTTGTAATGAACATAGTCCATATGATGCACTACATATGAGAGTCTAAAAATTAAACATGTTTACAACTGTAACTAATTGTATTTCATAAAGTATGTTCCCTAATTATATTTACATTTTTTACAGACAGAAAAGTGTAAATTATACCCTTCTAACCATATCTAAGTATCCATACCTAATGCGATGCGCATTGCAGATTGTAAGCCACATAACATTATTCTATTTACAATGTTCATATTCATTATATAATCACTGTGCACATATTACTGTGGCTGTGGCTAGTGTATGTACATCTGTGCACCTACTGTATCCCACCTTCTCTACATTCACTCAACCTACACTCACCCTCTTGACCCCTTGCCACCCGCTGCTGAATATGTTTATGCTTCTGCACCCTACTCCCATCATCTCTTACACGCTATATTTCTCAAAAGTCAACTTACAAGGACTGCTGAATACACACATATATATATATACATATCAACAAAAAAGAAAATGAAAAGCTGGTTAAGGCTTTTACATATGTAAATATGTTTTAAACATAAATTCATAACCACAGCTACCACAGAATCCAATAAGATACCACCGAATTTATTGGGCTATGGCAATAATGTGAGGTAAAACCTTGTAGCGCCCCCTAGCTTTTTAGCTAGATTTTAAGCTTTCACACACATCTGTCCCCTAGATATCAGGACCTGCAGAGTTATACATGGCGTGACGACTTGTACGTCTTAACCATATATTCCACTACCATGGATATGGGTCTTTTCAGGAATTATTTGACTGTTTGCTCCCTTTCATAACCCGCCGTACTTTGGGGCCTTGCTCCACGTAGTATGATGCCCTTACTATGTTGAGCCTAATGTGGTGTCCGAATAACGGCACCTACACATACTCTGCAAACTAGTCCCTCCTTTGTGTCCCTGGCCGTTGCCCCGGCGCTGTGGACACTTTGTTTAATACATCACCTAGACGCGACAGTACCTAAGCGAAGCCACGAACATATCCGCGCACGGACCGGCATCTTCCGCGGTGAGCCGTCCCTCCCCGACTTGATATTTTCAAAGGGGAGAAGGTAAGCCCATCTTGAGCATGACATGAGGAAAAGCTGAATTTACCGTGCAGGCACAGACTTCTGTCCCTGCCCCCCCTTTTTGTTTGTTATGGGCTCTGAAGTTCAATAGGTCGATTAGTGGACCCTTCTGCCCTACAGTTTCGCTTCCCATTTGCCAGTACTCCCCGTTGGTTGGTTTACCCCAGGGGATTCTGGCACTGCATGATAAGACATATACGCTATGCTTATTGACACTTGTCTAGCGTAAACATGTCTAGCCTCGGAGCTCCATGAATGAAAATATGCCGTGGGTTCATTTGAATATAACCCCTTCTAATAAGCACTAATTTTAACTACTTGTGATATATTACACTACTGTCCGCCCTCTCTGGTTAAAACATCACTCCCCTCTTTGTTTTCCAGATTCCAGAGCATGACAATAGCTTCTTGCTTTTTGTGGGAAGTATAAATTCTCTCCTTCCAACCACACGGATATTTGTGGGGACCCCTATAACTAGGTAAGACCTAGGTTGAATTTTCATCTTGAGAGCACTGATAAATGTCTGTGACACTGCTCAAAAATCATTATGGTACCACTCACTCTCCTCTTTTTGTCCCTTCCTCCCTCTTGTTCCCGCCTCATCTGCAGGTGGGATTTCCTGGCACGATACAACCAGTTATCTAGACATCGACACACTAACCCTTCAGTGTCTGTCCAGCCCTGATGAATGTGGCCCTTGTGTATTTTGAGTATTTTTGGGACCAGCAGTGATGAAGAGGTGGTGTGGGTGTGTACTGCCTCACCTCCACAGAAGAAGCAGTGTGCCCAGAAAACTGTCAGTGATAGCTGGCAGTATTTTCATGTGAAGGAGCAACACAGTAAGAAGGAGGTTGAGGAAGTTCATTGTGTTTTCTGTGGGAAGGTGTTACTAAGAGGACCTTCAAATAAACAATCACAGAGTTTGGGAACCTCTACTTTGATTCAACACCTCGTCTGTGTCCACTGGGACGATGTGGAGGAAACCTATAGGGAGGCTCATTTCCATCACGAGGTGAGAGCCCATGTTCCACAATCTGCACGCCAGTATCTGCCAGCCAAAAACACCTCTGCACCACTGCCCCCCATTTCTGTTGCTTCCTCTGTTTCATCCACCACCAACCACCAACCAACCTCATCCCATCCTGCCAGCATCTGATCTACAGGACTGCCAGGTAATGTGTTTGAGATGTCACAACTGGATTCTGGTGGAAGATGCCACCCTAGATGGTTGGCGAAGGGACATTTTAGAACACCAGGCCAATTGATGCACCTAGGAATATATATATATTGTTTAGGTGACAATTTGTTGACCCCCTTTTTCTATAAAAAGAAAAACACAAATAAACTGACAAAACAAAAAAATGCATAGAATAATAAATGTGACTCCAAATGTTTTCCCCTCCCCAGCTTCATCCTTCCCTCTCCCTCAAAAAGACCCTTTTCAGTTTTAAAATTAGATAACAAAAAATAATAGACTGTATAAATATATCAATAATCCTTAATTGATACCTTTAATAAAGTGTGTGTTAAAAAACATCACATATGTCTTTGTTTTTATTTTAGCCGCAGTTAGCCTTTATAGTTGCCATGGGCACAATGACATTAGCTGTGAATGAATGTTATGTTATGCTATGTAGTGCAATGTTATGTCTCATAGCCCATGAAAAAAGTTAAAATAAAAACATATTAACATATGTATATATGTGTGTGGTAGGTAATCCTGAAACCTTATGTTTTTAAATATATTAAGTGTATTGTTTGGGAAAAATTACTGTAACACTTTAATGACTTTCTCTTCATCTATAATAAATAGAACTGTAAACATTTAAGTAAGTATACAAACAACGTTGTTTGCAAAAATATTTATCTGGATTGGAAAGCGGTTGTGCGATTTATGGAATAACATCATACTTGCAATTCAAGTTAAAACTTTAGTTGCAGGGACATTAAGGTGAGCACTTAATGCAACAAAACCCTTGAAATTCAGGTAAAGCCACTTGAACTTTAGACTCCCTGTTGCGCAGCCTATGTCCAAAATGATGACATCACAGATGACACCACTGATGACATTGGTGTGACATCACTAATGACATCTTCCATGACATCCCCGGTGACATCACTAAAAGATGATATCTGAATTATAAATGGTACACTGCTTAGATTGTTCCGGTTTGTGCCAAATATATCTAAGACATGTTCACTATAATGTTATCTGAAAAACTAATTTACAAAATAAATTGGTAGAAATAAATAGAGACACATGTTGAACCTTGATTATTTACTACATTTTAAATTAAACATGTAAATACCCAATTGTTTTATTGTAAGAAAAATGTGTATAAATTACATGAGAAGTGTATTAGGATATATTTTGAGATTTCCATACTTGGGTTTTGAAAAATAGTGATTATTACTCTAAATTGATATATATGTATAAAGAATAAATTAGGTTTTAAAATTCAACATTTCCTTGAAAACATGTACATAGATGTATATTTCTTTCTGTGTGTCTTTAGTGATTAACATGTTAAAACTGAAATAAAACACACATACTGTTCAAAGTAAAAGTCATCTTTAAATAGTATCACATTTCTTTGTACATGGACTTTTAAGTATGTCATAGATGATGCCATTAGTGATGTCATCAGGAATTGTCATTTGTGATGTCATCATTGTGGTCATAGGCTGCACAACAGGGTGGGTGAAGTTAAGGTGGCTTTAGCTGAATTTCATGGGTTTTGTTGCATTAAGTTCTCACCTTACCGTCCCTGCAACCAACTTTTTTTCATTGAATGTTCAAGTTTTTGTTATACCATAGTTTTTTATCCAAGCCACTGGCCATGGCCTGTTAGCTTTTGGCAATGCCCACTGTATATTTTAGAACACTACCAGACCACTTTCCATAGCATTTTTCCATGGCCACTGTATATTTTAGAGCACTACCAGACTACTAGCCATGGCCTTAGGCCATGGGCCGTGTGCCTGGAATCCAACCATGCCCACTGTCCATTTTAGAACACTACCAAATCACTAGCCATGGCACAGTCTCCAGCCATGCCCACTGTATTTTGTTATATCACTCCCAGAATGCTAACCATGGTCTTTGGCCATGGCCATCACTGTGCCCACTGTCCATTTTAGAACACCACTAGCCATAGCCAGTGGGCAAAGCCTCCGGCCATGCCCATGCAATATTGTATATCACTTGCCTTTCCCCCAGGCCCTCAATCCATTTAAGAACACTACTAGACCACTAGCCTAGGCCTTTGGCCATGGCAAGTGTGCACAGCCTCCGTCCATGCCCACTTTATTGGGCCACTTCTCAATGGAGTGACAAGTGCCTGCATAAAACTTGCAAACGGCCCTGTACGCCTCAACCCCTCCAGCCCCTTACCCATAGCCGTATGCTGCTGCACCCCCAAACATGCCTTATGGTGCACAACTGCTCGCTGCCCTCCTGCACCCACACCCCAGTTCCTGCAGATGCCATCCCCAACACCTAACAGCAAACCAGCTTCTGCAATACATCCTGCACTGCAACAAGCCCCACAAGTGTCCAATAACAATGCAGTACCTCACACAATGGGTGCGAACTACCACAGGGCCATCGTGGTACTGGGGTATCCTTTCACCTTTCCAGGAACTAACACATATCCAACTTAGGGCAGCCCACAGAGATCCTTGCCATGCCCAGTTCTGTTAATCACTGCTAACACAGAGGATCAACCATTGGTGGGGGTTGAGATAGGCAATAACCCATGTGTGTTTATGGTAAACACTGAAGCAACAAAGTCACCCAATAAGGAAGGGCATTTCCCCTTATTGGGTGAGGTGATGGACACGCCAGTGTTCTCTGGGGCAATACAATGGGTTCCATTTACAGAACAATTACCCATTAGGGTAGGTAACAGTGAAATGCAAGCACCATTATTGTTTTCAACAGCCTTCCCTGTGAATTTGTTGGTAAGGGATGTATTATAGTACCATCAGTGTCCCAGGCAATACAGCTATATACTCCATCAAGAAATCAAAGTGGGCATGTTGGAGGATGATTCAGGAGTTATACTCCCTGAACAGTGCAGGGTGAGTTCCCATTTGTACCAAACCCAGCAACGATATAGTGCAATGTACCCACCACAGCAACCCACTTTACTGTCATTGACTTAAAGAATGTGTTTTTCTCTATTCCATTACATCCTGATTCCCAGCACCTCATCGCATTCACCTATTGCGCGTTGAGATTCCAACATACTCAGCTCCCACAGGGGTCTGTGAGTCCCCCAGTATTTTTAACAGGATACTCCATGCCCATTTAGGAAACCTGCAAGTGCCCAGTGTCATTATACAATAAGTAGATGATTTGTTGGTGTGTAGCGGCAATGAGCAGCAGTGTAGCGAGAATTCCATTATGCTGTTGAAATTGCTAGTAGACAAAGGGCACAAAGTAGACCAGGCAAAGAGGCATATTGTCAACAGGAAGTGCTATATTTGGGTCAACTTATTTCCATTGATGATAAGAATGTAACGCTTGAGCGTGGAGCTGCAGTGCGCTGTATCCCTCTCCCCATCCCTGCCCCTCCGGTTACAGTAAACGATATGCAAAAGTGCCTGGGGTTATGTCATTATTGCAGGGCATGGATATTTGACTACTAAGGCCATTATTAAATGGATTGAAGGAGGTCTAGAGGACAAAATGCACCAACACATGGAAAGAGGAGATGCTCAAGTGTTTCATGGAACTCAAGGACATCATTAGTATGGCCCCTATTTTAGCGACCCCTGACTACACAAAAGAGTTTTATTTGTTTTCATATTCGGATGGACAGATGATGACAGCAGTATTGACACAGAAAAGCACGATGGGCCATAAGCATCTGACCTACTACAGTGGCGTGCTGGACTCAGTAATGCAGGGCCAATTCCCATGTGAGCAGGCTTTGGCAGCATTAAAAATGTGCCACCATTACAATGGGGTTCTCGGTTACTCTCTATATTGAGCACACAGTATTTGCAATCCTTGAAAGGTCCAAATCTACATTGATGACACAGAGAGCATCAGCATACAAGATCATCTTATTCAGCCCCTCTATGCATATTTTGAGGTGCAAGACTGTAAACCCACCTTTATCACTGAACCACTCACTGAGGGTGACGATGATGCACATGACTATCTTACATATGAGGACCATGACGATGACATACCTAAGGGGAGGGACTATGCTCTCAATTATGATAAAGCATTTTTTGTTCATGGTTCAGCAACCATTGACCAGGAGACAGGCAAGAGGCACCCAGGAGTGGCAGTGGTATGCTTAGTGGATGGAGAGTACGAGGTACTGAGCTCATTGCCCTAATTGAGGTGCTGGAGGTATCCCAAGTGTGCTGAGTGCCAATATACTCTGATTCAAGATATGTTACCACAACTGTGCATTCTAGATTATCGCGAAGAAAGAGGAGGGGATTTTGAAGGGCTGATGGGTCCCCTGTGCAACACACGGCACTATTAGACAGGTTTATCTATGCTCTCTCGTGGGCCACACTTGTCACAGTCATCTAGTGCTCCGCACATACTAACAACACAGACCCGATTTCCCCCAGGCACGAGGCAGCAAACATAGCAGGCACCATAACAGTTTATCTCCAGTGCAAGATATTGAGGCATATCCAGAAATAGCGAGGGTCCAAGTACAACTAGAGATCCCATATAAAGCAGTTCCAATTACCCATATTATAGAGTTATAGGGACAGGCAGCCTGTAAGAGAAACAGTTGTGGCAAAAAAGGGGGCGTATGCAATAACAGGTAAAGTAGTGATGCCCCAGGAATTTGTTATGGTTGCTTTTGAACAGCTGAATTATCCCTCACACATCTCTAAGCAACATACAGCTGCAGACATTCAGGAGGATTTGTTTCTGCCAAACTTCCAGAAATTGCTAAAGACATTTATTGTCAACTGTGTCACCTGCTATATTTCCAATATGGGGCAAACATTGGGGATGCTGCGATGTCACATTACCCCTCCCAGTGGACCATTCCAAGAAATGCATATCAATTTCACTGACATGGACCATGTGCACATCCAACTGCTAAATCAGCAGCCGCATTTTAGTTCAAGAGGTGTTCCCGATGGTGGGGGGGGTGCAACATTTTTAAATTCGATAATGGGACTTCTTCAACGAGTTGTTTAAAGAAATAAATGCATTGTTAGGTAGTCAGCATGAAATGTGCTCCATATACCACCTCCAAACCAACAGCATTGTGGAGATGATGCACAGCCTGTTGAAGGGCAAATTGTCAAAGTTATGTGCCACTGTCAAGAAGAATTGGGTCCACTGTTTTTCTCTGGCCCTTTTCAGTTTGAGAATGCAGCCCTGTAAGGACCATCACCTCTCGCCTCACAAGATTGTGAAGGGAAGGGGAATGCACACACCAGTTTCACCAATACGTGGTGCATCTGATGCTCACAGGGCTGCCGCAATGGGAGATTAATTTACAGTATATTTGCATCAGTTAAGCAGATGCATAAAAGTTCTTTCTCGCCAGATAGCGCCAAGAAGAGAGGAAGCAGACGACTGCAAAGCACCCATCCATGCAAAATTGTCATCACTCCATGTGTTCCCCTGTGATACAGTGTACATAACAAAACGTTGTCGCTCGATGAAGGCAGCCTATATTTAATGGACCATACACGGTGGTGTATGCCACCCCATTTGCAGTGAAGATAAAGGAGTTGCAGTATTGGGTGCACCTTTCTGATATCCAAAGGACACCCCATACAGCTCCCCCTTTGACTGAGTCCCAGTGCCTTCCTGAATAAAGTGACCATTAATTGAATAAAGGTGCCAGCTCTTGCCATCCTGTATAAATAAAAGATTCAGTGAACAATGTGTTTTCCTTTTCGGACTATATTGTCCAGTGGTATAAAGCGTTGGTTTTGATATTGAACAACATAATCAATGCTGTGATTATTCCATGGTTTTCTCGTTCCTCTCATCCTCTGCAGATTTCTCATCACAAGCATTGTGTAATAATGTTTATATTGTGCATATGTTTAGGATTTAGTGTAGGGTTATGTATATATTTGCTGAGCCAGTTTATATGGAGGTGACATATGAAGGGGGTGTACAGAAAATGACATTTTTTAATATGGCACTGTACGAAGTGATGTTTTTCAAAATGGGTTAGTAAATGTGAAAAGAAACCGGATACTGGTTATGGTAAAATGGTGTTGGAAGCCATGGGACTAAAGAAGGGTTGATGAAGAGAAGGAATACGACCAATATAAAGGGGTAGTATTTGACACAATTGGCCTTAATATGATACTGGCGGTAGTCGTGTCAGTAAAACCGTCACGGCTACCGTCGGTATCATTTTTTTTCAGCACCCGTGAATGGCCAATTACCGGGTCATTACGGCCTTGCCGGACCTGGTAATTACCCATTCACGGGCACTGGAAAATCCAACATGCTCTGCTCGTGGGTGCTGGTACGCCCGTCAGGGCAGACCTGGTGGGCGAAAAGGCACCAGCAAGTAGAACTCGTAGTTTGCCAGTCCGGTAGTAACGGCACCGGTAGCTTACCGGAGCTGTTTCTACAAGACCGGCAAACTTATAATGAGGCCCAATGACTGATGTGCACCATCAAGAATTCAGTAACTTGTGGTGCAGTCACATGGGCTCTATGGGGAAGCAGAGGTCAAATGGAAACTGTTATGTTTGCTCTCTCATCCCGCATGCATCAGGTGCACAAAACATATTACTACCCAAAGAGATGCCACCCCTAAAAGCCCAGTGTTCAGTCCATTTGGCACTGTGTCGGGTATGGAACATGCTACAACGGCATGGAGTACAAGTTGTGTGATGGACAAAGATGAGGAAAAAGGTACAAATGATTAAAAAGACCCTTGGCACAAGGCACACCCACTTGTGAAGATGTACCAAGTGTTGTTTTTCTCTAACAGATGGGAGGATTCAATAGTAAACTGTGCGGCAGGGATTCGATGAAGAGATCATATGGAACATAAACAAGAACTGCCTGATCATATGGGCTACATGGGTGTCAAAATGTACGTGGATTGAAATATCAGACCCTCCAGTGAAAGTGCATGCAGTGGAAGAATATGAGTTTTGTTTCCGAGGACATGGCTCTGTTCCTCTGGGAACCAACAGCAAGTGCAACAAGACACTGTTGATTCCTGACTTCAGCAAAGGTACAGTGGCTCTCATGGATATATTCTGTCTGTGAGGCCAGCGGATATACATGAATTTCCCACCACCATCGAGAGAAACATGCTAACAACCCTGCATTCAGATATATTAGTGGTTCCTGATTCCCACCTGATAATAGCAAGCATGCCTTCAGCAAGGCCAGAGCCATCACAACCCCCACAAGTGAAGAGGAAGAAGTGGACAGAAACAGAAAGAAACAGACAAAGCAATCAAATTATGTATCTGAAGGGCACCTCATCAAAACTGTAAAAAGCGATCTCAGATAAATATCACTCATGAACCAAAACAGAAGTGTTCTTTGCCTCCGCCCTACTGCCATGTGTCCAGGCTGCAGACAATGCCAAATGGCTGCAGATTGTGTGGTGGGAAATGATCCAGTTGGCGAACGATACCAAACAAGGGTTGAACTCGATAAAAAGCGAGATGTGTGCGATACGGCTGATGACCATACATGTTATGGACTTGTTGACGGCTAGGAAAGGGGGCGTATGCAAGAAGATCAGATTGACATGGTGCACATAAACCCCCCAAATGATGCAGGAATGGCTCCTTGTCACATATAATAGGGGCCCTACTCAAGCTGAAGACAGGAATGGAACTGAAGCAGGAGTGGAAGATGAAGATTGGTTTGATACAATGTTCTCGTGGGATCCAACTTGGCTAGGAATAGTGGTGAAAATACTTGCTCCTAAGGTGGTGTTCCTGCTGTTGATGTTCTGCATGTGACAAATGATACTCCGGTGCTGCACAAAGGCACTCCCAAATAGTGCCATGATCATGTTGTTGATAAGGTCTTCCTCTCATAAAACACGAGTACACCAAGATAGATAAATGGGACAGGAATATGCCAAATATGGTTACCTTAGATAGCTCCCTAGACCCCATGGGGCCATTACTCACCCCCACCCCATGCAGGACCCATTGAATTATCGAGAATGTTGGGTCAATTTAGCAGTAGATGGAGGGTTTGGTTTTATGACTGGTACTCCATATGAGTATGCCCGAGGTAAGGGAAGTTTGTGTAATGTGTGCAGAGCATGTGTCCCCAAAGATGAAGAGTTCAAAAGGAGGGAGTCTATTAAGTTATTTAATGAACGATTAACTAAAGGGGGAATGCTGGGATGCACGTCCAGCTCCCATGTCCTCCCAAACAATTCAGGCTCAAGAAAATCTACATGTGAAAGTGAATGTGCACGGCTGCAGGGGGGTGGAACTTGCAAAGTGGGTATAACATATATAGGTGTAATAGATATGCAAGTGTAGGAAGTGAGGCCGAGTATTTAGCAGGCTCTGTTGTAAGTGGCAGCATAGTGTGATAAAGAGTTTGAATCACCTTCCGACCCCATGCCCTAGTAGTCAAACCAAGCATAGAGACCTTCAGGCCGAACAGATAAACATGCAATTGTATCGAGCTGTAGCCTTGCAAAAATAGAAAAGAATGAGAATAGCCGAGCACGGGCAGGGCTGCGCCTGTCCCAAAGGTCAAACACATCAGAGCTGGGATAGAGATCTTGAGCTGCGAAAATGCCCAGCTTAGATTTAGGGCACTAGCACCCCCAGGAAAATGGGTATCCCATTTGAATTGCCATATGCCCATGAAACAGAATTCCTAAATCCATCAGAATTCAGCTGATTAGTGTGGTCCTCGAAAGGCCCAGGAAAAGCCCCAGAGAGGGGTAGTTGATAAGAGGGGAACCAGGAGTTAACTACCATGTGATTTGTGGGACGAGGAACAGGAGGTGATGCCAGCAAATTTAGTTCAGCAATGGGGAGGAATGGAAGGGGCGCCTGCATGTCTGGCATCATGAGCAGCATAACATTATTCTAAGGAGCTATTTTGACCTTTGAGTTATCCACTGAGCTCATGTTAACGAGCAGGTGCACACCACGTGACTAAGCCAATGGGGAGGGTAACATTCCAGTTACCTCACCAATCAGGTAGAAGAGAACCAAGATGACAGAATAGGGGGACTACGTGTTAGAGGGTAGAAGTAGATTAGGATGTGGACAATCAGTCAATGAACTGTAGGGGACTGATTGTGGCTTTCTTCCACTCTTCATCGGCCAACCGTTTTTGTTGTGTGACATGGTTTGTTCTACATGCGCCACCTGAGGTCCATGGGTGAGAGGCATGTTACAAACATTATAAATAAATGTATAAAGCTGGTAGCCAATGAGGGAGGAGGATTAACACAGTATATTGTTACATCATGAGTGATGCTGTCCTCCCTTAAAACCTCATGCTTGCCTTGAATTAACAGAGATTTCCATGGTGGTTTGGTTCTGCAGGACCTTCTGTCACGTTTGTTCTTTTAGTATACAAAATAACTTTGTTTTCCTTGCAAAGAGGTGCACCAAGCCTTTTTCCTTAGAGGAGTGCTTGCATTGTTTGGAGTCTTTGCCTTACAAATCCAAGATGAGAAAAGGATTGATAAGCATGAAGCAAGTCAAACATGGAGATCCAATATTATTTGCAAAGCGCCAATTCGACACATATTGGATTCTTTACAAGATCATCAGAACCTGAACCTGCCTCAGATAATATGGTAATACATTTCCCTGCAAAACAGTTAATTGAGTTCTCTCTTTGTGACTGTAGTACAATAGACAGATAAACAAATAAAGAGTGTGTCGCAGGATCCACCAACTTGTGATAAAATGAAAGGTAATGCTGCGTGGCCCAACCAGCACAGGAATACAATTTGGCAACCACAACACCCTTCGCCATATCAAAGGCTGGCAAGCCACTAAATGCTCCAAGCCCCAGGGTTGCATAACCTCAATACCATAAATGAATTTAGGGACCGCCTTACCCTCACAAACTTTTACCACGGAACGTGCCGACCAACATCCATATTTGGAGTTAATCTTAATCCTTTGACCTGCTAAAGCTGCAGATTTGTTTTAAAACCTCAGCTCTAGTAGATTTACATGGTTTATTTAAAATTTGGTAACCCAAATATATCACATTATTAACCTTCTGCAAAGTTGTTTTATTAATTTTCAAATTCAACATCAATACTTGTTTAGACTTCGTAAACTAAAGAATTTTTGTTTTCGAGGGATTACATTTTTAAATATTGTCAGCAGCGAAAACGCAAAATTATTTAAGGAACGCTGTAGGCTTATCAGAGTACAATCCAATAGTAGAAAGTCAGTGGTGTAAGCAAGACATATGCATTTACTATTCACCAATTTAGGTGGAATAAAATAAAATCTCTCTTGAAATACTCTTCTAAATCAGACATATATAAATTAAATAAACAAGGTGCAGAATGCACCAATGTAATAATCCAGAATGAGTAAAAATGTTCTTAGACAACTTGCCTTCTGCATCTATTCTCATCTGAGTATTGGAAATGTTATGCAGATCAAAGATGAGCTGTAAGAGACCAGGCTGGATGCCCTATCTGTTGAGCTTTCTCCACAAGAGACTACGATTTACTAAGTCAAAATCGGATGCAAGGTTGATTGAGGCCCAAAAATGTAAAGAATCTTTTTTGTCCCAGGGCAGGTCCTGCAGACACTTTAAAAAGAAACCCATGAGTGTTGTCCCCTGATGTTTCCCGAATCCTGTCTGGCCACCCTAGGCCACCCCACACTTTCAGCCCAGCTTGTCAGGTGCATAAGAATTATGAAGGAAAAACCTTACTATCGTCATCCATAACTGTGATCAGCCGATAATTAGTTGGGTCGGCTCTCAACCCCTTCTTAAAGTTTGGAATGACATAAGATGTTTTCCAAGAAATGGGAAAATGACCATTCAATAAAAGATTTAAAAAATATATGATCAAATAATTACTCATGTATTAGCTGCAGATTTAAATAGACTATTAGATACATTTTTAGGCCTAGCGGACCATGGCAAACTCACCTTTTTGATAGTATCTAATAGAAGATCCCATGGACATTCTGTATAATAGGAATAATTAACAGATTTGTCTTTTACCTGAGAATGTAAGGATCCAAAATGATGCACACATGCCATTTCTGAAATAGGATTAGTTTGGACAACTGCATGACTACATTCCAAAGAATTGATGAAATTCCAAAAATTATAATTAACACAAGAACTTTGCATATTAAACATTACTTTTCCATTCCTTTGTATCATTCGTGTGTGATGAAATGTAATACAATTCCTATAAACCTGGCTACATTTCTGAATTTCCTTATTCACTAGACTGGGTTCTATCAATTTATTTTTCACATGACGAATCTTAAGTCCAAGCAATGTTTTCCTTTCAATGACCTCCAAAGTGAAGCTTTGTGAATGGTTTTGCTTAGTTGTCCTCCCTGAGGTCGTTTTCAGAGAAAACAGACTCTCTGATCTACTTTCCATAAAGGATGGAAAATTGTCTAGTATAAAGGTATGAACTTTCCAACCAAAAGTAGTATCTCATAAAATGTCCTCCAATCTCTCATTAAATTTAGTCAAGGTTCAGGTATTCCAGCACAACCAGTTTCTCCCAGAATGAATCTTTATCAGACAACTCACTTCTGGATTTGTCAATTTGATATTTAAAAAATGCAGTAATCAAGTTATGATCACTGAGCTTGGTATTAAAAACCTTAAATCCAATGCATAAATTAGGTAAAAGATCATCCACAAACATGTAATCCAGAACAGCTGTGGAGTTCCCCCTAAACCAAGTTGCCTGCGCTCGAACATCTCCATGCATATTCCCATTTAAAATAGAGAGCCCAATATATGTTAAACAAGACTCCCACCTCAAGCAATTGTACCACAAGGACAGGTGGTAGGACAAAGGGATTCTATTTAATCACAAAACGAGTCATCAGACCCGCAGGTAGAGTTAAGATCCACAGCCAGGAATATGTGACCATTAGCAGTCCTTTGCATCCAGCAAAGTACATAAAATAACATTTTTTCCAAGAAATCAAATAATGGGAATATACCCTCATGCCAGTAAATATGAAACACTAGCAAATCCATGATAACAGATCCCAAAGGAAAATTAATAACAGTGGCCAAAACCCCATGCTCCATATTACAATGAGATTCAATTAGATTTAATAGACAACCCCACACTAGACCTAATAACTGTCATAAGGCCACCCCAGGGTCGCCACACATAATTATTATTAGCAGCCTGACAAGCAATAGGAAAGCCATCAAGCAAAGGACATTCCGACAGCCAGGTTTCCTGAAGTAAAATGAAATCATATTGTTTTAATTTCAAACAAAGGGCAAGAATAGAAACCAGGTGGTGGTTATCTGAGTGTTCCAAGAAACCACCTTCAGGAAGCTCTCTTTATTAAAGATGAGGTTTCTTCACTTGGGTATTATGAGTAGGAGGTATTAAGGCACTGGCCAGCCATGTCCAGTCCTGTTGATCCATTGGAGTGACTTGTTTTTTCGAAGCCAAACAAGCTTCCCTATACCCTGCATTCGTACAGGAAACAGTAATGTGAATACTTCTGTGGTTGAAGTCAGTAAAACAGCCAGTAAATGTACGAAACTACGGCACAGGCAATGCCCTATAGGGAGTAATATCATACCCCATTTTCCTCAATTAAGCAGATTCCCTTAAAATAACATCACATTTGATCTTTGATAAAATATTTAAAATAACTCTATTGGTAGTGTAATCATCAATGAATTCTACAAAGTCAATATCTCATGATGAAATAGCCCTTAAACAAGAACTGTGGTTGGTCCTCAAAAAATACGCATTCCAAAAGAATCCAATGTGTGTATGTGCTTCCTACAGATGGTAACAATTGAGTTGGTCGAATACACACCCCACCCTTTGTTTGAGTGGATTTAGAAAGATGATGAGAAATGGAAAGAGGAGGAAGTAAATTAGTGGTGCCACTCAGGATACTATATACCGGGCACTTACTAGACGCATTATCAGCTGTGAAATCACCATACTCTTTCCTAATACTACATTGACCAGGATACATTTTCCTAGCAGAGGTAATAATATCACTATGCCTAATTTCATTGACAGAAGATTTCACATTCATATTTACAGAAGGGCCACAATGTAACCCTTTCACAAGATCAACTTCAGGTGGGAGTAAAGCAATACACTTCGAAGTTACAATCTCTGAAGAACCCTGGGACATAATCATAGACCAATTACCAGAACGAACTGTTAACATACTAAGGTTCTGTTACGCTCACCAGGTATCCACGGGGACGCCACACGATACTGGATGGAGGTCTAAGCGCTATCCCGACCCCTTTCTGCTTGGTTATTTGCCAGACATTGGGTAGCGCCTATAACAGGAGAATGGAGGGTTGAGATGCTGGTTCAGTGATGGGTGGACTCCCACCTCCCTCTGGTCCAAATCCCCTCGCTTGGGGTTATTGCTCACCTTAGGTTTTTGTGCATTGAACTCTCTGTCCTGCCTCTCTGTGCAGGGGCAAGTGGTTAGTGCGGGCATTCTGTGGACCTATTTGCTTCACTGGTCCATGTGCCCGTATGTCGGGTTCAGACCGGCTGTGACTCCCACTCTTCTTATTGTCTTCCAGGTGAGTTATAATGTCTTTTCCATCTTTATCCTGCTTCTTTCTTTCCCTCCGTTTTCTCTGTCTTCTCAGTGTGGTGGTTGCGATCTCGGAGTTGCCGTGCCGATGGCGAAGACCACAGTGAGTTATTGATGCGCAGAGCGCTGCGCTGTTTATTGGTGTAAATTGCTAACCTTTGTTCTCTTCTCTTCTTTGTACAGGTTGTGGTGATGTTCTGGAGTAATGAGCGATCAAAGCGCTGCTTGCATAGGTAAGTCCTTTGTTAATGCTGACCTTGTTCCTTCTCCCTTGCAGGTTGCAGTGAAACCCAGAGATGGGCGAGGTAAGAGAAGCGCAGGGTGCTGCCAGGACTCTCTGCTTGCCCAGGTAAGAATTGTTATTAATGCTGTCCTTGTTTCTTTACCCTTGCAGGTTGCGGCGAACTCCGGAGATGGGCGAGGTAAGCAAAGCGCAGGATGGATTCAAGACTGGTTACTTCACAGGTAAGTGTTCTTGATTGCTAATGCTGTTCTTGTTCTTCCAGGTTATTAATGGAATCCGGATCTAGGGCTTCAGGATCGGGCCGCCGGAGAAGCAGATGAGCAGGAGCTGGACAAGGTGAGCATTACGCTGCAGGAGTGCAGAATAACGCGAAGCATGTTCTGCTGTTTGGGTGTGGTTTAAATAGCCCAGGTAAAGTAGTTCCAGGCCAAGCAGTTCCAGGCCCAGCCACACCTAAAATACTAGACCGCATGGCTTGATTCTAAAGAACTGAACTGTGTAATAGTCAAATATGTTGGATTAAGGTACAAAACTGGTATTGCTTTATTCCTGATAATGAGCCTGGCGTCCAAGGCGCCAGGACTGACTCCATGTATGTTTCTGATAGAGTTTTAAGGCCCTTGGGGCCAGTGTGAAGGGCTTTAGCCCCACTGCTGCCAGGGGGCTGTTATACCTGAGGGGGTCAGGGGCATGGATCATGACAGCACTCCTCCCTAAGGCCCCTCTCATGGTATTTCCTTCGACTGGCCCTGGTTTGGTCGTCTTACCAGGCGTGGCGCATGGATGTGCTCGCTTGACTCCTGTGTCCTGTTCTGAGGGCCGTATCCCTTCCAGTCCACTAAGTAGTATAACTTGGACCTGATGAGTTTAGAATCTAGGATGTCCTTGACTTCAAATACAGGTTCTCCATTAACCAGTACCGGATTTGGTGGTGTTTTGACCCGAGTTCCAGGCTGAACAGGTTTTAAGAGTGACACGTGGAATACGGGATGGATCTGCATATTTGGTGGTAAAGCTAGTTTTACTGGCACTGGATTTATAAAAGCCTTGATGGTATAGGGCCTTAGATATCTGGGACGAAATGTTCGAGTTCCTCTTATGGGCACGTGCTGAGACGCCAACCAGACTTCATCTCCGACTTGGTAGGCTGGGGCTTTTCTTCGATGTTAATCAGAGAATCTTTTCTGTCTTTCTTTGGGTTGGATCAATTGTTTTGCTGCCTTTTTGAAGGCTTGAGTCGTGGTTGTATGTAAAGTCTTCACCACAGTCATTTCCAAGGCCATAGGGGTATCTAATTCGGAAGTACGTGGGTGCCTTCCACATACGGTATAGAATGGACTCTGTCCGGTACTGGTGTGTAGAGAGTTGTTTTAGGCATATTGGGCTATCCACGGCACATCCTTCCAGCTTTCTTCTACTTGATGTAACATGCACCGTAGGTATTGCTCTAGTGCCTGATTCGTCCACTCCGTTTGGCCATCAGTTTGAGGATAGTGACTAGTGGACTGACGAATATCGATTTGGGCAATTGCACAACTCTTCCTCCTGAAGTTAGACACAAAGCTACTCCCTCGGTCCGAAATCAGGATGGAGGGGAAACCATGTAATCATACGATTTGCTCTAAAAACACCTTTGCCAGACTGGATACATTTGGTAGACCCTTAAGCGGAATGAGATGGGACATTTTAGAGAATAGGTCAACAACCACTAGGATAGTGTTGAACCCTTGACAGGGAGGCAGATCTGTGATGAAATCGAGGGAGAGTGTGTGCCAAGGTGCAGGTGGATTTCCAGGGGTTGAAGAAGGCCTGCAGGTCTTTGTTTCTGGGATTTATTCTGTGCACAAATACCACATGACAGAATAACCTGCGTAATGCCCTTTCGCCAGGTCGGCCACCAATAATTTCTTTTCACCTTGGCTAGGGTCTTGGCAATTCCTGGATGTGCTTCTATCAGGGGGTCGTGATAACCAGAAAATGACTTGTTCTGGTAGTACCTTATTTGGTAGATATAAACACCCCGTGAAATACGGGAGTTGGTTCTTTTTTGTGTAATGTTCACCTTGAGTGGTCCAGTCTTGTAGAGCCTCAGTGTTCATTAGGAGCCGAATTTCCTTTTGGAGTTCATCCAGAGATAATGTTGTTGTAAGTCCTAGTAGTTTATCACCTGGAATAATGGCCACCGGGTCTGGAGTTTAGTTTAGTTTAGTTTCTTTATTTATACCGCACGCCGAACCCTGGGGTAGCTGGGCGCCGGAGACTTAGAGGAGGTTACAGCATAGTATAGACATACAATACAACATACAATAAAACAACAGTAAGTGCAGAAGACCGGGTTACATGATGGTCGACAAAGTTGCCGAGTACATTAAGCAGAATTTTTGTTGGAGAGCCATGATTTTGTTTTGGCTCCAAAAGTCCAAAAGGAGGGTTCTGCTCTAAGGTTCAGCGGCATAGCGTTCCATAGTTTGGCAGCTAGGACCGGGAAGCTGGAGCCACCTGCTTTTTTTAGGGAGAATTTGGGGACGGATAGGCAGTGTGAGCATGGCGTTCTGGTTGGTCTGGTTGAAGTGTGTTTGAGGAACTTGTCTGACAAGTATTTGGGAGTGTCATTGGAGTGCCATTTGTGGACGATAACGAGGGATCTCAGAGTGATTCTGTCTCGTACAGGGAGCCAGTGTGCCTCTTGTCTGATGCTGGATATGTGTGCGTGTTGTGGGATACTCAGGGCGTCTCTGAGGGCATTATTCTGAAGCACCTGCAGTTTGTTCAGATTGCGTTCTGAGGTGCCGAGAAGAGAGTATAACAGTAGTCAATTTTTTAGAGCAATAGTGCTCTGGCTAGAGTAATGCAGCTGGATGGTGAGAGGAAGGGTTTGCAGGCATTGATGAGCTTATTTGTATAAACTCTGGCTGAGGCTGTGGCGTTCACCTGAGTTGAATATGAGTTCTCATCAATACACATGCGGGATAGGGTGTTTGCTTTTCCATTCTGGACTCCAGGTTGGTACGTGATTATGTAATCATATTCTGCGAAGAATAAAGCCCATCAGAGTTGACGGGATGATTGAGCCTTTGTCATCTTGAGGTATTGTAGGTTGCGATGGTTGGTGATTACTGTGATGGTATGTCTGCCACCTAGGAGATAATGCCGCCACGCCTTAAAGGCTGCTTTGATTGCTAGGAGTTCCTTGTCTGTTATTCCATAGTTAAGTTCAGGTGTAGTAAATGTTTGCAACCAAAAGGCCACGGGATGTAACTGGCCTGTTTCGGGATCCCATTGGGAAAGAACAGCCCCCTCTGCCATGCTGGAGGCATCTGTTTCCACAACATATGGGAGATCTGGGCGGGGGGTGTCATTGAACCGGGGCTGAGGTAAATCTTTTCTTGAGTTCCTGTAAGGCCTTCTCCGTCTCTTCTGTCCATTGGAACAGTTTGTTGTTTTTTCGTAATAAAGAAGTGATCGGGGGCACAATCTGGGAGAAACCCTGGATGAATCAGCGATAAAAGTTTGCAAAGTCAAGCATACTTTGGACACCTTTGACTGAAGACGGTGATGGCCAGCTAATTATGGTGTCTACTTTGTGCACATCTATCCGGATCCCTCTGGGAGTGAGGACAAAACCAAGGAACTCGACTTCGGTGACATGGAAGGAGCATTTTTCAAGTTTGGCGTATAGCTGGTGCTGTCGGAGTTTTTCAAGGACAGAGCGAACATGCCTGACATGGTCCTGTTTATGTCATGATTCCTGACCCTCATGTCACCAGCCCTCCAAGATGTCAGTCTGGAGCAAGGCCACGATCACCTACATGGCCCTCAAGGGCCTCTCCATCCCTCCAAAGACCCACTTGGAGTCAGACTTGGCTCTTGTGGCACCAGACTCACTCACTCCCATAGGATAACATGGGGATTAGACATTGATGGGGACAATATGGATGCCCCCACATATTTCGGTTCCCAGAACTGCATGTGCAGTCTAGTCTTTTGGGTGTGGTTCAGCCCAGAGACACCTCGGATACCCAGAAACTATTTAAGCCACGCCCGGGCTGAGAAACATGTTTTGTGTTTTCTGCACCTGCAGCGTGACACTCACCGTGTTCGGAGCGGTCTCCAGTAGGCCTGCATCTTTCTTCTGCGCTCAGCTCCTGCAAGAACAAGAACACCGTTAGGAACTGCCTTACCTTGCGGCGCTTCTGCCCATCATTCATCGCTCCGTCTGTTGTGCGGGCATCTTCGGCGGTGTCATTCCCATCCCAGCACGCCGCTTCCTAAGGAAAAGGGAAAAGAACAGAAAAAAGGCATTAGTAAGCAGTTAGCAAATCTTCGCTTATTTTTAAAGACTGTACAAGCTTCAAATGCTTACCTGAATCCCAGCCGCTCTGTGGGAACTCTGTCTCCGAAACTTCTCATCCATCTGCAAGAGGGAAAAGACACTCCAGGTTAGCGTGGAAACATCTAGAGGCGCTGTATACCGCGCTTACTCACCGCATTTCTTCTTCATAACCGGCATCCACGCTGAAAACGTCGCGGCACCTAAAAGACACAGAAAAAGAACTCAGTTCAATACAAATACGGAAGGGTCGCATCGCACATCGCGCTCTCACTCACCTTCAGCGCTACTCATCTCAGCAGCACGTCGCCATCCCCGGACGCCGGCCATCATCTAAGGAAGGAAAGGAATGAAGTTAGAGAACTGTTAAAAAAACTCATTATAATTACCTGTCAGTGAAGTAACTAGGCAGCAACGATCCTGCATCAATCTATGCGCCCCTGCGCTGAAAGCAGGACGGAGAGCACAGTTTCCAAGAAAACAATGTGAGCTGTGGATCAAAGGGAAGGGTTGGACCCCTGGGAAGAAGGGGTTCAAGCACACACAGACATTAGGGAGTTAAACTCTACCAATCCTGTGTTTCAGGCCCAGTCTCCAGTCGAGTAGACTCCAGGGAAGGGTTCAAGGACGTAAGAGGCCAGAACAGGCTGAGTGACGTCCCAGTGGATACCAGGTGAGCATTACAGAACACAAAGCCTCACATCAAAATCCACCTGGGTGTCATGGAAACGTCAGAAACCGACCAGTTAGCCTACATGTTGGGGCAGCTACGTTCCGAAGTATATGCAGCCAGGCGGGAGACCATCACCCTGAGGAGAGAGCTGATAGTAGCCAAAGAACGCATGATGATTTAAGCCGGCAACTTCTCTAATCACAAGCAGGGCATGCACCATTGCCGGGAAGCATGCCCTCGATGACAGCACCATCAACCAATCCCGTTCAGATAACCCTTCCTGGGGCAGTTCCCTTGGCCCTGCCCGAACGATTTATGGGGATCCTAAGAGGTTTGCAACGTTCATGAACCAGTGCCACCTGCACTTCCTTTGTAGACCAGGGGCCTTTCCGAATGACCAATCAAGGATTGCTTTTGTGCTATCCTACCTGAGTGGCAGCGCCGCAGACTGGTCTGTACCCTTTGTGGCCCAAGACGATCCTTTGCTGCATAACTTCAGGGGCTTTCAGCAGGAGATGGAAAAGCTGTTCGCCCGTCGTACTCATGGGCAGGCAATAGACAACAAACTTCTGTCCCTAAGCCAAGGGAATCAAGACCTATTAACATACATAGCCATGTTCAATAGACTCGTAGTTGAAGCAGAATGGCCAGTGGAGAAGAGAACCACGTTATTTCATCAGGGGTTGCGGGGGGAGCTCAAGGATGTTCTCGCACAAGTAGTGAACCCCCTGAAAGACTGCTCAGAATTCATTGACCTTGTTGTTCAACTGGATTATAGGTTGCAGGACTGAAGAGCAGATTGAACCAGACCAGACCCTCACCCTATGTATGTGTGTTCAAAGGACAATATTTCCCGCACAATGGAAGGTTCAGGAGAACCTATGCAAATCCGGGGGGTCAGATCCCCCTTGACAAAAGCGGAAAGGGATAAAAGGAGACAGCAGCAATTATGTCTGTACTGTGGAAGGTCAGGTCATTTCCTTAAAGAGTACCCTGTGAAGCCACCAAGGAGGACGGTAGGGGCCACGGAAAAGGAAGATACCATCAAGGAATCGGGAAACGCCCCAGCCCGGCAAGTGTAGGGGTCCACTTGTCGAGCGAAAAAAGTGAACTACAGACCTCCCATTTTTCTGTGGTCTTGATCAATCACCAACAACCATCTCGGATGCACGCAGTAAAAGCGTACATTGACAGTGGAGCCGTTCGGAATTACATTGACCAGGATCTTGTGGCAAAGATGCAGCTTCCGTTACGCCCTAAATCCACCACCGCCACTGTTACCACTGTCGACGGCACGGAAATAGCTTCTGGTCCAGTATCCCAATGCAGAGCAGCTTTAACCCTTCTGTGCCAGGATGGACACCAAGAATCTATCGTTTTCGACCTCATTAAGGCACCACAGTTCCGGTTGATTTTGGGAATGCCATGGTTGGTAGCTCACAATCCTCGAATCGATTGGCAAGAAAAAGAATTGGCCTTTGCCGAGACTTGCGCCCACACATGTTATCGCCAAGAGAAACAACCAATAGACACCAGAACCTCCATGCTTGCGACTGTGGCAATCGGCACCCTACCAAGTTAATACCAGGACTTTCAAGATGTCTTTCAGAAAGAACAGGCTAATACCCTGCCACTGCATAGACCATACGATTGCCAAATCGACCTGATACCCGGCGCATAAATCCCTTGTGGGCAAATTTACGCACTCACGGAACCAGAAAACCAGCACATGAAGGCCTATCTTGACCAATATCTGACCAACAGGTTCATCCGTCCCTCGAAGTCTCCAGCAGCCAGTCCTCTATTCTTCGTACCGAAAAAGGAGGGGAACTTGAGAATGTGCATCGACTATCGTGCACTGAACCAGATTACCGTAAAAAACCCTACCCCCTGCCACTGATCCGTAAATTGTTTGATCAAGTCAAAGATGCCCAAATCTACACAAAACTAGACCTGAGGGGGGCATATCATCTTGTTCGCGTAAA
Source organism: Ambystoma mexicanum (assembly GCF_040938575.1). NCBI lineage: Eukaryota > Metazoa > Chordata > Amphibia > Caudata > Ambystomatidae > Ambystoma > Ambystoma mexicanum. The sequence goes on along the minus strand of NC_090930.1, from coordinate 287,159,949 downwards.
ACAGGGGAGTGAATGGAAAACCGCTTTTCGCACCAAATACGGCTTGTACAAATATCAAGTAATGCCCTTTGGCCTTTGCAACGTGCCTGCAGCATTTCAATACTTCATGAACGATGTCTGACGGGAATTGATTGATGTCTGTGCTCTAGTGTACATCGACGATATTGTAGTATATTCTGCATCAAAGCAGGACCACGTTAAACACGTCTGATCCGTATTGGAGAAACTCCGTCAACACCAGCTCTACGGCAAGCTCGAAAAGTGCTCATTCCACGTCTCAGAGGTGGAATTCCTGGGCTTTATTCTCAGCCCAAATGGAATCCGAATGGATGTACACAAGGTAGATGCTATCCTGAACTGGCCATCCGCAAATTCATTCAAGGGGGTTCAAAGTATGCTTGCTTTTGCAAACTTCTACCGCCGGTTCATCCCAGGATTTTCGCAAATCGTGCATCCCATCACGTCATTGCTAAGGAAAAGCAACAAAAAGTTCCAGTGGACAACAGAAGCTGTGGAAGCTTTTCAGGAACTCAAAGCAAGATTCACAAATGCCCCAATCTTACGTCACCCTCGCCCTGATCTCCCATACCTGGTGGAAACGGATGCCTCAAGCATGGCTATGGGAGCCGTCCTCTCACAAAGGGACCCCGAAATGGGCCAGTTACACCCTGTTGCCTTCTGGTCACATAAATTCACACCCCCTGAACTCAATTACGCTATCACAGACAAAGAACTCCTGGCCATTAAGTCAGCCTTTAAGGCATGGTGGCACTACCTCTTGGGCACCAGACACACAATCACCGTAATAACTGACCACCGGAACCTCCAGTACCTAAAAACGGCAAAGGCCCAATCCTCACGACAACTACGTTGGGCTCTTTTTTTTGCTGAATATGACTACGTGATTACATTTCGACCAGGGGTGAAAAACGGGAAGGCCGATGCCCTTTCCCATATGTGGGTGGAAGAGCAAGGGTATCAGACCCCTGACCCAATAGCAATCATCCCGAGTGACAAGCTCCTAGGAATCACAGCAACCATAACTCAGAAAGAATTACATAAAGAAATCCAAAACCTGATGAGTCCGGAGCAATTACAAGCGTGGAGTGCACAATGAGAACATTACATGTTAAAAGATCAGTTGCCCTACTTCAGGAATCGTTTCTTCTTACCAAACCAAGAACTACGAGAACAAGTCATGTCCGGTTATCATGATTCCTTGATCGAGGGCCACCCCGGAATCGCTAAATCCCTAGCCAAGGTAAAACAAAATTATTGGTGGCCCACGTGGCGTAAAGACATTGTCCAATTCATCCATTCTTTTGGAGTGTGTGCTCAAAACAAGTCATCCAAGCAGAAACCGGCTGGGCTATTACAACCATTGGAAATCCCACCAGCACCCTGGCACACGTTGTCCCTAGATTCTATTACTGACTTACCACCCAGTCAAGGGTTTAACACTATTCTTGTGGTTGTGGAGCTATTTTAAAAAATGGCACATTTCATTCCTCTTAAGGGGCTCCCAAATGCTTCCACTCTGGCAAAGGTATTTCTTGAAGGCATCGTACGGCTCCATCGGTTTCCTTCAGTTTTAGTCTCAGACCGAGGTACTCAATTCGTATCTAACTTCTGGAAAAAATGCTGCTCTATGGCCCAGATCGACATCCGGCTATCCACCAGTCCCCATCCTCAAACGGATGGTCAAACTGAGAAGACAAATCAGACGCTCGAGCAGTATCTGCGTTGCATGTTACACCAAGCTGAAGGAAGCTGGTTCGACCTATTATGGTTAGCTGAATATGCTTATAATAATTCCCTACACACCAGCACTGGGCAGACACCCTTTTATACCATGTATGACAGGCACCCATTCGAAGTCAAGGACATCCTGGATTCAAAGTACGTCAGATCCAAATTATACTACTTAGTAGACTGGAAGGGATATGGTCCACAAGACAGGACATGGGAGCCTTGTGAGTACATCCATGCACCTCGCTTGCTTAGAAGATTTCATCAAAACCATCTAAACAAACCAGGACCAGACAGAAGTGCTACCTTGAGAGGGGCCTTGGGGGGGGGGAGTTCTGTCATGATTCCTGCCCCTCATGTCCCCAGCCCTCCAAGATGTCAGGCTGGAGCCAGGCCACAATCACCTACATGGCCCTCAAGGGCCTCTCTATCCCTCCAAAGACCCACTTGGAGTCAGACTTGGCGCTTGTGGCACCAGACTCACTCACTCACATAGGATAACATTGGGGATTGGACTTGTAGTGCATTGATGGGGACAAGATGGATGCCCCCACATATTTCGGTTCCCAGAACTGCATGTGCAGTCTAGTCTTTTGGGTGTGGTTCAGCCGAGAGACACCTGGGATACCCAGAGACTATTTAAGCCACGCCCAGGCTGAGAAACATGCTTTGTGTTTTCTGCACCTGCAGCGTGACACTCACCGTGTTCGGATCGGTCTCCAGTAGGCCTGCATCTTTCTGCTGCGCTCAGCTCCTGCAAGAACAAGAACACTGTTAGGAACAGCCTTACCTTATGGCGCTTCTGCCCATCATTCATCGCTCCTTCTGTTCTGCGGACATCTTCGGCGGTGTCATTCCCATCCCAGCACGCCGCTTCCTAAGGAAAAGGGAAAAGAACAGAAAAATGGCATTCGTACGCATTCAGCCAATCTTTGCTTATTTTTAAAGACTGTACGAGCTTCAAACGCTTACCTGAATCCCAGTCACTCTGGGGGAACTCTGTCTCCGGAACTTCTCATCCATCTGCAAGAGGCAAAAGACACTCCAGGTTAGCATGGTAACATCTAGAGGTGCCGCATACCGCCCTTACTCACCGCACTACGCACTTCTTCATAACCGGCATCCGCGCTGAAAACATTGCAGCACCTAAAAGACACAGAAAAATTACTCAGTTCAATACAAATACGAAAGGATCACATCGCACATCGCGCTCTCACTCACCTTCAGCGCTACTCATCTCAGCAGCACGTCGCCATCCCCGGAGGCCGGCCATCATCTAAGGAAAGAAAGGAACGAAGTTAGAGAACTGTTCAAAATCTTGCCAGTGAAGTAACTAGGCAGCAACGAGCCTGCATCAATCAACGCGCCCCTGCGCTGAAAGCAGGGCGGACAGCACACTTTCCAAGAAACCAAGGTGAGCTGTGGATCAAAGGGAAGGGTTGGACCCCGGGGAAGAAGGGGTTCATGCACACAGAGACAATAGGGAGTTAAACTCTACCAATCCTGTGTTTCAGGCCCAGTCTCCAGTCGAGTAGACTCCAGGGAAGGGTTTGAGGTCGTAAGAGGTCAGAACAGGCTGTGTGACGTCCCCGTGGATACCAGGTGAGCATTACAGTTTAGAAGAGGAGTATACCAAGATGTCGTCAATGTAAACTAGGGCACATACATCGATCAATTCCCATAGTACATCGTTCATGAAGTACTGGAACACGGCGGGAACGTAGCAAAGCCCAAAGGGCATCACCTTATATTCAGACAGCCCATACTTAGTACGAAAGGCGGTCTTCCATTTGTCTCCTTTCTTTACACGCACAAGATGGTATGCCCCCCTGAGGTCCAATTTGGTGTAAATGTGGGCATCCTTGACTTGGTCCAGCAGTTCTGGGATAAGGGGTAGAGGATAGCGGTTTTTGACTGTTACCTGGTATAGTGCACGGTAGTCGATGCACGTTCTCAAGTCCCCCTCCTTCTTGGGTACGAAGAATAGGGGCGAGGCTGCCGGGGATTTGGATGGGCGGATAAAACCGTTTGCCAAGTATTGGTCCAGATATGATTTCAAGTGGAGATTTTCAGGATCGGTGAGTGCATAAATTCGACTACACAGGATTTGTGCACCAGGTACGAGGTTAATATCACTGTCATTTGGCCTGTGAGGGGGTAAGGTATTAGCCTGTCCTTTTTGGAAAACGTCTTGGAAATTGTGGTATTTGTTTGGTAGTGTACTTGTTACACCTAGTACCAATGCCTCTTTATCTTGGACAGGTGTCTCTGGGTCAGACGATGGCATTTCCGCTTCTTAGCATGCATGAGCACACTCATTGGAGAAGGCTAATTTTTTTGCTCGCCAGTCGATGTTAGGATTGTGAGCCACCAACCACGGCATCCCTAGAATCATCCGGAACTGAGGCCTTGATAAGGTTGAAGGCAATGGCTTCCTGATGTCCGTCTTGGCACAGAAGGGTCAATTCTGCTGTGCGTTGAGTTACAGGACCAGAAGCTATCTCCGTGCTGTCGACAGTGGTGACCTTCTCAGTTGTCGTTTCCTGACAGAGGGGAAGCCCCATCCTTGTTGCCAGGCCTTGGTCTATGTACCAACGGCTCCGCTGTCTATGTATGCCTCCACAGGATACATCCGAGATGGTTGTTGGTGACTGATCAAAATCACAGGCAGGGCAAGGTCTGATGTCTGTGGCTCTTTTCCTTCGCTCGACAAACGGATATCTACGCTTTCCGGGCCTGGAAGTTTTCCGACTCTTGTTCTCCTCCTTTTTTCTCTGTAGCTCCAACTGTTCTCCTAGGGGGTTTTACGGGACATTCTCGAAGGAAGTGACCTGATTTCCCGCAGTACAGGCATAATTGCTGTTGTCTCCTTTTGTCTCTTTTGGCCTTGGTTAATGGGCTCCGCACCCCTCCAATTTGCATGGGTTCCGAAGTGTTTTCTGATTAACGCGGACTGTTCTCCTTTGAGCGTACATACACAGTCCGATCCTCCGTTCTGGCTCGATCTGTCCTTCAATCTTGCAGCCTGTGGTCTAGCTGCACCACTAGGTTGATGAACTCTGCACAGTCTTTTGGAGGGTTTACCACCTGAGCTAGGACGTCTTTCAATTCCCCCCGTAATCCTCGATGGAATAACGTTGTTCGTTTCTCCTCAGGCCACCCATTTTCAATGACAAGTCTGTTAAAAGTGGTGATGTTTGTTAACAAATCTTGGCTGCCTTGGCGGGAGGGACAGAAGTTTGTTATCCAGAGCTTGGCCCTGGGTGTGTCGGGCAAACAGCTTCTCCATCTCCTGTTGAAACCCTCTGAAATCCTGCAGGAGTGGGTCATCCTGGCTTACTAACCGTATGGACAATCTGCAGCACTGCCACTCAGATATGACAGAACAAAGGCAACCTGTGACTGATCATTAGGAAAGGCTCCGGGTCTACAAAAAAAATGGAGGCGGCACTGGTTTATGAATACTGTATATTTTCTTGGGTCCCCCGTAAAACATTCTCGTGGGGCCAAGGGAACTGCCCCAGGGAGGACCACCTGCACTGGATTGACGGATGTGGCTGGAACCGACGGAATACTTCCTGGCAACGGAGCCTGCCCAGCCTGTGTTTGGAGCATTTGTCTGGCTAATTCATCAGTGCGGTCCTTGGTGACAATCAACTCCCTCCTAAGGGCGTTGGTTTCTTGCCGGGAAGAGTGCACCTCAGCCCGTAATTCTTCCAGTAACTGGGCTAGTTGGTCAGTCTCTGATGTTTCCATGACACCCAGTTGGATGTTTTAATTGAGGCTTCACGTTCTGTTACGCTCACCTGGTATCCACGGGGGTGCCACACGATACTAGATAGAGGTCTAAGCGCTGCCACAATGTAACCCTTTCACAAGATCAACTTCAGGTGGGAGTAAAGCAATATACTTCGAATTTGCCTCTTGAGAAGTTACAATTTCTGAAGAGCCCTGGGACATAATCATAGACCAATTACCAGAAGGAACTGTTAACATACTAAGGTTCTGTTACGCTCACCTGGTATCCAGGGGGACGCCACACGATACTGGATGGAGGTCTAAGCGCTATCCCGACACCTTTCTGCTTGGTTATGTGCCAGACGTTGGGTAGCCCCTATAACAGGAGAATGGAGGGTTAAGATACTGGTTCTGTGAAGGGTGGACTCCCACCTTTCTCTGGTCCAAATCCCCTCCCTTGGGGTTATTGCTCACCTTAGGTTTTTGTGCATTGAACTCTCCATCCTGCATCTCTGTGCAGGGGTGTGTGATTGGTGCGGGCATTCCATGGACCTAGTTGCTTCACTGTTCCGTGTGCCCGTATGTGTGTGACTCCGACTCTGCTTACTGTCTTCCAGGTGAGTTATAATGTCTTTTCCGTCTTTACTCTGTCTCTTTCTTTACCTCCATTTCACTGTCTTCTCGGGGTGGTGGTTGGGATCTCGGAGTTGCCGCGCCAATGGCAAAGACCACGGTGAGTTATTGATGTGCGGAGCGCTGCACTGTTTATTGGTGTTCATTGCTAACCTGTGTTCTCTTCTCTTCTTTGTACAGGTTGCGGTGATGTTCCAGAGTGATGAGCGATCGAAGCGCTGCTTGCCCAGGTATGTGCTTTGTTAATGCTGACCTTGTTCCTTCTCCCTTGCAGGTTGTGGCGAGGCCCGGAGACAGGCGAGGTAAGAGAAGCGCAGGGTGCTGCCAGGACTCGCTGCTTGCCCAGGTAAGAATTGTTATCAATGCTGTCCTTGTTTCTTTACCTTTGCAGGTTGCGGTGAACTCCAGTGATGGGCGAGGTAAGCAAAGCGCAGGATGGATTCAAGACCGGTTACTTCACAAGTAAGTGTTCTTGCTTGCTAATGCTGTTCTTGTTCTTCCAGGTTATTAAAGGAATCCGGATCTAGGGCTTCAGAATCGGTCTGCCGGAGAAGCAGATGAGCAGGACCTGGACACGGTGAGCGTTACGCTGCAGGAGCGCAGAATAACGCGAAGCATGTTCTGCTGTTTGGGTGTGGTTTAAATAGCCCAGGTAAAGTAGTTCCAGGCCAAGTAGTTCCAGGCACAGCCACACGCAAAACACTAGACCGCATGGCTTGGTTCTAAAGAACTGAGCTGTGTAATAGGCCTCCATGTTGGATTAAGGTCCAAAACTGATATTGCTTTATTCCTGATAATGAGCCTGTCACCAAATGCGCCAGAACTGACTCCATGTATGTTTCCGATGGAGTTTTAAGGCCCTTGGGGCCAGTGTGAAGGGCTTTAGCCCCACTGCTGCCAGGGGGCTGTTATACCTGAGGGGGTCAGGGGCATGGATCGTGACAGGTTCAAATGTTCTTCATCAATGTTAGTAACTGCATTTATTTGAAAGGGGTCAGAAAATGGGTTATGCAGTTTTTCCCCCTCAGTTGCCTTTTTAAATGCTATTGTAGAATTCATTCCTTGTTTCTTCTTAATGGGCGTCTTCTCTTTCTGTATAGTCACCTAGGTTGTCATAGAGATTGATATCACAGAGTAGTCCACAGGCACCGTGTCCATCTTCTCATTTACATGAGAAAGACTTACCTTAAGGAGTCACACACATTGTCTTGAGCCCTTATTTTTAGGTTTATCATTGCTCTTTAGATCTTGTTTTTTCTTTTTTGTTGGAAGAACCTTTTTGTGAAACAAGATATTATTCGATCCACTGATCATCTCCCCATCATTCTGAGTTGCAGGCTGGGTACAAGATCTGAAAACACCTGTATCCATTGTTTACCTGCCTACAACTTCGCCCACGGTAATCAAAACTACAAATTGCTGGCTAGGCAGCAAGGCACAGTATTAAATGCTTCTACAATTAACATGGAATGATCTAAAAGGTCCTGCTGAACGTCTTGTTGAAAGTCTATACCTCAGCTCCATTTCTCTTGAATAAGGGTCTTCATTAGATGGAGCAACACTAGCTCTCTCCTCAGTCATTGCATAAATATACCCTTCCAAAAAATGCAGCTTTGCAAGGATGGAATTGAGGGAATTTTCCTGTGTCTTAAAGTCTTCTTTTATAATTTCATACAATTTCACCAAAGATGGAGAAATGTTCAGAGTGAACAGAGCAGAGTCATGGTTTCCATCACTAGAGCTTAGGCGAGGGTAAATAGATTGCCTCTTGGCAGGGGTAGGTTGGTAGGAGAGTGTAGAGGGTTCAAAGAATTCTCTGGTGCATAAAGGGAGGGCGATTGGGATAAACAGGTCGCTCTCTGACAACTTTCTGGCATTGCAGTAGAGGCTGTAATATGCAGCTGATCGATTATGTAGGAAGCATTAGCTGCTCCCCTACCAGGCTCAAAAAGAGACCCCACTTTAAGGTCAGACGGCAGATCTTCTAATACTGTTTGCAATATAGATAAATTGCCCACTGTGTGCTGCCGGTCATTTATAGCAATAGAACTCGTATTCACATCAGACAATACAGAGACACTCCCACCCATAATGTATAGTGAAACTTTGTTTACTTAAATCCACAAGATTAGAAGAAATTGATCTATGACATTAGAAAAGATGTTGTGTATGTTGTTTGTCTTTACGTGTTCTGTGTTCCATGTTTTTCTATGTGTTTTTATTTTATAATGTATAGTTTTACATTATATTCTTTCAATGTATTTTCAAATCTTGTGAAGTTAAAGGGGCCTGGAGAACAAACACAACTTGATGATGATGATAATGGTGAAGATGATGATGATATTGATGAATATATCCTATATTTGGAGAACTAAAGACTAAAGGAACAGACACTTAATCTGGAGCTCAGGATTGCCTTTATTTATAAATGTTTGTTTATTTGTTCTATTAGTTTATTTCAAATCTTTAACACAACATTTCAATACATTCCTTTAAAAACATGTATCTCCTCAAGCCAGCCACTGACAGTTATGATGAAGAATTCCCATTCCAATGCGACTGGCTTTCTGTTCTTTACATACATTCATCACAATGTCTCAGTAAAAATTACATTTAGTAACTTAACAAGCGCAAAGACTAACAATGGATTTTCCCCCATTAAGAATTGTAACCACCATTCACCTACAGATAATGTTGGAGCTGTTGTGATAGTTTATCCCAAAAACAAGGCACAGCGTTCCGTTAATCCTACACAAGAGGTTAACAAATGTTTCAGTGATTCAGTTTCACTGTCTATCAAACAGAACCTACAGGTCACCTGAGTCTTAGGAAGTTGTTTCCGTGCCACTAGCACCTCTTGAGTAGGATAAAGATTTAAGCACAATTGCAGGAAATTCCCTCTAAATGCCAGGCAAGGAAACTTCTTCAATTATTTGGGGATCTGCATTAAGGTCCTGCATTCCAGAGTGTAATCTTTCAACAGCACCAGATTATTTCTTTTCACCTGAGTCAATATCCAATCCTGTTGCTGGAGTTTCTTTTTATCAGAGCAGGATTGGATATTAAGACCGCTGTTGCTGAATCTAGTTCTGTCAGGCAGTTCACACATTTCTCCTTCAAAGCACAGGGGGGGCCAGTGTTTACTGCCAAATCATAGTCATCCAAGATGGTCAGTTGCGGGGCCGTATGAGCCAACAGGGTTTTGCGAAAGAGGGATAGAGAATTCCACAAAGATACTGAGTATTAGGAAAGAAGACCTAGTTCAAATAGAATGCACGCCATAGGTAAACTCTTAGGAAGTCGTAGGATTTGATTCCAAAATTCTCCTTTCAAGATTTCCCATATTTGCCATGCAAGATTTAGTCCTGACTCAGCTCCATGCGATATGATAGGAATGACCTTTTGGTTATAGAAAGTAATCAGAGGGGTCAAGGAAAATTTCACAAATCTCCGATGCTAGATCATTCCCTGGGAGGTTAGATTTTTTACTTTTGATATTAACAAATTAGCCCAGGGGGTTTCGGCCACACTCTGGTTTATTTATTTATGTATTTATTTATTTGTAATGTGCCGAACACCCGCAGACATCAGGGCACACATATACACATAGGGCAACAGAAAGAAAGCAGGACACACACTCCTAAATAGGTAATCAAGTCAATGCATTCCAGTAGTTTGTGGTTTAGTCGCCATCGCTATCTTGGGGGTTCTTTCCTTTTTTTTTGTTAAACACAAAGATCTTTGATTTTTTAACGTTGACTCAATTCATTTAGGGTCAAATAATATTGACAGGCGTCTAAGCTCCTTTTCAATCCTATTGGAGTTCTGTCAATCAAGAGCAGGTCATCCGCACATACAATCCACAATACCCGTCTTCCATTAATCTTGGCCGGTCATCCTCATACCATGTTTTGAGTTGACTCCATATCCGAGATATAAAGGTTAAAAAGGATGGACGCCAAGGCGCAGCCCTGCTTTGAATCATTATTAACAGTGATTAGCTCTGATAAAAGCCCTGGCAGTTCTAACAAACTTGCATTGTTGTGTCGGAATACAACAACTCCATTGGTTCCACTATGTCCTTTGGGCAGTTCCAGTCCCTCAGCTTGGTCCATAGTTGACACTGTCAAAATCCTGCTCCAAGTCTACAAAGGCAATGTAGAGTTTGATCTTTCCCTTAATGTCTTGGAGCTAGAGCAGGTTCAACAGGAATAAGTTCAAACTAGTGCCTATGCCCTTTATGAATCCCGATTGCCAGGGATCTTGGTGTCCTGAATCACTAGCCTACTTTGTCAGACATTTTAATATAATGGAAGCAAAGATTTTCCCTAAGCTATGAAGTAGAGCTATCGGCTGATAATTACTTGGTTCCGTTCTTTACCCCTTTTTAAAAATGGGTATTATCACTGCTTTTTTCCAGGAAGGGAGGAACTTGTTTTTTCTCTCAATTTCTGACCAAATAGAGTGTAAGCAAATTCCGTCCGCTCCTCGGGAGCTTGCTTCAATGCATGGTTAGAAAGGCCATCCAGGCCAGAGGCCCTGGAGGTGCTCAGTTTTAGAATTGAGTCTAAGATTTCTTGTTTATCTAGCTCCTAAATCCATTGAGTGAACTTTGTGAACAGATGGTTAGGGGGATTATTCAATTTGGCCAAGAAGAACGACTGAAAGTGGTCGATACATTTTTGTTCATCAACTCTTAGAGTTTGTAATGCTTCCAGCATAGTGTCCACTTATTATTAATAAATTCCCATGTAAATCTGGAATTCTTTTTGCTCAGCACTTCGAGCATATTTTCCTCATCCATTTGCATATGCTGTGCTCTAAAACTGCGTAGCCGGTTTTTATATTGTTGTTGTTTTTTTTACTACGGGCTCGATTAATATGAGGCATATGTTGTAAGGCCTTCAAATCTGCTCGGTACCTCTGACGTTCTTTCACCACACCAGTTTGATTTTGAATATATGTTTCTGGACAACAACCTGTTCTTATTTGGCTAATAGTGGAACATAATTTAGAGCCTCATTGTTTGCTTGAGTTTAAAGTTGGTGTTATGTCTAAGACATACTGTGAGATCAGGCAAAGTCTGTTACGACCTGGTGAGATCTTTCTCCATACCTTTAGTTTCCTGCTTTGCTCTAAATGGGTAGGCCCATCGAATTTTCAAGAGAGAATGATCACTGGACTCCATCTCCATAATTGCCAGTGAATCTACTCTTCATTGAACATTGCAGGAAACAAAGGAATAGTCTAGTATTACCTTGGCCGGGCCACAGCCCCACATATGATTGACAAGGATATCCCCTGTGGTATTGTTGTTCAACATCAAAAATTCTCTGGCTTTCATTTGCCGAAGCTATGTATTTGCTCTTAATCTTCTAGCATTGTTTAACGTGCTCTCAAATTGGGCAGGCGTTTCTTTGACATTCACACATCTAATGTTTAAATCCTCACACAATATATCAAACAGGTCTTCCATCTCAACCCTGGCCTCATCAATCTCATCCATCACACCACTCATAAATTGATCACATCCCACTTTGTTGGGATTCCAGTACAAATTGATCAAAACAGTCATTACTGGCTCAATCGAGTCTACATGTGTCCATTGCCTGTCACTATTTGAATCCAGAGATTCAAAGGGCCTCATCACGAGTTCGGAGGTAATGCAGCGGTTTTCCCATCAAGCGTTATTAGCTCTAACGCCAAGCCCCCCGGTGGATAGTCCGCCAGATCACGAGTTTGTGTGCACGCGCACAGGGACATGGCGGTAGCGCAAATAGCGCTCGACATAAAAAAGGCCCAAGAACCTGTAAATCCAGCGCACCGTGAGCTTCCGCCATACCGTGCTAATAGCGCGCACCATAAGCGCGTGCTATTAGTGCGCGTGAAACGCGTCACCACCGGTACGGGAAACAAAGTGGCGGCCATATTGGAAATCACAATCCATCGGATATCACAGCCCCTGCAATCCATCCACCCCTGGGAAGAGTGAATTATGTCACAGGAGCGCACTAGGGGCAAGTCAGCCCTGGACAGGGTCAGGAAACCAAAATTCAGTGATCAGGAGCTGGCCGTACTGGTGGAGGAGGCAGAGATCTACCATGTTGTGCATGGGTGGGTCCTTTGAAGGCCTCTGATTTGCATTGGTTTCACCTGGGCCCTTATTGCTGTGCCCTGTGCTCTTTTACCTCCAGCATTTTGCTAGTGGTATTTTCGGCAGATTATCCGCTGCTTTTCTGGTGCTAATAGCGCCCTACGCCAGACTCGTGATTGCTATGTTTTAGCGCAAATGGATACTGGTGCTTTTACAGCCGACGCTTTTACAGCCGATTGTAATGGCGCCATCTGTAATGGCGCCGGCGGTATTTGTGCTTGTGATCCGACGGACCCTCAAATCCGGCGCAAATAGCGTTACCGCCGGATTTAAGGGTTACTGCCAAACTTGTCATGAGGCCCAAAGTGCTATGTTTTCCGAATTTTCATTGAAACATCTCTTTTAATAAGTGTCAATAGGCCAAAGAAAGGCCTACCTTTCAGACTCTTTATTGCTGGATTTAGAAGAGATATAGCCTTCACACAAAGAAGTCTTGCACACCCTGGCCCTGATTCATGGATTATTTGCACTGAAAAAAACAGGATTTGTGCACCATTCTGCCCGCAAATCCCTCGTTAACAAATGTGGATTTGCGTGCAGAATTGCGTACAAATCCCGTTTTTTTTGGCACAAACAATCCATGAATCAGGGACCATGTTTCTTGGAAGAATAAAATGTCAAATTGGGACCAATCCATTGTGTTTTTATTCATGAGATGAGTGATTCCCCTGTGTTCCAGGATCCATTCTGTAGTAAGGTCCTTACGTTGTTTCTTGTGTGCTAATCGTCATTAGAGGGAGCCAGGGTGGCTTAAATCCCTGACCAGTCTTTGTCATTTGATAAGGACAGGTTATGGAAGTTGCCTTAGTCAACTGTTCTTGTTTCTTTTGGCTTACTAGAGAAAGTTATTTTCAACAGCGGATCCTGTCTGATCGCACTTGCAACTACTTTAGTTTCAGTTTTACCAAATTCATAGTGCCTCCTCTCTTGGTTTTGCGCACCCTGATGTGGTCCAAATTTCAAATGTATTTTCTGGTCCCTCCTTAGGTTGGCTCCTTCCTTGTGCATTGGTTCACAGTGAGAATCTTCATAGGTTAGGTCTTGCGTTAGCTCAAATCCCAATGAACAGAATATGGAGGCAGCTTCCCATAGTGTTTTTTTTTAATGAGCTGTGATCTAACATGTAGCAGTACCTAGTCAGTTCTAGCTTCTTTTACAAACTCCACTATGAGGATGTCCTTTGAAGATATTTAACATAGTGCTGATATGTCATGCAAAAGAATCATGACATTACTTCTATTTAGTATAAGGCCATCATTTACTTGATTTTGACGCTCTAAGGATAAGGTTATTGCCTCCAGTATGTTTCTTTTATCACTCAGAGCCTCTTTTCTAGTTCCACGTTTGTTGATGTTAACTGTGATAAATGCAGGTGAATTTTTAGGCAACAGTTTTTTTCCACCAATAGCCTTCTCTGGGCCAATGTCATGAACTTATCTTCTCCTAATCTGGATAGGTTGGTCTGTTTCAATTTCGGTGCAGGAAGAGGAATATAAATTGTCTTCCCAATGTCCTCTTCCTGGTTTTGAACCCCTGCCAGTTCCCCATTCCTTTGGAGAGTGTCATCGGACGATTCAATCGAATACACTGAAAATTACATTAAGTAAACCGTTTTGTTGACGTCAATCTCAGGGTTGTTATGTCTGGATTAGAGTCCTTTCTCAAGTAAGGGGGGGCTAATTTATATCAGCCTCTCCCGCATTCCTTAGAATACTAACCGTATTAGTTGACACTTGTAAGGAGTTCAAATTTTGTATGAAGGCTCTAGAGTAATTTGACTTAGCTTTCTATCTTGGAGGCACATTTTTGGGGATTTCCATTGAATTTACGTGTTTCGTCGCTTAGATTTCAGATTTTATAAAAAAAATGGAGTAAGTAAGGTCTGGATCGTCTGAAATAACAGACAGCGGCCCAGATTCATTCACTGAGATTGCTCCTATAGATCCCTGTTGGATCTTGTTTATGACGCAATCTCCCAATGGCCGGCCATGGATTGCGTCCATAGCATCAGTGTTAGTTGTTATACTCAAGGCCTGATTTGGTCCTTCAGACATGGATTGCGTCCATAGCATCAGTGTTAGTTGTTATACTCGAGGCCTGATTTGGTCCTTCAGACATTAAGAGTGGGGGGCCCTCGAGTACATGGGCTTCAGGATTGTTTAGACTGATGTGTTCGCCAACCTGGTTACGATTTCCATTCATTTGAAGTAGGGGTGCCTGGGATTTAGGATGAGGACTGTATTTTCCCTCAGCCTTTCTTCTCAACGGAAATTCTTCCCGATTTCCATTTGTACTTATGTCCCAATTTTCTCTCAGGTCAGCAATCCTTCTGAGCCATTTTTGAGAATCCAAGATCACTTCCATCATTGCTGTTTTATCGACCTGATCTACACTTGCCATATTGCATAATCTATTTTGCCATTTATTAGATTGTTCTGCTTCATGGTCAAGCCTGGCTTGTACTTTAGTAGAAAATGCTTCCAGGTAGATCAGTTTAGAACGGAGCATCGTAAGGAGGGTTGCTTGGTCTTTAAAATTCTCATTGATTGATTCATATAGTTTAATGAAAGGTGCCAGGGAGATTGATAAGGCTGAGATAATCATGGACTGAATTTGCGACATCGAGGGTCCTTCTGCTTAAGGTCTTTGAGTTTGAATGTCTGGAGGTAAAACGGAGTCATTAAGAGTAGATGCTTCTGAATCCTGAGTAGAATAAACCGGGATTGCTGACAATAGGGGAGATCGGCTTGGATTGACTGCCAGGGAGGTTGCAATCTCCAGGGACTGTGCTCTACTCTATCCCTCTCACCAAGACTCCCAATTGCAGATATATCACCTTCCTGAGCAAACACCCCCTTAGGTGCCGAAGTTGTAGAGATCATTATATTTAATCTCCCTTGAGTAATGGGAGAAGCGAGTTCTTTTAATCGATCCGACCACCTGCCGTAGTTAATTATTCAATTTCCAGTTTGCTTTGTTATTGAGGGAGGCTTCAATGAGGGCGATATCCTGCATCTAGCATAAAGCTTGAAAGCATCCTCGGGGATCCATCTTCAGCCTTGTCCAAAGCCATTTCCTGTACAGTTTTCTTTAGGGCTCTTAGAGATTGGTGCAGCTTTATTCAGAAGCGAGGGGCCCTTGCAAGTTGCCATAGTTGATAACTTCCCATTCTCCAGAACTTCGATGTCTTTGTCCCCCATCCTTAGTGAGCTATTGAAGTTCTCATGTGCCCTCAATGAAGCCAGGGGTAGATTTGTGAGTTGATTGTGTTCACTCACTGAGATCATTTGCAGTGAAGGGTCTGGTGCTTTTGATTTTGAGTTTTCTGTCCTTGTTGTGCCATCTAGTTTCGGCAGGGTGTTAAGGAACGAGTACCCACCTTCCACTCCAAACATCTCCTCATCTGTTATGTCCAGTTGGGAAGTTAGGGTCCTCCTGACTAGTGCCAGAGTTGGGGTCTTGATGAGTTTCATAGTAAGGTGTGGGTCATAGGAGAGGGGCGGGGGAGAGGTATCACCATGTTTTCCAAGGCAGTAAGAGGGGAGTAGTGAGAGGCTGTGGGGCTTTCTAAACTTGTATTTGTGCCTGGCGCCTCGTTTGTACTCTTGCTGTTTCCCCCTCTGGTTCCGTCATCTCAGGTTCTTAACTGCTGGGGGAAACTGGACCAAGGAAGGTGGCTGCAGCCGCTGCCCACTGCCACAAACTACTGTCAACTGCTAGACTCCGCTGACTCTGCGGCGCTCTGCACCTCACCAGTTATGTTCTACTACCTCCTCACAGTAAACCACAACGACGGACTGCTAATCCAGGGTTCGCCACACAACTGCTAGACTCAGCTGACTCTGTGACACTCCATGCCTCACAACTGATTTTGTACCGCCTCCTCACAGCAAGCAGCAAAGACAGACTGCTAATCCAGGGCTCGCCACACAACTGCTGTCAACTGCTAGACTCAGCTGACTGTGCAGCACTCTGCGCTTCACCAGTGATTTTGTACTGCCTCCTCACAGTAAGCAGTAAAGACAGACTGCTAAACCAGGACTTGCCACACAACTGCTGTCAACTGATAAACTGCTAGAGGGTCCACTTGCAAATCTGGTCAAAGAATACTCTTGGAAAACCAGAAGGACTACAAGCTAATCAGAGCCAGGATAGTACTTTGAGAATCTCACTGAAGATGTTCCTTGTGAATATGACCTAGGCAGACTCACCGAGTAACCGAGACAAGAGGGATCACTGATTTTCACCCAGGGAAAGGCACACAGCGAATTATGTGGCTGGAAACAAACGGTGTACTTCCTGGGTTATGCCAGCCACCTGAGACTGTTCCAGAGTGCTGCCATTTTGTTTTGGCACCTCCCTGCCTCTTCCCTACCCTCTCCCTGCCCCCACATCATACCCAAGCTCCCACCCAATCCCCGCAATCTGCCACCCTCACATATCTGCTAGGCTGTTGGGGCTGCCACCATAAACTAATTTTTTGTCCTCATCTTTTGATAAGCTTTATCAATTCAATCTCCAATACTTCCTATTTCAAAATTTTTATCGAGGTTTACCCTAGATGGTCCTGGCATTACTCCTTGCGACAGGAGAAACTCATCTATGTCACCCCATGATATTACTGGACTCGGTTCCATCAACTCTTTCTCAATGCGGTCAATATCGTGTGCCCTCTGTCTCCTTTTTCATTCCATTTCTTCATCTAATTCCCTTTGTTTTCTCGCTTCGCATCTAACTCTATCTTCTTCCTGCGTTTTCCCTTCCCTTCTTTCATTTGCTCTATGCACTTCTCCATCTCTTCATCTTTGCATTCTTTTATCTCATAATTTCTGTTCTTCCTCTTCTTCTCTAACCTGTCTTATTCTTTGATTGCTCTCTGCCTGTTATCATACTTTATCTGTTCTTCCGATCTTTCTTCCTTTCTCAGTTGCTCCTCCTGATACATTTGCTATTGCCTTTGTCTATTCTTCCTTTTACGCTCATCCTCTTTCAATTGTTTCCCTTATTCCCTGTCTTTTCTATCTTGTTCATCTTGATCTTCCCCTTGCTTTACTTCCTCGATGCTCTTCCCATCGAGTTTGAGCAATATCTGTCTGCCCATCCATTCATACTGTATGAGTGTAACCTCATTAGTTCTATCCCTTTCTCGTTTCCATCTCTTAATCTCTCGTTCTATATTTAGAGAAACTTTCGGTCGTTCACTTTTCTCCTATTTATCTTGCAGGACCTTCGATATATCCTCCTTTTCTTTAACCCTTTCTCTTTCTGGACTCTTGTCACTGCTATAAGCAGGCGGGACCGATAACAGATTTCTATATCCTATCACCGCTTTTAGTTCCTCAATGGGAACAACCTGTCATCATTTGTACTATCGCCATTTATTTTAGGTGCGGTAGGGGGAGCAGACGGCTCAACACCTTCCTCCCTGCACTGGTTAAGCATCCAATCCTCAGGAGGTGGATCTTCTCATTCTTCATGGTACATTTTCCAAAGCTCTAAGCTAGCTAACATTTTCTCCAATTTCTTCTATGTGTACACAGCGTGCAAGTGTGTGGTCATGTGTGAACATTTTGTCTGCGGTACACTTAACCCATTCTGCACTGTACTGTTTGAGCTTGCGTGCAGCGTTTTGGCAGTTGCTTGCACAAATGCATTACTGGAGTAACATCCCCCATTGTGACAAGTCTCAATTGACTGTCAATACTGACTGTTACTTTACAAAATATACCTTTTCAGAAAAACAATAAATATAAGTGCGCACCAACAGTTAACCGCTCAAAGCCTTTAGTTCACAAATGTACTTCAATCTGCTTATTTCAATCGGTGCTGATAATAACTAAAGTAGATTAATTATAACATTTTGATCTCTTCCAAACACAACCTGTCCTTGTCATTCTTCAACACTTTGCCTCTCCTATACATGAAATACACAAACAGACAAACGAGTTGTCTTTCCAACATATACTTCTGCAGCGCTCTTCGCTACTATTACTTGCCCCTAATTACTCTGATAGGAGTGTGAATCGTCTCCTCTTATAGATCTATCTATGTTCAGCCTAGTTTTACCCACTTGAGTTTTGAGATGACTCCTTTTAGACACTTCTTAAGTGTAGGACACTGGGCTTTATCTCAGGCGCTCTTCGCCTCTGATGCTCCTCACCACATATATATGTATTTACTCAATCAACCCCCAATATTCTTCACTATCATTGCAATTCCCAGTTTTCAAATGTTTCATATCTGTTTACCAAATCCTTCAATCCACTCACCATTTGTCTTTCGGCTCTTGATACCCTGGATCTTCTCCTCCTCTAATTGGCCACTTTCGCCTTTGGTCCAGTCAGCCCTCTGGAAAAAAGGAAGGATTTCGTGAAAGAGGGACCCGTCCCACCGGTATCTTATTTAGTTGCAAGTTTGTCTTTGTTCGGCCGCTCTCCACAGGAAACCTTGCATTCTTCCAACTAGATGGCGGAGGCCGCCCGTTATTCCGCAATCTGTAAGGGCTTACTGAGATTGATGGGTCTGAACCATCCTCTCTCTGCTACCAAGTGAACCCAGACAGCGGGTCCTTTAAGACGAGGTAACAGTATCTGAGATGGATGGGGATGCAGATTTTACTCAAACATCAATAATCAGACTGACTCAAGAAGTTGGCAAAAGTCAAAGCTGTTTTAATAACTAATCTTTAAAACAGGGAGTACAATGGACATCACCGGACGCCGCACAGACTTAACACAACATAATTCATAAAAAAACATTGCCCTTATACTAAATGTTCAGCATGAGTGACATCAGGATATGTGGCAAAATAAGAAATCCTACTAGGGGTTGTGATTGGTCAATGGCAAACATCTACTTATACATTCTATGGGATACAAGGATGTGACTTGATCTCTAAGGTCAGGCTGGCAACTAAGCCCATCCCAAGTGCAAGTCATCTTCCGTGTCAGGAAAATATATGCCAGACTATTGGCTTATCAAACTATAGGGCTCTTTGTGATGTGGCCCTCTATAATTGGTTGGCACACTTGTACCTTTCTGGAAGTTTCCACACGCTAGCAGCACGCAACTGGGACTCAAGGTACTGGGGGGTTTGGCATGGTCATGCCTCCCCACCCAATTAGCCCAGCATCCATCATCACACCTGTGGTCTACCATTCAATTAAGACTTTTGAACTTGGTCTAGAAGAGTCTATCTGTGCCTGGGAATAAAAAGGAGTGAAGCATGGTCTTATTTTCTGGTCTCGGTATAGCTCGACCCAAAGTCTATTCTCATCTGATCATGTGACTGGAGACCACATTTTTTAACTCTTTGTTGTATTTTAATACCATTAAATGAAGAAATCTTGGCACCCTCTACGGTTTCAATAGACCTCAAACAGGTGCTAAACTTGCTTCTCACATTTTTGTATCTTCTCGAGTACATGACCATGCTCTCAGCGGCCCTGGCTCTTTACTCTGGGCCAGGCAAGCCTTTCTCGAATCTTCCTTCGTTGTCAGCTATTATTCTGCTGCGTCAAACTTCCAATTCTTCCATTCACGGGGTCCAAGTTTGCTAAAGAACCTTTGTGGAACATCCAGATTCTATACATTCCCATGTATATACATTGGCGCATTGCTGCAATCTGTTCACTGAGTAGCCAGCCTCATGATTACTTTGCCTACTTGTGTTACTGTGTCTGTACAATTGTAAAATGGTTTAGCATTTTCTTCATTGCCTCTCTGCACATGCAATCTTCATTTCAGAGGCAAAATGTTACATACTTCATTACTTCGCCATCAGGTTCTATAGGGTCTATATCCTTACTTAATTTATATCTCTTCTGTGTGCGTCACTTCAACTTCATGTGACGTCACCAGTCCTTTCTTTCATTCATTTTCACACTTCTTCTGGGACTTCCTTCAAAAGGTCATAATTTCTTCATGGATACATATAGGTTTTTCTCAATGGATATGTTGTTTCAAGGACTTTTTGTGATATTGGCACTCTCACTGATATTGCACATGTTGCAATTTCTGGTTGCCAACATGTAGGCAAATTAGGGGCAGAACATCCGGTAGAGGTGCTTGGCTCCTCCTCTACAAAAAGTTGTGAGTTCTAACCCTGAATATGCAGCAAGTAAATGTCACATTCTTTAACCGACCCAGTATCATATGCACACTTCTTGTAAACAATGAGGCCTATCATTTAAATAAGTAAGGCTATGAGTGAGTACCTGCCTGAGACACAACAATACAATCATTTTTTTTTTTCTCATTGACAGTAATACAGTCACCCAGGTTCTCATAAAGGAGGAATTGGTCTGTGGCACTGTGTCCGCCTGAGACCGACATGGTCAGTATACAGCTCGGACAGAATAACAACTGCAGGTGGGTCGCAGCATCAGCCCCTCACCGTGATTTAGGAGTAAATGCATACACTGCAGGTTTGCGGACATTCATCGGAAGCAACTCTGAACATTTTATGTATACTGCACAAGTGGTTGTATGCATCCATGTCGGGAGCATCAAATCAGAGATTCTACTCAAGAGGACATGAATTTCATAAGTGTCCTGAGGAAGGCTCGGCTCAAAATTGATGGGCAAAAGTGAGCCGAACCTTAAGGTCTTAAGTAGACTCGACTCAAAGATTAATAATATTTATTTGAATCACATATACCCACAAAAGAACAAATATTACTGTAAAGATGCTAAAATATTGGTCTAAACTGTGGAACATAGATTGTCAGTGTTAACATGTATCTACATCTGGACCATGTTATATCGATTCTGCGTTGGTGTTATCTGTTATTTGTTTTTTAGAGTGTAAAATGTCCACTAGTGTCTAGTTGTGCTCTTTGTTTGAGTGCGTATCATATAGAATTATTTGAGTACACACATTCAATTGTGCAACCATGTGTTCACACTTCAACCAAAAGGATCATGAGATTCTACATTTTTATTCTTTATCCTCTTCGCTTCTGCCTTCTCTCTCCCTCTCCCCTGCTAAACCTGCTTAACTCCCCACTGAATTCTGCACTAAACCTGCATCTGGGCCACTCTCAGCGACCTCGGTCCAGGGCCCAGCCACTCTCCACTTTCACTGCCTCCCTAGCTCCCCCTGCACTGTGGGACTGTCACTGTATCCCTACAGCCCCCCTTCCCAGCACTTCTCAGCACTTGTTCTGCACTTACCTCGCACTTGCCACCAGCTGGCCCTTTTTATTTATTATTTATTATTTTATTACGCTACTTACCTTGTACTGCACTTCCCCCCCCACCTCCTCCCCCTGCACTTTCTCCTTTTCCCCTTACCTCTGCACTTGCGCGATCTGAATGACACCTGGCCTAGTAGGATCGTTTGTCTGTCTTCCCCTTGTTTCCCTCCCTCCCTGCCTCGTCGCGCCTTGAAACACTTGTGTATAGGCGCGTTACAAATACCATATCATATCATTGTTATTTTTACATCAATTGTCTTATCTTTGTGCAATATCTATTTATGAATGTACATATTTTGATTATATTTATTAACTATGTATAATATAATTTTCGGAATAGAAGTTTAATTAACTGTTTTGGAATCATACACAAATATAGGGTGAAAGGATTGTTTGTTGTGTTGCAAGATTCAAACATCACAGGGGCATCATTCTCAAAAAGGTGAAGTGGTGATTCAGAAAAGATTTGCTTGTCCCTAAATTTGTCCTAGCCAACATGACTTTAAAATGAGTTTACCTGTTAGAAGTACTTTCCATGTCTCCACCCAGTTGGTCCCTGGGACATTAAATTAAATTCACATTCCTTTGGCGGCTCTCTTATTTTGTTGTTTTTGTAGGACTTGAAAAGGTTCTCTGACTTTCAACACTGAACAGATAATTCTCCACTCCCTCATTTACTCACTCTCACCCTGCACCCCTTATTTCCATCTTTCTCTTTCATATCTTTCATTTTAATCTCGGTGTCAAATTCCACATGTTAATCAGAGATTCAGTGAATCTGAACAGTTTGTGTAATTTTCTGATCTTTCACCAGTCTTTCAGAGAGGTATCATCAATTGAATGATTTCCTATTAGCATGCCGCAGGCCAGTACAAGATGCTAATAGTCCTACAATCCCCATTACCGTACTGACACTCAGCAGATTTTCCCCGCGATTACGATTGGTAGCATGGTGGAATTAATTCCCGTTTTTAGAGTCCATAGGGCTCTATTGTGCATTTGGTTGATTTATTGAAGATGGTAATTGTACCTGCTGTAACCCCACCCAATTTGGCTTATTTAAAGATGGTAGTTATTGTGCCCATGGTAAATCCACAATTTCATGTGGCTAACACTAAGTGCTGGAGGAAAAGTCTCCACTTTACCCACAATTGTGGTGATGTTAAAATCCACGTAATTCCCTTACCAAGTGGCAGTCATGGAATTACCACCAAAAATGTACTGTGTTCAAAATCCACTCTGCAGGGAAGTGACTGGGAGGGCCTCATGTGTTTATATTGGATTCAGCCAAAAGGACCAAAGCCAATTTACCTATGCCAGCAAAAAACCTAATATACATACCACAAAAACTTCTATGCTGGTTCCCGATCACGGAAGTGAAAGTTAACTAGCGTTGCAGGGACCAGCGAGACCGAAGGAAAGGTAAGTAGGGGGGTAGGGGTGTAGGCGGGTTGGGGGTTGGGACAGGGGTTAGGGTTTCTTTAGATTTAGGGTTGTTTTACCTAGAATGACCGAATGGGAAATGTACGAACAATTTTTCATTATGTACATTTATCATTTGGTCATTTCCGTCGCGGTTATTTCTGCCACGGTAAAACAACACCAATTCTTTATATTAGCAGACGCTCATTTCCTTGTTAAGATGCTGGGGTGTTTATTCGTGATTTATCTAGGATATTTTCACAGAACACAGGCATATACTGAGTCTGTGGGCAATAATGCACGGCTTCACTAAACAAGTTGCATTCTTAGCACTATGCTGACTTTGGAAACCCTTATTCCAGGAAGAAAAATGTTAAAGATAGTGTGAATGGGAAACAAAACAGAAAGTTGTCCAGGCTTTTTTCCCTATCAGTTAAATGCCTAGGGATTCAAAATACATCTATTGTGATGGTTGTGTGCCGCACAAAACGCATCTATACTCTTTCTACACCACCCCTTTCATTTTAAAACCCTGCATCAATGTTTTTTGTGTGATGATATGCAGGAGGTGTACATCTAAAAGCTTCCCCACAAAAAACGGGCTCGCAAGGATGTGCTCTGGCGCTCCTCCTCTTTAATCTTTATGTAGTCGTCCTTGATCTGGTGCTAAAGGCAATACACAACTTCCCGTCTAGGTTGGGGGGGTGAACAGCACCTGGCTCTCCTGTGCAGGTGACACCGTTGTTCTTGACCAGATTGAAGTGGGATTACAACACAATAGATAAAAAAGTTTATGGTGGCACCTCCTTTTCCTGTGTGGCATACCCTTGGAACAGGTCACAAGATACAACTACTTAGGCCTCCCAATCAGATCGTCCAGCTCTTTAATTTGTTATTCGGAGGTACTTCCACCCAAGGCTTTGTGTAAGTGGTTGGCTATCAAGAAGGTGATTGATAGGTACGGGGTCAGTCCATTGATGCAAAGCGGGAAGCTTACCAAAAATGCATAATCCTGGGCACATTATAGGCACTGGAGGTTCTAACGGGCAGGGCGATTGTCTGGCTGCAAAAGCTGGAGGCAAAGATCTTGCGATCGTTGCTCTGTCTACCGGGAGCTATCTCAGTTGAAGAGGTAGGATTAGAACTGGGGTTACAATCCCTCATGTTGAACTTGAAAATAGAAAAGTTCTTGTTAAACATGTACTCAGAAAATGTGTGCAGCGGTTCTGTATTGGGATTGAGAGTGGGCCATGCTAACTTGAAATCTACCAACATAACGTACAAGGAATTGGTGGCTACTGTAACAGCTCATTTAGATGTGATTAATATGCTCTTCCCTGCAGTACATGACCAGGCCCTATTCCCACAAACATTTTTTTTTGCACTGTCAATTTCAACACTTGCTAAAAAGAGAAGGTACAGGTTATATACCCAACAGGGCATGTTTTATGAAACTCTGTGTACCTACTTGACTAAGTTCCATTGCCCGGCCCTAATTTGATTCATAATCTATTTTCTCATGGATATCCTCCCAGTCTTAGAATACGTGGGAGCCTGGAAGTGTATTCCATTAGAAGCACATACTTGCTGGCTTTGTAAATTAACATCGACACCACTAGGCACGTATTGACAGTCTGCCCTTACGAACTCAAGTGGCACCAGATATCATTTTGAAGTGGGCCCTCCCATTTTATGCCAGTGGTGGGCGCACTCTTTACTAAGACCAACCTCAATGGTTTGGAAAACGGGAATCATACTTCCCTGTCTTTGGTCACTTTAGGCTTTTTCTGCTTAAAAATCATCAATTTCCTCCTTTGAACACTGAACAATGGGTATTTGCCGCATCACGTTTTAAATTGAGGATCCTATCTGGCCCTACCAACCAACTGTTGCTGAGTGTTGGAGGCAGTAATACCATGGGCTGCAGGGGAAATACGGGCATTATGGACAGGGAGTCTACTTTATCCAGCCTGTTCTTCATTTCCATGGCCTGGGAGTGCAGGTGAACAGGGGGCATGGAGAAGGTAGACCCACTTGGGGGAGTATAGTGTTTTTGCCCCTGTCAGCGGGCAATATGGTCTCATGTCAAACTCAGCCCTCCTTATGCCCAATGGTCCTGCTGGAGCTGGCAATAACCCTTAAGTAACCATTGGGCTACCTTTCAGGTCCAAGTTAGTGGAAGAAACAAACAAAAGAAAATAGAAACAATGTTGGGGAAGGGAGGCATAGTGGAATGGAAGCGTGTCATATCTTTTAACTTCTGCTCTTGGAACAATTGTAATAATATTTCCGTGTACGTATATTGTTTTCAAACTAATAGTTTTGCACTTTTAGTGCAATCTTTGTGGATCCACATGACCAATCATTACAAGTCAGAACTGTTCATGCATTGCGCCATATATAGGTAGTTGACTGCCACGACCATGAAACAATAAGGCGAAAGCTCAACAATGGTGAAGGTCTTTAAAACATGGCCTGTTGCCCCAGCTTACCTGCCTGTGACAGTTTGCAGTAGAGGGACATTTTAATGCACCTTCATAAAAACGTCGTTTACAGATCCTATATTAGCAGTAACATCCGATCAATGTATTTGTACAGGAATAAAAGTCACAGGGATTGCCTTTAAAACATGGGATATAAGATTCTGACTGCAATTACACGAGGCCAGTATCCTTGCTTGGATGAAAATGATGCCTTTTTATCAGAGAGCAAACATATGAACTTAATATTCAGATTCGCAGCCCGCGTTAAGAAATCACAAGATGACTGTCTGGCATGTGCAAACATCACACGATGTTGCTAATGTTTTGATCAGTTATGAAGAGAGCGCTGACAGCTGGAGGGTGTGAAACAGTCACACCACATGCTCCTAACGTGTAATGAAATCTCCCTGCATATGCATTCAGTCTGCTAACAAGCTCCGAAGTTCAAAGAGAACACTGCCAGCCCAAAGGCCTCCTGTTCTAATGCGGATGCTGCAAAATGGTCATATGGGGGTTGCTTGAACTCAATGCTCTCGGCTGTTACTGAGTAAAAACATTACAAGACCGTGTTGGCTAAAATCCTGCATTTGAAGTGAGAAAGGCTGTGCTGCTTACGTTTGTAACGTCAGCATCCGGAACCTTCATGTGTTATATATTTTTTAAGACTTGGGTATATTGTCTACCCAAATTCTCTGATGGTATGCACATTCATGTCCCAGGTTACCCCCAGCCTCCCGGCCAGCCTATCCTCCCTCTTGATTGTTAAATGTTAAATGTTAAAGGTATTTGTACTCTGCACCGTCACCAACGGTGTTGGTCCCCAGGCGCTCTGGCGGGTCTACAAACGAGAAGGTGGGGTGGGTTAGTAAGGCGAAGAGGGAGTAGGATAGTGAGAGGGTTGGTGTACTGTTGGCAGCTTCAGCTCGGTATGCACTGTGTGGTGAGCTTTGGTGCGAGTATCGGATCGATGTCAGTCCTCGTGTGCTGTTGGTTCGGCTTATGTGTTGTTGCGGTGTGGTGAAGTGCTTGCGGCTTGCGTGCGAAATGTAGTTGTGTGAGTTTTTGAGTGAGTTAAGTATGCAGAGACTTTGAGTTTTTGGTTAGTGGGTTATATGATTTAGAACAAATTTTCACAGTATGCTTTAAAGCCTTGATTTCACAGGTCCTTGATGAAGAGGCCCTGGTCCCACAGTAGGCTCCGTTTCAGCATACAATGGATAGTTGTGTATACCACACCTAGGTTCGAGTGCCCGCCATCTTGTGGAGAGGTCTGGACTTCACAGTAAACTATGACTCACCATACCACATGCAAAGACGAAGGCTATCCCCAGATTTGGCAGTCTTGCACAGTGGGAGAAGGTCTAGGCTCCACAGCAGGTGGGCCTCAGCATATAATGGACAGAGACGGAGGCACATCTAGGCTTTGGGTCCTGCCTAATGGGGGAGAGGACCTGGCAACACAGTGCATTTAATGTACTTGCTAATATTCACAGATCCGTCCCTATGCAGTGCAGTCCAGCAACCACCACTCCAGCCCAGAGTGGCATCCGATAACATTCAATATTTCATCCAAAGCTGCACATGCCACCATTCACAACTCCAAATGTGTAGCTTGTCAACCCTCACAACTCCATGCAGGTGTGGCTCCTGGCAAACATCCACCCCATCCAATTGTGTACGGCGCAGGCCGACATCCACAATACCATCCAAACACGACACATGCCACCATTCACAGTTCCAAGTATTTCACTTATGAGTTTCCACGGCACTGAACACATCTTCTGGTCTTCAGTCTTCACTGTCCTCCTCTCGTGGGTATCTCTCATTGTGCCGTATGATTTGTTATGGGATGCGTTCCCTAGACTCTGTTTGTATTCGATTGCTTGTTGGGAACCCAGATCCGTTTCTACATTCATCGTTGTTTTAGCGGTGTGTGAGTTCTTGTGGGTGGTCTTTGATTACGCATTGAAGAGCCAGGATTTGAGCAGTTTCCTGAATAGTAGGTGGTTTCTTATGTTCCCTATATACTTTAGTAAGTAATTTCAAGTTTTCGGAGCCTTGTAAGAGAAAGAGGACCCTCCAAGCCTTCTTTTGTTGTAGGGTTTTGGCTCCAGGTGGAGGTCGTTGCTTGATCTGAGCATTTTTGTTGGTTGATGTAGGCGTAATTTATCCCTGAGGAATTCTGCACCTTTATTGTGAATTGCTCTCAGGATTGTCACACCCCAAGAATACTCTCCGCCTCCTCTAACACACTGCATCACGCTCCTAAGTTCCATGCAGTAGCCAACATGTTAGCTGCCATGCTAGGCATGACTCAGGTACATTACATTATTCCTAGAAGGAGATGCAGTGTCCCCAGAGAATCATAATGTTAATCTTAATGAGTCTTGTAACGTGCACTGTCGCCACTTCCGTGGTCTCTTGGCGTTCTGGTGGATCTGCTATGAAAGGAGTGTTTTGGGGTCTGTTAGTGGGGTTGAAAGGGAGTAGATCAAGAGAGCTTTGATGTGCTGTTGGCATCTTCAGTTCAGAGAAACTGGTCACTAAGCGTTGGTGCGTTTTTTGTTTGTTATCCGTCATGTGATGTTGAGGTGCGATTGTGTATGTTTTGTTTTCATGTCTGGTGTTGTGAAGTGCGTGTGGTTTGCGGTGAGGCAGAGGTATGGCTGTGTTTAGTTCAGAGTTTGAGTGTGCGTATGCAGAAAGTGAGTTTTTAGTATGATTAGTTTATGGCAATACTTTTACTACATCCGACAATCCAAATTTGATACATTTCCCAACCCCAACTATTCCTTCCAGTGCGATGCAATTCTTCCAGGTGATGCAGATTCCCTGTCCCCATCTTTCAATTCTAGTGCAGCACGGTTTCTGCCCCCCCAATCCCACTTAGTGGCACACATTCCTCAGTCCCAGCAGTCCATCTAAGTGTGATACATCTAACAGTTCATCAAATAGAGACACACTTCCCACCCTCAACACTCCATCCAACTGTGAGACCCTTCTTGTCACCAGCAGCCAATCTGTGCGTGATGCATCTCCCATCACCCGCAATTCATCCCGGTGACACACTCCTCAATCTTAAACAATCCATATGGGTGCGACACACATCCTGTCCTCAACAGTCCATCGAAGTGTGATGCATGTCCCACCCCACACAGTCCGTCTCAATCAACCCATCATGATACCGAAGATACATAGTGCCTCTTTCATGCCGGTTGTGTTTGGTTAATTACCTGCTTTTGAGGGGTTCCTTTACATGTATTTGTTTATTTCGTGGTACGTAGATGCTGCTCAGGCGTATTCATCCCCTTTGGTCGCAAAAAGCCATATTTTTAGAGGTTGAATTTTATATGGTCCTCCGTAGTTCGTATTTCTTTTAGGAGGGAATTTCAGAGTTTTACGGCTATGCAAGAGAAGGCTTATCCTCCAAGCTTTTTTTTTATCATGTAGCGTTTCTGTTCTAGGTGGATGTCATTGTTGGATCTAAGTGTTCTCACTGGTTTGTAGATGGTGATTGTCTTTTGTATGAATTCTGCTCCCTGGCTGTGGATTGCTCTGTGTGTTATGTACATTGTTTTGAAGGTGATTCGTTTTTTGACTGGGGGTCAATGTAGCATCATTAGTGCTGGTTTGCTTTGGCTTCTTCTGGAGAGTTTGAGGAGAAGTCTGGCAGCTTATTTCTGTATTCGTTGTAGTTTCCTCAGCAAGTATTCCAGCATTCCAAGGTATATGCTGTTGGCGTAGTCTACTCTGGACATGATGAGGGAGATGATTGCAAGTGTTCTGTGCATGAAGGAAAAGAAGGGTAGTATCTTTTTGATAGTGTGCAGATGGAAGAAGCATTTGTTACGCTCACCTGGTTCCCACAGGGGCGTCGGTCAGACCCGGACAGCTGCGGTCTCCACCAACGTGATGCCTAGTGCAGAGATGACTGTTTGGACTGGCCTGACTAGTTTCGTCTGCTTGACCCGAAGAAGTATTCTCCTGCAAGTGGAGAAAGGGATTTAGCCACCCGTGGATTTTAGCAAGGACCCCCCGCTGCTCTCGATCTCCCCACTAGTCACCTTTTATATTCCTTTTTAGTAAGCTCACCTTATGTATTTAAATGATGAGCTCTCTATCCTGCGAGACACGCAGGTGCGCGTTGATACCAGTTACTTCACTGGCTTGAAGGTACTGGAGGAGTTCCGGCTATTGACTCCGGGGCTTATAAAGTTCAAAAGAGTTCAATATGTCCGATGTTCACTCTTGTTCCATTCCCTCTTTTTTTAATTGTAGCTGGGTCCAAAAGAATATTGCCTGGAGGTAGCTGATGGCGTTTAGGTAAGAGTCTGTATTTCCCAACATTGTCCGGCAAAAGTTGCATGAGTTTGACTTGTTATTTTCTTTCCCTTTATGGGTGCGGCATATGAAGATGTGGCATGTTAAAGGGTAATGCCTCCGGTGGTAAATCAGGTAAGTCTATGGTAAAGAGATGGTATTTGACGGCTTCCCGGCTCACCTTGTTGTTTCTTTGGTTTTCCCCAGATGCTGGAGTTCGACGACGAAAAAGATGGAGGCAGCGCCGAGTCGAAAGATGCTGTGGACTGGGGAGTATAACACGGCGCTGCAGCTGGCGATGCTACGCGTGTGGGAATAATGTTCTTTCCAGGCTCGGAGACGTGCTGGGTCCGGAATCAGGTAAGAAATAGAAATGATGTTCGTGACCTAACCTTTCCTCCTTCTTTTCCCCTTTTCCTAGGAGCTCCGGATTCGAGGCGGGCGTGGCAGAAGACTGAATGCAGGCTTGAAGGCACAGTGAGCGGTACGCTGCAGAATGCAGAATAACGCGAAGCGTGTGCTGCTGATCGGGGGTGGTTTAAATAGCCTCCAAAGTAGTTCCAGGTAAGAAGTACCCCAGAACCACACCCGAGTAAAAAATAGTCCCTGTAATAAAATAGTCCCATCCAGGCCTCACGTTGGCTTGGATTCAGTTGCAGCATGGTCTGCATGAGGCAAGTAATGTCTATGAGCTTGGCATCTATGTTGCCAGGACTGATTCCTATTATGAGCCTGGCGCCTAAGGCGCCAGGACTGAACCCAAACAGCGCCCAGCCAGGGCTGTTGATGTTTTGATAAATATCTGGATGCCTGCTCCCGGGGCTGATGGACTCGATCCAGATGCCCGGGGGTAGGCATCATGACAGCACTCCCCCCCAAGGCCCCTCCTAAAGTTGTTCTTCCCCTTGGCCCTGGTTTGTCTGGGAAGTTCCGATGGAATTTTTTCACCAACCGAGGAGCATGAACGTGGTCACTAGGTTCCCATGACCTTTCTTGAGGTCCGTAACCCTTCCCGTCGATTAAATAAAAAAGTCTAGATTTAACCATCTTAGAGTCCAGGATGTTTTTGACTTCGAATTCAAGTTCTCCATCTATTAGGATGGGGTCAGGTGGTTTGGTTAATCTTGTCCCGGGTTGAACTGGTTTTAGAAGTGAAACATGAAAGACAGGATGAATCCGCATATTAGAGGGTAATTCTAATTTTACAGCCACCGGGTTGATAATGGACTTAATGGTGTAAGGTCCCAAATATCTAGGTTTAAAAGTCTGAGTTCCTTTCAGAGGTATGTGTTTTGTAGCCAGACAAACTTGATCCCCAATCTGGTATAGTGGAGTCTCACTTCTATGTTGATCAGCGTTCTTCTTGTATTTCTCTTTTGCTTATTTCAAATGTTCTGTTGCCTCCTTAAAGGCTTGTGTAATAGTTGAGTGCAGGTGAGTCACTGCCGGCATTTCTAAGTGCTGGGGCGAATTGAGTTCTGTGGTTCGAGGATGATATCCATATATGGTATAAAAGGGGCTTTGTCCGGTTCCTGAATGTACTGAGTTATTGTATGCGTATTCAGAAATCCATAAAATATCCTTCCAATTACTTTCGGTTAGGTGAAGCATACAACGTAGGTATTGTTCAAGAGTCTGGTTGGTCCTCCCCGTCTGACCATCGGTTTGGGGATGGTGACTTGTTGATAACCTTACGTCGATTTGTGCCAATTGACAACATTTTTTCCAAAATTGCGAAATGAACTGACTACCTCGGTCAGAGATCAATACGGAAGGAAATCCATGTATTCGAACAATGTTTTCGAGAAATTCCTTGGCCAAAATTGAAGCGGAAGGTAATCCTTTTAACGGAATAAAGTGGGCCATCTTAGAAAAAAGATCCACAATAACTAGAATGGTGTTGAATCCATTCGATGGAGGTAGATCTGTAATAAAGTCTAAAGACAAAGTGTGCCATGGTGTGGGTGGATTTTCTAAAGGTTGTAAAAGTCCAGCTCGATTTTTCTTCTGACTTTTATTTTGGGCGTAGATGCCACAAGACAGTACAAATGACTTTACGTCTTTTCGCCAGGTGGGCCACCAGAATTGTCTTTTAACTTTAGCTTCCGTTTTTGCGATGCCTGGGTGCCCATCTATCAAAGCATCATGGTAATTGGAGATGACTAGTTCTTGTAGTTCCTTGTGTGGTAAGAATAGACGCCCTTGATAGTAAGGTAGGTCATTGATGACTGAATAATCTGGGCCCTTTTTAACCAAGTCCTGCAGGGCTGCTGCATACATGATGGCTGCCTTGGGTTAATAAGGACCAATGGTATGATTAGGTGCGAGGTCTGAGTGTCCTTCTTTAAGCTCGGCAAGCGGACCTCTATGCTTGTCGGGCGTGGTCGTTTCCCGAATCAGGCTGTTTGGTTTCTGTCAGCAACTACGACTATTTTCTTGGATGGTTTTATAGGGCAGTCCCGTAGAAAATGTCCTGAGTCCCCACAGTACAGACACAGTTGCATCTGCCGCCTCCTTTCCCTTTCCTTTTTGAGTTACGGGTGCCTTAACCCCCCCCGATCTGCATAGGTTCTGATGCATCTGTTCGTTTTGGGGTAACGTTGGGTTTAACCAATACCTGATTCTCGAACTTAGCTCGATCAGCTTTTCTAGTCTGAAGTCAGTGTCATGATGCCTGCCCCCGGAAGACCAGACCAGGCCCAGCAGCCCCGGAAGCAGGCATCATGCCACTTGGAGCATGCCCAAAAGCCCCAGTTAGGGGCTGTTTGGGTACAGTCCTGGCGCCTATGGCACCAGGCTCATAAAGATAAAGTCAGTCCTGGCGCCATGGGCGCCAGGCTCATTATTGATAACTTACCTGAAGCAGACCATGCTGCATACTCACCTGAGGCAGACCATGCTGCTTGAAGACTCAAGCCAAATAAGGCTTAGGAGGGACTATTTTACTGAAGGGACTATTTTGTTACTTGGGTGGGGCTGTGGAAGAATACTTACCTGGATCTTCTTCCAAGGCTATTTAAACCACGCCCGGACAGCCACACGTGCTTCGCGTTATTCTGCTTGCTGCAGCGTAACGCTCACCGTGTTTTCAGCAGCTCCAGTCTTCAGCCACGCCCGCTTCAGTCCTGGGACTCCTGAAACAAGAAGACAAAAAGGATAAAGGTTAGAACAGGAGTTTTAACTTTAATCCTTATCTGGATCCTGATCCATTTCGCCACAGAACTGAAAGACAGAAGTCTTTGAAGCATCGCTTCGCATTCCTACTGCGCCGCGTTGAACTCACCTGCTTGGCGGTACTTCAGCATTCCATCACGCTCTCTCCATCTCGCGGCCGCCCTCCGACTCCTAAGGAGACAAAGACAGCAAGGTGAGCAAGGGGACTCTCTAAGGCCATACAAGCTACCCCCAAGGACTTACCTGATTTACCACGGGAGGTACTCACCTCATTTCGGGTCGGCGCAGACAACTCTGCTTCATCGCCGTACCCCGGGCCCTAAAGGGGAGAAAGCAAGGACAATACCAGTTACCCCCCACAAAACTTACCTGATTTACCACGGGGGTCTCACCTCATCTCGGGTCGGCACAGTCAACTCTGTTTCATCGCCGTACCCCGGCCACTAAGGGGAAAAACACAATAGACTTACCTGAATCTTACCGAGTGCCATTTGGAAATCTTCGAGTGGATTAATCGGCAACTTGCAAGGAATCGGACAGAGTGAAGAGCAGACATTTGAACTCTTATGAACAATTGGACTTTAGAGTCAATACTGGAACTCACCAATTCCTCTACGCCAGTGAAGTAACTGGTCATCAACGCGCCCCTGTGGTCGACGCAGGATGGAGAGCTCATCCTTCCAAACCATCAGGTGAGACTAAGGAGGGGACATCAAGAGTGATCAGTGGGAAGACAACGGGAGTGGGGAAGGTGGGTTGACACTCAATTCCACGGGTGGTTAATTCCTCTTCTCCTTTGCAGAAGAATATTCTTGTGAGCCAGACAAACTAGGCTGAGTGGGCCAGTCCAGTCAGTAATCTCGACGCTACACGTCACGCTGGTGGAAGTAACAGCGGCCCAGTTCCGGTCGACGCCCCCGTGGGATCCAGGTGAGCGTAACAGTCAGTGTTCTAATTGGACCACTATGTCTATATATTCTGCGCAATCCTGAGGTGGATTCACAACTTGGGCCAGAACATCTTTGAGTTCACCCCGAAGTCCATGATGAAATAATGTAATTCGTTTTGCCTCAGGCCATCCGGTTTCCACCACCAACCTATTGAAGGTTTCGATATATGTTAGCAGATTCTGGTTACCCTGTCGTAGGGATAAAAGTTTGTTATCCAGGGCCTGTCCCTGTGAATGTCTGGTGAATAGTCTTTCCATGCTTAATTGAAATCCCTGAAAATCCCGAAGAAGAGGGTCATCCTGGTTGTCTAGTGGAATTGACCAATCCGCTGCGCTGCCACTAAGGTATGATAGTACAAAGGCTACTTTGGCTTGGTCATTTGGAAAGGCTCCAGGTCTGCATAAAAAGTGCAAGCGGCATTGTTTCATGAACACGGCCAACCTTTTTGGGTCCCCAGCAAAGCGCTCGGGTGGAGCTAAAGGAATGCTCCCTGGTAGAACCACTTGCACAGGATTGCTCGATGAAACAGGGTTTGGATTCCCCCCGAGTCCAGGTAGTGGTGTTTGCCCAGCTTGGTTTTACAACAGTTGTCTAGCCAAATCATCAGTGCGCTCCTTTGAGACTATCAGTTCTCTCCTGAGGGCATTAGTTTCTTGGCGCGCGGAATCCACTTCTGCCCTAAGTTCCCCTAACAATTGGGCTAGCTGGTCGGTTTCTGAGGTTTCCATTACGGCCGGGTGGGGATTTGTAGATGGGCTTCACATTCTGTTACGCTCACCTGGTTCCCGCAGGGGCGTCGGTCGGACCCGGACAGCTGCGGTCTCCACCAACGTGATGCATAGTGCAGAGATGACTGTTTGGACTGGCCCGCCTAGTTTCGTCTGCTTGACCCGAAGAAGTATTCTCCTGCAAGTGGAGAAAGGGATTTAGCCACCCGTGGATTTTAGCAAGGACCCCACGCTGCTCTCGATCTCCCCACTAGTCACCTCTGATATTCCCTTTTAGTAAGCTCACCTTATGTATTTAAATGATGAGCTCTCTATCCTGCGAGACACGCAGGGGCGAGTTGATACCAGTTACTTCACTGGCTTGAAGGTACTGGAGGAGTTCCGGCTATTGACTCCGGGGCTTATAAAGTTCAAAAGAGTTCAATATGTCCGATGTTCACTCTTGTTCCATTCCCTCTTTTTTGAATTGTAGCTGGGTCCGAAAGAATATTGCCTGGAGGTAGCTGATGGCGTTTAGGTAAGAGTCTGTATTTCCCAACACTGTCCGGCAAAAGTTGGATGAGTTTGACTTGTTGTTTTCTTTCCCTTTATAGGTGCGGCATATGAAGATGTGGCATGTTAAAGGGTAATGCCTCCGGTGCTAAATCAGGTATGTTTATGGTGAAGAGATGGTATTTGTCGGCTTCCCGGCTCACCTTGTTGTTTCTTTGGTTTTCCCGAGATGCTGGAGTTCGACGACGAAAAAGATGGAGGCAGCGCCGAGTCGAAAGATGCTGTGGACTGGTAAGTATAACGCGGCGCTGCAGCTGGCGATGTGACGTGTGTTGGAATAATGTTCTTTCCAGGCTCAGAGACATGCTCGGTCCGGAATCAGGTAAGGAATAGAAATGATGTCCGTGATCTAACCTTTCCTCCTTCTTTTCCCCTTTTCCTAGGTGCTCCGGAATCGAGGCGGGCGTGGCAGAAGACTGGATGCAGGCTTGAAGGCACAGTGAGGGTTACGCTGCAGAATGCAGAATAACGCAAAGCGTGTGCTGCTGATCGGGCATGGTTTAAATAGCCTCCAAAGTAGTTCCAGGTAAGAAGTTCCCCAGAACCACACCCGAGTAATAAATAGTCCCTGCAATAAAATAGTCCCATCCAGGCCTCACGTTGGCTTGGATTCAGTTGTAGCATGGTCTGCATGAGGTAAGTAATGTCTATGAGCCTATGGTTGGTACCAGGACTGATTCCTATTATGAGCCTGGCGCCTAAGGCGCCAGGACTGAACCCAAACAGCCCCCAGCGGGGGCTGTTGGGGTTTTGATAAATATCTGAATGCCTGCTCTCGGGGCTGATGGACTCGATCCGGATGCCCGGGGGTAGGCATCATGACAGCATTTCTTAATTATTGTGTTGAGTTGTGGCTCCAGTGTTAGTGCATTGTCTATTAGGATTCCAAGGTTTTTGACTATTTTGGATGGTTGTGGTAGGGTTATCAGTTCTGTTGGTCACGGGATGTTCTGGTTGTTTCCTTACTTGTTTGGTGAAATCATGATTTCTCTTTTTTCTGGGATAATTTTAAGGTTATTGGTTTTCATC
Source organism: Ambystoma mexicanum (assembly GCF_040938575.1). Classification (NCBI taxonomy): domain Eukaryota; kingdom Metazoa; phylum Chordata; class Amphibia; order Caudata; family Ambystomatidae; genus Ambystoma; species Ambystoma mexicanum. The sequence continues at coordinate 287,123,820 of NC_090930.1, read as the reverse complement.
CATTGTTAGAGTTCTTTAAGACAGTCTGTTACCGTGGAATTCTCCTCTTCATTGCAGTTGATATTGTAAATGATTTGGGTATCGTCTGCATAGTTGTAGCATGCAAAGCAGTGTGTTTTGATGAGGTTGATTAGGGGTGTCATGCAGATGTTGAACAATAGTGGGGATAGCGAGAAGCCTTGTGGAACTCCACAAGTTGGGTCCTGTGTTGTGGATGTGAATGATTTTAGCCATATTGTTTCTGTTCATCCGGACAGGAAAGATTTAATCCAAAGGAGCCTAGTGTTGCTGATCCCTATATCTTCAAGTCTCTTGACTAGGGTGTTACGCTTGACTGTCGAATGCTGCAGAGCGGTCAAGTAGTATCAGTGCTCAGTTTGTTTTGAAGTCTGCATTGGTCTGCAGGTCATCCCATATTGAGAGTAGTGCCCTCTCCATTCCTCTCATGTTTCTGAAGTCTTCTTGTGCCTGATCCAATAGCTGGATGTTTTTGACATGTGCCAGTATTTGTTCGTAAACATAGGTCTCTATGAGTTTTGCTGGGTATGGAATGTTTGAAAGAGGTCTGTAGTTTCATAGGTCTTCCAAATCGCCCCTTCCTGAAACCACCAGGCACACATTACAGAGAAGCACACACATCAACTCAACAAACCAGCACTGGAATGTGATATGGTGCCACCTACTTTCCCCACATTTTACTTTTGTTAAATTCCCATGCAAAAAGTTGCAGCGAACAATGGGATGGGAAAGGTAATGAGGGGAACAGAGGTAATGTCGGGGTGGGGGAAAAGGTGCTATTAGGATGCCAGGGGATGTGGGGTGGTATTGGGAATCATGTGTATGCGGATGGAAACTTTGGAGGGAACGGGCTGGGGATTAGTCAGAGACCAGCTTTGCAGTTTTTTCTGCTCTCTCTTTTGAAAAACCTAACCAAGTTCCATTGATGTCATTTGAATGGACACACAAATTAAACCCGTACACAACAGGACTGAAACCTGTGGCTTTCCCGATATTTTGGACTACAACTCTCATCAGCCCTGACTAGCATAGCCAAAGGTGATGGCTCATGGGACGCCAATAAAACAGATAGCGGGAATGACTGCTCCATTTTGCAGCCCCACAGAGTATAGTCAGGTGTTGGGGGAGAATACTGCAGCACATCACTCCTGTGTGCGAGAAGTGCTGACTCTAGTTGGAATATGTTATTTTGCTCATTTCTTGCAGAGGGTCACATGATTGCTCTGGGTGAGGAATGCATCAAGACTTTAATCTAGGGCTCAGCATGGCTCTCATTATAGCTGTCATTAAGGTTGAGTTTGATCTTTGGAGGGAGGGGTGGGGAGACAGCCTCGTTGAAAGCATTCTGCCTCTCATGCCTGCCATTTGAACATCATTCATTGAACGTTTCCTAAAATGAGGTCAAACAGGTGTCATCGCTCTTCTGGTTAAAATTCAGCGACGTAATGTAATTGTAAGAAAAATAGTAATCTTGCTCTTTCCTGCTATGAACAGAAGCCGGCTTTTAATTAATTCCCCTGCAAATGTACGTTAGCTATTTCAAGGTCGAAGCCGTGGCAGGAAGATTGGGCAGCCCGCCCTTATTTCACCCATTCAGATGGGTAGATATTGGCATAATGAATACACGGCTTGCAGAATGGCTTGACTGAAATAATCCCACCGAGTTAATAGCATGTCAAAACCCTATGAAGTCTTCATTTGAATATGAATTCGTTTCTGCTATCCTTCCATCTAGGCCCTGATGGAAGAAATCAACGGAAGGCAAAGCCGGGTAGGGATTTCTTTGGCTGTCCATAACCATGGCATGGCAGGTTCCAACTGGAGGGATTTTGGGAACCAGCTGGAGCTCACAAGGCCACTGTGAAGCCATCCAATCAATTGAATCTGTGATACATGCATAGGTGGCAGACAGGTGTGCATGCGGATCAGAACCAACACAAACATTAATGGATATTAACAAACGAATGTTGTTATTGACCTCCCTTCAGCCAATCAGAATGTTTGTAATATAACTACTGGTATTGTCTGCACTGCAAGCATGTTGACTTTAGAAGCAGACCGGGAAACAGCAGACAACGTTTCTCTGCATTCAAGAAAGTGCAACGAAACTTCCCAGCAAGACTTTTTGGAACAAGACACACAAACATGAACGATAGAACATGGAACAGTGTTTTGCATTCATATATGGAAGCCATTCTCTTTTATATTGCTACCCAGTCCCACGTGTTTCAGTTCAACCAAGTTTACAATTGAAATGCGTGCTCTATGACTAAAACCGTGTTGTTTAAATACTACATAATAACAATGTGCTAACACATTTTGTGCATTTTCTTGACTCACTATTAAAATTATGTTTATTTTTTTATTTCAGCAGCACAACTCCAGAAGCAGAATTGTCATTACCTCTATGTGCTGGTAGACTTATAAACCTCGTGAGGAGTATTTATCACTTGAGATAATGACCCATCCTAAAATTACGGCCCTCAGCCTTGGCAACCAGCCATTATCCCACGATAATGACCCCTGCCTCGGTCTACAAGGGTATATTTTGATATTTTACAAGAACTTACTTTGGAAGAATATGAGCATCTTTTCAGTTGCAGTGAGGAACCGTGGGAAAGAACTCCTGTTTCTGATCAATCTACACACAGATGGAAAAGTTGATGGTATCAGAGTGCGTGCTCCGTCCCCTTTGTTATTTTTGAGGCTAGGGTTAAAATAAAAGGTCTGTGATCTCGCTCATTGAACTAACAGGTTATTATTATGTGTTATATGCAGTGCTGGGACTTGAAACCAAATCGCCAAGTTCCCAGGTACGAAATGTAGCCCACAAAATTGAAATGAGCTTTCAGCAAGGATTTCTTTAAGGCAAGCCCCACATCATCGTTATCCCTCTGAAAGTGTCAGACTTTGGAGTGGGGCAATGAGAGTTCGGCACTTTTGAGAAACCAATACTCAACACCCCCTCAATATGAAGAGTTCGGGACTGGTTGAATATGTAAATGGCCTTCTCTATATGCCCTCTTTCTTTGGGAAGTCTAGTGGAGCTTTGAATGGGCGCTTACAAATATTTCATGAGGTTGAGTGCAGTTACATATTACTTTCATTTTCACTTGAGGAATTAAAGGTTTAGTTAATTTGAGTGATTTTTAAATGCTGTTGAGCATTGAGTGAATATCTTAAACAAATCAGTTGAGCACAGATTGCTGCTTCTCTACTCACCCCACCTCCGTAACAGTGTACATTATCAGAAGGAAAGGAGCACCAAGTTCACTTCATCAGGTCCAGTGAGGATGGAGGGTAGTGATGAATCCAATAATTCTGTGCAGCCCACCCATGTACTGTATATATCAGGGGTGCATCACCAAAAGTCACGCTAATGGGTGAGAGAGTGACTTAGTGAGTGACAGACTGTTAAATGACTGACTTAGTGACTGACACGCTAGTGAGTGGCTGTCTCTATGGAGGAATGAGTGACCGACTGAGCAACTGCCTCTCTGCATGACTGAGTGACCGACTGAGCAACTACCTCTCTGCATGACTGAGTGAGTGACTGGCTGAATGACTGGCTTAATGAGTTACTGAGTGACGAACTGAGTGAGCAACTGACTGAGTAACGTAGTGACTGACTGAGTAAGCAATTGATTGTTTGAAGAACTGACCAAGTGACTAATTGAGTAAATGGCTTAATTGGAGAATGGGAGAGTAAGTGCATGACTAAATGATTGACTGATAGACTGACTGACCGAACATGATTGAGTGACCATGACTGGGTGAGCATGACTGAGGGAGTACGCTTGAGTGATTGAGTGAGCATTATTGAGTCTGAGTGACTTAGTATGCCTGAACACCAACTTCTAAGCTTTATGTAAAATGAGAAAAGGGTCATTCCATGGTGGAATGACACATTTCTTATTTGTTGCAGGTGCTGTATGTATATGTTGTACACATGAAGAGTATTGAGCAAATGATAACACAAGCGGTTGTACCACAGAATGACATATTTCTTGTTTTACATGCAGTTCAGAAACAGGTCCTGACTGATCATGACTGAGTTAGTGACTAAGTGTGTGGGTGCTTGATTAACAGTACCCATCAGGAATGAGGATCAGTTAGGGCTCTGGTAGGGAGGCTCAATTAATTATCACTGCAGCAAGAGGCGTGACTAAATTCACGCCCAAATAGTGAGGCTCAATTCAGTATGAAGAGACATAATTAATGTTCAGATATAGACAAGACTATGTTTCAAGGACTATGCAAGTAGTGAAGGGCAATAACTGCTCAAGTATATTTAGCAGGAGCTAGGCCCCATTAAGGCTCACCTCAGTGAGGGTCGTCTGTTGTTGAAATCAGCATCAGATGTCCCATTGAGATCCGGTCAGATAGCAAAGGAGTAGAGTGCTCGCTTTGACATCCATGCAGAGCCTGCTGACATAGGTTCAAAACCCGGCAGGGCCAAACTCAGGCTTTCACCCTCCCGAGGTCCATAAATGAGCACCACACACAACGTGGGTAATAATAAGCAGCGCTTAGATGCCGGAGTGTTTGTAGCGCTATATAAATGCACATTTTTAATATTTTTATTATCTCTCTGGGATGGACATATTTCAATACTGATTAATGATAATGACATGTTATTTATATAGCGCTTACGCCTAAGTGCTGTACATACAACATATTTACATACATTATCATCCCAACAGAAATGGAACTCACTTATCAGCCTTGAAAGGATAAAAGGCTGAGTAGGCCTTGCTGGAATTCAAACCTGTGACCTGTAGATCACACATAGATCGCAGCTGCGAGCACTTAACCCGCTGATCCATCTTACTAGTGATTAATACGTTTGAACCCGCTGATCCATCTTACTAGTGATTAATACGTTTGACAAGTACATACTTCTATACTTTGCCAGCAACTGTTATCTGTTCTTATTGAGAATTTTCTGAAAGGAAAATGCTTGTTAGCCCTGTGCCCATTCTTCCCTTAAAAAAGACTAACTGAAGGAATTTTGCATATTTTACTTTAAAATATGTTCACCTCTGGTGACATCAATACCCATTTTGTATGTTAATAGGTCCCTCCCACTTTTTTAGGATCTTAGTCCTGTACACATTTGAAATAGACAGATTATTGGATAGCTACATTGTTGCAGAAACTACATTGTTGCAGACCATGCCTGCTTTCCTTACCCATCACTACACGCTTGAGTTAATTCCAGGATGACACGTGGCATGTGCTGTAAACATATGGGATCAGAAATGACAGCCACCATTCAAGCTTTCCTTCTGTTCTCATCCTCCTTGACCTTTCTTCTGCTTTTGACACAGTCAATCTCGCCATCCTGATCAATCGACTCCATGACAACCTGGGCATCACAAAGCAGGCCCTGGAGTGGTTGCCCTCCTTTCTCCTGGACCGACCGTCCTAGGTCCAACTTGGGTCCTTTTTCTCTACAACCTCTCTCTCAACATGTGGTGTTCCACAGGCTCTAACCTCTCACCCTGGATCTTCAATGTCTACTTGGCCCTTTGGCCCATCTGATTTCCACCTTCTCTAACTTTCAGTGTTTTGCGGGTGACACTAAGCTCTCTTTCAGGCTCCCCTCAGCCTCCTCTCCTCCCTCGCTCATTACTGACTGTCTATCCGCGGTTCAGGATTGGTACGTCTCCAACAATCTCTGCCTTAATGCCTCTAAGTCTGAGATCCTTCTCATTGGGACCCCTGTTCCCACCTTCCCTCTATCACTCTGTCCGCCTTCCTTGGGCCCTCTTCTTCAGCCTTCCTGTGAGGCAAAAAAGCTTAGTGTCATCTTTGACTCATCTCTCTTCTTCTCTCCTCACATCACATACATTGTCAAAGAGTCTCACTTCCAGCTGTACCTCTTCAGAGGTATTCTTCCTTTTCTCACTTTCCCCCAGATGCTTCCTGTCTACATAGCCCTGGTTCTCTCTAGACTGGACTATTGCAACAATCCCTTTCTCAATCGGCCTTCCTCTACTCTCCGCCCTCTCCAGAACAGGACTGCAAGACTTATACTTGGCCTCATGCTCAGGGACCGCAACTCTCCAGCCCTGAGATCTCTCCACTGGCTCCCGGTGGATGCAAGGATCAAGTTCAAGACCCTCTGCATTGTCCACAAGGCTTTCTGGGGCTGGGACCCTGACTACATCCAACTCTCTCTTCCTAAAGGCCTTCTTTCTCGAGCCCTTCGCTCATCTACCTCCAACTCTCTAAGGGTTAGACACTTCCCAAGGCAGAGAGTGGGGGTGGGGGGTAGATCTCTCTCCTCTGCAGGTGCCTCCCTCTGGAATGGCCTCCCTGCCCCTCTCAAACTTGAGCCGGATAACCTGAGGTTCCCGAAGCAGCTCAAGACCTTCCTTTTCTCCTTTGCTTTCTCTCTCTCCCTCCCCTGCTGACCTACCTGTATGCTGTGCCAACTGGTTGCTGGCAACCCTCGCAGTCCATTTGGGTACCAGGCTCCTCCGTGATCAATCTCCCCTGCACTGCCTCCAGTCCTACAGCACACTAGGGGATTGTAACTGTAACCCCAAAAGTCCCCTGCCTACTTGCACTTACATAGGGCTGCACCGCCCTGGCTGCTCTTACTCAAAGCATTGCTTCCCTGGTTGCCCTTCCCCCATCCCTCACCCTCGCACTTCCCCCCTCCGTTCACCCTCCACTTTGCAATCTGAATAACACAATGCCTAGTAAGATCGTTTGTCTTATCCTCCCTCTGTCTTCCCACGCCTAGAAACACTTGTTTACAGGTGGGTTGTAAATGACTTATCATATCGTATCATCATATCATAGCGAACATTTTGATCATGACAACCACACATGCAAATATGTTGACCACAAATACCACCTCGGTTTTGCAGGTGCATAGTAACCAAACCAAATCCCCGGAAATCGCATGGAATTGTGGGAATGGGACTACATATTGCATTGTGCAGGAGGTTCCCACCGTAGAAAGCCAGCATTGGTGTAGCAACGTCCCATACCAGAAGTAACAGGGATATGCAGCAATGGCAAAAAACTTGGGTAAACTTTTTTCCTTTTATTTTCTACACTTCCACCGAATTCAGAAATGCAGTTTATTGTACTCGTTTTAATGCAGGCATAAGGAGTTTCAACTCTAGAACAAAGATCGATAATGGGAATCCATAGTCGTGCAGGGAGTCCCCTTAACAGCAGAAATAGGAATCGCAATCATGCCCGGAAAAAAAGGAACACTGTTTCCCTTGTTTCTGCTCATGTCCCCCACATTCAGAAGCTCAACGTATCACATACCTTGGTTCCACACTCTTTCTTTACATGTATTGCAATTCACAATGTGCAGTTCTTTAAAGTGGCTGATCTATTTGTTACATGGAATATTGTAGCAATCCTCCTCCAACCCCTTGTCACAAGGCCTACATGGGTGATAACAGCCTGCCATCCTGAGCCTATAGGCAGGCCCAAGCATAGCAAGGGTTTCAGGGAGGGCTAAGGGCCATGAGCGGCAATGTACACAACCCAAACAAGGGTTTGATTGATATTTGCACCGCGGGAGTAAGTCCGAGGTGAAAATAATTATCTTTTTCATGCGAGATGAGCACCCAGCATATTGCACGTGCCCAATTTCCTATGAAAAAGAAAAAAAATGCAAGTTGGCCCCCCAGAAAATAGCAAATAGAAAAGGGACTTAGTCTCTTTTTTATTTCTATGGACGTTCTGAGGATGGGACGGGGTGCTAAAACGGGAACAGAAAGCTCAGGTAAGTGGACAGGGAGAATTGGAGGAAGGACACGGGAAGTTATGCAAGGTAGGTTGTGGGGAGTCAACAGGGAGCATTCACTGTTACCTTCCCACAACCAAGATGGCGTCAACTGGGAAGGGCCTCAGGTAACTGTGAAAAACATGGGGGTACACTGTGTTCGCGCCTGTTTTTGCAACCACCTGAATGGATGAGTTCCTTCCCTGGGTGCGAATATGGCATCGCTCAAATTGCCCCATAATATATTTCTAAGAGTACAATGGCGGGGGAAACTAGTGCTCCGTGTAATTATGTATTTTTTTTTTATAACACACCTATTACCATACCTGAGTTCGGTTCTTAATGGCAGATCAGTGATCCGAATCGCTGTTGCTCTGCGTGTTGCCCCTGTGCTATCAGTGACTTCACCGATTTGACAATATTAACAGTGGTAAACAGATTTTAAGTAGCGTTACGTCCTTAGTCTTGCATTTTTTGAAAACACTTTGAATTTGAGGTGTTATCATCACTTAATTAATAGCAGTCAAAAGGGGAAGATGTTTTCTGTCAGAGTGACATTATAGTAGTGTTAATCATGTCCTGCCTGCTGTGGCTCGGGGATAAAGGCCAGTCGATTACCTTAGGCCTCCGAAAGCAAAGGTAGCAAACATCCTGCTTGCTGCAATTCCCAAGGGTCCCTCATCTCCTGCATTATTGGCAGTGCTGTAGATGTGTAGCCACGTTTATTTTAGGAGAAGGAAGGGGAAGGGATGGTCGAAACAGGTGGCGCAGAATGTTATGGGTAAAGACACATTTAATGATATTACTTAGGTGGGTTCTGAGTGGTCGAACGGAGACATGGGTGAATTAATGCATGAACAATACAAACGCAGTAAGAAAGAAACCGTTAAAATGTGCCCATTTTCCATGTTGTGTGCTTTATTGTATTTGCATATAATTTGTACTAAATGTACCTGACTTGATTGCATATTCCATGTCAAAAACACAGATTTCTGCTTGAGAGCCATGTCAAGATCTAGGTCATATTAAAAACACAAACAGCTCTGCAGGTCTAGTCACAACAAAGCTGCAAAAATGTGTTTGCTTAATCAGTGTTATGGGCTCCCGGGAGGCCTGGCTCATTGGTGTGAGGTGCTCCGGGAGGCCAAGCAGCATGGCTGCTGCATTGCACCCGTTGTGGTGCATAGCCGCAATGATGGAGTCTCAGCCATGCAGTTGGGAGGCAACTTGCAGGCGGGAAGCCGTCCACTGGTATTTATTACATGTTTACACATAATGACAGCCGTCCCTGTGCGTGATGTGCTGTGATCAGCCAGAACCCACCACGTGACTGCATGTGCATCCATGCCACAATCAGGCTCCCTCCAGGTGGGAGTGGTTCCCCCAGGCAGGAGTACCTCCCCCAGACAGGAGTCACAGCAGGCAGTGGCACAGGCCATCCCACATCTCGGCTCCCCCAGGCAGGAGTGCCTCCCCCGGGCATGAGTCATCATTGTGGAGGGGGCAGCTGCTTAGAGGGACCAGGGCGTGCCACATTCAGGCTCCCCCCAGAGGGAGTATTTTAGGGTGTGGTCCCAGAGTGGCAGCAGGACATCACGCCATCTTCAGGCAGCTATTGCAGGGCCCATAGGTGGGGGAAAGGGCTGCGTGTAGCGGCACGGGCCGCGCCACATTCCGGCTCACACTGGTGGGAGTGTTTAACACAGTTGTGGCAGCGTCGGAAGCCGTGTCACGCTTTCTCTCTCCCCAAGTGGGAGTTCTTCATATAACTGTGTTGTGTACAAGCACAATATAAATAAAATATCATATGATGTCATAACTGCTGCAGCAGAAGCCACACCATTTCTTCTCGCCCCCGGGTGGTCATTTTCTGTGGTGTTGGCCGGGGTGCAGGAGAGGCAGCACAACGTTGTGCCAATTCTGGGCCCAGTAGTGCTGTGAGCCCTATCCATTGGTGTCGGGGAAGTGGATACAGGCATCGGTGCGGGTCACGCCACACTCATGGTCGTCCCCCAGGCGGGAAGGTGCAGATACAGAGGTCCAGGTCGTGCCACCTGCTCTCTCCCCCAGGAGAAAGTCAAACAAGTCCGGGCTGTGCCATGCTAGAGCTCCCCCATATGGGAGTTACCATTTCATTTCTTCCATGTTGCAGCGGTCCATGCCGTGCAATGACCAAGCTCCAACATCCGGGAGCATGATCATCACTCTCCCCCATCTGGGAGCATTGACGGATGTGTGTCTGGGCCATGTCATCTCGGCAGCGTGTCTGGACAGTTACGTCGATGCCAGGATCTCCCAGGCAGGAGCTTCCTCTTGATTGTTCCATGTCGCAGCAGCCCACGCTTCGTGACGACCAGGCTCCCGCATCTGGGAGCAGACCATGGCTTGCTGGGGTGGCCAGCGCATGCAAGGGCATCATTACCCTGGCGCTGGGCTTCGAACTCTGGGAGAAGCAAGCTTCGCCATGCCGGCAGCGTGGTAGGGACAGGCTGTGTCCCTTTGATGTGAGGGCTCGCGGGGCTGGGGGGGCTGCATCCCATCCTCATTACCAGTTGTTATGGGTTCTGGGGAGGTTGGGCCCATTGGTGTGATTTGCTCGAGGAGGCCGAGCTGTGTGACTGGTGCATTGTGCATGTTGTGGCGCAGGCCCATAATGTAGTCTCAGCCATGGAGTGATGTGATGTGATCACCCAGAACCCAACACGTGACTACAGGTGCACCGTTGTGTACCACGCTGACATCTCAACATCCAGGAACAGAAACGTACACATGCCTTTCAAGCTGAACAGTGATTTAAAGCTCTAATCCATTGTAAATAAAATATATAATAGTGCAAAATATATTTCAATAATTCAAATATGTACTAAACTAAAATATTGTGTTAGATGGCCTGCAGAAGCTGTATGTTCGAGGGGGAAGTAGTGCAATTATTTCAATGAACGTACACATGCCAGAACTAACCTCATATGTTGGTAGTTTTCTCTATGGTTTAGGGGTGAATCAGGGAATTGTTTCCAAAAGCTAGCAGAGCTCCTTAAGCTCTCCTTTGCTCACCTATGGGTAGCAAAGATTGGGCAGCCTATGCCTAGAATCTTTGGAGTAGGGCGAAGAAGTAACACTCTAAATATTTTCCCTTTTAATGAAAGGGCTATCCACACAGAGGAATGTTAGTGTTTAACTCCCATCTTTCCTATTGGTATTCCTATCGCCACATCCACCCATGCATGCCCCATTACTCCCGCACTTTACTGTCAGGGGGGTTTTCCTGAAGTCCTACTGGCAATAAGACTTTAGTAAGCAATCCCAGTGGTTTGTAGATCCCCAACCCTTAGTATCAGTCTGTACTAACTCAGGACCTTGGTAGAGTGGTAGAGCAGTCATGCTTATATAAAGAGGAAGATGTGAGCTGTAGGTAAGTACACTGAATCAGTTAGACAGGCACAGCAAAGAAACACTTACACTTAGCATTTATATAAAAGCATATATTTATTATATTTACACCAGAATCACTTTAAATACTGTAGAGGTTTATACTAGAACACTTAGGAATACTTGATAATACACTTCAATGGGGACTTTCACTTTTGTGTTTGTTCGCAGTTACATTTGTAGCAACGTTAGAAAGGGAATAGACAATGTTATCGTAGTATATTGCACACTCATGCGGTTTTCAACGGTTTATACGGTAATGCATTTACTCTGCAAACACATAGTAAAGTCACTTTAAGGGAGGAAAATTGTTAGTTAGTGTAGCTAGGCATAAACAAATCAGACCATATATCCAAGACCAGGAAAGATGCCCACTGGCTCCCCATCAAAGCCCACATCATTTTCAAAACATTATGCATCACCCACAAATGCATTACAAAAAAAGGACCTATCTACCTCAATAACACTCTGCATCCTAAAACTAACATAAGATTACTGAGATCCAATGACAAACTCCTCCTGGACCCCCCCGATTCAAAACCGCAAGAGCAGGGGGCAGCAGCTTCACCACTTTAGCCCCCAAACACTGGAACACCCTACCCATCATCATCAAAAAAGCATCCTCCTTCATGAACTTTAAGAAACAGCTAAAAACCTGGTTATTCAACCAATATTAGCACCCAAAGATAGGACCCCTCCCATCGGATACTGTTGTGAATACTTAGGCCACTGTATATTGTTGTGAATATGTTGTAACCTATATCATGTAATGCAACTAATGTAATGTTTGAATGTGACTAATTTCTAAGCTATCTTATAACCTCGCCGTGACACCGGAGGGTCTGGGCGTGTAACAAATAAATAAATAAAATAAATAAAAAATGAGTTTTGTTCAAGGTTCTAGAGAGGGTTTCTTCGCATAGTAAGTCCTTTCAGTCCCAAAACGCAACCCCAGCTAAAGGCAGTTTGGAGAGGGCTTGAAGTATTGACAAGCAGCAATTATGAAGAGTTTCTGTGGATTTCTTCCAGTCTCTAGTGTTATTGAAGCAGCAAATTAACAACTAACAAAGGAGACCTTAAAATGGACTCAAGGAAGGGACACAAGCAGCTGCTTGGGTCTGAAGTAAGAGGGGGTTGCCCTGGACACCTCAACGTGCACTCCAATGCCCTGTAGCAATTTCTTGGTATCAGGTAAGCAATACCTTTTTCACCACATTACCTGAAAATGTTTGTGCTGGATGCTCCTCAGTGTTGCAGCTTGTGTCCCGACATCCGGGTTGCTTGGTCTGATGACTAAAGGCAGGACAATGGACGGGATCTCTTAGCAGCAGTCTCGAAGGAGGACCTGTAGCATGACTTTCAGCAACTTCTTGGTTCGCTCTGCGGTTTTGGTGCCTTTACAGCAGCACCAACAAAGGACACGGATCGCCCGGTCAAGCGTCTTTTCTTCCTGCAGTCGCGCGCTCTGATAAGGGTGTCTGGGTGAGCTGGATAGGATCTCTGGAGTGTCCTTACGGGTTCAGCAAAGATTTGGACGGATTCGGCCTTTCCACGAGGATGCACTTAAAATGCAGGTCTCCTGGTATTGGGGTTCTGCAGCTCTGCAAACTCATAGGACCTTGGGAGATGGCGTGTTTCAAAGCTCATCTTGGGACTGGTTGTTCCCACCAGCCAAAGGGAAGGGGTCGTCCTATTCAGAGCTCCTCTGTCACCCAGAAAATTGGGTCTGGACAGGAGTGGTTGCTTCACAGTGTTGCAAAGGCTCTGGGGGCATCTCTGGTCATCTTCTCCTTCGGTTACTTCAGCTTCCTGTGGTCGACTTGCTTTTCACTACAAAAGCTTCACCTTTTATACAGTTCCAGTACACACTCCTCTGCAATCTCTCTCAGCATTTTACAGAAAGGGGTGTTTGACTGTCCAATCAGGACAGCCAGACCCCCTGTGGGGCTGGACCTATTCAAGCACTCTGGCAGACAAAGGACAGGGAGGTGACACTCTGGAGCCTAGGCAGAGATACCCGAGAGTTCCCACCAAAGGCAAAACACACACACCAGCCTCCCCCTCCCAGGATGGTAGAAGAAGGGCTGACAAAGTAGAACCATGCTAGTAATGGAGAAAAAGGAAGGAGGGTCCCAAGTTGGTACTTAGGTGCCCTTATTTTGCACCACCGAGGCTATGGACATAGCCTGCAGTACCAAATAATGCACAATACTTGGTAGAACATGTCCACTGCCACCAGCCATAACTAGGTGATTGTCAATGTGACTAAAAGTCACAGGAGCATAGAGAAGGGGGATACCAGGTATCCCTTTGGTACTCCAATGAAGGTGGTGTGTGCCAATCTCTCAGTCTATAAAGTTGTGGGAGAGTCTATCCCTAAGAACTGCAGTTACTTGGGGATATTGAAAAATAATCTTGAGGGCCCCCAGCAACACTGCCCATTGGGAGCTGTGTGCTGAATTAGAAGAATACAGATGCCTTTAAGAGCTATGGAGTAGACAGCCTCCATAGTACAGGTAGAACACAAAGTACAGAGTTCCAAAAGAAAGAGCCTCAAAGAAGGAATGAGTGGAAAAAGATTCCACTCATTTAGGATTTAAAGAAAAAGGTCCAGAAGTCCTGCAAAAGGTGCCAGGGGTCTCATTAGGAGAGGGGATGAAGCATCATAATGATAAATCTCCCTAACACTCGCCCATCAGAGCAGTGTCATGAAAGGTTCATAGGTGATGTGGCCTTTTCCCTTGAGCAAGTGGGCTGAAGCGGTGGGTCAGTTACAATGAGATCCCCTTTAGGACTTGCTCCATTGGCATTGCAGAGGTGGATAAGTTTGACTCTTGCATTACAGTTCTCCTTCGATGGATGAGGGACTGCTCCACCCACCCAAGGATACTATAGATAATTTGAAATCCATGTGATGTTGCCTAAGGAGCCTCCCTCAGCTGTAGGCTCATTAGTTTGATTTCCTTGGCCAGGTCGTTATTTGAGGCATACCAACAAACACTGGACTCACTCAGGACATTGAGGTATCGGGTGTAAAGCTTTGCTGCTGTTCTTGACTTGATTTAATTCCCATAAGGCACACAGGTATTGCGTCATGGCATGCCTCAATCATATCATCCATGCTTCTGACCGGTCCCATTCCGGTGGCCTGAGGGATAAGTCGGGGATCAGCACCCTATCCAGTTCTACCAACTGGTGATTAGTTATATTAAGTTTATGGCTCATCAAGATGATGATGACTATCATCCATTGGGTATTCTGGGTCTTCATAAGTGGAAGCAGTGACAGACAAATCATGTGTACCAGTTTTGTTGCCTCCAATTTACTGCCCAATGTTAACAGGCATGGGTCCCTCCAATGGAATTCACTGCAGTATATCCTCGAATACCTCAACGGTGTCAGACACTTGTGCCAAGTTTCTGTCTGTAGATAGCTGTGCAGGCTGAACAGGCTTTTTTGTCTTCCCCCCTCTCACATTTGCAACACTGTGACACCTGATGATCATTTGGTGATAGTCTTGATTTGCACAGAAGAGGGTATCAGTTAATGTGTAGAGGAACTAGGCCTACTGATCGCATACTGCTAGACTCGTAACACTTTTCCGGCACCTGACTTCCCGTACCACTGGGACATTACAAATCCCGGTGGGTCAGGAAGTCAGGCACCGGAAAATGTTAGTCCCCGTTCCCATGGAGTCCGATAGTCCATTGCTAACGGTGCCAGTGCGTCCATCAAAAATGTGCGGGCAGGTGCCGTTAGACCCTGCAGGTCAGACCTGCTGGACACAGTGGCCCATACCCGCAGAGTTGTAGTGTGGCGGTGCAGAAAGTGTGACGGTACCGTGCAACCAGCACCCTTATTTCCGAACCGCCACACATGTAATGTGGCTCCAACACAGTGTACTAAGATATCTGGTAAGAATGGAATTATATCCATTTGAGAAACTGCTCACTAATTACATTTCATTCCTGGATGTTAATGCCCTATTGCTCCTAATGTAGAATAATGTGTCAGTTTCAAAATCTACAACTAATTTGTGACAAGGAAAATCTTTTAAGTTAGATGTTAGGCATTCATGTGGGACAAAGTGGGCCCGCCTTTGCCTTGACAGCGCCCTGGGTGAAATATATTTGGCGCCCCCAACAAAAAATATTTTAGCACATGTATATAAGCTAAATAAAACACTCTATAGCAACATGGCAAACCATGTTTTGCCTCTATATACTGAAGGGTCTGCCCTCATGTCAGGAACTGTGGGCATAAACGAACTGTGACACCAAGGGCCTGATTCACAGAGCGTTTTCCTATGGGATTGTGCCATTGTAAAATGTTTCTGTGAATCAGGCCCAAAGAGTGTACCTGACAAATCTATGACGATGTCAATAGTTCAAATTGTATTCTGGCATTAAATGCAATATATACTTGTAAGGTAGTAGTAATCCAATACATTATATTAATAATTTATAACATATTTTATTTAATTCCTTCTGTATCTTTTTCATTGAGCAATGATGCACATATTTTTACATAAATGAATGCATCATTCAGCACTAATAATAATTTTCTTTCCATAAGTAAAAATAATAATCAATAATGATGAAACAAAAAAATCCCATCAAAGAAACTTGCCGGGCCTCCCCCCAAATATCTGAACTGCACTGAGCAGAAATGATGAGCATAACTGATTGCCTAACCTGGAAAATGAAACATATCTGTCATCTATTGTGTTATATTCTAGTGACCCCCTCCCTCAGTGAATCGCCCCATCCATCAAACAATGTCCTTTTATAATTTGCTTTACTTCTTATTAGCACCGGGGTGGGGGGACAACCAATAAGGTTGCTTGGCTCGGGCTGAATTGACTGATCCAAGCCCGCATTTCGAGCAACCTGATGTCTGCTGCTCCCACCCCACCTTCTCCCCCCGCTCTCCGTTCCCTTTTCCTTATTAATTTCCTCCCTCCCACCCTCACTTACATGAGTTCCACGGCAGCAACGTCGCCGCCACCGCTGATGTCTTCCCTGGCCGCCATGGAGGGGCTTAATATGAAGTGCTGGCTTCCTGATCAATGCCAGCCATCTTTAGTGTGTATTTCGTGGCATCCCGTTCATTCAAACAAATAACATTGCTGTCAGTGCCCCGGGTTACCGGATTGGCAGCCTGGGATGCTAATAGCAATAATCACCCATTTCAAGGGATGGAACGTGTGATAATGGCACCTGGGACCCTCACTCTGTCACCGGGCCATAGGAATATTGCTTAAATGAAAAACAATGGCTCGTGAGGGACCGAGACAAAACAGAAGAAGTTATAATATTATGGACCCAGTGGATAGCTCAGGGGCAATGCGTTTGTCTTGGAAGCAAGACAACGCAAAGCAACACAAGATTGAATCCTGGTCTCGCACTTAGAGACTGGTCTCCGTATTGACATACAAGCATATGAGGCAAAGCAAGCACAGCCCACTTTTTGAGGTGAAGTGAAGGCATAAGATAATGCATTTCTCCAGAAAGCAGTGCAGTAAAATAGTTTGCTTAAAATATTAGACACAAAACAATACAAGCTTCTAGATTCTTATTGATAAACTGCTACATTTGACAATAAAAGGGCCCCACACTTGCACAATCCTGCTCCCATCTTCTGTGGCTGCGCACAGGTTCATCACATTTAACTGCACCCCTATCACGAGGTGAGAATGCCTGGCAGGGGAGCCCAGGGTAAAGGAGTGTAAAATCCACAAATGAATAGGAGGGTTGGCAAACATGCTAGCAGCTCCAGGCACATCCCTTAGACACAGCGCCCAGCACAAGGCTGTTATCTGTGAAAAGGATACAAATGAACACATGGATCTGAGTGGGAAAAGGTATTTAGAGCTCCCGCCTGCCTGGGCAGACGTCTAGGCGGCTTTTCCTCAGGCCGACGCTGGGAAAAGATTTCTAAGATGCAGGAAGTGGCTGTAGTGAGATAACACGAGCAGGTCTGATTCAAAGTGTATGTGATGACTCCTATGGCTATGGGCAGTAGGCTGGTCAGTAACTGACTAGAACAATTCACTGTGCCAAAAGTCATGGAATTTTAATGAACATCCCCATCTGACACCTGTGGTGCTCATTGCAGAACCACACCTATAGAGTTAACTGTGGGAGAAATGCCCTGGTGACACTGGAGTACTTTAATGTGAGGTTCAGAAGGTTGCTGCCTTCCCACATCTCCAGAGTCATAGAAGAAGATCTCATTCGTCTGCTGCACGCACAAGGCAGCCCTGCCATTTGCAGGAATATCAGTCGTGTGTGTCCCCCAATACTGAGTGCAAAGGATCTGGGCCCATTATAATGTTATGAAGAGTGATCTCCATCTGCTTATCGTTATGGATTTCTGCGATCGCTGGAAATGTTCACAGGAGTGGTCAGTTGAGGAAGAGGTTTGATGAGTTATTGAGCAGTGCTGAGTAAGGAGAAGGGGAACTCCATATAGCTACCTAAATATAAGAGACACAATGGGCTCCTGTAAATACGTGGGGTTCTACTAGCAACCCGAGGGTCTAAAATGACTCCACTAAACACAGAGATCCCAGCCACAATTCCTTCGTTGCCCTTGTTCCTAGCATGTTTCCCTTCCAACAATCGCGCATAAGGCTGTTATGGCTTGCGCTGTATTTTTAGTAATTAGAATGGAACGCTAATGTAAATATAAAACATGTGTTTTATTGTTTGCTTGTTAGGGGCTTAAAACAGTCGTGAACAAAGTGGTTGTTATTAGGCCTGCTTAAAAGACCTGCACATTCAAATTCATGCAACTCGGTTGATCTCAAAGCAAGGATGTTAATGACATGTTGTGGTAACATGGAATTTTGGATTCCTGCACATTTAGATGAATGTGCAAATGATGTGTTCCTCCGAGGTCTTCCCAACCTGTAATCACTTAGCTCCTTTATCACCCATGAATACTGAAGCCAGTGTAGAAGGATGATAAACCTACAGCGCAAACATGTCAGCACGTCTGATGTAAAGTAGGAAATGTAAAGTCCAGATTTGAGATGTCTCTTTTAAAATTGCCAACCAAGCTTTAAGAGTGTCGGCGCATGTGATAGGGAAATGCATCATCATAATAATAAACGATGGCATTTGAAGGGTGCTAAATCAAAGTGTAAGTTCATTTCTAAATACATCATATATTGCCCTGACGTAGGTGTGGGGCTTGCATTTAACAGGTCTTTGGAGCTAAAACATACCTCTAACTCTACTCTGCCCAGAGCAATGTAACATGATTTTGTTCTAACTCTACTCTGCCCAGAGCAATGTAACATGATTTTGTTTTTCTTATCGACATACTGGCATAATGGCATAAATGTTGCTCAATAAGGCCTCATTTTTGTGGTTTTACCACAAGACGACTTGTTATTGTGTTGCCAATACTCTCAGAGAAGTCTGAACTCTTACAGAGGAGACGTAGAGCAATCAGCCATTCATGAACTTGATGTGAACGAAAGAGCTGTGCTATTTAGCTCTTAGAGCAGAACTAGGCCCACGATTCATATCCGGCTCCTTTATCCTCATACAAAAACCAGTACAAAGTTCAGTAGTCAAGCGGAACGCATTGTTGTTCTTTGAAAGTGAGGTATCCTCTTCACAGCAAGATATAGGACATGAAATGTTTGCCAACCTTCTTATTGGTGAATAAAGAAGGATGTACTGGATTATTCGGAGCCGCTTTCTGAGGATTCCAAGAGGCCTCTTTGGTCTCCACCAGTCTCCCAGTGCAATGTTTACAGCTTTCCCAGTCTCTTAAAACTTCCCGGTATTACTCATGTAGCCTCAGTAAAGGACAATGCTGTCTCTTGTAACATCTCTAGATCATCTTCCTTTGAATCTCATTCTGATCCTCTCCAGGATTCACTTCCAGCATTATCCACACGCGACACCATTGTGACACATAGGGTGCTTCCTAAATGTATACAAGTGTTGTGCTTTAAGGCACTATTTCCTAGGGAGGCTTTACAAGACTCCAGGCGTTACACCATCTAGCGTTCATGAGGGCAACTAAGTGATTCCTTGTAAAACAATATTCTATTTCTTCACTGTGATCTCTTAGGTTTGAACAGTTCAACCCTTCGTAGCCTTTGTAATTCATGTTTTAGTTACTCTAGTGACCTGGCATTTCTGTCTGGACTGCCCCTTTTTGCGGGTGGGACCAAGCCTGATTTGGATATGGTCTTTACCCTTCTCTAATGATTTGGCAGTCAGATACATGATGGTCTGGAGGGTTGCCCAGAGCTGTGCCCATGGATATGATTCATTCAAAACCTTCTAGCCATCGCCTCTTGTGTTTTGCTGTAGTCACCCCGAGTGGGAGGGATATGCCCAAACGTGGGTCCTGAGCCAGCTGGTCCTAGAGACCAAGCTACTCCTCACTGATGACATCCAGTGAGGCCGAAACATGTCTGGGGATGCTTGTGGTCTGTGTAATATGCTAGCAGCTGGTAGAATGTGGACTAGAAAAATGTTGAGTGATGTTAGAGGGTATTTGGAAGGGTGGCAGAGAGTGTGGAATGCAAAGCAATGGAGAGAAGACGAGGGTTGAGAAGGAATGGAGCGGACATCAGCTGCTGGGGCATTTGAAGTATGATATGATGATAGGTTATTTATAAAGCGCTTAATACCCAGAGGTTTCTAAGCGCAGACCCAGGGATCGAACCTGTGTTGCTCCGTGTCATCTTGTTTCCAAGTCGAACACCTTGCCCCTGAGCTATCCTCCTGAAGTATACTTACATTGAAATAATTACCTGTACATGTAAAGTATCCTCTCTTTGAATACTTCAGTCTCCTACAGAAGGGATGTGACCTAGCAGTTCTGGCTGGACTGCCCCTTTTTGGGGTGGGACAAGTCTGATTTTCATATGGTCTTCCCTTTCGATAATAACTTGCTAGGTAGAAAATGTTGCTCTGTACGGTTTCTCAGACCTAAATCCCTGTTCATAATTGATTCAGAACCGTCCAGCCAACACCTTTTCGTTTTGCTACAGTTGCTGTTAGAGATGAACCAGCAGGACTTTTAGTCAAACATTTTCGACGACTCTGAAAGACTGTGAGGCAAATGCTTTAAATTCCTCTTAGACATCGACACTTCATTAGCCAAGACACAATAATGCGTTCCGACGCACATCTGTTGCTGCAGAATCACTTTCTTTGTTGCATCCTCTCTGCTGAACGCAGAGGGGAAATAATAGTTGCAGAGCAGCGTGGCCATTTTGGAATGGGAATGTCAGCTACTGCTTTATATAGTACACGCTAAAGAATGTATTATATTAATTTATGAATGTTCTGAATCTATGTGCATGTTCTTTTTGATATAATGTTGACGTGTTGATGGATTTGATTTTTTAAAATAGCACCCCTACTTTATAATGATCTGTATTGTGCATAAAACGTTTCGCTATAGTAAAATCTGAGGTTTACATTTGTGAATGAACACGAGAATGCAGGATTGTAAATCAGAACTGAACAGGGATTTTGTTTGATTTCTGACTGCTCTGTGCGCTGCTTTGTGAGAGTTGTTATCTAACGAGAAGCACTAGATAGCTATAGTTTAATGGCAGGGAAGGTCGCCAAGTTAATTGGAGATTTCCCTCTTTTGTTTTCTGACAATGAGGATTTCCAGCAATAAAAAGAGCACTTAATAAAATGTTGCCCTACAATGCTGCTTTATCATTCAATTATTGTTTGTGAAACCTAGGACCACAACTCTCAATAAACATTCGATTTCTCACGAACACAGATTCTTGACTTGGCATGGATTCCACCAGTGAGTGATCTTGAGACAAATATACATTAACTCTGGGAAATGCATACAAACTTACTGATTCAGTTTTTAACCACCATCAAAACAACATTCTAATAGTTGGGCTGCCATGATTTACTTTTCAACTTTTGTAAAGTGTATGATTGATGGGGACATTTTGAACAAACGCCACTGATCACCTGCATTGTGGCCACCATGACAGAGTTAGACTATTTCATTGCCCATTGAAAACGTATGTGGGAAAACAACGTAGAATACCAAGGCTTATTGAGTGACACAAAATTATATACAGTACAAGTTTCAGCAGGTTTCCACTCCCAAAAGTGTGCATTTTTTATGCAATATCCAAAAGGACAGATTTTGTATTCCGAGAATTCACATTAATGAAATAGATCATTCTAAAACCTGCTCCCAATACTTTTTGTCTAAGGCACACATTTTCTTCATCAGTTGTTTTTGTGTTTTTCAATCACAGTCCAAGTTCCTTAACCTTTAGAAAGTTCTCCAAATGCTCACTGCTTCTAGTATGGTCTGTTAGAATGCAATATGTGCTT
Organism: Ambystoma mexicanum; assembly: GCF_040938575.1. Lineage (NCBI taxonomy): Eukaryota > Metazoa > Chordata > Amphibia > Caudata > Ambystomatidae > Ambystoma > Ambystoma mexicanum. Next base: position 287,102,262 of record NC_090930.1, on the reverse strand, counting down.
TATAGATGTTAGGTAGATTTTCAATTTTTGAGTGAGATTCTACCCACTCTGTGAGTCCTCCAGCATTTATGATGAACCACTGGACTTTTGGACTAATTCTCCTCAGTGAGTGGTAACCTTTATCAACACTCACACATCCTTTTAACTACTCAGTCCCTGGGGACCCTTTCTACCTCTTTTTGGCATTTTTCAATAGAGTTAAGCTCTCCTCCAACCTTTCTGGCATCTACCTTTTCCGATTGTGGCACACAGCACTTTCTGTGCAGTGTTGCTAGGAGTTCCTAGATCTTCCATTTCTATTTTACCTCTAATAACACACGCTACCAGGGCATGGGGACAATCTTATGTCCCACCTGTATTTTATTTTGTGTGAACAGCACACCCCACCTTAAGTGGAGTGCTGAGGGGAAACAATGTTGTCATTTTCTCACCTTTTGGTTTCTGTGACAAGATCATCTAACAGGCTGGTGGCAGTGTACGTTTTAACACAATTTATTTTGTGGACAGTTGTCCCAGCCTGTCCTCGCAGCTGCAGTAAGGGACACAACGGTCACCATATTCCTAAAATAGTGGCTGTATTTTTTAAGCCCGGTTCTCAATTACTGGTCCTTTCGTGAGCCTTCTTCTACCTAGCTGGGTGGGAGAGGCCATGATGGGTATTTTGTCTTTGGTGGACTTTCCTTGGAAAGCCTGAGAAGACTCTCTGAGTGCTGAGAGGGCAGGAAGTGGGGGAGGTGAGCAAAACTCCCCTGCTGTTTGTCCTACAGTGTGCCTGCCTGGAACTAGTTTGCATTGGGAGGCTGGCTGTCCCCATTGGACAGCCAACCCCCAAGTTTGACTGGTGTATGAATGATAATTGGTGTACTGAGCCGGTGTTCCTGGATAAATCAAAGGGTCCTGGATCTGAAACTCAGAGTCAACCACTGGAACCAGGATTCTGATGAAGATGAAGAAGAAAAAGAAGAAGAACAAGAAGAGGAGCATCTGCAGCTACATCCAGCGACCGCCAGAGCCATCTGAGCAACCGTTGCTTTTCCGACCTCAACTTCTCTGCGACACGGATGCCCCAAAGAGGACGACTTCCCCACTTGGACTGGTGGACCCAACCAGTCCTAAAATGAACAGCATTTTGCTCATGCCCTGGAAGAGCTGTGACCTCCATGGGCATGCAATTCGCCAATGCTTGGGGTCCTGTGCCATTTTGCGGTGCAACGTCTCCTGAAGTGTGGTTTTGTATGAAACTTTGTGGGCATTGTGCTGAAAATACAGAGACTACAACCCACTCCTGAAAGTTCCCTGAGCTGAGATGAGGAGTGAAAACCAGAGCAAAGTCTACCGCACAACAACTGTCCTTGTCAGGATTAGTCAGGCGAGTACAAAGGCAGCGAATATGGCAAGGGAAATGTGCACCAAGGAGCTACGACTCAGGTATGCTAGAACCCAGGAATGCAAATAGAGTGTGACATCAAAACCAATATATGAAAAGGGATGTGGGGTAAGCACCTGACCGCGAGGAAAGTCGGCAAGCGCCTTACCCCCAATTGCTGTTACAGGTACTGACAGCGCTAAACCCACGTGGAGGGCAAGCAATGACAGGATCTGTGTACTAACACTCTTGATGGTATTACAGAAGGGAACTTAAGAACTGTACTCACGAGGACGAGATAAACCTCTTGAATGTCAGCTAGCCCACGAATCCTGTTGAAGAAACTGGGACCCCGAAAGGCTAGAACAGCAATGGAAGGAAAACTAAATACCTAAGTGGGAATAGTGTCTACAAAATAGTGAGGAAAACATAAGCATTCACACAGGAGCTAGCTACTACCGCACACCACACCTAATAATCAAAGGGAAAATAAATGCAGAAGTGCAGTGGAAAACATGGAATGGATCCTCTAGAAAGTAAGGATCAGGAGCAGGGAAAAACGAAATAACCTATGCAAACTTCTCCCTACTCCTCCAAGGAAAAGACAGGAAACTAAACTAAGAGGAAGGCTAAGGCAAATGGGTAACAGCAGCAAAAGACAGAGTCAAAGAAATATAGAACACAGACAAACTGGGCTGCATCTAAAAGGGGAAAACACTGAGAATTGCTGCCTGCAAACAGAGGAAGACAAAAAGGGAAATCAAGGGAGCAGAAATCAATTAGCTCATGAATCCGAAATTCAGGGCGGAGGAAACAAGGAAACAGGAACAAGGAAGAAGGTACAAAGGCAAGGAACCAGGAACCAGGGACTAGTCAAAAACAGGAACACTGCAATCGATGACCAGCGCTGGACTGAAGTGAGACTGAGGCTTTTAAAGCTGTTTAACGAGCACACGCCTCGGGTGTGCTGACTGCTGCACCTGCAGCCACAGGTGTTGCCTATCCTCCACCCAACCTTGTCCTGCAAGGGTGGAGGTGGAGCAGTGGGCCAGGCATTCTGGGAAACACAGTCATTTGGTCAAAGAAGCATGCTGGCTGCCAAAAACCTGGAATGGATCCGGAAGGGAAGTAGTTTGGAAAATAGGGATTTAGCGCTCCCAATTCATTACAGCACTGTGGCATTAGGTTCGGAGGAAATGTCCAGCAAGGAATAAGCCCCAAAACATGCCCCCAAGTGGCGGGAACGGGAGCGAAGGGAGCGAGTCGTGACAGTATACCCCCTCCTACGGCCCTCTTCGGGTGCCCGCCACCCGTACGAGACTTCTTATTTCCATGATGGGAGTGCTTTTTCTTTGGAGGTGGCACTGATGGAAATGGTGGCTTGTGGGCAAAGGCAGATGGGCTTCCATGATAGGAGTGTGTTGTCTTTGGAGGTGATACTGATGGAAACGGTGACTTCTGGTGAGGAAGAAACTCATGGTTCGAAGAAAGGCATGAAGAACTTGCAGGACCTGGAGCAGAGTTGGAAGGTCCAGGAAGCTCAGTCACTGGAAGTGGACCCTTGTAAGTCTTTGAGGAGGGAGGCAGGCTGGTGCAACTTGCCTTAGACGATGGTAGAAGTTCTGTTAGCCTTTCTGCCGAGAGCGGACATGCGGGAGGTGAGGAAGTTGCCGGCTTCAGGAAATGTTCATGTTCAGCCATTAGAGAAAGTGGCGGCTGAGGTAGAGGTTCAGATCTTTTTCTGTCATCCATCTGGGAAAAGGCTTGTGGTTGAAAATGATTAAGGTTTGACTGCACATATTCTACGCCTTGGATGCCTGGAAGTCCCATGGGTTGTACGAGGCTCGTACTCCTGGTGACAGTCGTGTAGCCACTTTGTTGCACGTTGGATACAACAGCAGGTACGTTTGGCCTACCGATAGGAGTGATAGACACAGTACTTGGTATTTCAGGCACACTCGCAGAAGGAGCAATAACAGACACATCTTGAACTGCAGCAGTCATTCCCTTCCTTTGGCTGCTAGCACCCAACTGGTGCTTCTTGGCGGAATTCTGTTGCACCAGTTCTGTAGGTAATACGCCGGTCTGCACCACCCCCTGTGCACACCCAGGTGAGTGGTTCTGACTCACCACTTGGTCCAGCTTGATGACTCTGAAGCGGGAGCTGGCAAAAGTCTCAAACTCTGATGCTGCATTTTTAGGAGGTTCTGATGCTAAAGTGAAGCAGTTGGGAGAATCGTCTTGTGGAAAAGGCAGGCATTCTGGTGCTCCTCCTGAAGCAAAAGAAAGGCAATCTAAACGTTCATCGACAGTAAATGTTTGGGATTCAGGAGGACTGTCTGGGGCAGTAGAAAATATAGCAGGATCTGATGGTGTAGACAGGTATACCTCTGATGTTGGAAGCGAAGCTAAGCAGGATACCGGTGTATCATGAACTGAAGGCAAACAAGCAATAAACTCTGGAACTGAAGACATGCACATATGATAGACTACCGGAGGCTCTCTGGCTGAAGGATGATCTTCTGGATGAGTCACTGTAGCTGAAGACAGGCAGGCCAGAGGAAACTTTGAAGCTGAAGGCATGCGAGTTGGAGCCATCTCGGTAGCTGAATCCAAACATGTCAGGGTCTTTGGGACTAACCCCGTGCATGGTGGAGGTTCTTGATTAAATGGCAGACATGACAGCGGTTCATTGATTGAAGACACGTGTACCAAAGATGACTGCAGGGCTGTGGATTGGATCATAGAAGAGTCAATGGTTGTAGGAGGACACACAGAAGTCTCAGAAGTTGATAGACACATTAGTGGCTCAGGAATGGAGGGCACCTTTAGGGCATTAGACTCCATGGCTCCAGTAACCAAGGACTGAACTGTACCCTTGCAGTCCTTTTCTTTAGTGGGTGACACAGAGTCTCTTTTTTTGTGGAAGTCAAAATCAACCAGTGGAATCACCATAGTAAAGTCTCTGTTAATCAGGATTTCGTCAATTGTCCATTCCTCTGTCTTAGCTTCTGAAAGAGGCAGATTAACAATCAACAGTTCAGGAATCGCCTGCTGGTCTTTTGGTTCTGTATACTGTGGAATGAGTTCATCAGAACATGAAATCTGTACTGTCTCTGACTGTTCGTATTGATCAGAATTGGCAGAAGGAAGAGTGAACCCAGAGGTAAGATCGTCTTCCACATCAGCTTTAACATCTACTTCAGTCTCAGCAGCTGTATCAAGAGCAGGACCTAAGCCTACTGTAGTGACTGAATCTGTGTATGCCACCTTTGTGTATTGTGTTTGGAGATCAGAAGCTTGTATGTGTGCTAGCTCAGAATTATGACAGACTGCTACACAGGAAACTTTAGGTAAAGGAGTGGCTTGTAAATCTTCAGCTAACTGCAATCCCTGACAATCAGCAGAACAATTGTTAGAAACTGTGCCCAGATTGAGCGCTGTGCTAGAAGAAAGACTTTCACTTCCAATAGATCTAACATATTGGCAATTATCATGGTTTACCAAAGTCTCTGCACTCAGGGGCTGAACTGTTTTTACTTCATCAACATCAATGGATAAAGTCTGAGGTGTATTCAGGTATGCGTGCAAGATCTTATTCTCCTCTTGTAAAGAAATGAATTCTTGTGTTAGCTCCTCAAGCTTAGCTCTTAGCATGCCCTGCATTAACTGTACATCACTATCAGTAGGCACAGGGGGAGGCATAGTGGCATCAGGGCTGGATCCTGCACTAGCAATCTGGATGTGCACCGGTTGTGCATTGTCCTCAACTGCTTTCAGGTTCTGAGATTTATACGTTCTCATACTAACTTGGTCTGTGTTACCCTTAAGCAATCTATTGACCTTAGACCTCTTGACATTAGGGACTACCGTATGTACTTGTGCAAAGAAGTATTTGGACTGAGGGTAGAAAACTGAAGTTATGCAAGGAACCCCTCCATTCGTTATGTTTGTACCATGAAACTGTTCTATCTGAGGTGAAGCACAACTGGAATCATGGGGTTCAACAACAGAGGTACTCTTGTATAATAAGTCTAACAGTGTGTTGGTTTCTGCGGCTAAGGCTTGCGCTGACATAGAATCGGGATCAGAACAAAAGATCGAACTAGGATCAGGCAATGTAGGATGTGCCATCCTATGGGAAAAATACTTTGCTCGTAAATGCCCATTCGTGACAAGGAGTTCATTTAAGCCAAGACTAGTGATTTGATTGTCACAGGTAAATGTAGGGGAAGCTTTCTGTACTAACTTGTTAGAGGCCTTGCTGCCTTTCTTCTTTAAACTTGCCATATTCAATGGGAATTTTGGGCTGGTCATACTGTCAGGATTAGTCAGGCGAGTACAAAGGCAGCGAATATGGCAAGGGAAATGTGCACCAAGGAGCTACGACTCAGGTATGCTAGAACCCAGGAATGCAAATAGAGTGTGACATCAAAACCAATATATGAAAAGGGATGTGGGGTAAGCACCTGACCGCGAGGAAAGTCGGCAAGCACCTTACCCCCAATTGCTGTTACAGGTACTGACAGCGCTAAACCCACGTGGAGGGCAAGCAATGACAGGATCTGTGTACTAACACTCTTGATGGTATTACAGAAGGGAACTTAAGAACTGTACTCACGAGGACGAGATAAACCTCTTGAATGTCAGCTAGCCCACGAATCCTGTTGAAGAAACTGGGACCCCGAAAGGCTAGAACAGCAATGGAAGGAAAACTAAATACCTAAGTGGGAATAGTGTCTACAAAATAGTGAGGAAAACATAAGCATTCACACAGGAGCTAGCTACTACCGCACACCACACCTAATAATCAAAGGGAAAATAAATGCAGAAGTGCAGTGGAAAACATGGAATGGATCCTCTAGAAAGTAAGGATCAGGAGCAGGGAAAAACGAAATAACCTATGCAAACTTCTCCCTACTCCTCCAAGGAAAAGACAGGAAACTAAACTAAGAGGAAGGCTAAGGCAAATGGGTAACAGCAGCAAAAGACAGAGTCAAAGAAATATAGAACACAGACAAACTGGGCTGCATCTAAAAGGGGAAAACACTGAGAATTGCTGCCTGCAAACAGAGGAAGACAAAAAGGGAAATCAAGGGAGCAGAAATCAATTAGCTCATGAATCCGAAATTCAGGGCGGAGGAAACAAGGAAACAGGAACAAGGAAGAAGGTACAAAGGCAAGGAACCAGGAACCAGGGACTAGTCAAAAACAGGAACACTGCAATCGATGACCAGCGCTGGACTGAAGTGAGACTGAGGCTTTTAAAGCTGTTTAACGAGCACACGCCTCGGGTGTGCTGACTGCTGCACCTGCAGCCACAGGTGTTGCCTATCCTCCACCCAACCTTGTCCTGCAAGGGTGGAGGTGGAGCAGTGGGCCAGGCATTCTGGGAAACACAGTCATTTGGTTAAAGAAGCATGCTGGCTGCCAAAAACCTGGAATGGATCCGGAAGGGAAGTAGTTTGGAAAATAGGGATTTAGCGCTCCCAATTCATTACAGCACTGTGGCATTAGGTTCGGAGGAAATGTCCAGCAAGGAATAAGCCCCAAAACATGCCCCCAAGTGGCGGGAACGGGAGCGAAGGGAGCGAGTCGTGACAGTCCTTCACCCAAGCCTTGAAAAAGGCACCAACGAGCCAGTGCTGCAAAGATCCACTGTTGGGCATCCAATCACATGAGAGCAACCACCAGATCCAGTCCAAGTTTTTCATTTCTGTCGCCAAGAACGAGAAACCTGAACCGGGGTCTGCTGTCACCTCACTGAGGGGACGGTCTTGCTGCATCAGCTTCTTTGTTTGAAGGTACTGTTCTGCTCCTAGTTACTCAGCTGGAGCATTGCTTTGTTGATTCTGTACCGCGGGGGCCTACAGATAGCTGCATGTCACATCCCTCCAGAGCTTACCTTGAGCTACATTGGGGTGGACAACCCATTGTGCTCTACCTTGCCTTTGGACATGTGTCCTTGAAGCAATCCGGCTAGGGAAACTGTTCATTTTCTTGCCAAAGTAAACCTTACTGATACCAACCTTCAACCTTGGATCCCTGATCTCTGTTTTCCTGCCTGGTCTTCCTAAGACTTTGGTCACTGGTGCCCCAGTGTCCCCTTTGACTTTGTGAGACTCTCCTAAGACAGGTATTTAGATTGAGTGCTAGTCCCAATATAAGGCAATATAACACAAAGGGTGTCCAAAAGGTGCCTTTATTACAGGTGTGCCCTTTGGCTGTTGACACATGTGTAGACCAATCTCTGGTATTTTTCAAAACTGGGTACTTGTTATGAATTGTTCTGAGAAACGAAATTGTCAACCGTGTTGCAGTAAGATCTTGAGCGCGTGGAATGCTATCAGGCTTTGGATCTTACCGCAACACAGGGGGCCAATGCCACAACACTGCAATACACTCTTTCACAGTGGACAGACTACGCTAGATCAAGTTGACAATTAAGTTTCTGAGAACAATTCATAACCACTGCCCAGTTTTGAAAAATACCAGAGCTTGTGCGAAACATGTGTCAACAACCAAGGGGCACACCTGTAATAAAGGCACCTTTTGGATCACTTTTGAGGAGAGTTAGTATTCACAATTTCGTTTACAATAATTGCAAAAAACAAACAAATAAAGTAAGCATACATAATACAGCTACACCCAGTAGCATTGTGTCTCCAATTCTTGTGTCTGTTCTTAAATAGGAAAGCCATGTCCATGCAACCCCTGGTGTGTCTGGCAATAACATGTAATACATTGCGGGTCCACACTGTGAAAAATTCAGATTTTGCAGTAAAGTAATCAACGTGTGTCTACAAACCTTTTCATAAGCAGTACACAAGCGCAGAAAATGTAATAAATTCTAATGACCACCAATTACATAATTCAAAACTTGGATTGATGGACATGGAGGTCGACCACAAAGCTGGTACTGACCTCAAATAGAGGACCTTATACTGAACTCTTGTTATAAGAGAACGTTCATGTGAAAATGTAGACCACTTTAAAAAGTTTTGCAGAGAGTTAGTATTTACAATAGAATGAAATCGATAACATTGTTTCAGTAGCTATAAAGATTCTCTCTCCAGAGAAATGGTCTCCAATTCCCTCTCCTTGTAAATGAAACCTAAATTGACATTAATAAATCCAGGATAAAAAAAAATGTTATTAGCATTTATCATACTGGATAATCGTTTAATATGCCATAACCAGGGAATTGGCAAATAACACCTTTAGATGACATGATATAATTAAGAATGCACCACATCAGAACCATTTGTTTCGGTACATCTTATTCAAAACCAAAGGAACATGGGTTTCAATGAAAATTCAACTTCCAAATATACCAGGCCCACTTGTTCATGCTTTGCGAAATCTGCGGCTGATGTACGTAACCCAATACCGTCTTTAGAAAGGTGTTCTCCTGTACTTGTACTGATGCTAAATTAGAGTATGCCCAAATCCCCATACCATGTTTCGCAATTGCATTAGCTTTGGTGAAATATACCCTCATCCTCATCTCAATCGGGATGTACGCTTTAGAAAAACGAAATATGCCCCCTATTTCCTGCAGCACATTATTTGTCTGCCTAGCAGGATGTGTAATGCCCCAGAATGAAGATGTAAAAGACAAACCCAGATAGTCATTGGAGTTTGTCAATTTCAGAGTCTCACCCTTCAGAAAGACGGATAGGGGTCTATCTTACTTTTTCCTGGAATTAATTTGACACACCATCACCGCCGATGTAGATACATTTATTTCAAGGTCCAACGTATTCATAAATTCTCCATGTGTATATTTGTGTATAATTAGTTGTAATGCATGTGGAGTTCTAGCTGTCAAGACTTTATCATTTGCATATGCCAAATCAGGAAAAATGATTCGCCAAAATGCAAGACATCAGCCTTTCTAATAATTAGGACACCCATGAGTTAATTTTCATAGTTGGAAAACAATTAAGGGGCTAATACACACCGCTACCTTACACCTGATTCTACAGGAAATTAAGATGTGCAATTCTCATCCCTACCTGATCACACGCTTGCCCTAGAGTCTTGATCAATAGTAATTATTATAGGTACTAAATCCTCAGAACAGGTTACCTTGTCAAAAGCAGTATTCCAATCCATTAAAGCGAGATAGATCCTCTCCTTCTTAAGCCATAGGGAGTTTGAAATGAACATATACATTCAGAGCCTGCGCATTAGTACCCAGTACCATGCAGAACCTGAGTTGGAAGTCAGACAGTGGGGGTCATTACGACCCCGGCGTTAAGTGGTTGACCCCTTAACGCCTTACTACGAGGTCCCTTTGCGGCTCCCGACCTTAACGGCTGGTCTGGACCAGCCGTTAAAGTAGGGACCCGCAAAGGGACCTTGATGGCAATTACAGTACCGCAATTTGCGGTACCGTAATTGCCGCCTTCCCCATTCCCATTGAGCCCTATGGGGCAAAAATGGGAATGGGGAAGGGCCATGGAGAAAGGGGGAATTACCACCCTGCCAACTTTGGAATGGGGTGGTAATTCCCCCTTTCTCCATGGCAGACTCCGGCATGGACCATGGTGCTAATAGCACCATGGTTTAGCGCCGTAGTCCTAATGAGGGCCAGTATGTTCTCCTTGATTACCCAAGCTTGCATCTGGCAAGAATAATCCTGCCAAAGATCTTCAATTGGGAGTCCAGGAGGGAAATTGGTCTAAATGATCCAGGACATATCAGGGGAGTTTTATATAGGGATGGGATAGATGATTGCATTTTTCCATAATATGGGGAAGATGTTCAGTTCAACAAAAGTCTTGAAACAGATTGTTCATGGTGGCCCTCAAAATTTCACTAAATTTCTGAATAAATGTGCTGGGATTCTGGCCGGTCCAGGGCTCATCCCCAGTGCCTGTTTACATAAAGCTAGGACTACTTCAGTAGTCGTTAGCCCTAACTTCAATTTGGCTTTCCTTGTATTGATGTTGGGTCCCTCAAATGGACCTGATAGCTTGGCCTTAATCAGAGTAGAGAAAGGATCGACCCAAGCAGAATCCGAGATATTAGACATAACTTGGTTTTGGTTCACGGGATGCCCAGGATCATAGTTAATCAACTCCCCTAATAGCCTGACATTAGCAGACACCACAGACACTGTCAACTTGTTCCATGCTGCCTGATCTAAGCCACCTTCCCTGCTGCCACAACACTTTTGTACATTTTCCTCACATACAGAATTGTTCTCTTTTAGTTATAAGGTATTTCAGTATGCATAACAGATTTAATTATTTCGACAGTGAGAGTCAAACAACAAGGTTTTAAATCTATTGTTTTATTACCTCCCCTCTCCATTCTAAAAAAGGGTCCCTAACACCTTCATCGTAATCTTTGAGGAAAAATTCATAACAATTTCTGATGGAGTTGTAGCCTCCAATATGACCTTAACAAGAGTGTAATTATATCTATTATATCCTCTTGTAATGAAATTCCATTCTCATTATTCCAGCTAATTAGTTTTCTTGAATTAGATAGAAATCAATTTTTTGTGTGTGGTAAAATAACAGAAAATGCACCGGGAGAGAGACAATCTGCCTCTAATATTAATTCAAAGTGATCCCTATATAAATTGTGCAACACTTTAAAGTCTATATTTGCCTGCCATTTAGATAATGAAAGACAAAAGTAATCTATGTTTGAGATCCACTGGTGGGCTATAAAAGTATGCTTACCGGGTCTATCATTAAAAGGCCAACCACTTACCGTCGTAATTCCCCATTCGACCAGCCATATATCGAGTTTCAGCCCACTCTGGCACATTGTAGAATCTATCATTGCTGGCCATGGGATAAATTACAGATCTTCTGTCTCATTGAAAAGGTCTGGGTCCGGACCATTCCTAATTGACATATTAAAGTCGGCCCCATACTGAACCACCATGTCCATCCTTCAAGGGGTCTAATAGACCTTCCATCACACATTTTAGATCACATTTCCTTCCATCACATTTTAGTTAGAATTACTTTTTGATGGACTATTATAAACATTGCTCATAAGGAAACCCACTATTATTCACAAGTGATAAGAATTGAATGCTATCTGAATTATTGGGGAGACTCTTAATATGCAATGCTATTCTGATCTTCAGCAAAATGACTAGGCCTCCAAAGTATCTGCCTCAAGCCTTTTTTAGGGGCCAATTTCGGTGAATAAAATGAAATAGTCTAGTTATGCAAACTCGTCCTATTTAGAATGTGCTTACCTGCAGCAATAATGTATGAAAATGCAGTATCACTGTAACATTATCGCTGCAGGAAGTATGAGTGTGCATCCCTAGACTATTTAAATGTATTCACCAAAACTGGGAATTATTGTAATTCTAAGACATGATATTGTTTTATCCATAGGCTTTCTACCTGAGCAGCCCTTGTCACTGCAATAACGTGCATTGAAATTTAAGATCTACATAGGAACGCACAAGTGGTACTTTATACTAACTGAGATTTTTGAAATTCACTAAATCTATCAATCGAATTAAATATAACAGCAGTGGAAAACTGATAACCAAATTGATCTTGTAATGTATATCTCTGAGATAATTGGTTCTTCCTTAGATTCAAAAGAATAAACATAAATATATTATCCGCTATTTATGCACCTAACTGACATCAGAGAAGTAATTGCCTTTAGAAGTTAGTAGAAGCATAATCAAGATGTAATAATTGTTTTGAAGTAAGCCAGAGCAAAAGTTCTCATTTATATAGAAACTGTTAAATCAATCAAAGCTGATAAAAAGATAATATAATGAATTTTCTCTATAGCCTTTGAAGAAGCATGCAACGTGGGAAATATATGGTTGGCATGGGCATTTGCATTTGTACACAGGCATTTGAATTTATATCAACAACAGGAGTTGAAATTGCACTTAATTAAATTGGACATAATTGTGCTTGCAAAACACACCAGTGACTTGATTGATCTGAAATTATAACTAACAGAAGAAGTTGAAAATGTATTAACTTAAACTGAATGCACTTAACATATAAACGCACAAGTGACTAGATTGATTTGCATTTACCATTGGATTTTTTGAGTGAATAACAACATTTTTTGATTTAAAATTTCAATTGACAATTTTTTTCTTATTCATTGTTTTTCCTTGACCAGCTATTTTTCATATGCTAAGCACATTGGTTTGCTATCACATTTTTATTTGATATCAGGTATAATAGGGGCTGTAGGAAATAATGTTTGGCACAATGTGTGCACACTGCTTTGTAATACACAGTGGGCCTCATTATAACCATAGCGGTACGGTAACAAGGGTGCTGGTAAGCTACCGGCACCGTTGCTGCCGCACCGCCATACTATGAGCTGTGCTCGCGGGCGCCTGTCAGCCCGCCAGGTCGGCACCCGCGAGCACAACTGGTGGAACGGTGCTGGTATATCTGAGCTCCCCATTCAGATACAGCCCTATGGGGCCGAATGGGGATGGGGAGTCCCTTATTACCGGGTCCGCCAAACTCAGAATGATCCGGTAGTTGCCCATTCGCGGTGGCTGGAAAAAGTGTATCTCCGGTGGCAGCTGTGCCTGTTTTACAGGCACGGCTACTGCTAGTGTTATAATGAGGCCCAGTGTCATTGGGCCTTCGATTGCATCGCCCTGAAACCTGTGCTACAGAGTTAAGGAGTGAACCATTTGGTCACTTTACTCTTTGTGAGTGTTTGAATTGCATGTTTTGTGTCGCGTAGGTAGACAGTGTTCTATGTTAATTTGTGAAGAATGTTGACTTGTTCAAAATGAAAAGGGCCTCTTGAAAACGGCTTTGAGGCTCATGCTCAGACTGCTGTCCTGTTTATATTTTCTCCCTTGCATACATTGGGAGAGGCAATCTGTTGTTTGTGTCTACTGGCTACACAAAAGGAGGGGCCACCTTGGGACTGTTTAGTTCCCCATCAGCAAGATTCAACTGGATTCACACGGTAGGCGAAAGTCTTCTATGTTTTTTCTTTCTTTATTGCTGTCACAGATAGTTTATTTCCTTTTAGGCATGGGTTGTGTTACCTGCTAGGGCGTGTGACTGGGCGCTGCCTACATTTCACTCACGCACATTTTTGGCATTTTCATATTTGAAAAATTGTTTTCCTTCTTTTTTTAATTTACTTTCCTTGTAAATGGTGCTCTCACCGCTTTTGCGGCTGCCTGGCCTTTTGAAAAGGGCTCAGAAGCATGCGCTCGGACTGCTGTCCTGTTTTTATTTCCTCATTTGCATACATTGAGAGAGGCAGTCTGTTATTTGTGTCTACTGGCTGCACAAGGGGAAGGACCTAGGTAATAGACATGTGTGTATATAATGACTAACAGCACCGACAGGGCAGAGGTCGGGCGCAGCAGGAATGCTGCCGTCATGCCCAAGTTGCACTGTGGGGCTGTCCGGTCGGAGGATGAGCTTAGAGGGCTGTGTTCTGGGCCGCCAGCGTATTTTAGCCAGCTGCTATTTTAGCACTTGCCCTTCAAAATATGCTTTTTCCATTACATTTTAGTTGGCCTGACTTGGTCCAGGCTGCTCCATCTACTATCAAGAGTCCTGGTTTAAATGGGTACTTGCTTAACTCTTGCTCTCTTGTTGCCCATGCCGATAATGTGCACAAACTTTTAAGGGATGGTTCATTTGATATTCTATTTGTTACTGAAACTTGGCTCAGTGAGACGTCAGCCCATGCTTACAAAATTATCCATCAAGATAGGGGGCTCTCCATCTGGGTGGAGGGATTGTGATTATTTTTTAGGTAATCTTTGCATTTCTCTCTCCTCCAGTTAGTTCATGACCTTTCCATGGAGACATTTTTGGTTCACCTGACTTTATCTGGCTCCCACTCGGTTCACTTTCTGGTAAATTACCGCCTTCCAGGGTCCTTTTCCAATTTTTTGGTACACTTTTTGGTGCTAAGGGCTTCTCATCAGGTGAAGTATTTTAACCTGATATTACTAGGCGATTCTAACATTAGATGAAGTTCTCCTCGTACTCCAGTATTGGAACATTTTTTCAAAGAACTTGCTGACCTGGGTTTCATTCAATGGGTCTGGGAAACTTCTCATCAGCAAGCAGGCATTTTGAAACCTAATCTTTTCCAGTGAGACCTGTCTTTCAGTTCAATCTACAAGGCTGCTTCTATGGTCTGATCATTGTCTGATCCCCTTTAGGGTATCTTGTCCTTCTCTCGTCACCATGCGGTTTTTGCTCAAAGGAGAAACTGGCGAGGAGTGGACATAGAACACATTGTGTCACTGGTCAAGGCAAATTGCCTTACGGACACATCTTTGGACCTTTCAAATATATCTCAGGCCCTTTTTGTAGCAGCCAACCAAGTGGCTCCTATAGTTGAAGCAAGCTGAACGCAAGTGGCGCACAGCTTACAGTCTCGGTGCTAAACTTATTTTCAGGGCACTCTCCAAGAGTTACTATAGAGCGATTCAGTTGGCTAAGCAGAATTTCTTTACGCTTAAAGTCGAAACAGCCTTAAATTACTCCAAGGAGTTATTTGCAGTGGTAACATCTTTTTCATCTACTGCGTTGAGTACACCATAGCAGCACCATCTCAGCTATGCTGTGATGCTCTTGCAGACTTTTTCTACAATAAGATTATGAATAGGGTCAATCGACCAATCCTCAGGTATCTGATTATTTAGGTCTGCAGGTAGTCTCTACTTGGACATCATTTCCAGTGTTCTTTAATGAGGAGGTGTTTGTCTGTCTGTTTGTTTGTTTATTACATTTATAAAGTGCACCAGACCCAGGAGTAGCAGGGCACAGAAAGGATATGAGAAGCTTACAAAGTTACATAATGTACAGACCATATACAAATATTCACATTACACAAGAAGATAATACAACATACAATATACAAATCAGGATTCGCAGAAAGGCAGTTATTTACATCTTCGTATGAAGGGATGTACAAAATTTACAATCAATCAGCAGGACGTCCTAACGTGCCAAGGTTTCACAGCAGACTAATTCTCAGTCAGATTAAGGTGAGTGATGAGGTTCTTTCTGAGTAGGGCAGGTCCGCTCTAAGCTGATGAGGCAGTGAGTTCCAACGTTTAGCGGCCTTCACAGGGAAGCTGTTGCCGCCAATTTTAGAGGATTTAAATCTGGGTACTACCAGACAATTAGTGTTGACGGTTCTAGTGGGTCTACTGGAAGTTCTTCTAACTATTCTGTTGATTAGGTAGCTCGGCGCAACATTGTGTAGAGCTTTATGTGTCAGGGAGGCGATTTTTAATTGTATTTTGTTGTGGGTAGATAACCATTTGTGATGGCGTCTGATTGCAGAGATGTGTACTCTTTTGTTGATGCCTAGTGCGGCTCTGCTGGCATTGTTCTGTAGTATTTGGAGTTTTTGGATAATGGTTTTGTTGGCACTGCTGTAGAGGGCCTTACAATAGTCTAGTCTTGATAGAATTAGTGCTCTAACCAGTATGAGGCAGCTGTCATTAAAAAGGAAGGGCCTACCTGCTCTAATCAGCTTACATGTGTAGGCTGTGGTAGAAGCCAGATAATTTAGTTGTTTTTTGAAGGACATCATTGCTTCAAGGTAGAAACCAAGTGTTTTTACCTCTTTGGAGACACTGGTGTTGTTACCGTCAATGATGAAAGAAGCATATTCGTGACCTAGTTTGGAAATGTTGGAAGGGGAGCCGAGGATTATCAACTCTGTCTTGTCATCATTCAGGCATAGGCCGTGAGTGGCCATCCATGCCTGAATGATGAGATAGAGTCTATTCCCCAACGCCAAGTGTCATCTGTGTAGTTAGTGTAGGTGACACTCAGAAGGTCCAAATCATCGAAGAGTGGTTTGGTGAATATGTTGTAGAGAGTGGGGGACACACAGGAGCCCTGAGGGACCCCACACAAGATGGGGGTGGGATCAGCAGCTGCAGAGGGTGAGAATACTCTGCTAGTTCTGTCACTCAAGAATGATTCTATCCACTTAACAGCGCCTGTGGAGAAATGGGCTACTGTCTCAAGGTGCCTACAGAGGACCTTATGATCGACCAGGTCGAATGCAGCTGAGAGATCCAGTAGCAACAATAAAGCTGTTTTCTCTTGGTCTCTCAGCTCATCAATCTGAGTCTTCAGCTCTATCAGGGCAGTCTCCGTCCTGTGTAATGGTCGGAATCCTGATTGTCGGATCTGTAGGTATGCAATTTTATCCAAGATTTTAAGTAAAAATGGTACCGTTGTGATAGGGCAGTAATTGGTTGCAATGAGTGGGTCTAAGATTTCTTCTTGAGAAGCAGGAGCACCCATGATTGTTTGAGATTAGCTGGGACTGTGCCGGAGGCATTAATCAGTTTGGATATAAAAGGGGAGAGGTCTCTCGCAGCCTCTTTTATGATATGGGCTGGGCATATATCTCCTTTACAGTTAGACGGTTTGAGGGAGATGATAGTTTTTTCCACTTCAAGGATCGCTGTTTTAATGAAGCAGAATGTAGTGTTTAGATCAGAGATATTAGCATTTGGTAGAGGGTAGTGAGTAGGTTGGGATATGTTCAGAGAGTCTTTCTTGTTTTTTATTTTAATTTGGAGAGTGTTGATTTTGTTGGTAAGTGCTTGTTGTATCTCTGAGCACCAATTCTTATCTTTAATGCAGAAATTGGGTGGAGAGATAGGGGACTCTAGTTCTTTTAGGATTGTGAATAATTCTTTCATACTAGAGTTGGAGTTGGCTATATGTTCGTTATAGGAATTTCATTTTGCCTGGCAGATTTCTTTTTTGTAATATGATGCAGTGGACGCTAGCTTCTTTTTGTTCTCATGGGAGGGGCAAAGGTGCCAGTCAGTTTCACCTTTTCTTTTTAATAGTCGCAGGTCCTTTAATTGTGGGGTGAACCACTTATTAAGGTGTAGTTTAGCTTTACTGGCTCTCAATTTGAGAGGGGCGCTGGCCATTCATAAATTGAAGTCTGCAGCCCTCTCTGATTCGATCCCATTGACTGTCCTTAAGGACATTCTGCCAGGCATGATCTCTCTGGTCACACAAGCAGTCAATATGTCCTATCAGCCAGGATGTATTCCAAAGGCCATTGTGGTTCCTCTTTTTAAATGTGGATGTCTCTGTTTTAGCACATGTTCATGCTATTTATTTGCTCCCTTTTTTAATGAAACTTCTTGAGTCCTTTTTGGCTCCACTCCTTTCTTCTTTTCTGGAGGTGCAGTCTTTGCTTGACCCCTGTCAGTCAGGTTTCCATCCCAGGAGAGGTACCAAGAGTGTCTTGTTGTCTGTGGTGGATGATCTGCCCAGGCTGGTTGATGCAGGAGGGGAGGCGCCCTGATATTGCTCAACGTGTCAGCATCCTTCGACACTTTTGACCACACAATACTCCTGTCCCGCCTGGTCACGGCTGGCATCTCTCATGCCCTGTTTTGGCACGGTTCACCTCCTTTTTGACTGACAGGGGCCAATCACTGTTTTAGCCTCCTTTTCTCTCATCTTCCTATTTGCTGTCCTGTGTGGTCCACCAGGGCTCTGCCTTGACCCAGATGTTATTTAACATCTATGTTCAGTCACGGGTTGCCTTCATCCGCTCACACATCTTCAGATGCTACTCCTATGCTGGATTGGGGTGTCGTCTCGGCCGTGTGGGTGCCTAGGGGCCGTGAGGGGCTGGATGAGTGACAACTGGCTCAAGCTCAATGGGGACAAGACTGAGGTTCTGGTGGTTGGTGTATCTTCTGGATTGGGTGCTTGATCTCCTTCTTTCTGGCCTGATTCACTCAGTGTTTTCCCTTCTCCAGTGACAGTTGTGAAAAATATTGGTGCCTATCTCTCTTCTTCTATTTCTATGGGACATCAGGTGAGTGCAGTATTCTTGTTGAAGGTCCTTTGTAAGGTTCTGCCTTTTGTGCCCGTGTACCTGCATCCTGCGTTAGTTGCCTCACTTGTCACCAGCCGCTTATATTATTGAAATGCTCTGTATCTAGCCCAGCCCACTGGCTTGGTCCATCGTCTTCAGCTGGTAGAGAACCTTGCATCTAGAGTGCCTATGGCCACCCCCTACGGCTCCCACATTAGTCCAGTCTTGAGATCTTTTCACTGGCTGCCAGTGAAAAAAGAATAATCTTTACATCTTTTTGTTTAGTCGACTGTGCTTACTATCGGTATTGTCTTTTTGCTGAGAATTTTGCTCCTTACATACCAGTGAGAGAACTTCACTCCAGTAATGGGGGTCTATTCGTGGTCCCTAGATTTTGCCTCCACATGGTGGGGTGTGAGGTTTCTGGGTTCCTGCAAGTAGGCTTTGGAATGATCTCCCTACTCGTCTGAGACAAACTGTGAATCATTTACAGTTTTGTTGTCAGCTTAAACCCCTACTATTTTGAAAATACCACCTGGCCTAGCCTCTCTGTTGTGTTTCCTCGTGACAAGATGCCATTTAGGTAAACGTGCTCATTACAAATAGACATAACATAACATAACAAATGGAGTATCCATCTGGTTACTAAATTGGTTACTAAAGGGAGGTTGGTGTTTGAATGCATCCGGTTTCCTGAGGAGCTGATTGTTCGGTAAGATTGTGTGAAGTCCAACTGGTGTGGGACTTCACAAGACATATCTCTTGGTATTAGGCATCTAACTATTAATATAGGCCTGTACTACACAAGTTGGTAGAGTGATTGAGCAGCCAGGCTTATCTTAGGAGCGGTAATGTGAGCTGTAGGGTAGCATAATGAAATCAGTAAACACAAGGCACCTGTCATGGCCACAGGGCAAGGACCACAAGTTACATCACTTAAAGGGTCCAGACTTTATTCCTAATGCACGTGTTATTTCATCTCTTGTAGGTCACCCACGTGCATCCAGGCCGGGCATGGCCATAGGAATGCATTGGGCCATACGTGCAGCATCTTCTGGGAGTGGCCTGGTGGAGCCATCAAGCAGAGCAAAGGGGCGTGGCTGGGACCAGGCTATTTAAGCCTGCCCCACCGGAATGCCAGTGCTTTGCGTTAGTCTGCTCATGCAGCGTAACGCTCACCGCCGCATGAAGCACTTCTTACCTGATTCCAGCAAAACCATCGCCTGAAGCGCATCTTACCTGATTCCAGCAATACCATCGCCTGAAGCCTACCATCGCCAGGAGTGCATCTTACCTGCTTTCAGCAATACCATCTACCATTGTCTAAAAAGCACATACCTGACTCCAGCAACTCCATCACCTGCAGCGCTCCTTACCTGCTCCGCAGTTCCAACACTTACGTGGGAGTTCTTCTCTACCAGCATCCTCGTGGCTGCAGCCATCCATCACCCGCCGACAGATTTCGGACAGCTGCTCCTCATCGGACGTCGCCAGGCCCTACCTGCAGGAAAAAAGGACAAATAAGGTCAGAAACCACAGAAAGAGCCTCATTACAAGTTTTGCGGAACGGGTTAACGGGCTCCGCTAATGGAGGCGGACCCGTTAAACCCGCTCCGCGAAATTACGAGGCCCCCCTGCGGGACTCGGTAAGGATGCCTGGTAAAACCAGGCATCCTTACCGGGTCCCGCGAGGGGAAGAGGGAGCAAACAGCGGGCTGCTCGAAATCGGCCCGTTGTTTGCTCCCTCTCCCATTCCCATTGAGCCCTATGGGGGCTCAGATGGGAATGGGGAAGGTCCGGGCTCGGGTTCCCAGAGGGAGGAATTACCGGACCCTCCGTACTCGGAATGGGCCGGTAATTCCCCATTCTGGGAACCTGGTAAAGGAGCCTGGTTTGTCGGCTAAATGCTCCATGGCTACCGCCAAACTCATAATGAGGCCCTAATACAATTTGCTAAGGTTGCGCGCTACACAACCTTCGCGCTAAGCCTAGGACCCAAACTTACCATCTTTTTTGGGACATTGTAAACTCCTCAGGGCTCCATTTGGGCTCACTTCCAGCACTGCGGCTCCGCTGGGCCTTCATCACCTATTGGGGAGAACGAAAGACATTACTAGGGATACAAACACTAATCATGGGAAAAAAGACATTGCAAACGAGTACCGACAATAATCATTGTTGAAGAACACTTACCTTCGAATTGGATCAGTCACAGCCGGTTTGGGCTGTCACGCACACGGACCAGTGAAGGTACTAGGTCCAATTAAAGCGCCCCTGCACCTGAGAAGCAGGACAGAGAGCTGATCCTCATAGTTAAACAGGGGCAGTTTCAACTACCTGAGCAGTCCAAAACACGGGAGCATGGGAAGAAGCCTGATCCAGGGAAGCCAGCTCCTGGGAGGGCTGCAACCGTGCCCCAACGTCCCCGCAGAGACCAGGTGAGTGTAACAGAATGCGAAGCCTCTCTGAATCTCTGCCTAGGCGTTATGGAGACCTCAGAAACTGACCTGTTGGCCCAACTACTGGGGGAACTGCTGGCCAAAGTTCATGCTTCCAGACATGAAACCAATGCCTTACAAAGGGTCCTAATTGTAGCCCGAGAATGAACTGATGACTTGGCAAGACAGATGCTCCAGACTCACGCAGGTCAGGTTTCATTACTGGGGATTTCACAGCCTCCTCTGCCGCAGCCATCGCCACCAGTTCAAGTGGTACTTCCAGGGGCCGTGCCACTGGCCCTGCCTGAACGTTTTACCGGTGACCCAAACAAGTATGCTATATTTATGAACCAATGTCGTCTTCATTTTCTGTGTCACCCTGGAGCCTTTCCTAACGATAGCGTAAGAGTCACCTTTGTTCTTTCTTATTTAGGAGGTAGTGCAGCGGACTGGTCGATACCATTAGTAAACCAGGATGATCCTCTACTCTGAAACTTTGGGGAATTTCAGCAGGAAATGGAAAAGTTGTTTGCTAGGCACACCCAAGGACAAGCCCTGGATATCGAACTATTGTCCCTCAGACAGGGGAATCAATATCTGCTCACTTATATCACCACCTTTAATTGTCTTGTAGCACAGACAAACTGGCCAGAAGGGAAGAGGACCACACTCTTTTATCAGGGATTGCGTGGGGAACTAAAGGATGTGCTAGCCCAAGTGGTCAACCCTCCTGAAGGTTGTGCAGAGTACATCAATCTGACGGTACAACTTGATCACAGGTTGCAGAATCGAAAAATGGATTGCGCAAGAACTGAAGGGAGGTCGGTCTATATATGACCTCGGGACAATCCACTTCAAAACCCATGAACCAACAGAACCAATGCAGATCAGGGGATTACGGCTCCTATCTCCAAGGCTGAGAGAGAGAAGAGGAGATAACAACACCTTTGTTTATACTGTGGAAAAGCAGGACATTTCCTCTGTGACTGCCCAGTCAAACCCCCCAAAAGGATTGTAGGTGCAACCGACAATGGTGATGAAGAAAAATAACTAAATCCGGAAAACTCCAACACCCGACAAGGCTAGGGGTCCACTTGTCGAGTGAAAAGAAGGAATCTGTATAGACCTCACACCTGGTCATCCCGGTGCTTTTGGTCAACCATCAGCCACCAATAAAGGTACATGCCTTTTAGGCATATATTGATAGTGGAGTGGTGGGAAATTATATTGATCAAGATGTGGCTGCACGAATAGGCCACAAAAGTAAACACTTACACACGTAGAATTATATTAAATTATTTAGTTATATATACACAAGGCAAATTAGGCATTCTTTAAAAAAGTAGCAACTAATTGTAACATTCAATGGAAGATAGAATTAATTTAAACAAGAACCAATAATGCAGGTGAATGTTAAACATGATCCAGCACAGGGGCGCTGTTGTGCTCCAGCGAAGATGGCTGCCTATGTGTGAACGCTCCGTAACCTGAAAAATCCTTCCTGACATATCCTGCAGAGCAATCGTAGTACAGACTTTCAGAGGGGGACAGAGGAGATCAGCACCCAACTGGGCACCCGCAGAGCGAATTTAAAGTACCTGCAGGGAGGCCGAATCAGGGAAGGCGGCCAGCAACCACCGGAGTGCTTCGCGCGCCATAACCCATCCGCTCCTCAGAGCACACACCGGGACTCCGGCAGGCAGCGATACACACAGCTCAACAGTTCCAATCACGCTGCATCCAAACAGCAATCCCAGAACATAAACCCAATCAGTGGATCCTGCGGTGCGGGGAAGCAACGTGGTCAAGAGCCAGCGATGTCCTACTGCATAAGGTACGTGGATGCGTCTGCCTGCGAGGGGGGCCTCTGAACACCGCCGACAGGCTCGGGCTGGATTGCCACCGACACAGAGCCTTATCAGAGACTCATCAGCGACTGGGCGAAGACATATTGCAGCACGCCCTCCCTCCCATTAACCCAGTGAGAGCATCCCCGTGGACTTCCCGTACGGCGTTCCAACAAACAATACGCTCAGCACCTACTCCGCCCAGATACCCGAGTGCCCACAGTGAAAGTCTGCATTTTATAACCATCCTCCCTCACTGACAAGGACCGCAGCTACGACACAGCTATTAAGGGCTGCTAAAGGGATCCCATTACCACAGACACTGAGGGCACCTGGGCAAGTACACAGCCTTAGAGGCAGTGACATACCGGAGCTCCAGTAGCAAAGCAATACCTAATCAGGCCCTGCCAATGACCTGATCCTGCACATTTAAGAGTGAGCCTGATAACGCAATATGACGACAATCTACCAGTGATGGTGAAACAATTTGCAAGGCAAAATAAGCAAGTACACGACACGGGTAGTCTGTAAACATGACCAGAAGCTCTGCAGGCAAGTGTCTTAGTAGAGAGTGGCAGGGGTATACCACTTTCACGAGAGCCCTACTGCAACTACCCTGAGAACATGGGTGGAAGCACTCTGCACTCTGCTGGGCAATAGATCCGCAGCAAAGGTCTGCAACCTTGCCCCTACCTGATAAACCCGGACAAAGCACTAAAGAAAGCATCACATCCTCAACATACACAAAGTACGCCGGACAGCCAGAGGGGACATGACAAGGGGAAACAAGGGCAACAAGAAGAGCCCTATGGATGCCTATACTAATGCGGCTAACATGGAGGACTCTCAGGGGACCCACCCTGCTCCAGCGCTGACCCAAACGCACACCGAAATGAACATGGATCTGTACATGAATGCGCTGTAGGTGGGATTCTCAGCAGTTAATAGCAAATTGGACGACATCGGTAATAGTATCGCCTCCAGCATGTCAGACATCCGAATAGTGAACACCAGGGTCTCGGAAGCTGAGGACAGGGTGAGCACTCTGGAAGACACATCTGTCACACATAGCAAAGCAATAGAGGAGATCCAAAAGAACCTAAAGGCAGTCAGTGATGAATGCGAGGATCTCGAATCCAGATGGCGTTGCAATAACATTAGGGTGGTGGGTATGGCGGAAAGAACCATGAATGTAACAATGGAGTCACTGTTCCCAGAAGCTCAGTTCTCACACCAATTCCTATTGGATAGGGCGCACAGATAACTAACCCCACCTCCCAAACCAGGCGCTCCTCCAGGCACAATAATTGCCCACCTGCTCAACTGCCGTGATAGGGATCTGATCCTCCACCTGTCACGCGAAAAAGGGTCCTTGTCTTATGACTTCAACCGAATCCGTATTTACCCAGATTTCTCCAACAGAGTCCAAGCGGCAAGATGCACATTCGATCATGTCAAAAAAACACTAAGGGAAAAAAAGATACTGTATGCTATGCTGTTCCCAGCAAAACTTCGACTGCAACATGCGGGCAGAGCCCACTTCTTCAAAACACCTGAAGAGGCCATGTCCTATATCAAGCAACATGTCCCTGACGCCCTGAACAATGGATGATGGACAAAAACCAGTATACAGGGGCTACCATCCAAACATTTGTAAAACCCTCACATCAAAGGCAATAGGGCGGTACACCCACTTCGCTTCAACCAGAGGTTACGGCTCCCATGAGCGGCATGTTCTAATGTTACCAGGCGTGGCCACACAAAGCCACCCACTGTTTCAGACTGTTAAGTTGGTTCAAGGGGATACACCGTCCAGTTGGAGGGATGGTGAGGGTGGGAAGGGAGGTGGGCGGGGGAATTGGGAAGAAACTAGAAAAACTGACGGCTGGGCAGGGTATGGCACACATAAGATATACAACTGGCACAGCAATAAGATACCTCTTAATCACACATGGCGACATCTGAGCTAACAAATAGGAGAATCTCCTATCCTGGAATGTTAGAGGATTGGCAAACCCCATTAATGCCAGGAAAATACTGGCTTACGCCAGAAGGCACATGATCGAGATCCTCTATTTGCCAGGAGACGCATGCCACAGGAAGAACCATGGAATCTTTTGCTGAGACTGGGGACCCCTGAGAATAGGTACGGAATACTCCTTGCAATCTAGGGGAATTCTAACCATCATAAACCACTGCACGGGCTTCCAACTAACTAAATCGGCAATAGATACTGAGGTGAGGTTTGTGATTCTATGGGGCATCCTGAAGAACAAGGAGGTAATCCTAATAAATACATAGTGCCCAAATATCAACACTCTGGAGTTCTACCTAGACATCATGGCACAAATATCACCCCTGGGCGAAGCCAAAATTCTATGGGGTGGAGATGCAATTTTAGATACAATTTTAGATCACCAGAAGGACAGATCATCCAGACCCCGTAAAACCCCAGTCCAAAGCCGCCATGGCGATATTACAGGGCGATACTACAGGGCATGTCTGAGATACTACTGTCGGATGTGTGGAGAGAACTCCACCCGGCTCTGGAGGAGTTCAGATTCCACTCATCTGTGCACTCTTCCAGTTCACGTATAAACTATTGGTTAATCTCACTGGAATGTATCCCATGGGTGGGTGGCTGCTCCATCCTTCCATGCACTTTATTTGATCACTCACCGGTTCTGGTCAGAATAAATATGGGCGACGTGGAACAAGTACCGTGCATATGACGGATGCACACCAGCCCTACTTCGGGATGAAACAATCATAGAACCCCTGTGTTAGGCAGAATTATATGCGGTACTCTTTGGGAACACCACACACAATTAAGACTACAAATGACAGTACAAATTCATATTTGGTACAAGCCGGTACTACATAGTAAAGTGGTAGCAATGGCTGAGCAGCCAGACTTATCTCAAGAGCAAGTGAGCAGTATCAGATAGTTACACAAAGGACAGCAATTTCTATGATTCAAACAAACACTGGCTCAAGGTTTCTGAGCAAAAGAATATACATTTATTTACACATCAGTTGTAAAACATTTCACTAAAGTAAAGCAGTTTAAAAATCACACTCCTAATACACCACACCACTCCCAGTAGGTTCCAGACAAGTTAAGCTCACAAATGAAGTGGGAGCAAAACGGCACTCCAGAAATTTAAAAGGGAGGGAAAGACAATGTTAGGCAGAAATTGAACAGCACCAACAGGTAAGTAAGCAGGGCAATCTAGAAAGACTACAGTGATGGAATCAAATCTAAAAGGCTTAGGGCCAAAGTCAATAGGACAGAAGTCTTTTGCTCAAGATCACACAGCTCAGGTTAGTTCGCGGTTAAGTCTTTGCCAAGAGTTCCAGATGAAGTTGTCGGCAGAAAAGTTAGTTTAAAGAGAAAAGAAAGACAAGCCCTCGGATTGGAGAAAGGTTTCACACACTTTCACCGCGGCTGAACCAAACAAACAACCGGATTTGCACAGTACCTTTAAATGGAGAAGAAGCTGTAGCTGAGGTGGACATTCCAGGGAGTTAATGCAGGCTCACGGTTCCTGAAGCGACTGTCGGACTGACATGAAGTAGGAAGACTGGAGGGTCCTGCACTACCCAGGGAAGAAACCAGCAGCAGAGCAAAACAACAAATAAAAGGTGTGTTCCTTAAAACCCAAGCAGGGTCCGACCTTCCTGGCTATCTAGCCTACTGTAGTTCCGTACAGCGAATTCAACCAGAGGAGGGAGTCCTGGCTTGCAGTTTGGGCGAACTGGTTGGTCCCACCAGCTCGGGAAGAAGATTCCTGGAGGATCTTCTCTGTCGTTGGAGTTCGAAGATTCGGACCTGCAGCAGGGCTTCACCGGGTGGTTCAGTTGTGGTAGGGGTCCTCTTCTGTCAACTCCTCTTATGTTCTTTTGTTTCAGTGATGACTCTGCCTTTCCAGCCCCAGAGACCTGCTTTTTATGCAGTTTTCCCCCATTCACACAGCCTGGCTGTCAATCACACAGCAGGGTGGCTGTCCCGCCGGGAGAGTCACCTAGCCAATCAAACAGGAGTGCGACTTGGGTTACTAAGGGAACCCATGGCAGGGGTCCTAAAACCCTTCCCTCACATCCTGCCTACCCAGACTTTCAGGCACCTAAGGAGGGCTTCTGTGCAGAAGCCCTCAAAGGACAGTGAACAAAGGAACCAAACCTGGTTTGGCGCGCAGAGGAAAACACCCGTAAGACATTTTCAAAAATAAATGGTGAATAAACCCAGCTGGAACCAAATTAAAACAAATATCGTCCAGCGGATTTAAGTTCGAGGCTACCAAGATAGCCTAGAACAATACCAAGGTTATTTGTGATAACCGCAGTAGGAAAAATAGGGTAGTTACCACTGCCACCAGCCAAGTCTTGATGAAAAGGGAGCGAAACAATGCTCCAAGAGAAACAGACAAAAAGGGAAAAGTATTAACCCTTTGCAGTACTCTATGTAAAATAGTTTGTACTGGGTCTGTGGTTTTTAAAGAGACTATTAAAGTTAATGGTAACTTTACATTTTCTGGGAGACAGAAGTCAGTCCCCGAAAATGGAGTCTGAGTTGCGAAGTCTAAAAGACAACCCTGTGTCACTGCACTGAGGGTGCTGTGTAACACAGTAAAAAGATGATGCCTGTGGAGTAGGTGAGTCTCCACAGTCTCTGAACACAAGAAAATGTAAAACACACACAGCAAAACACATGTTAGAGTGGGAAAAAAAGTCTCACACTCTTACCAGGTGAAAAAATAAATCCTAGAAATCCAGCAAAGCTGCTGAGGGACTCAGTAGGTAAGGGAAATTAGCCATTTTGGAGAATTCTCCTTAACACCCTGAGAGCAGACGTCATCGAATTCTTTGAAAACAACGAGGGCACTGTTGCCTTGACGGCCACAATATGGGAAACATTCAAGGTCTGGACACGAGGGCACCTCCTATCAAGAACACTGGGCACACTAAAAGTCATTAGAAATGAACTAACCACACAACCAGCCAGGATCAGACGATATGGGGAGGAAAACAAAGGCAGTAAGACATTGGCAAACCTAATTAAGGATGAACACGGGATTAGGCCAATCACGTCCATCATGGGGGTAGACAGAACTGTTCACACAGAGACCAATAGGATTAACGGAGTCTTCTTGGTCTTCTTCTCCGAATCATACAAGAATGCTGACCAAGTATCGGTGCAAGAACTAGAGCAATACATGTCCAAGCTACTCAGCTGAATTATCCCCTAAATTATTAGAACTATGGGAAGAAGCCCTATCGACTGGCACTCTCCCGGAAACCATGCGGGAGGCCATCATAACCGTCATGCTTAAACTGCACAAACCCCCACAAGACCACAAATCGTATCACCCCGCTTTGCTAAAGTAAAACTGCCACCAAAATATAGGCAAAAGTCATAGCGTATAGGCTGCTTCCACATATGAATAAACTGATACATCCTGATCAATCAGGGTTCATATCTGCAAGATCCACATCCTTAAACCTGCAGAGACTCTTCACAATAATATCACAACTAGACCCCGATGCTGTAGCTGTGACGGTATCGCTCGACGTTGAAATAGCGTTTCACTCAGTGTCCTGGGGATATATGTATGCCATACTGAACTGTATGGGATTTAGTCCATGCTTCCAAAGATTTATTCGGCTATTATATAATGATCCCAAAGCTAAAATAAGGACTAACCACACTCTGTCCCCTGCTTTCACTTTACAGAGAGGTTTGCGCCAGGGATGCCCTCTGTCCCCTCTAATCTTTGCCCTCATGATAGAAGGTATGGCATCACATCTATGCCACAAGATCAGGGTATTCAGATCTGTGGCCCTCCCCAGCTCATTTCCCTATACGTAGATGACACCTTTTGTACCTATTAGACCCAGAAAATAATCTGACACCAGTTACGCAAGACATAACGGAGCTTGCCAAATTCTCGGGCTATAAAATCAACCAAAGTCTGAAATTATCCCCTTGACACTGAACGCCACAAGATCAGTCGCCACTGCACAATTACACTGGTCACAAAACTGAACTCGTTACCTTGGCATAGTCATAGCTACCAATAGAAACACGCTTTATGAGGCCAATTATGGGCCATACATTACACAACTAGAGACCAAATGTACCCTTTGGAACAAACTCTCAATATCATTATATGGCCGTATCGGCCTGCTTAAGATAGTGGTGGTCCCCAAATTACTATACCTATTTAGTAATATCCCTATACGGCCGGGCAAAGCGTTATTTGAGAAACTCCATAGAATGACCTCCAATTTTGTATGGGGCGGTGATATGGTCAGAGAAACCTGGGCCAAACTAAGTGAGAGATACGACACAGGTGGACGGCAGCACCGGACTTCACCTTATACTAATACGAAGCACAAGCCCACTTTGCCAAATATTGGTTTCATGACCGAGAGGTGTACGCTCAAATACAAGCAGAGAAGTTTGCTGCTGCCCCCGTGGACATACGGTCCATGATATTCACCAAGAAACACAATATCGGCGTGATAGACCCAGTGGCCTGCATGACAAGGGCATGGGCGGCACTATATCGCAGGGTGGGCTGCACAAATCCGTACTTGGCCCCTTCACCATTATGGCACCACCCGGACGTCGCCCCCACTCTGAACACCATGATGCAAAGGATCTGGGACCCTGGGAAAGACCTGACACTGAGGGACCTGTTTCCTGACGGGAAATTCTTAAAACTGGACGAAGCTCAAAGGCGATTCAGCCTGGGGCTCGCAGTAACTCTACAATACCATCGCCTAAAGGCAGCACTCAAACACAAATGGCCATCGTTCCCTAGAGAACCACCACCCCTCCCATTCCTACTAGATATCATGGGCCAAGATGGGTTCAGAGCAAATATCTCTAAAATATACAGCACGGTCCACCCCATACCCCTCTAAGAACACGATGAAATCCAAATGGGAAAGGGACCTGGATGTAACAATTGAAGACACAAAATGCGCCAGGTACTGCCAACAAACCAAAACCATATCTCTTAATGTCTACTTTAGGCTAGTACAATTCAAAATTCGGAACCACCTGCACATCAACCCGGGGAAAATCGCTAGATTTGACCGCTCTAAACAATCTTTGTGCCCCAAATGCAAACTTCCAGAGGCCAACTCCTTCCATATGTACTGGCAGTGTCCACCTATTAGACAATTCTGGGAAGAATTGGCCTCTAACCTCAGCAGCATCCTCGAAATTCAAATTCCGGCCACACCCCTGAAATACCTCCTGGGTGTTAATCGAAAGACTTCCATCAAGTCACGTAGACTTTTCTCAGTAGCAACCGCAGTGGCCAAACTTAATATTCTCAGGCACTGGAATGCGAAGTCAGCACCCACAATTCATGCATGGTTTTGGGACTTGGTCGAGGTATACGAATGTGAAGAAAGCTATGCAAGGGGAATAACACCTATGTGCCATCCTAAAGACATATGGGCCCGCTCCGGTGGTACCTGAACACAGGCCCCTTAGAGTCTGAAACAGAGGAGTATCCAGAGAACGCCTGAATAAACCCACAACCTTCAATCCGTTCTCAGAACCACTGATTGTCTTGTTGTCATATGCAATGTACAGTACCGTTTGCAATTTGATGTTACTGTAATGAGTCTGTCAGCAAAAAATAAAGTTAAAAACAAAAGACAAACATGACCTAGCACACAGAGTGACATCAATCAAGGTCAGTATTAGCACTTATTTTTGTTCACCATTACAAAATTGGGTTTGAGAGGGAAAATGGTTAGAATCAAAGTAGTACACACTTTCAACTGGTTCAGGAGATAGTTTCTCCCAGAGAGATATAGGCAGTCTTTAATCCCAGCAATAATAGTGTTGACAATTAAAACATATAAGGGAACAAGCACTACCAATGCCAACAGGCTCCAGAAGAGGAGCCTTTAGAAAACCAGGACAGCCAAAGTCAATGGGACGGTTCCAGATCTGGTGTAGCTTTTCTTGGAAAATGTTAATCAAACAGTCAGCAGTTCTTTGAAATATCACAGGAGCTCAAGAGGAGCCTACCTGTTGGTGTACAAGCTGGAAGGCATGCACAGGTGAGTTGAGGTCAACTCTAGATGGGTGAAAATAGTACTTCCCAAGCCAGGAAGCACCACAATTGGCAAACGGTAGTTATACCCCAAGCCCCACAGTACCTTAGAATTGAATAAGAGGTTCCATCTGGATGCCTTTCTCATACAGTGATGCAGACCCTTGTTCCCGGTCATTGGTTGTGGTGATAAAAGGGAGGATGTCTGGTGGGCTTCTGTGGCAGCACTTTGGAGAGGGACTCGGCAGCAATGGATTACACATGATTCAGTATCTCTTTGTGGTTATGGCGCCTTTTTCTCAACGCCAAGAAAGAACAAAACACTCTTGTTGGATTTTCCTTGGTCCCTTGGTCCTGGACTCTAGTGAGGGGACTCTGGACAAAGATGCTTTGCTTCTGTAGATCCACAAGGATGCCCACAACTTTTTGGCCGGATTCATTCTCTGGAAGATGATGCACTTGTTGATGGTCAGGGGTACCTGGGCATTAGGAGTCTGCAGCCTAGGAATCTCACAGCAAATCAGGGGATGAGCCAAAATGATGCAGGTCTCAAGTTTAGTTGGTCCCACTAGCCCACGGGAGGAAGTCATCCTGCACTGATCTTCCCTCTCAAAACAAAAATGGGTTCAGCACAGCTGCAAGGCTTCACCAGCACTTCTGTGTCCTGGAAGGTGCTGCTGGCATATCTGCTTGTCCCCTAGGGCTGTCAATCACCTGGGGGGTGGCTGTCCTCCAGGGAAGCCAGCCAGCCAGCCAGACAGAACTGGTTTCAGTCATTCACATCTAGCAACAAAGGACTATGAGGTTTCGGGAACCGCCCACACTTCCTGCCATTCCAGACACACTGGAGCCTGGCCAGGATTTAGGGCTGAAACCCACCAAAGGAAAAACACACAAAGGATTCAAACCTAATTTAAACAACAGAGTAAAAGCCCAGAAGGAACTAAAAAACAAGAAATGGCAATAAAGAGCACAGAGGCCATTTTGGAAAAATGTTCACGCATAGGTGCTGTACTGCAGCTGAGACATCAGCCTGCTAGTACCCTGCACAAAAGGTAGTACAGAGTAACCACTGCCACTAGTTATTCAAGTTAGTTAGTGTAACAAAAAGTTACATGAGAAGTGGGATAAGGAGTTACTATGTAACACTGCAGCACTCCACATAGGGTGGTGTGTGCTGGACCCACAAAGGAAATGGTAAGTAAGATAAAAGCTATCTCACTATTCCTGGGAACAGTAGTTCACCCAAGAAGATGTATTTAAACATTAAAGAAGTCCAAGGGACTTCTCAGTGGCACTGCACATAGGCTGTGTGTCACTATGCAAAGAGCATATGCCCATGGAGTCTACCAGGCTCCATTAAACAGTTAAAAATCCAAGTTAGAGAAAAACACATGAGTGAAAGGCAAAAAGATTCACTCACTCAGTAAGTTAAAAATCAAAAAGATCCCAGATTTCAGCAACAGGGTTGAGGGCCTCTAAGATTAAAGGGAATTAGCACAGAAACTGAACATTCTCCCTAACACTGATTGATTTTGCAGAGCTTTGCTTGATTTAGGTATTGGTGTTGCTTGGGTTGAAATGCTGAATGGAACGGTGCGTTAAGAGCACTGCGGAAGAGATGGAAGTGATATTTTACAGAATATGTAATCCTATGTACGTCCCACAGCATGGGTGTGAACTCTAACTGGATGCTTATGGTATAGGGTAACCAAGTTTGCGGACAGCAGTTCTGCAAAAGTGTTACCCTCCTTTTCCAGCTCAAACTCTCCCCCAACATCATAAGGTGGTGAAGAGCTACTGACAGGCAGGCAAATTAATCTGCCAGGTTATCTGTGAATGGTGGGTTAAATTAGGATGTTCTGTAGAGAGGAATGAAGCTCAATGTGGTCTGTGAAATTCAGAATAGACGGGAGAAGGGATTTGAAGTATGGAATATTCAGAGAGTGATGTTTTGATGTTAACAGTCTCCTTGAGCAAATTCCTCCTCTTCACTTAACAGTTCTTTTGGGGAGTTTTATCTTGAAGTCTGGGAGAATAGCCTGGCACATAGCTGCAGAGTAATCCTCTGTAAACCAGGTCTAAGAATGCAATAATTGGAATGCTGAATGGATCTGCTTCACCTTCCCTGAGAAGGTCATAGATGTGTGTAGAATGTTTTGCTATTGATCAAGTATTGATGTGAAGGCATTGGGTTTTGAGGTTTTAGTTGCAACACCAAAGTATTGTCTGATTTATCAGAGTAGTTATTTTCTTAGTCACACACATGTCTATATTGGCGGTTTGTTTAATTAGTTTTTAAATAACCTGACCTGATTTTCTT
This sequence comes from Ambystoma mexicanum, assembly GCF_040938575.1. Lineage (NCBI taxonomy): Eukaryota > Metazoa > Chordata > Amphibia > Caudata > Ambystomatidae > Ambystoma > Ambystoma mexicanum. The sequence continues at coordinate 287,069,377 of NC_090930.1, read as the reverse complement.
TGGACCTGTGGTGTAGTCATAGATGTGTATCCATGAGGGTTAGTATTGTTTGTCTTGCTTCATCACAATCCTCTGTGTATTTTGTAGTTAGTGTGTGGGGGTGGGCACCTGTTCCTGATGTGAAAACATATCTGACAAGAAATCTTGAGATTAAGGAGGTCAGAGAGTCTGCAGGCAGGTTGTTGGATTTATCACTGATGTGGTGTCCTAAATGAAGACTCCTTAGATGTTCAGAGCCTCGCTTCTCCTTGCATGGTGTTATCTTTCCATCCTTTGTTTGGTGTTGGCATTACTGTTGTGTTGGGTAGCCCTGAAGGCATTTGGTTGTTCTGAAAAGTACAGATTTTAGGATGGGGTGGGACAGTTTACCTCAGGTGATTTCATCTTGAAGTGAAGGAGGAGGGCCACTGCTGGCGTTTTCTTTCAGTATGAGACAGAACAGAGGTAAGTATATACAGGAAATCAAAGTGGGAGTGCAGAGGTACACAGCGGATGGTTTGATAAAGAATGCAGGGGAGTGAAACAAAGTTTAAATAATGAGTTAAATTGTCCAGAGGGAAGAGATAAAGTTAGAGTGACTTCTAAATGTATACAATATAAGGAGCGGGTGGCAGGAAAGATAGATGACTATTACAATAAACAATGAAAAAACACGCTAGAAGAAGAATCAGAGGACATTTTTGAACATTTCTTTTATGGAGTGATCCTTCAAATAGCCTCATTACGACTCAGGCGGTAAGGGTTTTACGACGGCGTAAACAGCGCCGACCCTTACCGCCTGAGTACGAGGTCCCTTAGCGCCATGGCGGACTTAACACCTGCTTTTAGCAGGTGTTAAAATCCATGCCGCTAAGGGACCATGGAGTTAATTACGCCACCGTAATTTACGGTGGCGTAATTAACGCCTTCCCCACTCCCATTATGCCCTATGGGGCAAAAATGGGAATGGGAATGGGGAAGGGTAAATGGGGGGTAGTTTACGCCATGGTGGTAAAGTCACGGCCCAGGCGGTAATTTACCGCCTGGGTCGTAATGAGGCCCTTGGTCTGCTATTTACAATATTTGGTAGTCTGTGGCATCTTCATTCAATATATCGTTCTCATAGGGTATGGAATTTCCAACCGTTATTGGTTTTTGCCCAATGGAAGGCAATTTTATGTCAACAGGCTGAGAAACACTGAGGTCTGATTATATCCCCAGGGGTTTATTAAGACACCTCCCTTCCCTGATGTGCACGCCCCTTTCTTAACCAGATTTTTAATGAGTTTAATCATTTGGGAATTGTTCCCCATAGTTGGCAAGTGTACTGCCGTAGTCCTGGTTTATTAGAAGGGTGATAGAAATCTCCCCTCAAACTACCAGCCCACGGAAATGCACATTGATATTGATAAAGCTGAAGGGCAGGCATGTATAGTAGCTTCTTTATTATCTTCACTGTATAGTCATGATATAGCCACCAGCATGCCTGATGTGGACACTAATGGCATTGGTGGACAAAAACGTAGAATACATATTTATGCTGATGATGTTTTTCCCATATCAAAGACACCATCTTGCCTGTTTAAGAAGGGCCTCATGGTAAATATCAGTAAAATGAACCTGTCATCTTCAAGAGTCACTCATCTATTAAATTTAAGGCTCGCATTGGGTGAGGAACCTTCACACATAGTAGGCGCTTTCAATTAGTTAGGTATCTGCATGCATAATTCAAGACATTCATGCAGATGACCACCAATGTGCAGTAGGTCACCTTTTTGCAAAATTGAAACATTTACAAAACAAAGCTGAAGAGTGAAATCAGGCGAAAACGCTGTAACTCTTCATTTCTACTGTCTGTTTGGTAAAGAAAATTTAAAATGCTGACTGAAAATGATGTTTATATCCTCACAGAGGGACTACAAAGTAGGCTGCCAAACCTTATACATTGCCTATATATTCACCCACAACTGGTTGAATATCGGTACATTTTATTAGAATTACTTTAATTTCTATCTCTTTTTTTGCCACTAATCTGTCCCGCCAACCAATGTTAACTAGCCCTCGGCCCCTATTTACCTAGGGGATGCTGGTGGGTTGCCTATATTGGGTGAAGGATAGGGAACAGACACTGACCCTACTTCTATATAAGGCATAATTATGTACCTTTTTTTAGTTAAAAAATTCAGAAACAAGGGAAGCCGAATTGGTGAGCACAGAAGGGGGTGATTTTCTAATGTGTAAGGCTCCATTCTCATCTGCCCATAAACAAAACATTTAAAACATGAACAAATTGGCACTGTTGTTGGGCATCCCTTAACAGGAGTTGACCGGTTTCAGTGGATGTCTTTTTCTTTTGCCACTTTCTTCAGGACCGCACAACACTTACCTGTACTTCCTCTCAAGTCAAAGCAGTTGAATTTCAGGGCTATTAATTCTTATAGTCCCCCTTTTTTCATGGTTGGATACCTAAGAAATGGGAACAGAAATGGGAACAGCAGACATATATGCAACTATTTATTAATTTGCAAGTAATGTTGATTGTTGCTAAACTCTTAAATGTCTCATGCTAATTATTAGCAGAATGGCTGCAGGAGCACAGAATAAGCGTCTCACCTTTCAGTGTTCTCATTGTCAGCAGTTTCTTTTTGGCAGCAGCGTATTTAATTGTCAGCACGCAGAGTTTTATCCGTACAAAATAAATGAAATCCATAGTCAGAGGGGTATTCTGATATCAACAATTTATATTATTCAATTTTACATTAGATTTCTTTCTAAAGCTCCTAAATGGCTTACCTTACAGATCTACGTCCTTGCTCACTCCAAGAAGAACGCAGCAAGTGGGGAATCCTTGTATACAAGCTGGCATCTCACTATATATAGCACTGGGTGCCTAACAAGAGATACCTGTGTGATCACGCTTAGGTCTCATGGTCCGCCCTTATTTGTGAAACTAATGCGGCAGCCATCTTGCAGTAAAGTAGTCACCTATATGGCATATCTGTCTTATATGTGTATCCCCCGATATTTCCCAGTTAGATACAAAAATGGTAATTGCTTGTGCCTCTAATTAACCATCGCCATAAGCAGATTTTATCGATGTATTGTGTGCAAAGTATTTAAAATTAGATTGAAGTATTTTACACAATTACTGCAATCACCTTGAGTCAAGAGTCCGAATTTCACTGGTAAGTAAAGGTTTAGATATGGAGTAAAAGGCTCTATTAGTTGACTTTAAAAATAAAGAAGTGGCGGCTGCACACCTTTCTAAAGACACAAGCCTGTTGTGCTTATTTACATCACTCAAGGGTATGCTGCAAAGTGTTTGGAAACTTAGGGCAATTCTATGTCAAGACACAAGCTGCAGACAGGGCATGGAGCATGCAAGGTTTTCCCTAGTGACAAGACACAAAGCATGTGAGGGATAAAACAGCGCTGGTTAACTCTGGTTGATAAAACAGTGCTACCTAGTGGCCGCAGAAGGAAAGTCAGCCTAAAAGAGGCTAACAGTGTGCACAGAGGCTACCGAGTGCTAAATAACTAAATACCTGTGATTTCTTTAACAGTGGCACACTTGTCCCCAGCTAAGTACAATATGTCCGGCTCAAGTGAAGAGGGAAGAGCTCAAGTGAGCTCAAGTGAGCCAGAAAATAATTCAACGTGGCATGGGGGAAATATTGCACCAAGCCCTGGGTCACAGTATGGGGCACAGCTCACAGCAGCTGGCAATCATGGAAACTGGATAAAGTTCTCCAAAGAGATGGAGAAACTTAGTGGAACTTAGAGGAACTTAGAGGGATAGGTGGTCTAGGAACGGGTTAAGGGGGAAGAAAGAAGGCCTGCAAGGCCAAAAAGGCCAAGTCACCCCCAGGCTCACCACTGAAAGGAAAGGTCAACGTAAAGGCGGTAAGCCGAAAAGATAAAGTGCAAATGGCGTGATGCAACCTCTGACAGTTCAGAGGTCTATGATGAGGATGACTGGGGGAGTCAATCATCAGAAGAAGAGGTAGAGATTATATCCACGGAAGAAGAAGAAAGTAAAAGAGCTTCCTAGAAAAAGAAAATGGAAGACAAGGAAGAGGAAGCCGGGGACGCCCTGATACACCCACGCTCCTCAGAATGGGAACCGACGACTAGGATAGCGGCATACGTAAAAAAAGAAGACTTAGAATCCCATTGGCAAAAGAAGGCAGAAATAAACTAAGGGCAGAGTGCCCAAGACCACACCTGTCGGAAGGCATGGCAGAGACCCCAGACATTGACAACCGCATGGTCACATTCATGGGTAGGTATGTCAAAGATATTTTAAAAAGTCTGGACAGGTCCTGGGGCTCTTGTCAGGACAAAATGCTAGACGTGATTTGGCCCCTTACGAAAATCATGGAGATGGCAGATGAAGCAAAAGAAAAGAATGAGGTAATAGATCCAGCCATACTGTGTGGTTGGGCCCAGAGAGCAATATGTTTACTGGGCAATACCAATAGTGCTATCATGGCAAAAAGAAGGAGATTCATTCTGGTTAAGATCGATCCCAAACTCAGCGAGCTGGCCACATCAGACGCGGCAGTCTCCGCCAAAGGGAAACTCTACGGAGATGCATTTATGAAAGAATTAACAAAATTCGCCAATTCATATGCAGCGATTCATGAAGCCCAAGCTTCCTCAAAGAGAGTATTCAGCAAACAAGTTTTTGGCAGGGCTGGAAGAGGAAGGGGCCGCTCCACCAGTTGTTTCGCAAACCACAGGTTCCAAGTCAACAGATACCATTGAAAGCAAGAGGAATGGAAACTGAACCTGTTCTTCCCTTTGAGGGGAAGAGGAAGAGGGCGAGGCTAGAGACACGCAGATAACCAACATCAACCTAACACAGGTGAGAATGTAGGTGCAAGTGCAAATAATACAAACCCAAACAGTAGGGGGGAGGGTAGCAACATTTGTAGAGAAATGGAGATTGATTTCTGAAGATGCTTGGGTGTTAGACACCATGCAGGGTTTTCACATAGTGTTAAGGATTTCAATCAGGCGAAACACACTTTGGTCTCGGCCTAGTATGTAGCGCACAACTGAGATGCTTTTCTCCTTATTTTATGCAGATTTAATTTGAGATGGTACACAACTCATATCACACCCCCTTTTCAAATACCCTGGGTCACAATGGACCATAAACCAGGCTGTTTGCTGAAATACAATATTTATTTATTTATTTTAAAATTCCAAAGAAATCATACTGTTTTTGATATTGGGCAATGGGGTGATAATTACAATGAGAATGTAAGCAATGCACTTGGTTTAAACTTATAGTGGAACATATACAAAACACCAGGGAATAGGAGAGCTTTTTTGATTTAGGAAAGATAGCACCCAAGTTAAGGTTTCCCCCTGCTATGTTCCCTCAACCCAGAGATAATCAAATTCTGAGTGGATAGAAAGAAGCAGTAGGAAATCAGGAATAAGAGGCAGAAGACCGGACACAAATCTGACCTTGCCTCACAGAATATGACTTTAAACCCTTAGCCAAGGCCTAAAGTAACATTTGAATTTTACAAATAATTAATTAACGTGTGGTTAAATTATATTAGAACACCCTAGTGGTGTTTCTGGGAAGCTAATTGGTCAATCTGCGGGCTATACGCACTGATATAGCCCGCAGATTGATTACAGCCCGCAAATCGGGTCTTTGCAAAGCAAGCAGCTTCCACGTTGTATTCTGCAACGTTGAAGCTGCTTGCTTTGGTGTATATGAAAGTGTTCACATACACCCGCGGTGCATATGAACACTTTAATAAACACCAAAGTAAGCAACTTCAATGTTGCAGATTACAACGTGGAAGCTGCTTGCTTTGGTGTACATGGAAGTGTTCATATACACCACAAGGGTGTATATGAACACTTTCACGTACATCAAAGCAAGCAGCTTCAACGTTGTATTTTGCAACGTTGAAGCCGCTTGCTTTGGTGTATATGAAAGTGTTCATATACACCCGCGGTGCATATGAACACTTTCATACACACCAAAGTAAGCAGCTTCAACGTTGCAGGATACAATGTGGAAGCTGCTTGCTTTGGTGTACATGAAACTTGCAATTTTCTCAATTATAATGCATAGTGACATCATCAATGTATATGGCTGAGCAGGCTTAACTAAGCACACCTCTACCTCAAAGGATTGGTCAGGGGTGCTAGTCTCCGCCTCAAACTTAACTGGTTGGATTTCAGGATAACATGTCAGATTTATGATGTGAGTTTTACAATGTTCAAAAATCTCTCACAGTTACTTTGGCTAAAATCTTATTTGGACACAAATGGTATATTTATACAGTTGAAGTCTCTTAGCAACTCTTAGCAACTTACCTAAACAGGTTACATATTTTATGTAGAGCATAGCACTCCAACTCTGCAATCCGTGCAACATTGTTTTGTCCTTCTAATACCTTTTGGTAATTTTGTGTATGAAGGATTCAGCCTATCATTCCATAATTTTATACATGTGTGTGGACTATCATAAGGGAGGTAAGTATGAACTTTTGCTATTGGATCATGGATACATTTCTTATAATCCCCCATTCTTTGCCATTTCTGTCCCCAAGGTGTCAGTGAATTCTACAATGTCTTAAATGAAAGCCCACAAAATCACCTTTAAACTGCAAAATGTTTACTTTTTTGCAAAGTCTTGCTGCAGAGATAAAAGTCTTTACATTTTTATTAATCAATAGTTTTTGGAAACAAATGGCAGTCCTTTGTCCGTCACTAGCCCATTTATTTCTCTCTTCAGCTGCCACCAAATGTCATTTCCTCAGGAGCTAGGTGGGGGTTTCCCAGCTTGAGTGAAGGTGTTTTGCCCCCTTTCTACTTCACACTTCCTTGTCCTGTGAGTTCCATTGTCAGGGGGTTCAGCCCAGACTAGTTTCTGTCCAACCTAATAATTATCACAGGGTTGTTAGTATCTGCTGAGAGTTTATGGCGGTTCCCTTTCTGTGGGGGAAGCCTTAGCTCTGCTAACTGGAATAACCTGTTTTTGAGACCTTGCAAAATCCAGCCAAAGTGGTTTAAAACCTTTATTTTCTTATATTTGGTCCTGAATTAAAAGAAGCCTGTGGAATAACATAGCCCATGTAAGTATTTTCACCAGCAACAAACCCCTCCACATTGCTAGGTAATGGCAGGCTTTCATTCAGCAGTTGTACTTTTTAACACAGGCATTTTTCTCCTTTGCTTTGCAAAGCCCATTTTGTAAATGTGTGGTGCAAGCTGGCATTTCTTTTTAAATTCTCCATCAGATTCCCACACTGTTTTGCAGCCATAGTTATTCTCTTGTATGCCAGAGTTGTGTTTGAAGCACAGATGTATTGAAATTGACATGGCCCAGATAGTTGGAGTTCCTTGAACTACTGATCTTTGATACTTTGTGAAGAAAATGAATGCATTTCCCTGTGCAGTAAAAAGTGAAGTTTCTTGGTTGATTTTTCACAGAGTTGGTTTGTCAGGGCCTGTCAATTAGAAATCATGCTTGGTTTTGCTGAAGAACAACGGGATATACTGGGCATGGCAGGGCCTTATTAATAACAGTAGTTCTAAGAAGAACAGATGCAAATAGCGTCAGCAGAATTATTATAAAGGTGGACAAGTTTCCTTTTTTAATGGGGATTTTGGGCCGGCAGCAGAGCAATGCTGCTTTTTCACTTTATTCCATTTGTATATGTCAGAACGCACTGGCACGCTCCCTCAGTGTGTCCCCTTGTTCCATCCTGGCCAATGTGTAATGTGTGCCTGGCAAGATGGTGCAGCCATCTTTTTGTTGCTGCAAAACGCAGTTTTGAGGCCATGGAGCTCACAGAAGCCAGTTTAGCTGTTTTGCTGTTTCTGCTGAAATGCAGCTTTGTGATGTGGGGAAGCACAGCTGATTATGGTCAATATATCCTATAATAGATTGGCTAAGTTTTCCACGGCAAGAGAAATGGCCAAAGACACTAGTGCTCAGCAAATCAAACAAAGAGTTATTAGACACAGAAATAGGAAAACTAGCACAGAAAGACGCTATAAGGCAGGTAACAGATATGAGAGACATCTTTATAAGCAACATGTTCATAGTGAGAAGCCGTCACAAGACGAGACCGATAATATATCTAAGAGAAATAAACACATTTATAGTATACAGGAATTTCAGAATGAAGGGCATACGCCACCTGAGAGACAAAGTACAACAGGGTATTTGTTAGCAAGGATAGATCTCAAAGATGCTTACCTGACTATACCTATGGCAGCAGAACAGAAGTGTCTGAGATTTCGGTGCTAAAGCACACATTTGGGCGTTGACTTGCCCACCCTTCGGGCTAGCATCGGCCCCAGGGTGTTTCACGAAGGTGATGAAACCAGTAGTGACATTCCTCAGGGAAAGAAGGGCCAGACCGATCATTTGCCTGGATGACATTTGCATAATGTGCCAGGACAAAATGATGATCAAGGAACAAGTAGAAGGCACTTTAGACCTCCTTCAGCAACTAGGGCTTATAATAAACTGGGAGAAATGAAGCCTACAGGCGGATCAGAACATGGAATTCCTGGGCTTCAGATTAGACACAGTGCAGGGAACATTAAACCTCCCTCTGAACAAAGTAAATGATATCAAGAAAGAGATATGGAACAGATTAGCATCAGAGATGATATCTCTGAGAGAGCTAGCAAGGCTAGTAGGAAGCCTGGCTTCATCAATTCAGGCGATATTCCCATTCCCACTACATTACAGGGCCCTTCAGAGACTAAAAATCCAACACCTCAGGAGGGGCGCATCCTATGAGCAAAGGATATCCCTCTCTATAGAATCGAAGGAGGAACTGAAATGGTGGTTACATCACATGGATGGCTGGAATGGAATCGCAATATTTAGCTCATCCCAGTCCTAGTGATAGAATCCAATGACAGCAAGTGGAGATGGGGAGACAGATGCAGAGATCTGTTGACAAGGGGCCGATGGTAGGAGGAAGAATTGAATATTCACATACATTTCCTTGAACTCTTAGCAGGATCCTTTGCAGTGAAATGTTGGACACAAGAGACAGCACAATGCTGTGTGCTTCTCAAGGTGGACAACGTGTTGGCAGTCCCATATATAAACAGAATAGGAGGCACAAAGTCAAGAATGCTACTGGTGCTAGCAAAATAATTTTGGCACCTTTTCCTGCAGAGAGAGCTATCATATCAGTGATGGCAGAATATTTACCAGGCCGTCAGAACGAGGTAGCCGACTGGAACTCCAGATTCCTCAGGGATGCAAGTGATTGGAAGCTGGATGAAAGAGTTTTCCAGACACTGATGGAGAGATGGGGTCCATGCAAGACAGACCTCTTTGCATCGAGACAGCACAGGCAAATTGCTTGTTTCTTCAGTTGGAGACCAGACTTGGAGGCAGAAGCGATAGATGCTTTCCTGCAATAATGGGGTCCGAGCAAAGAATATGCCTTTCCCCCATTTGTGATGATCGCGAGGACTTTGGCGCAGGTGAGGAGACAGTGAATATCCATGGTAGTGATTACGCCAAATTGGAGGGGTCAAGCATGGTTCCCAGACCTGTTAGAGATGACATATGACAACCCATTAGCATTAGTTAGACCTAATAGTGAGGCACCCCACGGGGGGAATCATCCTCTGGTGAGGACAGTCAGTCACATTTACATTGCATAGGCAATTTCAGAGGATCCTGGGTTATGCCAGGATTATCAGAAGAGGGTGAACAGATTATCGATGAGGCCTAGGCGCCTGGGACCAGGACGGCATACAGAACAGCCTGGTCAGGCTGTCACAATTGGTGTGTGAAAAGGAAGGTACATCCCACTAGAACAGATGTAGTTCATGTAGCCAATTTTCTGGCACAGTTAGTAGCTCAGGGCAAAGCTTACAAGACGATCAACATAGCCCGGTCAGCTATTTCGGCGGGACATCCAAGAATAGAAGGGAAATCAGGGGGAGAACACCCTCTAATTTGCAGACTTTTGAAAGGGGTTAGAATAATTAGACCCACAAGACAAAAATATGATCAAGCATGGGACGTGGATAAAGTCTTGAGAATGTTCATATAATGGGCAGATAATGACGAACTGACAAGGAAGGCGTTATCAGCCAAATTGGCTATGCTTTTATGCTAATTGTTGTGAAAGAGAGTATCAGGCGTCAGAGCTCTAGAGATTAATAGCAAAGCCTTATCCCCTCAGGGAATGATGTTTGAAATAGTGAAGAGGACAAAAACTTGGTTGAGATCAAGATCTTATAAAGCATTCCCAGATCAACCTAAATTATGTCCAGTGAAATGCATTGCATCCTATGAGTGCATGGCTAGGGAAATGAGACCCACAGGGTGAATCAGTTATTTATAACCATAAGAAAAACTTTCAGGGCAGTAGCATCAGCCACACTAGCTAGATGGATTAGATGGGTTATGGCCCAAGCAGGCGTAGATACAGATTGCTATGGAGCACACTCAGTGAGAGGAGCAATCCCTCGAAGGCATTTCAGGCACGGGCCAGACTAGGAGACATCATGAAGGCAGAAGGCTGGTAAAAAAAAATGACATTTAAAATGTTGTATTTCAAGCCAGTGGAAAAAGTGCCAATGTTGGTGGTTAGTAAGTTTTGAACAAGCATAACGCGAGCCTCCATGTCTTGACAAAGAATTCAGATTTTCCATACATTTGTTACAGAAAGGCATAATTCTAAAACACAGAGGCGAAGGATTATCCCACCCAGTAATCAATGTCATAAATTGGTAATGAGATGTCTTCTGTGATGATAACAATGTTACAATGATATGTTGTCAAAAATAATATGGAATGGCTTTTTACTCATGTCGATTACCCACCCTTGGGACATAAGTCTGAAATATGTTTTGTGTTGCAGGTTCTATGGCGGATAACAAATCAACAGGATGATTATGTCATGCTACGGGACCAATTTACAGCATCGACCGGTTGGGATGCTATAGTTTATAAGAGACCAGACAAAGAAAGAGGATGAATCAAGATGGCGAACTGGGTTTATAGTGATGCACTATGGTGATTGGTAGTTAAAGTCTTAAGTGTTAAATCCAATAATACAGGACCTACAAAAGACTATAAACTGTTGGGACTTGTACATTCCTTTCACTTTGTGAGTTATTGTTATTGTGTTTTAATGATGTTGCTCGAACAGTAAAGTTGTGAGAAAGCATAATCCTTCGTCTCTGTGTCTTTAATAGAACTATGACTTTCTCTAACACATGTATAGAAAATCTGAATCTGAGTAGATGATAATTATACATTATGGTTATAATTGTTGTATGGCATGTGAAGGTGCTCACTCCCCACATCACCAATGGGACTCAGAATAATGGACACACCCCAGTAGTGAATGAGACCAAGAGATTGGTTGTGAGAGGCAACAAAGTCTTTATGTGAGATTCAGCATCCAGAGAACTCTGCTGCCTTGAGAGTGCTCTGGCAAACAATACAGATACAATACATTATAAAGGGTTACAGCATCATCAGTGACATTTTCTATACAGTTTACAAGTCACATTTGGATTGGTTAGGGAATGAGTCCAAGTATGATGCTTTAGGGGCTGGCTCCACGAGGTTGGCTGGTGGCTTGGTGGGATGTCGGGCATCACGTGCTTCAGCTGGCTGGTCTGTGCGAGCTGAAGGCCGTGGTGGGTCTGGTAGAGGTGGCTGGTACTGGCTAACTAATCTACAGACTATCACAAGACATACATTAAATAATAACCACTACTACACCTTTGGTATTAAGAGAGGCCTATAAATTGTACACATGTATTTATATTATCTCGCTTCAGATCCTTGGTGAGGTGACGGGTGTGGGGGTCTTGCCCTCCAGGTGGCATGTTGGGGGGTGAGATTAATAGCTGTCTGGTCTGGCACCTCAGAGCGGGAGGGGGTGGAGTGACACATGTTAGTTTAGGACAGAATATATAATGACAGGAGTTTGGTTTTATTGGGGGCACTCTAGGGTGGTTAGCAAAGAAGGGTCATACTTCTGCTACATCAAAAGAAAGCTTTGTAGGGGCACAGGGTTGATCAGGCAGTAATTTTCAGTGGGGGCGAGAGGTGCAGGAGCGGCTTTGTTGAAATGGATGGGCCACATGTCATGATTCGGCCCGGTCACACACAGGGCAGTGATCTAAGAGGATGGATGAAGAGAATACACTGTTTGCTTGCAACAATACGTGCCAGAGCATCCGTGAGAAATGGACTTGGGAGGCATAGGCGCTGGAGGAAAAAGGTGGGGGCTGTCAGTGCTCACTGTGCATGGTGCTGCTGAGGGGAGAGAAGGCTTCACAGATACCAGAATGCGGCCTAGTCCAAAGATGGAGTCTGGGGTACACACAATGGAGTCCAAATGTGTCTTGCAATAGCCCCACCTCTGTATGTGCCAGGGACTAATCGACTAAGGCAACAGAAGGGCAAGGAAGGCGTCCCTCCACTAGTGCAAGAGCAGGTGGTCCCTTTTGCCTTCCTTATATTCCCCCCTTTCGTTACATTTAAAGTAACAAATTACTTTTTAGTATTATTAACATTACTGTAGTGCTCTGCCTCCAGCACTGCCTCATCCCAAGCAAGTGTCCCTTTTATTGGCATCCACTCCCTACAAACACCTCATAAGCTTTGACCCCTTCTAGCATATTCATCAGGGGTGCATGTCATGTATATGCCCCCTTTCCCATCCAGATCCACCCACACTTCCTTATACCATTCCAACTCTTGGGGTTCTTTGATTGTGGTATGATACAAACTATCCACCCTGTCCCCTGGGTTACGATATACCACCGTCATACGATATTTAGGGTTGCTGGGTTCCCCGGTCTGCATTTGCACATCCTTCATAGTTTGCACCATTGTCTGTTTGCCCATCATCACCATCATCATTGCAGAACTAGGCATTGATTTTGCACAACATCGAACCCCTACCTGGCACACACAAAAAAATCAGTAACAGGAAAACTATAATTCGAACAAATATTTTCATCACAGTCCCGAACCAGGAAGGGATCCAGTCAAAAATGTAATTGAACCAGTTGCTTGGTTGAATGATATGGCATTTGTATGGCATTTGTTATGATATGATATGATATGGCATTTGTAACGCGCCTATACACAAGTGTTTCAAGGCGCGACGAGGCAGGGATGGGGGACAAGGGGAGACAAACAACGATCCTACTAGGCCAGGTTTCATTCAGATCGCGCAAGTGCAAGGGTGGAGGGGAAGGGAAAGTGCAAGGGTGAAGGGAGAGGGGAAGTGCAGTACAGGGTTGGTAGAATACAAGATAAAAAATAAGGGCCCGATGGTGGCAAGTGCAAGGTAAGTGCAGACAAGTGCTGGGATGGTAGAATACAAGATAAATAGTAAGGTCCCGCTGGTGGTAAGTGCAAGGTAAGTGCAGACAAGTGCTGGGAAGGGGGGCTGTAGGGATACAGAGGCAGTCCCGCAATGCAGGGGTTGCCAGGGAGGCAGTACAGGGGAGAGTGGCTGGGCCAAGGACCAAGACGGTGAGTAACCCAGTTGCAGATTCAGTGCAGTTTCAGTAATTAGCAGGGGAGAGGGGGAGAGAAAGCAGAAGCAAAGAGGAAGGTTTTGAGGTGCTTCCTGAATCCCCCCTTCTTTCTTCATTCTTTCACCAAGGTTGTGCACTGTAGATATCACGTGTGATAAAGTTCCATTGTCAGCATCTGCAGAAGGTACCAATGTACAACATGCACTCCTGATTTTTTGGCAAACACCACCGTCCATTGCTGTGAGGGGGTCCAGGACGTACCGGTTTTGCATGGTCATCAAACACAGAGCTCGGAGTTCCACTATGATCATGTTGAATCCCTCTTCTATGTGGTTGGCCAGCTGAATCAACTCCCTGCGGATGATTTGCAGCCATTTGGCATTCGCTTGTGCCTGGATACTTGGCACAAGGGAGGCAAAGAAGGTTTATGCTGTGTTACAGAGTCTGTGTTGGTCAGTAATTTCTGCTAGGAGGTCTGAGGACTTGCTGGAGATATATTTTGATGATCGCCTCTTGTGGGACACTCTTTCCTGCAACTTATCTTCTGACAGGATGTCATATGTGGGAGGCTCTTCAGTTGCTTGCTGTGGTGCTGAAGACGTTTCGATTGGCATCCTTTCCCCATGGACATGGCTTTACGGGATCACCATAGCTCCAAATGCAGTGTGACCATGGCGCAAGTACCTCTCCATGACGGTGGGAGGTGCAGGTACGCTTGCTTGCTGCATACCCAGTAAGTGTCCATTAATGCTGCTCTGACTTTTTTCATGTCTGGGAGGATGAGCGTTTTGTTGCACTGTTTTTTTTTTATTTTTTGAGCCCTTGGACACCTTCCTTTCTCTGTGAAAGCAAAGTTCGTACTGTATTTCTCATTGTATCTTGATTGGTTTTTCAAGGGCTGTTACCCAGGTCAGTTTGGCAATGTGTTGAGACCACATTCGAGTGCATGTTCATTTGACCCATTGACATTTTTCTTCCGACAGTCCTCGCAACGCGTTGTCTCTTCTTGCCATTTGTTTTCAGCGAACATTGTCCCTTTGATGATAAAGAATGGCTCCTTCACGCAGAGTATTCCTTGGGGTTTGCTATTGCATGTTCTCTCATTCTACAGCAGTTGTATTGTTATGGTGTGTGCCTGGAAGGTACTCCGAATCCTACAAAGGGCTAGATGAACAAGACACTGGGCATCCGACAAAGGCCTTTCTTGCGGTATGAGAACTTTGGGCATTCCAAAGGCATGGGGTATCAAAGAGCAGACGTAACAACTTTCATGGGTCGCCTGTTTCGCCATGGCACTCATATCCGTATACCATTTATTAGATTGGTCAGGGTGGCAGGGGTCTTCTACAGCATTTAATCCCAGGCCATGGTATGCGTTGTACCTTTTGTGTTCTGTCCCCTTTTTCCGTCTTCTACTCCCCCATACCCCATTATATAACTTTTTCACCCTCTGATATCGTATAGGGAAGATATATGTCCATGTTTCATCATTGTGTTCACTATCACTCTGCTAAGGCTGTGGTATAGAATACATTTGTGTGGTTGAGGCATGGGGCTTAAAGTGCATATTGTCGCCATGATTTAAATTCCCTGGTTGCGTGCATATGTACATATGGCAATACCACTACATCAAACATTGGAGTGTCAACATTATAGTCATTTGATACTTCGCCAACATCATAACTCATAGCAGCATTTGTAAGAGTTGGGGTTTTGACAGTTCGGTTTTTGTGCAGAGTGGTGAGATTAATATTTGTAGAGGCATTGTGGGCCCATATAACTTTAAATCCATTCTTCTCTTTGTTTTATCACTCCCCCCTCCTCTTTTATATCACCTAATATAAAAGTAAGGCTCCAGTATAACCCTAGACAAAACAAAATTACAGAGAAAACAATGGTGACAAAATATAACCCACATTCGCAACTATAAGCTCTAGTAGCACTAATGTCTTCCCTATTGCTATGTACATTTGTAGTGTTGTTAGTGAGGGCCCTCCTTTCCGACATGATTTGCCCTGAAGGGGCGATATGAATGGGTTAAGTACACACAGATAAACAATATACTTTCATGTATCTCCTCAACAGACAATTTATTTACATTTATATGAGGACCAGCAGTTATTCGGAAAGAGACATAGGGAACGAGTGAGAGAGATAGGGAGAGAGAGAGTGAGAGAGAGAGAGAGAGAGAGAGAGAGAGAGAGAGAGAAACTAGGGAAGGAGTGTGAGAGATAGAGAGATGGAGAGAGAGGTATAGAGATAGCACCTTGCAATTTATATACAATCATTTATTTTTATTTTCTTTCAATTCTCATTTTCACATAAATTTCATAATATTGTACATGGTCACAGAATTCTGCACCCATATTTTCTTTTTCTACCTTTTACTTATGGTACTGCACTTTCCCTTTCTTGTGGCTGTTCCCCATGGGGTGCTGTGCTATTGTGTGATTTTCTTACATCAGAGAGGTGAATCCAATATTTCAGGCCCTTAACCTTCACAGCAGAAGGGCCGTGGAATCTTGGAAAGTTCCATCTCCATATGAAATTACACACATATACACTTTCACTGGGCATTAACTGTAGCGTCGGACTGTCTGCTGCTGGGGTGTAAATGGGGGCGCTATTTGTTTGGCTATACTTCTCACAGCTTGTGTCAGTTATTCTTTAAACTCGTCCCCAGCACTGTAGCAGCTCTATGAGCGTCTAACGCCCGCCTCACTCGGGATAGTTGCATTTGAATGCGCCTCCCCGTCAGTATCTCGTGTGGGGACAAATGATGGTCCTTACTAGGCTGCATTCTGAGTTGAAACAGTGCTAGAGGCAGGCAATGCACCAATTATTTTTTAGGGTGTGACACAATTTGGAGAGTCTGCTCTTGAGGAGGCAGTTTATCTTCTCAACCACTCTGTTAGCCTGTTGGTGGTGAATCGAACACAATTTGTGTTTCACACCTATGATGTCACTTCCTTGAAAAGGTCATTTACAAAATGAGTGCCATTGTCTGAGCGTATCACATCACAAATTCCCCACGTAGGGAATACCTCCCTTACCAGGAACTTTTCTGTACATTTTGCGTCTGGGTGTGCACAAGGTCCTGTTTGCACCCAACATGAAAAAGGACACACCACCACAATGCGATATCTTGCTCCGTTGCACCTTTCGCCCATGTCGGCATAGTCTATGTGTAACTCTTGAAATGGTCCTATTGGGCGCAGTAGTATTCCCCGCAGCATTCTAAGGGTCGTCCCCGAACTGTATGTTTGACATGTTATGCATTCTATTGTTAATTTTGCAAGGTGTTCTTGGAGGTTTGGAACAAACCATTCCTCCTGGATATCTGCTGCTATGTGTTGCTTGGTAACGTGTGCAGGGAAAGGAAGCTGTTGGAAAGTCACGAGCAATAATTCTACTGGTGTCACCACTTTTCCTGTCATTTCTTGACTCCAGAGGAGGTCTGTGGGTGACTGCTTGCATCCCCTCTTTACGCATATTTTGTGTTCCTCTATTAGGGCGCGCTTCTGTAATTCTATTATTTGCATGATTGGTGTGGAGTTGTACCCCTTTTCCTTATCGTGTTGTGTGTTTGTTTTTACTACACATTCTATTCCCTGGGGAGCGTTAAAGTACGTTGTTTCCTTAGCAGTGGCGTCCGCCACTGCGTTTACGAGTGAGATGGTGTCAGTGTTATTCATGTGGGCCTGGCATTTCACCAAAGCGACCACTGATGGCTCAGCCAATGCTTAAATAAATTAATTCATCAACTCTGCGTGCTGTACTGGAGATCCATCCACTCTCCTGAATCCTCTTCTTCGCCATCATGACAAGCCGGAGTGCACCATCGTTGTCACGTATGCCGAGTCTGAGTATATTGTCACTGTGCATCCTTTGGCTGTGTGAAATGCTTCAATTAGGGCTATTAATTCTGCCGTCTGTGCATAAAAATGGAGACATTTCTGCACTTTTACCTCGTATTTGGATCCTTCTATTCTCACTAATGCTGCTCCTACATGTGTTTCTCCTGTCTCAGGATCAGTCAATGCTGATCCGTCCACATAGTACACCTCACCTCCTTCTAGGGCATTTTCACTGGCTTTGGGAATATTTTCACCTTCCCCTTCATATGTGGCACAGTCGTGAGCTTGCATGTCTTCTACTGTGCAGGGTTCTGTGATGAATGTGGCTGGGTTTACAGTCTTACAGCATACAACGTGTATGTTTGGGCTTGAGATGATTATTTCATATGCGGTGGCTCTCTGCGTGGTGAGTGTGGACTTTGATCTTTCGAGTATGGCAAACAAAGAGTGTTCGACAAATAGCATCACTGAACATCCCATTACTATGGTGGCGTTTTTCTCTATTGCAAAGGACGCTGCTGCAAGGGCTTGTTTGCACGCGAAGTGCCCTTGAATTACAGAGTCCAATGTGCTGCTGTAATAGGCCAATAGCTTGTGGCCTAGTGATGTTTTTTGTGTAAGTACTGCTGTCATTAGCATGCCATTGCAGTGGGAGAACAGGTAAAACTAGCGATCATAATCTGGTGTCGCTAGGACTGGTGCTGTTGCAATAATGTCTTTTAATTTAAGGAATTGTGTGATCATCTCCTGTGTCCATTTTATGGGGGCACTTTCCTTTTGGGCCTCTTTCAGTGCCTAGAGAAGGGGGCGTGTGTATGCTGCGTAGTCCAGTATCCACGCACGGCAATAGTTGCATATGCCGAGGAATTTCTGCATCTCTTTAGCAGTTTCGGGCATTAGTGTTGCACGTATTGCTGCTGCTCTGTCTGGGAATATTCTCTTACGGTCCTTGAATATTAGCTGCCCTAGATACAACACTTCTGCCAGGCAGTCCTGCAGTTTTCCCCTGTCTACTTTGCACCCCTTTGTTGCGAGTAAATTCAACAACGTTATTGAGTCTGCTCTACATTGCTCTTCACTTTCACTGCAGACTAAAAGGTTGTCTACATATTTAATTATTGTGCTGTTTACATCAATGTTGCCAAGATCTTTGTGCAAAATTTGGTTAAAAATGCTAGGGCTGAAGAGGGAAAATGGGACGCTCCCTTCCCCGATTCTCAGCCAGACCATGGCTTAGATCGTCACGGCCTAAGCACCCACCACGAGAGGAATTCGATCCGCTCACAGATGCCCTAGACGTCAACATCTACCGTGGCCACGCGCCACACGGCCAGGTAAACTGCCCGTCAATCAAGCCACATGCTGGGACCTCTGGCGAAACTGACATAGACCATATGGATCAGCTCGACTAACACAGCAGCAATCTAAGCCACTATCGATAGAGATGTCATGACGACATAGCCAGCGGACAGCAACACACGTGCCACCATGCACGGCTGGTCAGACACACACAAATTCCACACGAAGAACAAACTCACTGCCCTGACGTAATGGACCGTTTACAAACACCGATGCATCGTTGTTATTTTTCATATAGGCTAAACTACAGCACTGCAGAAACGCAAGATGCAAGAAGAGCTCATGTACATACTTGCAAATGCTTCATCACTACTATAACTACTACGAGAAAATAAGGCACTTATGTACAAGGACCCCTGCCGCTCACCACGACCCCCTGTGATGCGAACCATATGCCTCCTGTCATGGATCAGGCCACGTAGGCCTCAGCACCAGAGTAGCCCGCAAACTCAGAAGCCGCAGGCCCCGAGCAGCTTGGATGGAGATGCAAGGTGCTGATCATGCAGAACAAACCCTGACGAGAGCCCATTGCAACTTACATGTCGCACGCTTGGAACCAAGGTTACACCTGCTGCGGCTAACCGCCCCTCAGAGCCAAAATACAAATCAAATGCTTATAATTCTGCTCCAGCCATGGTCTCACCACATGTGATCAAGCCGACTTGAGGCGGTGCCAAGTACCATGGACCAGAGAAGCTCTGGGGTCTCACGCTTGGGACACAGACTGCAACAATGAAGTGACAAACTGGACACTGGCAGCAGTGAGAAAGCGGCCCTCCTACAGCAAATGGCAGACCTGTCCATTGTCCTCCACTGACACATAGTCACACATTGTTTCTAACATCAGGTACACTGCGAGCTGGGAACGACGATGGTCCCAGGCTTTGGGGCTCACGCATGAACCATACAGGACACGGAGGGCTAACTACTGACGGCATCATAACCTAGCCAATCACTAACCTTTCTCATGTATCATTTTTGGTGTAACCATTTCTAGGGACGACCCAAGCGTACCACCTGACCTCTTCTCCGCCAACCACTAATTCACCTATATGTTCCTATACTAATCCTATTACTCGGGGAGCCAACCCGAGGTGGCGTCAGGTTTTGGGGGAAGTTTTCCATGTGACGCACGATGAGGCATCACACATGATGAATAAGGGCCTGCGAGCCCTCTCTTGTTAGATGTGTTCCCGGATGACCTATGATCCCAGAACCTGTCCCTGACGTTTTCTAATAAAAAAGCAGTAACGCCTTGCTCTTATGTGTGTCTCATACTCATTGGGGATTGCGGGAGGAGTTGGGGCCTCCCAAACCCCGGAGGTTCGCGGACGGCCCTGCCGACCCTGGGGAGATCACCCCGACAAGTTGGAGGCACTGCTGAGATCTGTTGAGACCAAGCGCTGAGGGTGAGGCAAGGGGGAGACGCAGCCTGTGTTAAGGTGGCCCGGCACAGCGGCCCCCTCCGCCGTTGCCTGCTTTGGAGGACTACAGGACCACCGCAAAACTGCGAGAGGGCCGGACAGTGCAATCCGGAGAGTGGCCGTTGGGAGCCGACTTGACAAGTATCCCGGCCGCGGTTGGCGAGTGTCCAGACGTGGTCCAGACGAGGGGAGGTGATGAGCAGATTGGGAGGAGTCGACACCGGCAGGCGATAGCCGATGTGACTATGACATACACAACCAGCAACGCAAAGTTGTGTGGGTGGTGGGAGGAATTTTAACGAGGGTGGTGGGTGGATCTAAAGGGTGTTATGAAAGATTTGACAATTGAGCGGCGGTTGATGTGAAAAGTGTTGTGGGGCAAGAACGAGGGCTGCCTCGTATAGTATCATAGAGTGCGAAGGGTGGGGTTTCAGGCACCCACATGCGACTGGTGAATCGCACTGATTGGTTTTGATCGTGGGCACCTGTAAACAAGGGGGTGTGGCATTCCTATGAGTTGACGTTTTTGATCGATGAGTAGATGAGGATTCTTATTGGTTGAGTGTTTTAGCTCGATGAATAGATGACGTATTCCTGGCTGAGGTAGCTTGATTGTTTCTCGGAGCAGAAGATAGCGGGCTGGTTAAGTTCCCCAGGTCGGGGAGCGTATCACACGCGAGGCGACACAGCGGGTGCAGCTTCCTATAATAGCGAAGTGATTGATGCATACTCCACTCCAGGCGTGGTGGGAAGACAGCTGTGGGGATTTAGGGGAATAAAGTTGTATAATAAAATGTGTGCATATTACTTTCATGTGTATTTGTACGTACCTGCATCCAACTGTCCTAGGCTTGGTGCCATCACCCATAGAGTTGCATAGGAATACGGGGAGCGTTCAGAGTTGCGGTGACAGGTGGGGTGGAAGGGAGAGACGGCTGTGCACGGAGAACGCTGGCCTGCCTCGATTCAGGGGCGGACACGGGAGGTAGTGGAACGGAAACGACAGGAGGGAAAACAGGAAAACAGAGGATCTGCTGGTGGGGGCATGAAACGAGAAAGGAAAGGGTGGGGGAGCAGAGGTAGAGACTGAAGGCACGCCAGGTAGCGGCAGTGCGAGGAAGGCAGGGAGGTCTTCAAACGCACGCAATGCGGGACGCAAAGTTGCAGCGGGCTTCGCGCGCCACGGGTCAAAGGGGACCCTAACACTAGGGAAAGGAACATAAGAAAGGCTAAATTGTAGCACAAGAAAAGGGGGCAGAGACGCCCAGTGCAAAAGTATTCTAACACCATTGTTTTCTTTGCAGCGGAGAATTGGAAGACCCCAGTTTACGGGCTAGGTAACGGCGGTACTGGAAAATAAGGGGTTTTAAGAATGTCTGTATACAATGGAATAGGGACAGGGTACAGGAACCCGCTAACATTCCCACTCCAACACATATGTGCTACGCTACCTCAACATAGAGATAAAATAGTAAAGTATAGTATTGAGTGGACACAAGGAACAGATAACAAGCTACGGATACCATGGCCGCCCAACGGCAGCTTTGATATGTATACTCAACACTCTCTTCTAGCATATCTACACAACACATATAAAGGAAATAAGCTAGCAAACCATCTAGAAGTTCTCGATCTGTGGAAGCTGTTCCAGGGATGCATACCTGGGGTAACGGGGATGTTGACAATGCAGGGATGGACTGAGGAGAAGGTGAAAGAAGAGGGAGGGTGTAGCCCACCTCCAGAAGCTCACGGCGCGGAGGAAAGTGAGGAAGAATCAGAGGGGTCATACACAGTAGCAGAGGTTAAACAGGAAGAGGAAGGTTAGACGCCCATAACTAAGGAGGTAAAGAAGGAAATGGAAGGGCTGTACCCAATAACAGAACTCAGAGAGACGGCGCGGCCACAGTTGTCAGCAGCAGAAGGGTATTCAAACCCTACATTCAGCCCGCCACCGTACGCACCAACAGACAGCTGCCAAAAGGGGAGGGGCATGGGGAGCGCCATAGCCGCGCACGCACAAGTAAACACGGGAAGTGCACAAAAGACGCATGTGGACTTTGCTAATGTAGGACCAGACGAATGGATAGCTGCCCAAGTGTTGCTGAAACTATGGGGAAAACCAACAGAAGTAGAGGAAGAGGTAATTATAAAGGTAGAGAAGGAGGAGGGTGAAGGAGCACATGGAAGATGCGAGGTAGGTACCATAGAAGAGGGGAGGTTGACAAAGGCAGAGGAGGTGATGCTGGAGGAAAAGCTGGCAGAACTGAGAGAGGCATAGAGTGTACTGCTCAGACAACTGGAGCAGGGGGAACAAGAGAAACAGGGGAAAAGGACGGGAGGTAAGAGTGGTAGAGTGGAGTTAAACAAGCAGGAGGCAGAAAAGAAGAAGGAGGAGGACCGCTTAAGAGGAATCGCAGAAAGGGTAGCGTGCATGTAGCAGTGGGAACTTAGAAGGAAAGAAAAGGAACGAGAAGAGAACGACAGAGAGATGACGCTATGGAAAAGGAAGATCATAGCAGAGAGCGCACGTAAGTATGAGGAAGGGAGGATATTAGAGACCCTATTGGAAAAGGAGGGCAGGGTATGGTATGAAAAGGACAAAGATTTCCAGGCACTCAAGCAGGTAAGTGACACAATAATGAACAACCTTAAGAGGGCAAGATTGGAGGTAAAGGGAGAGGGGAGTAGACAAGAAACAAGGGCCTGGGAGGGTCAAACAAAGCCCACAGAAATAAGATGCATGCGAGTAACACAGAGGTAGTGCCAATGGCACAAACACAGGGAGACACGGGGAAGGAAGATGAGTACACTGATATAGATTTAGACACAGTAACATGGGGAGGGAAAAACACAACTACACGGTTAGCTTTCTCAGATGGGTTTTGTAGTGAGGAAGAAGAAGGGTCTTGTGAGGGTCATAGCGAGGGGAGCGGAGAAGGGCTGAGTAAACTATACATAACACGCACAGATTGTGGGTCATCATGGGAATGCAGGACACAGGAAGGGGGAGAAGGAGAAAGAGTGAGCAAGAGACAACAAGGAGGAAGGGCACAGCGACCACTCACACCACCAGCACAACACGTGCCATATGTTTAATAGGCTTAGGGACCTCCCAGGACGAAGGATGGAGGAAGTGACAACACCACATAACAAGGACAAGGTAGGTAAAAGGAAAGGGCTTGGGGCAGGAGGAGAGAGTAGGCTTACACAACACATTACTGACTTTGTAGAGGAACTTTCTGACATCTGAAGGGGATAGTGAATACGCACATATATCTCCCCACAGACGCACGCCAGGGGAAGTGAGAGAATACACACAAATGCCATTGCTAGAGAGAGGGGGAGCAAGACCACAGTGTGTCCCAAGCATGCAGATAATTAGAACATTAAATGTAGGTTGCCATCATTGAGCGGAGGGGCTGGGAAATGGATATACGAAATGGAGAAACAAACTGCTGGGCTAAAGGTAGCAGTGGGCAATGTAAAGGGGCTATTCATTTCTATACTGGGTGGCGCAGCAGATGACATCTGGAAAAGGGCGGAATTCCCAGGGGTGACCATTAACGACACATCACATGACGGGGCACCATTTGCAAACTGCAAACACGCATTATGGCAAGCACTAAGAGTACAATACGCAGACACGTCAGACATAGGCGCAATAACGTCACGTAAGATGCATGAGGATGAGGACCCTCTCAATTACATCCAAGAAATTCAACAAAAGAGGTGCTTGGAAACGCAGGAACCATGGGACAAAACATTAGCAATTTTTTACCACATACTAATACAAGGCCTCCCTGAGCCAGTACAAAGACAATTAAAGAAATTAGTGGGAATGGAAGCAAAGGCATAGCCAGAAATTCAACTAACAATAGTGCACCATTGTAGGTTGTGCCAGGAGAAGATGAAGCAGAAGGAAGAGGATAGGAAAGCAGAAGAGGCGAAATTGGTGCAAAAGAAATTGTCCAAATATGCAATGGAGGGTGCACTAATAACAGGCCCCACACAAGCACCAGACGCAACGCAACGGCACACAGTAGCACACGAATACAACAAGCACAGGTAACTACACAACAAATGCCACCACCACCACAATATACAGCACCACACTGCTATGGTCTTCAGGTGGGGGGTGGATACAATCAAATGGGAAACGGTCAGATACCTAGCTATAGAGGAAGAGGTGGGGCAGCAAGAGGGCGGGGATTCGGGACACCAGCACAACAACAACAAGGAGGAGGGTTCTGAGGGTACAACACATATGGACATCAAGGGTACTCAGACAGCATTGGGGGATACCCATGGCAAGCGCGAGAGCCTCCGACATGCTGGACGTGCGGAGTGGTAGGGCGCGTGTCCCGTACATGCAGGGCAAGACAGGCACAGGCTGGATGGGGGAGCAGGTACAACAAGGATACAATGGGGGACAACCATACTACCAACAGATACCACAACAACAGATGGTACAAGGTCAAATACAACAACACCCAATGCCGCCACAAATCCAACTGGCACAGCAGCAAGCACAACAACAAATGACAACGGCACAACAACACGCCCAGACGGTGCAACAACTAACACAGATACAGGACAGTAACACAGAACAGGTAGAGGAGCCAATGCAACAAACAAATTTGGGGAGGGTGACAATATTGGGCCAAAACCCATACACAAGGGAACGGACAATCATTGTACCCCCAATAGGACAGCCCAAAGACGTCCTTGCTGTGTCCCCTTGCTGTAACACCTAACCCTGAGGAGGAACCACGCATAAAGGTGGCGATATGTGACAAAACATTTTCCTTTCTAGTAGACACAGGTGCAACTAGGTCTTGCATAAGGGAAGGGAAGTTTAACTTGTCAGGCGATGCCATGCACACTCAAGGATTCTCTGGGGCTAAAGGGCTGGTTCCTTTTACTGATAACATCTCCTTATCTGTTGGGGAGCACAACTTATCTCTACCATTGTTGTATTCAAAACAGTCACCCATAAACATTCTTAGAAAAGACATCATGAGCAGATTGAACATGCCTATATCTTTTACTGACAAGGGAATAGTGTGCTCGACACCAGGCATAAACATGCTCACGGCCGGACACATACTACAGGCCTATTGTGGGAAGAAGGTGATAAAGGCAGAGCCAGTGGACGGTGACCTCTTCCAATATGGGGCAGACATGGCAATACCATGGCTACCGGGTATAGAGGGCAAGATATGGAGGAGACCTGCAACATACCTCTTCAGGCCAGAGATACCCACTGACCAAAAGGAAGGGGCAGTAATATCAGTGGACGTGGAGAGTATTGTTGCAAAGCCAGACTACATTGCAGTACCTGCACAGGACGGGGAAGAAAAGGCATGGAGAGCAGTGATAGCACTAGCTGAAGGATGCAGGCTCACACAGGTATCAGATGAGGAACTGTTCTCTGATGACAGAGGAGATAGGGAAATGGTGTTCAACATGAGTGTCTACATTTGGCTGAAGATAACACTCAAGGATGTAGCTCAAAAAATGGCGACAGCCCTGGAGGTGCCCTGCCCTACCAAGGTACCATTTTATGAGGAAGACTTAGCAGCAGTACCCGCATCCTTATGGACAACTAGTCCCTATGACGTGGGTTGCATAAAGAGCATTGGAGGAGTGAAAATAAAGCTGAAGAAAGGGGCAATGCTGCCCAGGGTAAAACAGTACCCACTATCAAAAGAAGCTGATGAGGGGATATATGAGACAATATCCACCCTAGTAGAGAGAGGAATACTAGTACCATCAGAGTCAGCATGTAACACGGCAGTGCTTAAGACAAAAGGGGGATCATGGCGTTTCATCCAAGATTTAAGGCCTCTTAACCACATTGTGGAAGCAGAGTACCCTGTTGCAGCTAAGCCAGCAATGATACTGTGCGGAATTCCAGCAGAGGCGTCACGGTTCACCGTGATCGACCTCAAGAACGCCTTCTTCCCGAGGGGCGTGGCCAGCTATGGAACGATGCAGACGTGAGCCTTCAAGCTCCCGGGCCCGCTACATACATCCTGCTTAAATCACCTGCCATCCGTGTCGAACGACAATTATTAATCCTACCCTCGGCGAGGGGGACCGCTGCTGCGAATTTTCGGGAGGAAACCGTAGCGAAAAGTGCAACAGCGGGGTGACCGAAGGACAGAGATCTCCCCGAAGTGTCCCGAGGAAGCGTTTCCAAGATGGCGCCGTGCTACGTGCCGATGTAAACCTGCCTACGCAGCAAAGATACAAGATTGTGAACGGACGCAGGCTAAAGGGGACGGGAGGTGCGGGGAGAAGGCCTGAGACGTCCCCAAGCGCGGGGCAGGTGCAGGTGGACAGTAACATATGGCGAAGCGCGGAGCTGGGCAGCGCGGGGCTGCACGGGGGTTGTCCGGGAGAGGAGGGCCGCCTCGCCTCCGTCCCGACATCCGTCCCGCTGAGAGGAGTGGAGCGCTTCCGGCTCATCCGCCAGAGGATCCGGGGAGAGAAAGTGTCACGCCTGAAGAGGACGCATACGAGGACAGTCACGGTTGAAGGGGCAGCGATCACGGACGAAACTCCCTCGAACGCCCTGCACGCATGACACGGCTGCACCACCGCATGAGAGTGAGAAGCCTGCGCAAGGAAGGGCTAGAGGCGCCTCAAGCCAAGACTTATCCCCGTGCCAAGCCCTAACTGGACCCCAGCACACAGCCACCCAAATCGAAAGGTGAAGGTGTTTATCGGACGCTCGACACATTGGCAGCATATGTTACGCAGAAACTCCTATGTAAAGACCTCTGACATGGGAAAAGAAAAATCCAGAAAAACCGGTACTCAAAGCAAAATTGACCAATTCACCACTGCCGCAGCGAATGCGCCGGTGGAGCAAGACTGCAGCGAAACAATGGAGGAGGAAAGAGGAGCAATCTCTCTGAAGGACATTATGGCGGCAATCGCCGATTCCCGTGCCTCCATGGAACATAAAATCGATGGAATAAGCATGGAGGTCTCGCTACTATGTAACGACCTTCAAAAGTTGATATCCCGCACCGGTGAGGCCGAGCAGCGCATATCTGGGACGAAGGACGGACTGAGGAACCTGTAGCAGCAACTGCATAGAACCACGGCCCGCCTGAAGGTACTGGAAGCGAGACTAGACGAAGGAGATGGCAGATCGAGACGGAACAATGTATGCCTTCTAGGCTTGCCTGAGAAGGCCGAAGGTGACTGCATGGAACTGTTCCTGGAGCAATGGCTCATCAATCTGTTCGATAAAAAGAGTTTCTCCAAATTCTTCTCGATAGAACGAGCTCACTGTGTGCCCACTGGACGTCCCCCGTCTGTGTCCCCGCCGCGCACGGTGGTGGCAAGGTTCCTAAATTACAGGGACCGGGACGCATTGCTGCAAATGGCACGCACGAGGGGCTCGATAACCCACAATGGCTCCAGAATTGCTTTATTTCCGGACTATACAAGAGAAGTGCAAAAGGCGAGGCAATCATTTGAGCAAATCAAAAAACAGCTGCGCTCACTGAATGTCAAATATGGCCTAATCTTTCCAGCCCAACTGAAAATGTTCCATAAAGGGACGACGGTCCACTTCACTGACCCTAAAGAGGCATGGGAGGTGGGCAGAACTACACATAGATGGCGACTGGAGACCGAATCGAAGAAACAGACCCGCGCACCCTGGGAATCCTCCAGCCAGAGACCCCCCCGGCCCATCCACTGAACTGTGATGACATTATGCCACCACTTGAGGGGGAGGGCTGAGACGGGAGACAAGGCAGCAGCGATCACCCAAGTGGCGGGCTCCACGACGGGGGATCGGCATCCAATGGAAACAATGCAGCAAGGTATTTGACACGGATGAGGAAACATATAGTGGCTGTTTCGGACGCACGCTCCCCCTAGTTACTTGGGAACAGTTGTAGAAGTTGTAGGGGTTGTTAATTGTTGTCTGAGCAAACCGTTGGTGAGCTCAGACTGGTGTTCGGGCAACAGATACTTCATGTTGGGGCGGAGTATGGGGAGGGGGTAGGGGAGTTTGAAGTTGCATCAGAAGTTGTTTTATTTAGTTCTTTGTTTTAAAATGGCCCGTGGCTCCACTCGGGCACAGAAGTTACAGCACACTTTAGGTCGGGATCTGGCTCCCACCAGAGAGACAAGGTTCACTACCACAGGACACACACAGCACAACCCGTCAGACCCAATGCCTATCTGATATGATGGAATCCAACAATAGGAATAACACCAAGTCCATTAAGATTATGACCTGGAATGTGAACAGGCTGGGCAGTAGCATTAAGAGGCGCCTTGTTTTACAACAACTAAATCGACATGCGCCAGACGCAGCTTTCCTAACGGAAACCCACTTAGCGGGCATGAACTGCAACCTCTTCAAGCGAACAAATTACCACATAGCATTGCATTCAGGCTTTTCCATGAGGGCCCGTGGAGTTCTGATCCTAATACACAAGCGATTGCCTTTTAAGCTGTATTCCGTTGCACAGGACACGGGGGGCAGATATGTACATATAACCGGGACTCTCTGGGAGCGCACCATATCCATGTTAGCCATTTACGCACCATCAACCTTATTTACCTCCCTAATTGATGACTTAACACCTGCAATTACTGCAGATCCCTCGAATTTGGTGATAGAGGGGGGGAGACTTCAATGAGGTAATGAACCTGGAGCTTGATCACACACACGTCCGCACGAGAAACCCCTCCACGTGTACCAAATTAGCCACATTTACAGACGCCATGGGACTGAAAGATGTGTGGAGGCACCTACACCCTGGCACGAGGGAATACTCATCCTATCTGGGGCACATGCCTCATTATCAAGGCTTGACTATTTCTTTCTGCCAACATCTGGAATACACCTAGTAAGTGCAGCGCAGTTCCTACCCAGAGGCATATCAGACCACTCCCCACTCATGATAGAAATTAACACTGATAGACCGACCCCCCCCCCCACCTACCTGGCGGCTGAACGGTTACTACCTGGGTTTCCCAGAGCTGTTGGAGCATGTACAAAAAACTACAAAATCGTACTTTGAAGGGAATGAACACTCTGTAGGCAGCCCAACAACCGTATGGGAAGCATATAAACCAATATTAAGGGGGGAATTTATCTCCTGGATAGCGGCCCATAAGAAAAGACAAGCTAAATCAATCCAGGAAGCGGAATTGCGAGTGCAGAGGGCAGAGGCAGCTCATATATCCCAAGGCCAACCAGAATCTCTCCGGGCATTGCAACTAGCACAAAAACAACTACAGAACATCGCCCTAGATAACGCCA
The DNA here is from genome assembly GCF_040938575.1 of Ambystoma mexicanum. Taxonomy (NCBI): domain Eukaryota; kingdom Metazoa; phylum Chordata; class Amphibia; order Caudata; family Ambystomatidae; genus Ambystoma; species Ambystoma mexicanum. The sequence goes on along the minus strand of NC_090930.1, from coordinate 287,039,930 downwards.
AACAGGCACACACAGCAATGAGGGCCAGAGTGTACGAAACTGGGGATAAAGTGGGAAAAATGCTGGCATGGCTGGAGAAGCGAGATGAAGGGCTCAGACATGTCGGAGCGATTAGGACACAGGGGGACACACTGTTACCAGTGGACCGGGACATCGAAGAGGGTTCTCCTCCTATTATAGGGAGCTCTACAAAGCACCGACCTCCCCCATTGATACCACAATCCTAGCGGGAGTTACCCTTCCCTCTCTAACACCCGAGCAAACTGCCCTCCTAGACACTAACATCACAGAGGTCGAGATGTCCGCAGCCATTGCGGACCTCCAACCCGGGAATACCCCAGGACCCAACGGCTTCCCGGTAGAGGTGTGGAAAAAAATAGGGACAAACATAATTACACCACATTTACTGAAAATGTATGAAACTTCCCACAGTGAGGGATTCCTCCCACGAGACCTGAGACAAGCCACTATAGTGGTAATACCCAAAGCAGACAAACCCCCAGATAGATGCAGTTCATATAGACCGATTTCTCTCATCAACACCGAAACCAAAATCCTAGCGAAAACACTAGCTAACCGACTCCAGCCAATTATATCCTCCTGGATTCACCCGGATCAATGTGGATTCATGCCACAAAGATCCACGCGCATGAACATACATCGTTTACATACGGCGATAGAAAACGCGCCCACCATTCAGGGCCCATTAGCCCTGTTGGCGGTAGATTTTGAAAAGGCGTTCGATTCGGTGAACTGGTAAGCGATCTGGGAGATAATGCAAACAATGGGATTCGGGCCCCAATTCATGAGCTGGGTCAAACTACTGTATAAAGCTCCTTTAGCAGTTACAAAGGTAAACGGTTATGTATCAAACCCCTTTGAAATAGGAAAAGGAACCAGACAAGGATGCCCACTGTCAGCCATGATATTCGCAATAGCAATCGAGCCACTCGCGATAATATTGAGAGGCAATGAGACATGGAAGGGCTTCCACTGGTCAGAAAGCTGGGAAGACAAAGTGTCCTTATATTTGGATGACTTGCTTGTATACCTGCACAATCCAGTAAGATCCTGTTCCTTAGTTACCGGATTACTACAAAATACGGCGCCTTCAGCGGCCTGCAGGTTAACTGGGCTAAGTCCATCCTGTTCCCACTGGGGCAGGTAGAACAAGCGATACCCCCACAATGCCCCTATCAGGTTGAAAGGGAGCAGTTCAAGTACTTGGGTATACTCGTCACAAATAATCTTAATGATTATGTCCCCAGAAACTTACACCCAGTGATGACAAGACTCGCGGAAGACTCCCAACACTGGGCATCCCCCTGACACTACTAGGCAGAGCAGCGCTCTTTAAAATGATGTCCCTGCCCCGACTCCTATATATATTACAAAATGCCCCACTTCACGTCCCCCCAAACGTATTCGGGAAAATAGATCAATCAATCCGGAAGTTGCTGTGGAATGATGCCCCCCCCCCGCATAGCACTTGCCATGCTCCAAAGATCCATTTGGGAGGGCGGAATAGTGCTTCCCTGAATACAGACATACTATTGGGCCAGCCAATTGACAATTGTGAATGACCAATTGCACGGGGACAAATCCGTGCCGCATAACTGTTCATTAGAAGCTGGCACTCCTGAAAACCCTGTCATGCAATATCTTTATAGGAAAAGGGCCCGACCAAACACCTCCAATATGCGGACACATATAACCCAAATCTGGACGGACAAACACAAATTTGTGGGATGGGGCAATAAGCTGTCACTAGCCCAACCACTGTGGAATAACAGAAATCTCCCGGGTGTATATAATCTTCCCAAATGGCCGCTCTAGTCCCAACATGGAACACTTACATTGGGTGATGTCGTGAGAGAGGGCACCGTAATTCCATTCACGGAGCTGGCGCTCAGCATCGCAATTCCCCAAAGCGAACAATACCATTACACTCAGTTGCAACACGCACCACATGGCAATCTACCTGACATGACCGCATTGCCGGAATTCACCCCAATAGAAAGGAACCTTTTCCCGGAGCGAATCACTCAAAAAGTGACGTCGGTCCTATATAGTGCCATAACCTTCTTTGGCACGACAGAATTAAGAGCACTACAGACCAAATGGGAGACTGATGTGGGTGCAATACTACCGGAAGTATGGGTCATTGCTCTGATGTTTCCTAGGGAGGTAGCCATATAGTCAAGGCTCAGGCTGATTCAGTTAAAGATACTACACAGAGTATACTATCCTAGAGTGGCTCTCTACAAATGGGGAAAGATAAATGATCCAACCTGCCTGCGATGCAAAACAGAGGAAGGCACCTTCATTCACATATTGTGGACATGCACACACATTCAGCAGTTCTGGGGCGCATGTTGTAACCAATTATCTAGAGACCTAGGCAAGGAGATTCCCAGAGATCCTAAGCTGCTACTGCTGGGAATAGACGATGAAGTTGACCTGACAAGATATGAAAAACTGTTTGTGTTCACCACTACCGCACTTATCAAAAGAAACATTGCTCAAAAATGGGGGTCAGAGACGACTCCGAGTTATGGACAATGGACGACAGACGTAGACATCTGTGTTGCAATGGAGCACAGGGTATACACGGCCAGAGGATGTTCGGCCAAGGCACAGAAAGTATGGCAAAAGTGGGAAGACGCCCATTGAAAAGTGACTTTGTATAAGCAGACAAGAAGACAGAATGTGGCACCCCTCGACATCCAGAGTACCAACAAAGCGGGGGAATCGAATGTAGCTCCTGCAAAGGGGCAGTGAATTCAGATTTAAAATGTTGTCTGAAATAACAATCAATGACCTGTATCGACAGTGTGCTTATGTTGTTTGTTTGTTTGTCTCAAAATCAATAAAATGTATTATCAAAAAAAAAGAACGCCTTCTTCTCCATCCCATTGCACCCTGATTCACAAGATCTCACACAAGTTTCACATGCCGCAACACAAAGTGGAAACACACTAGGTTGCCACAGGGGTATTGTGAGTCACCATCAATCTTCAACAGAATAATACAATGGATTTGGGTAACATAGAGATGGAAAGCACGGTGCTGCAAGATGTAGATGATATTATAGTATGCAGCACTACTGAGGAAAAATGTAGGAGAGACTCCGTTAAAATGCTGACAGTACTGGCTGAGAAAGGATACAAGGTAGCCAAGGAGAAGCTGCAGTCTGCCAAGAGCAAGTCCTTTACATTGGACAGATTATTTCACAAAAAAGGTAGGAACATTGCGCCACAAAGGGCACTAACAATACAGAACACACCACAGCCGCAAACAGTGAGAGAACTGCAGCAGTTCCTTGGCCTATGCAACTACTGCAGGGCATGGGTCTTTGATTACAGCTCATACATAGGACCACTGCTTGAGGCACTCAGAGAGGCGCAGAAGGGGTAAAAGAAATTGGTATCGACAAGAGAAATGTCAGATACGTTCAATGAATTGAAAAATGCTATTTCAACTGCACCAGTACTAGCTATCCCAACTATCAAAAGGAATTCTACATATTTTCACATTGTGACTCAGCAGTAACAAAAGCAGTACTGACCCAAAAGACTAGCCTTGGACACAAGCCAGTGGCCTTTTACAGTGGCCATTTAGACCCTGTAATGATGGGACATTTCCTGTGCGAACAAAGCCTAGCGGCTGCAGCCTTCGCAATGGAAAAATCATCTTCCATTACCATGGGATGCCAAACTATTCTGCATGTGGGACATGCCCTCTTCGCAATATTGACAAGACCAACATCAACATTGACAACACAAAGAGCATCAGGTTATGAGATTATTTTATCCAGACCAGAACTGAAAATAGTGAGATGCACTAATGTAAACCCAGCACGATTTATAGCAGAGGAAGTAATAAATGAGAATACTCACACGATTGCCCAGAAGCTATTGAGAATTATTCAGGAGCTAGGAAAGTGGAGGAAAATGTACTAGAGGGAGGTGAGATTATGTACACAGATGGGTCATCAAATATTGCCCAAAGTGATGGAGTAAGACGAACAGGAGCAGCGGTAGTACAGCTCCGAGAAGACTGGACCTTCATTCCAGTCAAATGTGTAAAACTGCCCCAACACTACTCAGCCCAAGCAGCAGAATTGGTAGAGCTTATCATGGCCCTAGAGGAACGAAATGACAAAAGAATAACAATATACTCGGATAGCGCATATGTAACATCAACAGTACATTCAGGATTAATAAAATGGGAAAGGAGAGGATTTAGGAGGGCCGATGGTACTCTAGTACAACATGCTCTCCTACTGGCCAAGCTAATTGAAGTAATCAACTACCCAGAAGAGGTAGCACTTGTGAAGTTTCAGGCCCATACACATGGTGACAATCCCATATCAAGAGGTAACGATGCAGCTGATGCATATGCTAAGCATGCTGCATATTTTGGTAAAATTTGGACACTCCCAGAAAAACAAAAAGAAAAGCGGGGGAAGACAAATGCTGATGACGGATGGGTATACACACATCCCAGAGAGGTAGATCATGGAGCTACAGGCAGCAGCACCAATGGTAAAAAAGATGCACAACAACACAGGGAAAGTAGTGATGCCCCTAGCACTGTTAAAAATAGCTCTGACATAATTGCACCATCCGACACACACAGGGAAAGAGGTAATTGCAGCACGAATAAAGGAAGACTGGTTCTGTCCCGAGTTAAACTCACAGGTCACTAATTTCATCAGTAACTGCCTTACCTGCCAGCAATTCACGGCCGGTCACACACTGCAAGTAATCAAATGTACAATACCCCGGCCTGAAGAACCCTTCCTGCACCTCCACATTGACTATGTTGATATGATCAATGTATGTCAAGGCCACAGATACCTGATTGTAGTGGTGTGCCCGTTTTCAGGATGGATTGAGGCCGGTCCATGCTCTCATGCTGATGCGTTCAGAGCAGCAAAGTTCCTGGTGAGGGAGGTTTTCCCAAGGTGGGGAGTATGCAAAATACTAAGGTCAGTCAATGGCCCCCATTTCGCTAACAAACTGTTCCAACAAATAACCACTCTCCAAGGGATTAGGCGTAAGTTTGCATGTGCGTTCCACCCTCAAGCTAATGGCGTATGCGAACGTCTCAACGGCCTCCTCACATAAGAAATAGCAAAAATTAAGCAAACAACCAAGAAGATTTGGCTGTACTGCCTACCTTGTTTGAATTGAGGAATAGACCAGGGTCAGACCACCACCTCACTCCCCACGAGGTGGTAACGGATCGCCAAATGCACCTCCCACTCACACCACCATCAAGGGCCATAACTGACTGCCATGCAACCAGTACTGTTTTTGGTAATAAAATGCACAAATATGTCTCTTCTCTGGCTACTAGTGCTGCTTTTATCTCTCAACAGCTTACAGGGCGGGTCGAAGAACAATCAACAAGGAGATGTCACCAATGAGGAACAAGAACAGAAAACACAGTGGACAGTGAAAGAAGGGGATATAGTACTGCTCAAGAACTTTCGGCGGAAGTGGAGCAGTCCACTTTTCATAGGCCCCTATATAGTCGAAAAGATAGCCCCCAGTGCGGTGAAGCTCAGGGGCAGAGAAGTGTGGACTAATTTATACGACATCAAGCACTACAAAGCACAGACCCCCCTCTCCTCAGCAGAAGGGCCAACGCTTCAGCGACGACACCGGAAGCAGCAGCAGCCCAAGACCCAAACGCCCCAAAAGACACTAACGACCAATGCCCTATAGGCCACCCCATGATTACAAGGTCACACCAAAACAAATCGACTTAGCATTAAGTAAACACTCCCTAGCCACCAGCCATTAAAGGACACTGACAAAAGTATCTGTAATATACACCACACTGTATAAACACGTGCATGCTCTCTTCTTTTTTGTTTCGCACATGCAGGAACCGCGCATTGTTATTGTGGTTGCAATAAAAGCGAAAGTATATATATATAAAATAGAAACAGAGTCATTGCCCAGGGGTAAATGCTGCCCATGGACGACAATACCGCAGAGGCACTATCACATCAATTTGTATATGTTATAAAAAAGACCAACATACTTAAAAGGAAGAAGGATTCGTGTATACTATAATACTTTTTTTATGATAATTACTCAATCATTTCGACACCTCCGTAAAGCATTACCAGCCCTACGAGGACGGTAAGGAAAGCGTGGGAAGAGCTTTTCGCCCGGGCATTGAATGATTACCTAATACACAGGACTTGACTAAACAATATTAACAAATAACGCATATTTTCTGAAATGTTCAGGCGGGCACCTACATCATCTAAAGTAGCTGCTGGACCACAGCAAAGGTAAGAGTGGACATGCCAGTGGTATTAGCAACTGTAATTAAAATAATGACAATAATTTTCAACACTGGACTGATTACTGCCGCTGTCTGGCAGGCATACTACGCTCTTTATGTGGCTGCAGTTTCCACTACTAACATTTCCCCCCAAACGCACGCAAGGAGCACTATGTCAAGTGGTACAACTAGCACGGGACAAAACCTCAAAAGGAACAAACATAGCATATCAAGTGATGTAAATGGGGTTGACACATATCTCACAGAATCTGCACACATCTCTAACAACATGTGGTATAAACACATGTTGAAAATTGGTACGTATACAACAAAGGACAACTGCTATGTGTGCTCATTGATTCCCTACGCCATGAGCGCTTCCAGAACATTTGTTGCCACAGAAGTGCCTGCAACAACTGCTGAATGCTTGCTATATTTAGCATTATTTCAAACAAGAGGAAGGTTCCAAGGGAAAAGGGCGACAATCCGGTGGAAATCAAGATCAACATACCCATACGAAAACAACTTTATCAAAACACTTCCCATGTATGATGATTCCTGGCAACAGACTAAAGGACTCAAGTACATAGCAGAGGGACCAGAAAAAGGGGAAATGCAAGGGGTGACACTGGATTACCTGCCATGCGAGTGGTATGCAAAAGAGGTTGCCGGTGAACCAGGATGCTGGGAAAGACCACTGATACTGATATATGGAAAAGTGTTCACAAAGGATGGATGGGTGGACAGAGTTGTAGGAAGCAAGATGCTGACATTGGCCAAGTCACCTATGATGAAGGTACAAGAAGAAAATGACAAGTGCTATAAAGAATGGACGAAGAGTGCTGCATTGGTAACATGGTTAGCTAAAGAAGAGGAGCCAATAACAATACTTCCACTGACAACACCGACCCTGTGTTACCAGCATGACGGAGAAATAGACGTTGGAGCAAATGAAGGGTGTAAGAGAATAGTGAAGCTTCCTGAGGGGGGTGCTGGAACAGCTGTACTAATGGATCACTACTGGGCATGTGGTGCAAGAGCATACACCAGCCTGCCGCCAATGTGGGATGGAGTATGTACTATGGTACACATCAACGTACCATCACTAGTGGTACCACAGAAGCACGTCAACTTGGAAAAGTTCCCAAAAATGGACGAAGGAAACAAAAGAAGGAAAATATCACTGAGGATGGTAGGAGGGAAACAAGAGAACGACACAGTCTGCCTTTCCAGAGTGAAGAGGCAAGGAGAACCACTGACAGGAAACTACCTATGGGGAAAATCAGAGACAGCCCTGAGCATAGGCCAATGCTAAGCTGTTGCAGATAACCAGGTGGGAGCTCATGCTGACATCAAACTCCACTGTGAACAGGTTCAACACAATAAAAGAAGAATTAAGAGCAATACGAATGGTAGCCCTACAAAATAGATATGTTTTGGACCTCCTGACAGCAATGGAAGGAGGTGTTTGTGCAAAAATTTGAAGTTCATGTTGCACATTTACCTCTGTTAATGATGAAGACAACGGTACATTATCAGAGGTAGTATCACAACTTGCCAAGATGCACACCAAAATAGAAGATGAGGCAAAATGAGTGAAGAAGGATGGTAGCTGGTTTTCATACCTCAGGTTATGGATGCCATCTTGGTTATCAGACGGCCTCAAAGTAGTAGCAGGATGTGTGATTTTAGGAATGGCTGCTATAATGGGCATGAAGGTATGGAAGACAAGATCTAAACCCACTGCTGAAGAAATTATAGGTATGCACGTCTTAATGCCAGCTGAGCACGACAAGAATGCAGACATTATCAACAAGGAACGTGAGCGACTGCACCAACAAATCGTAGAAGCAGACTTGTACCCACCGTCAAACAAGGTTGAAAATCCAAGGAACCCGAAGAGCTGCGTTGGGAAGTGGGTTTACTGCAAGCCTGGTGGTGGATGTGTTTATATGTACTGGTCTTTTGAAGATCATGTGGACCGATACAGACATCTGGCAGGGATAACGAAGGTATGGCGAGTAAGAGGAGATAAGAGACTGGATAATTTTGTGGTCGACAAGTCGACCAGAGGGGTGACTGAAGAGGGAAAATGGGACGCTCCCTTCCCCCGATTCTCAGCCAGACCATGGTCTAGATCGTCATGGCCTAAGCACCCACCACGAGAGGAATTCGATCCGCTCACAGATGCCCTAGACGTCAACATCTACCGTGACCACGCCCCACATGGCCAGGGAAACTGCCCGTCAATCAAGCAACATGCTGGGACTTCTGGCGAAAATGACATAGACCATATGGATCAGCTCGACTAACACAGCAGCAATCAAAGCCACTATTGTTAGAGATGCCAGGACGACAGTAACACACATGCCACCAGGTACGGCTGGTCAGACACACACAAATTCCACACGAAGAACATACTCACTGCCATGACATAATGGACCATTTACAAACACTGATGCATCGTTGTTATTTTTCATATAGGCTAAACTACAGCATTGCAGAAACGCAAGACGCAAGAAGAGCTTGTGTACATGCTTGCAAATGCTTCATCGCTTCTATAAATACTAAGAGAAAATAAGGCACTTATGTCCAAGGACCCCTGCCACTCACCAAAACCCCCTGTGATGCGAACCATATGCCGCCTGTCTTGGATCAGGCCACGTAGACCTCAGCACCAGAGTAGGCCGCAAACTCAGAAGCCACAGGCCCCGAGCAGCTCGGACGGAGATGCAATGTGCTGATCATGCAGAACAAACCCTGAACACAGCCAAGGCCACAATGTTGCAATTTACACACCGCACGCTTGGAACCAAGGTTACACCTGCTGTGGCTAACCACCCCTCAGAGCCGAAATACAAATCAAATGCTTATAATTCTGCTCTAGCCATGGTCTCACCATACGTGATCAAGCCGACTTGAGGCGGTACCTAGTACCACGGACCAGGGAAGCTCTGGGGTCTCATGCTTGGGACACAGACTGCAACAATGAAGTGACAAACTGGACACTGGCAGCGGTGAGAAAGAGGCGCTCCTACAGCAAATGGCAGACCTGTCCATTGTCCTCCACTGACACATAGTCACACATTGTTTCTAACATCAGGTGCACTGCGAGCTGGGAACGACTATAGTCCCAGGCTTGGGGGCTCGCGGAAGAACCAATCAGGACATGGGGGGCTAACTACTGACGGCATCATAACCTAGCCAATCACTAACCTTTCTCATGTATTATTTTTGCTGTAACCATTTCTAGGGACGACCCAAGCGTACCACCTGACCTCTTCTCCGCCAACCACTAACTCACCTATATGTTCCTATACTAAGCCTATTACTCGGGGAGCCAACCCGAGGTGGCGTTAGGTTTTGGGGGAAGTTTCCCAGGTGACGCACGATGAGGCGTCACACATGATGAAAAAGGGCCTGCAAGCCCACTGTTGTGAGATGTGTTCCCTAATGACCTATGATCCCAGAACCTGTCCCTGCCGTTTTCTAATAAAACAGCAGTAACGCCTTTCTCTTGCGTGTGTCTCATACTCATTGGGGATTGCGGGAAGAGTTGGGCCTCCCAAACCCCGGTGGTCCGCAGACAGCCCTGGCGACCCCCGGTAGATCACCCCGACAGGGCTCTCGCAATAACTGGGGCAATCTGCAATGTTCATATCTTTTTCCTCCCATCCCCCCAGGGTGAATGCCATTAAGTATTGGGAACTGGGGTCGAGTGACACTGAGAAAAAAGCATTCTTCAAGTCCACCACTGTGAAGCACGTGGCCTCTTTTGGAACACTGCACAAAATGGATGTGGGATTTGGGACTAGGGGGAACTCCTTCTAAATGATGGCATTAAGTCAGCGCAAGTCCTGTATCATCCTCCAAGTCCCGACCTTCGCTTTTTTGATAGGATAGATAGCCGTGTTGCACAGTGAATTTGATGGCACAATAATGCCCTTGTCATGATGCCTACCTCCAAGGAGCCAGACAGGGCCCGGCACCCTCAGAGGCAGGCAACATGTATACTAGGGAAGTCCCAGCCACCCCAGATAGGGGCTCTTTGGACTCAGTCCTGGCGCCGTTGACGTCAGGCTCATAAGGGATAACAGTCCTGGCACCATCGGCGCCAGGCTCATACAAGATATGGAAGGAATAGTGTTTGGGGCAAACTTACCTGCCAGACCATGCTGCAATTTCCTTACCTGGCAGATCATTCTACAACTTCCAGATCAAAAAGTAACTACTTAACCACATGGGTGTGGCTGGTGGCAGGATACATACCTTCAGTGGAAGGATACATACCTGGGACTACTTGAAAGGCTATTTAAGCCACGCCCAGACAGCAAACCACGCTTCGCGTTGTTCTGCTCATAGCAGCTGGACGCTCACCGTGCCTGCTCCTGCTCCAGTCCTCGACCACGCCTGCCAGCATCCTGGAAACACCTACGGATAGAAAAGGGAAGAAGAAACAGGTGAAAACAAACCTTACCTGTTAAAGCTGCATTCCGGATTCAGCGCGCCAACGTTCCTGCAAAAAGACATCATTTTAAATACTCACCGCGTCGCATACATCTCGGTGCACTTCTCTTACCTGCACGTGGCGCCTTCGGCTCTGCGACGCCCATCCGGATCTCCTGCAGCATTCCAGCACCTACGGGGAGACGAAGAGAAGAAAGCAAGGTGAGAAGGGGAAAATAACCAAGAAGCACTTACCTGCCAAGCTAATTCTTCTTACCTTCGGGTCGATGCCATTCCTTGGGCATTTCAGCACCCCGGTCCCTATGGGGGAAAAAGCAAACATCACATTAGTGAATGCAAGAACCGTAGCAAACGAACTATTTAAAACTTACCTGCTTACAGGTCGGACTCAGCTTCTGCTTCGTGCCGGCTCCATTTCTTCGGCATTCTCGAACTCCGGCCCCTAAGGAAAAAGAGACAGGAAAAGACAGTAGTGAGCCTACACCAAAACTCACCTGAAATCAGGTTTTCGATGGAAACCGCACTCAGCCCGGAGTCTTCCATTACCTGCAAAAGAGAAGAGGAACAGTTTAGACTCAAGCTTGCCATAAACATTTACGGTACTTACCGGAACACACAAGCGAACTCGAACTTACTATCCAGTGACGTAACTGGATCCCAACGCGCCCCTGCATCAGAAGCAGGATGGAGAGCTCGCCTTTTCAATCCCTAAGGTGAGTCTCCACAGGGAATTACAGAAGGGTTGCAAGGAGGGTGAGAAGGGGAACGGGAGATCAACACAAAACCCGCAGAGTATTAACCCTTCCTTTTCGCTCACAGAAGGGTATTCATCCGAGCCAGACAAGCCAGATTTGGGAACCCAGCCCACTCCATCTTCAGGGTGCTGAACATCTCCTTCGAAGAGGCCACTGCCGTCCAGACCACGCCCGCGCCTCCGTGGGAACCAGGTGAGCGTTACAGCCCTGTTGTAGTAATGCATTTATCGCTCTTTTATACCTTCCTCCGCTTCCCTAGATAGTGGGTATTGCTTCACTCTAGGTGGCACTGCACCGGGTTTTATTTTTATTTTTATGGCTGTTACTTCCTGTAAGAGCCCTACATTGTGTGGCCTGGTTATCCATAAATTTGACAGTATTTGTTTCATGTCTTCATCAAAAATTGAAGGTGGTGCACTGACACTGGACATGAGAGGGTTATTTACTTCTCTATTTTGAATCATTATGTCGCAGGGCAAACACATTTCCATGATTATCTCCCCATCAGTGTCACTGTCAGTGAACAGCTCTTCATCAGTAAGATCTCGTAGCACTATGTTCGGGTCTATACACAACACTGTTCTCCGCTCACATCCATGCATGTCCAGTCCTATCGCCACAATACCTTTAGCTGATACTTGCCCACCTTGTAGGTCAACCAAGAGGATGGTACCCCGCACAATTTCTGGACTTGCCACTGGGCGAAAAATAAAATCAGATGCTACTTGTCATTCTTTTTGTGTTACTTCAGGCACCACTCTAGCTAGTGCCTGTATCCCATAAATGAACATGTTAACATTCGTGGGCACTTCTCTTACTGCTGCTTCATTTGTCATGGAACGATCACTAGCACTGCTCTTAATGGGCATACCCCCGGAGTGGAGCACACTATCCCTCGCTCTGTAAAGTTGATGGTCATATTAAGTTTGCTGAGGAGGCCCCTTCCTAGCAAATTTATGGCCAAGTCTTCATGGTACAAGAGGGGTGCCCACACCGTTTTTCCTCCCACCGTTATATCCAAATCCTTTGTGTAGGGAACCTTCAAAATTACCCCAGAGAATCCCTGCGTTTCCAACTTTTGGCCCGATCGTGGAAACCGGCCTTCCATGAGGCACGATTTTGCCATCCTGAGTCCATGTGATTCCTCATCTGAACGTAGGGTAGTCGATAGGACTGGACACGCAAGTGCTCTCTGTGGGCTGTCCTAGTATGGGTAGGTATTTGTTCCCGGGACAGAGAAAACACTTTGCCCGATCATTGCTGTTCCACGGAACGGCATGGGCCCTCCATTCACTGAAGTAGTGATGACATTTTTGTTGGTGTTTCCCATGGTGTTTTGACGTGCTAATTGTAGTTGCATGCCCTGTTGCAGTGCTTGTGCTGAGTTGGTTGGGTCCCTTGTTGAAAATTATTATAATATTGCTCTTGTTACCCACGACCACCCATCGGTAATCTGTAAGGGCTGCCCGGGTGAGGGTGGCCGAATTGCTGCTCACTTCCCAGTCTTTGGGTCCCTTGTTAATATCCCATGGGTCGGACGAGGCAGTCCCTTGAAAAATGTCCCCATCTCCCGCAATTCCAACAGATCCCCTGGCCCCTTCCCCAGGGCCCTTGTCCTCCAAACCCACCTATCTGCCCTCTGTACCCACCTCGTCCTCTTACAGGCCTTCCATGCCATTGTGGTCCCTTGTATTGCTCCACGCCAGCCCATTGTCCCAGTCCATTTGCGACCATGTTGCTGCCATCCTTGCCTGTGAAACTCCTGACCCCTCCTCCCCTGCTCCTTGTCTCTGAGTAGGCAGGGCTGCTGTTACCATGGCGACCTTCACCAGTTTATTTTGTCCAAGTTTGGCCTTGTCTGCCAACCTCCTCTGTGCAATCTCTTTTTCTATTTCTTTGATCCTCCTACAATGCTGCACTATAATACTCTGAATTTCAGGCCATCCTTTGGATTCTATCCCAGAAATTGTATTTAGGGCCTTCTGTACCTCCTTTGGGAGGCCTCTTTTGATACTAAAGTAAAAAAAAGGGAGGTTGATTGGTCCCAGGCCGTGCCTGTCTCCGATCTCCACAGGTCCTACACCCAAAGAATGTACTGCGCAACCTCTTCCTCGTCCCCCATGGTGCATCACCGAATGTAAGTCTGGTGGGGTATCAGGGAAGGTCCTCTGCAGTGCATCCCATACTTGAGCCCTTACATTATTAAATGCTGACCTATCGTGGCAGTCACAATTTATTGTCACTCCCGGGAAACAATCCTTCGCCCACACCCTGTCTGCCTGGTCTCCTACAGCGGACACCAGCAAACTCTTTAGTAACCTATAGCCAGCGGGACCCCAACAGTATGGTTCTCAAAAGCATATATCCACTTTCCCACCCCTCCCGAAAGTGGGGGCAATGCCTTCAACAAATTATTCTTATCCATCTGTGCCCATGGAATGTAATGGGGCCTTCCTGCTCCCTTGTGAATGAGGGGCATTTGCAACTTCATTTTGCTCCCTTTCTTACTTACTGTTACTCCTTTCGCTTTACTCAACGACATGTTTCGCAAACTATTTTGGAGCCTCCCCAGCCACCTTTCTCGTACCACCCCATCCTCTGGCTCTTCTTGTAATGGTAGTGGCATGCCTGCCGCCACTCCTTCTCATATTTGTCTAGATCACTCCACACTTCTTCTATCTCTCTGTCAGATTCTACACTTCCCTGCGCTTCACTTGCTTGGCTACCTTCTTGCCATACTCATACCATTTTTATTGGTGTATTATTAAGGTGGAAGAAAAACTCCCCCAATTATCACCCATCTTCCGGCTGGCTAGATGCATTCCTAGACGGGAGTGGTGACGGTGTTGGCCCGCCCGCCGAAGTTGATGGCAGTTACCCTCCCCCAGGTAACATTTGGCCCCTGTCACATAGCGCTCTCAATTGTGTCAGTTCCATTTGTGTGGTAGCGAGTTGTCTTTCTAAATCATTAGTTAGGCATGCAAGGTTTACTGGTGGCGCACATGTGGGGCCGTACAACCCTCTAGTGTCATAGGGAGGTGGGTCTGTCGCTTCGGGAGCAGAGGGTGTGTTTGGCACAGGCAAATAAGATGGGTCACTGTACCCCGGAGCAGGCCTAGTTAACAGTGGGTAAAGCATAGTGAGATCTTCGTCCCTTGTTTTCGTCATTTCCCCTCATCTACTTATCCCCCCCTCCTGGGGCCAGTGCCGGTTCGGAGAGCACTTCCTTGTCTGTATTACTCACAGGGGATGTTTCTTCAACTGTCTGTTTTGAAGTTGCTTTCCGTGGTACTTTGCTAACAAGTGGGTTGTCAAATCATCTAATATTCTTTTGGTGAACGACCCCCCTTATGGCCACACTTGGGACAATGCCTCCCCCTTATCTCAGTGAGCCACTGGTCATGGTACTTTTGGGTTTTCTCGCTGTGCAGGGGGAGGTTCTGGCAAATATGGGCTAAGGGTGTATCTCCACCCATAATTCCCTGCTTCACTCTCGTGTACACTTATGTATGTGTATGCATGACAAATAGAATCAAAAAAACACTTTTGTTTACTTATAACACCTTAATTGGCAACTTATAATGTCACAGTTTAAAGAACCTTTCATTTACAACTTTCCGACTCCAGCATATATAAAAAACATTATCTGAACAAATTCAACACAGAACAAATGTACGTATACTCTTAGACAAACTGATGCGATTAACCTTGACAACAATTAACATAAAACACAGATCTGCTGCCCTTCTAGTTACACCCCTGCCCTTCCCTGGATCACACTATCATATTCTTCTCCCCACTTACTCTCCCCACTCCCCTTCCCTGAGCCCCTTTTTTGCCGCTGACCTTTAAAAGAGTATGCACACAAGAAAAAGAATTTGCTAATATCTCCTGAGCCTATTCTTTACAAAAGACTCCTAAGTTTTTTTCTATTTTATCTCCACTTATTTCCTGCACTGGTTGAGACAATGATATGCGGTGCCGCCTTCCACCCTTTCGGAGCTAGGTTCCCGTACTCTTCCCGTATTCCGTTACTTCTATATTCACAACCTAATGGCCATATAAAGGAAAGGGAAGAAAAAAGCCTACCAGTCAACACTCATACAAGCCCAATACCTTAAATCTGTCTCCCCACTATTCACTCAACACTACAATTATACTCATCACTTTCTTTTTTGATCCTCCTTCTTTGAGGTTCTGGCAACCAATACTCATGTTCCCGGGGTAATCTGAGAGCATTCGTTCATGGTCTATCCACAATTTGTGCCACACCCCAACCAAGCCGTGACCTGCCTTGGTGAGCAGTTGGGTACTTGCAATGGCCGGGAACCTTGGAATCTCTCTTGTGCACACTCACTGGTCAGCCGCAGGTGGCGATGGTTTTTCTGGGGGGTGTCCCGGATCGTGCCGCACGACATGGGGGTATCTCTTGGTGCACCCTCGATCACGTCCCAGGGGTCACCAAGTGAAGGTGCTCACTCCCCACATGACCAATAGGACTCAGAATAATGGATACACCCCAGTAGGGAATGAGACCAAGAGATGGTCTGACTCAGCGCTTCATCAGCAGTGCCATTTCAGCACTTAGAAGCAAATATCAGACAATCACTGCATCCACCACATCTTGCTTAGCTTATTTATATCCCTTATTAAGCTCCAGAATGGACACTTTCCGTTTCGATAGATTATTAATTTACTGGCTCAGCGCAGAGGTACACCACTTATTCTGCAAAATTTTACTGAATGATTACCCATTGATTTCACCTTCATTTCTGGATGAAGTCAGTGAAGTATAAAAATAATGTATCAGTTTGTGTCCCTAGGTTCCATATAACATGGGACATTGTGGAAATGTTTGTAGAGCACTATTTATTTCCTTGCAAAAGTAGCTGCACAGTAATTAGGAATTTCTAAAGATCCTAGACTTCACATACACAAACCGTGTAAATTCAATCATAACAATTTTGTCCATGCCAGAAACAGCTTTTGTACCCGACCCGTGGAAGGGCCATCATCCAATTAGGTGGCTTGAACAGTGGGTGAGAATACACATTCCCGGCCTGTTGTTCCAGCCACCCAAGGCCCTTACCTGGGTGGAGCAATTTTTTTTCATGTGGGGAGGCAACAGGGGGCAACCCGGCCCCTAAAGCAATCCTGAACCCCAATGTAGCAGTGATCAAAATTGCATCTAAAGTGTGGCAGTGATTAATTTTACCATTGAGCTTTCAACAAACACATTCCTAAATCAGATACAATGTACAACCGACAGAGCGGGTGCTACTGCGATGATCCAAAGGCAATAGAAACAGACTATAACGTCTCTAGGGAAGACAAGGTGATGGTTAGCCTTATGCTAGTAAAACAGGCAAAATCTACTGGAGTATCAGCACAGCATTTGTCTTCATCACCTACAATGGCTTCAAGTTCCCTTCCAGATAGTGAGCAGGTGGGGATACTTAAGCAGTCAACTAAAGATTATACTCAGTCAGTGTCCTCTATGAAGCGAAAGTTCACTGACTTCTTTAATAATGGGCGTAGTTTGAGTTTAGGTGATCTGCGCTCTGCAGAGGCCCCTACTTTGAGCCAAGATATGGAGGAAAATGTGGCAGTAGACCTGGCAGGCTTCATTGAATCAGGGCCTCTTCATCAAACCACTCATACGCTCCAAAATGCTATGGTGTTTGAGCTCAATTTTAGCTAAATTTCAGTAACGCCTGAAGTTGGGGACTCATTAGCCATACAAGAACAGTCAAATGGGGCTATAGACATCGAAGAACAGATTCAACTGGCACAGCTAATTCCTGAAATGCAAGGAGGGCACACAAACGGAACATCTGAGGTAGCATCGTCAGGGGTGGATTTTGCCCTAAACTCACTTGTGAAAGTGTTTGAATTATTAAATGCAAAGTGTCCATTCACTCTGGTATCTTGCTGGAACTGATTTAGGAATTGGAAGGCTGTGACTCTTCCATAGTAGACTGAAATCAGCAATAAACACAAACCTTGTAGGATCAATAGATTCCATTAAAGCATAACTAAGACATCATGCAAATTTATTGACTGATATGAAAACACAATCATCACTAACAGCGGCCCATTTGGGAAACATACATTCAGACCTGGCTATAGTGGTAAGCTGTAGTCGGGCCAGTGCCGTCCGAATTGAACAAGTGGCACCAACGAAAGAGGCAGAACAAGTCCATTATGACTTGGACTATACGCCACTCTATGAGTTGGTACTGGAAGAGTGTGCATGATTTGATCATCCTCTGTTTGAGATGGAAGAGATGGAGTTAAAGGAACCAATAGAATTACCAAGAGAATCTATGATGGTTTTGGAATATAATAATAATAATAATAATAATAATAATAATAATAATAATAATAATAATAATAATAATAATAATAATATGTGCAATCCCATAAATCAGGTTTCTTCAGTCCTGAGATACCCAGTCACCTCGTGGTGTACACAGGGATCAGGACACCTTGTCAATGCAGGTTTCTTCAGTCCTTGGATACCCTGTTACCTCCTCGGGTGCACAGGGATCAGGACACATTGATGTCTAGTGGGTGCAGGGCTGACCTCAATACCAGGTCTGCATTTGTAGGTTTCTAATAGGTACACAGCTGACATCAGTACCGGGTCTGCACTTGTAGGTTTCTGGTGAGTACTTTCCTACCGCCATAGATCCAATCCTATTCTTTCCTGGGTCTCAAATCGCATCTGGTCACCCCTGGAATAACGTGCTCTTCGAGCAAATTGAGTGTCTATATTGAAGACATTATATTGAAGACTTTATATCGGGAATTGACAGACTCACAGGGATGCAAAAATCAATTGTTTCAGGCAGAGGAAGATGATCCCCATCAGAAGGTGAGGGTAAGGGAACCAATTTGATATGAGCAGTGTGGATCCAATGTTTTTTCTCCTCTACTCGAACAGCGGTCTGGGTGGGTAACAGCACCTGATATTGTCCTAAACAGTGTGGTTCCAGCAAGGTGTTACTTTGAACGTTTTTAGTCATTACCGGATGGCCAGGTTTCACCCTATGGCCCTCTCACAGATTTCTGTCCGGTAAGCTATTCTTCACCTGCTGGTGGATAGAAGGTAATTGCAAAGTCAATTATTTACAATGATCAACAAGCAGTGGGTGCTCAATATTCTTTAATGCTTGTGATCTAGGAGCACCCCAGACATTAGCTGGTCGCCCCATAACTATTTTAGAAAGGCATAACCCTGATTTGGATGGCAACTGTAGTCCTCATAAAGAGCAATGCTAAAGGTAGAGCATCTGGCCATTTAAGTCCTGTGTGTGCACAAACTTCAGCTATTTTATTTTTCAAAATTCTGTTGTGGCGCTAAATTAACCCCACACTTTTTGGATGATTAGCCGGATAAAACGGCTTTTTGATCTGCAGTTCATTACATACATTTTGTATTACTTCTGCAATAAAATCGGGGCTATTATCAGACCAGATTACCCTGGGTAATCCAAATCTGGGGAAATATTCTTTCGCAGAGGAGATGGCTGTATTGTCTTTCAAGGGAAAGGCCTCTAGCAATTGGCTGAAGACATCGTTCACTGCTAGCAAATATTTCAGATCATTACATCTTTCTAATGCAATAAAGTAAAAATGCAAATCTTCAAATGGGAAGGTAGGAGGATCAGAATTTCCTGCAGAGACCGTAGTCTCTCGGCCTACATTATGCTGTAAAAATATTATACAATTTCTAACCACATTCTCAGCGGTTGTAGCGATCAATGAATTACACCAAACATTCTCCAATTTTTTGCAAATAGCTTTAGTAGGTGGGTGGGTCTATGGGTCATAGGCATAACCAAAGGTACATAGTCATTAGGTAACATCCATTGTTTTTAGACCCTGTGACCCAGCACCCCTCTTCATTCTGTCTAGCAAGGCTATTTTCTCACCCCCTCATTACCCCATCAGTGGCCATTGCTTGTATCTCCTTGATGCTGACAGAGGTTTCCTCCATGCATCCTGAATCCTGGGCCGATCTAATATTCTCAACATTATACATCCCAGAGGTACAATCAAATGCTGTTTGTTTGGCTATGGAGTCAACAAAATCATTCACTTTGTGAATTTCAGTCACTGGGCCTCATTACGGGTCGGGCGGTCCGGAAATAACAGTGGCGGTAAACACAGTTAATTCCTGACTACCCGATCTCGAGTCCTGCAGGGGGGAGGTGACGTTCCCGCCAGTTCTGACCTGGCGGGTTTAATACCGCCCGCCTGCAGGCGGACGTGGAAACACCAGCCCATTACGAGATGGTGCCGGTGTTTCCACTTCCCCATTCCCATTGAGTCCTGTGGGACTCAATGGGAATGAGGATTTACCGAATTCCGCCTCCGAAATTCCCAGGACACCAGGGTTGTAATGCCCTGGTAATTCCGGGAGTCATGGAGGCGGAATGGTAATACGAGTCTGGAGGTAACCGAGCCGGAAAAACTGGCTGGTTGCCGCCGGACTCGTAATGAGGCCCACTATCTTCTGATGGGCAACACATTTAATTATGTCTAGTTTCTTTGGTAGCGTTCATCCATTAACTTCATGCACAAACAAAATACATTCTTTGTTGTAATCCATAGTCCCTAAAAAAGGAGGCACAAAACAAATATCTCTTGATGGTCATCAGTCCATGGCACCGGGTCCTGTACATGTTTAGTCTTGAGTTGTATCAAGGGTATAACAATAAGCGAAAATTTTGGTATCCATTGTCTACAATAAGAAGGCAGCGCCTATACACGCTGTAACTTGTTTTTGTGGTTTTGGCTGTGGCATTTTAGAAATTGCTTGTATTCTCTCAGGTGCTAATATCCTACCCTCGTTAGACAAGAGGTCCCCTAAATATGCTACCTCCTGTCTACAATACTGACATTTTTTAGAGACACTTCATGGCCATGGCGAGCTAGATGTAACAATAACAATAAGGTTGCATGTTTGCAGAGCTGCAATAAGTAAATCGTCAATATACTGAATTAGCGTAACAGACACAGGCAATTTCAAGGAATCCATCTCTTCCTTAAGAGCCCTTGTGTATATGCTTAGACTTTCTCTGTAACCTTGTGGTATATTAGTGGAGGTATACACTCTTCCACCAAGGGAGAAAGCAAATAAAAATCTGATTTCTGGATGTAATGGTATACTACAAAATGCATTTTTCAAGTCGATCACTGAAAAATATTCTGCAGATAGTGGTATCATGGTACAAATGGTGGGAATGTCTGGAAATTGAGGTACTACATTGAGGTACTAGAATCTTGTTGCTCGCTCTTAAATCAATGATAAAATGATATGGTAGGTTTGAGGTTTGTGTCCCTTTTCTTATAAACAGGTAAAATGGGGCTATTACATCCACTCCCTGTTATTTCTTCTGCAATCCTTTCAGGGGATACTTTTTACTGGTGAATATGTGGATAACCTGCTCCGTGACGTATTTGTATCTTCACTGAGGCAACATCCATAAGGCCAACGTCATTATCTGATACTGCCCATAAGGCATCAGGGATGTTGTCAAACTCAGGTGGAAGAGGTTTTGCTAAATTTTTGAAGGGCATACTGTAATATTTACTCCACTGGGCATACAATTAATAATTTCACACAATTTCTTCAACAAATTCAAACCCAGGACATTGTCTCTACACTCTAGTCAATAAGAACGGTATCTCGCTAGCTGCTGGTCCTAAGAGAACAGGCACTGCGGCTGATACTTTACTAGCTACTGGTGTTCCAGCAAACCCTAATGAAATATTGGTATGCCCACTCAAAGGAATATATGGAACCCTATCATGATCTATAGAGCTCTTTTGTGCCCCTGTGTCTACTAAAAATGGATGCTCCTGTCTCTCAACTCTCATGTGAACGTAGGGTCCTGTTTGATACACAGGAATGGGGACAGGTTCCATTTTCATTTGAGGGCTGTACTATTTTGAGAAATTCCAAGAGAAATCCTCAGTGTTGTATTGATTAGCAACAAAAGAATTGTTTGGATTATCAAAATCTTTGCAGTTAATAGGGACTGTAGTAGTTGCAGCAGGGCCAGCCAAAGGACCAGGTGGAACCCGTCCACCCCTACTGCCAATCTGTCCTCCCCGACCTCCTCTTCCCCTTCTTTGATACATGCGACTTCCCCTATTCAACCAGGCTGGGTACTGCGTCCTCCAGTGGCCCTCCTGTTTGAATTATGCACACTGATTAGGCACTGGCAGTTAAAATGGTACAAACAAACCAGCACCCCTCCCTCTTGGGCCAATAAATGGCCCTCCCCTAGTTCCCTGTTGTACTTGCTGTATTAACACTCTTATCTTAAGGTCCACTCTCTTCTTCTCTGCTTTTTCTTTTTCCACATTCACTCTATTTTCATAATATTGAGCCATATGCAGAATATCTGATGGTGTTTTAGTCTGCCAAGCGCTCTCTGATTGCATTATAAGAACGCTAATTTCTGGTAATAATTGCTGGACGAATTTAACTACAAATAACTGTTTCCCTGCCGGCTTTCTTGTCCTGAAAAATCAATAAATACTTGCTAAAACCTATTCAAGTACTCTGTTAACACATGCAGCAAGCTTTTCCCAATTAATTTTGTTCTCGTGTACCACCCTCCCAAGTTGTGCAACTATCATGGTGGGAATGTTGAGCACTGGGGAAGTGAGCCTTTCCCCAGCTGTCCTATTAGCGTCAAGTTGAAAAAGTGCATCCATGTCCCCCCAAAGTTGCAGGGTCAGTAATATTTCGAATTGGTGTCCAAATATCTGATGGCAAGATTACTGGAAATAGGGTTCCCAGAACCCTACTTGTGAAAATAGAGGTAATCAAATCGGCCTCTAATTCTTTCAAAAACCTGGCAGGGTTTTGTCTAATGTCAGGCATCGTCTATTTCAATGCATTCAATTCTTGCCTGGAAAAGGCACGTGAACAAATTGAGTGTCATATTTAGCAGGTTGCATAATTGGTTTCCCCTGGTTATCAAGGACAGGGTTTCCCTGAGCAACAAGCGTGGCATGCTGTGGTATATACGCAGGCGGCCCCTCCCGCATAGGCAGCTGATAACTAGATGGTTTTCGTAAATTTTAAAAGTGCTGTTAAATGCATAAGTTGCTCTGGGATATTCATCATGGATTCATTATCTATTATTAGTTTAAGAAATTCAGCTGAATTTTCTATCTCGCCTTCCTCATTTTGCTGCATAATTGCATACAACATTACTTTCATGGTATGCATCTGCATCTGGGGGCATACTGACTAAAGGTACTGTAAATAACCGAGAGAGGTGTCAAATTGGTGGCCCATTTGAGAGCGGTACGTGTAATTAATTTTAATTCCTCATCTGATATGCAAGGCTCTTTACATACTATGGTATCAGAGGGCCGTTGGATATATTCAGAAGTATTGGCTTCAGCTCCTAGTTCCAATCGGGCTTTCTCTAGTCCTTTCATTTCAGTAACTATCTGCCAAAGTCCTTTAACCTGTGTAAAAGCATCCTTCTCCGTATGACAAGAGAAGGAAGCTAAGTTTAAATCTTGCAATTACCTAGCAACAACCGAAGGCAATTTTTGTTACCATTGGATCACGATCTCGTCACCCAAACATTCTAATTGAATAGTTCACTCAGGACCTTGGGTTTCAATTACTTCCTCAACTACATTCTGTCTGACTCTGCTCAATATAAGATGGAATGCCTGCTCCCTTAGTTTCTTCCATTGGGTAGGCATCAAGGCAGCCTGTGTATTCCTAATAAAAGGTTCTAATTTCTCTGCCTTTTCTTTAGTCAAAGGGCCATGTATATATTCACTGGAAGGGTCTATGATGGCACCTGATATATCATCTTCGTCCGATGAAAGGGAAGGATTTTAGGGATCGGGAATAGTGATAGAGAATTTGAAGACTGGGGGCCCTAATAATTAAAAGGGTTGTATTTGGCAATTTCACCAAACAAATCAAAATAGAAATGTATTTGTGGCCTTTTTCCGTCAGTCATTGTAAGAACGTGCTATTACAAGAAAAGACTGAATCCGTGTAGAATGTATGTTTAAAGTCTCTTGCCATTCGCTGATAAACTTAGGTTAAATAAGACTGAAGAAAGGTCCTCCCACTTAACAGAGGATGAAAACCTGTTTCAATATGGTTTAATTCTCTTGGTTACATGCTATGTAAAGGCTGACCACACGAAGCAGAGTTTAATTACACACTGAATCAAAGTGTTTGACCTTTCCATTCTTAACGAATGCACAAAAGGTATCTTTGAAAATTTGCTAAAATAGGAATATCTTTGTTGGAACCAAAGGCAGGTGGGTTTATGTTTAAGGACCTCAAACATAAGTTCACCGACCGTGAACTTATGGACGAAGTATACCATTGATCCATAAGACTCTTGACATAACAAGAACATCTGCCGAATGCATAGTTTGTTTTACCCAGTTAAGATTAGATAAAGGTTGGGTGAATTGTTGTGTGTGTGGTTTAAACATATTTATATTATAGTCTGCTACAAATGAATAACAAATGGACAAGTGGATGTAGGCTCAGTTTGTATAAAAAGCAATACAGTGAACCATTCAGGTACTTCACTTCTCCACTCTCCATGAAATACTGGTTGTGGTTGAACCTGAAGTCCGCTCAAGTGTATTATATGTGTATATTAAAATTTGACTTGCAATCTTGAAACTCTGTCTCAGATGCTCTATTTTGTTTGAATTATAGCACTTAGAAGTCTCAACAGGACCCAACACCGCAATAAGGAAGAGGAAAAGAAGAAAGGACGAGGGGATATAGTACCTCGAGGAAGGGAACCCCAGAAAAAAAAAAAACATGAAGAGACTAACTAAACTAAATAAAGAACAGCACTAAATTAAAATTCTTGATTGCAATGCACTAATAGAGCACTATAAGTCAAATGTTACAGCCACAATCTTGTATGGGAGCGAACTAGTTACATTTAAGAACAGGAAGTTTCTGGATCGAATGGAAGGGAAATTATGGAAATCAGTATTGTCTCTCCCTAAATTATGCTCAATAAGCCTGATTAGACTGGAATTAGGCCTGACATCCTGGTGGGCACAATCCATAAAAATAGGCTTAGCCTCCTTAAATAATAAGACTGAAAAACCAGCGCCAAGAGCCTACTTTTATAAAAACTTAATGAAATATGCGCTCTCATGCCCATTCTTAGTGCAATTTCACAAGAGATGTTTAGAATCCCAAAGGCTAATCGAGTGTGGAGGGTCAGAGTCTGGCTATAGGAGGAAGAAAAAGATTAGACACTATGACAAAATGACTGATTGTGTAGACCTGGATAGGTTAAAATGATATAAAGAGGTAAAAGAGAACTGTTTTCCTATTCAGAGCCTACGATCATATCTGGTTAAATATCCATCTCAAAAACATAGCGAATGTTACAGTAAATTCGCGCCAACGCAATCACGTGTGAATCTCCCCGCACTCCCCGCACATCCCTCGGAATATGCGTACCCCACTTGCGCCAGCAAAATCGCGTGTAAAACTCCCTGCGTACCCCTCGGAATATGCATACCCTGCTCGCGCCAGCAAAATCGCATGGAAAACTCCCCACACACCCCTCGGAATACATGTACCCCGCTCGCGCCAGTGAAATTGCGTGGAAAACTCCCCAGCGCACCCCTCAGAATACGCGTACCCCGCTCGTGCCACTGAAATTGCATGTAAAACTCCCTGCGCATCCCTCGGAATATGCGTACCCCGCTCGCGCCAGCGAGATCGCATGTAAAACTCCCTGCGCACCCCTCAGAATATGCGTACCCCGCTCGCGCCAGCGAAATCGCATGTAAAATTCCCTGCGCACCCCTCGGAATACGTGTACCCCACTTGCGCCAGCAAAATCGCGTGTAAAACTCCCTGTGCACCCCTTGGAATACACGTACCCCACTCGCGCTAGCGAAATCCCGTGTAAAACTCCCTGCGCACCCCTCCGAATACGCGTACCCCGCGCGCCAGTAAAATTGCGTGTAAAACTCCCCGCGCACCCCTCGGAATACGCATATCCGGCTTGCGCCAGCGAAATCACATGGAAAAAGTCCCCCTGTGGTGTAGGCTGCCTGTGGGGAATGGGGTGGGTGGATGGGCTGCCTGCGGGTCATGGGGAGGGTTGATGGGCT
Organism: Ambystoma mexicanum; assembly: GCF_040938575.1. NCBI lineage: Eukaryota > Metazoa > Chordata > Amphibia > Caudata > Ambystomatidae > Ambystoma > Ambystoma mexicanum. The sequence continues at coordinate 287,014,239 of NC_090930.1, read as the reverse complement.
GTCTGCGTGGCTTGTCCAGGGGTGATGGGCTGCCTGTGGGGCATGGGGAGGGTGGATGGGCTGCCTGCGGGGCATGGGGAGGGTGGATGGGCTGCCTTCGAGGCATGGGGAGGGTGGATGGGCTGTCTGTGGGGCATGTCCAGGGGTGATGGGCTGCCTGCGGGGTATGGGGAGGGTGGATGGGCTGTCCAAAGTAAAATGGCCCCAAAGCATCAGTCCATAATACAAAATCCAAAGTTCCAAAAAAAGAAAAACATTCCTCCATGGGTCAAAAAATAAAGTAAATACAAGTCCATAACTATATACAAATGAATATTCAACGGTTCATGAGCCCAACAATCCAAAGGAAACCTAACCAAAAACCTACCTAATAAATAATTATTTACAAAAAGGCGGGGCATAGTCCATGCGCCCCAAAGAAAAATAAAAAAGAAAGGGAACCTACACCTACATAACTATTTACAAAGGCGGCGGGCCAGTCCCACGGCTCATTTAGCGATGTTCCGGGCCAGGGCATCATCGAACTCCATGTCGATGTTCCGGAGGCAGGCCTATTCCCTGGCCTCAAGGTCTCGCAGGGATGCAGCCACAGAATCTCTCAACTCCCTGCGAGTTTCCTCAAGGCCCTCTACCCGCCTCAAAGCCGGATGCATGGAGTTCTCCACCCTGGCCATCCTGAGCCATGCCCTCTCCGCCCGCCACCTCTCTGCATCTATTTGCTGGCCCAACTGCTGCTGCACGGAAGACACTCCCAGTCTGGGGTCCTTCTGCCCCTCAGCCGATGCCTGCCCCGATGATGTTGATGGCCCCGAGGCCACATGCCTCCTACGTCGAGCCTGCCACTGCCTTTCTGCTGCCTGCCGCTGCCACCACGACTGCCTCCGGGTAGATGGCAACACCCGGGGCCGTCGTGAAGGTTCCCTGCTTGAATGTGCCTCCACATCGTCCGTTGCCAGGGATCCAGTTGCTGGGGTGACCACCTGTGCTGGAGCTCCGACTCCCGACTGTGGCAGGGATGGGATCTCCACCAGCCTGGCTGCGTTGGTTGGGCCAGGTCCACAGGGGGCCCTGGTGGTATCTGGGTGGAAGACGGCATGGAGGACGACTGGCGTATAGTGAGCACAGAGGCCGCAAGACAGAGCGACACATGGAGGAAACCCCCGACCATGAGCCCTCTTAAAATGGGCCACGTTGGCACATGTCTCTTCGTGATGACGTGCATGGTCCCTCCAGGAAGCACGCACATCATCACGAATTACACGGGTGCGCAACACGACACCAATGAGGATGGACTCGATCCTGTCACGGGTCCCCACGTCCGGTCCGCAGGTAGAGAAGTGGCAGATGACGTGGACCTCCCCCCTACCTGCGGACGGGCCTGGGACGGGATATCCCTGCTGGTGCATGATGATGCAGTCACAGTGTCAGGGACAGTGACATGCACAGGCCCCTCCGCGGCGACCTGGGCTGACTCCTGCCCCTGCCCCTGGACTGCACCACTGGCACCAGTGGTACCACCCCCACCAGGCCCCATGTGCAGCTTGGATGTGGCCTCCTCCTCCTCCGTACACACCACCAACCTGAATGGCTCTGACCGTCTTCTGCTGTCGCAAGCCCCTGTGGGGGCTCACCCGCCCCTTCCGCTGCAGCCGTAGTGGCGATGCAGCACCAGTCCCCTCGCTCCCGGATGATGGAATTTCCTGAGAGGGTGACTGGGCCTTGTGTCGCCAGCTGCTTTCCTCCACAGCGCCGTCGCCGCCCTCTTCTTCACTCGCCGCTGTGTAAAGGGAGACATTGAACACAAGCATCAGGGTACTGTACAATAGTCCCCTAGACACAAAGCAATAGCACACGAGTGGCACTGTCAAACGTCACTTCCATCATGTCCCTCCACAACACATGGGTCAGTGCAGGCAACACACATGCAGAAACAGGCATGGCACATGCAACAAACATTTTCATACATGTCCAAGGCACCGTAGAAACATCCAATGCTGGGTTGAAACTCACATGCATCATGGGACATGCTGATCACATGCACACACATCACCATGTATCATGGGTCATGAATTTGGCCCCACATACCCCCAGACACAGTGGATACAAGGATGACTAGGCTGTATCAGTGAATCAACACATCATCATTGACATGTGTCATGTATCCATGGCGTTTACCAGTCACTCACACACTACTCAGACACACAAACATGTGCACCATGCATGTCCATGACAGCAGCACCCATCTCTCACACCCCAAACATGTCCAAGTACAGACACAGGCATGCTTACATGTGTGCATTCTGCATGCTGCTCCGCATGATGCATGCATACACATACACCATCCATGTGGGTCACGCCTGACTGGACTCACATGCAGCACCATCATTTCCCTGCACACACACATCCATACATGACCCATGACACACATACAGCCAAGTAGCTAACTACCACCACACTGCAACATGCACTGTTTTAAACGGGAAAGCATGGGCACTTACCGCTCAACTCTAAACGGGCCTGCATCCTGAGGATCTGGTGGTGAATCACTGGGCAAATGCGCTCCAGGACCCTCATCTGCTGGGTGGTAAACTGGCCCTGGCCCCCCACTGCATCCGCTGCCTCCAAGAGGCACCGGGCTTTCTTGAGGGTACTGGACTTGTAGTCCTCCCAGCGCTTCTGGACGTGTTTGATGTCACGGGGTGCCACCCCCTCCGCATTGATGGCACCCACTATGTCCTTCCAGATCCTCTTCCATCCTTCCTTGTTGGTGCGCAATGGTGTGAAGAGGGCATCATAATGCCCCAGGACTTGCTCCACCAGGATGCCAACTTCATTTGCACTAAAGCTGGCAGCCCTCTGCCTCTCTGCTGGGGGGTTGCCACTGGTGCCACATGGTGTTGGCTCGGACATGGAAACCCCCGAGGCAGGTGTGGGTGGGCAACTGGGTCCTGGGGCTGTGCTGTGGAGCGATGGAACACCAGTCGGGAGTCTTCTGTTCCAGCAGGGGTGATCACAGCAACTGGACCCCTGCAGATGGCTGATGTGCAGGTACCAAGTGGCAAGGCAGTGTTGGCAGCAGGGTGGCAGACAGGCAGGCAGGCAGCTACAGATGGCTTGTAGGAGGCTCCCCAGGACTCTTGGGGGCAGTAAAATGGCCTTCTGGGCAGGAACGTGGTCTTCCGTGTGTTGTCGTGTGGCCAGCTTGATTAAGAGTGAATTGGCATGTGAAAAAAAAGCACGTCAGCATGTAATTCGAGGAAAGGGCCTTAGCGCGTAAGCGTGTAAGTGATGTAACGCGTGCATGCGTTACCTTCTGCACGTGCAAATGGACCGTGAGGGTCTGCAGCGCACTGTACGTGCTTTCAGTGAAGACCGATGCATCTGTTTTTCCTACTTTGGAGTTCACACACGTATTTCTTTTACATGCAGACAGTGAGTCGCGTGCGCTATTGCATGCTATTTTTCCCACTGCGGGTGCCCCTGTTTGCCGCATAACCCATTTATTGAGGTCATAGTAGCCCGTGAGTTAATCGCGTACGCTTATTTGTGTTCCTGGGTGCCACAGCGTACTGCGTGAGTTTCTTTTTCATGCACATGGGCTACAGGGGTTGCATGTATGTTTTTCCTGTATTTTTGGGGTGCCTGAGCATTGCGTGAACGTCATTTATCCCCAGGGTCCACAGGCAGCCTTACATTAGCACAGGGGTGCATCTACCATCACGTAACATGCCCCCTTCAACCCTATTGACCAGGACAACTGTTCAGTGCAGCTTCCATTGGCATTAGTACATCCGTGCCATGGTTGTGAGGCCACCAAAGGTTAAGGTCACTGGGCGCCCTGTCAGTGTTGGGAGTGGTCGGGCACGTGGCTGGTGTGTCCAGGGAGTACGTGGAGTCCAGGGTGGCCAGGGTGGCAATAGAGCGGGAAGAGGCAGGGCTGCACCGCAGGGGCAGGATGTCCAGCCACGTGCTGGTGCAGCCATGCCACCACCCCCTGCCGCTCCAGGTGATGCTGCTGTTGCATCCGAACCTGGCACTCTTGCGACCCGACAGTAAGTAACTTGTGCTGACACGGGCCCACCGGTAGTGGTAGCTGCAGGTGCAGCTGTGGCAACCACCACACCGCCCAGCACCCGCCAGGGTTACTCGTAATATGGCGGTACGGTATGGACAGTGCCAGTGACATACCAGGACCATCTATGGCGTACCGCCATACTCATAATGACCCCCTTTGTATGTGTGGGAGATTTTTGCCAAGTGAGTTCATCAGATTCCATGTCAGGTCTGTTTACCTGTTTAGCTCATGCCTTTTTAAATTTCTCACATTGCACTTAATGCCAATAATGTGCATTTGGTTGGCTGTTCAGCTGTTGCATGACATGGCATGGCATGGAGGACAGGGGTCATGGGTGTTGGGAGGGTTTGGGTGACATACCAATGATTTACATGGCCTGTTTTGCAGGGAGGTGGTGGGATATGCACCTTGCATGTGTTCTTTTTGGTCACACCAGATTGGTTATGTTTAAGTAGCTAGGGATGCACACAATGTAGCACTTCCGTGAAAACATTCTCAGAGTGGTAAGGTTGTGACAGTTGACTGTCTCTTTGTCATCATCGATTGTCACCTGGTATGTGGCAGGCCTGTGTGCACCCTGCAGGGGTGGGAGTTTAGGTGAAAAATGTGGCCACAAGCTGGGTCCGGGCCCCATGAGCGACGCCTGTGCATGTGGTTGGGGATGTGGTGGCACTGCCATGTCCACCGGTACGTCCCACTGTGTTGTGACGTTGTGCAGGGCACATGCTGCCACAATGATCCTGCACACTACTGGGGGTGCATATAGTAGCTGGACACCAGAGTGGTCAAGGGAGCATAAGCGTGACTTCAGCATTCCGAATGTGCACTCCACTATGGCCCTGGTTGCAATATGGGCTGTGTTGTATCTTACCTGGGGTGGTGTGGTAGGGTTCCGTATTGGCGTCATCATGTGGGTGCTCAGAGGGTAGGCACTGTCCCCTGGGGAGGTGATGATGGTTGTCATTAGTTGGGTTTGTGTATTTGTCTGTGTGTGACATGCATGCATGTGTACAGGCATTTGTACTGACCTATGAGCCATGTGTCGCCAAGCTTCCCAGCTTCCAGGGCCTGGATCAGTGTGGACATTCTGTACATGAAACTGTCATGGGTGGACCCTGGAAAGTTTTCATCGACATAGGTGATGATTCCCTTGGCATTGCATACAACCTGCACGTCCATGGAATGCCAGTGCTTGCGGTGGTGGTGGATGTTTTCAGTGGCCCTAGGTGGACGTAGGGCCACATGGGTGCAATCTATGGAACCAAGCACTTTGAGGAAGTGTGCCACCCTGAAGAAGTCCAGGACCACAGCTTACATTTCTGCAGGTGTTCTGGGCATGTATATGTGCCTGCGGACTGAGAGGTGCGCAGTGATGATTGCCGTGGTGTGGGCAACGTGACTGCGTGGGCTGTGAGACCCCCCCGCTATGGCAGTTGTCTGCTGAAATGACCCAGTGGCCTAAAAATACAGTACATTGAGCACCTTCGACAAGGGGGTCAGTGCTTGGGAGCACAGGGTGGATGATGTGAGTTCATCCTCCCACTCAGTGGCCAGGTCTACGATGATATGAGGTGGATACCTATACCTGCCATAGGCCTAGTCATCAGCCATCCCAAAAAGGCTGGTCCTGGTTTACAAAATGCGGGGCCTGGCTATTCTCCTGCGGTGTCCCTTGATCACTGCTGCGAGGAATGATAGCTGTATATGCTTGTTTGTTGTTTGCGTTCATTTTTATGCTGCACGGAGGTGCTTCCGCCTGCTTTCGTGTGGCGGATGTATTTGTGCATCTGCGTGTGTTTTGACTTGTGCAGGTTTTCCCTATTTGATTCCATGAATACGTGTTGTTCACTTGCGGGTGGGCGTTGTGTGTGTTTCCCAGCGGTACTTCCCACGTTATGCCTACATTTTGACGCGTTGGTTCCCATTCCCTGTGTTCTGCCCCCATTTTGGGTGTGTGCACGAGAAGTTGTGCGCTTTCCCTGTTCCTGTCGCGCATGTGTTTGCAAAGTCGCAGTGACGTGTAAGGTTAGCGCGGATTTGGCACACATCCCGCGAAAAACACGCGCAGGGCCTTCCATGAACCGCACGCGTGCGATTCCCACGCGTGCGCTAGCTTTTTCGCGCTTGCGCCAGCTTGTGCCACAAATTCAGCACATATTTATTCCATGAATTACCCCCTTAGTGTGTTTGTTCTATATTATGGTTTCATTTATTTTGTTTTCCTTTGTATTATTGTAAAAAGTGTAAAAGTTTAATGTAAACTGAAACCACTTTGGTTTTTAATAAATAGTTTGGTAAGTAAAAATAAAACTTCTACGCCATGCTTGAATGAGAATGACCATGGGCCATTGGCTCTACAGAAAGCTACAGAAAGCTCAACCCACACAACTAAGGTCACAAAAGAGGCATCTATCTTCATGAAAAAGAGCAAGAAATCAACACCAGCAGTGTCTCCTCGTAAGGCACCGATTGACAACACTTTAGGGGCAAGGGAGAAGGCCTGTCAATTTGAAGCAGGACCATTTAAATGAACTGCAGGCCCTTGTTATCCCAATACTTGAACCAACAAGCATGAATGTGCTCCACCAAAACTCTAGGACAAACACATGCACCCAGGCAAGATCATCATAGAGGTGATCACAGAGGCAGAGATGAAAATAGGAGAATACACGTTCAAGAACTAGAAGTACAAGGAGTGCTTCAACTGCGAAGTACCATTCAAGTCATCGAGAAGAGTACTACATTTAGAGTGGAGTATGCATTCCACACTGAGGAGGACTTAGTTATGAAGAGAAGTACTAGCTTGTCCCTCATCCGTGACATTCCCGCGTTAAGAATCATCACTTCATCCTTGACATTCCGGCGTTAAGAATAATCACTTCAAGTGACGTTTCATGTGTGGAATTTATATCGGAAAATAACCTGGACATGACTGTGATTAATATTTCATATACTTTAGTTCAGAATCACTTGCTTTCATATATTGATGACTTAAGACTAAGGGATATTGATATCAGTAGGTATGGTGAAGCACTATGGGAGTTCTCATACTTGGAGTGCAGTCCACGTATGGGGAAAGGTGGTCTACAACATGGTACGAAACCCACTGATAACTTGTCCAATAATAAGGAAAGGAGAAATTGGGTTTGGATTCCAGAAGCCCCAATGAACAGTGAGGCAGAGGATTGCTACTAAAAATGAGTTTTTAACGTTGTTAGTTTGAACTCTCAATGCTTCAAGCACCTCACCTGTTGGGATAATTCCATCATGAAACTTGGCAACATGGAGCGGGTTCTAATTCAGGAATCGTTTGTGACAGATGCGATTTCTATTGATGGCTATGTTGTATGCCAACAGGGGTCGCTGGGAAAACTGCTTGGTAGACATAGAGCGTGTCTTTTGGTCGCTGTAAAAGAAGAGTGGGTCGGCTCAATAGTACCTTTATGCACCCATCCCCCCTGTATTCAGGTTGTGCATATATTAATTTGAAGTGATTTGGCCTCATTGTTGATTATTCATCTCTGGCAATTACAGGGAAGTGAAACAGGCTACGATACTTGAATGTCAGGAGATGACCTTAATGCAAAGCCTAAGTCATGTGCAGGGGACTTTAATACAGACTGTCTCACGGATGTAACATACTCATCTAATGCCCAGGGTTTGATGGGCTCAAGGTGGGAGACCTTCATGAGACAGTGAGATCGTGTCCCCTTAAATGGTAATGTGCATGGAGACTTTGAGGGCAGAACCACTTGGCATTGTGGTAAACAAGCCTTGAGGATCTATTATATTTATTTATCATTGGGGCTATTTCATTGTAGTGAGCAATTTAGTGTTATTAAAGCTGAACCGAGTGATCATGCATTGTAGTGGGGCAAGTTTGCATGTGTACAATTGGAGGAACTAGCAGGCAAGTTTCCAAGCATTACAGTGAATATTTGTGAACAATAGGTTAACCTGAAAGGATGGGAACTTGAGAAAGTTCACAAAGTTGTTTGTCAAGGCATGGGATAACACATGTAGGGAAGAAAGTGATGCTGTAGCTCTATATACCTTGTTCTCTAATGTACTGCAGGAGGTTATTTCGAGTATCAAGAATGGGGGTTTTCACACCACTCTAAAAAGAGTCAACTGTATGCCCGAAATACATGAGTTAAAGAGTGAGATGCGAAGGAACATTAGAAATCTTAATAAGTTAACCCTGAGTTCTTTGGAAAGCATGCTGGCTGTAAAGGAAGAAAAGAAGAAGTACAGGAATAAATTAAAGAGCCTGCAAGTATTAAGACATCAGAGAGTAGGAGAGAGAGTCTTGTCTACCATCTTGAAACAATTCCGACAAGAAATGTTGTCAGATATTAAATGTGAAAGAATTCCCATAGGAATTACTTTAACACTGTCCAGTCTTGGAGGACTCCCGGGCCACTCACTTTACACAGCTATACAAGCTTAGAAATACACAAAATAGATGGTGGAGGAGGATCACGGGATTTTGATTTCAAACAGGGGATCATTGAATCTCTCATACAGAACCGGAGTCGCTCGAGAGCACCAGGACCAAGTGGGCTGTGTAAGAAAGTGTTTAAGATCGAGCCACCATTTTGGGCCTCCTTGCTATATGGAGTATTTAAATCTGCCCTTTTTTATCGAAAATTCCAGGATTCCTGGCATACTGCCACAATACTTCCTATCTTTTAAAGACGTGACAAGCACAGTCCCCTCAGTTACAGGCCAATAGATCTCCTGGACTCTGGCTCTTAAATCTTTGCTTCTTTATTCTTGGCAGAACTCTCCTCATCGGCAACTAAAAAAGGCATTCTAAAACCCAATCAAGTTGGTTTTCACAAAGGGGCGGGCTTTATTAATAACCATCTGCAGCAGAACATGTGGCAAAAGCTAGTTCCTAATATCTATATCGCTTCTGTCGATTTATCAATGGCTTTTGATAAGATAAAAATAAACCTCCTTTGGATTAAATTGAGGATGTGGGGTATACCCAATAATTTGCTGTCCATGTTGATCAACCTACACTCGGATATGACACTACGGGTGATATTAAACCATGGAGGAAACATATCTTCTATTATTCAATAATGCGCCAAGTCTGAGTCCAGGCACCTTTATTATTTAACATCTATTTGTCGGATAAGGGCAAGGAACTGGCCGGCGCAGTGTTTGCCTCCCCTTCAAGTGCTTGGATGCAGGTTACTTTGGGTCACATATGCTGTTGATATTCGGTTGGTAGATCACGCCAAGATTGGCATCCAATGCCTTTTAAAGACTTTTGGTCAATACGAAATGAAGAATGCCCTCGTCGTTAATCCCATAAAATCAAAATTTCTGGTGCTTCATGCTGGCTGCAGGAAGCCCTCAATGTGCTGGACACTGAATTCTCAAAACTTTGAAGTAGTCAGGCACCTAAAATATTTGGGTTTCAATGATGATGGCGTTAAGGAGAAGGCCTTTGTGATTGATCATGTGAAGGCCAAGACAAAGAACATGATATGCCAAATTAAGTTGTTACATAAGCGTTTTGACACATTTTTTGATTATGTGGAAGGACAGTTATGGAAGAGGGCCTTGGGCCTCCCCAAGTCAATGCCATTGTCTAACATACCCAGCTTTGCTTGAAAGGTTGGCAATCTCCTCTTAACAACATCTTTGAGCAGATGGATGTAGATAAGGCCCGAGTTGAATGTGATCTGGTTTGGGCTTGTAACCAACTCTAAGTCTTGCCCCCAAGAGTCTGGAAAAAGCAGCATCGAACAACATGTTAAACAGAAAAAGAATACACCAATATGATTGGATCACCACTTGTGCAAAAAAGGACCTGTAAGAGCTATTCAGGCGTAAGTGCAATTCATCGAAGACTGAGCTGTTATGCGTCATACCTGCTATTGTATCCATCTTGGGATTTTGCTAGAACTATCCTGAGATTCTGTCTAAATCTATTGCTGAATAAGGAAAACAGATTTCAATGGAAAGCTAAAGATGTGATGCTTATTGTAAGTGGAGAAATTAAAACATCTACTGTGTGAATGCCCCGAACTAATCACTCTCAGAAAAATGTTTTTGAGCAATTCGTTGAAGGTATCAGTCTCCATCCTTGGGATTTTCTCTAGGAGCGCTTCTATTTGGACCACTGTGAGCAGCCACTGTCAATTGCTTTATGGTCATTCTTATGTAAATTAGGCCTGTAAATGAATTTTTGTATGAGTAAATTCAGGGAATTTAACTTACCTTGGGATGAATGTAGTTATTGTATTGTAATGTTATTGTAAAACTGTGTATACTGTGTTAATGTGTAAGACTTGTGTTAAGGCCTATTCATTTAGGCCAAATACACAAATAAGTAAATAAATAATGGGTCCTATAGGTTCAGATAGCTTTTATAGAGATCACCTGGTATTCCATTTGATCTGAACAAAGGGTTCTGTGCCATAAGTGTTTCCTGGATCTTTTGTAGAAAGAAATGGATTTCAGTGAATTTAAAATGACTTGTAAATGCCGAGGCGCTCCTTTGACTGAACCATTGTTCAAAACATCAGCTTCTTCCAATTGGGCAAAGTGAAACAACCAGTCCTTCTTACTAATATTATTAATTGGAACTCTAAATGCATGAATGTGTTTGTGCTCCCAATAGCATCAATCTTCCAGAAATATTTTTGGTCACTCCTATCGAGTTCCTTTAATTTAAAAGTGGTAACCTTTTCTTTCTTTCTATCAAATGCTGACAGTCTGTTTTTGCATCTGTCAATGGTTGTGGGGACTATGCAAGACTGTGTTCCACATTCCGTGACGTGACCTTTTATTTTAGTGATTCACTCTAGTGATGATGACAACAATGGTGATACTTTTTTTTAATCTGTAAATATGATTGCAAGCACAACTGAGCAACACAAACACGCCATAAAGCAAACATCATCTGTGGTACCAATCCATTCTGCTTTATTTCCAAGAAAAATACATGATGCCACACTTAGGCAACTAGTGCAGCTACAAGCTGAAGTACAGTAAAAGCAAAACACGACCATCTATCAATCCTATGGGTTCCCTTTGTTTTATGTCCACTGAATGTGGCAGCACTACCATTAAAACATGAAACTCTCTTAGTGACTTTGCCACTGGGAAATATGCCACATCAAAAGCCTGTAATTGTTCACCATCAGTAGGAGTGATTCCTCAATGCAATTGTAACCTCAACGATTGAAATCAGAACACTCTGCTAAGGAAGCTGCATGGTGTAGGAATCCAGACACATATTATGGAACTAGGGGATTGTGGAGGCACTTGGAAAACTAAATCAAGATAACTGTGTCCTTTTCAGAAAAAAAAGTAGCATTGAGTCCTCTGCTCTACATTTTTCCGAGGTCGCAGTGCCTATGGCTGAGAAGAGGAGGGAAGGGTGGTGCAGGAGCTCTCAGAACACACTCTTCTTCAGGTGTGAGCAGGTCATCGGGCCTCATGCTTGCGACCCCCAGGTGGCACAGATCTGTCACCACTGCTTATGTTCATCACTTTGTAGTGATCCCAACAGCCCCTAAATCAACCCGTTTTCACAGTCACTTGTGACATCCTGGGAAGAGTACAGAGTAGCCCAGAAAGTATCATGTTTTCATTATTTTCATTAATTCTCATTTGAAAGGATCATTGCTTTCTCCAATATTAATCAATGACATCCAACTCCGCTTTGAACTTGTTGCAAATCCTCATGATGAAGATTATGTTAGTCTGAGGGAAATACTATCCCCTATTGAGACCTGAATGCATGTGAACTGGCCTAGTTTAAATGGCTCTACAATGAAGCTTGCTATTATTTGTATGTCAGTCCATGGCAGGAAAGGGTAAAATAAACATCTATCCTTTCCAAGTGATAACATCTCTTTGCCAATCCTACATAGGCATAGGTTTAAAACATGTCTGTTTATTTTGACCCTCGCTGACTATGACAGCACATATAAATTGCATCATCCAATTCTACCATGTACTATTTGTGTTTCTTTAAGAACATTCAACCATGTTTAGGTAAATCCCAATTAGGTTGTACAGCAATAGAAATATGTGGTTCCAAATTCAACTATTGTAAGTCCATTTGTATGTCTCTGAACTCCACATATTGCCAAATAAAATTATAAGGTGTGTGGTCAATAATCCACCATTATACCAGACCACTTTTATTCTGCGGAAACCTCATTGGTTGCTGTTGCAGGCACACAGTCTGTGTAAGGTGGTCACCTTAAAACAGGAAGGCATTCATATTTTTTATTTTTTTATTTTCATAGTGCTTTTGACAAAGCGCTGCACAAAAGCGTAAAATAGTACAAGAAATTGGAAATGTTAAATTGACACTGATTAATACATATGATGGTGGTCGAGAGAGAGAATGAGCTTTAAGACAAACATGGAATACAGAAAGATAGGGGGAGGATGTAATGGACAGAGGTAAAGAATTCCAATGATTGAGTTTGAGAGCCTAAAAAGTGAGAAGAGCTGTTGATTGAGACTAGATATGAAAAATTGGGAGGGTCAAGCTATGAATGCATTTGAACATTGCTGTCATTGTAGCTGTAAAAAGCTAGGAATATCTCGAATGTTGAATAACTTTGTAGTCGGAAACGTCATATATGTATGAAGGTGGAAAAAAAAAAACATCTCCCACCCCTAACAGAAATATGTTGTGTACCTTTACAACAACATATCTATTCACTGTATGTGCAGGCCCGGTACATTATTGAGTCTTATACACCTGCTCCGGCTAAAGACATGTGTGGTGTGTTTGTGTTTCACTGGCCCCAAGCACACACATATTAACACGTATTGGCTACATGGTCTCTAGGTCACAAATATATAGATTGCACTTAGCTGTCTTTCTAAATTATGTGTAGACTTTGAAAACTTAAATGATCTCAACAAGTGCTTGTATGCATAGATGCTTAGTAAGTAGCACCGTCATTTGCAATGGAATAAAATGTCCCTGGGCCTCATTCCGACCCTGGCGTTAAACAAGGCGCTATTAGCGCCTTGGTTCACGCCGTTATCTTTCCGACTCCGCCATGGTGAATGGCGGAATTACCGCCCCATTCCAAGGTTGGCGGGGGCGGTAATTCCCCATTCACCATGGGCCCTTCCCCATTCCCATTTTTGGCCCATAGGGCTCAATGAGAAAGGGGAAGGCGCTAATTACGGCACCGTAAATTACGGTGCCCTAATTAGCTCCTAGGTCCCTTTGCGGGTTGGTTTTTTAACGCCTGCAAAAAGCAGGTGTTAAGTACCAACCGTCAAAGGGAACTCGGAATAGGGCGGTAAGGGTTTAACGGCACCGGTCTCGTTACCGGTGACCGTTAACCCTTACCACCCTACTCGGAATGACCCCCCCTGTCTCACAAAGGCCATTGGTGAGGTAGAAAGTCCTGAACTACAACTCGGCAGTAGGGCCCATAGTGTATTGCTATTTGCTGGCACAAAAGTCCTGCTGTTTCCTTTGTGATTCTTCATCTTCTTCATAGATGCCCATCCTACCTGTGCTCCTGAGAGACCTTGAGCATCTCAAGGTACGTTTCTCCTTCTACAATTTTCTCTGTGTTAATGAAGAAATTATGAAGGCCATTACCTCTATGGCCACTAGAAAATATGCTAGGGATGAAGGTCTTCCGATAGAATGTTACTGACTTTTTGAAGAATGTGTGGTGTGAGTAATCTGATGTTGTCTCCATGGCTCAAACCCCGGGGATCTGTCATCCAGTTGGCCAGGACACGGCCATCGCTATTGGATCCAGTTCCTGGGGGTGGACGAGTGAGGGAGGATCACCTGGATGGGGGGTCCTCGGGAAGTGGGATTGGGACACCGACGGGTGAAATGCGGTATCCCCCTTCTTTCAAGACCTTTTCCCCATCCTACCCTGCAGGACATTCAAAAACACTGCCCCCCCTTTTCTGACACAAACACTTTTGCACAACACAAATAAGAATGGACTAACACCAGAGCCGTTTACTTGACATGTCCCAATACAAGGGTCAGGCAAAGTCAGGCAATTGATCAGAATCACACACACCTGATAGCCCTTTCCCTTCCCCACAGGAATGAAAGGTGGAGCAAGAGAGCACAGTACGAGCAAGGCAGACCGCACGAGGAGACCGCTATCCAAGCACAGCAGTTTAAGAGAAGGAGAAAGGCAACGAGAATCAAGAGGGTGCGAAGGAGAGAAGCAACCTTGCTCTTTCCAGCCCCAACCCATGAAACCTTCAAGGAAGAAGACGTAAGCCCGAGAACAATAGCTATACAGTCTTGTAGCAGTTGTCAACGGTACATGGGGCATGCCTACACCGATAAACTGGAGCAAGGGAGACTCCTGCGACTGTGGTACCGGCCTTGACCAAGATAGAAGAAAAGCCAAGCGGTTCATCACGCTGATGAGTCGAATGGGAGAACCAATAAGAACCAGGCTCTGTTGAATGAAAGTCGCAAAGCAGCATATTGAGAGAAGCTCAAAGAACTGTGAATTTATTAAAGGAAGTCCAGCTGCAGAGGGGACCGGCAACACGTGGGTGCTGCATTGAGAAACCCTGGCTTATCCCATATTGATGAAACTACAGACAGCAGAAGGCTGTAGGAGAGCAGCCAAGACAGGTCAAAGTGGTTATACAGGAGGTCTAGCAAAATCCCTGTACAATCGAAAGACTTTGACCTAAGAACTGTAAAGAAAGCAAGGGAAGTGAAACTTGCATGTTGAGAAAGCAAGGAAAGTGAGTCCCACAGACATTTAAACAAAAGGAATTATGAAGTGGCAAGAGTGAACCCGGCAGAGGGATGCAAGTAAAGAGGGGCAAAGTCTAAGGTCCCAAAAAACAATGTGTTGACAAACGTGAACGCGGCAGAGGGATGTCCATGGTGAACTATTAATAAAGACATTAAGATTTGTGAAGGCTGGAAAAGCCATAGTGAACGCCGAGTAGGGAGGCTGAACGCAAAGAGGGGTAAGCGCCGGGAAAAGAGGGGGAGCCCGGGGTGAAGAATCATCACGCCAAGTATAGGTCGAAGAGAATTTTGTGGTGAATGTTCAAGAAAGATTGGCGCCCGGAAGATGGGGGATGCAAGGGTGAAGAATCCTCACCCTAAAATGCCATAAGAAAATAAACTTTGTTTTTTAAAGAGTTGAACATATCAGGCCCTCGGAAATCAGAGAGCTAAATACTGAGGCCCAATATAGTGCTAAGGACTTTCTGTGGATCTTAGCCTGCAGAGGGGAATCCAGGGGTGACAAGTATCACCCTAAGTCACATAAGGAAACAAACTATCATTTGTTAAAGGAACTTTTATTTTGTTATCGTGAATACATCAGGTCCTCGAAGGCAAGAGACTTCCATGAGAAACGAGACTTGGCCATCGATGGCCCTGATAGCTGTAAGCGGAACTGTCGTCTCGTGCTGGGGAAGCTCTAGAGTGTACTGAGCTCCAAGATCCTACCTTGCCCCATTCTCAAAACGTGGGGAAGGGAGACCCAGGTTACCACACCCTGACATATTATTTGTGAACATTTCTTTCCTTTCTTGAAAACTATCCCACACCCTTTTTGTATTTGTTGTAGGGATTGGGAATATGTTTTTCTTAGCATAGGCCCTTTTTATTTGACAAACTGCCACTAGGACTGCCTTACTTTTCATTTCATGGTCGACGATTGCTCCCATCTTAGATTTAAGTTTAGATTAGGTGGTTTTCCACCAACCTGCATACAGTTTAATAAACACCCTTGGACTGTGATCACTTGGGTCTGTCTTTACTGTTGCCACCATGAGTTCCTTACAGTGGTCACACTATTGAAAGAAGTTTATAAAAGGCAGAGGAAAAAAGAAAATATCTACCAGAATGTAATGCAGCTTTGATAATGGTCATCCCCAAGTCAGTCAGAGATATGAAAAGGCATGAAAACTGTAGACCAATATCTCAATTGTATGTAGATAAAAAGAGGTATGCAATCAAATTAGCTAGCAGATTTAAAGAGAAACAATCAGTTTTGATTCATGAATCGCAGGTGGATTTTGTATCTGGAAGACATGTGAGAGACAATATGAGGTAACTTTTGCTTTTAGATTGGCATAATAAAATTTGGACGCAATCCAACTCACCCTGTATTTAGACAAGCATTTGACAAGGTTGCATGAGGATATTCATTCCATACCATGTCTGGATGGTTCCATGTAATAATGTCCTTGCAAAATTGTTGCCTGGCAAAAAAGTCACCAGAAAATTGCTTTTTTTTGCAGGGACATGATTACATTGAACATGTGGGGGACACCACCGCAGCCCCTGCTCCCCTTGACCCCATATGTAGGGTCACCATAAATAAACTCACCACAACCTTTTCCAGGCGACATTATGCATGGCGGCCATATGGATAATATTACCTCATATCGACTAGATTTGGTTTTGAAGAATCTTTATTAATAACATTAAATTATGATCTCAAAATCCCATTGATAAATATTCTGTAATGGTCATACATCTAATGACATTGACATAGCCAGAGGAGCAGGACAAGAATACCTGCTATTTCCCCTGTTACATTTATTGGCGATTGAGACACATTGTGTGGCAATACAAAACTCTATAACGATAACTGGCATTGAATTCCCAATATGAACTTCCAAAATCATGTTATACACTGATGATATTCTGATATTTTCACCTGACCATGCTAGTGAACCTAACTGGCTATATTTTTAGAAACACTTCTATAACCATAAAGCTAACATTCGTTTGATTCTTTTGATCTACAACACCCCAATACCGTCTGTAAATAATCCTGTCTTACTATCTAATTCATATTGCCGGACAAGAGTGCATATACATCTACATATTGATCCTTTTTTACTTGATAAAAGCTCCAATATGGTATAATACTGAATTACAGATCAAAGGCAATCCCTTATGGTCAAAAGACTGGAATGCAAAAGGCATTCACTGCATATCAGATTTGGTTAATAATAATATAATGCTCTCTTTCTCAGCTCTAGCTACTGTTAAACCCATGGCTATTTTTGGAAATATTTGCATCTAAGACATAGCCTGGAAATGGCTATAAAGCATACTAAGCACAATAAGATTTTCTGCTCAACAGTAGCTACGTTGCTTTTTCATGGCAATGGCTTACAAAAATTTCACATGCTTGTTAGTAGACACTCAGGGATCCTGTTTACCAAGATAGAATCTTGGTAACTTGAAAAACTAAATACCCACTTTACAGATGAACAATGGTCCAGGAATCATAAAGAATGAATCCAAGATATAATTCACACAAAATATCACAATCATTTCATAAAATATTGCATGATTGGCATTGGACCCCTGAGAAAAGGGTCAGAGTGGAATTTTTGAGAAACAATGATAGTTGGAGGTGTGACACAGCCACTGCCAATAATATACATTTATTGTGGTTATGTCAGTAATTGAACTCATACTGGTCATATATACATGCCATACTGATTAACATTCTAGGAAAGACTATACCTTTATAGAACACATTTAGTTATTGAATGGCTATTTTGGAGATCACACATCTAATAAATCATTATAGAAGATAGTTATCTACTACAATAGCTCAAACAAAATTGATCGTTCTATGAAATTGGAGACCTACTAACTGACCAAACATACAAGACCGCTATTCTGAAATGGTGGTAAATTAGCATCTTCTGGAAGATTGATTTAAAGATTACAAGATATGAAAAGAGAATTGATAGTAGTTCATCCATTTTTCCTCACTTATATCAGTATTCAATGTGTATTTCTCAAGAGTTTGTATTTGCTTGGAGTGGCATGTATGATAATTAACACTGTTAGGATAATTCCCAGACCTCAAATTATAATTGTAATTATAATTTCTTCTGTTTCAGTGTTATTGTACCACTTTATTAACAGATTATTATAGGATATGGATAAACTCTAATCTAGCCAAAGATATTAATCGAAATGAAGCCTGTTATTACGTTTGGTAAATTTGTTTTATGATGAGTTATCTATATACTTTCAACGTTCCACTCATATGAAACTTGTTAATAAGCAATATATGATTAGCTTTTTTTTAATTTTCTTAACTCATTGTTAAAATGTTCAATAAAGAATTAAATGCCCTGTGCAATACTGCCAGGGGTAGTCTCATGGAGTAAAACCATTGGTATTTGATTCTCAACACCACCGCAATAGCAGCCTTACTACACCTACACCCTTAGGTGTACAGCCTTACTACACTACAGCCTTACTAATACTACACCTCCATAAGGCTTCCTAGAACATCCTGCGACCCCCCCCCAACCACATCAGGTAAGTCCTGTTGTGCTTGGGTCACTGCTGGGCATTACTTCTTTAAAGAAAAAGAAAAACAGTGACAAATGTGGCTGCTCACAAACATTTTATCGTTAGATGTGCATTATTTCTTCTTGTTCGTAGAGTGACTTTTTCTTCATTTTAAACACTCCACATGGCCTTCCATTCTTCCCCTCGCCAGCACCGCAGTAGCAACCCTGATGCTACACCTCCACAAGGCTTCCTGGAACATCCTCCGACCCTCCACCCCTGACCCACATCAGGTAAGCCCTGCCTTGGGTCACTGCTGGGCATTAATTATTTTTTAAAAAAAAGAAAAGAAAAAGTGTGCCAAACGTGACTGCTCACCAAAATTTGATCGTAGGGTGTGCATCATTTCTTCTTGTTCGTAGAGTGACTTTTTCTTCATTTTAAACACCCCACACACATTGTGCAGTCCAGTTGGGCTATTTCCTTAACATTTACACAAACCCCATTGAAAATAGCCACCATGCTCGTTTTCCCCAGAGTGGCAGCACTGGATCCTCAGTGAATGGCCCTCTCCATCCATTTCTGTGCCAATCCAAGGGAGCCGGCAGGCAACAGCCGGACCCCACTAAGGCCCTCCACTAAGTCCTCTGTCTGTCCTTATCTGGAGCTGGAGGGAGAACCTGTCCCTGTTGCTTTCCTTGATGCTTTGCCTCTTGGGAACATTCCCAAATGATTCTCAGACTGATGCTGCACTTTTTGACCACAAACAAAATCCTGCTTCTTGAATTACTCTAGTAAGCAACATGGATCGCATTGCTCTGGACCACACACCTCCCTGGGACACTTTCACTGCTTTGGTTTTGTTCAGCTCCATCCCATACCTGCCTAACTATAATCTCCATTCTTTGCACCATTGAATTAAACATCTTGGTGTGCTTCTTACTGAATGCTATCTGCTGTCTTCTTAATGCCTGCCCCAAAAAAACAAAATCTAAAACTGAATTGTTAATTCTCTGGTGTGCTTTTCAACTGTGCATCCTCCATTTTGTATTGTGCTTTCTGACTGTGCATCCTTCATTTTTTAGTGCTTTAGTGCTTTCTGGCAAATTCGAATTTAGTTGTGCTTTCCAACTGCGCATCCTCCATGCTGTACTGTTTTATAGTGCTTTCTGGCAAATGCGATTTTAGGTGTGCCTTCCAACTAGGCATCCTCCATTTTGTACTGTGCTTTCCAACTGTGCATCCTCCATTTTTGTACTGCTTTTTAGTGCTTTCCGGCAAATTCGAATTTAGGTGTGCTTTCCAATTTGTTAATGATCTTTGAATCTGCCTATTTCTTGAGTGCTCTTTTATTTTGTCTGCTTGGCCGCCTGCTGAGACTCTACTGTTGCACAGTGCGTCTAACCCTCTCCTCTGTTATCCTCCAATGTCCACTCCCCATTTCTTGTCTCTGACCCAATGGTGCTGTCTATCCCCCTGTCAATTCTAATTGATGCTCCATCACATATCACCTTTCTCTTAAGAAGTCTGGAAGGAAGAAACGTAAAATTCACTCCTGAGTTCCAACCCCGGTCTGCCCATTGCAGACACCCACATCAATGTTTCCTCCAGACAGACTATCACTGACATTCTCTTTAATGTCCTTCTTCTGACTTATGGACAAGCATATGGTTCCTGTCCTCTCTCCGTTTTCATCCTCATCCATTACTGGTGGCACCAGATGGGAAGTGCTCTTGGCTGACTTTGCATCATCCAAGTGCATCATCAATGTCTATCACAATGACACTATCATGGCCGAGGGCTCTCAGCCCAACGTCCTCCTTCTTGACAGACGTAGTCCATCTCTCTTCAACTTACCCCCTCTCCTGAAACCCATCCATAGCTCATCTCCTAACCCCCCCCCTACAGTGGTGGCTCCCTACCCCTGTGCCCCCCTCACAAATCATTTAAAGGGGGCCACTAGATTCACTTAGCTACCCTCAACTCTCGCTCTGGTATCAAACACTCCTCTGACATCTGTTGCCACCTAAAAGACATTGGCCTTGACGTCCTTGTACTCAGCGAGACGAGGTTTAAGGCCAACCCTGTTACTGCTTTTGACACTCTTCTCCCAGAGGGCTTCAAGACCCTGTCCAATCCTAGGCTCTCCAGGCCTCATGGCGGAGTGGCTCTGATCTTCCCTGAGTGGGTTACTGCCTCCATCATCCCCAATCAAACCTACTCATCCTTTGAAAGCCTAGTCTGCAGGATTTCTGTGTCGCCTACCTTCTCTCTCACTCTGGCTGCCATCTACAGGCCCCCCGGATGACTTCCCTTGTACTCTCAGAATGGGCGGACTTGTCCTCCTGTCTTCTTGCCTCCTCCCCAAACATATCTTCCTTGGGGACTTTTAGATCCATTTTGACTCTCCAGATGTGGCTATTGTACTTTTTTGCGACATCTGCTATTCTCTTTCCCTCACTATCCATCCCTCTGGGCCAACTCACTTTCCCCGGACACAACTTGGATGCTCTCATTTCAACAGAAATCCCACTGTCGAACTCTCTTACTACCCCTCTCTCCTGGTCTGACCACTGTCTCCTCTCTTCCCACCTTGACCTCCATGGTCCCCTGATGATGCCTCAGCCCACACTGCTAATCTCCTTCTGCGTCATTCGACCAATGAAGCGTGTGTCAACCTCTATATCTGCCTCCTCCTTCATCCCTCCTCTTTCCCCTTCATTTGATTCTATTTCTGACTCTGTTCTAGCTAACCTCCACCTCTCTATCTCTAACACCCTGGAAATCCTTGCCCCCATCATGAGGATCTGCATGCAGCCTGCTTCCGAATGCAACTCTTGGTATGACTATGACTTGCCAGCTTTGAAGCGCAAGTGCAAAGCTGCAGAGTGGAATTGGCAGCCATCTAGCTCATCCTTTGACAAACTGGCCTGCCCTGTGGGATGTTCTTACCCATGCATCCGAGCCCTACCTCAAAACTGTGCAGTACTGACATGGAAAACATCATGATGGCCAGAGCTTCCCAGAAAATGCACAGGGAAATGCATGAAGAATAGGCTGCCACTCATTTTTGCCGATGTTATGGGCACAGAAGGGCACTGCCTAAAACCACCATTGGACTACCCACACAGTAGTCTGAAACCATTGGGAATGGCAATGCTGATTGCCAAAAGCAACCTAGAATTGTGGGGAATTCATTTTCTTAAATCCCAAAAATGGGTGCATTACCAGTACTCACCACTATCAGAAAGCCGGCGTTTTAAAACAACACCAGACTTTTTTTTGTGTAAAACTGAATAAATGAACCCAAAGCAGGCCAAAGAAAGACTTACTGAGAGGTGGATACAATGTAAAGTTATATTCTGAAGTGACTTGAAGGTTTATAACAAGACTGGCTGAGCTGTGGATTTCAGCAGTTTAAGTAAATTTGGACTGAAAGACACTAAAAATCTAAATGTTTAAAAGAAATGAGTGACCTACTTTTGAGTGTCACATAGGTTGCAATTGTTTAAATGTCATAGTGTTAAACTTAGAATCAGCATTTTAGCTGCATATGTAAAAAATGGTTAGTTTATTTGAATGCAGAAAACTGGGTAACTAAAAGTGACATTAGCTGGGGCCTGGCTTAAGGAACTGAATTCTGCCCACCAGCTACCCCCGACAGGAGATGAGACTTGCACAACAGCTGTGTTCCCAGGCCTAGCTGCCTTTTTGCTGCTCCCACCAAAAGGGATATGACACTTCTCTGATTGAATTACCTGGGCTCTGCAGGAAATTGAACAAAGCCCTGTCCTGACTCAGGCAAATGTTTTATTATGGGGGCCATAAAAGTGGCTTCCTCCTGGAAGGAAAGGGGAGGAGCACTGCCTGTGAGAGCAAGCTGGCTTGGCAGATCTGGAAAAACCAGAAATTCAAACTTGTGCTGGGGGGAAACCACACCCCTTTGGGGCCAGAACATAACTCTAAAAAGATGGATCATTCATAGAGCGGACTTTTGAAAATTATTTAAATGATACCATAATTCTTGTGATTTTTCTGCCCACATTTTAAGAGGTTTTTAGAACCGGTGGTATGATCTGGGGGCAAGCTAGCAGTTAAGAGGGTATTACTGAAAATGTATGCATGTTAAAAATCTGACACTTCATCAAGTAATGTCCATACTCCTTGCGCACATGTGTATAAATTTGGGGTAATGTCCGATATTACGAAACCAGTTAAAAAGTGCAAATGTTGCCATTTCTGAATGCAAGCTCCCAGGAAGAGCAGATTTGGACAGGGTATACCTCCTGTGATATGTGATGGGTGCATGTAATTTTAAACAAATGTGTACCTGTGCAAATATGTCTTTTGGGTCAATATATAGATTGTGTGTAATTTGACAGGGGTGGGTTCTCTGTACCATAAACAGACCTCATCATGATGACACTTCATTTCATTCCACCAATCAAGGGGAAGAGGAGGAAGTGGCCAATGACAGTTGAGAGAGGGGCTGGCTAGTGATGCTGCACACACACCCACTTTCAAAACACATAAAAGCAGACAGTCAGGACAGATAGAGACATTCAATTCCATTTGCTGCAACGCGCTCTGCCGGACCACACAACATCCAGAAGATACTAGATTCCACACTTAGACTTTAAAACTCCAAAGAACTTGATTCAGAACTCAAAGCAAGGGCCTAAACCCACAATCTGAGAACTCTTCTCAGTGGGCCTCAGCATCCAACAAACCTAACAGCGATAGCAGCTTCCAGAAGCCGTGCAGATCAGCGCTGGGTCCAGAGAAAGCTGTGCAGAAAGATCCAGAAGCAGTGCAGTACTCAGAAAAGCAGAGCAGTGTCCAGAACCAGAGGCAGAGCAGAGCTGACCCAGACGCTGTGCGCAGAGACCGTCCGTGGCGAGTGAAGAAAACCTGACCAGATCCGTGGCGAGGCCCATTCTATTTCTAAATATATTGTGAGTACCTAGCAGAACTGTGCAGAACCAATCTCTTAGTTAAAATAATGTAATCCAAGCTATTTTAATCTAACCAGAACTGTCTCCTAACTGTCACCTGTCATTTTCTAGTTGCAAGCTGTAACCGTCGCTTTGAACTTTAAAATTTCAAATCTGAAAAACGACCTTTACCATATCGCTCATATCTCAGTGACCGTTTGTCTTAGAAACTTGCAGTAACTTTCCTCTGAAAGCTGGGAATCTTGGCTTTTCAACGAACCTAGAACCGCATTCCTACTCCCGATACTCTTGCCGCAATCGCAAAAAACGCACTCGCGAATTTGCCACAATTTGCAAATTTCTCCACGTGTGAAAACAGCAGCTTCCTTGCTGTTGCCTGAACTACTAAATTTCGTTTGCCTCGTAAGAACCATCCCTGAATCATTGCTAGAGTGAGCCTGGACTAATATTAACTAGATACCACTCACCCTGAACCTCTAGAGGGAATTAAAAGCATTTTAGCATATTTTTCACTTCATTGCCAGCACATATAAAAGCATTTTGGGCCTGTGTTTCAAACTTCTGTAGTCTAAGCTTGCTGGGGTGAACTGAATTACATTTGATTGCATTTCTGAGAACTGTGTGCTTTCCTTCCATTTCCTTGCATTGCATAAAGGGGGGGGGGGATTGCCAGAGAAAAGTGATTACATTGTTTTGTTGAAATCATATTGAGTATTTTCTGTATTGCATTTTCATTCAACATTGCATCCATCTGAACTTATATAAAGCATTCTCTACCACCTTATTCTTCTGTTCCTATTCACAAGTGTGCTAGTGCCAGACTATCCATTATTGATTACTGCTCAGATTAAGTGTGATATCCAATTATTAATTTATCATAAAGTGTGATATATATATATATATATATATATATTGTTTAAATTCTCAAATAAACCTTTAAACTTGCAAAACAGAACTACTTCTTGGCTCAGTGGGGTCAGGGGGATTCCAAGAGAGGGGTGTTATATAGGGGTAGTCATCCAGAGCGCATGAACTGGACATAAAGATATATCAATAAGGGTTTCCATTCAGTATCCCAGACTAGGCATTGACTTAGTTGTAGTGTTGAATTGAATCCTCTTACAAATTGGGGGCTCGAGCTGGACGTTTGGGTTAGATCTATCACTTGTGCAGATTAATACAGTGTGCCAGCTGACCAGATACACATATCCGGTCGGATCACCACGCTGTGTTACGCTGTAAAGCACTCCTCAAAGGAACGCTCTAAGGAAAAGGTCTGTTTTGCAAAAAAATAAAATACAAACTTCTGTAAGTCAGGAAGGAACTCAAATCTCTAGAATGACGACCTTAGTAGACATGAAAATAGCCAAAGAGCACTTCTTACATAAGTTATTTGTGGGAGGTGAGTGGACTCAGCAGGACCAGACGGTCTGGTTGCAAGCAATCGCACCCCAGATCACGGAAACAGGGTCAGATATATGGAGAGACCAGGGTCCCTTACATGTGGCCCTGAGTGAACTATATATGTCCTCTAAGGCCAAGGATGAGCACAACAAGATTGCCAGGGTAGCGGCATATTTATATTTACATATGGGAGCCATGCAGGACAAATGTGCTGAAGGCCAAGATCTGGCGAGTAGGCAACTGCTGGCATTACAGAAGGCCCAATCTGATCTGGACTCTTCTGAGCAGAGGCTGCAGAGGAGCCAGGAGTCAGAAAATGATAGTAGGCAGTATATCATTAAAATAAAGGAGGACATGGATATACTGCAACAGGAAAAGGCTGACCAGGATACTAGATTTCTGGCCCTGCAGAAGGAGCACCAAGACAGTTTGGACTCCTTACTGCAGAGCCAGAAAAAGATGGAGCAACAATTAGACTTTAACAGGGCATGCACGGAGCAGGTAGCCACCCTGCAAAGTCATCTAGATAGAGTGAAGGCAGAGAGCAACAAGCTGATTTTGAAAGACCTGGATACCCAGGCAGAGTTTGATGAAGAACGCCAGAAAGCTGGTGCCTTTCAAAGGCAGAGGGACGACCTGGCGGCACAAATGCAGGCTCTTAGCCAGGAAAGAGACGCCTTAGGCCAGGAAGTCTGCCATTTAAAAAGAAAAACAGAAGAAAATCACTTGGCCCTCCAGGGGCTGGGTGACCTCCAAAAAGAACACCAGAACTTGTTAGAACACACCAGGAGGGTGGAGGATGCTCTGGCAAGAAAGGAGCAGGCCAATAGGGACACAGCTCAGGAGGTAACCCTCCTGCAGCAAAGACTGGCCCAGTGCTCCAGGACCAATCAGGAGGCACAGAGAGAGAATGAGGCTCTCTGCCAGCACAATGATAGGCTCCAACAACAGGTAGCAATGCAGGAGAGACTGATAGAGTCTAGTAAGGCCTTAACTGAGGAACTGAAGGCTCAGGCTCTTGCATTGCAACAGGGAGCAGGGGCGGATGGAGACCAGGTTCGCTGGGAAAGGGAAACTCCTGAGCCTAACCTCAGGAGCCCTAGTACCAGAGGCCTTTATATCTCTCAGTCCCTGGACTCTGCCACCCCCATGTCCCCTGGCGCACATGAGCACAGGGCCACAGGGATGGCAGATTACTATCCAGCCAGAAGCATGGGGCTCATAGGACAGTACCACCCAGGAATGGAGGGGCGGGCATCCGGGTATGGGCACCCAAGCACAGTGCAATTTGATGGGGAACCCCAGGAGAGTAGGCCCATTAAGGGCATCCTGAAAACCTCTGCCCAGTTAGGTCAGTGGGGGGGGGTACCCATCAAATCCTGGCAGCAAGGAGGGATCTGAAGACTCCTCTGAGCGGTACAGGACACAGGAGACCAGGTCCCCACATTCTGCCAGCCATTCCCAGGCTCGCAGAATCCGGGAAAACCTGGAAGAACAGACGGGAACCTCTGGGAGAGTGCCTCTGAGTCAGAAGATGAATGGACCAGGGTTACCCGGACCAAAAGGGCCAATAAGACAAAAAGGGCCTTGCTTAAGGACCCCTTAAAGCAGATTAAGGCAATCAGGAGCGTCATCACGCCTTATCATAAGAACGCCAAGTATTCTGTTTGGGAGCACTTAGAGTTGTTTGAGCAAATGATGGAGACTTTCCATTTGAAGGACAGCCAAAGCTGTATTCAATATGTAAAGTGGACCTTCTCCCCGGAATACTCCAGTTTCTTTGCGGGGCTGGAGGACCAAAATCATTTAAGATGGTCCACCTATAAGGCGGCCATCTTGAAACATTTTTCTACTCATAGAAATCCTCAAGAGGCTCGCAAGGCAGCCTACAATTTACAATGTGGGGAGGATCAGGCCCCACAAGAATTTGTGCAGGAGTTAAAGCGTGCTTTTGCACAGACCACAAGAAGGGTGCGCACGGATAGCAGAGAATTTATTAATATGTTTTTCCATGCCTTGCCCAAATACATAATGACCCAGCTCGTGAGGGATTTTCACGAGAAAAGATCTTTAGACTGGGTCATTGAACAGGCGACCCGGATCTATGAGGTGCAGAAGCCAATAGAAAATAAAAATAATGCGCCCAAAAACCCCAAAGCCAACAACACCCCTGCTGCTGCCAAGGTGGCAGAGGTAAAGGTCACCCCCGTTTTAGAGTTGGAGATGGGGGGGCCTAAAAACCTACCTGCACCTAATAATGCTAGGCCCAGAAGGTCCTCGGGCCAGTCAAAGACAGGGAGCCAGGGAGGCAGCCCCACAAATGGGGTCCCTCGCTCTCCTGATTATGTAAGCCCCCGTTACAAGGGAAACAGACCCATCCTGGGTTATGTGTGGACTCCTCCAGCCCAAGGGGGGGGGGGTAATCAGCCAAGCACCTAACCCAGAAAACTTCCCTCCCAACTTCTCACAGGAGGGCAGAAACTCACCAAACCCTGGGCAGAACTTCTTCCCCAGGTATCCACCCAACTTCCAGCCCCAAAATCCTCCACCCTTCTTTCCCCAATTCCCTGAGCCCAGACAACCGAATCCGGGAGAGGGGAGGCCAAGGGTGGAGGGGTATCCAAATCTTCCCAACCAGGGGTACTACCAAAGAAGGGATAGCTACCCTTCCCGGGATCAGCCCAGGGGAGAAAACAGGGCCCCGTATCAGCCTGAGCGGGTTTCCCAGTTAGAGCGCCAGGTTCAAAACATGGCGCGGGATCTGGGTCACATACTGAGGGCTCAGCAGAACCCTCAGATCGGCATGCCGGCGCAGAACGCACCCAACTCTGGACCTGGTGCCCCAGAAGAATGACAGGGGCAGCACCCCGATGACTCACCGGTTCCCAGGGAGGAGGCACAAAGCCTTGGAGGAAGCTTCCTTCCTCACTTGTAAACAGCCCCTGGAAACCCAGGAACCGGAAACAAAATCTCTTGCCCCTGAAAGTCTTCCTCCTAAGGAGCAGAGGGGGGGTAGGAGAAACAAAAGACCCAAACAGACTCAGTTTGAGGAGGAGGTACAGATCTTCCAATTTGAGGGAGAGGGATCCTCAGAAGATCCTGGGAAAAGGATCTTCTCCTTCAGAGATGGGGGAACTCCTCCCAAGGAAAAATGGGCCCCAAGGGATTCCAATCCAGACTGGGGAGATGGGGAGACTGAGCTACCGCCGCCCACCATCTCATCCCAGAACCAACAGCAAGAAAACCCCCTGGTTCAAACCCATCCTGATGACTGCCTCCAAAAAAGGGGGGGGCGGCCCAGAACCGGAGCCAGGGGAACCCACAATGGCTCTGATCTCCAGTTGCCAACTTTTTCTTTCAGATTCCCAAGGCTCTCCACAGAATTCTGCCCAAATCTCTTTGCTAGCAATGTCCAAAACCAGAAAGTTAGCCCACCAGTTGTCCAAAAATGTGCATTATCTGTGCCCCCTTGAGGAGAAGGAGGGAAGATACTATGCCCCGGTACAAGTACAGGGGCAGGGTACAATTTTGGCACTGGTGGACACTGGATCTCAAGCTACCCTTCTGTACAGAAGGGCCTTTGACGAACTGAATGCAGGAAGGGGAGAGAATTACCAAATTCCTCTCACCTCTCTTCCTGGACAACTGCAGAACTTTGACGGGAAGGAAATTCCCGTTGAGGGGACTGCAGACTTGGACATTAAGATCGGGCGACACAAGGTGAAACACCCGGTCATAGTAGTGACTCCAGAGGGCACCCCTTGTTTACTGGGGAATGACCTCTTGAGGAGGTTGTCACCCTTAATAGATTGCGTAAACAAGGTCCTCTGGACCCAGACTAGCCGACCAATAAAATTAAAACAGAGTGTCAACCATGTTAGTTTAAACGGCACCTGCCACATGGTTGAACAAAAATCTGACCAAGTAGAATTTCACTTCCAGAATAGCCAAATTCCAGACGTGACAGTAATAGCAGTAGGACAACAGTGTCATGATCACTGCTTCCAAGGAGCCAGGACCAGCCCAACGTCCTTGGAAGCAGGCCCCTAACCCTAAGCCTAGGCACCAGCCGGTCCCCACTGGGACCTTTTGGACCTTGTCCTGGCGCCGGTGGCACCAGGCTCATCAAAGCCATCGGTCCCGGCACTGGAAGCGCCGGGCTCATAATATGTGTGAAAATGCTTGGGTGGACTTACCTGCGGCAGACCATGCTGCTTACTTACCAGCTACATAGGAATCCTCTGTAAGCCGGAACTACTTTCTTACCTGGGTGGGGCAAGCTCCACGCCCTGGATACAACACTGGAACTCTTCTGGAACAGGAACTCTTTTCTTACCTAGGCGGGGCCGTGGAGGAAGACGCCTCATCACTCCTAGGCTATTTAAACCACACCCGATTGATGAAGCGTGCTTCGCGTTATTCTGCATCTGCAGCAGAACGCTCACCGAGTCTGTTCCAGCTTTTCTTCTTCCGATCCTGTACCTGCAAGAACAATACTTACCATTCCAGTATCCAGTCTTCAGCAGCGCCTGTAAAAGACAAGAAACAACAGGTTAGCACGGCGACTTCACATGCAACGCATTCCTTACCTGGTCCATCGGCATCGACCATTTCTTCACGCTGCACCTCTGCCTGTGGAGACAAAAGCATAGTTATTACTTACCGGCAATCCGCGAATTCCGGATGTTTTCAACGCTGCAATCCAGCATCTGAAAGACAAAAGAAGAGACATTAGACAGGTATTTACTTACGCCCATCGCGCTCGCCACAATAGAGCGCCTGCCATTACTCCGGCGATTTCCAGCATCTCTTCAGCACGAACTCACAGCTGTAAAGGAAAGAGACAGTTAAAGCGCTTGTATTTTCTTACGCATTCCAAGCGCTACATTCCAAGGCTCTGGCTCCAGCTTTGGATCTCTTCAGTCCATCTTCCATCACAAGAGCCCTGCAAAACAAATAGAAGGAAGCATTATTCCGAGCCCTGTTCAATACTTACGTGTCCATGCACCTAAAGACTATATGGACTAAAAGGTGTCCGGAAACTCACCGCTCGTGCTGTTAACGGCGGTTGCGATCCTCTGATGTTAAGAGGCCTACGTTTCACCCAGTGAAGGAACTGGCAACGGCACCCTGCACCAGACGCAGATGGAGAGTCTAGCATTCACCTATCTAAGGTGAGCACGTTGACCTGGGGGCTCTACGGAGAAGTTTAAGAGAGAGAGAGAGAGAGAGAAGGACACTCAACTGCCCAGATCTTTAACCCATATATTCTTTCACCTGCAGAAATCTCACCCTTCGAGTTCGACACACAGTGCGAAGAGGCTCAGCCCCAGAAGCCAATCGAGTCCTGCACATCACTTTTCGAGTCACAGACACCTTCTGCCTAGACCAGCGCCTCCGTGGGAATCAGGTGAGCGTTACAGAACGCGAAGCCACCACAAAACTCCTACCCAGGCGCAATGGAAACCTCGGACACAGACCAACTGGCCCAATTGTTTGGGGAACTAAGAGCAGAGGTACATGCAGCTCGTCAGGAAACAAACTCTTTGAGAAGAGAGCTGATAATATCCAAGGAGCGAACGGAGGACCTCGCTAGGCAATTACTACAAACGCAGGCAGGACAGACTCCTTTGCCCGCTCCAGGAGTAAGTTATCCTTCAGCATCCTCAAATCCAGTGCAAATCAATCTACCCGGTAATGTGCCTTTGGCTCCACCCGAACGCTTCTCTGGTGACCCAAGGAAATTTGCAGTGTTTATCAACCAGTGCCGCCTACACTTCTTATGTCGCCCAGCTGCCTTTCCAACAGACCAGACCAAGGTGGCTTTCGTGCTTTCTTATCTCAGTGGCAGTGCCGCAGATTGGTCGATCCCTTTGGTCACTCAGGATGACCCGGTCCTTCACGATTTCCAGGTCTTCCAGTCCAGCATGGAGAAACTGTTTGCAAGACATGCACAAGGGCAGGCCTTGGACAATGAACTCCTTTTGACAGGGTAATCAAGACCTCTTGACTTATATTGCCTCATTCAACAGACTTATAGTGGAAACTCAATGGCCGGAGGATAAAAGAATAACGCTTTTCTACAGAGGCCTGCGTGGAGAGCTCAAGGATGTGTTAGCTCAAATTGTGAATCCTCCACAAGAATGCTCAGACTATATTGACTTAGTTGTCCAATTGGACCACAGATTACAGAACAGGAAGGCTGATCGTTCCAGATTTGATACCCGAGCATTCTCTAAACCCCAGACCTCTACTAGGGGAGCTGACACCGTGGAACCCATGCAAATAGGGGGCATGAAAGGACCTTTAACTCAAAAGGAGCGGGAAAGAAGAAGACAGCTGCAATTATGCCTCTATTGCGGAAACTCGGGGCACTTTCTTCGAGACTGCCCAGTGAAACCAGCTAAGAAGGCTGTAGGAGCCGCAGATACCTGTACCAAAAATTCTGAGCAGGGAAACGACCTAGCCCGACAAGTGTAGAGGTCCTCTTGCCGAGCGTTAAAATCTGTCCCGTGACCTCGCATTTCGTGGTGCCTATGGTCCTCATTAGCCCAGAACGTCCGGATCGTTTGCATGCAATTGAAGCTTACATTGACAGCGGAGCAATCAGTAATTATGTGGACCGTGAAATGGTATCAAGGATGAATCTACCCCTTGTCCCTAAGGCAGTAAAAGACGACATTACTACAGTGGATGGCACGGAGATAGCCTCCGGACCAGTAACGCACGCCACCCAAGAAGTGACGTTAGTGAGCCAAGATGGACACTGGGAGAAAATCGTGTTCGATGTGATCAAGGCTCCTCAGTTCCAGATCATTCTGGGGATTCCTTGGTTAGAGAAGCACAATCCTCAGATCGATTGGCGAGCAAAGACGGTTCAGTTTCCAGGATGTTTTACCACTTGTTATCCTCGGCCTGATGTTTCACTGGCAGCGATCTCTTCCGAAGTTCCCAAATTACCTCCCGAATACCAGGAATTCCAAGACGTCTTTCGGAAGGACCAAGCTAACACCCTGCCCCCTCATGGGTCCTACGACTGTCAAATAGATCTGATACCCAGAACAACTCCTCCTTGCAGTAGGATTTATGCCCTCACCGAGCCAGAGAATCTTCACCTCAGACAATATCTGGACCAATACCTAGCTAACGGGTTTATCCGTCCTTCAAAATCTCCAGCTTCCTCGGCTTTGTTCTTCGTTCCGAAAAAGGAAGGAGACCTTAGGACTTGCATAGATTACCGCGCCCTGAATCAAATCACCGTTAAAAACAGATACCCGTTACCTTTGATCCCTGAACTCCTGGACCAAGTCAAAGACGCATGTATTTATACAAAGTTGGATCTCAGAGGAGCCTACCACTTGGTACGAATAAAAGAGGCCGATGAATGGAAGACGGCCTTCCACACCAAGTATGGGCTGTTCGAATATCAAGTGATGCCCTTTGGACTTTGTAACGCTCCTGCCGCTTTCCAGTATTTTATGAACGATGTCCTTAGAGAACTCATAGATGTGTGTGTTGTTGTCTACATTGATGACATCCTCGTCTATTCATCATCTGAAGAGGAACACCAGAGACACGTCAAAGAGGTTCTCGAGAGATTGCGTCAACATAACCTTTTTGCTAAGCTTGAAAAATGCGTTTCCAAAGTAACTGAAGTTGAGTTCCTGGGATTCATATTGTCACCTAACGGAGTCCATATGGATTCAAAGAAAGTCGATGCAATCATCAAGTGGCCATCACCAACCTCTGTAAAAGGAGTTCAAAGCATGTTAGGCTTCGCTAACATTTACCGCAGATTCATTCCTGAATTTTCTCGGATAGTCCAGCCCATCACCGCTCTGTTAAAGAAGAACAAACGTTTTGAGTGGTCTACTGAGGCAGAACAAGCTTTTCAGGACTTAAAAGCTAAATTCATTTCTGCACCTGTTCTAAAACATCCTCGCCCAGAACTCCCCTACATCGTGGAAACGGATGCTTCTAGTCTTGCTATGGGGGCAGTTTTATCACAAAGAGATCCGGTCACACACCAATTACATCCTGTAGCCTTTTGGTCCCGCAAATTCTCGGCTCCCGAGATCAACTATTCAATTACAGACAAGGAACTTTTAGCTATCAGATCGGCCTTTAAAGCCTGGCGGCATTATCTTTTGGGAGCCAGACACACAGTCACCGTAATGACTGATCACCGCAATTTACAATATCTGAAGACGGCCAAAGCTCAGTCTTCCAGACAACTTCGCTGGGCTCTGTTTCTGGCTGAGTTTGACTTCATAATTACTTATCGACCAGGCAGTAAAAACGGAAAAGCAGATGCTCTCTCCCGGATGGGAGTAGATGAACATTTGACCAATCCAGAACCAATACCCATAATCCCAGAACAAAGGATTTTGGGTTTGGTCAGCGCTC
This sequence comes from Ambystoma mexicanum, assembly GCF_040938575.1. Lineage (NCBI taxonomy): Eukaryota > Metazoa > Chordata > Amphibia > Caudata > Ambystomatidae > Ambystoma > Ambystoma mexicanum. The sequence goes on along the minus strand of NC_090930.1, from coordinate 286,981,112 downwards.
AATCCTTTGAAGACATCAAGACTACAGTCAAATCACTCCTAACCCCGGCCGATTTGCAGGACTGGCAATTAAAGGGAAAATAATTCTCAGTGGATCAAGACCTACCATATTTCCGAGGACGATTGTACTTGCCCTGTGAGAAAATACAAAAACAAGTAATCTCCTGTTATCACGACTCTCTAATGGAGGGTCACCCTGGCATTACCAAAACCATGGAAAAGATCAAAAGACATTTCTGATGGCCATCATGGAAGAAGGGTATTAGAGACTTTCTAATCTCCTGCGGGGTGTGTGCCCAGAATAAAAGTCAGAAGGAGAAACCAGCCGGCCTATTACACCCATTAGACATCCCTCCCTGTCCATGGCATACCCTGTCCATGGATTTCATCACGGACTTACCTCCATGCTCAGGATATAATTCCATTTTAGTAGTCGTGGATCTATTCTCCAAGATGGCTCACTCCATTCCTCTGAAGGGCCTACCTTCAGCTTCAGTATTGGCCCGAGAATTCTTAGAAAACATCGTTCGGTTACACGGTTTTCCCTCGGTTTTGGTCTCCGATAGGGGAAGTCAATTCATCTCCCACTTTTGGCGAAGTTGCTGTCGTCTAGCCCAAATTGATGTAAGACTTTCAACCAGTCACCATCCCCAAACTGACGGACAAACCGAGAGGACAAATCAGACTCTAGAGCAATATCTACGTTGCATGCTCCAACAAACTGAAAACCCTTGGAAGGATATTCTTTGTATCGCTGAATACGCTTACAACAATTTGACTCATTCTGGAACCGGGAAGACTCCCTTCTTCCTATTATACGGACACCATCCTAGAACCTGTAACCTGGATCCTCCCCAAGAATTCGAAACACCTGCTGTGGACCACTTGCACTCGGAGATCACTCGTGCTTTTAAGGAAGCCACTGCCCATCTGCAAAGAGCTAAAGCTCAATTCAAAAAGGGAGCAGATCGACACCGTAAAGAGGCCCCACACTACGCAGTGGGAGACCAGGTCTGGTTATCCACTAAGCACCTACCTCTAAAAGGACCCCGCACCTTCATTCCGAGATACCTTGGACCCTATCTCATTTCTGCCATAGTTAATCCGGTGGCTGTCAAATTGGAATTACCAGCGCATATGAAAATACATCCAGTATTTCATGTCTCCTTATTGAAACCAGTACAACCAGAAACCCGATTGACTGAAATCCCAGAACCTGTTTTGGTTGAAGGAGAACTTGAATTCGAAGTAAAGAACATCCTAGACTCCAAAATCTCCAAATCTAAATTATATTACCTGGTTGATTGGAAAGGATACGGCCCCCAGGAAAGGTCTTGGGAACCCTCAGAATATGTCCACGCACCTCGTCTGGTCAAGAAATTCCATCTGAATCACCCCGACAAGCCAAAACCCCCGGAGAAGACACGCTTAGGAGGGGCCTTGAGGGGGGGTGCTGTCATGATCACTGCTTCCAAGGAGCCAGGACCAGCCCAACGTCCTTGGAAGCAGGCCCCTAACCCTAAGCCTAGGCACCAGCCGGTCCCCACTGGGACCTTTTGGACCTTGTCCTGGCGCCGGTGGCACCAGGCTCATCAAAGCCATCGGTCCCGGCACTGGAAGCGCCGGGCTCATAATATGTGTGAAAATGCTTGGGTGGACTTACCTGCGGCAGACCATGCTGCTTACTTACCAGCTACATAGGAATCCTCTGTAAGCCGGAACTACTTTCTTACCTGGGTGGGGCAAGCTCCACGCCTTGGATACAACACTGGAACTCTTCTGGAACAGGAACTCTTTTCTTACCTAGGCGGGGCCGTGGAGGAAGACGCCTCATCACTCCTAGGCTATTTAAACCACAGCCGATTGATGAAGCGTGCTTCGCGTTATTCTGCATCTGCAGCAGAACGCTCACCGAGTCTGTTCCAGCTTTTCTTCTTCCGATCCTGTACCTGCAAGAACAATACTTACCATTCCAGTATCCAGTCTTCAGCAGCGCCTGTAAAAGACAAGAAACAACAGGTTAGCACGGCGACTTCACATGCAACGCATTCTTTACCTGGTCCATCGGCAGCGACCATTTCTTCACGCTGCACCTCCGCCTGTGGAGACAAATTCATAGTTATTACTTACCGGCAATCCGCGAATTCCGGATGTTTTCAACGCTGCAATCCAGCATCTGAAAGACAAAAGAAGAGACATTAGACAGGTATTTACTTACGCCCATCGCGCTCGCCACAATAGAGCGCCTGCCATTACTCCGGCGATTTCCAGCATCTCTTCAGCACGAACTCACAGCTGTAAAGGAAAGAGACAGTTAAAGCGCTTGTATTTTCTTACGCATTCCAAGCGCTACATTCCAAGGCTCTGGCTCCAGCTTTGGCTCTCTTCAGTCCATCTTCCATCACAAGAGCCCTGCAAAACAAATAGAAGGAAGCATTATTCCGAGCCCTGTTCAATACTTACGTGTCCATGCACCTAAAGACTATATGGACTAAAAGGTGTCCGGAAACTCACCGCTCATGCTGTTAACGGCGGTTGCGATCCTCTGATGTTAAGAGGCCTACGTTTCACCCAGTGAAGGAACTGGCAACGGCACCCTGCACCAGACGCAGATGGAGAGTCCAGCATTCACCTATCTAAGGTGAGCACGTTGACCTGGGGGCTCTACGGAGAAGCTTAAGAGAGAGAGAGAGAGAGAGAGAGAAGAACACTCAACTGCCCAGATCTTTAACCCATATATTCTTTCACCTGCAGAAATCTCACCCTTCGAGTTCGACACACAGTGCGAAGAGGCTCAGCCCCAGAAGCCAATCGAGTCCTGCACATCACTTTTCGAGTCACAGACACCTTCCTGCCTAGACCAGCGCCTCTGTGGGAATCAGGTAAGCATTACAAACAGACTGGTGATGGGGGGTCCTCTCTATTTCTGAAAATCAACCTTCCTTCCAGTCTAAAGTGGTATTCCATGCTGGAAGGAAACACTCTGAGATTCTATACTAATCCACAATCAGAAACTCCTACTCCTATAGTCCAGAAAGATGTGAAATCAGCTCAGAGCCTGGCTGATATTCAGCAAATTGGAGAGCAGTTGTTCATCCCTGTCCAATTAAATGATGGGAAGGACTCTGTTCTCGCTCGAGTGTGTGTGAACAACGGTAAGAGCTTCATCAGCGAAGCCATGTTCCGCCAACTCCCAAAAGATCCAGCCATTCCCACATTCAAACTGATAGACAAATGGGAAATGGACATGGAAGCACCTAATTCCAAACAGCTCCTGCCAAGCAGGTGTATGCTCAAAATCTCCATTGGCAACAAGAGCATAGTCCATAATTGTTGGGTCGTGCGAGACGTCACTGCCACCTTTTACTTAGGCAGTGACATTCTCAATCGCTTTGCCATTAGTTTGGACCTAATAAACTTCAAAGCTTGGTCCCGATTAGCGGATAATCCCATGGGCTTTGATGATCCAGAAAAAGCATTTAGGTCAGCTCAATTGCTAGCTTATGCAGTTGAAATTCAGATCAAAGAGGAAGTCACCATCCCAGAAAGGACCCGACAATTCTCCCTGGAAGTGAAAGTTAAAAGAGGACAATATTTGCAAAACCCTGATGCTTACATACATCTAAACGCTTCTCTCCAACAGCAAGGGTTGGGGGTAAACCCAACTCCATTAGTCAACATAGAACATGACACCATTCCAATAGAGGTGGATAACAGCGACTTAAAGGGTATTACTCTAGCCGCAGGCACCATTATTGGAATGGCGGTTGATGACCGACATTTTTCCATAGATTTAGGTAATGAACTGTTAGGGCCAATCCCCAAGGACTGCTTTGACAGTGACAGTGATGACAATACAACACCAGACAGGATTTTTACCCGGCATGGGGGGAACTTCCTGGTGTACACTTCTTGCCCTTATGGTAAGGAAGATGTGACTTGTGACTTCAGGAGGGATGAGGTGATTTTCCAGGTCCATGAGGGCTGCCTTTCCCACCTGAAGCCTCCAGTCCAAATCAGCACTCTGACCAGGGACTTCTCCACCCAGCTGGAGGAGGCCGCTGAAATAGCCAAACCAGAAGTCTTTCCAGGCTTCAGGCAGATGGTGGAAGAGAGAGTCAACCTAGCTGATGCCTGTGTGACTCTGGAACAAAAGCAAAAGTTGAAACAAGTTTTCTTGGATTTCCAATATCTCTTTGCGGTAGACTCATATGACTGTGGTCGCACCGACATCCACACAACAACAATCCCCACGGACCCTGGCATGACTCCAGTGTTTGTGAAGCAATATCGCTTGCCTCTCGCATCCATGGAGTCCCTTACTGAAATAATTAAGAACCTTGAGTCCAGGGGAATAATCCGTCCCGTCCACAGCACCTTCAATAATCCGGTGCTGGGAATATTAAAGCCAAACGGCCAGTGGAGACTCTGCGCCGAGCTCAGGGAGCTCAACAAACGGGTCCATACTTCCCGATGGCCTCTTCCCTACATTGACCAAGGGCTGGCCCAGATTCAGGGGTCACAGGTATTCACTGCAATAGACCTGACCATTGGATACTGGACCGGGCCTGTCAGCAGGGAGGACCAATACAAGCTGGCTTTTACCTTTGGGGGCCAGCAGTACACATGGACCCGGACTCCCTTCGGATACCTCAACTCCGGCAATGAATTCAACATTTTTCTACACAAGGCCATGCCCGACCTGGGTGCGAGGGGTAACCTGGCTTATGTAGATGATGTCCTCATCAAATGTTCATCTGTGGAGGAACACATAGCAGAGATCCATTATGTTCTGACGCAGTTGAGGGCCGCCGGAGCAAAACTTTCCTTTCAGAAAGCACAGTGGTGTAGAACCCGTGTTAATTTCTTGGGGCATGAGATTACTCCTCAGGGTCTCTTTCCCCAGGAAAAGAAAGTGGAAGCACTTCAGAAACTGAAAGACCCCACAACTCTGCGGGAACTAAGGAGCCTCCTTGGACTGACTAATTACAGCAGAAAGTTCATTGAGGGCTACGCAGAGATCACCAGACCCCTGATTCATCTCCTGAAGGGGGGGGTCAAGTGGGAATGGGGTCCAGAACAATCCGAGGCAGTAAGACAACTCAAAAGAAGCCTCTCACAAGCACCCTGCCTAGCTTACCCTGTCAGAAACAAGGAGTTCTTCCTGGAGACGGGGTTCTCTAATACGTGCTTGACGGCAGTATTATACCAAAAGAATGACAAGGTCAATAAAGTAATCTCCTATGCGAGCAAAACTTTATCCTCTGTGGAGGAAAAATTAAACGATTGTGAGAAGGCACTCCTGGCAACGGTGTGGGCATTGAAGAATTACCGCCCGTTTATCCATGGGGAACACATCATAGTGGAGACTACACACCAGCCTCTGCAATATCTCCAAAGTGACAGAATCCGGGCCGGAAATGTGAGTAATTCCCGAATTACTTCCTGGATTCTGTCAATGCAAGGCTTTCCTGTGGAGGTCAGATATGGCCAAAACAAGAAGAGTCCCCTCGTGCAAGGTCTGGCTGACTTGCATGATTGTGCCAGAGAAAACTGTCTCGAGGACGAAAGTCTAAAAATCAAGGACAACATGGAGGCATACCTTAATTCCCCACACAAAGTCTTTGAAGAGGACAAGTGTGAGGGAATGCCCACTGTCTATGTGGATGGATGCTCTTACCATGTTGACAACAACGGGGAAAAAGAACTGGTGGCGGCGTAGGGAATGCATGGGTGAAGGAGTTCCCAGAACCCTCCGCTGGGTACAAAATTGGTCCCCGAAGTAGTCAGGTGGCAGAGTTGATGGCTGTGCATCAGGTCATCCTCACTGCTGTCCAGCATCAACTCCACGAACTGGTCATAATCACAGATTCGGATTATGTACGGAACGGGTTCGTGGAGCACCTGGTTAATTGGAAAATCAGAGGCATGTTATGTGCTAATAACAAACCCTTGAAACATGGGAAGTTGATTCAAAACATTGATGATCTGGTCACCTCGAATGAGATGACCATCTATTGGAAAAAGATCAAGGGTCATTCCAAAGTAGAGGGACCAGACAAAACTGGAAATGACTTAGCTGATCAGCTGGCCAAAACTGGGGCCATCCAAGGGGATCTTATTGAGATTGAGTCCCTGTTGGGGGAAAGCCAGGTCACTGCTATCACTAGGTCCCAGACAAATGCTCACAACGACCTTTCAATTGCACGATGAAGTAAGGAGACCCCTGATGCTGATTTGATTACCGCTCAGAAGGGGGATCCAATAATTGGTAAATTTTACCAGCACCTTGAGGACACTGAGAACTTTCCCCTGACGGATACCGATTACACTGGGAAAGAGGACCTAAGAGTGTTGATGAAATGTCCAAAAATGTTCCGGATCCAAGACGGTTTGTTGGTAAGGAAATCCAAAGCTGGCCACGATCAGTGGGTGGCTCCTACCTCATTCCGAAGCCTGATGTTAAGTCACACCCATGATGCGGCCACCGCCGGTCATAGGGGGTTTCACACAACATTGGAAATCTTAAGAGAGGTTGCATACTGGCCACACATGGGGCAGGACCTCGACCAATACTTGAAGGGGTGTCTTGTGTGTGCAAAATTTCAGCCATCATCCCTCACGCACCGTGCGCCTCTCCAAAAGAGGGGGATGACACTGCCATGGTCAGATTTACAAATCGACTTTGTAGGCCCGTGATTCGCTCTGCTAGGGGGAATAAGTACATGTTGACTGTGACATGCTTGTTTACCAAGTGGGTGGAATGTCTCCCAGCCCCAAATTGCAAGGCAGAAACCGCAGCTGCCCTGATGATTAACCACATCTTTTCCCGTTTTGGTCTACCTCAAAGGATTGAGTCAGACAGGGGTAGCCACTTCACCAGTGAAGTAATGACAAAGATGTGGGAGATACTGGGGGTCAAAAGGAAGTTGCACATTGCTTACCGGCCAGCTTCTTCTGGGGCAGTAGAGAGATATAACCGAACCATTGTGAGCATATTAAAGAAGTTTGTGGCAGATTCTGGGCCAAGTTGGGATATCCGATTACCTCTGGTCCTAATGGCCATCAGATGTACCCCTTCATCTGCAACCAAAATGTCACCATTCGAGTTGATGACTGGACGCAAGATGGTGCTTCCTCAGCATTTGCTCTACAGGACCCAAGAGCAGACACTGATAAATGCCTCCACAACTCATGAGTATGTGGAGAATTTAAGGAAACACCTTCAACATGCTTTTGCTTATGCTCAGCGGAATCTAGAAAGATCAGCTGATAGCATGAAGACCCACTATGACCTGAAGACTTCCAGGAAGGAATATCAGGTGGGGGACCGGGTCTATCTATACAATTTCCAAAGGAACCAGGCCAAACAGCGAAAATGTTTGCCTACATGGAAGGGACCCTTTGAGATTATAGACAAGATCTCCCCTGTGGCCTACAAGATCCGCATCCCCAAAGGCGGTTTGGCAGAGGGGGAAGACAAGTGGGTCCACATTAACCAGTTGAAGTGTTGCCATCCCAGGCACACTCTGCAACAACTGGAGGAATCCTCTGGAATCCTAGAGGGTGCTGTCTCAGATTAATTCAGTTCTAACTTAAAATATCCTACATATTGCCTATCAAATTTTGAGTTTCTCAATGTGGGTGTTTTCGTTTTTGAATGCAAAAAGAAATGTGCATGTTCATATGTTTTGACTATAAATTTATATGCCACCCCACTATATCAATGGTGGGGGAAAAATGTCTATGAATAGGTATTGCCGCTCTTCCTTTGTCGTCCTAGGAGAAAGAAAACCTGTAGACTGGCCAAGGAGGATGATCCGGAGACTGGGAGGACGATCTGAGGGGCCCGGGGTACCGCCCAATATTCCCTTCAGGACCGGAGAGGAGAACTGATCGATCAGTACCGGATGGAGGAAAAGATGCTGAACTGTGCCATCTATTGGAAGAAGATGAGGAAACATCCCAGGTCTTGCGAGTCCCATCAGTGAAACAGAATGGCCATCGCAAGAGGGGGGCTTGTGGGATGTTTTTACCCATGCATCCGAGCCCTACCTCAAAACTGTGCAGTACTGACATGGAAAACATCATGATGGCCAGAGCTTCCCAGAAAATGCACAGGGAAATGCATGAAGAATAGGCTGCCGCTCATTTTTGCCGATGTTATGGGCACAGAAGGGCACTGCCTAAAACCACCATTGGACTACCCACACAGTAGTCTGAAACCATTGGGAATGGCAATGCTGATTGCCAAAAGCAACCTAGAATTGTGGGGAATTCATTTTCTTAAATCCCAAAAATGGGTGCATTACCAGTACTCACCACTATCAGAAAGCCGGCGTTTTAAAACAACACCAGACTTTTTTTTTGTGTAAAACTGAATAAATGAACCCAAAGCAGGCCAAAGAAAGACTTACTGAGAGGTGGATACAATGTAAAGTTATATTCTGAAGTGACTTGAAGGTTTATAACAAGACTGGCTGAGCTGTGGATTTCAGCAGTTTAAGTAAATTTGGACTGAAAGACACTAAAAATCTAAATGTTTAAAAGAAATGAGTGACCTACTTTTGAGTGTCACATAGGTTGCAATTGTTTGAATGTCATAGTTTTAAACTTAGAATCAGCATTTTAGCTGCATATGTAAAAAATGGTTAGTTTATTTGAATGCAGAAAACTGGGTAACTAAAAGTGACATTAGCTGGGGCCTGGCTTAAGGAACTGAATTCTGCCCACCAGCTACCCCCGACAGGAGATGAGACTTGCACAACAGCTGTGTTCCCAGGCCTAGCTGCCTTTTTGCTGCTCCCACCAAAAGGGATATGACACTTCTCTGATTGAATTACCTGGGCTCTGCAGGAAATTGAACAAAGCCCTGTCCTGACTCAGGCAAATGTTTTATTATGGGGGCCATAAAAGTGGCTTCCTCCTGGAAGGAAAGGGGAGGAGCACTGCCTGTGAGAGCAAGCTGGCTTGGCAGAACTGGAAAAACCAGAAATTCAACCTTGTGCTGGGGGGAAACCACACCCCTTTGGGGCCAGAACATAACTCTAAAAAGATGGATCATTCATAGAGCGGACTTTTTAAGAGGTTTTTAGAACCGGTGGTATGATCTGGGGGCAAGCCAGCAGTTAAGAGGGTATTACTGAAAATGTATGCATGTTAAAAATCTGACACTTCATCAAGTAATGTCCATACTCCTTGCGCACATGTGTATAAATTTGGGGTAATGTCCGATATTACGAAACCAGTTAAAAAGTGCAAATGTTGCCATTTCTGAATGCAAGCTCCCAGGAAGAGCAGATTTGGACAGGGTATACCTCCTGTGATATGTGATGGGTGCATGTAATTTTAAACAAATGTGTACCTGTGCAAATATGTCTTTTGGGTCAATATATAGATTGTGAGTAATTTGACAGGGGTGGGTTCTCTGTACCATAAACAGACCTCATCATGATGACACTTCATTTCATTCCACCAATCAAGGGGAAGAGGAGGAAGTGGCCAATGACAGTTGAGAGAGGGGCTGGCTAGTGATGCTGCACACACACCCACTTTCAAAACACATAAAAGCAGACAGCCAGGACAGATAGAGACATTCAATTCCATTTGCTGCAACGCGCTCTGCCGGACCACACGACATCCAGAAGATACTAGATTCCACACTTAGACTTTAAAACTCCAAAGAACTTGATTCAGAACTCAAAGCAAGGGCCTAAACCCACAAACTGAGAACTCTTCTCAGTGGGCCTCAGCATCCAGCAAACCTAACAGCGATAGCAGCTTCCAGAAGCCGTGCAGATCAGCGCTGGGTCCAGAGAAAGCTGTGCAGAAAGATCCAGAAGCAGTGCTGTACTCAGAGAAAGCAGAGCAGTATCCAGAACCAGAGGCAGAGCAGAGCTGACCCAGACGCTGTACGCAGAGACCGTCCATGGCGAGTGAAGAAAACCTGACCAGATCCGTGGCGAGGCCCATTCTATTTCTAAATATATTGTGAGTACCTAGCAGAACTGTGCAGAACCAATCTCTTAGTTAAAATAATCTAATCCAAGCTATTTTAATCTAACCAGAACTGTCTCCTAACTGTCACCTGTCATTTTCTAGTTGCAAGCTGTAACCGTCGCTTTGAACTTTAAAATTTCAAATCTGAAAAACGACCTTTACCATATCGCTCATATCTCAGTGACCGTTTGTCTTACAAACTTGCAGTAACTTTCCTCTGAAAGCTGGGAATATTGGCTTTTCAACGAACCTAGAACCGCATTCCTACTGCCGATACTCTTGCCGCAATCGTGAAAAACGCACTCGCGAATTTGCCGCGATTTGCAAATTTCTCCACGTGTGAAAACAGCAGCTTCCTTGCTGTTGCCTGAACTACTAAATTTCGTTTGCCTCGTAAGAACCATCCCTGAATCATTGCTAGAGTGAGCCTGGACTAATATTAACTAGATACCACTCACCCTGAACCTCTAGAGGGAATTAAAAGCATTTTAGCATATTTTTCACTTCATTGCCAGCACATATAAAAGCATTTTGGGCCTGTGTTTCAAACTTCTGTAGTCTAAGCTTGCTGGGGTGAACTGAATTACATTTGATTGTATTTCTGAGAACTGTGTGCTTTCCTTCCATTTCCTTGCATTGCATAAAGGGGGGAGGGGATTGCCAGAGAAAAGTGATTACATTGTTTTGTTGAAATCATATTGAGTATTTTCTGTATTGCATTTTCATTCAACATTGCATCCATCTGAACTTATATAAAGCATTCTCTACCACCTTATTCTTCTGTTCCTATTCACAAGTGTGCTAGTGCCAGACTATCCATTATTGATTACTGCTCAGATTAAGTGTGATATCCAATTATTAATTTATCATAAAGTGTGATATATATATATATATATATATATATATTGTTTAAATTCTCAAATAAACCTTTAAACTTGCAAAACAGAACTACTTCTTGGCTCAGTGGGGTCAGGGGGATTCCAAGAGAGGGGTGTTATATAGGGGTAGTCATCCAGAACGCATGAACTGGACATAAAGATATATCAATAAGGGTTTCCATTCAGTATCCCAGACTAGGCATTGACTTAGCTGTAGTGTTGAATTGAATCCTCTTACAGCCCCCTACTCCAAAGGCAATATTGTCTCTCCATCTGCTCCAAGAAGAGGGCTCATGTCCAAGCCTGCATCTCTGGAGCCAACAATAACATGGCTGAACTGTTCAAAATCCGCAAGCAACTTGCCGATCCTACTGCAGTCTCCTCCTCCCTCCCAGGCCCTCTGCACTGCATTGGCCACCCACTTCTCTGTCATCTACTCCCTCTCTCCCCCCGACTTCTCTTGCCTTCATTGGACCCCTCCCCCCCATTCTCTCCTCCTTCTCGCCCATTGCACCAGACGAAATCTCTAAAGATGTCCGCTCTATGAAAGTCTCCTCTAAACAGGTGCTTCCCTGCTCCTCCAGAACCATCAAGGACATTGCCTCTCTCACCCAGCCTTGGCTGACCTCTGCAACCATTCCTTTGCCACTGCCTCCTTCCCAAAACCCCTTAAGCACTTGTTTGTGCAGCCTCTCCTAAAAAAGCCATCTGCTGACCCTCCTTGCCAGCTAACTATCACCCTATCTCTATCGCCCCTTTTTTGGACAAACCCATGAAGAAGCTGGTCACCCCCCAACTGACCCACCATACTGAAATGGCCGGCTGCCTCCATGATCACCAGTCTGGTTTCAGACTTGAAGAACCAATTGGACGACAGGAAGGACAAAGGAGAAGCTTCCATTCTTCTCCTTCTGGACATATCCACTGGACCACAAAGTCCTATGCAACCACTTAAAATCAGCTGCACACTTCTCAAAGGAAGCTACTTTTACTAAGTTACAGTTACTAAGTTCTTTTCTGGATAACAGTTTTTTCACCTACCTTGTCGGCAGACCCAGTACCCATTACATGCAGAGTGCTACAAGGTTCTTGTGTCTCTCCAACCATGTATAATATATTCACCAAGCCCCTTTTCGATATACTTGACAATCTGGGTGTCTCAAACAATAACTATGCTGATGACACCCAGATTATCATCCCCATCCAGGGTCACTAAAACAATGATGTAGCCCTGATCAATAACATTTACTTAATCATACAAACATGGATGGCCACCCATGGATTATGTCTCAATGATGAAAAGACAGAGCTCTTGATCTATGGGCCAACTAACAGACTGAAAAAGCTCTCTCCCCAATATAACTCCTTCATCATTGATGGAATTAAGGTCAAAGTCTCAAAGGAAGTAAAGACATTTAATAAACGGGTTAACGCCACAGCATCGGCCACTAGCTATACTTGTAAACTGATCTACGCTTGCAAACCATTCCTGTCTATAGACAGCTGTATTACAATTGCCAGGGCACTAATCTTATCCAAGCTGGGTTACTGCCATGCCCTCTACTTGGGCACCAGCAAACATAACACTAACAAACTACAGACACTCCAAAGTAACGCCCTAAAATCTGCCCTAGGTATCCCAAAACTTCAGCATATCTCCTACGAGAGACGTTCCACCAACTGGCTTTCCATAAATGATCAAATTAAGTTTAAATCACTTAATCTTGGCCCCACTTTACCTTGTCAATAGATGTACTAAACACACCTCAGAACGACCCATCAGAAAGGCGCAGTCCAAAATCCTTCGAATCCCTGATTTCAAACAAAAAAAAAACTGGAGGCACTAGCTTTCCAGTCATGGCGGCCAAACTAGGGAACTCTATCCCTGATTCCTTAAGAGCTACATCTCCCTTCCAATCCTTTAAGACCAATGTTAAACAGTGGTTGCACTCCCGCGATCTGTGCCGCATTTGCCCAATGAACCTATTCCTAACTAGAACAAGATAACTGTAATAATGCTTCTAATATATATACATATATGTCTATATATGTATATCAGTGAAAAAACATTGATAAAGGGACGTTGAAATTCAGTGAAAAAACTTTGTTAAAGGGACGTTATGGTTCCAAGTAAAACCGAAAAACCCTTGAAATTCACCAGTTATGGTAAGCTAAGCAACCATAACTCGCGCCACCACCGTGCACTGCTAAGCCTAACACCCAGGACATCAAAGATGACATCACAAATGTCCAGACACATCATGTGATATATATATATATATATATATATATATATATATATATATATATATATATATATATATATATGGTAAGTAACAGCTTTGAAACAGAGCAATCATTTCTCTGCATAAATGTAATCAGTTAGGTTATGAACACTTTCTGCTACTATTGCTGTTTTTTTTTCTTACTTCAATTCCCTTATATATATATTCATATTTGTATGTGGTGTTGTCTCTTTGTGATTTGTCTATAACAATGCATTTATGTAGTAAGTGGGTTTTTATTACCTACTTATCACAAGATTCACTGTACGCAAAACTCTAATATGAAAACAGTTATAATTTCACTATTCAACATGGCAAGCTTATGAATATTGCACCTCCATCATGTATGCTGCACACAATGCCTATGTTTCTACATGAGTACCTTAGTATACTGGATTGAAGTTAATAATAGAATGCTATTTATATCAATGCATAGCTTAATGCACTGATTAGCACTTGATATTTATTCCAATAATCTTTGACACTTTTTTTATTAACATTACACTAAGAATCCCTTGTACAGACTTTTCATGAAAGGTAAATGCACATGTGATGTCATCAGTGATGTCATCAATGACATTTGTGATGTCATCTTTGATGTCGTGGGTGTTAGTCTTAGCAGTGCACAGTGGTGGCGCGAGTTATGGTTGCTTAGTGCACCATAACTGGCGAATTTCAAGGGTTTTTCGGTTTTACTTGGAACCATAACGTCCCTTTAACAAAGTTTTTTCACTGAATTTCATAGGTTTTTAGCAGCGCAACTTAACCATAACGTCCCTTTAACAAAGTTTTTTCACTGAATTTCATAGGTTTTTAGTAGCGCAACTTAACCATAACGTCCCTTCAACAAAGTTTTTGCACTGAATTTCATAGGTTATTATCAGCGCAACTTACCCATAACGTCTCTTTAACAAAGTTTTTTCACTGAATTTGAAAGGTTTTTAGCAGCGCAACTTAACCATAACGTCCCTTTAACAAAGTTTTTTCACTGAATTTCATTGGTTTTTAGCAGTGCAAGTTAACCATAACGCCCCTTTAACAAAGTTTTTTCACTGAATTTCCTAGATTTCTAGTAGTGCAACTTAACAATAATGACTTTGACTTTATATACATATCATATGGAACTGACTGAATCTCTTCTACTGTACTTGATGTCCGCAAACTCATTTAATGTTCGCGGACATGTTCGAAGACAGGTACCACTACCTAAAAACTCTGGGGGGGTATGTTTGATTGTTATATCATAACATAGGAACATTTAACAAATTCAAAAAGAAGCACACAAACACATTATATGTACTAATACATAAGAAATATATACCTGTTCGTACTGTTCGCTAGCAAGATGAAACTATTCTAAGAACACACGCGGTGTCCTGAAATGTTCGTAAAAAAAAAAAATTAGAGTGTCCTAAAGAACACTATATCTGTCCGTAGTGTTCGCTATCAAGTTTAAACTCTTCTAAGAACACAATTGGTGTCCTGAAATGTTCGTACGTAAACGAAAATGAAGGTGTCCTGAAGAACACTAAACCTGTTCGTAGTGTTCGCTAGCAAGTTCAAACTGTTCTAAGAACACACGCGGTGTCCTGAATTGTTCGTAATTAAACAAAAATGGAGGTGTCTTAAAGAACACTATATCTGTCTTTACTGTTCGCTAGCAAGTTTAAACTGTTCTAAGAACACACGCAGTGCCCTGAAATGTTCGTTTCTCGTGTGACGCAATTTTAATTAGTTCAGGACCCGAACAGTGTCCGTAGAACATCAACGCGCATGCGCTAGCCAATCTCCATGCATTTGGTGTCCTGCGGACATGCGCTTCCTTCGCGGACTTGTTCGCGAACGGATCATAAGACCGCGCCCACGCTGATCGCATGTTTTGAATGCGGACACTGTTTGGATCCCCGAACAAATTAAAAGTACATTTTCAATTAATCCATAATATTTTTCAATAAAATCTCACCATGGCACAAGTCCCACATAGTAATCCTGAGTTTCTACATACCTTTTGAACTTTTCAAACTTTTTTTTGTGTTCGATCTGTCCGCGGACAGCGCGCATGTCCGCGGACCACGCACAAGCACCCCTATAAAAGACCACGCCCTAGAGCTCATTCTTATTGTGTTTCTGGCTTTTCTACAGAGCACAGCGAATTTTGCTGCCAACTGCAGATTTCCATCGCATCTTTGATGGCATCCCTGGCTGCTGAACTGCCACCTGGTGCTGCACCTGCTTCAGCACCACCCCCACCCCCTCCACCACCACCACCTCCCCAAGGGCCTGAAGAGGGGAACAGGAGTGAGGATGCGGAGGAGGAAGAAGAGGATGATGAGAATGAGGTAGAGGAAAACCCTACTACCCGCACCACGCGTGAGTCTTGGGCGTGGCGGTTGTTTACCATTCATGGGAATGTGCCTAAGGCAAGTGCGAACCGTGTGACCTGCAATGAGTGCAAAATGATACTCAGTCGCGGGAAGCACAGTAAGTACAGCTTTGGGACCACTACTATGAAGCGACACCTAAGGTCATTTCACTCTGGGGCTATTCGCAGGGTTGTACCTTGCGAAGAACGTAGCAGGTTGATTTCCTCTACTTCATCCTCTGTTTCTGATCCTGTCACCACAAGGATCACCTCTGTGGGACAGCGTCTTCCTCAAGCTGCCTCACAGGCCACACAGAATGCTGATGACCCTTACCTTTCGAGGGTCACAGTTGTATGTATGTACTGTGACACAGTACTCTGCAGGGGGGAGCAACTTTGTAGTGCTTTTGAGACTATCGTCTCAGAGCACGAGAAGATCTGCTCACTACCCAAATAAAACCCACTCTACATCTTCCTCTCTCAGCTCGCCCTTTCTTATCCCTGTGGTTGGTGTCCCCCACTTTACTTTCCTTTCCCCTCCTCTCCTAGTGTGTTGTGTATAAAAAAACAAAAAAATACAAAATATCAAAAATAAAAAAAAATAAGGCTCTTTTCAGAGCCGCCTTTCACAGTTAAAAAATAGAAGTGAAAATAAATGAAGCAGGGCCAATTGTATTTTTTAGAAGTCCGCGGACAGTTCGCGAACATTTAAAAAATTGGGTTGCTACCCCATCACAAACATTGCAATTTTCTCTGGGAGGAAGTGGTGGCTCTGAAAAGAGCCTTTGGGAGGTGTTTGTAAGTCAAAAATTATAAATGCTTAACACCTACTTCAAAATGGATGTTGTAATTCCAAAAAAGGTCACAATCCATTTTGTACATTTCTCAGAAAAATCTGATTGCCACCATAAGTAAGATGGACTCCATCTTTGCGAAAAATGTTTGTACTACGAAACAGAATATTTTCATTGTGAAAAGAAGACATGCCAAAATCTTTTAGAAAGGCACAAACAGCTTTATTAACATTGCGCCTTGCTTTTTCCATTTGTGGACCAAATGAAGAAGAACGAAGCCACATTTGTCTCTGAGCAATCCGTGAAAATATCACTTGAGAATTAGGAAACATGTCCATAACCTTCCCAAGTCCCTCTTTCATAGCAAATTGCAAAAAAATTCCAGTCACATGTCCTAAACTGTTCCCTCCACAATGAATTACAATTATGTCTGGATGTTGCTCTGTCTCCAAAGTAGCACAGAGAGGTAGCAAGTCCAACCACTTCATTCCATGTACTCCATGCCAGTGTACTTCCACATGTGGGAATCCAAGATCTACAGCTACTCCACAGCTTTCTGCATGCACCTTCAACCAATATATCCATGAATCTCCTAAAATCCATACAATCTTTTTCCTAAAATACACAGACATAGCTATCTATTGTTCTCTCAGCAAAAACAGTATATGAGAAACTCTCTTCTGGCACAACACACCCACTAAACTTTCCTGACCAATCCCTTTTAGTACTCATTCTCATTTTCATGACTTCTGAGCCCAAAAATCCCCAGATGTAACTACTGATGTCCGTGAACTACCGCCATGTCCGCGGACATATCGTAACATGAACAGCCCTTCTACCATTTCCACTTCACTCTCTCTGCCATTCCCTCATTGGATGTAGCTAAGAAATCACATAACCATGCACCAATCACATTCAAGACCTCTACATCTAACTGCATCATCATAGATCAGCACTGAAAATGTACTCTGAATCTCTCTGAGTACAAGTGTCATATCATTGGCAAGCACCATCTACCAGAAATACTGTACAAGTCTCCAAGATTTCTACTTGCAGCTCCATGCATATCCATATGCATGAACACAAACTTCAGGTATGCATATTTTCTGTACAGTAGATGAACACATTTTCAAACAGACTTTTAGCTTGTGTCATCTGTAAAATGAATTTACTGTATTTTTTTCAATTTCCTAAAATCAACTATCACTTATAAACCTTTATACTATTTACTAAGAAGAACTAAGAAGTTACCTGTTAATTTAAGAAAAAAAGTAAGTAGAATATCACCATAATATTTGTATTATTACTCAAACATACTATAACGTTAATACAAGTTATTTCTGTGCCTAAAAATAGAGATTGTGTACCATTTTGTCCAAAAATCTCCATGTCTTAAACAGCGATTTACAGCCAGAATGGCCCACAAATTCCTATTTTTGTACACACAAATTACCCAACTGAACCGCTACAATTTTCACATTATAGAACAAAAAACTGTTTTAATTGTATACATTAGATTTACTATTTGTACTTTTCCACACCACTAGCTTACTTTTTTTTGTCATCTGAACCCCAGTTTAGTAACAAATAAATTCAAGAATACCTATCCCTACTAGTTGTAGTTCCCAATGCACAATCACACACCATTACATACATCTTTATCATCTTACTCAAACACTCATGCACACAGCACACATACATTCCAGAACACCCCAACCCATATCTTCTTTATTTTTTTCAACAGACCCTATAGAATGCCTACCAAAAGTCAAGTCCGGAGAAAGCAACGCAAAAGTAGAGCAAATGAAAATAAAAGTGTCCAACATAAGCATCATCTCTAGCAGAATTTGTAAAAAAAGTTGAAACAAAACAGCTAATAGAGTCATTTAGTGAAACACAAGAAGTTTCAAGTACAAAAACCTTGCCTCCTCTATCAAAATGTAAACCAAACCAAAAAACAATTAACAGAAAATCAGCTATCACTACAGATAAAACTACTTCTTCAAATTTTAATATAGTGCAAAGTAAGCATACCAAGAAAAGTATTTTAGCCAAAATGTACCGTCACAAAGTCCTTCAAAATCTTATAAAAACAGGAGAGAAATCAGGTTCAATGCTTAAAACCTATCGTAGGAAATTAATCTTAGAAGCGTTGATGGACAGTGCAATTCTTCTCAAAAGAAAGTTATTTATTTTACTGTTAAACAAAATGAAACCACTAACAAAATTAATAACTAAATTACAAAAAAGACTTCTCAATAAGCGAAATGTCAACAGAAAGAACTTCTTAAGTATCTGCGGAGGTAAATGGAATCACACTACGAGCACAGAACCATATTTTAAGGAAGAAGCGTACAAACAAAAGCAAACAAATACAATTGCCATACATAGCAGTGGTCGAGGTTATGAAAAAGTGAATAATACCATAATGGAACAAGAAGTACTCCTAACAAAAATATGCCCTGAAAACTTAGAATTACCCCTCCATTCAACTGAATCAGAACGTCTAGTGTACAAATGGCCATGCACGCCAACGTGTAACATTCCCAAACAATGTTTCAAATCTTTATGGCAATTCCTCAATAAATATGTAAAAAGTAAAGGCAAAATCAAAATTAAATTACTGCAAAATATGGATACCTGTCCAGTGCACAAGTACACAGGAATACAAGGACATTCATTGGCCTGCATTACAGGACCTACTTGTAAAACCACTTTCCATGATATCAAAAGGATATCAACACATCATTCAACTATAAGAAATCTAGTATATAAAGTGTACTGTGCTAAAAGCCCTGCTTTAGGACTAGCAAAGTTAAATAACATCCTTCTACATGGTACAGCAAAAGACCTACTTGAAGAAATTCACTATATCCAGAAAAAATATTTTGGAAGTGAAAGCCATTTACAGAATGAAATAGCTTTAAACCAATTAAGCAACAATTCTACACAAGTCAACCTTTTGCTAAACACATACAAAAAATAAATACTAAAATTTAAAAGTACATCAGCTGAAGTACCAAACCATGTATGTGTATGTTGCCGTAGAACTTTTTATAAAAGTAACACAAAAAATGTAGACCTATCATACAAAATAGAAGACAATGAAGATTCTAAATGGTTTGAATTAGCTCTCTACCGTGTAGCAGAAAACAAATACGAAATAACTGAGCCCTTAATAGTTTGCAGTTACTGCACTACAAAACTTGACAACAACCAAACCCCTTCACGTGCTATCACAAATAATTTGGAATTATACCCAGTACCAAAACCCCTACAACAACTTAATTTATATGAGAGCATCATAATTCAAACAGTACAACCATTTCAAGCAATAATACGCCTTCAACCAAAAACAGCAAAATTACCTCACTCTGAATTGGTAAAAGGCATTCGTGGAAAAGTAGTTTATTTACCATTAGATATAAAAGAAAATGTGCATACTCTAGGAGTGCAACGTCCAATGCAGCAATCTTTAATTATCTTAGTAAATGGAGTACCTACAAAAGACAAAAAAATATGGCAACAGCTGGTAGATTTATATAAAGTTAGACAAGCCTTCCAATATCTTAAAGAGAATAATGAATATTACAAAGAAATTAATATTGAAGAAAACTTGAAAGATACAACTGAAATAATTCAAGAAACACAGGAAGCTGGTCAATTTGAGCTACTAGATCCTGCTACAATATCAAATACTTTAGACCATTATACAATTCATCCTTTGCACTGTAATGACACCGTAGAAGATGTACTGGAAACTTACCAAATGCGTCAAGCAAAAGGATCGCCAATCAGCATATGGGAAAAAAGTATAGAAGCACGTGCTTTTCCTTTACTCTTTCCTACTGGCAAAGGAGGAAGGTATGATGATAGACCTATTCAAATATCAGCTTCAGAATACCGCTCATTACGGATGTATTCTAAAGATCCCAGATTTAGACAAAATGTGGAATACATATTCCACCTACTCTTTGAAAGTGAACTAGCAACTTTATGTTACAGAGTTGCACACATATTAAAATCAGGATCACACTTTCAAAATATGACAGCTACACAATTATTAGAAAAAGTGCAACAAAATGATGAGGTTTTACAATCAAATATTACAAATCTATTAGCAAATATGCGTGGTACTAAAGAGTACTGGTTTCGACGTCATGGAGATGTACGTTGTATGATCAGAAACCTTGGCCCACCCACTTGGTTTGTTACATTAAGTTGTGCAGAATATGCATGGGAAGATTTACATGATTTCCTACGCATATCAAATAAAAACAAAACAAACATAGATATACTAACACCTGGAGAACTTTGTTCTTTGGATCCTGTTAATGTTTCAAGATATTTTCACCATCACTTCATTGCTATGCTACATTTTATTTGTAATAAAACTGTTCCTCCCCTTAGAGAAGTGCAACACTTCTTTTGGAGAAAAGAATACCAAGCCAGAGGAGCACCACATATCCACATGCTTTTATGGATTAAAGATGCTCCTAAATTTGGTCAAGACAGTGATGCCACTGTTTTACAGTTTATTGAAAAATATGTCACTTGTGAAATTCCATCAGAAGCCACAAATAGTGATCTTCATGCACAAATTTTACAATTTCAAAGACACAAATGTGGAAAATATTGTCGTCGCAAATACAAAAACAAAGGGAAATACTACACCAAATGCCAATTTGGCTTCCCTAGACCAGTTACAAATACAGGTCAAGTGAACAACCTCATGTCTTCAGTTAGACATAGTGTTAAAGGTAAGTCACCTAAAAATACATATTACATAAAAAGAAAAGAAGAAGAAAAATATATCAATGATTATAATGCAATCATTGCCCACTTTGGAATGCAAACATAGATGTGCAGTACGTTGCAGACAATTCTACTGCAGTTGCACGATATGTAACAGCATACTTAACTAAAGCAGAAAAGACAGAGCTCCAAGACCTCTGGAATGACCTGTCATCAGATAAAACAGTATCTCAGAAATTATACAGCTTGGGCATAAAAATGCTCACCCATAGAGAATGTGGATCATATGAAGCAGCTGATTGTTTAACTGGTACTCTATCGTATGGTAAATCTGAAAATATAGTATGGCTAAGTCTTGGTCCAGCTAAATCTAGAAAAAGAGTTCTAAAATCATATGAAGATATAGAAACAATAGCCAAACATGATCCCAACAGCCAAGACATTTTAAAAAATAATTTATTGGACACATATTACCCAAACAGAAGTAATACTTTGGAAAACATGTGTCTATACCACATAGCCCAAAACTACACATACAAAAATAATATGAAACCTGATGAAAAAAAAAGGTAAATATAGAGTGACAAACTGTGAAGGCAGCTTAGTTAAACTCACTAAACCAAATTTAATTAATCATATCAAATTGTCATTAAAGACTCCTCAACATAAAGAAGTATATTACATGTCCCTACTACAACTCTTCAAACCATGGAGAAAAGAAGAACAATTACTAGATAACTATGACTCATATGAATATGCTTTCAAAGCAAATGAAAGCACTATAACTGATGTAAACTTTACACAGTACAAAACAATATTGCACAATGAACAGCAACACGAAGAAGAACTCCAAGCCCAACTAGATAAGGATACTCCTGACAGTAGTCAACCTTCTGTAACAGGAAGCCAAGAACCACTGCGAGAACCACTAATAATAAACGAGGCAGAATTAGCTATGATAGAAGTAGAAAACACCATGTGTCAGTATGAAAATAAAGAAGACTTTACTATACTACAATCAAAACTAAACAATGAGCAAAGTAGCATTTTTCAAGAAGTAACAAAACAAATTGCACATGGTGTAAAACATGAAAAAAAAGAATGTTCCTGCCATAATTATAAACCTATACTACTGTACGTCAGTGGTGAAGCTGGTTCTGGCAAAACATTCCTAATCAAAATCATTAGTAAGTTCCTTCAACAATTGACAAACAACAAACTGTCAGCTGTTGTCACTGCCTCCACAGGTTTAGCTGCCTACAACATAGGTGGTGTTACATTACACTGATTACTACTATTACCAGTAGAACACCAGAACAAATTAGACTGTTACAAACTTTCTGCAGAAGCTGCAATGGAATTACGCAGAGTATTGAAACAAATGAAAATGCTACTAATAGATAAAGTGAGCATGGTCTCCAACCTGATGATAGTGTCATGATGCCTACCTCCAAGGAGCCAGGTCCGACCCAGCAACCCCAGAGGCAGGCATCATTTCCCCCAGGAGAGTGCCAGCGGGCCCATAAAGCTAGACATGTGTTCAAGTGTTTTAATGTGCACTTACCTGATGCAGACCATGCTGCTACATCCAGGCCCTCTTGAGGCCTGAATGGAACTACTTTACCTGTGGGACTACTTTCCACCCGGGTGTGGTCGGGGAAGGATACATACCTGATCGGTGGAAGGATACACACTGGGAACTTCTTCCAAAGCTATTTAAACCACACCCGATCAGCAACTCACGCTTCGCGTTGTTCTGCTCCTCGCAGTTGGACGCTCACCGTGTCAGCTCCTGCATCTGGACTTCAGCCACGCCTGTCAGCATCCTGGGTCACCTGCAAAGGGAGACAAGAGACCTTACCAGCTAAATCTGCACCACGGAGACATCACCGACGATCCTGAAAGGGAAGACATTATTTTTTAAAAGCATTTCGTTACGATCGCTGCAGCGCTGCATTTCACTCACCTTTCCTGGGTTCCTCCATCTTCAGCAGCGATCATCCGGATACACAGCCACTTCCCAGAGCCTAGAGAAAAAGACAAGAAATAAAAGGTGAGAGAAGGAAGGGAATAAGACTTACCTGCTGGTCATTCCCATTTCATTTCGGGTCTTGCCGCTTCCAGGCATTTTCGGGACCCCGGCCCCTATGGGGAAAAAAGACAAAGACATTGAATGAGCGTATGCAAAGACAGTTCCCGAGCGCTCATCCAGAACTAACCTGCCATTTACTGGAACTGGAACAGCACGTTTCACTTCGGGTCAGAGCCATATCTCCGGCATTCCGAACCCCGGCCCCTAAGGGGAAAAAAGACATAAGCATTAGCGCTTGCTGCAAAAAGACAATGAACATTATTATTAAGCTTGGACTTTTGAACTTGCAACAGAACTTTTACAGAGCCTTACCTGAATAGTCAAGCTTACCTGAACTCCCACCAATCCTCAATCCAGTGAAGTAACTGGGTTTCAACGCGCCCCTGCATCAGAAGCAGGATGGAGAGCTCATCCTTCCTGACCCTAAGGTGAGACTTCACGGGGAATCTTGGAAGGGTATCGTGGAGGGTTGGAAGAGAGTGGGAGGCTTGAGCATAACTCAGTCAGTAGGTAATACTCCCTTTTCACGCACAGGGGAATATTCCTGCGAGCCGGAGAAGCCAGAGTAGAGGGCCCTTCCTGTCCATCTTCAGAGTCCTGCGCTTCACCACTGAAGAAGCATCAGCACTCGAAGCCAGACCTGCGCCTCCGTGGGAATCAGGTGAGCGTTACAGTTATCTTTGATTCACCTCAGATTACAAGAAGTACTCAAAACAGACTATGAAGAGCTCTTTGCAGGAAAACACATTATTGTTTTTGGAGATCTGCTTCAATTAACACCAGTAAAAGTTGAGCCTATTTTTAAAACATTAGGACACAAACTCTGCAGTAAAACTGTTGGCAGCATTGGAAATGTCAACCTTTGGCAACATTTCCAATACAGAGAATTAACAGAAAACATGCGGCAATCTGCAGATCTCACTTATGCCAACATTTTAAAAAGTATCAGAGTTGGTATGCTTTCTAAAGAAGCAGTAGCAATATTGAAAACCCGGCACATTAATGCACTTTATGGCGATAATGCATGTGCTACAGATGTTATGGAACAATTAGCCCACAATAATGTCAATTGTATGGCCTTAATGCCAACTCTTGCAAGCTGTTTCAAATTCAATGAAATCATGCTAAGTAAAGAAATGCAACCAATCTTGGAAATTAGCACCACAGACAAACTAGATGTACATGGTATGACACTATCCATGTGTGACCAAGCCACAACAAGACTAAATAGTTTAGAAAAATCAATCTCAAACACAGCAGGCTTAGAAAAGTTATTAAAATTATCCTTAAATTGCAGAGTAATGCTTAAACGTAACCTTTACTGGACCAAGGACTAGTTAATGGAGTACTGGGTACAGTTGTTGGCTTTCAAACATACCCACGCGACAACAAAATTCAGTTTTTCAATATACTCTTTGACAAACTTTCAGAAGTAAAAAGGATAGGACGCTCAACAGCTAGATTCCTTCTCTTCAAAGATATGTATGTACGCAGAGAACAATTTTCTCTAACACTTGCATACGCAGTCACGATTCATAAATCACAAGGTCTTACCCTAGACAAAGCAATGATAAATATTGGTAACACAGTCTTTAAAGAAGGCATGAGCTATGTAGCCGGTCAAGTGGCACAGGGAGTAGAGCGCTCGCTTTAACATCCGTGCAGAGCCTGCTAACACAGGTTCAAATCCCGGTGGGCCAAACTCAGCCTTTCATCCTTCCGAGGTTGATAAATGAGCACCACACACCGTGGGTAATAATAAGCAGCGCTCAGATACCCAAGGGTTTGTAGCACTATATAAATGCCTAATTATTATTATTTATCACGCTTACATACACTTGACAGTCTATTTCTAATCAACTTTGATGCAAGTAACATAAACGCTGATATTCCTTGCATTTTAGAATACAATAGACTTCGCTCACTATACACCCCCCACCTAAACACATATTCTGTTCCACAAAAAGTAAAACGTTATAAAAGAAAAATAAATCAAACAGAAATGCAACAGGATGTCACTGCAAATCCTCCAAAGAGAGTAAAAGAAACTAATACTTCATCAAGTACCACAAGCAAAAAAGAATCAATTAGGGAAAGTAAACCAGGTACTTCTTTAAAGAAGGAAGACAAACTCCAAAAAAAGTAGTTAGATACAGAACTACCTGGACCATTAAAATTCTCAAATATAGTTGGTGTAAGTTGCTACGCAAATGTAGCAATGAATATTCTATTTCAAGTAACACCAATTGTTGACAACATTTACTTACACAGTACAGACCCATTGTGTTTGCAAATGTTAGTATTTCACAGAAATGCAGCAAACAATCCTGACAACACGTATAGTGTTTATGGTATAAGACAACAATTGGACTAATGTGCTGGAATGGTGAAATTCACTATAAACTCACAGGAAGATCCACAAGAATTTCTAATGTACTTTCTACAAGTACTGGAAAACAAAAACATTCCTATAAATGAAATCTTTCAGATTTCATATATGTGGAAACATACATGCACTCTCTGCAACAATGTGACAGAAGAAGAAATCCCCAATGAACGCTTCATATATATATCAATACCAAATTGTGAATCCATTACATTTCAGCGACTTGTACAAAATGCAAACCATGGTAGATTATGCTCTACCTGCAATTCAGATAATCGCTCCCCGTTAGTAATACAAACACCTTCACAACCTTCACAACAATAGGTATAATCTACCACGCAGGAGCCACAACCAATTCAGGGCACTACACTGCATATATAAAAAAGAAATGTGGATGGTTTGAATGTAATGATAGTACCATTACTCTAAAGCAGAGATTACAAGGAAATCTTACAAACGCTTATTTGATGTTCTTAAAACCAAAATTTGATAACTAAACTGTATTTAAACCCTAAGTAAACTTGTGTTAAAAAAATATAAACTGTTAAAATACTCCAAAAGCTATCTAACTGCTCAAAGATTCTACAACAACTAATCAGATAAATGAATACCACTAAATTAGACCAATAAATAAACAGTTAGAATACGCCAATTGATATCTAACTGTCCCAAAATTTAACAATATCCAAATAGATAAATCAATACCACTAAAATATATCAAAAGAATAGACAGTTAGAATACGCCAATCGGCATCTAACTGCTCCAAAATTTTATAATATCAAAACAAATAAATAATATGTTACTGCTCCAAAAAAATACAACAAGTCAAAGTATAAAGCATTAGCCAGAAACAACAAGTGAACACTGAAAACAAACAAACAAATAAACTGTAGCATAACAGAAAAAGTTTTTTTTTTAATCCAACATGGATTTTTTTTTTCTCCCACAGACCCAAGGATTTTAGCAACAAATACAGAAACTGAGCAAGTTGCACAGTACTCTGATTTGTAATCTACTAAATATGAGGGTCCAAAAAAAAAAAGTATATTGATTGTACAATGTAATAAGTCATTACAAAATACTAATACTAAAATGCTATTTTCTTTTATCACAGAAATTAACAAGAAATACATGTACTCTGGTTACTAGACCAAACAGTAAGTATACAATAATAAGGAGAACCATAGCAGCATATCACATCCATAGTATCTAATACCTTTGTTCCTTATACATTTGTTTTTCACCCAAAGTTATAAGCAAATATGAATGTGATATGCTGCGGTGGTTGTTGCCAGGGCATAGAGTCTTGGGTGCATGGCCAAATGGCCATGCACCCAAGACTCTATGCCCTGGCAACAACCACCGCAGCATATCACATCCATAGAGTCAAACATTTCAACTATCGTCTATGGAAACTTTTAATGTCCGCGGACATTATGAGTGTTCTTAGAACACTTTCAACTTGCCAGCGAACAATACGGACAGCGTTTTCAGGACACCCCCTACGAACATTTCAGAACAACGCGATAGTTCTTAGAACACTTTCAACTTGACAACGAACAATATGGACAGTGTCCTCAGAACACCCCCATTTCATTTATTTGTGAACATTTCAGGACACCATGAGTGTTCTAAGAACACATTCAACTTGACAGAGAACAATACGAACAGCATCTTCAGGACACCCCCTACGAACATTTCAGAACAACGTGAGAGTTCTTAGAACACATTCAACTTGACAGAGAACAATACGGACAGCGTCCTCAGGACACCCCCATTTTGTTTATTTGCGAACATTTCGGTACACTGCGAGTGTTCTTAGAACACATTCAACTTGCCAGCGAACAATACGGACTACGCCTTCAGGTCACCCCCTACGAACATTCCAGGACACCGCGAGTGTTCTTAGAAACGTCTTCAGAACACCCCCATTTTGTTTATTTGCGAACATTTCAGGACACCGCGAGTGTTCTTAGAACACATTCAACTTGACAGAGAACAATACGGACAGCGTCCTCAGGACACCCCCTACGAACATTCCCCGGGCACCGCGAGTGTTCTTAGAAGCGTCTTCAGAACACCACCATCTTGTTTATTTGCGAACATTTCAGGACACCGCGAGTGTTCTTAGAACGCATTCAACTTGACAACGAACAATACGGACAGTGTCCTCAGAACACCCCCATTTAGTTTATTTGCGAACATTTCAGGACACCATGAGTGTTCTAAGAACACATTCAACTTGACAGAGAACAATACGAACAGCATCTTCAGGACACCCCCTACGAACATTTCAGAACAGCGCAAGAGTTCTTAGAACACATTCAACTTGACAGAGAACAATACGGACAGCGTCCTCAGGACACCCCCATTTTGTTTATTTGTGAACATTTCAGGACACTGCGAGTGTTCTTAGAACACATTCAACTTGCCAGCGAACAATACGGACTACGCCTTCAGGACACCCCTATGAACATTCCAGGACACCGCAAGTGTTCTTAGAAACGTCTTCAGAATACCCCCATTTTGTTTATTTGCGAACATTTCAGGACACCGCGAGTGTTCTTAGAACACATTCAACTTGACAGAGAACAATACGGACAGCGTCCTCAGGACACCCCCTACGAACATTCCCCGGACACCGCAAGTGTTCTTAGAAGCATCTTCAGAACACCACCATCTTGTTTATTTGTGAACATTTCAGGACACCGTGAGTGTTCTTAGAACACATTCAACTTGACAGAGAACAAT
This sequence comes from Ambystoma mexicanum, assembly GCF_040938575.1. Taxonomy (NCBI): domain Eukaryota; kingdom Metazoa; phylum Chordata; class Amphibia; order Caudata; family Ambystomatidae; genus Ambystoma; species Ambystoma mexicanum. The sequence continues at coordinate 286,952,810 of NC_090930.1, read as the reverse complement.
ACGGACAGCGTCCTCAGGACACCCCCATTTTGTTTATCTGCGAACATTTCAGGACACCGCGAGTGTTCTTAGAACACATTCAACTTGTCAGCCACAACCCCCATTCATATTTGCGAACATTTCAGGACACTGCGAGTGTTCTTAGAACATATTCAACTTGACAACGAACAATACGGACAGCGTCCTCAGGACACCCCCATTTTGTTTATTTGCGAACATTTCAGGACACTGCGAGTGTTCTTAGAACAGTTTCAGTTTGCTTGCGAACAAAACGGACACATATGGAGTCCTCAGAACACCCCCATTCAGTTTGTTTAGAACATTTCAGAACACCCGTGATGTCCGCAGACAAATCGAACACAAAAAGAACGTCTAACACATAAAAAAACACAACTTTCATCCTATCTCATACACTCCCACCCTCCCCAAACACTCCTACACACCAACACACTCTACTAAATACAAATTTTGAACAAAGTTTCACTGCGCTGTCCGCGGACGACCGCAAATCCAAGATGGCGGGCGCTACTGAAAATCTGACGCGCTTCACGCTCCACGCCGTCCAATCAGTGAACACGTTGCATGTCCGCGAACATCACGAAAGCCGATTGGCCAATCAGGACACTGTCCACGGAGCGCACAGGGAAGTGTGTCCGCGGACCGAACACAGATATCACTAATTTTCTTTGACCTACTTTTTGGTCATTTAAAAAAAAACTACTCGACGGATTTTCACCAAATTTGCAAAAGCACGCTTTCGGGACCAAGCCGCTGCTCCTGGTCCAAATTTGGTGAAAATCCGTCCAGCAGTTTGGGCTGTAGACGCGAGCAAAACATTTTTCCCATTCAGTCTATGGGAAAAAAAAAGTTTTGGGACCCCCCCCTATAACTTTGCCCATCCTGGACGAATCCTCACCAAACTTTGCAAAAAAATTCAGAGTTATAAGCCGCCCAAAAAGTGCTCTTCCTATGGAAACAGCAACTTAACCATAACTACATGGCCCCGTGGCCATGTAATATATATATATATATATATATATATATATATATATATTCAGTGAAAAAACTTTGTTAAAGGGACGTTATGATTAAGCTGCGCTACTAAAAACCTATGAAATTCAGTGAAAAAACTTTGTTGAAGGGACGTTATGGTTAAGTTGCGCTACTATAAACCTATGAAATTCAGTGAAAAAACTTTGTTTCAGGGACGTTATGGTTAAGTTGCGCTACTAAAAAACCTATGAAATTCAGTGACAAAACTTTGTTAAAGGGATGTTATGGTTAAGTTGTGCTACTAAAAACCTATGAAATTCAGTGAAAAAACTTTGTTAAAGGGATGCTATGGTTAAGTTGTGCTACTAAAAACCTATGAAATTCCGTGAAAAAATGTTGTTAAAGGGACGTTATGATTAAGTTGCGCTACTAAAAACCTATGAAATTCAGTGAAAAAAAACTTTGTTAAAGGGACGTTATGGTTCCAAGTAAAACCGAAAAACCCTTGAAATTCGCCAGTAATGGTAAGCTAAGCAACCATAACTCGCGCCACCACCGTGCACTGCTAAGACTAACACCCAGGACATCAAAGATGACATCACAAATGTCATTGCCAAAATCTCTTAGAAAGGCACAAACAGCCTTATTAACATTGCGCCTTGCTTTTTCCATTTGTGGACCAAATGAAGAAGAACGAAGCCACATTTGTCTCTGTGCAATCCGTGAAAATATTACTTGAGAATTAGGGAACATGTCCATGACCTTCCCAAGTCCTTCTTATGTAGAAAATTGCAAAGAAATTCCAGACACATGTCCTAAAGTGTTCCCTCCACAATGAATTACAATTATGTCTGGATGTTGCTCTGTCTCCAAACTAGCACAAAGAGGTAGCAAGTCCAACCACTTCATTCCACGTACTCCATGTCAGTGTACTTCCACATGTGGAAATCCAAGATCTAAAGCTGCTCCACAGCTTTCTGCATGCACCTTCAACCAATGTATCCATGAATCTCCCAAAATCCAAACAATCTGTTTTCTGAAACACACAGCCATAGCTATCTGTTGTTCTCTCAGCAAAAAGAGTATCTGAGAAACGCTCTCCTGGCACAGCACACCCACTAAAATTTCCTCACCAATCCCTTTCAGTGCTCATTCTCATGTGCATGACTTCTGAACCCGAAAATCCCCAGATGTAACACCAGATGTCCGCGAACTACCTCCATGTCCGCTGACATATCGTAACATGAACAGCCCTTCTACCATTTCCACTACACTTTTGTGCCATTCCCTCATTGGATGTAGCTAATAAGTCACATGACCATCCACCAATCACATTCAAGACCTCTACATCTAACTGCATCATCATAGATCAGCACTGCAAATGGACTGTGAATCTCTCTGAGTACAAGTGTCATATCATTGGCAAGCACCATCTACAAAAAATACTGTACAAGTCTCCAAGATTTCTACTTGCAGCTCCATGCATATCCAAATGCTTGAACACAAACTACAGGTATGCATATTTTCTGTACAATACATGAACACATTTTCAAACGGACTTAATATTTTTGTTTTATTTCTTTATTTATTCAATTACTTTAATTTAAGCATGACATTGAAGCACTGTTACCTGGAAGAGCTTAGTTACAGAAATAGTGTTATTCAGTGGTACATTATGAATTTCACAAACATAGTAAAGATATTTTGTTTGCTAAAGTTAGTCATTACAATACAATTTGTTCATTAAGAACATGTCATGTGTATTGAACTTGTGCGACGTATCTTATGTAAATAAGATAGTTTTAATGGTTTTGAGGAAGACGCTGAGGATTTCAATTAAAAAAATCAATGTCTAAATTAAAAACAGTGCTATATACAAACAACATTACTAATTGTTTCTTTTACAATTGCAGTGAAGACTATTCTCCTGAAAAGAAGCAACCGAATTTGAAGAACAAAGAAGAACTAAGAATTAACCTGTACATTTAAAAAAAAAGTAAGTAGAATATCACAATAATATTTGTATTATTACTGAAACACACTGTAAAGTTAATTCATGCTATTTCTGTGCCTAAAAATAGAGATTCTGCACCATTCTTTCCAAAAATCCCCATGTCTTAAACAGCAATTTACAGACAGAATGGCCCACAAATTCCTATTTTTGGACACACAAATTACCCAACTAAACTGCTACAATTTGGATATTATAGAACAAACAACTGTTTTAATTGAATACATTAGATTTACTATTTGTACTTCTCCACACCACTAGCTTACTTTTTTCTGTCATCTGAACCCCAGTTTAGTAGCATATAAATTCAAAAATATCCATCCCTACTAGTTGTAGTTCCCAATGCACAATCACACACCATTACATACATCTTTATCATCTTACTCAAACACTCATGCACACAGCACACATACATTGCAGAACACCCCAACCCATACCTTCTTTATTTTTTTCAACAGACCCTAAAGAATGCCTACCAAAAGTCAAGTCCGGAGAAAGCAACGCAAAAGTAGAGCAAATGAAAATAAAAGTGTCCAACATAAGCATCATATCTAGCAGAATTTGTAAAAAAAGTTGAAACAAAACAGCTAATACAGTCATTTAGTGAAATAAAAGAAGTTTCAAGTGGAAAAACTTTGCCTCCTCTATCAAAATGTAAAACAAACCAGAAAACAATTAACAAAAAATCAGCTATCACTACAGATAAAACTGCTTCTATAAATCTTGATAAAGTTTAAAGTAAGCATACCAAGAAAAGTATTTTAGCCAAAATGTTCCATCACAGAGTCCTTCAAAATCTTATAAAAACAGGAGAGAAACCAGGTTCAACCCTTAAGACCTATCATAGGAAATTAATCTTAGAAGCGTTCATAGACAGTGCAATTCTTCTCAAAAGAAAGTTATTTATTTTAGTGTTAAACAAAATGAAACCACTAACAAAACTAATAACTAAATTACAAAAAAGACTTCTCAATAAACAAAATGTCAACAGAAAGAACTTCTTAAGTATATGCGGAGGTGAATGGAATCACACTACGAGCACAGACCCATACTTTAATGAAGAAGCGTACAAACAAAAGCAAACAAATACAATTGCCATACTTAGCAGTGGTCGAGGTTATGAAAAAGTGAATAATACCATAATGGAACAAGAAGTACTCCTTATAAAAATATGCCCTGAAAACTTAGAATTACCCCTCCATTCAACTGAATCAGAACATCTAGTGTACAAAAGGCCATGCACTTCAATGTGTAACATTCCCAAACAGTTTTTCAAGTCTTTACGCCAATTCCTCAATCAATATGTAAAAAGCAAAGACAAAATCAAAATTAAACTACTGCAAAATATGGATACCTGTCCAGTGCGCAAGTACACAGGACTACAAGGACATTCATTGGCCTGCATTACAGGACCTACTTGTAAAACCACCTTCCATGATATCAAAAGGATATCAACACATCATTTAACTATAAGAAATCTATTCTATAAACTCTACTATGCTAAAAGTCCTGCTTTACCACTATCAAATTTAAATAACATTCTTCTACATGGTACAGCAAAAGACCTACTTGAAGAAATTGACTATATCCAGAAAAAATATTTATGAAGTGAAAGCCACTTACAGAATGAAATAGCTTTAAACCAAATTAGCAACAATTCTACACATGGCAACCTTTTACTAAACACATACAAAAAAGAAATAATACAATTTAAAAGTACATCAGCTGAAGTACCAAACAATGTGTGTGTATGTTGCCGCAGAACTTTTTATGAAAGTAACACAAAAACTGTAGACCTATCATACAAAATAGAAGACAATGAAGATTCTAAATGGTTTGAATTAGCTCTCTACCTTTTAGCAGAAAACAAATACGAAATAACTGACCCCTTAATACTTTGCAGTTACTGCACTACAAAACTTGACAACAACCAAACTCCTTCACGTGCTATCACAAATAGTTTGGAATTATACCCACTACCAAAACCCCTACAACAACTTAATTTATATGAGAGCATCATAATTCAAACAGTGCACCCATTTCAAGCAATAATACTCCTTCAACCAAAAACAGCAAAATTACCTCCCTCTAAATTGGTAAAAGGCATTCATGGAAAAGTCGTTTATTTACCATTAGATCTAAAAGAAAATGTGCAAACTCTAGAAGTGCAATGGCCAATGCAGCAATCTTTAATTGTCTTAGTAAATGGAGTACCTACAAAAGACAAACAAATATTGCAACAGCTGGTAGATTTACATAAAGTTAGACAAGCCTGGCAATATCTTAAAGAGAATAATGAATATTACAAAGAAATTAATATTGATGAAAACTTGAAGGATACAACTGAAATAATTCAAGAAACACAAGAAACTGGTCAATTTGAGCTCCTAGATCCTGCTACAATATCAAATACTTTAGACCATTATACAATTCATCCTTTGCACTCTAATGACACCATAGAAGGTGCACTGGAAACGTACCAAATGCGTCAAACAAAAGGATCACCAATCAGCATATGGGAAAAAAGTATAGAAGCACGTGCTTTTCCTCTACTCTTTCCTACTGGCAAAGGAGGAAGGTACGATGATAGACCTATTCAAACATCAGCATCAGAATACCGCTCATTACGGATGTATTTTGAAGATCCCAGATTTAGACAAAATGTGGAATACATATTCCACCTACTCTTTGAAAGTGATCTAGCAACTTTATGTTACGGAGTTGCACACATATTAAAATCAGGATCACACTTTCAAAATATGACAGCTACACAATTATTACAAAAAGTGCAACAAAAGGATGAGGTTTTACAATCAAATATTACAAATCTATTAGCAAATATGCGTGGTACTAAAGAGTACTGGTTTCGACGTCATGGAGATGTACGTTGTATGATCAGAAACCTTGGCCCACCCACTTGGTTTGTTACATTAAGTTGTGCAGAATATGCATGGGAAGATTTACATGATTTCCTACGCATATCAAATAAAAACAAAACAAACATAGATATACTAACACCTGGAGAACTTTGTTCTTTGGATCCTGTTAATGTTTCAAGATATTTTCACCATCGCTTCATTGCTATGCTACATTTTATTTGTAATAAAACTGTTCCTCGCCTTGGAGAAGTGCAACACTTCTTTTGGAGAAAAGAATACCAAGCCAGAGGAGCACCACATATCCACATGCTTTTATGGATTAAAGATGCTCCTAAATTTGGTCAAGACAGTGATGCCACTGTTTTACAGTTTATTGAAAAATATGTCACTTGTGAAATTCCATCAGAAGCCACAAATAGTGATCTTCATGTACAAATTTTACAATTTCAAAGACACAAATGTGGAAAATATTGTCGTCGCAAATACAAAAACAAAGGGAAACACTACACCAAATGCCGATTTGGCTTCCCTAGACCAGTTACAATTACAGGTCAAGTGAACAACCTCATGTCTTCAGTTAGACATGTGTTAAAGGTAAGTCACCTAAAAATACATATTACATAAAAAGAAAAGAAGAAGAAAAATATATTAATGATTATAATGCAATCATTGCCCACTTATGGAATGCAAACATAGATGTGCAGTACCTTGCAGACAATTCTACTGCAGTTACACGATATGTCACAGCATACTTAACCAAAGCAGAAAAGACAGAGCTCCGAGACCTCTGGAATTACTTGTCATCAGATAAAACAGTGTCTCAGAAATTATACAGCTTGGGCATACAAATGCTCTCCCATAGAGAATGTGGATCATATGAAGCAGCTGATCGTTTAATTGGTACTGCATTGTATGGTAAATCTGAAAATATAGTATGGCTAAGTCTTGGTCCAGCTAAATCTAGAAAAAGAGTTCTAAAATCATACGAAGATATAGAAACAATAGCCAAACGTGATCCCAACAGCCAAGAAATTTTAAAAAACAATTTATTGGACACATACTACCCAAACAGAAGTAATACTTAGGAAAACATGTGTCTATACCATACAGCCCAAAACTACACATACAAAAATAATATAAAACCTGATGAAAAAAAAGGTAAATACAGAGTGACAAACTGTGAAGGCAGCTTAGTTAAACTCACTAAATCAAATTTAATTAATCATATCAAATTGTCATTAAAGACTCCTCAACATAAAGAAGTATATTACATGTCCCTGCTACAACTCTTTAAACCATGGAGAAAAGAAGAAGAAATACTAGATAACTATGACTCATATGAAGATGCTTTCAAAGCAAATGAAAGCACTATAACTGATGTAAACTTTACACAGTACAAAACAATGTTGCACAATGAACAGCAACATGAAGAAGAACTTCAGGCCCAACTAGATAAAGAAACTTCTGACAGTAGTCAACCTTCTGTAACAGGAAGCCAAGAACCACTGGGAGAACCACTAATAATAAATGAGGCAGAATTAGCTATGATAGAAGTAGAATACACCATGTGTCAGTATGAAGATAAAGAAGACTTAACTATACTACAATCAAAACTAAACAATGAGCAACATAGCATTTTTCAAGAAGTAACAAAACAAATTGCACATGGTGTACAACATGAAAATGAAGAATGTTCCTGCCATAATTATAAACCTATACTACTGTACATCAGTGGTGAAGCTGGTTCTGGCAAAACATTCCTAATCAAAATCATCAGTAAGTTCCTTCAACAATTGACAAATAACAAACTGGCAGCTGTTGTCACTGCCACCACAGGTTTAGCTGCCTACAACATAGGTGGTATCATGTTACACCGATTACTACTATTGCCAGTAGAACACCAGAACAAATTAGACTATTAGAAACTTTCTGTAGAAGCTGCAATGGAACTACGCAGAGTATTGAAACAAAAGAAAATGCTACTAATAGATGAAGTGAGCATGGTCTTCAACCTAATGTTGGCTTTGATTCACCTCAGATTACAAGAAGTACTCAAAACAAACTATGAATAGCTCTTTGCAGGAAAACACATTATTATTTTCGGAGATCTTCTTCAATTGACACCAGTATAAGGTGAGCCTATTTTTAAAACATTAGGACCCAACTCTGCCGTTAAACTGTTGGCAGCATTGGAAATGTCAACCTTTGGCATCATTTACAATACATTGAATTGACAGAAAACATATGGCAATCTGCAGATCTCTCTTATGCCAACATCTTAAAAAGTGTCAGAGTTGGTATACTTTCTAAAGAAGCAGAAACAATATTGAAAACCCGGCACATTAATGCACTTTAAGATGTTATGGAACAACTAGCCCACAAAAATGTCAATTGTATGGCCCTAATGCCAACTCTTGCAAGCTGTTTCAAATTCAATGAAATAATGTTAAGTAAATAAATGCAATCAATAATGGAAATTAGTGCCACAGACAAACTAGATGTACATGGTATGACACTACCTATGTGTGACCAAGCCACAACAAGACTAAATAGTTTAGAAAAATCAATCTCAAACAGAGCAGGCTTAAAAAAGATATTAAAATTATCCGTAAATTGCACAGTAATGCTTAAACGTAACCTTGACGTGGATCAAGGACTAGTTAATGGAGCACTGGGTACTGTTGTTGGCTTTCAAACATACCCACGTGACAACAAAATTCAGTTTGTCAATATACTCTTTGACAAACTTTCAGAAGTAAAAAGGATAGGACGCACAACAGCTTGATTCCTTCTCTTCAAAGACATGTATGTATGCAGAGAACAATTTTCTCTAACTCTTGCATACGCAGTCACAATTCATAAATCACAAGGTCTTACCCTAGACAAAGCAATGATAGATATTGGTAACACAGTCTTTAAAGAAGGCATGAGCTACGCAGCACTATCACGCTTACGTACACTTGACGGTCTATTTCTAATCAACTTTGATGGAAGTAAAGTAAACGCTGATATTCCTTGCATTTTAGAATACAATAGACTTCGCTCACTATACACCCCCCATCTAAACACATATTCTGTTCCACAAAAAGTAAAACGTTATAAAAGAAAAATAAATCAAACAGAAATGCAACAGGATGTCACTGCAAATCCTCCAAAGAGAGTAAAAGAAAGTACTACTTCATCAAGTACCACAAGCAAAAAAGAATCAATCAGGGAAAGTGAACCAGGTACTTCTTCAAAGAAGGAAGACAAACTCCAAAAAAGCAGTCAGATACAGAACTACCTGGTCCATTTAAACTCACAAATATAGTTGGTGTAAGTTGCTATGCAAATGTAGCAATGAATATTCTATTTCAATTACCACCAATTGTTGACAACATTTACGTACACAGTACAGACCCATTGTGTATGCAAATGTTAGTACTTCACAGAAATGCAGCAAACAATCCTGACAACACGTATAGTGTTTATGGAATAGGCCAATTCAGGGCACTACACTGCATATATAAAAACGAAATGTGTATGGTTTCAATGTAATGATAGTACCATTACTCTAAAGCAGAGATTACCAGCAAATCGTACAAACGCTTATTTAATGTTTTTAAAACCAAAATTGGATAACTAAACTGTACTTAAACCCTAAGTAAACTTGTAGTAAAAAAAATATAAACTGTTACAATATTCCAAAAGCTATCTAACTGCCCAAAGATTCTACAACAACTAATCAGATAAATGAATCCCAGCAAATTAGAGTAAAAAATAGACAGTTAGAATGCGCCAATTGGTATCTAACTGTCCCAAAATTTAACAATATCCAAACAGATAAATCAATACCACTAAAATATATCAAAAAAATAGACAGTTAGAATACGCCAATTGGTATCTAACTGTCCAAAAATTTAACAATATCCAACCAGATAAATCAATACCACTAAAATATATCAAAAAATCGGCAGTTAGAATACACCTACTGGTATCTAACTGCTCCAAAATTTTATAATATCGAAACAAATAAATAATATGTTACTGCTCCAAAAAAATGCAACAACCCAATGTATACAGCATTAGCCAGAAGCAACAAGTGAACACTGAAAACAAACAAACAAATAAACTGTAGCATAACAGAAAAAGGTTTTTTTTTAAATCCAACATGGATTTTTTTTCTCCCACAGACCCAATGATTTTAGCAACGAACCCAGAAACTGAGCAAATTGCACAGTACTCTGGTTTGTAATCTACTAAATGTGAGGGTCCAAAAAAAAATATGTTGATTATACAATGTAATAAGTCATTACAAAATACTAATACTAACATGCTATTTTCTTTTATCACAGAAATTAACAAGAAATACATGTACTCCAGTTACTAAACCAAACAGTAAGTATATTATACACTCTATGCCATGGCCACAACCAACACAGCATATCACACCCATAATATCTTATAACTTTGTTCCTTATAAATTTGTTTTTGACCCAAAGTTATAAGCAACTATAAGTGTGATATGCTGCGGTGGTTGTGGCCAGGGCATAGAGTGTTGGGTGCATGACCGCAGCATATCACACCCATAGAGTCAAACATTTTACCTATGGCCTATGGAAACTTTTAATGTCCGCGGACATTACCAGTGTTCTTAGAACACTTTCAACTTGCCAGCGAACAATACGGACAGTGTCTTCAGGACACCCCCTATGAACATTTCAGGACACCGTGAGAGTTCTTAGAACACTTTCAACTTGACAACGAACAATACGGACAGCGTTGTCGGGGGGAAATTCTGCCGGGGTCGGCCGGGCCGTCCGCAGACCTCCGGGCAGGGAGGCCCCAACTCCTCCCGTATATCCCAGATGAGATAGAGTATGAGACACACACAAGGAGCAAGGCGACTCTGCTGTTTATTTATACAAAACGGCAGGGATGGGTCAAGGAGCGTACGCGTCCGTCCTGACACACACACAATCGTGGGGCTCGCAGGCCCTTTTTACTGCATTATGACACGCTACTTGCGTCACTTCAGAAAGTTAACAAAAAACCTATCGCCACTCTTAATTGGTTGCTCGAGTGGTAGGGTTAGTATAGCACACATATAGAGAATGATATTAGTGGACAAGGTGTAGTCAGGTGGTATATCTGGGTTGTCCCTATAATTGGATACATAAGAATTGTTACATGAAGGCTCCTGAGGATTGGCTAATGTTACTGACGTCTGAGATAAGAGCCCCATGTTCTGATTGGTGCATCCGTGAGCTCCCCAGCCTGGGACCACCGTTGTTCCCAGCTCTCGGTGTACCTGTGTTTGCAATAATGTTTCAATATGGGTACGTGCAGACAATGTGAGGATTTATTCATAGGTGGAAGGCTGACCGCTCCCACTGTAGCAGGTGTCCATTGAGCCTTTCAAGTGTCTCGGCCTGTGTCTCGTAGTGAGGGACCCAGACGCCTTTTCTCTCCTGGGTTTTGGCATCTCGTCAGATTCGGCTTGGTCACGTGAGGCGGGACCGTGTTTGAGGCAGAATTCTGCACAATTAATATTGCTTTTCCACTGTGTGTCTGGTTTAATTTGTAGATATGACTTTAACGTTGGTACGCGGAGTGCGAGGTTGCAACATCGTGCCTTTGATGATTTGTTCTTGGATGTGGGCTTGCAACATTGCGACCTTGGCTGGTTGCTCCACCGGGTTCTTTCTGCAGGATCAGCAACCTGACTCTTGCTTTGTTAATGTCCATGGGAGCTCTTGTTTGAGGCCTACTCGGGCCTGGTGCTTAAGTAGTCTGTTTGGTGCATAGGTGCTTTAGATTATAGTAGCATACATTTCCATGACCAGTATCGTGTTTCCATTATACCTCTCATGGTGGTAACGGGTTTCAAGGGAAGCGTGAGCAAGCGTTATAGATGAGTTCATGATGCATCTTGCGTTTCTGCATTCTGAAAGCCTATGTAAAAATAATAAAGATGCACGTCCGTGAATATGCCTGTCGCCTACGTCAGAGCACTGAGTATGTTCTTCGTGTAGATTGGTGTGGAAATGTTAAGTGTGTATACTTGTACAGATGTGCTTCCCGTTGTCTAGGTCGTCATGGCATCTCTAACGACGTGTGGTTTTTAGTCTAGCTGATCCGAGCCGCAGGTGTCGGCATGGCCAGTGCGGGCTGCTGGGCAGGCAGGTGGACACATCCGTATGTTCCTGTACCAGGGTACCTGGTCGTCTGGTAAATGGACAAACTCTTCTCGCGGCGGGTGTCTGGGCCGTGACCCTCTAGGCCAAGCGCGAGAGGTGAAGGACGGGAGCCTGTTCTTCCATTCTCCCACTTCAGTCCCCCCTCTGGTCGACCTGTCGACCACAAACATATCCTTCTCGTTATCTCCTCTTACCCTCCATATCTTAGTTATCCCTCCGAGATGTCCATAATGGTTTACATGATCTTCAAATGACCAATACATGTATTCACATGTTCCTCCAGGAGTACAGTATACCCATCTTCCTATGTAGCTCCTGGGGTTCCTTGGGTTCTCAATCTTCACTGATGGTGGGTCTAGATGATTGGTGATGATTTGGGTGCGCAACTTCTCCCTTTCTTGTATTATCACACCTGTATGCTGGCCGTCATCTGCTGGCATTAAGGGGTGCATTCCCACCATTTCCAGCAACTCGTCAGTCGTGCGTGCTTTCCGGGCCTTCCAAAATCTAATTATGATCAGGGTAGCTCCAGCCAAAATAGCACATCCGACTATTATTTTCAGTCCATCTGACAGCCAAGATGGCATCCATGACCATAATAGTGAAAACCAGCTCTTATCCTTGTTTACACCGTTACTTTCGTCCATCATTTTGGAGTGCATCTGGGCCAATTGTGAAACTGCTTCTGTCAGTGTACCATTGTCAGCATCGTTGGCAGGTATGAACGTGCAGCAAGATTGTCCTATTTTTGCACAAACTCCTCCTTCCATTGCTGTGAGAAGGTCCAATACATATCTGTTCTGGAGTGCTACCATCCTTACAGCTCGCAGCTCCTCTTTAATTGCGTTGAACCCATTTACTGTTGAATTGATGGTCATCATTAGTTCCCACCTTGTTATTTGGAGCCATTTTGCGTTTGCGTATGCCTGCAGTCCCGGATGTATTATTGAGGAGAAGAACATTGCTGCTCTGCTGAATAGTCTGTGTTCTGGCGGTATTGATGTTAGTTCCGTTTCCGACCTTCCCCACAGGTAATTTCCTGTCAATGGCTCTCCTTGTCTTTTTCTCCTGTTTAGGACAGTATCATTGCTGTTGGTCCTGTTTCCTTGCTCCTTCTGAAGTGGTGCAGATCTCTTTCTTCTCTTATCCCCTTCATCCATTTTAGGAAATTTCGCCACATCGACATGCTTCTTAGGTACCACTAGTGATGGTACATTGACGTGTACCATCGTGCACACACCATTCCACAGGGGAGGCAGTGTATGATATGCCTTTTCCCCACAGGCCCAATAATGGTCCATTATTACTGCTGTTCCCGCTCCCCCCTCAGGCAACTCCATCACGCTTGCACAATTGGTGTTATATCCTACGTCCACCTCTCCTTTATGCTGGTAGCATACTTTAGGCGCAGTCAATGGTAGTATAGTTATCGGGTCTTCATCTTCTTCTACCCACGTGAGCATTGGTACATACTTGATCCACGTCGTCCAACATCGATGATTGTGTGTCTCGATAGTTGAGATAGTTTCTTTTGTTACCATGTTGCTGCCAATCACTCCTATCTCCCAGCTGTTGTCCAGGAACACCTTTCCTGTTATCGTCAGTAGCGGCCTCTCCCAGCATCCTTGTTTACCCGGAACTTCAGTTGCGTACCAATCACATGGTAGATACTGCAGTGTTACCTTCTTTGTTTCTCCTTTTGCAGGGCCACTTGTTATGTACCTGAATGCTTCAGCATGTAAACTGGTCTTGTGATAACTCAGATAGGTCTTGAGGAAGTTGTTTTCATATGGGTATGAGTCTCGTGTTTTCCATGTCATGTGCACTACTGTTCCTTGAAATCTTCCTTTCGTTTGGAACAGGGCCAAATATATTATGCACTGTGCTGTTTTTTCATCTATTTCTGTGGCAACAAATGTTCGTGAAGCGCTCATGGCGTATGGTATTAATGAGCAAACGTAACAGCTATCCTCAGTTGTCTGCTTACCAATGCGGGTCATGTGTTGGTACCATATGTTGTTTGTGACGTGTGCTGAATCTTGTACATAATTATCAATACCTTTATTGTCTGAGTACGTGCTGCGTTTAACTCTATTTTGCTTGGGTGCAAAATTACGATTACCACCTGACGTAACACCTGTTGCAGCAGGGGACGGGGGTATATTAAGTTTGGGTGCAGCAATAAAATCAATAGCATAGCTGTACTGCCAGACAGAGGCAGCCAAGAACCCGGTGATCATAAAAATCCCTATTATTTTTATTACATATGCTAATTTCACCGGCATTTTGCTCTTACCTTGCTGCGGTCCTGGCAGCTTATTCTTGCGACGTTACAGTTGCCCGCCTAAAAATTCTCAAAAGTGCTCGTTATTAAATGTTAGTTTTGTTTCCTTTAAGCTCTCCCTATCAAGTAGTCATTCAGTGCCCAGGCGAAGAGCTGCTCCCACGCTACTCTAAGTGATGGGTCTCTTAGGACCGGCAAGTATGGGCGGAGGTGGGGCATGTAATATTCTATGGCCAGGAGGAAGGCTGTGTAGTATACACGTACCCTTCTCCTTTTTAAGTATGTTGGCCTCTTTATTTCGTATACAAATTGGTGTGACAATTCTTCTGGGTAGTTATCGTCTGGCAGCACCATCTACACCTGCACACTGAACTTGTTAATTAGCTTTTCTTAACAATACAATATTACGCAGTTCCTGTATGTGCGAGAGAAAAAGAGAACATTCACGTGTTTACATGTGTATTGGTGCAAGCAATGTCCTTCAATTTTAGTTACAACTGTACTTAGCAGTCAATGGGGGGGGTTTGCGCTCAGATGGCGGAAGTATTTTTACTCTTTGAGCGAGTGATCATGGGGTGGGCAGTATGGGGGTCACCCCCTTCTTCGTCAGTTATTGTCTCCGAGGGAACAATTGGGTCGTTGTCTGTGGTGGAACTTTCTTCCGCTGTCGGCGATGTTGTTGCTGTTCTTCCAATGGACCTGTCGTTGGCGCTGGGGCGGGTCTGCAGTTTGTAGATCTTTACGTCATGTAGGTGGTTCCAGGCACGCTTATCCTTTAGTTTTACTGCTCTTGTTGATACGTCCTCTACCAGATGGGGGCCAGTGAACCTCTTCTCGTGCCACCTTCTATTGAAATTGCGAAGTAGTACGTGGTCACCTTTGGCAAGTTTGCACGAGTTCTCCTTTCCCAATTCCGTACTTTCGTCTTTTTCTTGATTGCTGGTAGACCCGCCCCGTGTGCGCTCGAGCTGTTGAGACACAAACACGACACTAGTAATCAAAGAAGACACATATTGATACATTTCATCTCCTAACACGTTCGCTGAACTTTCGTTATCGGTGAATGCCCTTGACGTTGGTGTTAGGGGAAGGCGCATTTGACGTCCAGTAACCACTTCGTGAGGGGTGAGGTGGTGGTCGGACCCTGGCCTGTTTCTAAGTTCAAACAATGCTAACGGAAGGCAATACAACCAACTTTTCTTTGTTGTTTGTTGTATTTTAGCAATTGCCTCCTTCAATAGGCCATTCAGGCGTTCACATACACCATTAGCCTGCGGGTGGTATGCACATGCAAATTTGTGTTTAATGTTCAACAGGGATGTAATATGCTGGAACATTTCATTTGCGAAATGGGGGCCGTTGTCTGATCTTAACACCTCGCACACTCCCCACCTGGGGAAGACCTCCCTTACTATGAATTTGGCTGCTCTAAACGCATCAGGGTGTGAACAGGGCCCTGCTTCAATCCACCTAGAAAATGGACATACTACTACAATCATATACCTATTGCCTTGACAGATGTTGATCATATCAACATAGTCAATGTGAAGGTGCCGAAAAGGTCCTTCTGGCCGGGGTATTGTACCTCTTATCACTTTTAGAGTATGACCGGCCGTAAACTGTTGACATGTGAGGCAATTGCTGATAAAATTTGACACATGGGAGGTTAACTCGGGACAAAACCAATCTTCTCTAATTCGTGCTGCAATTATTTCCTTGCCTGTATGGGCAGGGTGATGTAATTGGCTCAAGGCGGTATTTAACAGTGCCAACGGTATTACAACTTTCCCAGTGCCACCCTGGCGCCATAGTGCGTCGGTTGGTGACATTGTGCATCCTCTTTTCACCCATACTTCTTTTTCGGCCATTGGTGCAGCCGCTTGTAGCTCCATAATCTGTGTGGCTGGGAGATGGGTGTACCCTTCTCTTATTAACATCTCCCTCGCTATTCCCCTCCCTCTCCCTCTCTGTGAGTCTGTGGGGTTCCATATCTCACCAAAATATGCAGCATATTTCGCATGTGCGTCTGCTGCTGCATTTCCTTTTGAAACGTAGTCTTCTCCATTGGTGTGTGCGGTGCATTTTACTAGGGCTAGTTCTTGGGGGTCGTTTATTACTTCAATTAGTTCAGCCAACAAGAGGGCATGTTGTACTGGAGTGCCATCAGCTCTCCTAAACCCTCTCCTTCTCCATTTTGATAGCCCTGAGTGGACAGTGGATGTAACATATGCACTGTCGGAATATATAGTTACCCTTTTATTAAAACTTTCCTTTAATGCCAATATTAGTGCAACCAGTTCCGCCGCTTGAGCAGAGTAGTGCTGTGGTAATTGTACACACTTCATAGCCACACACACCGGCGCCTCCATCATTTTTACTACTGCTGCCCCAGTCCTTCGTATCCCATCTCCTTGATCAATAGTTGATGACCCATCAATAAACAAAAGCTCACCTCCCTCTAGTGCGTTTTCTTCAACTTTCCTAGTACATGAGTATATTTCAGTTACTTGGGTGCAGTCGTGGGCGTAATCTCCCTCTTCAATTACTTCTGCTAGGAACCTTGCAGGGTTAACCGTGCTACATCTAACAATTGCCAGTTCAGCTTTAGACAAAATAATCTCATAACCTAATGCCCTCTGTGTCGTTAATGTGGACTTAGGTTTATTCAATATCGCAAATAGTGCATGTTCCACAAATAGTGTAGTTGGACACCCCATAGTTATTGCTGATGCTTTTTCTACTGCAAAAGCAGCTGCAGCAAGACCTTGTTCACAAGAGAAGTGGCCTAACATTATAGGGTCTAAGTGACCGCTGTAAAATGCTACTGGTTTATAGCCCATGCTAGTTTTTTGGGCCAATACTGCTTTCATCACTGCTGAGTCGCAATGTGAAAATATAAAGAAGCGCCGCTCATAGTCTGGGGATGCAAGTACTGGAGCAGTTGATATTGCGTCTTTTCATTCGTCAAATGCCTCCCTCATTTCCATAGTCCATCCCAACTTTTTCTCCCCTTTATTTGCTTCCTTCAAACCCTCAAGCAGGGGTCCTATGTATGAGCTGTAATCAAATACCCATGCTCTACAGTAGTTGCACAGCCCCAGAAATTGCTGCAGTTCTCTCACAGTCTGTGGCACGGGAGTGCTTGAGATGGCCTGTGCTCTTTGTGGTGCAATCCTTCTTCCATGTTGGGATATCAGTTGACCAATGTAAAGTACCTGTTCCTGACAGTATTGTATCTTTTCCATGTCTACCTTGTACCCCTTTTCTGCCATTATCGTCAACATTTTTAAGGAGTCCTCTCTACATTTACTTTCGTTTGTACTGCAAATTATTATGTCATCCACATACTGTAACACTGTGCTTTCCACCTCAACGTTACCCAAATCCATCTGTATTACTCTATTGAAAATTGAGGGTGATTCACAATACCCCTGTGGTAATCTGGTATGTTTCCACTTTGTATTTCGGTAAGTGAAGCTTGTCAAATCTTGTGAGTCTGGGTGTAATGGTATTGAGAAAAAAGCATTTTTAAGGTCAATCACTGTAAATCGTGATGCTTCTGCTGGAATGCCACACAATATTGTGGCCGGGTTTGCTGTTACTGGATACTCTGCTTCTAC
Organism: Ambystoma mexicanum; assembly: GCF_040938575.1. Classification (NCBI taxonomy): domain Eukaryota; kingdom Metazoa; phylum Chordata; class Amphibia; order Caudata; family Ambystomatidae; genus Ambystoma; species Ambystoma mexicanum. The sequence continues at coordinate 286,934,844 of NC_090930.1, read as the reverse complement.
TATGTTGTTCAAGGGTCTGAGGTCCTGTATGAAGCGCCAGGACCCCCCTTTAGCCTTGCGCACCGGGTACACAGCTGTGTTACATGGTGATTCTGAGGGGACCAATATGCCATTGTTTATAAGGGCCGTTATGGTTTCATATATGCCCTCATCTGCCTCTTTTGACAATGGGTACTGTTTAACTCTTGGTAGTATGGCACCTTTTTTCAATTTTATCCTTACACCCCCTATGCTTTTTATGCATCCCACGTCATAAGGGCTAATAGTCCATAATGATTTGGGCACCTTTGACATATCCTCCTTAAAAAATGGGACTGGGGTGCCTGCGGGTGCCTCGAGTGCCATTGCAATTTTCTGTGCTACTTGTTTGTGAGCCACTCTTAGCCATATTTCTACACTCATCATGAACACCATTTCATTTTCTTCCTTTTCTTCTGAGAACAGCTCTTCATCTGACACCTGGGTCAGCCTACATCCTTCTGCTAGTGCTATCACCGCCCTCCATGCTCTCCCTTCTTTATCTTGGGCGTGCACAGCAACATAATCAGCTGTTGCAATAATGCTCTCAATGTCCACTACAAACACCTTCCCTTCTAGTTCATTAACTGGTGTTTCTGGTCGGAATAGATAGGCTGCTGGTCTCCTCCATATTTTCCCTTCTATCCCTGGCATCCATGCAAATGCCATGTCAGTGCCATATTGGAATATCTCGCAATCTACTGGCTCCGCCCTAATCGCTGTCTGTCCACAGTATGCTTGCAAAATCTGTCGTGCTGCGAGCATGTTAATCCCTGGAGTAGAGCAAATTATGCCATTCTCTGTAAAGGAGATCGTCATGTTCAACCTGTTCATTATGTCCCTCCCCAGTATATTTACTGGTGAGGCACTATAATACAAGAGTGGAACTGACAGATCATAATCTCCAATAGATAAGGGAACATTATCAGTAAATGGAACCAACCCTTTAGCCCCAGAAAATCCTTGGGTGTTCATGGCTTCGCCTGACATCTTAAATTTACCTTCCCTTATGCAAGACCGGGTTGCCCCGGTGTCAACAAGAAATGATAATTTTTTGTCACCTATCGTTACCTCTATGTGTGGTTCCTCCGCACTATTAGGTGTTACTGACAGGATGGGACACACCAAGGCCGTCTGTGGGCTGGCCTATTGGGGGTACAATGATTGGCCATTCCCTGTGTAAGGATTGTGTCCCAACACCGTCACCCCACCCAATTGTGTTCGTTCATTTTGGGGTGGTGGTTGTATTAACGCTACTTGTTGTTGTGGCGGTGGCAGGTACTGTGTTATTTGTTGTTGTGGCAGTGAATAGGTTTGTGGCTGTTGTGTTGTTTGTTGTTGTGGGTCACTCCCTTTTTGTGACATCTGCTGTTGTTGTATGCCCTGCTGTTCTTGTAATGTCCTAGGTTGTGCTTGTTCATTCCATGCTGGTGTTCCTGGCCTGACCCTACATGTACGTGACATGTGTCCTAATAGTCCGCAGCTCCAACACACGGGTGGTTCCCTGTTTTGCCATGGGAAGCTCCCTGTGTTGTCCTGGTATACGGGTGGCCCTGTGGGGTAGTTATTTCTTAGTCCCCCAGCCTGTTGTTGGGTATTATATCCATATCCTCTCCCCCTCATAAACCCTCCTCTCCCTCTGTTATAACTATAATACCCAGTTCCTTGCATTGGGTACCCTCCTCCCATGTTTGGTGCGTGTAATTGCAGAGGCGGCACTTGCTGTATTACACCTTGTGGAGGCGTTATTTGTGCGGGATCTTGTGCAGCCACTACTTGCGTTGGGCTTTGGGCCATTGGTGTGGGCGTAGTTATTAGTGCCCCTTCCATTGTGTATTTAGTAAGTTTTTTCTGTACTAATTTGGCCTCTTCTGTTTTCCTATCCTCTTCCTTTTGTTTCATTTTTCCTTGCCATGTTCTGCAGTGATGTACTATAGTCAGTTGTATTTCTGGCCATGGTTTTGCTTCCATCCCCACTACTTTCTTTAGTTGTTTTTGAAATTCCTTCTGGGAGCCCTTGTACTAGTATATGATAAAATATGGCTGGTGTTTTGTCCCATTGTTCTCTAGTTTCCATGCGCCACTTCTCTTGAACATCCTGGATATAATCAACAGGATCCTCATTTTCACCCATCTTACGGGAAGTAATGGCTCCTATGTCTGATGTGTCTGGGTACTGCACTCTCAGTGCCTGCCATAGCGCATGTCTGCAGTTTGCAAATGGTGCCCCATCATGTGATGTGTTCGTTATTGTTACCCCATGGAATCCCGCTCTTTTCCAAATGTCATCCGCTCTATCCCCTAATATTGATATTAACAGGCCCTTCACATCTCCTACTGCTAGTTTCTGTCCTGCGGTGTGTTTTTCCATTTCATATATCCACTTACCTGCACCTCCACTTAGTGATGGGAGCCTACATTTTATATTTTCCTTATCCGTATGTTTCCAAGATACATACTGTGGTCTAACCCCTCCTCTCTCCAGCAGTGGCATTAAATTCTGTCTTGTGTCACCCTTTACGCTCCATAATGTTGAGTCTTCACACCCCTCCTCTTCCCCCATTTCTTTTACTACTTCAAATTCTTCCTTACTACCTCTGCTCCTACCTCCCTCTTCTTCCTTTCCCCTTTTTTCATCATTTCCTGTGTTCAATATGGGTATGTTTATTTGTCTGTCTTGCCTGCGACTAGGGAGGTCCCTAAGCCGACATGCATAAGGTGTAAGTTCATTCATGAAGGGCGCGAGCTTTATTCTGTGCAGAGAGCGCGCGGTAGTTGAACATGTAGGGCGTGACGTGGGAGGGTGCGATGGTGATGTGGGTGGCGTGGTTTCATTGGTTTGTGTTTCCCCTGTTCTTTTCACTTCCTCCTTACTTCTCTCCAGCTCCTCCCATCTTCTACTCATCCAGGGCGAATCTATGTTTGTTCTAGTAAGGTATAGTTTATCTAAGCTTTCCCTTTCACTCTTCCTTCCATCCTTCTCCACTCCTCCTTCATCCTCACTGCAAAAATCATTCATAAATGGCACCCCCCACTCTGCCTTTTTTCCTTTTATTGTTACTGTTTTTAAGTCTATTAGGTCTCTTTCTCCCTTTCCGTTGTTACCAACTGTCCCCCTTTGTGCTGATGTTGTTGCTACCTCTCTACTTTTATATACATCTCCCCATCTTTCACTCTCCCAACCCCTCTCTTCTCTTCCTCCTTCACTCCTCTCCTCCATTTCCCTACTATTTTCCTCCCTTTTCCTTTTCAACTCCTCCATTACTTCGTTGCTCATCTGTTCCAATATCCTTTCATCCTCTTTCTTCCTTTCCCATTTCACCCTTTCTCTTTCTACTATACTCTCTATTACCTTCCCCTCTTCATATTTCTTAGTTGCCTCTGATATTATCCTCCTCCTCCATATTTCCATTTCTTTTTCCTTTTCTTCTTCTTCCTTCTTCTTCTCTCTCAGCACTACTCTTGATACCCTATCTGCTGCTCCTTTTACCCTTTCAGCTTCTCTCTTTTGTTCCTCACTTCGTTCCCTTAATTTTTCCAATTCGTCCTTACCTTCTTTCCTTTTCCTCACTCTCTCTCTTTCCTCCCGCTCAAGTTGTTTGATCAGTTCATTCTGCTCATCCCTTAGTTCTGCTAATCTTTCCTCCAAAATCTCTTCCTTCTGCCGTAGTAGCTCCTCTCCCCTCATTTCACTCTCTCTGGCACTATCCTCGTTTGTTCTCCTTACCGCCTCCCTTTCTTCTCCAGTTAGTGAGCCTCGTAATTTCAACAATATCTGTGCAGCTATCCACTCATCGTTTCCTATCTCTACAGTCTGCTCTTCTCTAATCCTCCTGTCCCCCATTGGTATCTTCCCATGAGCCACATATGGTGGAGGGCTGTATGCCGGGTTTGAGTATCCTTCAGCCGCCCTTAACTGTCCTGCTATTTCTCCTAATTCTCTTAAAGGGTACAACCCTCCTCCCTCTGTTTTCACTCCCGGTGTTATGGGTATCCCATTGCTCGGTTCCTTTTTTATGTCGTCTAATTTATCAATCTTTTCTCCTCCCTGTCTTTCGTTCCCCGTATTCTTTGTGCTTTCGCACTCCTTTTCCCCACCCGTTCCTTCTTTCTTAATCTCCTTTTCTTCCGGTGTTTCCCCCATAGTGAACATTCCATTTGGTCCTGGTCGAGACCCCTGGAACATCCTCCATAAGTTAAACACCTCTACATGGTTTGCCAACTTCTTCCCCTTGTATGTATTGTGCAGATGGTTCAGTAGTGAATGTTGGGCATATGGATCGAAACTACCATTAGGCGGCCATGGTGTTAACATTTTGTTATCTGTACCCTGGGTCCACTCTATGCTGTACTTAATTAACTTCTCCCTATGTGGTGGCAGTGTGGTGCATATGTGCTGTAGTGGGGTAGTGAGGGTGTTCCCCCACCCTCCCGACCCTCTCCCGTATGACATAAATTCACTCCCCTTGTTACCCTTCCCCTTACTAGCAGTTTACGATATACAACCTTGTATTGCTTACCTCGCCCCGCAAGTGTGGGGACTTTCGACAATCCTTTTGACAAATTATGCAATAATAATAAATATGATGTTATATTATATTCCTTCCCCTACAGCCCCCTGCGGCCGAAGCGCACGCAGCCCCCTGCGGCTGCGTACCCCTTACGATGATCTTATACAGTCGTCCTGTTTCTCCGTTCTCCTCCCCCGTTTACACTTGCCGTGGCCGGCGTTCTCCGTGCGCAGCCACGCCCCTTTCCCCTTTTTTCGATCCACTGGTTTATAGTTTATCTCCGTACCAGCTCCTTTATCATGCTTCTCTTCCCCACCACTCTCAAACCCAAAATTCCTTGTGCTCGCGATATCCTATTAAATCCCTACTGGTGACGTCACCGATTTCTTCGAGCTACTGGTATATTCTTGTTATGTTTTTAAGTTCAAAATACACTTGCAATCTACCCCGCTAACCCTACAGCTGTCTTCCTGTCTCTCCTGGAACAAGGTAATCTCATCAATAATATAACCGGACTGCGCACGCTGCGTCGCCTCGCGTGTGATACGCCCCTTAACAGGAGGGCTTAACCAGCCAATTATCTTCCGTTTTGGGCAACTATGTAACTAGCTACCGCCCACAGGGAAACGTCATCTACCTATCGAGTTTCTTGCTCGAACAATAGGGAACCTCATCTACTCATTGATCAATAAATGTCAAGTCGTAGGAAACCACGCACACCCACTCTCACACTTAGTCGCAATTTAGACCATCAGTGTCTTACGAGTGGCTGCACGTGATGTTTTCGTGCCCCGCCCCCCTCTTTCGCGTAACGTTAGCTGACTGTTACGAGTGGCTGCACGTGATGTTTTCGTGCCCCGCCCCCCTCTTTCGCGTAACGTTAGCCGACTGTTCTCGCACTCGTTTTGCTACCATTCATTCCATTAGCAACACTCAGTTAAACCTTCGCCGCACATCTCTACAATACCTCCCCCCTCCCTTATTTACTTCCTCCCCCTCCCTCACAATTTCGCATTGCTTGTTGTGCGTGTCATGCTCACCAAGTTCTCTCGATGCAGGGCCGCTCGACTGCGTGCACCCTCCAAGCGGCTCGCCACCTCCCCTCGTCTGGACCACGTCTGGACACTCGCCGACCGCGGGCGGGATACTTCTCAACCGGCTCCCGAGGGCCAATATCCGGATTGCGCTGTCCGGTCTTCTCGCGGCTCCGCGATGGTCCTGTAGTCCTCAGAAGGGGGCAACGGCAGAGGGGGCCGCGCCGCCGGGCCTCCTCGCAACGGGAGTGCCTGGAAAAACTAAAAATAAAAGTTGATCTTAAACAGATCTCAGCAGTGCCTCCAACTTGTCGGGGGGAAATTCTGCCGGGGTCGGCCAGGCCGTCCGCAGACCTCCGGGCAGGGAGGCCCCAACTCCTCCCGTATATCCCAGATGAGATAGAGTATGAGACACACACAAGGAGCAAGGCGACTCTGCTGTTTATTTATACAAAACGGCAGGGATGGGTCAAGGAGCGTACGCGTCCGTCCTGACACACACACAATCGTGGGGCTCGCAGGCCCTTTTTACTGCATTATGACGCGCTACTTGCGTCACTTCAGAAAGTTAACAAAAAACCTATCGCCACTCTTAATTGGTTGCTCGAGTGGTAGGGTTAGTATAGCACACATATAGAGAATGATATTAGTGGACAAGGTGTAGTCAGGTGGTATATCTGGGTTGTCCCTATAATTGGATACATAAGAATTGTTACATGAAGGCTCCTGAGGATTGGCTAATGTTACTGACGTCTGAGATAAGAGCCCCATGTTCTGATTGGTGCATCCGTGAGCTCCCCAGCCTGGGACCACCGTTGTTCCCAGCTCTCGGTGTACCTGTGTTTGCAATAATGTTTCAATATGGGTACGTGCAGACAATGTGAGGATTTATTCATAGGTGGAAGGCTGACCGCTCCCACTGTAGCAGGTGTCCATTGAGCCTTTCAAGTGTCTCGGCCTGTGTCTCGTAGTGAGGGACCCAGACGCCTTTTCTCTCCTGGGGTTTGGCATCTCGTCAGATTTGGCTTGGTCACGGGAGGCGGGACCGTGTTTGAGGCAGAATTCTGCACAATTAATATTGCTTTTCCACTGTGTGTCTGGTTTAATTTGTAGATATGACTTTAACGTTGGTACGCGGAGTGCGAGGTTGCAACATCGTGCCTTTGATGATTTGTTCTTGGATGTGGGCTTGCAACATTGCGACCTTGGCTGGTTGCTCCACCGGGTTCTTTCTGCAGGATCAGCAACCTGACTCTTGCTTTGTTAATGTCCATGGGAGCTCTTGTTTGAGGCCTACTCGGGCCTGGTGCTTAATTAGTCTGTTTGGTGCATAGGTGCTTTAGATTATAGTAGCATACATTTCCATGACCAGTATCGTGTTTCCATTATACCTCTCATGGTGGTAACGGGTTTCAAGGGAAGCGTGAGCAAGCGTTATAGATGAGTTCATGATGCATCTTGCGTTTCTGCATTCTGAAAGCCTATGTAAAAATAATAAAGATGCACGTCCGTGAATATGCCTGTCGCCTACGTCAGAGCACTGAGTATGTTCTTCGTGTAGATTGGTGTGGAAATGTTAAGTGTGTATACTTGTACAGATGTGCTTCCCGTTGTCTAGGTCGTCATGGCATCTCTAACGACGTGTGGTTTTTAGTCTAGCTGATCCGAGCCGCAGGTGTCGGCATGGCCAGTGCGGGCTGCTGGGCAGGCAGGTGGACACATCCGTATGTTCCTGTACCAGGGTACCTGGTCGTCTGGTAAATGGACAAACTCTTCTCGCGGCGGGTGTCTGGGCCGTGACCCTCTAGGCCAAGCGCGAGAGGTGAAGGACGGGAGCCTGTTCTTCCATTCTCCCACTTCAGCGTCCTCAGAACACCCCCATTTGGTTTATTTGCGAACATTTCAGGACACCGCAAGTGTTCTTAGAACACATTCAACTTGCCATTGAACAATACGGACAGCGTCTTCAGGACACCCCCTACGAACATTTCAGGACACCACGAGTGTTCTGAGAACACATTCAACTTGCTAGCGAACAATACGAACAGCGTCTCCAGGACACCTCCTACGAACATTTCAGGACACTGCGAGAGTTCTTAGAACATTTTCAACTTGACAACGAACAATACGGACAGCGTCTTCAGGACACCCCCTACGAACATTTTAGGACACTACGCGTGCTCTTAGAACACAATTAACTTGACAAAGAACAATACGGACAGCGTCTTCAGGACACCCCGTACGAAGATTTCAGGACAACGCGAGAGTTCTTAGAACACTTTCAACTTGACAACGAACAATACGGACAGCGTCCTCAGAACACCCCCATTTTGTTTATTTGCGAACATTTCAGGACACCGCGAGTGTTCTTAGAACACATTCAGCTTGCCACAGAACAATACAGACAGCGTCCTCAGAACACCCCCATTTTGTTTATTTGCGAACATTTCAGGACACCACGAGTGTTCTTAGAACACATTCAACTTGACAAAGAACAATACGGACAGTGTCCTCAGAACACCCCCATTTTGTTTATTTACGAACATTTTAGGACACCGCGAGTGTTCTTAGAACACATTCAAATTGACAAAGAACAATACGGACACCGCGTGTGTTCTTAGAACACTTTCAAGTTGCCAGCGAACAATACGGACAGCGTCTTCAGGACACCCCCTACGAACATTTCAGGACAACGCGTGAGTTCTTATAACACATCCCCATTTTGTTTATTTGCGAACATTGCAGGACACCGCGTGAGTTCTTAGAACATTTTCAACTTGTCAACGACCAATACAGACAGCGTCTTCAGGACACCCCCTATGAACATTTCAGGACACCACGAGTATTCTTAGAACACATTCAACTTACCATCGAACAATACGGACAGCGTCCTCAGAACACTCCCATTTTGTTTATTTGCGAACATTTCAGGACACCACGAGTGTTCTTAGAACACATTCAACTTGACAAAGGACAATACGGACAGCGTCCTCAGAACACCCCCATTTTGTTTATTTACGAACATTTCAGGACACCGCGAGTGTTCTTAGAACACATTCAACTTGACAAAGAACAATACGGACAACCCGTGTGTTCTTAGAACACTTTCTACTTGCCAGCGAACAATACGGACAGCGTCTTCAGGACACCCCCTACGAACATTTTAGGACACCACGAGTGTTCTTAGAACACAATCATCTTGACAAAGAACAATATGGACAGCGTCTTCAGGACACCCCCTACGAACATTTCAGGACAATGCGAGAGTTCTTAGAACACTTTCAACTTGACAACTAACAATACGGACAACTACTCAGAACAACCCCAATTTGTTTATTTGCGAACATTTCAGGACACCGCAAGTGTTCTTAAAACACATTCAGCTTGCCACAGAACAATATGGACAGCGTCCTCAGAACACCCCCATTTTGTTTATTTGTGAACATTTCAGGACACCGTGAGTGTTCTTACAACAGTTTTAGCTTGCTTGCGAACAAAACGGACACATATTGAGTCCTCAGAACACCCCCATTCAGTTTATTTAGAACATTTCAGAACACCCGTGATGTCCGCAGACAAATCGATCACGAAAAGAATGTCAACCACATAAAAAAGCACAATCTCATACCCTCACATCCTCCCCAAACACTCCTACACACCAACACACTCTACTAAATACACATTTTGAACAAACTTTCACCGTGCTGTCCGCGGACGTCCGCGAATCCAAGATGGCGGGCGCTACCAAAAATCTGACACGCTTCACGCTTCACACCGTCCAATCAGCGAACACACCGCATGCCTGCGGACATGACATAAGCCGCTCAGCCAATCAGGACACTGTCCGCGGAGCGAACAGGGAAGTGTGTCCGCGGACCGAACACAGATATCACTACTTTTTTTGTACCTACTTTTTGGTTATTTTTAAAGAAACTACTGGACGGATTTTCACCAAATTTGCAAAAGCACGCTTTCAGACCAAGCCGCTGCTCCTGGTCCAAATTTGGTGAAAATCCGTTCAGTAGTTTGGGCTGTAGGCACGAGCAACATTTTTTCCCATTCAGTCTATGGGAAAAAAAAAAAGTTTTGGGACCCCCTATAACTTTGCCCCCCTTGGAAGAATCCTCACCAAACTCTGCAAAAAAATTCAGAGTCGGCCATATACTTGTTTTGCAAAGTTTGGTGAGGATTCGTCCAGGGGGAGCGAAGTTAAAAGCCGCCCAAAAAGTGCTCTTCCTATGGAAACAGCAACTTAACCACTAGCGTGGCCATGTATTTATTTATTTATTTATTTATTAAATGTATATAGCGCACAGGCAGCCCAGGGGCATTGTGGCACTGTTACTTGCAAGGAAGACTTAGTTACAATGTGTGCAGGTTGTGCCTTGGGTTACAGTGAGGCAGTGACCTGTGATCAGATATACCACATAATACATCATACAATACAATTATGAGGGCTAGGCCATGTAATTGTTAGATGAACAGGGTCGTTTTCAGGGTTTTCCGAAAGGCGGTCAGTGAGGGTTCAGAGCGCAGGGAGCTAGGGAGGGTGTTCCAGTGTACGGCAGCAAGGTACGGGAAACTGGAGCCCCCTGCTCTGGTCCTTTTTACCCTGGGTACTGAGAGCATGCTGGCATAGGGTGATCTAGTGGGTCTTGTGGAGGAGACCAGGTGGATCCTCTGGGAAAGGTACATTGGGGCGGCAAGATGGACACATTTGTGGGTGATGCTTAGAGCCTTGAATAAGATCCTCTCCTTTATGGGGAGCCAGTGGGAATCTTTTCTGGCAGCGGTGATGTGCTCTCTCTTGGCAATGCCTTGTGCAGTGCGTAGGGCACTGTTCTGTATTACTTGGAGCTTCTCAAGATTTTTGTTGGAGGTCCCAAGGAAAAGAATATTGCAGTAATCAAGTCGCGAGCCGGTTATGGCCCTGGCTATGTTAGTGCAAGTGTCTTTTGACAGATAAGGTCTGATTGCGTTAAGGAGTTTTGCATGGTAAGCGGCCGAGGAGGCAATGGCGTTTACTTGTCTGGTCATGGATAGATTGGAGTCTAAGTAGACGCCTAGTGTTTTTACCGTGTCCACATGGTAATGCCCTGGGGCCCAAGTTACATGCCCAAACAAAGGGCCTTAAAGAGGACCAGTGCCATTATCAGGCCGCGATGGCAGCCACCTATAGGGCTAAGACCATGAGCAACGCAGCATGCTGCCCGAAGGGCCAATAGCATTTTTTTTAAATTTCTGAAATGACATAGCATCCATTTGACAAAACTACAAAAAATTGCTGTAATGGAAAAGGGAAAAAGGAACTCGCAGTCACTTCTCCCTTCCATTGTGGTCATTGCAGGAAAATGGGAGAGGCAAGGTGACACACCAGGAAGGGCCCATCCGCTACACTTCTCGAACACGCAGGTTTCAATCCTTGACGAGCAGCAGGGCATTTCACAATACATTTTGGTAAGTTCTCCACTTGTGTGTCACTGCTGTAAATATGTACCTCTATTTGCTTAACCATTAATCCTGCGTATTTAGTAACTATTTGATAAATTGTTCATTTGTCCACAAGATTAATTTTACCAAGTCTCTGAGAAGTAGTATAGGGAGAGACCTTTTGTCAAGAGTGTATTTTGACAGGTGGCCTAGCCCCTTTCCCCATGCCTAAACCTTTTGATATCGCATGAATTGAACCCCAACATTTTTTTACATAAAATGTTTGAACCCCAATAATGTTTATATCAAAGGGATAGGAGTCCCGGTCTGGGCTATACATTCTAATAGATGCTTTCCCTATCCATCGGAGGGCCCCTCAAGATTTTATGCAACCCCGAAAAATGTTTATACAAAATGTATAGGAATGGGATATAAATGTGATATCAATTGGCTAAGAGCACCGGGTGGGTTCTAAATAGATGCTCTAGGGATCTGCGATACATTTGCGGGGTCCCCCAAAATTTTAATCGACCCCCTTTTGTATATAAAAGTTTATATGAATGGGCAATACATGCAATATCAATGGATAAGACGCTCTAGGGTCAACTATATATTTGAGGCCCCTCAAAAGTTTTGATCTCAAGGGGCTATACAATGGACGAGACCATCATGCACCTATAGAGGACCTCACGAATGAAAACAAACTTGAAACTTTATATAAAAAAACGGTTGGCTTCGACAAAGATTGTTGTAAAAAAAACAAATCTGTCGCAAATCAGTGTATCTGCAGCAATGCCATTCTGTGCATGTGTGTTATCCAGCGGAAATCCTAGCTGCTGCCTATTGAGAGCATGTGTAATCCTGCACAAATCAGAATAGCTGTCGGGATGCCATGATGTGCTCATGTGTGATCCTGCACAAATCCCAGCAACTCCTTTCAGTGTGTGTGTTTGATCCTGTGTAAATCCTAACCGCTCTATGCACAGCGGTGTGTGTGATCCTGCACAGATTCCCACTGTTCCATTCTGGGCTCTCTCTGCTCTGTGCAAGTTCACAGAGCAGAGAGCATCATTTTGTCCGAACAAACTATAAAAAATACAACTACAGAAATGTCTTTCAATCTAGTTTAATTTTCAAAGCAGCACCTAGAGCCATGACTGCTCAAATCCTGTTTCGAGTCTTCATGCAGCATGGGTCTTGATATTAGAGACTGCGACTGTGAAATGCCTGGTCAACATTGCAGCTCAGTGTGAGCCTGGGCCCCCTCCTCTTCCCTCACCATACACTTCGGCCAGGTTTCTGAGCCACAAGCCATGAAAAGGTATTATCTGCAATGTATGTCGTGGAAAAGGTCTGTCAGGCCTGCCGGTCTTGATGGAAAGCACAAAACTAGCAGGAATGAGAAGAGGGTTGGCGACCATACTTTATTGACCATATAGCGAGATCCAATTGAACACATGTCCGGGCATATGTCCTTTCAACAATAGCCGCTCATGCACGGATGGTGTGTTGGATGAGACTGGGTGAGCAGATGTTATATCTATGTATATTTGCTCTTATTTAAATAAAACAACAGATACTGGGTCAGATGTTTGTGAAGTCGCATACAAAACAAAGGGTCTGATGTTTCTGTGAAAAGCCCATGTGTTGTTGTGTGTTGTGAAAACTGCGTCCGGCAGACTTCGCAAACAAGCCAAGCTGTTTTGATGTCCCATCTTAAAGCCCCCGCGCTGATCCTATCTAGGGGCTAGCGATGTCCTTAAAAGCCCCACTGCTCCACAGATAGATGGCCAAAGTTTTTTGATCACAGCCAAGGGCAGAATTGTGCGTCTGGAAGCCCAGTGTCAGCACCAGCATGGGATGCTCTGGAAAACACAAGAAGCTGCATTCAAGATTTCCTTAGCAGCGTAGGAAAGGCCAGATCTGTTTCAACAGACTTCAAACTACTTAAACTTCAGGAGCAGCTACGTAAAACAGAATTTAAATTGATAAATTTATGCCCAGGCATTAATGAGCTGGCTGTGTTCATATTTTTCCAGCATTTAGGCCGGTAGTCACAAGTTGGGGAATCTTGTTCAGAGTTACAGAATTGTAGCTGTTTAAAGGGAGGCATGGTATCACAAGTATGACACTGACATAATAGATTACATTTCAAAACCTTTATTCAGTTTTTGGGGTTTGGAAAAACTCGTACTTTGTGCTACAGTTAGGCATGCAGGGGCGCGTAGATACCAGTTCCGGAGGAATATTGACTCCAGTGTCTATAAAGTTCAAAGAGTTCAATATGTCCGATGTTCACTCTTGTTCCATTCCCTCGTTAGGTTGCAGCTGGGTCCAAAGGAATATTGCCTGGAGGCAGCTGATGGCGTTCAGGTAAGAGTCTGTATTACCAAACACTGTCCGGTAAAAGTTGCATGAGTTTAATTTGCTGTTTTCTCTCCCTTTATAGGTGCGGCATAGGAAGATGCAGCGAATTAAAGAATAATACCTCTGGTGGTAAAGCAGGTAAGCCTATGGTGGCAAAGAGATTGTCCTTGTTGGTTTTCTCGGCTCACCTTGGTATTCCTTTTGTTTTCCCCCCAGGTGGTGGGTTTCGACGAAGAAAATGACGGAGGCAGCGCCGAGTCGAAAGATGTGATGGACTGGTGAGTATAACGCGGCGCTGCTGCTGGCGAAGCGACGCGTGCTGAAATAATGTCCTTTCCAGGCTCGGAGATGTGCTGGGTCCGGAATCAGGTAAGGAATCAAATAATGTCTGTGATCTAACCTCTTCTCCTTTCTTTGCCTTTTGTCTAGGAGCTCCAGATTCGAGGCGGGCGTGGCAGAAGACTGGATGCTGACTTGCAGACACGGTGAGCGTCACGCTGCTGGATGGAGAATAACGCAAAGCATGGGCTGCTGTTCAGGCGTGGTTTAAATAGCCTGCAAAGTACTCCCAGGTAAGAAGTTCCCCAGAACCACACCCAAGTGAAAAATAGTCCCTGTAATAAAATAGTCCCATCCAGGCCTCACGTTGGCTTGGACTCATTTGCATAATAACAAATCATGGAGAAAGGCGGTGTCGCTGTGCTGGGGGTTTAAAGCAGAGATGGGGGTCATTTGATTCCCAAAACTACCCTGGGTAACCCAATGTTGAAGCAAGAAATGCTACAGTATATTATTTTTAGATCTAATCCTCTTGACAGGACATGTAAGATAACAAAAGGAGGCAAGTGTCAAAAAACAAGTATTTTTAATATATGAAAAACAATCAACAAGCGATGAATCAACAAGGAGTAAAACACTGAAAAACAACAAAAACATATAAGTCTCAAATCACATAAAACAAATAGGTGTAGTGTGGCACACACCTGAACTTGATCTGTTATTTCATCACAGAAAAAGATGCAATTAAGTCAAAGCGGTGGTGTCCAGAGAATGACAGATATGTAGAAAAGCAAAAGGTAAAAGGTGATAGGCTGAAAGAGTATAACCGGGAAAAATACAGTTAGCGTTAGCAGCAAAGCAGTAGGACCTGGATGCGTCTGTCTGTCCTACCACAATCTCGGTAATAAATCAAAGACAGTCAACATTTTGTTGTGCTGCTATGGTCGGGAAGTGTGTCCTCAATGTTCCCAGTGTGGAGGTCTGGAGAGATGAATGCAAAAAGAAAAAGAATCCTGATATTGCTGCTCAGGTATGTCGTCTGTTTCCAAAGTTTGCCAACGCAGTGGGGGAATCTATTCCATTGGATTTGTAAGGATGTGTGGGTAGGTGAAATGATCTCCACACTCCCCTCACGTTCTTGCGTTTCAGCGGAGGCTGGTCCCTTGTGGGCTGAGGACCAGTTTTAATGTTCCGCCTTCATCAGGGCTGCTGAGTTCTGCAAGGAAATGAAGTAAATAGGAATTTGCGTGAGAAAGAGAGACTGTATAAAAGTAGGGTGTGTGGTCCGTACAGTAAGTATCCTACTAGATGAGTCAGGGTTATAATAAAGTGTTGTGGTGAAGGATGTGCTTGAGGCAGATAGATAACAGGTGGACTCTCCACTATAAAAGACAAGCGTTAATGAAATTATTGAGTCATGCAACACTTTCTCCTGTGTCTGCCTAGTGAGCAGGGAAGTGGTGGAAAAGAAGTGAACTAGTTCTAATCCAACGTGCTCCTCAAGAGTGGTGCGTGGTGATCCGAGTGCTCCCCCCGTCCTGCCATAATGAGACAATCTGATATTGGTACCTGGGTATCTGCTAAGGAAGAGATATGTGAACACGGGGGTACCAGAGACCTCGCAGTGAGGAAAGGTACCTAGGACGGCCCAGCTTTGTTGGGTTGTGGCAAATGTTGAAATCTAGAAGGCGTGCCGAGGCAAATGGATGGTGAGTGTCCAAACAAACCCCAAGTTTGGGGGTTGCAATCATGTATGGCACTGCTGTGTGGTTCCGTTGACCGGCTGCAGTACTGGTGACTGTCAGCGGGGGTGGACCTAAAAGGAGGAAGATAGGGTCATAAAGGAACAGCAGGTTGGAGGAGGAGACGGGAAAATGGGGGACCGGAATGGTGAGAGTGAAGGTTTACCTTATTCGTCTTTGCTTCGGACGCGTGAGCAGAGTAATCCGTGGACTCTGTGTCATGCAGGTAAAAGCCTGTCTGTGGAGGTAGACGCCGGACTGGGACTGTATGTCCAGTAGTGGGCGGGAGTGGAGAACGTGTCGGTCTGCCATTGGCTGCCGGCGCCACACCCGCTGCATCAGCAGAACTCGGCAGGCGAGCGTACGCAATGTCTCGTCATGCTACCCAGGGGCGTGGCTCACTTGCTGGGATACCCCTGGAATGTGTTCGCCGGCAAGGGGGTGTGGCCTCAAGCTTCTGTGTGAAACACAGTGGATCAACTCGCAGAGCAGTATGCGAGTGAAGTCAGGGTGTGCCCAGATCCCGCGGCTGCGGTGAGTGTGGGCAATGGGCTCCAACTAACAATGGGTGTTGCCGTTGGAAGAGAGACGTAGGGTCGTGGCTCAGGGGGGGCATACCCGCCAGGAGCAAAATACCCTGGTGGGTGTAACAGCGGTCATGAGGTGTGGCTGCGGGCTGCTATAAATACCGACCAGGTAGAGATACAGTACGATATGCGTGTGGAGTAAGAATGTGCCCAGTCGCAAAATTGCGAAGAGGGTGGGCAGTGAGCTCAATTCCACACTGGGTGTCTCAACGGATGAGACATGTGGGGACACAGCAGTGTCGGCTGGCCAGCACCACAGAGGAGTCCATGCCTGCCTGCGTGGGCGGAGCGGGTGGCTATGATCCAAGAGAATCATGCCGTAGGGAGGTGGATTGTGGCATGTCAGGAGTCAAAGTGGCTCTAACCGGCGCACCCCAATACAGGGGGTGTGGAAGGGGATGGGAGAGACGTCATGTGGGTACGTGTGTGGCTAGAACTGGGGGTTGTGTAGTTCATTCAAACCATGTTCAAGGGTGTCCAATCTGTGTATCCATCTGTCTTCTAGTGTGAGAAGCCTGGTTTGGATATTTGGGCCTGATTCGACTTTTTCTAACACCCACCATAAAAGATCATCTGGTGTGTGTCGGTTCTCTAGGTAGTGTGTTACCATAGGTGATGTTGTGAGTTTACACCGGATCCTGGACCGATGTTCAGATAGGCGGGTCCCCACCTTGCGTGTGGTCTGGCCTACGTATCTGTGTCCACACAGGCACTGAATGCAATAAATCACCTGATTGCTTTTGCAGTTCGTGTGGTGTTTTAGGGTCCATGGTCTTCCATTTATGTGAAAAGACTTGGTTTTCATAGTGAATTTGCATACTGGACAGGATCCGCAAGGGAAATGTCCAGTAATTTTACATAGGTTCCAGGGTCCAGTTGTAGGGATGTCCCGTGTGTGCATGGAGTGCACTAGATATTCTCTGATGTTCCTCCCTCTCTTGAAAGCAAATTTGGGGAGTGGTTCCTCTGGTAATTGTAGCCTTACTACAGGCCAATATTTTTGGATGGTCTTTTTGATTTGAAATGAGTTGGGGCCGTGTGTAGTAACACATGTGGTCCTGTCTTGGGTCACCTGTTCTTGTGGTGGTTCAGGTGCCAAAAGGCTATCCCGATTGGTGAATCTTGCCCTTTTCTGGGCGGTGGATACAAGTTTTTTGGGGTACCTTCTTCGGTGGAGTCTTTCCGACAGTAGATCAGAGTTTGCGTAATAATCTGGTAATGAAGTGCAGTTCCTCCTGATTCGCAGGAACTGTCCATATGGTAAATTCTGTTGAACGTGGTGTGGGTGGTCACTTCTAAAATGTAGCAGAGTATTTCGGTCTGTAGGTTTTCTGTAAAGGTTACATGCGAGTTTGTCTTCTGTGTTGGATATTTCTAAGTCCAAAAAATGGATGGTCTTCCAGTCATACTCAATTGTGAACTGGATATTATTATCACAAGAGTTGAGCCAGAGTAGGAAATTCCCAAGGGAGGATTCGTTCCCTGACCACAGAAAAATAATGTTGTCAATGTACCTCTGCCAGTTCTGTATGTGTGCCAGCCATGGATTAATTTGGTTATACACGTACTTGTCTTCAAAAGATGCCATAAATATGATGGCCAAACTCGGGGCAAACGTTGCCCCATGGCCGTGCCCTTGATTTGTAAAAATAATTGTTTGTTGAAGGGAAAGAGGTTTTTGCTTAAAGCTAGTGTGAGGAGTTCCATAATGAATTCAGCCGGAACTCTAGACTGTGTGCTGTTATGGATGAGATATTCGTAAACACACTCTATGACTGCCTCTTGAGGTATGGATGTGTACAGTGATTTAATGTCAAGAGTGACTAGATATTGGGATCCTGGGTCAAACGGGAGGCTTTCAAATAGTTGAATTGTGTGAGTTGTGTCACGAAGATACGATCTGGTACCAATGCTTCTGGGTTTCAAAAAGTTGTCAATGAATCTACAGAAGAGTTCTAATATTGAGCCGCATCCCGAAACGATGGGTCATCCTGGTGGGTTCTGGATGTCTTTGTGCATCTTGAGAAGGGCATACAGACATGGAGTACGCTCCTGGGAGGATGTCAGGAAGGATGCTTCTTTGGATGTAATCCAATCACGGGCAGCAGCGAAGATTACCATTTCTGCAGTCTCAGTTTTTATTTCACGACTGGGGTCTGATTTAAGTGGGCGGTTACTAGTCTGGTCCTTAAGTAGGACCATGGCCATGTGGCAGTATTGTTCATTGGTCATAAGCACAATCCTGCCCCCCCTTGTCAGCTGGTTTGATCACAGTGTTGCTGTTCTCAGCTAATTGTTTCAAAGCTGTTCTTTCTTTCTTGGTGAGATTCTGACATGTGGAATTGTTCTTTTTACTAATTTTTTTGATATCCCTTAAAACGCACTTCTCAAAGGTAATAAGATCCTGTGGTATCTGACCCTCAGAGGGCGTAAAAGTGGAAGGTGGACGGAGACCGGTGTCATTGTCGTCCTCCGTATTTTCGTGTTCGTTGAAAAAGACACAAAGTCTTAGTGTGCGAAAATATCGTCTCATTTCGACTTCTGTTTTGTACCAATCAGTGTTGGCAGTGGGAACAAAGGATAGACCCTTTGTTAGGACAGAGATTTGTCCCGGGGTGAGATCAATTGCCACCAGGTTGAAGATGGGTAATGTAACATGCTGTGAAGTTACCGCTGGCGTCTCCGTTGTCTGGGACGTCTGCGTTGGCCCTGATATGGCATGTTCCAAGGTCCGGGGTACAAAGGTGGACCCCATCCTCCTCCTTGACCTCCTCTTCCTAAAAAAGGAAATTGTGGGTGTTGGGGGCCTGGTAACTGTTGTGGGCCAAACTGGGGTGTGTATTGTGGATAACTGTAATTGGATCCACTGCCTGATGAGTTACTGCTGGATCCGGAAAAAGTCACTCTCCTTCTTCCTCCACGCCCTCTGGTGTTGGATGAGCCACCTTGTTGTTTGTGCGAATTTATGTAGTCGGCTGTTGTGTAAGGGTAAACAACTTCCGTGTTAAACTCTTTGATGTCTTTTTGTAGTTTGTTGGTTTTCCTAGTAATGGTATTTGGTTTGAAGATATCAAACTATTTGTTGAGTTTGTTCAATAATTCCTGAGCGTTAGTGATGGCGGAATTGTTTTTTAACTTTAATTCCTCAGTTTGTAAAGTTTTCTGTAGGTCGTGACTGATCCGTTGTGCAGTAGTTATGGTCAGGACCATAAGTTCCCGACTGCACTTAGTAGCGATAAAGCTGAAGTAAGTCGTATACTCTTTGTCTTCTAGGAATAAGCGTGGTTCATTTCTTACAATAAGGCCCTCCGGGATAATACTCAATCTCAAGTACTCCCGAAGGAAGTGCCCATGTAATTCAGTTCTGAAAGTTTTCTTTTTCAGTTTTAGAATCTCTTCCGTAGTATTGGCTGGAGCTCGAGGGTGGTTCGGATCTATGGAGTCAAAAAAGGAAGGGCCTCTAATGAGTTCAGAAGTTTGTTCTTCTGTGCAGCTGAGTGTGGCGTTTTCTGCCATACTCTGTCCCAAATGCAGTGCAGGGAGGTCGGTCGTGGGGCGCCGGAATTGGGGGGTATAGGGCAGTGGAGAGTCAAGATGCACTAAGTGTTAAAGTGAGCTTAAGAGTAGGCAGAAGGGTGGAAGAAAATACATGTGTTGGTACACAGATAATCTCCAAATCGGGGAACAAAAATGGAAATATAAGTGAGGTCCCCGATCTGGAGTTCCCCAACCAAACAACAACAAGAGTTGTCAAAAACAAGGAATAGGAGACATGAACAACCCCCTAAAATGAGGGGGAAGGAGTTTGGTCTAGCCCTTGTGGAGTCACTTGCGACACAGGGCGTATAGAACTATAAATCATGGAGAAGGGAGGTGTCGCTGTGCCGGGGGTTTAAAGCAGAGATGGGGGTCATTTGATTCCCAAAACTCCCCTCGGTACCCCAATGTTGAAGCAAGAAATGCTACAGTATATTATTTTTAGATCTAATCCTCTTGACAGGACATGTAAGATACCAAAAGGAGGCAAGTGTCAAAAAACAAGTATTTTTAATATATGAAAAACAATCAACAAGCGATGAATCAACAAGGAGTAAAACACTGAAAAACAACAAAAACATATAAGTCTTAAATCACATAAAACTAATAGGTGTAGTGTGGCACACACCTGAACTTGATCTGTTATTTCATCACAGAAAAATATGCAATTAAGTCAAAGCGGTGGTGTCCAGAGAATGACAGATATGTAGAAAAGGAAAAGTTAAAAGGTGATAGGCTGAAAGAGTATAACCGGGAAAAATACAGTTAGCGTTAGCAGCAAAGCAGTAGGACCTGGATGCGTCTGTCTGTCCTACCATGATCTCGGGAATAAATCAAAGACAGTCAACATTTTGTTGTGCTGCTATGGTCGGGAAGTGTGTCCTCAATGTTCCCAGTATGGAGGTCTGGAGAGATAAATGCAAACAGAAAAAGAATCCTGATATTGCTGCTCAGGTAAGTCGTCTGTTTCCAAAGTTTGCCAACGCAGTGGGGGAATCTATTCCATTGGATGTGTAAGGATGCGTGGGTAGGTGAAATGATCCCCACACTCCCCTCACATTCTTGCGTTTCGGCGGAGGCCGGTCCCTTGTGGGCAGAGGACCAGTTTTAATGTTCCGCCTTCATCAGGGCTGGTGAGTTCTGCAAGGAAATTAAGTAAATAGGAATTTGTGTGAGAAAGAGAGACTGTATAAAAGTAGGGTGTGTGGTCCGTACAGTGAGTATCCTACTAGATGAGTCAGGGTTAGAATAAAGTGTTGTGGTGAAGGATGTGCTTGAGGCAGATAGATAACAGGTGGACTCTCCACTATAAAAGACAAGCGTTAATGAAATTATTGAGTCATGCAACACTTTCTCCTGTGTCTGCCTAGTGAGCAGGGAAGTGGTGGAAAAGAAGTGAACTAGTTCTAATCCAACATGCTCACCAAGAGTGGTGCATGGTGATCCAAGTGCTCCCCACGTCCTGCCATAATGAGACAATCTGAAATTGGTACCTGGGTATCTGCTAAGGAACAGATACGTGAACACGGGGGTACCGGAGACCTCGCAGTGAGGAAAGGTACCGAGGACGGCCCAGCTTTGTTGGGTTGTGGGAAATGCTGAAATCTAGAAGGCGTGCCGAGGCAAATGGATGGTGAGTGTCCAAACAAACCCCAAGTTTGGGGGTTGCAATCATGTACGGCACTGCTGTGTGGTTCCGTTGACCGGCTGCAGTACTGGTGACTGTCAGCGGGGGTGGACCTAAAAGGAGGAAGATAGGGTCGTAAAGGAACCGCAGGTTGGAGGAGGAGACGGGAGGCCGGGAATGGAAAATGGGGGCCCGGAATGGTGATAGTGAAGGCTTACATTATTCGTCTTTGCTTCGGATGCGTGAGCAGAGTAATCCGTGGACTCTGTGTTGTGCAGGTCAAAGCCTGTCTGTGGAGGTAGACGCCGGACTGGGACTGTATGTCCAGTAGTGGGCGGGAGTGGAGAACGTGTCGGTCTGCCATTGGCTGCCGGCGCCACACCCGCTGCGTCAGCAGAACTCGGCAGGCGAGCGTACGCGATGTCTCGTCATGCTACCCAGGGGCGTGGCTCGGTTGCCGGGATAACCCTGGAATGTCTTCGCCGGCAAGGGGGTGTGGCCTCAAGCTTCTGTGTGAAACACAGTGGATCAACTCGCAGAGCAGTATGCGAGTGAAGTCAGGGTGTGCCCAGATCCCGCGGTGGACTGGTGAGTATAACGCGGCGCTGCTGCTGGCGAAGTGACGCGTGCTGAAATAATGTCCTTTCCAGGCTCGGAGATGTGCTGGGTCTGGAATCAGGTAAGGAATCAAATAATGTCTGTGATCTAACCTCTTCTCCTTTCTTTGCCTTTTGTCTAGGAGCTCCGGATTCAAGGCGAGCGTGGCAGAAGACTGGATGCTGACTTGCAGACACGGTGAGCGTGACGCTGCTGGATGGAGAATAACGCAAAGCATGGGCTGCTGTTCAGGTGTGGTTTAAATAGCCTGCAAAGTAGTCCCAGGTAAGAAGTTCCCCAGAACCACACCCGAGTGAAAAATAGTCCCTGTAATAAAATAGTCCCATCCAGGCCTCACGTTGGCTTGGACTCATTTGCAGCATGGTCTGCATAAGTTAAGTAAAGTGTATGAGTCTGGTGCCTATGGCGCCAGGGCTGATTTCTATGATGAGCCTGGCACCTAAGGCCCCAGGACTGATTCCAAACAGCCCCCAGCCGGCGCTGTTGGGGTTTTAATGAGTATCTGGATGCCTGCTCCCGGGGCTGATGGACTCGATCCGGATGCCCAGGGGTAGGCATCATGACAGTACTCCCCCCCAAGGCCCCTCCTAAAGTTGTTCTTCCCCTTGGCCCTGGCTTGTCTGGGAAGTCCCGATGGAATTTTTTCACCAATCGAGGAGCATGCACGTGGTCACTAGGTTCCCGTGACCTTTCTTGTGGTCCGTAACCCTTCCAGTCGATTAAATAAAAAGTCTTGATTTAACCATTTTAGAGTCCAGGATGTTTTTTTACCTCGAATTCAGGTTCTCCATCTATTAGGATGGGGTCAGGTGGTTTGGTTAATCTTGTCCCGGGTTGAACTGGTTTTAGAAGTGAAACATGAAAGACAGGATGAATCCGCATATTAGAGGGTAATTCTATTTGACGGCCACCGGGTTGATAATGGCCTTAATGGTGTAAGGTCCCAAATATATACGATTAAAAGTCTGAGTTCCTTTCAGAGGAATATGTCTTGTAGCCAGCCAAACTTGGTCTCCAATTCGATATGGTGGGGTCTCACGTCTATCTTGATCAGCATTTTTCTTGTATTTCTCTTTTGCTTGTTTCAAATGTTTTGTTGCCTCTTTAAAGGCTTGTGTAATAGTAGAATGCAGATGAATTACTGCCGGCATTTCTAAATGGTGGGGCGAATCGAGTTCTGAGGTTCGCGGATGATGTCCACATATGGTATAAAAGGGGCTTCGGTTTGGTGGAGCATACAACGTAGGTATTGTTCAAGAGTCTGGTTGGTTCTCTCTGTCTGACCATCGGTTTGGGGATGGTGACTGGTTGATAACCTTACTTCGATTTGTGCCAATTGACAACACTTCTGCCAAAATTGTGAAATGAACTGACTTCCTCGGTCAGAGATCAATACGGAAGGAAATCCATGTATTCGAACAATATTTTCGAGAAATTCCTTGGCCAAAATTGAAGCAGAAGGTAATCCTTTTAAAGGAATAAAGTGGGCCATCTTGGAAAAAAGATCCACAATAACTAGAATGGTGTTGAATCCATTACATGGCGGTAGATCTGTAATATAGTCTAAAGACAAAGTGTGCCATGGTGTGGGTGGAATATCTAAAGGTTGTAAAAGACCAGCTGGTTTCTTCTTTTGGCTTTTGTTCTGGGCGCAGATGCCACAAGACAGTACAAATGACTTTACATCTTTTCGCCAGGTGGGCCACCAGAATTGTCTTTTAATTTTAGCTTCACTTTTTGCAATACCTGGGTGCCCTTCCATCAGAGCTTCATGGTAATTGGAGATGACTTGTTCTTGTAGTTGCTTGTGTGGTAGAAATAGACACCCTGATAGTAAGGTAGGTCATTGACAACTGAATAATCTTGGCCCTTTTTAACCCAGTCCTGCAGGGCTGCTGAATCGAAAAGTTGTTGGATCTTTAAATGAATATCTTCTAAGGTCTGTAGAGTAGTTATCCCAAGAATTCTTTGTTCAGGAATTATAGGCACCGGTTCCGGGTTCGAATATGCTTCTCCCATCCCGATTCGGGATAAAGCGTCTGCCTTACCATTCTTACAACCTGGTCGGTAAGTGATCACAAAATTGAATTTGGCAAGGAAAAAGGCCCATCGAAGTGGACGCGATGATTGGGCCTTGGCTGTTTTTAAATACTGCAAGTTCCTGTGATCGGTGATTACAGTAATGGTATGCCTGGCACAGAGAAGATAATGCCGCCAAGCCTTGAAGGCGGATTTGATGGCTAACAACTCTTTATCGGTAACCGCATAGTTTAATTCGGGGGCCGAGAATTTTCTGGACCAAAATGATACTGGTTGAAGTTGACCGGTTTCTGGATCCTTCTGGGACAGGACAGCCCCCATGGCTAAACTGGATGCTTCGGTTTCAACTATGTATGGGAGCTCGGGGCGTGGATGCTTTAAGACAGGTGCCGACGTGAATTTCAATTTCAGTTCTTGGAAGGCTTTTTCAGTCTCTTCGGTCCACAAGAAGCATTTGTTTTTTCGCAAAAGTGCTATGATGAACATATGAGAAGTCAGGAATAAATCTGCGGTAGAAATTAGCAAATCCAAACATACTTTGCACCCCTTTAACTGAACTGGGTGATGGCCACTTGAGAATTGCGTCCACCTTTCGAGAGTCCATTCGGACTCCTTTTGGAGTCAGGATAAATTCAAGGAATTCAACTTCTGTAGCATGAAAAACACATTTTTCCAATTTTGCATATAACTTGAACTGGCGTAGTTTCTCAAGGACTGCACGAACATGCTTAACATGGTCTGATTCTGAGGAGGAGTGCTCTAGAATATCTTCTATGTATACGACAACACAGATGTCAATGAGTTCACAAAGGACATAGTTCATAAAATACTGGAAGGCTGCTGGTGCATTGCACAACCCGAAGGACATCACCTAATATTCGAATAATCCGTAATTGGTGCGAAAAGCAGTCTTCCATTCGTCGCCCTTCTTTACACGTACTAGCTGATATGCCCCTCGGAGATCTAATTTAGTGTAGATGCAAGCATCCTTTACTTGGTCTAGTAGTTTGGGGATCAGAGGCAATGGATATCGGTTCTTCACCGTGATCTGGTTTAATGCACGGTAGTCTATGCACGTTCTTAGGTCACCTTCCTTTTCGGGCACGAAGAATAAAGCTGAAGATTCAGGGGACTTAGATGGATGAATGACGTCATTAGCAAGGTATTGGTCCAAGTATTGTCGTAGGTGACGGTTTTCGGGTTCCGTAAGGGCATAGATTCTACTGAATGGAGGTTGTGCATGGGGTATGAGGTCGATTTGACTATCGTATGATCTATGAGGTGGTAAGGTGTTTGTCTGTTCTTTTTGGAAAACATCCTGGAATTCTTGATATTCCAGAGGTAACTGCATGACTGGATTAGCGACTGTGGCCAGGCTTTTGTTCAAGGTTTTTCCGAGCAACAGGTGTGTGCACACTCCGGGAAGGTTACTTTCTTCTCTCGCCAATCAATACAAGGATTATGTGTTTCCAACCAAGGTATCCCCAGTATTATTTGGAACTGCAGGGCATTGATTAAGTCAAACACAATAGTCTCTCGATGCCCATCTTGACCCAACAGTGTCATCTCTGTGGTGGAATGAGTTACAGGTCCAGAGGCAATTTCAGTTCCATCGACTGTGGTGATAACATCCGAAGTGGTCTTTTTGCAGAGAGGTAGATTCATCCTAGAAGCCAATTTATGGTCCACATAGTTTCCTACGGCCCCGCTATCAATGTATGCCCTAACTGTGTGCATACGTGATGGCTGCCCTGGATCAATAAGGACCATTGGGATGATTAGGTGCAAGGTCTGAGTGTCCTTCTTTAAGCTCGGCAAGCGGACCTCTACGCTTGTCGGGCGTGGTCGTTTCCCCGAATCAGGCTCTGTTTGATTTCTATCAGCAACTCAGACTACTTTCTTGGATGGTTTTATAGGGAAATCCCGTAGAAAATGTCCTGAGTCCCCACAGTACAGACACAACTGCATCTGTCGTCTCCTTTCTCTTTCTTTTTGAGTTAAGGGTCCCTTAACCCCCCCGATCTGCATTGGTTCTGATGCATCTGTTCCTTTGGGAGTAACATTGGGTTTAACCAATAACCGATTCTCTAACTTAGCTCGATCAGCTTTTCTATTTTGAAGTCGGTGGTCTAGCTGCACCACTAAGTCTATATATTCTGCGCAATCTTGAGGTGGGTTCACAACTTCGGCCAAAACATCTTTGAGCTCACCCTGAAGTCCACGATGAAATAATGTAATTCGCTTTACCTCTGGCCATCCGGTTTCCACCACCAACCTATTGAAGTTTGCGATATAAGTTAGCAGGTCCTGGTTTCCTTGTCGTAGGGATAGAAGTTCGTTATCCAGGCCTGTCCCTGTGAATGTCTGTCGAATAATCTTTCCATGCTCAATTGAAAACCCTGAAAATCCCGAAGAAGAGGGTCATCCTGGTTGACTAATGGAATTGACCAATCCGCTGCGCTGCCACTAAGGTATGACAGTACAAAGGCTACTTTGGCTTGGTCATTTGGAAAAGCTCCTGGTCTGCATAAAAAGTGCAAGCGGCATTGGTTCATGAACACGGCAAACCTTTTCGGTTCCCCAGCAAAGCGTTCGGGTGGAGCTAAAGGAATGCTCCCTGGTGGAACCACTTGCACAGGGCTGCTCAATGAAACGGGGGTTGAATTCCCCCCAAGTCCAGGTAGTGGTGTTTGCCCGGCTTGGTTTTGCAGCAGTTGTCTGGCAAGATCATCAGTGCGCTCCTTTGACACAATCAGTTCTCTCCTGAGGGCATTAGTTTCTTGGCGCGCGGAGTGCACTTCTGCCCTAAATTCTCCTAACAATTGGGCTAGTTGGTCAGTTTCTAAGGTCTCCATTACGCCCGGGTGGGGATTTGTAGATAGGCTTTGCGTTCTGTTACGCGCACCTGGTTCCCACAGGGGCGTAGATCGGACCCAGACAGCTGCGGTCTCCACCAATGTGATGCTTAGTGAAGAGATGACAGTCTGGACTGGCCCACCTAATCTTGTCTGCTGGACTCGTAGAAGTATTCTCCTGCAAGTGGAGAAAGGGATTTAGCCACCCGTGGACTTTAGTGATGGCCCCCCAACAGTTCTCGTTCTCCCCACTAATCACCTCCAATATTCCCTTTTGGTAACCTCACCTTATGTTTTTAAATGATGAGCTCTCGATCCTGCATGGCATGCAGGGGGGTGTAGATATCAGTTCCAGAGGAATATTGACTCCAGTGTCTATAAAGTTCAAAGAGTTCAATATGTCCGATCTTCACTCTTGTTCCATTCCCTCGTTAGGTTGCAGCTGGGTCCAAAAGAATATTGCCTGGAGGCAGCTGATGGCTTTCAGGTAAGAGTCTGTATTACCAAACACTGTCCGGTAAAAGTTGCATGAGTTTAACTTGCTGTTTTCTCTCCCTTTATAGGTGCTGCATAGGAAGATGCAGCGAATTAAAGAATAATACCTTCGGTGGTAAAGCAGTTAAGCCTATGGTGGCAAAGAGATTGTCCTTGTTGATTTTCTCGGCTCACCTTGTTATTCCTTTTGTTTTCCCCCCAGGTGCTGGGTTTCGACGAAGAAAATGATGGAGGCAGCGCCGAGTCGAAAGATGCGGTGGACTGGTGAGTATAACGCAGCGCTGCTGCAGGCGAAGCGACGTGTGCTGAAATAATGTTCTTTCCAGGCTCGGAGATGTGCTGGGTCCGGAATCAGGTAAGGAATCAAATAATGTCCGTGATCTAACCTATTCTCCTTTCTTTGCCTTTTGTCTAGGAGCTCCGGAGGGCGTGGCAGAAGACTGGATGCTGACTTGCAGACACGGTGAGCGTCACGCTGCTGGATGCAGAATAACGCAAAGCATGGGCTGCTGTTCAGGCGTGGTTTAAATAGCCTGCAAAGTAGTCCCAGGTAAGAAGTTCCCCAGAACCACACCCGAGTGAAAAATAGTCCCTGTAATAAAATATGCCCACCCAGGCCTCACGTTGGCTTGGAATCATTTGCCGCATGGTCTGCATAAGGTAAGTAAAGTCTATGAGCCTGGCGCCTATGGTGCCAGGACTGATTTCTATGATGAGCCTGGCGCCTAAGGTGCCAGGACTGAATCCAAACAGCCCCCAGCCGGGGCTGTTGGGGTTTTAATGAGTATCTGGATGCCTGCTCCCGGGGCTGATGAACTCGATCTGGATGCCCGGGGGTAGGCATCATGACACTAAATTATCCTTCTATTCGCACAGACTGTATTCCCCTCGTTATGTATCCTGTTCTATGTACCCTGTATTACGTATTATGCCTGCAACCGAAATTATGCACCCGGATGCCTGTGGGCCTGGTGCGCTTTACAAATAAAATAAATACAAATCACAAGCACAACAGTTCAACATTCACCTTTTCACTTACATTTTTGTCTGGGTTATTCTTGGTCATTACGCATTTCAGAGTTCATTCACTTTGACGCTTTATAACAAAACATTTCTCCTTTCGCTGAGACTTTCGAGTGGGATACTTCCTTTCGACAGACCACTCTGCTACTCTGTATCGCTGGAGTTCACAGTTATTGGTAATTAAACGGTCCCCACAGGTGCGCCTTCCTTCGTGTCTCATCCACACGCATGCAGCCATCAATTGTGAGATATACTGTTGCAACTTCAATCTTTCCTTAACACACACCGGCTTTTCATGTCGCTCACCAACTCACCGGCTGTGTGCATTCCTTTCTTGTTTTTTTCTGTTTTAATCTATAAGTCAAGGTTAATAACACAGGCTTGGCCTCACCTCCCCAACTCTATCTTTCACCCCAGAAACACAATGCAGTCTTCTTGTCTGGGATTTGGCCTGCTCTGTGTATCTTTTATGGCTCTTCGAAGGCAACGATCTCCTGCAGGTATCTCCTGGGTTTCTCGACCCTTTGCTCTAATCCCTCTCTCGGTCACTCTGCTCCAGTAGGTTTGTCTTCCCCCACAGAAGTTCTGCTGCTTCTCGTGTTCCACCTTGCTCAGAGTGTGTCTCAATGTTCCACCTTTTATTTGTGTGGGGAGAGCTAATGGGTGTCTGATGTATGTAATAAAAGTCAAGTGCCTGACTTTGCCTGACCCGATTAGCGGGACTTGTCCATTGAGATATGTAAGGGTTAGCCTCTTTACTCTCAGTCACCCTCTTCCTCGGCCCAGTGTTTGTGTAGAAAAGGGGTTGGGGGAGTTGGGACATTGGAGCATCCAAAATAATAGGATGGCTCATTGGTATGGGAAAGGGGGGAATACTGTGTCTTACCATCGGTTGCCTCATTCCCACTGCCCGAAGACCCCTCAACTAGGTGATCCGCCCGCACTGGTCCACCCCCCGCGTCTGGATCCAAAGGTGATGGCCGTGCTCTGGCCACCTGAGAGAGAGCATTCCCCAGGAACTAGGAGGTTATGCACCCTTTGGTTTCTCACATATCCTTCCCCTGTGCGATGTAGCCGCATTTGTTTCACAGGGAAATAAGGAAAGAATCCACATTTGCCTGTTCCTTACCTTTAAAGTGTTCCACAGTGAAACAGTAGGGTTGCAGGTCTAAGAACCATTGCATGACTAGAGGGTTACAGTCCTTTTGTTGGCTTATCCATACCAAAGGTGAGTGGTCAGTAATGAGTGTGAATTTTCTCCCTACAAGGTAGTAACTAAGATGAACTATTGAATTTTTGATGGCAAGGGCTTCCAGTTACAACACAGAGTAGTTCTTCTCACAGGGGAAAAGTTTTTGACTAGCGAATAGGATGGGGTGTTCTAATCCATCATGTATTTTCAATAATACTGCCCCTCACCCTGTGAGGGAGGCATCTGTGTGTAGTACAAATTCCTTTGAGAAATCTACTACTATATTGGATTTTGGCATAAGTTTTATTTCAGGTTATTGTAACAAGCATCGTCCTCATCAGTCAAACACATTTTCTGGGGTTCCGCATTTCTTAGTTTGTTTATCAGTCTGGCTGTTCTATCTGAAAAAATTGGGATTAACCTACAATAATATCCAATCAATCCTAGCAATGCCCTGAGATCTCTCTTGGTCTTGAGTGTGGGAGCATGTAAAACAGCTTTCCCTTTTTCTTGTTGGGGCTGGACACTGCCTTCCCCTACAAAGAAGCCTATGTATTTCACTGCTGACTGAACCAGCTTACATTTTGATGGATTGGCAGCTAAGACGGCCTCTTGAAGGATTCTCATAATAGTAGAAAGATGGAAAAGATGGTCTTCCCAAGTTTTACTATAAATGACTATGTCGTCAGTATAGGCCCCACAGAAATCGGAATAAGGCTGTAATCCTGTCCATGAGTCATTGGAAAGTTGCTGGGGCCACACGCAATCCAAAAGGGAGGACTTTGAATTGGAATAGTCCTATTGTCCTCGAGAAAGCTGTCTTTTCCTTATCAGGCCCATGCACAGGGACCTGCCAATATCGCTTGGTTAAATCTAGGGTTGACAAGAATATGACAATTCCCAGTATATCTATGAAATCATCAATACTTGGCATAGGATAGTCATCGAAGGCGGAGATGGCATTGGCTTGCCTAAAGTCTATGCAAAAACTCCAGGAGTGGTCAGGTTTAGTCACTGACACAATAGGGGAGGGACATGGACTCGAAGAGGGCTCAATGATGTTTACCTCTAGCATTTTTTTAACCTCATCAATCACTACCTGTTTTTGTGCTTCTTGGAGTCTATATGCTTCAAATGGACCACTTTCCCCATTGGAGTTTTGATATAGGGGTAAGTACCATGTACTCACCCTGGTGTCTCACAAAATACATTGGGGTATGCAGTAATAAGGTTGTTCAAATAATTGTGCTTTTGGATAGTTCTTGGGGAATAGGTTCAAAGTTGTCTATTTCCTCGGGTAACAAACAAGACAAAATAGAGGCGGTGGTAGGGGAAGGATTTAGTACCTCATATGGGCCATGCCACTTTGAAACAGGTTTATTTTCAGAGGTAGGTAAAAGGACTAACACTTTCTGTCCTACTGAAAATGACCTTAGATTTACCTTTTTGTCATTAGGTACATCTTTGTTGGCCTTGAGCTTTCTCCATACAAGTATGGACTAGACTCTGAACGAGTTTTTTGTGCTATCGCAATCGGTAGCTGTCTGTGAGATTGGCGCCTCTTCTCTTTCTTTACAGGAGTCCGGGAGCATGTCTAAAACATCTCTTGACTCTCTACCGCACAGTAACTCGAAAGGGGAGAAACTGGTGGATGTGTGAGGGGTCTTTCTTACCACGAATAGGGCCCACAGGATCATACAATCCCAGTCCTTCCCATCCTCGTCTACAAACTTTCTCAGAATCATTTTGAGGGTCTTAATAAATCTCTCTACCAATCCGTCTGTTTACAGTGGTAAAATGGGGTTCTTAAGGTGGTAATGTGTAGAAATTCCTAAACTTCACTCAGGAGTTTACTCATGATATTTGATCCCTGATCCAATAGAATTCCTTGGGGAAACCAACCCCAGAAAAGAAAGGCAACATGTGTTTTAAAATTTGCTGGGTTGTGTTGGTCCACATGGGGAAGTCTTCATGATACCAGGTAGCGTAATAAACAATTACGAGAACATTTTATTGGCCAGTTTAGAGGTTTCCAATAGAACAATGATATCCATCCTGATTCTAGAGAAAGGGACTTCCAATGTCGGTAATGGATTTAGAGGGGTAGGTGGGGGAATATGTGAGCTGTTTTTTGCCATATCTCGCATGCCCGGATGAAGTTCTTTTTGTCAGCTTGGGTTTCAGATTGTTCCAAGTGTCCCCCTGTCAAATGAGTGTACAATCTCTAGCACGATTTTGCCTTGGGTTTTGGGAATTACTAATTGAGTCTTACTTAGCCCTTCCCTGGAGGTCTCCCTCCTATACAGTAATCCCTGTTTCACAAAGAAAAAGGGGCTTGCCTTTTCTTGTCCTTCTCGCTCAGGAATCACTTGTAAGAAAGCTTCTGTGAGCATTGGATCATTTTGCTGGGCAAAGGTTAGGTCGGGAAGGATCGTAGGTTCCTCTTCCCTTTTGGCTTCAGTGGTATGTATCTCATCGGCCTCCCCAAAGCTTAAGTTACCTCTCTCAGTTTTCTTTGGTTAAATTTCTTCCTCAAAACGGGGAAATAGAGCTTTCTCAAGAATTCCCTGTTCAATTTTGTCCCCAGGAAGTATTTCAAATGGGGACTTGCCATGGTTTTGTAAGAGAACTTGTATGTCTCCCCGAAAGTCTGCATCTATAACGCCTGCTTGTACATCTGGACCAAATTTCCAGGCTAGGCCAGATTTTGGGGCCAACCTTATATAACAACCAGCAGGGGGTATTAGAACTAAGTGAGTGGGAATCATCCCTATTTTCCTGGGAGGGATAGTGGCTTCTCTGCTACTACAAATATCGAAGCATATGGATTATTTTGTGCTGGTAGAGGGGGCTGAGGCTATGTGACTAAGTTTCTGGAATTGTAGGGTTGGCCAATGTGTCACAATTAAGTGATATCCCATTGCTGACACCATGTATAAGGGAGGCATGGTATCACAAGTATGACACTGACACAACAGGTTCAATGTCAAAACCTTTATTCCGTTTTCAGGGTTTGGAAAAGCTCACATTTTGACCTATAGCTAGGATGGGAGTAGTCTCTACCATCAAATAATAGATACACAGTCCTAGTCAATCTCTGTCAAATTAAAGGTGGACTATACTAACAAAACCTAATGCCTGCCCTATCTCTTGTACAAAATGTGTGTAAAGGGGCATATGCAGGTAAAGGAAAATTAGTGTCAAGACATAAAGAATCAAAGTGGCTGAGTTAGCTCTACTTCCCACGTTGGACAGCACAGAGTAAGGTGGTCCCCATAAACAGGATGACACAATCTGGCTCAGATTTTCAAAACAAAGGCAGTTCAAAA
Organism: Ambystoma mexicanum; assembly: GCF_040938575.1. Classification (NCBI taxonomy): domain Eukaryota; kingdom Metazoa; phylum Chordata; class Amphibia; order Caudata; family Ambystomatidae; genus Ambystoma; species Ambystoma mexicanum. Next base: position 286,902,160 of record NC_090930.1, on the reverse strand, counting down.
CCGTGGAGCGATGCTCGCTTGACCTTCCACGTTAAAGTCACTTGTTCCAGCTTTCACCAGGTCTTTCACAGTTCAACAAAAAGTTCACAGTTCAACAAAAAGTTCACGTATGTCTCCCTCGGTCAGGCTCAGACCTTTCAATCACAGCACTTGTAGGGTTCCTCTTCCCGAAGCTTAATTAACATTCTTTAGGGGTGCCCTTCCCCGAATTTATAGCACTTTTTGTCTCCCTCAGTCGGGCTTTGACCTTTTTCTGATGTCGAAGACTTTCGAATGTGCAAGGTATTTTATTATCGACATCCACAGGACTACTTTGACTATCCCTTCAGCTCAGACCCTTGTATTATTTTCCCCAGTGTCTCTTGGTCTGGGTAGTTCAGCATCTCAAGCAGAAAGTTCACCATTCACCTTTTCACTTCCCTTTTTGTCAGGGTTATGCTTGGTCATTATGCATTTTAGAGTTCATTCACTTTGTCGTTGTATAACAAAACAATTCATCTTTCGTTGAGACTTTCAAGTGTGCTACTTCCTTTTGCCGGACCACTACGCTACTCTGTATCATTGGCTTTCAAAGTTATTGGTAATTCAAAATCCCCAGATATCTGCCTTCCTTCGTGTCTCATCCACATGCATGCAGCCTTCAATTGTGAGACATACTGTTGCTACTTCCATCTTTCCTTAACACACACCGGCCTTTCACATCACTCACCAACTCACCAGCTGTGTGAATTGCTTTCTTGTAATTTCTGTTTTAATTCACGAGTCAATGTTGAGACCACGGGCTTGGCCTCGTCTCACTAACTCTGTCATTCATCAAAGAGGGTCGCTGGCGCCCTTCAAACACAATGCAGTGTTCTTGCCTGGGATTTGGCCTTCTATGCGCATCTTTCATGGCTCTTCAGAGGCAAGGATATCATGCAGGGATCTCCTGGGTTTCTCTATTTTCTGCTCTCGTACCTCTCTAGGTCACTCTGCTCCAGTAGGTTCTCCTTCGCCCCTGGAAATTCTGCTCCTTCTCATGTTCCACCTTGCTCAGAATGTGTCTCTATGTTCCACCTTTTATCCGTGTGGAGAGAGATAATGGGTGTCAAATGTATGTAATTAAAGTCAAGTGCCTGACTCTGCCTGACCCAATTGGCGGGACATGTCCAATGAGATATGTAAGGGTTAGCCCCTATACTCTCAGTCGTCTTCTTCCTCAGCCCAGTGTTTTTGCAGAAAAGTGGGGGGGAGTTGGGACATTGGAGTATCCCCAAAAATCGTATGGGTCATGGGTACGGGAAAGGGGGCACTACCGCATCAGTTGTCCCGCCCCCACTCCCTGAATACCCCTCACCCAGGTGATTCTCTCGCACTGGTTCAGCCCCCAGGTCTGGATCCAAAGGCAATGGCCGTGCCCTGGCCACCTGAGAGAGAGAGATCCCCTGGAACTAGTAGGTGAGACACCCATTGGTTTCTCACACTGTGCATAGATAAGAAATATTGCATTACAGGCGCTGGAAGTTGGTGTGCGCAGGACTGTATTTACACAATATATTGAGAGGGTTCTCTTACTGAATTTCATAGTATTAATTTGCTTTAAAACTATGCATGAGTTTATAAAGAGCCTTAAAAGGATGCATGGGGGGGTAATATTCTGTCATCAGTAAGCATGTATTTAAACTGTGAGGGCAAATGGCGGAAGGTGTTCAGATGCTCTGGCTAAAGATTTTGCATTTCAGGTCTCTTTAACCAGGGGTTTTTGTTTTTTCGCTCATGCATAAATCAGAGTTTAGGCTGTTTGTTTCTTGTCAGAAGGCCGAGCATTTCTCTGTGGGGGCTGTTGCAAAGAAGCACAATGAGCCAGAATGAATGACAAGGCACACGATATAAAGTTCTCCCTCTTTCGATCTGAAGGTGTTTTGTGCAAAATGTAATGCTGTTGAACCCAGACGAATTTTCGCAGTAAGTCTTGTCCAGACTTCCAATGTAACCTGCATTTTAACATCAAGATGTAGCCATGCAATATAGTGTGAGTAAAATACGTTTAACTCGGAAGCTCATTTAAACATTGTTCAGCCTGAACGGGCCTGTCCCATTCTGAGCGCTCAGCTCATGATGTTTGTTTAAACTGATGGGATCTACTGACAAGCAAGTTCTCACAAGTGAACTAAAGGGCTGTTTGTTTAAGGTTTGACAGAAAACAAGCTGCTCCAAAGAAAGAGCTTTCCTTCACTTTCACTATTTGCGCACATTGCGAAAATGACCAACTGACTTAAAATGGTACAAGGCCTCGTAGATCCGTGTAAGCATGTTGACACAGACTAGAAAAATGGTTGTTCACATAAGTACACAAGAGTACACAAGAGTACACAAAGCACTCATGAGGCAGAAGCCATAGGGCCATCACAGCTACATTTAAATAATTAACAGTTTGTTGTTAACATTCAGTGATAAGAACTTCGGGGTGTAGGTATTTGGGTGCATGTTGTTTCTGTGTGTGTGTATTTCTGTGTGCGTGGGTGGGTGTGTGTTTCTGTGCATGTGACTTTCTGTATTTCTGCGTGTATGCGTTTGTGTGCACATGGGTGGGTCTGCGTGTCATTGCATGTGTGTTTCTGTGTTTGCACTCTATGCATAAAAATGGTCTGTGTAAAATACTTCCATTTTGTTTACGTTGATTGCGCTATTGCAGGATTGTCCCAAGGATGCGTTTATATGTACTGAGAGCTCTTTTTAAGTGAATTTCAATGACGCTGTTCAGATGGTATCACTAGAAATGTTGCATTTCAGGTTTCTTTAACATGGGGCTTTTGTCCACAATGGGTTTGCAGCGCGATCAAAAAGAGTTTTAATTGTCCCTGTCCACTTTACTTTAATTTGGTGTTTGTTTACGGTTTGGAGACTGAAACCACACTGCTGAATGACAAGGCACACGAGATAAAGAATCTTTCTGCAACAAGGCCGTGTTAAGAGTTTGATAGTTGCAGCTGAATTATTTTGAAACCCAGGGGCCGTCCCTAACATGGAATTCATTATTAGTAGCTCAGCAGGTTGAGTCGCTGTAGTGGAGCAGTAACATGTTTGGAGTTACTTCGAAACCGGTATGATTGTTTTAATTTTGTAATATTACGTTATGAAATGTGTGTACTGGCAGTCCTTAGTAATAAAACATGACAGTGGATCTTGCTGGATCTGGCGTTGTAAGGGTGACCCTGTGATCTTGCAGAGTGTCGCCTGTGCACATATTTAGGAGCATGCTCAACTGAAACACACCAGTGTTTACAAACAGAAATGCGGTATAGCGGTCGCCTGTTATTTAATTACCTTTAAATGTGATTCCGTTAGTCTAGCGCAACCATCTCTCAACGACGCTCATGAATCACAGACTGATTTTGACATGCTTTGACACCACCACTGACTGTTATGTAAAACAATATCTTGGCCTTGCGAACTCCCAATTTTGGCAGCACCTAAGATCACACATTTTGATTAAGCAGTGTAGTTGAAATTCTTTCATACAAACTACTTGAAATATAGATTTTTTTTCTTTTTAAACTGCATTCACCAAAGACTCCCTGGGGATTGTTGCAAGGTATCAGTTAATGTTTGAAAATGTATTTGGATAGTGCAAGGAAGTTATTGGCATTGTGTAAAATATGTCGAATTCTGATTCTATATTCGTGTGTATTTATTTATAGCCACCCTGGGGTGCAGAATCATGCAGGCATCGGACCGCAGAGGAATGGAACTAGGATTGCTTATGGATGTGGATTGAGGACCCTTGCAACCGTCAGATGTTGATGCCATGGTTCTAAGGTGGCCCGCAAATTGCGCAACCTTGCAGGCATCAGACCGTGCAGGAATGGATCTAGGATTGCCAGTGGATATGGCTGACGGGTCCTCCCAGTCATGGAGGGTGGATGAGCATAGCAAGGATTTGCGGATTGCGTCACTGGAAGGGACTGCTTTTCTGTGCTCTTTAAGCCACAGAGGCCTTGGGTGGCCACTGACCATGGAGAGTGGCTTTTGGGGTGCTTCAAGGGGACTCGGCAACCAGCGTCATGAGAACACCTCGGGAAGAGGGCAGGATTTTTGGACACTGCTACTATCCGCAAGCCTGAGGTATAGTGCGGCTGATGGCACCCATTGCATTGTCATCACAAGGGGGTATACATCGGAGGAGATAAAGCTTGCAAGGCGGCAGGTGCCCCACCAGTCTTCTCCCTGGGAGCCTAATCAGCTGGTTTGATTCCTCACATTCAGATGTCTCCACTTTCAACAATTGAAATTCATTGCCCTTTTTTCACAAAATACCATATATGGATTCTTTTCCCACACACAATACCTTTGTCCAGTTCTGTCAAGTGTCTGGTCTCGGTGGGCTCCATCGGATGTATGCGCATTCTGTTCAAAATATTTCAACCCTCACTCCTCCACTTTTCCAAGTGATTTTGACTATGACTTTTTTTGAATAAATCCATTTTATACATGACTTACACTTTTTCTTTTGTCCTTTAACCTTAGGACCTTAACCCCCGCTACCTACGAGGGTGGCCCCCACTCTTCAATCCTTTGCCATCCGCACTGCTGAGTGCATGATTCCCCTCTGCCTGCACGGCTGAGCACTTTTCTGCCGCTTAATGTGTACGAAGAGTACACAACCAAAAGATGGCCGCCTGATCGCACCCTCGGCCCGGATACTAACGGCAATCTGATTGGCCCACCCCGCCTAGCCTATCCACTACACCGATCCTGGGGCACCGGCAGGCGTGAGCCGGCCCAAAACAAGGCGCACACTAAGGCGCCTGTCCTGTGCCTGAGCCATTGAGGCAGCTGCGTCCACAGGAGCAGGAGCTCCTTTCTCCTGGCTGCCGGAGCAGCCCACAGATAACTTCCTGCAGCCCCGTTCACAGGGGTGAGCCGGAGATCCTTAACCCCCGCTACCTACGAGGGTGGCCCCCACTCTTCAATCCTTTGCCATCCGCACTGCTGAGTGCATGATTCCCCTCTGCCTGCACGGCTGAGCACTTTTCTGCCGCTTGATGTGTACGAAGAGTACACAACCAAAAGATGGCCGCCTGATCGCACCCTCGGCCCGGATACTAACGGCAATCTGATTGGCCCACCCCGCCTAGCCTATCCACTACACCGATCCTGGGGCACCGGCAGGCGTGAGCCGGCCCAAAACAAGGCGCACACTAAGGCGCCTGTCCTGTGCCTGAGCCATTGAGGCAGCTGCGTCCACAGGAGCAGGAGCTCCTTTCTCCTGGCTGCCGGAGCAGCCCACAGATAACTTCCTGCAGCCCCGTTCACAGAGGTGAGCCGGAGATCCTTAACCCCCGCTACCTACGAAGGTGGCCCCCACTCTTCAATCCTTTGCCATCCGCACTGCTGAGTGCATGATTCCCCTCTGCCTGCACGGCTGAGCACTTTTCTGCCGCTTGATGTGTACGAAGAGTACACAACCAAAAGATGGCCGCCTGATCGCACCCTCGGCCCGGATACTAACGGCAATCTGATTGGCCCACCCCGCCTAGCCTATCCACTACACCGATCCTGGGGCACCGGCAGGCGTGAGCCGGCCCAAAACAAGGCGCACACTAAGGCGCCTGTCCTGTGCCTGTCTGTTGCCGTACGGGCCGTCGGCCAGAAACGCTGCCCAAAACAACTACTGTACACTAGCCCGTAAGTGTGTCCCCCTGACTTATCTTCGTGCAACTTTCACTACCTTAACGCCTGCCCGCACTCACACTAACTGTGTTCCTCTGCCAGCCTATAGGGGCCCTGCCAATGTGTTACCATTGTGTTCCTCTGCCAGCCTATAGGGGCCCTGCCACTGTGTTACCACTGTGTTCCTCTGCCAGCCTATAGGGGCCCTGCCACTGTGTCACCATTGTGTTCCTCTGCCAGCCTATAGGGGCCCTGCCACTGTGTTACCATTGTGTTCCTCTGCCAGCCTATAGGGGCCCTGCCAATGTGTTACCACTGTGTTCCTCTGCCAGCCTATAGGGGCCCTGCCAATGTGTTACCATTGTGTTCCTCTGCCAGCCTATAGGGGCCCTGCCACTGTGTTACCACTGTGTTCCTCTGCCAGCCTATAGGGGCCCTGCCAATGTGTTACCATTGTGTTCCTCTGCCAGCCTATAGGGGCCCTGCCACTGTGTTACCACTGTGTTCCTCTGCCAGCCTATAGGGGCCCTGCCAATGTGTTACCACTGTGTTCCTCTTCCAGCCTATAGGGGCCCTGCCAATGTGTTACCATTGTGTTCCTCTGCCAGCCTATAAGGGCCCTGCCGGTGTGTTACCACTGTGTTCCTCTGCCAGCCTATAGGGGCCCTGCCAATGTGTTACCAATGTGTTCCTCTGCCAGCCTATACGGGCCCTGCCACTGTGTTACCTCTGTGTTCCTCTGTCAGCCTATAGGGGCCCTGCCACTGTGTTACCACTGTGTTCCTCTGCCAGCCTATAGGGGCCCTGCCACTGTATTACCATTGTGTTCCCGGCCAGCCTATAGGGGCCCTGCCACTGTGTTGCCAGGCCAGCTTTTTACCGGCCCTGCCACTACAAGCGCTTCCACTAGCCCCTTGATGCCCTGCCAGACCTACAACTGCCTCTGCACTTGCCTCTACCTACCCCTAGTGCCAGCCCTGTACCGCACAACACCACCCAGCTCAGTGCTCTAATGCATCCCCCTGCCACCCACCTCACAGCACCTACACCCCTCCTCTCCTCTATCTCGCTCATTACTCTGTCTCTTTGGGCCATCTGCAGCTTGCTCCCTGCATACCCAGACCTCCCTCCACCGCCCTCCATCATGCCTCACTCCTCCCCACCCGCATCACCACACACCACTCTCAACCACTGCATTATCAACCCTCCTGAACACCTTCTTAGGCGCTACAGACTAAGAACCCGTACCAAACCCTCATTTGTGCTCCACAGCTCTCCACCATCTACCTTCAGTAGGAACCAAAAGCTCAGCTATCGCACCCACACAACATTTTCACGCTCACACCCTCCAGCCCATGCACATACCCTCCACCCCCATGCGCTCATACATGCACCCCTCCCTCCTTCACTCACAAGTGCTCCCACCACTTCGCTCTCACCGAACACCAGCGCTCAGGACCCACCACCTACCAACCGATTCCTTAAATGCGCCCTCATTAATGCACGCTCCATCCATGCCCATGCCATAGAGATCAATGACCTCATCACCACCCACAAACTAGACATGTTAGCAGTATCCGAAACTTGGCTCCACGAGGCATCCAACCCATCCCTACACCTTGCCCTCCCACAGGACTACACCATCCTCAGGCAGGACCGCAAAACCTCTAAAGGTGGGGGCGTTGCCCTCATCTATAGAAACTCACTTGCCATTAGGCAGTGTAACCAACTCTGGGACAACAACGCTGACCTTCTCCACGCCAAACTAGCTCTCTCCCCTAATTGCACCATCAACCTCTTAGTCACATACAGACCTCCAGGCTCCCCTCCGGACGTCCAAAAGCATCTCCTCCAAATCATTAGCAACAACCTGAAAAGCTCCACCAAAACCATTCTACTTGGTGACCTTAACCTTGGCCTAGATGACCCCAAGGACAAATCTGCCACACACCTGGCCAACGATCTTACCAACATGGGGTTCATCCACAAAATTACCAAACCTACTCACTGCAAAGGCCGGTCCATCGACTGGGTAGCAGATCATAACTGTTCTTCATCCATCACCTCCATCACAGCCCTCCCCTGGACAGATCACCATCTCATCCAATTCTCCATCCCCACCGCACCCACTCGTAAAATCCTTACTCATGCACCCCCCGCCAAAGTCAGAAGCTCCAAAAAGCTCACAGCGACCAATCTCGCTCCTCTTCTTGATATCCCTGAACTCAAGCATCCCTTTATCCAAGATCCCACCTCTCTTGCTAACATCTACAACAACGCCCTCACCCAAGCCATTGACTCTATTGCCCCGCTGGAAGACAAAAAAGGAAAAAAATCCATGCACTCCAACTCTTGGTTCTCAGAAGAACTATCTGTCTTGCGCACCATGAAGCGCAAAGCCTTATCCAACTGGCAGTCTACGCCCAACCAATCCTCTCTCAATGAGTTCAAAGAAATCTCACGGACCTACAAAATGGCCATCTTCAAAGCTAAATCTGAATCATACAATCAAAGAATAACCAAATCCAGTTCCAAAACCAGAGAAATATTCTCTATTTTCAAAGAACTCACCACTCCCGAGTCCAGCCCAGACGAAATCATCAAGGATGAAGCTTGGTGCACAGGCATCCAAACAGCCCTCCTAAATAAAGTCAAAACGCTTCAAGACAAAATTGCCTCCCAACGTAAAGCACTCAATACCTCTGCCACGACTCCTTCTCTCCCCCCTCACAACACTCACCCGCAAACACCCCTCTTTGCCTTCAGAGAAGTTACAGAACTAGAAACCTCTGCTCTACTCAAAAACATTAAACCTTCCATTTGCAAGGGAGACATATGCCCTCCCACTATCATCAAAGAATGCTCAGAAGCCCTCACCCCCATCATCACAGCTTTCATCAATGCCTCCTTCTCCTCAGGAACCGTACCTCATTGCCTGAAAGAAGCTTGGGTTCGCCCACTCTTAAAAAAACCCTCCTTAGATCCCACCTCCCCCAGCAACTATCGTCCCATCACCACCATCCCCTTCCTCCTTAAAATCCTTGATAAAGCAGCCCACAACCAAATTCAGCAATACATAGAGACCCACTCTATCCTAGGCAGAAGACAATCGGGCTTTCGCAAAGGCCATGGGACCGAAACTGCCCTACTAGATTTAAAAAATCAAATCACCAAAATAATGGACACAGGCAAACCTGCTCTCCTCCTGCTACTCGACCTCTCTGCGGCATTTGACTTAGTGGACCATGACATCCTCACATCTCACCTATTTAATGCAGCCCACTTCTCCCTTAAAGCAACCTCTTGGATCACCTCCTTTCTAGAAGGCCGAGCCATGAAGGTGTACTCTGATCAGGCCAATGCTCCTCTGACTACCATAAATTGTGGAGTCCCACAAGGGTCATGCACCGCACCGACCCTATACAACCTCTTCACTAAACCCCTCTTCGACCTACTGGACTCTCTCGACATAGCTTATACCAACTATGCCGATGACACACAAGTCCTCCTCCCCCTCACTGGAGACTATGCCCAAGACACAGAAGCCCTCCTTACCATTTACTCCACGATACAGGCATGGATGGCGATCAATGGCCTCTGTCTTAACGGAGACAAAACAGAGATCATCATCCTGGCCCCCAGCGAAATCCTCTCCAAGCTCAGCCAAGACTATTCACACATAACCATCGACAACACCAACATACCCGTCTCCACTGCTGTGAAGACCCTAGGAGTATATCTAGACGCTACTCTCTCCATGACAAGACAGGTCAACGCCATCTCCTCCTCCTCCGCACTGACCACCAAACTCATCCTCGCAATAAAACCCTATCTTACCACTCCCAACTGCCTCTCCATTGCTAGAGCCACCATAGGAGCCAGGCTAGACTATTGCAACGCCCTCCTAGCTGGCACTTAAACCAAAAACCTGAATAAACTCCAAACAGTGCAAAACAATGCGCTCCGCGCTGCCCTGCACATCCCCAAATTCGACCATGTGTCGCAGGCCAGAAGAAATGCTCACTGGCTCCCAGTTAAAGAAAGAATTAACTTCAAAGTACTCTCCCTCACACACAAATGTATCAATCATACCGCTCCCTCCTACCTAGCAGAAACCATCACCAGGAAATCCTCCCTTCGTCCTATAAGAACCCCCCATGACAACCAACTCCTAGTCCCCACCATAAGAAGAGCTAAAGCTGGAGGCATTGGCTTCCCACACATAGCACCTAAGCTCTGGAACAACCTCCCTAACTCTCTTAGAGCCGAACCTTCACTGCTTTCCTTTCAGAAATCCCTCAAAACCCTGCTCTTCACATAATCACCTCCTACCCTCCCCTCCGACATGATTGACATATTTTTAAACACCATGATGTCTGCACTGCTAAGTTTGTAACTAAAACATGTTACTGTAAATCTAATGCCTTGTAAACGTATATTTCTAAAACATATACCGTAACTCAAAATGCCTGTAAACTTTAACAACCTTCCTTCTGTAACCAGCCAATTGCTTATATGTAACAGCGCCACGATGCCCACGGGCTGAGCGTGCGCTTTAAAAATATGAATAAATAAATAAAAAAATAAATAAAAATAACATTACAAGTGTTATAAAAAAAAACATAATGATGAATTCGGGTATGGAGAAACCTTTTTTATGTTTTGTTTTTTAAATACTTGATACCCCTAGCAAAATGTTTTTAATACATAGTGTGGAAGGGCAAATATTTAATATATGAAATTCGCCAGTTATGGTAAGCTAAGCAACCATGACATCACTGATGACATCACATGTGCATTTACATTTCATGAAAACTCTGTACAAGGGATTCTTATAATGCTGACCAAAAACTGTCAAGGATCATTGGGATAAATATCATGAGCTAATTAGTGCATTAAGCAATGCATTGATATAAATAGCATTCTATTATGAAGTTCTTTCCAGTATACTAAGCTACTCATGCAGAAACATAGGCAGTGTGTGCAGCATACATGATGAAGGTGCCATATTCATAATCTTGTCATGTTGAATACTGAAATGATAACTGCTTTCTTATTAGAGTTTTGCGTACTGTGAAGGTACCGTAATTAGCACCAAGGTCCCTTTGCGGGTCCAATCCTTAACGGCAGGTAAAACCAGCCGTTAAGGTGGGAACCCGCAAAGGGACCTTGTAATCAGGCGCTAAGGGATTACCGGTACCGGTACCGGTAATCCCTTAGCGCCAGGGTCATAATGAAGCCCCTTGACTGTTACTGAGCAAAACCATGTGGCCTAGATATGTCAGTAAAGGAAAAAAAGGGGGAGCCAGGCATGTGATGTCATCAGTGATGTCATCAATGACATTTGTGATGTAATCTTTGATGTCCTGGGTGTAAGTGTTAGCAGTGCACGGTGGCGCGAGTTATGGTTGCTTATCTTACCATAACTGCTGAATTTCAGGGGGTTTTCGGTTTTACTTTGAACCATAACGTCCCTTTAACAAAGTTTTTTCACTGAATTTCATAAGTTTTTAGTAGCGCAACTTAACCATAACGTCCCTTTAACAAAGTTTTTTCACTGAATTTCATAAGTTTTTAGTAGCGCAACTTAACCATAACGTCCCTTTAACAACGTTTTTTCACTGAATATATATATATATATATATATATATATATATGTATATATATATATATATATATATTTGCAAAACCGGGAAAAAGAATTCCAATTCTCCCAGGGAGGGATGGCACTCGTGGCAAGACACAAACCGCTGGTATAAATTACTTCCTCAAATCAAACCAATGCAGTATGGCGTTTAATTCAATGTCCAGTTTTATTAGGCATCAGCCAGATTAAAAAGTGCACGGTACAACGCGTTTCGCCGCTTACTCGCGGCTTGTTCACGTACCTTATATATATATATATATACACTTCTGAATTCCACAATCTGAGAGAAATGCATGATACCTCTAATGGTATTCATAACATTAACAACCATTTTAATGGCAATGATTCATTGTCTGGGATCACAAATATGTTTCACAAATATTAATTTTACAAATATATTTATTGCATTTAAGATTTCTTCATATTACATTTCTCGGTATAAAATCGTACTGATTGCTTCCTTAAGAATTATGTCTTCATGAACACACACTTCCTTCCTTTTTTCTCAATGTCACTGCATATGGGCCCTCTGAGTCTGTGTAGATATTCCCCAACAAAACTTAGAACTCTTTCTGATAAACTGGATAGATATGGTAATGGGTAGATGTGGTAGCAGGCCACCGCAGCCATCTCTCACTCCAACCCGTTACATTTATTTGCACAGCCCTTGTGTACCATGAATAGTTATTTTATGATGTATGTGCCTAGTCATTTCGCACATCCACAAACACACACACACACACATTATGTCCTCCATGAGGATTTGCTGTATTGTAATTTGAAGGTGTGGAGTATTGACAGTATTAAGGCAGATGACACCGGAATGCTACATTTGCACATGCAAAGCCAACTCCTGATGTTTTATCAGAATGTGGAGGACAAAAGCTACTTTAATATCCTACATTAAGATTGTTATTCATGATTTTTAGTTTTTTCTGACTTTATGCATCGAACAATCTTCACTGATACTTTTCCTCCTTTCCCTTCCAACATTTTCCCTGCAGGATGATGTTGATTTGCCCACGGATTTTGCATCTTTTCATCTTTCCCTTCAGTCTTTGTTCTACCAATAGCTGCATCTATGTTTATCCGATTACCAGTTTGGAAAAAACACTCCTTATAGGGTTAACCTTAATAAGCACCCTGGTGAGTGCAAGCAACCAATATGTTGCTAAGATCACAGGCTTTACCAGGTGATGCATGTCTGTGCTCTGAGCAAACATGTGGCTGCTGTAATCATGCAGCACTTTCCTTCCACTACCCTCTGCTTCTGAATCAAACTGCGCATTAAATTCCTATTATAAACTACCCTTAAGTCATCTCTGAGAAACTCTCTAGGTTGCTAAAAGCAATAAGCTCGGCAGTATTGACCCTCCCTTCATTTGGTACTGTTACGTGTGATACCACCTCCAAGCTTGACTTCTGTGTTTTTCTTATAGTCCCACCCATCTACCATCTTGATGCAAGGAGTGTGTTTCACCTGTATTCTACCTGGATCCTGTTTCTAGGCAAAAATAGCACATTTTTTTTTTTTCAGGATTTCAAAATGATAAAGAGTTGACTTAGCACTAGTCTGCATTGTCACCACCAGATATGGTCTGGCGATGATTCTCGGCATGAACACCACTACCATGGTTTGCCTTTCAACATCACTTTCTCCTTGTTAAGCACCATGGATTAGAATGCACAACCTCTTCTGTTATTGTGTGAGGCTGACTCGAGCCCACATTTAGGGCTTAGCTCCTCATATGATCACTGCCGAGCAAGTGCTGTTTTAGAGGATCGCTATTTTCAGAAAAGGGCCGCATTAGTTGTATTTTAGTGGGAATGAACCGTAGCATCCCGCAGTGGAGTAAAAGGTTGAGAAGTCGAATAAGTGTTTTAAAGTAAATCATTAGCTTGTACCAATATGTGTAGCTGGACATTTTGGAGTGTCACAAGAGCAATTATCTATCTTCGAGACTGATTGCGCTGATCGAAGGCAGTACTTAAAACCGAGCGCATCATAAAGTATTGATAGTCTTTCCTCTAGACTGATTTGTGTGCAGGCCGAGAAGCATGCTGCAGCACATCAAAGGAATAGTTTCCCAAAATAGTCTCTGTGCGTCAGTTCCTTGGACAACTTGGAGACGTCAACCTCATTTAATGCTTCAATTGTTCACCGACATAGGTGAAGTCTCTCCTTCCAAGCCGAACACTCTGTAATTTTCACACCATGTTAGTGTTTTTGTCGAATAGTTCCCCTGGCTGGTCTTGTGTTTATGTCATACTACGCCACATTACAGCTTGCGGGTACCGGACTGCACGCGTGGTCTGACCAGACATGCAGACTGGCACCCGCGGGCCGAACTCGTGATTGCACAGGCACCGTTATTAACGGTGCTGGTGCAACCATGCTCCCGACCCCCTATGGGGCAGAATGGTAATCGGGAGGCCGGCTATACCGGCACCCGTGAATGGGCAATTACCGGCCCATTCATCTCGTAATGGGCCGGTAATGGCCCATTCGTGGTGCCAGGGCTGGCAGTGAGTTTGGCAGTAGCCATGCCCTTAATATGGGCACGGCTACCGCCAAACTCGTAATGAGGCCCATTGTCCTTTAACAGGTAGAAAATGATATTGCATGTCATACACCAGCCGCTTCAATGGTGAGCCCACTGGCGGTCTTAAATTGCCAAAACACCTTCTGAGGTGCTTTTTCCAATAGGTGTCCATTAGTGGGTGGTTGTTGTTGGAACATATTTTCGCAATACATAAAACATTGTGACATTCATGTCCGTATAGCAGTGCCAATCTTTCCAGATAACACAACATCCTTGATGTCATAGTCCCTAGATAAACTTCAAGTAAATCCAACAATAATTGTTCTACACAGTCAGTTGCGGTTTCACATTAAATAGGTTGGGGTATCAGCTGCTGCACAAAGATCAATCGGGCTACAGATTCCGTAGTATGCGCATTTACTTCTTAGATGTCTGCATTGATAAGTAAACGTGTCGACATTCCATTAAACTGTTTTCTCGATGATGTTTATAACACCCATTGGACACATGTCTAAACTGTTTCATTTTCAAAATGGGATTATTTGCCGATTCTTTAGCCCATAATGTTTTAGACATGCATCGTTCAGTCCGTTGCCCAATCCTTAGCTGTGTTAGCGGCTGTATTAGCCACATCAGTCCTACAAGGTATTTAAGGGTTAACACGTAACATATTTTACATAGTGAATTATCAGCATGAGATATTTCCAAACATTTGTGAGCATTTTATGTCCATAGCACCATCTGTAAAAGTGGGATTTTCAACACGCTACCATCACTATGGATACAAAACTCTGGACAGCCTGGATATCATCATGGGTGAGAGCCATCGTGTCCGTATCAGTCTCCATTAGCGAGACACTTTCCATACACAGGCTGTTAGTGCGATCCCCCAGGTTTTCATTTTGGTTTGAAAAACAAACACAATAAATAATGACTTTGGGGCTCGTTACGAGGTCAGCGATAACCCGCCGGAGCTACCAGTGGGTTGCCACAGACCTCATAACACTGTTTCTGCTGCCTGATATCCCTCTGCCACCGCAATACTAGACGTGGTAGCAGACCAGTTTGTCAGGCAGCGGAAACGGTATATCCTCATTCCCATGGGGTCCCATTGGACTCCACAGGAATGGGACACTGAAGCACCTGCACCATTGCTAATGGTGCCGGTGCTTCAGTTAAGATAATGCCGGTAGGGGCCAGAATTCCCAGCAGGTCAGACCTGCTGGGGGATCCGTGGCCACTATCGACTTTGTCGGAGTATGGCAGTCAAGAAAGGGTGTGGAAGCGTTGCTATCGGCACACTTGTTTCCAGACCACCACACTCATAATGAGGCCCAATTCTCTTTAATGCTATTGTTCTCCATTAGCAAAATACATTCCTTACACAGGCTATTAGCACGACCCCCTGAGTTTTCCGGTTGATTTGAGCAGGAAACGTAGTAAAAATTGATAGTCTTTGGGGCAGTTTGGCTCTCCTCACTCCCGCACACTGACCCCTGTTTTCCCCAAAATCCCAAATGGCGCGGGGTCACTCTCCTCCTGCAAAATCTACCGCTGATGTTCACCCTGGCATCACGACCAGCTGCTGCTCTAGAACCACATCATCCTCATCTCAGAACTCCTCGGCTTCGTAACCAGCCATCAAATCCTGAGCATCTTCCATCCCATCATACACTGTAGGAAATTCAGAAATATAACTATAGTCGGAATTGCTGGAAACTTTGGGGCTTGTTTTACACTTGTATTAACTGTAGCAGTTCATAATCACTGTTTCCTCCACCATGAATACCACCGGAAAAAGTCTGAAGAGCAGGTGTGTTTTCCAGGCCTACCACAAAAGCTATACATCCGGGTTATAAGTTCCTCCCCCAGTGCCGTCATAGCGTTGCCACTGCCCTTTAGATAAAAATGATATCCGATTGCTATAAATGTATATAAACATGATTAGGGTCCTAATCGAATATTCTTGTGATTCTTAGCATTTCATATAAAATGTTTACTAAATTTATTTCAAAAGTATAGCCATCAATATTGAAAGCCCCTGCCAGTGGGGAGGAGTCACTCTCTCACGTCATAAACGTGTCACTCTGCACAACCCTATATTCATAGTCCTCATGTTCGGAGCTCACTTTGCTAGCAAATGCTCACCTCTTCGCCTGCTCCAGAAATGTATATCAAATTGATATCCAATTGATATAACATGTATTTATTTTTAATATAAAATGTATATTAACAATGTTGGGGTACTTATCAAATTGATACAACGTTGGAATGAAATATTCTGGGGGTCTTATCAAACTGATATCAAACATTTTGGGGTGCTTATCAAATGTATGCCAAACATTTTGGGTTCAATCCACGCAATATCAAAAGGGGCGGGATTAGGCATGGGAAAAGGGGCATGGCCACCTGTCGATAGATTTCCCCGTATACTACTGTGGGATGTCCCATTTAAATCTGCATGTTAACCTAGCCACAACAGACGCACCCTGCTCGACTATCTGCAGTAGCGAAACTAGACCCACATACAGATATGCTTAGGATCTACTATAGGAGCTGTTAAGACGTCCTACGTAACTTATATTTTATTTGTATTTATTATCTATACCCCATAGGTATCTCTGTGCTGTTAAACCATATATATAAAATATAAAGCCACAAGGGATGCAAAAACAGACCAAGATGATAGGAAATTCAGTACACAATCATATCAGCCTGAGTTAAGTTCAATGGCGAGAAAAAAAGATTAATATGAAAACATTCTCTCATGTAAATCCAGAAAACAAGAAAGAAAATAATAATATTGGAAAGAATGTATTACAACTATTGCCATCTGGGAGTTTACTGATTGAGGGAACTTATTTTCCCAGCGTATGTTCTGTAAATTGTCAGTTACAATACCATCTGACAAAGAGTCCCATAGATACAGACATTCCACCTTCTGTATTATCAGCTGCTTGTATGATTATATAGAGTATTTAGGTCTCCACAGCCATGACTAACTAAGGCAATTTTCAAACGCCCTGGCCTGGCACCTCACTCTCCTGCCCATCTTGTTCAGAGTTATTCCTGACCCACTATGAAAAATGTGACCTATTTATTTCACCCCACATTCAAGTAATATTGCTATAAAACATTGTTTCTTAACACATTTTCTCTGTTTGGAACACATATTCCAAATAATTTATTCTTACAAACCTGAAGTTATATGTTGTTGGTGTTGTGGAACCCATGTACACTTCCAGGTCAAGAAGAAGGCTTGCCGTGCAGCTTTGGTCATTAGGTTGGTCAATGTTTGGGCAACCTTTAGTATCATACGTCATTCTTTGATTTGTGGGTACAAGCCTTAGGGTGTTCACACTCCTTAGCTGTAAAAAACATTTGCAAAAAAATGCACTGCTAATGTATTACCCATCAGTGATTTTGTGGTTACATTTCACAGCACTTATATTTGTTTTTTTAATATGTATGCCATCTTTGAAACATATGTATGTATTGCCTACACTTGGGACCCAATTCTGAGGTGCATATACAAACGGGAAAACATTCTTCAATGAAGGATTAACACTTTCCTGAACAGCACCATATTCTGTTAAAGTGATAATGTGGGTGCCTAGCATCAAAGTCACAACTTTTGTATGTGCCTGTATGTGCCTGATGTACTGCTTGCCAACATCCTTAGCAACCATAAGTGTTATAAAGCAAGGTCCAGACTGCTTTAGGTTACTTGATAAGTTTACTTCAGTTCATAAGTTACAGTTACAGGATTAAGACATAAGCAATGAAGAGAGAGAAAGACACCGGCACCCAACACCCAGGGAGGGAGGGCTCAACTGACACAACAGTGCTCGGGAGGATAGCTCAGCGGCAACCTGCTCGCCTTGGAAGCAAGACCACACGGAGCAACACAGGTTCGATCCCCGGGTCCGCGCTTAGAAACCTCTGGGTATTAAGCGCGTTATAAATAACCTATCAACATAGAACACTCACCACAGCATTCTCCCACTCATACATCAACATTCCACAGGCACTCAGGTGACATCATAAATCACATGACAAACCACATCAGACTAACCAAGCACATCACAACACATCTCCCTCCTTACCAAACACACTTGCAACAAAAGCTTCACAACACATCTCCCTCCTTACCAAACATTTTCACAAAACAACACACATCACATCCAAACCAGTAAGCAAATTGAAGTTTTACATGAAAAACCCACAACCATGCAATTCCAGAACACCGCCTATCATTCTTAAACACCATCAATAGCAACACTAATCACCTCCCATCCACCCCTGCCACGGGCAGATTCTAGACTCCCACTCTAGACACAAACCAGCCCAGATTCAAGGCTATACCTAACCCACAATACCATAACCAACACAAAACAACTTTGGTCCTCCTGCTCGCCCCCGCCACAGGCGAGCCTTCAGGCTGCCACCCTGAAGCACCACTTGTCACCCCGACGCAATACTAGTCATCCAGGATGACAACGAAATCACCATAGACAGATAAGAGATTCAGTAAAACTCTACAGCTCACTAACACAAAACCAGCAACACGCATGCCTCAGAAACACATATATATATATATATATATATATATATATATATATATATATATATATATATATATATATATATATATATATATAGGTGGACCAAGCCAATCAACCAAACCTAACCATACCAAGGTGTAAAGCTCCTAAAACAGCTTGGAGATGCTGGCCAGTCAACTCCAAGACCATCTACACAAACATGTGGTTGACTCTAGCACTCTTCTCAATGGCAGTACAATCCAGTCCCATAATCAAACCCTGACCAGATAAAAATAGCCAGGATCAACACATAACACATAAAGATAAACAAATCACGCTGCGATTCTTCACCTTGAACAGCATCTTTAACTTTAACATAGTATTTACTAGAGGGCGTCCCCTACCAGCAACCCGCTTCATCTGACTTCTACTAGCTGTCCCTTAGGATAAGAATCATATTCTCCAAAGAGTGCACTACCGCCATAACAAAGGCACTAGACTACCGCTATAGCAAAAGACACTAGACTTTCCAGTACCATTCACTTTAGTGCAATTCTCACTAACCACTCATTAAAATTCCTGACAAGGCGCTACCCTCAGGATTCACCTTACTCACACATAAAACCTACAGAGGCGCTACCTCACCTTAGTTGCATCCCAAAACGCAATCTCCATGACCTAAACAGTGCTAACTAAAAGCACTAAAAGAGTGCACTACTAAGTGGCGCTACCACCTAACCAAACTCATCAAAACAGTGCAACTACCTACTGTCAATACCAACGGAGGTGCTACCTCCCTAATATCTAAAATTTATACTTAAAAAAAATGAATGTTGCTCCCACTCATTCTTTTATACATCCATACCTATTAACTAGATAATATACTAGTGACATGCCTTCACTTCCATACTTCTCAAGTACATGGATATACATGACATTCCTACATCTTCATTTAACATTTTCTTTTTAAACTCCAACATCTTATACGTAGCATATGCAATATTCCTTCACATCTCGATTTGATTGTTACATATGCCTAAAAGTCCATGTTGTCGTGTAACAACTTACTCCTAAAAATCCTCAAAACGTTATATAGCTCAATCCACATGAATAGGCTTCACCTTGCACCATCATCTTGCATTGCATTCAGCTACGCACAATTTTTTTAAACAGAAGTCCTAATTCCTGCAAATCCTTGAAATATGTTAGGTCCCTAACATAATTGCATATTTACTAACCACTCACACCGAAATAAGCTCCACAACATACTTCTGCATTTACATATGCATTTTCTCATATGATCAACAATCCATAGGACCTGCAAATCCTCAAAACCTGTTAGCACTATACTTCCTAACAGGTTTTGAGGATCCGTTAGGATCCTAACAGGAATCCATTGTGCTTTGCACGCGTGGGTTCGCATCCCATCCTCGTCGCCATTGTTATAAAGCAAGGTCCAGACTGCTTTAGGTTACTTGATAAGTTTACTTCAGTTCATAAGTTACAGTTACAGGATTAAGACATAAGCAATGAAGAGAGAGAAAGACACCGGCACCCATCACCCAGGGAGGGAGGGCTCAACTGACACAACATAGAACACTCACCACAGCATTCTCCCACTCATACATCAACATTCCACAGGCACTCAGGTGACATCATAAATCACATGACAAACCACATCAGACTAACCAAGCACATCACAACACAAAGGAATGCAGAGCAGGTACTGCAAGGGCATTCTCCTTTCAAGCACTGCTTTAGCATGTCAAAAGAATTAGTTAAAATAAAGCACGAGTGAGGTGCTGTTAAACTCTACTGCACACGATTCCATTTATAAAAATAGCATTTCCTAGACTGTAGCACCACTTTTCCATTGTAATGGAAGCTTAAGAAAACTTTCTTGAATTAGAAAAGGGGCAGTCTTTTAAGAAATGCTGTTAGTGTCATTAGTACACGCATTTCTATTAAAAGGATAGAATTAAGCAGCTTTTGCTGCTGGAAAGCATAGCATCTCCCCTCCAATTCTTCCACTCAATTTAGAATGGTGGTGCTGGAAACTGGATGGGAGAATGTCTGAATTGTTCACTACTTTTAACACAATCTCAGCATCAGGCCCTTGGTTATTTTGCACTTTGTCTATAATTATTTTTCAAAACTTATGAGATTTGTTGGGAAGTTACTTTTAAGTTGTTAATCATGTGTTATTGAGCAGATGAATAACTCAAATGCAAATAAACATTAGGGCCTCATCACGAGTTGGGCGGTAACGCCAGCGCTAATAGCCCTACCGCCAAACCCCCCAGCGCTATTAGTGCCGTATCATGGGTTTGGAGGAAGGGTTATTGCCCATTCCCCATTGGACCCATTCGGGAATTCCTCATTCCCCATTGGGCCCAATGGGGGAAATTTGCACTATTACCGCCGTCAATCACACCGAAAATTGGCAATTTTGCAGCGGATTTCACCCCAGCTCAAAGCTGGGGGGAAATCCGCCAAAGCCATGATCTGGCGGACCCTTAAATGCAGCAGTAATAGTGCTACCGCTGCATTTAAGGGTTACCGCCAGCCTCGTGATGAGGCCCTATGTGAGAACTTTACATTTCAGTCTCCATTTAATCTGCTTCTCCCACTTTGTGGCAGATCAAATGCAATCTTAGGTAGAATTACCTTCATTTATCCTTTATCATATATTTTGTTTCATGTTGTCTATTTAGCTTCCTGTTACTACTATTTTCATTTTAGGTTTTTGGTACTAAGTGACATAAATGTGTCACCTGGCAGAGCCATACCTATGCATGTATGTATGGTATGATGTGTGTACCTAGCTGGAAAGCAACAGAGTGATGTACAAAGGAGACACACTCAGGGGTTTACAAGTAGGGTGCAGGGCTAGCGTAGAAGATGGGTTGGGTAGAAGGAGCTGGGAGGGGAATTCCAGAAGGTGAAAAGTTGGGTTGAGTGAACCAGTCAGCGATTGATGAGATGTTCTTTGAAGAAGACTTGTGCCCTCAGGTCCTTGAAATGTACGAGGAAGAGGGCCAGTTTTATCTTCATTGGTAACTTTTTTGCAGAGACTGGTTCTTTCCTCTTGCATGTCTTTGTTTCTAGCCTGGCAATGGTTTGGCTTCTGGTGGTGTGCTTGCCTCCAAGGATTATCTGTTTCTCAGCCAGGCAGTGGGGTTTTTGGCTGCGACTGCTTTGTAGATGATTCGGGCAGTCTAGATAGAACATGATGCCTGCTTCAAGCAATAGCTAGTGCACCACGTTGGGGATGGGGCTACGTGGTCAAATGTCCTTAGTTCTGTGATGAAGAATGCTGCATTGCACCGGATGGCTTTCAATTAGGCCAATGTGGTATCTGGGATACCTCCAGGAGGTGTGTGGCCATGATCCAGGTGTGAGAGGACCTGGGATTGAATAACTGTTCTGAAACTGGGTTGAAAGCCTTGATTTTGCAGAATAGTGCAAACTGATAAGATGCTACTTTGAGTTACTTGGTGATGCGTGTTGTGAATGTGAGGTCCCAGTCGATAATAAAACCAAGATATTTTTGCACTGGGTGAAAGCTGGGGCATGCAAATGTCAAACTTCATATCAGTCAGAGAGCCTCATCGCGAGTTGGGCGGTATCCCAGTGGTATTACCACCAGGATACCGCCTGGGCTAGTAGTGTTACTGCCACCTGATCCAGCGCTATTAGCGCCGTATGAAGGGTTGGGCGGTAATGCACAATCCCCATTGGGTACATTGGACACAATGAGGCATTTTCGAAGTTAAGTTGGCACATTTATCCCCAGTTTAGAGCTGGGGGTAAATGCTGCCAAACTCAAAATTGGGCGTGATTTGGCTGACCCTTAAGTGTGGCGGTAATAGCGTACCGCCGCATTTAAGGGCTACAGCCCAACTCGTGATGGGGTTGTGCTCCGAGACTCCCTACCGGCCCATAGAGTCGGGGTTTGTTCAGAAGCACTTTAAGACAAGATAGCAGCACTTGTGAGATGGATGGGGGTGCAGATATATACTTCAACACCAATCAATAAGGACAACTCAACGGTTTGGCAAAGAGAGTCCATTTAAGTACAAAGTACTTAAGTACAAACAATGGGGAGTCATGAATATCAGCATTGGCGAGATCTTCCTTCTCGCTTCAACTCCAATGAACTTCATAAAAATCATAACATTTATACTGAAAACTCGTCATCATTGACGTGTAGCATTCAAAAGTTGACATGCAATTTTATTGGTTCAGGAAAGGTAACTTTAATATAGGTACTATATATGTATATGGTAACGGAGTGAGGAGATTGGGTAAACACTGTCAGGTGGGCATCTAAGCCCTTCCTTCAAAAATGACTACTGCAGATGTCACTAAAAGTACAACGTCCCATTGGTTCAACTAACTATAGGACCCTAGATTATTTGGTCCATTGTGATTGGGTTGGCACCAACCCCATGCATACTTTTCCACTTTGCTTAGCAGCACGCAGAATGGTCAGCCAGGTGTGGAGTGCCCCTTAGTTATGTAAGTGACTCCAATCAAGCAATCCCACTAAGTCTGTGCCTTGTCTGGGATGCCCAAGGGAAGCCCTTATTTATATATTTGTATGGCAAGTTATAATCTGGATGATGAAGCCTTGTATAACACCCCTCTCTTAGAATCCCCCTGGCCCCACTGAGCCAAGAAGTAGATTTGTTTTGCAAATTTAAAAGGTTTATTTGAAAAATTAAACAATATATATATATATCACACTTCTATAAATAAATTGATAATGGATAGCACACTCGTGAATATGAGCAGTAATCAGCAAAAGGTAATCCTACAGTAGCACAGTTCTTGGTTACTTATGAATAGGAAAAGAAAAATAAGGTGGTAGAGAATGCCTTTATGGCTTCAAGGATAATGCAATGATGAATGAAATGCAGTACAGAAAATAACTGGATATGGCTTCAACAAAAGACAATGTAATCTCTTTTCCTTGACAATTCACTACCCCCTTTATGCAATATAAGGAGATGGAAAGGAGAGCACACAGTTCACAGGAATGCAATCAAATACATTACGAAATTCAGTCCCCACTAGCAAGCTTAGAGAAAAACAGGTATGCAGTGAAATGATGCTAAAATTGATTTTAATTCCCTGTAGAGGTTCAGGGTGAGTGATAGCTAGTTGGTATTAGTTCAGGCTCACTTTAGCAATGCTCTATGAGTAATTAGCAGGTTAAAAACGAATTTCAAGGATGGAAGCAAAGGCAAATATTTTCACACGTGACTGGAATGATTGCAAATGTCAATTCGCGGCAAATTAGTCGTGCGCGTCGAGCGAAAACATGGAGGCACTATAAAGAGTAGAAAGTCGGTTGTATGTTTGTTGGAAAGCTTAGAATTTCCTAGGACAAACGGTTCCAGAGATACAGACGATTTTGTGTAGGTAGTTTTTCGGATTTGAAATTTAAAAGTTCAAAATGGCAGATGACAGTTTTCAGCTTTAAAAAGGACAGAATGACACGATTTTAGGAGGCAGTTCTAATAGGCTAAACTAGTTTGGATTAGATTATTTTAAACTAAGAGATTGGTTTTGCACAGTGAGTACTCACACTATATTTTTGACATAAGCCGTCAAGGTCTGGTCAGGTTGGACGGGACTTCCGGCGGGTGGTTCTGAAGTCCTGGCTATCTGGGTCAGCTCTGCTCTCTGGGTCTGTCAAGCACCGGTTCTGCTCACAAACGGTCTGGTTTGTGGTTCTCTCTGGTTCCGGATACAGCACTGCCTTCTGGCTACTGCTACAGGTTCTTGCAAAAGTTCTTGGCAAAGAATTCAAACAGCTCGCCCGGCTGTTGAATAGTTTGGTTGGTTTTGAGGCCTGCTGAAGAGGATTCAGCTTGTGGATTCAGGCCTCTCTGCTACAAATTCTGGAGTTAATTTCTGGTCTCTGGAGATTGATGGATTTGAAGTCTGGATCTCTGGATGTGAAGACTGAAGTCTCCCGGCAAAGCGTCCCGCAAGAAAGTGGAAAGTGAATCTCTCTACCTGGGTTTCAATGTTCCTTTTATGTGTTTTGAAAATGGGTGTGTGCCTGGGCCTAGCTAAGCCTGCCCCTCTCACTTATCATTGGCCAAGCTTTCCTCTCTCCCTTGATTGGGGGGAAGAAATGGAGTGTCATAGTGATGCTGTAGGTTTTATGGTCAGAGGAACCTCCCCTTGTCAAATTGCACACAAATCTATTTCTGACCCAAATACATATGTCCTAGATACACAATTTGTTGAAATTACATGTACATATTACAGATTCCTTATGGTCCATACTTGTCCGACTCTGATCTTCCTGGGGGCTTGCAATAATAAATGACAACTTAATTTCGTTTTTAATTGGTTTATCAATGTTAAATCTGTATAAAAAATTACACCAATGTACACCCTCCTTCTACACACATTCCAGCTATTTACTAGGTTTCTAGCATAAACCCGGTGTCTGTAATATCAATAATAGCGGGGTTTGGTCCTAGAACACCGTAGAAATTGGAGTTTGGACTCAAATCGTGAGGGCATTTTTCATACTAAGAATCTCAAAGTTGTACATTCCTGCCATTTCGTTACAATAAGTTATATATGTTTCTATAAAATATATATTTGCTGCAATAGGAATCCACACTCAAGTCTGGCCCGCCCCTTGAAGCTGGGTGGGTCAGGGATCACATGTCTCTGCTCACAGGCAGCTCTCTGTTTACAGTCAACATTCAAAATTAACATACCCCATTCAACTGAAAAGGGCTATTGTCTCTCTCCTCCAGGCTGAAGGGGAAACCCCCTCCCTCTCACTCAGAAGGGCCATGTAATATCCTGCCTCCTGTTGTGAGTCTCTGGGGTGTTAAGAGTTCTCAGCCTCTTGGCCTCTGGGAACAACAGGTGGCTAAGATTTTTAATTAACCAACAGGCTTTGAAGTCCCAGTTAGGCTGGATCCTCTTGCACTCCTGAGATACAGTCCTATTGTCAGAGTTTAGACCGCTAGCGCCGGTTTGTGGACAAAGCTGGTACTGCACCCATTTTTGGGATCTGTCTTGAATTAATGCATTTCAATAGAGTGGTCTTTTGCTTGATAGTATAGGACCCTTGCTTAACATTGTTTTGATGGCATCCTTACAGTAGAGTGGTGATGTGGAACCCCCCACAAGAAGGATGTATCTTTAGAGTGGTCTTGTGCCCATGAATTTAGCAACTTTTTGACATAAAAAAAACGGATTTTGAACAGAACCACCTTTCTTTGCACTGGTGGGTGGCAGATTAGGTGACCATTTTGGTGTGCACAAACTGTGCAGTTCTCCTGGATTCTGGCATGAATGTGGGCGGCGACAGCTCATCCCCACATCTACCCAGTCTATTGATTTAGTTTGTTCTGGGATAGAATAATGGGCGGCGACAGCTCATCCCCACATCTACCCAGTCTATTGATTCAACATGGGTCAAAACCCTTGACAGTTACCCGGCCTTCCTCCAATTATTGTTACAATCAATCATCACTTTAGTAGTCATGTGTCAATTATTACTGTGGTTGGCCACGAGACTGCATCTTCTGTCTGGAGAAGTTCTGATATCTTCGTCTGGCCTGGTGCCATGCGTAGGTGTGAGCCCTCGCTTCTTCTTGCTCGGCTGGTCACGTGATTCGGACACCATGAATTTGCCTCTTTTCCATCAATTCGTGTATTTGATTCTCATTTCACCCACCACCTGCCTTCATCTTCTTATCTTGACCTTTCAGAGGCAGGATATTCTGTTCTTAGTTTCAATTAAATGTAGCTACTGTTCGTTTCTTCTATTGGTACGACCTTGGCTTTTCTGGCACGAGTTGCCTCTGCTGAGTTTCATTTCAGCTGTCTCTTCTCGATTTTACTCAATATGAAGCTTTTTCTCGTGCGGCCTTTAGTAACCTGGATTGATTCTACTTCTCGTGCAAAGTGGAAATATACTTATATAATGTGCTTTGTTTGAGGTAGATTATGTATAGTGGTGCTTGCTGCACTATCTTTCTATGAAGCATAGCAAGCCGCACGATTTTCTTAGCTTTCTTGCGGTTCCAAGCATGTGTACAGGTGTAAACTGGTAAAATATCTTTGCTATGCTTACAGCTTAAGCTTCTTACATTTGACAGCGCCCTTTCACTTTAAGTTCACAATATCCTTGTTTATGGTGTTTTTACTATTTGTGTCATTCTCTGGTCGTCATTTCATTTATATATAAGTCAGTCCGGGTTCTCATGACGTCACCATTCGTCTTCCATTAAGACCTTTTTGGTTTCTTCAGGGACTGTATTTAGACATTTTTCATTTCATTTCATTTGTTGATGGAGATTTCTTAATGGATACCTTACTGTCCATGGTTTTCTGGGTATAGGTACTTCAATAGGTGCTGTTCTTCAGATAGGTACTGGACAGAGCCCCACTGCGGCTCTCTGCTGGTTTATTTGCTCATCATACATCACATATTTCGGTGTGAACGTTCCTGGTACTTCAAAATGGATGGCTGGAGTGTAGGCTTTATTTGGGACCTCCTCTACAAGGCCGTGACAATTTTGGACTTGGGCATGCTTGGTGGGGTTTCTTAAGAGAATGAATTTGGTGTTTGTGGGGCTGAGCTTCAAGTAGGTGCTTGAAATCCAGGCTTGGATGAGGGACAGACAGTGCTTGGACTAATGGATTTCAAAAAGTAAAGAAAAGCTGTGTGTCACCTGTGCATTGGTGTATCCTGTGTAAATATACAGATTGAAGATGACGGGACAGGATGGAGTCTTGTGAAATTATGCTGATTACTGGTTGGTGCTGGGATCTGTTGGGGACTATTTGGATGGCTTGGTCTCTGCTAGCGAGGAATGAATTGAACCACTTCAGGACTGTTCCACTGAAGCGCAAGAGCATGGTGAGGATGTCAAGGAGGACAAGTAAGCATGTCCAGAATGTGTAGATCATCATTGATAATTAGCATGGTGGTCATCTCCTAGCTGCATTGTGGCAAGTAATGTTACACATTATGGGAGGTTGTCACTATGGGCTCGCAATCGGTTGTGTGGTACCCTGCTCTACGCGACTCCCGAGAATCCTTTTCATGATGACTCCCGTTCTGAAAGTAGCGGTCTAGACTTTTCACGTTTCTCCGAGACGTTCCGGCATGCTCACGTGATCCTTTATCAAACACGGAAGCCGGCAACTCCTCGCGTCGCTTCTGTTTCAACAGACGCTCCGTGAGTTCGCCTCTAGGGATTTCTTATCTCTGCTCCTTCCATTTTGACTTTCGATTTACCCTGAATCTTTTTGTCTCTCAAGCTTTCATCCCCAGATTCTTGCTTCCATTCTGGTCTCACCATCTCTCGGGAGTTCTACTCACGCTCAAATATCCATCGGCGTCACGATTACGCCAACTCTGCTTTCATCCGTGCTGGAACACCCAATAGCTGTAAGTGACACAAACTCAGAATTACTTTCCACCTCTTTCAATTCAGATTCTGACCCAAGGATTGTTTCTTTTAGAGCTCCCAGCTCCCGATCTCTTCTCCTTCGAAGCCCTAAAACATTCATCCTCTCCTTCACTGTGCTGGTGAGAACCCTTAACAGTGCCATTTCATTTCCATTTCTCATTTCTTACTTTACGCTACTACTCTGATCATATTCCTTTCGTTCATCCAGACGAAGCCTTCCTGCCCACAGCCACTCGTAGAAGACTTTCATCAACCACCCGGATCCACAACATTTCCAGATTCGACCAGGGTTTTCTTCCCCATCGAGGGTTTCCCTGGCTACCCTGTTCTCTCCCCTGGTTATTTCCACTCCGGGTCGGAGAGGACAGGGCTGTCCTAGGGTAGCTTTCACAGCTGCACTTGGTTGTTTCCTGATGGTCTACTCGATCGGTCAAGGTGAGATTATTCTCATTTTAATAATCATTGCAGAAAACAGTTTCGACATCTTGTCTTGCGTCCAGTATTAATAAGTAACTGGATCAGTAGTCCTGTTGGTGGTTGTGCTGAGTGATCCTGTCATGCATCTGGATGGCAATGCTCTTATAACTTTGCAGAGAAATGGTGGATGAATGATGCGGTGATAGTTGTCCCGTGATAGTTGTCCAGGTCATCCGGGTCGAGTGTATGTTTCTTCAGCAGGGGAAGGATCAATTAAATTATCACTGCATCTGGGAAGGTGCATTGATGATATTGAGAAGATGTGAGTGCTTCAACTTTGATGACCTTCTCAATGGAGAATTTCATATTTGTAGTTTGTGATCTTGAGGGCTGTGAGGGTGTTGGCCATTAGTTCTGGTGTAGATGTCTTGAATTAGATCCATCTTGATATGCTGTGGGCTGGCAGAGGTGAGATATCCAGTGCATGTTTGGAGCTATCAATGTGTTGCCTTATCTCTATCTTCTAAGTCTTGTCTCTGAAGAAACTATTCATGGCATTGAATTTATGGGTGTGTTGTGGTATTGCAAGGCTGTGCAGTGGGTTGATGCAGTGCTTCACAGCTCAGAAGATCACTATGCTCTTGTTTGTTGCTACCATGCTGGTTGATGTGTAATAGTTTGTTTTTGCTCTGGGGAATTAGTTTCCTGTATAATGATTGGAGAGTTCTAAGGGTGTTGTGGTCTTACTTCTGAGTTTACACACCAGGATCTGAAACCAGTTGCACTCAGATGTATCTGTTGGATACTCTAGTCTACCACCCATATTAGACCCAATAAAAGCATCCAGGCATGGGATCCTTGCTGCTTTTCCCAACTTGTTTAGGCTTTTCCCCGCACCATTTCCACCATCTGGGTTTGTACCCGTCTGTTCACCCTTTCACTATCATAAGCAATAAGAATGTGACATCCTAAAGGTATTATTCAGGGATAGTGTTACTGATTCTGTACAGAGCAGCTGCCCCCGGACAAAGAACAGCCTCATGGTAAAACGGCTGCCTTTACATGGGAAAGTTGAGGGTCCCAGATGTGAGTGATGGTTTGTTGTACATTGCACCCTTTTCATATAAAAAGCTAAACGTTGAAAATGATGCCAGGTCTCAGAAATCATTTCCAGGTTTCTCTAACAGACAACTTTGGATAAATATCCAAATGTGTCATGCAATTCTTCTTTGACTTGTAGAGAATGGATACATTAACACTTTGCTGTCCCTATGCCAACTGTGTTGTATATTTACACTGCTACTCATACCTTCCAAAAGTGAGGGAACAACTAGGTTTGCACGTTGTTTTCAACTATCTGTATAGCCTGCAATACATTGGAAACATGCATGAAACATGTGTAGAAAATGAAATTACATTAAAGATAAAACATATTTTGTTTACTCAGTGTGAATTTTGACTTTATTGAGGCATGGTCGGGGAAAGGACGAATGGACTAGACGTGGCTTTAAAAATAAGTGGCACGACTATTTATCCAATAAGGGTGGGCTGGCGTTGTTATGTCAGAGTCATGCAACGTCAGATTCCATGTAGGCTTTGCAGCTTTGAGCATTTAACCAATCTGGGTGTACTTCGTGCAGCCATGCCATCCTCAGGCAAAACCCTGAATGTGTGACTGTTATACCTGGTGGAACCCGAAAGCCTCCCTACTGTATCGTCACAGGAATCTAAAAACGCAAACTACAGGATTATTTTGGTAACTGTTGAGTTTTCCACCTTTTATCTGAAACAAAAAGGAAGGAGTTCTAATATTATTTGAGTATACGGAGTGCTCCAGTCCTGCATATTGGTTGTGCCCAGCTTTCTTTGTATAACTGGCAATTCATATCGTTATACTAAAGCACTTTATCTTCCCTTGCAATGTCCTTAACGTAACCCTGGTCTTTCCACCTAACCTTCTACTTTCTATGTGTATCTTTCATCTAAACTTTACCCATAATTGGAAGGCATCCTCTGCACACTAGAAGCAAATGTTGAACTGTGTTTAGTCTCTGCAAATCCTCCCATTGCTACCACTGGTTTCACTTAGTCAGTTGCTCTTTTATGTATCCTGGAGGCAGGTATCTTGTTAGGAATCACACTTACAGTTCACTAGCATCCATGGGAGAGGCGCCAACCAATCTAGTGGCTGGGAACAATGGTCTATACTATCATGGTAAAGCCTGCATTCCTTGCAGTCCATGGGTGTCTCTTCCATAGTTTGCTTGAGCCAGAAACGGCCTCATGTACTGGCTCAGCCCGCCCCCCACTGCATTTTGTAATATGATAAATGTTAAGGATTTCAATCAGGCAATGCACTCGGGTCTCAGCCTAGCATGCAATGCACAAATGAAATACTTATTTATTGTGTCTATAGGTTCAATATTCCATATATTGATATACCACTCATATCACACCCCTTCTCAAAATACCCCCAGGTCACAATGGACCAGGAATCACGCTGGTTGGTAAAGTCATCTTTATTTATTTAAAATTCAAATCAAACATATGTTTTAATATATATGGGGCAGCAATCCCCAATGTGGTGACAATACAAATAAGAAAGTAGTTAATTCAGTTGAATTCACTTTTTAGCACCACAGAAGATAAAACACAGAGAAAATAACAGTTTTGGCTTGTTGAAAAGATAGCACTTAAATTAAGATTTCCCGCTGCAAATTTCTTGACTCAAAAAGAAGCAATTATACACAGATGTATGTAAGCAGCAGGTATTCAGGAATAAAGAACAGTGTATAGGGTTTGAATGCAATCTTCTCTCCTCTAACAAGAGAGAAAAACGTTTTGGAAATGTACACTTTTAAAATGACATTTGAAAATGGCTTAGGAAAACAATGACAAGTGTGCAAAAGTCCTTAAGTGGATATAGATCTCAATGCGAGCAACATGGAAAAGATCCTAACAAACATAAGCTGTAATATGAGCAACAATACACACTTTGAATCATAATGGAAGTTTGGAAATACTTTGAATGGGAATTTACACGAGTAATTTGCAAAAATGCGAATTTCTGCCTAAATTTCCCTATGCAATATTTAAGAAAAATGGGTAAAATACACTGTTGTTTGGGTAGAGATGTAGCTAAAGGTCTTAGGTTTAAGTCAGAGTTGAACATAAGCTTCTAGCTATTACATTGAGGAAGCTATGCAAGTTTGAATGAGAGGTCTTTTTTAGAAAAATAGAACAGAGAAAAGGAAAAAATCGGACTTAAAATGACAGGTTGATTTTACTTAAACTAGATTAATGGCTAAGAAAAAGACAATGCCACCTGTGAATCTCCACAGTTACGCACGGCTGCTTGTAACCCTTCACGTGCTGGATACCCCGTTCTTTATGGGAATTAGTTTAGTTACTCAAAATCACTAATGACTTATGTCTGGTATAACAAAAATGAGATACGGTCGGTGCTAACACTAAGAATTATAGACAGAGTTGCAAGAATGGTTCAGACAATATTATGGGGTCTTAAGTTAGAGATGGGATAGGTTAAAGATTGGGATAGGACAAGGCAATATATGCTATGGTTCACTATGATTCATCTTGATACATACAGTCCACTTTGTTTTAAGATTGGACCGTCAAGGGCTCTGGTCATCACGGATCGGGTCTACAGACAGCAGGGCACTTCTAGCGGGATAGGTCAGCTGGGCGGTTCTGGTCAATGGACTGGCACCTCAGACTGGATTGGATTGGATTGGCCCTTCTGTTTGCTGGACACTGTAGATCATTGGGATGGCGAGTTTCAGCAGGCAAGCCTTAATGGTAGCAAGCCAGACTGGACCAGAATTATTTCCCTTCAGTTTTGGGGTGGGTTCAGGATTTGAGCCTAGCTGAAAAAGAGTTCAGCAAAGCTGAGACCTTGGCTTTGCAAAGAAATCAGGAATCAGGAACAAGATGAAGAATTCAGGAACAGAGTGCCACACAGAACTCAGGATGGAGTCAGGAATCTGTGTGTGTCTGTGTGTTGTGAGGTTCCCTTATTTATCCTGCCAAATGACATCACTAAGTTTATGGCAGGGGCAGACTTGCATCCTACACCCACAATGCTGCGATTGGTCAAAGGCACAATAGCCGCCTTGCTTTTTGCTGGTTGGATAACAGAAAGGGTTGTCATATTTTATGATGTGACTTGGGAACTTCCCATAGTTATTACGTCCAAAATTTAACTTTCCCACAAATACATATTTATATAATTATGCCCTCTAAGAAAATTGGAT
This sequence comes from Ambystoma mexicanum, assembly GCF_040938575.1. Lineage (NCBI taxonomy): Eukaryota > Metazoa > Chordata > Amphibia > Caudata > Ambystomatidae > Ambystoma > Ambystoma mexicanum. Next base: position 286,869,619 of record NC_090930.1, on the reverse strand, counting down.
ACATAGATTACATATTTCATGGGTTACATTTATATCCAACTGCCAAGTCGGTGGAACCTGGTGTTATCTTTCTATTACGTTTTAGCAATTTTAATCATAAAGGTTTGGCCTAACAATCCCTAATTCAGTACATATATGTGCAATCACCCCTAGATCATGGGTACATGATATTAGATTTGCAGCATTAATAGTTTCTGTGCAATTAGTACTTTTTTCATAACTTCAGTTCCTTATGCAGTAAGAAATCCTACCAAGTCTTCACATATCTATCATAAATTCAGATTTCAATGAATGTACTTTTCATTCCTTTACTTATTTTTGCTGTCAAGTTAAATGTCATGAAGTTCTGTGACGAAATAAGCAATTTAAACCCAAAATCACAGGTCAGTTTTTTTTCTTACTTCCCAAGTGTGAGCAAATAGCAGTCCTTTGAAGTTCAATGAGAAGCCTCTACCAGCATCCTGCCCCTCCCCTGTAGGGATGAGTGTTCAAGCCTTCTATTGTCTTTGCCTATGGCAAAAACGAATGTCTAATGGGGTCCTTTGTTATGAGTATGCGAGGCCTCCCAGCAGCAATTAGGCCTTCCTGCTAGCTGTGAAGTGTCAACCTTTCCCAGGCTGAGGACTGTCAAAGCAGAATTGTTTTTTTTAATAGTTAATTAACTCCAAACTGGGCTACTTTAAGTTTTACCTACATCTTTCATTTAAACATATAAAATGAACACAGTTTATAGGTGGATTTTTACATTAGAAATCCTTTGACAATTTCTTAAAGAATTAGGCCTTTCAACAAAAACATTCTTTCAAAACAGGCGATTTTGCATATTCTTAATGGAAAAACACATTAAACTGAGTTCTTTTAAATCCGATTTTCCTATTCAGCGCATACACATTTGATTCAGCACCAGTTCTTCCCTTGAGTGATTGAATGGTTTACAGCCTGTTTGGAGTTTCTGTCTGCACAGCTGATTCTGTTACATGTTGCTATTTTAGCTGAGTTTTTCCTGTGGAAATGAAACAAATGTTCCTGGGCTGCTCTTTCCTTAGATACATTTTTATAAAGCTGTCAGTCAATGAGGCCCGGTTCCTCTGAGCCACACTAAATGATCCTGGCACTTCAGTACCATTTTAATATCAATGATTCAGTGGACATAAATAGATCTAGCGCCAAAAACAGCACTTTGGAAGGTTGCAAAGCTAACATTTTAAAAGGCATTTTTGGTTTTCAGCAAACTTCTGCTGCTTTGCTCCATGTTGAAAGAGGCAGAGTCCACTGGAATGCTCCCGCAGTGAGAACTCCGTTTTTCACCCCCCTGACAGTGTGTGGCAGGGGGTGCAACCTTTTCCTGGTTGTGACCCAAACGCAGTTTTGAAGATTTTGGTGCGCTCAGGAGTCAGCGCATCCATTTTGGGCTGTTTCTTTCCCCATTTGTAAACTGATGTAGTGGGGCACATTGGAATGGGTCAACATATCCCACATAAACAACCAAAGGATGGGCTGGATTTAGTTAAAGTACTGTTACACACTCATATGGCTTGGTTTGTCAGAAGAATGAAAGGTTCTTTAAGGCTCTACCGCTGTGAATTGGGCTCTCAGCACTTATGTGGGTGCTGGGAGCCAGTGATATATGTACTGGAGCCTGTCACACATAGATGCTGGACCACACTCTTGACACCAATGTATCCAAGGGTGGGGCCAGTGGATGTTTCGCTCTGCTGTACAGCCCACCGTAATGCACAGTTCACCTTTCAGAATAACTTGACCTGTACATTTCTCAAACTACTGCAAAATAAAACCAGCACTGGCAAAGCCAATAGGTTTGGGGTTTACTGTTGTTCTTTGCATTTTTAATTCATAGCACCAGGGTGCAAGGAGTATAGTGCAAAGATTGAAAGGGGGATGAGATAAGGGTGTGAGTGTGCAAGAGAATCTAAAGGAAGAAGAATAGAGCAAGAGAGAAAACAATTGAGAGAGGGTGTCATCGATGATGAGCTAGAGGAAATATGACTGAGAAAGGTTGAGAGAGGGTAAAAAATAAGGTGAGAATGTGAGAGGAAGGATGAGGGGGTACAGAGTGGTGCTGGGGTGGGTGGGTTGTAGAGTGAGTGGGGTGGCTTGGGAAGAGAGAGTGTGGTTGGGTGAGTGTATGGGGGTAGAGAGGATTGGTGGGTGGGAGTAGAGAGAGTGGGGGAGATTTGATGGGGATAGAGTGGGTGGGAGGAGGTAGTGAGAGTGGCGGTAGAGTGGGTGGGTGGAGGTAGTGAGAGTGGGGGTAGGGAAGGTCGAGGTAGAGAGAGTAGCGGGATGGTGGGTGGAGAGTAAAGAGGATAGATGTAGGGTGGGAGATTGGGGGTAGAGAGTTGGGGTCAGTTGGGTGCAATGCAATGTCACATGTAAGGTACTAATCAATAGAGTAGGGTAATGTATGTCGATCTTTAGGTTTGTAAATGGAGGATTGGGATTTGCAATCACTTAATGTCTGAAATATTATTGCAATTTTGTGGTTTCTGTCTATAAAAACTGTAGCTGGATGTGGGCGGGTCGAGAGTCCTCAGCCTTTTGGTCACTTGAGACTGACTGATAATCGCATGCATTAAAGAGCTGTCTTTCTGCTATTTGTGCACCTAGTTATTGTTTCCTGGATTCATTGGGTGTCAAACAGGTGTGTGTGGGTAGAGGGTGGGGGAAGGATAGATGAGTGGGTGTAGAGAGTGTGTGTAATATTGGTGGAGGTAGAGACTGTGGGTACAGTGGTTGGGTGGGGGTGGTAGAGAGTGAAGGTAGGATGGATGGGTGGTGGTAGAGAGAGTGGAGGTAGTGAGGGTGAGTGGAGGTATGGTAGAGAGAGTGGAGGTGGGATGGGGCTGGTGGTAGAGAGAGTGGGGTTGGGTGGGTGGGGGTAGCGAGTGTGGAGGTTTTAGAGGGAGTGGAGGTAGGGTGAGTGGGTGGGACTAGAGAGAGTGGGGTTAGAGAGTGGGGTAGGGTGGGTGGGTGAGGGTTGATAGAGTAGCGGCAGGATGGGTGGGTGGGGGTAGACAGTGGGGGTGGGGTGGGTAAAGGTAGAGAGAGTAGGGGTAGAATGGGTGGGTTTCTAGCAGTGGAGAGCGTCGGGGTAGGATGGACCGTTGGGATAGAGTGAGTGGGGTAGTATCAATGAGTGGGGTAGATAGAGGTGGTAGGATAGAGTGAGTGGTGGTATGGTGAGTTAGTGGGGGCTAGAGAGAGTAAGGGTATTTTGAGGTAGTACGAGTAGGGGTAGAGTGGGTGGTTTTAGAGGGATTGAGGATATGGTGGGTGGTGGTAGAGAGAGTGGGGTAGGCTGGGTGGGGGTAGAGAGAGTGCAGGTTAGAGAAAGTGGTGGTACGGTGGGTGCATGGGGTACGTAGAGTGGGGAAAAGGCAAATGGGTGCTGTCAAGAGAGTGGGGGAAGTGTGGTGGGGTCGAGAGAGGGAGGGTAGGGTGTTTGCTGTTAGAGAGAGTGTGGGTAGCGTAGGTGGGTGTGGTAGAGAGAGTGGAGAAGGGTCGGTGGGAGTAGGGAGTGGGCATAGGGTAGATGGGGAAGTAGATTGGCGGTTGGGTGGGAGGGAATGGGGGTAGTGAGGGTGTGTGGGGTAGAGAGAGTGAGGCTGGGATAGAGAAAGTAGGGGTAGGGTGGGTGCCTTTAGGGTACATTGAGTGGGGGTATGTTGGGTGGGTGGGCTAAGAGAGTGGGCACAAGGTGGTTTGGAGCGGGTAGAGTGCATGTGGTAAAGAGAGTAGGCGTAGGGCGTATAGATAGGGGTAGAGAGAGTGAATGTAGGTAGATAGAGTGGGAGTAGAGTGTGTCAGTAGGGATAGAGAAAGTGTCGGTTAGGTAGGTAGTACTAGACAGGGTGGGGGTAGTATGGGTGAGGGTAGAGAGAGTGTGGATTGGGCAGGTGGGGTAAAAAGGGTGGGGGTAGAGTTGGGGCAGAGTTGGGGCTAGAGAGAGTGGGGTTTGGCAGAGAAAGTGGGAATAGTGTTAGTAGGCAGAGACAGTGTGGATTGGGTGGTGGGGTAAAAAGGATGGGGTGCAGTTGGGGCTAGAGAGAGTGAGAGATTGTAGAGAGAGTGGTGGTACAGTGGGTGGGTGGGGGTAGAGTGAGTGGGTGTAAGGTGGGTGGGTTGGTGAAGAGGGAGTGGGGTAGGGTGGGCTTAGAAAGAGTGTCGGAAGGGTGGTTGGGTGGGGGTAGAGAGGGTCGAGTACAGAGGGTGTGGGTACAGAGGGTGGGGATTAGGTAGATGAGGTAGAGAGGAAGGTGATAGGGTGAGAGGGATGTAGGATGTGTAGGGGTGGGTGAGCAGGTGGGGTTAGAGAGAGTGTGGTTGGTGTAGGTTAGTGATGGTAATTGGTTGGGGCAAAAACATGAAGAGCAAACCAGCCTTGAGAGAACTACTCAAAAGTAGCCCAAACTAAACCTAACATAACCCAACCAGCACACATAATGGGTGTGAGGTGGGTGGGTGGGGTTAGAGAGAGTGGACTGCAGTGGTTGGCGGTAGAGAGAGTGGGACTGGGTGGATGGCGTTCTGTAGAAAGGCACCCTCAGAAGGACAACACCAAGATGTCAACAGTAGCCAAAGTAGCCCAATTTTCTGTCAAAATAGCCCAAAATAGCCTCATGTGAAATCACTGCACAGTTGGAAAATGGAAAGCCCGGCACCCGATTTGCAGCCTACAAACCTGCAGGTTGAAGTAAATAATGTAATAATGTAAGGGAACTTCTCATAGGATAACATGGTGGAGGAGTTTTAAAAAAGAGATTTTAGTGATTTGGCGGTTTCATGCTGTAGCATTGCCTGCTGCAATGCCAACCAGACATTCTCAGATCAGAACCCCCATTCGCTCTCTCTCTTCTGTAACAATTGTTTCAGCAATTCTGTGGTACAAGCACCACAAACATTTGTCAAGACCACAAAAGAGCTTCATTTGTATTTGCTGAATTGTTTTTTTTATTATCTGAGTCCTAGAGTGAGACAAATTGACAGAGATAGAGAGAATCAGGGAAAATGAGAGAAGGAGAAAGAGAGAGGGCAGAGTGCACTCTAGATGATACGCCAAGTGAAGTTATTTTCATTTGTGTATTTATTATTGAGGTTTCACGAAATATATTCAAAATATAAAATGAGATTTAAAAAATGTAAAACATTTGTTTAGTTTAGTGTAACAAAGCCTCAACTGTCAGAGCCATCGCCTTCAAAACATAAAAGAACAAAATACTTTGCAGATCATTTACATGACTTTCATTGAAACAATCCCATATCCCTCCATATTAGTACAAAGCAACACGCATTTCCTCAGTAGCTTGTTTATCGTCCACATCCCATGCAGATAGATTGTCCTCTCTGAATGTGCAACTCATTCTGCTTCATAAGGCAACCTACCGCATGGGTGTCTTCGTTGTCCCGTCTTTCTTTAACATTTTTCATTTTTATAGATAATTTATTTGGATATTACCAAACGAGGAATGCCCACATGTTGTGTGCAAAACCCACTCAATCAGACGTTGATCACAGACAAAGTTCTTAATAATCTTGGGGCCCCATCAATTTCTCCCATGTATTTACTTGTGGGAGTAAGTCCAAACCAGGACCCTTATTCACTGAGACTTCTAACAGGGCAATAACCACACGCGTATCTTTCTTGGGAAATGTTTCAGTAGGGTACGTAAAGTGGTAGGCTATGCAGCACAGAAGCACATTCATAGTGTTAATTCCACAACATCGAGTGATTATCCTACACTAAAATGTCTAGTTAAAATTGAAATGTTCAATGTGACAATGAGTTAATTTCTGTTTGAGAAATTAAAAACAGTGAGCAGAATCTAACAAAACAACTTAGAATACCATTGTAAATCACATGATCGTCTTTTAAAGAAAGTACTTTTATAATGCTTTCAAAGTTAAATGAAATAATCTATATATATAGTACTGTCCAATGAAAATGTTCAGCTAATTAGGAGTCAGAACACGTCACCACCAGCCTTGAGTTGCTGCTATGTGTTAAGGTATATTCCTTTAGGAAAATTGTACCATGTACTTCCATACTAAGGTTATGTGTGCTGCAAGAGATCCAAATCCATGGAGGGCTAGCTGAATAGCCACACACGTCTCATTAGCAGCATGTTCTGCCTGTTGTCACTCAAGCACACACATATTATAGCAAATCTGTCATATTAGTTTCCAGCTGAAGTGGTGTTCCGTCAATTAGCAAAACAGGTATTTTTTTTGTCCTAACAGCCATCTATCATGCTGTCCAGATGGGAAACCTCACCAGTGACCTTTGAAAGCATGAATCTTACACTCTGGAAGTAAAAAGGTTATACATATTGCTTGAGAATGGTCGCATATGTGTCTAGTACATGTATGTAGCATACCTGAGAAGTACAGAGATCTGAAATAAATGCATTGTGTTCTCTAAACATACACACGCGCATGTTTCAAGGTTCGGCCACTTATGTTATGATATGTCATATTATGTCACGCGATACTCGGTTCTAGATCTTTAATCACTTGATAATACCCAAGACTACGTCTCCCAACACATCGGAGCGAAGCCTAAGACAGGAAAGTAAGGGTTGTTGAATTCTTTATGACATATAGTTGATAACCAATTGTTCTGATGAAACATGGACGTTTGCTCCATAATGACACCCCTTGTTCTGTAACTGACCTGATCCTGGCTGATAATTTACTTCAAATACTATTGCATAATCACTGTTCAGAGAGTTGCAGATCGTGTCGATGTTCTTGGTTATATAATTAGAGGTGCAATTGCAACGCTGCTTGCTTATAGGGCTAAGGGAAACAGACTGCTAATGCCAGGCCATGCAAGGCGAGGCACTGATGGGATGGTATGCAGGTAGCTGTATGTTCAAACACTGACAGCCAGCTATACAGAAAGATAGATATTAAATGGGGCCATTCACAAAGCCTGTCTGCGAATGCAAACGCACGTGGACTAAAATAGATGCCACAGCTGTCAGTTACACTATATAATATTTTTTATTTTTTCATTTTATTATGTTGTCCGAATCAGGAGATCGACAAGGAGGCATCATTTTCATGCATTCGTTTTATTGTCTCTTTAGACTGAAATCTGTGATACTAAGCCCTTCTCTATACAAATGAAGGTCGAGAAGGCTGCTCGTCATGTTGTCAAGATGCCTAAACATTTAGTTTGTGCACTGCTGAAGTTCCGTCCCAGGGCTCTAGCCAGACCTCTATGGTTTGTCTTGCGACTGATGCTTCTCACTGTCTTACTCTCTTCAGGGAGACATTCCTCTGTTTTGCCTGCCCTCAATATGGACCCTTTCAGTCTGTGTTTCCCCATTCTTAGTTGTATCGTTTCACTCTCTCTCCACATCTGGCTTTGTCTCAATCCCTCTCCCCACTCTGGGGCTCCTTAGTATTAGCCCACTTCGGGGCTTGTCTCAATCGTTCTCCTTGTTTCTTTCCTCCCACTAGGAAGGGATTCTCTCTTTATCTGTCACCACTCTTGTGATTCACCATGTTTTCCCCACTATGGGGCTATACGGCTTTCCTCTTTCGCTCTCCTACCTGAGACGCTTCTAGGTATTCTCCCTACTCTGGGGGCCTCTCGGTTCTTTCCCCGCTCTAGGGCTTGTTTATCTCTCTTTCCACACTTCTTTCTCAGTCTCCTCATTTTAGGACTGGTGGGCCGCTCCTCCTCGGGGCCTGTCCTTGGCCTTCCAATATTCGCTGCTTCACCTCGCATTGTGGTGCTTGATGGTTCCAGTTAAGTATCCGTGAGACCATGTTGCACTCGCCAAGTACACACCCTGCCCTGGACGCTTAATCTGACATTCTCTCAGTCCCCCAGTCCACATTCCCTGTACACTAGGACGTTCTTGAGCTCCACTGGCTTTGTGGATTCCCTTTTTGATTGGATCTTTAGATGACGCTCCTCCAAGAGACTGTTCTTTTGTCTGTCTTATTGTTCCCATGCAGACTGAGTAACATTTGGGTCAGAAGCACAGTCAGTCATCAAAGGGGTTATAGGGGTATACACCTTAGTTCCTTCATACCCAATAAAGGTTTTAGTGTTTGGGGTGGGGTGGTAACTTAGGTCCCTCTCTGAGATATTCCTGTCCCCTAAGGGGGAGTCACCTCCAGAGGTATTCCGCTTACCCTGTCCCCTAGGGGGTGTTAAGTGTATCGGGCCCACCTCCTTCCTCCATGTATTGAACAACATGGGAGCATTTCAACACAGGTGGTGCACAATAGAATAATAAGGAAGAGCAGAGAAATCCCATGGAGGTTGCTTTACAAAGGGTCAAGCGATATGTGATAAAGATCATGATCCGGTGGCGAGATAACACAAAACCACAAATGAACTACATATTAATTACATTATGCACGGATACAGATATTGCATACATTCAGTGCAGTCAATGCAGAAATGATGTTTGAGATGATGTGAGCAAACTTTTGGCTTCCTGATAGTTCTAATTATCACGGATCCTAATAGATTTTCATTAAGATTTTGGCTCAATTTCCTGTTCCATGGATTCCTCTCTGTATTTTTATTGTTTACTAGATATTTAAAAGGGGGGGGGCTGGTTAGCAGCCATGGCGTGAGGCTGCTTTGGGAAGAGCTCCTGCCTGATCCCAAGAACTCAGACAGAAGTGGCAAGAATATGGAACTGTTGCACATCGTAAAATGTGGGAATATATGCAGGAATATGGAATATTGATGATTCCTGGTCTGCAGGACGTTTAACACGCTGGGTGGCCATGCAAACGGTTCCTGAATTTCATGCACCCGCTAAACAAAGGAACAACATGGCGACCAGGAGGGAGCAGCGGCTCGCAGCAACAATGGCAGTCGAGCATTATTGAAGATACAGAGTTGCTGTGCCAAATTCCCTTAGCGGAACAAGCCCCTGTTGAGCAGATGTCTACAGCCCAGGGGCAGCGGCACAGCAAAGGAAAACTTAATCAGCGTGGTGGTGGCAAGGAGTAGACTTAATGCGGAGAGAGGGTGGGACTAAGCACCTGACCCGGAGAGGAGTGGCTAACTTGCAGCGGCCCTGGTGGTCCAGGGGCACACACGGGATGGTGCAGAGCTGGAGCATATGAGATCCAGCTAAATTGTGGGAAGTAGGTGTGCTTGACAAGCGGGTGATGTGTGAGGTGCGTGCTCCCGGTTGCGGTACTGGAGAGAAGCGCATCCACTAACCGCCCAGCCCAGACTCTAATCGACTCCCTCTGGTGACAACAGAGGGGCGAAGAAGACCCCAATGATGCGGAAGACACATAGGAGACGTGTGGAGAAGTAAACGGGAGACTGCCGGAGTGGAGTAATACGTAGCGGGCCAGCTTTCACACTATAATAGGGAGGGGCACCCGTGGTCATAGGGCTGAAGGAGGCCCCCATTACTTACTCAAGGGCAGCATTATTCATGATACACCTGCAGGGGAACAACAGAGGGAGACCTGGACAACCTCAGCATGCAACATTAACATCCCTCGCATGTGAACCGCATACCTTTCCAGACAAATCTCCAGAAAAAGTATGAAGGTTCCTGGCACCTCAAACCGCCTGGAATTAGTTTGGTTTGGGCTATCCCTGAGCTAGAATTACTTTTGAGCATCTCATTCGGATTAAAGTGTTATGCATTGTCTTTTCAATCACCATTTTAAACAGCTTGTATGCCATTGCACTGGACAAGATAGATGAGTGGGTCAGACTTGTAAATACCTATTTACAAACCTTCCTGACACATGTTTGGGCAGTATAAGGCCACACATTTACAAGTATCTTTACATAAATAGATGCATGTTAAATCATCAGTCTAGGCCAGTCACATTATACAAAACCAATTTAGATTCAAAGGAAAGTTTATATAAGGTCCGAGGGATCCGGCCCATGGAAATACTTGGAAACGAGGTGAACATGTGTGCATTTTAAAGCACAGTGCAACCATAACACTGCTGAAGATTTGACAGGATTTAGAGGAACATTTACAGAGGTGGTGAGAGACGGTCACTTCTCAAACGAATCTTTAAGAAACAGTGCAGCAAATTGTACTTTTAAATCAAATGAATAAATCTCAGGCCAGCCAATATTTAGACACAAGTTGCTCTCTATATGACAACCTCAGAGGTTGCTTGTCACCACACAAGATTTGCATAATCCGTACAGGGGTCCATACACCCAGGCACAGCATTTATAGGCTCCACGTACTTTGCGTATGCCCTGGGGCTACTGACTTGGATAGCTCCTACAGTACTCTTCAAGGTGAGGCAAACCAGGACAGACAATGAGGGCAGAATGGTGCTTGTACAGGGGCTCTTAGAAAATGTGGACACTTGCTTAATAAATACATATGCACCGAATCACAACACAGCGGTCTTCTTTCAAACACTCTACCCTAGACTGGGACCCTACAGAGATGGCTCTGTGATATGGGGGGGGGACTTTAATTGCATCCTCAATCCTTGCATGGAGGTCGGACTTCAAGGTTCTGAAACCCTCCGGGCCAGACAGGGCTTACAATCACTACTAGCATCATTCAAACTGCTTGACATTTGGAGGGTGCTCCACCAGATTCTAGACATTACTCCCATACCTCCTCCGCCCATTCTTTTCACACCAGGCTCAATTATTTTTTTGTTCAGAAAAATATCATGGGTGACTGACCATGTGCCTCTGCAGTTGCAGTGGAGATATGCTCCCCTAAAGCCCCCAATCCCTACATGGAAATTGCAAAGCAAGGCCTCTTCGGACCCAGCTTTCCAGGATCACGTGAGAGACAACATCAATGAATACTTCCAACACAACAAGGGCAGTCTACCGGGGGCAGACACATTGTGGGAAGCCCTGAAGGTGGTCATTAGACGGAATGCAATTGCCAAATCAGGGAGCATTCAAGCCACAATCTGTAGGGAGTTATCTGCAGTGGAGGACGCATTGCAAGCACTGACACAATCCCGCATCGACCCAGGTAGCAGAGAAGCAGAGAAAACGGCTATACGCCAGCAACATCTGGTTGTTGGGAACGATTGGGGAAGCATAGTTATATTAGATATGGAGAGAGGCAGCATGCAGAAGGGGGCAAGCTGGGCAGATTATTAGCGTGGTTATGTAAAAAGGAGGAACAACGTACACCCATCTATACAGACACCACAAGGCACAACGTGTAACACCCAAGAGAGTATTAACACGGTCTTCTATGATTTCTACCACAGGTTACACCAAGAAATGCCCGGGTCTAGGGACCTGTTACTGGTGGAAGTGGTAGGTGATATAGACTTCCCTAGTTTGGAGGAGGTTGCGGTCAGAGAGTTGGAAGCCCCTATTACGGCTGAGAAACTGATTAACACAATACGGTTGTTACCTATGCGGAAAACACCAGGCTCAGATGGGCTGCCAGGGGAGTGTTATAAAGAATTTGCTACTGAATTACCTCCTAACCTCCTGAACGCCTTGAGCGAGGTATATGATTCTAGCCTCCTTCACATAGCCTGAGAGAGTCAACAATAATACCCCTGCTGAAACCCCACAAACCTCCACATGAATTCAGCACTTATAGACCATTATTGATGCTGAACCAAGACAGTAAAACTTTGATGGCAACATTGGCCGAAAGGTTAAAAAAAGTAATACACAAATTGAAACACCCCGATCAGACGGGTTACGTGCCGGGTAGGAACATTTCCTGGAATCTAAGATGCCCACACCATATCATGCACAGCACTGCCTCCTGGGAGACGCCCTGCACTATCGCGGCTCTGGATGCGATAAAAGCATTTGACAACATCAGGTGTGACTGGCTACATGCCATGCTATGTAGGCTGGGTTTCGGCCCTTACTTTAGGCGCTGAGTGGAGATAATATATACAAAGCCGGTAGCAAGACTTAAAACAGGCAGACATTTTTCAAAGCTCAGGGTGTTGGAGAAGGGCACTAGACAGGGCTCCCCGCTGCTGTGTATCTTGGCAATGGAACTGGTGGCCACGTACTTACGAGCGGAGTGCATTACCCCGGGCAGACCGGTCATGGGGACACATCACCTGATCTCTATGTGTGCAGACGACACGCTTGTATACTTGCAAAACCCAGAAGACAATTGAAAATTAATAATTGAAGTCCTGGCTAACTTTGCGCAGGTTTTGTGCATCACTGTTAGTATGGACAAGTCTTCTCTGTTCCCATTGGTCGGACTGGCTAGGATGCAGCCCAAAAACCTATCAGTGTTGGCCTTAAAATGGAGCGTGCCACCATTCCGATACCTGGAAGTGGATATTTTTCATGATCCAGCCAGGGAGCACAACAACAGCACACAAAGGGCCTTTGACAGAATAAGTTACTTTGTAACTTTTTGGAATGAACTGCCCCTTTCGGTAATGGGGAGAGCGGCATTGCCAAAAATCATAGTCCTCATATGCTCCTGCATTATTTTGCAAACATCCGATACAACATACTGAAGGCCTTCTTTAAAGCGTTAAATTCCCTGTGCAGGGAATTCCTGTGGCACGGTAGTAGATGTCAGATCGCATTAGCCACACTGCAAAGACCGTATGAGGAGGGGGACATTATTTATTTATTTATTTTATTTGAAAGTATGCCCAAACCCGGGGGTATCACGGCGTAGGTTACAAAAGGATGAATAAGACTTGCTGATTACACAAAGGTAAAAACCTGGTAAAACATGAGCGGACGTGAAGAACAACAGTGGCCTACTATTAACAGAGTATCATTAGGTAACACAATAATAAAGTTACATATATATTCACAATGGGGGCGAGTTACAGAGGCCCTACAGTCACAATTGACATTAAGGCCCTGCATTTCGAGCAGTATTATATGGCAGGGCAACTACAATTCGTGGTGGGTTGGCTAGCGGGTGAACCCACCGTGGACACTATGCTCCTACAACCGGCAGCCTACGCACCTTCTTGAAAGAGTTGCTGTGGGGCAAACGGTCCCAAATAAACATCTAGCCATACCTGGTGTCACTGGGCATACAACTGTGGGATATGGCATTGGTATTAATTAAAGTGAATGATCTGTTTTCAGTACAGATACCTCTTGCCTCACTGACCCCAGAGGCATCTCATGTGCGTTCAGGAATTTGAACATACTGGGAACCTAAGGGAATATCCACAATAGGGGACCGGCTAACGGGTTCCTCATTCATCCCCTTTCAGGAATTAGCCAACACCAGAGGATTCCATCAGGGCCAGTATCTGTTATCGTGCACCATAAAACACCTGGTTGTGCGTAGATGGCCAACGTATGCAGACGCATCGGATGCACTATCATTAATTGACACAATGTATGACATAGTGGAAGGCCCACACATTTTTTCTAGGCTTTACAAGTCTGTCTTAGAGAGCGGCCCATTTCTGATGCAAATATAAAATCCTGGTGGGAGGAAGACCTGGGTATCACGTTCCATGAGACGCAATGGGTGCAGATACTACAGTACTACAAAGCAGTGTCTCGGAACGCGAGATTGCAATTGGTCAAACTGTACGTAACACATAGAGCATATCTGACCCCTCTAAAGATATCACAACACTGCCCTAAATGCAAAACCACTGACGCTGATATGTTGCACATGTTCTGGACCTGCAACAAAATTGCAAGATATTGAGGGAAGGAGAGCAGATAGAGTGAACAAGGGAGGCCTGAACATATATCGATGAATACTCCTTTCTTACAAAAGTTAAGACAAACAGCTATTGAACATATGGAATTGATAAATCTCCAACTGGATGAAATTAGTAACCTCCCTAATTGGTTAACAGTGTTAAAAAAGCAGACCAATAACCTAGCAGTATTCAATAATTTGGACTCCTTGCCAACTAAACCAATGTATACTAAATATTGCAAGCAAGCATTTAGGGGGCTTCATGCTAGTAGTTACTTGGCAAAATGTTGTCCACTCTCAATTCGGAAATGTAAAACCTATCTTAGATTTAAGATATTACCCACGTTTGAACATACAGGGTGGTGGAACAAGATTCCCAGTGAAAAACAAATGTGTCATATGTGTAGAAGTGAAATTGGGACGGCCTGTCATTTCCTAACTCAGTGCATAAAGATGTCCAAATGTTACGATAACGGCTATGCTCACTTTCTTGTAAATTCCCAACAGAGAGAGTGGGATTAATTCTGGAGTTTTGTTATGGGTACGGAATCCGTTGTAATTATGGCTGCTGTGTTTTATATATGGAAATGTGTTAACAATTGTATTAATGACCTTCTCTGATGCCTGTTCTTTTATGTAAATTGTATATACAAAATACATGTAAACCCTTTTATATCGATTTTTTTCGACAATGTTCTATTAAATAAATGTGTACAATGTTTATATTAACCATTAATGCACAATAAAAATAAATAAAAAAATAAACCACTGACGCTATTTAAATAAAATAGCAAGATATTGGAGAGGGATAGCAGATAGATTGAACAATGGAGGCCTGAACATATATCCACTTTCACCAGAGGCCTGCTTGGTAGGATGCTTTCCACACAGCAGACATCTACCAGCTGTCACCAAAATGAAGGACTTTGCATATATACTGGCTAAACGAAGGATAGCAATGGCCTGGAAGTCGGTTAGGGGCCCTCATTTGGAAGACTAGTGGCTGGACCTAAAAAAATGGGCACAAGCAGAGACAACAGTCTGGCTGAGAGCAGCACAGGCAAGCCCTTCTGACACTAATGTGAAGATTACAACATGGAACGTTCTCACACAAACACTTTGCTACAGCTTCTCTAGGGGCTGAGCTGGGATACGAGTCCTTCCCGAGCACGCATGACACACAAAGGGAAAGCACTGAGACTTAATTGGCAACACGGGGGAGGGTTTTGAGGGAGGGAAACGAGGGTTCAAGAGTTGTTATATAATTATTGGTGTTGTTTCAAACAGTTTTCGAGAAATCCAGTACTTATGTCGTCCATGGATGCATAAATGTATGGTCGATACACATGTTTGTTAAACAAAACGAATAAAAACTGGTTAAAAAAAGGAATACTAGACATTTAACAACACTTTTGAAATATTGCATAATGCTGAAAAAAAGTTTCAATTTCTAACTATTCAAACTGTAAACGAAGAATTTACAGTACACTCTGATGGATTATAAACAAAATAATCTGTATGTTTAAATTCACTCCTACTTCCCCCATCATTTGTTGATAAATCATAGAGGGTATTTATCCACCTCATCAATGTGTGGCAGTGTAGCACCTCTAATAATAGCAGGTGCTGCCAGGGTGAGACCGTTCACATCCTTCATCATTTATAGAAACTGCAGAGGAAACATATGTTCACATCCTGGTCAGTTCAGCGATTAACCGATAAAAGTCCTTCATCATCCAATGTCGTAGCTCAGAGTATGTTATTTCTGATGAGCCGTGGACAAGCATGAGCCATGGACAGAGAAGAACCACAGCAGTTACATGGCAGTGACACATTGACCACATCCATGTTTAAGGAGGTGGTGCGATAAAAGATGTGATTGTTTGGCATGCACGAGTAGGCTCATAAGGCCATGCAAGATTGATGGTAGCCTCTGTCCAGCGCATATGAAAGCATGCTTAGCCACCTGAGAACCGGAATATGAGTCTCCTGGGTGCAGGATATATAGTCAGTCTTTATTACAAGGACCGAAAAGATCTGCTACAGGCAGTGGTTTGTGTCATGTCAATAAGGGGGAATTGTACAGGTCTTGTATGGTCCTGTAAAGCCATGCCTTCAAAGGGTTGTAAGGAATTTCAATCAGGCACACACCCAAGTCTCGCCTAGCATGTAGTGTGCAAATTAAACCCTTATTTATTTTTGTCTATAAGTTCAATATTCTGAATGCTATACCACTCATATCACACCCTCCTCTAAATAACCCCCTGCCCCCCAGGACACACTGAAAAAGGAATCAGGGTAGTTTGCAAAGGTAAATATGTATTTATTTATTTTAATGTTCGAATCACACATAGGTTACTATCGATATATATATATGGGGCAGCAATCACCCATAGGGTGACACTACAATTCAGAAATAAGCTAATCAATTGAATTTACTTATCAGGAGGCAAAATAGAAAACTCAGGGAAAAAGAACAGTCTTGTTTTGCACACAGATAGCATTTAGGTTAATGTTCCCCTTCAAAGTTTTGTTTAAATCCAAATAAGCAATCCTGCACCAATGTGAGTAATCAGCAGGTTTTCAGGAATGAAATACAATGTCTAGAGTTGTAGGCAATCCTCCCTCCCAAATAAGAGAGAAAACCTAATTTTGGCAAATGACACTTTGAAATGACAGGTGAAAATGGCTTGGTGAAATACTGCAAAATGGTAAAAATGCTAAACTGGAGACACATTCTAAAGATAGCAACACTAATCAGGTCCTAAAATGCATATGAACCACAATATGTACTTTAGATCATGATGGGATAGAAAGAGCACTTGAAATGGGCAAAAAGACATGTGTACTTTGGCTGAAATTGCAAATTTGCAGCAAACTTTTACTATGCGATATTGAAGAAAAACCGGTCAAATACACTGTTCCACAATGCGGTTTTTGGTTGTTTCTATCTTTAAAACTGAGGGAGTTATAGAGGTTTTAGTGAGAGGTGTGAGGGGTGTTTTTCGAAAATGAAGACGCTAATTTGAACAAGAACTTCAGTTTAAAACCAGAAAATATGGATTATGTTTTTACTCCAGAGTAGAGCATTCAGACTAGAGAACCAGGTTGGGACGAAGTAAGCTCTGAGATTGATTCATGACTTCAGTAACAGATCCCCAATGCCTTCCCCGGAGGACCCAGTCCAAACACCCGAAGTGGGATTTATGGATAAGAGTTACACAAATAAAAATGACTATGAAAATGAAGCTTTAGCAAGTAGACATGATAGGATAGCACTAAATATTTTAACACTGTTACTGGTTATGAAAGTAAGGATAGTTCAGAGATTAGAGTGGAACAAGATAAGGCAAGGTATACAATAGTTCTCTAGCTTCCTGTTAATACTCAAAATCCAATGGGATTTAAGATTTATGGACCGTCAAAGTTCTGGTCAATTAATCGGGTTTATCAGGGAAGGACAGCACATCAGCTAGGCCGGTCGCCGGAACTGCACGGGGTCTGCCCTTCTTGTCTCTGGATATTTCAGATCAGTGGGATGGTGAGTTCAGCAGACAAGCATTTATGGTGGCAAGCCAGATAGATTCAGGATGCTTCACTGGGTTGTGAGGATTAGTTGTGGATTGTGGCCTAGCTGAAAATGGTTCAGCTACTGCTTGGCCTGGTGGTTGGCATCTGGATCTAGAAGGATGTTGAAGGCTGGATGTTGAATGCTGTATCAAAATGCTTTGCTGGAATCAGAAGAGGGAGTGTATGTCTGTGTTGTCAGATGTCCCTATTTATCCTATCAAATGACATCACCAAATGGGTGTATGGGCCGGCTTAACTAAACTCATCCCTGTGAACTGGGATTGGATCAGAGCCTCATCTCTGCCTTGCATCTGGATGATTGGATCAAAGACAGATGATGTCAGGTTCATGGTTTGATTTTTACAATACTTAGAAACCTCCCCTAGCCACTAGTATCAAAATCGAATTTTGTCCTAAATACATAATTATACATTTGTAACCTCTACAAAAATTACATAAAAGGATTACGTTTTATGGAGTATCTGTTCATCAAAATACCGCAGCTGTGAGACCTTGTTTTGCCTTTCTGCAGAATTTTGTCCATTTCCCCATGAAAACATGTTCAAAAATTTCTCAAAATGTCCACAAACATGCGCATTTAGCATAGAATGTGTGTGCAAATTTTAACAATTCTAGCATAAATACAGTTCCCATAAAACCACATATATTGACATTCCTGTTCAGAATATGCTACACAGTTCCACCACATTTTCAAATGTAGGGCCAAAAATTAGATTAACAAATCTGCCCGTTTTATATTTTTCACCACTTCTAATAGAAAGTTATAAATCTCTAAGAAGTGTTAATTACATATTCTTTAGCAGCAAATAGTCAGCCTTTTGTCTGTCTATGGAGGCAAGTAGCAGCCCCACCTTTGGGATTTCCTTCTGCAAGCCTAATTTATGACCTCTTCACACGTCCATTTCCTGGCATGGATAATCTGCCATTGTTCAGTCCCTGGCAGCAGACACAAGTCTGGCATACCCCACAATTATCATGTGTCAGTGAGCATCTGCTGAGAGCAATGCCCTCCCCTTGGGTAGAAACCTGTTTTTCAACCCCTTGCAGGCCAAGACAGACTAGGTTAATTCTTAATTTCTTGACTTGAAATCCAGCATAAAACAAACTTGTTGCATCAGATAACATATATGATTTACATTCTTGATTTAACCTGTGGGATCAAAACAATTGAGATCTGTGTTCCTTTCAGCAACAGTCCTTTTATATATGCTAATCCGGCAGACCTTTAGTTTAGACAACCTTAAAATTTAATCAGAAGAGCCCATTTGACAGGGGCTGTCACTCACAGGTAGCCCAGTGTAGCTGCGCAAATATTTTTTTTTGACAGGAGTTGTCATTCACAGGCAATCCAGTTTTGCTGAGGAGGTGTTTTGCTCTTAACATTTCAGGACCTTGTAAATTCACAGTGCTTCATTAGAAAAAATGAATTTTAGCACCAAGCAAAACTTTGAGTGTTGGAAAGTGTTATGTACAGGCATTTTGAAGTTTCAGCAGCAAAGTAAATGTGATTTCCAGGCAAATTTTGGAGTTTTACTCGCAAAGCGCTGTTTCTCCCTCTGCACTCTATGTTTACTTGTCATGGAGCCCACTGGCACTTTTTCTGTAGTGTGTGCTCTGTTCCACCACACATGCACCATGGGTGGCAGGTTGTGCAGTCATCTGTGTGTTTTGAAGAAACACTGTTTTGGTGGTTTTGTGCGCGCACAAAGGTTTCACCGCCATTTTACTGTTTCCCGCAGCATAGATAGCAGAGTGAGGCCGCATAGTGTAGCAGAGTGGGTCAATACATCAAACAAATTCCCCTCCCAACTTTGTTTTGACTTCCAGTCAAGGGGGAGTCGGGCAAGTGGAATGTTCTTTTCTGTTCATGTGGAGAAATTCAGTTGCCTCTCCCGTCAGCGATTGAGGCGACACGCTCTCCTCGCCGGTTCGGGTTGGGATGGGACGATACTCCGGATTCCTTGGGTTTTTCCTCCTGGTCCTCGAGTGGTCCTCTTTGATGATTCTTGGGATTTACTGCCAATACTAGAAAACAGAACATAACACGGTTATGAAAATGTTCCCACTACTGTACCCACACATCTTCGGGGGATCTCTACAGTGGGAACGACACTTCCATTCCCTAACAATTGGCAATGTTCCCCACCTACCTTCAGTGATAATTTACCTATTTTCTCAGGTGTAATCAATGAATATTTAATAATTTTTCTAGATGTACGGATTTTCCCACTCTGTGTTTCCGGTAAGCTCTTCTATCTGCTGCAAAGTATGCCTGGAGTGGCAACTCTTTAGCTGGTTTATGTGGACCCACTTGTCTTCCCCCTCTGTCAAATTGCCCTTGGGGATGTGGATGTTGGCAACTGGTGAGATTCAGTCCACAATTTCAAAAGGACCCTGCCAACTTGGGAGGAATTTGCGCTCTTTGGCTTGGTTCCTTTGGAAATTGAGTAGACCCGGTCTCCTACTTGATATTACTTTTAGTTGTCGTTAGGTCATAGTGGGTCTTCATACTGTCTGCAGATCTTTCTAGATTCCGCTGAGTGTACGCAAAAGCATGTTGAAGGTGTTTTCTCAGATTCTCAACACACTCCTGAGTTGTGGAGGCATTTATCAAGGTCTGCTCTTGGGTTCTGTAGAGCAGATGCTGGGTAGCACCATCCTTCGTCCAGTGATCAGCTCAAATGGAGATATATTTGTTGCAGAAGAAGGGGTAGATCTGATGGCCATCAGGACAAGGGGTAATCGAATGTCCCAACTTGGCCCAGAATCTGCCACAAACTTTTTTAATATGCTTACAATAGTTTTATTGTACCTCTCAACTCAACCACTAGAGGACTGGTGGTAGGCAATGTGTAGTTTACTTTTTACCCCAAGTACCTCACACATCTCTGTCATCACTTCACTAGTGAAGTGGCTACCTCGGTCTGACTCAATCCTTTGGGGTAGTCCAAAACACAAGAAGATGTGATTGATCATCAGGACAGCTGCTGTTTCTGCCTTGCAATTTGGGGCCAGGAGACATTCCACCCATTCAGTAAACAAGCATGTTACAGTCAACATGTACTTGATCGCCCTAGAGGAGCGAATCAAATGCCCGATAAAATTGACTTGCAAATATGACCAAGGCAGTGTCATCCCCCTCTTTTGGAGGGCAGCACGGTGTGTGAGTGATGTTGGCTGAAATTGTGCCCACACAAGACACCCCTTCAAGAATTGGTTGAGGTGCTGCCCCGTGTGTGGCCAGTATGCAACCTCTCGCAAGATTTCTAACGTCGTATGAAACCCCCGATGACCGGCGTTGGAGGCATCATGGGTGTGACTTAGCATCAGGCTTCGGAATGAGGGAGGGTCCACCCACTGGTCATGGCCAGATACGGATCTCCTCACCAACAAACCGTCTTGGATTCTGAACATTTTTGGACATTTCATCAACACTCTGAGGTCCTCTTTCCCAATGCAACCGGTATCCATCAGGGGAAAGTTCTCGGGGTCCTCAATGTGCTGATAAAACGTACCAATTATTGTATCCCCTTTTTGAGCCGTAATAAAATCAGCATCTGGGGTCTCCTTACTCCATTGGGCAGTTGAGAGTTCATTGTGAGCATTTGTCTGGGACCTAGTGATAGCAGTGACCTGGATTGCCCCCAACAGGGTCTCGATCTCAAGTAGATCCCCTTGGATGGCTCTGGTTTTGGCCAGTTGATCAGCTAAGTAATTTCCAGTTTTGTCTGGTCCCTCTACTTTAGAATGAACCATGATATTTTTCCAGTAGATGGTCATCCCATTCGAGGTGAACAGATCATCAATATTCTGTATTAATTTTCCATGTTTTAGTGGTTTATTGTTAGCACATAGCATGCCTCTGGTTTTCCAATTAACCAGATGCTCCACGAACTCGTTCCACACATAATCTGAATCAGTGATTATAACCAGGTCGTGGAGTTGGTGTTGGACAGCAGTGAGGATGGCTTGATGCACAGCCATCGGCACTGCCACTTGACCACTACGGGGACCGATTTTGTACCCAGCGGAGGGTTCTGGGGCATCATTCACCCATGCATTCCCCACGCCGGCCACAAGTTCCTTTTCCCTGTTGTTGTCAACATGGTAGGAGCACCCATCCACACAGACAGTGGGCATTCCCTCACACTTGTCTTCTTCATAGACTTTGTGTGGGGAATTAAGGTCCGCCTCCATGTTTTCCTTGATTTTAAGACTTTCATCCTCAAGACAGTTTTCGCTCGCACAATCATGCAAGTCAGCCAAACCTTGCGCGTTGGGACTCTTCTTGTTTGGCTGGTGTGGAGTCTCCACTATGATGTGTTCGCCTTCGATGACCTGGCTGTAATTCTTCAATGCCCACACCGTTGCCAGGAGTGCCTTCTCACAGTCGTTGAATTTTTCCTCCACAGAGGATAACGTCTTACTTGCATAGGAGATGACTTTATTGACCTTGTCATGCTCTTGCTCTAATACTGCTGTCAAGCAAATATTCGAGAACCCTGTCTCCAAGAATAACTCCTTGTTTTTGACTTTGTAAACTAGACACAACACTTGTGAGGGGCTTCTTTTGAGTTGTCTTACTGCCTTGGCTTGTTCCAGACCCCACTCTCCCTTGACCCTCCCTTCAACAGATGGATCAGGGGTCTTGTGATCCCTGCGTAATCCTCAATGAACTTCCTACTATAATTGGTTAGTCCAAGGAGGATTCTTAGCTCCCACAGAGTTGTGGGGCCTTTTAGTTATTGGAGTGCTTCTACTTTCTTTTCCTCTGGAGTTATCTCATGTCCCAAGAAATTGACACGGGTCCTGCACCACTGTGCCTTTTGGAAAGAGAGTTTTGCTCCGGCAGCCCTCAACTGTGTCAGAACATAATGGATCTCTGCTATGTGTTCCTCCACAGTTGAGCTTTTGATTAGAACATCATCTACATAGGCCAGGTTACCCCTTTCACCCAAGTCGGGCATGGCCTTATACAAAAAGATATTAAATTCATTGCGGGAGTTGATGTATCCGAAGGGAGTCTGGGTCCAAGTGTACTGCTGCCCCCCAAAGGTAAAGGCCAGCTTGTATTGGTCCTCCCTACTGACAGGTACAGTCCAGTACCCATTGGTCAGGTCAATGGCAGTATATACCTTTGACCCCTGGATCTGGGCCAGCCCTTGGTCAGTGTAGGGAAGAGGCCATCGGGAAGTGTGGACCCATTTGTTGAGCTCCCTTAGGTCAGCACAGAGTCTCCACTGGCCGTTTGATTTCAAAATCCCCAGCACCGGATTATTGAAGGTGCTGTCGCCTGGACGAATTATCCCACGGGACTCAAGGTTCTTAATTATTTCTGTAAGGGACTCCATTGATGTGAGAGGCAAGCGATATTGCTTCAGAAACACTGGAGTCATGCCAGGGTCCATGGGAATTGTTGTGTACAGATGTCGGTGCAACCACAGTCATATGAGTCCACCGCAAAGGGATCTTGAAAATTTAAGAAAACCTGTTTCAACTTTTGCTTTTGCTCCAGAGTCTCACAGGCATCAGCTAGGTTGACTCTCTCTTCAACCATCAGCCTGAAGCCCGGAAAGACTTCTGGTTTGGCTATCTCAGCAGCCTCCTCCAGCTGGGTGGAGAAGTCCCTGGTTAAGGTACTGACTTGGACTGATGGGTTCAGATGGGGAAGGCAGTCCTGGTGGACTTGAAAGATGACCTCATCCCTCCTAAAGTCATAAGTCACCTATTCCTTACCATAAGAGCAGGAAGAGTACACCAGGGAATTCCCCCATGCCGGGTGAAGATCCTGTCTGGTATTGTGTCATTGTCGCTATCACTGTCAAAACAGTCATTGGGGATTGGTCATACCAGTTCTTTACCTAAATCTATGGAAAAATGTCAGTCATCAACCACCATTCCTATAATGGTGCCTGCGCCCAGAGTGATACTCCTAAGGTTGCTGTTATCCACTACTATTGGAATAGTGTTGTGTTCTGTATTGACTAGTGGTGTTGGGTTTAACCCCAACCCTTGCAGTTGGGAATGGGCATTGAGGAGAACATATGCATCAGGATTTTTCAGTTTTTGTCCTCTTTAATTTTTACTATAAGTGTGAATTGTCGGGTCCATTCTGGGATGGTGACTTCCTCTCCAACCTGAATTTCAACTGCATATGGCAGCAATTGAGCTGACCGAAATGCTTTCTCTCGGTCATCAAAGTTCATGGGATTACCCGCTAATCGGGAACAGGCTTTGAAGCTTATTAGCTCCAAACTAATGGAAAAGCGATTGAGAATGTCACTGCCTAAATAAAATGCAGCAGGGACATCTTCTAGACCCAACAATTATGGACTATGCTCTTGTTGCCTATTGAAATGTTGGGTATACACCTGCTAGGCAGGAGATGTTTGGCATTGGGTGTTTCCAGGTCCATTTCCCATTTGTCTATCAATTTAAATGTGGGAATGGCTGGATATTTTGGGAGTTTCCGTAACGTGGCCTCGCTGATAAAGCTCTTACCGTTGTTCATTCACACTCAGGCAAGAACAGAGTCCTTCTCCCCATTTAACTGAATGGGGATGAACAACTGTTCTCCAATTTTCTGAAGGTCAGCCAATCTTTGAGCTGGTTTCTCATCATTTTGGACTATAAAAGTGGGATTTTCTGATTGTGAATTGTTATAGAATTTCAGAGTATTTCCTTCCAGTGTGGAATGCCACTTGAGACTGGAAGGAAGGTTGATTTTCAGAAATAGAGAGGACTTCCCATCACCAGTTTGTTGTCCTACTACAATTACTGTCACATCAGGGATTTGGTTGTTTTGAAAATGGAATTCAATTTGGTCGGGTTTTTGTTGTGACATGTGCCATTTAAACTTACATGGTTGACACTATGTTTTAATTTTATTGGTCGGTTAGTCTGGGTCCTGGTTTACACAATCTATGAGGGGAGACAATCTACGCAGGATGTCATTCACTAGTAAAAATGGTGTGCCCTCTGGAGTCACAACTATGACCGGGTGTTTCACCATGTGTTGCCCAATTTTAATGTCTAAATCTGTAGTCCCCTCAACAGGAATTTCATTCCCATCGAAGTTCTGAAGTTGTCCAGGAAGAGGGGTGAGAGGGATCTGGTATCTCTCTCCCCTTCTGGAATTCAGCTGATCAAAGGCCCTTTTTAACAGAAGGGTGGCTTGGGATCCAGTGTCCAGCAGTGCCAAAAAAGTACATTGCCCCTTTATTTGGACTGGAGCATCAAATCTTCCCTCCTTCTCCTCAAAGGGGCAAAGATAATGCACATTTTAGGCCAATTGGTGGGTTAATTTCTTGACTCTTGATTCTGACAGAGGGGTAGTTTTTAGGCAGAATTTTCTTTGAGAGCTTGGGAACCTGTAAGCAAAAGGTGACAGTTGGATATTGGGGATGTTTTGGACTCCCCTGGTTATGATTCTGGGCTGCACCCCCCACCCCCTTTTTTGGAGGCAGACACCAGAATTGGTTTGGGCAAGGTGATTTTCTGGTTTGTCATTTAGGGCTTCAATTATGGGTGGTTTCAACTCCTGTGATGTCCCCACATCTACCCAGTCTTGATTAGGATCTCTTGGGACCCACTTTCTTTGGGCGGAGTTCCCCCATCCCTGAAGGAGAAGATCCTTTTCCCAGAATCCTCTGAGGACCCCTCTCCTTCAAATTGGTAGATTCTAACCTCTTCCACAAAATGTGTCTATTTAGGCCCTTTATTTCTCCTACCCGCCCTCTGTTCCTTAGGTTGCAGACTTTCGGGGGCAGGATATTTTGGTTCTGGTTCTTGGTTTTCATGGGGCTTTTCACACGTGGGGAAAGAAGCTTCCTCTAAGGCTTTACACCCCCTAACCAGTGGGTTATCAGGGTTTTCTTCCCGTCATTGCTCTGGAGTATCAGACCCTTGATTTGAGGGGTTCTGATTTGCCATGTTCATCTGAGGTTTCTGCTGAGCCCTCAACATGCGACCCAGATCCTGTGACAAGTTTGGACCTGGCGCTCCAGTTGGGACACCCGCTCTGGCTGGTACGGTGTTCTCTGGTCCATCCTAGGTTGCTCACGGGAAGGGAAACTGTCCCTTTTCCCATAATACCCTTGGTTTGGATAGTTCTGGTACCCTCCACCCTTGGCCTCCCCTCTCCCGGATTGGGTTGTCTGGGCTCAGGAAAGTGGGGAAAGAAAGAATGGTTGTTTTGAGGGTTGATGTTTGACAGGTATCGGGGAAAGAAGCTCAACCCGGCATTTGGTTGATTACTGCCCTCCTGGGGAAAGTTAGGAGGGATGTTTCCTAAATTGGCAGCTACCTGGTTGGATCCACGCCCCTTGGGCTGGTGGAGTCCACAGCTAGCCCAGGATGGGTATGTTGCCCTTGTAATAGGGGCTGTTATAGTCAGGGGAGTTAGGGGCCCCATTTGTGGTGTTATCTCCCTGACTACCTGTTTGGGATTGGCCCGAGGGCCTTCTGGGTTTTTTGCTTAGGAGGATTTTGTGCAGGAATATTTTTAGGCTCCCCCATCTCCAGATCTAAAATGGGGGCAACCTTCACCTCTGCCACTTTAGCAGCAGCAGGGGTGTTGGTTGGTTTGGGGTTTTTATTTTTTTATTTGTACTTTTATTTTGTACCGGTTTCTGAACTTCATAAATGCGAGTTGCCTGTTCAATGACCCAGACTAGTGATCTCTTCTCATGAAAGTCCCTCATCAGCTGGGTCATGATGTATTTAGGGAGTGCATGAAAGAAGGTATTAATGAACTCCTTACTGTCTGTGCGTAACCTCTGGGTTTTCTGCGCAAAGGCACTTTTTAACTCTTGTACAGATGCTTTTGAGGCCTGGTCTTCCCCACATTGCAGATTGTAGGCCGCCTTGTGGGCCTCTTGAGGTTTCCTATGTATGGAGAAATGCTTTAAGATGGACGCCCTATAGGTGGACCATCTTGAGTGGTTCTGATACTCCAGCCCCGCAAAGAAACTGGAGTATTCAGGGAAAAATGTCCACTTGACATATTGAATGCAACTCTCGCTATCTTTCAGGTGGAAAGTATCCATCATTTGCTCATACAACTGAATATTTGGCATTTTTATGATAGGGAGTTATGACGCTCCTAATGGCCTTGATTTGTATCAGGGGATCTTTCAGTAGGGCCCTCTTAATTTTGTTGGCCTTTTCAGTCTTAGTCACCCTTGACCACTCATCCTCTGAGTCAGAGGCACTGCTACAGGAGGTGCTTCTCTGACCCTCTAGGCCCTCCCTGATTCTGCGAGCTTGGGAATGGCTTGCAGAATGTGGGGGCCTAGTCTCTTGAGACCTGTTGCGCTCAGCAGAGTCTTCTGACTCTCCCTTGCCCCCAGGATTGGCTGAGTATCCCCCCTCCAATGCCCTAGCTGATAAGAGGTTTTTAAGATACTACTCTTGGCGGGTCTAGTTTCTTGGAGTTCCCCACCAAATTTGACAGACTGATCCCTTGGTAGGCGATTGTTTTGAGGATCCAATTCTCTGATTCTCCCCCCACTGGAGTCTTCCTGATCAGAGAGTCTAGCCCTAACATTTGGGAAATGTGTACATAGATGCCCGCCGATCCATTTCTGGGAGGCGCTGATCTGTCAGTCCCATATTTCCCATTCTGTTGAAGTCTACCATCCCTATGGCCCTTGGTCCACATGAGCCAGTGGACACGAGGGTGGCAGAGTCCATGTAACGGAATGGATTAAAGTCCCTGATGGCAGGGGTCCTGAGGTTATGCTGCGGGGTTTTTCTGTCCCTTCTTACCTCATCTCTTTCAGCCCCTATTCCCTGGTTACATGCCAAAATCTGACCCTTTTTCTCCTCTATTAAGGCCTTACTGGTCTCAATGATTTGCTCCTGCATGGCTATCTGTTTGTGGAGCCTGTCATTCTTTTCACAGAGAGCCTCATTTTCTCTCTGTGCTTCCTGCCTGGATTTGGAATACTGGGCAAATGTTTGCTGCAGGAGACTCTACTCCTGAGTTTGGTCCTGATTGGTCTGAGTGTTCTTTGTCAGAGCATCCTCCACTTGCCTGGTGTGCTCTAGTAGCTTTTCAAATTCAGTTTTAACTTCACTAAACTCCTGAAGAGCCAGCTTTCTTTCTTCCAACTTAGTTTTTAATTGGCTGACTTCCTGGCCTAAGGCGTCTCTCTGTTTTTTAAATACACTAGGATTCTGGCGTTCCTCATCAAATTCCTCTTGAGAGTGGATGTCTTTAATAATTAATTTATTATTTTACTCTTTCAAGGATTCTAGGCGGTTTTGTAGGGTGACTACCTGCTCTGTGCAGGCTCTGTTAAAAGTTAATTGCTAATCCAGTTTCTGTTGACTCTGTTGTAAAGAGTTAACCCTTTCCTGACATTCTTTTTGCAGTGTCTGTACCTGGGTATCTTGCTCTGCAATCTTTTGCTGCAAGAAAGCCAGATCTTCTTTTAGTTTGGTGTTGTACTGCCTAGCCTCTGTTTCTGGTTCGTGGCTCTTCTGGAGCTTTTGCTCTACAGAGTCCAGATTAGTCTGGATTTTCTGCAGTGTTTCCCCTTGCCTCTTTGCCAAATATATGTTGTCTGCATGCTTTTCCTGTATGGTTCCTATGTGGAGGTACAGATGGGCCGCTATTTTGGTAATGTTACACTGCTCCTCTTTTATTTTTGGGGCCATGTACAGTGTGCTAAGTGCTTTATGTAATGGACCCTTGTCATGCCATATATTCAGGTCTATTGCAATGACTTGTTCTTTTATTTCCTGCAGCCATACCTGTTCATCCTCTTCTGACAAACAGTTTGTGCAGAAAGTGTTCCCTAGCAATATTAATTTCCACTGGGGTCGCCATCTCAGAAATATCAATTCCCTTATGGCTTATTTCAGGGTTAATTTACTTTTGCAAAGAGGCCCAATTCTTTTGAGTGTTTCTTTTGAGGGGTGCTTGTACAGTGTAGCACAGTATGCCAACCCAGCAAGGCATCTGTACCCTGCCGGCTAGTATGCTGTGTTAGACTGTCACGAGTGGTAGGTCAAATTCAGGCACATACCCATGTCGCGCCTAGCATGTAGTGTGCAAATGAAACCCTTATTTATTTTTGTCTATAAGTTCAATATTCTGAATGATATACCACTCATATCACACCCTCCTCAAAATACCCCCTCCCAGGCACACTGAACCAGGAATCAGGCTAGTTTGCAAAAGTAAATATGTATTTATTTATTTTAATATTCAAATCACACATAGGTTACTATCGATATATATATGGGGCAGCAATCACCCAGAGGTTGACAATACAATTCAGAAATAAGCAAAGCAATTGAATTTACTTATAAGAGGCAAAATAGAAAACTCAGGGAAAAAGAACAGTCTTGTTTTGCACACATATAGCGTTTAGGTTAATGTTCCCCCTGCAAAGTTTTGTTTACATCCAAATAAGCAATCCTGCACCAATGTGAGTAATCAGAAGGTTTTCAGGAATGAAAAACAATGGGGGTCATTACGAGGTTGGAGTTAATGGAAAAATGATGGCGGTAAAGGATTACCGGCATCGCATTCCGCTCCGGGCTATTCTGACCTAACAACCCGGTATTAGTGGCACTGTGAATAACGGTGCCGCTAATAGCAGCAAGTGCGTGGGCACACGACCCATCATACCGGCAATACTGGCATGCCACAAATCGGTGGACATCACAAGTCAGGCAGACATGTAAATACCGGCATCATGAAGGCACTAATCGGGGATACCTGCATGCCGGTAATACCGGCATTGAAAACCAACCGTTAAATGCTATGTGCAGTGTTCCCAACTGCCACAGGTGCACACAATCAGCACACGTGGAGGCAATGGAGTCTGAACTGGCACAAAAGGAGCACACCCAAACACCACACCCCTTCACACACCAAAATGATTCCACTAGTAGTAGCAATACTGGGGCTGGAGGACATGCTTGCATTGGAACACCAGCTATAATAACAACAACAACAACAGCAGACACCACAGAGGAGATGCAGGAGGAGAAGGAGGGTGAGACAGGCCCAGCATGCCCCACCAGTGCAGCCAGTGGTACCACGCAGGCAGCCCCCAGTGCCTCTCATCAGAGCCAGTCCATTCAACCTAACCCCTGAGCAGATCCACACCCTGTACCGTCTGGACCGGGAAACCATCACCACCATTGTGGACATGATACACAACAACATTGTCCGCCTCATCGAAATACGCACCGCCATCCCCCCTCTACTCAATGTAGTGTCGGTGCTCCACTTCCTTGCCACAGGCACCTACCTGCACTAATTTGGGCACATGCATGGCATATCACAACCCTTATTTTCTCGCATCCTTAACCAAGTGCTGGATGCCCTCCTCAAGCACACTAGGGACTACATATCCCTACCACGGACTCCCCAGGGGATTCTTGATACAAAAGTTGGCTTCCATTGTCGGAATAGAAAATATATCGTGCCTCCTATTGTGGAAAAAATATATTTAATATTGGCCTACGCCAAGCTGCTCGAAAGTCGCTTGCGAGAAAATCTGCGTTGCAAAGTCTTGACCTTTAATCCATGTGGGCCGCCATTTTAGGTCAAACCGCCATTTTAGGATTTGTGTGGAAAAGTCACCCTGTGAGCTAAAATGGTGGACGATGTCATTGCAAAATACAACATGGCCGTCTTGACCTC
The DNA here is from genome assembly GCF_040938575.1 of Ambystoma mexicanum. Taxonomy (NCBI): domain Eukaryota; kingdom Metazoa; phylum Chordata; class Amphibia; order Caudata; family Ambystomatidae; genus Ambystoma; species Ambystoma mexicanum. The sequence continues at coordinate 286,839,724 of NC_090930.1, read as the reverse complement.
TGTACATCGCTAATATGTAATCTGCCTGCAGGCTACTTGTTGAGGTCATGAACTGAGACCTCGTCCTATGTTGACCTATGTGCAAGGATTACTTGCGCAATGAAACCAATCCACAAGTATATATTATGATAATGTATTTACATATTGAACAAAGAACATCTGTTTTACTACATTGTATTTATGTTTAAGAAGACCTGCAATGCGAAACTTTAGAATACACAGTTAATGCATACGCTTATTGTTACATGTAATAAAACAAACCAGTTAGATGCAGTTATTTAGGATTCGGCAACGAACCCTAGAATTGGTGATGTATAAAGTGGAACATTAACCCGAAGTAGGGCTGGACATAGTGCCCACAAAATGTATAAAAGGCGAATGCATTCTAATGTACAGCGTCTCTCACTGAACACACTAACCATTCTCAAGTTCGTTGTGTTGTACTGAGGGCCGATAGCTATCTGACTTTGTACTGTTTTTGTAATTGAATTCAGTAGAGAATAAAGTACTTTGTATGTTCCTTTGTAACCCGTGTCTGGTGTATTTCCTTTTGGGGTACATAGCCTCGATATTTTGTTTCTGTTTTCACAGTTGGCCCCCGAATAGGGACCCTCAAGATTGATGCCGGATTGTTGAAGGTTGATACACGGTATCGGACCGGGATTGGACGGTGTGACAAAATGTAAGGGGCCCCTGGATGAGACGCGACACCTCAGCAGCGCTGCACGATCCGATCCCTGGACGACTAGCCTGTGGTCTGAGACGACATCTTGACGAGGGTCCACTTATTGAGGCAGGCAGATTTGCCAAAATCACCATACACGAGGTAAGATTAGTTAGGTAAGATTCTTAGAAGTACCGATCGGTCCTCCTTAGGTTTGGCCAGGTGAGTCGTGACCCGACTCTTAATTTAACCCTGGCAATTTGAATTTTGCCGCATTGTATCTGCAGACACAACTATTGACCAGGTAACACCAAGAATTTGAGATATGCCTGGGAAATTGTCTACCTGCTTTAGGGCATTATTCCGCAGTGATAGACAATCTTTGGAATTTAGCCGTCCCGCACCACAGGAGGGGTCGCCGGCATGTACTATGTACTGTAAGCATGGCATTGGAAGTATAGTATTTAATGATATTTGGCACAGATAAACCAGACATGCCTCCGAACTTCAGTGGCCAATCAATGGTAGTTTTGAGATCCCTCGCATTGAATATTTGGAGTCAGTTTTGTTAAAGAAAAAGGCTAGACCTGCAGCATTTGATGTTTTGCAGAATTGGAAAAAAGAAGCGTTACAACAACTGAAGAGTAGAGAGAAACATGCGCATCGTCATAAAACGAATGCCGAAAGAGCGTTGTTATATGACCAGGACAATCTGAATCGGCTAAGAATATGGAAAGGGCTTTCTCACTTGGTATTCAAAAAATCTATCCTTCCAAAGATCTTCATGATTCTGATGAGTATTTTTGAGAAAATAGGCCTGGTGCCTCTGCGCCACCCTCTGTATGTTCCTCTTCCCACTGCTGTACCTTTTCCTGTTGTTATTCCTGCTCAACCTGTTGTTCCTACTCCTCTGGCTTTTGTCCCTCCACCTGCTCCTCCGCCTCTTTTTGTCGCACCAGTTATAGCTCTTCCATCGAATTTGCCTGCTCCCCCTCTTCCAAGTGGTCTTGGCCGCTTGTAATCGATCAGGGTGCAGGTTCAAAGGTGGTCACTCGCAGTACTGTACCACCGGAGAGGAAACGTGAGTTAATTGCATGGGCTAAGCATTGTATGGAGAAGGATGATCAGGCTAGTGTTTTTTCCACACTTTTTAATACGGATAATTTTCCTGAGAAAAATGTTTTTATTGAAGGTTTGGGGATTCAGTTATGTATAATGTGGGGAAGATTAAATAATGTAGATGTTCCGCAAGGGTTAAGGGATCTAAATACTTTAGCACTTTCCAGAGACACTGCGGAGAAGGTAAATGAGCATGTTGAGAGGTTATTTGAGTATAGGAGGGAGTTAGAAAGGATACGGAACGAAGATGATGAAGAGGAAAGTATGTATATACAGAAACAGTACTTTCTGTGTCGTAAACCGATATCGGAGGAAATGCGAATTTGTAAGAAAGATGCGATTAGATGGATTTCAGAGATATCGATAACTCCAGTTGAGGTATATGACACATATAGTCAATATACGTTGGAAATGCAGAGCAAAGTGATACAGGTAATGGTAGAGTACCTGCAGGATGAATGTGTAAAAAGGAAGATTAGTTGTCTCACAGAGTTATTGAATATTTATAAAAGAGCTTTTTCACTTGACACTTCTTCGACTGCTTTAGCGCTCGACTTGGCTCTGTTGCTTAGTAAGCGTTCGGCGTTGCCTACATCTCAGTTGCCTATGAGAGAGGTTCCTCCAACATTTGTCCTGAAGGTTGAGGTTGCGGCCGATGCTGCACAGAGTATAGTCGCTGTGGACATTCCTGCACATTATGTATCACAGTTTGTTCACGTCCCGTTTTCACGACAGGAATTGAACACCATTAGACAGTCTATTCCTGATATTAGGAAAAATCCGACAGGGTTCTATAAAGAGATGGAATCTGTTTTGCAATCCTCAGTGTTCATCCTAGGTGACATTGATTTATTGTTTCCAGTACTCCTGCCCGTAGATTTATGGAAACAAGTTAGAACCATTGACGATGTACCCGGGTTGGGAGATACATGGGCGAATTTAACTAGACTCGATGGGGAAAGACCAGCTGGCGAAAGACCACAACAGGTGATTTTAACTCTTCCTGATAGAATTATTGCTAAATTAAAAAACATAATTCCCGAAAAAAGAATTATTTGGGACAAGCTTACGGCCTGTGTCCAAGGAAAGTCTGAGCGTGCTACCGAGTTCTTTAATCGGTTCGAACAGGTATTTTCAGATTTCAGTGGACAAGACTTAGGCACAGAGTCTGGGAAAAGATTATTTGTGGACAAATTTGTACGTGGATTGCTGCCTGACATCCAGTCACAGATTATGTGCTCTGAGAGCGCTTGGCAGGCGAAATCGCAATCAGAAGTACTGCACATGGCTCAGTACTATGAGAATCGTGTCAATAATGAAAAAGATAGGATTGAGAAATGGAAAGGTGATTTTAAAAACTAAGGTGCTATTGCAGAAAATTGTTCGAGGCCCCAGAGGGGGTAACTCTCAGGGTAGAGGTCAGTATGTCCCACAGGGGAATGTGCCCTTGGGTCCTGTGAGTATTAATCAATGGGCTTATTGTCATCGAGAGGGTCATTGGCGAGCACAATGCCCCGTCCTTCAACAGAGGTCGAATAATACATTTGGTAATATGGGTAGGCGATCCAGAGGTCGCCCGGGCGTAGGGGGCCCTGGTAGAGGTCAGTTTACACAGGAACCTCAACAGCCTTTTTCACAGGACAATCAGACTCCGAGTGCGGACACTAGGAACATATTCGATCATCCTTCCGCTGCATATTTATCTCAATAGATAGTATCAGTGGCCTAGGCAATTGAGATGGGTCCCAGAAGTACCCGACCACGACCTCATCCCAATCCACACTCAACCGGTTTTGACGTATGTACTTTATTGTTGTAACGTCTTCATCAGGAGTAAAAAGTAGACATTCTAACAATGGGGGAGGAAGGAAAAAGAAAGAAAAGGGAAACATCAATACATAAATTCCCTAAACTTGGATAAGACATGAAACGATAAATAAACTCCAATTCAAAGAACACTATATAACATTAACAAAATGATCAATTAATAGACACAAACAACAACCTGCTCTCAACCCGGGTGGAATTCTCCGGGGTGGACCTGAGGTGTCAAACAGAAGTGCTACCATCATGAGTTGATGTCTCAAGGTGACAGTGGAACCAGGTCAAGGACAGAGCTGAGACCAATTAATTGCATGATCATCATTTTGACAAGTGTGGGCACAGAATTGAAGTGGCTATGGCAAGCCCAAAGGTTAGAGAATGTGAAGGAAGCACTTAGGCCACATACTTATTGTCTAACCCAAAGATATGGTTATACTAACTGTATACTGCAACTTCTGGCAATGGTGGTTGAGCCCCCAGATGTTGAACCGGGGCAAGAGGAAATCAGGTGATGGAAATTGACTAACCTTCACATACACATAGGGAGGCTGTTCGAATCTCCCTTTCATTTGTAGCTGGGTCCACCTGTGTGAACTAATTGACAGCGTCCCAGGGAAAGTTCTTGCACACTACAATAATGAGCGCCAGGATTGCTCCAACCTGTGAAGTGTTAATGGATATATCAACATCACCAGGTAGAAGCCCACCGTATAAGTCAAGAATAAAAAGTTGTAGGCTGACAATTCTTACCAAATATGATATATATGATATATGATAGGTTATTTATAACGCGCTTAATACCCAGAGGTTTCTAAGCGCGGACCCGAGGATCGAACCTGTATTGCTCTGTGTCGTCTTGCTTCCAAGGCGAGCACATTGCCACTGAGCTATCCTCCCGAGACAAATGTGTCCAATTGATGACACAAAAAGCGAGGTTGGATGTACTAGTGACTACAAGGGTCCAAAATGGGCTGCACCGATGTTAAACATGCCTAAACGAAAAACAGGCATTTGAATATGTAAGAGTATAAATTCAGTCACACTGATGTTATACGTGCCAGAACCATCAAGCAAGCATTTTAATGTACAAAAGTAGGACTAATTCGTTTTTTTTTTAATACATTATATCTTCTGAGGCAGGCACTTGCATTTGTTCCTTCGGACAAGCATGCAGTAGTTGTGCGAATTTGAATGAACTCTCAATTAGACTTCTGGAACAGCCTCCTTGCAGGTTATCCTGCTCAGACAACACCAGCAGCTGCAGAAAGCACAAAATGCCACTGTTAAACTGGTACCCAGAGTGGGGAAGTCCTCCCCCATTTCTGGATTGTGCTGCTCTTTACATTGGTTATCTGTATATATGCAGAATTGATTTTAAGGTTCTTTGTTTTTATTTAATGCTTAAACAACCTTGCCCCATCATATATGGTGGATAAAATCATCGTATATGGTGGATAAAATCATCAGACACCAACCTACATGAATGCTCTGGTCAGGTGATATATTCAGATCCACCCTCTTCCTCTCTCTTTAGGGGTCATCAGAGATTTGCAGTATACGGGCCTAAATTATGGAACAGCCATCCAGTGGCGATTTGGGCACTCAAATCCCTTCTCAATTTCATAAAGCTCTAAAAACCGACTTGTTTAAGTAAACTAATGAGTTGGAGCCTTCTGGGGTCTGGATACTGCTGAAGCTCTCCGGAATTGAACTGCTCTTTTTATTCTCCCTCTTGACATACTGTTTACATCTGAGCCTGGATTCGTCCAGTGAGCCATATAAATAGATCAAATCAAAAATCCAAAAATCAAATCAAGCAGTTGGTTGATGGCTGACACCCTTCAGGAACAGAACAAACTGCAAAGTCAATGCTGTAAAATTAGCACTCTTGGTGGTGAGAAGGTTACCCGCATGAACAGATACATTTACTTGTATGGAGCACCATGCACTGGAGTGAAAGATTAACTCTACTTATGTGTATGTCTTATGACTGAACTTAAGGACCGGGGGCATTTTGAGGAGCAGGCTAGTAAGGTGGTTCAGGAAGTGGTAAGACTGATTAGATTCCCAAATCAACTGGGTTTCCGGACAGCTGAAGATGTACTACAAACCTCTAAGGCTACGGCCCAGTCATTGGCAGTGCATGATGTGCCTGTATGGGGATTCAATAACTTTAAGGCAATACAGAAGCTTGAGAATGCTTTCTGTAGACAATTATTACTGTCGGCCAAGGCAGTCTCGATAAGTGCAATGTGCATGGAATTGGTGAATCATTGATTGTCGCTGTCCGTTTCGCACGAATGAGCTGGTCACATCTTTTTCTTAGCTTCTGATACTAAATGGGCCATTCAAACTTATTTTTTAAGGCTACAAATTTAAGAACAAAGAGTGATGCAGCATCCCAAAATGGGTGATAAGAAAAACTGAAATGAGCTTCCCTTATCTAATTTAATTGTGAGATTTTTTTGTATAATGTATTGTGATGTGATTTATGAAATGCGTTGTTATTCAGATTGAAGGTCTTTTGTGCAGGATTTGTACATGTAGTCTATTTCAGGATAATATGGTGTGTCATGAATCTGTGTGTATGCATGGGATTTATAAAGCACAAACTTAGCCGGGAAGCTATGGAGTGCTGTGCAAGAGGACACACCGGAAGCTTATAAGTAAAGAATGGGCAAGCATAAGGAGTGAGATGATTAGGGGAAGCAGGAGATGGGGAAACTGCAGAAGGGCAGAATAGGGTTGAATAATATTCGTATTTGTAATAAGCAAGCAATTGATTGACTGATATAAGATAGTACTCGATAAGTTATGCCCAGCTTCCTCACTTGATTGATATATTTTGGACTTTCTTTTCACCGCATAGCAGTTATGCTACAATCTCTTAAAGGTGTTCAAGTATGGAAAATGTATTGAAATTGATAATGATCTCACATAGAAACATCATTTTTTAAACACTTCATTTTTCACCAGATCCATAGTTTCAGTTTCGCCATCTTTCCATATCCATCTCCAATTTTCTGATCAGGCTATCAAGGTTCCACCAATAATAATGGATTTCACCCAAGGTTAAATAAGACACACATATTTGTTGTAGTTCACTGGTTCCCATTTCCTAGTTCACTTTACATTAAACATTCAGATCAAACTTGACATCTGTATTAAATGGGAAGAGCATTGTCGTTAATAATTGTGAGGTCAAAACTGCTCCTCTGAGGAAAGAAACCCGATTTCTTGTTTTTTGTGTGTGTGGTTACCCCACATTTTCCCTAACAAGTCCTCATGGAATTGTTCATGCAGAACACAAATCCTGTATGTGCCCCTTAGTGGCCCTTAACTTCTCAGGGTTGCAGTGCCCCTAATGCAGCCTGTTCCCTGTGTGTGCCTCCTCACACAGTTAGCTGTCTGGCCTCCATGGGTTGGTGTGATCCTTTTTTCCCCTGAACATAGTGGGGTGCTGCCTGTTGCGACACAGAGTTGTCTCTATAGGGAAGACATTTGTGAAATCCAGTCTTGCAGCCAAACAATGAGTCCTGTAAGAATGAGTGGGATGTGGATCTGGATATTGCCATACATGGGAAAGAACTTTGCATACCTAAGAGAGAAAGTGCTATATTGCCATCTTATTCTGTCTAACATAAAGGTAGAATGTGAAGCAATGTATAAGCTCTCTATCCCACCCCACCATCAGACCAACAGCTAGCTGGAGTGCTTCAACATGACGCTGAAATACATGAGTGCTTTTCACCGGCACCTGAAGAAAAAGTGGGATTGTCTATTAGCATACTTGTTATTTTCTGACAAGGAGCAAACAAAAAAGGTTGTGGTTTTCCACCTCTTTAAGCTTCTATTTAGTCAGATTGTGGTGGGTAGAGGGCTTTAAACATACTGAAGGAGGTAGAGGTATGAACTACACCAATGAGGTGGACTTTGTACTTGGCAGACAAATATGGCCCAACTCACGACACAGGAATAAGACAACACTAAAGGAAGACAAGCTTTTAGCAAAGAGGGGTATGATCAGAAAGTGGCCCTTCTTTTGTACCAGGAGGGAAAGGAGGACCTCAGAATTGAGTTTAAAAAGAATAAGGCTTTGATCAAGAAATAGCCTTACACTCAGAAAAAAGAGGTTACATACTTTGTCGATCTTGTAAACACTTAGAATCATCGTAGGGTGTTCCATAGACACATGCTCTACCTTTAGGCATTAGTGGCTATTCCATTGTTGGTAGAGAAGGAGGAGGGAAAAAGCAAGCATTTGGGCTGACCCACAGATGCCTCCATGGAGGGAGTGCAGCTCTCTCAACAACTGACATTAGAGGAACCTTTGGTGTGTACTCCAAATGTTTTCCTCCCTGCTCTTCTTGATTTCAGATCCATCACTATGGTGTAATGGTGTAAGCATGACATGAATACTCGAAACAGCATGTATGAATTGCAGAATGTCCTTGAGTGCACCAAGTGCACCAAGTCGGAGGTCATCAAGAAGTTAGGACTAAGTTAGGACTAAGGGGATTGAACTCTCCCAGGATTATCTATCAAATCCACTTTTTCTGGTTCTTAAATTTGGGACCTCTAACCTGAAACTTTGCATGGAGGTTTAAAACTGCCACCAAGATAAAATCATAACATTAACCTCATCACAAGCTAATGAGCTTCTGGATAAATCAGGTTATTAGTAGAATGCATTAACTGAATATGCTTAGATGGCATCATTCCTCAAACCTGAGGGCTAACACTTACTTGCAGCAGCTAAGGGAGCATTTCTGGGCTGGCTTTAACAGTCAAAGGGATTACATGGGTGCAATCCTGAGTAATATCCACACTCATGCTTGTAATCTTTGAGAGCTCACTGTGAGGATGAAGGTCCTACATTTCACCTATTGTTGCTTGACTGGTTAACCCATTTTTTCCCTAATGAGTCTTTAGCTAAGGCCTCATCCAGGACTCAAATAAGTATGCTCTTCTTAATCCTCTCCTGTTTAGGAGGTATCATTGTGCGGGTTCCCTTGTGCAATGGATTGTATATCCTCCACTCTTTGGTGGAACCCTTTATTTGTGATAATATTAGAGAACAGCCTGCTGTAGCACAGAGGTATCACTACAGGGAACGCCTTTGTTAAATCCAGTATTGGGTTTTGGCATATGTGGTCATGACCTCCACCTACCTTGAAGAATCTGGACAATCATTTTCAGAAATCTATATGGCCACATGAGAGAATGGTGTCTGTATCCAACATTAAATCCATACCTCGAGTGAAAGCCTGGGAAGATGCCTGGGAAAGAGTGGGTGTGGCTCCGCCAATTATCGTGTGGACCCTAATATTTGAAATGGATTCAACAATGTAGTAATGAGATGGATGTGCACCGGAATTCATCAGTCATTTCTCTCTGTCCTTTCTGTAGTATATGCCCACCCATCCTATTGCAACACCAGTCTCTAATAAGATTACTGCCACTGCTACATTTGAACTTGCATCAATGGAAGGGTCACAAACCAAAGTAAAAACCTGTCAGTGGAGAATAAATATTGACTACAGGAATTTTGAGGAAAACACAATGCTAAACTAAAATTGTACATATGTCTAGCTAACTTATATCTTAATTTTTCCTTAATTAATACTATTCAGACTCTGTGTGTGCAATTAACCATGTTTAACACATACCAAACTATGGGGATGAGTACAATTGTATATTTCCGTACTTCAAAAAGTAATGGTGGATTATGCCAATGCACCTTTCCATTGGTGATGTGTGTAGGGAAGGCATAGTATCACAAGTATGACACTGACACAATGGATACAATGTGTAAAAGCTTTATTGAAAATGTTGGGGTCGGAGAAACTCCTAATTTGCCCTATAACTAAGATGGGAGTAGTCTCAACCATCAAACGATAAACAAAACAGTCCTAGTGGCGTCAGTCAAATCAAAATGGCCTATGCTAACAAAACCTTATGCCTGCCCTATCTCTTATACAAAAAGTGTAAAAAGGAGAAATGTATGCAAAGGAAAAATCAGTGTTTAAAAGAAGGAAGATAGCTCTTACACACGTTACACCTCATGGAGTAAGGCTGTCCCTGTAGGCAGGATGACACACTCTGGCTCAGTTTCTAACACTCTAAGCAGTTCCAAACCATGGATTGAGGCCTGCCTTGCCTTCGATGTTAAAGTCTTTTACTTGACTTTCCAAAATTGAATTTTTAATTAAGGTTCGCAAAGGTGCGCCGCTGCTGGGCTCAGACCTTACTGCAAAATGTTCACAAAGGTCCCACTCTGCCGGGCTCAGACCTTACAGCACACAGTTCATGAAGGTCCCCCTCTGCAGGATTCAGACCTCTCACGTCACAGTTCAACACAAACTTACCAAGAGGCTCCCTTCTCCTAGTTTATTGTACTATGGCTCTCCCGCAATCGGGCTCGGACCCCTTTCGAAGACTTTCGAATGTTCATGGTGCATTTACCAGACCACCGCAGGACCACTTCGCCTAAAAGTTCAGTTACTTTCAATTAATTTGCTTTCACTGTCTGTCTGCTTTATAACTTTAAACAATGTACCTTTCATAGAGACTTTTGAATGGGCTACTTCCTTTTGACGGACCACTCCGTTACTTAGTATCTGTCACGCTTACCGGGAGACCGGGGTTCGTCACACGTGCTTTCCCTTCCTGGCGCCTCTATTCGCGCTTCCGCGCTTGGGGAGGCGCCGGAGGGAGAGCTTCGGGGACCAGGGCTGCAGCTCCTCGGCGCATGCGCGGGAGACCGCGATCACGGTTCCGCGCATGCGCCGTGGATTGGTCACCCGGGATTGGAGGGGCTTGCTGCCCAAGCCTCGCTCTGGGTCCGCCGGCGCCCGGCGACAATCAGCTTGCGTTCCAGGCCTCGCGGGCGCCGGCGGCCCATAAAGGGAGAGTGAGGATCGGGAGCAGATCGCATCTCAACGCGTTCTGTTCCTGATCGTGTTACTCGCTCACCCTTTGTTCCTGCGCTTGCCTTGCCCTGCTCAGCCCTTCTGGGGATCTCCTTTCCCTTGTCCTCTCCTTGCCAGCTTCCTGCTTCCCCCCGGGTTCCCCTGAATTTTCCCTTTGTTTCCCTTTTGGTTTGCTGGGGTTCCCTGCCTTCCTGGACTCCTCTCCCAGCCTGGTCCACGTCAGTTCTCCCATCTTCCCAGGTTCCCCCACCTTTAGCCAGGCTAGGTATCCCTGCCTGATTTTCCCTTTTCTCCTACTTTGTGCCAGCCTGAGCTCTGTGGCCATTATTCCAGTGCCTTCTCCTGGTATTCGCCTCAGCCATCCTTGGACTCTTGAGCTCCTCAGTATTCAGCATCTCTCTGGTGAATATCCGGCCATTTTTCGGACTCTTGAGCACCACAGCACCCAGTGTCTTCTCCTGGAGCACGCCTTTGTCTTCTTTGGACTTTTGAGCACCACAGCATCCAGTGTCTTCTCCTGGAGCACGCCTTTGTCTTCCTTGGACTCTTGAGCACCACTGCATCAGCGTCTTCTCTTGGTATCGCCTCTGTCATCCTTGGACTCTGGAGCTTCATCACTTCAAAGACTTGTTCCTTCAACCTCTCCTGACGTCACGGATATCAGGAGAGAGCAGTTTGTGACATTGGGATTCGGTCCATCTTTTACCCAGTACCCATTCTGGGTGGAGGAGAGGCTGGTTTCTCGAGTCACCAATTCTTCTTGTCAGTCTGGCTGCCCCGTCGAGATCAACCAAACATACAGGTACGCAACATTCTCGTGACTCACACCTTAACAGTATCGCTGATCTCACGGTTGCTTTTTACTTCAAAGTTAATTCACAGGTCTTTCTTTCTTCGTGACTCATCCACACGCATGCAGCCGTCAGTTGGGATAATATGTTGCTACTTCATTTGCTTTAACACACCGGCCTCTCAGGACACTTGCCAACTTGTGTGTGCTTCTTTCTTGTCTTGCTATTTTCAATTCACAAGTCAAGGTTAGAACCACAGGTTTTGCCCTACCTCCCCAACTCTGCCGTTCACCCGTGAGGGTCACTGGAGTCCTTGGAACACATTGGGCCTCATTACGACCCAGGCGGTAAGTTACCGCCTGGGCCGTGACTTTACCACCATGGCGTAAACTATGTTTACGCCATGGTGGTTGGCGGACTTACCGCCCCATTCCGACCTTGGCGGGGCGGTAAGTCCCCAATCCCCATTTACCCTTCCCCATTCCCATTTTTGCCCCATAGGGCATAATGGGAGTGGGGAAGGCGTTAATTACGCCACCGTAAATTACGGTGGCGTAATTAACTCCATGGTCCCTTAGCGCCATGGATTTTAACACCTGCTAAAAGCAGGTGTTAAATCCGCCATGGCGCTAAGGGACCTCGTACTCAGGCGGTAAGGGTCGGCGCTGTTTACGCCGTCGTAAAACCCTTACCGCCTGAGTCGTAATGAGGCCCAATGTAATCCTCATTTATGGGATTTGGCCTTCTCCACATGTCTTTCGCGGTCTGTCGGAGGCAACAACTTACAGTAGGGAATACTTGGGGTTTTCGGCCTGCTGCTCTCGTGCCTTGATCTGTTGCTCTGCTCCTGTAGGTGTGCCCTCGTCCCGGATGTTCTGCTGGTGCTCGTTTTCTGCCTTGCTCAGAGTGTGTCTTTAGGTGTTGCCTTGTATTTATGCAAGGAGAGCTAACTGGTATCAGGTGTATTTTTATTTTTTTATTTATTTTGTAACATCTAGTTTATTTCAAACTTTTATTACAACATTTTATTTAGTTACCTCACTCCACTTCATGTATTTCAGTTCTGGTTGATGTTTCTTTAGCCCGTCAATTTTTGATTTTATCAAGAATGTTTATGACTGAGCAGGCTAGATGTACCGAGCTACCGCTCAAAATACGAGCCCAAAAATCGTCCATGATGTCAGTTTTAGGCAAGAATTTGCTCAAATGTACAGATCTTAAATCCCTGAGTGACGGACATACAATTAATAAATGTTTTATCGTTTCAGAGTGTAATAGACAGTGTCTACAAACATCATCTTTTACATTTTCAATATGTCTCATCACCATCATTTGTTTCGATTTGTATGAATTTGTTCGTAATCGAAAAAAAACATCTCGATGGTATCTAGAGGGAAAGTGTCGTAAATAATTTGCCATTCTATCGACTTTGTTCATTGTAGTCCCCAGATCTAGAGCAGTGGGTAGCTTTCCATAATTTTCAAGGTTTTCGATCCATAACCACTGTTTCAGTTTTTATCTTGCAATTTGCGGACGCTCCAACAGCATATCCATCGAAATGTTAGCTGCTTGCATACTTGCTTTCAATTTTTCAGACCAGGACAGAAGTAAACCTTCATACGGATGGTTGTCAAGAGATGCTAATATTTTAAACGCTGGTTCGGTGTTGGAGATAGACATCTTTCTCAGTAATGCCATAGACTTCCATATCACCACTCCATGTAAGCCCTCCAGGGCTAGCTCATGTCGTATTATGGTCATGGATAAATAATTTGCCAATCTCAGGACACGCTGTCAACCTATTCCTTCGAGTTGAGACCATATTTTATGGTCGATGTTCCATCCTGCTTCCACCCCGAATGTTATTGCAGGAACTACTTTCTGCAAGTAGAACATGCATATCGGTATTAGAGTACATTTTCCGAACAGAGTCTGGATTCTGGCTCCTTGCAGAGCGAGAGTTCGAGTCTGCTGGTATATGTCTTTCAACCAGCTTCATTCTCGTATTGAAGTGTTCACCAATATCCCTAGGTATCGGATTTCAGCAACTTCTTCAATCTTTTCCTTGTATATTTGCCACTTGAAGTTGTTGTTTCTACTACCCTTTGAGGGCCCAAACTTCAGTATTTTTGTTTATTTCACATTTATTTGTAAGTCATTTGTGGTCATGTAAATTTCCAATTCTGACAAAAACCGCTGTAGCCCTATTTGGGTCTGGTCGACCAAGACCAAAACATCCGCAAAAGTTGCACAGCTTATTTGGTTTCCGTTTACTTTTGGGGGGAAGCAGTTCACACTTGCTAAAGCAATTGTCACATCAGCAGTATATAACTTAAACAGGGCCGCTGCCAAGGGACAGCCCTGTTTCACCCCTTTGTTTGTTTCAATGGGTTCCGATAGATCTCCCTTTTCATTTAACCTGACTCTAATTGAAGTTTTTGAATGCAAGGCCTTTATTGGCTGCAGCTGAGCATTTGGGCATTTCCAATTTTCCAATTTCTGCCATAATTTATCCTGATTTATGGTATTGAATGCCTGATGCATGTCAATAAAGGCCAGGAATAGATTGTCCTTCTTCCTCAAGGCTTCCAACTTCAATAGGTTCACCAGGGCTAGGTTGATCTCAGTACCGACGCCCTTGGTGAATCCTGTTTGTCTTTCATCAAATGTATCAGTTTACGAAGCCCAGGTTGACAGTTTTTTTTGTAAGAACGTCGCAAACACCTTTCCGATCGTGTCTAGAAGGGCAATCGGGTGATAGTTGGCGGGATCGTCCAGACTGCCCTTCTTGTAGATCGGAACTATTATCGCCTCAGTCTATGAGGCTGGAATTTTCCGTCTTTCTGCCATCACTGAGAACAAGTTTTCAATAAATATGGACCACGCATGTTTGTGTTCCTTAAGCATCACGTTCGTGATGCCGTCCGGCCCTGCCGCTCTTGAATTCTTTAGCTTTATGATGGCATTGCAAATAGCATCGCTATTCTCTTTTATATCCCAGCTGGTTTCGTCTTGTACACTTTCCTTCAACATGGGGATCTCCGTCATTGAAAACACCTTCTGAAAATGCAGCAACCAGTCGCCCTCCGCCACACCATTTGCCAGTGACACTGATTGGTTTACAAAGCCTCTATTCAAGATGTTCCATATGTCTCTTGTGTTGTTCGTTTTAATTAAAGCCAACATCTCCTCCCCACGTTCTTGATCCCTCTGGTAGGGGAAAGCTTTCAACCAATTTCAATATCTTTGCTTTCTCTGTTTTATCGGTCTAGAGGCGCTGGCATCGAAACATGATATCAAGTTAGATATATCTTTCTTTAACTGCTTCTTTACCTTCATCAGAGTCAGGCTCCAAGTATACAGCGTAGTTTATGGGGTCACAGATTTCTTTGTTTGCCGACTGTAACTCATTAGTCAGTTTGTTTATTTGTTTTACTTTTAGCCTAAGCCTATTTTGCCCATAATTCACTTCCAAAGCTTGGGCTTCCACACCAGACCCATGTTTGCACCTAAGCGGCCACGACATTACCAATACATCATGGTTGCTGTTTGCAGTTGGTGCAATTCACAGTTTATTAATTTTGTTGAACACATTTCTTGACGTCCAGATATAATCTAAGATCTTGTCATGTCCCATGTTGTGCCAAGTGTAGTTTGGTGGTATATCGCTGTTTGCATTTCCATTTACCATGTAACAGTCCCGTGCTTCCATTTCAATGTTGCATTGTGATCTTCTTGAGCATCCATGACGTTCTTCACTATTTTTATTCTCTATTAGCTCCTTATTTCCATCAAACCAGGAAATATTCTTGTTACCACACACGATGATTGATAAATCTTGACGACTCCTTTGATTTTTATCAATTATCTTCATCACCGAGGAAATGAATGATCCAGCAGAGATCTTTACTGAATTCCAGTAGACATTAAGCAGGAGCAAAGTTTGTGCTTCATGTTTAGGTCCATTGGAATATTGGAGCAAGGTTGATTGAACGTGACTGTTAGGATTAATTTCTTCAATTACTTCCCAGTTTGTTCCTGACTTCAACATAGTTATTAAACCGGAAAATGGTCGTCCTCTTGAATTTTTCTCGGCCGGATTTATCAATATTCGATGACCATCCTTTGCCGGAGGCGAACGCATCCAAGTTTCCTGCAAACAAATTGCAAAGTTGTCGGTCCGGTCCACTGGGAAGTCGTCGTAAAGATGGGTGAAACCACGGGTACTCCAAGAAATCAATGTTGCCGTTACGTCAAGTCCAGGTTTCTCTAGCTAATACTTCCTCATCTTATGCTTGGAGTTCCCATTTTGCAGCTGTGGAAATGATTCAGTATTCAGATGCCTCCTTATCTCCTCTGATCGCTGTTCCATGGTGAATTTGATGTCATATTTATCGTTTGCCTCGGCTGCAATTTGGCTTCCAGACATCTCGTGTTCAGAGATCTCAAAGCCCAAACACAATAGCTCATCTTTTGCAGCCTTCAAGATCTTATGAACTGCTTGTGAGTTTATGTGTAATAGACACAATCAACATCTTCTTCAGATGTGTATTCCACTATGCGTATGTCTTCGGACCTAATGGTCCTTAGCACCGGCACTGAGTGCAGCAGGCGCATGATGTTACCTCGATTCAAATTAACGTCAATGTCATCACTGATCACATTTTCAATCCTTATTTTTGGTGTGAGAGAATTCAGCTCTCCCCGATGATTCTCTGACACTGGGTTGACTTCTTTCAGATGTTGAGCTGATGTTTGTTTCAGATTCAAAGACGTTAATGATTTATTTTTGGAATCTGATACAATTTTTACTTGTCGTTCGATCATTTTATTTCACTGTGCAACTGGAGTTTTTTCCCCTTCCGGACCATCACCTTTTACATTCTTATCAGGTCGTGTTCTCCCAAGCAGCTGTTTCTCATAAGTTCTCTGTGTCGGTGTCACTGATATGCAGGTGGATTCATTCAGCAACACAACTTCTGGCTCCAAGTGCAAACATCTGCTGAGGATGACGCACTCTCCTCAGACTCAAAGATCATTCGTTACTTGGGATTTGATATCGCTGATTTAATAGCTTTTCCAGCACCTTTGTCAAAGTTTTCCTCTGTGTTATTTTTCTTCGATCTGTCAGATTTTTCTCTTACAAATAACTTTGGTTTAACTGGCGTGGTCAAACTTCTTATAAATTTCCTTGAATTGCTAGTTTGTTTTGTTAAATTCACAATGTTTTTCTTTTTTTTCTCCAATTTTTTCTTTGTGTGTCCAGTTGGTGCCGCTTGCGGTTTTATTTTGCTCTCAGTGATTGAGAGATTTTTCGCAGGCCCACTGAAAATCCCATACGAGACTTTAGATGAGGAGCAGGATGGGATTTCTGACATCTTATCAAGGGGAGTCACAGACCGATGTCCTGTATTTATTATTTGTGGAAGCACCTCGATGCTACTTGCCGAAGACATCTTGGTCCTGCATTGGATTCTCTCGTCCATACCGAGAGGTATGTTATTTTCCATCAAGACAGTGGTGATTTTGTCACTGGCACACGGTAGGTCAGAGTGCCCTTCTACACTAGTTAAAGTGTCAGTGGCATCTTTTCCACTCGGATTATCTATATCCATGGAGCATCGTATGGCCACATGTGTTCCATGTTGCACCATGCTCGGTGTTAAAATCGGAGGAGAAGTAGTATGTACAGCCATCTGTTTCATATGATCAAACATTTCCTACATTAGAGTATTTTTTTCTCTGCTGTCTTTCAGAGTTAACTCCTATAGCTTGATAAGCCAGTCTTCGGACTGACCGCCTTCTGATTCCAGTCGTAATTGAAGGGCCAAAGTGTGAGTTTCCATTTTAGCTATTTTGTCATTCAAATGGCCCAATACAGCTCCATTATTTTGAATAGCTTCATTTAGACTTTCATCTAATTTTATGAACGGAATTAACGCCAATGAGGCGGCAGCCAACACATTGTTATGAATCTGGATCGCTGCTGCAGCTGACAAATTAGATTTTAAATCTGTGTCTTTTCCAGCAGGATTACATGTGTTTTCATTGCTCATATTCCTCTGATCAAACCTTCCGCAGGGGGGCAGACTTTTCGACCTTTGCCGTTGTTGCTCAGCCACACCCCTTGCACTAAAATCCATCAGCGTAGAGCAGTTTGATGTCCTCTTTTCTCTTTGACAAGCTTCAGACGTTTTTTTGTCAATGTTTTCCGTATCGCTCTTTTGTTAAACCTACTGTATCATTGACAAATCACCATCGTCCCCTGCCCTTTTCGGGGCGTCCTTCTGTTGAGCTCTGATCTTTAGAGGTGTCTTGACATTTTTGCGTGGACTCTCCCACTCCTACAACCAGTGGGAGAGTTGTGTCAATGGAAGAGCGGTTTCCGAGGGGTTTGTTATTTCCGTGTTTTGAATTAGTGAAACATTCAGACAATTTTGCTTTCATTTTTTCAAAATCTGCCTGAAGTCTCACAGTCAATCTTGCCTCTCGCCCCGCTAAATCAATCCCCTTATGACATGTGCTCTTTCCATAATTTATATGCGGAGCGCCAGAAAGTCCACTAGTCGCGCCGCCTGTTCCTAATTCAAAGCCGTTTTGCGATTTCATTTCAGTTTCAAATCCTCTGCTGAGCGCATTATTTTCCGAACTAGAAGTGCCGCCATTATTATTATTATTTCCACTTGTGGCCTTCTCTATGGAAATACTCTCAATCCCTGGATTTGAATGTGCCGCAAGTGCTTGTGGAAAGGTGAATCTAAGCTGATTTGTATCCATGGATAGACGCGGAACATCTAGTTCAAGCAGTTCCATGTCGTTGACTTCGAAGGGAGATTGAAATGCTCCGGCAGCTATTTCAATCACCTCAGAACCGTCAACATGTGAGATGGACCCATTTAAAGGTGTATCAGGTGTATTGTCGCGGTGCTTTCCCCCAAACATCAGGAGCAGACCAGCCTGCCCCAGGTACTAGCACCTATGGGGACCTTTAAGGCCCCAAAATGTCGCCTCAAGACTTCCTGGACTCTGTCTTGGCGCCGTTGGTGCCAAGCTCATAATATTCTTTCAAGTAAGGCAGGTTGCAGGGGAAGAGGAATCACATTCAGCCCAGTCTGAGGCTTGCTGGAGGGACTACTTTACCTGGGACTACTTGCGCAGGGTGTGGTTGGAGGGACTACTTCGCTTCGGACTACTTGTATGAGTCTATATAAACCACACCCTAAGTTCTGCACTCCTGCATCGTAACGCTCACCGTGTCTGCTAGCTTCAGTCAACCCTGTCTTCAGCCACGCCCGTCCTGAGATTCCCGAACCATCGCCTGTGGAGAAAGAAAGGAGGAGAGAGAGTAAACAAGAACAAAGACAGCACTTAAGTTCTTACCTGACGCTCCATCTTCAGTCGCTCCGGAGCCGCTGCACCTGCCGAACAGTAAAGAAACATCAGGTTAGTCGCACAGAGGGAAAAGACCACATTAAAGACATTTCAACATTACGCCAGCGCTAATACACACCCGAAGGCTGCACACTCTTGCGATCCATAGAGACCCCTGGGTCCTTTGAAGAAGATATCATAGCCTTAGCAGCCGACACCACCAAACCTATAACGCAAAATATCATTTTAGGAGATTTTAACCTTGGTTACAAGGACACTAGCGACCCTCACGCCATCTCTCTAGCCTCTGCATTACTAGAACAAGGCTATACTCAAACTAGCACCAAACTCACCCACGAAAAAGGAAGGATACTTGACTGGGTTGCGGTTCTCAATTGCACCACTACCCTACTAGATCCGACTCCAGTAGTATGGTCAGACCACCACCTTATCACTTTCGAAGTGCACATCGACAATTTGGAAAAGAAAAAGCCCATTATTGATCCCACCTGCCACACAAGGAATACACGAAACATTACAGCAAACGCGCTAGTTCCCCTGGTAGCCCCCTTACTCAATGCCCTACCGGACACTAATGATCCCAACACGCTAATTAACATCTACAATGAGACCATGACTAAAGCCATTGATGCTATTGCCCCGCTTAAACTACGACAAAGCAAACCCAAAGCCCATCTCAACTCGTGGTTCACTCCAGAGCTAAAAGCACTTCGCACTGAAAAAAGAAAATGTGAATCATGTTGGAAATCATTCCATACGCCTGAAAACAAAACCAATCTTGCCATCACCACTGCCACCTACAAATTTAAGATAATCCAGCCTAAGATAAGAAACCCACAATAACAGAATAGCCCAAGCCAGCTCCAGCACTAAAGAATTATTCAATATTCTAAGAGAACTAGAGAACCCCAACCCACCGCCAGAGACATGCACTAAGAATAAAGCCTGGTGCACGAGCATTCAAAATGCCCTCTCCAATAGAATTATAGGACTACAGACTAAAATAGCTGACAAAAGATCCCAACTAACAGTCATCACACCAGCACCTACCCCTACCCCTCACATTAACTCAGGTTTCACATTAAAAAAAGTCACCATTCCCGAAGTCCACAAAATCATTGCGTCTCTTAAACCATCTAACTGTAAGGGCGATAGCTGCCCAGCCCAGATTATAAAAGATGCAGCTAGAGACCTTGCCCCATTCATTACTAAACTTGTAAACTCCTCCTTCACTAACAACTCCGTCCCTAGTAACCTTAAACAGTCCTGGGTTCTACCACTATTAAAAAAACAGACCCTTGATCCGGTCATACCCACTAACTACCGACCAATTACGACAGTCCCCTTTCTACTGAAAATTTTGGACAGAATAGCCTACTTGCAAATACAAGATTACCTTGAAGCCCACAAATTACTCGGCACCCGTCAATCTGGTTTCAGACCCCAGCACGGAACAGAAACCGCACTTGTCGACCTAAAAAGCCAGATCGATGAACTAAAAGACAAAGGAAAGATGGCCATCCTACTTCTACTCGACCTCTCAGCGGCTTTCGATCTAGTGGATCACTCCATACTTTGCAACCACCTATCCTCAGCGGCCCATTTCTCCAGTTCTGTAGTCGCCTGGATCCAATCTTTCCTCGCTAACAGAACTATGCGCGTGTTCTCACCCTCAACAGCTGCTGACCCCATCCCCATCACCTGCGGAGTCCCTCAAGGATCCTGCGTCTCGCCCACTTTGTATAACATCTTTACAAAGCCACTACTTGACAAACTGGACCGTCTGGGTGTCACCTACACAAGCTATGCGGATGACACCCAGATACTCCTACCCATCTCAGGAACTTATGACATAGACGTTGCGCGGATTAACAAAGTCTTCATCATCATTCAGGCTTGGATGGCCACACATGGCCCCTGCCTGAATGATGATAAGACAGAATTACTCCTAGTCGGATCATCCAACAACCTTCACAAACTAAGTCATCATTACACAAATATCCTCATCGATGGGAACAGTATACCATTGCCAAACAAGTAAAAACGTTAGGTTTCTACTTCGATGCCCAGTCCAACCTAACTAAGCAGATTAACATGGCCTCATCGGCCACAGCATACACGGGCAAGCTGATCAGAGCCTGTAGACCTTTTCTATCCCCCACCAGCTGCCTTACGCTGGCGAGAGCGCTTATACAATCTAAACTTGATTATTGCAACAGCCTTTATCTGGGCGCGAACAAAACCATCCTAAATAAACTCCAGATTATGCAAAATAACACGCTCAGAGCAGCACTGAATATTCCCAAAAGAGAGCACATATCAGAAACTAGAAAACATTACAGGTGGCTCTCCATACATGACAAAATTGTCCTAAAAACTATCTGCCTAACCCACAAAGCGCTTAACTACCAAGCCCCCCCTTATCTCACAGACAAGTTCACTTGGAAGGTATCCAAAAGAATCACTAGATCATCCAACATACCATGTCTGGCAGTGCCCCGATATAATTTAAAAAGAGCCGGAGGCTCCAGCTTCCCGGTATTAGCCGCCCAGCTCTGGCACACTCTTCCTCAGAATATTCAGGCTATTGAAACCTTTAACAAATTCAGAAGCCATGTCATCACATGGATACTCAACAAAACATAAAACTACAGTTCCTGTTACCACTAACCATGAGATGATCTGTACAACTAGCATGTGTCATCCATCCTATACTACTGCCACGACCTATGTATAATATGCACAATGTCTATTATGTATATATGTACCATTGTTATTTTTTTCTGTGAATGCTATACTATGCCATGTAACCATCACCATCCTCTAGCGCCCAATTACCTCCGGGTCAGGTGCACGATATAAATAAAAAAAATAAACAAACACACAAACCTTCACGCGATCGCCGCTCCGGAGTCACCGCACCTGCCGAACAGTAAAGAAACATCAGGTTAGCCGCACAGAGGAAAAGGCCACATTAAAGACTTTTCAACACTATGCCAGCGCTAATACTCACCAGAAGGCTGCACACTTTTCTGATCCATCGAGACACATTCACGCGATCGCCGCTCCAGAGTCACTGCACCTGCAGAATTGTAAGGAACAGCAGGTTAGTCGCGCAGAGGGACAAG
Source organism: Ambystoma mexicanum (assembly GCF_040938575.1). Classification (NCBI taxonomy): domain Eukaryota; kingdom Metazoa; phylum Chordata; class Amphibia; order Caudata; family Ambystomatidae; genus Ambystoma; species Ambystoma mexicanum. The sequence goes on along the minus strand of NC_090930.1, from coordinate 286,817,874 downwards.
TACCATATTTTAGACATTGTCACCTTGCGTTAGCGTTGAAACTCACCTCTGGAATTCTGCTCATCATTGTGGAGAGGAGGCAGTATTCATCCGGCACATCGAAACCTCATCTGCAAAGAAACAAGCACAGTAGTGAGGATTTTGGCAACTTGAACTCTGAGCAAACTATACCAAGAAACTATTCGCATAAAGACTTACCTACAGAGTCACAGTTGTTCAAGACTCTACAGCAGCCCGCAGGATCAGTGATGTTACTAGATCCTATGAACAGCAACGCACCCCTGCATACAGTCGTAGGATGGAGAGTCTACCATTCATAACTCTAAGGCAAACCTTCATTCATGACCATGACGAAAGGGTAAAACAGAGAGGGCACGTGCAGCCATTCATCACTCCGCTTCGTGTGACGCTGGTGGAGACAGTCACTGCCCAGCTTCGTTCCGGGCCCCTGTGGAGACCAGGTGAGTGTAACATTTATGCACTTGGTGTAAAGGGGCTGAGTTTGCCCGACTTGTTTAACGGGACATGTCCAGTATGATGTGAGAGAGTCTGGTTGCTCTGAGTCATCCTCTTCCTCCGCCCAGTGTTTGTGAAAAAAAGGGGGGGAGTTGAGACGTCAGAAAATCCTACAAAATAGGATGTGGTAGAGAAACAAAAAAGGGGGAATACCACGTCTCACCTATCGGCTGCCTCACCCACACTCCCTGAAGACCCCACACCCAGTTGATCCTCCCGCACTGGTCGACACCCAGGGTCAGGATCCAAAGGAGATGGCCTTGCCCTGGCCACCTGAGAGAGAAATCCCTGGGGACTAGCGTGTGAGACACCATCTAGTTTCTCACATGTGGAAATGGTCTTCTTACCCTGGCAACTTTGGGTGTGAACAAATTCCAAACATTTTTCAATTTCTTGTTTCGGGCATGCCAAAATATAAAGGAGGCAGATTATTTTGTGAGCTTTAATTGCTTGAAAAGGCTGCAGTTTCATCAAATCCTAAAGCATGCTGGAATTACCGGTACCCCCCAGCAATCCCCTCCATGTAGTTCTATGGGACTCCATGGAATGGGGAATTCTTTCCTTATGGTAATTCCAGGAGACTAAGTGCCGGTGATAGTAAGTCCATTTGGTGGTATCCCGCAGGTAAGACCGATGGGATACCACCAAACCTGTAATGACATTACCTCTAGTTGAATTACCTCCAGATGTAATTCCTCAATTAACCAATTCTTCTATTTGTCAAAAATGCTCACATGGATGGCATTAAAAGTTAAAATACATTTGTTCCACCCGTGGGCTAATTCTGCTCCACAGTAAAATGTTCTCCTGACCAAACTAAACTAGCAATTCGCCCCACATATCTCTTTTGGTTCTGCAGTAAATTAACTTAACTTACACTTCAAGCTTTTCCTTTCTTACCAACAGAACTACCTAAGCAAGCAGAAGACCCTAAGGCCAACCAAAGCCTGATCACATTTCTGTGGGACCTTATTTGGTGCTGTCCCAGAGATATTTTTTCTAACAGTTGTTGTAAGGCAAGAATCAAGTTGATATCTTCAATCATCATAAATAATACTAAAATGACAACACAAACAGAAGTATAAGAACTGGCTCACCACCCATAAATTACAACGTTTACAATCGGATGCAGAACAAATGATGAAGGCTATTAGACAAAAGAAATCCAGAGCATTCGGGAACTGCTAAATAATAGGGGGTCCTTTAGAGCAGACCTGATGTTGGGACAAGTAATTGAAACAAGATGGGTCATGTACTATTCTGAGCTGTTTGCTGACCCAGGGACTTCTGTTCCCCCCCTTATAAACATTCTAAGTGGAACATCAATATAGAACTAGAGGATTTTGTGTTAAGGATTAAAGGCATTAGTGCCTCAAGAGCAGCGGGCCCCGATGGGGTCTCAAATCATCATCTCAAAGAAAACCTGGAGCAATGGCGCTATCTATTGATGCAGATATTTGAGAAAGCCCTTCGCACAGGTCAAACCCTGGTGACCAGTGCGAGGCGCTAGTGGTCCCAATCTATAAGAAGGGCGAGAGAGCGGAGCCACGCAATTATAGACTGATTGCCCTCCTAAAATCAATATGAAAACTATATGCCGATCCCCTGCTAGAGCTGACAGAATGGGCAAGCAATTCCAGAAGGATGGGTCTCCACCAAACATGATTTATAAAGGGGGTTGGTACTTCTCTGAATCTCCTCATACTCGGGATCCTTAAATTAAGAACATTAAAAACTGGAAGCTGCATTCACATGGCTTTTTTGCACTTAGAACAAGCCTATGACTGCATAAATAGGGGAAGGTTGTGGGACAAGTTAAAAAGATGGAACTGTCGAGCTGACCTTCTGGCTGCTATCCAAGTTCTTTACACCAACACCTCAGTCCAAATAAGACTGACAGGCACAGGCATCTTGTCAAAGAAGATCATGAGACATGGAGGTCTGAAACAGGGATGTGCCCTGGCCTCTCTCTTGTATTCATCTCTGACTTGGGTGTTTCAAAAAGAGGTGAGAGCGTTTCCCCCAAAAATAAAGAGATCTCCCACACCATGGGTCCTGTACGCGGACAACATTGTATTCATGGATCTAACTCCAGTAGGGCTACAGAGGAGAATTAAGTGCTTCCTCCAATATCTGGACAATAGGGACATGACAATCAATGTAAATAAAAGGAAAATAATGAGCATGCAATCCGTGCACCGGAGTAAAAAGAAAGAGCCAACATGGTGGATAGGTAAAGAAAGGGTGGAAGTTGTGGACACCATAGTGTATTTGGGGGTTGTAACCAACAAGAACTCTGATGACCATGCCCATTACAATTTCCTTCGGCTCAAGACCAAATGCCTGGCAGCCCAAGGTACGAGAATCCTTCACAAATACGGCAAGTTCTCTCTCAAGCCGCTTTGTACTTTGACCACCAAAAGGTGATCTCTATACTAACTTACAGGTCAGAAGGGATGTTGAGTATGTCTGAAAGAACTGGGTACTGTTCGAGGGCTTGTTCTGGAGGAGGTGTTTAAGACTGCCTAATTCCCTCCCCATGCCGGTAATAAGGCAAGAACTGAGACTCCAATCATTAGAGGGAATTGCACTATGGAAAACCGTAGCTTTATTTAGGAAATGTGCCTTAGTGAAAGGGGGGGTCTCCTTTTGAAATATTCTCTAGGATACTAGAAAGTCCGAACCAATCATTACAGATCCGGAAATAAAAGATTGAGGAAATCATGACAAATCGAGACCTTGAAATGACCGATATTCTCATGAATTCAATCAAGATAAAAAAGGATCAAGATTGGATCGAAATGATTCCCATAAGGAATCTCGATCCCTTAAGACCCTGTTGGGAATTGGAGAAAAGGGCTCTGAATCAACCCCCATTCTATCTGCTAAAGTTCCCTTCTTCCCATTATCGTGACCTCCTGTTAAGGGTCAGATTGAACATCCTGGACACCAGAGAGGCGGAACTGGAAATAAAACAATTCTCAAGGAAGAGTCCCGTTGCCGACATTGTACCATTGCTGGAATTGTTGAGTTAGTGAACCATTGGGTCACATCCTGTACAGCCCTGACCAGCCTACAATCTAAATACTTGAAAAAACATCAAATCAATCGCTGTATTGACCTCAATTGTCAATGGTGGAACTGGATCTTATTAGGCGAGAGCATAAGCCTCTGTTTAGAGGTCTTGCAATGTATTGAAGCTGTTTTAATTCTTTCCAAGGAAAGTTAGGGAACCAAAGTTTTAAAAATGTCCTTTTGTGTTCCTGAAAGTTCGAGTAGCATATTGAGCTGGATGGTATATATTCTTTTTTATTCCCTTTGTTTTCTTTTTTCTTTTTTAAGGAGGCATGAAGAGGACAAGAAATGTAAATGGTTTTAAAAAAGTGTTAATATGTTTATGTAAATAAGTTGAACCTATAAACAGGAAATAAATAAATAATATTAAATGGTAATACACTTGTGTTGCTCACAAAGATATCCCCTGGCTATATTTATGTCAATGTCTGTATCCTGTCAAAGAAATAGATGCCAAATGAAAAATACATTTGAAAACAGGGACTAATGTCTAGTGCCATATTTCAAGTTAAAAAAGTAGGAATACAATATGCTTACTAGGATACAATGCTGAGGCCTCTGATGCAACAGTTTGATAATGCTGATGGATGCATTTCCTAAGCCTATGTTGCCTTAGTTTGGTGGTAAGTGAAGCATATGGAGGCAACAGAATTACCTCCAGTGTTTTCAGTACTCCTGATTATGGGTTGTAAACTCAACATGTGGTAGTACCTCCAGAGTATGCATGGAGGTATTACCTCCAGAGAAATTAGTAGGCCTCATTACAGTTTTGCCAGTGTTGTAAAAGGGTTGGTTAAGTGGTGGTAATACCACCACTGACATGTTTATCACAACAGCAAAACACAAGTTTGCCAGTGGGGGCACTGATTTACCTCCAACCAAGAGCTGGAGTTAAATCTTGCCCCCACAAGCAGAAAAATGCTGGAATTGCAAGCACCCCCCAGTAATCCCCTCCATGTAGTCCTATGGGACTCCATGGAATGGGGAATTCTTTCCTTACGGTAATTCCAGCGGACTAAGTGCCGGTAATGGTAAGTCTGTTTGGTGGTATCCCACGGGTAATACCCACAGGATACCAACAAACCTGTAATGCCCTCATTACCTCTAGTGGAATTACCTCCAGATGTAATTCCTCAATTAACCAATGAAGTCCTTTGGCACTCCATAATGTGGAATGACCTCAAATCATAATCAGTTGTAAATTCCACAGTGGCCAGTGGTGGCAAATATAATTCTGTGAAAAAGAGTTAGTATTGGTTATATCTCCAAACTCATAATGAGGCCCTATTCATTTATCCATCAAGCAGACAAGAAGTGATTGAAAGTGTGTGAATATTTACAGGCAGTCAGAGAATATAATTCCTTTTCTTCCTTTCTGAAACTCTACTTCATTCTTGTATATCAATGTTGATGCAAATCGTTCACAGGGATTAATAATCATTTTGACAGAACTCTTCATGCTGAAAACTATCAAAGAAATTAGTTCACCATTCAAACAGTCTTCCACTGGCTTGCTTTTCTTGTGAAGCACATTTATCAAGGCTTTAGTAGCAATTTGCAAAAATGCGTTGATTAATTGTTATTGAAAACACTTCAACAATGCCAAATACATCCATCTAGCCACAGTTGATTGACATATTTTAACAAATTGATAGCCTTCAAAATTTCCTCTAGACAGATTGAGTCTGATCAAGTATTTGTTTTCTTACCTTTAATTGTTTGCAGATGAATTTGTTTGCTGTATATCAGTATTTGATGCTGCTATTTCATTTGGAGAAAGTTAATACATTCTTCATGAATTTCTTTGTATAATAGGTGCATCTCTGGATTTGGTTGATCGCCCAGGGGTTTTGCATGTTGCAGCTTTATATATTTGAAGAACTGTTATTGTCAGAAATGGGGGGGAAATGGCTTTGTGACTATGTGCAAATCAATATTTTTCAATATTTTGTACCATTCACAAATGCTCCTCTATGGTTCTGCGAACTATGCCTTTTCAAGGTTAAAGTGATTATGAAAAGGCAGAGGTTTGGAGAAACATGCATGGTGTGGCCAGAGGACATTTATATCATCTATGTTTCCCTTGTCACAGACTAAAACAGAAGTTATGATGAGTAGAAAAGGAGGGTGTGAGGCCCATGAACCAATAGAAAACATGGAAAGGCACAGAAGTTCTCAGCTAGTCACACCTAAAAGAAAAGGGTCTGCTTATTTGTGTGGGGCAATATGTTATTCTGAATACACCTGCTCAGCACACCAGCCCTATGTGAAAATACCACCTTTGGAAGCCCCTTTACAATAGACACAGAAGAAAAGAAAAACCCATGAACAAGCTCATTTTTGGGAAAACACACACACAATGTACATTATATATTGCATACAAAAATAATCATGTGTTCTTTAGCCCCATTAGATCATACCATTTTAAGTGAAAGAATGTGTAGGCCTCATGTTCACTTTAGCTAAATGCACACACAAACAGGCTAGTAACAAGCTGAAATCACAAATTTATTTCCCAGAGCACAATGCACGTCCATGGTTGCAAAATTATAGAATCGTGGCAGATTAACAAGGACGAGTAATACCAGCCTTTTCTCACCAAAAGCAGAAGTCACGGCATTCATTGAAAGTCGCATGTCACAGTCCTCAACATAGAACATAGGAGGTTAGCTTCCAGCAGTGATCGATATCGATGTACCTCAAAAGAGTTATAGAACACAAGGCAAGACAGTGTACACTGTTTAAGCCAAAAGGACACAGGCGCTGCCAAGTTGTCACAAGCTGCATCTGCGCACATGATAAAATTTGAAGAAGCGAATGACACAATGCAAATCAAAATGATCACACAATTAAGCCAGACACAATGCTGCAGTGCCTTACACTATATGAACACCATTTATGAAATACTATGTGTTTTAGATTTGATATTCACTAAGCAATTTTGAATTGATCGAATATAAGAACGATAGGGATTTGCTAAAAGATATCATGAGAACCTCAGCCTCGCATTAGAATTACTTGAGACACATTACCAGCAGATAATATTGAATGCAGCCTCTATAAAAATAAAAAGTAAATGATTGCAATGAGCTCATGCAGAATGAATTAATCTTCCCACCGAGTGAGTTTGCAAAGCATACGAATAGATGCAGTGCATAGAGTGTTGGTGCTAAACTGCGCAAGGTTCCTTGAGAAACGGATGTCGGTTGTTATATTTTGTTGAATGCAAGCAAGATGTACAATCTAAGTTATACATTTCACTTCCACTCAAGAAAAGGCTGTATTGCTACATGTGTCGACTACTTCTGTTCATTTTGAGTTCATGTGAAATCCAGTGACATCACGTGGATTGAGCTAACTAGCCTGCCACCTAGTCTGCCACATCTTCAGAATAAACCAATTACACTTGCAATCTAATTTGCTGCATATGTCTTATGCTTCTTGTCCAATCCCCACTTGTGTGAACTAAAATTCTCTCATTAGAGACAAGCTAACCTGTACCTCTGATGATGTATCACATGTTTAGAATAGGCCGATGCAGATATATAATGAATGTTCCCATTTATGTTATTTTTACAATAATCCAATCAGGCAGAACATTTTTTGCTTTTTGCTTTCTATAAAACTTAATATAAGCCTGCACTCACACCATTAGAATTCCCTGCTTAAGCAGATTTTGTAATAAATCATTTTTTGATTTATCTTGTATCCTGGGCATTGCATTTTCGGCTCCTGCAAACACTTTTATTGGCAAGAAAAGGGGATTTAACCTACATTTTAGAGGCCCGTATGGGGAATCAGGTCCTTCCAGAAAAACTGCTCGCTCCACTGCCATGCGCTGGGGACAAGTTAAAGCCTACCAGGAGGGGTCAGATGTGCTGCACAGTTCTCGAAGAAGGAGTTGCAGGTGGCTGTTCTAGCAAAAGCCCTGCCTGTCCGCTCCAGGCCCACAGTTTAGCTGCCCCAGAGTACAGGCTCTGTTGAGGGTAGAGGCATTCCAGGAGGCTTCTGGGGACCCCCCCAGCTATCCAGTTCATCCGATACAAGAACTACAGAGAGAGTGAGTATAAATGTTCAAGTTGGAGTGGATGTTGAGGTGCGTCACGTGTTTTTTCTTTTGCCCAAGATTTCTTTTTCTTATTTAGTAGCTGAACAGATGGGCTCTTGTAACGGAAAGCTGATGGTACCACTGTAGAGGAGGTCCCAGACATAGCATACACCCCAGCCCCACAGTTGAGGTACCAGGGACAGACTCGCCAAGGTACGTGATGTACGAGGAGCAATTGAAACAACAGAGAGCTGCACTGAGCCTATGCCCAGTGCCCATCAGAAGAGCAATACCTGTTGAAGTACCTATAATCAGACAACCATGGGCAGCTCAGTACCCACTGAGACAACCGTACCAGCAGCTGACATGAAATGAAGACTACTTACAAACTGTCCCCGAAGAGACCCAAAGAGTCTTAATGGAGAGCAATTGATGACGACATAAGAGCCCAGACAGACGTACAGATGAACATAAACGACGAACGAAAGATGACACACAATGGCAAAATACAAAGAATAACGATGTAATGGACGTGTAAGAAGAAACGATGTTGATACATAAAGAGACGTAAGGAAATGAAGCTGTGAAGCAAGATGGAAGTCTTCAACCAGCTAACGCTTGTAGATAGGCTTGGAACGCACGAAGCTAAGAAAACGGTACTGCTTGCAATGCTTAGTAGAAGAATAGAGTGGCAAGCGCCAACTATATATATCAACCTCAACGAAGCACATTAAATAAGTGCGACTCCATTTTGTAAAGCAGAATTCAGCCCAAGCTGCAAGGGACTAACAAGGCCAAGATTCATATTCCAGCCATAGCCAAAAGAAGGAGCGGAATCGAAACTCAGTAAGAAGCAGCTCAATGCCTGGGAATTCGAGGTCAACCTAAAGAAGGGAGGAGAGCAGCAGCCTCAGAGAATCAAAACTTCAGAGCATACCAGCCAGCCAGTGAAGGTCGAAATAAAGAGGCCCAAGGCAGGTGGCGAGGCTACGGGAGAATCAAATACACAAATACAAGGAAAATGAAGCAGATTCACAGTGAACAGACACGTGACAAGCCAAGGGCAAAGAGGTACCAACGTCTGATGTCACCCAGAACCCGAGGATGCCATAGCTTTTCCTGATAAGAAACTACAGTTTCGAGGCCATCCTCAGCCAACTAATTGACACATAGCCCTAAAACTACTGATTGATGGAAGGGAGATAGGGTGAATCTAGGAGCACTCCGATTCTGGGTGTCCATTCTGCATGCTGCTAATTAAAGTGGAGATTTATGCTTAGAGGTGTAACCTACCCAATCACAATGGACCAAATAATCTAGGGTCCTATAGCTTGTAGAACCAATAAGACGTCATAGCCGTAGTGACGTCTATCACGAGTGATATAGAGGGATGGGCGTAGACGCCCACCCGATAAGAGTTATCCAATCCTCATGCTCTGTTACCATATACAGATATAGCACCTATACTTAAGTTACCTTTTCCAACCAATAGAATTGCATGCCAAACGTATGAGTGTTACATTGTCAATGATGATGAGAATTTACTATAAAAGTTACTGTTTGCATGAAGAATTTGGAAGTTGAAGCGAGACAGGCGATCACGACACTGCTGATTTCCATTTGTTTCCCCTTTTTTGTACTTGTCATTAAACGGACTTCCCTTTGCCAAACCATTGAGTTGTCCTTATGTGATTGGTGTCGGAGTAAGAGAATCCTGCACCCCATCCTCCTCAAGGTGCAGCTATCTTATCTTAAAGGTTCTCGAGGGTGAGCTCTGACCTATGAGCCTGTCAGAGGATGCTCCGCCCTCCTGTACACCATATTAAATAATTGGTAGTGAGGAGTACACATCCCTTAGTAAAAGGAGTTTGTGTCAACGTTGATTTAGAAAATAGTGGGAGGTCCTGCAGTTGAGGGCAGGGACATTACCCTCCACCAAAAGTTAAGAAACTGTGAGGCCGACATTAATGGGGATTCCTGCTGTAGCAAGCAAGGAAAACACCCTCCACCCATAGAGAGTGCGGCAGCAAGTAATGAAATGGGAGGTCTTGCAGGAGTGTGCACTGGCCATACCCTCCATCTAGAGTTAATGGGTGTGAGGCAGGTAGCAGTAGAACATTTTTAGAACAGTGATTTTGTATTTTTTCATTTTAAGTAGCAGAACAAGGAGGTCCTGTAGCGGAGCGCAGATGGTACCACATTAAATAATTGGTAGGTGAAGAGTACACATCCCTTAGTAAAAGTAGAAAATAGTCGGAGGTCCCGCAGTTGAGGGCAGGTCCCTTGACCTCCACCTAGAGTTAAGTAGGTGTGAGGCAGACAGTAGTGGGGAGTCCTGTTGTAGCGAGCAAGGATAATACCCTCCACCTATGGAGTGTGAGGCAGGTAGTAATAAAATGGGAGGTCTTGGAGTAATGCACAATGGCCATACCCTCCATCTAGAGTTAATGGGTGTGAGGCAGGTAGCAGTAACCCATTTTTAGAACTGTGATTTTGTATTTCCTCATGTTTTGCTATGTATATTTTATACATAGTGTTGAATGCAGATTGACAAATTGAAGCTTAAAACCTTGAATGTGAGTTATGAGCGGGGGGGGGTAGCTGAATTGTAGGAGGTGTGGGTGTGCATTTTGGCAATCTGGTAATGGTTTTTGCTGTAGAGTTTGCATTTGGAGATTCTTGCAACAGTTAAAAGTGTGCCAGAAGGAGGCAGCCTTGGTGATAATGCTGAAAGTATTATTTTGTTTAATGAATTTGTTTTTATTCTATGATCATCAAGGTTTATGATTTTATGCACTATGACACAAAAGGAAAATGTTTAGTAGGAATATTTGTTGCAGTAAGGGACAAAAGGATGAGTACTCCCTTAGGATGTCTGTGTAGGCAACTACCCTTCAAAGCTAGCTAAAATACACAAACCCTAAATATGAGCCCCTTTTACATTTAGAAAAAAGCCCTATGAAAAGAGCAAATACACACTGTAAAGAATGAGCTTTAGTTATAATGAAACTAAAAAACAAAGCGCGTAAGAATTTAAAAGCAGTAGTACATAGAGTCGAAAAGAGAAATGCACAGGGGGGACTCAAATAAGGGAGGGGCTAAGCCTATGGGTGGAAAACTGAGTCTGGGACCGAAGGAGAACTACTACTGAAAATGCATAGGACAGTAATTAAAGATGTGCAAAAGGAATTGAACAAATCAGTTAATTAGAATTTGGAAGGAAGGTTACCCAGGTGTTCAATTAGAGAGGGGTGAACATGACAGTGCTTTGTATAACAATTGTTGAGCCTATGTATGTGGTGCAGTGGCATACCATGGTAGATCTGAAGTAGGTGTTGCTAAATGCATGAATAAAGAAGCATAATAAAGTATATGTTCAGTTCATTCAGGAAATATAGCAAGAGGAGACAGGAGAACCATAGGAAAAGGCTATAAGATTATTTTACCAGGTATTAAGGTAGATAGAGTTGCTCCCCATCCGGGAGGGGGATAGCTATAACTTTGAAAGCTACCTTAAAGGTCACTGTTGTGCCAGTAGGCCATGCGTTGGCTATGGAAGCTTTTTTAGTGTGCTTGGCAATATCTGCTTCTTTTTTTAAATTTTTTTTATTGTATTTGGTTAAAAAAAAACTTTTACAAAAACATCATGACTCTTCACCAAAATTTAAAAAATGCCAATTCTATACTTCGATTTAAACCTAAGACATCCAATTGAATAATAAAATGAAAATGCATTACAATTATATAAAACCATGTCTCAACAGTTCTAATGCACATAAAGGACAAATCGGGAAAAGATGTAAACAGAAAAGCGGAGAAGGAAGACAAAGATAACAGGAACAACGGAAGAGAAAACAAGGTGGAGATCATTATTCTACTCATCATTTGGTTCATTTGATGTTCCCAATAACATTTTCAGAATATAAGTTTCCCGAGTCTACACTTCAACCTTCTCAAATCAGTTGACCAACCATCAACTTTATACAAGTAGCACCATGCTTCCCAACTTGCTTGGCTCATCAAAAAACTTCTTTCAAGCACCTGGACTACTGCCACTGTCAGCGCCTGCCCCTGGCCTGAGATCAGAAGATCCCAAAACGTCTCAGGCAAGTGACCTCCTGAACCAACCCCAAATCTTGCAAAAGTATGAATCTCACAGGCCAGGTTCCTTCACAATCCAATAATAAATGTTTAAGGGATTGATGTTTAGGATTTTTACAAACATTACACAAGGCAATAGAATTCTCACCCAGCCCGCTAGGGCTTCCCCTATTTGAACTGCATTTAGACGAATTCTGGGACATTTTTTCCTGATTTTCCAATCAGGAAATTTCACTAGGTATTTTACCAGGAAACCTTGTTTCTTGTCAATCGACAGAAATTGGTTCGCAAGAGCCGACGCTCGCATGTTGTCTATTGTTGTTATCCAGCCCATTGCATCCCACTTCTTCTTTGCCTTTGTTGGCTTCTCAATTAAATTTTGAAGATTTGAATTTACTTGGAACAGCCCTTCCTCTGCCCATGTATTCAGGTTAGTAATCACTTTTGGATTCATTATCTTTCAGATGGACTTTAATATCTCCATACAATGACCCCTCTTTGGCTGTTAGAATGAGCCGCACGAGAGAAATCACCTCCAGCCTTCTTGAGCTTTGAAAGATCATAGGCCCAATTCAAATCTGAGTCCTGACATGGGAAGGCTCATTGGAAACCCAATCACATTTTTCCAAATTAGGCGCTCACTTTTTTGCCAGTTTCCATTCCACAGGAGTGTCTCTGCTTCGAGGCCATGTAGGATAACAGGGACCACTTTCGCCTGATAATATTTAATCAGTGGGATCATGGAGAAACTGCAATATTGTATCATAACTTTCTTCATTTGAGGAACAAACTGTAAGATTTTATTATGGACATCCTGCTCCACTTTGCAAGCTACCGCAGATGCATATATTTTAGGGGATAATGACTCAAGTATAATAGAGAAAAACAGTGATTACCGGGATAGATACCCGAGAGAAAAACAGTGGTTACCGGGATAGATACTCGAGCGAAAAACAGTGGTTACTGGGAGAGCACCCGAGAGAAAACAGTGGTTACCGGGAGGACACCCGAGAGAAAACTGAGGATACCAGGAAGGACACCTGAGATGAAAAAGTAAGAGGATTCGCCTTGTTCCTGCGCTTTAATATAGCGGTCAGAAGAAACGTGAACTCACCGTCCCACATAATAGGGAAAAATTAGGCTACTATGAAGATTAAAGAGGTCATAAAAGGGGTATTGATTAGAAGGCAGAGATATATGTGTCCAGCTGGTGTCTGTCTGGTCTGTCAAGTGTCTGTCATGCATGTTCTGTTATATTTCAAATGTAGAGAACTGTATAATTGATTGTTTGAAATTAAGTTGGGTTTTACGCAATTCTGTAACTGTGAGGGAATCGCACATGGATTGATGTTCTTGAATAAAATGATGATATACAATTTTGGAGGGAAAAGATTGGATTGGAGCTTGCGGTATTTGGTGCTCGCTCGCATTGCTGGGAGTATTGAAAGTGCATGAAAATATTGTTGAAAACAGAAATCAAGCATGGAGGATATTACACCACTCACCCACTTATGTAAGCAATTGCCTAAACATTCACCCAAGCTTAAGAAATATAGTGCTGAGTGGGTTAATGGTACCACCCACAAGATGTTTATGCCATGGCCACAGAACGGGTCCCTATCCAAACCCGTCCTACAACACATGCCGACTTATCTGCATGCCACATATACAGGTAAAAAACTAGAGAAACGCCTCGTTGTTCTAGAACTATGAAAAATGTTCGAACAGCCGAAGGAGGAGGAGCCACCCGTAGACTGGATATTAAATGTATGCACAGAGGGGGGTGAGATGCCCACTGAGCCACCAGCCCCACCTGAGCCAGAGATCAAGGGAAGTAAGTCAGAGGGACTCTATCCGTTAAGAGAGCTTAAGGCAGCCACCGGGTATAGCAACCACGCATATGAGTCACCTACTTATAGTAGTGACGAAATGAAGGGGAATGATCAGGAAATTAATGTTACCTCCACTGTCCCGGGGGACAAGGAGAGATGCGATGATGAAAGGAAGGCCCAGGCACAGATTAGTGCACCTTACAATAAAGAGAGAGAGGGAAAGAAGTGGAAAGGAAGCGAAGACAGAACTGATGAGATAGCATTCGCAAAAGATGAATGGATGGGAGGACAGATATTATTGAAACTCGATGGGAAAGGAAGTGATGATCTGAGACCAAGAGAGAGGTCTGACGAGGCACAGAGAAGGGAAAAGGAAAAGGGAAAGGAAATAACGGACGAGAGAATAAGAAGGAAAGATAGGTTGAGGCAAAAACAGCTTTATAGCGAAGAGCAAGAAAAACAGCTCATTCGCAAACAGAAGGCAGCCTATGACCAGTACAGTCAGAATCAGCAAAGTTTGGAAGAAGAGCAAAGAGTATGTGAAAATAGGATAAAGAGGCAAAAGGATGAGGAAGTTAGAAGGGTAAATGAACGTAGGAATGAAAGAAAAAGGGAAGAAGAAAGGACTAGAGAAGACGCGAGTAGACACAAGGAAGTCGATGATGATATAGAACGCAAGCATAGACAGAAGGCACGGGATCTCGAATATTTGGAGCGGGAAGTTAAAAAACACAATCCTGTTGTAGAATGGGAAGACATCGAAGAATTCTTTCCCGCATACAACTCAGTGCCGGGCACGAGTGAGACGAATATTGATGATGACTTCGACACCAGAAGCATCGGGGAAACGATTGATAAAATATACAATGAAATGGGGCTGGAACAAATATCCCAAAGGGGAAGGGAAGACGAGCGCTTGGAAAGCACTCACCTGTATGATATTGAGGATGTCACCCAAAGTAGTGGGAGCAGGGGACTGTCCCTGGACAGGCTAGAAATTAGTAACAACGACAAAGATGCAAGGAGTTACGTGAACTAGGAACAATCAGCGTCCGACTCCGGTGGGGAGACTGAGGATGAGGCACACGAAGAAGGGAGACGGCGCGAGAATCGGCTTCCAAGGGACGAAGGGGTACGATGGTCAGACGCCAGTGAGTCTGCATCTAGGGCATCAGAGTCTGCCGCGCAGCCTGGCCGACATGAAGGAACACCCCATGGTAACAGGGGGGTGTCAGCACCTGCCCATGTAGACAGATTGAGGACATTGCCACGTACACAGCGATGCGGAAATGCTACTCCAGCAATAGACAGGAGAGCTATGGGGAAAGAGAAGGAGGACTGTGCATTCCAATTCCCGCTACTAGAAAAAAGGGGGAGTAAGACCACAATATATTCCATGGCCACACATGGACAGAGAAAACCTGAAAAACAAGCTCTCAATGTTGACATCGGGAGCCGAGAAGTGGATACACGAGTTAGAGAAAATGACAGGGGGTGTCACGTTAGCTATACTTGGTGAGAGTGCAGACGATGTGTGGAAAAGAGCAGGGTACCCTGGGGTAACCATAATTAACACTACCCATGACGGAGCACCTTTTAATAACTGTAGAGCAGCAGTGTGGAATGCGCTACGAGTGCTGTACCCAGACACTTCTGATATGAGAGCTATAATGACTCGAAAAATGAAGGAGTCAAAAGATCCATTGATTTATATCCAGAATTGCCAAGACGCGTGGGTGCTCGAAACGCATTAATCTTGGACGAAATCTATCCCTGTATTCTACCACATATTGTGCCAGGGGTTACCAGAACCAGTGCAGAAACAGCTCAAGAAATTGGTACGTGTAGAAGCTAAACCATGGGCCAAAATACAGTTGACAATTGCACATTACTGTAGATTGTTGCAAGAAAAGAATCGAAAAAAGGAGGCAACTCGTAAGGGTGAGGAAGCGAAGCTGGTGCAAAAGAAACTCTCAAACTATGCTCTCGAAGGAGCTATGCTGACCAGCCCAGCTAAATTGAACGCACAACAGGCGACTAACCTGTCGCAGAACAACCAGGATAATGCAGGATTTTACCTGAGGGGAAGGGGATTCGGAGGAAGAGGATGGCAGAGTAATCAGGGAGGATTTCAAGGTCATCAGGGAGGTTTCCAGAATAATCAAGGAGGTTTTCAAAACGTGCAGATGGGCAATCCAGATATGTCATATGGACAGATAGCCCAACCAACGCCAGTATGCTGGCTGTGTGGTATGACAGGGCATGTGGCACACACGTGCAGAAGCCAAGGTACGTGGCAAAATGGACAAAATCACACAGTACAGCATCACTCACCAGGCTTACAGCAAGGTGGGCAACAAGGGGTTCAACCCTCAAACATGGGGAACCCGCCACAAGGGCAATCATAAGAGCCACCACCGCAAATGTCACAGACCACAAACTCCAGAAGGGGAGGAAACCCTGGGAATGGAGAAAATACACAAGCATACAGTGGACTGAACTTATTCATGAAATAGGACAGCTCGCTGGGAACCCTGATGTGTTCTATGTTATCAGTGACACCAGACCCTAACAGGGAAACAAGGGTAAATGTCCTCATAGGACGGAAAGAATATTCCTTCTTAGTTGACACGGGTGCAACACGCTCGTGCATATGAGAAGGCAAGTTTTCCTTGTCCGGCCAGCCCATAGATACTCAGAATTTTACAGGAACACACAGCAGAGTTCCTTTTACGGACAATCTCCCAGTCTCTGTAGGAGATTGTGAGATGAATGTACCTTTATTATATTCACGTCAGACCCCAGTAAACATTTTGGGTCAAGACTTAATGAATACATTGAATATGACTACATCGTTTACAGAGGAGGGCATAGTATGCTCCAGTCCAGGTATGCATTATTCAAACGTGTGCGAAATGATCAGAGCATACTCGGGGTGCATCGCCATGAGAGCTATACAGGACAGGCTGCGGACAAGCTCTGGCGTGGCTGACTTCTTTCCTCTCCGACTGACCCTCCCAGGTCCAACTTGGGTCCTTCTTCTCCGATATCTTTTTCTCTACCTGTGGCGTCCCCCAGGGCTCTAACCTCTCTCATTGGCTGTTCAACCAATACCTGGCACTCATTGCCCACTGCATCACTGCCCTCTGCCCCAATTTTCAGTGCTGTGCAGATGATACCCAGCTCATTTTCAGGCTACCCTCGGCCTCCTCCTCTCCTTCCCTCATCTCTGGCTGTCTGTCTGCTATCCAGGAGTGGTGTGCCGCCAACAACCTCTGCCTTAATGCCAGTAAGACCGACATTCTACTCATCGGCACACCCTCTCCCTCCTTCCCTTCAGCTCTCTGGCCGGCCTCTCTTGGCCCTCTTCCTGCTCCCACCTGCAAGGCTAAAAACCTTGGGGTCATCTTCGACTCCACACTCTCCTTCTATCCACACATCTCTGACATCTCTAAGAAGTCACACTTCCAGCTGCACTTCCTCAGAGGTATTCATCCTCTCCTCTCCTTCCCCCAGAAGCTCACCGTCTCCAGAGCCCTGGTTCTCTCTAAGTTGGACTATTGCAACAGCCTCTATCTAAATCTGCCTGCCTCTACTCTCTGCCCTCTGCAACTTATCCAAAACAGGACTGCGAGACTTGTCCTTGGTCTCAAGCCCAGGGATCGATTCTCTCCAGGAATTAAATCTCTGCACTGGCTCCCACTGGCTGCAAGTATTAAGTTAAAAAAACCCTCGGCTTTATGCACAAGGCCTTCTGGGGCCTGGGACCTCATTACCTTCAACTCTCTCTTCCTAAATACTTCCCTTCTCGGGCTCTTCGCTCATCTGCCTCCAACTCCCTCAGGGTTAGCCGCTTCTCCAAGCAACGAGTTGGTGGTCGATCTCTCTCCTCGTCTGGGGCCTCTCTCTGGAACAGCCTTCCTGCCTCCCTGACACTCGAGGAGAACCATCTCCAGTTCGGAAACACCTCAAAACCTTCCTCTTTGCTTCTGCTTTCTCTGCCCTCTCCCCTGCTGAAATTCCCTGCGATTCTGCACCGGTTACCTGGCCACCCTTTCTGATATTGGGGTCAGGTCCCGCCTTTTGCTCACCTGCCCTGCCTCCCTGGCAACCCCCTGCACCACTTGGGGACTGGTTCTGAAATCCCTTCAGTTCTCTTACCAGCACTTATGTCTGCTCTTACCTTGCACTTGCCACCATCAGGCTGTTTTATTTATCGTATTTATTCTTCTTTCCCATGTACTGCACTGCACTTTCCCCTTTCGCTTCCCCTTGCACTCTTCCCTTTCTCCCTACCCTCGCACTTGCGTGATCTGAATGACACCTGGCCTAGTATGATCGTTGTCTGTCTTCCACTGTTTTCCCCTCCCTTGCCTCGTCGCGCCTTCAAACACTTGTGTATAGGCGCGTTATAAATGCCATATCATATCATATCATATTAGAACCAGAAGTCTTCACATACGGCGTGCGTGTGCTTATGGTGGGATTGCCAGGCCTCGCAGATAGAACTATGAGATCCCCTGATGAGTTCCTATTCAGGCCAAGAATACCTATGCATGAAGAAGAGGGACAAGTATTTCCCTTAACGATACATTGTGCAGCAGTGCGAGGGAAAGTAGCATTGGTCGAAGGGTTTGACGACGAAGGCAGACAATGGTGTGCAATTATCGCCATTAAGAAGGGTATCGAGTGACTGACATCACCAATGACGATCTGTTCCAAGAGCACCCTGACTTAGTAGGGACGAGGGTGGAAGTAAGTCTCATATTCTGGGTCAAAATGATCAAACGAGAATTACCACAGAGAATAATGTTAGCATTGATCCATCCTGCATACTTTGATGATGATATGGCACAGGTGCCTGTCGCAGTATGGACTACAGGGCCCTATGATGTAGGCTTTCTGAAAGGGGCAGAGGAAGTGAAAATTAAACTAAAACCAGGAGCAATTTTACCAAGAGCGCGACAATATCCCATGTCCAGAGAAGCGGATGAAGGGATCGCGAAGACAATTTCCAACATGATGGATCAGGGCATCCTAGTGATGTCAGAATCACCCTGTAATACGGTGATGTATCCCATCAAGAAATCAAAAGAAGGGTCTTGGCGTTTAATCCAAGATTTAAGAGCATTAAATGATATTGTTGAAGCCGAGTTTCCTATAGTCCCTAATCCATCTACAATCTTGTATAACATACCGATCGAGGTGAAATACTTCACAGTGATTGATTTGAAAAATGTTTTTTTCTCAATCCCGTTACACCGTGACTCGCAAGATATGACGTCATTTACATTCAGACAAATGCATCTGAAGAGCACAAGATTGCCACAGGGGTATTGTGAGTCCCTGTCCATTTTCAACAGAGTCCTGCAAATAGACGTAAGCAATATTGCAGTAGACAGTGTTGTTTTGCAGTATGTGGATGACATTTTGATCTGCAACACCACTGAACAGCAATGCGGGTGCGATTCAGTCCAGCTACTGACCATATTGGCAGAGAAAGGATATAAGGTTGACAAGGAAAAGCTACAATACTGTCCACAAGAGGTGCTGTACATAGGCCAGTTCATGTTGCATGAAGGGGAAAAAGGTGACCCCAGAAAGGGCTGAAGCCATCATGAACACGGCTAAGCCACTGACGATAAAGCAAATGCAGAGCTTCTTAGGCCTGTGCAATTATGTTAGAGCATGTGTCTTCGACTACAGCTCGTATACCAAGCCATTACTCCAGGCCCTAAAGAAGGCCCAAGCGACAAAGGAATAGATTGAATGGACTGAGGCAACGGACAAAGGTTTTGCAGAACTCAAGAGAGCAATTTGCATGGCTCCAGTTCTCGGGATTCCTAATTATGCAGAGGAATTCTACCTGCTCTCACACACAGATGGCAGAGTTATGACAGCAGTGCTCGCTCAAAAAACCTTGTTGGGGTACGAGCCCCTGGCGTATTATAGTGGAAATCTGGACCCAGTGATGAGAGGCCAGTTCCCATGTGAACAAAGCTTAGCTGCCACAGCATTCGTCATAGAGAAGGCGACAATCATTGTAATGGGGTGCTCCATGACGTTATACGTCGAGCACTCATTATTCGCCATCTTGGAGAAACCAAAAGGCACATTGACATCACAGAGGGCTTCTGCCTATGAAGTAATTATATCTAATCCATCGATCAAAATAGTTCGATGTAAAACTGTAAACCCAGCTACGTTCATAGCTGAGCCAGTCACCGAAGGCGAGCCGATGCATGATTGCACAAACTATGAAGAATTCTATGATGAAAGCCCCAGGGTGAAGGAAAATGCCCTGGCGGGGGGTGAGATCGTTTTCATTGACAGTTCTTCGAGAATCGACCAAGAAGATGGGCAAAGATACACAGGCGTTGCTGTAATGAAACACAAAAAGCAAACGGAGAATTTCAAATACTCGTCAGTGCACGAATACCATCTCATTATTCAGCACAGGTGGCAGAACTATTGGCATTGATACTCGCCATTGAGAATCACACAGATCTCAAGTAACAGTGTACAGCGACTCCGCCTATGTGATGTCAACAGTACACGCAAGTTTAGCGCACTGGAAAAGGAGGGGTTACCTCCGAGTGGAAGGCACACCAGTGCAGCATGCAGCCTTATTGGACAGGCTGATAAAGGCACTGCAGCTCCCAGTGGGCATAGCGGTCGTGAAATGCGCCGCCCATACTAACGGGACAGATTTTGTGTCATGCGGAAATCACGCAGCAGACACGGAAGCCAAGCGTGTGGCATCCAAGAATGAAATGATCCTTTGTGTAGAAGTGGCACGCACCCATGAACGAATGATGGTAGCTCGAGCCACCCCAGAAGCCTACAGTAATATGGGGCAGACTCAACTGATGGAGATTCAAGGGGAGGCACAACAGGATGAAAAGAACCTGTGGAAGCGTTGAGGGTGTTCTTTAAACCCCTCAGATGGGTTGTGGTGGCAAGACTGCACTGGTAAACCAGTAATGCCTGTAGCCCTACTTAAAATAGCATTGGAACAACTACATTACCCATTTCACATGACAAAAGAAAATCGAGCTGCAACGCTCGCAGAAGACTGGTTTATACCGAATTTAGCAGAACATGTTGCATTCTTCATGGTGAACTGCATAATCTGCCAGCAATTCACCACTGGGCACACATTAAAAGTAATGAGAGGAGTCATCCCCTGGCCAAATGGGCCTTTTCAGCACTTCCATATCAATTATGTCGACATGATTCAAGTGTGTAACGGATACAGGTATTTAATTGTAGTGGTGTGTCCATTCTCTAGATGGATAGAAGCAGGTCCCTGTACACACCCAGACTCAACCTGTGCTGCCAAATTCCTGGTGAGGGAAGTGTTCCCTAGATGGGGGGTGTGCGAGGTGATGAGATCAGACAATGGGGCTCATTTTGTAAACTCTGTCTTTGAGCAGATTAGCTTCCTGCTTGGTATAAAGCCCAAGTTCTTGTCGGCGTATCATCCGGAAGGCAATGTCATTTGTGAGAGGCTCAATTCCTTGTTAAAGGAAAGGATAGCCAAGTTGAAGCTTACTCTAAAGAAGGGATGGTTGCACTGCCTTCCACTGGCATTGTATGCTCTTCGGAACCAACCAGGCTCCGTCCATCATCTTACGCCGCACAAGATAGTCACAGGAAGAAGAATAAACACCCCCTTTTCCCCACGAAATAGAGCTAAATGTGATGCCCAGTCAACTCGAGAGGTCTTGGGAACCAAATTGTCGGAATACCTGATCTGCATAACATCAAGCCTTCTTTTCGTTTCAGACCAAGTACAGCGACAACGAAAAGGGTGCGGCACAACACGAGACACAGCAGGAGGTGCTGAAACAGACACAGTTCAAGGTCTATGTGTGCCAATCATCTTCCCCGGTGATGCAGTGTTGGTAAAGAACCACACAAGAAAAGGTGGATTGAGCCAAGATTTAATAGCCCTTTCATAGTCGAGGACTGCACTCTGTCAGCAGTTAAATTGCAAGACAGGCGAGCATGGATCTTCCTTAATGACATTAAACCCTATATCGGTGAGATCCCTCTAGCTGCACCCCACCGAGAAGAAACTACAGACAACGGGGAAGAACCTCAGCATGTGCAGACGAGATCCATGACGAGGAATAAGGACTCATGAGCAGGAAAGCCAAGAAAAAGAGCCTGCTTGCAAGTTGTGGCTTAAAACGGACATGTCCTCTAAGCAAAAAAGGGGATAAGGACATAATGGACACTCTGTGCATCGTAGTTGCACGGTGAAGAAGAGAATTGCGCATCTAAGCCACAACACACAGATAATACGAACTTTTGAATCAAGCCATACTTAAGCATTGTTGGAAAACAAAACTCTGAGAGACTCTGAGCAAAGACTTTCCATGTAAGAGCATGAAACAGGTCCTGAAGCAACCAACACCAAGACTTTACTTCGCAGAATTCATGGTATCTCCCAGCAGAAATCTCACATGGGATGTACTCACCTACTTCCAGTTAGTGATATTATCTTATCCATCACTTATAGGGAGAGTAACCTGTGTCACAGACTTTGTTCGAGATCCTGCTAACAAGAAATTAATCCGGCAACTTCTGACTGTCATCACGGAAGCCTTCGCCGAGTTGCCCGAACACAGTGATAAGGACACAAATGCTTCCACCACAAGTGATCATAGATGAACTCACGCACATGCTTTTCTTTTGTATCATAGAGGAGTGCCCAGGACTCGTCGGGAGAACCACGGACACACTCACATACATTAGAGATCCAAGAAACACTAAACATTTGAACCAACTGTGGATCAAGCTCAACTACGTAGTGGCAATCCATGCAGCAGGAAAGTGTAAAGATTGTTCACGTCAAAAGAAAGACCTATTATATAGAAACCAGCAACCGAGGACAGCCGGCTGGCTCACAATGTCCTATTCCGTCTAGTCACTGACTATCCAGAAATGGTGGGGAGACCTGCCGACGGTGACGTCATCACCTTCATCAGAGATCCAGCTAATGTTGCACACATGGGAACACTCCTCCATGGGATCATGCTCCTAGTGGAGCTGTCCAACTTCCAACGAGAATATATACGGAGATTCCAGTGAAACCTTCCGCCGAGGGACAGATCCATGAGAAAGAGACACAACACAGTTCCTCATCTTTCTGCCGTGGGACAGATCGAGAAGAGCAGAGAAGAGAACTTCACCGTTAGAGAACTTCACCGTTTTATTTTATTTTTTATTTTGTTTTTCATTTTTATTTTTATTTTTTATTTAATTTTCAGTGATACCACTTTTTCCATTCTTTCCGCATTTGAACAGGTACCAGCATGTCCTCAGGACTGAAGCAAATTCGGGGAGTGCATTGGGAACTTACCTATTTTAAATATGCATAATGAATGTGATTTACCAAAGGTGTTAGTATAATATTTTTCCATAATCCAGTATGAGAACTATTTCACATAACCAGAGACAATCGTCCACCACAACAGGGGGACACTCGAGAAGCAGTTGACACATTATGATACAAATCTTTTGAGAAACAAGAACGGAGTAAGTGAAAAGAAATAAACACTGACAATTGACTCATGATTGAAATGGGGGCCCAGAATAATAACTTGGTCCTCCCGCAAACAGAGGGGCGCCCCCGCTTCCCGGGAAGAAAATGCTGCTAGCTGTCGTACCGATCAATCATGTGCATATGCATAGTAATTATAATTGTTTTTGTGTCATTACCATCAGAACTGCATTTTTCATTGGTGCACGAAGTGTCCCAATTTCAGTGCACCCACCGGATAAGGTACGCATGAGTCCCACGAAAGCACCTAGACCCTATATAGTAATTCCAGTCCCAAGAAAATCTGATGGTAAAGTAAACGACCTAAAATTGAATGTAATTAGCAGTGATTCCTACACACTTGAGGTAACGAATGAAGAGAAAAGCTGGAGATAGGATCAGCGCGAAATGATTGAAAATGTAGCACTGACCACTACACGCGCACACACACTGAATGCACACGAACAAGGGCAAGGGTCAATGGCTGCAGAACCCCAAACGTTGCCACAGAAAATAGGAGACTGCCTACCAAACAATCAGTCCCAGAAAATAGGGGAAGTGACCAAGAAGAATCAAGTGAAAGACCAACTAAGGAAGACATAACAAAAGGTTTCAAAAAGACGGAGGCAGCTACAAGAGAATTTACTGCAAATACACAAATGCTGATAGATCATGTATTCCCGTTTATAGCTAAAGCAAAGAAACTACACGAGGAGCTGAAAAATAAAACTACAGAGTCTAGATTGACAAACATACCAGTTCCAACGAAAACGGCAAACACCAGGCCCACGATACGACCTTACATTGGGCCGATGCCAAATGGATGGTGGATAAAGGCACTGTATGAAAGAATACAAGAGGAGAGGAAGAGACATACAAAACCGCCTCTTATCACAGCGATACAGACAATGAAACCTGCTTCACCGACAAGCATGCCTGAGAGTCCTCTAGCAAGGAAAAGTCACACCAAGGCATTTACAGATGTAGTTATGACTAACTACAGAAAGACACTAAGAATCAAGAGAAGCCCGCATGAAGATAACAATGAACTGAACGATTACCTGGACAGGGCAGCACATCTAGGAAATAACATTTGGTACCAACACATGAAAGAGGTCGGAAGAAGAAAAGCTGAAGGAGAATGCTACGTCTGTGCACTTTTACCATACAGCATGGGAAAATACAAGATCTTTGTAGCTGTAGAAATTGATGTCCCGACAGCACACTGCTTGTCACACGTAGCAATGTGCAACACCAGAGGACAGTTTATGGGAAGAGATGCCTCACTGATATGGGCAACAGAAACAGCATATGCCGATGAAGATGATTATGTCCAGGACATGAAGACAAGAAACAGAGCCCATACCAGGAATCACGTGATCAGGTATGCAAAGCCAGAAGCGCAAGGAGCAGAAACAAGATGGGAGATAAACCCGAGACTAAACGTCCAATGAAAAACTCCAGAAGAAGTCCAAATTTGGAAGAATAGAGGCCCGATGCAGTTTTGGGGAACAGTGCTTTCTCCAAATGGATGGGAGAAAGGAGTAGTGATATGCCGAGCATGGATGGTCCTTGGAGCCTGCAAGGAAGCAATAGAAAACTCACAAAAACTGTGCAAACCTCGATGGCCAAAGTTAGTGAAGTTTGGACCCCTGCAGATAGTGCCACTGGAAATCCCAAAATTGTGCTTCAGGAACAATGGCACGAGGAAGATGGGAGAGAATCAAAACTGCAGACGAATCTTTGAAGCTCCAGGAATGACTCAGGGAACCGCAGTCATTATGGACT
Organism: Ambystoma mexicanum; assembly: GCF_040938575.1. NCBI lineage: Eukaryota > Metazoa > Chordata > Amphibia > Caudata > Ambystomatidae > Ambystoma > Ambystoma mexicanum. The sequence goes on along the minus strand of NC_090930.1, from coordinate 286,792,964 downwards.
ATTACTGGACATGTGGATCCAAAGCCTACATAAGGCTGCCAAAAAACTGGGGAGGCATATGCACAATAGTGAACGTCCATGTTCCTTCACTAGTAATCCTGAAAAGTGACCTGACTATGGACAGTTTCCCGAAAGCAGATGCTCACCTAAGGAAGAGGAGGTCTGCGGAACTGGTATCCCGAATGAAGAGGGAAAATTACTTTTCTGCCAAATCAGAAGAAGCATTTTGTGCAATCCCATATGAACACAGGCTGTTTAGCCCCACCTCATCAGTATTCACAACAATACTCTTGCCACATATCCAAGTTGGAGTAAATACGAAATGGTTGCAGATAACTAGATGGGAGTTATTGCAGACCATCAACACCACCAGGATTCAACACAATCAAAGAAGAATTGAGAGCAATCCAATTGATGACCCTCCAGAACAGATATGTACTAGACATGATCACAGTGATGGATGGAGGTGTAAGCGCAAAAATCGGAGAATCATGTTGCATGTTTATACCTTCGCATGATGACCAAAATAGAACTTTAACAGAAGCCATAAGTATGCTGACAAACCTGCAGAACCAGATGATCAATGAAACCGATGAGGTTGATGACGACAGCTGATTTGGAACACTATTTCTATGGGTCCCACAATGGATGGCAGACATATTAGAAATTCTGGGAGCCCTGCTGGTAATGATGCTACTGGGATTTTGTGTTATCAAGATAATCGTCACACAATGCCGGAAGACTGTGAAGAAAGCCATTGGAATGAAGATCATGGTCGATGTCAAACCAGGATGGAAGGCCAGAGACCTGACTGATGAAGAAATCAGAGACTGTGTGAGGGCTAGCGAATTTGCGCCAGAAGGAACAAAGTTTGTGTATCCCAGAAAACAACGAAGGTACGAAGGGAAGGGTATCTATTGCAGCCCAAATGGACAAAATCAGCTCATGACCTGGAACAAAGACAAACATGTAAAAACAGCAGGAAGTCTGAAAGGAGTAATAAAAATATGGACTCCAAAGATAAATACATTTAAACCATTGTTTACAAACCCAGAAGATGAACAAGAAGCAGAAGAGCGAAATAAGACAAACCCAAAGGAGGATGCAGAAGTGGTCGATGAACCGACCAGAGGGGGGAGTGCAGAGAAGGTCCCAGACATAGCATAAACCCCAGCCCCACAGTTTGAGGTACCAGGACCAGTCTCGCCAAGGTACGTGACGTACGAGGAGCAATTGAACCAACAGAGAGCTGCACTGAGCCTATGCCCAGTGCCCACCAGAAGAGCAATACCTGTTGAAGTGCCTATAACCAGAAAACCATGGGCAGCTCGGTACCCACTGAGACAACCGTACCAACAGCTGACACGAATGAAGACTACTTACAAACTGTCCCTGAAGAGACCCAAAGAGTCTTAATGGATGGCAAATGATGATGACATAAGAGCCCAGACAGACGTACAGATGAACATAAACGACGAACGAAAGATGACACACAAGGGCGAAATACAAAGAATAACGATGAAATGGACGTGTAAGAAGAAACAATGTTGATACATAAAGAGACATAAGGAAACGTAGCTGTGAAGCAAGATGGAAGTCTTCAACCAGCTAACGCTTGTAAATAGGCTTGGAACGCACAAAGCTAAGAAAACGGTACTGCTTGCAATGCTTAGGAGAAGAATAGAGCGGCAAGCGCCAACTATATATATCTACCTCAACGAAGCACATTAAATAAGTGTGACTCCATTTTGTAAAGCAGAATTCAGCACAGGCAGCAAGGAACTAACAAGGCCAAGATTCATATTTCAGCCAAAGCCAAAGGAATGAGCGGAATCGAAACTCAGTAAGAAGCAGCTCAATGCCTGGGAATTTGAGGTCAACCTAAGGAAGGGAGGGGAGCGGCAGCCTCAGAGAATCGAAACTTAAGAGCATACCAGCCAGCCAGTGAAGGTCGAGATATAGAGGCCCCAGGCAAGTGGAGAGGCTACGGGAGAATCAAATACACGAATACAAGGAAAATGAAGCAGATTCACGGTGAACAGACACGTGACCAGCCAAGGGCAAAGAGGTACCAACGTCTGATGTCACCCAGAGCCCGAGCATACCATAACTTTTCCTGATCAGAAACTACAGTTTCAAGGCCATCCTCAGCCAACTAATTGACACATAGCCCTAAAAGTATGGATTGATGTAAGGGAGGTAGGGTGAATCTAGGGGCACTCCGCATCTGGGTGTCCATTCTGCATGCTGCTAATTAAAGTGGAGATTTATGCTTCGGGGTGTAACCTACCCAATCACAATGGATCAAATAATCTAGGTTCCTATAGCTTGTAGACCCAATAAGATGTTGTAGTCGTAGTGATGTCTATCACGCGTAGTGATGTCTTATCGGGTGGGCGTAGATGCCCACCCGATAAGAGTTATCTAATCCTTATGCTCTGTTACCATACACAGATATAGCACCTATACTTAAGTTACCTTTTCCAAACCAATAGAATTGCATGTCAAACTTATGAGTGTTACACGTCAATGATGAAGATAATTTACTATAAAAGTTACTGTTTGCATGAAGAATTTGGAAGTTGAAGCGAGACAGGCGATCACGACACTGCTGATTTCCATTTGTGTCCCCTTTTTTGTACTTGTCATTAAACTGACTTCCCTTTGCCAAACCATTGAGTTGTCCTTATTTGATTGGTGTTGGAGTAAGAGAATTCTGCACCCCATCCTCCTCAAGGTGCTGCTATCTTGTCTGAAAGGTACTCGAGAGTGAGCTCTGACCTATGGGCCCGTCAGAGGATGCTCCGTCTTCCTGTACACCACATTAAATAATTGGTAAGTGAAGAGTACACATCCCTTTAGTAAAAGGAGTTTGTGTCAACGTTGCTTTAGAAAATAGTGGTAGGTCCTGCAGTTGAGGGCAGGGACATTACCCTGAACCAAAAGTTAAGAAGCTGTGAGGCAGACATTAGTGGGGATTCCTGCTGTAGCAAGCGAGGATAACACCCTCCACCCATAGAAAGGGCGGCAGGTAGGAATGAAATGGGAGGTCTTGCAGGAGTGTGCACTGGCCATACCCTCCATCTAGAGTTAATGGGTGTGAGGCAGGTAGCAGTAGAACATTTTTAGAACAGTGATTTTGTATTTTTTTCATTTTTAGTAGCAGAACAAGGGGGTCTTGTAGCAGAGCGCCGATGGTACCACATTAAATAATTGGTAGGTGAGGTGGGGGTGGGGCAACGTTGCTTTAGAAAATAGTTTGAGGTCCCGCAGTTGAGGGCAGGTCCCTTGCCCTCCACCTAGAGTTAAGTAGGTGTGAGGCAGACAGTAGTGGGGAGTCCTGCTCTAGCGAGCAAGGATAATGCCCTCCACCTATGGCGTGTGAGGCAGGTAGTAATAAAATGGGAGGTCTTGGAGTAATGCACAATGGCCATACCCTCCATCTAGAGTTAATGGGTGTGAGGCAGGTAGCAGTAGCACATTTTTAGAACTGTGATTTTGTATTTCCTCATGTTTTGCTATGTATATTTTATACATAGTGTTGAATGCAGATTGACAAATTGAAGTTTAAAACTTTGAATGTGAGTTAAGAGCGGGGGGGTAGCTGAATTGTGGGAGGTGTGGGTGTGCATTTTGGCAATCTGGTAATGGTTTTTGCCATAGAGTTTGCATTTGGAGATTCTTGCAACAGTTAAAAGTGTGCCAGAAGGAGGCAGCCTTGGTGATAATGCTGAAAGTATTATTTTGTTTAATGAATTTGTTTTTATTCTATGATCATCAAGGTTTATGACTTTTTGCACTGTGATACAAAAGGAAAATGTTTAGTAGGAATATTTGTTGCAGTAAGGCACAAAAGGATGAGTACTCCCTTAGGATGTCTGTTTAGGCCACTACCCTTCAAAGCTAGCTAAGATACACAAACCCTAAATATGAGCCCCTTTTACACTTAGATAAAAGCCCTATGAAAAGAGCAAATACATCCTGTAAAGAATGAGCTTTAGTTATAATGAAACTAAAAAACAAAGCGTGTAAGAATTTAAAAGCAGTAGTACACATAGTCGAAAAGAGAAATGCGCAGGGGGACTCAAATAAGGGAGGGGCTAAGCCTAAGATTGGAAAACTGAGTCTGGGACACAAGGAGAAGTACTACTGAAAATGCATAGGACAGTAATTAAAGATGTGTAAAAGGAATTGAACAAATCAGTTAATTAGAATTTGGAAGAAAGGATACCCAGGTGTTCAATTAGAGAGGGGTGAACATGACAGTGCTTTGTATAACAATTGTTGAGCCTATGTATGCGGTGCAGTGGGACAGGCATACCATGGTAGATCTGAAGTAGGTGTTGCTAAAGGCATGAATAAAGAAGCATAATAAAGAACTTACTTGCAGTATATGTTCAGTTCATTCAGGAAATATAGCAAGAGGAGACAAGAGAACCATAGGAAAAGGCTATGAGATTATTTTACCAGGTATTAAGGTAGATAGAGTTGCTCCCCTTCCGAGAGGGGGATAGCTATAATTTTGAAAGCTACCTTAAAGGTCACTGTTGTGCCGGTAGTCCATGCATTGGATATGGAAGCTTTTTTAGTGTGCTTGGCAATATCTGCTTCTTTTTTTACATTTTGTTATTGTATTTGGTTAAAAAAATGCTTTTACAAAAACATCATGACTCTTCACCAAAATTTAAAAAATGGCAATTCTATACTTCGATTTAAACCTAAGACATCCAATTGAATAATAAAATGAAAATTCATTACAATTATATAAAACCATGTCTCAACAGTTCTAATGCACATAAAGGACAAATCGGGAAGAGATGTAAACAGAAAAGCAGGGGAGGAGAAGGAAGACAAAGATAACCGGGACAACAGAAGAGAAAACAAGGTGGAGATCATTATTCTACTCATCATTTGGTTCATTTGATGTTCCCAATAACATTCTCAGAATATAAGTTTCCTGAGTCTACACTTCAACCTTCTCAAATCAGTTGACCAACCATCAACTTTATACAAGTAGCACCATGCTTCCCAACTTGCTTGGCTCATCAAAAAACTTCTTTCAAGCACCTGGACTACTGCCACTGTCAGCGCCTGCCCCTGGCCTGAGATCAGAAGATCCCAACATTTCTCAGGCAAGTGACCTCCTGAACCAACCCCAAATCTTGCAAAAAGTATGCATCTCACAGGCCAGGTTTCTTTACAATCCTATAATAAATTTTTAAGGGAATGATGTTTAGGGTTTTTACAAACATTACACAAGGCAATAGCATTCTCACCCAGCCCTCTGGGGCTTCCCCTATTTGAACTGCATTTAGACGAATTCTGGGACATTTTTTCCTGATTTTCCAATTAGGAAATTTCTCTAGGTATTTTACCAGGAAACCTTGTTTCTTATCAATCGACAGAAATTGGTTCGCAAGAGCCAACGCTCGCATTTTGTCTATTGTTGTTATCCAGTTCATTGCATCCCACTTCTTCTTTGCCTTTGTTGGCTTCTCAATTAAATTTTGAAGATTTGAATTTACTTGGAACAGCCCTTCCTCTGCCCATGTATTCAGGTTAGTAAGAATTTTTGGATTCATTATCTTTCAGATGGACTTTAATATCTCCATACAACGACCCCTCTTTGGCTGTTAGAATGAGTCGTAGGAGAGAAATCAACCTCCAACCTGCTTGAGCTTTGAAAGATCATAGGCCCAATTCAAATCTGAGTCCTGACATGGGAAGGCTCATTGGAAACCCGATCACATTTTTCCAAATTAGGCCCTCCCATTTTTGCCAGTTTCCATTCCACAGGAGTGTCTTTGCTTCAAGGCCATGTAGGATAACAGGGACCACTTTCACCTGATAATATGTAATCAGTGGGATCATGGAGAATCTGCAATATTTTATGATAACTTTCTTCATTTGAGGAACAAACTGTAAGATTTTATTATGGACATCCTGCTCCACTTTGCAAGCTGCCGGAGATGCATATATTTTGTAACCCAAATAAACTAGCTCTTCTACCTTCAAAATGGGCTGATGTCCTATTACCCACTGCAAATAAGTAATCCTTTTGTTTCTGTTTTTGAATGCAAACATTCTGGATTTTTTGGGATTTAGTGCTAGTCCATTCTCCCTTGCGTAGCTGAACAGACTATTCAATAGCTGCTGCAAGCCTACCGCTGTCAGGTCCAACAACGCTATCTGCTTCTAACTTTGCTCACTTGCTACTGGTCTATCTTCTGCCTGGCCCCTATACGCAATTCTTGCTCCCTTTCATGGAATTTGGGGCCTCGCTTCAACTGAAATATATTCATCTTATAGTGTTAGGCAATTTTAACATTCAATTTAACCTTCCTGATGTTCCTACTCTAGATCAGTTTTTTGAGGGTTTCATGGATCTGGGTCTAACTCAACATGTTTGCGAATGCACTCACCTAGTTGGGGGATATTGGATCTCATGTTCTCAGCAGTCTCGGGTCTTGTAGTTCTTCCCACAGTCCCGGTCCCTTGGTCAGAACACTTTTTGGTGCTGTTTTTAGTGCACCTTGGAGTTTCCCCACCTAATCCTCTAGCTGTGCTATTTTAAGGAGGAACTGGCACAGCATGTATATGTCTTTCTTGGCATCTGTGGATAAGACCAAGTGTCCCAGTGATATGCCAATGGACTTTGCCACCCTATCTCAGGTGCTTTTAGCTACTGCTGATCAATTGGTGCCTCTTAAATCCATGAAGCTGCGCGGCCCTCTTTCTCAGTCGTGCTTTACATAAGAAATGAGAGTGGCGACAGAAATTGTTTACACATAAGATTGAGATGGGACTCATTCAATAGAAGGAGCTGTTCGCTGTTGTTAAATCTTTCTCATCTACCGCTCACCTTTTGCTGACTGCTCCTGTCACCCAATTGCACTGTGATGCACTTGTTAAGTTTTTTCACTCCAAATTCGAGAACATTTGCAGTTCTATTCAGCTCTCTCAGGCTAGCCCTACCTTGACTGCCAATTGTCGCAGCCGGCTGGGCTACCTTTCCGGTATTCACTGAGGAGGCCCTGCTGGATGCTATCTCTCATTTGGTGACACAGGCTGTAAACCCCTCTTGTTGTTCAGGGCTTATTTCTAGAGAACTTTAGCAGGCTATTGTGGTCTCTCTTTTAAAGAAGCCGTCACTGGATGCTTCTGTTCTGTATAATTTCCATTTTATTTCCTTGCTTCCTTTTTTCATGAAACTTCTTGACGCTTTAATGCGTCCACTTCTTTTTGGGTTTCTTTAAACTTCTTCTATGCTTGACACCTTTAAGGCTGGTTTCAACCCCGGGGGAGGCACAGAGAGTGTCTTAGTATCAGTGATGCATGGCATGGCCTGGTTGGTCAATGGAGGTGGTGTGGGGGCCCTGATTTTACTTGATCTATTGGTGGCCTTTAACATTGTCAACCACCCCATACTCCTATCCCACCTGGCCTCCATCGGCCTCTTAGGTCCTGTCCTGGTGTGGTTTACCTACATTTTGACTGACAGTGGCCAGTCAATATTGTTACCTCCTTTTCTCTCCTCTCTCTATTCTCTATTTTGTGGCATCCCAGAGGACTCTGCCTTGTCCCCGATGTAATTTAACATCTATTTGCAGCCTCTAGTTGACCTCATCTGCTCTCACGGCTTCAGGTGTTACTCCAGTCGTGGCCTTCCTAATTTCCAGCATGTTGGAGTATTGCAATGCCCTACATTTGGCCCAGCCTTTGCTTGATTCATCATCTCCAACTGCTTCAGAACCTGGCTGCTCGGACAGCTACAACCACTCCTTATGGTTCTCATATCAGTCCAGTGCTGCGTTCTTTGCAGTGGCTCCTGGTGAAACAATGAATAGTCTTTCAATATCTGTCTTTTTCCCCATGCATACTACCGGGTTGGTGCTGATTTTCTTCAGGACAAGTTCAGACCATATATTCCCTGCAGGCCTCTGTGGTCTAGCAGTGACTGTCTGATTGTGGTCCCCAGATTTCGTCTTCAAAGAGTCGGCGGTTGGGATTTGTCGGTGGCAGCCACTAAGGTATGGAATGGTCTTCCTTAACACGGAGACAGACTATGAACCACTTGCACTTTCGCCGCTTACTTAAAACTCTGCTTTCTTGTTAGTCCCCATATAGTTACCGTTACTGTGAATAACACCACGCCAAGATGCCTACAGGTGAACGTGCGTGTTATACATTAAACTAACATAACATAACAAAGCCTACATACCGGAGTACAAACAGAACGAGGCAGAAAGCAAAGGCATAGAGAGAAATACAAGGGCATACAGTGCATTTTTTTTTGTAAGCACAAGCATTGAAGTGAAAGTGCAGTTGAAGAAAAGCACAGTGAATGGAAGTTAAATAAGTATGGAGAGAGCAGTGGTACCAAACCCCACAGATACAAAACAGCAGTCAGGACCAGCATAAAACTGAGGAAATTCATATGAGAACAACAGATGAGATAAGGGAAGGGTTCTTAAAGGATAAAACAATGCACAGAAGGGCAAGGGAAGTATTTGGGGAATTAAAATCACACTCTGGGGGAACATGGCAAACATGTAGCAAGATGGGACACCAATCTACAGGTTGACAAATGCAATGTCGTCCTGGAGAACCCCAAGCTCCATATTACTCACAAGTGACATCAAAGGGATTTTATGCCTTACAACAGACTGCAGCCCCATGCCAAAGTATGCCCCTGGGTTTGCCCAACCCTAGAATGTACGACATAGACAGATGATCACCCCCACACACCGACAATCCATACAGTACACCACATTTAATGCAATTGAAGACATTATACAGAAAATTCCAACACGATACTTCAGTATCATAGGAACAGAATACAATACCACAACGAACTCTTGGATAATACATTAGAGCGAGTATTACAAGCAGCAATACTTTCCCTCTTTTAAGAAACAACACCCATATACAATAGAACAGCCCATGTCAGGCATTGATATAATTAGTCCTGGTGAAATTGTAAAGGTTCTTACTTTTTACAGAAGATTAACCCCGCGGTATAGGAAATAAGGAAATAGTGCACCATTAGTGCCTTAGAAAGCTCAATAAAACCATTTCATTTACTGGCAAAGGAATCATGCTTTTAACATCCGGCATGCATTATACTAGAATAGCACTTTGCAGCGCTAACACAATTAGAGCACTACTATTATATGAGGAATTATTTGTATATACAGTTATCATTATGATTGGTTGTCATATTTCGCTTGCCAATAGAATTTCCATATAAACCAGCAATACCATAGGAGGAAGCCCTAGGAACAATTTTCACTTACATATTAATGTTGCAATAATAAGGTAAGACGCAATCATTGTTATAAGCACAGATGAGGAATGGATGGAGTGGAGAAGTGTATACCGAATAGACCTTACACTACCACTGAGTGAAAGTACTGATGAACAGCTATTTGTAAATAAGGATGCAGATGGGCAAGTCATTTTCTTTTTAATTGAAATGACGTGTCATTGAGCAATACAACACAGGGAGTTCCCACAAATAGCAATGTCAGTAAACATTTCATCAACACAACCACATGAGAACTTAGTTCAAATATTTAGTACACTGAGGACAAGCAAGTCATGTGATGTAGGGCTATTGACGAGCATAGGGGCCGTAAATATCAAACTCAAACCAGATGACCTACTCTCTAGAGTTAAGCAATACCCATTGTCCAGAGAAGCAGATGAAGGAATGTATAGCACAATTAAAGTGTTTCTTGAACAAGGCATCATTATACCCCCAGACTTACCTTGCAACACAGCCATATACCCATTGAAGAAAGAAAAGGGGGGATCATTGAGATTCATTCAGAATCCCCACCCACTAAATGACATAGTGGACACTGATTATACATTAGTCCAAATCCATGAAGCAATATGATGCAAGCATACCTGCAACTGCAGTCTACTTCACTGTATTAAACCTCAATAACGCATTATTCACCATACCAATGCATCCAGACTTAGAATGTGTGACAATGTTTTCCTATCATAGAAAAGAGATTCCAACACACTAGTGCCCCAGGAGTACTGTAAAAATCCCAGTATCCTCAAAAGGGTCGTCAAGACGGACTTAGTTAATATCAACATGGACAGTACGCTATTACAGTATGTACATGACTAATTAGCATACAACACCACAGAAGGACAATGCAGAGAGGGCACAATACAACTCATGACAAAAGTAGAAGACCAAGGATACAAGGTAGACAAAGACAAGTTATGATATTGCCAGAAAGAAATGGTATGCACAGATCATATGATGTATGCAACCGGAAGAAAGATAAGTACAGATAGAGCTACAGCAATGAGAAAACTCACCACAGTGCAACACAATGAGAGGGATACACAATACGTAGGAGTATGCAATAATTTCTGCACCGGGGGGTCATTTGTTTGATACATGTTAGATCCCAATTGCAGAGATATAAGGAAATCTAGAAGATTACATTTGAGGGGGGAAAAAAACAAGCAAGGGAAAAATGTGTATGTGAAAAGACAGGGTGTGTCCCATCACCCACAAAAATGGTCTGAAGCCAATATGGTACAGAAATAGGGAATTAATGTAACATGTATGTCAAGGGCATATCAATCTGTGCAGTTACTTTCTTTGCAGAAACACAAGTAATCCCAGAGGAAGGGCCCCAACACGGTAAAACATCAGCTACAACACAGCGATAGAAAAAAGACAAGCACAACACCACAACATGGATGGATTACCGTCTCCAACATCGTAATAAGCAATGAAAGTTGAGTACCTCCACATTATTAGAGGATGAAAGTGAGACTCTTTGGCCTTAATAGACCAAAGGTTACTGTCAACATGGAGAACATTCAAGAAAAAGGGGTAGAAATGTGAATAGGCTGTCGGTCTTTCTCTTTCTTCCTCTTTCTATCCTTTCAATTGAAATATTAAATTAGGGTACATAAGTATTAAGAAAAATTACACACACAAATGGAAAATGTATTTGCATGTAGGAATAATGTTATTGATAGACACAGAAGGCAAATAACCACAGAATCAAATGAAGTGTTAGATGAACATCACTCAGATGGAGTCAATATGTGGTATAGGTCAATTAAAGAGTTTTAGTAGAACGCAAGCAAATGCGTTGTGTTATGTTTGTGGATTAATCCCACATACGGTTGGCACACCCACGCTATTCTTGTCACAGGAAATGTCAACTTTAGAGGCACAGTGCTTAACACATTTAGTAACCTGCAAGATTCCGGGACAGTTTCAGGGACACACAGCGTATATTGGAATAGAGAAAATATCAGCAGAAGAATGCACAAAACTGGGGAAGCAAGAAGGTACACAATGTTCAAGAATATCATTAGTAGTAATAAAAGGTTCAACATTCGTGAACAAGAAATGGGCTAAGGGGCAAGTAGTATTCAATGCTGAGGGACTGATGAGATTTTCAGAAACAGAAATAAAGCAGACAGATGAACTATGTAGAAACATATGGGCATCACATGTGAACAGATTGACAAGTTTACATCAACATGAACAACCTGTTAAGTACAAAAATGCACTCCAGATGGCAGCACTGGATGAAGACACCATGGCTCTTATGGACATTCTCTAGCACTGCGGCAACCAAGCCTATCATTATTTGCCACCGTCTTGGAGTGGCCTCTCTTCCCTTGTTATCCTGCAAGCTCCAGCAAGGGTTATCCTTGCAAAGTACGTGAAATTACCCATTAAGAAATCCCAGTCCCCTGAACAGCCCCGAATGAAGGTAAGACACTTGGACTCACCTAGGGTGAATAGACAGAAAAGGAGTGGATATTTGCCACCTCAATTTCGCCTATTTACTAAAACTGAGGTTTTCTTCACCTCATTGCTTGCACCAGGAATACAAGTTTCTACCAATTCGAAGTGGTTCCAACTGATGAGGTGGAACGTAATCTAGCTAACCAATACAACTGAGCATGGATTGAATGTGGCTTGTGAAGAGCTCAGACCAATGCGGGTCATGACATTCCAAAATTGCATGGTTTTAGACTTAATGACAGCAATGGAGGGAGGTGCTTGCTAAAATATTGGCAGCTTGTGCTGCACCTACAACCCTCCCAACTACACTGAAAATGGAACCCTTACTGTAGCCATCAAGCAACTGGCCGATTGACAATGAAAAGTAGAGGAGGAATTACCAAAGAAGACGACTGGCTGTTGTGGCTTACATCGTGGATGCCCCCGATGACAGAACATTTTTGGTCAAATTTTGCTCCCCATTCTTGTTTTTTTTAATATTCTTGTTGTGTACTTACCAGTTAATTAGTGTCTGCTGTGTTTCCCATGGAAACAAACCCAATGTCTTTGTAGTAGTGATAGCTAATGTAACTACTCAGTGGAAAGATGAAAGCTGCCAAACCGATGAATAACAACAGGTAGGACAATCTAAGAGTATATACCCTGCAAATAAACAAAGTACCCTGACAAAGCCCTGTGGTCCAACCCAATGACCCTACCAATTGTCTTGAATGCTACATTGAGACCACTCTAGAATGACCCAACAGCAATTTGCAATGTACCCTTTGGAACTATGTCGTGTATGGAGGAAATCTAACAGATTTGGGGAAAATATGGATACCCAGAAGTGTTTATGAGTGGCCAGATAAAGCGCATCAAAAATATAAAGGAGAAGGTAGGGGCCAATCATCCCTCAAGGTATAAAATGGGGGATTGTAGGGGAATATGTAATTATGAATACACCTGCTCAGCACATCAGCCCTATGTGAAAATACGACCTGCGGAAGCCCATCTTAAATAGACACAGAAGAAAAGAAACATTGATTAACAAGCCCATTATTGTGAAAAACACACACGCTGTATATTAAATATTGCATATAGAAGTAATCATGTGCTCTTTAGCCCCATTAGATCACACCATTTTAAGTGAAAGAGGTATAGGCCTAATTTTCACATTAGCTAAATGCACATACAAACAGGCTAGTAACAAGCCCAAGAGCATGATTCACTTCCACGGTTGGAACATTACAGAACCATGGCGGATTAACAAAGATGACTAACACAAGCCTTTAATCACCAAAAGCAGCAGTCAGGGCATTTATTTAAAACTAGAACTCTTACAACCAAGAGCCTTTTAAGACGAGGTAGCAATACTCAGAGGCAGCTGGGGATGCAGAAGTTACTCAAACATCAATAATCAAAACAACTCGGGAAGTTGTCAAAGTGCTTTCTGTTTTAATATCAATTATCTAAAATAGGTAGTACAACGGGCATCATCCGATGCCGTACAGCTCGATCTCGAAACATTTCATAAAAAACAGTTATTTTAGAACAAATATTTGTCACTGCACACTATGTGGCAAACTTCAAAAATTATGAGTAACTGTGTTTGGCTTTCAGTGAACATCTAAGTATATGTTCTATATAGCTACTGCTTATGATTGGCTACTTAAGTCAGGTGGGCATCAGAACCCACTCCCAATAACTTCATTTCATGGCCCACTATGATTGGTTTGGCACTCCACATGCTAGCAGCACACAGGCTACCATCCCAGGTGCATGGAAGCTCTGCGTGATCATGCTTCCCCTCTAATTAACCCACTATCCATCAGCACTCCTTCAGGTTGTCAGACAATTAGGCTTTTGAACTTGGCCTTGTAACTGTTGACTTTGTCTGTGAAATAAAAGGCTTATAGCTTCACTGTGTCTTTTAGTTTTGGTAAAGCCTGACCCATGCTATTTCGATCGCACCCATGTGACTTGAAGACCACTCAGCCTTTTGCAGTATTTAATCCTATTAATTGATGAACTGGAGAAACCCTTAGTGTTGTTTTATACTGCTTCAAACAGAAGCGTGTTCCTTTCTCACATTCGGTGTAGCCTTCTTGACAGGCATCAGTTACTCTGTGGTCTTTTTTCCTTGCTTTTGGGCCAGCCCCATGTTCTCTGAAACTTACCTTGCCATCAGTAATTTCCAACTGCGCCACTCATGTGAAAGTCTTTTTATTGTTCATGAAGTTTCAGGCCTGCAAAAATGCTTTGTGGAACATCCAGGTTATATGCATTGCTATGTATATACATTGGGACATCGCTGTAATCTAATTCACTATGTAGCAAGCCTTATGAATACTTTTCCCTGCTTGCATTTCAGCGCTGTACATGTGTAAACTGATTTATATATTTTCCAGCGTTTCTCTAGCATGAGCATCTTCATCTCGAGCCCGAAATGTTGCTCATCTGTACCATCTATTCTTCAATTCTTAGAGAATACTGTTCTGTTCCTTCTCTCCATCACGCCTTTAGATACATCAACTCCTATTTCATAAGATGTTATCATGTTCCTTTCATTGTTCAAATGCACATTTCTTCCGGTACTTCATCCAAAAGAATGCTGTCTGTGTGCATTTAGGTAGGGTGTCCTCAATGGATATCTTGTCTCGAAGGTTCTCTGCGGTATTGGTATACTGACTGGGACTGCACATGTCGTCATCTATGGTTCCTGACATATAGGCAACACAGAGGCAGAGCTTGGAGTGAGGATGTCTGACTGTACCTCTACAAGACTTACCGAAAACAAGACAAGACAGTGTTCACTGTTCAAGCCAAAATGACGCAGGCGCTGCCAAGTTCTCACAACCTACATCTGCACAAATTATAACATTTTAAGAAGCAAATCACACAATGCAGAGCAAAATGATTGTAGAGTCAGAGTAAACATAATGCCACAGTGCCTCATACCGTATGAATGCCGTTTATGAAATACTTTGTGTTTTAGATTTCATATTCACTAAGCAATTTTGAATTGATCTAATATAAGAACTATAGAGATGTGCTAAAATCTCACATGAGATCCTCAGCCCCACATTAGAATTACTTGAGACACATTACCAACAGATAATATTGAATGCAGCCTCTATTAAAAAAATGTATAACATTTCTGTACATGCCTAGCAGCACAATGGCTAAAAAGTAAATGATTGTGAACAACAGAGCCTACGGTCACGCACAGAAGGCTGATGAGCTCATGCAGAAGAAATTAATATCCCCACCAAGTTAGTTTGCAAAGCTTACCGACAGATGCAGTTCATACAAACAGATTGTTGGTGACAAACTGCTAAGGGTTCCTTGCGAAACAGATGTCGATTTTTATATTTTGTTATATGTGACAAAGCTGTTCAATCTAAGTTATATATTTCACTTCCACTCACTCTGGAACAGCCAATGAGAAGAAAAGGCTGTATTGTTACATGTGTCCACTGCTTCTGTTCATTTTGAGTTCATGTGAAATCCAGTGGCATCACCATGCATTGAGCTAACTAACCTGCCACATGTTCAGAATAAACCAATGACACTTGCAATCTCATTTGTTCCATATGTCTAATGTTTCTTGTCCAATCCCCATTTGTGTGAACTAAAATGATGTAATTAGAGATGAGCTAACAAGTACCTCTGTTGATGTATCACATGTTTAGAATTGGCGAATGGATTGGCAAGGAATTTACCCATTTATGTTACTTTTACAATCAGCCAGTCGGGCAAATGAAATATTGAAAAATGTTGCATTTTGATTTCTGTAGAATGTACTATAAACTTGTACTTAAACCATTACAATTTGAATGTCTGAGGATTAAGCAGATTTTGTAATTACAGATGTTTTGATTCATCTTGTATCCTGGGCATTGCATTGTTGGTTCTTGAGAACACTTTTATTAGATAGATAGACACTTGGGTTGGTAGAAGAAGCTGTCTGGAGTTAGAGCAGGCAGTAAGGTTGGTATCTGCTGCAGGCCTGGTAACCTGCTAGCATCCAGGACGGCACTCTGGTCCTGCAAGTGCTGGAGTCCTGGGGAGGCTCTGACCTGGTTAAGTGCTGCAGTGCTGGTGAGCATTCAAACGCTGCTAAGTGTTGTGAAACCTAAAATTCATGGGCACCGAAAAAACGATTTGTATGCTGAAAGTGATGGGATCCCAAAGGTGTTGTGAGCCCTAAAATCACTGTGCATCCTGAAGTGATGAGCACCCCAAAACTGTTGTGTGTCCTGGAAGTGCTGTGAAACCCCAGGAATACCAATGAAATAGAAAAGTGCTATGAACCTTTGATGTGATATGATCTTGGGACACTTTGGGCTACACCATCAAATAAAAGGGGAATCAAGACGTGGACCCCTTCCCCATTGCACTTAGATAGCACAGTGTCACCTAATTGATGATCCCCAATGAGGTAGAACATGTGTCTGGGGTTTCTGTTGGTTATCTCCTTCAGAGAAAAATGGCCTAGCATTTCGGTTGCTGGGTTGTTTTTGTGTGGGGTTGTGGGGGGTTCGGACTAGTATGCAAATGGTTATATCTTCTCTGTGAAAGCTACAGTGAGATAAAACACTGTGCTAGACCCTACTGAGTTGGACCAGTCCCATAGAGCACATTATTTGGCTGTGTTCTTTATCAGTGGAGGGCCTTCCACAATGTTGGTAAATGTAAGGATATGCACCTGAAGTATTGCATTGAATTTAACAGATTTAGACAATGTAGATGAGAAGTGTTTTAACCTAAACACATTGATACTGAAGTATAGGGTCAAAATCTAGGAAAAATGGAGGAAGCAGTAATTATGATCCTCTTGCTTGAAACCTAGGAACAAATAAGCCTGTACTGCCCTGCCCTCTCTCTCTACCAGACAGGTCAGGGATTACGAAAACCCATTGAACCATGCACTGAAAGTTGAAGCTGAATGGATGCCCCTTGACAATATGCATGGAAGGGTGAACGTCTCGTCCATAAATCATGTAAGAAAATTGGACGGCTGTTGAATTTCCCAGAAATCAGTGAATTTGTACTGATTACTCATAGATCCATTGAAGGACGATTGAAACAGGGCTGGGCAAGAGATGATACCCAAGAGAATAAATGTTGTGAAATCATCCACACCACTCAGGAACAACTAAGGACCACCTGTTACCTGGCCTAGCAAGAGATACAAGTCTGTCAAGAAAAAACAAAACATCAGTGCAACAGAGGGGCACACTTTAAATGCTTCAATGTTAGGGGCCGTGTGCTCATATTATTGCACAACTCTGAGAGCAACCTTCTATCCAAATGGCCCATGTACTCAGTGATCACAACTACAGAATGCAGCACAGAGCACAGTTGTAAGAACAGTCACTTTTATCATGTCAATTGGCTAATAGCATTGTGTAAACCAGAGGAACATGTCTTTAAGGCCCCCTACACCGCAATTCCTCAAAGCTCACATCCCTGATGGAATTGATTCCTGAATAACTACTTGCAGCCCATAAAAAGCCGCTCTAAGCCTATTATCAGAACTTCTTGATTTCTTTTGTGACCGGCCAGGCAGAGCCCACAGGTTTTTCTATTGGTTAGAGATTACCCCTGGATAATAGGTCAAGTTACCACCCTACAACTGACAGAGCTATGCTCCTGCTTGGTTTCATAAAAACCTCACAGAGTCACTAACCTTGTGTTTAAACCCAACAGAAGCTGGCATTTCAACAGTGACTGCCGCAAGGTCAATGAGCTCTCGAGTTTTGATGCCTAGCTAATATTTACGGTAGATGAGATAACGAAACACATTCTAACAGTGACATAAATATCTATGCTGAATTGGACAAAAGGCTATTGGCAAATCCTATTAGCCATGGAAGATAAAGAGAAAACTGCCTTTGACATGCCAGTGAGTTTGTGTCAGTTCACAGTGTTACCATTTGGTCTCCATGTAGAGTCACTTTCTAAGTGATGAACATGCCGCTCCAGCACCATCAGGCTAACTCATTGGCACTCCTTCGGAACATTGTGATCTACAACAACTGGGTTACCTACCTTAAGTAACTTTACCTGGTAATTTTCAGTGTGTGTGATTCAGGTTGCGTAGCTAATCCAGCAAAATGTCCACGGCTTTGCTATCAGTAAAGCACCTAGGATGCCAGGTAGGAACAGAACTCTTCAAGCTCAAGTAGCCAAAGTAAAGAGCAGTCAGGGCCAATCTCTAAACAAAATGGGAGATACATGTTTTACTGGGCCTCGTAGGGTGTTACCAACCCCCTACCATTGCTGGACTCCAAACAGACAAGTAAAAACATCAAAGTTCTGATTACGTGGACTGAAGGAACTGAGAAAACCTTTGCTCAGTTGAAGAAAACCCTATCCCATCTGCCTCTCCTAATCATGCATCATTTTACAGACCTGTTCATCCTCCAGCCTGATGCTTCATGGGTGGGTCTGGATGTGGTGTTTTCTCAGGTCATTAACGATATTGAAGAGCCCATGACTTTCAAATGTAGGCACCTAAACCAAGGGAGAGGAATTAGGTCACAACAAAGCTTAAATGTTTGGCCATTGTCTGTGCTGTAGAAGCTCTGATTTACTAAATCACATGGCGAAAATTCATGTTGGTCACCAACCATGATGTTTAATAAATATTCTAAGGTGATATTTTATAGAACAGAACATTAACATTAACATTCAAATTGTACAACTCACCCTGTTCCCCTTTCAAATGACAGCATCAATACTGGCATTACTTTGCATTAGCTAATTTTATTTTCATAAAGCATTTTTGTACAATTTGTTTTTTTTTGCAGGGACTCTTTCATCTATATACATCACAATGGATTATTGACCTTTTGACATACTTTCTTAAGTCTCTTGTCTTACTTTAGATCGAATTATCCCATTCATCCTTCTTTAGACAAGAAAGATTTCCCAAATGTTTATTGTTATGGAATTCAACTTTTGTTCTTTCGATGAAGAATGTTGCTTAGCAATGTGGGTCGGATAAAGCCCTCTGCTCATCCAAATTCTTCTTTTGAATAAGGTGTTATAAGTTCTATTCCATTTTATACTACTTTTTGATGGATTCACTGTTATATCAAGTATACCCATATTATCAACCTTCTTTTTTCCTGCAGACTTCTGTAATCACTAGTCACAGAGTCAACAATTGAAAATGTCATAATTAGATTTACAATTTTGTCTGAAAGAAAGAGATAATCAATTGTAGATGTTCTCAAACACGTTTTCCTACCTGGAAAATATCCATAGGTGTTAACATGTAATTGATATAGGTTCCAAAGTTCCACAAATAAGACCCATTTTAAACCCCAGCCTCTTGTCTCACTCATGCATTCGTTAGGGTAATGAGGTATTTCATTATCTATATCATTGTTTAAAGAGTTGAGTGCAACACTCAATGGTTAGCAGCTCACAATCATGGCCACGTGGCTTTGATACATACTGAATGGAAAGAAATTGCCCACCTAAAAGGTGTGACTCTGCACCTTACAAGAGCATGAGGCTAGACAATCTAAATGCAGTACTCTGCACTTTGTCACATAACAGCACACGGTCACATTTCTGAAGTGTGTCCCAGTGAGTATTACATTAGCATAGAAGATATATATCACTATGTTACTCAGCCCAAAAACAACATATGATACAATCACATATGACATGTGGTCCAGAATTATTAAAATAACAAAGTCAGTCATTTGTGCTGGGCTTTGATCTAATCTGTGGAATGATTTAGAAACATTCTTAAAGTAGTTGCTGTCAATGTTGGAAAAACACCAAATAATGCTCTGGCACCCTTTTTCAAAGTTCTATTTGCTTTTATTTGTGCAACCCAGGTAATGAGTTTAAAAACACTATTCCACATTTGAACCAAAGAGGGCATTTTAACTGTAGACTAATGTAGGTCTTAACAGTAACATTTAATATAAATAAAAAGTGTACACCACTTTACTTTGTCATACATTCACTTTGCTGGACATTTACTTTTTTTATTGCTTTACTTTGTCTGCATTTTGACATTGTGAAGATGGTAATGGATGCGGTATGGGATAGTGTAAGGTTAGGTTTGGGGTCAAGGAGTAGAAGGGAGAATATTATGGGGTAGAAAATTGGGAGGTGCGGGAGTTCCCCCTGCAATGACAAAGTAAATGTCTGGCGAAGTGAATGTAGACAAAGTGATTGTCTGGAGAAGTAAATGTGGCAAACTAAGTGACGGCCAAGTGAATGCTGGCAAAGTAAAAACATACATCCAAAATAGAGCAGTGCACTGACAAAGAGGTTGAATCAAGTTCAGGTGGTTGATCCCTTTTTTCAATGTGCCTAAGTATTCCCATGTGCTACTAATGTTAATTAATAAAAACGTTTATAACACGCTAAATACTGAAGACTAGTCTCTAAGCGTAGGACGAAGATTCGGACCAGTGTTGCTCTGCATTGTCTTGCTTCTACGACAAACGTGTGGCCCCTGAGCTATCCTCCATTGGTTGTTGTTATGAAGCTCAAGCAAGTGTATGAAAATTTAAACATAACACACTATGTTTTATCTGTGTTGGGTGCCATTTAAAAAGTGGCATTCAATGCCTTCCCTGCAGCACAGATACTGTGAAATGTTGGGTACGGCTAAACCACCAGCATTGGCGGTGGAATTTGTGGCTAGATCCATACACTGGAGAGTGGAGAGATGCACTTAGTTTTCTTTTAGGGTTAATGTCGATGTTGGAAAATAAGAAAGTTGAAAGGTGGCTTTCTGAGATGCATGTTCTTCTATCGTGGCAAAGTGCACGGCACTTGTTGGCTGAGAATACTAATGAAAAGGAAAAGTACTGTATCCCTACTGTCTCCGACACATGGGTTTGTTACTGTAGTACAGTAAACTCTGTCCACGCTTACCCTCATAGCAAACTCATGTGCTATGAGTCTGTTGAGATACTCCTGCTCTAATTTTGCAGTAGGTGCGCAAAATGTAGTTGCATGTACTATGGTTGTGCCCAATGTAAAAAAAGTGGTTGTTCCTTTTTGGTAAACAGAAATGGGAATTAGTTTTGAATTCTAGCCTTTCTAGCCTTAATTACAAATGTTGTTGCAAGTTGTAGAAATACATTTAATTTTAATTATAGTTTCTGTTACTGTGGTGTTACTAATCTCATGTCACCCACTGACATAGTTCCATCCCACAATTCAAGGCAATAAACAGGCAGTTCCTCTAAACCCTGAAATGTATTAAAGAAAATGTAAGTCCAAGGCAAACAAAGGTGGTCTCCAGCTTTCTGCCAAGGTAGTCCCCACAATGCCATATATTCATAGACAATTGGTCAGCAAAATGAAATATACACTGCCTACATGGATCTTACTAATTCAGACACAAGCACACATTAACATAATCAATTCTATGGATATATTGAGCTCTAAAGAATACTACATATTATAAATATACTTCTGTTTCTTGTCAATGCATTTCTCTCAACATCCTTAACTTCACACAAAATATTTCTAATTGAGCAATAAAATACAGTCTTCATTTTCCCCAATGACACCCACTATTTACAAAATAAGAGCTCTTATGAGATTTGCAGTGTCTCAACTGAATGGGGTGCAGTTTTTTTATCATGTGTGTGCAGCCTTATCTGAACATGTGTATGCAACTTTCAACGTGTATATATATATATATATATGTGTGCCACTTTCAATCTATGAGTATACAGCTTTCAATTAACACGTGTGTGAACAGTTTTTAATCTATTTCTATCCATTCGCCTTCATATCTGTAGGAGTATGGACTCCACATTTCAATGTTTCAACTCTGCATTTCAACATTTAGGGGCCGATTCATGGAACAAACGTGCGCCGAAAATCTACGTGCAAGCAGGCGCAAGGAGGCGCAAGCAGGCGCAAGCGGAAAAAAAGAGGCGCACGCGCACGCGTGCGATACATGGAAGTCCCTGCGCGTGTCTTCCTCGGGATGTGCGCCAAACCCGTGCATGGCGCACACGTCACTGCAACATCCCGAAAGACGTGCGCGACGCGCACAGTGAAAGCGCACAACCTCTGCGCATACACTAGAAAGTGGGCGGAACACGGGGCGTATCGCGCGGAATGGGGAACAACTTGCGAAAACAAGGGCGTAACTGGGGATGTACTGCAGGGAAGCAGAGGGAACGCCCACACGCACCCGAACCACACGTATTCATGGAACCGAATAGGGCAAAGCCACGCACAGCGAAAGACACGCACAAGCCGATACACGTCCGCCACACGAAGGCAGGCGGTAGCGTCCCTGCGCATTACAAAAGTGGCAACATACAGCAATTGTGCGAGCGGGGCACGTGTATTTCGGGGTTGCGCGGGAAGTTACACACGCGATTGAGCGGGATACGTGCATTTCAGGGGTTCGCGTGAACTTTCTCACGCGATCGGGCCTGGGGGAGCGGGCTACGTGTATTTCAGGGGTTCGCGTGAACTTTCTCACGCGATCGGGCCTGGGGGAGCGGGCTACGTGTATTTCAGGGGTTCGCGTGAACTTTCTCACGCGATCGGGCCTGGGGGAGCGGGCTACGTGTATTTCAGGGGTTCGCGTGAACTTTCTCACGCGATCGGGCCTGGGGGAGCGGGCTACGTGTATTTCAGGGGTTCGCGTGAACTTTCTCACGCGATCGGGCCTGGGGGAGCGGGCTACGTGTATTTCAGGGGTTCGCGTGAACTTTCTCACGCGATCGGGCCTGGGGGAGCGGGCTACGTGTATTTCAGGGGTGCGCGTGAACTTCTTCACGCGGTCGGGCCTGTGGGAGCGGGCTACGTGTATTTCAGGGGTTCGCGTGAACTTTCTCACGCGATCGGGCCTGGGGGAGCGGGCTACGTGTATTTCAGGGGTGCGCGTGAACTTCTTCACGCGATCGGGCCTGGGGGAGCGGGCTACGTGTATTTCAGGGGTTCGCGTGAACTTACCCACGCGATCGGGCCTGGGGGAGCGGGCTACGTGTATTTCAGGGGTGCGCGTGAAGTTTCTCACGCGATCGGGCCTGGGGGAGCGGGCTACGCTTATTTCTGGGGAGCGCGGGAAGTGACACACGCGATTGAGCGGGGTACGTGTATTTCGGGGGTGCGCGAGAAGTTACACACGCAATTCCATCAGGGTACGTGTATTACAGGTGTGCGCATATCAACAGGGTACGTGTATTACAGGGGTGCGCGGGGAGCAGCACACTTGAATTGCACATGTGGGTCCTCCCAGGTGTACCCTCTACACCCTCCACGGCCCCTGCAGGTGGCTCACACCACAGGGGCCTACCCAGCACATGTCATGCAGGCACCCCACCCACCATGCCCATGCCCACCAGCCAACCCACATGTCAACTTGCACTACTCCCCCCCACTGCATGTGACCCTGCACCCCCAGCCACCAGGGGCAGCCTCCACCAGGTCCTCACAATCCCCAACACACATGCACGTCCGCGTGTAATACGAGCAAAGAGCCTATGCGCGTAAGTGACGTGACGCACGCGTGCGTTTCCCTCAGCACGGGTTAAAGGTGAGCGGGCCCAGCAGTTCGCTGTACGTGCCTTTCGTGGAGACCGACGTGTGTTGCTGCTTCCTGTTGTTTCGCGCGCCATCACAACTTCACAGCTCTCAAGGACGTATCTCTTCTTTTGGCGGGGGTATTGGCTACGCGTGTTTTTCTGCATCGCGCTAGTCAGACGGTGAGTCACACACGCTCTTTTTCCCACTGCGGGTGCCCCTGTGTATCGCACCCATTTTTGATGTCATAGTAGCCTGCGTGTCCCACGCGTACGCGTTATTCGTGTTACTGGGTGCCACCGCGTACTGCGGGAGGTCCAATCCACGCACGTAGGCTGCAGGGTTGCGTGCACGGTTTTACTGCAGTTTTGGGGTGCCTGAGCGTTGCGTGACCCGTCACCACATCACCGGGGTCACATACAGCCTTGCAGGTGCAGGGGGGCTGTTAACATCTTGCTTCCCACCCCCTTCACCCCAATTGCCCAGGTCAATTGTGGTGTACACCTCCCATTGGCACCACTCCATCTGTGCCAGCACTACTACATCTGTGCCATGGTTGGGAGGCCACCAAAGGTGAGGGGCGCCTCAGCTGGGCGTACTCCTCGTGGCGGGCGTGGTCGGGGACGTGGCCGTGGTGACCAGGGAGTAGGGGGACTCCAGGGTGTCCAGGGCAGCCACAGAGGGGGAAGAGGCAGGGGTGCGCCACTTGAGCACAATGTTGTGCCTTGTGTCGGTGCAGCCATGCCACCACCTCCTGTGGTTCCGGGGGATGCAGCTCCTGCATCTGGCACTGGCACCCATATGACCCGGCAGTCCGTTCCATCGACTGCCACGGGCCCAAGGGTGGTGGTAGCTGCAGGTGCAGCTGTGGACACCGCCACCCAGGCTCAGGGTCTGCCAGCGCAGGCTGCGTTGGCACTTGAAGAGCCCTTGGTAGATCTCCAACAGGCCAGGGGGGAAACCATAGGGGCACGCTGGGCTGCTCAGACCAAGACACGTGTCCCTGGGGCAGTCATGTCATCTGCTGCCCCGAACAGCCGGGTGTTGGCAAGTGCAGGGGCAGATGCACCCAACAGCACCCCGGTTGTGAGCCTGCCAACCAGGACCGTTGCGGCCAAGCACCCTGCCACAGCTGATGTTGCTGCGCAGGGTCCATTAGTGGGCACCCAGCTGCCACTGACACAAGTCAGGCCTCTGGTCATCCCTCCACCTGCCACTCCCTTGGCTCAATCCACCGAACCCACTGGCCATGCTGGTCAGGGCGGCATTAGCCAGCCAGGGTCTGCGCCACAGTCCAAGAGGAGGAAGGTTGCACCTGCAGCACAGGCTGCGACCCCACACACAGCCACGACCTCCTGCACGTCGAGGAAGAAGCCTTTCTGTAAGCAGGAACTGGACTTCCTCGTGGACTACGTGCGGGGCCACAGCCGTGACATGCTAGTGGGTGCCAATAGTCAGACCACGGCTGCCCAACGTGACACCCACTGGAAGCATGTTGCGGAACATGTCAGTTTATTCGGCCATGAGGTGCGCACGGCGCAGGAGTGCAAAAAGCGTTGGAATGACATCAAGCGCAGCACTAAGGCCAAGCGTGCCTCAAATTACAACTTGACTCTGGTGACTGGCGGTGGGCCTGCACCAGAGGAGGAAGAACTCACTCCGCATGAGGCTCTCGTTGCGGAGTTCATACCACCTGAATTGGTCGAAGGAGTGGGAGAGAAGCTGGACTTCGATGCCCAGTCCAGTGAGTGTTGATGCGTGTTTGTTGAGGACGTGTGTGGTTCACTTGTGGGATGTGTTGTGCATGATTGCTGCTACATGTGACGTGTACATGGTTCTGATGTGTAAGTAATGCAATGCTAACGTCATGCATGTCTCCTCTGCCTGCATGCGGGACTCCATGTAGGCATGCTCCCTTGCCCCTCCTCCGCCACTCTGCACCCCAGTTCCACCTTTGCACTGGTCTGATCCAATCTTGCCAATGTGTAGTTTCTTTTCCATGTGTCCTGTGTAGATGCTAACTTCCAGCGTAGAATCTGCCAGACATATGCCATGTCGTACAGCCTTAGTACTCGATGCAGGGTATCTCACTTGTACTGTGCATGGGTCAGATGTCCCGCAGGGACATGAGTGCCCATTCATGCTCCATGTGCATTGCACGCATGCCCCTATGTGTCCTTGACTGGATGATCACTGTAATATCAGTCCTTGGTTACATACATTGCCTGCCATCTCATCAGCCTTCCCATGTCAACTGTGCCTCAGTCCTGCGTTGCACACATGTTTAGGCTCTGACAATCTGTGTGGCTCACAGGCCTCAGCCTGTTCAATGGCCAATGACTCTGTCCAACTCTTGTTGTGTCTTCTTCACACGTGGGCGGCCTCCGGAGTTTCCATCATGTGTCCTGCCCACTGTCCCAGCATCATTTGCAGTGTTGTCATTTGAATCACATGAAGCTGTTGATGCCAGTCAACACTGCCTGTCAATACACAGGTGTATGGTCAGCCTTTTGATACCATGATAGGCATCCCTGCTTTGGTACTGGGGTGGAGGGGTGCTTGGCTTCTGGACATGGTACACATTGAATGCACAATGCACGTGATGTCTGATTTTGACATTGCACTGCCTTCACATTTCCTGGCACACACCATGTAGTGCTTGTACATGTAGGTAGTGAGTGGCGTACACATTTTCTGCACTGCATAGACCCACTTCCATGGAAACTGCCACCTTTCAACAGGTCTGATCACAGAAGCTATTCAAAGTAGACCCAGCATGCATGCCAGGTCATATGTTGTGTGTCACATGTCTGCCTGATGCCTTTGCTGTCGGTGTGTGTGTGTGTCGTGTGCTACTGACATGTGTATTGACCTTTTCCCCTCTATTTTTCAGGTGATGACGCAATGGAGGCAGAGGATGGTGTTGTCATGCCAAACACAGGGTTGGTAACGCCACATCAACCCGGCACTAGTGTGGGTCGTGGGGTGGTAGGCCACGAAAACCCCCAAGTGCTGCAGTCCATCTTGTCTCTGGCTGCCTATGAGTCCAGCCTTGATGACGACTCTGACGTCCATGTTGAGTTGGATGACCATCAAGTCCATGTGTCAGGGGTGAGTGATTCTGATGTGGACACTCCTCTGTCTGCGACACCTGCACTGAGGGATCAGACAGTCTTGGTTCCTCCGCCCGTGGTGGATCGGGACGCAGGGTCACCCTCCACACCAGTCACTGATGTGCCTGGGACATCACGTCGACGGGGGCATGTAGTCGTGCAGCCGCAGGCGGTGCCAACACAGCGAGGACCCCCGGTCCTTGGGTCCCGCAGGGGTCAAGCCCGGCAACGCGGTCGCCGCGCGCAACCGCTGTATACTGAGTGGGAGCAAGACATGACTGCCAATTCCGAACGGCAGGGGGCAGCAATGGAGAACATCGCTGAGAGCATGGAGCGTGTGGCCCGATCTGTGCTCCCCCCTGCTAGGCAGGTGCTTCTCCAGCAGCAGGCGGCACGGTCCACGGCCCGCTCGCTCAGGCTGGGCATGGCGGCCTCAGACAGGGCACGCCAGGCTGAAATGTCGTCTCTGCGTCAAGCAATTGCTGCTCACGCAGAGGCGCACATGGATGCCTTGAGGGAGGAGTATGCTTCCCTCAGATCCACTCTGGGTGTCCTTATGATGTCCCAGAGGCAGCGGGCATAGGAGCGGTTTGCACAGCTTGAGTGTACCATCTCGGCTGAGCTACAGGCTTGCCGGGAGGTGCAGCGGTTGTCAAGCCAGGCCTTGCAGGAGGAACTCTGTGTTACACGTGCTACCTTGCAAGAGGAAGCACGTGTATCACGGGAGGTTCTGCATGCAGACCTACGTCACATCGCCACACAGAACCAGGCTCACCCGTCCGGCAGACTTGCTGCCGACGAGGGGCAAGCTGTGGCTAGGTGTGGCCAGGCTACTGTGCCACGTCCTCCTTTACAGGATGAGCCAGACTCGGACGACCATCTATCTCCCACATAGGTCGTGCTGTGCAGGCGTTGAGCCCATGGAGGTATTTTTTTTTGGCTCAGCATCATCGCATGTGGATGTTGAGCAGCACCCTGTACCTCCCCCCTCCTGGGTGCCTCCCCTCCCCCCCGGGTCGTATGTGGCCATTTTTGATTTTTCTTCTAGTTTAGTTAGTTAAGTTTCTGTTTGATAGTTAGTTTAAATAGGTAATGTAGGTTTTCCATAGTTAGTGTAATTAGTTAATAGTTGAGTTAGTTTAAAATTGCTAGTCTATTGTGCTTTCATGTGACGGTGCGGTGCTTTGTGGCTTTTGAAGGCATCCACTGTCTGTTCCAGCTGGGCCCTTCATGGTTGTCTTGTGTATGTGTTTGCTGCTTGGGTTCCTTGACTCACATATGCCACTCCTGCCTCCCTTATCCATGGGCTCGCAAGGATGGTTCGGTGTTACAGCATTTTACACAAGGGCATTGGACTGTCATATCTGTGGCATGTCTGGTGCTGTGTGACTTGTGTTGACACCCCTAGTGGGGATGATTTAGGTGTCATTGTCCACTGTTCAGCTTTTGCTAGATGGGGTGTATCTTGATTAATGTGGACATTGATTGCTATGCATTGTGTAGTATGTTTCATTTCTTTCCTGTACATGTGCGTGTTGCTATTCATGCTGTAGATAGTGTTCCACACTTTGTAGGTGAAAGACGGACTGATGGTGTGATTTGTGATGTGACTCTCTGACATGGTCAAGTAATGAGATGCCTGATGAGACACACACAGATTACTTTGAAGCATTAATCATGTGTTACATGCCCTTTCTGCAGGGGGATGAGCCTCCAGAGCACCTTTGCCAGCAGACATGTCCCATTGGACGACGGAATTCTGGACCCGTTTGTTGGTGCCCACATGCACATGTGTGCAGGAGCAGAGGCACAGTGATTGCAGACCCACATCCTAGTACTGCTGACATGTTCCAAGGAACTCCAGGCAAGGTGAGCATCACAGGGGGGCCACGACACAGCAAAGCTTGCACCAGGCGAGTTGCACATGCAGGCTTAGTCACAGCACTGAGGGTGAGCTTAGACGAATATTGGTGTTGAAGCACACAATGCAGCTCAGATGTGTTTGTGGACTGATGGCTGCTGATAGTAGGGTTGTCTGGGACACATGCAGGGGCAGTGGCACATACCCTCCGGTACACCAAGGTCCATTGAGCCACTTGTATCAACCATGTAGCCTTCCGAGACATGGAAAGGGGCAGCTCACAGGGACATGCAGCAAGGGACATACTCGGGTGCAGTGCATGTCTTTTCCACGTACTTCATGATAAATGCACTGCCAACTTTGTTTCGGTCATGGTGGTACACAACTTGCTCTGTAGTCATGGCTTGCAATATGGGTCTGTCTGCTTACCCAGGGAACATTGCATGTTGTGTGAATTGTGACACATTGGTGTTCCATTTTCCACGCACCCAGCAGCGGCTGCCTTACTGCATTGACTGTGTATGACCCGTCACAGGGGTGATGTTATATATGGGTACGAAGCATCAACCACAGATTGTCTGTTTGTAGAGTAGTCTGTTGCTATGGGGCATGTTTGGTGTTGTGTTTTTGTGCAATTGGCAGGTACAGGTTGTTGACTGTGTCTCTCTTTGCAGCATTGCAGTGCTCCTGTAACCGGACCTGAGAGTGCGCAGGCAGGAGGCCAGCACTCAAAACCAGAGCTAAGTGTCTTGTTGTTTTTCTTACAAACTGCTCTGCATAGGCTTGCTGGGGAGTGTACTGATGCATGGATGTATGTGTGGTTCTATTTGGTATGTTATTTTCTCCCTAATCACCCGTGATCCTATGCAATTTTGAAACCTGTACCCTCTACCCGGTGTTCCTGCTTCCCGTGCCTATCCAAGCAACGTTCCCTGACCCTCTTTCCCCACTGGGGTTGCGGATGCCTGTGTAAGCCCCGAACTTGCAGGCGCCAAAACCCTAGAGGGGGTGGTGGGTTCGTACCACTCCTGAGCCTGGACTACAGAAGGCCATGACAATGATGTCCAAGTCTGTTTGGATTGTGTATGTGTTCATGCAGGTTGTACATTTTCGTGCATTCCCTAGTTTCATGTGTCATTCCACCTCCCCTCTCCTGCCGCTCATTCCAGTCATCCAGTGTGTCAACACCTGTCCCGACTGCATATCCCTGAACCTCCTTCCCCACCAGGGTCTCAGGGGCCTGTGTGAGTTTGACCTTGCAGGCACCCGGGACATGGTGGGGGTGGTTGTTTCGTGGCACTCCCACGCCTGTACAGGGGACCTGTGACAGTACACATCCATTCATGGTGCATCATCCGATGTCATGTACCACACATGTCTCACATCCTGTCGTGACATTGTTTTGCTGTGCTACCTTGGTTGTTGCATCATTGTGGTAGTACTTGGCCTTTGTGAGGTACTGCTACGTCAAGTCATCTACTGGAGGGTGTTTGGGTTCGTTTTTATGCCTTGGATTTTGTGTTTCGGAAATGAGTGTGTATTCAGGGGGTTCAGGCATCTTTTTACACACAAGGTGGGAGATGATGACGAAGGGTAAAGGTGATCCTGTGGCCAGGTGGAATTGAGGTTTGGGGGCTCCATGACCCAGGTGCAGTTGTTCAGTGGGTCATGGTCATTTGTGAGGGAGGGGGGGTTGTTGTTGATTGTTGCCTTGCCCTGCAGTGTGATGGGAACTCTGACATAGTAATGGTGGTATCCCATGTACATGTTGTGTTCTGCTGATCAATGCCTGTTCATGTGTTGTGTTTTCCTTTCAGGTGCGAGGGGATAGTTGAGGTTTGACATGCTGGGGTGTACACATGGTGGATGTTCACATGTGATGTGTAGGGAACACTGATGGTCACTTGAGTGCACATGCATATGTGGAGTGCATGTCCTTGCAGAACCACACACTTGCACTCTGATGCACTACATGTACTCCCACCCTTGCATATACACATGTACACTGTTTGCCTTCTGGTGCCCACTGTGTCCCGGCAGCACATGTTCTGTGACCGATCATGGATCCAGTACATGCCTGATTTGATGTTTGACGTGGTCTGTCACTTAGATTTGATGCTCAGGGTGTGCATCACACACAATGGCTGTTCACTGTGCTGTGCGCTGAGCAGTGTGATGCAGGAGTAGGACACTGCACACATGAGCTGCAGTGTTGATTTTGCAATGCATGATGTGCATGTAGACAGGCATTCATTGTGATATTACGTCTACGACTGTTGTAATGCATTTTGAAATGACTTATTTTGGGTGGGAGGTTGTTGGTCTGTCATTTCATCTGATTCCGGGTCAGCCAGCAGTGTCCGATGCCACTGTACATTTAGGACATGGCAATGTGTACCTTATCGTTACTGCATTGGTGTATGGGTATTGCGTGCCATGACATGTTGATGTTTGGGAGGGTTTGTGTGACATGACAGTGATGGCCATGGCCTGGTTTGCAGGTGTGTGTGATGCACACCTTGCATGTCCGTGTCATTCGCTTCTCAGAGCAACTAGCTGGGGGTAGATTTCTCTCCGCAGCAGGGCCCTCCCCCTGGAACAGACTTCCGGCCTGACTTGAACTTGAGGGGAATCATCTCCAGTTCTGGAAGCACCTCATGTCCTTCCTCTTTGCTTTTGCTTACTCTCTGCCTCTCCCTTGCAGAATTCTCCACTGGAACTGCACAGGAGCTGCAACTGGGCCACTCTCACCGACCTTGGTCCCTGGCCCAGCCACTCTCCACTTGCACTGCCTCCCTGGCAACCCCTGCACTGCAGTACTGTCTCTCTATCCCTACAGCCCTCCCTTCCCAGCACTTGACTGCACTCACCTTTGTAGTTGCCACCAGGTGACCTATGTATTATTTTTCGGGCTACTTCCCCTGTACTGGACTCCCCCCCACCCTTCCCCTTGCACTTTTCCCATTCCCCCTACCCCTGCACTTGCACGATCCCAATGACACCTGGCCTAGTAGTACCGTTCTCTGTGTTCCCTTGTTCCCCACTCACTGCCTCATTGCGCCTTGGAATACTTGTGTACGGCCCATATCATGTCATATGTCATATGTGTGCCTTTTGGTCACACAGGATAGCTTGTGTTTAAGTAGCTAGGGATGCAGACGATGTGGCACTTCCATGGCAACTATCTCAGGGTGGTAAGGTTGTGACAGTTGACTGTCTCTTTGTCATCATCGATTGTCACCTGGTATGTGCCAGGCCTGTGTGCACTCCGCAGGGGTGGGAGTTTAGGTGAAAAATGTGGCCACAAGCTGGGTCCGGGCTTCCTCGCCACGTGCCCTGTCCCCTCCCATGGGCAGCGCCTGTGGTTGGGGATGTGGGGGCACCACCATGTCCACCGGGACGCCCTGCCGTGTTGCAACATTGTGCAGGACACATGCTGCCACAATGATCCTGCACACTACTGGTGGTGCATAGAGTAGTTGCCCGCCAGAGCGGTCAAGGGAACGGAAACGTGACTTGAGCACTCCGAATGTGCGCTCCACTATGCCCCTGGTTGCAATATGGGCAGCGTTGTATCTTACCTGGGGTGGTGTGGTGGGGTTCCGGATTGGCGTCATCATGTGGTTGCTCAGAGGGTAGGCACTGTCCCCTGGGGAGATGATAATAGTTGAGATAATTAGGGTTTGGATATTTGTCTGTGTGTGACTTGCATGCATGTGCAAGGGCATTTGTACTGACCTAGGAGCCATGTGTCGCCATGCTGCCCAGCTTCCAGGGCCCGGCTCAGGGCGGACATTCTGTATATGAAACTGTCATGGGTGGAGCCAGGGTAGTTTGCATAGACAGAGGTGATGATTCCCTTTGCATCACATACCACCTGTACATTGATGGAATGCCAGTGCTTGCGGTTTCGGTAGATGTGCTCAATGGCCCTAGGTGGACGTAGGGCCACATGGGTGCAATCTATGGCACCGAGCACTTTGGGGAAGTGTGCCACCCTGAAAAAATCCAGGACAACGGCCTGCCTTTCTGCGGGTGTTCTGGGCATGTATATGTGCCTGCGGACTGAGGGGCGCGCTGTCATGATTGCCAGTACCTGGTGTAGGCAGCGTGACTGCGTGGCCTGTGAGACCCCCCCCACTATGGCAGTGGTCCGCTGAAATGACCCAGTGGCCAGAAAATGCAGGACATTGAGCACCTTCTCCAAGGGGCTCAATGCTTGGGAGCAAAGGGTGGGGGATGTGAGGTCATCTTCCCACTCCCTGACCAGGTCTAGGATGATATGGGGTGGAAACCTATACCTGCCATAGACCTGGTCGTCAGGCATCCCAAAAAGGCTTGTCCGTGTTGCGAAAATGCGTGCCCTGGCTATTCTCCTCCTCCTGCGGTGTCCCACGATCAGTGCAGCGACAAATGGGGCATTCATCGTAGATGTATATAAGCGTTTGTTGTTTGCGCGCACTTTTATGCTGTGTCATCGCGTGTGATTGGAGGGGAGTGTGCGTACACGCAAGTGGCCTGGGTACGTGTGTTCCGGGGTGCCGGGAACTTTCACACGCGATTGGTGGAAATCCTCGTGTGTTCTGTCATCACGTGCAATGAGGGTAACACCTGCGTGCGTCACGTCACTTACGCGCATAGGCCCTTTCCTCGTATTACACGCGGACGTGCAGTTTCCACTACGCGCATGGCCCTTTCCTCGTATTACACGCTGACGTGCATGTGTGTTGGGGATTGTGAGGACCTGGTGGAGGCTGGCCATGGTGACTGGGGGGGGTGGGGGTGGTGGGAGACATGGGTGGGGGCCTGGTGGAGGCTGCCCCTGGTGACTGGGGGGGTGGGGGTGGTGGGAGACATGGGTGGGGGCCTGGTGGTGGGTGCCCCTGCACTGCTGGGGGGTGGGGGTGGTGGGGGACATGAGTTGGACATGGGTGGGGGCCTGGTGGCAGGTGCCCCACAGTGCTGGGGGGTGGGGGTGGTGGGGGACATGAGTTGGACATGGGTGGGGGCCTGGTGGCAGGTGCCCCACAGTGCTGGGGGGTGGGGGTGGTGGGGGACATGAGTTGGACATGGGTGGGGGCCTGCTGGCAGGTGCCCCACAGTGCTGGGGGGTGGGGGTGGTGGGGGACATGAGTTGGACATGGGTGGGGGCCTGCTGGCAGGTGGCCCACAGTGCTGGGGGGTGGGGGTGGTGGGGGACATGAGTTGGTGTTCATTAGTTCAAGGAGACATGTGCCTTTGCTGGGGGGCATGCCCATGTTGGGTGGGCTGCCTGCGGGACATGACCAGGGATGCAGGGTAGTCCCCTGTGGTGTGGGCTGCCTGCAGGGGCGGTGGAGGGTGTACAGGGAACACCTGGGAGGAGCCACACTGTCAAATCACATGTAGGACTCCCCGGCACCCCTGAAATACACGTACCCTGCTGAAATCGCGTGTAATACTTCCCGCGCACCCCTGAAATACACGCGCCCAGGCTATTCGCGTGTGGAACTTCCCGCGCACCCCTGAAATACACGCGCCCAGGCTATTCGCGTGTGGAACTTCCCGCGCACCCCTGAAATACACGCGCCCAGGCTATTCGCGTGTGGAACTTCCCGCGCACCCCTGAAATACACGCGCCCAGGCTATTCGCGTGTGGAAATTCCCGCGCACCCCTAAATACACGCGCCCAGGCTATTCGCGTGTGGAACTTCCCGCGCACCCCTGAAATACACGCGCCCAGGCTATTCGCGTGTGGAACTTCCCGCGCACCCCTGAAATACACGCGCCCAGGCTATTCGCGTGTGGAACTTCTTGCGCACCCCTGAAATACACGCGCCCAGGCTATTCGCGTGTGGAACTTCCCGCGCACCCCTGAAATACACGCGCCCAGGCTATTCGCGTGTGGAACTT
The DNA here is from genome assembly GCF_040938575.1 of Ambystoma mexicanum. Classification (NCBI taxonomy): domain Eukaryota; kingdom Metazoa; phylum Chordata; class Amphibia; order Caudata; family Ambystomatidae; genus Ambystoma; species Ambystoma mexicanum. The sequence continues at coordinate 286,758,784 of NC_090930.1, read as the reverse complement.
CCCGCGCACCCCTGAAATACACGCGCCCAGGCTATTCGCGTGTGGAACTTCCCGCGCACCCCTGAAATACACGCGGCCAGGCTATTCGCGTGTGGAACTTCCCGCGCACCCCTGAAATACACGCGCCCAGGCTATTCGCGTGTGGAACTTCCCGCGCACCCCTGAAATACACGCGCCCAGGCTATTCGCGTGTGGAACTTCCCGCGCACCCCTGAAATACACGCGCCCAGGCTATTCGCGTGTGGAAATTCCCGCGCACCCCTGAAATACACGCGCCCAGGCTATTCGCGTGTGGAAATTCCCGCGCACCCCTGAAATACACGCGCCCAGGCTATTCGCGTGTGGAACTTCTCACGCACCCCTGGAATACACGTAGCCCGCTCCCCCAGGCCCGATCACGTGTGAGACTTCACGTGAACCCCTGTAATACACGTAGCCCGCTTGCCGTGCTGGTACAGGGTTAGCGCAGCCCTTTGCGCTGGATTGGGGATTTTGATGGCTTTTCCCTGCGCGGAAGGCGTTCTTGGGGGCGTAACTGGCGCTGCTGCAAGGTCGCTGCGCCACTGTGCGCCATGGCTGGTTTTGGTGGCTGGAATCCATGAATACGCTGTGCGCGGAAATGTGTTTCGGCGCACGCGGCTGGCGCAGACTACCGCACGCGCACACTGTGCGCCAGCCGCGTGCGCCACTTGTGCGTCGAATTCTATGAATTGGCCCCTTAGTCTCTGAATTTTAACATTTAGACTCAGCATTTCATCATTCACATTTTAGCGTGGGTTTGCTCTTTAACTAGGGCCAAGGGTGTGAAACTCATTGCTGGACTCAAGAGTGTGAGTCTCGGACAGTATTAAATAAATGCCAATGCACACAGCACATGCCAGAAAGGGATCACTTTGCTTCATGATGCTATTTCAATTAACAGAACTGCACTGAATATAAAACTAACCTAAATCTAACATACTAATTAACCCAACCCCATTTAGCTAGTGGAATGAGCTGGACATGGGGAGGTGCTTGTGATTGGTAGAGGGTTTCATAAAAAGGATTTGAGGCAGAGCTAAGGGGGCATTACTATTCTGGCACTGATGAACGAAGGAGGCAGAAGTGCTGGTTGCTGTGCTGAGTCTGGTGCTTACAAGCTGATTGTCTGCTGAGTAAAGACTAAAATTGAGGCTGTCTCTCTCCTGGGTTGACGATCCTTAGAAAAACTGTAGTCTCGAGAATCCTTATCTGGGTTGACCCTGTGCAAGGCAGGCAGAAAGGCTGGGGAAGATTTCACTCCCAAGCTGAGTTGGGAATATCGCCAACAGATTTAGGTAAATATGTTGTTAACTGAGGTGCTTGTGAAGTGAATGATAAAATGTAGCTCAAAACGTTCAGTTCATTTTAGGGGCTGCATTAGAGGTTTGAATTTAAATGTACCTGTTGTACTGTGTTCAGACTTCTCAAAAGTCTTGCACCTTTTTCAAAGTATATTTACCCTGCCAAGTTTTGTTATAAAGCCAAGGTCAATTGGCAGAGCTTTGCACAGATAGAGTACTGAAAGCCATTGCCAGAAAAACGTACTTGCACTGTGAAGTACAATATGGGCATAAGTGTCACTCTGTGTAACTTGCATAATTTTATTTTATGATAAAGAATAAATCCAATAAAAGTGATTTTGTCTCATTATATTTATTCTGCATTCAGTCCCTTTGATTTGACATGCATAGATATATATAGACGTGCAGTAAGAAGTATCTCAAAGCAAAGTAGCTGCAGTGAATTGTTTTATCTAGAGAGGCTGAATGAATGTTCTGTATTTCAATTGCATGCTTTACATTTGTTGGAACACAGCCAAAAGGGCATATTGTGATATTGTACATAAGATACCACAGGAGTGCATGAGGCCATCTATCCAGAGAGTATTAAGTCCAGTATTTGTTTGTTATTAGTGACAATGGTGATATAATTATTAGGCAGTATTCTGAAATTAGTCTCACCACTATAAGCAAATATTGCCACAAAAATACCACCATAGCAAAAATACCACAAAGTAATAGAATAACTCCAAAATATATCTAACAGAGGCATAATATTCTCCAATAATAGATACAATTTTAATGCATCCTTGCCTTTCCACATCACACAAAATACTGCCTGTGCATTTCAGTGTAAGGGATTGCATGGGTTTTATACTTTGCACGATTTAATGGAAGAGAATTACATTATGAGCTACTTTTTGTTGTGCAAGTATCTATTTAATGATTAGGCTCCCACAGGCAGCAGTTTTAAATTATATTGCATCAAGTGACAATAATTCATGACAACATTATAGCACGTTTCATTCTCTATGCACATAGGAACTCGTGGATTCTATTTGAAAGGGTTTGTAATTTTACAAAAACAAGGCTGTTTTTAATGTTCACAGAATGATCTGTTTTGCACCGACGCTTTACCAAATGCACTTAGTTTTGTTGAATATAAAATCTCTCTTGAGTTGTACTGCTTAAGCCCTGAAAACCCGACGACGAATGTGGGTCATACCGACCACTCTCTCTTATGAACCTTGATACTAAGATTTTTGCCAAGGTCATAGCGAACCGTTTCCTTCCGATCATGATATATCTGGTCCGTGAAGACCAAGCAGGCTTCGTACCAGGGAGGTCCACTTCCCATAACATCAGGCGGCTATTCAATGTAATGTCCCGTATTGATTAAGATGCGCACGCCGTAGCGGTCACACTAGACGCTCAGAAGGCGTTCGATATGGTCTCGTGGAGGTACATGTGGCTGGTGCTGGAGACAATGGGCATTGGCCCGAATATGATCGGATATATTAAATTATTATATACCTCCCCTGTGGCGCAAGTGCAGGCTAACTCATTGACATCCAATGGGTGGCGATCTCTCACTGTCAATGGCCGGGTGACTCTCCCTCATCAAAATGGTCCTACTTCCCAAGCTGCTCTACATCTTCAGTAACATACCTATATGGCCCGGGGGGAAATATTTCACTAAACTACATACACTGTGTGCACAGTTCCTTTGGCACTCCGGCGCGGTGTGCAAGAAATGGGCTGATATGACGCTCCCATACAAACAAGGGGGGTTGACTGCTCCCGATCTATTATTGGACAGTGGCCCAGCACACCTCTCACTGGTACCCCGGCTCTCCATCCCGCCCGCATCTTAAATTGGAAAGCTTGGCAGGGGCCAGAATCAACATAATGTCCCTCATACAACACCAGCACTATGTACCTGACTCTCCCATCAACCCGATTGGTACCACCCTCCGTGCCTAGACTCGTTTGTTACACTCAACAGTAGAGTCCCCTCCATACTATAAATGGCTACCTGTGTGGGCCTTCCTCAGTCTGGAACTGACACACGACATTGCTCTAGCTCGACATTGGGGGCTCTAGGCTACCAGGCACTGACTGACTTCTACCCCAATGGCAGGTTCATTGACCCCCAGACATGGAGGCCGGGACACACTGGGTCTGCGTTGGAGACCCTGCATTATTATAGGCTCCGGGCTGCATTCCGAGCTACATGGCCCTCCTTCCCCAATGAACCCTTCGACACCCCGGCGATCGCATACCTTGCCAACTCGAGCACCGCCCGTGGCATCGTCTCCTCTCTGTATAAGATATCACAGGAGACCATTCCGATTCAGACTCCCGGGGCGCGTGATGAGTGGGCGAAGGAACTGTGCCTGGAGATCTCTGACCAGGTGTGGGAGAAAATGTGCTTACATACTCAAAAGGTTTCCCTCAACTTCCGCTATCGTGCCATGCAGTATAAATTACTGAACAGACTGTACTATACCCCATGTAGGACCTCTAGGTTTGCCCATACCACTGTACACTCCTGCCCCCGCTGCAGCACGGAGAAAGCGGATCATCTACATATGTTTTGGACCTGCAATAAGCTGGGGGAATTTTGGGAATCTTAGAAACACTTACTGGAGTAACTGACACTATAATCGACCCTGTCCCCCTGAGGATCCTGTTTGGGGTGTGGAAAACAGATGACACCAGGCGCATGGCTAAATTCCTTAATATAAGCTGCATAGCATCCCCCCCAGTATTTCAGAAAGGGTTGCGCTTGCTCACATGGTCTCGGAATTGTGAAGAAGAATACCTCACCATACTCCCTGCTCATTCCCGCCCCAAGAGCATCTGGGCCGAATTTAATACCTAGCTCAACAATCAAGGGGAAAAGACATCTGAGAGTGGCTCGTCCCCTGCCCCATCAGGAACCGATTGCATGTCATGAACTATTACACTTGCCTCTTCCCCCACGTGCCACTCTTGTATTGCTGTGGTTAATGCTGTGATTTGTATGGAATTTGCTGTGTACATCATGCGCTTTAACATGTGTGTCTATTGTAAAAATCTCTCTTGAATTCAATAGAAGACACATGGCATTTTATTTAAAACAGCATCTGTGTCGCTGTCAAATTAACATTCTCTTTTTGCTTCTAGCCTCTTCAATTCCCAGAATGTACCGTGCACAGCACTATAGGACTATCTGGGGTTATATTGGGCTGCGTACTTACAATTTAAATGGGGTTTCTTACTCTTTGAGAACAGCCTGGATATCAGCAGGGTACCTTTCAGTGGCCTGTCTGGAAACGAGTCTCCAATAAGGTCTGCTCATCTCTTTCTGAAAGGGCTCCTTTCAGTGGCCTGCATGGAAACCAGTTCTCCTGTTTGACTCAGTTGTCTTCCCAGCCAGCCATCTCCTTATCAATAATCCAGAATAAATAGACCATTCTCGGATTCTTGTTTACTTGTGTGCTAGATACTTTAAAACTCCATCCTGGCAAAATCCACCCTTAGTCTTGTGACTGAAAAGAGAGGGGGAAACTTATTCTTAATCTTTAGGAGAAGCATTTCATTTTTGTAACATAAGGTTTTATGTGAATGTGCTAGTTTAACAAAAATAAAGATCAATATAATTAATTCATCAGGGTGCACTATTTAAAATGATGTATGCCTCTGTGAGAAGTATATTTACATGGATAATATTTTGTATATCTTTTTATAATTGTTATCGTCAAAAAACAGGAGGATTTTGTATCTGTTACACAAATGTTTGTTTATCTACAAATCACAACATATTTCAAATGTGTAGGATGTTCCACTGTTGAGTTAAATATGTGTAATTGGTGCTGAACTTGAATTGAAATTGTAAGTTATTGGGCCTCATAATGAGATTGGAGGTGTGGCCAAAAACTGTGTTAATACACTGTATTACCGTTGCATTACCACACCATCGAACTATGGGTTTGGAGGTAAGTTGGAGGAAAAACCTCCAGCAAAATGCTGTAGGTAATTCTGCCACCTTAAGCCAAAAACATCACTTTGGAATTAACACCACTGGTAATTCTGGCAAAATCCCCATGGAGTTCAATGATCTCCATAACTGGGCTGTAACACCAACATAGCACCACTTGTAATCCAACAGTCATTCTGCCGGACCATGTGGCAGTAACGGTAAATCCGTTTGTTGGAATCTTGGTGTATTTACCGCTGAGATACCACCAAACTTGTGATGCAAGCAATTATAAGGTAAATAAATACTGATTTAGGGTGCAAGATGTCAATGTTGGTACATAGCTCTTCTCTAGGATACTGATATAGAAAGCTCAAAATATGATTCTATTGAGGGAAATAAGGTCCCATGACTAGAGGCTGGTCAAATGGTTTAAATGGGCTTCAGGCAGGTGAATTGTACAGTGGAGAAGTTTTAAAGCATGATCTGAGGTCTTGTGTTCCAAATTCCAGCAGTGGGGGGCTTAAACCGCTCCAAGTTAAATCCAGTTTAAAGATACAGGCATGCACCATTTACAAACTAACAAAAAACAGTGGTACAGAAAGTAATTCAAATTTCAAATGGCATTTGCTTTCTTTCATTTAAACTGCATTATTCTAGATAAATAAAATGCATTACAAGATACAGTTGTTGAAAACAAATAAATATTAATTTTATAAGTCACAAGTGTATTTTTCTACTTTGTGCTTGGGCCCAGGACCATGGGTGACACCGTGGAACTGTTAATGTATCTAAAGCTCCGAAATAAATGTTCTGGTGCCTGCTGATTTATTTTGCTAAAGCTCACTCCAAATTGCTGGCCCTTATGCAAATTCAGCTTTTATATGTGGTAAATTTCCAATTTCAATATGATTAGTTCTCTGCATGTCCTTTTTCTTTGGGATCGACAACCCATCTCTTGAATTAATGTACTTAAAAGACCTTGGAAATGGTAGCAGTTTGTGAAGTTATGCTCTCATGTGTTGAAAAATGTCTCATGGGTACATAGCTGATTATGTGGATATCACTTGGGGACTCTTTTTGTCATGGTAGCAAACAATCTGTTGTGATTGAGATTAATGAAATGAAGTCCTTTATATGAGCTCATTGCTACAAACTGAAACATCTGTGACTTTGGAGTACTTAAAACAGAAAATGGATGAGATTTCGAACACTTTGGAAACTCATTACTGCTTAATCATGAATCATCTACAAGTGATAGCGGTAAAGGAAGACTTTGTGGGTGACCAAGCCGAGGGATTTAATAAGGTCCAATTGATTAGACCGTTGGCTGGGGATAACTCAAAATCACAGCCATCTAGAAGACTTGAGATCACAGTTGAAGAACCAGTAACTGCAGATTCTGAAATTCTGCTGACCCAATTTACAAATGTTGATTTGGTGAATGAAAATATTATAGATCTGGCCGGGGAATGGAGTCAAAATTTGTATTAAAGTGTGCAACGAAATGTGGAAAATAATTTAAAAAACAAGAAAAAACAGAAACAGGAAAAGAACTCTAAAGGATCAAGAAAGTATTTGAGATTTTTGGATCTATCTCAAGATTTAAAGATTGTTGAAGATCAAGTCTTTAACAGTTGCAAAAAGGAGAATAATGAAATGCCTGTACAGCTCTTATCTCGGCAGAGTGACTCTAGGAATAAATCACAGACTGATGAAATTCAAGAGGTTTTGAATTGTCATATATCTGTACAAACCACTGAGTTTCAAATCATGGAAAATCTAAATGATAAAAACTCTAACATAATGAAAAATGTGGTGCAACAGAGAGGGGGAAAGTGAAAAGTGATAAAAACTCTAAGAAGAAGCCCTACTCAAATGTGAAAACTCAAGTAGATTTGAGACAACTCAATCCTCAGTGTGAGTTGACTAGAGACATCCCGGTGGTTACACAAAAACTACCTCCAAAGCATTGGGCACCGATACTTCATATGGGGAAAAAACAAACTTAAGATGGTACCTGAAATAAAAGTCCCAGTACCTTCTCAAAATGTTCCATCGCCAAGCCTAGTAGAGGTGGAGAGACCAGTATGTACATCGACAGAACTTCAAGCTTATCAAACAATAAGATCACCAAGGAAATTAGGAGTTTTCAAAGTCCTTCATTGCACGTCCACAAGTCTAGTTGGAACATTTGGCTGATCCAGAAGAACAGATTGTTCTAAACAAGCAATCCATTCTGAGGATCATGAAGGATGTGCCAGACTTTTATTTACTATCTACACATGACATTGGTTACATTCATTTTCCCAATGAAATGTAACTAACTTAGTGGAAAATGGTCTTCACTTGCGCGTAGGGGTAAATGTTTTGTTGGCGGCGGAAAAACCATTGCTAAAAATGGGATTTAAAATCTCAACGAACAAACCTAAAGAGAGAAGAACTGGGGTAAAGGACAGGTCTTATAACAAGCAGAATGAGACTGTCGACTTGACCCATGGTCAGGAGTCAACTAGGTCCCTGGTAATTGAGAATGTAGGAGTGGGGAACCAAAAGAGTAATTTGTGGTCTCTGTTGCCAGGCATTTTGTCGCAGGTCTTTCAGAGGCTTCCAGAAAACTATGTTGCTTTAGTGAGGGGTGAGTTCAATATACTAAGTTGGAACATGAGGGGCTATAGGAGCTTTATCAATGAGACTACCAGCAGGGACATTCTTGGTTCTTTCGATCGGGTATTGCTACAAGAAACTTGGCTGCAAGCCGAACTAAAGATGGATGGTTTTACCATATTGAGCCAATTGATGGTACGCAGTAAAGGAGGACGCTCATCTGGCGGTCTCATTACTGCTTTGCGAAATGCTAAAATAACAAAAATGGTAAAACTAACTAATTCTCATTATGGTATTCTTGCATCCAAGCTCTGTTATTATTCGAAAAATATACTTAAGAGTATAGTTGTTATGAATCTATACTATAACCCCGGTTGTTCCACCTTGCATGAGTTCTTGGAGTGCATTGATGCACTATTGTCAGATGCAATGGGCTCAGGGGAAGCTCTTGGCATATTAATTGCCGGAGATTTTAACTCTTAGTGTCTGGACCCGTTCTATACTCAGAAGGGAAATTGCATGAATGTGGAGAATGGAAAGAAGTGGATCAACTTCTTTGAGGAGTGGGATCTTGTTTGTAACAGGAGTGTGACAGAGCCAAATCTGTGATTGATTATATTGTTCTGTCCAGAGATCTGTTTGATTGGTGTGTTAGGATGCAGACAATATCTACACAAACAAGTGACCAGAATATGCTAACTGCCAAGTTGCTTGGTGAGAGAAATCTGGTGGCTCGGGGTCACTATATAGAACTACTGGTGAATCAGGTGTGTAACAGACTGGAAAGCTTTGGTAGAAACGGGTTTATACTGAATATCAATTTGAAAGAGTGTGTGCGGTCCTTAACATTGTAGCAATTGACCTTAGCTTGCTCTCCAGACCATTTGTAAGTTTTCTTTGGGAATTAGATACACCTCAGATGGGAAGGAATGAGTCATCGCCAAATCATAAATATCAATTTGATGAGGAGACCTGGTGACGTAAAAGAAACTTTGTAATAAATCTTAGAGACTTGAAGAGGAGGAATGTGAATAGCTCTGCGTATTTGAAGCAGAAGAAAAAAATGCTAGCAGTGTATCAATATTGGAATAGGTCCAATAGGTATTTAAAGGGGAATTAATGCTTGATACCCTTAATACAAAAAACACCCGTAATTTTTGATTGTTAGTGAACAGTTAGAAAGCCTTGCAATCTAATTGTCAGAGCAATTGTGTGTGGGAAGATCTGTGGTGTACACATCTCAGGAATATTTTCTGTAAAACCAATCATGAAGTGGTGAGAAAATGTCTAAATATCCCATGGTCTCAAAGTTCCTCTCTGGAAGTTGTGGGAAATCTTGTAAAGAGATCATCCAACTCAAGGGCAGCCTGTCCAAATGGACTGTCTAATTCCATCTTAAAAGCAGATCTGGCTCTCTGGACCATGACTTTACATCACCTCTTTGAACATGCTATCGAAATGAGGCATTTTCCAGAAAACGGCTGTAAATATTCCAATCTATAAGAAGGGCGATTGGGCTAATTTGAAGAACTATCATCTGATCGCCTTTTAGCCGTGGACATCAGGATTTTTGCCAGAGCTGTCCTAAAAGATCTGGAGTGTTTGGCAGAGAGCAATGGTATCATGGACAAAGCACAGATTGGCTTCAGCGGAGGTATGTCAACTACTTTAAATGGCAAAATAGTGAACATGTTGTGGGACAACTCATGGAAGGTGGGCAATCCCCCACCTATGTGGCCTTGATAGACCTCTCTAAAGCCTTTGATACTGTTATTAGAAATCGCTTGTGGGAACAACTGAGATCATGGGATATTACTGCTGGCCTTCTAGCAATCCTGATGTACTTGCATCAAAACACAATGATCCAGGTTAGATTAGATGCTTTGGGGCATCTCTCAAGACCAATACGTACAGAGAGGGGAATGAGGCAGGGATGCATTTTGACTCCCTTCTTCTTTAATTTGTATCTGGCTGACTTATATGATGTGCTATGTAGACGTGCCTTTGCTAGTCCTAAAATCGGTTTGTGTAAGATGTTGGATTGCGTACGCTGATGATATTATACTCCTAGATTTTGCACCTTGTGGAATTCAACTATTGTTGAGGGCGATGAGTGGATATGCATCAGATAATGATCTTGTGATCAACCCTGAAAAAACAAATAATATGAGTTTTTGTAATCTCACTGGGAAAGGGATTTGAACTAGATGGTGCATTGATACACAATCAATCTCTCCGGTTATGGAAACTATCGATCTTGTATTTAGACTTGCGGCTCATCCAAATGTGATGATGGTGGAGAGCAGGATTAAAACCAAGATAGACCTGAAGAGTATTAGTGGTGCGTATTGCAAATATTCAGTGATGCCTCTGAAAATATGCTATAAAGGCAAAGCCCTCCCTACTCTGATTTATGGCATGGACATTGAATCTCAGGCCTGGAATCTTGATCGGGATCGACTGGAGGGAAGGCTTTGGAAGAAGGTACTGGGACACCCACAGTCTCTTCCGATAGCCTTGCTCTGTTAGGAGCTGGGATTTAATTCATTGTTGCAAATATATCAGTTAATGAAGGTCCCCAGATTAACTCTTTATTTGCAGATGTGAATCAAGAGGAAACAAGACAGTCCACCGCCTTTATGAAGAAACGTATTAAGAGGGTCAACCTTGTGTTTACTTTAATATCAAGCTTGTGGATGATGTAATCACTAATCCTATCAGTATTAAGAAGGCAATAATGGAAATTAATTGGGAAACTATAATAGATGTAATGCGTGTGTTGAGGCTGCAATGCAGTTTTTCAATCTTGGACAAACCTAGAGGGGTCTTCCCTGATCGTAAAGGGAGAAATACTCTACTACGATTTCGATTGAACTTACTTCCAACGGGGGAAATTTTGTCTAGCCGTCTACGGTGAAGGCTCCTAAGGAGTTGTGTCCTACGTGCCAAGGTGAGATTCGACAATCATTGTGACATGTTATGATTGAGTGTCCAGGAACAAGAGAATTTTTGATGTCCTTGTTTAGTCTCTTTGTACATGATCAGGAGTGGCTACAGACCGAAAACTTTTGGTATAGATTGGGCATGAAATATTTGTATCATTTAACTTATAAACGTGTTGAAATCACTTTACGTGTATAAAGATGTTATGTCACATTGAATAAAAAACCCTGAGGACTGGTTAGAATCTGTGATTTTGTTTGTATATGTAAGCGTGGTTAGTATTATATGTTATATTTAAGATGATATTATTTTGTATTATGTGAAAAGTCAAATGAATGACTGTAACAATTAAAACAAGGTCAGAGATTGACCTTTGACTGGGGCTGGTAGGAGGAGGGTAGTGTGACCCAGGTGCTGGAAATGGGATTGGGTGGTCAACTGACCCATTGAAATATTGAAGGATCACAGGAGCCACTGATAAGTTCACACACAAATCCCTGTATTAGTTATATCCGTAGGTAAGAGCAAAGTGCATGTTTTACCCACTGGTGTCCTCTACTCAAGTTGCTCTCCCAGCAGTCACTGATGGAACACCAGCGGTAAGGACATTCCACGTGCACTCACTTGACATCACACACACACACACACACACACACACACACACACACACACACACACACACACACACACACACACACACACACACACACACACACACACACACACACACACACACACACACACACACACACACACACACACACACACACACACACACACACACACACACACACACACACACACACACACACACACACACACACACACACACACACACACACACACACACACACACACACACACACACACACACACACACACACACACACGAAGACAGACACCATACGCCTCCCTTTGTTGCCAACACACACCAGACACATTACCTTGGGTGCACCTAACCAATAATCATAGACATCTACTCACAAACACTTAAACACACTGACAGTACAGCCGGGCCCACAGTACAGCTTGATCCATCCCCGACAGGGAGAGCAAAGTCAGTGAAAAGGAGGAAAGCCGACAAACCACCAGCATATAGGAGAATAGGAGCAAGTTGAAACTTAACAAGCACAAATGCCTCAAACCAGCTATTAGCGCCATGGCTGCCTCCAAACCTGGGTCCGGTGGACTTACCGGGACATTACGACCTATGCGAACCCGGTAAGTCCCCATTCAGTAAACCATTCCCCATTCCCATTTGAGCCCCCATAGGGCTCAAATGGGAATGGGGAAGGCGCTAATAACCGGCCCGAAAATTGCGGGCCCGTTATTAGCTCCACGGTCCCTTAACGGGCCCCGCAAAGAACGGCTGGTCAGACCAGCCGTTCCTGCTGGGACCCACTAAGGGACCTCAGAATATGGCGGTAGGGGCTTAACGGCACCGCCATCCTTAACGGTGCCGTTAAGCCCCTACCGCCATACTCGTAATGACCCCCGTCTTTTCTCAATGTTATATGTATCACAGTAAATACATTTTCCATACAAGTAACTGCTTTAGAAGAACTTACTAACACCACTTCTACTATGCTACCTGTAATTGCGTATTCAGTGTACTGCAAACCCCACTAGTGCACCTCATGACCATGGTGCTACATGTGCCAGTCTAAGTCGAGTCCATCTGTGGAGGAAAACATTTTCAATCATCTAAAACAAATACATATGTACTTATCAGCCCTATGCTCACAGAGTATCACTATCCCCTACATTTTATGCGTATGAGTACTAGGTATGGTTCATAGCGGTAATCAAGCAGCAACATACATGCCTAGATATCACTCCTCCTTGGTGTATTTTTGTGCTCTTACTTCAAATAACGAGCCCATCAAATCTGAACAGAGTTCCAACAGTGCACTATGTAAAGTACAACAGCAGAGCTCCTCTAAACATCCGGCACAGAGTCTCTGCTCACGTTGACTAGGGGTGCTTTCTGTCACCTCCCTCGAAAATTACTGACAAGACACAAACAACCCTTCCCTTTCTGTGCACCCACCTACCCTGCCTATCTCTTGGGATGCACTCTATTTTCATTGTCTTCACTTGCCTCGTTCTTCTACCCTCCATCCTACATCTTGATTTTGCCCCATTCCTCCACCCACTCATCTTCTCCTTCTCTTCACTCATAGCCTTCAGCCTCAACTCAGTGTAACTTCTGCATCGGTCTCCAGCCTCCCCATCCATCGCTTCCCCCCTGCACCTCTCACAGAAGATGCTCCTGTGCTTCCCAAATCTCCAACCTCATCTATCCCTCTTGCATACTACACAACTGTTCCTCTCACCCACCTTCTATCACTCTTTCACTTAATGATACGTGTTAATATGTGTATAGATTGAGATTTTGGTGCCGCCAGTCTAGGTATGTCTTACTGTGGCATGGCATTTTTTACTGTCAATCATCAAAACTACCACAAACATGATAAGTGCTATTATGTGTATGGTTACATTGTGCAACCACTTTTAACATGTGTTCTTGTTGTGGTATTGCATTTTTAAGAGCAAATCAGTAAGATAGCTCAGCTGGTTGCTACTCACTGCTATGATCTATGTGTATCTGCAGGTCGCAAGTTCAAATACCGTCAATGCCAACTCAGCCTTTCATTCTTCTGAGTTTGATAAATGAGTACGAACTTTCGTTGGGATGATAATTGTATGTACACTTGTGCTATGTATAGCGCTTTAGTAAAGGCACCATATAAATAACAAACCATTATCATTCATTAAAGCATTCATGCTCCTATGCACTGTTGGTGATATGCATCTGTTGGTTTTTTGGATACTGTATTATCACAGCAACTGGCAATGTAAGGGCTCTCCCTATCATATGACAAGCTATGATTGGCCTAATATGGAAGTAACTGGCCATACAATACTGAAGTGGCATATCTAGTGCAGTGCTTTGGCCTATGTTTCAATTGGGTCTAACCCTTTCATATCTTGACCCCATCCAAATGTGGTTGGTATCTAAAATATTCTTGTCTGCTTTAGTACCTATTTGGTATTTTAATATGTGTCGTTTATGTACTTTTTTGGGGGTTGAAGAGGAACAGATGCGGCCTCTGTCAGAGGTCGTGTGACATCACTTCCTGTGATTTCATCAGGTGGGTGATGTCACTTCCGCTACCCCTGGTATTTTGGTGAATCAATGCCTCTGAGCAGAAAGGAGGAAAGAGTACGCTTTGCAAAAGGGGTATTTGAGCTTGGAAGAAGAATGATAACTGGAGTGCATTTTGTAGATGGTAAATTGAATGGAATAGGTTAGGAGGGGGTGAGTCAGGAAGGAGGGCGAAATAGAGGGGGAGTTCAACCTTTACAAACATACGATCTACATGTCAAATGGTAAAAAGAGAGAATAGGGAGCAATATTATGTGGGTGCAAAAGTGCGAATTTTGAGAGCAGTGAGTAACGGGGTTACTAGCAAACAAGAATATTAGCAGGAATTCAATTGCGACCGGGTTCAATGACATAAACCACAGGCAGATTGTCAAGGATAGTCACCGTTTCTGTCCTGAATGGAGGGTTTTGTAGGAGACCATTTTGGATTAGTGTGAGGAGAGTGAAGTTTGTGAAAAAGGTTTTTTCCTTTTCCAAATGTGAGAAAATGAGGCCAGGTTCCATGTCAGGTGGGAGGCAGGGACCCCACTGTAGGCCATGATGTGCCCTTCGATGTATCAGCGGCACAGGAGATATGGTAGTGGCAAAGGCTGTGAGGCTTCCTCCTAGGTGGAGGAGGAACCTCTGGCCATGTGGGTGTTGGGACCAATCCGGGATTGCAAGGGATCCTCCGAGTAAAACTTGCTCACTGTCTTAGAGTGCAGCCTAGATGTTAGCTCAGACTGTGATTTTGGCTAAGATTGTGGGGCTTCTTCCAAGGTGAAACAGGCATTTTTTGATATGCAGAGTAGTTTTGTGTTTCACTGGGATGTTGTTGAGGCCTTGTGGCCACTGTAAAATGAAGGACGCTCACCAAGGGATTGAGGTTAACGTCCTCTTTATTCCAGATCTAACAACTATTGCTTAACTCCCCTAAGACTTCCTCCCACCTCCCACGTTATGACCCACGTCTCTCTTGAAGAGACATAAGCCTGCTAACAGATGTAAGGTTGAAGGTCATGATCCAGGGTAAGTGGCTATGTTTATAACAGGTTCTTTCTACTTCTGGTGTCATACAGTGTGATGAAACGCATTGGAGTGTCTTCCCTTTGTCTTATGAAGAAACTGATTGTGTGGAAGAGCAAAACTGCCCCCTACTCTCAACATGGTATTTTTGTCCTTGTGTTTATAGCCACGTTCTTTTAGATGTGTTACACGTTTTCAAGTTTAACAAAATGCTAACCTTGATTCTTGCTTTGACCTTTAGTGTTTATTTAATGCAAACTTGTCAGACATTAAGCAGACAGCCTTAATCTACTTAGACATCACTAAAATAAACTAAATGAATTCCAAAGCGTCTGAAAAAGTTACTTTTTATTGTTTGAGACACCCTCGAGGCAGATAAAAGTAAAACACACTACCTTAGAGTGTTACCCTCAGGAGACAGCGATTCAATATCTGTCAGGCGCACACATCACAACCATTGTAATTAGCAGCAAGCCTTCTCTTCAGGCAGTAGAGGGGGTCCTGGGATGGCTGCTTCCCGGGGAAAGCAAGGTCAGGAAACAGTACAGAAAGCTGACCTTGCCAATTATCCAGTTGAGCAAACATCTCTTCCCAGGGAGCGTTTAAGGGACCTCCGCTAGAGGGCACAGAATAAACGGAAATAAGCCGAGGCCTCAGAATTCCACGCGCTAGACGTGCGAAGACTTCTATTCCAAGTGCACCGAGTGACTGCCGGAAGTGCGTCGGGAAGTAAAGACTCTGCATTTGGAATGGAAGCAGCAGGCCACTAACACCTGGGTCTCATTAATATGCATGGCAACCTGTTTCTAAGATAAACAACAGCATTCATGTAAACCGTTTAATATAAAAGCCATCACACAGATACATAAGCTGCCCGAGTCATGCTGTGCTTTTAATTTAAATTTAGACCATCATTTGGCTGCTCAAATTGAGCATCGAAAATGATTCACGCTGATTTACATTAATGTTTCTTAATCCGCATAGAATGTGACAAGTAGTCTAATTCTGTCACCCAAGGCTTATCCTGCATTGCTTCTGTTCATCCTGTTAAATTGATATGGTGGGATTTATGGCAATGCTATAGTGATAGGTAGGAGTGACAAGATGGAAGTATTTCGCTTCTTACTGAATAACCCTCAATATGAGGATTGGTATAGAGCATCCTCTTTGCCTACCTGCAAGGGGCTTATATAAATTGCACACTGGGGTGTACATTAAGGCGCAATTAAGAGCATGTTACCTAGGGATCTAGGCCTAATGAAGGACGCACACACGGAGGGATTGGAGGAACGTCTTTATTCCTTTTCCAACAACGTAGTAACTGGCGCTCCCCGCGCACATTCCCCAGAACCCCTTTCTCCCTCGCCAGACTCTGCCTCCCCAACGGCGGGGGCCGAGAGTATTAACTCCTTAAACCCCGGGTAACACTACCCCCAAACAATATGTCCAAACATCAACTTAACACTCTGTGTCCGAACATCAACCTAACACTCTTCAAAAAGTTTCATCGGTTTCCTGATGATTCGTCGCGGCCTCTCAACTTGAGCACCGGGCTCTGGAACATCTTGAGTTTCCACTCTCTGACTCGTCCCTCCAGGATCTCCCTCTGGTGGGATCCACAGGTCGTCCCGCTGCATCCGTGGTTCTGGGGAGACGGACCTCTGTGGTATTTCTGTGCCTTCTCTTTTAACGTAATGTCTGAATTGTTGACAGTTCCTGGTGACAGATCTATTCTGATCTTCAGCTCTCACCATCGTGCCTTTCACTGCGACTACCCTCATGGGACTTGGGGCAAATCGCGGATCTGTCTTCCTGGTTGTTGGCTGTTGTACTAGGACTTCATCTCCTATGTGGAATTCTTGTGTCACCGCTCCGCGCCGCGCATCAGTACTGCACCTCGCATTCTCTTTTGCCTCAGCATCCCTTTGGAGCAGGTCCTTGTCAATCGGCTCTGCACTTGACGGGTTCCGCGGAATGCGGGTTCGCACCTCGTAGCGGAACATGAGCTCGGCAGGTGTCTTGTTTGTAGCCTCATGAGGAGTGTTCCTGTAGTCTCTTAAGAGGCGACATAATGCCTGATGCGTGTTGACTGCTTCAAGCCATACTCTCTGTATTGTCTTCTTAATCGACGCCATGAAGCGCTCAGCCATTCCATTCGCTTGAGGGTGGCGAGGAGTTATCTTCATGTGTCTGAAACCCAGGTGCTCCACCAGTGTCCCGAACTCGTGCCCACAGAACGGTGGTCCATTATCAGACTTGACACATTTGGGGATCCCCCACTCGCTAAATACTTCCTCTATCGCCGCTGCTACCTGGGGAAACGCTGTGGTGGTGACTACTTTGACTATAGGAAATCTCGAATGTTCATCTATAAAGAATAGGAGGTAATCACCTACTTCTGTAGGCCCATAGAAATCCATGGCTATTCATTCCCAGGGGCGATCAGGTATCTGAGTGTGTTGTAGTGGGGGCAGACGTTCGGCAGGGGCTGTACACTGACAGGCATGGCAGTTCCTTACCCACTCATCGACGGCGGCATCCAGGAAGGGGAACCACACATGGCGCCTGAGCTGCTTCTTCGTGTTTTCAGCCCCTCTGTGGCCTTCATGGGCGTTGCTGACCACCTTGCTCCTGAGCGTGGCGGGAATGACGATCCTGCACCCCCTTAGCAGAATGTTGTTGTCTTTCACGGCAAGTTCACTCTGCACCCTAGCTAGCCGCTCAATCTCCTGTTTGTTCACTCCTGGATGGGCTAACATGGCTCTGTGATGATCCTTCCATTTGCTGGTCGTTGTTAGGCTGATAGCCAGGGCTGTCGTTGGGTCAGCTGCAGAAGCGGCGGCAACTCTTTCAAGGGATAACGCCGGTGGCAGTGAGTGGGATGCCACATATTGTACATAGGCAACACCGCCCTTCCGGGCGAGCGGGGCTCCAACAGGGTGTCGTGACAAGTAGTCAGCGGGATTGAGGTCACCTCCAGGTTGGTGTACAATGTCACAATCGTATTCTTGGAGGCGGATGCCCCACCGTTCGATCCTCGGTGGCATCTTGGTGTGCGGGTTGCCAAATAGGGATAGAAGCGCCTGGTGGTCGGTGATCAGAGTGAACCTCTTCCCGATGATAAAGTTGTGAAAGTGTTCACACGCCCAGACCGCCGCCAAGCTCTCCTTCTCAGCTTGGGAATAGGCTAGATCTGGCGTTGACAGCGCCCTGCTTGCATAGGCGACCACGTGCCTGGGGTTGACGTCCGTGCCACTGGTTTGTGCTAAGATGGCTCCAAGGCCGACCGGGCTGGCATCCACCACCACCTCGGTGTGCCACGATGGGTTGAAGTATGCGAGGCGGTGGGCTTCCGTGAGGGCCTGCTTGATGTTGGTGAAGGCTTGTTGACATACCATACCAGGGTCCATTCAAAGGATGACTCCTTCTGCAGCAACTGTCTCAGAGGGTCTGTAAGGGAGGCGTAGTGTGGTATATACCTCGCACAGTAGGTTGGTAATCGTGTCGACCTTATCAGGATCAGGCATCATGCCTTCCCTGGAGAAGATATGTCCGAAGAATTTGAGCTTCGTTTTACTAAAACGGCATTTGGAGATATTGAGTGTGAGGCCTGCCTTTTGAAGGGCTTCACAGGTGTCGTGCAGTGCCGTGCCGTGGGCCTCCTTGGACGATCCAAAAACGAGTATATCATCGCTGTAGTTCAGAGCTCCCTTTATAGGTCTGATTATCTGATGTATCGCTTCCTGGAAGATCTCTGCGGCGGACGAAATTCCGAAGTTTAGTCTCCGGTACCTGAAAAGTCCGTCGTGCGTTGCGAACGTCGTGATAGCTCTGGAGTCGGAATGGAGCTCCAGCTGATGGTATCCTTGGATCAGGTCTAGCTTGGAGAACATCTGGGCGCTGTTTAACTGCACAATCATGTCTTCATTACATGGTCCCGGGTGTCTCTCCCGTTGTTTCGCTGTGTTGGCCACCCTCATGTCCACACACAACCGGATCTTTCCCCCTTCTTTGGGTACCACCACAAGGGGGGAAACCCATGGAGTCGGCCCCGTCGCCGGTTCTATGATGCCGTCAGAGAGCAGTTGTTGGAGCGCCTCTGATACTGCCTCCTGAAGGTGGAACCCGACTCTTCTGGGGTGTTGCGGCACTGGTCGCACCTGAGGGTCGATGTGCAGCTTGATGGGGGGCCGTGGTGTTTCCCTAGTCCCGTGCACAGCTTGAGGAATCTTCTTGCGATGTCGTCCTGTGAGACGAGCGTCTGAGGCTGGTGGAATTCTATCGTCCCTGTGGTGTTCCTCGCGTCCAGGTTGTTCGAGGTTGTGGTGATCAAGTCACCAGCGTTCACGTGAATCTCAATCAATCCCAGGCGCGAAGCTGTGTGGTAGCTGAGCAGGCATCTGCTCCTGGCGAGTGACCGGATGACGTGAATGGTTGTGTTCACTTGCCACCCATTTAGGAGGAAGCATTGAGCAAACTGTCCCACTGTCTCTAACGGGGTGGCAGCCCCCCATTGAAAAATTCTCGATCGGGATGGGTCAAGCGGCGGCGGGTGTGGCATCCTGTCATAGTCCTGCTCACCCATAATGTTCACTGTAGCACCTGAGTCGATCATAAACTGAAATTGGCAATTCCCCATCTTGATCGGGATTTTCGGGGCCTCCCTGGGTTCTTTGTTGTCAAGTATGAGGTTGACGAACTCGTCCTGGTCATATTGATCATACGGTGCGTAGTAGGCTGTCGCCTGATCATCGTGGTAAAGTGTATCAGGCCTGTAGTCCGTTGGAGGGTTATCATATTCATCTGTGAAGTACCTGGACTGTTCTGCCTGGTCGTACTGTGGTGTATATCCTGATGATTGGTATTCATCGATTGCCCTGACGTAGCGCCTCTGCCCCAGCCCTTGTTGGTAAGGTCTTGGTTGATTGTACTGCTGAGGCGGTGGCCGGAAAGGCATCCTGGCGGCCACTTGGGGTCGCATCGGGGGAATTGGTACGCCCTCTCTGCAAACGGAGTGAAAGTGTCCCTCTCTCCCGCAATTTGTGCACCGTTGGGATAGGGCCGGGCATGACCCAGAGTGGGGGAACGACATTCCGCAGCGGTAGCACTGTCTTTGTTGGCGTGGGGCGGGAGTCGCGGAAGTCGCTGGTGCTCTGTACGGCTGTGGTCCCCTGTCGCCTTGGCGAGGCGGTTGTATGGCAGCTATGAGTTCACTTGTGTCTTGTTTAGGGTTGCCGGAGTGTCCCATGGATGAGGCTTGCGCATCCACCCTCTCATGAATGCGAGCAAGTTCACTCACTTCGCGTATGGTGAGTGGTTTTTTTAACAGCTGCTTCTTGAGTGCGGGGGAGAGGCAACCTTCGATCACCCTCAGTCTTATGGTTTCCTCTAGCGAGAACGCGTCAAACTGGCAGTTTGCTCCTTTCACTCTTAGACGTGTTATGAACTCATCAACAGTCTCTTGTGGCAATTGGGTGCATTGGTTGAACAAATATCTTTCGTAGTCCCGATTGACCTCAATGATCAGCAGTTTGTCTAAAGCAGCAATCAGGTTGGGGAAGGTGTTTTGTTCAGCTGCCGGAATCGTTTTCACTACGGTCTTGATTTCCCCCCCTACGAGGTTAAGGAAGATGTCTCTTATGTTGGGGGAGTCACCGTCGCCGGATCCCCTCACGAAGTGATGAAAATCATCCATCTAGTCGGTCCACCTGGGGCCTTTGGTGGCTTGGGGCGTCATGGTGAATGGCGGGGGCAACCGCAACTGTATTGACTTCGCCGCCCGCGGCGGTTGAGGAGATCCCTGGTTGGAACCAGGGTTGGAGTGCGGGTTGCTCATGGTGCCTGAAGGGTGGGGCCTGCGGATGCGTAGCCAGCACGTGGGGCGAGGGTACTAGGCCTCGAGTGTGTCCACGTGCACCCACACGCTCACCTGGGTGTCCGATGGTAGGGGTGAAACTGGGGGGCCTCTTCTCCAGTGAGGTGGCTTCCGTGGCGAAGGCCTGTGGTCCAGGAGGGAGGGCGTGGGCGGGATCGCCGGCACGCGTGTCTTCGCTGGGGCCCTGCAGCTTTATGGGGCCTGCTGCACACTCCCCACGTTGTCGTCGCAGCAGGTTGGCGTTGGCCGGGGGCAGGCGCGGGCGTGCCTGTGTAGGTGTGGAGGAGGAGGCTCAGCGGGTCGGCAACCGCCTGAGCGAATCCGGCGGATTGTTGTATTGCGCGCCAAATGTTACCTAGGGATCTAGGCCTAATGAAGGACGCACACACGGAGGGATTGGAGGAAAGTCTTTATTCCTTTTCCAACAACGTAGTAACTGGCGCTCCCCGCGCACATTCCTCAGAACCCCTTTCTCCCTCGCCAGACTCCGCCTCCCCAACGGCGGGGGCCGAGAGTATTAACTCCTTAAACCCCGGTAACACAGCACAGTTTACAAAACACGTTACCTACTTGCTTGTGCAAGCTGTTGCTGCATGTAGTTTGCCTTACATGCAGACAGAGAACAAATTTGAAAAAATTGCATGTTCCTTTGCACAATCACTAGGGCACTAACACGAAATTAGTTGTGTGGCATGGACGGTGAGGTTGTCAAAAGCATGCCCCACACATATCCCGTTCGCACCTGGTGAGGAGTGCGCAGCCAATCAGGTGGCTGGAAGAGCAGACGAGAATACAGTAATAGTGTGCCACAGACGCTCTTTCCAGCCAACGGAGACCCTTCCCCAGATGATGCTATCTTCATTGTGGGGAGGCAACACAGACCCTCTCCCTGTTGCTTCTCCACTCGCTCCTACCCCAAAGACATTAACATCCTTTCCTCACCCCTGCCCCCCCCCTCATTTACCTGACGGCCAGGAGCTTTGTGCTTCAGTCCCAGCGCTCCTCGTTCCGCTGCCACCATGGATATGGAAAGGGGACTAAGTCCCTTGTCCAATGAGGGAGGCCATCTTTATTTTACCTCAGGAGATTGGCATTGTGGAATACGCCAATCACCCGAGAAAAAAAAAGTTTGTACCCTGGGTAAGCCCTAAGGTGTGAATAGCAAGCACACCCCAGCAGGAAGGCGTAAAGGCCAGTAATGGCCCACAGCCTGTTAGTGTTCGTATCTCCTTAAGAGAACGACACCACGTCACGTGAGACATATCACGTGATGTAGCACGTAAGGGGCAGGGGTTGCAAGGGAAGAGCAGTTCTGGTGAGGAGAAATGGCGTTGGGTCACATGACACTGGCAGCCTGAGCGGTCGAGAGTGTGTGGGAGCCGCATGTGAGGAGATAAACATTTTGGCACTCTGGAAGTGGGCGGACCCAGGCAGGGCGCAGCGGTGTCTGGGTGGAGGGTGCTGGTATTGAGGAAGTAAAGCGGACTCTTTAGGTGGGTGCAGGGGTAGAGTGTGCTCGGAGGAGGCGGTAAGAATGGGAAAGGGGGGTGGGAAGGCTGAAAAGAAGGGAGGGGTGGAGGAAGGGGAGAAGAGGGGGAGGACGCTGACTATGAAGTCTACATCTGTGGAGGGGGAAGGGGGGAAGTGAGGGGCTGCATCACAGTAGGTCTCCACAAAGGGATGATGGAGGGGGGACAGACCGGGGTATCTCAGGGTCGGGGACCCAGGATAAGTGTGTTTTGGAGGGGCTGGGGGCCTCAGGAAGCGGTGTGCCTGGGGAGGAGCAGATGCAGTGTGACAGTGTGTGGAAGGTGGTGTTGAAGCCTGATAGCCGTGGGAAGACGTTTCAGGGGGAGAATCCGATGGTGATTGCTGGATGGCTGAAAGAGGCTGTGGGGAATGTCATTAGGGTGCAAGTGGTGACTGGGGGTCGGTTGTTGGTGGAGGGGAGAGGTGATGATAGTAAGGCTAAGATTCTGGAGGTGGGCTGTCTGGGTAGGCGCGCGGTGTGAGTGTTTGATCAGAGTGGTGTGTCGTGTAAGGGGGTGTTGTATGGGGTACCAGTGACTGTGAATATGTCTGAGGTGGAGGAGCAGCTGGCAGAGGTGGGGGTAGTGGAGGCGTGGAGGCTGGGGAGGAGAGATAGACATGGGGATGTCATGTCCACAACTAGGGCAGTGAGGTTTGCGAGAGCGGAGTGTCCGGAGGTTGTGGAGTTGGGATATCAGAGGTTCCGTGTGAAAGCTTATGTAGCAATGTCTTTGAGATGTTATAAGTGTCAGCAGTTTGGACATGTGGCGAGAGTATGCAGGAATGAGAGGCACTGTGGGAGGTGTGGTGGAGATCATGATATTAAAGAATGTAAGGTGGAAACTCCGGAGAAGTGTATGAATTGTGGGGGGGCACTCTACTGCGTTTAGGGGGTGTGAGAGTCAAAGGGTGGCGAGAGAGGTGGTGCAGGCGAGGACAGCGGAAGGTTTAACTTATGCGGAGGCTGTGGCAAAGGTGAAACTGGTTCGAGTAGTGAGTGAGATGTGTAGGAGAGAGCCGGTGGTGGATGAGGCTCCGGGAAGGAAGGGAGTGGTGAGAGAGGTGAAAGGCGTAGAAATGGTGGTTGTCCCGAAAACTGAGTTTATGTGTT
Organism: Ambystoma mexicanum; assembly: GCF_040938575.1. Classification (NCBI taxonomy): domain Eukaryota; kingdom Metazoa; phylum Chordata; class Amphibia; order Caudata; family Ambystomatidae; genus Ambystoma; species Ambystoma mexicanum. Next base: position 286,735,282 of record NC_090930.1, on the reverse strand, counting down.
TTATAGTAAATGTGCTGGAACTGGTTCAGGTGATTTCATCAGTCAGTGTGTCGAATCTTACGAAAGGAGTGGTGGAAGCAGGGAGGAGGTTTTTGAACGTTGTAGATGTGTTAGAACAAGATGTGTTTAACAAGGTTACTAAAGTGCAGAAACAGAGTGGGGTGTCGGCCTGAAAATTTTGCAGTGGAATGCGAGGAGCTTGTTGAGGAATGGGCAGGAGTTGAAAGTGGTGTTGTGTGGGGAATTGAATGTTGATGTTGTTTGTATTCAGGAAACGTGGTTAAGGGGTGATCTGAGGTTTGTGATTCCGGGTTTTGAGCTGTTTCGTAAGGATAGGACGGAGGGGAGAGGGTGGGGTGTAGCTCTGTCAGTTCGGAAGGGGTTGGTTGCAAGGGAGACTGTGGTAGATGGAGCAGTGGAGGTTATTGCGGCGGGGATTCGGGTAGGGGGATCAGAAATCTTAGTGTTGAATTATTATAATCCGTGTGAGGTGGTGGAGGTGGATGTGCTGTCTGGAGTGATAAGGGGACATGTGGGATCTTGTGTTTTATGTGGTGATTTCAACAGTGCCAATACGTTGTGGGGCAGTGATCGGACGGATGCAAATGGGGAATTGTTGGAGGGTATGGCGGATGAATTGAGTCTGTTTTTGCTGAATGACGGTTCGGGCACACGTTTGGATGTGAGGACTGGGAAGTTGTCGTGTTTGGATCTGACCTGGGTGTCTGCTGCGATTGCTGGTGAATGTGACTGGACGGTGCGTGAGGATGGGGATATGGGGAGTGATCACTCTGGCATTTTGGTGACTGTGAGGGGTGAGGTAGGGGTCAGATCCCGGGTGCTTGGGAGTCGGTTGTATTTTAGGGAGGCTGATTGGGAGTTGTATAAGAGATTGTGTCAGGAATTGATTGTTCCTCGGGATAGGGATGGGGGGTGGATGAATGGAATGAGCATTTGGTGCAGGGAATGAGAGCGGCGTCGGTAGCGGCAGTTCCGGAGGTAGAGAAGGGGAAGGGGGGGAAGGTTGAGGTTCCTTGGTGGTCGGTGGAATGTTCAGGGGCTGTGGCAGCGCATAAGAAGGCGAGGGCCAGGGCGGTGAGAACGGGAATGTTGGAGGATTTGTTGGCATATAAGAAGGCGAAGGCGGTGGTGCAGAGGGTGATTAGGGAACGAAAGCGCGGATATTGGAGGGGCTATTGTGGGTCTCTGGGGAGTAATTCTGACGTGGGTGAGGTTTGGAAGCAGTTCAAGCGGATGTCCGGGTTGATGAAGCCGCAGGGTGGTATGTCTGTGTTGTTGAAAGGGGTGGAGGTGGTCGGTGAAGATGGGGAGAAGGCGAATTTGCTGGGGGAGCATTTTGCGGGAGTGCCCAGTTCAGAGAAATTCCCGGAGGCAATGAGACTAAGTATGGGAGTGGTTGAGGAGGAGATGCGGGAGTTGTTGGCGAATGTTGGGCCTTGGGAAGAGCAGTATGAGACTCTGTTTTCTATGGCGGAGTTGGATGGGGCGACTCGGAAGGGGAAGTAGTCAAGTCCAGGGGTGCATGGGGTCATGTATGTATTTTTGGAGAAGTTGTTGGTGGAATGTAAGTTGGAGGTGTTAGCATTGTTCAATGAGATCTGTAAGAGTGGAGTTTTACCGAGGTAATGGAAGAGAGCGATTGTGGTAGCGATTTTGAAGAGTGGCAAGGTCCCGACGGAGTGTAAGTCATATAGGCCGATTGCGCTGACTGTCGTGTTGTGTAAGGTTATGGAACGGATGGTAGTTGAGCGCTTCGGGTTCTATTTGGAGTCGAATGGGTGTCTGAGCGATTTTCAGAGTGGGTTCAGGAAGAATCGGTCAGTGGCAGATCCGTTAGTGAGGTTGGTGACTTGAGTGGAGGAAGCGTTGTGTGATGGGGAGATGGTGGGTGCGTTCTTTTTGGATTTGGAGAAGGCGTATGATATGGTGTGGAAGAATGGGTTGCTGGTTCGACTGTTGGAGATGGGTGTGAAGGGGAGGATGTTTTGGTGGAGTAAAGCGTTTTTGGCTGACAGGACCTTTCAGGTGAGAGTGAGGGGGGTGTTGTCTGAGGTTTGGAAGATGGAGAATGGGACACCGCAGGGGAGTGTGATTAGTGCGATGCTGTTTAATGTGATGGTGGACGAGTTGATTCGAGCTTTGGAGGGTTTCGGGTGTGAGGTGGATTTCTTTGCAGATGATGGTGTGGTATGGGTAAGAGGGCGGAGTTTTTTTGTTGGTGCAAAATCGGTTGCAAGCTGCGATAGTGCGTATGGAGGAGTGGTGTGGGAAATGGGGCTTTTCGATGTCTGTGGATAAAAGCGTGAGTATGGTTTTCTCAAGGAGAAGAGTGCAGCAAGGGTTGGACTTGGTTTTGATAGGTGAGAGGGTGAAAAGCGTGCAAGAATTTCGGTACTTGGGGGTGATTTTGGATAGGAAGTTAAACTGGAATTTGCAGGTGAATGGTATGGTGGATAAGAGCAAACGAAGGTTGAATTTGTTGCGGGCGGTGACTGGGAAAGAGTGGGGTGCGCAGCAGAAGTGTCTACGAATGTTGTATAAGGGGTTGATTTTGAGTGTGATGGATTTCGGATGTCAGGTATCAGTGGGTTTCACGGCGAGTCAGAAGTTCCGGTTGGACAGGGTACAGGCGAGGGCATTGAGGGTGTGTTCGGGTGTGATGAGATCCTCTCCAGCAAATGCGGTTCAGGTGCTTGTGAGGGAGATGCCGTTGGGGTTGAGGAGGGATGCGTTGAATATGAGATGGTGGGTGAAGTGCAGTGCGAAGAGTGTGGCTCATCCGGTGCGTGAATGTTTGAAGTATAATTGGAGGTTTGATTATTATAGAGACCGGTGGAGGAGGAAATGGGGCACTTTTGGGTTTCACATGTGGGAAAAGGGAGTGCAGTGGGGTGTGGGTGATTTGATGACTGTGACGGATACGGATTTGGGGAGATGGCCGAGGTGGATAATGGGGTCTCCAAGGGTGTGTTTGGAGTTAGCAAATGTGGTGTCGAAGAAGAGAGGATTGCGGGGCAACATTAAAGCTTTGGGTCAGGCGCATGTGGCAGGAAAGGAAGGATGCAAGGTGTTTACGGATGGTTCGAAGGATTCTGTGTCTGGGAGAGTGGGTATGGAGTATTATCTGGAAAGCACTGGGGAGTATAAAGTGGGACGATTGACGAATGATGTGTCAATTTGTACGGGTGAGTTGGTGGCGATTGCATTGGAGATTGATAGGGTGTGCGAGTTGGGGTTAGAGAAGGTGGTGATATTTTCAGATTCATTGAGTGGATTGCAGGCGATTGTGGCGGGGGATGGTGATAGGAAGGACATGATTATGGACATCAGGAGGAAGATCGATCGGTGCATGCTCGGGGAATGGATTTGGAGTTGGCGTGGGTCCCTAGTCACAGTGCCATTTTGGGTAATGAGTTGGTGGATCTGGAGGCGGGTGAGGGTATGAGAAGGGGAGCGGTTGATGTGAGATTACCTTTGAGTGTGGATGAGGTGAAGGCGGTGGTGGTGAGACGGGCATGGATGAGTGGCAGGAGAGGTGGGTGAGTGGGGTGAAGGGCAGGTGGATGTTTGGTGTTCGTGGGAAAGTGTCGGTGAAGGTGGATGCGGGGAGTCTGAAATGGAGGAGGGCGGAGGAGGTGATGCTGAATCGGTTGAGGATAGGGCATGCGGGACTGAATGATTGTTTGTTTCGAGCGGGGAAGCGTGAGTCGAGGGATTGTGCGGTGTGTGGGGTGCCTGAGACTGTGGGACATTTCCTGCTTAGGTGTGAGAGACATGTTGAGGAGAGAGAATTGATGAGGGTTCGATTGTCTGCGCTGGTGTGGCTGAGCTGAGTGGGAAGGCTTTGCTGGGAGGTGTCGGGGAGAGAGGCAGGAGGAGGAACAGCGTGATGTTGGATTTTGTGAGGCAGACGGGGCGGTGGGAGGAGTTGTGAGTTTATGTGAACTAAGTATCAATTGGTGGGTCTGGTGCACATCATCCTTTAGGATGGGGAAGCGCCTGCGTGGGTCCGCCCATGCATCCGATAATTAAGAAGAAGGAAGAGCAGTTTGTGAATGTACACCATTAAAGGAAGACGTGCAAATCCCCTTAGGTGTGTCTGTCCTTAATTATTTATGCCCCCTCTGGGTATAACACAGCCCTCACTAAGACTCTTGATTCACTCGTGCCTGCTGGTACGTGACTGCTACATTCACAATGTCATGTGCCCTGCCTCATTTTACACTATGTCTAGTCCTCTTTGTCAGAGGCAATGCACAGGAGAATGCTCAAAACATTCCCACGCCCAGAGAATTCACTTTATATATATTTATGTCACTGAAATAGTAGTGGGAATGTAAACATGCCATGCACGATGATGTGCAATTTAGGAACCATCATCTGAACTGTGTACCCTGATCCCATTTGGTTGGGAGGCTAGGCTCATGAAGGCAGACAATGTAAAACTAATGATCAAATGTGCATACAGAATTCATATGTGGGAAAGGGGTCTTGACTACTAGGCACTTGTGCTCGCTGTCCAGCCATCCTTATGTATGCAGGTGCCCTTTGTGAACACGATGACATTTCTGGGCTTGCTGCTGCTTGCAAGATGTGATGTGCAGTTTGTGGTGCATGCATCCATCCGCCGGAGGTTTCTGTGAATCTGAATCCGATTGATGCTTTGAGTTGCACTTCTGTGTTATTGTGCCTTAGTGGTGTAAAATGTCGCCAAAAATATTGCATACAGTAGTGTTAAATTGGCCACTTCGTGTGTAATGCTTGCTAGAGCACTCACGGAGCACTCTTTCATTTCACATTAAAATGCCCAGGTCATTTTTGTTTTACTTTATCCCATATCGTAGTGTGATATACAACGAAAAACAATAGGTAAAACAAGCGTGGGGACCAACTACATATGCATGTACGTGCTAAATGCTCACATCCATGCGATTTTTGTCATATGCCTTATGCAGTGCAATAAAATTGTAAAACGTGTAAATGCTGTCTGCTATTTACGCATGGCATGTGCATTTATAATGCAGCACTCTGAAATACGGCTGAATTTAGCTGAGCAGATGAAAATAGCGGAATGGGTATAACCGACGGTACCAAACACCACAAATAAAGTATTACTCATGCTTTTTGAGCATGTTTTACAAAACACATTCAGGGGCTATTTTTTTTCGAAGCTGTTCATCATAAACATGCACAAAATGATGCGTGATACTTTTAGGAATGTTTTTTTAAAGCCACTTCATTCAACTTCCTCTGCTTCACAATACAATTTGAATGAATCAACGCCGGCGTGCGGCGTTGATGCATTGACTTTCTCTGGGATCCACCTAAAAGCAGGCAAATTCCATCGGTATATATAGCAAGTACATTCTACCATGCATTAATAGGATTCAGAATATACACTGTTTCCATAAGAAGTGCAAGAAGATGATGTAAAAGCGATTTCACTTGTTTTTACAACTTTTTTTTTTAACACTGTAAATTTGCAAATTACCAACATTGTATGGAGGAGAAGTATGTTCAACTTAGTGCAAACATAGCTGGTCCTTGTCATGCAATTTCCTCATTGTTTTAAAATGAGCACATACGTAATCAGTTTCGGTATCTACATTTTAACTCCTGGATTTGGGCATGTCGAGAGCCCAGCGGAGCAAGACAAGCCCGTCTTAGTCGGTTTTGTAAGGCTCTCTTACGTGCCCCAACCTCGGCGTCAAAATTATGTCTATAATTGGGTCGCGGGCATGTGGATTTGCAAGGCGACGCTTGCTAACATTGGAGGGTGGTAGTGTATTGTTCATCTCTCCAACCATGTTGTAGCAAGTTATCTAACACTTTCTCATTCCACTTTATGCAATTACCAGCATTATTAATTGTTGTGTAGTGTTTATAAATATTCTCCCGAGATCCAATATTGGTTGGATCGATGGACCATTTTACAGTAATCAAATTATGATCACTGTGTGTTAATCAGAGTTCTATAACTGTTTCAAAATCACAAATGCTGCAAAAGGTAGCCCGATCAGTGAAAATATAATCAAGAATAGATTTACTTTTATTCCTAGACCAAGTAGTTCTGGGCGGCATGTCTTTTATAAACGCATCATTCAGCATTATCAGCTGTCGATCATTCATTAGTGTTAGCCATCGATCAGCACTCTGAGTGTCTTTCTTTAGCTTCACATTCTTAACCCCAAGTAGATGTAAATTTAAGTCACCCACCAGAATTAAGTTGGTAATATCTGGTGTTTGAATCACTATATCTAAAAGTGATTCTAAGTCACCAAAGAATACACCATCTGGAACAGCTATGGGGTTAAAATATATATTGACTAACGCTATCTGTTGTGTACAGAAAGTGATTTTAACCAATTGGGTGTTAAGATTAGGCATCAACCAAGGTGATATATTAAGACCTGCCTTACGATTTACTGCTACCATTAAGCCCGACGATGGCCTACCCTTAACATTTGATTTGGCGGGATGTAAGCTAATCTTGTATCCATTCCATACAGGAGCTTTGACTAGCCATGTCTCTTGAAATGCAAGTATTTGGAACGGCAATAGGATATTGGAAGTAGAATCCGCCAAATGTGAAGATCCACATGTGTTCCAACTCACTAAGTTCAGAGTTCTATTACTGTTTGAACTAGATAGTGACAGGTTTCTGGCAGTAAACTGCCTAGCGCCTTCACAAGCGACACCAGAAGTTTGATGTCCAGAGGCCTGAGGACCACTGCTACTAGATCTATCACTTTGAGTTGCAACAGCGTCATTCTCTGGCAGATCCTTGACTGCTGAAGGATCTTGAGCCAAAAGGAAGCCCATAGTGAATAGTTCCATTTTTGCTTTCCAAATCACATTACGTACTACATTGGATGAGATCCAAATCTTCCCTATAGATAAATCCTGATCGTTGAGGAACTCAACTTGTGAAATGTCTTTGGTGTTAACATCTTGCAGACTTGGAACTTCCTCCACTGTTTTTGTGTGTTATTTTGGGGTTGAGAGATTCCTCTTGAGGAGTCTGAAGATGGATACTCGCCTTTATCCCTAATTTGAGTAGGGTTTTTATTGGCAAATAAGTCTTTGAACGTTGATTGTATCATGCCTCTGATATGAGGGAGAAGACTTTGTGCTACATCCAACTGTTGGATGGGTTCTTGTGTATGAGAGGTCGCAGCCAGGATACAACTATCTTTCTCACAACTACTTTCCTGTATAGCCACCAAGGACTGCGGATTGTGCATTCTGTGATCATTGGTACTTTTTGAGTTACTCTCTACTGGAGGCTGGCCCACTGACACTTGGAGTTTGGCTGTTTAAATCTTGAGGATTTTTTATCACTGGCCAATGCAGAAATTAGAGCATTTAACTGAGCATAGTTAGAAGACTCAAGTTCAGATACAGAGCTGTCTAAATCTTTCCTTTTGGGAAGCCTGTACGTTTTTTTAGGAACTGGAGACCGGATTTCAGCATTGCCACTTTCTAACACTCTGCCAACGAACTTCTGTACCTGGTTTTTCGAGATATGCATAATTTTTTTGCAGAGATATTTTTTAAACGTACCTGTTGATCTGCCCTTGAATTTTTTAGTCGATCTCACATTAAACATGTTATATGTTGATTTTAGTGAGTTATCCCTTTGCTTACTTAAATCAGAAGGCAGAGTAGCACTCGGCACTTGGGAGTCTTGCTGTGACAAAATACCAGAAACGGATCCCAAGCAGTTAGAAATTACAGATTGCTTGATGGAAGAAGCTTGAACAGTATTAGGAAACAGCTCAATTAAACTATCTTGATTGAGAATGGCGGCTGGATCAACCAGTTTGATAATTTTAGAAAACATGGGTACAGCAATGTCACAGTTAGTCTCAGGTACTAATATGTTTGCTTTATTGAAGTTCTCATTATCATCCAGAGTACTTTCTATTCTGAGGGCATGTTTTTTTGTAATTTTTTCTCTACAGTTTGCATCCATGTAATGAATTCATCAATTTGTTTTGATTGATGACTAATTTTTCCCTCAATAGTATTAAACAACTTCAATAGCGAGGAAACGGATGTGCTAATTGCAGTCAGAGTAATTTGTAACAGCGGCGACAACTCACTATGGCTTCCACCAAAATCTTTCTCCTTAAAATGAGTTGACGATATATTCTTACTTCGTCTTGGGGTTGGGTGAATGTAAGAATCTGTGAGATTGTCCGCAGATTGATTGGCAGGCTCAAACAAACTATGTGAGTGATTTGGAAGTCATACTTTTGCTTTGGAGCAATTTGGAGGTGAAAAACACTGTGGGATACCAATAGATGAATGAATTATTTCTTCATTGGTAGTACTCTCTAGTTCACCATCATACCCATCGTTCACCTCTCCAAACTCAACACCTCTTACATCATCCATTTCCACACTTTTGAATGTACTGTTTAAATGTTCAATGTTATGCGCCTTGGGCGTTTCGCCCACAGTCTCAGGTTGACTAGTGAGGACAACAATGGGCAAAGCGACACCCTAGGCCTGTGAACCACACCCCCCTGACAACAATTGAGTATCAGTTATTGAAATATTTTCAAGATTTACCTGGGGGTTTGGAGGGCTCACTTGCCGGGATGGAACATCGCTCCCCATGGTTGCATCCACTCCTTGAACTGTGTCACACGGCCGACAGAATCTCGTATATCACGAGTATCATCAGCCATGATTTTCTTGTCCACCGAGAAGGAGTTAACGCCAGTCAGTTTCTTCCGATTTGCAATAATCGGTGAAGGCTTGAGTGGGGTGGATTTAAGGGTTAAACACGCTCGAGATACCACCAAACTGGAGGGCATGCCTGATTTGAGCATATAAATAAATAAATAATAATTATAAATAAATTACAAGATCAAGATTATTAGTTTCTCAGCACAACAAAAGAAGAATAAAAATAAAAAATAAAAAATAAAAATGGTGGACACGGCTGTGAAAGGCGTACAGCAAACACGCCAAACAGCCGGAACCTACAAGAAAGAAAAAAAACGAAAGCAACACTATTATAAGTGTCACGTTGCCTTTTTAGCAGTTCAAGTTGTTCGAGTTGTTCGAGTAATTCTAGTTGTTTGTATAGAGTCACTGGCACTCAGTATTATTCAATTCAGTTCAGCCCATCCAAGTCCATTAGCACAAGCCGACGTTGAGCGGGAAACAACGTAGCTTTTCCTTGGATGATTCACAATGCTGATCGGAACGCCGTCTCAGCCAGCCAAACAGCATTCACCTTAGCACGCAACTTTGCATGCGCGCGCGCTATGCGCGTAGACCTCACGTTAAATGGAGGCAGGGACAGCAAAGAAGGCAGAACTTACAAGAAAGAAAAAAAAACAAAAGCAACACTATTATAAATGTCACGTTGCCTTTTTAGCAGTTCAAGTTGTTCGAGTAATTGTAGTTGTTTGTATAGAGTCACTTGCCCTCAGTATTATTCAATTCAGTTCCGCCCATCAAAGTCCATTAGAAAAAGCCGAAGTACCACAGGAAACAACTTAGCTTTTCCTTGGATGATTCACATTACTGATCACAACGCCGCCTCAGCCAGCCAAACAGCATTCATGTTAGCATGCAACTTCGCATGCTCCCTACTCATTAAGCTACAAACAAATCCACGTTGGATGTTTAAGAGGAGGCAACCATGAGTGTACCTTGTTTTGGAACTAGGCGTATTGCGATATTGATGTACACTGATGATTCAGTACTCATAGCATGGATGACTAATGCATTGCAGAAGTTAGTCTATGTGTACGGAAGGTATTATCTGATTGAATTAACTGATCTTCTTTAAATAATCCAAACTTAGAAAGGTTTTACACTGAAATATCATGCAATTAATGTTAAAAATAACAAGACTAAATGCTTTACTGAACACACAATTAGCTAATGCCAAGGAGCTTCTTCATTCATGCTGCCATGTGAAAGGGGTATATCTGTGCAACTTATATTTAGGGATACTACAAGGAAATAATTGAGAATGTGTATTAAAAATCATCTGAAAGATCAAATTTAAACTGTTACTTGTCCTATTTTATGAGATTGTCATTACCAGCGAAAATTATACAATATTTTTCTCTTACATATGACATTGAAAATGTCAACTTAGTTTGACCATTAACCTGTATGTTTGTGCAAGTGTAATCTTTCTTGAATCCAGGTATGCAAAGGCTCTATTATTCAGAAGTTTGACCAAGTCATTAAAAAGGTTAATGGCATAGCTGTGTATGTGACACAACGGCCTGTTTTCAAAATAATATGATAGATTATCATGTACAATGTATTAATAAACTACATATTTTAATAACTCTGTTATGTATGCAGTCACAAAAGGATCTCTATGAATTCAGAAAATATTTGCAAAAACAAATATATAATTGTTATTTATGTCACAGGTGCATACCAGGAATCACAAACAAAAATATTCTGATTCAATTTTAATTTCACATTCTTAGGGACAGTTAGTCCAGAGCTAACACATAACCTTATGACACAGAGAATACATTTGGTCAATGGAAGCAAGTATGAGGATGCTAGTGGGTGTGAGTAAGTGAAGGGACCTTTTCACAAGCTTTTTCCTATCTAAAAGTGCTATGGCAAATGATGCTGCATGGTTGGAGACATAGAAAGCAAGCCGAGTTTTTGGAAAAGCAGACAAGCAAGCAGGTATGTTTGAAAAGCGAAAATCGATTGGAGCCCCAAATTTAGTAGCTGATGGAAAATCATTTAAAGTCTTTTCCTGGTGGAACGGAATGCAAAGTTCTTTCCCAAGACAGAACCAGAGTACTTGAGAGGCATTTCGTAGTAGATAGGAAAACTGAAAGGAAGAGCCAATCTGGTGGTGATGCTTTGAGTTGGTTGATATCCTTACCTGTCCTGTGCCTTTGAACAACAAACCAAAAGTGAGTACAATAATCCCAGTGCATTTGGGAAACTGTCCAAAGAATTTAAATGAATCCCAGATATAAATGAAAGTATTTTGGGCAACCAAAATACTCACTATCACTGAGGGGGGATCTGGCCTTTAAATGAAACTTTGTGACATTGTATTCAAAATTGATTGTCCTAGAATTAACAATTGTGAATGGCCCAGTTGTTCCTGCCAGTACCAAATTATGAATTAATTCCCTAGGTGTTCTCAGGTATAAGTTATATATGTGTTTACGAGGGCGTGCACAATGTACCTTACACATTTGCAGGGATTAACAAACCTCTTGACCTGTGAAAACCCTGATTATATTTTAAAATTTCCCAAATAGTGTTTTCTACTCTTTACAGTGGCACAGGAAAGGAGGCTGGATTTTCAGTTCATTCCCCATACAATATTTTTAATATAAATAATTAACATTATTTTTCGAAGTAATTCACAGAAATAGAAGGATTCCTATTCCAGTTAAATTGTATAATATCATGCTTGTGTGACATTGCACTTCATCAATGTATGTCTAATCTCCAAATTAAAAGCTTCTACCGGGTAGTAATTTCTATATATGTCAACAGGTGAACTTGAGTCACTTCCAAATGTCTTGCCCATGGTGCTGATGTAAAAAACTGATTGGTTAGATCACCATATATTTGGAACACAACTTGCCACTTTTAAAAAACTTTACTGATTTTTATGAAGCTCATGGTAATTCGAATTACATTTTAATTCTAGCAGTAATTGCAGGCATTAATGTATATTTATATCATTACAGGTATCTGGCAAATCAAGTAAACCATAACATACAGAAAAATGCATTATTATGTCATTAACTACAGTAACATTGGTTATACATGCAATTTGTAACGTACTATACAGAGAAAATTGATTGAAAGAGAACACAGTCTGTGTAATGTGAGTGAAACATGGAATGAAAAGCTAGCAAAAGCTGAGTCATAAAAAGGGCTATCTTAATTGAATAGCATGAAATGGCCATGACAACAAATGGGGACAGCCAAACAGCACACCTACCCCATAAACACATACAGACACATTGGAGGGGGAGAACAACCTGGAAAGGGACGGAAAAATGTATGTAATAATCAGAGCTATGTGGACATGTTGTCATTAAGAGATAATAGCAAAAGGAAACATAGAATGGACCTGTTACAATGGTTGTTTTTGTACATTATTAATAAATTAATGAGCCAGAACTGACAGAGTTGTGACAAGATAAGTAGTTAATACATATGTGCCATTTCATCTCATATTTCATGAATAATGTAGGTAAATTTGCAAAGAACGTTTCCAATCTATTGGATATCACACATATTATTCAACCAGCCATTAATAATTAATTTGTTTAAGTCTTTAGAGCTTGCTGTTATCATACGAACTGCTATCAGAATGAAAATGTCAAAAATAAAATATGATTAACTAATATTCATTGAACTAAAAGAGAGACATCCAAATAGTATATTAGATATATTTAGAGGTGTATTAACCTTTTAATAAAATACACTTGAGACCAAAATGTATTTACAAAACAGCATTAAAAGAACATATGTTTAAAGAAACCTGTATTAGTATGGCGTGACCAGCAGTTACGATTGTTTATAACCTTGGCATTGAACAGTTTAAATGGGGGCAATAAAGCCACTTTGAATAAAAAAAAAAAGAGAGGCCGTTGACAATGGCAGAATTAGAAACCACTTTAAATTTTCTCCAAAGAGTAGACCATGGATGTTCATCAATAACCTTTTCCCGTTGCAGCTCCTAAAACCACTTAATATCTGTAGATTGTTTGTTGCTTATCATCATATTTAAGTTTGAAGCTTTGCAGAGAAGAGTGTAATGCATAAAACATAGTCTGGTAGGATCCAGACTTCATTTGTTATCTATAAAGGAAGTTGGGTTATCAACACAAGCATTTAGTAATTTCCTATAATGATTAAAGGCAGAATTGGTAAGAAAGAAGTTATTTTCCCCAAAGGTCCAAATATTAGTGCCAGAAAAAAGTTGAAAGACAAATGTAATACCTTTACCCAGCCAAGGTTTCCACAACACTATCCTCCCATTGGTTTTAATATTTTTATTGCACCATAAATAAGGAGAGGGTGACCTTTATGGTTTGTCATTACATGGGAATAGTATGGCTCTTAGTATGTCTTGCTAGCAAGGTATCCAATTTAGCTCAACCCTTTCACTCAGGATGAGATGGAGATTTCTAAATATTTAATAGATTTCTGGCACAATTTCAGTCCATAAGGATCCAATGCGTGTTTAATGGAAAAGGGTTCAAGAGGTAATATATCTGATTTATCTTTTTTAAATTTATATCCTGAAACTGTGGAGATTGAACTTTGGGTTTCTCTTAAAGATGAATAAAACATCTGAATATGTAGTGTGAGAAACCCGATGGTGTTCTCCCACCTACTCCCCCCAGATCCTCTGTTCAGGTGGCCAAGGAAGGGCCATCGCTTTTGGATTCTGACCCTGGGGGTGGACAAGCGAGGGAGGATCGCCTGAGTGGAGGGTTACTAGGAATTGGGAGGAGAATATCCAACGGTGAGATATGGTATTCCCCCTCTCCCTATTTGCCACCAAAAACCCCTTTCTCAGCCTCCATGGGATATTTTGAATCCCATTCCATCTTCACCTCCCCATTTCCAACCAATAGCGGGAAGAAGAAGAGGCAGCCAAAAGTAGTTAGGATTACCCAAAGAAACAACAAGGGGAAAGTAGGGTTTACCTACTGTAGACACTCCTCAATTTGTCCCACTAATAGAGTCAGGCAGGGGCAGGCATGTAATAATGACCATTTACATCTGACTCCACTTGCTTCTCTTTTCAGGACTGAAGGACAGGCATGTCCTGTTAATTGGAGTATTGAAGATCAAGCACACCCAGCCCTGACCACACACCTGTAGCAACACAGTTCTATAAAATGATACTGCTGAAAGAGTAGGCAGAGCAGCAGCTGGGAGAGCAGACGGTAGGCTGTGTAGCTGAGTCCAGCAGGGGATCCCTTCTTAGTCCAATTTTTGTCAGAATCAGAGAGCAAGCTAGGGATGCTGTCTGGACCAGAGAAGCGGAGCAGAGAGTTTCAGGAGCTGAAGGCTGGAAGAGGATGGCATGCCAATACAATGGCCCGGTGTCTGTGAGAGGCTGCAGCGTGGTGAGGGAGCTATGGCTCCAAGGAGCTGGAGTAAGGCTGCCTGCATCGTACTGGAAACGATCAGTGGAATGCTCATTCCCTTGGGACCTGTGCTGGTCCCAAGGGTGTCTGAGGGGCAGGTGGTGAGACCCGGACCTCAACCCTATCTATCCTGAAAGGACCGCCTGTCAACGCGACACTGCCTGGTGAATTTGGTGAAAGTCAATGAGAGAGAAACTCAGGAGTATGTGTGTGTGGCTGAAGCAGAGCGGGAGAAAGGCACAAACTGTAAAGCGTCACTGGAATGAAAAGCACAACAGATTGCAAAGGGGCATGAAACAGAAAGCAAGTGAAAAGAGTGTAAATTGACACGAAACAGGAAAGCGAGAGAACAAAATCCTTTTTTGAACTTAAAGTCCATAATTGTCCATAGGAAAAGGGCAATGTGGGACGTGTTGTGAAGATCTAAATTATATGAAAAAGCCAAAGGGGTCTAGGACTCGTATATATGAGAAAGTTAAAGGGGTCTGGGAGCCATGTAATAAAGAAGGAGAAATACTTGAAACACAAGCATTGCCTCAGCCAAAAATAAGCAAGTATTGTATCAAGGAAAGGCATAAAGGTGAATAGAAGGGTGCGAGTGACCAGAAAGTAAAGGAAAGTTGCAAGAGTCAAATAAGTGTGCAAAAACAATAAGGAAAAGGACAGGTACAAGGGTGAACACAAGTAAAGTGAATCAAAGGAAGGTGCTAGGGGCAGACCAAGGTAATAGAAGAGAAAGCCAAAGCAGGTGCCAGTGGGCACAGTGAAGTGAAGGATAACAATAACAAAAGGGTGCAGGTAGCAACTGAAGATGAAATAATAGAATAAAAGCAAGTACAGGAAATACAGAGATGGGCCAAAGATCAGAGTGGTCTTGCTTAGGAGGAACAAAGTCACTTATTTTTTTTCAAAAGTCTCTGATTCTACCCCAAGAGGAGGTTATTTGAGAAAGGAACTGTGTACAGAGGAAAAGGTGCATCCTGACAAGTTGAATGTTGTGTTTGAAACTGAAGTGGCCTAAGCTTGGGGATGGGAACCCTGACAGGCCTAACCAAACTGAACTTGTGTTTCCATGCACTTCTCCCCCCCCCTCTATCATGCATTCCATGCACTGCTCCCCCTCCCCCTTTACCATGCACCTATGCGTTCTCAATGTCACTGGGCCTAGTAAGATCGTTGTTTTTGTTCTCCCCTGTTCCCCATCCCTTGCCTTGTCACGCTCTGAAACACTTGTGTATGAGCGCGATAGAAATAAAATATCAATATCAATATCAAACTGAAGGGGCCTGAGCTTGGAGAAGGGAACCCTAAGAGGCCTAACAATTTTCATACTGAAGGAATGTAAGCTTGGGGAAGGGAACCCCGAGAAGTTGAAAGAGGAACTGTGTTTTATTGGTCTGTTTAAACTTGGACAAGTTAAAGCTTGGGAAGGGAATCCCAAGGAAAAAAAGACATTGAAAGTATTTGAGAATACTGCAAGGGCCTTGTGGAGAAGGTCTTATGAACAGCCCTTTTTGTTTGAACTCATTTCTCATTTTTGCGACATTGATTCACTGTTTTTCCTTTTTAAAGATTTCCTAACACATTTTTGT
Source organism: Ambystoma mexicanum (assembly GCF_040938575.1). Classification (NCBI taxonomy): domain Eukaryota; kingdom Metazoa; phylum Chordata; class Amphibia; order Caudata; family Ambystomatidae; genus Ambystoma; species Ambystoma mexicanum. Next base: position 286,719,531 of record NC_090930.1, on the reverse strand, counting down.
AAAGAATGAGGGCAAACACAGGTTTAGACACAGACGGATTATTGTTTTGGACTTTCGAAGATTGACGGCCCTTAGAAACATCAGTTGAGGGAACCTCCCCTTTAGAGTTAGGGTATTACACCAACCCCAGCGTTGTAGTAAATAAAGGTTTTAGAGCTATAACACTTGAGTCTGTGTCTCTCTTGATACCATGCCTGTCTCACAGTAGCCAGTTTAATTGAATTGTTACCATTTAAAACAGCAGGAATATTACCATCACTTGTAATTAGCTCTAAAAGGGTTCCAGAGATAGGATGAAAAGAATGGTTGATAAAGGGCAACCTTGACTTCTGGCGGCATCAATGGAAAAAAGAAGAAAAATTACCATTATTAAAAATTGATGTATTAGGGCAACAGCATAAAAGATTAAAAAGAGATAAGAAATATGTACCAACACCATAACAAAACAAAAGTGTGATGGCTGGAAGGTTTTGAATTCATTCTTAACCTCTGAACAGTTTGGTCAAATCCCTTATGCATGGGACCACAAGCAACCCCATATATGTTTTGGCCTCATTGGGCACTATCAGTGAGGTGTAGCTTGGGTATCTAGGCCCAGCAGGCACACGACCCACGTCTGAGCAGACCCACCCCACCCGGTGACTACAGCAAAACAATACCATGGACACCAATAAACATGTCCTAGTGGCTGAAAGATTACTTAATGAGACCTCCCACTATATCAGATTATCTCATGACACCCCTGAATGGTTGATGATACATTTTTAAGAACTTTATACAGAGGCAATCGACTGCCAGTGGTAATCAAGGTTTGAGGTATATGCTGCTGCTGAGGCAATGGCATTATCTGTCTTGTTAGGGATACTGAAGCATCCAGGTATACCCCAGGGTTTTTACTTCTTTGGCAACTGTGATGGTGTTGCCGTCAATGACGAGGGACTTGTATGCTTTGTCTAGTTTATTCAGACGTGGTTGAGATCTGACCAAGAGCAGCTCAGTTTTGTCATCGTTCAAGCACAATGAGTGCATGGCCATCCAGGCTTGAATAGTTTGGTAGATCCTGCCTAGTGTCTTGGAGGCTGTGTTATAGGAGCCTGAGAAAAGAATGAGGATTTGGGGATTGTCTGAATAGTTCATAGTGGAGATACCCAATCTGTCTAGGAGGTCAAAGCGTGGCTTGGTCAATATATTGTGTAAAGTAGGGGACACGCACAGGCCTTGGGGTACTCCATAGTTGACAGGGCTGGGAGCCGAAGGGATAGAGGAGAACACTCTCATTGATCTGTTTGCTAGAAAGGATGGGATCTACACATGGCTTTGGGGGAGAAATGGCCTGCTGATGAAACGTGTTGGCGGAGGATTTTAGCCGCTGACAAGTCCAGTAAGAGGAGAAGGGTAGGTTTGTCTTTAAATTCGTCTATTTGTATTTTTGGTCTATAAGAGCCAATTCTGTGCCGTGGTCCGGGGTAAACCCCGGATTGGCCCAGACCAAGGAGGTTGTTGGACTCAAGATGCATTTGGATCTGTAAATAGGCTGCTCTGTCAAAAATTTGGAGTAGGAACAGTACCGTCGTGATTGGGCAGTAGTTGGTCGGTGTGTCAGGGCCTAATATAGGCTTCTTGAGGAGTGGAAGTGCACAGGGATCTTTTAGATTTAAAGGCACTGTGATAGAGGCGAATGAGGCAATGACGAGGGAGGCAATGAATGGTATCAACACTTGCGCACAGTCTTTGATGACTTGGGCTGGGCAGATGTCACCTTGACATCTTGATGGTTTTAGCCCTCAGATGAGTTTGCGTATGTCCAGTTCAGAGACTGGGTTAGACTCGAGCTGCTGGACTTGAGAGGTGGTTGGAATATGTTTTGGTTTGTTTATGTCAGGTCGGATTTCTGAGGAGACAAGTTTATTTTTCTTCTCTATGACGTTTTGCCAGAGTGCAGAAATTTTGGTAAGTAGGGCGTTTAGTATGTTGTAGCACCAAGCACGATCTTTGTAGCAATTGGTAGGCTTTGGTGCTGGAGATGCAAGTTCTCAGAGTTGGCATTAGCGATTCTTTTGTTATAGGTAGATCTTTTACCTAGGAGTATGGCTTGTTTGTAGGTTTTGGCGAGTGTGGTAAAGTTAGCTTTGTTTGGTAGTGAGGGGTCCTTTTTCCAGAAGCTCTCTGCTGCTCGCTTGGATGACTGGACGGATTTGACACTTGGGATAAACCAAGTGCTTAGGTGAGCCAAAGGCTTTTGTTTTCCTTTGTCAAAGGGGCAATTTCATCAATCGCGAGTAGAAGAGTTTTGTTGTATAAATCAACCATGATGGTGGGGTCACTTATTGGGGTTTGGAATGCTATAAGTGGCTTCCGAAGCGGGAATACATGGTCAACTGAAACATTCGGAATATTTCTTGCAAGGGGCGCTGGTGTCATTATTAGTGGGGCATGTGTTGTTTGTTAGTAGGGATGATAAATGAGATGACTGTCGGGGTAATTTCCCAGGGTTCGGCAGGGCCGTCCACGGACCTCCGGCGTTGGGGAGGCCCCAACTCCTCCCACGTCCCAAAGGAGTATGAGACGCACACAAGAGCGAATGAGTTACTGCTGTACAAAACAGCCAGGGACAGGTTCTAGGATCACAGGTACCCAGGGAACATCTTCACTGTGGTGGGCTCGCAGGCCCTTTTTCTAGCTGTATGACGCATCTATGTGCGTCACCGGGGAAAACTAGCCCCAAAACCTAACGCTATCTCGGGTTGGCTCCCCGAGTGGTAGGGTCAGTATAGGTCCATATAGGAGAAAATGTTATTGGTAGAGAAATGGTCAGGTGGTACGCTTGGGTCGTCCCTAAAAGTTGCTATATGAAAATTGTTACAAGGGGAAAAGTAGTGATTGGCTAAACTATAGTGGTGTCAGTGGTTAGCCCCTCATATGCTGATTGGTTCATCTGTGAGCGACCAAGCCTGGGACCATCACCGTTCCCAGCTCACGGTGTACCTGGTGCTGGCAAGAATGTATGACTATGTGTCAGTGGCGGAAAATGGACAGGTTTGATTATGGGCTGTTGGGTGTCCCTTTCCCATCGCTGTCGGTGTCCTGGTGCTAGCAACAATATATGACTATGTGTCAGTGGCGAACAATGGACAGGTCTGACTATGGGCTATTCGGTGTCCAATTTGTCACTTCATTGTTGCGGTCTGTTTCCCAGACGTGAGACCCCAGAGCTTCTCTGGTTCTTGGAGCTTGACATTGTATCAAGTCAGCCTGGTCATGCATGTTGAGACCGTGGCTAGAGCAGAATTACGAGTATTTGATTTGTATTTCGGCTCTGAGGAGCGGTTAGCATTAGCAGGTGTAACCTTGGTGCGGGGAGCGCGGCGTGTAGATTGTAACTTCGTGGCCTTGACTGTGGGCTCTCGTCAGAGTTCGTTCTGCATGATCAGCTTCTTGCAGCCTCATCTGAGCTGCTCTGGCCTGGGGACTCTGATTTGCGGCCTACCTTGGCCTAGTCCATGGGTGGGGGTATACAGTCCATAATACGGGGGTCGCGGGGGCGACATGGGTTCTTATGCGTTAGTCCATATATAGGGCTACATTTTCATGGCTTTAGTGAGGAAGCGCTTGCAAGCATGTACACAAGCTCTTCTGGCGTCTTGCGTTTCTGCGGTGCTGTAGTTGGCCTATGTGAAAAATAACAACGATGCATATGTGAGTGTATGTCATAGTATTGTGTATGTTCTTCGTGTAGGTTGGTGTGTGTCTAATCCGTGTGCTTGGTGGCACGTGTGTTCCCATCTGCTGGCTATGTCGTCATGGCATCTCTAACGATGGCGATGTTGGTGGATGATGTCTAATCGAGTTGGTCCAAAACGGTCGGTGTCAGCTCCACCCGAGGTCCCAGCTCGAGGTTGGGGTGATGGGAAACCTGCCGGGGTGTGTGGGGCATGGCCACGGTGATCTTGACGTCCAGGGTGGCAGTAGGCTAGTCAAACCCCTCACGCAGCAGGTGCTTGGGTCGTGACATCAAAGGCCATGGTCTGGACGAGAATCGGGGGAAGGGATCGTCCCATTCTCCCTCTTCAGTCCCCACCCTCTGGTTGATTTGTCGACCACAAAATTATCCACTCTTTTATCTCCTCGTATAATAGGCAGTACATATATACACATCTACCACCGGGCTTGCAGTAAACCCATTTTCCAACATAGCATTTCGGGTTCCTTGGATTCTCAACTTTAATGGATGGTGGATACAAGTCTGCCTCTATTATCTGCTGGTGATTTCGCTCACGTTCCTTGATGATGACGTCTGTGTGTTGATCGTCTTCAGCTGGCATGAGGTCGTGCATGCCAATCTTTTCCTCAGCTGTACGCTTTGATCTTGCTTTCCATAGTATCATTCCCATCAGAGAAGCCATTCCCAAAATCACGTATCCTGCTACAACCTTGAGGCCATCTGAGAGCCATGATGGCATCCAGGACCAGATGTATGAGAACCAGCTACCAGCCTTCTTCACTCCGTTTGCTTCTTCTTCCATCTTGGCATGCATCTACGCCAGCTGTGATACCACTTCTGATAAGGTACCGTTGTCCTCGTCATTTGCAGGGTTGAACGTGCAGCATGAACTTCCGATCTTTGCGCAAACACCTCCTTCCATAGCTGTCAAGAGGTCGAGCACATATCTGTTTTGTAGGGCCACCATTCTAATTGCTCTTGATTCTTCCTTTATCGCGTTGAATCCGTTACCGGTAGAATTAATTGTCATCATTAACTCCCATCTTGTTATCTGTAGCCATTTTGCTTTTGCATATGTCTGTACACCTGGATGTATGATGGAGGAAAAAAACATTGCTGCTCTGCGAAACAGTCTGTGTGCTGGTGGAATGTCACTCAGGGTTGTGTCTGACTTTCCCCACAGGTAATTTCCTGTCAGTGGTTCGCCTTGTCTTTTTACTCTGGATAAATGTGTTTCACTCTGTGCCTTGTTTCCTATCACCTTCAGTGATCTCTTCTTCCTTTTGTTCCCTTCACCATCTTAGGGAAGTTGTCCATGTTGACGTGCGTCTGTGGTACTAATAGGGATGGCACATTGATGTGTACTATAGTGCACACGCCATTCCAGTGGCAAGCTGTTGTATGCCTTGGCTCCACAGGCCCAATAGGGGTCCATCAATACTGCTGTTCCTGCACCCCCCTCAGGATGCTTGATCATTCTTTTGCATCCTTCATTCGTCCCAACATCAATTTCTCCATCATGCTGGTAACATAGTGTGGGTGCTGTAAGGGGAAGTATGGTTATGGGTTCTTCTTCTTTATCTAACCATGTGACCAATGCTGCACTTTTTGTCCATTCCTTGTAGCATTTGTCGTTTTCTTCTTGCACTCTTACTACTGATGATTTTGCCAACGTCAAGGGTTTACTTCCCACAACTCCATCCACCCATCCGTTCTTCATGTATACTTTGCCATATATTAATATTAGTGGCCTTTCCCAGCACCTTGGTTCACCCCCAATCTCTCTTGCACTCCACTGGCATGGCAGGTAGCTCAGTGTAACCTCTTTTGTTTCTCCTATGTCGGCTCCATCTGTTATAAACTGGAGCCCTTCTGTCAGCTGCCAAGAATTGTCAAACATTGGTAGTGTTTTGATGAAGTTGTCTTCATAGGGGTATGTTGACCTTGATTTCCATCTTAGTGTTGCTCTCTTCCCCTGAAATCGTCCTCGTGTTTGAAATAACGCTAAATATAATAGGCATTCTGCAGTTGGTGCAGGTACTTCAGTTGCCACGAATGTTCTTGAGGCGCTCATGGCGTATGGGATCAACAAGCACACATAGCAGTTGTCCTTTGTCATGTCCTTACCAATTTTGGACATGTGCTTGTACCACATGTTGTTGGAAACGTGTGCTGATTCAGTGAGATATGTGTCCACCCCATGTATATCAATAGAAACACTACGTTTATCCCTCTTTATGTTGGACCCCGTGCTACTGGTACCACCTCACACCGTGCTCCTTGCAGCCATGGTTGGGGAAATGTTAGTAGTGGGAGATGCCGCCGCATAAAAAGCACAGTAGGCCTGCCAGACAGCGGCAGTAATGAGACCAGTGGTGAAAAATATCCCTATCATCTTTATTACAGTTGCTATTACCACTGGCATTTTTATTTTTACCTTTGCTGCGGTCCTGCAGCTACTTTACTCTAGATGATATAGGTGCCCGCCTGAAAATCTCTCAAAATGTGCGTTATTATTGTTAGTACTTTTTATTCAAGCCCTGCGTATCAAGTGGTCATTCAATGCCCAGGCAAAAAGCTCTTCCCATGCTTTCCTTACCGTCCTATCTCTTAAGGCCGGTAGTGCTGTGTGGAGGTGAGGAAACAATTGTACAATTAGTAGGAGAAAAGCGTTATAATAGATGCGTATCCTCAGTGGTCTTAAATATTTTGGCCTTTTTATGATATATACAAATTGGTGTGACAGAGATTCTGGTATGTCGTCTATGGGCAGCATTTGCCCCTGGGCAATCGTGTATATTCTTGTTATTCACTAACATATACAATAACAATGTGCAATACCTGCATGTGCGGGACAAAAGAGAAGAGAGCATGCACGTGTTTACACAGTGTGGTGTATATTGCAGATTCCTTTGACAATGTTCTTCATTAACTGGTGGCTGGGGGGGTGTTAATTCTAGCTAAACTTATTTATTTTGTCTGGGATCTCGTGATCATGGGATGGGCTATGGGTGGTTGATCGCTTGTGTCCTTTGGGGTATTTGGCTCTTGCCCTGTGTCGTTGTTGTCAGTTGTCATTGCTGAAGCGTTGGCCCCTTCGCTGAGGTGAGGGCAGGTCTGTGCTGTGTAGCGCTTGATGTCGTGAATGTGTGTCCACACATCCTTATGCTCTCATTTAACAGCTCTAGGGGCTACCTTTTCTACTGTATGGGGCCCTGTGAATCTAGGGGCACTCCACTTTCTGTGATAGTTATTTAGGAAAACTTAATCTCCTTCTTTCACTGTCCACTGTGTAGTCAGTTCCTGTTCCTCGTTGGTCGCTTCTCCTTGTTTGTTGTTCTTGGACCCGCACTGTGTCCATTGGATTTTTTGAGAGATAAAAGCGGCACTAGTAACCAAGGAAGAGACATACTCGTGCATTTCTCCACCAAAAACAGTACTTGCAGTGTCACAATAAGTCATTGCCCTTGATGGTAGTGTGAGTGGGAGGTGCGTCTGATGTCCGCTCACCACCTTATGGGGTCTGAAGTGGTGGTACGACCCAGGTCTATTCCTCAGCTCAAGCAAGGCCAAGGGGAGGCAGTACAGCCAACTCTTTTTAGTTGTTTGCTGGATCTTTGCTATCTCTTCTTTTAGGAGACTGTTGAGGCATTCACAGGCACCATTTGCTTGTGGGTGATACGCACAGGCAAACTTATGTTTTATTTCCAGAAGGGCAGTTATGTGCTGAAACAATTCATTGTCAAAATGAGGGCCATTGTCTGATCTCAGTACTTCGCATACTCCCCACCCCGGGAACACCTCCCTTACCAAAAATGTTGCTGCTCTGAATGCATCTGCATGAGAGCATGGTCCTGCCTTGATCCACCTTGAAAATGGGCACACTACTACAATCATGTATCTGTAACCTTGACATACGTTGATCATGTCAACGTAGTCAATGTGTACGTGCAGGAAGTGTCTTTTAGGCCGGGGTATTTTACCTTTGATCGCTTGCAGCGTGTGACCGTCCATGTATTGTTGACATATGAGGCAGTTGCTTATGAAATTTGCAACATGTGAGTTTAGCTCGTGGCAGAACATGATTCTTTTATTCTTGCTGCAATTAATTCTTTCCCTTTGTGCGTGGGGTGGTGTAGTTGAGTCAGAGCTGTTTGCAGTAGGGCAAAGGGTATCACAACATTCCCTGTATTGTTCTCTTTCCATGGTGCATCTGCGGGGCACATGGTGCATCCACTTTTGACTCACAGTTCCTTTTCTGCCATGGGTGCTGCTGCCTGCAGTTCCATAATCTGTGTCTCTGGGATGTGTGTGCACCCATCCTTCATTAACATCTGTCTTGCCCCCCCTTATCTTTTTGTTTTTCTGGGAGGGTCCATGTGTTGCCAAAATAAGCAGCATATTTTGCATGTGTGTCCACTGTTTCATTACCTCTTGATATGGGATCGTCACCATTAGTGTGTGTCTGATATTTTACCAGAGCTACTTCTTCTGGGTAATTAACAACCTTTATTAGTTCACCCAGTAGTAGAGCATGTTTTACAGGAGTACCATCTGCTCTTCTGAATGCTCTTCTTTGCCATTTTATTAATCCTGAGTGTACTGTTGACATCACATATGCACTGTCAGAGTATATAGTTACTCGTTTGTCATTGCTTTCATCCAAAGCTAGAATAAGTGCTACTAGTTCTGCTGCTTGCACTGAGTAGTGCTGGGGTAATTTGACACATTTTACTGGAACGTAATCCAGTCTTGCCTCAATCGCACTACTGCTGCTCCTGACCTTCTTATTCCATCACTTTGATCAATTGTTGATGACCCATTGATGTACATTTTCACCTCCCCCCGCCCCCCAGGGCATTTTCTTCCACTTTTCTGGTACCTGAGTAAATTTCAATGGCATGAGTACAGTCATGTGCATACTCTCCACTTTCCACTTCCTCTGCTATAAATCGTGCAGGATTGACATTGCTGCACCTTACTATTTTTAGGTCAGGTCTGGACAAGATAATCTCATACCCTGTTGCTCTTTGTGTAGTCAATGTGGATTTTGGCTTGTTTAATATGGCAAAGAGTGCGTGTTTCACGGACAGTGTAGTGGAGCACCCCATGGTGATTGAGGAGGATTTCTCTACTGCAAAAGCTGCTGCAGCTAGGCTTTGTTCACATGGGAAGCGTCCCATCATTACAGGGTCCAATTGGCCACTGTAAAATGCCACTGGTTTGTGTCCCGTGCTTGTCTTTTGTGTTAGTACTGCTTTCATTACTACACTATCACAATGTGAGAAGATGTAGAATTCCTCTTCGTAATTATGGGTAGCTAGTACTAGTGCAGTTGAAATAGTGTGTTTTAGTTCATTGAATGCATCTGTCATTTCTCTTGTCCATCCCAACTTCCTTGCCCCCCTCTGTGCCTCTCTGAGGGCCTCTAGCAGTGATCCTATGTATGAGCTGTTATCAAAGAGCCATGCTCTGCACCAGTTGCATAAACCAAGGAAATTGCTGCAGTTCTCTTACTGTCTGCGGCTGTGGTGTATTCTTTATTGCTTGTGCCCTTGAGGTGCAATGTTCCTTTCCTTTTGCGAAATAATCTGCCCGATGTAGAGTACTTATTCTTGGCAGTATTGCAATTTCTCCTTGTCAACCTTGTATCCTTTCTCAGCCAGCACTGTGAGCATCTTTACAGAGTCCCTCCTGCACTTCTCCTCAGTGGTGCTGCAGATGATGATATCATCTACATACTGCAGCACTGTGCTTTCCATCTCTATGTTTCCTGGGTCCATTTGTATTACTCTATTAAAGATGGATGGTGACTCACAGTACCCCTGGGGCAGTCTAGTGTGTTTCCATTTTGTGTTGCGATGTGTGAAGCTTGTTAAATCTTGTGAGTCAGGGTGCAGTGGTATTGAGAAAAACGCATTTTTGAGGTCGATCACAGGTAATCGTGACGCCTCTGCTGGTATTCCGCACAATATGATAGCTGGGTTAGCTGCTATCGGGTACTCTGCCTCCACAATGTGGTTAAGAGGCCTCAATTCTTGTATGAAATGCCAAGACCCTCCCTTTGCCTTGTGCACAGGATACACCGCAGTGTTGCACGGTGACTGATGGTACCAATATTCCTCTATCTATTAGGGCAGTCATTGTCTCATAGATCCCCTCATTAGCTTCCTTAGATAGTGAGTACTGTTTCACTCTGGGCAGCATTGCACCTTTCTTTAGCTTTATTTGTACTCCTCCAATGCTTTTTATGCAACCCACGTCATAGGGACTAGTAGTTCATATAGAGGCGGGTAAAGCTGCTAAATCTTCCTTGTAGAATGGTACTTGGTTAGAGGTGGGTGTTTCTAGTACCATTGCCATTTTCTGTACTACTTTCTTGTATGTCACTCTCAACCAAATGTAGACGCTCATCTGGAACACCATCTCCACATCTCCTGCTCCATCTGAGAACAGCTCCTCACCCGGTACCCTTCTGCACCCTTCTGCACCCTTCTGAACCCTTCTGCTAGTGCTATTACTGCTCTCCATGCTTTCCCTCCCCCATCCTGGGTGTGAACTGCAATGTAATCTGCCATTGCCACAATACTCTCGATGTCCACTGATAGTATTGCCCCTTCCTCCTCGCTAGTGGGTGTTTCCGGCCTGAAAAGGTATGCTGCTTGTCTCCTCCACACCTTGCCCTCAATTCCTGGTAGCCATGCTATTGCCATGTCTGTCCCATATTGGAAAAGATCTCCGTCCACTGGTTCTGCCCTTGCCACTTTTTCACCACAGTAAGGCTGGAGTATGTGTCGTGCGGTGAGCATGTGTATGCCTGGTGTGGAGCACACCATTCCCTTGTCAGTGAAGGATATAGTCATGTTTAGACTGCTCATAATGTCTCTCTCAAGTATATTTACTGGTTATTGTTTTGAATACAACAATGGTAGAGATAGATTGTGATCTCCAACAGATAAGGAGATGTTATCAGTAAAAGGAACCAGCCCTCGAGCCCCAGAGAATCCTTGAGTGTACATGGCCTCGCCTGACAAGTTGAACTTCCCTTCCCGAATACAGGACCTAGTGGCCCCTGTGTCAACTAAGAAAGAGAATGTTTTGTCACCAATCGCCACCTTTATGCGTGGTTCCTCCGCAGGATTAAGTGTTACCGATAGGATGGGACACAACAAGGACGTATATGGGCTGTCCTATTGGGGGTATAGTGATTGTCCGTTCTCTGTGTATGGGTTGTGACTCAATATCGTCACCTTTCCCAATTGCGTCTGTTGTATTGGTGTGTCTGCAGGTATTTGTTTACCATCCTGTATTTGTGTGAGCTGTTGTACTGTCTGGACGTGTTGTTGTTGTGTCAATGCCATTTGCTGTTGTGCTTGTCGCTGTGCTGGTTGATACTGCACTTGTGGTGCAGGGGGCATTGTGTATGTTTGCTGTTGCGGCTGAGGTGGCATTTGTTGTTGTACTTGTGTTTCTGTCACTTGTTGTGGCTGTGGTTGTTGATAGTACTGTTGTCCCCCTTTGTAGCCCTGTTGCCCTTGCTCTCCCCATCCTGCTTGTGCCGGCCTTGCTCTGCATGTGCGTGATACGTGTCCTACTAGCCCACATGTCCAACATGTTGGCGGCTCTCGTGCTTGCCATGGATATCCTCCAGTGCTGTCTAAGTACTCCTGATGTCCATATTGGTTTTACCATCCGATTCCTCCCCCTTGCTGTGGTGCTGCTGGTCCAAATCCCCTCCCTCTTACTGGCCCACCCCTCCCCTTGTAGTTGTTTATATAGCCATTTCCCACTTGCGTGTACCCACCCACATCGGAGGAGCATATGTGTCTTGGGCCATGTATGGAGGCGGTGGTGGCATTTGCTGTGTTATTATTTGTGCTTGCTGTGGTGGTGCTGCTGGTTGTTGTTGTTGTGGTGTTGTGTCTGGTGTTACAGTGACCTGGGTGGGGCTTGTTATTAGCGCACCTTCCATGGCGTATTTGGATAATTTCTTCTGGACCAGTTTTGCCTCCTCTGCCTTTCTGTCTTTCTCTTTCTGTTTCATCTTTTCTTGCCATAGCCTACAATGATGTACTATTGCCAGCTGTATTTCTGGCCATGCTTTTGCTTCCATTCCTACCAGTTTCTTTAACTCACTTTGTACCGGTTCTGGGAGGCCCTGTATCAGTGTGTGGTTAAAGATTGCTAGTGTTTTGTCCCATAGTTCCCGCGTTTCCAGCACCACTTCTCTTGGATTTCTTGGATGTAATCAACAGGGTGCTCATTCTCACGCATTTTGCATAAGGTTATTGCCCTTATGTCTGATGTGTCTGGGTATTGTACTCTCAGAGCTTGCCATAGTGCGTGTCTGCAATTTGCAAATGGCGGCCCATCATGTGACGTGTCACTGATTGTCACCCCTGGGAATCCCGCCCTCTTCCAAATGTCATCTGCTGCGTCACCCAATATGGAAATTAATAGCCCCTTGACATCGCCCACTGATAACTTTTGTCCTGCAGTTTTCTTTTCCATTTCATATATCCATTTCCCGGCCCCTCCACTCAAAGATGGTAATCTACATTTAATGTTTTCTTTGTCTGCATGTTTCTAAGGAACATATTGTGGCCTTGCACCCCCCTCTCTAGTAATGGCATTTGTGTGAATTCTCTTATCTCTCCTGGTGTGCGTCTGTGTGGTGATGTGTGCATGTACTCGCTCTCCTCTTCCATATCCGAAAATTCTTCAAGAAAGTCAGTAAGGTGTTGTGTGAACCGAGTATCTCCTATGCCCTTATGTCTTTTTCGTTGGCCCATCTGATCCTTGTTGTGTAGGGTGGCTGATCCTTCTATTCTGATTCCCGGGAGGTCTCTAAGCCTATTAACATAGGGTGTGTGCTGTGCTGGTGGTGTTGGTGGTCGTTGTGTTCCTTCTCTTTGTTGTCTTTTGCCTTCCCTTCCTGTCCTTCCTTCTTGTGTCTTACACTCCCAGGATGACCCGCAGTCTGTACGTTTTATGTATAATTTACTTAGCCCCTCCCCACTACCATCACTCCATCGTCCGCATGATCCCTCTTCCTCCTCACTGCAAAACCTGTCTGAGAATGTCAATTTTGTGTTTAGGCTTTTTCCCCCCACTGTTACTGTTTCTAAGTCTATGTCTGTGTACTCACCGGTCTTCTCTGCATCTCCCGTGATGTGTTTCATCATTACCGCCTTAGTGTCACTCGCATGTGTCTTAGCCTCATGTGGTTGGCTAGTTCCTCTTAGCCCTGTATTATTTTGTTTGTTTCCTTCAACTTCTAACTCCGTTCTTACCCTGCAAGGTTTGCTCATTATCGCATCACTTACCTGTTCTAATACCTTTGCGTCTCTATCCTTGTCGTTCCATATCCTGCCCTCCTTTGCCAATATACTCTCTATTAGTCTCCCTTCCTCGTATTTGCTTGCGCTTTCTGCTATAATCTTCCTCTTCCATAGTGTCATCTCCCTGTCGTTCTCTTCTTGTTCCTCTTCTTTCCTCCTGATCTCCCGCTGCATCATGTGTGCTACGCTTTCTGCAATCCCCCTTATGTGGTCCTCTTCTCGTTTCCTTCTTTCTTCCTCTTGCTGGTTAAATCCACTCGATACTCTTTACCTTCCTTCCTCTTCACCTTTCTCTCCCGTTCTTCCTGCTCGAGCTGTCTAATCAACACGCTCTGCGCTTCCCTCAGCTCTGCTAATTTCGCCTCCAGCATTGCCTCTTCTTCCCATGTCATGCTTCCCCCTTCCCTTGTACTTACCTCGCACCCTCTCTGTGTGTGTGTTGCCTCTTCCTTACCTACCCTCTTTACCACTTCTTCCTCTTCTCCTGTTAACATCCCTCGAAGCTTCAGTAACACCTGCGCTGCGATCCATTTGTCTGGACCTATACTTGCCAAATCTATCTGTGCCTTTTTCATGCTCCCAGAGCTTACCTGTGCCGATTTTGTGTTTGTTGCACTCCCCGCACCCACCCCCTTTTGGTAGTTGTCTGCTGGCGCGTATGGCTGTGGGCTGTATGTAGGGTTTGAGTATCCCTCAGCGGCTGTTAACTGTGATTGTGTTGCTTCTCTCAACTCTCTTATTGGATACAGCCCTTCGGTTTCTTTCTTTACTTCTTTAGTTATGGGTATCTCTCCCTCACTCTCTTTTTTTATCTCTGCGACTAGGTATGATCCTTTTTCCTCTTCTTCACTCTCTTCAGTGCTGGGAGGAGCTTGGGGTGTGCTGATCCAGGCCTCCTCGCTCACTTTCTCCTCCTTTACCCCCTGCATGCTGAACATCCCAGTACACCTGGTACAAAACCTTGAAACATCTTCCAAAGATCGAAAACTTCTAGGTGGCTCGCTAACATTTTCCCCTTATATGTGTTATGTAAATATGCTAACAGTGAATGTTGAGTGGACATGTCAAAGCTGCCGTTGGGCAGCAATGGTATCCTGATCCTGTTATCCGTCCCTTGAGTCCATTCAACACTGTACTTTACTATTTTATCTCTGTGCGGTGTTAGTGTTGCGCAGATATGCTGGAGTGGTGTGGTTAATGTGCTGGCTCTGTATCCCGCCCCTCCCCCATAACACATAGACATTTTGAACTTTTCACTTTTTCAATACCACCGTTAACTGGCCCTGTATGTTGGGGACTTTCGACTTTCCGCTGCAAGCAAAAGCAAAGTTTTATTACAATACTTTCGTGCTGGGCGCCATTGCCCTCCTGATCTTTACAACACTATCACCTTCCTTTGTACTGCTTCTTTCGGAGCTAGGGCCCCTTCAACCTGTGGCGCGTGAAGCCCCCTGCGGCTTCGTGCCCCGTGTGGCGTGCTTTTGAACCGCCCTGCCTTTCCTGCGCTGCCGCTACTCAACGCACCCGCAATGTACTTCTGACTCCTCCTCCTTCCCCTCTAGCTTCACTGCCTACGCAGTGTATACCCTTCTCTTCCGCTTCCCACTTCTCCCACCACCTCTCGGTGCAACCTCTGTGATTGAGGATGGGCCGGCGTTCTCCGTGCGTGGCCGCCTCTTCCCCTTCACCCCTCCTTTACCGCGTGTCTCTGCCCCGATCATGCTTGAAAAAGACTGCGGTGTCCTACGCAATTCTATGGGTGACGTCACCAACTACTACAATGGGATGCCGGTACTTACCAGGAAAAGGACATAACAGGAAAGGACATGAACTCTATTTTCGACAATGTTATTCCCCACAATCCCCACAGCTGTCTTCCCACCACGCCTGGAGTGGGGTATTCATTAATCACTTCGTTATTACAATTGTACTGCACACGCTTTGTTGCCTTGCGTGTGATACGCTCCCTCACTAGGGGAACTTAACCAGCCAACTGTCTTCTGCACCGAGAAACAATCTAACTACCTCCTGCGGGAATACGTCATCTATTCACCGTGCTAAAACACTCAATCAACAGGGATCCTCATCTATTCATTGATCTACAATGCCAACTCATAGGAATGCCACACCCCACCATACAGGTGTCCGCGATCTAGACCAATCAGTGCGATTCACCAGTCACACGTGGGTGCTTGAAGCCCCACCCAGCCTGCTCTGTAACACTAGAGGGGACGGCCCTCGTGCCGATCCCCGCTACACCTTACACATCAATCTCTGCTCAATGACCAAAATCTTTCTTAGTACACTGCAAAAGCCATCAACCACTCTAATTACAACGCATCCCGCCAGCCACACAACATTACACTGCTGGTTGTATGTGCCATACTCACATCGGGCTCTCGCCTGCCGGTGCCACTCGGCTGCGGGCACCCCT
Source organism: Ambystoma mexicanum (assembly GCF_040938575.1). NCBI lineage: Eukaryota > Metazoa > Chordata > Amphibia > Caudata > Ambystomatidae > Ambystoma > Ambystoma mexicanum. Next base: position 286,704,035 of record NC_090930.1, on the reverse strand, counting down.
CCCAATCAGATCGCCGTCTCTCCTCATCTGGACCACGTCTGGACACTCACCAACCGCAGGCGGGATACTTCTGAAGTCGGCTCCCGACAGTCAATCTCCGGATTGTGCTGTCCGGTCGTCTTGCAGTTCCGAGATGGTCCTGCAGTCCTCCAAAAGGGGCAACGGCAGAGGGGGCCATGTTGCCGGGCTGCCTTGATGCAAACGGCCTCGTTGTGGTCTATCTCACTATCTCAGCAGTGCCTCCAACTTGTCAGGGTAATTCCCGGTGGGTCAGCAGGGCCGTTTGCGGACCTCCGGGGTTGGGGAGGCCCCATCACCTCCCACATCCCAAAGGAGTATGAGACACACACAATAGCAAATGAGTTACTGATGTTTATTGCACAAAACAGACAGGGACAGGTTCTAGGATTACAGGTACCCAGGGAACATCTTCACCGTGCTGGGCTCGCAGGCCCTTTTTCTAGCTGTATGACGAATTTATGTGCATCACCTTAGAAAACTAGCCCCAAAACCTAACGCTATCTCGGGTTGGCTCCCCGAATGATAGGGTCAGTATAGGCCCATATAGGAGAAAATGTTATTGCTAGAGAAAGGGTCAGGTGGTACGCCTGGGTCGTCCCTAATAGTTGCTATATGAACATTGTTACAAGGGGAAAAGTAGTGATTGGCTAAACTATAGTGGCGTCAGTGGTTAGCCCCTCATATGCTGATTGGTTCATCCGTGAGCCCCCAAGCCTGGGACCATCACCATTCCCAGCTCATGGTGTACCTGGTGCTGGCAAGAATGTATGACTATGTATCAGTGGCGGACAATGGACAGGTCTGATCATGGGCTGTTCGGTGTCCTTTTCCCATCGCTGTCGGTGTCCAATTTGTCACTTAATTGTTGCGGTATGTGTCCCAGACGTGAGACCCCAGAGCTTCTCTGGTTCTTGGGGCTTGGCATCGTATCAAGTCAGCCTGGTCACGTGTGGTGAGACCGTGGCTGGAGCAGAATTGCGAGTATTTGATTTGTATTTCGGCTCTGAGGAGCGTTTAGCATTAGCAGGTGTAACCTTGGCGCGGGAAGCGCGGCGTGTAGATAGTAACTTCGTGGCCTTGGCTGTGGGCTCTCATCAGGGTTCATTCTGCATGATGAGCATCGAAGCCTCATCTGAGCTGCTCCAGCCTGGGGACTCTGGTTTGCTGCCTACCTTGGCCTAGTTCATGGGTGGGGGTATACAGTCCATAATACGGGGCTCGCGGGGGGCGACATGGGTTCTTATGCGTTTGTCCATATATAGGGCTACACTTTCATGGCTTTAGTAGCGAGGAAGCATCTGCAAGCATGTACACAAGCTCTTCTGGCGTCTTGCGTTTCTGCGGTGCTGTAGTTGGCCTCTGTGAAAATAACAACGATGCATATGTGAGCGTGAGTGGTCCTCTACGTCATAGTACTGTGTATGTTCTACATGTGGGTTGGTGTGTGTCTGATCCATGTGCTTGGTGACACGTGTGTTCTCATCTGCTGGCTATGTCGTCATGGCATCTCTAATGATGGCGATGTTGGTGGATGATGTCTAATTGAGTTGGTCCATACGGTCGGTGTCAGCTCCACCCGAGGTCCCAGCCCGAGGTTGGGGTGACGCGCAGCCTGCCAGGGTGTGCGAGGCGTGGCCACGGTGGATCTTGACGTCTGGGGCGGCAGTAGGCTGGTCACATTCCGCGAGCGGTGGGTGCTTGGGTCGTGACGTCATAGGCCATGGTCTGGACGAGAATCAGGGGAAGGAATTGTCCCATTTTCCCTCTTCATGACGTTATGGTCTGACCAAGGGCAACGTTCATTAGAGAGGATGCCAATATTGCAGTTGAGGTCTGCCACCCAATCTAGGGAGGCACCCCTTGTTGTGGGTAGGGCTTGATATGTGTTGGGTGAAGCTGAGAGCTTCAATAGAGTTTGCATGCGCAAGGGCACTTGAGTCTAATGGGTAATTTAAACCTATGTTTAAGTCACGCAGGAGCACAATTTTTGAAGAAGGTTTGGTGTCGGTTGAGAAGAGTTGTGAAATATCATCCTCGAATTATAAGTTTGGGCCTGCAGGTCTGTAGATTAGATTTAATGTCAAGGTGGAATTGTGGGAGAGGGACAATTTGGTTGATAGCAGTTCCCCTGATTGAATAGTATAATTGTTTGATTCTCTGAGGGAGAGGCAGTTTTCGGGTATGATTGCTACTCCCCTCGAACCCCTTGGCATCTAGTCTGTCATTCTGGAGGATGGTATAGTTATCAGATATGTGTGCTGGTCAGGCGTAGTTGGTATGCTGCGTGAGGGGGTTGTGGGTGAGTTGGGTGTTGTTACTGAGAATGCTGTACTTGGGAGATGTGGCAATAGAGAGGGAGCTCCTGTAATAGCACAATCTGGCTCAATTGCCTGTTCTCATACAGTGTGGCCCCCTGGCAGCAAGGATGGTGCTAGAGTAGTGACACATTCTGGCGCAATTGCATTTTCTGAGGCGAGCATGGAAAGGAAGAGCGGCAGGACTGAGGGTGCTGCTGAGGTAATACTATCTGGCACATTTACAATGTCATTGGTTAACAAGGAGCGGCAAAGAGGCATCACTGAGGGTGTTGCTGAGGTAACACTATGTGGCACATTTAGAATGTCATTGGTTAACTGGGACTGGCAACGAAGCAGCACTAAAGGTGCTGACTTGGTAGCATTATGTGGCAGAATTGTGTTTACAGAAGTTATCATCAACATGCAGCGAGGCATTATTGGAATAGCATCTAATGCAAGTTTACCAAGGAAGGGCCGTGCGGCTTGGTACCGTTATCTTGTGCAGTTGCCAGTGCATGGGCTAGAATGCACTGACAAGGAAGTATCAGTGAAGGTGCTGCTGTGCAGCGGTCGTTAGGCAAGTTGCAGTAGGCTAAAGTGATAAGGCTCTCCAGCAGCATTAGATTTGCAGATGCAGTAACACTGTCTGACACATTAGCATTATATGTCAAGGAATAACAGTCAGGCAGTAGCTGTGCTACCAATTTAGGGCCAGCTTGCAAGTTTGTGAAAGTGAGTGGGAGTGTGTGGTTATGTCTGCTGAGTAAATCATGCACATTACACTGAAGTAGGGTGCAATCCACATTTGGGGAGTGGGTTTGTTGAAGTCACGATTGTTTTGTGCAGGGGTGCCGCACCTAGGGTCTAAACCTGGTCATGGTAGACTAAACTAGAGCAAATTGACATGATCATTTTCAATTTATAGAACCTTCATGGAATCCCATAATACACCTGCCAAAATGGAGTGAGAAGCCCTGATGAAGGCTGAGACAGAAAGTACAGGCAGTAACAGCCAAAACTCGAACTGACAGCATTTAAAAAGAAACAATTCTGAAACCATGTTCTCCTTTACATAATGTGACCAAAGGTGCAGACAAGTCATCCCACCTAAACTACACCATATAAAACGATCCACATGTTGATGTCAGTGGCTTGCATAAGCAGATTGGTGTAAACTACAGATTGACTTTATCAGCCTCAGAATTTTGAACTGATGTTGTTTATGTTTGGATTATGGGGACGAGTTCACACAAGATGTTTGGTATTATGGGTTGTGCTGATTTGATTGTCTAAGTTTGAGAACACTGAGTAGTAGTGATTTTAGGATGTAATAATGATTCCAAAATACGAGACATGAATACATTGTTTCTTTTTTTAAATATATTGGATAATACAATAACTTTCTATAAATATTGCTTGTCCTGAGCATTGAACACAAAAGTATGGAGCTAGCTCCAACAATTTCAATGTTTTCTTAAAATAGGTTAGGGTCCCTCCACCGCCTTTTGATTATGCAAAATGTGCTTACCCGTTGGGCCTCAACACAGATTGAAGGACTGGGGTGTCCTCTATATATGTGTATGTAACAGCAAGGCAAAGCCATACCTATATATCTTGATCCAAATAAATAGTTATATTCTACTCTATCAAAAGCTTTTTCTGCATCTAATGCGATCACAGCTAAACTATTCCCATTAACTAAATCTAGCAGTTCAGAGAAAAGTCTCATGTTAGATGATATGATTCTACCTTTCATGAAACCTACCTGATCGGATTTAATTAGTTTAGCCAAAAAAAGCTCTACTGTATTTGCTAGTATTTTTGTAAAAATCTTACAGAGTAAGTTCATAAGTTAAATAGGTTTATTATCCTTACCACATTTAGGAAAAAGAATCAAAAGTGCCCAAGTGGTGAAATAAGAACATAATGTAGATAGGTTGCGGACCAATGCAGATGCGAAGTGAGTATAAAAGTTAGATTAAAAGCTGTCTGGACCCAGAGTTTTACCTTTACTTATTTTGTCAATAGGAATAGGGATATCTAAAGAACTAAGAGCAGATAAAGTATGATCGTCTACCGACTTCATTAAAAACAGTTTTGAAGTCAATATGGGAATCAGCGTGCTCTAAGGAATACACAACTTCATACACATTTGTTGTTGTTGTTATACTTTATTTCAGCAAAAGCCATTACACTTCATAAAAAAGACTTACAAAAACAGACAGCACATACAATAAGCAATGCATCTGGCCCACTCATACATATAATATATGATTAATTTAAAAAGAAAAAGACCTGCTCAAATGAAATACAAACAAACTAATTAATTGCGGTAGTGATCAGCTTAATCTTTGACCGAAAGCAAATTGGACAGAATGTTCCTCATACTACCTAATGGACCAATCCTTTCAAGTAAATATGTCTACATATTAAGTCCTAAAGTAGTAACAACAAGCAATTTAAAAATCAGTACCAGATAAAAAGATCAATCATTCATGCAATATACTAATATTAAAACCTATCACATAAAAATAAGCCACAAGCAGCAAATATTTGAACAATCCTCTAAACTTGTTTTAAAAAGTCTTACATAAATTTAGAAATCATCAGTCAATCATTTTGATTTTATAAGCTTATCTATCTATTCGCTACCACGCATTACCACGCATTACCCAAGTAGGTCGAAACAGCAACAATGACATCTACTGCACCAGCTTGTTTGCACAATTGCTCAGCCATGATCAGGGAGCAATCCCGCCTGTTAATCGTATGGCTCTAATGTCAGCTAACATGTGCCACAAGAATGAAAAATGCTGCAATGATTCCACCACTCCAATGCAGACAGGGCAAAAAGGAAAATTATTGCTATTGCATCCGACCCTAAATAGTAAAATGGGCAGGATCCCAAGCACATTCACATGTATAATGAATGATCTGTGCACCAAGCTGGGGATTAGACATACCTAATCGCCCAGTTACTTATCCTGCTTAATTGAGAGGTTTCAATACCCAGTTGAGATTTCAAGACAGTTGCTAATCAGTACACCCAGGCAGAATTCTTTCTGTTGAACTATAACTAGCTGCTTATGCCTGTGGTTCTGCATGCCGGGTTTGCCCAAAGTTCTCCCAACTCAAGTAGGGTTAACATATAGTTAGCATGCCTAAACAAGGGACGTGAACCTGTCTCTGGATATCTCAACAAGTCCTGCAATGCTGTTTTATATTTGGCTTGGGTATTAGATGTCCAAACTCTCACCCAAATAGTGCAAGGGTATAATTGACAATTGAGTAGCAATCAGCATGATATACATTTTGAAAATATGGGAGTGTTGAGAGTGCTTTGTTGGAGGGAGAGTAGCCTTTTAAAAAAAACTTTCTGTCACTAATATTTTTGAAATATTTCCATAGCCCCATATTATGGTACCATAGCCTACTACAGCAACAGCATGGGCTCTGTACAATTCTAGTGTTCGTGCAGTATATTATTGCCTGCCGACTTATACCATTTTATGATGCTTCCAGAATATCTTCTAGTGTTCCATTAGCCTTATCTATCTGGCTATTCCAATTTCCATCCCATCCTATTATTAGACCAAAGTAATCAAATGAAGGGACCACCACAATCCTGGTGTCATCGAATTCTATCAATACTTTAGAATAGGGGATTTTGGATTCCCCACATTGCTTTTACTTATTGAACGTAAGACCATCAAATATTCATCAAAATCATCCTTAAATAGCTTAGGACTAGAAGGAGTATGTGAAATATGGGCAACATAATCCACAAATAGTGATGAAGGAAGCCTATCGACACCGAAAATAGGGATATGGGATGCATGTAGTGGTAATGCATCTAGTACGTTATTTCATTCAGGGGTTGCCCCACACTATGGTGATAATCCCTGCTACCGAGTGAGGATTCAATATATCTCTTCAACCAAAAGAAGGGACACATACATTATCACTAACAAGACATGTTACCCTCAGAACTCAGAAACATTAATACAGCCATTTAGCAAATATGGGCTGTATGTGATATGATTAATAACATGTACACATTAATTGCTAAAATGTCATCTTTTTAATTCATTTACTTATTCATTGCACAAGTATCAAAAGAGCCTTAAAAAACACAAATACACCACATAAAAGTATACAATGTTAAAAGTTGTGTTTCCACCACACAGAATCAAGTTTACAGATGCTTGATACACTCCGCAGTAGCAACTTAATTGCTCTTGCTTCCTACTATGGACAAAAAAGCCCAACTTATATAAGTTTCTGTCCTTGGTGTTCTCAATAACTGGACATTCTTCAGGGGCAGAAATTTGTCTTGTGCTTTCTGTAGTCTTCTCTATTCTTTCCTCTATGGTTCCAGTTCCTATAACTGAGGGTACATACAAACATCAACACATTACTAACAGGGCATTGTTGGTTTGTTTATTAAACCTAGCCATCCCTAATCACCAATAGGGTTCCACAAGTATACAATTCTTAATATACCTGTACCAAAAAACACTTGTAATCCTACATTTTTACAAGTTCCTTAACAATTACAATTCTTGTTAATCACCTTTTAAGTGGTAGGGAGATTTTGCCTATGTCTGAACACAGCACCTAGGTCATTTCTAAGTATATCAGACCCAGACAAAAAACAATCGTGGTCACTTCCCTCTAAACCTATTGAGAGTAAGCATATCATAGGTATAGGATAATATCCTCACCTCAGTCACAGAGGCTGGTATTCTCACTCTTGAGGAGGATTGTTGTTTCTTACTTAAAATCCCACCATGTACCATGGCCAATGCGGGTCATTTGTTCAATTTTGCTCCATCCATGGTTTTAATGGAAAAAGAAACCTCCTTGCAGGAATTGGAGAAAGATTATGACCATTCCCCAACTATTAGTGGCCTTCAAAAAAAGTACTAACATTCATAATCTAGTCATGAAAAATGATATTCAGAAAATAGGCAACCCAGAAGGGAGACAGAGTACACTCTGGGGGTTACCGAGGGTAGTGGGACACCACCCTTGTGGTGACTGCGTCATGTGTCCGTTAACACGCAAGATGACCTCTGTCAATCTAGGTTTGAATTCAGAGTGGACAATGAAAGAACATACAAATTGTCAAACAGATAATGTAATTTACATGATTAGGTGTCCTTGTGCATTGTTGTACATAGGGAAAACCAACATGAAGTGTAACACACGTATGATCGAACATAAGAGCTGCCTCAAAAATCACACCGATAAAGCCCCACTAGTTAAACATTATGATGAGAAGGGTCATTCCTTCATGGAATTTGAGTGGTGCATTTTGAAGAAGATTAGAGGGAAAAATCAGGAGGAATCCAATAGAAAATTAATCAATCTGGAACAGAAACTCATTTTTCTAACTAATAGCTATGTGACAGGGCTGAATGAGAATATTGAGTGGCATAATATAAAATAGGAACTACTCAACAAACTACCAGTTGGTATAGAGTCTTACATTTCTGTTGGTATTCCCTAAGATTACCTGGAGGCATGTCACAACCAGTTGGGGTGACTAGATATGTATTTTAAGAACACTGTGGTAGTCCATACTGTAATTTCCTAAATACGATCAGAGGTTAAGTTGCAATTGGTCCTTCCTACTATTTATGTAGTGCAATAACATTGTCATAGTCCATGCTGCCCCAGGGTGTATATTGTATTGCAACCAGCAGAATACAAATGAAGAATATATTGTAAAGCAATTGGGGTATCAATTTGTGATGTTTGCAAGAAATAATGTTTCATCCTACCTGGTTGTTACTTGGTAATAGATGTATGTGACAGCATAATTACTCAGTCTATCCCTGGTAGTTGTAGGGCCCAGATGAAAACCTAAAGGTAATTGCAGATTGTTCATTCAATTGTGGAATAAAAATCAGAAAAGAGGGACCCCCTAGATATACAGGCTGTATCAACTGAAATGAAGAAGAAGTGCTTTTGTGGTGATAGAATTACCTGTGGGTTAGTCCATACATTCAGAGGATGTCAGTAAGACTAGTGTGGCAGTTTTTTGGCAGTAGAACTCGTCTGGGAACTTTAGACATTTAGATCCTGCATGGGTTGCTATGACTACAGTAAGACTGTGAGTCACGTCATGACGTTACGTCTTCACGTGCGGAGGACGTGATGACATCATCACCCGGAGTATTCTGCTCACAGTCCAGGCACTAAGAGCGAGATTTTTTTGACGTTGAGGGGCAAGAGAACAGGATTGGGGTTGCAGTTTTGTAGGACCCTCGACAGGATAAGGGACTTAGGAGCCTTATTTATGTCCCTATAACTATACACCATTAGTTGTTTCTCTCTCGCGGAGTGACGCGACATCAACGCGGTGCATTTGTACGCGATGACATCATCCCATGCGAAACCGCGATGAGATGAGCGTCCCGCGAGTATTTAGCGGCTCCATCCCAGGTGTTTCCAGTATGCAGATCTGCAGACTAGATGAACACTGTGGGCACGCTGTCCCCAAGAGTTAGAGGTAAGTTATAGACCGGAGTGGGCTGTGATGTTTTGACATTGAAGATAGGGACTTGGTATACTATCCACTATGGGTCTGTTTTCACTACAGTGAGGTGTTGGAATCCTACTTACCCAGTTAAGGTGAAAGTAACCCCTTGACATTGAACGTGTCCTGAAGTTGTGGGGTACCTAAGGACCTGCTAGAAATATACAGACAGCCTGTATGAAGGTAAGGGCCTAGGTATATTTTGCAACGGTTTTGGTAGTTTAAGCAGTCCTAAAATTGCAATTTAAAAACTCACATAGGATTAATTTTCCATTAAAGCCATGGATGGAGCAAAATTGAACAAATGACCCGCATTGGCCATGGTATATGGTGGGATTTTAAGTAAGAAACAACAATCCTCCTCAAGAGTGAGTATACCAGTCTCTGTGACCGAGGTGAGGATATTATCCTATACCTATGATATGGTTTCTCTCAATAGGTTTAGAGGGAAGTGACCACGATTGTTTTTTGTCTCGGTATGATATACTTAGAAATGACCAAGGTGCTGTGTTTAGACATAGGCAAACTCTCCCTACCACTTAAAAGGTGATTAACAAGAATTGTAATTGTTAAGGAACTTGTAAAAATTTAGGATTACATGTGTTTTTTGGTACAGGTAAAATTAAGAATCATATACTTGTGGAACCCTATTTGGTGATTAGGGATGGCTAGGTTTAATAAACAAACCGACAATGCCCTGTTAGTAATGTGTTGATGTTTGTATGTACCCTCAGTTATAGGAACTGGAACCATAGAGGAAAGAATAGAGAAGACTACAGAAAGCACAAGACACATTTCTGCCCCTGAAGAATGTCCCGTTATTGAGAACACCAAGGACAGAAACTTATATAAGTTGGGTTTTTTTTGTCCGTAGTAGGAAGCAAGAGTAATTAAGTTGCTACTGCAGAGTGTATCAAGCATCTGTAAACTTGATTCTGTGTGGTGGAAACACTACTTTTAACATTGTATACGTTTATGTGGTGTATATGTGTTTTTTAATGCTTTTTTGATACTTGTGCAATGAATAAGTAAATGAATTAAAAAGATGACTTTTAGCAATTAATGTGTATATGTTATTAATCATATCACATACGGTCCATATTTGCTAAGTGGCTGTATTAATGTTTCTGAGTTCTGAGGGTAACATGTCTTGTTAGTGATAATGTATGTGTCCCTTCTTTTGGTTAAAGAAATGCATCTAGTACACCATTGAATAATACATTAAATAAAATAGAGGCCAGAGTGCAACCCAGTCGAACTCCTTTCCCAAAGGAAAGGATTTGGTGGTTTTGTCAACTAGGCCCCCCCCATCTAACCATACCCTTTGTGCTGAAGTTAAGCTTCAATATCCCCTTTAATAGGGATCGGGGACTATTTTAACGAGCACTGGAACACCAGAGTTCAGACCTCGGGATACCATTGAAGGCGGTCTTTAGATCAATAAACATAATATAAATAACCCCACCCTTGTCATAAATATGCTTGTCAAGCATCAGCATGAGTCTAAAGACTTAATCAATTTTACTCATTCATTTTCTGAATCCTGCATGGGGGTGGTAATTGCACAATTCTCTGGAATCCACTTTTCCAGTCTAGTTAAAAGGAGCTTACCATCGATTCTACTTCTGGCATCAATGAGGGACATTGGTTGATAATTGCCTAGGGTGTTACCTCCCCCCTTTTTATATTTATCAGCACAATCACTGCCATATTCCATGTTGCAGGTATGCTGTCAAGTTTAATAATGGCTGTGAAAAGCTGATAGAGATATGGAGCCCGAGTAGATGGTTCGTCCAGATAGGGATCAACTGGGATTCTGTCTGGGCCTGGGGCCTTACTCGTAGAATGGCTACTTATTGCAGATTAGACCTTATCCACAGTAATAACTAAAGGCATAAAGGTGGTATTGCTGGTTATTGAGTTCATGCAATATAATTCATCAGGGAATTGAGTGATAGAGTGAAGAGAAGTCTTAAACCCACTCATTTTCATTAATAGCCAGCTGCAGAGGTGGATCATCAGTTGGGAAACCTTGGTGGATTAGCCTCCAAAATGTAAAGTCTTTTTTGGAGCCAGCATGTTTCAGAGCCTACCATGTTTCTAATGATTTTACATACTTTTTCTCTTTTAGTTGGGATTAATAGTCTTTCCTAAATTAGCTAATCCTCATCCCCTTGCTTCCTACATGTCAGGGCCTTCAGGGGCTCAGCTTATTTCTTCCTACAGTCCTTATCATACCAGCTTTCCCTAGCCCAGAGGCCGGAAGAACCTGTCTTAGCTGGTTTGATTTGGTAAAGTTAGCAAATATATAAGGATTTTATGAGATTTTAATATAGTAGTGTGTTCCACATCCAGTTGGCTGTTTATGGATTCAAAACTGGGTATTACTTATGCTATAGAGTGGGCAGAACAACATTTAAATCACAGTTTTCCCATTTGAGTCTATTCATGATGCCAGTAGGGAGCAGTATGTAGGGTGGTTATGTGGGAGCGCATGGTTTACAGGCAGAGATTATAAGAGCAGTCACAGCACCATGATCGCTTTCACATCTTCCCAAAATGTCCAACACCTTTATGTGCTTCCAATCCTTGACGCTAATAATAATAAAGTCGATGTGGCCATATTTATTGGCACTTCAATAGGTAGGAAATGGCAGCATGTCATTTTTAAATTGTCATTACAAGCTTTTACCCCCAGTTTATAGAACAGCTGGGCAGTTGGTAGCGCATATTTATAGGTTACTTTCAGTGCAGGTGGAATTAATGAAGTGATATCCCATAGTAGGTCCCCGCCCTTCACTTCAAGCAATTCATGCATTTTGAGGAGAGGCTCAAACTGTGGGTGAATTCTTTTAGTGTTGAAGCATTTATCAACCAAATTAGTAAGTGTATTCAAGATCTTCATACCATTATTTCCCTATGCCGGTTATAGATATTTACTAACAACATTGTGTTCCCTCATGGTAATTTGGCCCAGTGCCCTTGCAGGTCTTGACCACCTATTTCTAATGAAGTTAACATGCCATCTTTGTTCGGGTCGTTGGGGTCATAAAATCTGAATATCCTTCCAGGGCTATTGGGGTACCCAGACAGGTTTCCTGGAAGGATATGTTGTCTTTAGTGACTAAATTACTCTGTCATGGTCTTTAAGGTGTTTAGTGAGACGAGCGATGTTCCAAGACATAACCTTAATGGCACTACAAGGGCAATTGCCATTAATTGCCACATCCTTTACATCTGTGGTAGTATACAAGCGAGATGACCCATGTCAATCACTGGAACTCGATGGCACAGGGTCGAGTGGTGGGTTTTGTGCCAATGAAACCTCTAGTGCGCCTATCTAATATGTATTTCCTGGGGACCCACTCTTACTGCATCAGATCTAGACTCAATGTTGGTGGCTGAGGTCAAGTAAGTTGTGGAAGAAGATGGTCTCATTGGGCCGGACTTGGGGGGACTACTCTGTAATTTAATTTGTATGTCAGATGGTGGTAAGGTGAGACAATCAATAGAACAATTTCATTAAAGCCTCTTAAAAGCCTGTTACCAGCAGCCATAGGGCTGGTACACAAGTCTTCCTTTTGCCGCTGGAGGATTTGTTGAATGGGGTAGCATCAGGAGTTTGTTAGGACAGCCTATGAAGGCTGGGTTAGTCACTGTTGAGACCCTCTCCATGGGAGGGTGATTCTTGACATGGTTGTTGATTACTTGTTAAATGGACAACAATTGCTGACGTTCCAACCCCTCTACTAGAGTAGATTTTTCCCTCCTGAGTAAGCAGCGGAGGACACCCTTGAGTTTCTGTTTGAGAGAACCCAAGTCATATTTCAATTTTATAATGGGATTTAACATAGAAACAATATTATTCCTTAAAACTGAACAATCCCGACAGGTAGCACAAATGCCCATTGAATCATTAGTTTGAGGTGCCTCAAACTTAAAAATGTCTTTATTGGGTTTTACAAAGAACATTAAACAAAGTACAGTGGGTGCATGGTTTGTTTGTTTGTTTGTTTGTTTGTTTGTTTATTTGATAATGCGCACTTTGATAATAGTGCCGATAATGTCAAGCTCCCAACAAGAACCTCATATGTCCACTGAAAGGTGTCATTTGTAAGAGGAAGCGCATGGCAGCATCAAGACCTACCCCCAAGGGCACGGACACTACCGGACCAGACCTGCCCATCCATCTGGCCACGGGCCTGGAAGCCCTTTTTAGCAGCCTGAGTTCATAATCTCCCTCCAGGCCCCAGTGGTTGGTTTTTAAGGGTGAGAGCTGAGTCTAGGTAAAAACCTAGAGTTTTAACCTCTCGCATAACCTTAATAGTATTATTGTCGATGTTAAATGAGGCATAGTCCGGGTGAGTTTAGTTTGGTTAAGGTCTGATCCGAGGAGCAGGATTTCAGTTTTATCGTCGTTCAGGCAGAGGCCATGGGTGGCTATCCATGCCTGAATGAGGATGTATATTTTATTCACCATAGCCAGGTCCACTTCATAGTTGCCCGAAAGGGGTATGAGGATCTGGGTGTCATCTGCATAATTTGTGTAGGTGACACCCAGTCTGTCCAACTTGTCGAACAATGGCTTGGTGAAAATGTTGTACATAGTGGGTGAGACACAGGAGCCCTGTGGGACTCCACATGTAATTTGGATGGGATCGGCACAGGTAGAGGTGGAAAAGACTCTCATGGTCCGGTTGGCTAGAAAGGATTGGACCCATGCTATAGCTTCCCCTGTGAAATTGGCAGCAAGCTTGAGGTGGTTGCATAAAACTGCATGATCCACCAAATCAAGAGCTGCTGACAAGTCCAGTAGGAGTAGCAGGGCTTTTTTTCCCACTATCCTTGAATTCCTCAATTTTAGTTTTAAGATCTATCAAGGCTGTTTTGGTGCCATCGAGAGGGCAGAAGCCCGATTGGCGTGAGCCTAGTAGATGCTTAGCTTCTAAGTAATCTTGAATTTGGAGATAGGCTACTCTAGCGATGATTTTTAGTAGGAAAGGTACAGTGGTGATAGGCCTATAATTAGTTGGGATGGATGGATCAAGGGTTTGTTTCTTAAGAAGGGGGAGGACCCAGGATTCTTTTAGGTTAGCTGGCACTGTGTTGGATTTGAAAGAGGAGTTAATGAGCTTCGAGATAAACGGGGCTAAATCTCTGGCTGCGTCCTTTATTATTTGAGCTGGGCAACTGTCGCCCTTACAGTTGGAAGGCTTCAGTGAGAGGATAACCTTTTCAGTGTTGATGATGGAGATAGGTTTGAAGCTAAAAGGGGGGATAGTATTAGGTTCAGTCACTAGAAGTGCTTGTTGATCAGTAGGAGAGAGGGCGTCCTTTTTATTAGTTATTTTAAGCTGGGGGTGGAAATTTTATTCGATAGGGCGATCTGTATGTTAGGGCACCATATCTTGTCCTTGGGGACCGTGTCAGTTGGTTGGATGGGGGATTCCGTTTCCCGGAGGATGGCAAAAAGTTCCTTGGTATTAGATTTGGCATTAGTAATTCTGTTATTGAATAAAACATTTTTTGTATTGATAATTACTGTCTTGTAATATTTGGTGAATTGGGTTATGTTAACTTTGTTGTCGTCAGTAGGCGAATTGCGCCAGATAGTTTGGAGTTTTCGTTTCTGCTTTCTAAGGTCCTTAAATTGGGGTGTGAACCAAGCATTAAGGTGGGCTTCTTGTTTAGCTTTGCGTAGTTTGGGTGGTGCACTAGTATCTAGTGCATGAGACAAAGCTTTATACAGTATATACAGATGCATACATGGAGAAGAATACATGTAGATGGACAGAGATTGATCAATGTATATATATATATATATGTATGTATATATATATATATATATATATATATATATATATATATATATATATATATTACATGGGCATAGTCGTGGCCATGTAATTAATGGTTAAGTTGCTGTTTCCATAGGATGAGCACTTAACTTCCCTCTCCCTGGACGGATCCTCACCAAACTTTGCAAAAAAAGTATATTGGTCACTCTAAATTTCTTTGCAAAGTTTGGTGAGGATTCGTCCAGGGGGGGCAAAGTTATAGGGGGGTCCCAAAACTTTTTTTTTCCCCATACTCTGAATGGAAAAAGTTTTGCGCACGGCCACAGGCCAAACAGCTGGACAGATTTACACCAAATTTGTGGCAGGAGTGGGAGCTTGGTCCCGAAAGCGTGCTTTTGCAAATTTGGTGTAAATCCGTCCAGTAGTTTTTTATAAAATGACCAAAATGTAAGGTAAAAAAATTAGTGATATCTGTGTTCGCTTCGCGGACGGACTTCCCTGTTCACTCCGCGGACAGCACTCCGATTGGCCCATGGCCTTGCGTCATGTCCGCGGACATGCGACGTGTTCGCTGATTGGACGGCGAGGGGCGTGGAGCATGTCAGATTTTCTGTGGCGCCCGCCATCTTGTATTTGCCGTTGATCGCGTACAGCGCGGTGAAACGTGGATAAAAAATTGTATTTAGTGCCGTGTGTTGGTGTGTAAGAGTGTTTGGGGAGGGTGGGAGATATGAGATAGCTTCAATGTTTTGTTTCTTTATGTGCTAGACGTTTTTGTTGCGTTCGATTTGTCCATGGAGAATATGGCTGTTCTGACATTTTGTAAATAAACTAAATGGTGGGGTGTTTAGAGGACGGAGTATGTGTCATGTTTGTTCGCAAGGAAGTTAAGAATGGGCCATGAACACTCGTGGTGTACTTAATTGTTCATAAATACACAAACTGGGGGTGTCCTCAGGACGCTGTCCGTATTGTAATCTGTCTAGTTGAATGTGTTCTAAGAACACTTGGGTTGTCCCAAAATGGTTGCAATTACACAAAATGGGGGTGTTCTGAGAACGTTGTTTGTATTGTTCGTTGTCAGGGTGAAAGTGTTTTAAGACCACTCCTTTTGTCCGCTAATAGTACAATTTCCTATGGGCGTCAACCAACTTTTTGTCCACTAAAGAAACGATAAATCCGGCTGGTCTGCGCCGACATTATGTGATAATCCTATGACTGCCGCTATTGACCTGGCTGACTTGCTTTTGCAACACTAAATCATATCTCCCGCCCCTAAGCCTGATATTATCAAAGCATTCATATTCCCCGCCTCTCTCCGTGACGTTACAGGGTGCGTCATCAAACGCGCCCAGGCCTCTGCAGTCCTAAGTGACTTTACACAGAACCCGGAAGACAACAGATATTATGTCACAACACAGCGCGCCACAATTCGGAATATGAAACAGTGATTTAAAAGCAAACAGCAAGATTGTAAATTTTGTAAAGTACATTTATTTGAAATCAAATGTTTAGAGAATATTCAGCAATTTGCATTTGTCTTTGTTGTTGATCCGCAAAAGTTCATGTTGAGGCACGCGATGTTCCTTTGCGGTACAGAGGGTGTTAGATCAGCTTACAACTCAGTGCGCCACATATGAAACTGTGGTTTAAAAGTAAACAGCAGGATTGTACATTTGGTAAAGTACATTTATTTCACATGAAATGTTTAGTGAATATTCAGCGATTTGCTATTGTCTCTGCTGTCGATCAGCAAAAGGTTATTTTGAGCCACGCGTTGTTCCTTTGCGGTAGATAGGCTGTTGGTTTATGATAAAAGCAGTAAATGGTCGCTCTGATAATCGGAAGGTTGCTCCAACAACGAGCCATTAGACCACCCTATTGGTTGGTGTGTTGTTTGTAGCCACTCGTACTGCGTAAGGGCATATTGGTCCTTGCCGATTGTCCCATAAAATGGTGAGGGTCATGAAGTTGCATATTTGGACCTGCACCTGGCAGTTGAAGACCCCATCCGCTGGAGTCTGTAAATCGTGACATAGGCAAAATGGGGCCACATACCTGTTTTAAAAAACATAAATTAGTCTCACCAGCCGATCTTCATTAAAAATCATCATTTTATCTATTCGGGCGTGAAACTATTTGCTATCAAAGTAGTGCAACGGAGTATGTTAATAATAAAATAATAATATTTTCCCATTCATATAGCGCTAAGAACCGTGAGGTATCTAAGCGGTGCTTATTATTAACCACGGTGTGTGGTGCTCATTTATCCACCACGGAAGGATGAAAGGCTGAGTTTGGCCTTGCCGGGATTCGAACTTGCGTTAGCAAGGTGTGCACGGATGTCAAAGCAAGCTTTGTACTCGCTGTGCCACTTGACAGGCTACAGTGAAGTGGCACAGCGAGTAGAGCGCTTGACCGCCTATAGACCGGTTAAATTATTTCTATTAACCCACCCTGTGTCATCTGCCTTTTTCAGAGCCCTCTGAACGACAGGGGATCAATTTGGCAGTGATAGTGCGCGGTAGAAAACATTATGCCACTTTCAACGAACAGGTTCAGCTTGAGCGGCCTTTAATGCTACACTATTGTAATTATATTTGGTATAAAATAATCTAAAGGGTTACTTACAGTACAATTGCAATTTCCATTGTCTACGAGTAGTGCAGTCCCAAAATACGACTCTGCGTGTGTGAACGATGTTTCGCATAGTGATATAATATATAAAAGTGGTTTTGTTTCAGAAATGTCATCCTTATCTTCTCTTACGTTTTAGCAACACTTCTTCAAGAGAAGTCTTTCATCACAATCTCTGTCTGTCAAGGTCAAAACACAATACAACCTTATAGTCTGCTTTGTGAGCCTCTCCGGGGCCCAAGAAAAAAATGGAAGCAGCTGACCTTCACTGTGAACGAGCATAAATTCTTACTTTGCAACTTTCTGTGTAAAGCCATCTGTGAGAAGTTGGTTTTTGCACGCCATGTTTGTATATTGTTTGCGTGATATTAAAAAAAGTTTGTTTAAGGGACGTTATGGTTCTAAGTACAGCCGAAAGACCCCTGAAAATCGCAAGTTATGGTGAGCTATGAAAAATAACTCACGCCACCACCGTGCACTGCTAAGACTAACACCCAGGACATCAAATATGATATTGCAAATGTCATTGATGAAATCACTGATGACATCACATGTGTATGTACTTTTCATGGAATTTGTGTACTAGGGATTTTTATTATAATGTTGCGAAAAAAGTGTCAAGGATATTGCAATAAATATCATACCGTTATTAGTGCTTTGAACGATGCATTGATATAAATAGCATTGTATTATGGGATTCTATCTAGTATACTGAGCTACTAATGGAGAAACATAGCATTGTGTGCAGAGTACAAGATGAAAGTATAATATTTGTAATGTTGATATGTTGAATAATGAAATGATAATTGTCCTGAAATGTTCGAAAATTCACAAAATGGGGGTGTTCTGAGGACGTTATTCGTATTGTGTGTTTGCTTAGCTGTATGCAATGAGGGAATGGCACAGAGAGTAAAGTGGACGCCGTCCGCGGACACCGCGGCTGTTCGTGGACAGGGCGTGCTGCATCCGGGTTTTTCCAGGAAATCCAACATAGAAAGAAGACTGTACGGATCAGCCAATCAGATGTCGAGGTTGTGGATTTGTGTTGAAAGAGACTGTGGCCCTCATTACGACCCTGGCGGAATTCGGAAAACGATGGCGGAAATGCAATACCGCCATCGAATAGCGCTCGGTGCGACTATGACCCGTCACCGCAAAGTACGATGCCATTAGCGACACCGTAGTGAACGCCAACGCTAACTGCACCAAGCACGCGCGCGCGCGCCATGCCAAACCGTAAACACCACCATGGCGCAAGGGTACGCCAATTCCGACCCTAGCGGACATGTACCTAACGCCATCAAGCATGGCGGAATGCACCATTCCGCCATGGTGAGAAGTACGGCATCGCGAATCAACCGTAAACGGCCCCACTGAGTGCCCGTACACCGCTCCCTGCCCACAAAGTACAACTCGCCGTAGGTGCAATGAAGTCACAATGCAACCAGTGAAATGTACAAGTCACCCATGCATGCCAACGAACAAAAGAAACACAACAGGGGCCAATGGGAGCTGCAGGGCACAGATGGCACGAATACAGAAGCCATCCCAATGGACATGACCACAGTCCCCCACCAAGAAACGCACGCAAACACAGGCACCTGTGACCAGCAATATTCCGAAAATCACATCATTCCACCAGTCCACCTGGCTGACCGGCATCTGTTACACAAAACCCAATCCCCCGCCCCTGAGCATGACAACATTCAAACTGTCATATTGGCAGCCCCCATCCCTGACCTCACGGGCTTCGTAGGCAAACGCGCCCAGTACAGTACCACGCAACTAAACTCCGAAGCTGGAACCCAGTGCAGATCTCCTCACAATACATCGCCCCCCAAATAGGCATATGCCACATCACTTGCAAAGAAGAACGCTACACGGGCCAAATCAGAATAGAAATTTAATGCACATCAAAATCACCAAGCCCATACAGCCATCAGGCCATGAACTCCAAAACACATTTCACCATTGTGGGCTGCATCCGCAAGAAATGACCAGCCACTACTTGTGTGACGCCCTGTTCCCTCATGGTACACAGAGCCACATTCACGTACGAAAAGGCAACATGGAAGCGCACAGAACCGCAGGGCCGTACCAATGGGGAGGCACTAGTCCAGCTGAAAGGCCGAAATGTTGCTCCGAGCCACCAGTACTGCGTAAGGGCATGTGGCCCATTGGCGATCGTCCCATAAGATCGTAATGCTGCTCCACTGATTAACACGAAGCAGCAGGTGTCGGGAGTAAAACCCATCTGCAGGAGTGGCATACAGATGGCAGTGGCAAAAGGGGAGGAGATACCTGTCAACCAAAAGAAAAGAAAAAGAACAGAATGGCCATCAGTACTACATTCCAACAACTCACTGCAATGATCACACTAAATCCACAGCCACATGCATGCTAGCCCACTCCAAAGGTCCATCACCACCCAAAAACCACTTGCGACTCATAACTATCTATATCGAGGTGTAAACACCATCACAAACGAGTGTACCTGTGCATGCGCCTGTGAAAACAGAATCCATCTGATGGGATTGGTAACGTGCATGGACACAAGTGTCTGAGGGCGCGTCGAGACAGGGAGGGCTCAACAAGGCCAGATAGACGATGGTCCCACTATGGCAGCCCTGCATCACATAGCGTAGGGGAGGCGGATAGATCCCAAGAAGCCCTGTACATGGCAAACTCTGTATCAAATCACCTGCCCATGCATCCATTCATCATTCCCTCATCCCGGGATTAAAACGCCTGAATATTTACTCACATAACATTAGAAATATCCATTGAGTCTGTGCGTTATGCAGCCTGCAAAATCCACAGTGCCCCAGCCCGTAATTCCAGTGTAGTGAAGTAACATGTATTTGGGAACGTCCGGCCTCATCGCCCACGTCGCTATTGCGCATCCCAAACCATTCATATCAATCATTGCATTCTCGCCATGGCCCCTGTCCCAAGGACATTGAACAATAGAACGTTATATTTGCAGTCAGACCTGTGGGCATCTCCTCGCCGCTAGCTGAAAACCGAAAGCGCCGCCCTTCGAATTCCTCATTTGCAACATCACGTCGAAGAGGCATCTGTGGCCGTTTGAATACACTAATTAATCCATCGAGTGCGGCTGTGTGTGAAAATGGCAACTGCCTTCACCCACGAATGGGACGCCCCGCCCGTCGTTGCAACTCGGTACAGTGATGAATGAGGGCCCACCGTTACTCGAGTACTACGTTCCACTGACCCTTCACAACTCTGTTCGCGACTGCACAGATAGTATGTGAACCAATGGGACCACAGCAGAATGAACATATCAACCAATGTTACACGGCCATCGGGTACAAATACATGATTGCAATAGCAAGATGCCATTCCACGAATTGCAGCGTTGTGCGCGGGACGTGCTCGGCCAAAGGGGAGAGCAGTTTGCACAGGTGGAATGAATCACCACAGGTGGAGGCCATTCAGCCTGAAAACACATAAATTGCACAGCCAGTCTCCTCCCACAACCACACCGAAATGCTACCGGCAGGACTCGCGATGTTGGCCCTGGGGGACCTGATAGCACTGCAAGTACTCCAACTCCAAGAAGAAGACGAACACCAACTACAACCGGCCGCACGGAGGAGACGCAGGAGGAGGAGGAGGCCAAGGCAGGGCCAGCAAGGGCCGCCAGCACAGCCACTACCACCACGCAGGCAGCCCGCAATCCCACGCCTCCGAGCACATCCGTTCAACCTCACTGATGAGCAGATCCACACCCTCTACCGTCTGGACCGGGACACCATAGCCGCCATTGTGGACATGACACAGGCTGACCTTGTCAGCATGATAGATAGCCCAACCGCCATCCCACCCCTACTGAAGGTGGTGTCTGTACTCCACTTCCTGGCCACAGGCACCTACCAGCACACAGTCGGACAGTTGCATGGCATTTCTCAGCCACTGTTCTCACGGACACTATTGCAAGTGCTCGATGCCCTCCTGCAGCACGCAGACGACTACATCTCCCTACCACGCTCGGAGCAGGAAATTACCAACACAAAAGTGGGATTCCATGCACTTGCCGGCATACCGGGTTGCATTGGTGCCATCGACTGCACCCATGTGGAATTGGTCGTCCCACATGCCATGGAGGCCCAGTACCGCAACCGAAAACAATTTCATTCTCTGAATGTACAAATGGTGTGTGACTCCAACAGGATCATTACACATTGTTGTGCCCGATTCCCTGGATCAACCCATGATTCTATGGTCTTGAGGAACTCTACAATACCACGCTACATGGAGCGACACGCAGGGAACAGATCCTGGCTACTCGGTGAGTCTCATTTCATGCATGATAATGTGGGGTATGTGATTCGGCAATGACCTGGCAGGAAGGGGGGGGGGTGTGCGTACGTAGCAATGGCATTCCACATCATACGTTTCTCGTCCACATACAGGTGATGCTGGATATCCACTGAAGAGATGGCTCCTCACACCAGTCCGGAACCCACGGGACCAGCATGAGGAGGACTACAACCATGCCCACTCACGTACCCGTGTAGTCATTGAACAGGCATTCGGCCTACTGAAGGGTCGTTTCCGCTGCCTCAGCAGGTCTGGCGGGGCACTCCTGTACCGCCATGAGAAGGTTGCAAAGATGGTGATGGCATGTGTCATGCTCCACAACATGTGCGTACGTAGAAATGTGCCCATGCCCCCTGACGCAGAACTGCAAGCACCTGATGATGGTCATGATGAGGGTGGGGATGTGGCAGCACCTCAAGGAGTCTGCGAGGCACCGGAGGGCCGTGACATTCGTCAGCATCTCATTGATGTATGCTTCTAGCACTCACGCCTGGTGGCTGATACATGGACACGGGACTCGTGGCACTGTGTGTGTCTGGGACATGCACAATATGGACTGTACGCCTATGATGGCCTAGTACACAAAGATCAATGTCCACACATCTCATTGGTTGATCGTGCACTTTTTATGGCATATGTGATATCATGTTGTACACCCTATCGACCCGCCACCCAAGTGAGCCCAACACACCCCCTCCACCCTCCTACCTCCCCCCCGAACACCAGTGTCCAAAGATGCTCATTGTCAGTGGGCAGTCGCTATTGCAAGCCCCCTCTGCGGGTATCAGGGGCACCCCTGCCTGTGGAGCGCAGGTTCCTCCCAGATCTACGTTGGGGGCTGCCCTGGACGGAACTTGCAACGGATGATGTCTCTGCCTGCTCACGTCCATGCATGTCCCTAAGGGTTTGCGAGAGCTCAGTGAGCACACGGCGCACTGCGGCAAGTTCGGCACATACGTCCTTGGACGTCGCATGCAGTTCCCCCCTCAGGCTCTCGGTGCTTCTCTCCATTTGTGCCCTTAGTGTCTCTGTACCTCTCTCCATTTCTGCCCTAAGTGTCTCAGTTGATGTTTCTATGTCTGCCTTAGTGCCCCCACATTCATCGGCATGGTCCTTGAGGAGCGTGGCCAGTTGCTGCTGTTGCACGATTAACTGGTCGAGGGACTGTTGCCTCTGCTGGGCCATGGCCATTTGCGGGGGTGTCACAGAGGGGCTGTTGTCCTCATGTTGCCTTGCCACAGGGCTTGTGGGGGATGGCCAGTCGTCGTCTTGTGGGTGCCCCTGCGTGGTATCCTCATGTTGTACGGGATGGGACAGACAGGGGGATTGGGACAGGTCATGGATGGATCTGACTTCGACATCCCCGTCTTCTGTGTCGGAGCATGCTGCCATCAATGGGGTGTCACCTATGGTGCTGCTGCCACCGGAGGCAGTGCCTTCTGTGGCATCCGTTGGGGGGACCTGTGGTGGTGGTGTTGTGGGCATGCTGGCTGCTGGGGTGCCTGTTGATGTTCCCTCCTCTGTGCTGCCACCTGATTTGTGCTGCTGCCGTGTCTTGATGCGTGCAGCTGAGGTGGAGGGTCTTTGGCCGTTGGTCTTGGCCCTCTTTGCAGGTGTGCTGGTAGGGGTGTCCTGAAGCTCGTCGTTTGGATCGGACCCTGTGGTGGAGTAAAGGAGGGCGAGGGTTATTGATGGGTCTGTGGGAATTGGAATGGCATTGTATCACATGCATTGGGGTGGTACCTGAGGGTGATTTGGGTCGGGGCCTTGGAGGTGCTTTCATTTGTGTGTGGAGTGAGGGTGCAGTTGTTTGGCAGCCTGCAGTTAGGGTGTGCCTGCTGCACGTGTAGTGCGTGTTTTAGGGGTTTTTAATTATTTATGTATTTATTGTGGGTTTTAACGTGCGCTATCAGGCCGATGTGTGTGGACGTTCTCCTGGACATGTGTTTCTGTTGCACTATGTGGACGCATGGTACTTCACATGGATGGACTTTGTGGATTTGGCATTGTTTTATTTGGGCCACCTACCTGAATCTTCGGATGTCTGCACTCCTTTCTCCATCCCTCCGACTCCCTCTATGCTCTCCATTCCGATGGTGGAGGCACAGATTTCTTCCCAGGGGGTCAACTTGATGGGTGATTCAGGACCTCCCCCGGTGGCTGTGGCAATGTTGCGGTTGGCAGAGAGTATGCTGCGGACGCGTATCCGCAGGTCGTCCCATCGCTTACGGCATTGCTTTGGGGTGCGGGGTGCGGTCCCCACCGCACTTACCCGCTGTGCCACCAGAGCCCATATGGCCTTCTTGTTTGCAAGTGCCGTCCTGGTCATTTGCGTGCAGAAGACGACGGCAGCATTCTCCTGGAGGGTCTCTGTTAGCACGGTGAGTTCCTCACGGGAGAAGTGGACCTGCCGCTTGCGGTCGCACGCTTTCTTCGCTACTTTTCCCATTTTTCTTGGTTTCGCTAGGGTGGATGACGGGTTGGGGTGTGTCTCAGGGTAGTGATTTTAGTGGTTGTGTGGTTTTAGTGGTTTTATAGGTGTACGGCGGGATGTTTCCCGTTCCGGGCCCATGTTTTAACTTCCGATTCCGTATATTTCCGGTCACCGTACTTTCCGGTAGGCGCACACTGCGGTGTCCGCTGTGATGGGTGGCGGTATTGCACCTAGGGCGCCGTACGGCGGCGGTGTGGGCCGTTTTGGGGTCATTTCCGCCATCGCGGACTTTGCACTTCCGCCATGCCGTGGTGCTCGTGCCCGATGGGTCGGAATGGGCCGCACTTTGCTCCTTCGTGCAATGGCGGAAAAGCTATTTACGCTGTGGCGGTCCGGTCAGTCACTTTCCGCCAGGGTCGTAATGAGGGCCTGTGTGTAGTGGATATGGCAGAAGTGGAGAAAGTAAGGGTGTTGGTGCTCAGAGATATGTTTGTGCATGGTTTACAGCAGTATGCTCAATGCAGGCATGTTGCAAAGAACTTTGATGTGAAAGGAGTGGAGGTGGTGTGGAGCACTGTGCCTGATTGCAATGTACAGGGAATTGTACAAGTTTGTGAGGATATGGCCACGATGAACAGTCCGCATGTGGTAGTTTTGCACTATGGTGCTTTCCATTTGGGCAACGTCAGTGCCCCTACTTTGTTGGCTGATTTGGAACGCTTGTTTCAAGCCGTAATGAAGATCCTTCCAAATGCGAAAGTAATTTTTTCTGGATTACTACCTAGGGCAATATGGGACAATAGTTCAGTTTTTTGTCCTCAGCAAAACATTGCTAGGTGTGTCATCAACCGAGGCATGTGTGCCTTCATGCTTAGAGCTGGTACGTTCTTCTGTAATAATGAGAATATTGATGCCAGTAATGCTGTTAATTTTAAAGAAGATGGCATTTCTTTATCTTTTACGGGAAATGCCTTTCTATTTTGGAATGTAAGGGTTGCTTTGGAGAAGGTTATGTGAAGATTTTAGGAGTAAAGTAAGAAAAAAACACAAGAAAAAAATACAAAATAACAGGTGTCTGTCAAGCATCTGTAAAAAAAACAAACAAAAAACGGCTCTTTTCAGAGCCAACTTCAAAGGGGAAATGGGGCACACTATTTAAATTTACATTCACCACGCTCAGATTTTTGATATGTCCGCGGACATGGCGGTAGTCCGCGGACATGAAAATCACTACGAGGGGGTTAGTATGTTCTATGTTACATGTATATGAAGTCATGGATATTATGGTTAAGTTGTGCTACTAAAAACCTATCAAATTCAGTGAAAAAACTTTGTTAAAGGGACGTTATGGTTAAGTTGCGCTACTAAAAACCTATGAAATTCAGTAAAAAAACTTTGTTAAAGGGACGTTATGGTTCAAAGTAAAACCGAAAACCCCTTGAAATTCGGCAGTTATGGTAACATAAGCAACCATAACTCGCGCCACCATGCACTGCTAACACTAACACCCAGGACATCAAAGATGATATCACAAATGTCATTGATGACATCACTGATGACATCACATGGCTGGCTCTCCCTTTTTATTCTTTACTGACATATCAAAGCCACATAGTTTTCTTCAGTAACAGTCAGGAAGTAAAAATTGAAAAGATACTATATTTGTAGACTTGGGGTCAAGTCACATCATATGAAGCATATACATAGCGGAAGACACAGGCTTGAAAGAGAGCAATCCTTTCTTTGCATGAAGATAATCATTAGGGTTATCAGCACTTTCTCATAGTTTTATTTTTATTATTCTACCTTCCCTGTATATGCTCATATTTGTATACATTATACTCACTCTCCTTTCCTTTGGGTGCAGTCACATCATGTGATACACATACATATGGTAAGTTGCAGCTTTGAAACAGAGCAATAGTTTCTCTGCATAAAGACAATCAGTTAGGTTATGAACTCTTTCTTCTACTATTTCTGCTTTTTTGTTTACTTCACTGTCCCTGTATATACTCATATTTGTATGTGTTGTTGTCTCTTTGTGTTTTGTCTGTAATAATTATGTATTAAGTGGGTTTTATTATCTACGTATTACATGTTTCACAGTACGCAAAACTCTAATAAGAAAGCAGTTATCATTTCAGTATTAAACATGACAAGATTATGAATATGGCACCTTCATCATGTATGCTGCACACACTGCCTATGTTTCTGCATGAGTAGCTTAGTATACTGGATAGGACTTCATAATAGAATGCTATTTATATCAATGCATTGCTTAATGCACTAATTAGCTCATGATATTTATCCCAATGATCCTTGACAGTTTTTGGTCAGCATTATAAGAATCCCTTGTACAGAGTTTTTTATGAAAAGTAAATGCACATGTGATGTCATCAGTGATGTCATCAATGACATTTGTGATGTCATCTTTGATGTCCTGGGTGTTAGTGTTAGCAGTGCACGGTGGCACGAGTTATGGTTGCTTATGTTACCATAACTGCCGAATTTCAGGGGGTTTTCGGTTTTACTTTGAACCATAACGTCCCTTTAACAAAGTTTTTTCACTGAATTTCATAGGTTTTTAGTAGCGCAACTTAACCATAACGTCGCTTTAACAAAGTTTTTTTACTGAATATATATATATATATAACATGGCTACGGTAGTGGCCATGTAGTTATGGTTAAGTTGCTGTTTCCATAGGAAGAGCACTTTTTGAGTGTCTTATAACTTCGCTCCCCCTGGATGAATCCTCACCAAACGTTGCAAAAAAAGTATATGGCCGACTCTGAATTCTTTTGCACAGTTTGGTGAGGTTTGGTCCGGGGGGGCAAAGTTATAGGGGGGGTCCCATAGACATAATGGGAAAAGACTTTGCTCACGCCTACAGCCCAAACTGCTCGACGGATTTACACCATATTTTCGGCAGGAGCGGCAGCTTGGTCCCGAAAACGTGCTTTTTCTTATTTGGTGTAAATCCGTCCAGTAGTTATTTTTTAAAATGACAAAAATGTAAGTGAAAAAAATTAGTGATATCTATGTCCGCTTCGCGGACACACTTCCCTGTTCGCTCCTCGAACAGGACAGGGATTGGGCAAGCGGCTTACGTGATGTCCGCGGACATGTGATGCACTCTCCCATTGGCTGCAGTCAAGCGTGGAGTGCGTCGTATTTTCAGAGATGCCCGCCATCTTTGTTTATCCCATCGAGAGGCTTTGTTAACAGGAGCGAGATCTGCCACCTGCACAGTAAGTGTCTCCCTCCAGTTCCCCTAACCCCCTGCTCATGCCCTGTATCTCCGCTCATGCCCCGTGTCTCTCTCCTGTTCCCACCACCCCCGCTCATGCCCCGTGTCTCTATCCTGTTCCCCCCACCCCGCTCATGCCCGTGTCTCCCTCCTGATCCCCCACGCCCGCTCATGCCCTGTGTCTCCCTCCTGTTCCCCCACCCCCCGCTCATTCCCCGTGTCTCTCTCCTGTTCCCCCATCCACCGCTCATGCCCTGTGTCTCTATCCTGTTCCCCCCACCCCCTGCTCATGCCCCGTGTCTTTCTCCTGTTCCCCCCACCCCCTGCTCATGCCCCGGGTCTCCCTCCTGTTCCCCCCACCCCCGTTCATGCCCCGTGTCTCCCTCATGTACCCCCCAACCCCCCGCTCATGCCCCGTGTCTCTCTCCTGTTGCCCCCCACCCCAGCTCATGCCCCGTGTCTCTCTCCTGTTCCCCCCACGCCCGCTCATACCCCGTGTCTCTCTCCTGTACCCCCCACCACCCGCTCATGCCCCGTGTCTCCCTCCTGTTCCCCCCACCCCCTGCTCATGCCCCGTGTCTTTCTCCTGTTCCCCCCACCCCCTGCTCATGCCCCGGGTCTCCCTCCTGTTCCCCCCACCCCCGTTCATGCCCCGTGTCTCCCTCATGTACCCCCCAACCCCCCGCTCATGCCCCGTGTCTCTCTCCTGTTGCCCCCCACCCCAGCTCATGCCCCGTGTCTCTCTCCTGTTCCCCCCACGCCCGCTCATACCCCGTGTCTCTCTCCTGTACCCCCCACCACCCGCTCATGCCCCGTGTCTCCCTCCTGTTCCCCCCACCCCCCGCTCATGCCCCGTGTCTCCCCCCTGTTTCCCCCACCCCCCGCTCATGCCCCGTGTCTCTTTCCTGTGGCCCCCCACCCCCACTCATGCCCCGGGTCTCTCTCCTGTTGCCCCTACTCCCCACTCATGCCCTGTGTCTCTCTTATGTTCCCTCAACCCCCGCTCATGCCCCGTGTCTCTCTCCTGTTCCCCCAAACCCCGCTCATGCCCTGTGTCTCCCTCCTGTTCCCCCAACCCCTGCTCATGCCCCGTGTCTCCCTCCTGTACCCCTCCACCCCCCGCTCATGCCCTGTGTCTCTCTCCTGTTGCCCCCCAGCCCCTGCTCATGCCCAGTGTCTCTCTCCTTTTCCCGCCACCCCCCGCTCATGCCCTGTGTCTCCCTCCTGTTCCCCCCACCTCTGCTCATGCCCCGTGTCTCTCTCCTGTTCCACCCACCCCCCGCTCATGCCCCATGTCTCTCTCCTGTTCCCCCCACCCCCTGCTCATGCCCCGTGTCTCTCTCCTGTTCCCCCGCTCATGCCCAGTGTCTTCCTCGTGTTCCCCCCACCCCCCGCTCATGCCCCGTGTCTCTCTCCTGTTGCCCCCCGCTCATTGCCCATGTCTCCCTCCTGTTCCCCCCACCCCCCGCTCATGCCCCATGTCTTTCTCCTGTTCCCCCACCCCCGGTCATGCCCTGTGTCTCCCTCCTGTACCCCCCACCCCCTGCTCATGCCCCGTGTCTCGCTTCTGTTCCCCCCACCCCTCGCTCATGCCCTGTGTCTCTCTTCTGTTCCCCCCACCCGCCGCTCATGCCCCGTGTCTCTCTCCTGTTCCTCCCATCCCCCGCTCATGCTCCGTGTCTCTCTCCTGTTCCCCCCAGCCCCCGCTCGTCTTTCTCCTGTTCCCCCAACCCCTGCTCATGCCCCGGGTCTCCCTCCTGTTCCCCCCACCCCCGCTCATGCCCTGTGTCTCCCTCATGTACCCCCCAACCCACCACTCATGCCCCGTGTCTCTCTCCTGTTGCCCCCCCACCCCCGCTCATGGCCCGTGTCTCTCTCCTGTACCCCCCACCACCCGCTCATGCCCTGTGTCTCCCTCCTATTCCCCCCACCCCCCGCTCATGCCCTGTGTCTCTCTCCTGTTGCCCCCATTCCCCGCTCATGCCCCGTGTCTCTCTCCTGTTCCCCCCTCCCCCCGCTCATGCCCCGTGTCTCTCTCCTGTTCCCCCACCCCCCGCTCATGCCCCATGTCTCCCTCCTGTTCACCCCACCCCCCGCTCATGCCACATGTCTCTCTCCTGTTACCCCCACCTCCGGTCATGCCCTGTGTCTCTCTCCTGTTCCCCCCACCCCCACCTCATGCCCCGTGTTCCCCCCTGATCCCCCCACCCCCTGCTCATGCCCCGTGTCTCTCTCCTGTTGCCCCCCACCCCCGCTCATGCCCCGGGTCTCTCTCCTGTTGCCCCCACCCCCCACTCATGCCCTGTGTCTCTCTTCTGTTCCCTCCACACCCGCTCATGCCCCGTTTCTCTCTCCTGTTCCCCCCAAACCATGCTCATGCCCCGTGTCTCCCTCCTGTTCCCCCCAACCCCTGCTTATGCCCTGTGTCTCCCTCCTGTTCCCCCCACCCCCTGTTCATGCCCCGTGTCTCCCTCCTGTACCCCTCCACCCCCCGCTCATGCCCTGTGTCTCTCTCCTGTTGCCCCCCACCCCCTGATCATGCCCGGTGTCTCTCTCCTTTTCCCCCACGCCCCGCTCATGACCTGTATCTCCCTCCTGTTCCCCCCCACCTCCGCTCATGCCCCGTGTCTCTCTCCTGTTTCCCCCACACTGCGCTCATGCCCTGTGTCTCTCTCCTGTTCCCCCCACCCCCCGCTCATGCCCCGTGTCTCTCTCCTGTTCCCCCCGCTCATGCCCAGTGTCTTCCTCGTGTTCCCCCCACCCCCCGCTCATGCGCCGTGTCTTCCTCCTGTTCCCCCCCACCCCCCGCTCATGCCCTGTGTCTCCCTCCTGTTCCCCCCACCCCCTCGCTCATGCCCGTGCCTCCCTCCTGTACTCCCCACCCCGCTCATGCCCCGTGTCTCTCTCCTGTTGCCCCCCATCCCCCGCTCATGTCCCGTGTCTCTCTCCTGTTCCCCACACCCCCCGCTCATGCCCCGTGTCTTTCTCCTGTTCCCCTCCATCCCCGCTAATGACCCGTGTCTGCCTCATTTTCCTTCCACCCCCCGCTCATGCCCCGTGTCTCCCTCCTGTACCCCCCCACCCCCCGCTCAGGCCCCGTGTCTCTCTCCTGTTCCCCCCACCCCCCGCTCATGCCCTGTGTCTCTCTCCTGTTCCCCCCACCCCCCGCTCATGCCCCGTGTCCCCCCCTGTTCCCCCCACCCCCCGCTCATGCCCCATGTCTCTCTCCTGTTGCCCCCCACCCCCACTCATGCCCCGGATCCCTCTCCTGTTGCCCCCACCCCCCACTCATGCCCTGTGTCTCTCTTCTGTTCCCTCCACCCCCGCTCATGCCCCGTTTCTCTCTCCTGTTCCCCCCAAACCCCGCTCATGCCCCGTGTCTCCCTCCTGTTTCCCCCACCCCCCGCTCATGCCCCGTGTCTCTCTCCTGTTCCCCCCAGCCCCCGCTCATGCCCCGTGTCTTTCTCCTGTTCCCCCCACCCCCTGCTCATGCCCCGGGTCTCCCTCCTGTTCCCCCCACCCCCGTTCATGCCCTGTATCTCCCTCCTGTTCCCCCCCACCTCCGCTCATGTCCCGTGTCTCTCTCCTGTTCCCCCCACACCGCCCTCATGCCCCGTGTCTCTCTCCTGTTCCCCCCACGCCCGCTCATACCCCGTGTCTCTCTCCTGTACCCCCCACCACCCGCTCATGCCCCGTGTCTCCCTCCTGTTCCCCCCACCCCCCACTCATGCCCCGTGTCTCTCTCCTCTTGCCCCCCACCCCACGCTCATGCCCCATGTCTCTCTCCTGTTGCCCCCATGCCCAGCTCATGCCCCGTGTCTCTCTACTGTTCCCCCCACCCCCCGCTCATGCCCCGTGTCTCTCTCCTGTTCCCCCCACCCCCCGCTCATGCCCCGTGTCTCCCCCCTGTTTCCCCCACCCCCCGCTCATGCCCCGTGTCTCCTTCCTGTGGCCCCCCACCCCCACTCATGCCCCGGGTCTCTCTCCTGTTGCCCCTACTCCCCACTCATGCCCTGTGTCTTTCTTATGTTCCCTCAACCCCCGCTCATGCCCCGTGTCTCTCTCCTGTTCCCCCAAACCCCGCTCATGCCCTGTGTCTCCCTCCTGTTCCCCCAACCCCTGCTCATGCCCCGTGTCTCCCTCCTGTACCCCTCCACCCCCCGCTCATGCCCTGTGTCTCTCTCCTGTTGCCCCCCACCCCCTGCTCATGCCCAGTGTCTCTCTCCTTTTCCCGCCACCCCCCGCTCATGCCCTGTGTCTCCCTCCTGTTCCCCCCACCTCTGCTCATGCCCCGTGTCTCTCTCCTGTTCCACCCACCCCCCGCTCATGCCCCATGTCTCTCTCCTGTTCCCCCCACCCCCTGCTCATGCCCCGTGTCTCTCTCCTGTTCCCCCGCTCATGCCCAGTTTCTTCCTCGTGTTCCCCCCACCCCCCGCTCATGCCCCGTGTCTCTCTCCTGTTGCCCCCCGCTCATTGCCCGTGTCTCCCTCCTGTTCCCCCCACCCCCCGCTCATGCCCCGTGTCTCTCTCCTGTTGCCCCCATGCCCCGCTCATGCCCCGTGTCTCTCTCCTGTTCCCCCCTCCCCCGCTCATGCCCCGTGTCTCTCTCCTGTTCCCCCACCCCCCGCTCATGCCCCATGTCTCCCTCCTGTTCACCCCACCCCCCGCTCATGCCCCATGTCTCTCTCCTGTTCCCCCCACCTCCGCTCATGCCCTGTGTCTCTCTCCTGTTCCCCCCACCCCCCGCTCATGCCCCGTGTCCCCCCCTGATCCCCCCACCCCCTGCTCATGCCCCGTGTCTCTCTCCTGTTGCCCCCCACACCCGCTCATGCCCCGGGTCTCTCTCCTGTTGCCCCCACCCCGCGCTCATGCCCTGTGTCTCTCTTCTGTTCCCTCCACACCCGCTCATGCTCCGTTTCTCTCTCCTGTTCCCCCCAAACCCCGCTCATGCCCCGTGTCTCCCTCCTGTTCCCCCAACCCCTGCTTATGCCCCGTGTCTCCCTCCTGTTCCCCCCACCCCCTGTTCATGCCCTGTGTCTCCCTCCTGTACCCCTCCACCCCCCGCTCATGCCCTGTGTCTCTCTCCTGTTGCCCCCCACCCCCTGCTCATGCCCGGTGTCTCTCTCCTTTTCCCCCACGCCCCGCTCATGCCCTGTATCTCCCTCCTGTTCCCCCCACCTCCGCTCATGCCCCGTGTCTCTCTCCTGTTTCCCCCACACCGCGCTCATGCCCCGTGTCTCTCTCCTGTTCCCCCCACCCCCCGCTCATGCCCCGTGTCTCTCTCCTGTTCCCCCCGCTCATGCCCAGTGTCTTCCTCGTGTTCCCCCCACCCCCCGCTCATACCCCGTGTCTCTCTCCTGTACCCCCCACCACCCGCTCATGCCCCGTGTCTCCCTCCTGTTCCCCCCACCCCCCACTCATGCCCCGTGTCTCTCTCCTCTTGCCCCCCACCCCACGCTCATGCCCCATGTCTCTCTCCTGTTGCCCCCATGCCCAGCTCATGCCCCGTGTCTCTCTACTGTTCCCCCCACCCCCCTCTCATGCCCCGTGTCTCTCTCCTGTTCCCCCCACCCCCCGCTCATGCCCCGTGTCTCCCCCCTGTTTCCCCCACCCCCCGCTCATGCCCCGTGTCTCCTTCCTGTGGCCCCCCACCCCCACTCATGCCCCGGGTCTCTCTCCTGTTGCCCCTACTCCCCACTCATGCCCTGTGTCTTTCTTATGTTCCCTCAACCCCCGCTCATGCCCCGTGTCTCTCTCCTGTTCCCCCAAACCCCGCTCATGCCCTGTGTCTCCCTCCTGTTCCCCCAACCCCTGCTCATGCCCCGTGTCTCCCTCCTGTACCCCTCCACCCCCCGCTCATGCCCTGTGTCTCTCTCCTGTTGCCCCCCAGCCCCTGCTCATGCCCAGTGTCTCTCTCCTTTTCCCGCCACCCCCCGCTCATGCCCTGTGTCTCCCTCCTGTTCCCCCCACCTCTGCTCATGCCCCGTGTCTCTCTCCTGTTCCACCCACCCCCCGCTCATGCCCCATGTCTCTCTCCTGTTCCCCCCACCCCCTGCTCATGCCCCGTGTCTCTCTCCTGCTCCCCCGCTCATGCCCAGTTTCTTCCTCGTGTTCCCCCCACCCCCCGCTCATGCCCCGTGTCTCTCTCCTGTTGCCCCCCGCTCATTGCCCGTGTCTCCCTCCTGTTCCCCCCACCCCCGCTCATGCCCCGTGTCTCTCTCCTGTTGCCCCCATGCCCCGCTCATGCCCCGTGTCTCTCTCCTGTTCCCCCCTCCCCCGCTCATGCCCCGTGTCTCTCTCCTGTTCCCCCACCCCCCGCTCATGCCCCATGTCTCCCTCCTGTTCACCCCACCCCCCGCTCATGCCCCATGTCTCTCTCCTGTTCCCCCCACCTCCGCTCATGCCCTGTGTCTCTCTCCTGTTCCCCCCACCCCCCGCTCATGCCCCGTGTCCCCCCCTGATCCCCCCACCCCCTGCTCATGCCCCGTGTCTCTCTCCTGTTGCCCCCCACACCCGCTCATGCCCCGGGTCTCTCTCCTGTTGCCCCCACCCCCCACTCATGCCCTGTGTCTCTCTTCTGTTCCCTCCACACCCGCTCATGCTCCGTTTCTCTCTCCTGTTCCCCCCAAACCCCGCTCATGCCCCGTGTCTCCCTCCTGTTCCCCCAACCCCTGCTTATGCCCCGTGTCTCCCTCCTGTTCCCCCCACCCCCTGTTCATGCCCTGTGTCTCCCTCCTGTACCCCTCCACCCCCCGCTCATGCCCTGTGTCTCTCTCCTGTTGCCCCCCACCCCCTGCTCATGCCCGGTGTCTCTCTCCTTTTCCCCCACGCCCCGCTCATGCCCTGTATCTCCCTCCTGTTCCCCCCACCTCCGCTCATGCCCCGTGTCTCTCTCCTGTTTCCCCCACACCGCGCTCATGCCCCGTGTCTCTCTCCTGTTCCCCCCACCCCCCGCTCATGCCCCGTGTCTCTCTCCTGTTCCCCCCGCTCATGCCCAGTGTCTTCCTCGTGTTCCCCCCACCCCCCGCTCATGCGCCGTGTCTTCCTCCTGTTCCCCCCCATCCCCCGCTCATGCCCTGTGTCTCCCTCCTGTTCCCCCCACCCCCTCGCTCATGCCCGTGCCTCCCTCCTGTACTCCCCACCCCGCTCATGCCCTGTGTCTCTCTCCTGTTGCCCCCCATCCCCCGCTCATGTCCCGTGTCTCTCTCCTGTTCCCCACACCCCCCGCTCATGCCACGTGTCTTTCTCCTGTTCCCCTCCATCCCCGCTAATGACCCGTGTCTGCCTCATTTTCCTTCCACCCCCTGCTCATGCCCCGTGTCTCCCTCCTGTACCCCCCCACCCCCCGCTCAGGCCCCGTGTCTCTCTCCTGTTCCCCCCACCCCCCGCTCATGCCCTGTGTCTCTCTCCTGTTCCCCCCACCCCCCGCTCATGCCCCGTGTCCCCCCCTGTTCCCCCCACCCCCGCTCATGCCCCATGTCTCTCTCCTGTTGCCCCCGACCCCCACTCATGCCCCGGGTCCCTCTCCTGTTGCCCCCACCCCCCACTCATGCCCTGTGTCTCTCTTCTGTTCCCTCCACCCCCGCTCATGCCCCGTTTCTCTCTCCTGTTCCCCCCAAACCCCGCTCATGCCCCGTGTCTCCCTCCTGTTTCCCCCAACCCCTGCTCATGCCCCTTGTCTCCCTCCTGTTCCCCCCACACCCTGTTCATGCCCCGTGTCTCCCTCCTGTACCCCCCCATCCCCTGCTCATGCCCAGTGTCTCTCTCCTTTTCCCCCACGCCCCGCTCATGCCCTGTATCTCCCTCCTGTTCCCCCCCACCTCCGCTCATGTCCCGTGTCTCTCTCCTGTTCCCCCCACACCGCGCTCATGCCCCGTGTCTCTCTCCTGTTCCTCCCACCCCCGCTCATGCCCCGTGTCTCTCTCCTGTTGCCCCCATCCCCCGCTCATGTCCTGTGTCTCTCTCCTGTTCCCCCCACCCGCCGCTTATGCCCCGTGTCTTTCTCCTGTTCCCCTCTTCCCCCGCTAATGCCCCGTGTCTCCCTCATTTTCCTTCCACCCCCCGCTCATGCCCCGTGTCTCCCTCCTGTACCCCCCACCCCCCGCTCAGGCCCCGTGTCTCTCTCCTGTTGCCCCCCACCCCCTGCTCATGCCCCGTGTCTCCCTCCTGTTCCCCCATCCCCCGCTCATGCCTTTCTCCTGTTCCCCCCACCCCACGCTCATGACCGTGTCTCCCTCCTGTTACCCCCACCCCCTGCTCATGACCCGTGTCTCCCTCCTGTACCCACCCACCCCCGCTCATGCGTCTCCCTCCTGTTCCCCCACGCCCGCTCATGCCCCGTGTCTCGCTCCTGTTCCCCCCACCCCCACTCATGCCCCGTGTCTCTCTCCTGTTCCCCCATCCCCCGCTCATGCCCCGTGTCTCTCTCCTGTTCCCCCCACTCCCTGCTCATGCCCCGTGTCTCTCTCCTGTTCCCCCCGACCCCCGCTCATGCCCCGTGTCTTCCTCGTGTTCTCCCCACCACCCGCTCATGCGCAGTGTCTTCCTCCTGTTCTCGCCCACCCCCCGGTCATGCCCTGTGTCTCTCTCCTGTTCCCCCACCTCCCGCTCATACCCCGTGTCTCCCTCCTGTTCCCCCCAGCCCCCGCTCATGCCCTGTGTCTCTCTCCTGTTGCCCCCCACTAACCCACTCATGCCCCGTGTCTCCCTCCTGTTCCCCCCATCCCCCGCTCATGCCTTTCTCCTGTTCCCCCACCCCCGCTCATGTCCCATGTCTCCCTCCTGTACCCCCCATCCCCCGCTCATGCCCCGTGTCTCCCTCCTGTTCCCCCACTCCCTGCTCATGCCCCGTGTCTCCCTCCTGTTCCCCCCACCCTCGGCTCATGCCCCGTGTCTCCCTCCTGTTCTCCCCACCCCCCGCTCATGCCCCGTGTCTCTCTCCTGTTGCCCCCCACCCCCACTCATGCCCCGGGTCCCTCTCCTGTTGCCCCCACCCCCCACTCATGCCGTGTGTCTCTCTTCTGTTCCCTCCACCCCCGCTCATGCCCCGTTTCTCTCTCCTGTTCCCCCCAAACCCCGCTCATGCCCCGTGTCTCCCTACTGTTTCCCCCAACCCCTGCTCATGCCCCTTGTCTCCCTCCTGTTCCCCCCACACCCTGTTCATGCCCCGTGTCTCCCTCCTGTACCCCCCCGCCCCCTGCTCATGCCCTGTGTCTCTCTCCTTTTCCCCCACGCCCAGCTCATGCCCTGTATCTTCCTCCTGTTCCCCCCACCTCCGCTCATGTCCCGTGTCTCTCTCCTGTTCCCCCCACACCGCGCTCATGCCCCGTGTCTCTCTCCTGTTCCTCCCACCCCCGCTCATGCCCCGTGTCTCTCTCCTGTTCCCCCCACCCCCGCTCATGCCCTGTGTCTCTCTCCTGTTCCCCCCGCTCATGCCCAGTGTCTTCCTCGTGTTCCCCCCACCCCCGCTCATGCGCCGTGTCTTCCTCCTGTTCTCCCCCACCCCCCGCTCATGCCCCGTGTCTCTCTCCTGTTCCCCCCACCCCCCGCTCATTCCCTGTGTCTCCCTCCTGTTCCCCCCACCCCCCGCTCATGCCCGTGCCTCCCTCCTGTACTCCCCACCCCGCTCATGCCCCGTGTCTCTCTCCTGTTGCCCCATCCCCCGCTCATGTCCTGTGTCTCTCTCCTGTTCCCCCCACCCCCCGCTTATGCCCCGTGTCTTTCTCCTGTTCCCCTCTTCCCCCGCTAATGCTCCGTGTCTCCCTCATTTTCCTTCCACCCCCCGCTCATGCCCCGTGTCTCCCTCCTGTACCCCCCACCCCCCGCTCAGGCCCCGTGTCTCTCTCCTGTTGCCCCCCACCCCCTGCTCATGCCCTGTGTCTCCCTCCTGTTCCCCCCATCCCCCGCTCATGCCTTTCTCCTGTTCCCCCCACCCCACGCTCATGACCGTGTCTCCCTCCTGTTACCCCCACCCCCTGCTCATGACCCGTGTCTCCCTCCTGTACCCACCCACCCCCGCGCATGCGTCTCCCTCCTGTTCCCCCACGCCCGCTCTTGCCCCGTGTCTCCCTCCTGTTCCCCCCACCCCCACTCATGCCCTGTGTCTCTCTCCTGTTCCCCCATCCCCCGCTCATGCCCCGTGTCTCTCTCCTGTTCCCCCCACTCCCTGCTCATGCCCCATGTCTCTCTCCTGTTCCCCCCGACCCCTGCTCATTCCCTGTGTCTCCCTCCTGTTCCCCCCACCCCCCGCTCATGCCCGTGCCTCCCTCCTGTACTCCCCACCCCGCTCATGCCCCGTGTCTCTCTCCTGTTGCCCCCATCCCCCGCTCATGTCCTGTGTCTCTCTCCTGTTCCACCCACCCCCGCTTATGCCCCGTGTCTTTCTCCTGTTCCCCTCTTCCCCTGCTAATGCCCCGTGTCGCCCTCATTTTCCTTCCACCCCCGCTCATGCCCCGTGTCTCCCTCCTGTACTCCCCCACCCCCCGCTCAGGCCCCGTGTCTCTCTCCTGTTGCCCCCCACCCCCTGCTCATGCCCCGTGTCTCCCTCCTGTTCCCCCCATCCCCCGCTCATGCCTTTCTCCTGTTCCCCCCACCCCATGCTCATGACCGTGTCTCCCTCCTGTTACCCCCACCCCCTGCTCATGACCCGTGTCTCCCTCCTGTACCCACCCACCCCCGCTCCTGCGTCTCCCTCCTGTTCCCCCACGCCCGCTCATGCCCCGTGTCTCCCTCCTGTTCCCCCCACCCCCACTCATGCCCCGTGTCTCTCTCCTGTTCCCCCATCCCCCGCTCATGCCCCGTGTCTCTCTCCTGTTCCCCCCACTCCCTGCTCATGCCCCGTGTCTCTCTCCTGTTCCCCCCCGACCCCCGCTCATGCCCCGTGTCTTCCTCGTGTTCTCCCCAACACCCGCTCATGCGCCGTGTCTTCCTCCTGTTCTCGCCCACCCCCCGGTCATGCCCCGTGTCTCTCTCCTGTACCCCCACCTCCCGCTCATACCCCGTGTCTCCCTCCTGTTCCCCCCACCCCCGCTCATGCCCTGTGTCTCTCTCATGTTGCCCCCCACTAACCCACTCATGCCCCGTGTCTCCCTCCTGTTCCCCTCATCCCCCGCTCATGCCTTTCTCCTGTTCCCCCACCCCCGCTCATGTCCCATGTCTCCCTCCTGTACCCCCCATCCCCCGCTCATGCCCCGTGTTTCCCTCCTGTTCCCCCACTCCCTGCTCATGCCCCATGTCTCCCTCCTGTTCCCCCCACCCTCGGCTCATGCCCCGTGTCTCCCTCCTGTTCTCCCCACCCCCCGCTCATGGCCAGTTTCTCCCTCCTGTACCACCCACCCCCCGCTCATGCCCCGTGTCTCTCTCCTGTTCCCCCCACCCCCGCTCATGCCCCGTGTCTGCCTCCTGTTACCCCACCCCCGCTCATGCCCCGTGTCTCCCTCTTGTACCCCCCGCTTGTGCCCCGTGTCTTCTGTTGCCCCCACCCCCTGCTCATGCCCTATGTCTCCCTCCTGTACCCCCCACCCCCTGCTCATGCCCCGTGTCTCTCTCCTGTTGGCCCCCACCCCCCGCTCATGCCCCGTGTCTTTCTCCTGTTCCCCCCACTCTCCGCTCATGCCCCATGTCTCTCTTCTGTTCCCACCTCCCGCTCATGCCCCGTGCCTCTCTTCTGTTCGCCCACCCCCCGCTCATGCCCCGTGTCTCCCTCCTGTTCCCCCCAACCTCCCGCATGCCCCGTGTCTCCCTCCTGTTCCCTCCACCCCCCGCTCATGCCCCGTGTCTCCCTCCTGTACCCCCCACACCCCTCATGCCCCGTGTCTCTCTCGTGTTGCCCCCGCTCATTGCCGTGTCTCCCTCCTGTTCCCCCACACCCTGCTCATGCCCCGTGTCTTTCTCCTGTTCCCCACACCCCCGCCAATGCCCTGTGTCTCCCTCCTGTACCCCGCACCCCCCGCTCATGCCCCGTGTCTCTCTTCTGTTCCACCCACCCCCCGCTCATGCCCTGTGTCTCTCTCCTGTTCCCCCCCACACCCCGCTCATGCCCTGTGTGTTTCTCCTGTTCCCCCCACCCCCCGCTCATGCCCCGTGTCTTTCTCCTGTTCCCCCCACCCCCTGCTCATGCCCCGGGTCTCCCTCCTGTTCCCCAACACCCGCTCATGCCCCGTGTCTCCCTCCTGTACCCCCAACCCCCCACTTATGCCCCGTGTCTCTCTCCTGTTGCCCCCCACCCCCGCTCATGCCCCATGTCTCTCTCCTGCTCCTGTTCCCCCCACCTCCTGCTCATGCCCCGTGTCTCCCTCCTGTTCCCCCACCCCCTGCTCATGCACCGTGTCTCCCTCCTGTACCCCCCACCCTCCCATGCCCCGTGTCTCTCTCCTGTTGCCCCCCGCTCAATGCCCGTGTCTCCCTCCTGTTCCCCCAACCCCCCGCTCATGCCCCATGTCTTTCTCCTGTTCCCCCACCCCCGGTCATGCCCTGTGTCTCCCTCCTGTACCCCCCCCAGCCCCCGCTCATGCCCCGTGTCTCTCTCCTGTTCCCCCCCACCCCCCGCTCATGCCCCGTGTCTCTCTCCTGTTCCCCGCAGCCCCCGCTCATGCCCCTTGTCTTTCTCCTGTTCCCCCCACCCCCTGCTCATGCCCCGGGTCTCCCTCCTGTTCCCCCACCCCCGCTCATGCCCCGTGTCTCCCTCATGTACCCCCCAACCCCCCGCTCATGCCCCGTGTCTCTCTCCTGTTGCCCCCCACCCCGCTCATGCCCCGTGTCTCTCTCCTGTTCCCCCCACCCTCGTCATGCCCCGTGTCTCTCTCCTGTACCCCACACCACCCGCTCATGCCCCGTGTCTCCCTCCTGTTACCCCCACCCCCCGCTCATGCCCCATGTCTCTCTCCTGTGCCCCCCCACCCCCGCTCATGCCCTGTGTCTCTCTTCTGTTCCCCCCACCCCGGTCATGCCCCGTGTCTCTCTCCTGTTCCCCCCACCCACGCTCATGCCCCGTGTCTCTCTCCTGTACCCCCCACCACCCGCTCATGCCCCGTGTCTCCCTCCTGTTCCCCCCACCCCCACTCATGCCCCATGTCTCTCTCCTCTGCCCCCACCCCTCGCTCATGCCCCGTGTCTCTCTCCTGTTGCCCCCACACCCCGCTCATGCCCCGTGTCTCTCTCCTGTTCCCCCCACCCCCCGCTCATGCCCCGTGTCTCTCTCCTGTTCCCCCACCCCCCGTTGATGCCCCATGTCTCTCTCCTCTTGCCCACCACCCCTCGCTCATGCCCCGTGTCTCTCTCCTGTTGCCCCCACGCCCCGCTCATGCCCCGTGTCTCTCTCCTGTTCCCCCCACCCCCCGCTCATGCCCCGTGTCTCTCTCCTGTTCCCCCACCCCCCACTCATGCCCTGTGTCTTTCTCCTGTTCCCCACACCCCCGCTCATGCCCTGTGTCTCCCTCCTGTACCCCCACCCCTGCTCATGCCCCGTGTCTCTCTTCTGTTCCCCCCACCCCCGCTCATGCCCTGTGTCTCTCTCCTGTTCCCCCCACCCCCGCTCATGCCCCGTGTCTTTCTCCTGTTCCCCCACCCCCCGCTCATGCCCCGGGTCTTTCTCCTGTTCCCCAGCCCCGCTCATGCCCCGTGTCTCCCTCCTGTACCCCCCAAACCCCGCTCATGCCCCGTGTCTCTCTCCTGTTGCCCCCCACCCCCGCTCACGCCCCATGTCTCTCTCCTGTTCCCCCCACCCCTGCTCATGCCCCGTGTCTCCCTTCCTGTTCCCCCACCCCCTGCTCATGCCCCGTGTCTCCCTCCTGTACCCCACAACCCCCTGCTCATGCCCCATGTCTTTCACCTGTTCCCCCACCCCCCGGTCATGCCCTGGTCACCCTCCTGTACGCCCCATCCCTGCCTCATGCCCCATGTCTCTCTTCTGTTCCCCCACCCCCGCTCATGCCCCGTGACTCTCTCCTGTTCACCCCACCCCCCGCTCATGCCCCGTGTCTCTCTCCTATTCCCCCCAGACCCAGCTCATGCCCCGGGTCTCCCTCCTGTTCCCCCCACCCCCGCTCATGCCCCGTGTCTCCCTCATGTACCCCCCAACCCCCCGCTCATGCCCCGTGTCTCTCTCCTGTTCCCCCCACCCTGCTCATGCCCCGTGTCTCTTTCCTGTACCCCCCACCACCAGCTCATGCCCCGTGTCTCTCTCCTGTTCCCCCCACCCCCCACTCATGCCCTGTGTCTTTCTCCTGTTCCCCATACCCCCGCTCATGCCCTGTGTCTCCCTCCTGTACCCCCACCCCCGCTCATGCCCCGTGTCTCTCTTCTGTTCCCCCCACCCCCGCTCATGCCTGTGTCTCTCTCCTGTTCCCCCCACCCCCGCTCATGCCCTGTGTGTTTCTCCTGATCCCCCCACCCCCGCTCATGCCCCGTGTCTTTCTCCTGTTCCCCCCACCCCCCGCTCATGCCCCGGGTCTTTCTCCTGTTCCCCCAGCCCCGCTCATGCCCCGTGTCTCCCTCCTGTACCCCCCCAAACCCCTGCTCATGCCCCGTGTCTCTCTCCTGTTGCCCCCCACCCCCGCTCACGCCCCATGTCTCTCTCCTGTTCCCCCCACCCCCTGCTCATGCCCCGTGTCTCCCTCCTGTTCCCCCACCCCCTGCTCATGCCCCGTGTCTCCCTCCTGTACCCCCCACCCCCCTCATGCCCCGTGTCTCTCTCCTGTTGCCCCCCGCTCAATGCCCGTGTCTCCCTCCTGTTCCCCCAACCCCCCGCTCATGCCCCATGTCTTTCACCTGTTCCCCCACCCCCCGGTCATGCCCTGTGTCACCCTCCTGTACCCCCATCCCTCGCTCATGCCCCGTGTCTCTCTTCTGTTCCCCCACCCCCGCTCATGCCCCGTGACTCTCTCCTGTTCACCCCACCCCCCGCTCATGCCCCGTGTCTCTCTCCTATTCCCCCCAGCCCCAGCTCATGCCCCGGGTCTCCCTCCTGTTCCCCACACCCCCGCTCATGCCCCGTGTCTCCCTCATGTACCCCCCAACCCCCCGCTCATGCCCCGTGTCTCTCTCCTGTTCCCCCCACCCCTGCTCATGCCCCGTGTCTCTCTCCTGTACCCCCCACCACCAGCTCATGCCCCGTGTCTCCCTCCTGTTCCCCCCACCCCCCACTCATGCCCCGTGTCTCTCTCCTCTTGCCCCCCACCCCCCCGCTCATGCCCCGTGTCTCTCTCCTGTTGCCCCCATGCCCCGCTCATGCCCCGGGTCTCTCTCCTGTTCCCCCCACCC
The DNA here is from genome assembly GCF_040938575.1 of Ambystoma mexicanum. Classification (NCBI taxonomy): domain Eukaryota; kingdom Metazoa; phylum Chordata; class Amphibia; order Caudata; family Ambystomatidae; genus Ambystoma; species Ambystoma mexicanum. The sequence continues at coordinate 286,661,454 of NC_090930.1, read as the reverse complement.
CCCGCTCATGCCCCGTGTCTCTCTCCTGTTCCCCCACCCCCCGCTCATGCCCCATGTCTCCCTCCTGTTACCCCCAACCCCCCGCTCATGCCCCGTGTCTCTCTCCTGTTCCCTGCAGCCCCCGCTCATGCCCCTTGTCTTCTCCTGTTCCCTCCACCCCCTGCTCATACCCCGGGTCTCCCTCCTGTTGCACCCACCCCCGCTCATGCCCTGTGTCTCCCTCATATACCCCCCAACCCCCCGCTCATCCCCCGTGTCTCTCTCCTGTTGCCCCCCACCCCCGGTCATGCCCCGTGTCTCTCTCCTGTTCCCCCCACCCCCGCTCATGCCCCGTGTCTCTCTCCTGTACCCCCCACCACCCGCTCATGCCCCGTGTCTCCCTCCTGTTCCCCCACCCCCCACTCATGCCCCATGTCTCTCTCCTCTTGCCCCCCACCCCTCGCTCATGCCCCGTGTCTCTCTCCTGTTGCCCCCACGCCCCGCTCATGCCCGTGTCTCTCTCCTGTTCCCCCCACCCCCCGCTCATGCCCCTGTGTCTCTCTCCTGTTCCCCCACCCCCCGTTGATGCCCATGTCTCCCTCCTGTTACCCCCACCCCCCGCTCATGCCCATGTCTCTCTCCTGTCCCTCCCCACCCCCGCTCATGCCCCGTGTCTCTCTCCTGTTCCCCCCACCCCCCACTCATGCCCTGTGTCTTTCTCCTGTTCCCCACACCCCCGCTCATGCCCTGTGTCTCCCTCCTGTACCCCCACCCCCCGCTCATGCCCCGTGTCTCTCTTCTGTTCCCCCACCCCCCGCTCATGCCCTGTGTCTCTCTCCTGTTCCCCCCACCCCCGCTCATGCCCTGTGTGTTTCTCCTGTTCCCCCCACCCCCCGCTCATGCCCCGTGTCTTTCTCCTGTTCCCCCCACCCCCCGCTCATGCCCCGGGTCTTTCTCTGTTCCCCCAGCCCCGCTCATGCCCGTGTCTCCCTCCTGTACCCCCCCAAACCCCTGCTCATGCCCCGTGTCTCTCTCCTGTTGCCCCCCACCCCCGCTCATGCCCCATGTCTCTCTCCTGTTCCCCCCACCCCCTGCTCATGCCCCGTGTCTCCCTCCTGTTCCCCCACCCCCTGCTCATGCCCCGTGTCTCCCTCCTGTACCCCCCACCCCCCTCATGCCCCGTGTCTCTCTCCTGTTGCCCCCCGCTCAATGCCCGTGTCTCCCTCCTGTTCCCCCAACCCCACCCCGCTCATGCCCCATGTCTTTCACCTGTTCCCCCACCCCCCGGTCATGCCCTGTGTCACCCTCCTGTACCCCCCATCCCTCGCTCATGCCCCGTGTCTCTCTTCTGTTCCCCCACCCCCGCTCATGCCCCGTGAATCTCTCCTGTTCACCCCACCCCCTGATCATGCCCCGTGTCTCTCTCCTATTCCCCCCAGCCCATGCCCCGGGTCTCCCTCCTGTTCCCCCTACCCCCGCTCATGCCCCGTGTCTCCCTCATGTACCCCCCAACCCCCCGCTCATGCCCCGTGTCTCTCTCCTGTTGCCCCCACGCCCCGCTCATGCCCCGTGTCTCTCTCCTGTTTCCCCCACCCCTGCTCATGCCCCGTGTCTCTCTCCTGTACCCCCCACCACCAGCTCATGCCGTGTCTCCCTCCTGTTCCCCCCACCCCCCACTCATGCCCCGTGTCTCTCTCCTCTTGCCCCCCACACCCCCGCTCATGCCCCGTGTCTCTCTCCTGTTGCCCCCATGCCCCGCTCATGCCCCGTGTCTCTCTCCTGTTCCCCCCACCCCCCGCTCATGCCCGTGTCTCTCTCCTGTTCCCCCACCCCCCGCTCATGCCCCATGTCTCCCTCCTGTTACCCCACCCCCCGCTCATGCCACATGTCTCTCTCCTGTTCCCCCATCCCCCGCTCATGCCCCGTGTCTCTCTCCTGTTCCCCCACCCCCCACTCATGCCCCATGTCTCCCCCCTGTTCCCCCCACCCCCCGCTCATGCCCCGTGTCTCTCTCCTGTTGCCCCCCACCCCCGCTCATGCCCCGGGTCTCTCTCCTGTTGCCCCCACCCCCCACTCATGCCCTGTGTCTCTCTTCTGTTCCCTCCACCCCCGCTCATGCCCCGTGTCTCTCTCCTGTTCCCCCCAAACCCTGCTCATGCCCCTTGTCTCCCTCCTGTCCCCCCAACCCCCGCTCATGCCCCGTGTCTCCCTCCTGTTCCCCCCACCCCCTGTTCATGCCCCGTGTCTCCCTCCTGTACCCCTCCACCCCCCGCTCATGCCCTGTGTCTCTCTCCTGTTGCCCCCCACCCCCTGCTCATGCCCGGTGTCTCTCTTCTTTTCCCCCCACCCCCTGCTCATGCCCTGTGTCTCCCTCCTGTTCCCCCCACCTCCGCTCATGCCCCGTGTCTCTCTCCTGTTCCCCCCACCCCCCGCTCATGCCCCGTGTCTCCCTCCTGTTCCCCCCACCTCGCGCTCATGCCCCGTGTCTCTCTCCTGTTCCCCCCACCCCCCCTCCTGCCCCGTGTCTCTCTCCTGTTCCCCCCACCCCCGCTCATGCCCCGTGTCTCTCTCCTGTTCCCCCCGCTCATGCCCAGTGTCTTCCTCATGTTCCCCCCACCCCCGCTCATGCGCCGTGTCTTCCTCCTGTTCCCTCCACCCCCCGCTCATGCCCCGTGTCTCTCTCCTGTTCCCCCCACCCCGCTCACTCCCTGTGTCTCCCTCCTGTTCCCCCCACCCCCCTCTCATGCCTGTGCCTCCCTCCTGTACTCCCCACCCCGCTCATGCCCCGTGTCTCTCTCCTGTTGCCCCCCATCCCCCGCTCATGTCCCGTGTCTCTCTCCTGTTCCCCCCACCCCCCGCTCATGCCCCGTGTCTCCCTCCTGTACCCCCCCACCCCCCACTCAGGCCCCGTGTCTCTCTCCTGTTGCCCCCCACCCCCTGCTCATGCCCCGTGTCTCCCTCCTGTTCCCCCATCCCCCGCTCATGCCTTTCTCCTGTTCCCCTCACCCCCCGCTCATGTCCGTGTCTCCCTCCTGTAACCACCCACCCCCGCTCATGCCCGTGTCTCTCTCCTGTTCCCCACCCCCACTCATGCCCCGTGTCTCTCTCCTGTTCCCCCCACCCCCGCTCATGCCCCGTGTCTCTCTCCTGTACCCCCCACCACCCGCTCATGCCCCGTGTCTCCCTCCTGTTCCCCCCACCCCCCACTCATGTCCCGTGTCTCTCTCCTGTTCCCCCCACACCCCGCTCATGCCCCGTGTCTCTTTCCTGTTCCCCCACCCGCCGTTCATGCCCCATGTCTCCCTCCTGTTACCCCCACCCCCCGCTCATGCCCCATGTCTCTCTCCTGTTCCCTCCACCCCCGCTCATGCCCCGTGTCTCTCTCCTGTTCCCCTCACCCCCCACTCATGCCCCGTGTCTTTCTCCTGTTCCCCCACCCCCGGTCATACCCTGTGTCTCCCTCCTGTACCCCCCCAGTCCCCGCTCATGCCCCGTGTCTCTCTTCTGTTCCCCCACCCCTCGCTCATGCCCTGTGTCTCTCTTCTGTTCCCCCAACCCCCCGCTCATGCCCTGTGTCTCTCTCCTGTTCCCCCCACCCCCCGCTCATGCCCTGTGTGTTTCTCCTGTTCCCCCCACCCCCCGCTCATGCCCTGTGTCTTTCTCCTGTTCCTCCCACCCCCCGCTCATGCCCTGGGTCTTTCCCCTGTTCCCCCACCCCCACTCATGCCCCGTGTCTCCCTCCTGTACCTCCCCAACCCCCCGCTAATGCCCCGTGTCTCTCTTCTGTTGCCCCCCACCCCCGCTCATGCCCCATGTCTCTCTACTGTTCCCCCCACCCCCTGCTCATGCCCCATGTCTCCCTCTTGCACCCCCCAGCCCCCTCATGCCCCGTGTCTCTCTCCTGTTGCCCCCCGCTCAATGCCCGTGTCTCCCTCCTGTTCCCCCAACCCCCCGCTCATGCCCCATGTCTTTCTCCTGTTCCCCCACCCCCGGTCATGCCCTGTGTCACCCTCATGTACCCCCCCACCCCCGCTCATGCCCCGTGTCTCTCTTCTGTTCCCCCCACCCCTCGCTCATGCCCTGTGTCTCTCTTCTGTTCCCCCCACCCCCCGCTCATGCCCCGTGTCTCTCTCCTGGTCCCCCCACCCCCCGCTCATGCCCCGTGTCTCTCTCCTGTTCCCCCCAGCCCCCGCTCATGCCCCGGGTCTCCCTCCTGTTCCCCCCACCCCTGCTCATGCCCCGTGTCTCCCTCATGTACCCCCAACCCCCCGCTCATGCCCCGTGTCTCTCTCCTGTTGCCCCCACCCCTGCTCATGCCCCGTGTCTCTCTCCTGTTCCCCCCACCCCCGCTCATGCCCCGTGTCTCTCTCCTGTTCCCCCCACCCCCACTCATGCCCCGTGTCTGCCTCCTGTTACCCCACCCCCGCTCATGCCCCGTGTCTCCCTCCTGTACCCCCCGCTTGTGCCCCGTGTCTTCTGTTCCCCCCACCCCCTGCTCATGCCCTGTGTCTCCCTCCTGTACCCCCCACCCCCTGCTCATGCCCTGTGTCTCTCTCCTGTTGGCCGCCACCCCCCGCTCATGCCCCGTGTCTTTCTCCTGTTCCCCCCACTCTCCGCTCATGCCCCATGTCTCTCTTCTGTTCCCACCTCCCGCTCATGCCCAGTGCCTCACTTCTGTTCGCCCACCCCCCCGCTCATGCCCCGTGTCTCCCTCCTGTTCCCCCCACCCCCCGCATGCCCCGTGTCTCCCTCCTGTTCCCTCCACCCTCCGCTCATGCCCCGTGTCTCCCTCCTGTACCCCCCACACCCCTCATGCCCCGTGTCTCTCTCCTGTTGCCCCCACTCATTGCCGTGTCTCCCTCCTGTTCCCCACCCCCTGCTCATGCCCCGTGTCTTTCTCCTGTTCCCCACACCCCCGCTCATGCCCTGTGTCTCTCTCCTGTTCCCCCCACACCCCGCTCATGCCCGGTGTGTTTCTCCTGTTCCCCCCACCCCCTGCTCATGCCCCGTGTCTTTCTCATGTTCACCCCCACCCCCCGCTCATGCCCCGGGTCTCCCTCCTGTTCCCCAACACCCGCTCATGCCCCGTGTCTCCCTCCTGTACCCCCAACCCCCCGCTTATGCCCCGTGTCTCTCTCATGTTGCCCCCCACCCCCGCTCATGCCCCATGTCTCTCTCCTGCTCCTGTTCCCCCCACCCCCTGCTCATGCCCCGTGTCTCCCTCCTGTTCCCCCCACCCCCTGCTCATGCCCCGTGTCTCCCTCCTGTACCCCCCACCCTCCCATGCCCCGTGTCTCTCTCCTGTTGACCCCCGCTAAATGCCCGTGTCTCCCTCCTGTTCCCCCAACCCCCCGCTCACGCCCCATGTCTTTCTCCTGTTCCCCCACCCCCGGTCATGCCCTGTGTCTCCCTCCTGTACCCCCCCAGCCCCCGCTCATGCCCTGTGTCTCTCTCCTGTTCCCCCCACCCCCCGCTCATGCCCCGTGTCTCTCTCCTATTCCCCACAGCCCCCGCTCATGCCCCTTGTCTTTCTCCTGTTCCCCCCACCCCCTGCTCATGCCCCGGGTCTCCCTCCTGTTCCCCCACCCCCGCTCATGCCCCGTGTCTCCCTCATGTACCCCCCAACCCCCTACTCATGCCCCGTGTCTCTCTCCTGTTGCCCCCCACCCCCGCTCATGCCCCGTGTCTCTCTCCTGTTCCCCCCACCCTCGTCATGCCCCGTGTCTCTCTCCTGTACCCCACACCACCCGCTCATGCCCCGTGTCTCCCTCCTGTTACCCCCACCCCCCGCTCATGCCCCATGTCTCTCTCCTGTTCCCCCTCACCCCCGCTCATGCCCCGTGTCTCTCTCTTGTTCCCCCCACCCCCCACTCATGCCCCGTGTCTCTCTCCTGTTGCCCCCCACCCCCGCTCATGCCCTGTGTCTCCCTCCTGTACCCCCCCAGCCCCCGCTCATGCCCCGTGTCTCTCTTCTGTTCCCCCCCACCCCTCGCTCATGCCCTGTGTCTCTCTTCTGTTCCCCCCACCCCCCGCTCATGCCCCGTGTCTCTCTCCTGTTCCCCCCACCCCCCGCTCATGCCCCGTGTCTCTCTCCTGTTCCCCGCAGCCCCCGCTCATGCCCCTTGTCTTTCTCCTGTTCCCCCCACCCCCTGCTCATACCCCGGGTCTCCCTCCTGTTGCACCCACCCCCGCTCATGCCCTGTGTCTCCCTCATATACCCCCCAACCCCCCGCTCATGCCCCGTGTCTCTCTCCTGTTCCCCCCACCCCGGCTCATGCCCCTTGTCTCTCTCCTGTACCCCCACCACCCGCTCATGCCCCGTGTCTCTCTCCTGTTCCCCCCACACCCGGCTCATGCCCCGTGTCTCTCTCCTGTTCCCCCCACCCCCCACTCATGCCCCGTGTCTTTCTCCTGTTCCCCCACCCCCGGTCATGCCCTGTGTCTCCCTCCTGTACCCCCCCAGCCCCCGCTCATGCCCCGTGTCTCTCTTCTGTTCCCCCCACCCCTCGCTCATGCCCTGTGTCTCTCTCCTGTTCCCCCCACCCCCGCTCATGCCCCGTGTCTCTCTCCTGTACCCCCACCACCCGCTCATGCCCCGTGTCTCTCTTCTGTTCCCCCCACCCCCCGCTCATGCCCCGTGTCTCTCTCCTGTTCCCCCCACCCCCGCTCATGCCCCGTGTCTCTCTCCTGTACCCCCACCACCCGCTCATGCCCCGTGTCTCTCTCCTGTTCCCCCCACCCCCGCTCATGCCCCATGTCTCTCTCTTGTTCCCCCCACCCCCCACTCATGCCCCGTGTCTTTCTCCTGTTCCCCCACCCCCGGTCATGCCCTGTGTCTCCCTCCTGTACCCCCCCCAGCCCCCGCTCATGCCCCGTGTCTCTCTTTTGTTCCCCCCACCCCTCGCTCATGCCCTGTGTCTCTTTTCTGTTCCCCCCACCCCCCGCTCATGCCCCGTGTCTCTCTCCTGTTCCCCCCACCCCCCGCTCATGCCATGTGTCTCTCTCCTGTTCCCCGCAGCCCCCGCTTATGCCCCTTGTCTTTCTCCTGTTCCCCCCACCCCCTGCTCATACCCCGGGTCTCCCTCCTGTTTCACCCACCCCCGCTCATGCCCTGTGTCTCCCTCATATACCCCCCAACCCCCCGCTCATGCCCCGTGTCTCTCTCCTGTTCCCCCCACCCCCGCTCATGCCCCGTGTCTCTCTCCTGTACCCCCACCACCCGCTCATGCCCCGTGTCTCTCTCCTGTTCCCCCCACCCCCCGCTCATGCCCCGTGTCTCTCTCCTGTTCCCCCACCCCCGTTGATGCCCCATGTCTCCCTCCTGTTACCCCCACCCCCTGCTCATGCCCCATGTCTCTCTCCTGTCCCTCCCCACCCCCGCTCATGCCCCGTGTCTCTCTCCTGTTCCCCCCACCCCCCACTCATGCCCTGTGTCTTTCTCCTGTTCCCCACACCCCCGCTCATGCCCTGTGTCTCCCTCCTGTACCCCCACCCCCCGCTCATGCCCCGTGTCTCTCTTCTGTTCCCCCCACCCCCCGCTCATGCCCTGTGTCTCTCTCCTGTTCCCCCACCCCCCGCTCATGCCCTGTGTGTTTCTCCTGTTCCCCCCACCCCCCGCTCATGCCTCGGGTCTTTCTCCTGTTCCCCCAGCCCCGCTCATGCCCTGTGTCTCCCTCCTGTACCCCCCAAACTCCCGCTCATGCCCCGTGTCTCTCTCCTGTTGCCCCCCACCCCCGCTCATGCCCCGTGCTCTCTCCTGTTCCCCGCAGCCCCCGCTCATGCCCCGGGTCTCCCTCCTGTTCCCCCCACCCCTGCTCATGCCCCGTGTCTCCCTCAAGTACCCCCCAACCCCCGCTCATGCCCCGTGTCTCTCTCCTGTTGCCCCCACCCCTGCTCATGCCCCGTGTCTCTCTCCTGTTCCCCCCACCCCCGCTCATGCCCCGTGTCTCTCTCCTGTTCCCCCCACCCCCACTCATGCCCCGTGTCTGCCTCCTGTTACCCCACCCCCGCTCATGCCCCGAGTCTCCCTCCTGTACCCCCCGCTTGTGCCCCGTGTCTTCTGTTCCCCCCACCCCCTGCTCATTCCCTGTGTCTCCCTCCTGTACCCCCCACCCCCTGCTCATGCCCCGTGTCTCTCTCCTGTTGGCCCCCACCCCCCGCTCATGCCCCGTGTCTTTCTCCTGTTCCCACCACTCTCCGCTCATGCCCCATGTCTCTCTTCTGTTCCCACCTCCCGCTCATGCCCCGTGCCTCTCTTCTGTTCGCCCACCCCCGCGCTCATGCCCCGTGTCTCCCTCCTGTTCCTCCCACCCCCCCCCGCATGCCCCGTGTCTCCCTCCTGTTCCCTCCACCCTCCGCTCATGCCCCGTGTCTCCCTCCTGTACCCCCCACACCCCTCATGCCCCGTGTCTCTCTCCTGTTGCCCCCGCTCATTGCCGTGTCTCCCTCCTGTTCCCCCACCCCCTGCTCATGCCCCGTGTCTTTCTCCTGTTCCCCACACCCCCGCTCATGCCCTGTGTCTCCCTCCTGTACCCCGCACCCCCCGCTCATGCCCCGTGTCTCTCTTCTGTTCCCCCAACCCCCCGCTCATGCCCTGTGTCTCTCTCCTGTTCCCCCCACACCCCGCTCATGCCCTGTGTGTTTCTCCTGTTCCCCCCACCCCCCGCTCATGCCCCGTGTCTTTCACATGTTCCCCCCCACCCCCCGCTCATGCCCCGGGTCTCCCTCCTGTTCCCCAACACCCGCTCATGCCCGTGTCTCCCTCCTGTACCCCCAACCCCCCGCTTATGCCCCGTGTCTCTCTCGTGTTGCCCCCCACCCCCGCTCATGCCCCATGTCTCTCTCCTGCTCCTGTTCCCCCACCCCCTGCTCATGCCCCGTGTCTCCCTCCTGTTCCCCCCACCCCCTGCTCATGCCCCGTGTCTCCCTCCTGTACCCCCCACCCTCCCATGCCCCGTGTCTCTCTCCTGTTGCCCCCCGCTCAATGCACATGTCTACCTCCTGTTCCCCCATCACCCCGCTCACGCCCCATGTCTTTCTCCTGTTACCCCACCCCCGGTCATGCCCTGTGTCTCCCACCTGTACCCCCCCAGCCCCCGCTCATGCCCTGTGTCTCTCTCCTGTTCCCCCCACCCCCCGCTCATGCCCCGTGTCTCTCTCCTGTTCCCCGCAGCCCCCGCTCATGCCCCTTGTCTTTCTCCTGTTCCCCCCACCCCCTGCTCATGCCCCGGGTCTCCCTCCTGTTCCCCCACCCCGCTCATGCCCCGTGTCTCCCTCATGTACCCCCCAACCCCCTGCTCATGCCCCGTGTCTCTCTCCTGTTGCCCCCCACCCCCGCTCATGCCCCGTGTCTCTCTCCTGTTCCCCCCACCCTCGTCATGCCCCGTGTCTCTCTCCTGTACCCCACACCACCCGCTCATGCCCCCTGTCTCCCTCCTGTTACCCCCACCCCGCGCTCATGCCCCATGTCTCTCTCCTGTTCCCCCCCACCCCCGCTCATGCCCCGTGTCTCTCTCTTGTTCCCCCCACCCCCCACTCATGCCCCGTGTCTTTCTCCTGTTCCCCCACCCCCGGTCATGCCCTGTGTCTCCCTCCTATACCCCCCCAGCCCCCGCTCATGCCCCGTGTCTCTCTTCTGTTCCCCCCACCCCTCGCTCATGCCCTGTGTCTCTCTTCTGTTCCCCCCACCCCCCGCTCATGCCCCGTGTCTCTCTCCTGTTCCCCCCACCCCCCGCTCATGCCCCGTGTCTCTCTCCTGTTCCCCGCAGCCCCCGCTCATGCACCTTGTCTTTCTCCTGTTCCCCCCACCCCCTGCTCATACCCCGGGTCTCCCTCCTGTTGCACCCACCCACGCTCATGCCCTGTGTCTCCCTCATATACCCCCCAACCCCCCGCTCATGCCCCGTGTCTCTCTCCTGTTGCCCCCCACCCCCGGTCATGCCCCGTGTCTCTCTCCTGTTCCCCCCACCCCCGCTCATGCCCCGTGTCTCTCTCCTGTACCCCCCACCACCCGCTCATGCCCCGTGTCTCCCTCCTGTTCCCCCCACCCCCCACTCATGCCCCATGTCTCTCTCCTCTTGCCCCCCACCCCTCGCTCATGCCCCGTGTCTCTCTCCTGTTGCCCCAACGCCCCGCTCATGCCCCGTGTCTCTCTCCTGTTCCCCCCACCCCCGCTCATGCCCCGTGTCTCTCTCCTGTTCCCCCACCCCCCGTTGATGCCCCATGTCTCCCTCCTGTTACCCCCAACCCGCGCTCATGCCCCATGTCTCTCTCCTGTCCCTCCCCACCCCCGCTCATGCCCCGTGTCTCTCTCCTGTTCCCCCCACCCCCCACTCATGCCCTGTGTCTTTCTCCTGTTCCCCACACCCCCGCTCATGCCCTGTGTCTCCCTCCTGTACCCCCACCCCCCGCTCATGCCCCGTGTCTCTCTTCTGTTCCCCCCACCCCCCGCTCATGCCCTGTGTCTCTCTCCTGTTCCCCCCACCCCCCGCTCATGCCCTGTGTGTTTCTCCTGTTCCCCCCACCCCCCGCTCATGCACCGGGTCTTTCTCCTGTTCCCCCAGCCCCGCTCATGCCCCGTGTCTCCCTCCTGTACCCCCCAAACCCCCGCTCATGCCCCGTGTCTCTCTCCTGTTGCCCCCCACCCCCGCTCATGCCCCATGTCTCTCTCCTGTTCCCCCCACCCCCTGCTCATGCCCCGTGTCTCCCTCCTGTTCCCCCCACCCCCTGCTCATGCCCCGTGTCTCCCTCCTGTACCCCCCACCCCCCCTCATGCCCCGTGTCTCTCTCCTGTTGCCCCCCGCTCAATGCCCGTGTCTCCCTCCTGTTCCCCCAACCCCCCGCTCATGCCCCATGTCTTTCACCTGTTCCCCCACCCCCGGTCATACCCTGTGTCACCCTCCTGTACCCCCCACCCCCCGCTCATGCCCTGTGTCTCTCTCCTGTTCCCCCCACCCCCCGCTCATGCCCTGTGTGTTTCTCCTGTTCCTCCACCCCCCGCTCATGCCCTGTGTCTTTCTCCTGTTCCCCCACCCCCGCTCATGCCCCGTGTCTCCCTCCTGTACCTCCCCAACCCCCCGCTCATGCCCCGTGTCTCTCTTCTGTTGCCCCCCACCCCCGCTCATGCCCCATGTCTCTCTTCTGTTGCCCCCCACCCCCGCTCATGCCCCATGTCTCTCTCCTGTTCCCCCCACCCCCTGCTCATGCCCCGTGTCTCCCTCTTGTACCCCCCACCCCCCTCATGCCCCGTGTCTCTCTCCTGTTGCCCCCCGCTCAATGCCCGTGTCTCCCTCCTGTTCCCCCAACCCCCCGCTCATGCCCCATGTCTTTCTCCTGTTCCCCCACCCCCGGTCATGCCCTGTGTCTCCCTCCTGTACCCCCCCCACCCCCCGCTCATGCCCCGTGTCTCTCTTCTGTTCCCCCCACCCCTCGCTCATGCCCTGTGTCTCTCTTCTGTTCCCCCCACCCCCCGCTCATGCCCCGTGTCTCTCTCCTGTTCCCCCCACCCCCCGCTCATGCCCCGTGTCTCTCTCCTGTTCCCCCCAGCCCCCGCTCATGCCCCGGGTCTCCCTCCTGTTCCCCCCACCCCTGCTCATGCCCCGTGTCTCCCTCATGTACCCCCCAACCCCCCGATCATGCCCCGTGTCTCTCTCCTGTTCACCTCACCCCCCGCTCATGCCCCGTGTCTCTCTCCTATTCCCCACAGCCCCAGCTCATGCCCCGGGTCTCCCTCCTGTTCCCCCCACCCCCGCTCATGCCCCGTGTCTCCCTCATGTACCCCCCAACGCCCCGCTCATGCCCCGTGTCTCCCTCCTGTACCCCCCGCTTGTGCCCCGTTCTTCTGTTCCCCCCACCCCCCGCTCATGCCCCATGTCTTTCTCCTGTTCCCCCACCCCCGGTCATGCCCTGTGTCACCCTCCTGTACCCCCCCACCCCCCGCTCATGCCCCATGTCTTTCTCCTGTTCCCCCACCCCCGGTCATGCCCTGTGTCACCCTCCTGTACCCCCCACCCCCCGCTCATGCCCCGTGTCTCTTTTCTGTTCCCCCCACCCCTCGCTCATGCCCTGTGTCTCTCTTCTGTTCCCCCCACCCCCCGCTCATGCCCCGTGTCTCTCTCCTGTTCCCCCCAGCCCCCGCTCATGCCCCGGGTCTCCCTCCTCTTCCCCCCACCCCTGCTCATGCCCCGTGTCTCCCTCATGTACCCCCCAACCCCCCGCTCATGCCCCGTGTCTCTCTCCTGTTGCCCCCCACCCCTGCTCATTCCCCGTGTCTCTCTCCTTTTCCCCCCACCCCCGCTCATGCCCCGTGTCTCTCTCCTGTACCCCCCACCACCCGCTCATGCCCCGTGTCTCCCTCCTGTTCCCCCACCCCCCACTCATGCCCCGTGTCTCTCTCCTCTTGCCCCCCACCCCCGCTCTTGCCCCGTGTCTCTCTCCTGCTGCCCCCACGCCCCGCTCATGCCCCGTGTCTCTCTCCTGTTCCCCCACCCCCCGCTCATGCCCCATGTCTCTCTCCTGTTCCCCCACCCCCCGCTCATGCCCCATGTCTCCCTCCTGTTACCCCCACCCCCCACTCATGCCCCATGTCTCCCCTCTGTTCCCCCCACCCCCCGCTCATGCCCCGTGTCTCTCTCCTGTTGCCCCCACCCCCCACTCATGCCCTGTGTCTCTCTTCTGTTCCCTCCACCTCCGCTCATGCCCCGTGTCCCTCTCCTGTTCCCCCCAAACCCCGCTCATGCCCCTTGTCTCCCTCCTGTCCCCCCAACTCCCGCTCATGCCCCGTGTCTCTCTCCTGTTGCCCCCACTCCCCACTCGTGCCCTGTGTCTCTCTTCTGTTCCCTCCACCCCGCTCATGCCCCGTGTCTCTCTCCTATTCCCCCCAAACCCCGCTCATGTCCCTTGTCTCCCTCCTGTCCCCCCAACCCCCGCTCATGCCCCGTGTCTCCCTCCTGTTCCCCCCACCCCCTGTTCATGCCCCGTGTCTCCTTCCTGTACCCCTCCACGCCCCGCTCATGCCCTGTGTCTCTCTCCTGTTGCCCCCCACCCCCTGCTCATGCCCGGTGTCTCTCTCCTGTTCCCCCCACCCCCCGCTCATGCCCCGGGTCTCCCTCCTGTTCCCCCCACCCCCGCTCATGCTCCGTGTCTCCCTCATTTACCCCCCAACCCCCCGCTCATGCCCCGTGTCTCTCTCCTGTTGCCCCCCACCCCTGCTCATGCCCCGTGTCTCTCTCCTGTTCCCCCCACCCCCGCTCATGCCCCGTGTCTCTCTCCTGTACCCCCCACCACCCGCTCATGCCCCGTGTCTCCCTCCTGTTCCCCCACCCCCCACTCATGCCCCGTGTCTCTCTCCTCTTGCACCCCACCCCCGCGTCTCTCTCCTGTTGCCCCCACGCCCCGCTCATGCCCCGTGTCTCTCTCCTGTTCCCTCCACCCCCCGCTCATGCCCCGTGTCTCTCTCCTGTTCCCCCACCCCCCGCTCATGCCCCATGTCTCCCTCCTGTTACCCCCACCCCCCGCTCATGCCCCATGTCTCTCTCCTGTTCCCCCCACCCCTCACTCATGCCCCATGTCTCCCCCCTGCTCCCCCCACCCCCCGCTCATGCCCCGTGTCTCTCTCCTGTTGCCCCCACCCCCCGCTCATGCCCCGTGTCTCTCTCCTGTTGCCCCCACCCCCCACTCATGGCCTGTGTCTCTCTTCTGTTCCCTCCACCCCCGCTCATGCCCCGTGTCTCTCTCCTGTTCCCCCCAAACCCTGCTCATGCCCCTTGTCTCCCTCCTGTCCCCCCAACCCCCGCTCATGCCCCGTGTCTCCCTCCTGTTCCCCCCACCCCCTGTTCATGCCCCGTGTCTCCCTCCTGTACCCCTCCACGCCCCGCTCATGCCCTGTGTCTCTCTCCTGTTGCCCCCCACCCCCTGCTCATGCCCGGTGTCTCTCTTCTTTTCCCCCCACCCCCTGCTCATGCCCTGTGTCTCCCTCCTGTTCCCCCCACCTCCGCTCATGCTCCGTGTCTCCCTCCTGTTCCCCCACCCCACGCTCATGCCCCGTGTTTCTCTCCTGTACCCCCCACCACCCGCTCATGCCCCGTGTCTCCCTCCTGTTCCCCCACCCCCCACTCATGCCCCGTGTCTCTCTCCTCTTGCCCCCCAGCCCTGTTCATGCCCCGTGTCTCTCTCCTGTTGCCCCCACGCCCCGCTCATGCCCTGTGTCTCTCTTCTGTTCCCTCCACCCCCGCTCATGCCCCTTGTCTCTCTCCTGTTCCCCCCAAACCCCGCTCATGCCCCTTGTCTCCCTCCTGTCCCCCCAACCCCCGCTCATGCCCCGTGTCTTCCTCCTGTTCCCCCACCCCCTGTTCATGCCCCGTGTCTCTCTCCTGTTCCCCCACCCCCCGCTCATGCCCCGTGTCTCTCTCCTGTTCCCCCACCCCCCGCTCATGCCCCATGTCTCCCTCCTGTTACCCCCACCCCCCGCTCATGCCCCATGTCTCTCTCCTGTTATCTCCCACCCCCCGCTCATGCCCCGTGTCTCTCTCCTGTTCCCCCCACCCCTCACTCAGGCTCCATGTCTCCCCCCTGTTCCCCCCATCCCCCGCTCATGCCCCGTGTCTCTCTCCTGTTGCCCCCCACCCCCGCTCATGCCCCGGGTCTCTCTCCTGTTGCCCCCACCCCCCACTCATGCCCTGTGTCTCTCTTCTGTTCCCTCCACCCCCGCTCATGCCCCGTGTCTCTCTCCTGTTCCCCCCAAACCCCGCTCATGCCCCTTGTCTCCCTCCTGTCCCCCCAACCCCCGCTCATGCCCCATGTCTCCCTCCTGTTCCCCCCACCCCCTGTTCATGCCCCGTGTCTCCCTCCTGTACCCCTCCACACCCCGCTCATGCCCTGTGTCTCCCTCCTGTTCCCCCCACCCCCCGCTCATGCCCCGTGTCTCTCTCCTGTTCCCCCCATCCCCCGCTCATGCCCCGTGTCTCTCTCCTGTTCCCCCGCTCATGCCCAGTGTCTTCCTCGTGTTCCCCCCACCCCCCGCTCATGCGCCGTGTCTTCCTCCTGTTCCCTCCACCCCCGCTCATGCCCCGTGTCTCTCTCCTGTTGTTCCCCCCACCCCCCGCTCATTCCCTGTGTCTCCCTCCTGTTCCCCCCACCCCCTGCTCATGCCCGTGCCTCACTCCTGCACTCCCCACCCCACTCATGCCCCGTGTCTCTCTCCTGTTGCCCCCATCCCCCGCTCATGTCCCGTGTCTCTCTCCTGTTCCCCCCACCCCCCGCTCATGATATGATATGATATGGCATTTGTAACGCGCCTATACACAAGTGTCATGCCCCGTGTCTTTCTCCTGTTCCCCTCCACCCCCCGCTAATGCCCCGTGTCTCCCTCCTTTTCCCTCCACCCCCTGCTCATGCCCTGTGTCTCCCTCCTGTACCCCCCACCCCCCGTTCAGGCCCCGTGTCTCTCTCCTGTTGCCCCCCACCCCCTGCTCATGCCCCGTGTCTCCCTCCTGTTCCCCCATCCCCCGCTCATGCCTTTCTCCTGTTACCCCCACCCCCCGCTCATGTCTGTGTCTCCCTCCTGTTACCCCCACCCCCTGCTCATGACCCGTGTCTCCCTCCTGTACCCACCCACCCCCCGCTCATGCCCCGTGTCTCTCTCCTGTTCCCCCACCCCCACTCATGCCCCGTGTCTTCCTCCTGTTCCCCCCACCCTCCCGCTCAGGCCCCGTGTCTCCCTCCTGTTCCCCCGCCCCCTGCTCATGGCCAGTGTCTCCCTCCTGTACTGCCCACCCCCTCCTCATGCCCCCTGTCTTTCTCCTGTTGCCCCCAACCCCCCGCTCATGCCCTGTGTCTCTCTCCTGTTCCCCCCACCCCCTGCTCATGCCCCGTGTCTTTCTCCTGTTCCCCCCACCGCCCGCTCATGCCCCGCATCTCCCTCCTGTTACCCCACCCACGCTCATGCCCCGTGTCTCCCTCCTGTACCCCCCGCACATGCCCCGAGTCTCCTGTTCCCCCCACCCCCGCTCAGGCCCTGTGTCTCCCTCCTGTTCCCCCATCCCCTGCTCATGCCTCGTATCTCTCTCCTGTTGCCCCCCACCCCCCGCTCATGCCCCATGTCTCTCTCCTGTTCCCCCATCCCCCGCTCATGCCCTGTGTCTTTCTCCTGTTGCCCCCCACTCTCTGCTCATGCCCCGTGTCTCTCTCCTGTTCCCCCCACCCCCGCTCATGCCCCATGTCTCTCTTCTGTTCCCCCTACACCCCGCTCATGCCCCATGTCTCGCTCCTGTTCCCCCCACACCCCACTCACCCATGTCTCCCTCCTGTTCCCCCCACCCCCTGCTCATGCCCTGTGTCTCTCTCCTGTACCCCCCACCCCCCGCTCATGCCCCGTGTCTCTCTCCTGTTGCCCCCCGCTCATGCCCCGTGTCTCCCTCCTGTTCCCCCCTCCCCCGCTCATGCCCCATGTCTCTCTTCTGTTCCCCCACCCCCCGCTCATGCCCCGTGTGTTCCTCCTGTTCCCCCCACCCCCGCTCATGCCCCGTGTCTTTTTCCTGTTCCCCCTCACCTCCCGCTCATGCCCTGGGTCTCCCTCCTGTTCCCCCCACCCCCGCTCATCCCCCGTGTCTCTCTCCTGTGACATGGGAAAGGATGATAAATGGAATGAACTCACACAGACCCGTAAGAGACTGGTACGAACGGAGTTACATGCCATTATCATGTTGAAATATTTGAAGAACCAAGCACTACCTTAGGGTCCAATAGTACATAATGAAGCCAGGCTCTTTTTAGATAATGCAGAAGTGGAGCTATATAGCCAACAAGTGGGGGAGAGATTGGCTGGTATTGATCATTAAAACAGCTCAGGAAACCACCCAAAAAATCTTGGTGGACCTTAATACAATAGAAGTAGATATGAAAAAGAATTTTGATATTGAAATCTTTAAAACTAAATTAGAAACCCATTTGAAAGAAATGCAAACATTCAAGGTAGAATCTAGTTCAGAAAGAGTCAAGGGACTCAAAAAGGATCTAGCAAATTTCTCGCATGATAAGGCCTTCCTTTATGTCACAAAGGATTACAACTTTGGAGCCCCTAAGGGAGGGCAGAGACCTAATCGAAGAGTGAGATTTAGGAACACTTCATACAGCTCGAGTGAAGAAGGAGCAACATCTAATGATAATGAAGACACCAATACTGACAGTAATAGAGGTAGAAATACAAACACCTCAATGCAAAGAGGTCGAAATTCAAGAGGAAATCAAGGTGCAAGGAATGGGTCGAGACGCCAACCTTTTTAAGGCAGAGGCAACAGTCGGCAAGAATGGACAACAGACCGGATGCAGACAAGGAGTTACCGGGGCTGGTAGTTAACCTATCCAGTGTGAGTCTATCCAAAGATGAAGAACAATGCTTGAATAAAGGCCTCAATTTTGTAGTGTCCAAATATCACAATCCCTTTGAAATCCGATTGGAATTCAATGCTTTTATGCAGAAAGTGCATTTAAAAGAATTTTTTGAGGATCAACCTTCAGGGGCACATACAAATTTTAGTGGCTTAAGAAATCCATCTACTTTTTGTCCCCCTTCACATACACACTCTCCTGAATCGGTGGTCTTTGAAAAAAAGGTCTTACATGACATAGAAAAACTGGAAACTCAAGGTATTCCTAAAAATTCTAATCTGAGTCAGAAGGAAATTGTGATGTTACGAGACCTGGGTAGAAATGACAAAATTGTTATCCGTCAGGCTGATAAAGGAGGGGCAATTGTCATTTTGAACAAAAAAGATTATATTGAGGAATGTCACAGATTACTAGCAGATAACAACAACTATCGGAAAATTGACCAAGATCCTAGTCCTGGACTTATCAAAATGATAAGGGAGAAAGTTGACAAAGCAGTAGACCTGCAGTTAATTAGCAAACAGGAAGGAGATTATTTAACTAGGGAAACAGCGAGAATCCCTATCTTCTACATCCTACCTAAACTACATAAAAATAAAGAGAAACCCCCGGGTAGACCCATAGTGTCGGGTGTCAATTACATCCTTGAACTCTTGTCAAAATTTGTAGACATTTATCTTCGCCCATTTGTAATGAAAATTAAAGGTTATGTTCAAGATACAAGGGATGTCATTGTGAAAATTGAAGGGATGCCCTTCGATTCGACCAAAGACGTTCTGATTTGTCTAGACATACAATCGCTGTACACTAATATTCCACAAAGAGCGACCTTGGAAGTAGTGGAAGAGACATTATTACAACAAGAAGATAACCATCCTGTGAGCAATGCCTTTATTCTTTGGTGTGCTGAAACAGCGTTGGTCAACAACTTTTTTCAATTTCTCGGGCAATTCTGCATACAAGTGGAAGGGACGGCCATGGGTGCTGCCATGGCTCCCAACTTAGCCAATTTGTACGTCGATATGGTGGAACAAACAGTGATTTACTCTGAGGTCAATCCATTTAGACCCCAAATAATACAATGGTTGAGATATATCGACAACGTCTTTGTGGTGTGGCAGGGGTCGATCGATGAGGCTAAAACTTTTCTGGCATGGTTAAACAATCAAAACAGATATCTGAAATTCACGGCATCTATGAGCTCAATTGAAGTTAACTATTTGGACTTAACAATTTATCACAGAGATAATCATCTCTGGGTAAAACCGTTTGTGAAAAGTACTGACAGAAATGCTCTTCTCCACTATAAGAGCCATCGTGCTAAGCATGTTCGTGACAACCTGCCCTTCGGGCAATTTTTGCGTCTTAAAAGCAATGGTAGCACCGGACTTGACTATGAAGAGGGGGCTAATATATTAATGAACAAACTGATTGATAGAGGTTACCCAGTGAAAATTGTCAAACGGTCTGCAAAGCCTGCCTTTAATAATAATCGTGAGGCCCTCTTTGAAAAGAAAAGTAAAGACAAGCACGAAACTCCTCTGCTGTTCGTCAATACTTTCAGTAATGTCTCCTACAAAGTTAAGAACATTATTTGTAGTAACCGGAAAAAGACCATGACCATTCCTCTTGCACTGGTGGCATTTAAAAAGAGCACTAACATCCGTGACTTAGTAATGAAAAATGATATACAGAAGATTGGCAATATTGAGGCCAAACAAAGTACACTGTGGGGGTTACCTCGAGTAGTGGGACACCACCCCTGCGAGATTGTGTAATGTGCCCTCTGACAAGCAAAATGACCTCTGTAAATCTGGGTTTGAATTCAGAATGGATCTTAAAGGAACATACAAATTGTCAAACAGAAAATGTAATTTACATGATCAGATGTCCCTGTGCCTTGTTATACATAGGTAAGACCAACAGGAAGTGCAAGACACATATGATTGAACACAAAAGCTGCCTTAAGAACCATACTGACAAAGCCCCGTTAGTCAAACATTTATATGAAATGGGTCATTCCTTTTTGGAATTTGAATGGTGTATCTTGAAGAAGTTTAAGGGGAAAACAGAGGAAGGAAGAAATAAATAGAAAATTAATTAACTTGGAGCAGAAACTCATTTTTCTAACAAATAGCCACGTGACAGGGTTAAATGAAAATATTGAGTGGTATAATATCAAATAAGATCAATATGAGTGGAGCACGGCAATCAGAGTGTTGCACTTCCTGATTGGCTATTTCTTATGTAGTTTTCTATAATTGTTCTGCCTGTAAGAATGTAAAAATGATCATGGGGCAGTCTAATGATTATGAAATATCTGTAACTTACATTATTTACCAAAGTAGTTTGTCTTATTTCTTTCATTATGCTCATACTGTATGTGTACAATAGATATGAGGGGTGTCATTCTACTTTATGTACATTTACATGAATACATTGTATTTATGATGCATAATTCAAATTAAAAATATGTTGTAAGATACTGAAAAGATTACTATACTTCTGGGTTTTACTTTGGCATCCTATTTGGGGTATTCTCTGTGCATTCTTGGTGCCGTGACACTGTTTGCAATTGCGGGCACGATAACGCGTGACGTCATCGCGCTATGCGTAATGTGATGACGTCATCACGTTGCACATACCCGCGCATTTGTAATATCAAACGGACTATATTTCGGACTTGTTACGTTTTTACAGAGGTTTTGGTCAGATTCTGTATTGAATCACTTTGTGTCACCAGTTAGAGGTAAGATGAAGGCTGGTATGAGTGGCTAAATCCAGCGATATGTTGACATTTGGGTTACTTTGTCTAGCATGTTTGGACTTATGTGGAGTCTGTATTGAGCTACAGGTATTCGAATGGATTGGTGTTTTGGTTTTGCCTGGAATAAAGCGGAAGGGCTTTTTTTGAAGATATACGACACCTCAACAAGTACGGGCCATTGTTTCGATTGAAAGTATTTAGACAATATTAATTAAGGTAAGGGGCCGATGTGAGCTGAAATACATGTAGGCATATCAGTACTGGTAGAAGTTGTACTCATTGAGCCTTTTGTTTTGTTTGTATCATATCCTTGGGTCTGTAGAAATAAAAAGTCTGGCATGTATCCCTGGAATTGAAACATTGAAGATTTGTCGCCATATTATTCAAGAGAGGATTAAATACCTTTCTCCATTACAAAGAGCCCTGCCTCCATTGTCATGGGTGAGGTTAAAATCTATATCCACTGATAGTTGTGGTGTCGGGACTTAATAAGCTGGTGAATATTTATCATTGCACAATATTGAGAGTAGTTGTTTCTTCAATTGGTTGTAGGTTCTGGTCCATGAGAGTGTACTTTCCATTCTACTAGAAAAGTGATGAACAAGAATTGGAATTGTTTACAAACTTGAAGACATGTATCTCTACAAGTTCACTGTTCAGGTATATTATTAATTACATACTTGTCTTCCCTATTGGTGATTAGGGTTTGCTAGGTTTATTAATCAAACCCAAGATGCCCACTTAGTAATGTGTATGTTTTTTTTTGTATGTACCCTTAGATATAGGAGTCTGATGTGTGGAGAAACGAAAAGAGATCTACCAACAGGACAAGTCAAATTTCTGTCCCTGGAGAATGTCCCGTTATTTACAGCAACAAGGACAGAAACTTATATAAGATGGGCTATGTCAATATAGTAGAAAACAAGACAAATTGGGTTGCTACTGTGTTTGGGATTTCAAGTAATTGTCAACTTGATTGTGTGAGGTGGAATATGAACTTTTTTTATCATTGTATATTGCCATGTCGTGTATATGTATTTTTTATGTGCTTTTTGATACTTGTGCTTGAATTTGTTAATGAATTAAAAAAGATATTTTAGGAAAAATTGCATGTGTTATCTATTACACAATACGCAACCCATATTTTGCTAAATGGTTGTGTCTAGACACCTGATATCATATGGTATTATATGTTGTATTATTTATGTATCCCTTCCTTTGGTTGAACATAAAGATTGTATCCTCTCTTGGTAGGAGGGATCATCACCACAGTGTGGGGTAACCCTTGAAAGAAATATTTTGTCTGTGAGGCAACTTCTGTCTCGTAGGGATCCACTGGAGTAGTGGAGTGGATAGGATTTCTTACACTCAGGACTATACCTATAAAACATTTTTTGTTTTTGAGGAATTTGGGTCATATCAGTTGGTAGATTACCATTATGGCGACAGCCGCAGATAAGAGTCTGGCCTACACTGAAGACTACATTTTACAACTTCTAAATTCCATACCAGAGTTAGGACTAGACAGTGAACTTTGTGACATGGGAAAGGACGATAGATGGAATGAACTCACACAGACCCGTAAGAGACTGGTACGAATGGAGTTACATGTACTTAGCTTGCCATAACTGGCGTATTTCAGGGTTTTTTCGGTTTTACTTGTAACCATAACGTCCCTTTAACAAAGTTTTTTCATTGAATTTCATAGGTTTTTATTAGTGCAACTTAACCAGAACATCCCCTTAACAAAGTTTTTTCATTGAATATATATACATGAAAACACATAACTATAGTTAGATTTGCAGGCAGAGATATATACAGATGCATGAACATTGATGAAGAAAATGAGATGGGTGGATATGTAGAGATGGACACCTATGGATTGAGATCACTATATATAAACACAAAAAGCTTTTTTTGCTGTAGGTGTATTGAAGATTTGTGCAACAATCAGTCTGTATCACTTCAATTCCTCCATGACTTTGCAATGCGACCAAGAAGTTATCTGTGTCATATTTTGCAATAAAGTGCATGATTGTTGCATGATAAAATCCAAATATTGTCAGACTCTTTGCATTGTACAAGGCCAGACCATGATGCATGATGCATAATTGCTATCAACCACTCAACTCATTCTTCTTTTCCTGTTTAGAAGATAAATCCTAATGTGATCATGCTACATGGTATCATATTGAGTATAGAAGTTAGGGAGTTTATGGAAGTAGGATCATTCGTTTTATGCACCTGCAGAATCACCATCTTCAACACTATTGTAATAGCCCCCATTTAAACCATTATAGCTTTACCCTTAGGTATGTGGTGTAAAATGTAAATATTTATGATTATATATTTAAATGTAGGTAAACAAATCTTATTCTGTTGTTATAACCTGTATTTACAAATTCTCCTCAAAAACGATAGTCACATCTGTCACCTATCTGACTATAATGATTCGATTTTGGCCGTGTGACCTTTCCATCTATGTGCCTTTTCTCTATTTCAACCATTTAAAATGACCTATTACAAATGAGAGAAAATTAAATAACCATATGTATATACACTTTTAATAATAATAATACTTTTAAATGATTTTGCAAAAAAAGGTACAGACATAACATGTTGACATTCTCATTTATTTTTATAACATCAATTGACAGTACTGAGACATATGCATAATAAAAAGGTAATGAAAACACATTTAGGAATAAATATTGACTAACATTTAATAAATAGTAAATACAAATAAAAAAATATTTACAGTTCTAGTTTTGTACAAATACATTTTTTTTATCAATACAGTTTCTCAGTTATGACTGAAACTTGCTTTGGATGAAATTGCAAAGTTCACAACACTTCACTTGAATCTGGGAGTCAATTTTTAAACAAGTTCAAGTTTTGGAGGAGGAACCACATTAGCAATGTTCTGTGGCATAGATTGGCTGCTGGAAACATATTCTGGTGTCAGTCCGTGTGTTTTCATGGCCAGAACAGTCAATGTAGGATATTTTACAAAGTCAGATTACATCTGCTGTAATATTGGCTTTTCCACCCGTTGTTTTTTGTTCTTTTTGTAAAAGGCATGGTGTAACGTGGTATATCGAAAGTGCTTGTAGTTTTTGCTTGTTCCCTGCCAATGTTCACATTGTGTGCAAGTACAGCCAGCCTTGATCTGGCCTCCATACCATCTATGCTGAAATGCAACCTTTTGGGCCTGTACTTTAGGCACATAGGGCCTCATTACGAGTTTGGAGGCAGCTATGGCGCCATTAGCTCCATGGCTGCCTCCAAACTGGGCTCCATTATCGGGTTCATGCAATGAGGAATAGCAGGTCATTCTGACATAGGAGGACCCGGTAATTCCTCCTTGCAGGAACCATTCCCCATTCCCATTTGAGCCCCCATAGGGCTCAATGGGAATGGGGATGGAGGTAACAACGGGCACTTTGCAAGTGTTACGCTGTTACCTCCCTCTTCCCCTTGCGGCACCTGGAAAACACGTCTTGTTTTATCAGACGTCTGATCCGGGTCCCGCAAAGGTAATCTTGTAATCGGCCCTGAGGGAATGAAGGGGGCTGGTCCCGTACCGGCACCCTTCATTCCATCAGTGCCAGGGTCGTAATGAGGCCCATATTATGGAAAACCTCCAAATCACCAGTGTGCCCAATTTCTGTCAGGCCCTTCATATCTCTGGTAAGCGCTTTGTCACACACAATCTTTTCAAGGTCTGTGTGAGGAGGGGAGCCGCCTTGTTCTGGCATCCAAATCTTCTATGCTGAAATGCAAACTTTTAAGCCTGTACTTTAGGCACATATCATGGAAAAACCTCCAAATCAGTCTTGCAAAATTCTGTCAATACCTTCATATTTCTGGTAAGCGTCTTGTCGAACACAATCTTTTCATGGGCTGTATGAGGAGGGGATCCTTGCACCAACCACTTTTTCTTACGTTAATGCTCCACACTCAAGGGTACATGTACACACTGGTGAAAATGCAAATTTTCCTCTCACAAGTGCAGGTTTGAACAACGATAGAGCATTGAATGCCACTTTTCAAAAAGAATATCTACGGACCCCTCACAAGTTTTTGAATTCCACCAAAGATGGTTGCTGATAGAGTGTGACCATTTAAAAATGTCTTCTGAGCCCTTTTATTACGGGCAGCTGTTATTTCTGGGGATATTGATTTTGCGATGTACCATACATCAAATTGATGTTTTATGTGTGGGAACTGCTCCTGCGTTGCCTTTGCTATTCCAGTGTGCCTGTGAGTGGTTATCAGTTCTATTTACATTCCCCTTGATTGCAGAAGTTCAATGGATGAAATGAAACCATATTTCTCTATGGCAACAGAAGATGTACATTTAGACACTTGCACTATGACAGAACTCACAGTTTTTTGGGTGTACCTGTCCTGGAAGTGGTCATTGCAGTACTTGGCAGAAAAACCAGGACTGTCGCACTGTCCATCACTAGCAAGCCTGACTCTTTTGCCTGCAAAAGCATTGCTCTGAATATCTGTTTGTGCTTCCAGGCCTGACAAATTTTAGGTAACAAGAATGTTATCTGATATTTGTAGTAAGTGGTTTTCAGAAGGAACTCAAGTCCTACAAATGTACAGAAATGTTCAATCTTAGTGAACGCTGATCCACTGAACAACAAAGCAAAAGAACAAAGTATATTTCCAGCAGGCGCAGTTCCAAGAACCGATTGTGCGGACCACAAATATTGTTATATTGGTGGACACAGCTACCCTTGATCTTCAGGTTGGTGCCTTTGACTACTTCACCAATGGCTCCCCACAAATGCTCCTACATATCCTATGGTCTTATTTAATCATGTGTATAATATGTAGCAGGAAGCTGTCAAATACAAGGTATTGTGGTTCTTGTAATAGCAAATGGTCCTGCAGTACAGTTGTTTGCGATACTCTGGTGGTGGAAAAGTCTTTCACACTAGGAATATTGAAGTTAGGGTCATGAACATTGTTATCAATCAATTCTGAAGATGCTTCAGTTATTTCAATATGTGATATTTTGAGATATTCAAAATGCATTGGGGAAACAGGGAACATTGTGTCTTTCTTTGATTGAAATTCTTTCGAAGGTGTGGATTGTGTGAGAGGATCTGCAAGAAATAATGAAACATTTTCAGTGTTGTCTGTCACTTCTTGTGGACATTGTGTGATATAACAATGATCCATTGTTACTTTCCAAGGTGCGCTGGTGAGATTAATTTCAAATTCCGGCCACTGGACATTGGCATTAGTGGCTCCCAATTGACATTGGTTTAGCAAGCAACATCATTTGTTAGCGGTGTGGTCTGATTCTTCTTGCTCTTCTTCTTCCTACGCCTCTAATATATTATAAAACAAGCATTATTTCTTTCACACTTACTAAACATATGAATATAAATATAACAATCTATTACCGATTAAACAATTGTATAAACAACCACTTAAAAAAAACTGAAAAGCATGGATGATATTTACCCTTGTTTTGTGTCTGTATTTTTTCATTGTCCTTGCTGTATTCTGATGTGTGCAGGTGGCCATGCCTGTAGCCATTGTTGACTGGAGTGTTGTGTTACACGTACCTAGCAGATTCTGTGGTGATTTGTTGGTGATTTGTTATTTGTGCTTTTTATGTCAATTCTTGCCGCTGAGATAAAATGGTTAAAGATAGCAACAGTCTATGCTTCAACTATTTGCAACAAGAGGAGCACAGGTTGTACATTCAGGTTCTTCTAGGGGGATAGCGTGGCGAGTCCACACAGATATCATGCGCTTACTGAACCTTTCCGGTTGTTACCTTTATCATGGATGGCCCATCATATAGTTCATACATGTGCTATACCTGCCCATCCCTCAGGTCCTTCCATGTGATTCCAGAGCTAGTTCTTGAATGCCCTCCTGGAGTAATGCACAAGAGACCCTCACCTAAACTTCTGGCACAAGACATGGGCATGGCTCAACTCCTCCCATGACAACTCCCTGCAGTGCCTCCCAATCTGTCTGATTGCAATGGTGTTGAGTCTATCTGGGTTGGATCTTTGGATTCTGGCAATAATTCCTAGCAGGAAAGCAGCTACAGCACAGCCAGGCTGTTCTTTGGTTCCCCTTGGATGTCTGGGGTAAAATCTGGTTTCCGGATTTTTAAAGGCCAACCTGAGAATGGTTCAGCTTTGGAAAGGGGCCTTTCTGCTTTCAAAGTTTCTGGATTCTGGAGTCTGGACGTGGATTTCTCTTGCAAAGTGCTCTGCCAGCAATCAGTTGGTGGGTGAATGTGTGTGTCTGTGAGCCCTCAGCTGTCTCTATTTATGTATTTCCTAAAAGGGTGGGTATGCTGAATTATCCTAAGCACACCCCCTAGGTATGCTATTGGCTAGGGTCTTTCCTCTCCCTTGATTGGAGAAGAAAACAGAGTGTCATCATGACGATGTGGTTTATGAGGCAGGAAAACCCTCCCCTTTGTTTTAGCACATGAAATCTACTTTTGCTATAATACATATTTACAATTTTACAAACTTGATAGCAATTGCATATCTATATCACATATTTTGTGGAGCAACTATTCATCCAAGCCCTGTCTCTGGAGGATCTTGGGTCTGGATTTGCCAAATTTTGGCACTTTTTGTCTGGGATACAATATCTATTTTGTCCAAACTTGGTACCCATGTGCGCATTGCATAGGGGCATAAGTGTGTGAAGTTTCATATTTCTGACATCAATGCATTTGCTACAAAACCACAATTTCTACAGTTCTGTCCCAGAACATAGCACAGAGTTCTGGCACCTCTTAAAATGTGCACCCGAAATTTAGATTCAGAAGTCCGGGGTTTCTATATTTTTAACAATTGTCCACAATAAATTATCAGTCTTATTAGAAATCTGATTTTTGCCCATTTGTGAATCAACAAAACTTGCAGGGAGCACTGTTGACACTTTAATCTGCATACCCTTTCAGCCCAGGAAGGTCCTTTGTCTCTCCCAGGAGCAGCAGCCCAAATCTCCTCCCCTCTTCATCAACACCAAAATGTGATTTCCTGGCCTTTTGGTGGGAAGCAGAAAGGAGGTGTCCTTCCAGTGGGGGAAGCTTGGTTGTAGTTTTGGCTGAATCAGGCTTACTTTAAGTACATTTGTTACATTTTTCTTTGTTGAAAATAAAGTTACAATTTTAAAACAAACATCGAGAACACTGATTCTAGGCTCTAAATCATGGAGTTTAAATAGTGACAACCTAGTTTTCTCTTGATAACAAGTCACTTAGATTTGAGACATTAGATCTTAATAGTACAACTTTTATAGTTTTAAAACAGGCTTTTGAAACTGTCACAGGCGTCCACTGGTACTGCGCCCAGATTTTGAAAGCTTTCCCAGGCAGGCAAACTGGCTGTGGATGTTTTTGTGACCAATTCAACCTTCCTGGATATTGCAAATGCACAATAAGTCCTTGTATTCCATAGCATGAGATACGCCGCAAGAAGATTGGATATTTGTGGGTGTTTGGGACCAGCATTCTGTATTTTTTAGCAACCAAATAAAGATTTAAAAGCAGATTTCGGATTTCTTTCAGCAAGCACTGCTTTTCATCTGTGCTCCATTTTTACATGTTGGACAGCCCAATGACATGTTTCAGAAGTGCTGTCTCCATTCCACCACTGACAACAGGCAAAGTAGATTTGGCAGCCATCTTGTCCAGTTTCAAAGCGCAATTTTTCATAGGTTTTGGCGCGCATCGGACTTTTGCTGCCTTTTGCTGATTCTGGTGCCACCCGCACACAGTGATGCCGCAGGGCAGAGCCTAGTGGGTTAAAACATCCCACAGTTACTATGTTCGGATTGGGAATTAGAATGGGAGGCGTGTCAGGATAATGCAGCAAATAGCCAGGTTTTGAGGACTTTTTTTGAACAAAAGGTTGTTCTCGGTGCGGTGGATTTGAGGAGGAAGAGTGTTCCAGATGGTGGGAGCTAGGATACAGATGGCTGAGACACCAATTATAGTGAATCAGTAAGGGGGGATAGCGAGGAGGAGAGCTGAGCCCTATCAGGTGTTTCTGGGTAGTTGGTGGAGGATGATTTAATTCAGGAGGTTCTCTGGCAATGTTTTATGGAGGGCCTGGGAGATGATGATGGCCAGTATTGCAGAGACTCTTTGGGGGTGGGAGAGGTAGGCAAAGATTTGTTTTAGGATGCGTCGGTTGAAGTGGCAGGTTCTGAATATGGAGTTGATGTGTTTGGATAGAGATAGATCTGCATTCTTAGATTAGGAATAATTCCAAACCTTCCAGCCATCACCTCTTTTGTTTTGTATCCAATATTTTTAACAGATGGAGGTGGCAGGTGGGGGTCCCAATGCAATTGGACATGGTAAAGGTTGGGGAATAAGAGCATTTTTGCAGCATATTAGGATTTCTGATTTGCCGGGTTTGAGGATTAGGTGGTTGGTCATCATCCATAGGTCGATGTTCAAGAGGCAAGAGATGATGCTGCGAAGTGGGCAGGCTGGAGTCTTGGGAATTTTGAATATGAACTGGGTGTCATCTGATGAATTGTAGCAGGTAAGGTTGTTGGAGCAGATAAGAGCTATCAGTGGGCTTAGGTAGAGTTCGGAGAGGAGGGGTGAAAGTGAAGCTCCTTGTGCACCCTTTTGAGGTGGGGTATGGGGCGGAGGAGAACTGTAGAAGAAGAATGATTTGCGGGTGATTGCCAATAAGAAAGGTGATCCAATGAAGGGCAGGGTCTTTGATGCCTAGTGTGAGGAGCCTGTTCCTGAGTATTGTGTGGTCGATGGTATCAAAAGCCACGGCGAGATCCAGGAGGATGAGTGCAGCACACCCTTCTGAATCTGCAGTTCTTTTTTGGTCATGCCAGATAGAGACCAGAGAAGATTCTGTTCCTTTGACTATCAGTATTGTTTGTATACCTGTGGTACATATGCCTCTTCCATCTCGACCGCTTCAGTAATAGACTCCTTGTACATAACAACACAATCAATAAACATTGGATACTAGTTAGACCATTTAATATTAACTTCTTTGATCACAAAGATGACATCTTCATAAGTAAAGTTGTCTGATTGTTAAATAAAAACTAATTAGCACCCTGTCCCTTCCCATCCAGCCAGCCCCCTTGCAAGCACACAGTCGCAGGTGATAACTGCCATTGACAAAAGGAGGGGTTGGATCTGGATGAGGAGAGTGTAAAAGGCCCAGTCCCTAGTCAAAGGACACAGAGATATGTTGATTGCAGTGATGTGGTCTTCAAAGGGGAGTATTTATAGACCGGGTCTGCAGTGGTCATGTGGCCAATGGCCCCCATGTGAACGTACCCTTTGTGGTGTACATGGTATTCAGCACCTTGTGCCTTCTCATCCACCCAGCCCCCTTGTGAGTGCTTGCCCATATCAGAAATGCCATTGACAAATGGTTGGGGGATGGATGGATGGATGTGGAAGAGGTGAGCGCAAAAGGCCCAGAACCTAGTCAATGGTCACAGAGATATGTTCAAAGCAGGGATGTGTCCTTCTAAGGGGAGTATGGAGACATTAGGTCCTATGTGGACAATTGTCATTAGTCGCTAGAACACATTGAGTTCTATGTTCACTTACACTGTGTTGAACTTGCTGGCCCAAAAATAAAAATAAACCTTAAAGGTGTTGAATAAATGAGGGCATTGATAAGGGATAACTCATGAGGCAAAAAGTAACATGTGAATACATGATAAGAATATGATTTACAATTGCACGTTTAATATGCCTTGTTGTATGTTGATTTTGAACACTTGAGATTTGACAGGAAAACTGAAAACTTTAAATGAAACACAGAATAAATTGAAGTAATTTGAAAAAATCCAATGAAAAAGTGGATTTGTACATATCATTTTTATTGAAAGTTAAATATTTTAGAAAAATGCTTGTTTTAATTTTAGAAAAGATTGATGGTATATACACACTAAAAACTGATGTGATTCTGGTAATGTCTGTATAAATCCTGTGTATTGTCCAGAGTCTCTAGGGAATTCATCACAAATGACTCAAACCACACATGCAGATATTACTCTTTGAAGGCAGAATCTCAGTCTTCCATGAATCCACCATGTGAAAGCTCCATAGGCAACACGCCTGTACCTTATGTGTATAAGATACAGAATTACTTTTGTTGAATGAATGCAATATTTGCATTTATCTTGGTTGGCTTATCATCTAAAATACAAGGTATTGCTATGTTTGAAAAATGTATCAGTGTACTGACTATACAATTCTTTTCAGGTAAGGGTGGTATAGAAATGTGTACGCCTTTTCAACCAATACAAGATAGGAACATAGATAAAACATTTTCTAGCTTTAAAGTGAATGAAATTATATTGCTATGTCGTTAAATAGAATGTTGAATAGTTTGGCTTGAAGTAAGAACTATACCTTTTTTTCAATATATGAAAATGTATATCGTCAGTGAACCATCACACTCACAATTTAGTAGGAGAACAACACAAACGTCTACAGTTCAAGGTTGTCACAAATAATACGTATTAACACATAACGTACTTATTACTTGGAGAATGAGGACGAACTGTTGCTCTTGTGCATCAGGACCATCATCATTCTCAAGACGGATCATGCAAGACAGGCTGATCTGAAGTCATGCAGCTGGGTAAAACATAGCAGTGGAGGCTCTTCTTTGGCTATGTAGGCCAAGCAGCCCGAGTTTTCTCTGCAGCAGCAGTTCTCGACCAAAGTTGGCATTACCTCACATCGAAGGGAGGTAAACCAAGTGGAAACATCTTCCATGTGAATAGGATCTTCTGATTGATCGTCATGATTTACAGTAAATTGCCCATCTTTTCGCCTTCTTTCTCACAACCATTTCCTCTTCTGTATACTCTGGCTCATATAGGTAGAGCTGAAATGTTGCCATAATTCTTGTGTTTTGAAGTAGTATGAAGTAGTGAAACGCAACTTTGGGAGAAAAAGTAAAAAATGACTAATATGGATAAAGTAACAAAATTAGGGTTTTACTTTAAAATGCTATGTTAAAGAAAATTATGAGAAGAAACAGACGTTACAAAAACCCACAATGCAAGTAAAGTTGTCTGATTGTTAAATAAAAACTTAACAAAATCTATTAGATAGATGAAGAGTGGGTTGCTGAAGTACTTGCATCAACTGTATTCACATTTTTATTTTACAATTATGTTAGTAGAGATGTATAGCAAAATATAGGGCATTCAAAAGAGAATAGATAATGTGATAAGATCCTACATTCTAATAATTATCAATAAGAAATATAATCACTAGCAATTATCAAATATTTATAATTTGAAATTGACCTTATAAATGTATAGTATGGTTGCATATAATTGTAGAATAGAAAATATATTACTTGAAATGGAAGTGAGCTTGATGTTGATTCCAGAATAGTTGTTGATGTTGAAGCTTGTTCCTTTGTTCAATTTATATATCCATAACAATTGTCAATAGAAAAGATATGTCAGTAATAGAAAAAAGACAATGGACCTCATTCCGAGTATGGTGGTAGCCATGGCGCTATTTGCCATGACTGCCTCCCATACCGGTACCGACTCCGGTTTGGTTCAATGGGGACTTACCGGTCCATTTCGACCTTGGAGGGACCGATAAGTCCCCATTTACCAAACCATTCCCCATTCCCATCTGAGCCCCCACAGGGCTCAATGGGAATGAGGAGGGCGCAAATAACGGGCTAGCGTATGCCAAGCCTGTTATTTGCACCCAGGTCCCTTAACGGGTCCCGTCCTTAACACCTGGTCAGACCAGACCTCGTAGTAGGGCGGTAAGGGATTACCAGCACCGGTCTCCTTACCGGTGCCCGGTATCCCTTACCGCCCTACTCGGAATGAGGCCAATGTAATATTTCCTAATCAGTATATGTGCATGTTTGTAGTGCTCACCTTTTTCAACATTTGAGGGATCTGTCGCTTCCTCAGAGGTAACAGTCTAGACTTCTATCCATGTGGGCTACGTAATGACAGACATTGTAATCACATTTAGTAAAATAACCAATTTTTATATACTACTATTAAAGTTTTTATAAATGCTCACATTACAGTGAACTGTTTGTGTATCCCAAAAGTAGGTATTTTTTCAAGGACAAGATGTAAAATGTAAATAGATCTCTAAATTGGAACAAAATAGAAAAATTGTCAATACAATATTAATAGAAATATTACACACACAATCAAACACTTTCATCCCATTTCCTATTGGCACATAAGTTCAATAAATTTTGTGATCATTTTTTAAAAATATATATCTACACAACTGTGTATATATGCCCATACATTAATCGTTCAACGTTCACCACTCACCTGATTCAGTGTGTGCTCAAATACAGTTGGAACAGCATTGGGAAGTAATTTGCAAAGGAGTCTGGAGCGATTTATTTAGTGAGCTTTGATGGTTCATACATATCGTCTGAGAAGTGGTTGCTGCAGACACAGAATCTATTGCCCCTCACATCTTCTGAGACATCCCTAGGCCTGCAGTCAATCTGGGATACTGGAAATCCACAATTGAACAACCACGTCCTTATCAACGACATAACCTTTGGGAAATTATGCATAAATGTACCCAGAGTTTTGACTTGACTGATATTAGGGCACCCAAAAATGTGACATGAAGGCATTGTTTAATAGTTTGTAAGATCCAGAAAATAATATTAGAAAATGTAATTAATAATGTATGACAGTGATTAATTCAACCAACACAAATATCTTGCAACAACAAAGTGCTGTACAGATTGGTAACTGCCCTGTAACATAGTCTGACTAGCCAGGCGAAAAAAGTAAAGTCAATGGTCTGTCACACAAAGAAAGGTATTACTGGTACATTGATCAACCTTGGAGCCAACAAAATAAAAGAGGGATAATCAAAAGATTACATTTTCAAAAAGTACACTGTCATGTGATGTGGTAATTCAAGAGAGAATAATACTTAGAAAGGTTGATAATGGTGAAATCATTAACATACAAGAACATACAAATCGGATGGAAATTGAGTAAAAAGCATTATAAGAGTACCAGGTTGAACGCAAGGACACTGTGATAATGAAGAGTTCTATTACCTGTAATAGGAAAAATTGACGAGGCAATTCAGCAACGAGGATAACAAGCAGTACAATGATGCTATCTGTAGTAGAGAGCACAGATATGTTCTTGCTAAGTTTGAAGGAGTATATAAATGCTTAGAAATGTGGGTTTGTATGTGAATTTGTCATGTGAATGGACTGCCCCCAAATAAAGTTGGTCTTTTTTAAGGGTGTGACGTACCATCTTTAAAGATTGATGGTGGTGATGGTTTGATGACATCAAATTTCAAAGAAAAATGTGGGCACCTACAACCAACTATTTCAAGCGCATGCTGTCATGTGATAACTGCCTTTGATAAGGGTGTAAAAAGGATTAAGTGAATGGTCACATACATATGTTGATTGCAGGGACTGGGTCTTCAAAGGGGAGTATGGAGACAGTAGGTCTGTGATGGCCATGTTGACAATGGTCCCTCGAGGCAAGACACCTTTGACTTGTGCATGATATTCGGCACCTTGTGCATTCTCATCCACCCCACCCCCTTGAGAGTACATGGTCACAGGTGAGTACTGCCATTGACAAAGGAAGGTGGTGGATGTGGAGGAGGCAAGCGCAAAAGGCCCGGAAGCTACTCAAAAGACACAGAGTTGATTGCATGGATGTGGTCTTCAAAGGGGAGTATTTATACACCGGGTCTGCAGTGGTCCTGTGGCCAATGGTTCCCATGCGAACGAACCCTTTGTGGTGTACACAGCATTTAGCACCCTGTCCCTTCCCATCCAGCCAGCCCCCTTGCAAGCACACAGTCGCAGGTGATAACTGCCATTGACAAAAGGAGGGGTTGGATCTGGATGAGGAGAGTGTAAAAGGCCCAGTCCCTAGTCAAAGGACACAGAGATATGTTGATTGCAGTGATGTGGTCTTCAAAGGGGAGTATTTATAGACCGGGTCTGCAGTGGTCATGTGGCCAATGGCCCCCATGTGAACGAACCCTTTGTGGTGTACATGGTATTCAGCACCTTGTGCCTTCTCATCCACCCAGCCCCCTTGTGAGTGCTTGCCCATATCAGAAATGCCATTGACAAATGGTTGGGGGATGGATGGATGGATGTGGAAGAGGTGAGCGCAAAAGGCCTAGAACCTAGTCAATGGTCACAGAGATATGTTCAAAGCAGGGATGTGTCCTTCTAAGGGGAGTATGGAGACATTAGGTCCTATGTGGACAATTGTCATTAGTCGCTAGAACACATTGAGTTCTATGTTCACTTACACTGTGTTGAACTTGCTGGCCCAAAAATAAAAATAAACCTTAAAGGTGTTGAATAAATGAGGGCATTGATAAGGGATAACTCATGAGGCAAAAAGTAACATGTGAATACATGATAAGAATATGATTTACAATTGCACGTTTAATATGCCTTGTTGTATGTTGATTTTGAACACTTGAGATTTGACAGGAAAACTGAAAACTTTAAATGAAACACAGAATAAATTGAAGTAATTTGAAAAAATCCAATGAAAAAGTGTATTTGTACATATCATTTTTATTGAAAGTTAAATATTTTAGAAAAATGCTTGTTTTAATTTTAGAAAAGATTGATGGTATATACACACTAAAAACTGATGTGATTCTGGTAATGTCTGTATAAATCCTGTGTATTGTCCAGAGTCTCTAGGGAATTCATCACAAATGACTCAAACCACACATGCAGATATTACTCTTTGAAGGCAGAATCTCAGTCTTCCATGAATCCACCATGTGAAAGCTCCATAGGCAACACGCCTGTACCTTATGTGTATAAGATACAGAATTACTTTTGTTGAATGAATGCAATATTTGCATTTATCTTGGTTGGCTTATCATCTAAAATACAAGGTATTGCTATGTTTAAAAAATGTATCAGTGTACTGACTATACAATTCTTTTCAGGTAAGGGTGGTATAGAAATGTGTACGCCTTTTCAACCAATACAAGATAGGAACATAGATAAAACATTTTCTAGCTTTAAAGTGAATGAAATTATATTGCTATGTCGTTAAATAGAATGTTGAATAGTTTGGCTTGAAGTAAGAACTATACCTTTTTTTCAATATATGAAAATGTATATCGTCAGTGAACCATCACACTCACAATTTAGTAGGAGAACAACACAAACGTCTACAGTTCAAGGTTGTCACAAATAATACGTATTAACACAAAACGTACTTATTACTTGGAGAATGAGGACGAACTGTTGCTCTTGTGCATCAGGACCATCATCATTCTCAAGACCGATCATGCAAGACAGGCTGATCTGAAGTCATGCAGCTGGGTAAAACATAGCAGTGGAGGCTCTTCTTTGGCTATGTAGGCCAAGCAGCCCGAGTTTTCTCTGCAGCAGCAGTTCTCGACCAAAGTTGGCATTACCTCACATCGAAGGCAGGTAAACCAAGTGGAAACATCTTCCATGTGAATAGGATCTTCTGATTGATCGTCATGATTTACAGTAAATTGCCCATCTTTTCGCCTTCTTTCTCACAACCATTTCCTCTTCTGTATACTCTGGCTCATATAGGTAGAGCTGAAATGTTGCCATAATTCTTGTGTTTTGAAGTAGTATGAAGTAGTGAAACGCAACTTTGGGAGAAAAAGTAAAAAATGACTAATATGGATAAAGTAACAAAATTAGGGTTTTACTTTAAAATGCTATGTTAAAGAAAATTATGAGAAGAAACAGACGTTACAAAAACCCACAATGCAAAGACAAGAGGTATATGCCCAGAATTTGAAATTTCACATTGGCAGTTGTCTACGTGGGTGGGAGCGGATGGGAGCTGTGTTCTGCTACTTTAAAAAAAAAGGTTTTACTGTTCCTATACTTTTTTTTTAAAAAGAAACCATTGTGGGATATTTTAGTTTTAAAACAGAAGTGTAGGAAGAAGTTGAAACGTGCACATCAGTGCACTGCTTTGAATGGTTATATGTGATTTCAGAGAAAACCTTTTCAGAGAGTTATTTTTCAGCAAAGCAATAACAGAGACAAAATAATTGTTTTTTTTCTATTTCAGGAGGTCCCCCAAGCCTTCCATTTCTCTATGTGTTCAACTCCACCCAGGCCCCTCCCCATCTGTTTTAACCCATAACCCCACCCCAATTATATTTTTAGAAAATGTTGTTTTTTTTCTCTGTTTTAATTTCACTGAAACAAACCTCTCTGTTTTGTTTTCTCTGAAATCACTGGATACCCACTGAACATTCCCTTAAACAACAGATGTGTTTGTTTGGAGGTTAGGATTGCATGTGGGAGGGGGTGTGGTGGTGGGGGTTTGTGAGGAGTGTGGCCAGGCTAGCAGGGAACATTGTTCCACTACTACTTTTCATACACTTCAACCACTGCACATTGGCACATGTAAAAAAGAAGTCATGTAAACATAAGATGTTAATATGGTTTGATAAAGACATTTGAACATTACATAACAAAATTAAAATAGAAAGTACTTACCTAGATAGTTCATATGATGTAGTGTAAGTACCTGTTATCATACGTCGTGCTTGATTGATAGCCGAACAGTTCAAAAAGAAGTCGCAGAGGCTCAGAATTAAATAGACTGACACGAAGGAAGAAGAAACTCCAATGTTGTTTGATTAGAAAGTGTTTGTTGATACTTATAGGGAAAAGCATCTTGACATTTCGATGGACACGTCAATAGATAGTGCATTCAAATGAGATGTGCACTGGCATTGTGACAAGCGGCATAAGCGTTGAATGATGTCAACTTGAGGGGCAGGAGATATGATTTACTCCCGGGTGGGCACTAGAATTTAGAGTAATGGATCAAACTGAACCAGCTAGATACCAGATCTGATTCATACAGGATCAAACAACCAAAGGTGCACAGAAGGCACCTTGAGAGAAGAACGCTGCATATCTTTTCAACTCCTGTGACACTGACATCAATGGCGCAGATGTTCCACTAATGGGGTACACCAGTGACACCACCCAGTCCATTTCCACAGTCCTGAAGACGGCATTAGAATACAAAATCATCCACTTCATGCCAGAAACACCACAAGTGTCGACTAGACAGATGTTTTGGTTATAACAACCACCTTCTAAGTCACGACTAGTACTAACCCCCACAGTGCAAAATATCAATTGCAAATCATGTATTATATGAATATTGAATATTATATAATTTGTATAAACTCCCATAAGTGATGGGTTTGAAAATGATCATGTATGTATAACGGCCTCATTAGGCCTTTTAATGCCACACTAGATTATAAAATGTGTTAAATGTGCATATGTTAACTTGGTGCTCTCTAATTTGTGTACAGATCTAATGCTATGATCTGTTATTTTGTGCCATAAACACTACCGGCCAGTGCCAGACAGCGGGGTAGCCTATGTCCCTGTGTTCTATAAACTGTTGTATACCCTCATAATATAGGCCCCCCATATCAAAAAAGAGGGCCCTCACCCCTTATATATTCGAAATGTAACAATTTGGGAAAACCAAATGTCCATCAGAGGAGAATAACAGCTCACCCCTGTGGAGAGAGCATCCTGCCTTTTCCCATGCATTATTTTCTGTTTTTTGAGCTTGCTCTTGCACTTCTGACAGTTGTTCAAGTGTCTTTCATGGTGGTTTCTCTGACTGTGCTTGTCCCTGAACCATACTTTTTTCTGCCATTGTCTCAAGGTTAAGGGCAGTCCTTAACATCCTTTGGTTGTCTTTGAAGTCTTAGCAGATCTTCAGATCGGTTTTATGAACTATTACTGCAGTTACTGGACAGCTCCAAAAAAGTGTCTAGCTCCGTGGTCTTGGGATGAAAGCCCCATAAACTATAGAAAGAAGAATAACCCATAGAACCACAGATTGAATTTTGAAAGGCAAATTTTGCTGCCCGTTGTGTATCCACCCACTCATGTTGATCATGGGACACATGGCAACGTAAAGAATGCTCAAGCCACTGAGTAGTTATCTCATTCTGCCCATCTGTTTGTGGATGTTAAGCTGTAGACAGCTTGACATCTACTTCCAAGGCTGAGCAGACCACTTCAAAACCTGGACGGGAACAGAAACACCCGATCTGAGATAATTAGAGATTAGAGCATGTAATTGTACTATGTGAGATTAAAACACCGTAGCGAGTTCTGCAGCTGATGCAAGCTTTTTGAGCGGGCTAAAATGAAACATGTTAGACAAAGTGTCTATGACAAACTAGGGCAGTAGTGCACCCTTGTCTTCAAAGTAGGGCTGTGATAAAAATTTAAAGAAATTACATGCCTTGGAACTGTTGGTATTGATAACAGCTGGAGGAGACCTGGAGGACATTAGGGGCATCTTTTACTGTGGGTGCATACATCAGACATTTGTACATAAGTGTGAATATCTTGTCAGGCAGTGGGCTACCAGCAGCTGCGTGACATCAGGTCTGTCATGTTCTTGATGCCTGACTGATCAGCTAGCCTAGAATTGTGCTACTGTTGAATAACCGCTGTAAAACCTTAGTCCCCAAACATAAGTCTTTTCCATGACATGGCAGACCGTCTTACTACAATGTGTTCTACGATTGATTTCTTTCCTACAAATGTACAAATGTACCAATGAACCAAGCTAGGGGTGTGATCAGTGAAGGCACCTTTTCTTCATCCTCTTTGTTTACTACCATTCGTAATTGAGACAGGATATCCACTTTCCTGTTTTAACTCCAGGTCGGAAGGTAATAATAACATTTGAATTCTAAAGAGAAAAGCATCCATCTAATTTGTCTGGTTGTGAGTACTCTGGCTGATCGCAAAAAACTGCAAGTGCATGTGGTCAATGACAATGGTCAATGTGTGTCATGCTCCGAGTAGGTAATACCTCCTCTCCTTGAAAGTGAATTTGATGGCAAACATTTCTTTTTTTGTGATTGTATAGTTGCATTTCATGGGAGTGAACAATTGTGACTAGTAAGCTAGTTGGTGAAATTGGTTGGTGCCTGGATCTCATTGAGAGAGAACCGGATACCATAGTTGTACTGTAGGCGTCAGCTTCCCTGATGTAGCATTGTTCAGGATTTGCATGGTTTAGGTTCTGAGCTGAGAAAAACATCTTTTTGAGACAGTGAAAGGCCTGCTCAGCTGTAGTTGTACCAGAACCACCCAGATGTGCTTCACATGTTCTTCTTGGGATCATGGAAAAATGAGTATATAGACAATGGTGCAAACATTCAGCAATTCCCGCAAAATGTCATTTATAAAATATTGGGAGGTAGCCGGGGCATTGCAGAGCCCAAAAAGTATCACTTGGCATTGGTACATCCCATACTTTGTTCGAACAGCTGTCTTCCATTCGTCCCCGGCCTTTGCTCATAACAAGTACTACACCCCCTTAGGTCCAACTTGATTTCTGACTTGGACTCCTTAACTTGGACAAGTAGCACCAGAATCAAAGGCAATGGGTACCTGTTCTTTATTGCCACGTCATTAACAGCCCAGTAGTCGATTCAGGTACATAGATCGCCTTCTTTCTTCGGCAAGAAAAATAACAGTGAGGCTGCTGATGATCTCAAGGGCCAAATTAATCCTTTAGACAAATATTCTTGCAAGTTTTCATGGAGGAGTTTTTCCTCAGGTTCAGATAAAGCATGCAAGGCACATGAGTAGCTGGTCTATTCAACAGTTACATGACATATGCAGTGGTAGAGTATTTGCCATACCTTTACTGAACACACACTGAAAGTCCTGGTATTCCATCGATAAGAATTCTATAGTTTTGAGACAAGGGTTGTCAGTTGATCCATAAGCTAATAAGAAATATTCCTGCAGATGGCCGCAAAACATGTTTGGAAACAGGTGGGTGAACTGAAATGCAGTGTGTGTTCTTTCCAGGAGCTGATCAGATCATGTTTTGTGAACCATGAAATTCCAAGGATAATCTTTAAGCGGGAGGCATCAATCAAGTCAAAGGCTACATTTTCGGTGTGCCCATCTAAACACTGCAAGCATAATGGTACAGTGAAATACCTATAATGCCTCGATTATAGACTGGTTACATCGATAGCCCACACCTCTTGAAGTGTCAATTTAGGAATGATAAGTAACCCAGGAACGCTCTGTAATTCGGATCCATGTAATTTCCAGTTTCACAGCAATTTTAAAAAACTAAAGCCACATGGGTCTTTCCCACTGGAGTGGCATAAACCACCTGTAAGGTTAGCAGTGTATGTACTTCAGGGTTCTCCATAGGTTACTTGTCAGCCTTCTGGAGGCGTGTCAGCCTCCAAGACCGCTGAGTGGTCTAGTTTGCTATCGATTCTGCCTTGTCTTCCTGGGTCGTTTTGGTCATGCTGGACAGTCCCTAATAAAATGCATTGGGCATCTGCAGTAGAGGCACAGTTCTATGTCCAGATGCTGGTGCAATCCCCGGGATCCATCACAGAGCGTAACAGGTAGACGGTACCCAAATAACTGACATACAATAAACGAGGATGTGGCGTTATATAGGCAAGCCACAACTGATACAGAGCAAATATCATGAGATTTCAAATTATCGCGAATGTTTGTATCAGCACAGGGTTTCACAGTTATCTTTTATGGGATGGGATGCTAGCTCGTAAGGGGTGTGGTGGTGATTCTCTTATGAACGTACAAATATACTCAGGAGTCCCATTCCCCATGCCCTATTCCTATGAGAAATTCCCACCCACCACATTCCAGCTGTATGTGGTTGCTTGTGTGAGATAATGGGCCTCATTACAAGTTTGCTGGTCCGGCAAATACGGTACTGGTAAACTTGCCGGTACCATAGTTACCGGACCCTCAAACTACAAGTTCTGTTCGTGGGTGCCTTATCACCCGCCAGGTCAGACCTGGCGGGCAGACCAGCACCCGCAAGCAGACCATGTCGGATGCACCGGCACCATTCAGAATATCAACCAGACCAATTAAACAGTCAACCGGTTTCAGCGGGATTCTCAATTAGCCGCTTTCTTCAGGACGAATACTATTTGTAAATTCTTGTATTCTTATGTTCCCAACAATATCTTCAACACTGTGAAGAATTAGAGGTTGTCTTCTAGGGTCCACAATTTGATACCAAGAAGCGATTCCTGATCCTATATGGACAAAGACAAGAGAGACAATGGGGACTGTCAGTCTCAAGTACTATCATAAAAAGCATGTTAGAAACACATATTTCACTAGTGATTCTGTCTCGAATTGATGAAGAGACTCTCCTTACCTCTGTGGAAGAGTCCTAGGGATAGAGAAAGCGCTGTATGCTCAAAAGTATGGTGGTTCTCACCATACACCTGTACACCTAACTGTTTCCCCCTGAGGGTCTGGTGGGTGGTGCAGAGGAAAGGACGGGAGCAATGGCATCTGGGTGTAAGGGATTGAGCCTTGACAGAAGGTAACAATGGTTCCAAAAGGAGAAATAAGATGCAGTCCTTGAAAACAGTTCCAAAGTTCTGAGCAATTCAGGAAAGAAGTTTACCATGCGCCAAGTCCAAGGGGTAATCCAAAAGCAATCCAAAAATTCAATCCAAAAATCCAGGCAAAAGGGTAAGCAGTTCTGTTTTACTCCAAGCGTCAAAAAACAAACAATCCACAAGAGTAACAAGGTCCAAAATCCAAAGGGGTCGAAAACCATGAAATACGGAGCGCAGGAATAGC
The DNA here is from genome assembly GCF_040938575.1 of Ambystoma mexicanum. Lineage (NCBI taxonomy): Eukaryota > Metazoa > Chordata > Amphibia > Caudata > Ambystomatidae > Ambystoma > Ambystoma mexicanum. The sequence goes on along the minus strand of NC_090930.1, from coordinate 286,619,619 downwards.
TAGACGCCGTCTAAACAGCTGAGAAGCAATGAATGAAAGAGCTAAGCCCTTCTTATCTTGGTCTTCCGGGTCTGTTGGCCAATTGCGGACGACTTCCTGGTCACATGACCGCTCTCCTGGTCACATGACCGCTTGGATAATCCGATCCCTGCAACTTCCTGGTCACGTCACGTGACATTCTGCCATGGGACGCCACGTCCAGCAAAGGACCACAACGCGGATTGGGACCCCCTCCACGCCTTCAATCGCCAGGGCAAGCCCCAAGACAGGTGCGGAAAGCAGCACCAGGGAAGTCCCGGAACGTGGCGTCCTCCCAGAGGCCGAGCGAGTGCAGCCGCAGGAGGGGCCCGTACTCCGCTCCACCACCTGCAAGCCACATGAACAGGTAAGTCTGATGAGGGCATGACAGAATCATTCATAACAATGTACATTCTGTCGAATTCCCAATCAAAACCACAACTTTGGATTTCCCTCCATCTTGTCTTAAATTTTCCCCTAATCCATGTGCAAGAAATGTGGTGCCTGAAGACCAGCCATTCGTCGAATGAGACATCATCCATAATAATGAACCATTTCAGGAAACAACTGAAGACTATACTCTTCAAAGAACTCTTTGACACATCCCACTTAATTTCAGAGGTCGAAGTGGGCGGGAGCGTTCGGGAGAGCTGCTCCCATACTTATTATTTTTAAGTTTCACTGTTCCTCTACTTTTATTTTAAAAAGAAACCGTTCTAGAATGGTTTAGTTTTAAAATAAAAGTGTAGGAAGTAGTTGAAGCTTGTACTTAAGTGCACTGCACTGCACATTCTCATAAATAGCAGTTGTGTTTGTTTGGGGTGTTTGGATTGTGTGTGGGAGGGGGCGCAGGGATGGGGTTTGTGGGTAGCGGGGCAGACCAGCAGAGAACATAGCTCCACTACTTCTTTTCGTACACTTCAACCACTGCTTAATCTCCCTCCCGGAAGCTGCTGGTATACCACTTGTTCCTTTCTCCTAGAATGGGTTTGGAATGTGTTGCCCTTTGTGCCACTCCTCTCATGGTACCTGCATGTTTTGGTTTTTTCGCGTACTGTGTGTTCCCCCTCCCCATTGCGTTTACATTCCTCCTTGTATCCTTTGTCTTGCACTTATCTTCTCCTCTGATCCATTGACTTGCACTGGTTCCATGATGTACTTTGATACATGCATGCCCCTTCCACTTTTATATTGTCTGTGATATGTCCACTTGGATTCACCTGACACAAATGTGACGAGGCTCTGAAGATCCGTTCTTCCGAGGGGACTGTGTTTCAAGGATGGTGCTTCCTAAATCAACTATAACATTAAAAGGGGGGGAGGATAGCATGTATTACCTGCCAGATGTCGGGGAACCGGATAGCAAACACAATCACATGCTCTACCCCAAGACATGAGCAAGGTCTCAAACACAAATCACATTCTTCAGTGGTAAAATAACACGAATGCTCCAGAACATGAAGCTGAATCACAAAATGGATACGGTATGCTGCCAGGACCCCCTCCCTGTTCTGAGTCCAGTGGCACTGAGGTCTATGCTATTTTTAATGTAGAGGCATGACAGCAAGGAGTACATTTGAGAGATGAATAGCACATAGGATATTCATATTGATTAGTATCCCGGACCTGTAATATAACATCCCCTTCACTGAAACAAATGCATCTATTTTCCTGTTCGTGATCTCAGGGTTAAATATTATTGGTGCTGTTTTGAAGGCTTCCTTACAAAGAAAATACAGGTAAACGCAGAGCTGGTTGACAATATTGTTTTTATTTAAAAGAACAAGGGCTCTCATCTAGATATTGTGAGTAGGCATGGAAAACATAGATAAAGAATTTGAAAAATGGATAGAAAACATGGTGCCTTGTCATGAGGTCAAGTGAACTCGACAGAGGATGCAATTCTCGGGTGATTTTCAAGCTAGATGTATTTGGGTCCCTGAACACATGTAGGTAACCCAGATGGTGTCAGATTGGCAAACACAAATACATGAAGTCTTCTTGCATCAAAAGGATTTTCAAAGTCTTTAACCACAAAGATGCACAGTCAGGCAATATCCTGTTGCTAGTAGACCATGCTGGGGTTAAAGGGAATGGAAGGCCTGTACTTCTCAGGAGGTGGAGGAGTCCTTGTTGTAGCTCCAAGACCTGTTCAAGGATGGTCCACAGTGTCTTCAGAGGTGAGGTAAATCACGATGGTCATTACGTGCTTGGGGGGATACAACTCACCTTCCCATCTTAGGATTCAATGGTATCTCATTAACCTTTGCCCAGATTTGTCATTCACTTTTGCTGTGGGGCCTGAAACTGGACCTAGGACCTGTCCCTTGTCCTGGATGTGGTTACCTTCCTCAACACTTTGCTTCCTAGTCATTCTTCCTCCAACTTCCTGTGGGCAACTGATGGCTGGGCATTGTCCTCTTTCCTTGAGGAGTAGGGAACTAACTGTTTTAAGATGTGCTGTGAAGTGTTATTTCTGATTGCAAAAAGTCATGGGCTACCTGGCAACATGGTCCATAATGGCCAGGATATACCTATTCCCGTTCTTGGATGGGATGAGCACTCTCATGATATCCCTTTCAATGATAGCGAGTGGGACATCAATAATGAGGTTGCAAAGGGCTTAACCCACATCACATCCTTTAGGCAATTTGGACAGGACCTGCAGTATTGCTTGATCTGTCAGCATATACCTGGCTGGAAGAAATAACTTAATACATGATCCTGTGTCTTGCCTATCTACTGCTGTCCCATGGACAGATGTGAGTGTGCCAGGTTTAAGGCAGCCTTCCTAAAAGTGACCAGCAGATTTTCTACTTGAAACAGAACCCACGTTTTTCTAAAAAAAATAGGGGTCTGCTTTCCAAATTCGTTCCTCCCCAGTGAACATGTCTGCAAAGGCAGACTAAAGGGATAGATAGATTTCTTTGCACTGCTGAAAAGTCATGTCTAAAGGGAAGTGAACAACTATCTCCTTGAAGGGTAGGTGAAGCCCTTATCATTCAACTGTCTCAGTAAGTTTGGTTTTTGAGGGATGTTTAGGTGGAACTGAACTCCTTGTCCCCTCTTTCTTTGTGTATGAGCTCAGTAATTTCATATAGTGTACTTCTTAGGTGCTTCTTACATATAATCTGTACTGTAGGATCACCTTCTTGATTTATGAAAGACTGACCACTACAGTTAAACAGTACAACCTTTACCTCACCCCAGTAGTCACAATCTAGGATATTTTCTGCTACATTTATGCCATATTTGTACGGCCTGACTTAAATGCTGTCCTCGCATGTGGAAAACTGGAGCGTGCATGCTAAACATCTGGGAGGTGAATGCATATTATCCATACTGAAAAGGCAAAAGCCAGATGCTCCCAGAGTGGATTGCAGGAGCAGCTGGGCTTTCGCTCAAATCCCCTCTAACCCAAGTGTTGTTGTGGAGGGCTATAGGTGGGCCTCCAGGCAGGCCCCATGGATCACACTTCTGAAATCATATGTTAAGAAGCCAAGTGGACTCCACGGTGGTTGCTACTGAGGTGATTGTCAACAAACGTGTATCCGGATCTCTGTACAAGTAAGTAACTCAGGTTGAGTCATACTGATATGATATGATATGTTTATTTATATAGCGCCTATGCACAATGTGTTTCAAAGCGCTTCAAGGCAAGGGAGGGAACAAGGGAAAATACAACCACATTCTTACAGGCCATGAACAGTAAGGATGTGAAATTAACTATCGTACTCGGCCTGATGACATTTCAGATAGTGCAAGAGCTAAGACATAGATAAGGAAGGGAGGGGGGAAGGAAATGGAAACAGACAGGCTGTAAGAGGATTCAATTCAACACTACAGCTAAGTCAATGCCTAGTCTGGGATACTGAATGGAAACCCTTATTGATATAACTTTATGTCCAGTTCATGCGTTCTGGATGACTACCCCTATATAACACCCCTCTCTTGGAATCCCCCTGACCCCACTGAGCCAAGAAGTAGTTCTGTTTTGCAAGTTAAAATGTTTATTTGAGAATTTAAACTATATATATATATATATATATATATATATATATATATATATATATATATATATATATATATATATCACACTTTATAATAAATTAATAATTATATCACACTTAATCTGATATGATAAAGATTAACAACGGAGAATCTGGCACTAGCCCACTTCTTTATAATCACTAAGGAGTTGACATGAAATGGATAAGGTAGCACACTGGTAAATAGGGACAGAAGAATAATGTGGTAGAGAATGCTTTATAGGGTTCAAGGAAATGCAAGGTTGAATGAATGAAATGCAGTATAGAAGATAAACTGATATGGTTTCACAAAAGACAAGGTAATCACTTTCCCTTTGTGGCAATTCACCCCCCCTATACAATGTAGGGAGATGGAAGGAAGAGCACACGGTTCAGGTATACAATCACAATGTAATACAGAGTTCCAGTTTCCCAGCAAGCTTAGAGGAGAATAGATATGAGTTTTACACAGGCTCAAAATGTTTTAAAATGTGATAGCAATATATTGGAAATTGTGCTAAAATGATTTTAATTCCCTCTGGAGGTTCAGGTTGAGGATTAGTTGGTTTAAATAAGTTCAGGCTTACTTTAGCAATGTTCTAGGAATGATTGGCAGGTTAAACAAATTTTTGGCAAATGAAAGCAAGGAAGCTGCTGTTTTCACACGTGGAGAAATTTGCAAATCGTGGTAAAATTCACGAGTGCGTTTTTCGCGATTGAGGCAAAAGTATAGGGAATAGGAATGCGGTTCTAGGTTCATTGAAAAGCCAAGATTCCCAGCTTTCAGAGGAAAGTTACTGCAAGTCTCTAAGACAAACGGTCACAGAGATATGAGCGATATGGTAAAGGTCGTTTTTCAGATTTGAAATTTTAAAAGTTCAAAGTGACAAGTTACAGCTAGCAACTAGAAATGACAGGTGACAGCTTTGCAAATGACAGGTGACAGTTAGGAGACAGTTCTGGTTAGATTAAAAAATAGATTGAATTATATTATTTTAACTAAGAGATTGGTTCTGCACAGTTCTGCTAGGTACTCACAATATATTTAGAAATAGAATGGGCCTCGCCACGGATCTGGTCAGGTTTTCTTCACTCGCCACGGACGGTCTCTGCGCACAGCGGTCTGGGTCAGCTCTCTGGTTCTGCGAACAGCGGTCTGGGTCAGCTCTGCTCTGCCTCTGGTTCTGGATACTGCTCTGCTTTCTCTGGGTACAGCACTGCTTCTGGATCTTTCTGCACAGCTTTCTCTGGACCCAGCGCTGATCTGCACGGCTCCTGGATGCTGCTATCGCTGTTAGGTTTGCTGGATGCTGAGGCCCACTGAGAAGATTTCTCAGTTTGTGGGTTTAGGCCCTTGCTTTGAGTTCTGAATCAAGTTCTTTGGAGTTTTAAAGTCTAAGTGTTGAATCTAGTATCTTCTGGATGTTGTGTGGTCCGGCAGAGCGCGGTGCAGCAAATGGAATTGAATGTCCCTATCTGTCCTGACTGTCTGCTTTTATGTGTTTTGAAAGTGGGTGGAGAGGCTAGCTTTCTAGGCCCTACCCCTCTCCACTTGTCATTGGCCACTTCATCCTCTTCCCCTTGATTGGGGGAATGAAATGAAGTGTCATCATGATGAGGTCTGTTTATGATACAGAGAACCCACCCCTGTCAAATTACACACAATCTATATTTTGACCCAAAAGACATATTTGCACAGGTACACATTTGTTTAAAATTACCTGCACCCATCACATATCATAGGAGGTATACCCTGTCCAAATCTGCTCTTCCTGAGAGCTTGCATTGAGAAATGGCAACATTTTGCACTTTTTAACTGGTTTCATAATATCGGACATTACCCCAAATTTATACACATGTGCGCAAGGAGTATGGACATTAATTGATGAAGTGTCAGATTTTTAACATGCATACATTTTAAGTAATACCCTCTTAACTGCTAGCTTGCCCCCCAGATCATACCACCGGTTCTAAAAACCTCTTAAAATGTGGGCAGAAAAATCACAAGAATTATGGTATCATTTAAATAATTTTCACAAGTCCGCTCTATGAATGATCCATCTTTTTAGAGTTATGTTCTGGCCCCAAAGGGGTGTGGTTTCCCCCCAGCACAAGGTTGAATTTCTGGTTTTTCCAGTTCTGCCAAGCCAGCTTGCTCTCACAGGCAGTGCTCCTCCCCTTTCCTTCCAGGAGGAAGCCACATTTATGACTTCCACCAATAAAACATTTGCCTGAGTCAGGACAGGGCTTTGTTCAATTTCCTGCAGAGCCCAGGTAATTCAATCAGAGAAGTGTCATATCCCTTTTGGTGGGAACAGCAAAAGGCAGCTAGGCCTGGGAACACAGCTGTTGTGCAAGTCTCAACTCCTGTCGGGGGTAGCTGGTGGGCAGAATTCAGTTTCTTAAGCCAGGCCCCAGCTAATGTCACTTTTAGTTACCCAGTTTTCTGCATTCAAATAAAACTAACCATTTTTACATATGCAGCTAGAATGCGAATTCTAAGTTTAAAACTATGACATTTAAACAATTTAAACCTATGTGACACTCAAAAGTAGGTCACTCATTTCTTTTAAACATTTAGATTTTTAGTGTCTTTCAGTCCAAAATTACTTAAACTGCTGAAATCCACAGCTCAGCCAGTCTTGTTATAAACCTTCAAGTCACTTCAGAATATAACTTTACATTGGATCCACCTCTCAGTAAGTCTTTCGTTGGCCTGCTTTGGGTTCATTTATTCAGTTTTACACAAAAAGTCTGGTGTTGTTTTAAAACGCCGGCTTTCTGATAGTGGTGAGTACTGGTAATGCACCCATTTTTGGGATTTGAGAAAATGAATTCCCCACAATTCTAGGTTGCTTTTGGCAATCAGCATTGCCATTCCCAATGGTTTCAGGCTACTGTGTGGGTAGTCCAATGGTAGTTTTAGGCAGTGCCCTTCTGTGCCCATAACATCGGCAAAAATGGGTGGCAGCCTATTCTTCATGCCTTTCCCTGGGCATTTTCTGGGAAGCTCTGGCCATCATGATGTTTTCAATGCCAGTACTGCACAGTTTTTGAGGTAGGGCTCGGATGCATGGGTAAAAACATCCCACAAGGCGACTACCGTACTAGGCCTGACAACATTTCTGGTAGAGCCGGAGGAAAACAAAAGGTGAGGCAGAGGGGTGAAGAAGGGGAGGAACAAAACAAGCGACTATCGTACTAGGCCTGACAACGTTTCAGATAGTGCTGGAGGGAGGGGGGAGGACAGTAAGGGGATGGGGGAGCGACAGACGAGGTTGCTATCATTCTAGGTCCAGGGAAAATTCTGATAGAGTAAGTGCATAGAAGAAAGTAAGGGGAGGAGGGGAGGAGATAGGAAAAGGGAGAGAGGAGGAGAGAACAGAGAGTAAGCAGTCAAAAAGAGTGGAGAAGCAAGAGGGGAGAGCGAATACAATTGCAGAAGTCAGTAGTAACACATAATGTTGCAAGCCAGGATACAAGATGAAGATGGGAACAGTATGTTTCAGGGCCACCATGAATACAAGATGCAAAGGTCCAGCATAAGAGTTGAGAAAGGGTGACGCACCATGAATCAAAGAAGTCCATACAAGTAAATTCTAGCATTGGCCACAAGACGGTGATGGTGAAACCAAAATGTATCAGGACAGACTCCTGTGTGCAAGAAGGGGGTGGGCACAAGGGAACAACAAGGGGGGACCAGAGAGGGTGGGATGGCCTGTGGGGACAGAGGGTGTAAACATATTTTGGTGCATGCTTACCTGCTGTCTTAGCAGGGGGTTGAACCCTGGATCCTCCTGGTCTGAACAGGTCCAAACAGGAATTGCCCTTTTCTTTGTCTGCCCTTCACTTTGGTAGCCCGGTCGAGAGACGCCCTTGATCCAAGAGTTAAGAGCAGGAAGGAAGAGGCAGGGCTAAGAACGTGGGTGGTGCTTAGGCCAGGTGACCGAGATCCACTTACACCTGCTCCCCAGCTGTAAAGGAAAAGAGGCTGGAGGGCTCCTTAAGTAGGGAAAAGAGCGGCAAGCAGGAAGGCGCCAGGTGGGCGGGGCTTGCTAAGTGGTGAAAAAGAGCGGCAAGCAGGAAGGCACCAGGTGGGCAGGGTTTAGGCAAGCTGACCTAAATCCAATTACACCTGCTCCCCAGTTGCAAAGGAAAAGAGGCTGGATGGCCCCTTAAGTAGGGAAAAGAGCGGCAAGCAAGAAGGCACCAGGTGGGCGGGGCTTGCTAAGTGGTGAAAAAGGGCGGCAACCAGGAAGGCACCAGGTGGTCGGGGCTTAGGTCAGGTGACCTAGATCCACGTACACCTGCTCCCCAGCTTTGTGGCAAGCACAAAAAAAAGAAGTCTTCTTGCATCAAAATGATTTTCTCAGTAAATGTCTTTGGGTCTCTCCCTGTTGTTACTTACAGTCTATAAGCGCAAAGATGCCCTATCAAATGATGTCCCATTGCTTGTGGGGAAATGCTAGAGGGCCATGGAAAGTCTGCACTTCTCAGGAGGTGCTGTAGTCTTTGTTGTAACTCATGGGCCTGAGGGAATAATGGCTCAGAGCCTTTCCCATGGGTGAGGTGGGCCAGGAGTATTATTAGGTTGCTTGTGGGGAATCAGATCACCACCCTCCCTGCTCCTACTTCCACCCCACTATTTCTTCCTCAGTCATTCACTGCTCACCGATGCCTGGGGGTCTGAAACTGGACATAGGCTCTGTCAACCATGCTGGCTGGTAGGTAACCTTTTAGACATTCTGCCACATGCTCGATCTGCTTTCCACTTCTTTTGGACAACTGATGCTCAGGCGTTGTCTTCCTTCCTTACTGGTAATGCCCCTTTCACACCAAGAAACTTCTCCCTCATTCTCCTTCTTCATTCTAAATGCAATAGTTCTATGCTTCCACATGTCCTTGACCTGTACCTTCTCCACACTCTTTCATACTCTCCTCCTGGAAAATGTTTCCTTTCAACCTTCCTTATCTCCTCTTCTTCTGTTCCTCTAAGTCTCCCACACCACCACCTCCTACCAGCCCTTCTACTCACTCTGCCCATTCACCTCCTTTGCATATCCAGGTCTGTACTTCTCCCTCGTCATGCACTTCCAGGTCCTTCAGTGCCTCCATCTCCTCCTGAACCTGTAGCTCCTCTGCTTCTCCACACTTCTTGCCACCCCACTACTCCAACTCATATAACGAGCCTGTGGCAATGTTTCATTTATCTACTCGCTTATGCACTCCCCAACGGTCCAGTCTCCCTCACGTGTCTGCATCTGGGATTAGTAAATTGCTGCCTCTTGAGGACAGGCATAAGCATGATGGGTGTTTCCCCACAGGTGTGTGTTATTGAGTTCTGTGTGTTTCTCTCCCCTTGCGAAACAAGCCATCAAAAGCCCAGCCTGCCCTCTTTGCTGAGGTCTGACTGCACATGTGCAGTGAGGTGCAGTTGCCTGGCCCCACAGAGTGATCCAGCATCTCTGTGATTTCCGCTGCCTCCCCCCACCACTTGTTGTGGCAGCAGTAAGCATTCTCTGTGAATAATCTGCATTAGGATTTCTTCTCCAGCTACCACCCGTAACTTTCACTTTGATATTGTTTGTCTCCACACAGTATGATACACTTTCTGTGAGGCTCTGACACAGAAGGTCCGGCCTAAAGTGCCCTCTAAGGTTGGGGAGCTGGTTGTAATGACAATTTGAAAACCCTGTGCCAGTCAATCCCTGTAATGTAGGTGGTGCCGGGGATCCATTCCAAACTTCCCCTCAGGCCCCATGTCACATTATGTGTGGTGGGGCCTGTTCCCGAGAATTAACCCCATACCTCTGGTAATGGCAAGGAAGAAGAAGTTGTCACAGCTGCCTGAAGCAAATAAAGTTGTTGCCCATCTGTGAGGGGTCAGAAATGAAAGCCTGACACAAAATTGTCATGTTTTTGGTTAAAGACATTTTTTAAATAAAAATGGTATGGCAAGGAAGAAGACATTTTCCATGCTCTGAAGAGGATTCTCCCTACCTAGAGACCAAAAACTAAGGATATGCCTGTGTCAGGATGTCAGTAACTGAAAAGCTGTCCTTGTGTCCAAAACATTCTATCCGGATCCTCACACTATAAACAAAACAACAAAGGGTGCAAGGACATGTCTTTAACTTGATGTGAACCAAAAGTATAAGAATGATTTCAACAAAAATGTTCTCTAAGATAAAGACCCTTGCTCCAACAGTTCCTTTGTGTGTTCACTGGACTCACAAAACAAAATGTGTCTTTAGTTAACAGTTAATTTGTGTCTTTACTGAACTCTCACAGTTCTTGTTTAAACAGTAAGTTCTTGTAATAGTCTTTCAGTAGTACTTCTTGTAATTTATATCACCTGGTATACTTCTCTGCCAGGGATCTCTGTACTATGTTGGCTGTGTGGTGTATTTGAACGCATTGATTGATTTTATAGGTTTTCAGAAAACCTGGTATACTCTTCTGCCAGGCATCTTTGTTTTACTTCAGCTGCCTGGCGTACTCGCTTGCCAGGTCTTCCTATGCATTTCACAATTCATTGGTTGTACCACAATAGCATATACTTTGAGATGTTTGGTATATCTGTCTATGGTAATATTTTGCTCAAACTTCTCCCCCACATTGGCATCGCATGCATCTGTATTGGATCGGGGTTTGCTTTTATACTTTGCCTTGTCTGCATTCAAACATTCTTCTTATTGGATAACTTTTCCCCCACACTGGCCTCTCATTCATCTATATTTGATTGGGGTTTGCCTTTGTATTTTGTCTTGTCTGCATTCAAACATTCTTCTTATTGGATGTCTAATTTGTACTTTGCCTGGACTGAATTCAAACAAACTTCTGGTATTTTCTGCATCAGTAATCTCGTAGCATTCAAACACTTATTGGCATGCTTGTCGGAACACCCTAGGGTCCCCAGTTGCTTTGGGCAGACTCACTGGTTTCTTCCACCATCTCTGACTCTGCTTGCGCCTCAGCGGTGTGGCTCCTTCAACCACCTTCCAACTTGCAGTGCGCCGATGCTCCCCTAGAATCCTGCGCAGCTCTGCAGTCACACGCCAGTTTACCCTAACGGACCAGGCTGGAGACTGCTGCCTCTGTGAACAGCTCACCATCCAGGAGGTCATGGTGTCTTCCGTCATCTCTGCAGCCCTTCCTGCTCGCATGCAGCTTTTCTCCTCTTGTCCCTGTGGCCTTCCAGCATCCCACGTTAGTGAGACTCAGCATGGTGTTTGACGTCCTCTCCTGTACTACTCTCTTCAATAGTGCAGTTTCCATCTTTAAATGTCCGGTGCACTGAAGGTTTGGAAGAACAACTAGTCTGCATGTTGCACTTCGAGCTCCTGTCGCTTTGCTCAAATGCCCTCATCTTACTCCTCGTCTCAGTACCTGAGTTGTTATGGGAGTGGAGTCCATGGATGTTGAGGGTCTTTTAACTCTTAGATGATTTTTCGCACAGATTTCACATAAAAGACATATTAGAAAGAAAAGGTGTTATGTGTACGTTGTGGGTGTTTGAACTAAAGGTGGTGCCTGACCAGAATCGTGTAAGGAAAAGGTTTCTTGACTTCCTCTACAGGGGGGGAACCATTAGCTGACAATAGGCCATTAAAGTCTTGATTGTCAGAGGGTCTTCCTTATGGGAAAGTGGGGAATACTGTGCCTCATCCAATGAAGTCATGGCATTTCCCAATTAGTTGTCTCCTCCCATTTTATCCTCCCACAGGGTCAGGATCAGGTAGAGACTGCCATCCCCATGCCAAATCGGAGGAGGTTCCCACCTGGGAATCTGTGATGGCTCCATTGGATTCATCACACAAAACAAGACAATTGAAACCTTTCCAGAATACATTTACGGTGAAGATCTAGATTCAAAGGAATCACCATTTTCCTTTTAATCTAGAGAAGAGGGTGACCCTTCCTGGTACCCTCTCTGCCAGCTTTGTATGAATATGAAACAATCAGGAACAGATTTCCAATAGGAATTGGTTTACCTTGGGTGAAGAAATCCAATGTAAAGAAAATTCTCAGGATTAATGATAGACTTCATCAAGGGTTCAAGAGCAAGAAGACCGAGTACCAACTAATGTGATGATCATGATCAACCATACAGGAGCCAAAGAATTGTGACTGGCATTCATCTCATCAACGTCTGCTTAGGTATGTTACAGTGGACATGTGATAGAAAAATGACAATCGGCCTTTTTACAAGTTTGTTCGTATCTCAGCTGTAAATCCACTGAGATGCCACCAAATGGAATTACTGTTACTGCCACTTGGTCGGGCAATATTGCAGCTGGTTTACAAGTTGTGGTAGGTGGTGTTAGTCTCTATTAATTGGAGTCCACAGGGCTCCATGAGTATTTTGACAGAATTACCACCAGTGTTAATTCCAACACAATTGCTGTTTTTTTGTGGAAAGGTGGCGAATTTAACTCCATCTTTTAGCCGGAGGTGAATCTGCCACCTCTCCAACAAATGTGTTGTATGGAGGTGAGGTAATGCGGCGTTAACAGAGTGCTAATTCCATTACTGCTGACTTATGAGGCCCATCAACAATAACCAATACCACAATGATACAGATTCTGTCTACCAGGCCCACACCTCACATGTGGCCATGGGTGGCTCGCCCATAGGGGGCTCTATGGTATTGCCCTCCCTTAACCTTTGGGAGCCCTGGGGTCCCAAAAAGAAACACATAAAAAATACATTTGCACTTTGAAGTGAGTGATTTTAACTCGCTCCATTATGCACATCTAGTGTTTGCATTTGCAAAAAATCCAAAAGCATTTGGATTCTTTGCAACTGCAAATACTAGCCAGGTTCCTAATGGAATTCACAGCACTGTACCTGGGTAAGGCTAAGTACAAAAAGGACATGCCTTTACTAATGGACTGCTCTGTGAAAGCATCAGGGAGACCTTCCTTGGAGTCACAGCGTTCGGAGTGCTGATAAGCGTGGGCATCAAAGTTACTGAAGGCCATTTCACCTCTACATCTACCTGCCCTTCTCAGGCCGGTGGTAGGGTTAGTGTATGCTGACATTGCCCTCCCCCTTATCCAGTGGTGCAAATTTACTTTATTTATTGCGGGATCCCACCTAGTGGTTCCATGTAATTTCGCCGACACCCGTATTTACGACGGGTGGTTTTGCCGCTGGAGTTTTTACGAATGCAATTCCTCCCCCAAGACCCCCTTCATTTTCCTATTTTTTTTTTATTCCGTTCCCACAACCCTTTATTCCCTCCCCCAAAAGAATAAATTCGCAGAGTTTTTGGGGAAAAACTCCTGCAGCAAAACACCCGCCGTAAAAACGGGTGTGGCCGAAAGGACGCCATTCCTCTAGCCTGGCGGTCAGGGTGGGGTGGGGGTTTTGTCACCCCCATAAACATTTCCTGCTCAGCCACTCAGAAGTTGAATCATGAACACCCGGTTAAATTCCTTATAATGTTGTCACAAAACCGCCCAAAAAATGCACATCAATATTTCTTGAAGAGTGCATCATTGACATGAGATTTCAGAGCACTCCTGCTCAGACCCTCAAGTGGTTCTGTGGGGAAGTGTCTTGCCTTTCAACCTAGCAATTACGGTTAAAATCCCGGCCCGACACGAATGCACCTTCGAAAATAAAGGTCAAGTGCACAAAATGAGTGCACATGGATTGCCCAGTATCAGGGAAGCAGACCGGGAGAGACATCTTTTGCGGATCCCAGATCCGGGAAGATCCGGCCCAATGACAGCAGTGACCCTATCCAAAGGCAGAAAGGAGGGGTGAAGGGAGTCTCCAGTCCTGACCCCTGGCCCTTTTCCTCGCCAGGAAATAGTGCACAAGAATGAACTATACGTGCATGTTTCTGAGTGAGTGTAGGTGTGTGAAAGACTTTATTTGAAAACGGTGCGTGCATGTGAATGAGAGTGAATCTGACTGATTCGGTGTGTGCATGTGTGCATGCGTAGAGTGTAGTGTGTAGTTTCCATGGAGTAAGGCAGTCAGTCGCAGTACTGGCCTTTGCAGTGGTCCTAGCATTAATGGCTAAAGCCAAAACGACGGTCTTCTTAAAGTGGCAGATATGTTGTTAGACAAGTGTGTTCTTACAGTGACTGGAACAAGCAGTACTGGTCTTGACATTATTTGGGCAAACAGTCATGAATATGCTCTCATTTATCCCACTGGAATTATTGAGCAACGCCAAGACAGGGTACAGTGACTGGCCTTGGCATTAGTCCTTAGAAAAGTAATGGATGAGTTCTTAGTTGCAGTACAGGCATTTTTGAGCAAAGCCCAGGCAAACATTCATGAGTGTGGATTAAAGTTGTGAGATTACTGAGCAACACCAAGAGAAGTGTGCCAGGCATGCAGTACTGGCGCGCGCTGATGTCTACTGTCCATTTGCGCGTAATAAGAAATAAACACAATAGATATTAATGGGCACAACTGTCATGGGTGTGTTCTTACAGTTAATGTACCGGCACTATTGGGTAAAGCCAAGGCAAGTCTGGTGTTCCATGGCTGGTAATATGTTGTGATGTGCTTTCTATCTATTCTGACTTCTGCCTGCAGGCATGATGTCATGAACATTCTGAGTTTGAAATGTTGTATGTGTGTGTCTCCTAAGTATGACATTTGAAGAGAGGCTGGCTGAGTGATAGGGTGTTCTAGTGGATGTCCTCTTACCTTCCTGTACTACTACTTACCTGCCTGGTCCTGCACTATGCCTGCACATGCAGCTGAAGAATAAAGAGGCATCTTTCATACCTGCGGATCCTGGTCTCCGTACCTGACTGCTAACCATAACATGCTGCCAGGTAGGCAGTACTGGTGTTGGCATTACAGTCATGGGTCTGATATTAGCTATAGCATTTATTTATTTTATTTTATTTTACCAGCAAGTGAAGTGTGTTCGACGGTGGCTGATACTGGCAGGGAGGCAGTACTGACCTGGTCATTATTGGGAAAAGCAGCCATTTTGTTTCTTTCGATGCAGTAGTGCAATGATTGAGAAACGCCAAGCCAAGTGTGTTCTGACATTGGGTGAAAGCACTGGCCATATGGGGCAAAGCTATCATAGGTGATTTCTTACAGTGGAAATTCTGGCTTATATTGCAGGCAGCGTTATTTGAAAATGTGTTGCAAAATGCTCCTGTGTACTGTTGATGGCCTGTCATCTATTCTTTTTTTTCATGTTTTTTTTCCACATAACCAATTGTAATTTGTGTGGCTTTTTCACACACTGGCCCTCATTAGGACTCTGGCGCTAAACCATGCCGCTATTAGCACCATGGTCCATGCCGGAGTCCGCCATGGAGAAAGGGGGAATTACCACCCCATTCCAAGGTTGGCGGGGTGGCAATTCCCCCTTTCTCCATGGCCCTTCCCCATTCCCATTTTTGCCCCATAGGGCTTAATGGGAATGGGGAAGGCGGCAATTACGGTACCGCAAATTGCGGTACCGTAATTGCCATCAAGGTCCCTTTGCGGGTCCCTACTTTAAAGGCTGGTCCAGACCAGCTGTTAAGGTCGGGAGCCGCAAAGGGAGCTCGTTGTAAGACGTTAAGGGGTTAACGGCGCCGCAGCCTTTTACGGCGCCATTAACCCCTTAACGCCAGGGTCCTAATGAGGGCCTCTGTCTCACTTGAAGTGTCCGGAAAATGCCCTTTTTTTTAACCAATTATTTAAAAATGATTTTCGGCGAGAAGGCCTGTCTACCCTGAACTCCCCTGTTTGTTTTGGAATCCCTCACTATTCTGGGAAATCCTTACTTCCCACGCTAATAAACTCCAGCAGCTGCCACTTCACATTGGCTCCAAATGCCACGCAACACCAGAGCTGGCTACATGTCACAGATGCTCCACTCTGTCATGCTAATCCCGAAGACCTCTGAGTGCCATGATATCTCAATGTTCACAAGCAGCTTACAGATCATCACTATACCCAATGCTTGACATGCAGTACTAGATGCCAGGGCACGTCACTCTGTCAATAGACAAGCTGGTGGCCAATAGAAAAAGACACACATATTCCGTGCTTTTCATTATCATTGGCTATCATATTTGCCAGGTTTCTTGTTCCTCCATCCAACACCTATCCAGCAAGAAAGACAAGATGTAAATCCGAATATTGTTCAGATAGTGAAAATCATCAGAGAACACTAAATCGATAAACCCTGAAAAAAGCCCTAGGCTGGTCCATATGTCAAGTAGCATTGTGCAATATTTGTAAATGATGCATGGTATTCCATTTGGGGCGTTTTTCCATTCATCACCAACTTTCATGTATTGAAGTTATAGCCACTACACTCAAATTTGGTGAAGATAGTAATTCACTGCACACTCTACCATATATTCATATGGGGTTAAGCAGTAAGAGTATGGCTATTCTATTAAAGCCCTGATGTGCATTAATGGACATGGGCATAGATCTGATGATTACTTAATTGCAAAAGAAAAGTTATAGCCCTACTGGAAATGTGAATTATTAATATCACCCATTGTCATCATACACCCAGATAGGTTAAATTCCATGTTTTGCTAATAACTGAAATTGCCTTTATAGACCATTTTACTCACGTTATTTACAAGGATTAGTATCCAAATGCCCAGCTACTCACAAAATAAGCCAGGCTATTCCATCAGAGACCCACATAATCACACCACTTGCTAGAGTTTGCCATCAGATGCTAGAATCTGCCATCTGATGCCATAGTGCCAGATATTGCCATCATAACGGGATCAACCAGAGTCTCGGGAGTGAACCCCCTCGTGGTGTCTATGCCCTCTGAAGCTGGTCTTCCCTCAGCAATTCACAGTTCTTTGTATTTTGCCACTTTTTGACTTTGCCCAATTATCCAAAACCTTTAACAGGTTTTGACACTAGATGGCAAGAAACTTGCAACATTTTCCAGACACCGAAGGTGAGCAGCAACCATTTCCAGAAGCAGAAGCTGGGAATAAGGAGAGCAGAAATGCCATACTCTTCTCATGTTCGTGTCCGCTAGCACTGGCAGTGCGGGTTCACTGCTCTTCCATGTTCTGTGCTACTAGTTCTCAGAGCCACAGAGCCAGATGGAGCGTGGTAAGAACAAAGGCTAATTTTGCCCCACCTACTCCTGTCTGCCGCAACCATGGGATGGCCACAGCATTCATGCTTTCTACCTGCTCCACCCTTCTCCCATTCACTACAACCAAAGGCAGAGCTGATAAGGAGGACGAACGATGAGCACCGTGCAGATGTTGGTCTCCTAGAGCGAGTGGCTGACAGTTGAGGTAGGTACATAGAGTAGCCATTCATCCTGCTTCTTTGCTAGGGCCATTGGGTGCAGAATCCAGAAAAGGTAAATATAAATAGCAAATGATAGTTTACTCTTTATATCTCACAGCCCTATTTCTTCTAGACCCCTCTTAGAACATGCAGGCAGGCCACAAACGCCACCAACAGTCCAAAACTAAACATGAAATAAGACCAACCCAGCAGTTCGGCTGCATGCTTTATGCTGGACTGGAACAAGACTACGTGCTGGCTGTTCCTGTCGAAGAGTTATATTTTCTGCCATGTCCACTTCTTGAACTACTTCAAATGAGCTATTTAGTTATTTGGTTATTCTGAGTCAGTTGTGTGTACTGGCTAAATCCAGAATAAAAAACATCTACTGACATCACATGGCGTTTCTGCTACCATTTGAAAGGTGGAATGGACTATAGTTATATTTATACAGCGGGCAGGGTTCCATCTCTCCTTCACTATGCAGCCCATATGTCGCTTGCTAGTTAGTTCTGTGGTATATGAATCCAATTTAGTGTCATAGGGAGGAAGACGAACATTGCATTTCTATGAAACCAAATGGAGGCCGTTGGGAAGTATCCATAGTTACATGAATCGCTCTCTTATTTGCTACCACAGAACACGCCCCCTTATGGTATGTGGGTTGCTCATGCTTTTCATGCTTTCATTGTATTTTGTGCTGAGGGCCCAGGACAACAACAGGTCATTTTAAAACGTAATTTGGGGGGGCGAGTCACCTATGGGATTAAAGGTGTATGGGCCACAGTAAAGCATGGTGTTAGTTTGGGGTCGCAAATGTCACTTTTGGATTACAATGTGTGAGGAAACTACTTCTGCTCTGCAAGAGTACAAGGGTGAGTAGTAGTAAAACCACGTACTCAGCAAAGGTAAAGCAGACACAGTTAAGAGATGTACCTCCTTTGCCTTTTTTGATAACCTGGGCAAGGGAAGGCTATACTCTCAAGAGGGGTGTGAATGTAATCCAGAAGCAACCCAGACAGCAAAGTATAACATTTCAAAAGAAACGGAATGCCTAATCAAGGTTCTATGAATATATATATATATATATATATATATATATATATATATATATATATATATATATATATATATATATATATATATATATATATTTTAATTAAACACACCATCTGCAACAAAACTAAATAGGAAAACTGTACAAAACCCACCCCTGAGGAAAGAACAGAGAATATACAAGAAAAGAGAGCTCTGGGCAAGCATACAGGGTGAACAGCAAATCACTAACCACAATGTTCTTTTAAAACGACATGTCTTTGATGAGAGAGGTGCACAAGTCACTTAACTAGACTCCAGGGCCCAAAATAGACCAGGGAGAGAATAATGCATTAATCATACCTTCTTGGCCATTCAACAGCGTTGAAGCCCATTTTGCGCAGAAGTGCGAGAGGATAGAGCTAAATTCGGGTACAGCAGATCATGTTGGTCCAAGGAGCAAGAAGAAGTTGAGCTGGTTCGAATGCAGTTGCTCAGAGCAGTTTCATGGCTGTGGTCAGTAATGTAGATAGGAGTGTTCACCAGGATCTATTTAGGATCGTATCAGAGACATATGATACACGCAGAGAAAGGTAAATGCGAGACCCTCCTGCGGTGTGATTTGAGTATTGGTGACAATGTGAAGCAGTGTTATTGTTGCTCCCATATGCAGTTTGGCAAAGAGGCAATTCAACAACTAGCCAAGCTGAGCCGTTCAGTAACTACTGGTTCCAGACGATGAGTGACACTCCACTGGTTTGAGTCAATTCCCCTAATGAGCAGTGGATTTGAACAGAGCAGGTGACGAGCTCTGCGAGAACATGGTGCAGCGTCAAGCTGGTTTGAAGTTGCAAGCATGGTTGTTCAAAGGTCGATCGAGTGCCAAAAGCATCACCAATGGGTCCTGAGGTTTGAAATGCGACAAACATGGTTTGAAAGCAGTTTGATCGTTTTGATGTGATGAAAAACAGATATACCAGCTGTCCTGGCTTTAAGGATGCTGTGTGTCCAACTCTGGGGTCCCAGGAACAAGTTCAGCCCTTGTTATTGTGCTTCCAGCAAAGGAGGCTGGCCCACACAGTTAGGAGTCCTTCAACATAAGGTCCTGGGCAGCAGTGGGGCTGTCAGAGATGGAGGTCCTGTTCCAGGAGCAAAAGTCACTCCCAATGTGCCCTGGGAGTGGGTAGTAAACAGAGCTCACCTCTGCCTTCGGCACTCAATAGTCACCTCACTTGTGGTGGGCTATAGAAAGTCGACTCCCCCAAGCGAGTTTCAATGTATTCTTCCTTAGGTGTTTGTTCCAAAGTGAATTTAAGAAAGAGTGAGCAACCCCTTTTTCTAAAGACAAATGTCTACAGGTAATTAGACAAAAGCAAACCTGCTTTAAAGGTCCAACCCTTTTCCTGGAAAAAGTGGACTTTGCTTTCTGACATCACAAAGTGCCTTGTGCAACAGGAAGTGGAGGGGGGAGGGAGGGAAGATAGAGGCAGGGAGAAAGACGATGGTGGAACCGTATTCCAACTGTAGGGAGCTCCCTCTTTATACACTAGCTATACGCCTTCCTTTCTCAATAGAAACAAATGCCCCTTTGCTATGCAGCATCCTGGTGTGAGCCTACTCCTTTTGTGAATGAGTATGCCCTTTGATTCCTGTTCCCAGGACAGCTTCCTGTGGAGTGGCAGTCCCTTTGCAGAGGGTGTAACCTGCCCTCACAAAGGAACAAATAGAGGCACGCCCCAGGGCTACAGTCCTGCTGGCAGCAGCAAAAACAGCCTGGCTGGGGAGAATACACATAACCCATCCCCAGCTGAGCTGGGCTCACAGTACTGAAACATGTCTGACATCAAATGGATGTGGCTGTAATCCTTATGAGAAATGCCATCCACAATGTCCTCTCAGGTATGGCTTATATTTAAAGTTCAATATGCCACATGAGCAGTAACCCTATAATTATGGTATTTTGGAACATAGGAGCATATCTGAATCAGCTCATGTGCTGCATTGGCTTGGCTGTCACTGCAGCTATCAAGTGGCCACCTGTGGCCTGGATATGCTCTGTTCGGTGGGAGAGCAGGGGTTGCAGATCAGGCTATTTTGGCATGGCGTTTGTGAAGTGGGGGTCTGGACAGTAGAAGACCCTCTCTGTGAGAGAATTACCCACATAATTTTATGTTTAAAAAAAAATTAAAAAGCTTCTACACTTTTGCCAGATAGCAATCCTTTACATACTGATGAACATTTTTGCAACTGTTTTCTGTGTATGCGGTCAGCACTATTTTCAGTAGTGGTGGATGGTGTGGTTATGTGAAATTCTTCTCACATGTGGTGTTTTAAAGCGTTCATCACTGTGAAATGAAAGACCACCTGTAGACACTGAATTACACATACATAGAGTCACAATAGAGCACATTGAGTTTAGAAACTGTTTCTGTTTTTGTAACTCTCTGCTACCCCCTGCTTCCTTTGCAACCTACTTGTAACCCGTGGTGGGTGTGTCCCTTTTGTACAGTGCTCGATTGCTTTTCAGCTAGGTTTGCGCTTTATAAATCCTGTACATACTTACATCCATAACAATATATTAGTCAGATTTTGATCTGGGACAAAGTTAAGGCCAATTCCCAAATCTCCCTTCTCATTCAGAGCTGGGGATTTTGGAGAAGATTATTCTTAATGAAAAGAGAGACAGAGAGTGAAGTTGACAGCCTGTAGCAGGTGTTACATTTAATAAGGTGATGGGGAACTTAGGCTCCTTGAAGCTGTGGGAGTAATGAAAGGAGCGCGCATGGAATAAAACACACAATCACTTTGGATGCCACTGATGACTTTCTGCTCATGCGCACAGAATGTGTAACCTTTATTGACCCAGTGACATTTCACGTTGTCACCATTTGTATCTGATAATATATGCATGAAAGACATCATGTTCCACAAAGGCCAGTGTGTCCACCATACCAATACGATGCCCCATCCCTCTCTAAAACACAAAACCACTAGAAAAGCAAATTACTGATCATAAGTCAGGGTATCAGGCAGTCCACATCTCTGTGTCTTCTTCAAATCAAAACACGGAGATGTGGCGAAACACGTGTAATCAGAAAGGGCCATTATTAAACCATTACTGATTCACTACAACTGATGGGTGTCTTCAAATCTTTGGAACGAAAACATCAAAAAACCTTTTCAGAACATTTCTTATGGCGCAGTAAGTGGTGTGTAAGAAACACATTCAAGTCTGTTGTGCTGATGACACTCAGCTTTCCATTAAGCTTTCATTCTCTACCTCCTCCACTTCCTCTCTCATACCCGACTGCCTGACTGGTTTTCAGGCGTGGTACTCGGCTAATGATATCTGCCTTAATGCCAGTAAAACATAGATTCTTCTCTTTGGGACACCTGCTCCCTGCTTTCCACCCCACTCTCTGGCCACCCTCCTTGGGTCCCCTCCCCTCACCCTCTTGTGAGGCTAAACATCTTGGGGTCATCTTTGACTCCTCTCTTTACTTCTCTTTGCACATCACAGACTTTGCCAACAAGTCCATCTTCCAGCTCCACCTCCTCAGAGGCATTTCTCCCTTTCCTCACCTTCCCTCAGAAGCTCAATGTCTCCAGAGCTCTGGTTCTCTCTAGGCTGGACTACTGCAACAGCCTCTTTCTAAATCTGCCTCTTTCTTCCCTTTTACCCTCTTCAAATAATACAGAATAGGGCTGCAAGACTTATCCTTGGCCTCAAGCCCAGGGACCACATCTCTCCAGCCCTTAAATCTATCCACTGGCTCCCAGTGAATGCAAGGATCAAATTCAAGACCCTTTGCAACATCCACAAGGCTATCTTGTGCCTGAGACGTCTCTACATCCAACTTTCTCCCCATCCCTGCTAGAGGTCTTTGGTCCTCTAGCTCCAACTCTCTGCGGGTCAAACGCTTCTCTAAGCAGAAAGTTGGAGGTAAATGCCTTTCCTCGACAGGAGCTTCCCACTGGAATGGCCTCCCTGCCCCCTCAGACTTCAGCTGGATCTTCTTAAGTTCCGGAAACATCTCAAGACTTTCCTTTTCTCCTCCTACTTCCCTCTCCCCCTCCAGTGCTAATGTCCCTCTGCGGCTACAACTGGTGCCTAGTCCCTTATGAGTCTTACAGGGGCCATGCCTTGCTTGACCAGCCCCCCCCAGCATCCCTACAGGCATTTGCCCTCGGGCACCATTCCCGGACTAGCCTGAATCTGGTCCACCCCATCCATTGCACTTTTCCCTTTCCCACTTCCCCTGCATTTGTCCTTCGTGGCTCTCCTCAGCACTTGCTCAGCCCGCTGGGCTCCCTCTCATGCGCTTCACCCCAAGCCCCCTTTTTCCCCACCCCAGCACTGCTCCTACTTCCAGCCCCCTTGCACTTTTGTCTCTGCACTTGCACAGTAAGAATGTCACAAACCCTCGTACGACCGTTACTGTTGGTTTTTCCCCATGTGCCCCCCTTTTTTGTCTCGTGGCACCTGGACACACTTGTGTATATGTGCCATACAAATGTCCAATAAATAAATAAAGCTAAAAACTATCTTGCACAGTCTCACTCAGCCAAGCTCACCGACCTTAAATCAACTTCACCCCAACTCATCCCACCTCTGCTAAGCCTAGTCCACCCCAACACATCACACCTCACCTCACTCATTCACCTAAATCATCCCCAACCAATCTAGTTCAGCCTAACTCACCTCCACCAACCCCCACTAGCTCCATCCAGCACAACCCCTACCCAAGCTAGCTCAAATGAGCTCACCCCATCTGCTGTAGCTTACCCCAGCTCACAAAGAAAAATGCCATTATGTATCCACCCATCCCAGCTCACCCCATCTTAACATGCCTTCCACCCACCCTAGCTGACCCGATCTTACTTAGTTCACATGCCCCAGTTAACCCCAACATTCCAGTGCCCACCCAAGCTCACCAGTGCTTATGCCCAAACACCAACATCTAGCTTACACCAGATGACCCCACCCGCACATGTTAGCTTACCCCAGCTAACAATCTCCCACACTATATATATATATATATATATATATAGCTTACACCAGATGACCCCACCCGCACATGTTAGCTTACCCCAGCTAACAATCTCCCACTATATATATATATATATATATATATATATATATATAAATGTGATACAGTTCTGTACAAACGTATAAAACTTTACACATATTTTAGCCAATAAATTGTAAAGATACGAAAGATATAAAGATGTACAAAAAACCATAATATACATAATATGCACATCAAATTAAATACATTCTTAAATTAAAACAAGTAGATAGGAATACGTTTCAGCAAGAAAACACACACACATAATTCAAATTTACACATTCTATGGATTTAAACAACCACTGACTAAAGAAGAAGGAGCCTCAGAGCACAGGGGGCCACCCTAGTACTTATTTTCATATGAGTGGAGGCCTCACGCCACACCTGGAAAAGTGCTAAATGCAGTTTGGAGTTTAGAGTATTAACACACTGATTCCAGAAGTCTGCCTGCTCTATGAACTCTAAGTTATGGACAAACTCACCTAGGTATTTAATACACTTTATTCTCATCCTGGGGTATAACGTCAGGACATGACGAGCAGTTTCAGATTCAGTAGATAATTCACATATTCTACAATATCTTTCTGCTACAACTAAACCCATTCCCGGACCTTTATCCGCCAGCACAGTCAGATGATTGAAACGTAAGAGTAGAATAAAACGCCTCAGTTGGTCCGACGGGCACAGATTTAAGTAAGGCTGCACCTTCATAAAGGTATAAAGAACATACGTAATAAAGTTGTAACTTTTCAAACTTTCAAGATGGGTAAAGTTGCTCTGCCAGTCCCACAAATGTAGGCGTCTGCGCATGCTGGTAAACAGACGCTCATTTTCCCTGCCCCATTCGGGGGATCAGATGATTTCTTCAAGCAAGGCATTCATCTGAGTTTCCAGTGTTTTCTGTTTGCCAGCCACTGAATCCTCTTTTATGGTCATGAGAAGCCTGTTTGTAGGATTGTTATTAAGCCGAATATAAAATTTCACCCGCTTTCTCAGAACTATGGCCCTGAGAGAGGTGATTCCCAGTTCCAGCCTAATCATGGCCATAGGGATACATTGGGGGAGGCCTAGGCTTTTCCTCCAGAACTTACCCTCCACAAGTTGTAACCATCTTAAATTCATATTAATCAGAGGGTCGAGACCATACGTAACCATGGGAACCAGGCATTGGATGTATAGTTGGCGTGCCGCCCAAATTGAAAAACCACTCTGTTCGCGCGTTAACTTATATATCAATGCTGTAAATTGGGCAACTTTGGTTCTGCGCACCTGGATGCATGTGGAATAGTTTCCTTTATGGTCGAATTCTACACCTAGATATTTGTACGTGAAAGTGTATTTAATTTCAATCAGTCCCACCATCATGCAAGGCCTAGCCACTCTTCCAGCAGAATATAATAGGAGGTTTGTTTTGCTGTGGTTGATGACAAGTTCATTGGCCTCAGCATAGCGCCATAACTGCCCCGCGGATCTTAGGATCCCACTGAAAGTGTGATCTAGGATCACTAAGTCATCCGCGTACGCCAGAATAGGGCAGTGGCAGGAGCCTATCTTTGGAGGACAGTTATTTATCCCCTGCAAACATAGATACAAACAGATTGAAGAGAGTAGGAGCCGTCACGCACCCCTGATTTACCCCTCTCAACTGCAGGATGGGTTTAGTCACGGCACATTGATTGTCAAGCCGCACTTGTGTAGTATTATTCGAATGTAAGAGTTCAAGGTAGCATAGCAGGGATTCGGGGCAGTCCAATTTCCTCAATTTATTCCACAGAAGGGTACGATTTACCGAGTCAAAGGCCGCCCTGAAATCCACATATAGTGCGTATAACAGGGGATTAGCATGAACCAGGGCTTTAGTCCCAATGCATTCATAACAAACAAATTATGGGAGGTGGAATATCCAGCTCTAAAGCCACTTTGAAATTTATCTAATACACCCACACCTTCGGCCTATTTCTGCAGCTCTTTGTGTATGAGGGCAGCAAACAATTTACCGGTGCAATCCAGCATAGAGAGCAACCGATAATTCTCGGGTTCGGATCTGTTGCCTTTTTTGAAAACTGGTATCAAGATGGCAGCCTGCCATGATGTAGGAAATCGCCCCTCAGTCAATATTTTCCCAAATAGGATTTTGAGGAGGCCAGCCCAGAAAGGTTTTTTTTTTCTCAACACCACATTGGAAAGGCCATTTGGCCCAGGGGCACGTGAGGAATTCAATTCTTCAATTCTCCCTTGTAGCTCCTCAATAGAAACCCCACAAGGGAGAAGGCGGGGTTTTGTAAAGATGGGACTGTGGATCTTATTACTTATCCCACCATTCCGGTTTTCCAGATAGGCAGTTCATTCGGCACTACCTATAGGGTTCACCATATAGGTGGACTTTTTCCCTTTGGCCTCCCCCAAGACCGACCAGATATTTCGGGTATTTTTACTACATAAAGTTCTGACCGTATGCTGCCAGCTCTCCAGTTTCCTTTGCCTTTTGTGTATTTTTAGCCATAATTGGTAGTTAGATTTCAATTTCCGCTTTTTAATGGCTATGATGTCTCTAGGGTGGAGGCCCTTTCTGACAGATCGAATATCACCTCTGAGCTTACGCTTCCTATCTCTAATAACGTGGTCGTAGGTGACCTCTTTCGGTACCTTCCCACCATCAACCGTGCTTTGCAAGAACCATGTATACCAGAGAAATCACTTATCCAATTCTCGATTTGCTCAGGTGACATTTGGTTAAACTGCTTGATCTGTTTTGTCCCCCATTCCCTGGTTGCCTTAGAGGCCTTAAGTACCTTCTTCTCTGACCACGAGATGCGGTTTAATGAGTGATGAGATATCAGATCGCCCAAGTTGGCCCCACCCTCCAATGGGGCGGAGCACCCCAAACTCATAATCAGGGGATCATGGTCGCTCCATTCACTTTCCTTAACCACCATATCTAAGACAATGGATGCAACCTCTGCACTAGTAAAGATAAATTCAAGGGTACTCCCAGTTCTCCCATTACTCCAAGTATGCTTCCCAGGCCTGACACTTCACGCTCACCCATTATTTATTTCAAGATCCCAACATTCAAAGAAGTCCCTCCAACAATCCCCCTCACTATCGGTAGATGTATGTTTCCAGAGGCTATTATCACTTAAGTGCGGGTTATTACCAGTGCCACCGCCACAATTGATCCGACAATTTAGATCCCCGGCCACAATCACAAGATATTTCTCATTACTTAGTTTCCATTTACGCAGGAGATCATGCAGGGCTTCTTGAATATGGTCTCTGTGTTTTGCACCAGGGGGTTATATATGTTTATTATCAACAATTCTTCCCATAAAGTTTTTATCCTGAGGGACACTACCACTGCACATATAAAGTGGTTATTTCCCAATGGGATCATTTTACTTTGAATCTTATTCGTAACCCCAATGAATAAACCCCCATAAGGGCGTCCATGCGCTCCTTTCTGGGCCAAGGTATGATGTGTAGAATAACCGTCTATAGCGGTAGGGGACAGCAGCCAAGTTTCTTGCAGCAAGACAATGGTATAGTTGTTAATAAGACCGAGGGAGCCCTTATCCGTGAGGAAATGTTGGTGGCCATGAGTGTTCCAACTCAATAAAGAATAATCTCATGGCTGTTGCAATACCATAGGCAGCGAATCTGCCAGCCATTTCAGCGTGTTCTGAATGTCTGCCAGCTGAACCTTCTTTGCCGATGGTAGGGTTAGTCTGTCGCCCTTGCTCTTGGATGCCACATACACCTCACTAGGAAGGGAGAAATCTTCCTTCTCCTTGCTGGCATCAACCTCCATACCGACCTGCATGAGACATTCCTTATGAGTCCGGATCAGTTGGGCCGATGCCAGAATGCAACAGTGTAGGGCTGTGACATTAGGGTTACACACCCTGAGTGTAACCTATATAACCTGAGCTTACCCCCAGTTACAAGCTCACCCCAGCTTCATGCCTGTCATCCTAACACGCCCAAGTTTACCATGGCTCATACAAGCTGCAACTTATCTCACACCAGCTCCTGGCACCCACTTCCCTTAGTTCATCCCAGCTTAGCCCCACCAACCCACCCTAGCTTACTCCAGCTTATCACCACTCTCCATCCTAGCTCTCCCCAGCTTACTCCCACCCACCACCCAAGCTTCCTCCAGCTTATCGCCAGCCATCAACCATAGAACACCCCACAGTGCACCCACTTACTTACAGGTCCACAAAGATAACATTTTGCAAGCACCAACCAGAGCTAAACCCATTTTACCCTGCCCAAGCTAGATCATTCAAACTTACCTCAACCACTGCATCCCTTCCGATCTTCCCCCATCATAGGGCACAGCAATTTGCCCGATCTTCCACCTACCCCCCTCATAATCCCACCTACCCTAGTTTGCATCCAGCCTATCCCCACCTATTTCTTGTTATGTCATTTTATATTATGTTATGTTATATTGTGCTATGCTATTTTTCTGGGATTTATGCCACACTCCTATATCATTTGAATGGTCTCCAGGTGCTGTGGCAGATCTGAAAGCGAAGTGAGTTATTTCACTGGAAAATTGCAATATGATCTTGCATTGATGTGTGCAGAGCAGAATGGCGCTGAACTCTGGGTGCAGGTCACTTTAAAAGATTTCTGTGTCGTGATCAGCGATTCTGACCATTGATCACCTGACAAACAGTTTTCATGGCCCAGTGGGCAAAGTCCATGCATGCCACTTGATTATGCAATCAACAACATGCAACAGATTCCAAAAGCATACATTCAAATGATGTCTAATACTTCGCTCAGCAATCACATGTTCTTGCTTCCGACTGCTATACATTGGATGCCAGTGAGTGTGCACAAAGTCATCAATTCTCTGCAATGGTCCCCATTCCTTCTGAAATAAATCCACCCAGGCAACTATCTTTGGCAGGAGCAACACTGGAGTATCCAAACTCAGTGCTACAACAACATCAACGCTGGGGCAGATGATCTGTCAAGTGGCATACACGGTGGAACCAGCTCCCACTATCATCGTGCAAGACACAGAACCAGTTTTTAGTTCACAAAATGATAATGTATCAATGTCAAATGCATCATGTTGTAGGATTTTCAATTATGTTGTAGCAAAGCCGGCTAAACATCTATCAAGCCCATCCCGTCTCAAGGATTGAACTGAATCTGAAGTGGACCCAACAGAGATGAAGGACTTGCTACCAGTGCCAAGCAGCACCCAAGGCCGCATGGGAGTTTGGGGCAGCACATTTCCCTTCAGTAGACCAATAATAACCACTGAATCTCATAAGCACATTGGCAGAATCTGGAGGTCTGGTGGCCCTACAAAGTGAATCACTTAACTATCCCTCTATAGTGGCAGAGACTATTAATTAGTAGTTGACCTTTTGCGCCCACCCATGTGTGTTATAAATGTACATGTTTTGGTGGATAATGTCCACGTGCTAGGATCCATACTGAGATTCCCTGCTGGTTTTCTTCTGGCCATATAAAGTGTCCAGCTCACACTCACTAGCTCTTTGCGGATTTGTTGGACTGTACGAGCGGGAGTGTACATTGCAGGCTCACCACATTTGTTTTAGAGGGATGCTGATGGACTTTGGGAGCATTTAGGTATATTTCTGCCGAGTGCGTTCATTTTAGTGCTATTGAGCCCTCATATACTTTACACAACATGTTTACTATGATATTTCCCCTGTACCTTTTACCTTTTGTGTTACTCCAACACGTTTAGAAAATTTAAAGAAAACCTTTTCCCTTTTGTACTTCTAATTCCATTGGTTATGTTGTGTACAACTTGATCTTGTGTGACTTCCTCTGTTTATTACAATTGCATTGCCTTTTGCCGTAAAAAATTTAAATGTAAAAAATGTGCTTTTCCTTTTTGTTTTGCTACTTAAAGCCTTCACATGAGTGTGAACCAGAGAGTCTTCCTGGGTTTTAATCACCTTCTTTTGTGTGTCCAAATGTCCTTTTGAATTGTCTGCATGAGTCATGCAACAACCCGTTTATCCTAGCCAAACACTTGTCATTGCTGTTTTTGTCCAGTGTTAGGGCCTCATTAGGTATGGGACTGGCCCCCTTCATTACAGGAGCACCGATTACGAGCTTCCCTTTGCGAGACCCGGATCGGACGCCTGGTAAAAAAACAGGCATCCTTTCCGTGTCCCGCAAGGGGAAGAGGAAGGTAACAACGGGACACATGTAATGTGCCTGTTGTTACCTCCATCCCCATTCCCATTGA
The DNA here is from genome assembly GCF_040938575.1 of Ambystoma mexicanum. Taxonomy (NCBI): domain Eukaryota; kingdom Metazoa; phylum Chordata; class Amphibia; order Caudata; family Ambystomatidae; genus Ambystoma; species Ambystoma mexicanum. Next base: position 286,589,965 of record NC_090930.1, on the reverse strand, counting down.
GCCCTATGGGGGCTCAAATGGGAATGGGGAATGGTTCCTGCAAGGAGGAATTACCGGGTCCTCCCATGTTGGAATGACCCGGTTATTCCTCATTGCAGGAACCCGGTAAAGGAGCCCGGCTTGGAGGCAGCCATGGAGCTAACAGCTCCATGGCTGCCTCCAAACTCTTAATGAGGCCCTTAGTGTTTCCTTAAAAATCATTTCAAGCCATGAAGTGGGACAGAGCTTTGCATTTGGAGTGAGTGGTGGAGAAGGAAGAGGAGATGCACTTTTCAGAGGATGAGGATGCTAATTGAGGAGAATTGTATGGCTGCTATGCTTGTGAATGTAGGTGCCAGATATCCATTGCCACGCCAGGTGATGTCTGCGGTAGTAGATGTGTTGGGGGAGGACTCGGGAAGATTAGAGGTGGCAGGGGTTTGCAAGTGCATTGGGGAGCGGAGGAAGATTTGGAGAAGGAAAGGCTAACAAAGGCGGGTATCACAATTACCACAAGGGAATGAGATAGGGGAATGGTTGGTGGACTAGGCTTTGCTGTACCAGAGGTCATTGTGCTAGAGGTAATAAAAGGAGCTGGTCAGGTGACTGAGACCTAAGTGACTGTAGTAGACTTAATGGAAGGAAGGGCATTGTATCTACAAATACACTAGAGTTGTTTTTGGACAATGATTTTTGAGTGGAAGAGGAGATGACAGTAACTCAGCAGGGAGAGTGTGCAGCAGAGTTCTGGGGTAGCTCAAAGGCAGGCAATGAGAAGGTGCAGATAGTAAAGCTGCAAGTGATGGTAGAAAAACATTTGGAGAAACTATTTTGCCTCATCATAAAAAGATGGCACCCTGAGTGAGTTACAGTCAATGAATATAATCTCCTACTGCCAAAATAGTTATATTTTTTCTGTCTGCAACTATTATTTTCTCATCTATATCACAAAAGGATGCACAGTGTTTTATAGCTACTTAATGTAATGTAATATCATACTGCCTCCAAGGATTTCTAAGATCTTTTCTCCCCAACTCGTTTTTTATCATATGTCACAAAAGAAGGCCCACTCTCCTGCCCCCAAACAATTCTAGAATATTTTCTTTGCAATCCCTTATTATATTGTCTCATCACAAACACATGCTGCACTGGATTATAGTCAGCAAATCTAATCTCCTCTGCTTCCAAAGGATTCTAAGAAATTCTCTTCTCAGCTAGTATTTTCTCTCATACCAAAATGTTGGTGCACTTAGTTACAATCAATTTCTTGCCTGTCCCCGAAGGATTTAGGGATGTTCATCGCCTCTCCCTGACAAGAAAAAATCATATTTATTTATATCACACAAGGTTGCTACTGGGATTCTCCCTTCCCCTTTAATAGTCAGCATTCACCAATTGATAGCCTATTCTATTTTAGTTTTCCATCTCTCCCAGAACGATATGCTATTGTAATTTTTTTTCTCTTCAATTAAAGCTTACATTAATGTTTTAGCCCTCCTTCTACTAAAGCCACTTGTTTTTCTCTCCACTCAAGCACCTCAATTGCTCTAGACACTTCCTGCCGAAAGTAAACATGGCATGCCCTTTTTTACAACATTGTATTTGAGCCATCTCAAATGGGTTGCCTGAAGGCTGCATGAAGTTTGGGAAATCTCTAGTCTATTGAAACACCCAATATGAAGATGTTTCAGAATCTGACCAACTAAGTTCACCCAGGCTTAGTTATGAAAGAGGAAGAATGGCAGCCATTTGTTTTAAATTACGCAAGGTGGTTCTACCTATGGCAGCTATTGTATACAACCTTTTCGGTCAGAAAAGGTGCAATAGAGCAGGAGAACAAAAGAAGGTTCACCAATATATTGCGTACACAAATGTCACACGCTTTCTGTTTGTGGACAGCATTATTGTAATTTTCAAACCTTCCTACTACTTTTCTTTGCAAACTGCTGTTTTTCGATCTTCCCATTTAAATAATAAAACGATCTTAGAAAAGGAAAGCAATCTGGCTTGAGGTAATGGGGTGTAGAATCTCCATGGTTGCATGCCTTCATGTATGTGCCAGGGTGGCAAATATGTCACAGAGAAAAGATAACAGAGAGACCAGGTACATCATTTGTTTTCTGTACACAGATGTGCCTTAGTATTATGCTCTTTTTCTAAACTGGTTCTTTGGTTAAGAAGACAGCGTCTCCATTGATTGCCAGAAGCACATGTTTTTGAAGTTGTTTTGTGTCCTTTTGTAGTTCAAGGCATTCTAGTTGTTTAATGTGCCCCTTTAGGTATTCTTTCATTGTGTTGCCCCTTACTGTTTTCCATCAATAAGTGTGTGCTGTTTTCAGCATCATTCCCAATCCAGTAGTGCAATAATTGTCTTCAGTCCTTTAAGCTCCTTATAAATTCTGTTGTTCCAGCTTAATCCTTCTCGAATTGATTTTGTTAGCCACATGGGTATTTTACCATTGATTTTATCTCTTTAAATCGTGCTTATGTATTTATTCGTCTGAATTTGAAGTTTGTCACTGAACACTGTCAGTTGTGGCACTTTTGATGTTTACAATTAGCAATCTCCTACATGAAGCAAGGGCGTTAATGCTAGCTCTCCGACTTGCAGTCAGCAGCTCTCTAGCCGCCTTAAGCAGTATCACATTCCTAGCAGTGTCAGAGCAAGTTAAAAACTAAAACTGTGAAAAACAATCAAGCCACAGGATTTAGGCACAGACACACGTAGTCCGCTTTCTTTGCCTATTTGCAATAATAGATTGCAGTGAACGCTATCTAGCCCGATAATCCCCTGTCTATGTACACCATGGTTGGATTTGGAGAGAGAAGGAAAGGGACAATGAATGCAGCGTAAGTGCATGCAAGTAACTAGTGCAATTAAAACATTTAATGTCAGGGACAAGAATAGCAGGGAAGGACACAGGGAAAGAATATGGCGAAAGGCCAAGTAAGTCCTAGAGTCCCAGGTCAAGGTGCATTGACATTTGAGAGTGAAAAAGTGTTTATTTATTTATTTTTATTTATTGTTCACTTGTTAGGCGCTTATACAGGAAGCAAATACTGTTTAAAAGTGCCCATAGAGCACCAGGGATGGGACATGGGATGATTAGCAATTAAAAAGCAAAATACAAAACATTATAAAATAAAAATACAGTGGGGAAGGGGAAGATGAACCTACTGTGCCTTGTGGGTGTTCAGAACGTGCAAGTGCAGAAGGAAGAGGGAATGGAATAGGTGTTGTGATGCTTTTAGGAGAGCAGCAGGTGAAGTGCAATGTGAAGTAATTGCAAACCAAAAAAATTGCACACTCAGATACAGCCCCAAATGCACACTGCAACCTCCAAACAATTCAATTATATTTCTTCTCATGCCTCTACTATTTTTTCACAACACAAAAAGTTGGTGCGCTGAGTCACTTCGAATGAATTTAACCTTCATCTGCTACCACACAAGCCTAAGGGCCGATTCATGGAATAATCTGCACTGAAAAAATGGGACTTGCGTGTGAAATCACATACAAGTCTCCGCTCGTTGATTCATGGAACACAGTGCTCAGGGCTTAACCGGGTCTTGCGAGGAATCCGTGCCGGTCCATTGCGTCACTCCGAACCGATGCACGCTTTGCACCAGAATACCAGGGAAGGGTCGGCCGGGCCTGCGCAGCCACCTAAAACTGGGGCGGAACACGTGGAATGAGGAAGAACAAGCAAAAATGTGGGCGTTATGAGGGACGTTCCACCGCTAAACAATCGCACCACCCATATGCACGCAAAACGAAGATATTCATGGAATTGAAGAGGGAACGCCGGCATGCAAAATACCACGCGCAAATTCAGAAACACCTATGCCACGCGATAGCAGGCGTAAATGACAATGTGCACACTAACAAATGCATAAAAAAAATGTGCGATCAACAAACGCATGTATACAGCCACAATGAATGCACAATTTGTTCCAGCAGTCATCCTGGGACACCGCAGGAGGAGGAGGATGGCCAGAGAGCGGATCTTCCACCCAAGGACTAGCCTTTTCGGGATGCCTGATGACCAGGTCAATGGCAGGTATAGGACCCCCCCATATCATCCTAGACCTGGTCACAAAGTGGAAAGATGACCTCACATCACCCACCACGTGCGCCAAAGCACTGATCCCCTTGCAAATGGTGTTCACTGTACTGCATTTTTTCGCCACTAGCTCATTGCAGCATACCACCGCCATAGTAGGTGGTGAGGTTAGAGCCCATGTTAGGTAGCGTGTCATGCAGGTGGATGGGAAACAGAATAACTCCTTACACCAATAATCAGACCAACTCAGGAAGTTGGCAGTCATTTTACTGTTTTATTATCAATTGTCTAAAACAGGGAGTTACAATGGACATCAACAGTCTTTGCACAGCGTTCTCTTAAAGTATTTCATAAAAAAACAACACTTTTATAGCAAAAACTTGTCATACAAGATGTCATACTACGTGGCTATATGAAAAACCTATGGTGGATTGTGGTTGGCTCAACGGGAACATCTAAGTATATTTTCTATATGGGGTCAGGTTGTGATTGGGTCTCTACAGTCAGGTGGACAACTCATGCCCACCCCTAGTGCAGGTCATCTTCAACAGTTATTTGAAACAAAGTACTCCATTGGCTCACAAACTATAAGGCCCTTCATTATATGGCCCTCTACAATTGGTTGGCACGGTTGTGCCCTTCTAGAACATTTGGTTCACTTAGCAGCATGTGAGCTCAGACCCAGATGCCGGGAGGTGGACTTGACTTACCTCCCCACCCAATTAGCCCATCATCTCTCATCATCCATGCCTTCTGCCATGCAGACTGTCTTTGAACTTGGCTGTGCAGTGTATTCTCGTCCCTGGGAATATAAGGGAGTGTGAGCTCACTCTTATCAAAGTTCTAGAACTGTGTGTCTAACTCTGTTCCCATCCTTGGCTCATGTGCCAGGAGACAGCAATTCCGTCCATTTTATAGCATTTAATTGTCTTGAATTAATAAACTTGGCACTCATGGTGTTCTTTCTTTGCATCTTAACAAGGATTAATCAGCTTCTCAAGTTCTCTGCCTTCAAGAATAGATAAACGGCCTTGGCTGCCTCCAGACTTGGCACCAGGCCAGACAGCCCTTCTCGTTTCTTCCATTATCCCAGCTAATTCTCTGCTGAGGCACAGCCTTCAGCCCTTCTCTTCATGGTCTGAACTTACTAAAATTGTCACACCGATGTCCAACTTCTATATAATGGTGGCTTTGCCTGCAGTCTATTCACTACGTATAGCCAGCTTCTATGATCACTTAGTCTACTTGCGTTGCTGCATCTGTACAGTTATTGAACGATTTGCATTTTCTACAGTTCTTTTCACACGTGCAATCTTTGTTTCACACATGAAAGTTTACTCGATTCTTTACTTCGTCATCAGTTTCTATAAGGTCCATACATTCTCTTATTCAGCCAGTCTTCTCTGTGCGTCACACTCATTTCTTGTGATGTCACCAACTTCACTTTCTCTCTTTATCATATTCCTTCAGGGATCTCTTCCAAGAGATTGTCATCTCTTCTGAAATACATCTGATAGAGTATGCTTAGTCGATACCTTTTCTCAAAGACTCGACGCGGAATAGTCACATAATTGAGCACACAAAGAAGCAGGGACACCCCTGGAAGACTACCAATGACATAACAGGGCATGCCATCACCTGCGTAATATTGGGACAGTGCCCTGAACAACACAGTCATGGGGCACATTTATTTATTCATTTATGTATTGGTCACTTGTTTGGGGCTTATACAATTATCAAAACTGTTTCAAAGCGATCACAGGGCACCAGCGTGGGGACAGGGCAAGTTAGACAATGAATTACAACCGAGATAAGTAATTAAATTAATAGTACAAACACATCATGAGAATAACTGGGAGGGGAGACAAACATACCATGCCTTGTGAGTGCTAAGAACGTGCAAGTATACAGAGGATGGGGGTAAGGGAAAAGGTGCTGGGGTGCACATGGAGTAGTGCACAGGGTGAAGTGCTAAGAAAAGAATTGAAAAACATAAGTCCAACCTCCCGTGGTCAGGCTGATCCTGAGCAAGTGCAATATATAGACAGTGGCATGGAAGAGAGATATGGGGGGTCAGGTCCGAGGCTATTACACAGAAGGCAGCCTGGCGAGGAAACTGATCGACCACCAGCTCTCTGTTTAGCAAACCGCTTCACATGCAGGGAGTTGGCGCCAGAGGAAGCCTAGAGTCTGAGTCTAGTTGAAGATAGAGTGGTCCCCGGCACCAGAGAGCCTTGTGGATGATACAGAGGAATTTGAATTTAATCCGTGCAGAGACAGTGAGCCAGGAATACTGTGTAGGGCAGGAGAGATGCAGTCCCTGTGCCTGAGGCCAAGGAGAAGTCTTTCTGCCCTATACTGGCCAAGCTAGAGGGGTTGCAGGGTGGACACAGGAAGATTAAGGAGGATGTTGCTGCAGTAGTCTAGCCTGGAGAGAACCAGAGCATTGGTAACATTGAGTCTCTGGGGGACGGTGTGGAAGGGTAGAGTTACTTTGAGAGGGAAGAGCTGAAATTGGGACTTATTAACAACGTCCTAAATATGAAGGATGAATAAAAGTGTGGAGTTGAAGATGACTCCAAGATTCCTGGCTTCAGAGGAGGGGGTGGAGGGGAGACCATGGAGAAAGGCCAGAGTGAAGGGAAGAATTAGGGTGCAGGGGATCCAATAGGTAGACTCGTGGTTTTGCTGGCGTAGAAGCAGAGGCCATTTGCCGTGCACCAGGCCTTGATGGCGGAGAGGCAGTCAGGGATGAAGGAAGGTGCAAGTGCATCAGTAGGAAGTTTGAAGAAGAGTTGTGTGTCATCAGCATAGCACAGGAATTTGGGGGAGAATGAGGCAATGATGCGTTCCAGCAGGGAAATGTATATGTTAAAGAGGCAAGGCAAAAGAATGGAGCCTTGGTATACGCCACAGGTGGAGGTGGAAGTAGGGGAGGGGAAAGGGCCAAGAATATTTTTGGAGGAATGGTTGGCAAAGAATGAGCTAAGCCAGTCCAGTGCTCACTCCAAGACTTTTTATGAGGATAGAATGGTTCAATGTTTCAAATGCAGAAGAGAGATCAAGGAGGATGAGGACTGCAAGAGATTTGAATTGAGGGATGCAAGCAGTTCTTCACGGGGGTTCACGAGAGCAGTGTCAGTTTCTCAGGAAGCTTGGAATCCACACTGGTGTTAATGCAGACCGCCATCCTGTTCGGCATGGGTGTTGTATTGGGGTAGGGCCAACTTCTCGAGCAGTTTTCCCAGGATGTGGGTGATGGAAATGGGGCGGTAGCTGGCTGGGCAGAAAGGATCTGCAGATGGTATTGTAAGGATGGGGCGCACAAGGGAGTGTTCTAGGACGGATAGAAAAGAACCAGTATCAAAGGAGTGGTTGCAGAGATCAACAAGAGTGGGGACGAAGAGGAGATGTTGCCCTTGATGGTTTGAGATGAGCATGGGACAATATGTTTGAAAGAGACCTTTATGGAGTTGACAACTCTGATGACTTTTTCAGGGGAGACAGGAGCAAAAGAGGAGATGGAGGAAGAGGAAGGGGGAATGGTGGGGGGGGGGAGGGGAGAGGGTTGTGTTGGAAGAGTGTGTGACAAGGATGTTCAGTATGTCCATGTTTTTATAAAAGAAGTGAGAGGCGAGTGCATTACAAAGGGACTATGAAGGAGTAGAGACAGAGGATACTGCGGATGGGTTGGCAAGTTGCCTGCGCATTTTGTAGAGTTCAGCTCTGATGCAAAGTACAAGAATGCAAATACACAAATACTCACCTCTTGCACTCCTGGCAGGATCATGCTTGACACATCAATTCACAGAGGCCGATGTCACAATGGAAGGCTGGCTACCGAGACAACTGCCATGGAAGACATAAGCAGACAACACAAAACAATGTGATACAGCAAACAAGGATAAATGCATGCTAAATGCAGGATGCAAACAAAAAGTGCATGTTCAATGCAGACTTCATTGTGAAAGCATACAATTGGTCGAAGACTGCATTCAATTGAATGCAGCAGTTCCATGCACCCAGCTGCGGTCAACTTTAAGCTGCAAACACCATGGTGCAGCATGCATTGGACAGGCATGTGAAAACACCAACACCACTAAACGTAATGTGCTGGTACACAACATAGCATCCCAAAAATGTGCATCAATGTTCACATGGTTGTGGCTTGTAACTGGTGCTGCACGCCATAATTGGGGAACCCTAGACAAAAGAGGCCAAATGTGTTGTCGATCCATAACCCCACAAACATTGCAAGGGATGTGATGTGTTACTCAGTACTCATGGTCAAATTGCAATGAGACACACACCAGCACAACCATCAACACCTGTCACAGGCCACAGACATGCCCCTGCAACTCACTCCCAAACACCCGAAAAAGGCCCACACAGTTTGAACTCCCACAATTTTGAATATGAAACCAGTAGCACCACCAATCCATAGAAACAACACCATGCCCAGACCTATCACCAGACCACACCCTGTGAAACATGCACCCATGAAGAAGTACTGGTGCCCCACAAGATAAGTCAATCCCAAGTGATCACTCACATTGCAAGACTCCCAGGCAAACACAACACAAGCATCTGCAAATGCCCTTAACTTACCTGCACAGAGTATTCACCTGCCTTGCATATGATGCACACCATTGGGAGAAGCTTCCGCTAAATGCAATGACATGCATAGTAACAACAGAAAGAACATGCACATCCATGACAACACATGAATTGATACAGAAAATATGCAGAGCGCACCCACTGCAGAAGCACCACAGGGTGCAAGAGGGTGACAGGACATAGATTGTGATCTGCCATGCAGGACATAGATTGTGTTCTGCCATGAGTGCAGCGTACCACACAAGAGAGAGGGAGAGAGAGGGACACTGAAAGGTGAAGAACAAGGAAATGCCACATCAAGGAGTACACTGCCTGGATTGGAGATGGTCAATGACAAGCACTACACCACAGTAGGTGCGGCCATAGATGAATTGACCAAGGTAGGTAACACAGTGACATGAGTACCACTTAAATAACCATACCGGCATGGTAGCATGCAAAGCACATATAAGTTAAGTTACACATGCAGCAAACATGGTGACCAAAGAGACATGCTCAACATGCAAGACAGTGCTCATGCTTACCCACTTACTGCGTCAGCATGGTGTGAATCCTTCAGGACCTTCACCCTGAACTGTGTCTCCAAATTAGGTACAGGAGGGACAGTGCCTGGTGCAGGGCATGGGGAGCATGGACATCAAAGGGAGCAGTGTGTCTCCCCCGGTACAGCAGTCCCTGCCAGATCAAAAACTACTGAAACAACATGGGAAAAGATTTTTCAACAGGCATAGTAAAGTACCGTTCACACAGCACACATGAGCGAGGAAACACTGTACCAAGAGTTACCTGCACATGCCATCCTGTGCACCACCATGCAAACATGCAAGTCAATCTCACTATGCATGCCTGCGGTCATTTGGTCGAAAAAAAAAGGTCGACAGGACAAATGGTCGACACCATTTGGTCGGAAGACAAATGGTAGAATTTTATATTTTTTGTATTTTCACTTTTTTTTTGGGGGGGGGTCCCCCCATCCCCCTTTTTTTTCCTAAACGAAAACCTAAAATATATATATATAAATAAAAAACAAAATTCGACCATTTGTCTTTCGACCAAATTCCGTCGACCATTTGTCTTTCGACCAAATGTCTTTCGACCAAATGACTGGACAGCCATGCCTGCATGTCCACCACTGCAAATGCCTTGAGAGGTTAACAGCACAACTCAAGGAAAGTAAAATAATAAAAATAAAACCTGAAAAGGGCAACTCAAAAATAAAATGCCAACATCCGGCCCAAATAAAAATAAAATAAAAAAAATGTGCATATCAATGACTGGGGGAGGGTCAGAGGGTTCTATCCAGGAAGGGGAGGGGCAGGGTGCATTTCCAGTTCCACATGGGTGGACGTTAAAAAAAAAAAAAACACAAAAAAGAAATATCCCCTCCATGGGCTATGGTGGACCGGGAGGCATGTCTCTGCTGGCACAATCATCCTGCGTTGAATCAGAAGATGGAAGTAGTGCTGGAAGATCACTACGCAGTTCCCTGGCCTAGTCCTCAGTGGCAGCCGCCATGCATGACACTGATGAATGCACCAGCAGACAGAGGGCTTGGAGATCACCATACGCATCCTCACAGGTTGCATAGAGTTCTTCCACAATAGTCTGCCTCAATGATAGCATCTTCTGGCGGACCAGTCTTCTGGTGCCTGCCTCTTCCTCACAGATTGCAGCTCTATGGGCCAACAACTCACACCTCAGGCTTCCCTGTCTGCTCGACTCTCTGAAAGCAGGGATGCCTGCAGAGACATCAGATCTTCCCGTCGGCCCCTGATGTTGGCCTCCATGCACTGCCTGTGGGAGAGGCATGTGGACCGCATGACCTACAGTTGTTGCTCCACCTGTGTTGCTGGGGGGATAATGGAACTGGCCACCCTATCCATTCCCTCAGCCAACTCTCGTAGGCAGCAACCTGTTGGTGTGCGGAATGCAACATCTGCTGCTCCCACACTGTCTGCCCAGACTGAAAACGTCCCCCACGTGTGCGGTGCCCACGCTTGCCTGACCTAAGGAAGAATGGCCCTTGCTGTGATGCCACTGTCTCTGGCTGCAGGACTGCAACCCTCCCTTGGACATCTGCCTCAGGACCAGAAACCAATACATGGGAGTGTGGACTTGCAGTCGTAATCACCACAGACGGACGTGACACCACTGATTGGCCTTGTGAAGGCACATGACCCCCTGCAGACTCACGGGCCCCAACTGCTACACCCATTGGTGCACTGACCTCTGCCAGCATTGAGGACTGTACATCCGGTTCAGCATCAAAGCTACGGGAGTCCAAAGAGTCAGAATTGTCTGCAGCAAGGCTAAGGCTGGTCTGTAGCAGCAGTGGATTCTCACGGCCTGCCCCTCCACATCCTCTACTGGTGGTCTGAGGCACCACAGATTCTTCTTCCTCCTCTTCCTCTTCCTCCTCTACATCTGGTACCTCCTCAGCGGCACATGGGCAGAAAAAGACAAGTGGAATCATGTGCAATGTGTCTACAGTAAACATGTATCACATTGCTGTCATGCAACAAAATATAAGAGAAACAGAATCCACACACTATGTACAAGAAGCTATCTGATCATGGCATATGCAAACTGGAAACAACATTCCCTGCTCAGGGCCATGCTGCCAGGGGACATATTACCAACAAACAGGGTTGTTAGAAAGCACACTATGGCACATGGCACAGCTAACTGTTGACTAATACCAGTGAAATGGGCATGGCCATGTAGCTCTAGGACATGCAATTACATGACATGTCAACAGGCAGACACACATATCCACATCCAAATCTGCATCCATCACATGACACACCAGTGTTGACCTGGCACAGGGACTGTACACAATGGGAACATGCCATAAGTGTGGGAAAAAGGAAACAGTCCCAGTTGCTGTATGGCTGTAAGAGTACCACCTAGCCAAGGTCTGTTGAGTGGAGAGAGTAAGTCAATGAAGTTGTAGATAGGAACAAGGTACAGTGACCACAAGAAGGAGAGGGGCATGGACCAAAGCAGTGTGGGCTGAGTGTGGGTGGCTAACAGGGATCAGGCCTCACAACGATTTGACTCAGGAGTCATTGCCATAGTGGCAGCAGAGATGTGCACAGTCTAGAAATATGCACACTCACTCAGGGCATGCCGTTAGGTGAGTTGGTTGTCATCTTGGATGTTCTATGTATCATGGAAGCACCTACGTACATGTGTGGAAAGAGAGTCTATACCCTGCAGAGCATGAAGTGCAACTCGTTTTTCGTACTCAAGCACAAGTCTAGCAGAGCAGAGTCACTAACATCAAGGATGCAGCTAACAAGAGGGCATGTTGTGTTATCATGTTGCAGATGTTGGATGGGTATGTTAGTGGGGGATGAGTACTGTCACACAGCCATGTTCAACTGATGCACAAAATATTTCGTTGTATCCACTCTTGTGTACACTGGACAGGAATCAGTACACCACAACATGGTTCACCCAGGGAAGTCATTCGAATGCAGCCAGATGTGCACCACAATCATACATCTTGGTGATGCTTCACTGCACGTACTCAGGATACACAATCTTGGTCACTCACCGGACATGTCCTTGTAATGTTCCAGGCCTCCCACACCTTGCATCTGCTCCATTAGAATGAATTTGCTCATAGCCTCTTCATGCTCGGTCAGCCCCTCCTCCTCTGGTGAATCCCTCTCCAGTTGTCAGAGCAAAGGCGAGGTTGGCACCAAGCTTGAACTTGGTACGACAGGTGAGGTCATTTCAGCACTTCACTACCTGTGCAGCAGTGCGCTTCTCAAACCCTAAGGCATTGATGTCATCCGTGACATGCTGCCAATGTACCATAGGATGAGCTGGTGTATGTGTTTTCCCAGGTTGCTGTAACATGTCACAATGGTGCATGGTCACATAGTCCATGAGGATCTGGTGTTCTTCATCATGGAAGTTCCTCTTCCTCAACGTGCCAGGGTCCTGTGTCGTGCCATTGGGTTGTGCCTGTTCCTTCTGTGCATGCGTTGCCTTCTCGCCACATGGTGTTGGTGTTGCCCCTGTGTGGTTGGGAACACTCTAGGCTCCAGACGCCGGACCACTAGTGGCCTTGGGCATGGCATTACCCCCTGGGTCTGGGGCAGCTGCTTCTGCTGCACGTCCCTTACCCTTTCAGGCTGGGACAGCTGCTTCTGCTGCATGTCCCTTACCCTTATGGACCAGTGCAGCTGCTTCTGCTGTACGTCCCTTACCCTTCTGGGCTGGGACAGCTGCTTCTGCTGCACATCCCTTACCCTTTTGGGCTGGGACAGCAGCTTCTGCTGTACGTCCCTTACTCTTCTGGACTGGGTCATCTGCTTCTGCTGCATGTCCCTGGACCCTTGGTACTAGGACAGCTGCTTCTGAAGGATGTCCTTCGACCCTTGGGCTGGGACAGCTGCTTCTGCAGGAGGTCCCTGAACCCCTTGGGCTGGGACAGCTACTTCTGCTGCATATCCTGGATCTTTGGGACTGGGACAGTGGCATCCGCAGGATTTCCCTAACCCCGGCCACCTCTGCCCCCTTTCCCTCTTGGGGCCTTTGCACTCATGTTCCAGGTGTAAGGGAAAAATGGAAGGCACACCAAGCAATTGTCCTGTGCAATTCGAGTGAGGGGCACTGTGCGTGTTGAAAAACATACTTATGTGGTCCAGCAAGGCTCAAAAGTACTCCAGGTGTCAGAAATAAGGTATGCATAATGCACAGGCACCCCAAAACAATATACCAGGATAGCTTCCGGAAAAAGAACAAAGTGGTATGCGATACGCAGTGGCACCCATCAACACAACAAATACATACGTGAACCCCGGAAGCTACCCAAAAGGTAAGAATAGAGGTATGCAATATACAGGGGCACCGGGAGTTGGAAAAATGCATACGCAACTCACCATTATCCTCAGAAAATACAAAAGTAGATGCTCGTATGAGCGAAGGAAAATCCCCCACCAAAATAAGTTGGTACGGTCCTTGAAGTGAACAGATTGCATAGCACCCCAAAATACGCAGTACTCCACTCGTCCACCCCTCCTTCACACGCACATTCAGAGTTGCTTCTACAGGTATTGATGTCCCTGATTATGGCGTGCTCAACGCTTGCAGCAGCGCGTGTCATGTAAGTTACGCACTGAGGGCCTTTCCTAGGATTTCACGTGTCCATGCTCATTTTGTACGTGCAAAGTCCTGTCACTCTGTTTCCGGCTGCCAGTCTAGATATACACGGAAGAGCCACGCTCCTGCCTCTGTGCCTTTTTACCTGCCTCCTACTGCCCTGTGCTGCCTCCTACTTAGCCATCTGCTGCTGCCTGTCCAGTGTGTGTGCCTGCTGCCCACCTGCACTGTGTTTGCAGTGTCTTCTGTCCAGCCATTGCCTATGCTCCTGTCCTTGGCCCTGGGACCCCCTCAGCTGCTTCATTCGACTTCCATACCACCACGACCGCTCCACAGCCCAGCTTCAGTACCACCTTGCCCACCCACACCTGCCTTGGGGGCATAGCTCCCAACTCACACGCTTTTGGCGGGTGTCACCCGCCTTGTAAACAGCGGACTCGCCCGCCAAACCTCATGCACGCCCATTCATTTCAATGGGCCTCTCACCCGCCAAAAGTAAAATCGGGAGTTTTCACCCGCTTTTGCAACATAAATGGTTGAGAGCTATGTTGGGGGTTACCATGTCTGCACCATCAGAACAGCAAAGCAACTCCATGGCAGCGAGGCAGAGGGTTGTCAATTTCCCCACCCGGGAAGTTGACATCCTGGTGAAGAAGATCCTGGAGCATTATGATGCCCTCTTGAACCCTGTGATGCAAAGCAGCAAGGAAGGACGTCTCAGCAGATCTAGGACAGGATAACGGATTCTATCAGCATAGAGGGGGTGGCATCCCGCACCTTTAAGACAGTGCAGAAGCACTTGGAATACTTGAAATCCAGAACCCACAGCAAGGCCATGCACTACTGGTGAGTAGCCATGTGGTGCAATGCTCTATGGTGCATGTGCTCTGTGCATGTCGAAGCATGTTGGCAGAACCTCCTTAGGCTTGTAGCAAGTATACTTCTTAGATGGATGTATGCGTGCATGCACCAGGTATTGCTCTCCATGTCTGCATTCAGACAATATGTATTTTGAATGAGCTATCACTTGCATTGTGTGTTGTAGTGCTGCCTTTCAGACCGTGCACATGCAATGTTACTTGTGTCTGAGATGTGCCAGGCTGACAACAGTTGAGGAAGTGTTGCCCGCATCATGTGCATGAATATATGAATGTGTGACTGGGCATCACTCATGCCTGGATGCAACACGTGCATTTGGATGTCTGGCTTAGTCACGTAGAGCATTACAGTTTACGGGACTCTGATGTGATTGGGCATCACACTGCTTGGGGCTTCTCATTTGATGTGTGTGCATGACATGTGCATGTGCTTGTTGCTGTGGCATGCTGACATGTGCATGTGCAAATGATGCATGTGTGTGGAGCATACACAATTGATTGGTTGTGACAGTGGCAAGTAGCCTGATGTGAATGTGTGGAGTGGTGGTCAGGCAGGTGTCTGCATGGATATGGATTGCTTGTCGATGTGTGTGGGTGTGTAGGTTGATGGTTGTTCCCTTGACTAGTCATGCTCATGTCAATGTTGGTGTTGCCACTCACGAACTGATGCAGTACACTGATGTTTCAGTTCTGTGTCTCCTTTTACACAGTTGCATCTGATGAAGAGGGCGGAACCAGTGCTGTGGAGCATGGCAGCACGGATGTCTCCACCAAGCAGAAGCGCAGGGCCCAACCACACCCCCATGAAAACACATCTTCGGGGAGTGGTGTGGCTATGGCAGCACCAGTGACATCGGGCATAGCTGCTGGGGGTAAGTTCAAGAAGGGGAAGTTTGGATGTGACCCCTCAGCAGCGGTGGGGACAAGTGATGCCACACAGGGGCCATCCATGGTGGAAGACACCCCAGAGTCATCCAGGTTGGCGGAGGGGGAGGTGGTGGCCATTGGGGCCCAGTCCAAGGGGTCAGATGGAGGTGTTAAGGTGGGCGTGCCTACTGCAGTCCTGTCACAGAGGCATGAGGCTGTGCAGGCCACCATGGAGATGCCTGTGCAAAATCTAGACCCTTGGTCATCAGATGCAGCAGTATGCGCCTGCCAGGATGCCGCCACCCAGACCCACCACCCAGACCGACACCCCCTTACCATCTGGTGTTGCCATCCAGGTTTATGTGCTACCCCTGCGGGCCGGGTTGGTGAGGTGGGCAGCTCTCATTAGTGATGATGTGCAAGCTACTCATAGTCTGCTTGCACATCATCACAGTGAGCTATCCCGGCTCATCCGCTGGCTTGCAGCATGCCTGTTCCGTGCTGTGCTCCATGGGATGTTCACTACTGCAATCCCCTCCTCGTCTTCCTCCTCTGTGCGGCAGTTGTCCTCCAGGGTCCCTTCTGGCTCAGATACCACCAGGGCCCCCCGTGCAACAGACCCACCCATATTGGCCAGTCTGCTGGAGCCAACATCACTGCCTGAGGTAGGAGTCCAGGGCAAATCAGGTGAGGTTGTCACGGTACCTACCCAGGCACTGACAGGGTCACTGTCAATGGAGGGACCGCAGGCACCCAGAAGCAGTGTACATGCCGTACACCCCCGGGTAGAATCATCAGCTCGGAGGGCATACACACATAGCAGGTACCGGGCACTGTGGCAGCAGGTGGCAACAAGGAGGAGGCTATCTTTTTCAGGGCAGACCATCCAAGGGAGGCAGGTACGCGGTGTGAGGCACGAGCACACGTGGACCTGAGGGAAAGGATGATTTCCGTGTTCAGAGGATATTGAGAGCAGATCGGGGCTGAGAGGCAGCAGGCTCAGGAAGCAAGGGTTGTGATGGTCAGGGCTGAGATTGTGCTGCGTCGGGCGAGGAGGCGGGCTGCCATCCCTGAGGCCACTTGCAGGGAGGCCAAAGTGATAGAGAAACAAATACTGGAGGCCCTGCCAGCCCTCCAGACAAGAACAGAGGCCTGCATGAGCAATGAGGACGTGGTGCTGGACTCAGCCCTAGTGGAGGAGCTGGACTAGCCCGCTGACTGTGTACATAGTTCTTTAGGTGTAGGTTTCCTTTTTTATTTGTTATTCTCCCCATACTTTGAAGACATTCCTTCCCTATGTTTATTGTATATAGTACTTTAGGCATAGGATATTTGTTTTATAACATATTTCCCCAGGACAACTTTGTGCTTCATTCCCCATTTATTTGTGTGCATATTTATGTCAAATACATCATTCTGTTTGCTACATTCCATGCTTCATGCAGTTAATTTGTGTGTCAGCCTCTTTGATAGTTCTCTTTTGAGCCAGTGCATCGCTCCTTTGCAAGTCATGTGTCTTGCGGCGTGCATGCGTCTGTGTTGTTGTTGCTGTTGCTGGGATGGTTGCGGATGGCAGGATGCACATGTGCCTGACATGTGGGGGTGGGTCCATCAGATGACTAGTTCTGTACTGAATGTTTTCATTAGCATTTACCGGTGCAGCATCACTGTGTGTTTGGTTCAGTGTGGTTGTGGTGGAGGGAGGTGGGTTCACTGTGGGAGTGTTCCAAGGTCACGTTTATAGCACATTAGTTTGCCATTAAACACATGTCGGTCATACACGTTCACCAGCATGTGCAGTCACACAATGCCTTCTCTCATGTGTTGCTCAACCTCTACCACTGGAATGCAGTAGTGGTCCATGCTTGCTATTCCAGCGTGGCAGCACAATTCTCCAGTCTCTGTGAGTCATGCTCTCTCTGACTGACCTATCATCATCCATGTATGGCCCTGTCATGTGATTGTTCCCTGACAGGTGTTTCGCCACCCAGGTCACTCATGCTCAGGCTGTGACATGCCTGACCATTGTTTGTGGATCTTGCAACAACTTTTAGTAGGTTTGCTTCTGTCGTGGGCACACGTTCAGTCACTGCGCTTTGATGCTTGGGAAATGTGCCATGGGCAACATGCACAAGTATTTGCATTCACTTGTTGCATGCGTATGGTAGGGGATGGACCTTTGTTGATTCCAGTTGGTTGTATTTGCGGACTACATGTTGGTATTGCACTTCATGGTGCTGTCAGACCACAGACGTTCAGGTGAGCTGCAGACATGCATTGCACTGGTATTGTGTGAGACTGTCAGGGGCTGCCTGGGGGGGGTGTCATAGGTGAGGGAGTCTGGGGTGGATGTCCAGTCTGAAGGGGGCTGCCTGTGGGGGGCATCACAGGTGAGAGGGGCTGGGGGTGTTGTCCAGTCTGGAGGGGGCTGCCTGTGGGTGGTGTCACAGGTGTGGGGGTTTGAGGGGTGGTGTCCAGTCTGGAAGGTGGGTGGGGGTGGTGTGCAGTCATGAGTGGGCTGCCTGTGGGGAGTGTCAGAGGTGAGGGGGGCTGGGGGTAGTGTCCAGTCTGGGAGGGGCTGCCTGTGGGTGGTGTCAGAGTGTGGGGGGTGGTGTCCAGTCTGGAGTGGGCTGGCTGTGGATCGTGTCCAGTCTGGAAGGCACTGCCTGTGGTGGGTGTCACAGGTGAGGGGTGCTGGGGGTGGTGGCCAGTCTGGAGGGGGCTACCTGTGGGGAGTGTTACAGGTCAGGGGGTGGGGGTGGTGTCCAGTCTGGCAGGGGCTGCCTGTGGGGGGGTGTCACAGGTGAGGGGGCTGAGGGTGTGTGCTGTCTGGAGGGGGCTGCCTGTGGGGGTGTCACAGGTGAGGGGGGCTGGGGGTAGTGTCCAGTCTGGGAAGGGCTGCCTGTGGGTGGTGTCAGAGTGTGGGGGGTGGTGTCCAGTCTGGAGTGGGCTGGCTGTGGATCGTGTCCAGTCTGGAAGGCACTGCCTGTGGGGGGTGTCACAGGTGAGTGGGGCTTGGGGGTGGTGTCCAGTCTGGAGGGGGCTGCCCATGGGGAGTGTCCAGACTGGAGGGGGCTTCCTGTGGAAGGTGCCAAAGGTGATGGGGGCTGGGGGTGGTTTCCAGTTTGGAGGGGGGCTGGAGGTGGTGTCCAGTCTGGAGTGGGCTGCCTGTGGGTGGTGTCCAGACTGGAGGGGGCTGCCTGTGGGTGGTGTCCAGACTGGAGGGGGCTGCCTGTGGGGGGGTGTCACACTTGAGGGGGGGTCTGGGGGATTGTGTCCAGTCTGGAGTGTTCTGCCTGTTGGTGGTGTACAGTCTGGAGGGGGCCTCCTGTGTGGGGGGTCAGACGTGAGGGGGTCTGCAGAGTGGTGTCCAGCCTGGCGGGGGATGCCTGTGGGGAATGTCACAAGCGAGGGAGTCCAATCTGGAGGAGGCTGCCTGTGGGTTATCAGATGTGAGGGGGGCTGGGGGTGATGTCCAGTCTGGAGGGGGCAGGGGGTGGTGTCCAGTCTGGAGTGGGCTGCCTGTGGGGAGTGTCACAGGTGAGGGGGTGTGGGGATGGTGTCCAGTCTGGAGGGGGATGCCTGTGGGAGATTTCACAGGTGAGGGGGGCTGAGGGTGGAGTCCAGTCTGGAGGGGGCTGCCTGTGGGGGATGTCACAGGTGTGGAGGGTCTGGGGGTGGTGGCCAGTCTGGAGTGGGCTGCATGTGGCTGTTGTCCAGTCTGGAGGGGGCTGCCAGTCGAGGGCCTCACAGGTGAGTGGGGCTCGGGGGTGGTGTCCAGTCTGGAGGAGGCTGCCTCTGAGTGGTGTCACTGGTGAGGGGGTGGTATCTAATCTGGAGTGGGCAGCCTGTGGTGGGTGGTGGGTGTCACAGGTGAGGAGGGCAGGGGTGGTGTTCAGTATGGAGTGGGCTGCCCGTGTGGGGTGTCACAGGTGTGGGGGGAGGTGTTGTCCTGTTTGGAGGTGGACTGCGGGTGGTGTCCAGTCTGATGTGGGCTGCCTGTGGGTGGTGTGTCCGGTCTGGAGGAGGCTGCCTGTGGGAGTGTCACATGTGAAGGGGGATGGGGGTGGTGTCCAGTCTGGAATGGGCTGCCTGTGGGTGGTGTCTAGTCTGGAGGGGGCTGCCTGTCAGGGGTGTCACAAGTGAGGGGGTCTGGGGTGGTTTCCAGTCTGGAGTGGGCTACCTGTGGGTGGTTTCCAGTCTGGAGGGGTCTGAATTTTGGGGGTGTCACAGGTGTGGAGGGCTGAGGGGTGGTGTTCAGTCTGGAGGGGGACTGGGGGTGGTGTCCAGTCTGGAGTGGGCTGCCTGTGGGTGGTGTCCAGTCTGGAGGGGGCTGCCTGTGGGGGGATGAAACAGGGGAGTGGGGTTAGGGGGTTGTGTCTAGTCTGGAGGCAGCTGCCTCCGGGGGGTGTCACAGGTGAGGAGGGCTGGGGGTGGTGTCTGGCCTACAATGCTTGATGTGCAGTGGGGGGGTATGTGGACAGAATAGTTGCTGAGGGTGTAGTTTGGGCCTCATGTTTTGGTAAGGGGTGTAGCCTACACTTACAAGGGGGTTCTGACTTATCGCTGGGGTGCAGCCTGGCATTGCGAGGGAGGGCACACTATTTTGCAGGGGTGCAAGTTGGGCTTGCGAGGGAGGGCACGTGTTTTCTCTGGGGTGCAGCCTGGGCATGCGAGGTGAGGCACGTGATTTCTCTGGGGTGCGGCATGGGGTTGCGAGGTGAGGTGTGCGATTTCACTGGGGTGCCACCTAGGCTTGCGAGGGAGGGCATGCATTTTCTCTGGGGTGCGGTCTAGGCTTGCGAGGGAGGGCACATATTTTCTCGGGGGTGCGGCCTGGGCTTGCCAGGTGAAGTGCATGATTTTGCTGGGGTACAGCCTGGGCTTGCGAGGGAGGGCACGTGTGTTCTCTGGGATGCAGCCTGGAATTACAAGGTGAGGTGCGTGATTTTGCTGGGGTGCAGCCTGTGGTTGCGAGGTGAGGCACGCCTTCTCACAGGGGTACTGGAGGCTTGCACCACGTTAGTCCTTTAGCTTGCTTTTTGGTGTGCGCGGGGGCATATTTCGGGTGTTCCTCGTGCAACTTGTTGTTACTTCCGCGACGACTAGTAATGCATCTTGAAATCCATGAATACGTGTGGTGCGCAATTTTTTTTCTGTGCCACAGGTCACGCAGGGACCTTCTACCCATGCGGACCTTGCGCCCTGTCTGCGCCCCATTCCATGAATCTGGCCCTAAGACATTTATCTGGCAATTAGTAGTGTCTCTCATAAAAAATTCCACTAAATGCACATTCCTGCAGGGACGTCATTTCACCAAAATGCTAGGGGCAGCTGAAGTGATATCACATGACCTTTGACCTCTGATTACATCACAAGAAGTGATGTCATTTGACACGCACCCTGACCTAACATCATGGAAAGCGGTGGAACATGACCTGTCACACCTTGACAAAACAGGACACGGTATCACATAGCAAGTAGACTACGATAAATATGGTTACGATATCACTAAAATGTGATATACATTTCCTACGAGAATGGATCACCATATGTATCGTTAACATCAGTGTGCATAGGCCCATATTACCAAATTACTGTGAATGCAAGCAGACGTCCAAGGCCAAATAATAATGTGTTATTATGATGCAATGAACTAATTAAATGTGTGTAAAATTTGATTTTAACTAAGTCACACAATAAATAAATAAACACAAATGTGTTGTTGTATAACACATACGCGCTTTAGATAGAAGCTATATACATACAATATCACCTAACCTGTGTTGGTACTCATTTACCGACATCAGAAGGATGCAAGGCTGAGTTCAGGTGTTTATCAGTGACTCTGAAGTGTGCCTGAAATAAACCTTTAATGAGTCTAGAAATTATTGTATAGAATTCCAGAAAGACAAATAGTTTTTTATTCCTATTCTTTCTTATTTAGGATCACTGCTCACAGTTTTAAACTTGTGGATCTCCCTGGTTTTGGCCTGAATAAGACAGCTAGATACTCCAAAATTAAAGCGCCACATGGTGCTGGCCACAGCCCAGGAGCTTACATTTAAAAAAATAAATAACTAATTTCATATTTTTTTTATGTTAAGGAGTATCAAGGGAGACCACAGGAATAGCAAGGGAGACCTCAGGGGTCGCAACTGTGACCCATGGCAACCCCAAAAGACATCCCTGCATTACTGCTTCCAAATAATTCTAATAATTCAGTGGTTGGTGATAATTTCACAGTTAATCCATTGAATTAATGAAAAAATCGGTCACCATTACTGCGACTCGGCCCTGTGGGTTTACCACAGGATTATAAGTGGTGATAGGGCAGTGTAGTTCCCCATTATTTGTGAACCAGGTGAGAAAAGCTGTTACTTACAGTACTTGTCATCGATATTTGTATTATTGTCCAACACGCAATGCAGCATTTGCTGAGATTAGCCCCTTTGTCTACACGAGTGGCCTCTGTGGAAATGTATTTAATTTTTTCCCATTGCTGATCAGCCTAAAGAGGAACTAAAAGCACCTCTTCACTGTCTCCATGTTGTGGCACTAGACTCAAATAGTGCTGCACATGAACAAGGTTTTGAAGGCCTGCCTGACTGCTTTACATCTTCTACAGGCTGCAGTGTCATGTCATTGGAAATGGCTCTGTAAGCCTGCTCGCCTCTGAAAAGGCCTGCTCGCCTCTGAAAAGGCCTGCTCGCCTCTGAAAAGGCCTGCTCGCCTCTGAAAAGTGAGCTCCTGTGGGACCTGCGTTTGAATCTCACCTCTTCCAATGCCTTTATTCTTTGGATGTGTTCATTTTGATTGCATATTATTTTGTTGCTTTTGATTTCCAGTCCTGAAAATAGAAAAAAACAGAGCTAGATAATGTGGGGTCAGCACTTTTGTATGCCTGGGAAAAAATGGGCCTCATGGTTTGGTAGCAGTAGGGATCTGACAGTGCTCTCAGAAGCTACTGGTCACCCTTTCCGAGTAGTAGTGCAATGTCAGAGCCCCCTTATGACCAATACTGATTTTGTCCTGCTCTTTGAAGTATTGCACTTTTTAATTGCGAGAAGACTTTAAAACAAATATGCAGCTTTTTTATGAATGTGCACTTCTGTTGAGGAAGACTTTTAATTTCTTTCATTTGATTTTTGGGTTAATGTGAGATGAGGGGAGAAGGAATCTGGTATTTTTCATGTGTATATCTTAGACCTCTCATGCCTCCCGCTACACCCTCTGCAATGGTGGTCAATAGGGACAGGGCATAGGGTTGAAAATGACATGGTCTTTGTCACAGAAAACAACTAAGAGTCTTTGAGACAGTTGAAGGGTTATTATTTGTATTTTTGTGGTCCCTAGCACTTGCTTCCCATGTGATTTCCTCCCTAACCCAGGCGTCCATACCCCTGGTTAGTGCTATCGAGCGGTAGCCCCCTACTGTCAAGTGACTAACTGTGACTACTGAGGAATCCCTAGATGCGGACTCTATATGCACCCTTGTGGACTATACCTTTTCCTACTCTAACCACATTTAGTGTTCTAACGGGAAGTTGGATAGTGCCTTGCACTTGCTCTGTGGTATTCAGACTACTTTAGCCATGCCCACTCACCCTTTCTCCTCTACTCTCACCACCACTCCCTTCGGATTACACCTGTCACCAGTCCTCCATCCCTCAGATGTTTCACTCTTCCTACTCTAGCCTCCACCCTTTGATGTTACTACTCCCCTCACTCAATTGCAATACTCCCCTACTCTGCTACTATTCTTCCTCCCACTACTACACCACTTCTTCCACTGCTGCCCTCCTCCCATACACTCTCACTCCCAACCTAATACTTAAACACGCTCCTTCCACCCAGTATCATTCACTTAAAAACTACTCCTACTCCTTACACTAACTTCTCCACTCACTCAGCAGACACACTCAAACTGCAAAAAGCAATTTCACTCCTAAAATAATTCTTCACTTGCACCAAAAATGTCCTCCAAAAGTTGTTGCTCGTTTGGTCCTCCTGCCGGCCTGATCTGAATAACCCACACTTCCTGTTTCCTGTCCGCTGTATAAAATTCCCTCCCTCAGTACTGATTGGACAGCTTTCCCTGGACAATCCGGACCTGTCTTGCCCTCCCAGGATGTGTATTTGCATGGGAAAGTCTTCAAAAGGGGACTGCGCCCAGTCTACTTTCCCCACACTATCTCTTCACATAATTGCAAGTACCACCTTGGTAAATTTGGGGAATAGTACTTGGTGGAGTCAAGGATTGCTGTGTTTGAATGCAAACTGGCTGGCAGACTCTGCCAGTCCTGCTGTGGGTCTGGACATTGTAGTGGTGTGCAGCTGCAGCCTGTGTATCTCACTCTCTCACGCCACTATGCTGCTGCGATCGGTTCTCTGCGGTGCTGTGCTTAACTTTGCTATCTTGAACAATTGGTATGTCATACAACTGGTGTTCTGGTTTGCTCTTCCCTCCTCTCACCTTTCGGCTTGGTAATATCTGCAACCGTTTGAAAACACTGGGGAGCATTTCTACCTAGAGACAAGGCTGGAGAAAATCATGCTGGCAACAAGGGAGGGGAAGGGAATTGGGGCCCCTTCTCATGCCACTGCCAGTGGTTGGTCTCGGTTGTGGATGACTTAGCCAGGCTCTCTGATCAGGGTGGGGGCCTTGATATTGTTCTATCTATCGGCTGTCTTTGATACCATCGACCACTCTGTCCTGCTCGAACATTTTGCTGGGGTGGATCTAGCTGGCCAGGTGTTGCTTTGGTTTAAATCTTCTCTGTCTGATCATGTTCAATCCTTCTCTCTTTCTCCTTTTTTGCTCTTCATCTGTGCCTCTGCACTTTGAGGAACCCCAGAGGTCTGCCCTGTCACCCACCCTATTTCATTTGGGATGTGCGCATTTTCTAACTAGATCTTTTTTTATTTTCTGTATCCCTCCACACATCTAATAAATGTGGGGGACACCCCTGCGATGCCCGCAGCCCATAGTATCAAACTAGGGGAGCTCCTCTAGTTCAGTATTTTGGTATTCAGTATTTACAACCAGAGCGAATGCACACTATTTGTGCATTCAGTCTTTTTTATTTGATCTTTCCGTTTAATACCTTTAATTTGCACATCCAACCACTGGTGGATCTCGTCCACACTCACAGCCTCCGCTGTTACTCTCATGCTGATGACACCCAGATCATCATGCGGCTTGGTCTTTCTCAGCCCAGTCCTGCCTCTCAACTGCACAGTTGCCTTGAGACCATGGGTTGTTGGATGAGCGCCAATTGGCTGAAATTGAAACGGGGCAAGACTGAGGTCCCGGTGGTTGGCCTTCTTCTGTCTCGTCTTTCTGGACCCCCTCTTTCTGGACCCCCTCTAGTGGTCCCTTCCCTGCACCAGTTTCTGTGGTGAATGACTCCTGTGATCAGATAAAAAAAGAAGATAAAGATTGCTTAAAAAAAAAGAAAAAAAGAGAGTGGTCTTAATAAAAAAGAAAAAACATGAAAAATATATAATTTACAAAAAAATTGAAATGCAAGTCAATGTTCCAAAATATTTAAATGTGTCGACTCTCCAAAGAGATACAGCCACACGGTTAGAGGAGAGTATGGAGGTTCCTCCATTGGAGGACTTCCCAGAATTCTCTAAAATGGTCGAAGAGCAGATTCAGTCTGCAGATGCATGCACAAATGAAGAAGAGGAGGACCAATTAAGAAAAATATCTGTGGAATTCAAAGAGGTTTTTACCAAAGACGCATATGAGTGTGGGTTAACAGATTTGCATCTTGCCACATTACCAGAAGGGCATGGTAGGGAACCAGTATTTGTGCAACAATATCGGTTGACCCTGGCATGTTTGGAGTCACTAGCTGTAATAATAAAACATTTAGAAACCAGGGGAATTATTAGGCCCATCCATAGCACATCAAATACTCCCATATTAGGTGTGTTAAAACCTAATGGCCAATGGAGTTTGTGTGCGGATCTACGAGAATTATACAAGAGAGTACCTGTTTTAAGGTGGCTACTTCCATTTATTGATCAGGGCCTCACACAGGTTCAGGGGTCAAAGGTGTTGACCACATTAGATCTTACAGTTGGATACTGGTGTGTACCACTGGCTGAACATATCCTAGATTTGTTTGCATTTTCTTTTGACAAATCCCAATATGCATGGTCCCGGACACCTTTTGGATATTTCAATAGTGGGAGTGAATTTGGGATATTCCTGAGCAAAGTGCTCCCATATGCAGCAGAAAGGGGGATAATAGTGTATGTGGATGATGTGCTAATTAAAAATGAGAATTTAAAAAATAATTTCAATGAGATTAGACATGTGCTTAGCCAGTTACAGAAGGCTGGTGCCAAAGTATCTTTAAAGAAAGCACAATGGTGTAAAAAGAAAGTGGTCTTCTTAGGTCATGAGGTGACTGAAAATGGGTTAAACCTGTAAAAGAAGAAGGTGGAGGCAATACATAAATTGAAAGGTCTTACTAGTCTGAAGAGGTTCAAAGATTTTTTACGGATGACAGGTAATAACATAAAATGTATTGAAAATTATGCAGAGATGTCACAACTTTTAACAAGATTACTAAAGCAGGGTGTACCCTGGAAGTGGGAAAAGGAACAATGTGAAGCGGTGGCCAGGCTGTCAGAATGTCTCATGAAGGTGCCATGTCTGGCATATCCCATAAAGAACCAGGATCTCTTTGTAGAGATAGCGTTCACTGATCAGTGCATGTCAGCTATATTATATCAAAAGCATTATATGAATAACAAAGCTATTGCAAATGCTAGCACAGCTTTGTCACAGGTTGAAACTAAGTTCAGTGAATGTGAAAAGGCACGCCTAACCACTGCCTGGGTATTACAACATTTCTGTCCCATAATTCAAGGGGAAAGAGTAATTATTGAAACAAATCACAAACAGTTTCTGCAAAGCAAGAGAATTAGTTCAGGGACTTTGGCTCAGTCCAGAATTATGTCTTGTACATTGGCACTTCAGGTATTTCCTTTGGAAGTAAGATATGGACAGAATAAAAAGAGCCCAGTTGCTCAAGGGCTAGCAGATTTGCATGACTGTGCAGCCGAATGTGCACCCACTGAAGCAGAGATAGAATCAAGTTTCAATGAATTTGAACAATCCCCACACAAAGCATTAAATGAAGAGATATGTAGGGATTTACCAACTGTGTATGTAGATGGTTGTGCATACCATGTGGAAAATACACAGAAAAAGAGCTTTTGGTTAGAATAGGAGCATGAGGATTGGGCCTAGAAGTAGTCAAGTAGCAGAGTTGGCCGCTATCTACAAAGCAGTCACTCACACGGTAGAGAAAACGAACTGAAAGAGATAGTTCAAGTGACTGATTCTGATTATGCACACAATAGTTTTGTAGAATAATTACCTGGCTGGAAGGTAAAAGGTATGCTTACCTATAACAGAAAACCACTCAAACATGGCAAGATGATTCAAGCCATAGACAAACGTGTATCAGAAAATGATTTGGTACTACATTGGAGAAAAATAAGTGGCCATTTAAAGACGCCAGGTGAGGACAACTGTGATGGGAAAGTTGTTTCCTATTGAACACCTACTTGGTGAAATACAGGTAGATAGGAGAACACGATCCAGATCTCCAAAAGTAGTTGAGCAGCCTGTGGTGCAATGGAGTTTTAATTCTCCAGATCAAGACCTAGTCAAAGCGCAAAAGGAAGATCTGATTTTAGGAATATTCTATAATCATCTGTTAGATGCTCAGCAAAATCCTGTGTCTGAAAAAGATTGTAAAGGGAAAGAAGAGTTGAGGGTGTTGTTAAAAAACAAAAAGCAAATTAGGTTACAAGGTGGACTGATGATTAGAGCATCTGTAACAGGTCAAACTAATGTTACATCATGCACATGATGCCTAACTGCAAGACACAGGGGTTCACAAAAACTTTGGCAATTTTAGAAGATTATGTTTATTGTCCACAGATGTCCTAAAATGTTGAACTATACACCAGAACGTGCACAATTCCAACCTGCTTCACCTACGCATAGAGCATCATTAATGAGGTTTGACCCTCCCATGGTCTGATTTGCAAATCGACTATGTCAGGCCTGTAAAAAGATCAGCGAAGGGAGACAAAAAAATGTTAATGGTAGTTTGTTTAATCTCCAAATGGGTTGAGTGCATTCCAGCACCAGATTGCATTGCACAAACGGCAGCCACATTACTAATCATATTTTTCAAGATTTGGGTTACCCCAAAGGATAAAGTCAAACCGGGGAAGTCATTGTACTAGTGCATTGATGACAAAAGTATGGCAGATGTTGGGTCTGAAAAGAAAACTGCACATCTCTAACCGGCCTTCCTCTTCAGGTGGGGTGGAACAGAGAAACAGGTCAATTGTGGATGTGTTAAACAAATGTGTGGCTAAAGCAGGTTCTAGTTAGGACCTTCGGATTCCATTGGTATTAATGACCATTAGGTTGACTCCAGCTAAATCAACATATCTCAGCCCTCATGAAATACTGACAGGAAGGAAAATGGTGTTGGCACAGCATTTACTTTACAAGACCCATGAACAGAATCTTCTGAATGCTTCCACAATTCACAAATATGTGGAAGAGTTGTGGAAGCACTTACAACATGTGTCTGCATTTGTGCAGCGGAATTTGAAAAGGCTGCTGACAGTGCAAAAAAATATTATGATAGGAAGACATCTACAAAAGTTTATGAGGTAGGAGATCAGGTTTATACGTTTAATTTTGGAAAGGGAAGCCTGAAAAACTATACATTTCTAGAAGCCTGGCAAAGGCCATATAGAATTACAGACAAGATATAACCGTACTGTTTAAAATAGCTAAAAAGGAGAGTGAGTTGATAGTGGGGCAGTTTGTCCATGTTAAACAGAGAAAACCTTTCCACCCGAAACATGAGGTGAAGAGGCTTGACCAAGTTGAGACTAGTTAAAAAGAAAAAGAGAATTAAGAGTGCAAAGTGGAAGGTTGTCCTAGCGAGGGAGTCAATGTACATATTATTAATACATGGGAAGTGCTAAGGGGGTCTGGTATAAAGGTATAATGTGGGGAGGTGTATGTTTTTGAAATTGTTTTGGTTGCATGAAATGATATGTATGTCTCTGATTTGTATAATTATTATTTTTATTTTTTATTAGTTCATTACAAACTTTTAAAAATAAAGAAAATCGATACAAAGCAATTCCACGTTGCACATTTTAAGTCGTTTACAGCCTTAGCTCGTCCGAATAAAAATTGCAGCATTTCAACTAGTCCCTTTACATGTCCGAAACGTCTTTTATCAGCAGGTCATTCAAACGATCCAAAAAGAATATCAAGGCGTAGGTCAGTTTTTAGTTTGTTTCGTTTGCAAACATTACCCACCACTTTTCACCACCCTATAGTGGTCTTTCACGTAAATGGATTCCCAAGTGCTTTGTTCGGGCAGTATAGAGTTAAGTGCTTTGGAGTTTTCTCAGCGCTGTTGCAAAATCTGCATTTACAATCCAACATTGCAGTTCTTTTTCTCGCGCATGCTGATTCTTTGGTTTTGAACAAGTTAAGCCTAAAGTTCATGAATAAGGATCTTTGATTTTGATTAGGAAATGTCTCCGAATACCTTGGTAACTTGTTCAAAGCCTTTGTCTCCACTGCAACTTTTTTCATGAGACTATGGTTTGTCCTCAGTTCTACAGTGTTTACCCAATCTTGTAGCCTATTTTTGACTTAATTTGGGTTTTCTTGCAGAGTGTGGTTATCAGTGTTAAGCTCCCAAAGAAGATTTTCACACCAATTAGCCCATTGCCATAAAACCGTTTCCTTTAGACTGCCTTTTGGGTTTTGAAGAATATCAAATTGTGGAAGTCGTATTTCAACAATCATTTTCCTGTACATCCACAGAGTATTCCATGCGACTCTCACATTTATGGATGTGAGGCCCAACTCATAACGAATGCACGCAGCTGGGATTCCACTGCGAAGCTGCAACAATTTGCGCAAAAATATGTTTTCAAGTGATGTCCACAAAGAATACGAGGATCCAAATGCACATTCTGCTCCATGGATCAAGGCTGGCACAACCTTTTGTTTGTAGAAGTTAACAACTTGCTTCACCGAGAATTTGCCATATTTTGCATTTATCACCACAGCTTGGGCTGTTAGTTGTCTACATTTTATTTTGCCCTTTTTCACCCATGGAGTGTCATTGATGCTGCTGTTGATCCACATGTCCAGGTACTGCGTTTGGTTCACACATCTTAATGATTCCTTTCCCAAATACCACTGATGCTTCTTTTTAGGTGCTATTTTCTTTCCTGTTAGATTTTGCAGGATTAGAATCTCAGATTTTGAAGGATTTATTTCCAGGTCATTTGCTTCAACATACTTTTCTAATGCAAACATTTTTCGCTGCAGGGGGTCATGTCTATCAAAGCCAAGTCGTCTGATTAGAGCATCCAACCAATGTTGTTCCCATTGATTTTAGCAGGGAAAGCAGCCACTTCACTAAGAGTTTCCCCGACATTTGAAATTATTGATCAAACAATATGGACGCCAATGGGAATCCCTGTTTGACACCTCTAAAGGTCTTAATGGGGGCAGACAAAGATCCCGCCTGCTCGAGCAGAATTTTTATTTCAGTTCCTGAATGTAGTTCTTTAAGGATCCAATAAGGCTTGCTGGACACTTCCATTTTATTAAATTTGGCCACAGTAGTTTTCTGTTCACACTATCAAATGCGTGGGCCGGGTCGACAAAGGCCAGGTATATTTTAGACCCTTGGCGTATTGCCTCCATTTTCAGCAATATGATAATGAATGAGCAAATTCAGACCACAGCCCACGCCTTTGACAAATCCAGATTGCTTTGGATCATATCTGCACGAGTCCTTCATCCATTCTGTCACGTGATGTTGAAGTTGAGTAGCAATAATTTTACCAACTACATCGAGGAGTGCAATCGGGCAGTAGTTCTTAGAATCCAATCTTTGACCTTTTTTGAATATGGGAACCATGATTGCACTCCTCCATGACTCTGGGATGGTGCAGTTGTTTAAGATCGCACTGAACAATGTGGTGTAGAAGTTGGTCCACTTCTCTGGGTTCTCTTTAAGCATATGGTTTGTGAGGCCATCGTTCCCAGGGGCTCGAGAGGAACTCATTTGGCTGATGATCAACAAGATGTCTTCTGTCTCTATTTAAATTTCCAATCATGAGAGTGTCAGATGTTTTGGGTCTTTGATGTCACCTTGCCTCGCGAACAAAGCATTGTAATCCACTGGGATTCTGAAACCATATTGTTCATAATCGCATTGTTGTTTCATTTAGCAGTTTCCAAAATTCTCTTGAATTTTTACTCAACAGTGTCTTCATTGCCTCTGCATCACACTGGGCTAGAATATATTTGTGCATCACATTTCATCAGCTCTTTTATGGTTTTTCGAACTTCTCTTTTTTTGGTTAGCACTTCAATATTGTATATATGTCCTTTTTCATGCATCGTTTTTCTTCCCCCTTTGGTGCTCTCTCAGTATTGATCTAGCAGGGAACAATATTCAATTTCGTCACCATTATTCTTATTCATGTCATTTTGTAAAGCTTTTGTGATAGAGACCACTTTTTTACCATCTAGCATCAGTCTGTTTTGCCAGGCTGAGCAGTTACTTCAAATGGCCAGTTGTTTATACTGCTTTTCAATAATCCTTGAAGGATTATTTCTACCAGATTGTGATCACTCTAGGTCATGTTAGTGGCATTCAGTGTTACTATTCTCTGGGCGATACAATCTGATATGAAGAAGTAATCAAGAATTGACTCTTGTGGATTTCTTTTCCAGGTAACTTTTGGCAGCATAATGCTGATTGTATAGCCATTTAACAATGATAGATCTCTTGTCTCCATTTCTTCCAACTATAGTACAGCCACTTGAATGTTGGTAGTAGATCTTCCACATTTGGCTTTTTTAATTGCAGTGGTGTGTATACAGTTGATATTCAAATCATCACATAGTAGGATATTTGTGTCTGAGTCCGTTAGTTTAATGCTGTCAATTATTTCCCAGATTTGTTCGAAGAACCAAAATGTTCCAGCTGCTGCATGCTGCCAGTAAACTTTTAAAATGTGTTTTTTCCCCATGCCTTTTAATTGGTCTGCAGTGTGATTGTACTCTCTTGTATATATGGTGAGTGGTTTTTAGTACTAAGGATCTGCCACCCGCTCCCCTTCTTGACCGGCATCAATAGGCCTGCCATTGGATGGCCTTTTGTTCTTTTTATTGTGGGATTTATAGTAATCTCATAGCCTTCTACAATAGGGGTCTCTACTAACCATGTTTCCTGCAGGCACACAGTATACATTGCTCTTTGCTGAGGAGAATTTTTCTTTAAAAAGTGACCATGCCCTCTTGTGTTCCATGTGCCAATGTGGAAGCTATTTGCTTTGGGCAATTTCTGATGTTAACTGTAATTACGACCCCCAGTGCACCTGCAATCCAATTCCAATCGTTGTGTTTTCCCTCTCGGATCACAGGCACCGTATTATTGTTTTTTGCTTCAATTATTTTGCTGTTATATGGAATCGTAATTTTATTTATTTATTTATTTGTTTGTATAGCGCTAAAAGCCCGCGGGCATCAGAGCGCTGATAAAGAGATAAGACAACAGATAGTGGAAAACAGGACAGAGTGTGAATGACCGATTTCCTCATGATCGAACGGGCCTGTTACCCGGGGTTAGTTGAAAAGTACTGTTTTCAATTTCTTCCGAAAAATAATGTAGTTGGTTTCGAGCTTCAGTGAGGTGGGAAGTTCATTAAATTTTTTTATGCTTAGTGTCGGGAAAGCCTTGCCAAGGCCGTGCTACTTTTTTGTTATGGTAGTTTGCAATTGGCCTGTGTTGGAGGATCTGAGCCGCCTTGGCGGCTCATACCACTTGAAATATTTCTTGAGGTAGGCCGGTGCTTTGCCGTATAAGCAACGATGAACCATGGTGAGAGACTTAAAAGTAATTCTTTCTTTCATAGCCAACCAATGGAGGGCCTTCCTTTCTCCAGTGATATGTTCCCTCCAGGTTCTTCCTGTGATGGTCCTGATGGCGTTATTTTTGGATTGTTTGACATTTCTTCGCACATTTGCCGTTTGCCCCTAAGAGTAGGGAATTTCCATAATCTAGTCTAGATAGTATAGTGGCTCTAGTGATGGTCGTGCTGTTTTTTTGGTCTAGCAATGGTCTGATTTTTTTCAGTAGCATTTGGTGGTATTGACAATTTTTCTTTAGATAGGCTGTGTGTGCTTCAGCACCTAATGAGGCTTGAAGATATACTCCAAGTGTCTTCACCTTTTCTGATATCGGAATTTGGGTGTTTTTAATAGAGAATGAAGAGTAGAGTGGGCTCAATTTCTTTCTGGCCTGTGTAGAGCCGAAAATCATAAACTCGGTCTTGGAGCCGTTTAGACACATCCAATTTTCTTTCATCCAACATTCTATGGTGTTGTACAGGGATGAGAGTTTGTCACTGTCCTTATTGTAATCCCCGCTAAATTCGAAGACTAGCTGGGTATCATCGGCAAAGTTCGTAAAGAATATTCCCATTTGGGATAACATGGTGCAAAGGCAGTGCATGTAAAGGTTGAAAAGAAGAGGGGAGAAACTGGCCCCTTGTGGGACACCACAATCCACCGGTTTGGTGTTTGATGTTTTATTTCCCCAGACAATCCTGGATTGCCTGTTTTGAAGGAATGAGGCTATCCAATAGGTTGCCCCTGATGAGCAATTTCCTGATTTTTCCAGGGCCTCTCAGAGTTTTGTGCGATCCAGCAGATCGAATGCTGCCGAGAGGTCCAATAATATTAACAGGCCTGATTTGCTTTATCTATTATTGACGGCATTTCAGTCTGGAGGTCTAACAGAGCAGACTTGGTACTATGGCTGGATCTAAATCCGGACTGCTGTGGGTGTAATAAGTTGTTTTCATCCACATAGCTTTGGAGTTGTTCTGTAGCTACTTTATCCAGAATTTTCAGCAGAAAATTGCAGTTAGTTATGGGTCTGAGATTGGCTGGGTCTTGTTGATTGAGGTCCGGTTTCTTTGGTAGGGGAGTGACTGTGACTGTTTTAATGACGTTGGGTACAGTTTGGTCCCTAAAAGAAGCGTTTACCATTCTTCTGAAGAAGGGGACAAAAATATCTGGATTGTCCAGAATGAATTTTGGTGATAGAACATTTTTCAAACATGAGGTGCATCTCATATTGGAGAGTGTTTTCTTCATTTCATCTAGTGTGATGGACCTGAATTGAAATTTGGGATTTTTTGATTCAATCTTCTTTTCTACAAAGTGGGTGTCAATTGAAGTATTTGTGGTCTGGCAGTTTATGATGGTTTCTCTGGCTTTAACAATTTTATTATGAAATGCGGTTTGGACTTTCTCGCAATCTATTTCGGTAGGTTGGAAGGGTGGAGTGAGAGTCGTGGGTTTGTCTATGGATTTGAGAATCTGGAAGAGCTTTCCAGTGGAGTTTGCCGCGGTACTAATGATGTTGTTATAGTAATTTTTCTTCAGATCTATAAGTTTAGATTTGTAGATGCGGTCTGCATTCTTCCAATTCGTTTTGTTTATTTCCGTGGGTTCTTTTAGCCATTTCCTCTCAAGATTCCTTTTATCTTTCTTGAGCTCAATCGCTTCAGCGTTGAACCATTTCTGGTGATTAGAATTGGGTCTGACTTTCTTGTTTTTTCGGGGGGCATGGAGATCTAATAATTTTATCATGCCATGATTGTATGTTGATATTATATGTTCACAAGAGTCTTCATCTTTTGTGATGTCCATGATTTTCTGCATTTCTGCTGAAAGCATGCTGCTCGTAATTTTTTTCAGGTTCCGATCAAAAACTGATTTCAGTATATTAGATTGTTTTACCTTTTTAAAGTTCAGAGTCAGGGAAATTTCAATTTTGAAATGATCTGACCAAATGCATGGATAAGTTCCAAGCATGGTTACTTTGGAGCTGTTTGTGACAATCCAGTCCAGCTGGTTCCCTGTGATAGCCGTGGGGCCTTTGTTAATGATGGTAAAATTACTATTTTCTAGGTCCTCTTCTAGGATTATGGCTGGTTGG
Source organism: Ambystoma mexicanum (assembly GCF_040938575.1). Classification (NCBI taxonomy): domain Eukaryota; kingdom Metazoa; phylum Chordata; class Amphibia; order Caudata; family Ambystomatidae; genus Ambystoma; species Ambystoma mexicanum. The sequence continues at coordinate 286,555,336 of NC_090930.1, read as the reverse complement.
TCGTGTTGGTTTCCTCTCCATCTGTTTATGTCACCCATCAATATAGTTTCTGTGTTGGTGAATTTGAGGTTATTTAAAATGGTCACAATTTCATCGTTAAACTCTGATGTTAAAGATGGAGGTCTGTATACAGTTATAATATTTATACAGTTGTTTTGAGTGGGGGTCAGAGAAGAATGATCTCACATCCTGAGCACTGAATCGGGGTGGCAAAGAGTTTAAGGGAGTTTTTTGCGATTATCGCCACTCCTCCGCCCTTTCCAGATTCTCTGTTTTTAAGGTATATGTTATAGTTAGATGGAATTGCAGTGTCTACAGTAGGTCCAACAGGTTCTTGTAACCTTGTAATTGTTATACAATCCCCCATACGCAAAGATTTATTTGATGCCTCAGATATAATTTTGGGAAAATCCTCATTTTTCTGTGTGTCCCCTTTAATGGATCTATTCTGGATGAATTTGTCCATTACTGCTGTGTTTTCCTTGATTTTTACATACTGGACACATTCATCGCTACCTGGCGAAATAGAGCATTCTTCTTTATCTTCAACATCAACTTTGATTTCTTGTATGTCAAACCCCAGTGGGTTAATGAGAAGAACCATACAATCATGCATTTCTTCTTCCAAGAATTCCACAGTTTTAATGTCGTCTGACACAACTGACCTTAGATTTGGCACATGGTGTAACAACTGCAAGACATTCTTCCTGTTTAGGATAAGACCATCCCTGACAGGAAGAATTTGTTTGAGTAACAGGGCATGATTATAACGTTCTTTTTGTTTTTCTTTGTTTTTTTGATGCAAAGAATGTGCAGAATTTGTTTTTCACCAAGTCATAGTTGTTTGGAGATCTGAAAACCAATCTTGGAAGATCCTCACATACTTGAGTCTGCTTTCGAGAGTATGATTTGTTTTTTTCCTGATTTTTGTGCTTGTTGGCCTCTCTTTCGTACATTGAGCAATGGTTCTGTTTAGATGTCAGTTCCTTTAGGAGGGCTTGGCCTACCAGTTTAGCTCTCTTTTCATCTAAGGTACAGGAACTTCAGAGTTTCTCTTCACCACGGCTGGACTCTGCTTTTTGTACGGATCGTGTTTCTGATTCTGAAATGATTTCACAAACTCGCCATAGCCCACCATCATCAATCTCAATTGTGTCTTCGCAACGTAGTTCTAGCTGGAGTTCCTCTGTTCCAGTACAGGTGACCTTTTTACTGCTGCTTCTGCACACATCTGCCACTTCTTTTTCATCTGTTTCATATGTTGACAGATTTATCTGATCTACCATGCAGTCTTCATCTGTAAGACCTTGTACTTTTGGAGGGCACACCTGTGGCGATCCTGCCTCAAATGCTTTCATATGCTTTTTTGACACTTTCAGGGGGTTAACTATGATGTTTAACGGCTTGATGTTCCAGAGAAATCTTCAAGAATAGTCACTATTGTTGTCCATTCTTTTTGGTTGATTTTCAGATTTCTTTACTTGTGGGATTTTTTAGGCTCATGTCTTACTTACACTAGACTTGATGGAATTGAAGATAGAATAATTTTCATCATTTTAACTTGGTGCTAATAAACCTTCATTTGAGTTGCCCATAGAATTATCACTTGGCCCATCAATGGTCAGAGATTCCAACAATCACAATGTTAGATCATCATCCACGGCATTCAACTCATGCACAGCAATTGTGGGATTTCCAACCAAACCTTCTGCATTTGCCGACATGGAGGGCAACATAGATGGACCTCCTTCAGCTTGGCCGGTGACCAAAGGTGCTTCTACCGGAACCTGTATTTTGTTCCATTTGGTTTTAGCCTTTGTCAACTCCTAATTTTGTTGTTGTTGCTCTTGGTAACAGAGTGGAATCTCCACCGCTGGAATGCTTGTTTTTACCACTGCGGGGCAGAAGGATAAATCCCTATGGTTCTCCTGATGAGTTTCCATAGGTTGCTATCGCGGTTGATAGCTGTTAGCGGCCCCTTTTTTTGGATCCATAGATTCAGTTATGAGACTACTCTCTTGTCTTCGTTTGAGTAAGGCGAGAACTTCACGCCCTACTTCCGCCTTGGAGACTTTTATTCTCTGCATTATTTTTCTATTATTCTATCAACAATTTGATTGAGAGTTCAACTTTTTCATTCTCGTTCGCAGTATTTGCATGTAATCCCATTTCCATGTTCACAATTTTGGAATTTACCATTGTGATTAGGGTGCTTTGATCTTTCACATTGTCATTTAGTTGCTCGTACATCTTTAAGAACAGAGCGACTGCAATGGTCAGTGCCAACATGATATTTGGATTTAATTCATGGACCACATTTAAAACAATGTTTTTGATTGTGTTGGTGGATGTTGTTGGAACATTGCTGCCAACTGCAGTGGTTTGTCTTGCTTTGGGGAAATCATGAGCTACAAAAGATGAGTCAAGCGACAAATCCTCAGAAGACTCCGACAAGTTTTCTAGACAGTGCTTGCTTCTACCTCTCAAGCCCCTGATTTTGCAACTATGGCCCTTTCTTTTATATGCTATATCTCGCATAAGTTCATCCTTGGGCCCAATAGTTGTGCCTCTACATTGGGAGCATGCAACGAGGGGTGGGCTTCTAGATTCCACTGTTCTCTGGATTTCTGGATGCATATTGAGGCTAATATTAACCTTGCTGCCAAGAGATTGCTTTGATTTCTTTTCCGTGACGTTTACACTCAAATTTGGAGATGTTTCTCGGATGTTTCCTTTATGTATTTTATTGCTGACACTATGGGTCATTTGCAGCAGATCTTGCAGCTGTTTATCTGCTACTGATAACGAATTACGTTGCTGAGATGTATCTTATCCTTTTTCCATGTCTGTCATTGCATAATGTATGCATACTTCGATTTGGCCTGGCTCAAAAACTTCTTCTATGGACATGTGCAATATGCATAGTGACAACAAGTCATCAGGCTGGGGTGAGACAATGTAGTTGCTGATCACACTTTCATTTACATATTTAGCTTCCTGATCAGTTCTTAAGTTTTTCAATTCACCATACTTGGGCTCACATACCGAATTTGAAAGACTCACGATGTTCAGGCTTCATGAGTTTGAGGTAGCTTTGTGGCGCATTTCATCTCACACAATTTCAATGTTTATGCAGCTGCCAATATCGTAAGCTGAATTTGCTGTTTCACTGTTTGCGGTCTGTGTTTTTTTACAAATGTTCAGGCTATTACAAGCGATAAGCATGGTTGCTGTGCCCCCCTGTGCAACACAAATGGCCACCTGCTCACACCAGTCTCCGTGCACGCCCTACTCGGAAACACACAGTCTCCCCTCAGCCACCTTGCTAACTCCACCGGTCATTCCCCCCGCCACCGCGGCCACACGCCAAGCAAGGACGTGAAGGTGGGGAACAATAACGGGAGAGGTGGGAGGCTACCCCGCCTTTACCAAACGGCCAGAACGAGAGCCGCCACAACCCAGGTAGGACCCCGACTTCCAATAAGACAGTGGGGGCTTGAGTACCCGTTCAATGTTAATAAAGGCATCATTGTTAGTTTTAATTTCAGTACGCCCGGCGCTTATGCTCAAACCCTTTTGAACATCAAGTACAGCTACAGCATCAGAGACATCAGAGAGAATTGTTTCACTAAGAGTAATATGGTGAATATGGTGCACTTTCTCTTGACCGCGGTCTCTCTTCTGCACGTCCACTAATGTGGATTTGCATCATCGCTCCACAATTCTATTTGGAGACTGTTTGCTGTGTTCAGTGATGTTGCAAGCACTTCCAAGATTTTTAATGTGCGACTCCGCAGATGCCATTCCGCAACCCACTCAAACCTGACCAAACATGACAAACACTCCCCTCACTCTGCGACACTCCACGTAGTAGATGGGGTATTTAACTCCTTGTCTCCTCCTCCGTCTAGAAGATGAAGAGTTACTCGCTGCGCTGGTGAAAGTCTGTAGAATAGCAAATGACCAGAGTTTCAAACACTACCGGCACTCCACGAAGCTCTGCATAGCAGACGGGGTATTTAACTCCTTGTCTCCTCCTCTGTATAGACAATGAAGAGTTACTCGTTTCGCTGGTGAAAGTCTGTAGAATCGCAGATGACCAGAGTTTTAAGCACAACAAACACTCCACGCACTCTGCAATGCTCTGAGTAGCAGACAGGGTATTTAACTCCTTTTCTCCTCCTCTGTATAGACAATGAAGAGTTACTCACTTCGCTGGTGAAAGTCTGTAGAATCGCAGATGACCAGAGTTTTAAGCACAACAAACACTCCACGCACTCTGCGACGCTCCACGTAGCGGACGGGGTATCTAGATCCTTGCCTCCTCCGCCGTATAGACAATGAAGAGTTACTAGCGTCACGTTCCAGCCTGGCAGTCGGATGCCTATGGTTGCGCTAAATAACAATCCAATTTCATTTTAGATGTTCCAGCTGAGAAGGGATGAAAAATGTATTGTGCTGGGTATTTAATGTGTCTCTTTCTTTTTACTCTAGAAAATTAATTAATTGCCTCGTCAGCACCGGATACTTGGAGTAATGGACCCTTAGAGCATGCCACTGGATCAGAGGCCCCTGGAAAGCCCCTGGGACTAAAGAAAGGGGGTGAAAATAAGGAGCCGAAACACAACGGAGATGATGCTTTTGGAGAAGGTCCCATGGATTCCCGGAATCAAGTTCTGCCAATGACAGCATTATGTGCATTGGTAGTACAAAGGTTGATGGACAGGACATACCTGATGTGTAGTTCGTTCTGCTCTTGTTACCAAGAACTATCTTAGTACAGGACACATACAGTTTTTATTTTTGTTTATTGTCTTTTATTTTTTTACATTTAATTAAATGACACAGATGTGTTGTATGTTGTCTGGAAATGTTAATGATGTAATTGTGATTACAAAACTTTAAAAACTTAAGAAAAACTATATAATTGGATCACCAGTAAAAAAAAAGAGAAGCGATATATTCAAAGTATTCAAAGATGGTGATCAGATTAAAAAAAAGATAATGATCTCCTAAAAAACGGAAAAAAGAGAAAGATGGTGGTCTTAAAAAACAAAAAACAAAATTATCATAAAATATATATATATATATATACATATATATATATATATATATATATATATATATATATAGATAGGACTACTGATGAATACTGATGAGATCTTGCCATATTCTACATGAAATTCTTCTATGTCAAAAGGCACCTAAAAGAGCTTCTAGGAGCTGTAGAATGCCACCCTTGTGAGGAACCTACTCAGGCAGAAAACTAGCACGCTCAACAGAACTAGAGGTCGAACTGTCGAGCGTCTGTCTCTTACAGGCCTCCACAGGAAAGACTGCGCCTTTATGCTCAAATTTTTTGTTGAATGCTAGCATACAAGCAAGCGGTGCGTTGGCCACACAAACCTTTATTAATTGTGGGGCTACAGGGAATTATCTAGGAATACCTTATGGCTCTCATCTTCAGATCCTAATGATAGCAGAGGACCAGGCAGAGCATGCTAGGAGATTAGATGGGTTTGAATTGACGTCTGCACCTGTTTCATTTTCAATAGGCCCTCTCGTTTTAAAGAGCTCACATGGACATAACAAGAAAATCACATCGAACTGCATTGACGCACCTCAGATAAAGGTCAATCTCGGGATGCCCTGCTTGGTCAAACATAATTTTGTGATCATGGTGGTAAATCGAACACTAACCTTCCAAACTAAGTAGGTATTGCACATCCAGAGCACCAGAAAGCAGACAGAATGTATTATCCCATGTACTCTCAACAAACACCAAGGTTACCCCAGTAGTGGTGGTGGGGGTGCTGCCACAGGTCTTACAGGGTGTTTTTAATAAGGAACTGATGAATACAATTACACCTCATACTTTGTACAATTGTCAAACTGACTTGATTCAAGATGCCCCGATACCTTGTAGTTGGATCTATTGCTCACCAAACATTTAAAGAAACACTTGGAGCAGTGTTTAGCAAACATTTTCATTTGACCTTCCAAACCTCCACCGCGTCTCTCCTTAGGACTTTTCTAGACTATCAGAAAATAAATAAGATCACTATTAAGAACACGTATACACTGCCTTTGATTCAGGGATTACTCAATCAAGTTAAAGAGGCCAGGTATACAAACTGGATCCCAGAGGAACCTACCACCTCATAAGAGTGCCTTAAGATGATGAATGGAAGACAGCCTTCCAAACACGGTTTGGCCTCTTTGAATACCAAACTATGCCTTGTGGGCTATGCGATGCCCTCCGTATTCCAATACTAAGGCATTGAAAGAATATCTATACATATATATATGTGTAGTGGTGTATACATATGACAACTTGATTTACTCTAAGACAGAGGCAGAACATGTTCAACACATCAGAGCAAAACTACAAGAGTAGCAAAAGAATAACCTCTTTGCCAAACTACAAAAATGTTCCTTCCATCTCGCCCCAAAGGAGTTCCAGGGGTTTATACTAACACAGCAAGGCATTGAATTGGATAAGGAAAAGGCTGAACCTATTCAATCTTGCCTAATGTAAAAGACATCCAAGGTTTCTTGGGGTTCACAAACTTTACTGGTTGTTCATTGAAGCTTTATCAAAGGTTGTACATGCTCCAATCAGTTCGCTAAACAAAAGGAAAGAATGTGCCTGGAACATTGAAGATGACCAAGCATTTTATAAGGTAAAAGTGTGATTCACCACAGCTCCTTTTCTGGCACATCCCAATCCTGTGTTACCATATCTAGTGGAAGCAGATGCCTCTAATGTTGTCATGGGAGCCATTCTCTCATTGAAAGACCCTGAGTCCAAGTAAACCTTGGTGAGGTTATCAGTGGAGGAGAAGGTGGTGGCCAGCAGGAGGAAGGGGGAAGTAGCAGTTCATGGAGAAGTTTGTTGAACAATATGTGGGTTTGGTTAAGAGTGTTCTGCAGAGAGTGTGTGTGGGAATGTGGGGCGGGTGCTGAAGAGAGCTCTAAATAGGGAGCGACAGTGAAGCGAATAGTACCGAGTGAAAGGAGAGTGGCTGTGTATTGAAGTAGAGAGAGGAGTGGTGTAGCATTGAGAGGACGGGTCTAATATTGAGAGGAGGGATGTAGTAGGGAGAGGACTTGCATGGCAGAACTGCACGTTCTGAAGGTGAAACATTCTGCTTAAAGTGCCAAGCTTATTCCAAGATGAGATAAGAATTTAGTGGAATTGACGTGTCTCTTTCATTGAAATGTGTTTTATGATTCCCCCTCCCATGAAAACTCTTTGTTTTGTGCCCTCTCCACATCCCAGTTCAAATATCACTATTTAGACTTCCCAGAACTAAATCAGTGAATCACAAAATATTTCCAATCATAGGAATATAACGTGGAGCCACAAGTTGGCAGACGTTTGATTACTTGAAATGAACAGATTGTCTATTGATCAATGCTCGTTCTTCTGTGGCCGCGTTACATGGTGCCATTATTTTGTACAATATTGATTTCATTTTTATTACAGAAACATGGTTTCTCTTACATTGCCAAGACATTCTGGATGTTCTGGTTCCCAATAATTATTCCAACTTACATACAGATAAACCTGATAGATCTGGAGGTGGGGGGAACATTTTTCAGAATAGTTTTTAAATGTTCTTAATTAAATACTGACCCTCCCTCTTTGTTTGAATGTATTGCATTTAAACATCTTGTCCATGATTCATTAACCTTACAGGTAAGTACATGTCATTTATAAACCTCTTTTCAAAAATTGTCTTTTTATACCTGAAATAATGCACTTGATTACAAATGAAGGTTTATTGTGGTGAAATAATATATGATCCCATTTTAATTTGTTGTTTCAGTTTTATAATGTGTTAGATGTGCAGCAAAACTGTGATATTCCTACCCACCATACATGGATCCTCATTGATTAGGTCATTTGTCAAAAAAACAAAAAGTGAAGTCTAGAATGTTGATTGGTCTAATCATTCATTAATTGCCTTCTCTATCTTAGCTCAACATGTTTCTCATCATGGTAAAGATAAAAGACAAACAGTGGTGAAACGTGATGCTTTGTGATTAACATGTCTTTGCTCTCAAAAGTACTTTTAAATCTTGATGTCCTGAAGGATAAACATTGTTCTGTTGATTTTGTTTCCGCAAAATTTAGAGTGGAAGTGTAGTCAGCAATCAATGAGATAGCACCTTTGTGTGTAAAAACAATATAGCCTAAACCTTTGACTCTATAGTTTTCTGAAGAATTAAATTCACAACGGCATTCTGTATGTTGACTCGAACATATTTGGCACTCCTCTTTCTCAACTGATAATGTACAGAATTTAAAATAAACATGCCATTTTTAGATAATATCACCAATGTCAAATATGGTTATTATCATCCACTATTGAAAGCACAATCAATTAAATAATAGAACAAACCAAAAGCATTTTTTTCTCTGCTGAAGGTGATAAAAAACATTGTTATATAAACAAACGTATTTGAGACAAAATGTCAAGATTTTACTTTGTTTTTCTCCAGAAAGATTGCAGATATTCTTTTTTCTTTTTTTAAAATTTGCATTTGATTACAATTTTTTAGCAAAACAAGAGGACACATAATTCCAGTCCAATTCCAGTGTGATCTTGCATGATTCTCCCACTATCCCTTTTAAAACAATGTACATACAGATTTGACCACTGCAATCACCTGCTTGGTCTTGCTCGGTCTTGTTGCCATTTATCAAGAGTGTCCACCAATCATCTGGATCAAAGATTGTGTATTCTGACATCAATTTACCAAGATGTTTAGTGCGCTCAATTGTTAGAGCTGGACATAGAAACAAGAGCCGCTTCACAGTTTCCACAATGAGAACGTCTTTGCAGAAGCAACAGCTGTTCTGTTCACTTAAACCTTTTATGGCCACAATCTCGTTAGTTGGTAGAAGATTTAGGTGTGCTCTCAAGAATTGGTCCCACTTGAATCTAATGTTTAGTTTCCGTGGTTCTGTCACCAAATGTGCCACTGACTGATAAGAGGCTGCTGATTCTAGAGTTTCAATCCAATCAGGATCTATTAGTTTCTTCTTTATACTCATGGGGTTTGATAATAGAGTTTCGAGAGATCCTCTGACTGCATACAATTTATTAATGTTTTCCTTTGCCCAGATATTCAGCAGCAAGTTGTTTTGAGATAATAATTGTTTTTGAATTAGATTCAAGACTGGAAGACCGGGGTTGATTAAGCATTTCCGTGAAATGCTAATCTATTCCATTCCATGGTAGTTTTTAAAGATGATAATCCAAGCTCACAATGTATGATCTGAATTGGGGTGGAAACTGAGAGACTCGGTGCCTTCTTCCAATATAATTAGCCATGCTGTCTTCGGAATATGAGGCATCACTTCGGCTCCATATGTTAATGAAGGTGTCACTTTTTACTTATAATAGTTTATCATTGGAACCATTGAAAAGCGACCACATTTTCTGTTCATCGCTTGACTTTCTAAAGATCGACTTTTTTTTCTTAAGTGGTTCACCATCAGAGTAGCGGTTTGAGCGTCGCTGAGCCACTCTCCCAGATATTTCAATAATGACCCTTGCTCAATTCTCTCTCCTTCCATGAAACGAGTATGTCGATTTTTTCCTTTGTTTGGATTTCCGAAGCTTACAATCTTAGATTTGTCCTTATTTCTTTCCAGCTCATTGGTTGGAGGCCGCCCAGTGTTTGATCTATCAAGACCAAATCATCTACGTAAAGTAAATGTGGTAGACAGGTCTTCCCGACCATTGGTGGAAATGTTCTGATTGAAAGGTTCGGTTGTTGCATGTCAGCCAAAAAAAAGGTTAAACAAGGCCAGGGGCATTGGGCATTCTTGCTTTACTCCTTTGGCCATCGGAATTTCCTTTGATAACAGACCAGACTGATATAGACGGACTCTCATTGTTGTAGCTGAATGCATGGCTACTATGGGCGCCATTAATGTTTCCGGGCAATTTTGAGCTTCAAGTTTGTTCCACAATTTGCAACTATTTATTCTGTGGAAAAACCTGCTCCACCTCTATAAAGGCCATGACGAGTTTTGATTTTCTTTCCCGCATGCGGCTTTTTAGGATGGTGAGCATTAAGATGTTAGCTGCTGTGCCAATGCCCTTGACAAATCCTGTCTGAAAAGGGTCATTGCAGCCTGCTACTTTGCAGCAGATTTAGAATTGTTCTAGAATTATTAAGCCATAGATTTTTTGAATCACATCCATTAAGGCGATAGGTTGGTAGTTCTATGGGTTACCTTGATCATCTTTCTTAAAAATAGGGACAACTGTCACCTTCTTCCAAGAGCTTGGTATTCGTTGTGTCATTGTAACCTGGGTGAGTAGGTTGTGTATAAAAATAGCCCATTCTTCAGGATATTCTTTTAAAGCAGCGTTTGTTACTCCATCAGGCCCTTGGTCTCGTGATCTATTCAGTTTTCATATTTGCTCCTCAATGAGCCTCATTACAAGGTTGGAGGTAGCCTTGCTGGTAAGAGCGGCAAGGCTACCTCCATACCGGCAAGAATGTCTGGCACCTGTGAATGGGCAATTACCAGGGTATTCTGACCCCGCCGGACCCAGTAATTGCCCTTTTGTGGGTGCCAGTACCAGTAGATCCTCATTCCCATTTCAGCCTCATAGGGCTCAATGGGAATGGGGATGCCTGTAGCACCGACAACGTTCATAACGGTGTCGTTGCTACAGGCATGCTGTACTCGCGGGTGCCTTTCATTCCGCCACGGCAGACCTGGCAGAATGAAAGTAAACAACGCACAACTCGGAGTTTGCCAGTCTGGAACAGCAACCTTGTAATGAGGCCCAATGTCTTTAGCTTTCAGCGAGCAAGCCCGGGATTTTGAACCTTGAAGTAAATTTTGCATGGTTTCAGTGTTCTCGTTTGCAGCATATAAATTAGTGAAGTGTTGGATCCAACTTTGTTCACTTATAGGATTTGTCTGGTCATGACGTGACACGTATCCCACTGATTTTATCAATGTCAAAAAATCCTTGGTTTTGTGGCCACAAAGCGCAAGTATCATTGCTTCAATATCTTTCTGTTATAATGTAAATCTGTGAGAACGCAGCCATTGTTTATAATTCCTTGTCCCATTTCGTGCATTGGTCTTATCATTTGGGTGTTTTGATTTTTTGACACTCGTGCATATTTTTATTTTCTTCTTTTAACCAGTTTTGCATTAAATAGATGAGAGAAATTGGAGGACTGTGAGCGGCTCTTTCTGGTTTTTGAGCGATATTGTTCTAAGAGGGGAGCGTATTCCACTTTTACTCCCTCTTGTATGAAATCCGCTGTAAGCTTCCTGATGTCATAGTTTGTTAGTTTGAGTTGAGTACCTCCATTGCTAACCGAGACTGTCACAGGCATCATTTGTATGTCATCAGATGCGGTGGCTCTCCATTGAAAGTACAACAAAGGGTGATGAAGGTTTTGACTACTTTAAATGAAGTAACAAACGGAAGGAAGCTTCTTGAAACAAAGATATAATCTATGGTTGAGAAATGACCTTCACATTCTCATGTCGCGTGGGGGGATGTATCTCCCTCCATATGGCTATTTTGCATGTGCATATCTTTGGATATCATGAGTGAGTTCCACATGGAGCTACTGATTGATTGTGAGTTCCTCTGGACTAGACTTTTATGCTCACTGACGTCTTCCAAGCAAGATGCCTGTTGGTTGATGTATGCATCGTCAATCTGGTCCGAAATTGAGTCTAGAAATGACACGTTGGAAATTGATTATGGGTTCCAATATATATTAGTTAATACCAGTTTTGATGATTTGTTTGTGCCAAGAAATTTTTGTGGTTTCAGCCAGTCAACAAGAAGTTCTTGAGAAAAGGGGCTAGATGAAAGGGTTTCAATAATGTTGAGGGTCGAGCCTGATTTGACAGCTGTTAGTAGGCCTGAAGTTGGACATCCTATTTCACCTCTTGTTGCTGGACTCAGAAATATCTCAAATCCATCGAGGGTCAGTTTGTTGCATATCCAGGATTTTTTTAGGCACAAGAGATCAGAGTGGGCCCAAGTTAACGTCAACAATTTTGGTGATATGTAGGAATCCTCTTGTATTCCATGATGCCATTTTCAGTCTTATCAGTCTCTTCTTCTCCTTGAATTCTGCTTTGTTCTTTAGAGTGGGTGGCTACAGTTGTTCCTGTAGTATGAGTGCTCTGGGTAGACAAGACCAATCTGAGATTTTCTCTAACTCAGTTGAGCTTAGAGATGAGGGTTTGGTTTTGTTAAGTTGGCATGAAGACCGATCTATATGGATGTTTACCCCCCAACCTTGCTTTCGAGCCCTCAGGGATCATTCCCATCTGAAGTGGATCCTGATATGTAACACTGGTATTGAGATTTGATGTTTTTCGGTCAAAATTGTTATTAGATGTTTTTTGGGCAGGATTGTTGTTGTCCACCCCTGTTGGCCTGGGATCAGACCTTTATGGTGCCTGTTGAGTTGGTGATGAAGTTGTTGTCTCTAAGATCTTTAATTGCATGAGATCAAAGCCCATCATCAAGAGGCTTTCACCTGCCTTGAGTAACATGCCTTTAACCACAGCAGATTTAATGTGCAAAAAGAATGAGACAGTGCAGTGTTCTTCTTCAAATTGAATGATTTTCAAGTCATCTGAGCATAGTTGTCTTAGATTTGGAATGCAGTGGAGTAATTCCCTGACCATTCTTCTATTAATAATGAAATCATCGTCTTTGTCCAAGATTCGGTCAAGTTTTAGAGATCGATCTTTTGTATTTTGTGTTCTCCTGATGGTTGACCGATAATTGGGTGGCTTAAAGCTATTGGGCTTTGCCACTTTTTGAGCCTGGGAGATTTTACTGGAGCATAGTCTGGGACAAGATGGATCTGAGTGACTAGAAGCTGTTGTACTTGTTACCGCTTGTGCCGCCGAAATCGCGTATGGGTCCAGGTTCCCAGAATGAGGGATTACCGGGCCATTCGAGTTCGGAGGGCCCGGTAATTCCTCCCTCCAAGGGCCTGGACCTTCCCCATTCCCATTTCAGCCCCTAAAGGGCTGAATGGGAATGCGAGAGAGAGCAAACAACGGGCCGATTACAAGTGGCCCGTTATTTGCTCCCTCTTCCCCTCGCGGGGCCCGGTAAGCATGCTTACTGTGTCCCGCGAGGGGACCTCGTAATGTGGCGGAACGGGTTTAACGGGTCTGCATCCTTTCGCGGCACCCGTTAACCCATTCCGCCAGGGTTGTAATGAGGCCCAATGTCTTTTAGTGGTGAATTTGACAACCAAACAAGGCTGTCTTAAACATGCTTGAGTGGCTGAGCCCACTGCAGTTAGTATGGCACAGAAATACATAGTGTGATATTCTGAGCATTTTCAGATCTGTTTGAGGGCAGTTTATTTGGGTGTCACCTACAGGCTCGGACTGGCCTATAGAGCAATAGGCCCAGAACCAAACCAAAAACACAAAATGCTAGTGTGGCCTGTTTTTTTGTCAAAGTGGGCCATTTTTTGGGCCAATTTGAGCCAGTTTGATGTGTTAATTAACTCTGCGGCTAGTAGTTTTGACCAGTGTTGCTGAATAAGTATTCTTTAAAATGCACAATTTGCACCGCACTTTATTAAAAACAAAAGTCCCCCTTGGTTACTTATCAAACAGTGTTACTAAAGGAATTAATTGCCATCTTCAACTGTGGGCCACCTTTTCATTGGGTTCCGAGACAATTATATGGCCCAGTTGGACCCTGGTCACCTGGTGTTTAGTTATTTTCTTTACTGGTAAAAATGCAATTGCAACAGGACAATTTTCGTGCTGGTGAAACCATGATGACCTTACTGGTCCTTACAAGGAGGCACTTGTGATGGTTTTTTTTTTTTATGGAAAGAAAAGGAAAGCTGAACATTTGAATACAGAGAGTCAAATGCTGATTTTGATGTGTCCAGGCATTAGCGAACATCAAGGTCTGAGATAGAGGAGCTGTAATCAAGCATGACACGCCCTCTCCCTCCCCATGCACCTATACCCTGGGGTCTAGCTCTACCCCAGACTCAGAAACGATTAACCCTATTGAAAGGAGCAAAAGAAAGTAAGGAAGTCACAGAATGCGCCTTCTCTTGATGATTGGGTTGAGGGGATGTCTGCCCTTGCATCCATGGAAAGGATGGCTTACAAGCGGCAAGGGAAGTTGAGGTTGTACGGAAAGGTGTGGGATGACTTTCTGCGTATTTACTGATTTATGGCAAGTTATGTATATATTATATTCTGTTATTTTGTGTATTCTTACGGAGTATTTTTTGTTCTGATTGTTTGATTACTTGTGTGTAAACTTTATAAATAAACAAATGAAAAAATTTAAAAAAAAAAAAAAAGAAATCACCCAAAAAAAAAAAAAAAAAAAAAAAAACAATATTAAAATTAAGTAAACAGTATTAAAGATATAAAATAACAGATTCCTTATAAGGGAGCCCTAAACACGGTGTAAAACTGAACCATGTTTGGGGACGTCAGAATTAATTACATGCTGTTACCATGAATTTCATCATTTAAAATAGTTTTTCTTCCATTTGTCTCAAGGATATTCCGTTAGAATTTGCCTTCAGAAAGCTGTATTCTTCACATTTGTTGTAGGAAATGCAAAACCACGTGCAGGCTATTTTACTGGTCACTAATATCCATTTAGACAGGAAATATAAACTCTTTTTGGATTTACATGGTAGCAGGGCCGTTGCTAGGGGGGGCTAAGGGGGCTATAGCCCCTGATCTTTTGGTTGTAGCCCCTGATAGAATCTCAGGAGCTACAGCCAAAAGACTAGCTAGCCCCCAGTCCCGACAGTTCCGACATCAGCTTAGCCCCGGGTCTTTTCCAGACCTAGCAACTCCCCTGCATGGTAGAGAGCAATGGGCCTCATTACAACTCCGGCGGTAGCCGTGCCGGTAAAACTGTCAGACTGCCGCCGTATTTGTCATTTTTTCCAGAACCTGACTTCACAGAATCACCAGGGCATTACAGTCCCGGAGGTCCATGAAGTCAGGCAACGGAAAATGTTACTCCCTATTCCCATTTGAGTCCCATTGGACTCAATGGGAATGTGGAGGACGGAAGCACCGGCACCGTGTGCAACAGTGCCAGTGCTTCCGTCAAAGTCTGTGGGAGGCTGGGGGGCGGGACAGCAGCCGCCCACGGAACTCGAAGTGTGCCGGTCCCGTAACAACGGTGCAGGTACGCTTACCGGCACCGTTGTAACCAGGCCCAATGAAATAACGTGTTGATTTGATATTGATTTTTTCACATTATAAGATCTGGACATTGAGGAATACTGTTCCCTCAGTAAGGTAGAAATATCTATTGGTTCCGTGTAAAAAATTAAGGGGGTAATTCATGGATTATTTGCGCCGACAAAACAGGATTTGTGCGCCATTCTGCCCGCAAATCCATGTTTAACAAATGGGGATTTGCGGGCAGAATGGCGCACAAATCCCATTTCTTTAGGCGCAAATAATCCATGAATTACACCTTAAGTGTTAATGTGTCAAACCGAATAAAACCTAATTATTTGTAACCTCAGCACAAGCAATGCCTTAGGATAAGTGTGTATTTTCTTTACAGAAATAAATACACCTTCAAATGTGGTAAAATTTAAAGCTGTACATTATCTTTATTTGTTTACTTCATTACGGCCAACTTTAAATGAGGACAAAAAGTAATAGCAATTCTTGGGGCCTCATTACGACCCTGGCGGAACGGATTAAACGGCGCCGTAAAAGGCTGCGGCGCCGTTCAACCCGTTCCACCACATTACAAGTTCCCCTCGCGGGACACGTTAAGCACGCCTGGGAAAACCAGGCGTGCATACCGGGTCCCGCGAGGGGAAGAGGGAGCAAACAACGGGCCATCTCGTAATGGCCCGTTGTTTACTCCCTCTCCCATTCCCATTCAGCCCTATGGGGGCTGAAATGGGAATGGGGATGAACCGTGTCCGTGTCCTCGAGTGAGGAATTACCGGGCCATCCGGACTCGGAATGGTCCGGTAAGTCCTCATTCCGAGGACACGGACACGGATGCGGTTTTGCCGGCAGCCATGCCTACCGGCATAACTTGTAATGAGGGCCTTGGTGTCTTAGTGGCTTCCATCAACAGCCATTATGCACAGTGACTACACATTAGACGGGTTGTTCTCTGTTGTGACGTCAAATCAGTGAACAACTAGAATAATTGTACTTTACAGCGACTAGTCCTTCAAAACGACACCCGTAAATATTCGCAAAAGTTATGTAAGTGTACGCCGACCTTTCTGAGCGTATGATTGACTGGATGGATTGATTTTTCAAAATGAAGAGGGGCTTAGAAATTCCTGAGTCACAACGAGGCAAACGCACCACAGTTGCATATTTTGAAACATTGTGGGAGCTGGCTTGAAGGCATGGCATGTGTTACTTCAGATTTCTAAAAACGAAAAAAGTACATTATGTAAAATGAAATGTAAAGTGTTTGAATATAGATTTGGCAAACATCTTTGAATCAGATCTTCACGTCAGCTCAGCTCAGCGGCCTGTCTTGTCTGACTGGTAAGCAGATGGCCCGGTATATGCAGACGGGGCATCTTGCTGTCTTACGCACGTTTTAAGCGCATAATGTTAAGTTTAGCACCCGTCTCATTTTTAGTTTGCATTACTGGCTGTAACCATTTTTGAGATAAAACAGAAGCTGTTCGAGTCACATGTTCTCGT
The DNA here is from genome assembly GCF_040938575.1 of Ambystoma mexicanum. Taxonomy (NCBI): domain Eukaryota; kingdom Metazoa; phylum Chordata; class Amphibia; order Caudata; family Ambystomatidae; genus Ambystoma; species Ambystoma mexicanum. The sequence continues at coordinate 286,538,613 of NC_090930.1, read as the reverse complement.
CGTGAATACAATCAGCGGGCATAATGTTACATAACCATTTTTAAAGCAACGGTAGGGGCTTTCTTTTCTTCGGAGAGTACACTCAGAAAAGGTGTTTTCCCTTAAGAACCGACATTTTTGTGTGCAGCGCCATTTCACACTTAACCCTCTGTCGTAGTTCCCTGTGTTATTGCAAAACATTAACAAATGAAACTGCAAGTTATTTCCAATGGGTCGTTGTCCAATTAATGAGGGTGAAAAAAAAGCATTATTATTACTGTGAATGCAGGTTCAACACATCTTCCAACTCCATTTATAGGTCAAAGCTCCCATGAATATTTTGTAAGGAATATTTAACTTGGAGCGGTACAATAAACAAGTACAGTGCTTTAAACTCGAAATAATCTGTTCAACACTAGGAGCCATTCCCTCTAATCCCATCCCTCTTCTGACATTGATCTCCAACCACTTAAACATGTGAGTGACCAACCCTCTCAGTTGTCCCCAGAGCTCCTTCTGCCCCTTTGGTCCCATCTCTTGAATCATGCTGTAAAACGTGCGCCCCGTCATGCTGTGTCCTGCCACTCTGTCTCTACATAGCTCCTTGGGGGCAGCAGTACATGCTTCAAAGTTTCTCCAGTGAGGCACTCTACATCTCTCACAATAACTAAGTCACCTCATGGCTCTGAAATGCAGACATCACACTTGTAAGAATATAAAATATTTCATTTGTGTTATATATTTGAACTTTAGATTTTCACTGATGTCGGCCATTACCAGACAAACTCAGGAAATGCCTGTAAGAGCATTAACCAATTCATATTGGTAATCTCTCCCTCCTGATCTATGCCCACCTTAATTTTGCCCTTCCACCACAATTATTTCATAATGCCTCTCTCGCACGTATTATCCCAGCTAGGAAGGCTATCTATCCCACATGCTGTCCCCACCTGGCTCTTTGGGTTGAACTTCCGTAGCACTATCTTTCTTTATAGCAAATTCTTTCTCTCTTTTCTTACTTTCACTCCCATTTTTAGTTTTGGCTGTGACACTTTGAAGCTCGTGTTCAAAGAGCTTAAGTTATGCTTTAACGGCTTCCCTTCACACCATGGCTCATTTTCAATCATGTGTATGGCGGCGAGCAGGGGTGGAATGGAAATTACATTTCCACCGCCTCCCTTAATCTTTGCCATAAGAAATTCTCCAGCACCATCATGGATTTTACTTGTAATTGTAATTCTGAACACTGCTTACCATGTATTCATGGTAGGCAGTGTTCACAATTACAATGAAACCCTGCCTGGCATGTCAGGCAGGGTTTAATTGTAATTGTGAGTGTGCATGCATGTGAGCATGGCAAGTGGCACTCACAACGAAAGGTAACCGCTGCCTAGCATGCTTGTATGTGCATGCTGCCTTTTGCCCCCCTCTTTTACACTCGTCAGGGAACATTACAAAGATGTTTGCCACCTATGTGTATGGATAAAATAGCAAACAAGGCACAGTACATTCTACGGCTTCTAAGTCTAGCTAAACCTTATGTGTCAGAGGCCAACTTTGCTGCGTTGGTCGTGCGCTTTTGATGCCTCAGCTAGACTACTGCAATGCCCTTATGTTAGGGCATGCAAAAACAGCCTTAGATGACTTCAGGTCGTTCAAAACGATGCAGTACGTATCATTAAGAGCATATCCAGACGTGACCCTACTTCCTCTCACAGAAGGGATCTTCACTGGCTTGCAGTGGAAGCGCACATCAAATTCAAGGCATTGACAACATTGCACAAATAACTCTCTGGGAAAGCTCCAAGCTTCCTCAAAGAATATATTATATCATATTAAAATCCATAACCATGACGGGATTTGACTTTCGGTTAAAAAGAGCAAGCGGGCACAAGGAATGGGCAGGTCTTTCTCGTCCCAAACTGCCTTTCTATGGAACAAACTTCAGAAACCTTTACAGACACAGTCAAGCATTTAGAAGTTTAGGAAGGGAGCTAAAACTAGTGTTTTCAGTTAACTGTCTGCTGCTGTTTTCAGTTCTTGACTCTTTAACTCTTCTGGGCCATGATGCCTGTGGGCTCCGGCGCATTACGAAAGCAAATCAAAATCAAATTAAATCAAACATGCAACAGCCCCCCCAACACCAAATTCTGCATTTGGAGAACATGAGCTCCTTAGTGTGGCAACATTAATGTCATGAGAGTTTTCATCTTCTAGGTATTGCTTTTTCTTAAGGCATGTGTAATGGCATAACTTGAATGGGCTTCAGATTCGATGCCACAATAATATCAGTCTGCCCATCACACACTCTTGTTGTTAGGCAAAGGTTTTGGGTTAATCTTGATTACTGTTCCAATTGGGGCAAGTATCAAAAATGGATTGCAAGTATGTGAAGTGTCTCAAATTATTGGAGCTTTACAGGCTAAATATATGGGTAGCATTGGAAGGTGGTCATTCTGTTTGAGATTGTACATTGGGTTTGTGGCACTGTGGGTGAGGGGGTGGCCTGTATCTTCATAGTGCTTATAGTGAGTGGGAGTGGGGATACAATTACTTCCACTTTCTCATGCATACAGAGATCTGTCTCTACCACAAACATTGTATAAAATGATATTAAAAGGGAATATGATTGGGAGAAATTGGTCTGAGAACAGGTGTAAACTAAACAATTAATAAATTCACTACCTTAGAGCAGTAGTCAGTGACATATTTCAGATAGACTGAAGGGGAAGCAGAAGTATAGTCCAGTGGAATAGGGATATGAGGCAGAGGACGTTTTACCACAATCCCTCGGGACACAGAATACGCTTGTTATCTTGGTTGCTCCATCTCTGATGCAGGAATCTATCTATGGCAAAATCCCTTTCCAGCTTACCTGCATAGATAGGGAAAGTCACGTTAACAGCCATAGCTTGCCTAGTTGTCCAGATTCACGGTTCCCGGGACCCAATAGTACATTCAGATAATGAGGGAAGCTCATTCAGCTCCTCTTCAAATACCGGAATGAGAAGCAATATCTCACTGGGATAAGTGTAGTGTATTTTCCACTAAGCTCAAGCTTACCAAGGTGAAGGTGTCTATTGTTCTGTGTAAGAGGGATAAAGTCTATTCTGTTCACTTTGTCTGTGAGTGTCCCATGCTGGCACAGAGAGCACTGGTTGATCCAGCACCGATAATATCACCTGCACACTCTGGGAATGGGTCTGCAATTTACTATGATACTGTGGACACTTTACCATTGCCATACAGAGTCCAATGATCTAATAATGTAAATCTACTAGGCCCATTGGAATAACTAATCCTAACAGGGTCGAAACTATTGAGCAAAACTCAAACTTTAATGGGTGGCTTCCTTCTCCTCACATAGCCTAGTATGTGCAATCCCATATTCATTCCATAGTGGAGTCCCCGGCTAGAGGAAGAAAGTAGTCAGAGTGCCTAGCATGATCACTTCCTGATACCTTTACCCTCAAAATTGGAAACGTCTTATCAAAATGTGAGAAGTGATACATTTGGGCCTCATTACAAGCTTGCCGGTCCGGTAACAACTGTACCAGTAAGCATGCTGGTACCGTTGTTACCAGACCAGCAAACTACGAGTTCTGCTCACGTGTGCCTTTCCTCCCACCAGGACTGACCTGGTGGGCACACCGGCACCTGCGAGCAGACCTCGACGAATGCACCGGCACCATTCATGTATGGTGCCGGTGCATCCGGCCTCTCCATTCCCATTGAGTCCAATGGGACTCAAATGGGATTGATGAGTAATAAATACCGGCACCCGGCAATTGGCAATTACCGGGTCAGCTGGGTCTGGAATGCCCTGGTAATTGTCCATTGCCAGGTGCCGGTAAATTCATGACTCTACCGTCAGCCGTGCCGATATTTACCGGCATGGCTACAGCCGGACTCAAAATGAAGCCCATTGACTTCTGCCCTGCCGGAGTACAGGGATGAGTATAGGCTAAACCACCTACTCAGCCCTCACACTTCTACAAAACAATAAAAAACCTAATAAGAATGGTTAAACAGGCATAGATTAGAGATATGCCACCTTTCGCCTTTTGTGGTTATGTGGGCCGAGGGAAGGCTATACTATGAAGAGGGGTGTGAATATGATCCAGTAGCAAACCAAACTGAAAAGTACAACAGTCCAAAATAAAAGGAATGTCCAATCAAGGTCCTATAAATATATATATGGTGTAATTAAAAACTCAATTTGCAATATTAACTAAATAGAAAATCACTATACAAAACCCACCCCTGTAGAAAAAACAGAGAATATGCAAGAATAGAAGATGCACCACTCTCAGTAATAAAACAGGGCGATTAAAAAGGTAATAATGAACCATACTGATGGTAAAAAGAATATGTACTTTAGTGAAAAGGGGTGAATGCATAACTAGCCCGTCTTATGCACCTGAAGATGGAGGAGGGGAAGTTAATAGTGATTAGTGGTTCAACAATAGCAAACCTGGCTTCTAGGTGCTGTCCATGCAGTTCAAAGCAGCTTGAAAGCAGATATTCTAGAGAGGGAGCAGTGTAGAGCAGGGGTTGAATTTAGGTTTGTTGCAGCTCAAAGCATTTCTTGAAGAAGTGCAGATCATGAAGGCCACCAGGTCAGTATGATGGTCGGTTTGACAGCGAAGATGCTGGTGACTGGATGTGCTAGTCTATGAGGTCTGTTTGATCAGTCGCTTGAGGAAGTGCGAATTGTGAGGGCCACTAGGGTCAATTCTATGGTTGGTTTGATGGTGAAAATGCAGTTGACTGGATGAGCAGTTTGTGTCGGGTGGTTCAATGCCACGTGCATTGGTTGCGGTTAAATGGGGCTACCAGAGTCAGTTTTCTGGTTATGATGGTCAGCAGTGATGAAGCTGGCAGGTCAAATAGCAGCTAGAAATACAACCAGGAGCTTTGAGTTTGAGCCACAGCAATAATATGCTCAACTAGTGCGGTGTCACAGAGAACTGGTTCTGACATGTAGTTCAGTGGTTCGATGATTAAATGCGTGGCAATGTCAGCTTCAGAGGGTCCTGCTGCTTCGTACTGGGTCAAACAGGCTCGAGTCATGGCTCACAGTGGTTTGATCATCAACAAAATAGGATTCCTGGCTTCCGTGGCTAACAAGTGTTGTGAGTACCACTCTAGGGTCTCAGAGACAAGTGCAGCCCTTGATCTCTGGCTCCCAATGGAAGAGAGCTTGCCACTGCCTTGGACACTCAGTCTTCACTTCACTGGAAGAGGGATTTGGAAAGTCAACTCTCACAACAGAGGTTCAATGAATGATTTCTCAGGAGGAAAATGTCTGCTGTTGATTGGACTAAAGCAAGCCTGCTGTAGGGGTGCAATCCCTGCCCTTGGGGCAAGTGGACTTTGCCTTCTGGATTCGTACCCAAAATACTTTGTACTAAAATGAAGGGGACTGGAAGGAAGAGAAATATAGTGAGAAATCAAGATGGCGGAATCTTCCTCCTGCTGTTCTGATCCCCCCCGTCTACACTAACTCCTTCCACTTCCGTTGTCAATAGCATCAAAGGACATTTTGGTATTCAGAACCCGTGCGTGATGGGTGTGCCCTTTGATTCCGGTTTCCCAGGTCAATTCCTGCTGGGAGGCTGGCTCACTGGAGAGATGTGTTACCTGACCTCCAAAATGATCAAAAGAGAGGCATAGCCATCCAGTCTCCTGCCCAGCCAGTTGGGAGGACCAGGCTATCTGACCAGAACACATATAACCCTTTCACAGCTGACCTGGGCTCACAGTGCTGACACATGTATGACATACAACTGATGTGGGTATAATACGTATCAGTGAAAAAACTTTGTTAAAGGGACGTTATGGTTAAGTTGCGCTACTAAAAACCTATGAAATTCAGTGAAAAAACTTTGTCAAAGGGACGTTATGGTTCCAAGTAAAACCGAAAAACCCTTGAAATTCGCCAGTTATGGTAAGCTAAGCAACCATAACTCGAGCCACCACCGTGCACTGCTAAGACTAACACCCAGGACATCAAAGATGACATCACAAATGTCATTGATGACATCACTGATGACATAACATGTATATATACTTTTCATGAAATATGTGTACGAGGGATTCTTATTATAATGTTGCGAAACAAGTGTCAAGGATCATTGCAATAAATATCATACCCTAATTAGTGCATTGAACGATGCATTGATATAAATAGCATTCTATTATGGGGTTCTATCTAGTATACTAAGCTACTCATACAGAAACACAACATTGTGTGCAGTGTACAAGATGAAGGTATAATATTCGTAATGTTCATATGTTCAATAATGAAATGATAATTGTTTTCTTAATAGATTTTTGTGTACTGTGAAATATGTAATAAGTAGCTAATAAAACACATGTATTACATAATTGCATCACTATAGCCAAAACACAAAGACACAAGAACACATACCAATATGGGTATATACAGGGGAAGTGAAGTTAGCAAAAAAGCACAAGTAGTAGCAGAAACAATTCATAATGTAACTGATTATTTTCATGCAAATAAATGATTGCTCTGTTTACCCTAGGTATATGTATCACTTGATGTGATTGGACCCTAAGGAAAGTAGTGTGAGTACAATGTATACAAATATGACCATATACAGGGAAAGTACAGCCATAAAAAAAAACAACAGAACTATCAGAAAGTGCTCATAAGTCTATTGATTATCTTTATGCACAAAAAGGATTGCTGTCTTTCAAGCTTGTGTCTTCCCGAATGTATATGTTTCATATGATGTGACTGGACTCTAAGGGAATTACTTTAAGAACCTACTTGAAGGATACGTCTACAAATAAAATAACATTTTTAGTTTCTGACTGTTACTGAAGAAAACCATGTGGCCTAGATATGTCAGCAAAAGAAAAAAGAGTGAGCCAGACATGTGATGTCATCAGTGATGGGAGTGAGGCAACCAGCACTATTGTGTGAAAGAGTGCGAGAGGGGGATTAAATCTCGTATTCTTGAATCTAGACGGCTAGAAATATCAAGTGCAAAAATGGAGGCATCGGGATTGTTATGTAATTTTATTCACCCTGATGACTCGAAAGTTCCTTGCAAATGGGTGGTTGCCCGGAGAGTGGATTGGGGGATACCAAATTTTCACTAAAAAATGCACTGTCCTACTAGCTATGGGATGTGCTGGAAAAACCCATGCTTTCTGGGCCCACAGCCTTGAGAATGAGCAGGCTGCAGCGCTTCTGTGCCCGCCCTGAACTCCGTCAGGCACGCCACTGGAGAGAGCCCATTTGTTGCTCCCAGCGGTCCTCCTGGACAGCCCAGCAACCCTTCCCAGGATCCCCATGCAGCCTTTCACCACTGCCCTACTAAGAGGACAGATACTATTGAGTAGCACATGAAGATCGATCTTGTCCTGAAGAAGATGGTCGGTAATCACTCACAAACCATCGAAACCGGTCGACCTCACCTGTTGTGGCTCCACCACAACATTTTATGATACCCCCAAGACCAACAGGGGTTATTACACGAAATTGATAAAATCCCCCTCTCGCACTCTTTCACACAATAGTGCTGGTTGCCTCACTCCCATCTTGTTCCCCCCTCCCCCGCCCCCTTCCATCTGTCAGGCTGTTGGTGACCAACAAAACAAACCAAGCCAGACTGCCCTCCAGTCAGGTAGCACGCCCATCATCGCTTGTGGCTAGATATCCCACACAACACCTCCCTCTACCCCCCGGCTCCCCACCGGTGGGGTTGGGTGTCCCAATAGAGCACCAGACCAGCTCTCCACCCTGTGTCCAAGAGAACAGGACCAGTGTTCAAGCAATTCCATTAGTTGTTCTGTCTTGCCCTTATTGGCAAGTTGATGAACCTTTTCCCCAGTAAACCGTCCCCTGTGTATCAGTATCTCCATACGGTTTGGGAAGGCAGTTGCCACTCCGGCTCTTTGAGCTTTAATTTACCCTGTTGTTTTTTTCCTCCATGTCATCAGTGATGTCATCAATGGCATTTGTGATGTCATCTTTGATGTCCTGGGTGTTAGTCTTAGCAGTGCATGGTGGTGGCGCGAGTTATGGTTGCTTAGCTTATCATAACTGGTGAATTTCAAGGGTTTTTCGGTTTTACTTGGAACCATAACGTCCCTTTGACAAAGTTTTTCACTGAATTTCATAGGTTTTTAGTAGCGCAACATAACCATAACGTCCCTTTAACAACGTTTTTTCACTGAATTTCATAGGTTTTTAGTAGCGCAACTTAACCATAACGTCCCTTTAACAAAGTTTTTTCATTGAATTTCATAGGTTTTTATTAGTGCAAGTTAACCATAACGTCCCTGTAACATTTTTTTTAACTACATTTTAAAGGTTTTTATTAGTGCAACATCACCATAACATCCTTTTCAATAGATGAAGACCACTAACATCTTATGTCCTCAAAGTGGGAATGCCGGGTGGTAAAAAAAACAAAAAGATTTTCCTTCCTACACCAGGACGCCTCCGGCCTCCGGCGTCCCGGTGTAGGAAGGAAAATCTTTTACCAAGATGGCCACCATGGAAAGGGAAGGCGGGGTGTATAAAGAACACAACAGGGCATGAGCGGGGGGTGGGTGGGAACAGGGGAGACACATGGGCATGAGCGGGGGGTGAGAGGGAACAGGGTACAAACGGGGCATGTGCAGGGGGAGGGGGGAAAAGGAAAGAAATACGGGGCATGAGCGGTGGTGGGGGAACACGAGAGAGACACGGGGCATGAGCAGCGGGTGGGGAGGAACATGAGGGAGACACAGAGTATGAACGGGGGGTGGGGAGGAACACGAGGGAGACATGGGGCATGAGCGGGGGCTACAGGGCACACACAGAACATGAGCGGGGGGAAAGGAGAGAGACAAGGGGCATGAGCGGGGGGTGGGGGGAACACGAGGGAGACACGGGGCATGAGCGGGGGGTGGGGGGCAACAGGAGACAGACACGGTGCATGAGCGGGGGTGGGGTCAACAGGAGAGAGACACGGGGCATGAGCTGGGGTGGGGAGAACAGGAGACAGACACGGGGCATGAGCGGGGGGTGGGGAGAACCGGAGACAGACACGGGGCATGAGCGGGGGATGGGCAGGAACAGGAGACAGATACGGGGCATGAGCGGGGGTGGGGAGAACAGGAGACAGACACGGGGCATGAGCGGGGGGTGGGGGCAACAGGAGACAGACACGGGCATGAGCAGGGGGGTGGGGGGCAACAGGAGAGAGACACGGGCATGAGCGGGGGTGGGGGGAACACAAGGGAGACACGGGGCATGAGCAGGGGGTGGGGGGCAACAGGAGACAGACACGGGCATGAGCAGGGGGTGGTGGGTAACACAAGGGAAACACGGGGCATGAGCGGGGGTGGAGGGAACACGAGGGAGGCACGGGGCATGAGCGGGGGTGGGGGGCAACAGGAGACAGACACGGGCATGAGCAGGGGGGTGGTGGGTAACACAAGGGAAACACGGGGCATGAGTGGGGGTGGGGGGAACACGAGGGAGACACGGGGCATGAGCGGGGGGTGGGGGCAACAGGAGACAGACACGGTGCATGAGCGGGGGTGGGGTCAACAGGAGAGAGACACGGGGCATGAGCGGGGGTGGGGAGAACAGGAGACAGACACGGGGCATGAGCGGGGGGGGTGGGGAGAACCGGAGACAGACACGGGGCATGAGCGGGGGATGGGCGGGAACAGGAGACAGATACGGGGAATGAGCAGGGGTGGGGAGAACAGGAGACAGATACGGGGCATGAGCGGGGGGGTGGGGGCAACAGGAGACAGACACGGGCATGAGCAGGGGGGTGGGGGGCAACAGGAGAGAGACACGGGGCATGAGCGCGAAGTGGGGGGTACAGGAGACAGACACGGGGCATGAGCAGGGGGTGGGGGGCAACAGGAGAGAGACACGGGGCATGAGCAGGGGGGGTGGGGGGGTACAGGAGACAGACACGTGGCATGAGCGGGTGGGGGGAACAGGAGACAGACACGGGGCATGAGCAGGGGGGCAACAGGAGACAGTCATGAGGCATGAGCGGGGGTGGGGGGTACAGGACACAGACACGGGGCATGAGCGGGGGGTGGGGGAGTACAGGAGACAGAAACGGGGCATGAGCGGGGGGTGGGGGGCAACAGGAGAGAGACACGGGGCATGAGCGGGGGGTGGAGGGAACAGGAGACAGACACGGGGCATGAGCGGGGTGGGGGAACTACAGAGACAGACACGGGGCATGAGCAGGGGGTGGGGGCAACAGGAGACAGACACGGGGCATGAGCTGGGGGTGGGGGGCAACAGGAGACAGACACGGAGCATGAGCAGGGGTGGGGAGGAACAGGTGACAGACATGGAGCATGAGCAGGGGGTGGGGAGAACAGGAGACAGACACGGAGCATGAGCAGGGGTGGGAAGGAACAGGAGACAGACACGGAGCATGAGCAGGGGGTGGGGAGAACAGGAGACAGACACGGAGCATGAGCAGGGGTGGGGAGGAACAGGAGACAGACACGGAGCATGAGCAGGGGGTGGGGAGAACAGGAGACAGACACAGGGCATGAGCGGGGGGTGGGGGGCAACAGGAGACAGACACCGGGCATGAGCGGGGGCGTGGGGGGCAACAGGAGATAGACATGGTGCATGAGCGGGGGGTGGGTGGAACAGGACACAGATACTGGGCATGAGCGGGGGTGGGGAGAACAGGAGACAGACACCGGGCATGAGCGGGGGGGTGGGGGGCAACAGGAGATAGACATGGTGCATGAGCGGGGGGTGGGTGGAACAGGACACAGATACGGGGCATGAGCGGGGGTTGGGGAGAACAGGAGACAGACACGGGCATGAGCGGGGGGAACAGAAGACAGACACGGGGCATGAGCAGGGGTGGGGGGAAGGGGAGAGAGACACACGGGGCATGAGCAGGGGTGGGGGGAGGGAGAGAGACACACGGGGCATGAGCGGGGGATGGGGGAGGGAGAGAGACGGGGCATGAGCGGGGGGTGGGCGGGAGGGAGAGAGACACCAAGGGCATGAGCAGGGGTGGGGGGGAGAGAGACACACGGGGCATGAGCGGGGGTGGGGGAAGGGGAGAGAGACACACGGGGCATGAGCGGGGGCTGGGGGGAGGGAGAGAGACACATGGGGCATGAGCGGGGGGTGTGGGGAGGGAGAGAGACACACGGGGCATGAGCGGGAGGGGGAGAGACACACAGGGCATGAGCGGGGGGTGGGCGGGAGGGGGAGAGACACACGGGGCATGAGCGGGGGTGGCCGGGAGGGGGAAAGACACGGTGCAAGAGCGGGGGTGGACGGGAGAGGGAAAGACACGGGGCAAGAGCGGGGGGGTGGGGGCAACAGGAGATCGACATGGTGCATGAGCGGGGGGTGGGTGGAACAGGACACAGACACTGGGCATGAGCGGCGGTGGGGAGAATAGGAGACAGACACAGGCCATGATCGGGGGTGTGGGGGGCAACAGGAGATAGACACGGCACATGAGGGGAACAGGAGACAGATACGGGGCAAGAGCGGGGGTGGGCGGGAGGGGGAAAGACACGGGGCAAGAGCGGGGGTGGGCGGTAGGGGGAAAGAGACACAGGGCAAGAGTGGGGGTGGGCGGGAGGGGAAAGACACGGTGCAAGAGCGGCGGTGGGCGGGAGGGAAAAGACATGGGACAAGAGCGGGGGTGGGCGGAAGGGGGAAAGACACCGGGCAAGAGCGGGGGTGGGCGGTAGGGGGAAAGAGACATGGGGCAAGAGTGGGGGTGGGCGGGAGGGAGAAAGAGACACGGGGCAATTGCGGGAGTTGGCGAGAGGATGAAAGAGACACGGGGCAAGAGCGGGGGTGGGCGGGAGGGGGAAAGAGACACGGGGCATGAGCGGGGGTGGGCGGGAGGGAGACAGACACACAGGGCAAGAGCGGAGGTGGGGGGGAGGGAGAGAGACACAGAAGGCATGAGCGGGGGGTGGGGGGAAGGAGAGAGAGACACGGGGCATGAGCGGGGGTAGGCGGGAGGGAGAGAGACACACGGGGCATGAGCGGGGGGTGGGGGGAAGGGGAGAGAGACACACTGGGCATGAGCGGGGGTGAGCGGGAGGGGGAAAGACATGGGGCAAGAGCGGGGGTGGGCAGGAGGGGAAAGAGACACAGGGCAAGAGCGGGGGTGGGCGAGAGGGTGAAAGAGACACAGGGCAAGAGCGGAGGTGGGCGGGAGGGGGAAAGAGACATGGGGCAAGAGCGTGGGTGGGCGGGAGGGGGAATGAGACACGGGGCAAGAGCGGGGGTGGGCGGGAGGGGGGAAGAGACACAGGGCAAGAGCGGGGGTTGGTGGGATTTTTGAAAGAGACACTGGGCAAGAGCGGTGGTGGTACAGGAGGGGGAAAGACACACAGGGCAAGAGCGGGGGTGGCAGGGAGGGAGACAGACACACGAGGCAAGAGCGGGGGTGGCGGGGGTGGGGGGGAGGCAGAGAGACACACGAGGCATGAGTGGGGGGTGGGGGGAAAGGGGAGAGAGACATGGGGCATGAGCGGGGTGGAGGGGAGGGAGGGAGAGAGACACACGGGGCATGAGCGGGGGTGGGGAGGAGGGAGAGAGACACACGGGGCATGAGCGGGGGTGGGGGAAGGGGAGAGAGACACACGGGGCATGAGCGGGGGGTGGGGGGAGGGAGAGAGACACATGGGGCATGAGCGGGGGGTGGGGGGGAGGGAGAGAGACACACGGGGCATGAGCGGGAGGGGGAGAGACACACAGGGCATGAGCGGGGGCTGGGCGGGAGGGGGAGAGACACACGGGGCATGAGCGGGGGTGGGCGGGAGGGGGAAAGACACGGTGCAAGAGCGGGGGTGGGCGGGAGGGGGAAAGACACGGGGCAAGAGTGGGGGTGGGTGTGAGGGGGAAAGACACAGGGCAAGAGCGGGGGTGGGCGGGAGGGGAAAGACACGGGGCAAGAGCGGGGGTGGGCGGGAAGGGAAAGACATGGGACAAGAGCGGGGGTGGGCGGAAGGGGGAAAGACACGGGGCAAGAGCGGGGGTGGGCGGGAGGGGGAAAGACACAGGGCAAGAGCGGGGGTGGGCGGTAGGGGGAAAGAGACACGGGGCAAGAGTGGGGGTGGGCGGTAGGGGGAAAGAGACACGGGGCAAGAGCGGGGGTGGGCGGGAGGGGGAAAGAGACACGGGGCAAGTGCGGGGGTGGGCGGGAGGGGGAAAGAGACACGGGGCATGAGCAGGGGTGGGCGGGAGGGAGACAGACACACAAGGCATGAGCGGGGGGTGGGGGGAGGGGAGAGAGACACAGGGCATGAGCGGGGGTGGAGGGGAGGGAGAGAGACACACAGGGCAAGAGCAGGGGTGGGGGGAGGGAGAGAGACACACGGGGCATGAGCGGGGGTGGGGGGAGGGAGAGAGACACACGGGCCATGAGCGGGGGGTGTGGGAAGGAGAGAGAGACACGGGGCATGAGCGGGGGTGGGCGGGAGGGGGAGAGACACACGGGGCATGAGCGGGGGTGGGGGGGAGGGAGAGAGACACACGGGGCATGAGCGGGGGTGGGGGGAAGGGGAGAGAGACACACTGGGCATGAGCGAGGGTGGGCAGGAGGGGGAAAGACATGGGGCAAGAGCGGGGGTGGGCGGGAGGGGAAAGACACGGGGCAAGAGCGGGAGTGGGGGGAGGGGGAAAGACACGGGGCAAGAGCGGGGGTGGGCGGGAGGGGGAAAGAGACACAGGGCAAGAGCGGGGGTGGGCGGGAGGGGGAAAGAGACACAGGGCAAGAGCGCGGGTGGGCGGGAGGGTGAAAGAGACACAGGGCAAGAGCGGGGGTGGGCGGGAGGGGGAAAGAGACATGGGGCAAGAGCGTGGGTGGGCGGGAGGGGGAAAGAGACATGGGGCAAGAGCGGGGGTGGGCGGGAGGGGGGAAGAGACACAGGGCAAGAGCGGGGGTGGGTGGGAGGGGGAAAGAGACACGTGGCAAGAGCGGGGGTGGGTGGGAGGGAGAAAGACACACGGTCCCAGAGCGGGAGTGGGGGGGAGGGAGACAGACACATGAGGCAGCAAGAGCGGGGGTGGCGGGGGTGGGGGGGAGGGAAAGAGACACACGAGGCATGAGCAGGGGGTGGGGGGAGGTGAGAGAGACATGGGGCATGTGCGGGGTGGAGGGGACGGAGAGAGACACACGGGGCATGAGCGGGAGTGGTGGAAGGGGAGAGAGACACGAGGCATGAGCGGGGGTGGAGGGGAGGGAGAGAGACACACGGGGCATGAGCGGGGGTGGGGGCGAGGAAGAGAGACACACGGGGCATGAGCGGGGGTGGGCGGGAGGAAGAGAGACACACGGGGCATGAGCGGGGCTGGGGGAAGGGAGAGAGACACACGGGGCATGAGCCGGGGGTGGGGGAAGGGGAGAGAGACACGGGTCATGAGCGGGGGTGGGCGGGAGAGGGAGAGACACACAGGGCATGAGCAGGGGTGGGGGAAGGGGAGAGAGACACACGGGGCAAGAGCGGGGGTTGGCGGGAGGGGAAAGACACGGGGCAAGAGCGGGGGTTGGCGGGAGGGGAAAGACACGGGGCAAGAGCGGGGGTTGGCGGGAGGGGAAAGACACAGGGCAAGAGCGGGAGTGGGGGGAGGGGGAAAGACACGGGGCAAGAGCGGGGGTGGGCGGGAGGGGGAAAGAGACACAGGGCAAGAGCGGGGGTGGGCGGGAGGGGGAAAGAGACATGGGGCAAGTGTGTGGGTGGGCTGGAGGGGGAAAGAGACACGGGGCAAGAGCGGGGGTGGGCGTGAGGGGGGAAGAGACACAGGGCAAGAGCGGGGGTGGGCAGGAGGGGGAAAGAGATACGGGGCAAGAGCGGGGTTGGGCGGGAGGGGGAAAGACACACGGTCCAAGAGCGGGGGTGGGGGGGAAGGGAGACAGACACACGAGGCATGAGCGGGGGGTGGGGGGGAGGGGTGAGAGACATGGGGCATGAGCGGGGTGGAGGGGAGGGAGAGAGACACACGGGGCATGAGCGGGAGTGGGGGAAGGGGAGGGAGACACGTGGCATGAGCGGGGTGGAGGGGAGGGAGAGAGACACACGGGGCATGAGCGGGAGTGGGGGAAGGGGAGGGAGACACGGGGCATGAGCAGGGGTGGGCGGGAGGTTGAGAGACACACGGGGCTTGAGCGGGGGTGGGGGGGAGGGAGAGAGACACACGGGGCATGAGCAGGGGTGGGGGAAGGGGAGAGAGACACACGGGGCATGAGCGGGGGGTGGGCGGGAGGGAGAGAGACCCACAGGGCATGACCGGGGGTGGGGGGAAGGGGAGAGAGACACGGGGCATGAGCAGGGGTGGGGGGGAGGGAGAGAGACACACGGGGCATGAGCGGGGTTGGGGGGAGGGAGAGAGACACACGTGGCATGAGCAGGGGGTGGGGGAGGGAGAGAGACACGGCGTTCGTGTGCAGGCGGCAGATCCCGCTCCTCGGCCCTCTGCTGGCCACCGTGTGCTGATGGCGTGAGCGGGGAGCTGGAGGAACAGGGGAAACACGGAGCATGAGTGGGGGTGGGGGGGGACAATAAGGACACACGGGGCATGAGCGGGGGTGGGAGGAACAGGAGACAGACACAGGACTTACTGTGCAGGCCGAGGAACAAAGATGGCGGGCGTCTCTGAAGCCAGTCACACTGCACGCTTTCACCGCATCCAATGAGAGAGCATGTCAGATGTCCGCGGACATCACGCAAGCTGCTTGCCCAATCACCGCCCTGTCCGCGGAGCGAACAGGGAAGTGTGTCCGCGAAGCGAACACAGATATCACAAATTTTTTTCACTTACATTTTTGTCATTTTTTTAAAACTACTGGATGGATTTACACCAAATAAAGCAAAGCACGCTTTCGGGACCAAGCCGCCACTCCTGCCGCAAATTTGGTGTAAATCCATCCAGCGGTTTGGGCTGTAGGCGTGAGCAAAGTTTTTTCCCATTATGTCTATGGGGAAAAAAAAGTTTTGGGACCCCCCTATAACTTTGCCCCCCCCTGGACGAATCCCCACCAAACTTTGCAAAATAATTCAGAGTGACCTGATTACTGTTTTTCCAAAGTTTGGTGAGGATTCGTCCAGGAAGAGCAAAGTTATAAGCCACCCAAAAAGTGCTCTTCCCATGGAAACTCCAACTTAACCATAACTACATGGCCACTACCGTGGTTATGTAATGAGAAATGCTTGCCACTATAAACTAACTGTTGGGGTATTTTGTCAGACCCTAGGCCACAGGGCTACCAGATTTTATTTTTATATTGGGGTTATGAGCTGTATGCCAAAATCGGACCTGGTGTGCACGTGGGCAATTTTCCACATTGGTGGTATTTTTTACTAGTGGTAGAAACTCTGCATAGACTTACCAGATCACCTGACGACTGTAATATGGGGAACAAGCTCCTTATGATTTGCCCCAGTTCACAGTGATTTATTGTGACTTCCTTTTTTTCTTTTATTTTTACCACACGCTGTAAAAAGAAATACCGTCTTGGCTTTATACTTGTTTATATGCTAAAGTGAGTGACCAGGACACACAGTGAATAGACCAGACTGATCCAATTCCATTTATATGTTTATAGGTAAGTAGGATTCATTTGTAATACAAACAACATGTGCAATGCAATGAGATGAATTTTTTTAACATGACATCCCACTAAGTTTTCTCTGCAGTACAGAGCTTGTTTTACAATGAACTTTAATTAGCTTTTTATCATAGTTGTTCAGAACACTGTTATTACTGACCCTGAAACATTTCAGTTGTCTTGTGTGAAACTCTCTTCTTGGACGGTGGACAATAGAGATAACAAAACAACCCACGTGTGTTAATGCAGGATAAAGTTCAGCAGCCTGTAGATGTCTATACAATGTTTTCATAAAACATTCATCCCACGCACCTCACTTGTATTGTGATATTACCTAAAGCACTCTTGGTTCTGTGTGCCCTCAGACTGCAAGGCTAGGATTCCCTCTCAGCTAGGCTGTCGAGAATCTCCCCACCACAACTCGGCTAGTCTTATCTGGTTTTCTTCCCTTTTCGGTAGGACAGCTCAGCACACACTCTTCTGAGAGACAGACAGCCTGCACACTGTTAGCAATGCAGTACACTCCTCTGAGAGACAGTCCCCTTTCCCTTATCTCCATGTCCCTTTTAAGGCCTCTCTCCTGTGATATGCCCATAAAATGTATGTTTGCCTACATAAAATGTAAGAGTTGCCTGCCCATTGACTGTGTTGTCACGTGCCAATAAAACACCACCTCCCTTTCCCCAACCCACCAGAAGGTTACAGAGCGTATGTGTTCACCCTGCACCTTTGACAGTGATTCAAGGTATCAGCAAACGGTTCCACAACGAGTTACAATTCTCCATGCTGGCTTCCTGTGGCAGAAAATGAACAATGAGTTCCTTTGAGGAACATAGATAGGTGGCGCACTAGCGCACACTAGGGAGAGAAAATCCAAATGAGGGGTAGTTAGCCTCATTTGGATTTTAGTTCTTAGGAAGAAGTAGGGCCTTATAGATCTAGATGCTACAAATAAATAATTTGAATATTCTCTGTCTGTTTTGTGTTAAAAGCATTCAGGGTATCAGGCAGATTTTTCTTGCCCATAGACTCTAGTGGTATCATAAATGGAATAATTTTATCACCACGCATTATCATCTCTCCTTGGAAACAAAGATTGTCTATTACATTCAAGAACGGTAAAAGACCCAATTCTTCAAAACAATTCTTCCTTCGAGGATTGTTTTTCTCTATTTTATGTTTGAGCCTGATTAGAGTGATATCCTGTTTCATGGCTTCTTCCCATTCCTCTTGTGGCACTGGTACGGAGGTTATTGCCAAAACGACTTTTGGGAAATTCTCTTCATCATTTAACTTGTCTACGGTTGTCAGCCTAGAAAGACAGTCTGCCGCAACATTCTTTACTCCTGGCAGACACTTCACTGTGCAATTGTATTCTTGCAGTTGCGATACCCATCTTCTGATACAGCCTCACACTTTATCCAGGCCCTTTGACATGATTATTTCCACCAAAGGCTTGTGGTTTGTGCAGAACTTGAAATTCATGCCCCAGATGAAATTCTTGAATTTGTCTGCAGCCCATTTGATAGCGAGTGCTTCTTTTTCCATAGTGGAATATGACTTCTCTGCTCCCTTCAGTAACCTGGAGGCAAAGGCTATGAGAAATTCCTTCCCTTCTTCTTCTTGTGTTACCACTGCGCCCAGACCAACATTGCTGGCATCAGTTGTTATAATTGTCTTCCTGTTGCTCTTGAAATTTTGCAGTGCAAGGGCTTTCGCCAGGGCACTTTTGATGGATTAAAACGCTTCTTCACACGCTTCACTCCAAACAAATATGCTCTTCCCTTTGGTAAACTCATGCATGGATGCAGTGTGATTTGCAAAATTATGAATACATTTTGATTAGTACTCTGCCATCCCTAAAAATGTTCGTACCTCTTCATGAGAAATTGGTCTGGGCATGTTTTCAATTGCCTCTGCAAGCTGTCTTTTGGGGCGTATTCCCTCAGATGAAATGATGTGCCCTAGGTATTCAATTTCTTGTCTATTAATTTTGAATCTTTATCGACTTAAAGTCATGCCTGCAGTATGTAATTCCTTGAAGACACTGTCCAATCTTTCGTTGTAAAGCTTCAAATTATCTACATAGAATAAGATGTCATCTTGGAAGCATAAGATCCCTTTGTCTCCAATGAATAGCTTGTGCATGAATTTTTGAAATACTGAGATGGCGGACACTAAGACAAATGGCATCCGTCTGTACTGGAACAGACCTTCTGGTGTGATGAATGCTATCAAACACTTTAATTCATCATGTAATTTTACTTTCTGATGTGTGAATGCGAGATCCAGAGTTGAGAAAAATATTTTCGCCGGACCAATGGTTGATATCATTTCCTGTATATTGGTAAGTGGGTGTCTTTCTGGAACTATACACTTATTGAGTTTTCTCATGTCTACACAAATTCTGGGTTTCCCAGTGTTCTTCCTTATTACTACTAGGGGTGAACCCCATTCAGCTGTGTCTATGCTCTCTATTATACCTTGACTCTCCAGTTTCTTAAATTCTAATTTGACCCCTTTTCTCATTGACAGAGGGATACTGCATAGTTTCTGCGCTACAGGTTTGTAATAATTTTTCATTTTTATTTTGTGTACAGAGTTGTGTAGGCAGCCTATTGCATCTCGAAATATCTCATTCACCATTTTTTCTTCATTGTTGATACTTCCCATGGCGCGTACTGTTTCCTCAGCATTGGGATCTAATTTCACTGTGAGTTTCCTTTGATGTGTCCAGCTCAATAAAGGGGTGTTGCCCTTCTTCGTCAAATATACTTTATCTCTGGCCTCTCTATGTTTTAATCTCATAGTGCCCTAAAACCAACCAATTAATTCTATTTTCACCCCTCCATATGCCCTGGGATTGATATCAACTTCATTCAAAAATTCACGTTTAAGTTTTTCCCATTCACTTTGGGATAGTAGCATCTATTTATTTATTTATTTATTTATTTTATGCATTTGTATAGCGCACCTAACACTGAGGCATCTGGGCGCAATTCTTGACAGGTACAGTGATGTTACAGCAACAGCGAATTAGAACCACACTTTCAACATGGACAAATGCAGTTATAACATAGGTACAGAATAATAGTAAAGATGTAGAATTAGGATAGTTGACCGAACAGTTGGTATACAAAGAGCTTTCAGCAGGCCATATGTTTGAGGAAAGTGTAGGTGCAAATTACCGCTCATATGCGAAAAGCCAAGTTTTCAGGGTTTTTCTAATGGTCCAGAAGGAAGGTTCAGCTCTTAATGACAGTGGCAGAGTTTTCCAAAGTTTGGCCGCTACCACAGGGAAACTACTGCTCCTGCTTTATGTTGTTTGTATCTAGGAATGGTTAGTGGGTGTGCCTGGGATGAATGTGTTGGTCTGTGGGTTTGGTTTTTGGTGAATTTATTAGTTAGATATTTCGGAATTGAAATGGATAGGCAGTTATGCGTCAAGGAGAGAGTTTTGAAGGAGATTTGCTCCTGCACTGGCAGCCAGTGGGCGTTCCATCTTGCAACGGTAATGTGATTTCTTCTAGGGATTTTGAGGGCCCTTCTTAAGGCATTATTTTGGATAACATGGAGTTTTTTTTAGATTGTGACTGTTCGTTTCGGCATACAAGGCATTGCAATAGTCTATTTTGGATAGTATGAGGGCCCTGGCAAAGGTGATGCAACTGTCTGTTGAGAGGAAGGGTTTGCAGGAATTAATAAGTATGCAAGTGTAAGCTGCACAGAGGCCGTCGCATTGACTTGTCTAGTTAGCGTGAGGGCAGAGTCAAGGTAGACACCTAGATTTTACACTTCTTTTGATACTTTGATCGTGATGCTGTCAATGTTGAATGATTTGAATTGGTCATCTAATTTGTTCAGTCAGTTTAGTGAGCCAATCAGGAGTAGCTCAGTTTTGTCATCATTTAGGCAAAAACTGTGGATAGCCACCCATCCCTGGATAGTTTGGTAGATTTCATTTAGTAATTTAGAGCCAGTGTCGTAGGAACCTGTGATGGGTATGTGGATTTGGGTATCATCAGCGTAGTTAGTGTAGGTGATACCCAAGTCATCCAGATGGTCAAATAGAGGTTTTGTGAAGATATTTTAGAGTGAAGGGGAGACACAGGATACTTGTGGAATTCCACAATAGACTGTGGAAGGTTCTGCTGCTGCCGTCAAGGCAAATACCCTCATAGTTCTATTGGAAAGGAAGGACTGAATCCATTGTGTAGCTTTGGTTGAGAAGTGGGCAGCCGAGGCAAGGTGTGTGCAGAGTACTTTGTGATTGACCAGGTCAAAGGCAGCTGAGAGGTCTAGTAAAAGGAGGAGTGCTAGGTTGCCATTTGTATTTTTAGGTCTACGAGGGCTCATTCTGTGCCATGTCCAGACCTGAAGCCTGATTGGCGAAGTCCAAGGAGGTTGCTCTATTCTAGCTGGTTTTGAATTTGCAAGTAACCAGGCCGGTTCAGTATTTTAAGTAGGAACGGTACTGTTGTTACGTCATCGATCATCATGCACATCAACGTGTCGTCTACAAATACTGAAGCTTTGGATCTGTCTATTTCTTCCTCATCTTCATCAACTACAATGTATATACATTCTTCACCCTCTTCATCACTGTGGTCACTGCTGATCCAATGTGTAGATGGCTTCTTGGTCCTGCAACATCTTGAGAGATGACCCTTTCCTTTGCATATGCAGCAGATCATTGTCAAGGCTGGACATTCTGGGTTGTCCGCCCAGTGGATTGCGCTATCACACCTGAACCATCTCCTAAGGCTGCTCCTCCTTGGACTGTTTCATTTCTTTGTGTGAAAAGACATTCTGCCTCGCCTGTCATCTCTCCATGTGGGTTTCTGCATTCTGTCTATTGCTTTTCTTCTGACAATGTTATCATTGACGGCAGATATAGCATCATTCGTGTTGGGCATGTTTATAGATTGTGCTGTGACATCTGTCTTTATGTTTGTGTCCAGCATTCTGTCTTCCAATACTTTGATACATTTCTCTGTGTGCTCTAATTCTTTAGCAACTCTCAGAGCTGTATCCATTGGGGGTCGTCTTCTGACCACAATTTTTCTCTGACTTTAACAATGTTGCACTCTAACATAAATTGATCACTGAAATGTTCATCTAGTTGATTGTTGAAATTGCATGTCCTGCCCAATTTTCTAAGGCTTGTGATGTATTGTTTGCGCATTTTCTCCCTCTTCTTGTACTCTTTTTACAAATTTATAGCGTTGCAGAATTGTAATGTTTACTGATTTCTTTAACAGCTCTCGCATATTCATTAGATATTCATCCTCTTTCTCTGGGAGGTCTGGTAGATCCTTGAATTCTTTTTGACCGGCAGGGCCTAGGCAATGCAACAGAAGAGACTTCTTCCTCTCAACGCTGTATTTTGTGCCACAAATTACGCTTGAATAGTGCTCAAAGGACTTTATCCATCTCCTCCAGGTTATGGCAGGTTCTCCTATTTCAGGTAGAAAGAAAGCTGGTGAGGGCACACTGCTGAATGACATTGTTGGGCAAGAATACATAGTGGAGGTTGTGCTGGTGGATGTCGGCTGTATTGTTGCTGCAGTAAGTTGTCTGGAATGCATGAAGTCCAGAATGCAGGGTTTGATTGTTTATAAGTGTGTTTCAGGATAGTTGATAGTTTGAGTCACGTGCAGGACATGGAATGTTGCCAATGTTGAGGTAATGTTTACCTTTTTCCTTTCTAGTGTTGAATTAAGTGGCTAGTTTTCCAAGTATTGTGGCAGCATACGTTTAAATATCACCTTATTATTTAAAATAGAGTACTTTAGAAAGTGATTGCTCTCATATACCGTGTGATAAGGTGGGAATGATCAGATGGATCCCAGTACTGACTTTGTATGTGTGGCTGTGGTTTCTAGAATGTGCAATATGCTGTGAGAGTTTGTGCCGTAGAGCGGACCTCGCAGTGAGGCGTTATGGGAATTCTTGAGTCTACCTGCCTTCGTCGGGAAGCTGTGGGCAGGGACACTGAGGAAGGGGAGATGAGGGACTTTACTCACAGCTGGGAAGCATGCTGCGTTCTGAAGCGATGCGGTAGGCTTACCGTAGTGTCAGCTGTAGAAGTAAGGTCAGTGCACTCAGTGTGCCATAGTTGGGCTTGTGCCAAATGTACCCCATCCTCGTTATCACTATAGAGGAGGGCAATATATTGGGACACAGAAGCATGGCTAATATAATGCGGTATTTATTTGGGTAATAAACAGGGTTAGAAATATATCTATACGGAACCCCACCAGGCTTTGACCTTCTTCTTCCCTCTGTTGCCAACCACCAGTCTCCCTGCACGCTCCTCCTCCGCCTCCAGTGATCCTGGCACAGGTTCCAGTCAGCTGGTGATGTGGCACATGTTGCAGAAGGTTCCATACTACAATAATCTAACCTTTTTCCCTAAAGAGGCATTCTGTAAAGGTTTCTAAGTCTTCTTATTCCATATCTCCACAATGTGTGTGCGCTGCCCTTGATTGTATTAAGATACAGGTATCTAAATCTCCTTTACCTGGCTCGTATGCTGCTTCTCATGCTGTTATTTAACTAGACAGTGTGGAGTCTTTTAATCTTTGCCCTCCTTTCATACCTTGTTCCCTTCCCTCTGTTTTGGATTTAGTCATCTTAGAGAATATGGATTCTAACACAATGGTACTTTTGCCTTCCTCTGATCCCATCATCAGAGCATCTGTGTCTTATTTTGATGATCTTACTAAGTGTCTGGAATATCTGTAGTATGCTGCAAATCCAAGTCCAAATATAATGTCTCCAATTCACAAGGTTACATCTGTTTCACACCAAATTCCCTTGGAGTGCACCTTTTAAAGGGGAATGTGAATGATTACTCTGAGCATTCATTAGCTGAT
This sequence comes from Ambystoma mexicanum, assembly GCF_040938575.1. Taxonomy (NCBI): domain Eukaryota; kingdom Metazoa; phylum Chordata; class Amphibia; order Caudata; family Ambystomatidae; genus Ambystoma; species Ambystoma mexicanum. Next base: position 286,515,152 of record NC_090930.1, on the reverse strand, counting down.
CAGGTGTGGCTAAGAGTGGATTTATTCGACGCACGGTCTGTGGCGCAACATTCTGTTGAATTGGCTGATTTACTGGCATAATTTAAATTCAATCTGCTTGCCATCACGGAGACGTGGTTCCATGAAGCCTCCACTCATGCTATTTCACTTGTAGCCACTGAAGGATACAAGTACTATAGGGCTGACCGTGGTTCTTCTAAAGGGGCAGGGCGGCGCTCCTCTATAACATTTTCTCGAAGATTCATTCTACTCAAATAGTCTCACCAGACACCTGTGAAACGTAGCTTAGACCCCATTACTACCATCTCTCTTCTGATTTGACTCTTTAAAGAGCAATTTCATTGCACTTTTTACTCAGATAGCAAAACATTTGTCTCTTCTTATAGTGTTTGTGGACTTGGGCAGGAAATGACCTAGATGGTGAAGCTATTGCACTCACTAGTACACTTGAGGCTGTAGGTATTAAACAGATAGTACATTGTGCTACACATCAATATGGTAGCATCTTGATTGGGTCCTGAACCATAATATTGAGGTTACTTTCATGGAGGTGTCTCCATGCCCATGGTCTAATCATTATCTTATTACGGTCAACCTTATTCTTCCTTTGATCAATGCCAGGGTGGTACCTCATGTGACGAAGAACATTGGGGAATTTAAAAAACATTACTCCCCTAGCCTTAGAAACATTTGTCTCGCCTGCCTATTTCACTCTGCCGTCATCTATGCTGGTCGATGATATAGTTGCCCAATTCCAACAAACTATTTCAAAGGCAGTAGATTCCCTGGCTCATATGATTAAACAAAAGCAGGGAGGGACAGTAAACACAAGCACCTGGTTTAATAATTACTTGATTTCCCTCAGGAAAGTAAAAAAGGTCAAAAGAAGGGCCTTGGAGGAAAAGCCCATGTCCGAACAGCTTGTTGAATTACAAAAAGGCGGTTTCAGCATATAGACAAGCTATTTCTGCTGCTAAAAATCTTACTTATAATTCTAGAATTCTTGGGGCCAAATCAAGCTCATAAAAGATATTTATTATGCTCTGAGAACTGAAAGGAAACAATTTCAGGCAAGAAATTGAAACAAGTGATGCCTGGTGACAGGCTATCCAGGAGGAACTTGTCAGAAAAATGTAGATACCCCAACAAAATAGCACTTTATGTCTAAAGAAATTAAATCCTTCTAATGTTCAACTAGTCACTACACAGACATTCCTGGACATCCTGATTTCGGCAGATGGGCTTTCTGTTGATTCCCCATTATTCACGTTTCATCAAGTGACCAAGTCCGAAATGTCCACCATCTTTAGGGCATGAAAGCTACCTCTTGTCTGGGGGACGTATGCCCAGAAAGTATTATTAAGGACACAGAGATTCTTATTCCCTTTATTTCCAGGATTATTAATATCTCATTTCCTGAATCCTCTGCTCCTCTTGTTTTAAAAGAGGCATGGATCACTCCATTTTAAAAAAAGGACAGTCTTGATCCAACAATAGTATGGAATTTTTGCCCTGTTACAAATGTGCCTTTTTTGTTAAAGATTTTGGGCAAAGTGACATACTTGTAAATGCAAGAGTTTAGTGAAACTCATGGGATTCTAGGAACTCATCAATCTGGCTTTAGGTCCGGCTTTGGTACTGAGACGGCCCTCCTTAAATCAGAACCTTAAATCAAATATTCTTGACATTAAAGATCAAGGTCATGGGAATGTCCTGTTGCTGCTCGACTTATCAGCTGCTTTTGACCTGGTAGACCATGCAAAATGTTCTGAGTCAGCCACAAATTGGATAAAGTCTTTTCTGGGTCTGCGGAGAGCTAGAGTGGCAGCTGGTGACTTCCGGGCACAATCGACTCAACGTAACTGTGGCATCTCACAGAGCTTGTGCCTTTCCGCCATGCTGTTTAAAATCTATACCAGGCCATTGTTTGACTTACTGGACAGCATGGGGGTCTGCTATACCAACTACGCAGATGACAGCCAGGTACTTGTTGAGTTGACATGCGATCATGCCCTTGGAACTATCACACTTAATATCATCTATGTCGCCATTCAGTCTTGCATGGCTTTAAATTCGCTGAGGCATAATTTTTATGTGTGTTCTAAATGCATTCATGCAATACTGCTGCAATAGTAACGAAAGTGGACTACTTTGGTGGTTTGTGTCAATATTTGCTCTATTTGTGTGTCTGGCACTTTTGTCCATGACAACCCCATGAGGTCATTTAAAAAAAAAGTGATTATTGCATGGAGGGGTTTAACATTGTTAGCCCTTACGCGCACTTGTGGTCTCTCTATGCAGTTCTCCAAACTTGCAAGACGTAGTTTAAAAGAAAGGTGACATTGCCTTAACACATAGTGCAAAACTGCAGGGCGCAAAAGGACAGGTAGAAAAACCTGGACTAAAAGGCTTACACGCGGTTTTCAACCTGATTTTACACAGCACCAGTTTTTAAATGTGTTTGGAGGTGGAAGTGGGGCACAGAATGAGCTTATCGTATCTCTATGCTTTTTACACCCCTTCTTCAAAAAACACATGATTTTGCAAAAACATGGCATTTTCATTCTGGTGTTAATACCAATGTATTCCTATGTAATATAAGAAACATTTGCACCTGGTAAAAGCAGGTGGCTTCCATAGCAATCCATTGTACATGCAACCCACAATCATTAATTGCATGAGGCATTTGCACTTTTCTGAAGATGTAGTCCCTAAATAGCGCTTGAAGGTCGTTTTACTCTTTACTTTACCACTAGGTTTTGAAAGTTGTGTAATTGCCGGGAGGGGACCTTTTTGCACAGAACTGGAAATGGAAATGGTCCCATCCATTCCATTTACTATTGAAAAAAAATCAACCTCCTTTTTTTACAAGTGTTGCTAATGAGGGAATGCCATGCTGGTTTAAAACCATGTGCTTTTTGCAGGCGTGGCCACCCCAACACCTGTGTATGCACTCTGTGGATTTGGAAAATGACCCCTATTTCGGTTTTAATTACCATCAAAAACTCAGCTCACTGCAAAGAAAAAGCAGTGCCATTCGATGTAGAGTTCAGTTGTTCTGCTCCCGTAATAATGTTGTACTGCTGTCAAAATATGCTTTAATGAGTGAAAGTGTACATTGTAGCAAAGCCATTTTGATAGTACTTGTGATTGTTAATTTGGAAAATGCAATAATGAAGTTCTTAAAGGCATGTTCATTAAACCTCAGAGCAGCGGGGTAGGGGCATGCACTTCCTGAACATATGCGAGAAAATTCTTCAATTTTGGCCTCAATTTAAAAACTACTTTTCTTTATGTGCGACCTAAAGCCCAGTGCTGTGTTTAAACAAACAAAATTAAGCTTAATTTCGGGCTTCTGCCAGCACCCCTGCACTTTTATTTTTTCATAACATTTTATTGGATTTTACAGATGGGCATTACATGCAATGCACTTCTATGTAAACCAAGTATGCTGAAACCTGTGTGGAAATAGCAAGGCTACAAGGTTATTAACTCCCCGGACACTAGACAAAGGGAAAAAGGTGCTAATGATAAGCGTAAAGGTGTTGTTACATCTATCTAAACCTCTGTGGGGGTTTCAATTTATTTTGGTTGGCAGAGCAGGGTCACGGGACGGGAGTACCGTTTCATTCTAAATGTCCCACTATGCTTCAGGGACGTCATTTGGGGGTCGCTAGGTGTTGCAGGTGCAACCCCTGTGGTTTGGCTTGTGACCCTACATTTTTAAAAAAAACGGAACACCTGGAGTGCGGGCAGTGGCAGAGCGGTGCCAGGGCGGCCCCCGCAGCCCCTACTTACGAGTGGCAGACACATGAGCTCTAATAAAGTTTATTATCCATTCTAACATGTCTACCGCCATGTAACTTAACATGACACGCAGTTCAGTACCTTCTGTAACAACGCATGTCTGTCATCTTTTTTTCCTCTAACTCTTCCTCCCTCCCCTTTCCACCCAGCCTCCCCTTCTCAGTGCACGTGTAGGCTCTCAGGAAGAGCGAGTGCAAAAAACATGGGCCCACTGTGGCTGCCTGCCTTTGCTTTGCTGGCCGTCCACCTACTGTTCTATGGGAGGGTGTGTAGAGCAAGTTACCAGCTGCCAATCAGAAAACATCCTCAGTCCTTCCCTGCTGGCCTGCGAGATCGCCTCTTCTAGAATATGCCAGACACAAGGTAAGTCAACTCATCTTCTGGCTTCTGGCTCCAACTGGTTCTCTTTCAGACACCCCTGCTTTCTCGTGCCCCTTTACCTCATACAGTGTGATGAGAAGGAGCAAACTTGCTTTCTCTGTTGACCCATCTGTTAAACCCTTCATCTACGTTGATTTGGCATGAGGTTAAACGATATTGCTCTAATCTTGCCCTGCCATGGATGCTATTGACCATGCAATACATTTACCCATGTACTTAAACGTTACATTGCATGTTCTAGCCTACACTCCTTGTTTTATCACAGTATTGTTACTTTTATCTAGGCTACTTCTAAATCCATGCAATATCTCAATGCACATTAGCATCTAATCGACCGGTAAACCTCCATTCATTGCCACTGCTGCCACTATCTACACACAGGTGCCCTGTCGCATCTTGACCATTGTGCTATTTGCAATCGCTGTTGTTGCCACCATCTGCACACAGTTGCCCAGTCGCATCTTGACTATTATGATATTTGCAATCTCTGCTTGTTGCCACACTCAGCACACAGGTGCCCAGTCTCTTCTTGACCATTGTGATATTTGCAATCTCTGCTTGTTGCCACACTCAGCACACAGGTGCCCAGTCGCTTCTTGATCATTGTGATATTTGCAATCTGTTTGTTACCACACTCAGCACACAGGTGCCCAGTCGCATCTTGACCATTGTGATATTTGCAATCTCTGTTTGTTGCCACACTCAGCACACAGGTGCCCAGTCGCTCTTTGACCATTGTGATATTTGAAAAGACTGTCTGTTGCCATATTCAGCACATAGGTGTCCAGTTGCTTCTTGATTGATTGTGTTGTTAGTAAGCACTGCTTCTGCTATCTCTTTCTCACCACGAAACTGTTTAGCACCGTAGCTCATTGGAATCCTGCTTAAGCAACCCCCCTATCATTGCCCTGATTCAGTACCTTTTAGCTGGCCCATTCAAATAGCAGTAGCCCTCGGCTTTACTACGCGCCTAGTCACGACCCATAGGTGAGCCCCTCCAGGTACTCTATAGCTAGTCAGCTCCCTTCTCCCCTCCTAACCAAACCATGCAAGGCTGGTTACATATCATGATGTTTCCTTTCTGTGTCGTACCGTATGACACACCCTGCACTGGCTCCCATTTCATTATCCATGATAATGGCCTCTCCAAAGCAGCTTGCCCCCGTCATCACCCACCCCATGCCCTAAGCCTTTCCTGCCCCATACCAAACCCTTCCCCAATCTTCATTATCCGATCAATGGCCTCATAGACCACAAAGGCATCCAAAAGCCACAAAGAGTCAACACACCCCACTCAATACCCATAACGACTTCTCCCATCCTCAGTGCTCTTAGACGCACCAGACTCAGATCACGGACCCTTACAACTTCCTGCTCTCCAAGCAGGGACCTTGTTCTGGTGTATTTTGTTATACTTATTTAAAATGGTCATGCATACATCATATTTAGTCTTAACAGAGTAGAGTTATTGTGATGTCATGAAATTCTATTCAGAATATTTTGGTTCCACTGTATGTTCTAGTGTGGTCAGTTGGAGCCTGCCTCTGGAAGGGGGTGCCTGCTGTCTGCATGTATCTACTTATTAAAGAACTCATAAACCTTTTCATGTCTGGACATCAATCTTAACATTGGCGACGAGGATTGCTGCGACAACTCACCGTGGAATTCTGTTGTCCCCTCGTGTGGTGGCGCCGCTGGGACCCCGGCTCTCTCTCCCTGGAAGACAGCAGGCAGGCAGACTGAGGGAGGTGAGCACTTGCAGCACTGGTCGTTGTTTGTTTTGGGCTGGCGCTGCCGTGATGCTATTTTGGAAAGGGGCCCAGAGCTGCCAGATTGGGCAAAGAGCCTGCACGAGCCTTCCCCTGCACGAGCCCCCAGCGCGGACGCCGGCGCGAGGTTCCTCGCAGCGGTTGTTGCAGCGTGGCTGCTGTTGGGAGAGCTGTGTCCGAGCCCCGGCTGGGAGCGGGGAATTGAGCAGGCCACCGCGCGAGCCGCAGCGCGAGCTCCCGAGCGAGCTTCTACTTCCCGCGCACCACGAGACACGCGCTGCAGAGGGTGTGTGGATCTCCAGGAACCCCAGTCCTCCCATTGTGATGTCAGCTGCCTAGCAACAGCCTCCCCACGCCTGGGAGTAGAGGAAAGAACGCGGAACTTGCTTTGCCAGGTTGTCCAAGCCCCGGATCTCCCATTGTGACATAGATGCTGCCTAGCAACCATATCTTCCCACGCCTGGGAGCCTTGTTCTCTTCATGCAGGAAGGACACGAGCCCATTGTGACAAGACAGATGTGGCACAACATTGTTCTCATGCTATTTGTGGCCTAGAACATTAAAAAAGAAAAAAAAAAATAATAATAATTTAGTTGTTTTTTTTTTTTGCCTATTGTGCTCAGCAAATACCATTGTCAATCCGCATACAAGGGAAGATATTCAACAGTCCTACTTTTGGTGCATTCTTTTGTAACCGCAAATCATGGCTACTTCCATTCCGCCTCCTGTCCCCTTCCTGAGTGAACCGGGACGGCCTCCAATTGCTTGGGATAGGTGGAGAGACATGTTTGAGAACTACCTGGTGGCCATGGGCGGAAAGAGATTTCCTTCTGCGCGTAAGAGAGCCTTGCCCCTTCACAACCTTGGCATAGAAGGACGCAGAATTTATGATGGACTTTCTAGGCATCGTGCTCCAGAGGCTGATGACATGGATGAATATATGTTTGCCCTTAACCAACTTCGAGATCACTTTGAACCAAAGAAGAATGTTAGTTTTGAGAGACACAAATTCTTCCAGAGGGTTCAAGAGAAGTCAGAATCTGTGGAATCATACATTGCTTGCCTCAGATCCCTGAGTTATACTTGCGAGTTTGAACATTTAACTGATTCCCTAATCAGAGATCAGCTGGTTAGATGCACTAATAATGTGAGAGTCCAGGAGAAACTTCTTGCAAAAGATATGAAATTGGATTAGGCTGTGGAATTAGCCAGAAGCATCGAGCAAACTTCAGAGTATGTTAAAGAACTTAGGATTGACAAACCAAATCTTCCATCGGCCTCTGTATGTGTTGTTAATCAAAAGAAAAGAGTTGGCTATTCCACAGTCAAGAGAGGAAGTGGGAATACGAAGAATATGTGTTCCCGTTGCGGCAGTTCAAGACATGGCGCAAATTATCCTTTCTGCCCCGCCAAATATGCGGAATGTTTCAAGTGCAAGAATAAAGGGCACTTTGCTAATGTCTGCAAGAGTAATGCTATCAATAGTATAGAGTTCAAGCCAATGGACAATGATGAAGATGGCATTGGAAAGGGGTACAACATTCATGAAGTATCCTGTACACAAGAATTAACCCCAAGACACATATTTGAAATTTCAGAGATGTCTGGGATGAGCAAAGGTCCCGTGGATAAGTTTCAAGTTGATAGTATTGAGCTCGTAATGAAAGTTGATACTTGTTCACCTTGGACCATTATATCCCAAGACACGTTGACAAATATTTTGGGGAAGAGCAACACTGTTATTCGCCCTACTAATGTCAGGGTGTGTGGATATGCAGATTCTGATATAAATATCCTGGGTGAAGTTGTTGCAAGAATAACATATAAGGAAAGGGACTGCCAAGCCATTCTCCTTGTGGCGGAAAAAGGGACCTCTTTGTTAGGCTGGGAGGAGCAGAGGAAGTTGGGTTTAAGGGTACAGGTTAGTGCACCAGATCCTGTCATCATTGCCGAGGTGGGGGATTCCTGGACCAAGGAATTTCCACAAGTTTTTTCCGAGAGTCTGGGAAGGTTGAAAGAGTTTGAGCATCACATTAGACGTAAGAACAATGCCCAGCCAGTGGTACACAAGGTACGTCAAGTACCACTGAAAATGAGGGCACAATTTAAGGAGGAGCTTAATAGCTTGGTTGACAAAGGGGTGATTGAACCAGTTGTAGCTACTGAATGGTTGTCTCCAATTGTTCTGGTTACCAAGGCTAATGGTAAAATTAGATTGTGTGTCGACCTACGCAGTCTCAATAAGAACATAGTGGTGGAGAGGCACCCGTTACCGAATATTTCAGAAGTTTTGTCCACACTAGGAGAACCTAAGTTATTTTCCATCATTGATCTCTCTGCTGCCTATCATCAGGTTCCGTTGTCTAAAGAGTGCCAACATTTGACTGCATTCATCACTCCTGAGGGTGTTTTCAAGTATAACCGAATGCCCTTTGGTTTGGCCTCTGCGGCATCGGTATTTCAGAGAGCAATGGAGACAGTACTCAAAGGCCTTATAAAAGTAACAGTGTTCCAAGATGACATTCTCATATTTGCCAAGGATGGTCCTGAACATGATAGGATACTTAGGTCAGTGTTGGTCAGACTCAGGGACGCTGGTTTGACGGTACAAAGGGAGAAATGCAAAATTGCTGTTACTGAAGTAGATTACTTGGGGCATAAGATCTCCTGCAATGGTATTTCTCCCAGAAAGTCTTTAGTAGATAGCATTGTGGGTGCTCCCCAACCCCTGGATAAAGAACAATTACGCCCGTTCATGGGGTTGGTGGAGTACTATCACAAGTTTGTTGATGGTTTCTCTACCATGTCGTCTCCTTTGAGAGATCTATTGAAAAAGGGCACCAAATATGTGTGGTCGGAAGAGTGTCAAGATGCCTTTAGTAAGATTAAGGATAGTATTGTGAAAGCACCTTCATTAGGAGGGTTTGTTTCTGGCAGGCAAACTGTGCTGGCTGTGGACGCAAGCACGTTAGGGCTTGGGGCTGCTCTTTTTCAGTATGATGGTAACATTGAACATATCATAGCTTTTGCCTCCCGACCACTGAGGGGATGCGGAAAACAATTATTCCGTGGTGGAGAGAGAGGCTCTAGTTGTATCATGGGCTGTGTCTCATTTCAAATTTTTTCTATGGGGCCAGTCGTTTGTTGTAAAGACAGATCATAAACCGCTAGTCCAGCTATTGGGCAGTGCAGAGTGGGCTAAAGGTTCACCTAGAATATCTCGGTGGATGATTGACTTGCTGGCATATGATTTTAGAATGGTGTATATACCTGGGGGAGAAAATGTTGTTGCTGATTGTCTTTCTAGACTGCCTGCACAGAATGAGAGCTTCAAGGATGAGAGTGCAGAGTGTACTGTGGGTATTTGCGAACTTGTACACAATGCTATAAGCAAAGAGGAATGGCAATCTGCTGACGCTAAGGATGAGGCCCTGGGGCAAGTCAAATTGTGGACCAAAACAGGTTGACCCAGGAAAGACCTCATTGAGAAGAAATTTGATTCTTTTTATTGCATTAAAGAGGAGTTGAGCATGTTGGAGGATGGATCTCAACTCAGAAAAGGAATGAAGATAGTACCTCCCTGTGATATCAGGCCCAAATTAGTGGACATAGCTCACCAAGGCCATCTAGGTATGGGGGGTACCAAAAGGCATATCAGACAATCCTTTTGGTGGCCAGGAATTGATGGTCAGGTAGAGAGGTGTGCGAGGAGTTGTAAAGAATGTGAGAGAAGTGACAAAAGCAAGATGGTTAAGGAAGCCCCTTTAAGACCTGTCAGTGTTCCGGGAGAGCCATGGAGGAAATTAGCAGTGGATTTAATAGGGCACATACAGGAACTGGGAGAGGATTTTAAATACTTTATTTTCCTGGTGGATTATCACTCTAAATGGGTTGAGTGGAAAGCCATTAGAGAAGCAACCACTTCACAATTGATTAATTTTTTTGAGGAAGTGTTTTACAGGGAGGGATTCCCCTCAGAGCTTGTTTCGGAAAATGGAATACAATTCTGTTCGGACAGAATGGTGGAGTTTCTTAATAGGTTTGGTATCAAACACTACAGGACAGCACTTTACCAGCCTAGAGCGAATGGTCTTGTTGAGAGAGCCAACAGATTCCTAAAGGGAGGATTACAATTAGCCATGGCTTCAGGTTTAAGGTGGCAGACAGTTCTCAGGGAGATGGTATGGAACTATTGCGTGACTCCACACACTGTCACCGGCATTTCACCCTTCATATCTCTCAAGGGTAGACAACCCGGTACAAAATTATGTCCGGGCTGGTTGGATTTAGCGAGGAGTGTACATGTAAACAGGGAAAGGATCATGGATCTCATCAGAGAGGCCCAAGATGAGTACAAAGGGAGGTTTGATACAAAAAGGGGTGTCAAGGTGATGCCATAGTCAGTGGGGGACTGGGTTTATGTTAAGAATCCCAGGGTTTCTCCCAAGTGTATTGCGAGTAAATTCATTGGACCTAAGAAAATTGCTGTGATCAGGGGGAATGTTGTCATCATGGAGGGCAGAGAATGTTGGTCAATGGCCAAACTGCTTAAGTGCAATAAGTTTGACAATGATGTCGGTGAGGGAGCACGAGAAGAGCAGGTTTCGGTTGAGCATGGAGAGGATGAACATATGTTTGAACCGAATGTGAGAACAGCGTCCAGTCACAACAGCAGTTTGAATGCAAACCGGTTCAGAAACAAACCTGTCAGGTTGAATGATTATTACCTGGGTTAAATCTGCCACAAATTAAAGGGAAGAGATGTGTTCTGGTGTATTTTGTTATACTTATTTAAAATTTTCATCCATACATCATATTTAGTCTTAACAGAGTAGAGTTATTGTGATGTCATGAAATTCTATTCAGAATGTTTTGGTTCCACTGTATGTTCTAGTGTGGTCATTTGGAGCCTGCCTCTGGAAGGGGTGCCTGCTGTCTGCGTGTATCTACTTATTAAAGAACTCATAAACCTTTTTATGTCTGGACATCAATCTTAACAGACCTCCTTAAAATTAAGCCTTCCAAACACATCCCACTACTAGGTCCCATAAGAACCCAAAGACTCAGATCCAGACTCACCAACCCGCTTAGGACTAATACCATCGTCTGTCCTGCTAACTTAGTAAGTATACTTCCATCAATGACCCAAGCCAAACACTCTAATGTCCCACCGCAACCAAACAACCCACTGCTACTGAGACCACTAACACACATCTACCTCCCCCAGCCAAAGTGCCCCTCACACCAATACACCTCAAAGCAGCCCTCATTAATGCGCGGTCCATACCCGCTCACGCCACAGAAATACATGACCTTATCACAGAGCAACAACTAGATTTACTTATAGTGACTGAAACTTGGCTCCACCAAGCTTCCGGGCCTTCGCTCTCCATTGCCATTCCGCCAGACTTTACAGTTCTTAGGACGGATAGAATGAAATCAGTAGGTGGGGGAGTAGCTATTATTGCCAAAACCCATCTCAAAATTAGAACTTGCACTATTGAGAGCCCAGATGGCTATGAAGTCTTCCTAGCTAAACTAGCCACTAACCATAAGACTACTATAAATATAATAACCATCTATAGATCACCTAACACCAAATCGCAACCTGAACTAGACATACCACTACTGCTAACGCCACTCATTAAACCTAATACAAAATGTCTACTTCTAGGGGATCTGAATCTAGGTTTTAATGACCCCCTAGACCACAAAGCAGAAGCACTATACAGTGCACTCAAAGACATGGCATTCACACAACTTGTGAACGCCCCTACCCACACAAAAGGAAGATCACTAGATTGGATATTACCACTTAACACTACAGTCTCTATAGATTCCATTAACCCAGTACCCTGGTCAGACCATCATAGTATAAACTTCACTATCCTATGCAACAAACCAGACCCACCAAAAACGGTTGTCGAAGAATCTTATGTAACAAGAAATATTCGTAAATTTACAGCAGAAAACCTCAACCCTCTATTAGCCACCTCCCTTAACAACAATATTATTACTGCTAAAGAACCCAGTGTTCTGGCGGACCATTACCATAACTGTCTCACCAGCACAATTGATAGTCTAGCACCTTGCGTTAATAAAACCAAACGCAAGGACAAAAAGTCCTCTTTCTGGTTCAATGAGGAATTAGTCTCACTTAGACGGATTAAAAGATCACTCGAACACCGGCTAAAGAAAACCCACACCCTAGAAGCCTTGGAAGCATTCAACTCTGCAAACAAAATCAACAAATTAGCCATCATTGCCCATAAAGCAGATGCCTTTAATACCAGAATCAGGAATGCATCCTCCGACAGCAAAGAGCTATTTACCATACTCAAGGAGCTGGAGAATCCGATCCCCATAATTAACCCAGTTCAACCAAGCAAAGACTGGTGTACCACCATCCAAGATGCTCTAGCATCAAAAATCAAGCTACTACAAAACAAAATCATCTCTAAAAGAAATCTCCTGTCTGATAAACACTCCAAGGCTAACCAAATCACCACTAATTTAGAAAACTCCACCCCACCCTTCAACTTCACACCAGTCTCCCTGGACAAATTAATCAATACAATATCCAAACCCAAAGCCTCCAACTGCAAAGGAGATAACTTTCCAGCACACCTAATTAAACTCTGCGCCCCCATTCTCACACCTATAATCACTAACTTTGTGAATGCCTCTTTTCAGACCAATCAGGTCCCAGTCAGCATTAAAGCGGCTTGGGTCACCCCTTTGGTAAAAAAGCCCACACTAGATCCACTAGTGCCCAAGAACTACCGGCCCATAACGACTGTCCCATTCTTACTTAAAATCATCGACAAAATAGCCTATAACCAAATACAAACCCACCTCGAACAAAATAACCTGTTAGGAGCCAGACAATCAGGCTTTAGACCCAACCATAGCACCGAGACAGCCCTCCTGGATCTGAAAATCCAACTGGACACCATTAGAGACTTAGTGAAAGTAGCCACCCTACTGCTACTGGACCTATCAGCAGCATTTGACCTGGTAGACCATGACAAACTACGTGAAACCCTAAAAAAAGATTTCAATCTCTCCAGTAACGCCACAAAATGGATCAAATCCTTTCTAACTGACCGGACATCCAGAGTTGCCATCGGAAGCTTTGCAGCGGACCCCATAATAGTACCCATAGGAGTCCCCCAGGGATCCTGCCTCTCTCCCACCCTCTACAATGCATATACTAAACTCCTGTTCTCGGCCTTAGACGATATGTGAGTCATCTACACCACTTTTGCAGATGACACCCAAATCCTCATTCCCAATACTTGCGACTACACCCAAGACACCGTCACCATAAACAAAGTATATTCTATAATCCAAAACTGGATGGCCCTCAACAGCCTCTGCCTTAACGATGAGAAAACTGAGGTCCTCATTGTGGGCTCCCAAAATAGAATAAGCACCCTCCACCCGGACTACTCGCATATTAACATTGATGGTACACTGATCCCAGTACTTAAACAAGTTAAAACGCTTGGTGTCTACATAGATGCCAACCTTTCTATTCACAAACAAATAGCAGCCCTCTCCTCGTCCACAGCCTATACAGCAAAACTTATCACACTCAGCTGCCAATTTCTTACCCCCTCAAATTGTATCACATTGGCCAGAGCTCTGATTTTAACGAAATTGGATTATTGTAACATCCTCTTTCTAGGAACTTCCAAAACCAATTTAAACAAACTCCAATTATTACAGAACAAAGCCCTTAGAGCAGCACTATGATTAAAGAAATCTAAACACATATCCATTATTAGAAGAGAAAACCTCTAGCTACCAATTGAAGCAAGAATTATATTCAAAACCCTTAGTATCGTATACAAATGTATCACCAACAAAACGCCTAGCTATCTCAACAACTCCATTAAGAAAAAAATCTCCTGTAGGTCACTGAGATCTAACAAACTGGCCCTCCTAGAAGTTCCTCAATACAAGTACAGCAGAGCAGGAGGAAGTAGCTTCAAAGTCCTAGACCCATCACATTGGAATGCACTACCCCTTAGCTTGAAAAATGAGGACTCCTTACCAAGATTCAAAAAAGCACTGAAAACTTGGTTATTCAATAAATATTAATCGCTTGAGTCCCACAGCTATACAGCTAGGGGTCACCCTCAGAACTGCAAGTAGTGCTGAAACAAATTGAGAGTGGCTACCTGTCTAAATGTAACTTTGTATAAATAATTTGACTATTTGCTTGTTGCAACCTTAGCTTAAAAATATTTGATATGACTGTACTACAACACTGTATAAATTGTGACAACTCACCTGTATTTTTGCCGTGATACCCTCGGGTCTGGGCGAGTAACAAATGAAATAAATAAATAAATAAATAAAATTGTTTGCAGTTTTTACTGGCAAGTTGGAGAGTATGGGGTCCTGCCATTTCTTTTCTTAACAGAGCAATGTTGATGCAACGGCGATCTGCTGCCATGACATGATTCCCTTTCGAAATAAGAGTGTGCCAGGGGGCATGGGCCTCTAAGCACTGAACTATTCAAAGCCAACACCTACAGTGATTTTGTGCTTTGTGATGTTTTTTAATGTCACGCAAAACTTCAGAAATGTTGCCAGTGGCACAACGTTCCACACAGGTCTCGCCTGGCTCGTATTGTTTAATTGATCAAAGCACCTGCACTCCAAGATGTGCTTTTTATTAAGGTCGATCAAGCTCCCCCGTACAAACATTATTTTTTCAATGAGCAATGTACGACGTAGGCCCATGCACATTAGTTCTGTAGCTTAAATGTGTCCATTGCTAGTTAACATTTTCATACTATTTAGATTCACGCCGCTGTGGCTTCTTGTTTTTTTGTTAACATTTCAAAATCAGTGCCTGTGATTTCACTTTCAGGAGGATGTGCACAATATTTAAATACCTTTCTAATTAAAACGTGGTTCATCTGCTGAACGTGCTTTACCAATTGTAAACTATTGCTGCACTAGTGCTGTCAAATATTTGCTGTCGGGTACACACAGTTCTGTCTAAAATATGGGAACTCAGCAAAGCATCCATCGGAACCCCAGCATCTTGCATCACTACAGGGCGTTGGCAATCTTAGGCATATTAATGTATTTTATGCAGGGTTTTTGTATAGCGCACAGGACACCTGGCTGTCGCTTCAAAGCGCTAAGTTGAAAGTGGGGTGGACATAGGTAAAGGGGCGGAAAGATCCAAAGACAGTCAGAAACAGGTAGGTCTGTAATGCTACACTGTCCTTTCATTGATCAGGTTGGAGTTGAAGATGAGTAGGTGATGTTTTTGAGGCGACGTTGAGGAGGTAATAAGTTTCAGGCAAACATGAGGTAAGGAGTTAAAAATGGAGGACCCTTGATGATGTAGTGATTAACACCCATAATGTGCATATCTCGGGGTGTGGTCTGTTGTCTAAGTGGCTGAGCTTGGAACCTGGATTCAATCCCAGCATCAGCACATAACCAAAGGAAATGTGGAATTCTGGTCAAATCACTTAATCTCAATGTGCGTGAAAATGTAACTATATAAACTGCAATGGAAATATGTAAACTTCGACTGCACAGTGTTGTGCCTTGTGCAGTCCCAAGTACATGTTCCCATCTCACAAAGATTTTCTGTATTTAAGTCTTCATCCACCTATATATGCCATACTGTTGTATGTACAGTACCCAGGGTTTGAGATGCCTCTAAGACACCAAAAAAGTTCTCTGTAAGCACTCTGCTTCTCTTTAGAGCTAATATTCATTATTGTGCTGATATATATATATATATATATATATTCAATGAAAAAACTTTGTTAAAGGGACGTTATGGTAAAGTTGCACTAATAAAAACCTATGAAATTCAGTAACAAAAACGTTGTTAAAAGGACGTTATGGTTACAAGTAAAATCGAAAAACCTCTGAAATTCGCCAGTTATGTAAGATAAGCAACCATAACTCGCGCCACCACCGTGCACTGCTAAGACTAACACCCAGGACATCAACAATGACATCACAAATATCATTGATGACAGAGGTAAGTGCTTAACTGGTGAGCTATTCGCCCAAACGCTAACTGCACACTGGATAACATTCCTAAAATTACAGTAGTATACCAGTATTTGGAATATTTAAGCACAAATTAGCTGGCCTTCTATGTGTTCAGACAGAATCAATTACCTAGTGATTGGGAGTGAGGAAATCTCCGGGTTTTGTAGCTGCATCTGCTCTGATCTCACATTCCTTGGAGCTCTTTGAATTACCAGAGCAGACCTACATGTGAAGGCAGGGGGAAGACCTATACCTTGCGCAAATACAGTGCTGCTGGACTGAGCTGCTTCATGCCTGGTGCTCACGTAGCCAAACTAAAGCCTGCTGGAGTCTTTGTTATTTGTTTGTCTTTATTTAACAAGGCATAGTGCTTTGCTCAGTGTACAAGGCTGGCACAACGGTTAGTATTTTAGGAAAGGCGAATTATGATGATACGTTGTGCAAGAAAATGCAGAATTCCTCGAAAGGGAGACAAGCAGAAGAAACTCATTTTTGAGGATATTATATTACAGTGATATAACCATATTTATCTTAGTGTACTGAGGAACAATGCTATGTGATACACGTCCAGTTTTGCAAAGGGGTGAAAGGTCGTGTGCCATGTCAATTGGGGGCTGGGTCAAATTACATCACTTCCTGTGGTGAAATGAGAGGTAATGGGTCATGCGATGTCACTTCCACTACCCTTGGCATTTTGGTTAAATGGCGTCCATGGTCTACCGCCAAAAACCACATAGCCCCGCATTTTCTTGCTGATGTAAAACCTAAGTGATTCCTATGGAATCCAGCAGTTGTTTGCACATTCTATTAACCCATTGTAAATACTGCCTGCCATACAGAAATGAGAGGCGGATCATACTCTTTTTGCATTACGCAGTGCAAAAAGAAAGTGTAAAGGTTATTGCACCTATGTTACACCTTTTTTATGGAGTGCATGTTGAAAATGACTATGGGCCTCATTACGACTCTGGCGGTAGCCGTGCCATTAAAAACGGCATGGCTGCCGCTGGAATTGCATTTTTTCTGGCACCCGTGAATGTGCAAGAACCTGGTCATGCCGAGTTAGGTGGACCCAGTACTTGCCCATTTTCGGGTGCCGGAATCAAGGGCCTCCTCATCCCCATTCTGCCCCATAGGGCTGAATGGGATGGGGACGTCAGATGCACCGGCACAACTCTGCATGTGCTGGTGTATCCGATGTGCTTTGCTCGCGGGTGCCGTTATACCTGCCAGGAAAAACCTGGCTGATGAAACGGTTCCCGCGAGCAGAGCCTGTAGTATGGCGGTCCGGGAAGTATGGTACCGGCATGCTTACCGGTCCCGTACTTCCCAGACCGCCATGCTCGTAATGAGGGCCTATGTGTCATGGAAGCAATGAGTTATCTTTGTCTCCACAGAGGAGTATTTTTTCAGTAAAATTTCAAAGACAGTGTTGATATCATTAGTAGATGAGGAACTAATAGGTGCGGTTGGAATTTACTTTCTTGTATCTTTCCTCATCACATTAAGTTGATTTGTTGCAGTAAAATGGACTACAGAGGGTGACAAATAGTTTGCTTTTCTGGGTTTTGTAAGAGCTCTGAGAGGTACTAAATATGTTTAAAAAAAGGCAGGTAGAATTGCTTTGTGCAGTGGGTTGGAAAGAAAGCATTGGCAAAGTCCACCGTTTTTAATTTTGTATTGGTTTGAAATGACAATGTGGTGCTTTTTAATGAAAATGATGAATTCTGATGGAGTTTTAATTCAAGAAAATGCTGATTATGTGGCAACCAAGTAATAGACTCACTATATCACCTGATCATGAAATGTGAAAGCTTGATGTACTTGCAAAATATGTATTTTAAATCCTATGATAATGCTATTGATATTAAGGAAGTCCCTAATTTATGGATGATTTTTATGAGAGGAAATTATATTAATTTAATATATTTTATTGTGCTATTTTACATGAAGACTGTAGAAATATTAAGATGCACTGAATAATCTTTTTAAGATGTTGTGGCATGTATTACAGTGTATGTGCCGGACCACTGTTTTTACCTTTTTTACTCTGGAAAATGTATAATTGTTGTATGTCATGTGTTATACAAAGCCCAAGTTGGCTGTAAGTATATGTAATAAAACTTGAAAGTTAAGGAAGTTTCATACTTGAAGATGATACCAAGAAAGCTGTGTGAACCACAGATTAAGTAAAGCATAAAAACAATCTGATATAAAAGATGCTTTATATGTCTTATGGGGTTTTATGGTGCTGTATAGCGTTAAGGGGTTAACGGCGCTGTAAACGGCGCCGACCCTTAACGCCTGATTACAAGGTCCCTTAGCGCCATGGTGATATTAACGCCTGCTTTTTGCAGGCGTTAAAATCCATGGCGCTAAGGTACCATGGTGCTAATTACGCCACCGTAATTTATGGTGGCGTAATTAGCGCCTTCCCCACTCCCATTATGCCCTATGGGGCAAAAATGGGAATGGGGAAGGGTAAAATGGGAAATGGGGATTTACCGCCCCACTCACCTTGGAATGGGGCGGTAAATCCGCCATCCACCATGGTGTAAACGTAGTTTACACCATGGTGGTAAGGGTACGACCCAGGCGGTAACTTACCGCCTGGGTCGTAATGAGGCCCAATGTACATTAAGGTACACAAATGTACATGTATGTTATTTGCAACATTATTGAACAAACTGGTCCTTGCATTTTCCCCATTTGCATGTGTGAACATAATTGCACTATGAGAAATCAATCAAGAGAACGCAATGGATCAATGTATCATCTGCCTAGGTAGTTGTCCAAAGTACATATCACAAGCCTATATTTTGACAGGGGAGGAGGTGTTTGAACCTGCTGATGCTAGTGGTTAGTGTTGGGCAAGAAAGTGACAGGTACCAGTGTCAGGGTGCCATAACAGGTTGCTTGACGGTGATCCTATCTGAAGGAGTGGATCTGAAAACTAATGTATTTAAACATCTGTTCATTTGTGATGGTCCAATAAAATGTGTCTTCACCTCCACAGGATTATTGATGTTTTAGTAATAAACTCAAAATTAAAGCATGCCTCTTGGTTAAATGTTGTTTTGTATGTTCATACAGTTTGTGAATACCACCAAAGTAACCATTTGGTCCCCTTCATCTATGGTAATAGTGCTGGAGTTACAAGAATATTTACCCATACGACAAATTAACTTCTATCTGCAGTTTGGGCATCTGATGACTTCTCATTAGGCTATTAGAATAGGACAAATAGGTTGTCATTTGGAAGTATATATATCATAAGAATATAGACACTTGCCTACTAGCTCTTGGCAAGATTGTTTGATGTATGGTATATGAACTGTGAAATGGCGTGAGTACCTGGGCATACCATGGCAATACGTGGCAAACGATACTCATACATGACCATGAGGGGACATCAGCTGGCAAATGCTGTGGCATCCAGGACTGGCACATGCCTATTCAATGCTGATTCAAAATTCAAAACCGTTGGCTTTGCAAATGCATTCTTACTATGGCAGTACCCTCTTCGGAGAATCCAATCACAAGTGGTGTTTGGTGGGGGGGATTTTCTTAACACAAATAGCAATAAAGAAGCCACTGATGGGCTCCTTTTCATATGAAAATGTCAAAAACAATAGTAGTGCCAACAAACAGCTTGTGTCATGGAATTGGTAGGCAGGGCAAAATGAATGCCAAATATGCCCCTTCACAAGCACTACATTGCAGATTTTGGCCAATGAGAGGGTTAGATGCTTCAAAACTGAAATGCTGACTTTGAGTAACCGAGTAACTTGAGTAACTTTCATTGGGTGTGTGGTGTATGTCATCTTGGCACTGCAATGTGGGACGCTTTGGGGTCTAGTGGCCCCTGCCAGTTGTCTTGCCAAATACTGATTGCCAGGATTCATGTATAGCTCACATAACGAGTGGCACTGGCTGCTGATCAGTCAATGATTACTCAGAGTGAACTATATGCCTTGTTTGTGGAGCTGTAATTCGATTTCTGATGCATATGTTCCACGCCACAGGCAGACTGACTGCATCAAGGCGCATGCACATATGTGAGTAACCAGCAGGGAACTTTGACTAAACAGAAAAGTGTTCTGAGATTTACGGAACAATGCATAACTTTTCATGTGAAGCAAACACAATAGGAGCCTATTCCAGAGATGGGGACCAGCTACTGAGAATCTACAATCTTCACACGATTTCAACTTTTTAGGCAAAGAAAGGAGATCCTTATTACAGAAACTGAGCAGCAGGTCTTGGAGGTACCAATGAAGCTTTGTTCCTGATAACTTGGCACACAATTTATCAGACATGTGAACTACAAGCACAGCACCATGAAAACAATTCTGCTCCTAAATGGAAGCCAATGAAGGTAGTAAAGATGTACTGGAGGACCCAAATAAAGATGTATTGAATCAACAGCTGAATGAAGTGGAAGGCACTCCCCCCCCACTTAAACCTAAGCAGAGAAATTTGTATGGATTAATATGGTGATGTAATTATGCAAAATTGGTATTCATAATGTTAGTATATACAAGTATTCAAAAAAGCATCGTATTTATAAGGTAGAAAAATGTCATTACCATGATGTAGTAAGGTGGCAAGGCACAGAATGGACAATAACATTTTCTGTACATAGACAGAAAATCGCCTTGGCTAAATGCCTTTGATGAAAATCCATGTACTGAAAATGTGGCTAAAATGAACAGAGAGTGTATGATGAGATCATTTTAAAGTTGAAACATTCAAGGGTAGTAATCTGTCAGCCTAGTATGCAGCACACAAATGAAATACTTATTTTATTATGTCAATAGGTTCAGTATTCTGAGTGATATACCACTCATATCACACCCCTTCTCAAAATACCCCAATGGACCAGGAATCAGGCTGGTCGGTAAAGGTAATATTTATTTATTTAAAATTCTAATTAAACATATACTTTTTAATAGGGAGCATCAATCACCAATGTGGTGACAATAACAGATAAGAAGGTATGTAAGGCAGTTATGTTAGAATATAAAACATCAGAGAAAAGAACACGTTTGGCTTGTTTTGGAAAGATAGCACTTAAATTAGGATTTCCCCCTGTAATATTGCTCAACCCACAAATAAACAATTCTAAATAGATATAAGTAAGCAGCAGGTATTCAGGAATAAAGAACAGTAAACAGAATTTGAATACAACCTTCCCTCTCCAAACAAGATAGAAAAACGGGTTTGGAATCTTACACTTTAAAATGACATTCGAAAATGGCTGTGTAAAACCATGAATGTGTGCAAAGATCCGTAAAGCAGTACACATTTCTATGGGAGCAACATTGACAAGATGCTAACAACTATGAGCTATAGTTTGAGCAAAAGTAAACACTTTGAATCTTAATGGAAGGTAGGAAATAATTTAGAGTGAAAATCACATGTGTAAAACTTTGTAGAAATGTGGATTCCTGCCTAAAATTAACCAAACGATTTTTTAAGAAAAACGGGTGAAATACACTGATTCTGAATGTGGTGGTTGGGATGTAGCTATAGGTCTTAGGTATACTCCAGAGTTGAAATGAAGTCTCTAGCTATTAAACTGTGTGAGTTATGCAATGTTGAATGAGAGGCGTTTTTGGAAAATAAAGTCGCGAAAAAGAAAACATAAATCAGTTTTTACAAGGATAGTTATGCTCTACACCAGGGCATTCAGGCTAGGGTACCAGATTGAAACACAGTAAGCTCTAGAGTTGATCTGTGGAACCAACCCTAGCACCTGCGCGCCTGCCCTGGTGTACCCGGTCCAATTACCCGAGGGAGGGTTAAGGGTTTAGGATTTCACAAGACAAAATTATTTAAAGAAGTTAGCACTAGCACAAAGAATCAAAGGCAAGGTTTCAAGAATGGTTGTGACAATATTACAAGTTCTTAAGGTAAGGATAGGATGACTTAGAGATTGGGATGGAACAAAAAAAGGCAGGGTATGCTATGATTTTCTATGCTTCCTATTAATACTTACAGTCCACTTAAATTTAGGATTTTGGACCGTCAAGGGTTCTGGTCATCACACAGATCAGGTCTAACCAAGGACAGCAGGGCACACCTGGCGGGATAGGGTCAGCTGGGTGGTTCTGGTCACCTGGACGGCACTGGACTGCACTTTTGGTTTACTGGAAATGGCGAGTTTGGAGCAGGCATGCATTTAGTAGTAGCAAGTCAGCTGGATCAGAATGCTTCCCTTAGGTTTTTGGGATTTTTAGAGTTTGAGGCCTAGCTGAAAAAGAGTTCAGCAATGCATAGGTTTTGGCTTTGCAATGAAAATCTGGAATCAGGATCAAACAGGATGAAGAAATCAGGAACAAGATGCCACACAGAAAATCAGGAAGAAGTCAGGAATCAGTCTGTCTTTGTGTTGTCAGGTTCCCTTAGTTATCATGCTAAATTACATCACTAAATTATATGGCATGGGCAGGCTTACGGTCTTCACCCCTAATGCTAGGATTGGGCAGGAGCATAGTTTCCGCCTTGCTTTTCACTGATTGGATGACAGAAAAGGATGTCATGTTTATGGGATGATTTTTACAATGTCCAGAAACCTCCCCTAGCCATTGGAACCAAAATCTTATTTTACCACAAATACATATGTATACAGTGATGACCTCTGTGAAAATCAGATACATAGGTTACATATTTTGTGGGTCACATTTCAATCCAAATCCCAAGCCTGTGGGACCTGGTTTTGCCTTTCTGACACATTTTGGCATATTTAACCATGACATATTTGGGCTGGCATTCCCCAATTTGGTACATAGATGTGCAATTACCCCTGGGATGTGTGTACACAATGTTATGTTTAAAACATTAATACTTTCCATGCAATTGGTCATTCTTTATAACTTCTGTTCCTTATGCAGTACTGAGTCCTACCAAGTCTTCAAATGAATAGCATAAATTTAGATTTAAAACGACCAACTTTCAGATTTTCCCTCATTCTTGTGGCAAAGTTAAATGTCTTGAAAGTTCAGTTGCAAAATAGGCTTTTTCAACACCAAGGGGGTCATTCCGAGGTTGGAGGTAAGGGAAAAACGATGCCGGTAAAGGTTTACCTGCATCGCTTACCACTACGGGCTATTCTGACCAACCAGACCGCTATTTATGGCACCGTAAAGTATGATGCTGTAAATAGCGGTCAGGTCGCGCGCGCACGCCACACCAAGCCGACATTAGCGGCATGCCGTAAACCGGAACTGAGCCCAAGTAATGCGGACATGCAAATAACGAGCTGAAGGCCTAAAAAGACCTTACTGGCATGGAGTAAATACCGGCATCTCCGAGAAGGTGTTAAGAATCCTGAGCAGTTTTTACAAGTGCCACAGGTGCACACAATCAGCACAGGTGGAGGCAATGGAGTCAGGGCCAGTACAAAAGGAGCACATCCACACACCACACCCCCTCCCACACCAAGATGATACCAATAGTGGTAGCTTTACTGGAGCTGTAGGCCCTGCTTGCAAGGCCCACTTTCTGTCATGGTTTGGGCCAAACTACCCGTCATGTGTACAGATCTCTCCATTAGAACGAATGCATTCACCAACATATGCGCAATTTTTCTTTTATACTTCATCTCACCATAGATTTATACATATATGTTATAATGCCATACAACCAATATCCATACACATTGACTCAGAGCTCTTACACAAATTACTCCCTGGGCATCACATACATCCAAATAACACTTAACTCTGGCTCAATTTTGATTAACAGACTAACATACCTCACATTGACCAGGAGCGCTACCACCCAGACAACATAACTAATGCTGTAATCACAATGGCAATTTACTAATGCCTACTCTTACAATGGCATTGTAATTTTCAAACATGCCTAAATCATTTCACTATGACCAATATTCACCTATACACCCAATGTCATGGTCACCTATTTACTAAACACAAACATCACTATGTGCCCATATGGATTATACTCAAAATACAATACATTTTCTATATTTCTCATGTAAATTCACTTACTAACCCATTTCTCAATATATTTTCCCATTAAAAATGCATTAAAATGGAATCAATAGGTGCCTATAAGTCCAGGGTGCGTGACACCATAACCCTGCAAATCCTCAAATTGGTTAAACCTAAACATCCATAAATATAAATATTTAAAAAACACTTATAAAGTTCACGTTACAGTAAAACAGTATCATGTTATCACTTTAGTTTTTTTAAAATTTTCCTCCAAGTGCAACTTTAAGACCAATGTGCATTTACCACCATAGGCACTCACAATCATTCTATCAGCATTCTTTCTGAACCTTCCCAGCCAGGCCAGACACATTCTCCACTAACTCTCCATAACCTACTTCAGTATTACTTTAAACCATAGTAAAACATCTGCATATTTAAACCAAAGTAATATCAAAAGTAAAGTAAACCCTTGCACAATACATCTTATTTTTTTTACAAATGCCGTATATGCATTTGTTGCTATTAGACATCTTATTTTCAAACAAAATCATTGCCAAAGTCCTTAAATTCACATTAAAAACAATCCAAGTCCTTAAATTACACATCGTCTTGTTCGCATCTCAGTATTGCTCCACAACATTCCATAAAATGAGCAACAATAAACAAAATTACTTCAGCCCTAACGACATTCCCAAAGTCATTTTGTTGTTTATGTCACTGAAACTAAAACCAAAACATCACACAGTGACATTCCATAAACTACTCATTGGCTCCTGACTCTGCCGACATCCACAGGAAATAAAAAAAAATAAACAGTACCTAATTTTCAAAAAGAAACGTAACGTTACTTCCAAAGGCACTACCACGCATTTCACTTCCTTGCCCTTGCCTTCTATTTCATCTTCTTTTTCCTTTGAAAACAAATGCCTGCATTTCTTCTTTGCCGACATAATAATATAACAGCAATCTCTTCACGGCATACTTTAACTGATACTGAAGTGCTTCATCATCCAATCCAACGTCACGTCAATTGGGCTTTTCACCGCAGTCCTTCCGCATTCGTCATGGCGTCAGGCCATTAACACTGCCTTTCCTCTGAAGTAGACTCTCATTAGGAATGCTGCATTCATCACGGAAAGCGGAATACACAGAGCACGGTGTTCGCAGATTCACCAACTCCCTGCATTGTTCCACTACGTCATCATTTCTCTCCTAGCAGTTGAACACAACAGAGCTCCAGTCCAACAACCGTATTAACGGTAACAGAGATTCCAAAAGTTAGAATTGCAGTACTTTACCTGTAGCCCATACAGTATTGAACATTTTATTTTTACAGTACTTAAAAGGAGTTGGGATTTACTACAGTCTTCCTTCCTTTATCCCTGCATTAGTAACACGCTGATTTCTCCTCAGCACTCCCATTAGTTTTATATGGGGCCATTCTCAAACTTGCAATTGGGCAATTCACAGTACATATGATGCCTAATGCTGCATTTTCTTGGCTGTCATTCCTCATAGCAGTAATGCACACCTTACTTTACAGTACTTTAAGCAGTTTCTTTCTGCACTGCACTGCACTTGCTGCCTGCTTTAAGTATATCTCTCTTTTTCTTTCTTTTTTTTAAAAATAAGTCCAGTCCTCAATGCCCTTAATTTTGCTTAATGACTTTCCTTCACATCTCCTCTTCTCAGTCATCCTTTCACAACATTTACAGTACCTTATTTTTCTTGTAAAAGAAAGGAGGGGAAAGGCAGGCATTTTCCAGCTCACCACTTCTTTGGCAGCCTGCAAGGGAGAGTGTGTCCTCCCATCCCCAACAGGACTTAGGCCGCGTCGCTGCTCATATAATCTTTTTTATTCCTAAGCACATTTCTGGTTTCTTCCTCTATCATTTTCTGTTATACCAGTGGGTGCCATCTCACCACTGAATTGACAACTGCCATCTGCCATCTCTGGACCCTCATTTAAAAACATCTTCGTCGCCACTTGTAGTATTTGGGGTTCTTTAAAGTATGTAGGGACCAGTCAGGGGACAGGCAGGTACAAATAGAAGTAGGCTTTATTTGTTTCAGGGTACAGTTATGAAGAGGGAGTAGGAGCTATAAGATATACATCTTACTTCATGCAATCTCCCATCCTGAATCCTTAACTGCCATTCATGGAATCCTGAACCCAGCACCACCCTCTCCCTCCCACCACAACTCCCAAACACACCCTCGCCCCCCTCCCCCTCCCACCACAACAACCCCACACTAGTCCCATAAGGACCACATAGGCCACATGTGGATGGCAGCACTGTCACTGTGCGCTCCCAGAGCCAAGGGGAGGCATGCCCTGGCGGTGCATCGTACGTTGGGACCGATGGAGCGGGCTGGTCTGGGTGGAGGAGCATGCAGAAGGTGTGTCCTCCTGCTGGGGCTGTCATGCAGGATGTGCAGCATCCAAAGCATCTGCTATCCGGCCAAGGACCTCACAGAGCCGGTTTGTGCTGTCTGTAATGACCTCGCCCAGTGCCCTCAGTTCATTCCACTACTCCTCCCTGGCCTGCCGATTTTCCTGCATGAAGTCATTGATCAGGCCTGTGAGCTGCTCAGCCCGCTCTGCATCAATGGCTGATGTTGTGGGCCTGATGGGAATCGGGCTCACATGTGTTTCCGTTGCTTCACTAAGGGAACTGGCCACAGGACTGGCATGTCCTTGTGTTGCTCCTTGCCCCGTAAACCCAGGTGTGTCACTCTCACCCAAGTCACTATAGGAGACCTGGGGGTTGGTTTGGGCATCAGGGGTGGGGACGATCTCATATCTGTCCTCAGTTGCTCCGCATATGGATAGGGTGCTGTCGGCAACATCGAGGGGGGCCGTAGCTGCAATCTCCCCAGCCACACTAGACTCCTCAGAGTGCAGCGTAGGGCATGGGTCTGCCGCCAGTGCAGGGTGGGGTAGGGGTGGGGATTGTGCACCCTTCACGGCCCTTGCTGGAGCCGGTGGTGTGCCTCCAGCTGTTTTCCTGCTCGCAGGTAGACGGCGGCCCCTGCCTTGGCCCCTGGAGGTGCTGGGCCAGTTGCTTGCCTGATCCTCCCTGTCATGCTCGCTGCCTGTGGGGGTGGAAGAGAGGGACGGCATGAGTGATGATTTGAGAGCCAGCATTTGGGCATGGCTATAATATCACAATCAGATACTAGTGGGTTATCGGCATTTGGGTGGAGAACGCCACATTATTGTATGCTTGGGTGGTAAATGCATGCATATGTCTGTGTCACTCATGTTGACCGGGTACTGTGCTGGCTCACATGCACACTGTTTACATCAACTGCCCTGCGTGCCTCACGGAATGGGCCACTTTGTGTGGTATCTTTCTTATAGGTTACGGCCTCGCACCTGGCACTAGCCTGGGTCTCACTTGTTTCGGCATGATTTAAAGGGGGGACGTGGTGGACCATGCCATGACACCTTGGCCAGCCCTTAGCAGTGACTTTCAAAACATTGGCGTTGGCAGTATTGACTTTGGACACTCACCTCCATCAGCGGATGACGTTGCCCCGCACTCCATATCTCCAACCCCTTCGATGGCTTTGGGGCCTATCATGGCCACACATGTCTCCTCCCATGGCATTAATTCCATGGGCGAATCTGGGCCTCCTCCTGTCTCCAGGGCCTGGCTTCTATTAGCCGAGAGGATGCTCCGCACCCTCAGCCGCAGGTCGTCCCACCTTTTTCTGCAATCCTTAGTGGTGCAGGGGGTGTTGCCCACGGCACTCACTTTCTGCGCTACCATAGCCCAAATCTCTTTTTTTTTATCACCACCACCCTCCGCATGTCACTGCTGAAAGCGGTGTCGGCATGCTCGTGCACGGTACCCACCATCATTTGGAGTTCATCTGGGCTGAAGCGCTCAATTCGGAGGCGGGCAGCTCCCGTTTCTTGGCGCTTTGGGCATTCCTCCTTGATGATGGGATGTTTCCAGTGTGTCGAAAGTTTGCCAGGGGTCCTGTCTGATGAGGATGGCAATGGATTGTGTTTTTAAAGATGGCCGCCGTGCTCCTTCCAGTTCCTGTGCGATGACGCTGTTTCCAGTTCAGCAATTTAACGCTGACCGTAAATAACAGTGACCGCTATTTACAGTCACTGCTAATGCCGCGTTACTCTAAGGCAGTAGTGTTCGCTATGGTACGATTCATGCCAGTAGAGGGTTTTTTAGCCATTTTTGCGGCATGGCGCTAGGTTCATTACCGGCATGGCGCAAAGCTTGTGTCCGCAAACTCGTAATAGGGCGCTTTTAGCAGTCTATTGTCAGCTCGGACACGCTATTTGCACCATGCCAGTAAGGGACAGAACTTACCTCCAAACTCGGAATGAGGGCCCAAATGTCACTTGTCAGATTTCTTTTCTTTTCCATGTGTAAGCAAATGTCAATCCCTTTGGAGCAGAATGATGGGCCTCTCTTTTGAATTGAAGTTTCCTGCCCCTCCCACTTGAAAGGGGAGAGTTTTAGCCTGCTATTGTCTTAGCCTGGGGCAAAGACGAATGTCTAATGTAACTTGGAAAGCTCCATTGTCCTGGGTATTCAAAGCCTCTGAGCTAGCAATTAGCCTTTCCTGTGCCAGCAGTTTGAGGAGTCACCCTTTCTCAGGGCTAGCACTGGCAGAGCAGGTTTTTTTCTTATATATAGTTTACCAATTTATCCTGGGTTTAGCTTTTCTTTTCTCATTTTAAATATTGCCTGAAACCTAGGAATGAAAATAGATTATATTAGTACTTTTACCAGTAAGAAATATTTGTACACCACAATGCACTTTTAAATACGCAAGTTTGCTCTTCATTCAGGAAAAAGCACATTTAACTTATTTCTTTAAACACACTTTGGGCACCTCTATTGCTTTCCTTGAGTGCTGGAGTTGTTTGCAGCATGGATACATGTATCATGCCTCGGTTTAGAGTCTTTCTCTGGACAGCTGATTCTTGATATTTGTTGCAAAGAAATAGCTGTGTTTCCCATGGAAAATGAAAACACAGTCCATGGTTTGCTTTTCCAAAGATACTTTTGATATGGGCTGTCATTCAAATGAGGCCCGGTTCCTCTGAGACTCAAGACTGATCCTGGGCACTGCAGTAGTATAGTGGTTCAGGAGGAATTGATGAATTTAGCACCAAACAGCAATTTGAAGGTTGAAAAGACGACATTTTAAAGAGGCATTGTGGGTGTACAGCAAAGTAATGCTGCTTCTTTCCTTTCACTCTATGTTAAATGTTGCAGAGCACACTGGCACATTCCTGCAGTGTATACTATGTTCCACCCCACCTGAAATGTGTGTTGGCAGGGCGGTGCAGCCATTTTCTAGTTATTACAAAACGCAGTTTCATGATTTTGGCGCGCACAGGAGTCAGCACGGCCATTCTGTGCTGTTTCTTGCCTCAATGCAGCAACATGAGGTAGTAAGCATAGCTGAGTGGGTCAAACTATCCCACATTGTACCAAATTCAATCCCCTACACATTGCCAAATAGATATGCCAAACTGAAATCAGTCATGCACAGCCTTTGTTATTTTATAAAGCACTTTATCGATTTTCTGTAGATCAGAATAAAAACGCACAGAAATACACTGAAAGCGAGCTCAGAAAAAAATAAATAAATTCCCATCTATCTGCACATGCTGGTTTCACAATCTGTCAGAAATTATGCTATGCATCTATGCCCACAACAATTTCACAACCAGTTCTTGGCTTTTCTCACCCCAAGCGAATATTCCTCTTACACACTCAGCAAAGTGTGGACTCCTTCTAAAATTGAACAGTACACATTTTTTTTATTATTTAACCTTGAGATATTATTTAACCTTGAGATATAAATGTTGCTCTTACAGATTTGCGAGCGGTAACTCTCTCCATTTTTGCAGGCAGCTAGTTTTGCATACGAAAATGCATTTGTACTCCAACGAGTGAAGAACAAAGGGGCTTTCCTGAAGTTTAATTTGGCTTCCTGCTAATCAGGGCAAGTTTATCAAAAGTATGTAAAATTCTCTTCATTTGTCACTTCATGCTTACCATAAATTGTAGAAGCGTTTTGCCTTTGCCGACCGGCAGCAACCCCTCTTGGAAGCACACAAGCTCTCTCTCACCCCCTCTCTTTAGTCTGCCCAGTGAATCACTGCAGCTCAACCTTCTTTCCAGCAAAGCACACAAGCAGTTTGTCTCAGAATCGTACTCCAAGCAAAAAGGCTCTCTGACTTTCCAGTTTTCTTGTCACTTCTCTAAGACCTTCCTATCTTGACAAAAAGAAAACCCCTCCTTTCTCTCTCTGCACCTTTTTAAAGTCTTTACTTGCCAACCCATTTCTCCTATATCTATCTACAGAAAGTATATGATCTTCCAGCCCTTGGCAGTGATGTCATCCCATCAAACAAACACCTCCTCTTGACATGGCCAAGTCTTCTGGAAACTTCCAGAAGCCCCTATTTGTTTGAACAGAATGTGGTTCAATGGGCCCAGAATCGGTATGCATCATTTTTATTCGGGCTTCCTGTGCTAGCAGCTCAAACAATGGCTGCTTGGGGTAGGATGATTCTTTGCATTCCACAACTGATGTCCCCATTACAAAAACAGTCTGAATTCCTGCATTTTAGTTCTAAACAGCATTACAGAGCCTGCGCCTGCAGCTCCATTTACACCCCTCAGTTTGCACCCTTAGTTTGTACACTTAGTTTGCACCATTTACCATGGACTAAGCTGTCCCATTCTAATCACTCATATTGTTAATGGCTTAGGGGTTAAGGGTTAATGATTAGCAGGTTAGGAGTTAGTATTGTTAGTTCCTAGACTGCAATGCTAAGCTCTGGTAACTATGCAATGTAACCAATTCAAGACACCCTTTCTTTTGGTTTGTATGAATTGTCATCATTGTCTCAAATCAGCACTAAGGTTTATGCCCATGTTGCAATACCACCATCATTTATACATTGGCACACACCTTATATAGGAGTCTGAGTTGTCACCAAAATTCCCTCTTGGCTAGAATTCGGCCTGGTTATCCTACATAACTCCCTTCTTTTGTTTCTGCAAGGAACCAAAATCTAAGGGCCTCTATAGAAAGAAATAAACATCTCGGCTACACCACTCAGTCAACCATGTGATCTTGGGCGCCATTTGTAAGAATCTAAGCATTTATCACTGTTCAGCTTAAGAATCATCTGTTATTGTTCGCAAAATCTCCAATTTACAAGTTTTCATGTCCTTAGATGTAATGCAGTTTGCAATTGGGATTTTTAAATATGATTTGATTTTGATTGATTTCTTTTCATCATATTTTTACATTTTCTTTTTATAATCTCTTTTTTATAAACACTTTCCTTCAGATATCTTTTTTAAAAAAAATCTTTTCTTTTTGATACTCCTTTTTTTGGTACATCTTTTTTTACATATAAATGAATCACCAAAACACAAGTAACACCAATGTCTTTTGCTGCTGCAAAATACATTAAAATCTGCAATAATTGTCCATGTGGTTAATAACTGTTTCATATTTTAAGAATGGATGGCTGTAGCAGTCCATCTCTAGTGATACTTAAATTGAAACCAATGTCAGTGTTGACAAAATGACTCAGCCCTAAAATAAACATTCCATGTACATCCTCTGTCACTCCCTGTACATCCTCTGTATGTGGGGTTTCTTTCACACTTGTCAGTCACTTATCTTTTCCCCCTTTTTCGTTCCAGGGGGTTTTGGTCAAGGGGACTTGCATTCATCCAGGGGCCTCCAATCCGGCTGATTGCAAGGGTCCACCCTGATGATATAGACGGATTAACTATCAAGCAAAATCAAGCAAAGTATTATTTCTTTTTATTGCCATTACACCATCTATATTATACAATATACAAATACATTATATAACAGCTCATTTCATTCTTTTCCTGGAAACAAAAGCCTGTCTTAAACAGCATATAAACAGCTCCATCTGCAACTCTCTGAAAGCAAATTCATGGATTAAACATAAGGAAAACATATAATTCAAACACATCCACCATTTGTTCCACCTATTTGGAAGCCAAAATGTATAGTACCTATCACTAACCTAAAAATACAATCATACAAGCTTAACTACTTTTATATTTCCTTTTTTTATTTATGTACTTATTTTCACACCTTACATCCATACTCTCATGTACACCTACTTACCTGGCATATTCCCTTTTTACCCCTTATCTTAATAATTCCTTTCTCACCCACTTACCTGCTATGGTGCTTCTACTTACCTGTTACAGTGAATCCCTTCAAAGTAAACATGTTTTGATTTCAGTATACAAGTACACCTTTCACTCCCTACTAGTTTCTCTGGTTTGTTCAAGCCTATCATCTCATCTTTTGGGCAACATGGCTTGATATGGATAATATGGACACATTGTTCCACGGTCAGCTCTCTTTAGTTTAACATAAGTCTGTAGGCCACAGGTGAAACATTGTCCACAATTTTGTATGGACCGTGCCAAGATGCTAGAAATGTGTCATTTTTGTGTTTACCTATTGTGAAATCAAATTTGAAAATGTGATCACATACTGTCTCACAGATGTCTTTCTATCATATTATGATTTTGCACTGTCAGTGGCTCTTTCCAGATTCCGCTGTGCAAATGCAAATGCATGCTGCACATGCTTTCTCAGCTCTTCCACATATTCATGAATTGTGGCTGAATTTACCATAACTTCTTCATTGGTCTGGTATAACAAATGTTGTGACAAAACCATTTTTCTACCTGTCATAATTTTATGTGAACTGAGGTTAGTGGATTTTCACTGTGTTGACCTAATAGCCATTAGCACCAGAGGGAGTTGCAAATCCCAACTGGATCCTTGCTTCAGCTACACACTTTTTCAAAATATCAATGATTGATCTATCATAATGTTCCACACCTCCAGAAGAGGAAGGGTGATAGGAAATGTGCAGTTTCCTTTTTACTCCCAAAATTTACCACATCATTGTCATCACTGCACTGGTAAAATGATATCCACAGTCTTATTCTATTCTTTGAGCCAAACTTACCTAGAGAAAATATGATTCACCAGCAATGTGGCTGCTGTTTTTGCACTGCAATCGGGTGTTGGAATGCACTCCAATCACTTGGACATTAAACAGGCGACCACAGCATATACCTGTTTCCCCCTTGCCAATCTTTGGACAAGCTGAATGAAGTTGATTTGCAAATCTTACCATGGAAGTGTCAGACCTCTTTTCATTAATGGCACCCTATGTGTTGGAGAAGCTTGTCATTGTGCACACACCAAACATCCTCTAGAATATAACTCTGCCTTTTGGGAAACGTGTAGCCAATAAGCATATTCTTTTAAAATGTCTAATGTTTTCTGGGAATATTCTGTGACCCGCAGTTATGGCATCATGGCCATGCTTTAGCATCAATCCCGAAATGATAAAGGTATCACCCACTGGATTTGGCCTGACACAGACTCTCTAATCATCAGCCCATCCTGTAGTCAAATATTCTTGCTGTTCTTTAGCAACACCCTCAACTCTTGTCTCCCTTTACAGTCCTCCTCAGTCAGAGTATTATGCTCTGCATCTAATAAATGGATATAGAGTAAACCTAACATGTGATCTTCTTTCTGTGCCTTGATGAAATCCTGATCAGGGGTATCAAAACTCCACTGAGCCACGGGCTGATCAACTGTTCCCTCAGATTTGGAGCATGTTATTGCATCTATTTGGATTTCACCAAGAATGTTCTCAATAGGACATAACTCCCCCATCACTGCCCCAATCTTGGCTAAATGATCTGCCTTGTCAGTCCCTTCTTCATCTTCTGCTGGTGTTTTCGGATGACCTCGTATTTTCCTCCAGTGAATTATCATGTCACTCTCTGAAACCAATTTACAAATGGCCTGAATCATTTTATCATGTTTAAGTGGCTTCTTGTTATATCTGATAATTCCTCTCAATTTCCACCCAGGTAAATATTCCACAAAACAATTTCAGGCATAAACAGAATCAGTAACTAAAACTATTTCTTAGAATGTATTTACTATTGCTGTGGATATTGCTTTATAGATGGCATCCAACTCTGCAACTTCACTGCTTTGGAACCTAACTTCATGCTTACTCTTGGGATGCCACTACACTTGACCCACCAATTCCCTATTCCTGCCACTAATTCCTTTTCAGAATCACCCCCCACGTGGTATTCACATGCATCTACATACTACATGTTGGGAGATCCCTATATGTTTCTTCAATTAATGCCTTGTGTGGAGATTGTTCAAATTTGGTTAAATGAATTTCAAATTTTGTGTCTTCAGAGGCACAGACAGCTGCACAATCATGTAAATCTGCCAGCCCTTGAGCAACTGGGCTCTTTTTATTCTGTCCAAATCTCACTTCCACTGGGAACCCCTCCAATGCCTATGTCCATGATGTGATTCTTGACTGAGCTAAATTCCCTGATCCAATTATTTTACTCTGTAAGAATTGCACTGGCTAATGACTTGTTTAAACAATCACCCACCCCCTGAAAAATGGGACAGAAATGTAATGCAAAGACAGTGGTCAAAAGTGTGTTTTCACATTCGCTAAATTTAGTTTCAATCTGTGATAATGCCTTGCTGGCATTTGCATTATGTTTTTGGTATAGGACCGCTGACATACATTGATCTGTGAGTCCTATTTCTATGAAGAAATCCTGGTTCTTTATTGGATAAGGTAAACATGGGGCTTTTATCAACCAGTTTTCTTTTTTACTTGCCCACTGCCTCACATTGTTCCTTTGCCCTTTCCAGGGTACCCCTTGCTTCAGTAATTTAGTCAATGGCAGTGTAATTTCTGCATAATCGTCAATACATTTTCTGTTGTAACTTTTAATTCCTAATAAACTCTTTAGACTCTTCAGATTGGTGGTATATTTTCATTTCTGAAAAGCTTCAACCTTTTTCTTTTGTAGGTTTAACCCATGCTCAGTTACTTCATGCCCCAGGAAGCTCACCCTTTTTCTGCACCACTGCACTTTCTGTAATGATACATTTGCTCCAGCCTTTTCTAACTGACTGAGTACATGTCTAATTTCAGAAGTGACTTTTTAATTTTTCATTCTTGATCAGCACTTAATCCACATATATCACAGTTCCCTCTCCTCTCAGCTGCATCTGGATTGCTCTGCTCTGGAATATGCCAAACCCACCCCACTTCTGATATACCCACTGGGAGTGTGATTCCATGCATACTGCAACTGATTAACCAAGAAGGCAAATATATTCTGAATATCTTCAGCTAGTGGCATAAACCAGTATTCTGCTGTAAGATCCAAAGTGGTAAATTCCTTTGACGCATGAACCTGTGTGTGGCCTTAATGAATACATGGAAGTGGTCATCTTGACACAGGTACTCGCTTGTTTCATTCTCTCAGGTCTGCACATAAGTGCCATGGACCATTGGGCTTTAGCACACCTAGTATGGGAGTATTTTAAGTACTGTGGATAGACCTAATGATTTCCCTGGATTCTAAATGTTTAATTATTTCTGCTAGGGACTCCAGACAGGCCAAGGGCAGCCTATACTGTCTCACAAATACAAGATCCCTACCATACTGGCAGTGTAGCAACATGCAAATCAGTCATATGCGTCTTTGGCAAATATCTCTTTTAATTCCATGAATATCTACCTCAACTGATCCCTTTCATCTTTACGTGTGCGAACATCTGCAGCTTGAATTTTCTCCTCTACCATCTTAGAGAATTCTGGGAAATCCTCTAAAAGAAGGACATCTGTGCTTTCCTCTAGTTGTGTGGCAGTGTCCCTTTGCCACCCTCAGATATTTCAGCACATTAGCTTCTATTTCCACTTGCTATATGTCACCTTGCCGTTCTTCTCTTTCAGATTCACCCACTTTAATTAGGATGCAATTATCCTGATAAGAGCAAATCACATATTTTGATTCGTAAGGGTAAACCGACTGAATCCTGAAAATCCCTTTTGGTTTAGAGTCTAATGACTCAGGCAATTCATCCTGTGAAGTGACATAGCTTTCAGGGATGTTCACAATATTTGGGATATTTAGATGAGCAGTGTAGTGAGATTCCCGCACTGCCCTACCTAATGCTGCATTATCTTCCAAATGAATGTCTTGGCACCCCTTTGTAATCACCAGTATTCGAGTGGGACCATCACCAATATCTACCACTGGTGTATATTCACAATCTAATCCATGCTGTCTCATGGATTCATTGAGGCACACATATGCATCAGGCCCTTTCATCCGTTGTCCCTTTCAGTACTTTAATGGTATATGAACTTGCCTGGTGAAAGCAGGAAATTCGACATCCTTCTTTACCTGAAGCTCAGTTGCATATGGCATCATGTTGGCACAAGGATAAACTTTACTTTTGTTCTCAAATGCAGGTGCTGCTCCATCCAGCCTAGACCAAATCTTTTGATTCAAGAAATCTAAGACCATACACATTCTGTGCATGATGTCATTTCCCAAATAGAATTTATTTTTGGTCCCACTTACAATCCATACATTGTGATGAAAGCATTTGGAGGCAACTCTGACTCTCAACATGTCTCTTCCCACAATTCATTGCCCCAATAAAAGGCCATCCAAACCAAACATCTGTTGATTTCTTATTTTAAAATGTGGTATCTCCTCTTTGTCAAGCATCAATTTAAGAGCATTTTCATTAATGGGACTCTTTTCCTGCTCTAGGGCCAACACTGCTTCAATCATTTCTGTATGCTCATTCACATACACAGGAATCCAGGCCTGACCTTCTTTCATGTGTATTTCTGCAATTGTTGAACTATATTTTTCTTGATCTGATTCTGCAGCAACATTTGATTTGCAGTTATGCTCCCTTAGATTGAATCGCAATGTGTTTTCATCTATCTCTGTCTGCCAGTTTTTCTTGAGGTCCAAATAAATCTCTAAACATTGCTTTTCTTTTTCTCCTTGCATTTAAACTTGCACATGTGAATGCCAGTGACACTAGACAAACAGCCATTCTGAAGATATTCTTCCACTGCACTTTCTGATCAAGCAATGGTGTGGCATTATTTTTCACTGTTACTCTGGCTCACTACCTTTTTAGGTTTCAGGGGTCTTTTGGCCAAAGACCACAATACCCCATTGCCCCCATCAATGAGGGGCGACAGTCTCTTACGGCAATTTGTTCCTTTGAGGAATGGTATCTCTTCAATGGGTGTGACCACTTCCTGTCTCATTCTATGCTTCCCTATCTTGATTTCAACCTCAGTGACACCTTCCACTGTTATTTCATCCCCATTGAAATTATAACCATAGCCTTCACTCTGCCTCAACATCAGTGTGTCTTGTAGGGATCTCCCTTCATTTATGCTTTGCATTAATTTCTTTGACATACGGTTGCCTGTTCACCTGTGTCAATCATTACAAATGTAGTACACCTCTCTTCTACAGTAATAGAGGCATAATACCTATCCTCGCATTCTTCCAGTGTTCACAGGAAATGTGAATTGTTACTGATCTCAGGTCTTATCTTCCTTAAGCCTGCATGCCTTCTTACTAGACAAAAGGGCATATGAAATTACATTGGGCCCCCCTTTTTGCCCATCTCTCTTTCAACTTAATTATTTATTTATTTTGTCTTGAAAAATCATTTGGTGTGTTGACACTGACTGCTCTTCTATCTCGGAATCACCAATGTTCATTTCCAATTCCTCTTCTGCCTTTTCCCCATTGTCTGGATCTCTTCCACTTACCTCCACTCCAAAAAACAGTTGTTCTGTATTCTCATACGTATCATGTGTCAGAATATCACTTTCTAGTATGTGACACTTACACTTTTTTTGTACTGTACCTGTTAATTCTGCCTCATGAAACATCTGTGGCTCAAAATACTTTTCATGGAATGTTTGTTGCAATGTTTTTTTTTTTTCCTGCGGGTACATGTTCACTATTAGATCAGTAAGGCAATGCAACCTCTTCATTTGTTTCTATAGCATTACCTATCATTTCACTTATCTCATAACACCTTCCCCTTTTAAACTGTCTTTTGATTCATTGTTCCTGTGTATTTCTGTCTTGTTATTTCTAATTTTCACACCCGTGAGTTGTTTGGTTCAACTCTAGATTAAACCATGGCCCCTGTTTGTGTGTGTATTCATTTTCTAAATCATTTTCAATTAGTGGGTTTCTTTGTTTTAAATCACTATGCACTTCAGTTTGTTCCATCAATGGTAAATCAGTGTCATTTGCACTTTCATTGTGGGACGCTTGGCCAATTAGTTATTTATTATCACCCTGTGCAATGACATTCTGCACTTTCATTCAGTTGCTGTTTCTGTACTGCACACAGTTTCGCTATTTGCTCAGACATTTTCCCCTATGCCTCCAAGCACTGGAATCTGTACATAACTGAACTCATCCCTCTGTGCTACAGCGCAGTACTGGTTGAATTCACCCTGATAAGGCCTATTCTGGTACCTTTCAGGACACTGACTGCTATTTGTGTTTCCCCTGAATTCCTGTGATTCCATGGTCAGCCTTTGGAGAGGACGGAGCATAATGATGAGGTACATAGTTTACATTCTGTCTCTCAGTTGGCTGAAATTGTTCCCTCTGTTGGCTTCTATTTTCAATAAACCAATCTACATACCTTGATCTTGTCTGATTGCCATATCCCATTGTAGCAGGGTCATATCTACTGTAGGCCCCCAAGGACGTGTGTGGTCCATTATACATCTGATTCTGGGTATTATTTGGCCCCAGCATATCATAGTGAAATCCCTCCTTTGGTGAAATATCAATATACTGAGAACTAATGTATGAGCTTCTGTCACTGGGATCTATGGATTGGGACACAGGTGTTTGGGGTATTGCTCCCATCTCTTGCATGGTCATGCCCCTCT
Organism: Ambystoma mexicanum; assembly: GCF_040938575.1. Taxonomy (NCBI): domain Eukaryota; kingdom Metazoa; phylum Chordata; class Amphibia; order Caudata; family Ambystomatidae; genus Ambystoma; species Ambystoma mexicanum. Next base: position 286,476,315 of record NC_090930.1, on the reverse strand, counting down.
GATTATGTGGTGTGTCATTCCTTATTTGAATTTGAGCTGTCTTTAACAGCATCTTTCCAGATCTCACCTCTAGTTTTGCAGGAGCAGATTCTTTTGGTTTACTTTGTTTGGTAGGTTCTTTACTCCGTACCTCTTCCTTCTGATTAGAGATTATTTCATATATTTTAGTGGCTTGTTCAGTGATCCATTCTAACGTTTTATCTCAATTAAATTCCAGAGCAAGCTTAGACACTATTTCCCACTTCAATCCATTAAAATAAGTGGCTTTGAATTCTATTGAATTGGGGTCACGTGATACAACAAAACGTGAGAATGTTCTTTTCAAAATTGCCATGGCAACTCATTTGATTGAGTCATGCTATAAGCAGCCTTCTTGGCGCATCTTTTATAGAATGATATGGGGAACATTGTTCCTGAATTCCCTTTCAAAGTCTTCCCAAGATAGATTATTCTGCTCGGTTAAACCTCTAATAAAGCTAGCAGAAGCAGTGTCCATGATAAGATGAAAGAACCTACCATATTGGGTCCTGGGAATCGCTAGTGTCTGAAAAATGTCATTTACACTCTGTATGTGATCTTCTATGAAAATGCATAAATCTTTTTTGAAGGGAACTGATTAAAGTCTTGATAGACTTCATTATCTTTAGTTAATTGCACAATGTATTATCCAATTCGGTCACTTGACCCCTTTTGCTCCGCTCTCGGGAAGTTGCCTTGACTGCAGGCACTGGAGAGTGGCCTCCTACTGCCAAGTGAACAACAGCTGGCATATCTCCCAGAGGGTGACTGCATTCAGCCTCAGTGAGAGTAATGCCCTGCTGCTTATGGGGATTCGAGAACAGCTCCACAATCTTATCACTCATGACACTTGAATTTTACCGTTTTACCTCCCTGTACTCTATTTGAAGATCCTGAGTTTGACCATAAAGAGTAGAATTCTCTCTCCTTAATTGAACAATGTATCCCTGAATTTCATTCATTTGCATTTTTAAATTATCCTTTGTTTTGATCCTTTTATTGTTCTCATCTATAAGCCTATAAATATCATCCTTCATTGCCTCTAGTACTTTGAATATTTCACTACCACCTTTTATGAGCACTTGAATTGTGCAAGTGCTAGCTCCCTATCTTTTTTAACACCATCTAAAACAGATTTTAAATGCACAATCTCTTCCTCACTCTCTGAGAACTGTTGCCCTTTCTTCGACAATCGTTCACTTACATCATCACATTGGAACTGCAGGCCGAGCTCACTCTATTTCAGTTTCCCTTCCAACTGCAACATTTGCTCACACTGTAATCCAGCAATAACATCAGAGTGTTTCGTCCGCAATTTAACATGCTTATGTAATGAGAACCAAAGTTTGGCACCCAGCTGGATAAGATCACCTTCCTGGAAAAGCCGGGCAAGTCACATCTGTAGAACGCTCCCTTCAGGAAATATCTCATTGAAATATTCTTTCTCCATTTCAGAATGAATCCTCTCTCACCAACCTGACAATGTGTCAGATGACCATGTTGCCAAGGTGAATAGTTCAGCCTTTGCATAATTACACAGGTCAGGAAATCCAACTTCAGTCTCTGTCATATTTGCACACTAATGCTCACACAAAGACACCAAGGTAGTAAAGAGCACCCAGTACAATCACTACCACTTTCTCATACAATGTAATTTAAATCGGAGAAACGCAAAACAAAATGCGCTCAAAGTGTAGTGTACCTAGCACACCACAATATGGCAATGCTATGTAGAGTCCCACCCAGTATTATATTTATTTGTATAAAGCGCCACATGCCAACACACGCCCATAGAGTGCACAAGAAACATTACAAGACAAAACACACAAACAGAGTATAGTGAAATAGCAGATGTTGATTCAGGAAAGAGAGAATAACTCAGCCCAGGGTAAAATTGAAGAGATGGGTCTTAATCCTCTTTTTAAAGCCATTCAGCTTTTAATCTTTCTCAGGTTGAGTGGAAGAGCATTCATCTTACTGGAGCCTGCACGTCAAAGCCAGGACCCCCAAATCCCAACAGCTTGAATCTAGGTTTCAGAAGTCTATCTTGGTCCTGAGACTTGAGTGTGCGGGTAGGCTGGTACACTGTCAGATGGTCGGTGAGGTATATGGGAGCCTTGTGATTCCAGCACTTATATGGCAAGGTCAAGATTTATGAGTAATGGAGTGTTTCACGGGTAACCAGTGCAACTCCCTCCTGGCATTCATAATGTGATCATGCCTGGCAAGGCCAAGGGTTGCTTGCACCATCCCATTTTGGGCAACTTGCAATGCTGTGATGATTGCTTGGGAGGTACCTATCAATAAACTGTTGCAATAGTCCAGCCGTGAGTTCACCAGGGCTGAGGTCAACAGGGAACGGTTCCTGGGTGAGATAAAAGGGCGAATGTGGTTGAGAAGTTTATTAATGAAACCACAGGAAGTCTGAGTATGAGTGACATGCTGTTTCATCATCAACTCGGCATCTAGAATGACGCCAAGGGTCTTCCCACTCTTTGCTACCATGATGGTGCTTTCTGCGATAAAGCCTTTATAATCTGCTGCTTAGGTCCAGAGGCGGCAATCAAGAGCTCCGTCTTGTCCATGTTCAAAGCCAAAGAATTGACGCACATCCAGGCCTGGATGGCAGCATAGATGGTATTGATGGTCAAAGTGTCCTGTGAATAAATGTCTGAAAGCTCCATGACAACTTTTATTATCATCGTAATTGGTAGAAAGGACACCCAGGTAATCAAGGAGGATCAGAAACAGCAAGATGTAAATATTGAAGAAGGTAGGTGAAATACAGGAACCCTGAGGTACTCCGCAAGAATTAGCCACTGGCATGGAACTAGCATCATCAGTGGCTACTCTTGCATCGTGGGGCCCCAAGAAGAACTCACCATCTGCGAGTCCCGGACAGTTCACCAGGGTCCCTAACCTGGCCACCAGTATTGAGTGGTTGACCAGGTCAAAAGCTGCTGAAAGATCAAGCAGCATCAAAGGGGCTGGCTGACCTATTTCAACAATGCTAGAAAGATTGGATTTCAGATCCAGCATGGCGGTCTTAGTGCCATGTCTGGCTCTAAAGCCAGATTGCTGTATTCCAAGAATGTTGTTACTTTCGATTAATTTCTGGAACTGAAGGTAGGCCTACCGGTCCATGATCTTGAAAAGGAAGGCCACATTGGTTATTGGGCGGTAATTCTTTACAAGCAATGGGTCAAGCTTATTCTTGCAGGTAGCAGGTGCCCCTCTCTAGAAAGACACATGCTTCAGCTTGTTTGGCCTCATCAGTGAGGTGGAGCTCTGCCTCTCTGAGCACAGTGAGCAAGGGGTCCACGTCTGGGTTTGCCTGGCATTTTGGTGCTGGACTCCCCTTGTGTGCGGGACAAAGACTGATATGCAAATGATTATTCATCCTTTGTGAAAAGTACAGTGAGCTAAAAGCGATGGCTGCAGACTCTCAAAGTGGGAAAAAATACACAGAACAGGTTATCGTGCAATGTTCTTTCTAGAGAGGGGCGCCTGCTACCTTTTTTGTATTTTTGTAAGGAACTTGGGCTTGGTCATCCTAAGTTACCTGGGTGAATCCAGACGTGGACCCCATTCTCACTGTGCTCAGAGAGACAAAGCTCCACCTCACTGACAAGGCCCAATAAGGCTGAAACACGTGTCTGGGGTTGCTGTTGGTACTCTTGTTCAAAGAAGGTTTGCTTTGCATTTTGGTGCAGGACTGGCCTTGTGGGTGGGACAAAGATTGATATGCAAATAGATATTCCTCCTTTGTGAAAAATACAGTGAGCTAAAAGGGATGGCTGTAGACTCTCAAAGTGGGAAAAAAAAGAACAGGTTATCATGAAATGTTATTTCTAGAGAGGGGCGCCTGCTACCTTTTTTGAAGAATATCATCCTAGACCACGAGAAGACTCGGTTCAATGTCTGTGTCAAAAACCAGACTGATCATTATGAAGCATATTATTGGATTCGACTTGATGTTGAAGCTGCAAGATCACAATTTGCATGAGGACCTTGGAATGCCATGGAAGTCCTGCCACTGGGCGATAACAGTCTGGAATAGGCAAGTTCAACAATCCTTTTTTAATTTTATGGGACATACAAGCGAGGTTCAATGTCTTCGGGACCGCCTTTGGGATTGATCTATTGCTATAATTCTAGCATCTGGATGTCTCTTGAAATGTAATGGCTGGTATATGTGGTGTGCCTGACCTTCTAGTCAAGAAAGGATAAGATGGATACATGGGTGGCTGCCACCCTCATTTTTGACCCAGAGAGGGCCTTTAACTCTTTGGGGTGATCTTTACTGGAAAAAAATGAACACGTGCCCCAGCCTTTTAGTAAAGGTTAGTGTTAAAGGGCAGTTGCCTGAGGCTTTTCCGCAGGTGAGAAGGATAAGGCACGATTGCCCCATTGTTACCCCTTCTGTTTGGATGTCCCACAAGGCCACTAGGTGAGTGGATCAAGGTCTATCCCCCAAATGTGGCCATGGGGGAATAAGATTGAAAAGCCTTTACGCAGTCAACTTGTTTCTATACCTTGGCAATCCTTCCCTTTTAATCCAACGGCTCCAAGACATGATGAACAAGTTTGGGAAGTAATCAGGCTTTAAAATATATTGACCAAAATCAAAAAATGTGTTTTCAGTTCCCAGGTACAATGTAATGCCTCTGAAAGATTAAACATTTAGGGGTGGGCCCCATAATCACCTCAACCCTAGCGGGTCCACCACTTTAAAAATGAGTGCACGTTTTGTACATAAAGCAAGCTGATTATAAAATTATCCGGGGAGCAGTTAGATAGTGTTATAGGGCCAAACTGACCCACGTCGCAACAAACCGCATCAGTTGACATCTTATATACACTTTTGCAACAGTTCAAACACTCCCAGATACTTTGCTACAATCCACCCCCCACATGTGATTGGACAAAACCCTCTTCAAAGAAATCCCATCTTTTTCCAATTCCTATGTTTTTATTGGTAGCCCTTATCTTAACTACCATCTTCAGCTCATGTGTAGAAAACACCTCTTCTTAGGATTCGTTGTGGTGGGTCATTACATCATTATTAAGTTAAACCTTGGTATGCAACCATAATGCATTACTAGCAATAACTGGCCTAACTCTTTTAACCTTAATGTTTAATTGTACATAGTCAGCATAAATATTAGCAAGCGATATGAGGAAGGCCGGAGAAATAATTTCTCTTTGAGTTGCCGATACTATCTCATCCCCCAGACCACTGGTTTCATTGGAAAATTATAATCTAAATAACCACCACTTTATCACACAAAGTACATCTGAAAATACAATTGAAAATCCTGGTTTACCTATGTTAGCCTTGGGCATTGACTCATCCTGTGTAATTCTGCTAGTCACAACAAATAGTGAAATCCTTTCTGTCACGCTCCCATACATCAGGAGATTACCTCTGTCGATGCAATATTTATCACACCATAAAACTCATGGCCAGTTTCTGCAGCTGAGCTGACTGTGAAGGTTGTGAAGTTACTTATTCACTCATCCCCTTGTTTCTGAAGCCTCACAGAATCAGTTTCTCAACAGTCAAAGTTCACTTTGAAAACAGCCCTAACTACTGTGTTTTGAAAAAGCCCACTATATTGAGATTCATGAATTCCACATGTGTGAATCGTGTTTATGTTACGTTTGGTGGTTTTAACATGTTATCTTTTTGCATGCATGCATGCTAAAATGTATCAATTCCAGACAAACAGTATCTCTAAAAGTAACATATCCTATCCATAATTACCTACACTCAATATATATAAAATTGCAACATCGCACTCAGTTCGCCACCACCCCAGTCATCAATCCGGTACATGCAATATACACCACTCGTAATCCTGGGGACACTTTCTGACCATGCCAAGATTCCCTCATTTAGTTAATACGTTAACTAAGAAATCATAATCATCTTCTTGGGGAACAACCCTACAACCATCTCTCACACCGGTCCCAATATGGGCATGCTCCTCCACCAAGCAAGCCCAACTCGTACCCCCACCATATCAGCTATCTACCTGCAGCTCCACACAAGCATGCAGATTTGGTGGAGGACACAAAAAAACTTCAGTTTGACTTTCCATATGTGATGAAGTGGTTGTGACCCTATCCTTGGGCAGGGTTACAGTCATCAGGGCAGCAGTTGTTGGTACCTGGGCAAAGCAACATCATAAGAGCATTTGGCATGAACAGAAAAGCATATGAAAAAAGACAAAAACAGGCAACACAATCTTACCAGTAAGATTCAACCAAGAAGGTACCATGGAGAACAGTGAGTCGTACCACGACTCATTGACAATCACAGCCTCAGTCTCCATGATCACTTTGAGTTTATGCAAAGCAGCAATGGTTCTGGGGAGGGTACCATGCTCTGTATCATTTGGAGGCACAAATGTGCAGCAAGCACTCCCAATTTTCCAGCATACTCTGCCCTCCATTGGTGTCAGGAGGTCAAGTGTGTACCGGTTCTGCAAAGTCATGAGCATGAGTGCCTGCAACACTTTCCTAATGGCACTAAACACTGATTCAGATGTATTCAGGAAAAGCAAAAGTTCAAATCTGGTCACCTGGAGCCATTTGGCAATGGCCGCTGCTTGGGCGCCAGGTGCCAGAAGGGAGGCAAAGAAAGTCTCAATTGGGCTAAACAGCCGGTATCAATTGGGAATGTCTGACAAAGCCTTTGATGATTATACTGAAAGGTAGTTGGATCTCCTCCTATGCTGCAATTGTTCCTGTTTTTCAGCATCAAATATAGTCTTTGGTTTGGCCATATAAGGTGATGAAAGGGATGTAAGGGGCAGAGGGAACAAAGGGGGTGCAGAAGTAAATTTGGGCTTTGAATAAGCCAAAACTAGGTGTTCTTCAGGGATTACATGAACCGGCAAATGAAGGTTAGAGTAACCGCACACACCTCACCAGGCTGGAGGCAACTTCCTATACGCATTCTGACCACTGGTCCAAAAGTTATCTAGAAGTAGTCGTACCCCCAGTCAGATCTGCAATGGGAAGCATGCAGCTGCAGTTCCCATTTGTGCCATTCAACACTATGCCATTGCATTTAAAACACAGAGCAAAATGGGTAAGTGTCTGTACCTTAACAGGTTTTTCTGGCTCCTTGAGCCATGTCAGATGTTGCAAGTGATTTCTCCATACTGCCCCATCATACTCTTGATTTATTTGATTTATTTGTGCTACCCCTTCTTCTGAGAATCCTCTCATTCCTCCAGCTCTGCAACTCTTCACCCCTTGATTCCATTGATTCCAAAGTCAAATGGACTCTTTGAACACACTGTATGCTTCTCTGCTCTGTACGATTGGCAACTGAACAATCTTCCTCGATTGGTATGATCAATGCCATAATTTACTGCCCTTTAAAATTCCCTCGAACCCTGCACAAGGCTAGGTCCACCAGACATAGTGCATCTGCAACCTCTACCTCACTCTACCTCACTCAGGATAAATGATGAGAGAGCAGATTTAGCAATTGCCTACGGATCTCTCTCTCCCCACCTTCCTCATATGGCTAAACCATATATTATATGTTGCTTAACCATGTGCATTCATTGTGGGATCAAGTTCATCATCCCCATTATCAAAAAGATCATTATCAACATTTCTTTTTCCACTTGCTTATCTCCTCGAGTTCCACAAAATTGGAAAAGTTTAAATTGTATCTATTGTAAGTGGTTTCAACCCAGCACTACACCAAAGTCAATGCCTAGTGTGTGATGCCCAGCTGGAACCCTTATTTATATATTTTTATGTCAAAAGTTATTTTATTTCTGAACGAAGTACCCTTATATAACGCCCCTCTCTTTGAATGCCTCCCTGTCTCACTGAACCAAGAAGTAGGTTGTTTTGCAAAGTTAAAAGATTTATTTGAGGAATTGAACAATATATATAGATCACACTTTTATGAATATGAACAATATCTAGATATCATACTTATTAATATTTATACACTGATCAGCAATGGGTGATATCACAACAATCAACAATCTCTTTAATCAATAGGAGTATGGGTGAAAAGAATAATGTAGCAGAGAATAACTTTGTGTGGGTTCAATGAAATACAATGATACGAAATTAATGCAGCACAGAAATAAAACTTGATATGATTTCAATCAAAGACAATGTAATCACTCTTTCCCCCTGTTACTACTCAATCCCCCCTAATATGCAATATGAAGAGATGGAATGAGGGCACACAGGTTTCAGGAATATATAATCAACAAATGCAAGTTCAATCCCCAATTCCCCAGCAAACTTAGAGAACAGGAAGGATTTTAAACAGGTCAATGCTTTTGAATGTGATCTGAAAAGAATGGGAAAAATGCTAAAATTGGATTTTAATTCGCTAAATGGGATTCAAAACTAGTGGGAGCTGCTTTGGATAGGTTCAGGTATACATTAGCAATGATGTTTGAATGATTAGCAGATAGAAAACTAAATTCAGAGTTTGAATGCAAGAAATAGCAATTTTATATGGAATGAAATTGAGCCAAATGCAGAATCGCAGCAAACTTTTCAGCGTGAGAGAAATGCGGTTACAGAAAAACTATAGTGCGGTTCTTTTTCAGAAAAAGAGTCAAGATTTACAAATGAAAGATGCGCTTTTGGAGATTAGAAAAATTATTTCTTAACACTAGGGAGACTATGGAGCCACAAGCTACACAACAGCACAGCCACCGATCCATGGGCGCCCCCGGATGGTTTCTTTCTGGCGAGACTCTTGCCTTTCTCCAGCAAATATATATTAGCGCAAAGATGATTATCACTAAAATTATCACAGGATTATATGGATTAGAGAAGGATTCAGGATTGACAAAATAGATTCTAAAATGCAGTTCTGGATATGTTAGAATGGGTTGGATAGGATTACTTAAAACTAAGAGATGACTATGGACAGTTCTATGCTAAATACTCACAACTATGGCTTTGGAATGGCATAGGCCCGTCAGGATCTGGTCAAGGGTTTTGGACTGGAAATCTGCTAGCCACCGGACAGGATTCAGGCACTTGGTTCTGCTCTCAGCAAGGCACTCTGGTCTGCACGGCCTCCTGGACTGGATCTGACGGGTTGGTTCTGGGTACAGCTCTGCTCTACTGGTTTGGATCTCTGGGTTCTAGGAAGGGTTCTTGGCAAGAAGCAGCCAAAACAGCCAGCACAGCCAGGCTGCTGGATTTGTGATGCCCCTTGGAAGTTTGGGGTTAAAATCAGGTTGCAAGATTTTAAAGGCCAGCTGAGAAGGGTTCAGCTTTTTTGGATTGGGCCTTTTGCTTCAGGGTTCTGGAGTCTGGATAGTTCTGGATCTGGATTCTCCTTCAGAGCGCTTCGCCAGTAGATCAGTGATGGGTGAATGTGTGTGTCCCTCTGTGCCCTCAACAGTCCCTATTTATGTATTTCTCAAGGGGGTGGGTAGGCTGATTATACTATGCCCAACCCTGTAAGAAGCCGAGAGGTCGGAGAATTTCCTTTCCCCTGATTTGAGAAGCAACAGTGTTTCATGTTGTGTCATGATGTGTCATGATGTGTCATGTTTATGGTCCAGGGAGAAAACCCTCCCCTTTGTTTCTGTACAGTATATCTAATTTTTCACAAAAAGCATATTTATAATATCACTAATTTACTAATACTACATATTTACATCCCAAATTAAATAAGGCATGCATCTGTCAAAGTCCCATCTTCTGGAGAGCTTTGGTTCTCAAATGACAGCTTTTCGCGCTTTTGGTCGGTTACTCAGTGTCAGTTCTGTACCAGTTTTGCCACATACATGCATACATGCACATACCATGTGGGCATATTTCTGTTAGATTTAATATTTTTACCATTATCACAACTGCTACAAAGTCCACATTTTGATAATTCTGTCTCTGAATATCACACAAGTTCCAGAGTAGTTTCTACTCGTGAGCAACATTTTCATTTTAATAACCTCTAAATTCCATATTTTTACCAGTTCGGCACAATTTTCTATAAGTCTTTTTTCAAAAAGATATTGTCTGTGCTTTCTGAATAAACAAAACTGCTTGTCTCCACCTCCAAGGTCTGGGCTGGGCTAGAGAGCAGTCCCAGGTCTCTCTGACTTTGGCATCTGGTTTCAGCCTACACCCGAATTAGCATTTCCTTTGAGTCAAAGGGAGTCTTTTGTCTTCTAGCAGAGCAACAGGCCAAAGTGCTCCTCCCTTTTCCTTTCGCACCTCCCTGCCAGTTCCTTTGCAGAGAGCAGGGCAAAGATTCCTTTGTTTGGGAGAAGGTGTGGAATGTCTTTGAAGCCCAGTGTAGCTGGCTTTAACTTTTAACACAATGTTTAAAATAGTCTTATCCTAAAATAAAAATTACATTTTTAACAAATATATCCACCAATCTCTTAATTCCAGCCTTTTTAAAATATAGTTTTGAAATGTATCCACCTCTATTGCTTCTGATAGCAAGTCTTTCCTTTTCATACTATGATTTCAATGTATCAGTTTAAATTGACAGGTTAAGTAATCGCCAGCTTCTGACACAGGCGAGTAGCGGTACTGCACCCATTTTTGACATATTCTTCAAAGCAAGCATCTTTAAATGCGGATTTTCTTCTGATCAAATATGTTTCTGCTGACATTTTACTTAGGTGAATTCTTTATATACAGTGATGTTTAACACCCAACAGGGATGTTGGATCTTTTGTGATGTTTGACAACCAAGATTTTTGCACTTTCCACAGCCAAGGAAAAACGGATTTTTAAACAGCTCTGTGTTTCTCTTGCAATGCAGGACTGCTTTTTCAAATAGTTTAATTTTCCTCTGTGGGCAGCCAAATGATGGGGTTTGGCAGTGGTCTCCTGTGTTACCACGGACATAGGCAAAAGTGGATTGGCAGCCTATTTTTGGGTTTTCCTGTGCACTTCTGGGTGATTTTAGAGTGCATAATGCTTTCCAGCTGCCATTCTCAGGTTTCTGTTGCAAGCAGAGCACAGTAATGTTGCAGGGCATGGACTAGTGGCTTAAAACATCCCACACTATGAACACTGGTTGTCATCCTCAGACATTATGACACAAAGATCATGGAAAGTATAAAAACAGTAGTTTTAACACAATTTACAAGTTTAGACATTTCTATTCCTAAACAAAATATCTTCATTTGCACCCCTCTTTGCACTGAAACAAACAGTGAATCCTTAGGGTGTACATACCTTTAATGCCTGTTCCTGCTCCTGTACAGATGGAGAGCTGCCGGTTTCTTTTTGGTTATCACTAAGGTGTTTCCAATTCTTGTTGCCCTCCACATTCACAACAGTCGGAGTTGAGGAGATAACCCGGTGAGGCCCATGGAAACGCTGCTTGTTCCAATGATGCACAAAGGTGCAGATATAGATCTGGTGCCCTGGGAGCAGCTGTGTCTTATGTTGATGGTCGGTAGTCTCGCCGTTTTCTCCTGTTTTCTGTTGGTGAGAAGACACAACCTGTGAAAATATAATCTTAACAATTTTTGTTGAAGAGCTAAGGCACTCCCAAAACTCCTCTTCTAGGACTTCTGTGTGCCATGTGTGCAGGTGAGAGAGGTGTGTGTAGCCTACATCCAGTCACAATTTCATGAGGGCTCATCCATGGATGGATTCTCAGGTAAAATAACACCAGTGACAGGCAATAGTGCCAGGATTTTTTGAACTCATTACAAAGTTTAGCTAAACAGACCCTGTTGAGCTTCTCCACAATCCCGTTGGCTGTCACGCTCACCTGATCTCCACGGGGGTGTTGTAAGAAGCTGCACAAGGGATGTCTGCACTGGCGTTGCACAGCTGAGTGATGGTGCTTACACACATTCTCCCTCACTATGACTTCCCAGGAAGCGTTCGCAGAAAAGGTTGAAACAAGATATTATCCAGCTGTGAGATACGGATTTGGTTTCCACCTCCCTTAACCTTTTGATGCCCCTCTCCTCTTTTGTCTCACCTTGGGGTTTTTAATGGTGGGTTCTCCGTCCTGCGATCTCTAGCAGGGGCGCGGTATGCTCAGTCTCTCCCTGGATCAAGTAACTTCACTGATCCTGCAGGGTTGTAGCAGAGTCTTGAATAGCTGGATTCAGCAGGTAAGTCTCTATGCCAATGGATGCTTGGTATAGTTGCTAAATGGCCTTATAACCCAAGTGTTGACTTTTTCACCTTTCTTTCAGGTGCGGCCTTGTGTGGTTTTCCAATGAAGATTTGCCTTTTCCTAAGGCGTGGAGCAGGATTCCTGCGGGTGAGTATTAGCGCGAGTGAGGCTGAATGCTTTTACAGATGGTTTCTTTTTCGTGCGTGACTAACCTGCTGTTCTTTTCTTTTTTCAGCAATGCAGGTGCGGCGTTGTTCCGGAGCGGTGATCAGATGGACCGCTTCAGAGAAAATCCCAGAAGAATGCAGACTCCGGGTGAGTATTGGCTGTTCATGCAGATGCCTTCTTCACTGCAGGTGCGGCGATCCGGAGAGCAGCTGACTGCGCGGCCTTTTGGATGGAATACTTCAGGTAAATCCTCAATTGCTGTGTTAATTCCAGTTCTTTTCTTTCCCTTCTTCTCAGGTGCTGATGGATCGTGATCTCTGGACGGGCGTGGCTGTTGAAGTTCGAGTACAAAACAGACACGGTTAGCTTTACGCTGCAGGAGTGCAGAATAACGCAAAGCGTGTTCGGTCTGCATGGTGTGGTTTAAATAGCCTTGCAAGTAGTTCCAGGTAAAGTAGTCCCTTAGCCACACCCTGCCATTTCAGGTAAAGTAGTCCTTCAGCCACACCCAGGGTAGGCAGAAAGTCTCAGCCTCACTAGGCTGCGTATGTAGTCCCATGCAGTTCAGCACATTTTATGAGTCTGCCGCTAAGGGCGCCAGGGCTGATTCCAGGGAGTCCTAGGACAACCTTTAGGGGCTTCATAAGCCCTTGTGGGTGGCAGCGACTGGGGTGGGCCCATCAGATCCAGAGGTTTGGGAGTATGCACCATGACATTGGCATGCAGGTGGTAAACACAGCACAACCTGTGGTTGATTCCCAAAACTGAAGTGATTTCTGCGAACGTGTCATTAAAGAAGTGGGTTCCATTGTTGGATTTTAGGACCTCATAAATTCCCCACCATGGAAACACCTCTCTCCCAGAAATCTTGCCACTGATTTAGCATCATGATGTATGCAGGGAGCAAGCTCAAGCAACCAGGAGCATGGGCAATTCATTACAATTAAATATCTGGAATTACTGACTCATCCAACATTGTTAGGCCACAAATCTTTAGAATACTATAGTGGACTCTGAGACCCAGTGATGCAGGGACAGTTCCTTTGTGAGCAAGCTCTTGTGGCAGCAGCTTTTGCGATTCAAAAGTCTTTAACTATTACTATGGGTTGCCCAGTGACATTGTACTTGGAGAATGCAGTTTAGAGAAATTTAAAGCCACGTTAACAACTCAGCGAGTTTCAGGGTATTAGGTAATTTTGTCAAATGCATTGGTTCATCCCATGCAATGTCACCTAGTTAATCATGCGACATTTGTAGCTGAACCAGTGCAGCCTGAGGACATTTTACACGATTTTGCCACGTATGAGGGAGAAGAGAAAGAGAGGGTGAATGTGAAAGATTACTACAGTAATCAAGGATCCATGATCTGCAGTAGTTACAGAATCCCCAAACTTCTGCATCTGTTTCACTGTGACTGGCTGAGGAATATTCTGAACTGCGGTGGCTCTCTCTGGCATTACCTTTCTTCCTGCAGGTGATATTACTTTCCCCAAATATACTACCTCTGTCTGGCAGTATTGACATTTTTCTTTGTCACTTTGTACCCCTTCTACGTGAGCAGAGTGAGGAGAGTTATTGTGTCTCCTCTACACTGCTCCTCTGGAGTGTGACAGACTAATAGATCCTCCATGTACTAAATTACAGTACTGAACACATGTACGTTTCCCAAATCCATCTGAACTACCCTGTTAAAGACACTGAGAGATTTTCAGTACCCCTGGGGAAACCTTGTGAGCTCAAATCTCTGAGCACACAAGTGAGGTACGTAAACACTGTGAGACACTAAGGATCGGGGTGTAAGGGAACAGAGAAAAAATAATTTTTAAATCAATAACCGTGAAGTGGGAAAACCCAAAAGGGATGTTACAAAGAATGGTGGCAGGATTCAGGACTACTGAAAATTCTGCTTCAACAATATTATTGGGGAGCAAATGCGGGACCATCCTCCAACTGGACCCCTTTGCTTTCTTTACAGGGTAGATAGCCATATTGTATGGGGCCACAGAAGGCTGTTTTATGCCTTGCTTCAAAAATGCCATGATGGGCTTGTGAATCCCTTTGTCCACCTGTATAGACATGGGTACTGCTTAACCCATGGTAATATCGCACTGGGTTTAAATTTCATTGGCACCGCTCCAACACTCTTTATCATCATGAGGATTGCCGGTCGATAAAAGGTCTGGCACCTTTCCCAAATCTTCTCTCCAAAATGGCAATGTATTCATAACAACGAGCATGGTCTGTGGTACTTCACTTGATCTATCGCTATCTGGCAAGGTACCCCAATTTCAAAGACCATCTCTCCTGTGTCTTCAGTGTCTTTGAACAATTGCTTGTCGGACACGTCCCTTTGCGATAAGGTCAGATCGATGCACAGAATTGTGGACCACTCTCTGCCTCCCTCATCTCCCTCATCTGTGCCTCACAGAAGCACCCTACTCTTCTTAATCACTGCAGCCTCTAAGAGATTCATAACAATGGTTCCCGGTGCTACCTGCTGCAGCACATCAGCCCAAAATAAAAACTCAATTGGTACCAGCCAAGTCTGATTTCTGATCCCTGATGCCCAACTCAACAAAACTATCATCCTATAAAGAACCTGTTACACTCAAATGGTCTCTGCGGGGACTTTGGGGCACGGTTGGCGCCCTCCCTGGACTTGGCTCCCCAGGATCAGCCTTTGCCCCCAGCTGCTGTAGTGTGGATTGCTCTGGTTGCTGGCAATGCCCTTAGGAGAAAGTAAGAGGCAGTGAAAATGCTGCGGTTGAATTGCGATCCCCCTTGATCCCTTCGTTCCACAGTAAGATGAGCATGCATTTTCCCATATGGTCTCACCTGTTGTTTTGTATGGATGAGCTCACCGTCTTGCTTCTCATCAGCAGGGGCGCGTGGAGGACCTAGTTACCTCACTGGCCTGTGTGCGTGGCGGCCCAGTCTGGCTGTAACCAATCCACTTAGCAGGTAAGTGTTTGTAACTGTAATTATTGTCCGTATCCTTTGCAATGTCTTTTCCCAATGATTATTGTCCGTATTTCTTATAATGTCTTTCTCTCCCCCAATAGGTGTTAAGATGGCCAAGCAGTGTCGCGGTGTTGGAAGCGGGTCCAAACGGTGCCAAAGGGGAGTCGTGCAGGTCCCACTCAAAGGTAAGTAGGGTTTTATGGTTGCACGCAAGGCTTATGTGTTGCGCGGCCAAGCGTAAGATGTTTATGCAGATTCTAACTTGAACGTTCCTCTTCTCTTGCAGGGATGACCTGACGGCGACTGATGGAGAGTGGCGATCCGAGAACCTGTCGGCGGGTTCCAGATGGATGGATCTGCGAGGATGCTGGAACAGGTGAGGATGCGGCCCGACTTCGATGGTTCCGGGAATCGGGTAAGAAGCTACACGCTGCAGGCAATGGGTTTGCAGAGTCAGGTAAGATGCGCGCTGAAGATGCAGAGTTCGTATCGGCTAAGCTGCGCTCAAGCAATGGTATGCTAGAGTCAGGTAAGATGCGTGCTGAAGATGCAGAGGCAGAATCAGGTAAGCTGCTCTCAAGCGATGGTATGTCCAGGGTCAGGTAGGAGGTGCGCTGAAGATGCAGAGCTGGAGTCAGGTAAGCTGCGCTTCGAGCAATGGTATGGCTGGAGTCAGGTACGATGCGTGATAAAGATGATGTTTCGGAACCTGATAAGGAGTGTGTTGAGCTGGAAACAGGTAAGAGCTTCAGGCGGCGGTAAGCGTCACACTGCACACAGCAGACTAACGCGAAGCGCCCTCATGCGGGTGGGGCTGGCTTAAATAGCCTGGCCCCAGCCACTCCCCTTTAGCCCCACCTTGTGGCTCCACCTTGCCACTCCCACAGACGTCTGCACGTGCCTTCCAATGCTTTCCAATGGCCATGACCAGCCTGGAAGCACGTGCCTTAACGATAAAGTGTGCAGAACACACTTTCTTATGAGCCTGGCACCAAAGGCACCAGGACTGGGTCCATTTGGACCCTTTGGAGTATATTGGTAGTGGCCCTTGACCAGTGGCCATGACAGCAACAATGCTGTATGTATGGGAACCCCTCTAATCGCGATGTCACTACAATAGTGCTGAAAACATGCTGCTTCCCTTAACGGATACAACCCCAGTCGAGCATACAATACCTTTCTCTGCGAAATCCATCAACATCTGTAGCTTACTCAGGATGTCCCTTCCCAATAGATTTGCTGGGGTGTCCGTACAATAAACAAAGGGGCAGATGCATTTTGAGTACCTGCCTTAACACGAAGATCTTAAGTATAAGGAAACCAACAGGATAGTCCCAGAGACTCCCTGTGTGTCCATTGTTTTACCTGGCAAGGGGAACTCACCTTCCTTAATGCAAGATTTTGTAGCCCCTGTGTCGCCATGAATGAGAGCATTCGTTCACCTACCTGCACACCTATCGGGGGTTCCTCTTCTGGATTGTGGTAATGGACAGGACTGGACATATCAGAGACCCCTGCGAGATGTCCTACTCCTGGTACATATTAGCACTGGGGAGCAAAAAAGGACTCCCTCCGAAAACACTTGCTCCAGTGTAATGAGGGACCGTTCCCAGGTGGTAAAGGATTTTTGTACCATGTCTGCAGTGAAGATTGTGCTGGCATGATCAGCGGGATCCCAAAGGTCTGTGCAGTCCCAATCGCTGGGGTATGTTCAGCCTGTGTCTGCTGGGAATGCACAGCGCCCAGGGCATATGGCAGTGTCTGTACTTGCATCTGTTTTGCTCCCATGTTAAAGTACTGTGGTCGCTCACAACATTCTCATGACATGTTTCCCAACCTTCTACATGACCAACACTGAATCCCATAAAATCTTCCATAATTATTTTCCATTAGTACATTACCCGGGGACCCATTCCTCTCTGAACCCGTCAAATGATCCACTTCCACAGTGAAATCCTCCCCTACCCCTCGGAAACCCTCTCATCAGCCTTGGACCAGGGATATACCCATCCATCCACCCCTAAATAATACCCAGTTCACTGTGTCCCTATTGTCCCAATTGCCCCTGCTGTCCCTCCATAGAATTTGTAATTACTACCCCTTCTAGACAAATATTTCCAATTTATTTTGAACAAGCTTAGCCTCTGGTTTTTGTGCCTGCTGTACACTCTCCCTATCTTTATCTTGTCCTCTCTAGAAGAAATGCACAATATAAGGGGACATTCTGTCAAAG
The DNA here is from genome assembly GCF_040938575.1 of Ambystoma mexicanum. Lineage (NCBI taxonomy): Eukaryota > Metazoa > Chordata > Amphibia > Caudata > Ambystomatidae > Ambystoma > Ambystoma mexicanum. The sequence continues at coordinate 286,458,832 of NC_090930.1, read as the reverse complement.
GAAGGTACAGTTAGCATGGTTGGAGGGCAAGTTAGGTTGTACATGATTGCATGACTGATCAATGATTAGTCAACCATACCTGTATAGTCTTTGTGTGAAAATGTTGCAGGAGAAATCTGCATATGATTTGAGGTCAAGTATTAAAAGACTGTGTGTGTAAAATGAATTGTAACATATAAAAGCATAAGTTTCTGTTTAGGAGAATTGGCTTCAATTTATGTTTACAACACTTAAACAGTGACCTTCACCCTAGCTTCTATCTATCAAAAACATCTTTTGAAGCCACATCAGTGGCCAATAAGGTATTTCTGATGGTTTGGGGCCTGAAATCCAAGATAAACAACACATGATCCAGTATTTCTGGTTGAAAGAAAGCTAATGGTTTAATTGGAGGCAAACCCAACACAGAAAGCAGATGCTCAGATCTCATGGGGAAATTAAAATGAATGTGCAATTGAAGTCAAAATATGCATATATGTTTAGAGATTTCCATTAGTTTAGATGAACAGTCATATTTTGTTGATTTTCACAGGGCTATAAGTCACACCGTAATGGTTCAAGTATCATTACAAAACTGATGTGCATGTCTATCTATTTATCTAACCCTCATAATAATTTGACTTTGGGAACAAGAGATACAACCTGAAATCTGGTTAAGGCGCCCCAGAAAATGTCACAAAGCAGAGATTTTGGGAGATGACAACATATTAAATAAGATTGAATAGCAATATTCAGGTTGATAACTGCTATGTTTTAATAAATCAAGAAAACTCTTGTTCGACCTTAAACCTTGTGCAGTCATGGGACATATTTCATTAGGTCTGTCATGGGCAGACCGTTTCAGGCACAAATATATATTGTTTTGCTTAACTGTAAATCAAATACATTTGCCACATGGCTGATGGATCTTGTCTTACTTGTATTTTGGGGGCAGTGTTGACCACCACTTTGTCCTCCTCTCTCCTGCACCCCCACAGCAGGTCCCTTCAGACTTCAGCTTCTTTCAGCTTCTTCACCTTGTGCGTAGGTTCTTCTTTAAAGACCAACTCGTCGCCAATGTTATGATGTGACTCCCAGGCTTACTTGAATTACTTATTAGGTTTATTACAGGAACTTAAGACACAGTTACATAAGGATAAATAAATGAGAGTATGGACTGAATCAGCAGTGGCCCCATCACCCAGGCAGGGGAGCTCTAACTGCCTGCCGCAGTATGGAACCCTCAGATAAACATTCCATCATTCACACAACAACACTCCAAGTGACATCACAGACTCACAGCATGACAGCTTGACATAGACAGCCACTACATAACACATCTCCTTCCCTTACCAGACCCACCACACAGACAGTCACTACGCCACCACATTACACATCTCCTTCCCTTACCAGACCCACACACACAGACAGTCACTACACCACACATCCAATAGATTAACAATTCAACAAATACACAACCACAATGCTCATGTTTAATTGATGAGAAATCAATCAATATTTAATAGGATTGACACAGCCGACATGGGTTTCGACCACAGGTCTTCTTCCCGGCTGGTAGCCACATCCCAAAACACAATAATGTGAATAGTCATAACACATACATTAGTAAAAAAACATAAATTAGCATTTTTGCAGTACAACAGATAAAACAAACCCAGGATATTAGAGGCAAGGGAAGCCAGGCAACAATTTTGAGTGTATGTTGACAAGCTCCAGAAAGGTAAATTAAACAACCATTGGTTGATTCTAACCATAAACATCAAAAAGGATACAGATGTAACATGTCACGAGTCAGGGAAGAATAAACGGGAAAAAGGAGATATGGGAACATGATGAAAATTGTAATTAACCAAAAATGTAACAGAAACATTTGTATATGAAACAGTAAAATTACAGGATTCATATGAGTGATAAACATCATTCCGACCAGTTGGGTGGCACCAGAGCCAAGTCCACCATAAAGTGTGCTTTTTCATGCTGTGAATTACCTTAGTACCTATTAAGTTGGTACATAGCTGGTAAAGCTCCCATGCACTATGATAATACCAATAACACAACAACAGAACCACTCAACCGATAGCCGCCTACCTGTACTGGGGTCCTATACTTGAACCCCACTTTTGGGAAAAACAAGCTGTATATTGGCCATCACTTCTAGAACAAAAACTCATGTCCTTTGCTGATAATGACCACAGCAGGCACGCAAAGTAATTCCCATAACCGAATAATGTGGATTAATTACACCACCAGTGCAGAACGAAACTCTGGCAGTTACAAGGGGTGGGAAGAATAGAAAGAATGGCATTACAATAACCTCTCACATGTAGTAGGGGAACATTAGTTTAACTTTCCCTTGTTGCGGTAAGCACTCACGTTTAATTTACCTTTCTGGACCTTGTCAATATACACACACACACATTTTTTTGCCTTGCTTCCCTTGCCCCTAATGATCCCGGGTTTGTTTTATCTGTTGTACAGCAACAATGCAAATGTATGTTTTTTTACTATTGTATGTGTTATGACTATTCCCATTATTGTGTTTTGGTATGTGGATACCAACCTAGAAGAAGACCTTTAGTCGTAATATGCGTTGGCTGTGTGAATCTTATTAAATATTGATTTATTTCTTATCAATTGTACATGTGAGGTGTAGTTGCGTGATTGTTGAATTTTTAATCTACTTGGCAAGAGGCTAACTAGAAAGTTCATATCCAAACTTTACAATGTACTGTTGTATGCACCTACACACACACACCCATGCATGCACACACCACACACATGTCCCTGTACAGACCTAGAGTACACTCTAGCCCAATGTGAGGTCCCTGAAAGATGAGAAGGTGAGGTGTAGACATGAAGTGGCAATTAATGCCAAATTCAGATTAACCCAATACTAATATTTCAATTTCATGAATATGCTGAGTGAAAAACTGTTCGAGATGGGCTGAGCAGACAATCCATAGAAGTGGGGCTGAGACTGTGATCGTTTTACCTAGCACATGGGACTACTCACAATGGTGGGACATGTGGAGGAGGTCAGTGATAGACGGTCAGGCATTCGGGGCGGTCGCAACCTATGCCCCACTATTACATTGTTGGCAATTATCACAATCCTGCAACTATCCGTAGCTGAAAAACTTCACTCCCCACAGGGCTTGTGACAGCACAGCATGAAATTGCAGCCCAATAAAAAAAAGGTGTCCCCACCACTGATGATTAAGTGGATGAGAGGGATGGATCAATAGTTGCAAGCTAGATGCCGAGGTCGAAGTGGATGAAAAGATGGAGTGTAACTACGTTCCCTGCCGGCTTTCCCCCGCCCCCCACAAACCCCATTGCCACATCCCCTCCCATGCTCAATCCATAACCCCAAACACACATGCTGTTTAAGGGAACGTTCAGTGCAGTGCATTGAAGTGCAAGTTTAATCTTCTTCCTAAACTTCCATAACGGCTGCTTTTTCAAATAAAAGTATAGGAACAGTAAAATATTTTTTTTAAAGTAGAGGCACACCGCTCCCTACTGCTACCACCCACTTTGACCACTGTTAATGTGAGTGGTTTACACAAGTAGGAGTTGCCCACAAACATTCAACTGTTCAACTATCCAATCAGATTGCCCCTTATTAAATTTGAAAACCCAGGTTTGGGTGCCCCTGAAGAGTGTTAATGAAGCCTAAGCAACAGTAGGCAATCATTTAGTTAATTTGTTAAATGTGGGTCTGCAAACTACACTGGGCAAACCAGATATCACCTATTGGTATTTTGCTATTTATGGAAACTGCTTGAGAGGTTTGCTCCAAACCACAAAAGGATCCGTGCACTGGAGAAGTACCGCGATGTACCACTTGACCGGTCCCCCTGTTCCAGAGATGTTACTCTTTATACGAGTTGCTTCTACTGTGAACTAACGTGCTTTCTTTTTTGTGGACTTCATTAACCAGAAGGCTCTCCTGCCTAACCCCAGTGGGCGGGTCTATTAAAACCAGGAACCACGCGCACCGCGTGCGCGCACTGTAGAAGTACCGTGAAGTACCGCTTGACCGGTCCCCCTGTTCCAGAGACTTTACTCTTTATACAAGTTGCTTCAACTGTGAACTAACGTGCTTTCTTTTTTGTGGACTTCATTAACTAGAAGGTGAATATACTCTCCAAATAATTACAACAACAATCATATTAGTAGAAAAGAATATATTCATCAAGTTTCATTTGTTTTCAGGCTCTCCTGCCTAACCCCAGTGGGCGGGTCTATAAAAACCAGGAACCGCTCACACCTGCGTGCGCGCACCTGAGAAGTACCGTGAAGTAACGATTGACCGCTTTTCCATGCTTGTCGTGAAACAACATCACTTCCCTTAAGGCGGGCATGCCGCCGAATGCAGCAATTCAAAAGAACACAATGGCGGGTGTTTCTTTCATCTCTCCTGAGTACCCGCCCAAGCGAGTACGTATAGCCTCCACTCCTGTTTTAAATAAAGCTCAAGCCAAGGCTGTCTCGCGGAAAAAAGAAAACAGGAATGAAGACATTCGCTCTTATTGCCAGGACATTACCAACCCAAGTGGCTCTGAAATGGACAAAGCACTGCTCTCTCCTCCATCGCGACCTGAGGATTTACATCTGCCGGCTCTAACCGTTCCATGTATAAAGGATGATGTAATCAGCTTACAGGATACTGCAAAATATACTAACCAAATGGGTAAGGAGAATAAGAAAGCAATCACAGATGACTATGCAAGCATTGTGTTTGCTAAAGAAAAGTCACTCATAGTGCCCTACTCTGGAATTGTCAATATTTCTGACTTGAGCTCCCCAGCCAATCCAGCTATTATCAATTTAGATCTCGATGCCACAACCTTTTCCCCTCACATTTTGCCGACAAACTTGTCCAAATCCCCAGACATGTTTTCAAATTCAAGTGCTTCTAGATCAGTGAACGAACTCTCTTTTGCCGTCCCTACTCCCCGAAAAATGACAGCTCATGAACCAACCTCCAATGAGTTACATAAATCAGACTCAAATAACAACCTAGTCGAAATAGCCCTCGCAACAATGAATCTTGCGTTACAATCATTAGCAAGTCTCTTTGAGACACTGAATGATAAAATAGATCTATATAATAAACAAAAAAATCAGGATGACGAGATCCAGACCAAGTTCTGTGTGTGTGTGTTTATTCGCATCGACACAGAAAGTTTTAAGTAATCAAGACAATTTATTTTACAGATCTTTCGATAAGCACGAAAGGTACAATGTGGACGGACAAGGTTTAGTGATGAAAAGTGATAACACATATGTGTGTAGACCTCGAAACTGCAGAGGTCAAAACTTCAATCAAAGACACATTTCCCACAGTTGGAAGGGGTAACAGCCCTAGTAGGCAGGGAAAGGTGTGCTCTCAGACTTGCGTCAGTCCAAGGCATGATTAACACATGGTGCACACAACACAATTTACATGAAACGTACACAAGGGGGGTGGTGTTGTGACACAGGGATCGACACGGGGTGTGTTTCGGCCAAAAAAGAGGCTAGAGTGGCGCCTGTCTTTGTGCTGGCCTTCGTCAGGAGATGCACCTATGGCGGTGCTGTCCGTAGTGTCTGTGAATAAAAACATACTGGTGAGGATCTCGGGAGTTTATTTACTAAGTACTGACTAGTATTTAATACGGGCAAAGTGGTGCCAGAGAGGTGCACCATGTGGTGTCTCTTGAGAACAGCGTACCTGCTATCGTGGTAGCAGGAGGCTGTTATGAGGGTCATCCATGAATAATGCAGGATTGACGGTGCATGAATGGCACTTGTTCTGTCGGCTGTCTCGGTGGACGGGCCGATTCGTCTCAGGGTCCCGTGCAACTGGTGTAGGCCGGGATTGGTCCTAAATCTGCGAAACGACATAAAACGCGGGTAATGAAAACCCGGCTGTGTGTAAAGGATAAAAACCCAATGGGTGAAGGTGGTCCGAAAAAGGGCTCTAACCCCACTGGTGTGGTGGTGGTGCGGTGTTCGAGGCTCCATTAGCAAGATACCTGGGCTGTGTGCTCCTGGGTATGCCGAGGTGAGTGATGGTCGGCTAGGCAACATGACTAAGGTGGCCCTAGGATGACAGAGGTGCTTATTGTGAATAGACATCTGTCCAGGTGAAAGCTATGCCGGGCACGGGATAGTTGGTCGTGGGCTGCGTGTCGGTGCCTGGAATGGGAATTATCATGAAAGTGGAGATAGCGTGAAGTGTCGCTGTCGCAGGGGTGCGGTGAAGAGCTGGAGTAGGTAACTTACCGCAGTGAGCTCGCAGGTACTGCGCTACGTCGTACCAGGACCTCTGGACGCCGTGGTTGGTGTGAGGAAGACAGAGTAGTGGTGCCTTATTAGCTAAGCTGGGCCTGACAGGGACCAATCCAAACTGGCGGAGGGCCTGGACGCGGGGGCCAATCGCGAGGGGCTGGTCGAGTGGGTCACGATCGCGTGGTGTAGTGGGAAATGTAGTTCCCTAGTGCCACCAGACTGGCGGCACAGCATGGAGTGATGCAGTGACAGGGACGGGTCATGTTCTATAGATGGAAAGAGGTGTTTGGTTAGAAATGTTTCCAATCGACAGTTATGTTCGGGCTGTTTCGTACTGTGTCCAATTTGTGTACCCATTTGCTCGAGTCTAGTCGAGTGGGTCACGATCGCGTGGTGTAGTGGGAAATGTAGTTCCCTAATGCCACCAAAATGGCGGCACAGCATGGAGTGATGCAGGGACAGGGACGGGTCATGTTCTATAGATGGAAAGAGGTGTTTAGTTAGAAATGTTTCCATTCGACAGTTATGTTCAGGCCGTTTCGTACTGTGTCCAATTTGTGTACCCATTTCTGCTCGAGTCTAGTGAGAGCCAAATTGATATCGCCACCCCGGCGTTGTGGCTGGAGTTGTTGGACCACCGTCCAGAACAACTGATCGTGGGTGTGTTTTGCCTTGGCGAAATGTTCAACTAGTGGCTTGTCTTCGACTTGGTTTTTGATACAGGACCTGTGTTCGTTAATCCTTTGTTTGATGGGTCTGATGGTTTTGCCAATGTAGACCAGTTGACAGGGGCACTTGATGGCGTAGATAATGAATCTACTTTCGCAGTTCGTATGGCTGTTCAATTTCCAAGTGAGATTATTGTGGACAAAAGTTTTGCTGTTTTTGGTGAAGCGACATGCGACACATTGTCCACAACTGAAGTGTCCCACCACGGGTGGGAGATTCCACAAGGTGGAGGTGGGTCTGTTTGGTTCCAGGAAGGTGTGTACCAGTGTGTCTCTGAGGTTTTTGTTTTTCTTGAAAGCGAATAGAGGTTTTTTGGCTAGGCTCCCATCGTTTTTGATCAGATGCCAATGTTTATTGATGGTGTTCTTTATGAGATTGCTGATTGGGTTATATGTGGTAACACAGACAACCCTGTTGATGGGATCTTTTTCTCTCGTGGTGAGGCAGACCGAGCGATCCGTGTTGGCTGCTCTTTTCTTGGCGCTCCTGATGGATTTTCTAGGGTAGCCCCTTTCTCCGAGACGTTTTTGTAGTTGTTGCGCATGGTACTTGAATTTTTCTGTGTCGGAGCAGTTCCTGCGGATGCGCAGGAATTGGCCGTACGGGAGATTGTACTTCAATCCTTGAGGGTGGTAGCTCGAGAAGTGAGAAGAGCAGCCAACACGGATCGCTCGGTCTGCCTCACCACGAGAGAAAAAGATCCCATCAACAGGGTTGTCTGTGTTACCACATATAACCCAATCAGCAATCTCATAAAGAACACCATCAATAAACATTGGCATCTGATCAAAAACGATGGGAGCCTAGCCAAAAAACCTCTATTCGCTTTCAAGAAAAACAAAAACCTCAGAGACACACTGGTACACACCTTCCTGGAACCAAACAGACCCACCTCCACCTTGTGGAATCTCCCACCCGTGGTGGGACACTTCAGTTGTGGACAATGTGTCGCATGTCGCTTCACCAAAAACAGCAAAACTTTTGTCCACAATAATCTCACTTGGAAATTGAACAGCCATACGAACTGCGAAAGTAGATTCATTATCTACGCCATCAAGTGCCCCTGTCAACTGGTCTACATTGGCAAAACCATCAGACCCATCAAACAAAGGATTAACGAACACAGGTCCTGTATCAAAAACCAAGTCGAAGACAAGCCACTAGTTGAACATTTCGCCAAGGCAAAACACACCCACGATCAGTTGTTCTGGACGGTGGTCCAACAACTCCAGCCACAACGCCGGGGTGGCGATATCAATTTGGCTCTCACTAGACTCGAGCAGAAATGGGTACACAAATTGGACACAGTACGAAACGGCCTGAACATAACTGTCGAATGGAAACATTTCTAACTAAACACCTCTTTCCATCTATAGAACATGACCCGTCCCTGTCCCTGCATCACTCCATGCTGTGCCGCCATTTTGGTGGCATTAGGGAACTACATTTCCCACTACACCACGCGATCGTGACCCACTCGACTAGACTCGAGCAAATGGGTACACAAATTGGACACAGTACGAAACAGCCCGAACATAACTGTCGATTGGAAACATTTCTAACCAAACACCTCTTTCCATCTATAGAACATGACCCGTCCCTGTCACTGCATCACTCCATGCTGTGCCGCCAGTCTGGTGGCACTAGGGAACTACATTTCCCACTACACCACGCGATCGTGACCCACTCGACCAGCCCCTCGCGATTGGCCCCCGCGTCCAGGCCCTCCGCCAGTTTGGATTGGTCCCTGTCAGGCCCAGTTTAGCTAATAAGGCACCACTACTCTGTCTTCCTCACACCAACCACGGCGTCCAGAGGTCCTGGTACGACGTAGCGCAGTACCTGCGAGCTCACTGCGGTAAGTTACCTACTCCAGCTCTTCACCGCACCCCTGCGACAGCGACACTTCACGCTGTCTCCACTTTCATGATAATTCCCATTCCAGGCACCGACACGCAGCCCACGACCAACTATCCCGTGCCCGGCATAGCTTTCACCTGGACAGATGTCTATTCACAATAAGCACCTCTGTCATCCTAGGGCCACCTTAGTCATGTTGCCTAGCCGACCATCACTCACCTCGGCATACCCAGGAGCACACAGCCCAGGTATCTTGCTAATGGAGCCTCGAACACCGCACCACCACCACACCAGTGGGGTTAGAGCCCTTTTTCGGACCACCTTCACCCATTGGGTTTTTATCCTTTACACACAGCCGGGTTTTCATTACCCGCGTTTTATGTCGTTTCGCAGATTTAGGACCAATCCCGGCCTACACCAGTTGCACGGGACCCTGAGACGAATCGGCCCGTCCACCGAGACAGCCGACAGAACAAGTGCCATTCATGCACCGTCAATCCTGCATTATTCCTGGATGACCCTCATAACAGCCTCCTGCTACCACGATAGCAGGTACGCTGTTCTCAAGAGACACCACATGGTGCACCTCTCTGGCACCACTTTGCCCGTATTAAATACTAGTCAGTACTTAGTAAATAAACTCCCGAGATCCTCACCAGTATGTTTTTATTCACAGACACTACGGACAGCACCGCCATAGGTGCGTCTCCTGACGAAGGCCAGCACAAAGACAGGCGCCACTCTAGCCTCTTTTTTGGCCGAAACACACCCCGTGTCGATCCCTGTGTCACAACTCCACCCCCCTTGTGTACGTTTCATGTAAATTGTGTTGTGTGCACCATGTGTTAATCATGCCTTGGACTGACGCAAGTCTGAGAGCACACCTTTCCCTGCCTACTAGGGCTGTTACCCCTTCCAACTGTGGGAAATGTGTCTTTAATTGAAATTTTGACCTCTGCAGTTTCGAGGTCTACACACATATGTGTTATCACTTTTCATCACTAAACCTTGTCCGTCCACATTGTACCTTTCGTGCTTATCGAAAGATCTGTAAAATAAATTGTCTTGATTACTTAAAACTTTCTGTGTCGATGCGAATAAACACACACACACAGAACTTGGTCTGGGTCTCGTCATCCTGATTTTTTTGTTTATTATATGTTTACCCACCTGGGTAAATCAGGACCCCGCCAGGTGCCCTACCATTTATATATTTTTTTTTTTTTTTTTGATAAAATAGATCTACAAGCTGCACAATTACAGAAAATTCTGGCTTGGCAACAATCATAAAACTAAGTGAAAAGGTGGGCACTACAAAAATACTGTTAATTAAATTTCATCCATGGTCGACTTATATTAATAAACTTTAGCCTGGGGCATCCGGTTATAAAGAGGTCCTATGGCATGGGGGCCAAAAAATTACAAGCAAAAAGATAGAGTTGAACTGCTCTGTCAAAAAACCGGTGCTCTCAGTTGGCCCAAAAATAGGGCTGCACATTAGATATGGACCAATTGCCAAAAATTAATTGTCAACATTCACTAAATATATCAAAGAAATGTTTATTCACATCTCCTTTGGTAGTTCTTAGTTAGAAAGTCACTCAAATGAATATTTTTGTATCATATTCCATGAGGCTGTGCCAAAATATGGCTAGGATTATATGTACATATGCCAATGCATTTCGGTTGTAAAAAACCTTCATCAGGGTGGTACATGTAATCAATAATCTGTTCACATATATCAATAAATTAACAGTAATAGTGATGATTATCACAATAGCAATTCCAAACACATACCAGATCCAAGTGTTCCATAATGAAGATGATATAAAAAAAGCGAGAAATTCTAAGTCAATCACTAAGCATCAAATCACGTTAGTTGCTATCACAGCGTAAGTCAGGCAGAGCTGAATTAAAAAGTGATGTTGTTCATACCTATATATCCAAATGGTTCGTGTTCGTATTACCATCCAGTGGAAAAGACAACAACTTGACGCTCAAGTTCCTGCAAAACCACAGGAGGGTTAATCAGTAACAAGTAGTTGACAATTAAGGCCATGTATACCGAGAAGGGAGTGAAGTAAAGTCAGCCTTACCGTGCAGCAACGCTGAGTCATTGTCAGCCGCATTCGCACAGGTACGCGCGTGAATGTCAGTCTGGGAATTTAAACGTTCCCATGGTGACCAAAATGGCATCGTGTCAGAGCACGTACGCCTTGGGTCCCATCACCGTGGCGCCACGGGAGGCGGGACACATCACCATGGCAACGTGATCCGTAGAACGGATGCTAACTCATGCAGGTGTTAGACCAACAACAATTAAAGATGAAAACTAACTATGCTCTATTTGCACCTGCTAGTGTCCCGTTCGTAGGAGCTCAAGACAAATCAAAAAAACCCAAGGGTGAGCAGAAAAAAAGACCCAGAATATCAAAAATGTTAAAGCAAGCTCTTCTTCGCAAACAAAGCAATTTATTAAAAGTCTAGCTCAACCTCGGTCTGCTACCACCATAGCTTCTAAAGTGATCACAAAAAAATACATGTTGCAGGCCTCTCAAAAGAATCATCTCCCTCAACTTATCTAAATGAAAAGGCCCAGCCATACGGACCACTGGATGAACTAGTGGCTGCCATTACGGCCGCTCCAGTCATCAAGACATCCCCTCCTACACAAGCTATAACATCAAGCACTGAAGATAACACATTAGCCATGCGCCGCAGCAAAATAGGACTAGTTGTAGATGCTTATATGGCTTCACTTCCCCCTCAAAAACCTCTTCCTTTTTGTCCAAATGACAACAAACTCTTGCAAGTGAAAACAAATTCATTTGACCAAGGGCTCCAAAGGGAATCGAAAAGTCAAGGACAAAACATAGCATGACAAAATACCTTATCGACTGGAGAAAAGATCACTCTCAAGCTTCCAGAGCCCAAGCCGTAATGGATCTTGACATTAAACAGTTGATAAAAACAACTATTTGTCAAAACCTGGAAGCTAAGGGCTCCTCGAATGAACAGCTGAAACAAGTCTCAAGCACAGTTTTGAAGAATCCTAAATTTACCAATCAAGTGGTCAAAAGACCAGCAATTCATTCTCTTACTATGCTGTGTCGTCCCTTACCATGTACCCAGTACAATCTAAATCGTACCTCTGTCAATCTTTAGTGAACTACTGGCGCTTGATGATATTAGCACAATTGACATTGACTTAGTAGAATTCACAGATATATCGAAAAGATAATCTGTTACTTATGGTTGAACTCCAGAGTTGTACTCAATACTATCTGGGCTGTTAGATCCCAACTTTTTGAATTGGGGTTTATAATTTTAGCGGGCCCTGATAAGCAAGATACCTGAGTTCCTGCACTACCGCAGCATGTGACTACACCTCTCAATCAAATTACTGGTAATCAAGCTCTTACTAATGGTCTCTGATCTTGTCACTCGTCTGCATCTCAGAATTAGCAAATCTCTGAAGCTTGTGCCTCTCTATCACTACTTAGTTGGGACTCGAGAGGCTTCAAGAATTTAATAAACAATACTGAAACCAATTTTACAGTATACAACATCATTTTTTTATAAGAGACATGGCTCATGTCTCCCCCCTCCTGGAACAACTTTGATGTCTACGTGGTTCCAGCTAACAAGGCGAAATAGGGCAGACCAACATCTGAGCTTTTGATTCCCATCAAACAAACCTTACACCTAAAATCTGAAAAGTGGTTCTCACCCAATGCATTTATCCAAATGATTAAATTGCATTTGAATCAAAATGTATATGCATTAATAAATGTATAATGGAGCCCGGATGGAATAGGTGACGACGGATTTCTCGAATCCATGAGTGAAGCCTGGATTTGGTGGCGCAATAATTGACTTCTTGCTATATAATTATAGCAGGCGATTTTAATTTACATTGTCTTGACTCCAAAAGACCACTAGAACAAATTTGACTACAGACATTGAATAAATTCACTAAATCCAGAAACCTACTCATGCTTAACAGATCCCAGCTGTCAGATATTCCACCTAAACCCACCTGGCATAGAGGTTCTAGCATTGGCATCATTGACTTTATCTATGTGGATAAAACTCTTTTTACACAAATATTGAGTTTTCAAGTAGAATATTCTGATATGAGTGATCACAATATGCTAATCTTCTCTTGGGCTTCTAATAACTTGTCTGCAAGAGCTATATCGAAATCATATCATGGAAATTTGAGAGTGAACACTACACGGAACAGACTAATTTGGTCCGAATCCTCTTTGAATGCCTTCGGCAAATACTATGCCAGAGAAGCTTCCAAAGTTGGAAATAATGATCACAAAAGCTGTTTGGTCAACCCTGAATTAATGCAGTTATTTCAGCCCAAATCCGTACAATCTAAAATTAAACACACTCCCCATTTGCATGTGTATAATCATGGAATCAAAAAAATGAAGGCCAAAGTTAGACATGAAAAACGGGAAGCATTAAAACTTCCCACTAACGATAGATTAAAGGCCTTAATACAAATCAAAACAAAATATAGGAATTGGACAAAGGGCATGAAATCAAAGATATACCAGGAGGATGGTTCTAACATGCTGAGGCGATTGGCCAGTAAAAATGTCTCACAAATCTGGAGCATAATAAATCAGACGAATGCGGGAAATCAGGTCGCAGTGCAATCAAACTGCGTAAAAGAACAAGACTGGATTGACTACTATCAGAAGTTATTTAGTTCACCAGAAACTTTTGTGATCTCTGAACTAAAAACAGAACACATCTTCATCACTCCAAATTATGATTGTGATGACATATTACATTATATACATAAAACTAGCCAATCCAGAGTGCCGGGTCCGGATGGTCTGCCAAATTTATAATGAAACAGCATCCAGAAATTTGGGCTGATATCCTTATGTTTGATAACATCTTAACCTCTCAACAAATACCGATGTCATGGAAACGCTTGATTACTATTCCAATATATAAAAAAGAAGATCAAGCTAATCCAGCTAGCTATCGCCCAATATCACTATGTGATGCTCCTGGGAAAATCTTTGGCCGCATCATTCGAAGAGATCTCAACATCTGGTCTGAGGAAAATCTAAAGCGAGATCCTTTCCAATCAGGGTTTGTCAGCGGTCTAGGAACAACTCCAAAAATCATCACTCTTAATATGCTTCGTTCACAAAGTCTCTCTTGTAATCAAAATGTATACCTTGCCTTTCTCGATTTTCGAATGGCTTTTGATTCAGTGGACAGGAATCTACTATTTACCGAGCTTAAAGCATATGGCTGCCCAACATCACTGCTGGCTCTAATCAAACAACTACAACCTGGTACCTCCATGGAAGTAAATCTAACCTCTGATGGTCTCCTATCTTCAGCATTTAGTACCCTTAGAGGCCTCGAACAAGGATGTATTACGGCTTCTATTTTATTTAATCTTTTCATCCTAGATATGGGGACCTCTTTTCTAAACATTGTGGCAGATGCTCCTAAATTGGGAAACCAGTGCATAGCTTTGATGCTTTACGCTGACAACCTAATTTTGATATCGCAAACCCCCATAGGTCTTCAAAATCTGCTAAATGCCTGTCTAAATATGATCAAGCAAATAATCTTGCAGTGAACTTAGAAAAGTCACAGGTGTTGATATGTCAAACTCCAAGGAATTCTACGTTACGCAATTAAGTTTGGACTTTACAAAACAGAGACTTAGATAGTTTCCGAATACAAATACCTTGGTGTGATTGTACATAACAAAAAATCTAATACGTTATATGCCTCACATCTTGATTCGAAAATGACTGCATTAATATCGCAGGACAAAATTTGAATCTACAAATATGGCAAGTTTACGTATACGCACCTGCTACTTTTCTATGTACAAAAAGTTATTCCTGTCATTTTCTACGGAGTAGAAACAATATTAAATACTCAGACAAGAATGTGGAATGGCCTAGAGGGCATATTATGGAAAAAAGTTCTGAAATTACCAAATTGTACTCATATGCCGATCTTGCCCTATGAACTAGATTTAGTGTCACTAGCAGAACGCATATTTTGGCAAATGTGTAGCTTGCCATGTGCAGCTGTAGTGGTATTAACTGGCCATCGATGGTAGCAGGTGCATAGTGGTGCGAGTACCTGGGTATTTAATAGCAGTGACTGGTACATGCCTAATACATATACACACGCCAAAACTGTTGACTTTGCCAATCATTGCACTTTTAACATGACTTCAGTGAAGGAGATGCAGAGTGCTTATAAATCAAGTGCCTGAAGGCAGACCTGGTTAAGACATTTTTATTACACCAGTTGTGGATCTACAACTCCACTTAAGTCATTAACTTTCAGAAGACTGCTTTGAAGAAACAGTGATAAGCACTTCGAACACACAGTTTAATGGTAAGGCTTGAATAAAGTGAGCTCAAAGAGTTCCCATGATGAGGTGTTTTGTCCAGGGAGTATTTTGTGTATACGACAATGGATGTTGTAGATTTATTTATTATTTCATGATATTGTTGTTGTCTTGTTTTAACTTGTAGCTGCTGAAAGCCTTATGTCGAATTAAGCATTTTGAATAACAATCATACAACGATATTTTAAAGGTGTAATTATCCAGGAAAGACCTAGCAGCATAGCTTTTGAACTGTGCAGGCTAGTGGTATGTATTAACCTTGAACCTAGATAGGTTCCAGTATATTGAAAACATTTTAAGTGCAGCAACTTATGTTTCAGGGGTATGACAGCAGATTTCATCTTAGCCTGCAAAGAGCAGACATCTGGCTCTGCCTTGCCCTGAGGATCAACTTCCCGAATCTCTAGTGCCATATGGTAACTACATCAGAAATGTACTTTGCAGCGCTCTGCAAAGAACTATTTATTTTGCATGCAGTGTTTGTGTAAAAAAAGACAAATATTACCTAAACATGTGGAGCGCTGACAGCTGATAAACTCTGCCTCACCTTAGATGACCCGCCTGGCGTTTTTACTGCTGACAGCAAAGACTAGGACGACCAATGAAGCGTTTTGCATCAGTCAGCATAGTGTATAAATAGGCATAGAAGAATATAGCTAGTGACACATATTAGCGTGTTACATTATTAATGGCGTTGTCAAATGTGCACACTTCTCGCTCTGGAGACCCCTGACACAGCTGCAGCTGGCCACAGATGCGCACAGAAGGATTCTGATGAGAGAGAATGCAGGGATTCAATCTCTAACTGTGAAAAGGAGGAAGGGCCAGTACCAACACTCGTTTCCAGTTGCTACTAAAGGTTCCTGAGACTTTACCTTTTCTAAGTTTAAATGCAAAGACATCAAAACTCCAGTTTGACAGAAGTCAGTAGAAATCAGCCATGAGATTAATTTTAATTATGCAAGGCTGTAAAATATGGTAGGACATAGTGGCATTTCTTGTATTAGTACCTGGCGAGAGACAATCAGAATGCAACAAGCATTCTGATTGGCTCTCGCCGGGTCATTACCCGGCAGAGAATCCTTTGATTCTCGGCCGGGATTCCAGCCGCCTTGTTCTCGGCGGGGGGCGTACTTCTCAGCCAATGAGGAGGCTCGAAGCGGGGACGTTTTCCCTTTCCATGGCGGCGGCCATTTTTGTGCTGGTTTTTTTTTTTTTTCTGTTCCGAAACGTGTCTCGGAACAGAAAAAAAAGCTATTAGTACCCCGGTCTAACGGGCCGGGGTACTAATGTGGCAATAAGCCACTCGGTGGCGGGCCAATACCGCCCCAGGTAATGCAGGGGCATTACCTGGGGCGGTATTGGCCCGCCACCGAGTGGCTTATTGCCACATTAGTACCCGGCGAGGGTCAATGAGCTAATTAAAAGGGAGCTTGTTGGCCCTTACCGGGTCTTTACCGCGCAGACAAGGCACCGTTGACTGCTGCATCCTCCGGCCAATGGCCGCCATGGAAAGGGAGAAGGAACTTTGTGTAGTCCCTTCTCCCGTTCCATGGTGGCATTTGGGATTACAGGTAGCCCCTCCCCTTCCATGGTGGCCATTTTATTTGTTTACTTTTTAAAAATAACTATTTTTAATGGCTGCCATGGAAAGGAGGAGCGGACTTCGGTTTCTGGTCCATGGCAGCCATTTTTTTTAATTCTGTGTTTTTCAGTTTGCAAAACGCATCAATCAGACCTGTAACTATGGGCCCCGGGGCATTACCTGAAGCAGTAATGACCCCTGCTCGGGGCCTATTGGTTAAATGAATCAGGGGCCACATCTCACATCAGATGTCATGTAAAATGTCTTGCCGTGAAAGGAAATGATAATGTAATTAGACCACATTGTTGCCATTACTAGTATTATTCTTGCAAAGTAACAGGCATCAATAAGGGCCTTTGGCCAAAACATCTACTGGGCATGGCCACAGACAATGCACTGTCGGTACTCTAAGTACGATGTCATACATCATTAGAATACCAATTTAAACACTTTGGTTAAAGTGACATTATGATTAAGAGTCCACTTCAAAAAACCTTCAAATTCAATTAAAGAGTGTCTTTAAAGGGACGCTAAAACAAGCGCAAAACAAAACAAAAAAATGGCAGTTATATTTGTAAAATCAACCGAAACTGTCTAGCCGGCATGGAAATATTAGTACCTCAGCACCCACTAAAGAGCATATCCACCCCCTCACATTCATCCATATGGAAAGTATGCCCACAGTGTGACGGCAATAATCCTGTAGAACAAACGTTATTACAAGGTATGACTCCAAATATTAGGTCAGTCCCCACCTCGGGGGAAGGCCTCTGTCGCTTCTGCCCTCATTTTCTTTTTAACCATAAAAGCCCCATCAGTCAGTGCCATTAATCAGGTGGTCCAACAACACAGCAAAAATGCAAGTAATACAGAAATCATTTTTTAGATTTTGACTCATAGATGTCCGTAATGAACTAGATGGCAAGCCAATATTAATGGATGGCAGTATTGACATGAGAAAATGTAGTTAACTGATAAATACAGTGTTTTCTCATTTATCCTCTCGGGAATACTAGACTACTGGTTTGTTGTAAGCACTTCCATCCCACTTCCTGACTTGTGTTATGCTTCTTGTATTGGTTGGCCATGATGTCATTCTTTTTGCAAATAGTCAGCCATTCTGTGTCTAATATGATTACATTTTCACTGTATTGTGAATGGCTTACTTTATTAAATGTGATTAATGATGGTTTTCTCTGTATTTGTCCTACTTCCTGGTGCGAGCTGTTACCCACAATAGAGATCTGACTCCTTCCAAAAGGACATACGAACAGCAAGAAAGCTTGGTCAATGTATAAACTTTCAGGCCACCTTGTACACAGTTCAAACAAATTATTTTAAAACACCGGAACATTTAACAAGTTGATGAAGAGCTTTCTTCCAAAACCGCGCGTGAACCAATATTTGCATTTAAACATCAATGAAACTTGTCCTATATACTAGTCAATTAACCTTACCACACTGGGGTGTACCAAACACTCATCAAAAACAAGGCCACTTACCACCTTTAAGCACAAGTGTTTTATATGGCATAGATGAAGCTAATTATTTACCTTCTTCTTAAATTGTTTTCCTATTGAATGAATCCACCATTAAATAACTGGCTTAACATTATCAATCTAAACTGACTCTCATTCTAAGACGGATCACCTACAGTGTATTACAACAAGCAAAAAGCACAGTTGTTTGTACATTAACTATGGGACTCATTACGACCTCGGCGGTAGCCATGCCGCTATTGGCGGCATGGCTGCTGCCGAAATCGCGTCTTGGTCCGGGTCCTCAGAATGAGGAATTACCGGACCATTCTGAGTTCGGAAGGCCCGGTAATTCCTCCCTCCAAGGACCCGGACCCGGTCCTTCCCCATTCCCATTTCAGCCCTCATAGGGCCCTCATAGGGCTGAATGGGAATGGGAGAGGGAGCAAACAATGGGCCATTACGAGTTGGCCCGTTGTTTGCTCCCTCTTCCCCTCGCGGGACCCGGTAAGCACGCCTGGTTTGACCAGGCGTTGCTTCCTGGGTCCCGCGAGGGGACCTCGTAATGAGGCGGTACGGGGTAAAAGGCGCCGGCACCTTTTACAGCGCCGATTACCCCATACCGCCAGGGTCGTAATGAGGCCCAATATATATATTCAAGGAGAAAACTTTAGTTGCAGGGACTTTTTGGTGAGAACCTAATGCAACAAAACCACTGAAATTCAGCTAAAGCCACCTGAACTTTGCACCCCCTGTTGAACAATCTATGACCACAATGATGACATCACAGAGCACATCACTAATTACATTACAACAGTAACTGGCATTAAGCATGGCCTTCAGCCATGGTCAGTGTCCATGGCCAAATATATTTTAACACATGAATGGGTACTAATCATGGCCTTCAGCTATAGACAGTGGTCACAAACTTCACCCTTATGCACTGAATATTTTAAAACACTAATAGGTTAGCAACCATAGATTTTGGCCTTTAGCAGTGGATACAGCTTTCAACAGTATCCACTGTATATTATATACACTAGTCAGGCATAAGCCATGGACTTTAGCACAATACTGGGCAGTGGACACAATCTTTGGCTGCGCCCACTAAATATTCTAACATATAAATGAGCCACTAGCCGTGGCCTTTGATCTTGATCAGTCTGTACATCTTTTGGACATGTCCACTGTACATTTGAAAATAATAAAATTCAATAAGTGATGGCCTTTAGCCATGCCCACTGTATTTATTTATTTATGTATTCATTGTTTGCTTTTTAGGCGCTTATACAATTAGATCATACTGTTTCAAAGCACCCACAGGGCAGGGAGGGAAGAAGAGAGGTAAATCCATCAAGCATTACAATATAATATTTAAGAGCAGAGGGGGGAGATGGAGGGGGACATACCTATTATGCCTTGTGAGTAACTCAGAACGTACAGTGCAGAACGGAAGAGGGAATAGGGGGCAAGTGGTGGGGAGTCCGTACCTTTGGGTGGACAATGGGTGAAGTGCTAGTATGTTGAGTGCTTAAAGGCCTGGGCCAATGGAGGTGTAAGTGCGATTATCCAGAGTGGAGGGTATGCAGAGGCAAAGTGCTGTGGAAAGACAGGAGCTGGGAGGAATTGGTCTGGGAGGTCAAGGCCTGACGATGCATAAGGGCCAAGCACGCTGATTCAGCAACTGTGAGATTAGCAGAAAAGAGAAGGAGGGAAGGAGGAGGCAAATAGGAAAGTCTTAAGGTGCTTCTGAAATTTGAGAAGATCCTGCTCAAGGTGCAGGGGAAGGAGGAGGCTATTCCAGAGGAGGGAGCCTGCAGATGAAAGTGAACAACCCCCCCTGCCCCCTGCTTAGCAAAATGCTTTACATACAAAGAGTTGGTGCCAGAGGAGCGAAGTGGTCTAGGGGGAGAGTATTTAGAGAGATGAAGTTGAAGATAGTGTGGTCCCCGGGCCCAGACAGCTTTGTGGGTGATGCAGAGGGATTTGAATTAAATCCGTGCAGCAACCGGGAGACAGAGAAGACTTTTTAGTGCAGGAGAGATGCTGTCCCTGGGCTTGAGGCCAAGGATAAGTCTCGCTGCCCTATTCTGGATAAGCTGGAGGGGTTGTAGAGTAGAAGAAGGTTCAGGAGGATGCTGTCAGTCAAGTCTAGAGAGAACAAGGTCTTGAGTAACAATGAGCCTCTGAGGGTATATTATATACACTAACCAGCCACTAGCCATGGTCTTCAACACAATATTAGCCAGTGGCCACATCCTTTGGCTGTGCTGGCTGTATATTCTAACATATGAATGGGCACTAGCTATGACCTTTAACCATGGCCACTGACTACAGCTTTCAACGTTGCCCACTGTATATTATTAAACAGTAATGGGTTACTAGGCATGGCTTTTAACAAAGCACATTGGTATTTTTTTTAACACTAAACGACCACTAGCTATGGCCTTTGGTACTGGCCAGTGACCCCAGCCTTTGTCATGGCCAAGTCCATGGCCTAAATTGTTATTAAGTTAATCAAACTTCTCATAACTTATAAATGATGTTATGTCTAATTCCATTATTGATGTAATCAGTTAGGTCTTAGGGTGCGCAACAGGGGGAGCAAAGTGAAGGTGGCTTTAGCAGAATTTCGAACGTTTTGTTGCGTTAAGTTGTCACCTTAACATCTGTGCAACTAAAGATTTTTGTTGTTTCATAGATTTTTAGAATGCTTCCAGACCAGTAGCATGGTCTTCAGCCATGCTCAGTGGTGCCCATTGACCATTTTAAAATGCTTCCAGACCACTAGCCATAGCCTTCAGATTGCAGGCTTTGAGAACTCACAATGTTTTTAGGCAATTCTTTAGGCAATGCGCATTGAGACTAAATTATTTGCCATGAACCACACACTATGGTTAAGCAGCACACCCCTTTTCAGTGCTGTCATTTTGCTGCGCTCTGATTTGCCACAGCCATTCCGCTGCAGTGCCAGTTTCGGGGCACCCTTTTTTCGGCACTAACGTCATTCCGGCACCGTTATTTTGGCGCAAGGGATCCAAATAAGATGACTGTACTGCACTGTAACAAACCTCGCCCCTTCCCAGTTACATTGCTTTTCCTTTAATTACATTAAATGGTGAAATTAAAAAAAATGACAGCCTTGAACCTTGGTTTGCCAAATTTCAAAACCCAGCATTTAACCACCAGGCCACAATTGCTGCCTGCTTTGCAGGGCATACATTTCATAATTAGCCTATAATTTAATATGTTCAATGATAAAAGGCTAGGTATGAAATTTGTGCGAGTCGAAACAATAACATAATTGTAGCATAATGGCTAAGTGTTGCATCTCGTACTCTCCAATGGCAGTATTCAGCATAAAATGTGATTTTTCTTTTTATTCATTTTTTCTGTTTTATAATGTTGCCCAAAGACGCTGTATACGTGCAGTGTAAGAGGGAATGTGTGGTGTGAAATATCTGTATTTTCAGCAGTGAGGGTATGCAGGTCATCTGAGAGGGTGTGTGTGTTTGGTTTGAGCATGTGTGTGTGTACATTGTGTAAAGGTGTGTGGGGGGATTGTGCAAGCAGTGTGCATTTGCTCTGTGATGGCGAGTGTTAGAATTGTAATTGTTTATTTGTAAAGCGCTTATACACAATTGAAAAGCTTCAAAGCGCTTCAAGGCGGGAAGGGAACAAGTGATAAAGTAGTCATTCTTGTGCCTTGAAGATTCCGAATGAACTAACAACAATAACTAGCATTCTAGGCCAGAGGCATTTTTACTGGTATAAGTGTGTGACAATGAGTGGGGAGAGGACGGGGCGAAGGACATACAGAAACAAAAAAAGTTGGTCTATGCGCCAATGCATGAGTATATAAGGCACAACGAAGCTGGGGAGGGGAGACAGAGGGCGGACAGGACAGACAAACCTGCTAGGCCGAGTACATTCAAGGTCAAGCAAGTGCGCAGACAAGGGGTGCGAGGAAGGGGTAGGGAGACAAGTGCACCCAGTCAGCAGGCCCTGGATTAAGAGCAGAGTGGGTGCCGCTCTCATTGAATTGGTTTCAAGTGCAGTAGTGCAAAGCAGAGTACAGGAGCCCAGAGGCAAGCGCCGGACTGTTGGGGAGCCTGGGACCTGAGAGGCTCTGGTGGTGCACCAGGCGGCCAGTCAGCAAACTGAGCAGGATGTAGAAGAGAAAAGGGAGGGAAGCAGGAGAGAAGAGAAAGGAGGTTAGCAGGGGAGAGGGAGAGAGAAAGAAGAAGAGGAAAGTCTTGAGGAGTTTCCGGAATTTAAGGAGGTCTGGCTCAAGATGTAGAGAGGCAGGGAGGCTGCTCCAGGGGGAGGAACCTGCAAAGGATAAGGATCTACCCCCAAATCTCAGTTTGGAAAAACGGCTCACCCGCAGAGAGTTGGAGGAGGCAGAGCGGAGGGCTCTGGAAGGAGAGTATTTAGGAAGAGAGCATTGTAGATAGTGCAGGCTTGGCCCCAGAAAGCTTTGTGGACTATGCAGTGGGACTTAAACATGATCCTTGCAGCCACACAGAGCCAGTAGAGGGATTTCACCTGGAAAGATGCAGTCCCTGGGTTTAAGGCCAAGGATAAGTCTTGCGGTTCTGTTCTGGATAAGTTGAAAGGGTCGGAGAGTAGCAGTATGAATATTTAGAGAGAGACTGCTGCAGTAGTCCAGTCTGAAGAGAACTAGGACTCTGGACACAGTGAGCTTCTGGGGGAAGGTGAGAAAAGGTAGAATACCTCTGAGGAGGTAGTGGGACTTTTTGGACAAGTCGGAGATGTGGGAAGAGAAAGAGAGAGTAGAATCGAAGATGACCCCCAGATTTCTGCCTCACTACTGGGTGAGGGCTGTTAGGGAGAATTCTCTGTTTAGGCTGAATTTCCTAACCTAGTGAGTCCCCCAGCAGCTTTGCTGGATTTCTGGAGTTTGTGTTTTTCCATCCTGCCAAGAGTGAGACTCTTTTTCTCCCACTCTTGACATGAATGTGTGTAATTCCTGCAATGTCAATGTGTTCTATGGGCTATGGGGTCTTTTACTCCATAGGGTCTCATATGTTTTCCTATGTGTGTTACACCGCACCCTATGTGCCATAGCACTGGGTTGTTCTAGCGGACCTCCATCATAGACTCCATACCCGGGGACTGACTACTGTCTCCCCGGGCATGTAAAGTCACCATTGGCTTTACTAGACCTAAATTTACTAACAGAACTAATACAAACCATCCTATTGTGGACGTACTAGTAGGGGTAATTGGATTACTCCTGGGTCTGTTATTCGAGGGGGCACTGTCCCGTCCCCCCTCTTCGAGTTTTGGCTGGTGGCAGTGGAAACTACTTGTTATATTCGACCCCGAATATAACCCTATGGGATTCTTCCCATTGTTGGAGATTGATACTTTATCTCGTTAATCTCTAACATACCACCGGTCTACTTATCTTAAATAAGTCTATCGGATGGTATTTTCTGCCAGAACTCGGTTTTTAAAATGGCGTCTGTGTTCGTCTCTGTGACTCCTAAACCAAAGGTTGAGCCCGTTGTTCCACTTTTGGCAGGCTTCTGTACAGAAACCCTCCAAAGTGGTGCCATTCTGTCTGGTTACCACAGGGGTGGGGGAGTGGGTTTAGGCACCCTGGACCGAGTTGCCTTGCCAATTCCGGTCGCACTCTGGTGTGATTGGCCCAAGTGGTGAGCCTCCCCGCTCACCACTTAGCGTGTTTTGATTGACAGCTAGGCTGAATGAATGGGGGTTTTCTGCATAAAAGCAGGGCTTTTGGGACTGGATCTTCAGAAGTCGCCACAGGACCTAAGAATCCGACAAGGGTAAAGCTGAGCTGACCTGCAACGACGACACCTCCGATGGAGCCCTGCTGAACCGACTCAACACTTCCCGACGACAGAGGAGATCTCCCTGCCGGAGAGTCTTTTCCCCTGACTGGTGGGAACAACCAGTCACCTTTGCTTTTTCTTCGCTCCAGGACGCAGTAGTCGAATTGCACCTTGCAGAGCACCTCGGCAACCGGATAGCCACTACCCCTGTACCACAACCAAAAGGTGGTGCCTTGTGACGGAGCACTCCGCGGCTGGTCTCTTCCCTGGTGGTGCACCAGACTTCACTTTTCTTCGACGACGAGATCATCTCTACTCTTGGCAAAGACCCGACGTGCATCCACCACCAGGAACAACTGCCCCCGCCGGAGCTGTCTCTCCACAAACAAGGTACCGTGTCCGCCTGGCTTCCCTTTCTGCCGGATAGAGTGAGGTGTCTTAATCCTCGCCTTTCTATTGGGTCGCCTCCAAACGTTCTTTAACTTTCTGTTCTGAACTGGTCCAACCTTTCCATAACAATTTGCAATAAAGACTCGAAGGGCATTTCCACGGAGACACTTTTGGGACATATCGCCTTGCCTCTCCCCGAGTGGGCCTGGCCTCTGAACTTTGTGATCTGCAGTAGACTCTGCCTTACTTGCCTTGCATTTGTCCGTAAAGTATTGGTACCGAGTTGATTTCATAACCTGCCTTATTTTTCTCTCCCGTCCTAACGAATACTAGAGTGCCATCTAGGTTAAAGCATACACCTCTGTCTGCAAATAAGTGATGCCGGTAAACCTAGACTTGTCGAACTGTTGTTAGGGGGATTGACCTTTTTCTTCGTATAGTAATTGTGATTGAAGTTGTTTGCCGTATTAGTGCCAGAGTGTTGTCTATAGATGTGTTGTTATAAATAAATACCCTTATATCTTTACACCGAAGCCTTGTTCCGTGTTTGCTTGTTCTACTGTGTGGATTGCCCTATATTGTATACTCCACATACTGCCTAACTCTTCTTGAGGGAAGTCTGACTGCTCAGCCACAGCTACCAAGTGAATCTGTGTGGTACAGACTGCTACCAAGTGGGTTTACTGCCAAACACCTGTAGTCCTAAATCTTTTGCAGTGGTCCCAGAGGGAACTGCACAGGTTTCCGCCTAACAAGGGCGCAGGATCAAGGGTGGCTGGCCAGAGTGAAAGTGGAAAGGTGGCAGCAGGGGTCCCAGTGAGGATGATCTCTGGCTTACTGGCATAAGGCAGAGATCATTAGCTGCAGAACAGGTCTGAATTGCAGACAGGCAGTCAGGGATGAGTGAGGAGGAGGAAGAGGCCAAGGGTAGCCTGAAAGAGATCTGTGTGTCATTCGCATTAGCACTGAAAGTTGGAGCTAAAGGCAGAGATCTTGTGGGTCAAGGGGACCATGTAGACATTGAAAAACCAGTGGAATAGATTAGATCCCTGGGGGGCACCACAATTAGAGAGAGTGATAGTGGAGAGAATGGACCCAAGTTCCACCTGGGAAAGATGGTCAGAGAGAAAGGTTTCTAGTCATGCCAGGGCCTGGTCAGTAATGCCCAGGGTATCACGGAGTAGGGAGATCAGGATGTTGTGGTTTACCATATCAAAAGCAGGAGAGGTTGAGTGTTAGTGTGTGCACACACATGTGCACCTGTGTGCGTATGTGAGCATTGTGACACTTTGAGTGTGAGTTTTTAGTGTCAGTGTGTGTGTGTGTGTGTGTGTGTGTGTGGGGTGTGTGTGTGTGTGTGTGTGTGTGTGTGTGTGTGTGTGTGTGTGTGTGTGCATGTCTCCATGTAATTCGGAAGATGCCCATCCAGTTCTTGTTTTTGTGTGCATTTTGTGACTTTTAGTTTTGTTTTGTCATTCAAGTGCCCTGTACTACAAGTCCCAAAATGCAAAGTAAAAAGGAAATCTGAATGATCATCTTCCAAATAACAAGGGACATGTGGCATATAACAATAAATACAACACATGTAACTTGGCTATGTCCATGATTTCTCCTGCACCTCTATTTGTTTGGGTTTCATGGCAGTAGGGGATCTGTAAGTTGTTGAAGGAGGTGGTACGTAGTGTAGAATCAGAGGAGGGGAATACAAGTAAAATATGTCTTTTTCAGATGGGGATAGTGAGAATAGGGAGCTGGAGAGGAGTGGTTTTTTCTGTCCCCCGCCGCTTTCAAAGTCTAAAAGTAGCACAATATATTAAGGGAATAAGGGGACTGTGTGCCAAGCCCCTCCCTTGAGCTGCAAAGAAAGTCTTGTTTGTGCTGGCTCACGTGAAATGGAAGATGCACAACTATTATTAACTCATTGGTAGAGCAGCTCAAAAGACATTCTTAAAATAATGCAGTGATTGGGTGGATGTTTCCATGAAGGAGGCCACATGAATCAAATGCATGCCTGTTAAGACTGCATAGTCCAGAATAAAGAGTGTTTATCAGAATATACTCTTTTAAATGTAAAAGAAAAATGAAGTCTTGAACCCTGGTCTGCCAGAGTTCAAGGGCCCGCATTCAACCACTACACCACAATTGCTTAGTGCTTCATGGTGCATACATGTCATACTTAGCCTATAATTTAATATGTGCAACTTTAAAAGGCTAAGCATGAAACGTGTGAGATTTTAAACAATAATATCATTGTAGCATAATGGTTAAGTGCTGCTTTTCGAACTCCTGCAGTCTAGCGTTCTTGAAGGCAGGGTTCAGGACAAACACGTTTTTTCATTTTTATAATGTTGCCCAGAGTGTAATACATGTTCTATTCTACTTGATACACTTGCAGTGAATAAATCTGTTTCATGTTTAATATGTGTAAAATTCTGCAATGACAGTTTAATACATGTCCCATCCTGTTTTATGTTACAGTAAATAAATGATGTTCACCTTTAATACACATAACAAAATGCAAAGTGCCTGCATGCTCATGCCAATTGCGACCTCTCGCGCCAAGACATCCTTGTGCTGAGAGGTACAAAATGCAAAGTGCCTGCAGTATCATGCTGTGTCAATTGTGACCTCTCATGTCAAAACATTCTTGTCTGAGGGATCCGTGCGCCCAACTGGTTCCCTCTAGCTGGGCGTGCCCAAACGGGACCTGCAGCGAAACGGTCATGCCAGAACAGCGTACACCTAACTAACCGCACAGAAATGTCCTGTTCCGTGCTCCAAGCCCCTTGTTTTCTGGCCGGTCTCTTAGAGACCATTGTGATACATAGCACAACCCCAACTAACCACTTTTAAGAAGCACAGAAATGGGGAAAAATGATTGGGTTCAAGAATAACATATGCCCAGGTACTGTCTGCACCCATAGCGAAAATCAAAAGCTGACACCCATGTATATACGCACAGTACTGCTTAGCTTCAAAGTGAGTAAGGGACCGGCCTCCTCAGGCCATGTTGCTCTAAGTGGTCTTGTAACTTTGCTTTGCTTATTAGACACCATGGCTTGAGGGGGGCTGGCCTTTTTCCTCACTTCAAAGCTAAGCAGCGTCGGTCCTGGTTACTGCATGGATGGGAGACCCGGGTCACCAGTGATTTTTAACCCTCGATGTCACTGTAGCTGTAAAAATATCTATTTCTTTTTATTATTGTTCTGCCTGCATGCGGGTACTCCACGTAGGCATGCTCCCTTGCCCCTTCACCCCCCTGCACCACAATTTCACCATGGCACTGGTGGGTAACATGTTGGACTGCTGCAATGGCCTGTTCAATGCTCCTGTGTACATGCACACTTCCCCCAGCCAACCTGCCAGACACATACTGTGGGGTACATCCTTTGTCCTTGATGCAGGGTGTCTCACTCGGACTGTGCAGATGGCAGATGCTCTGCAGGGACATGAGTGCCCATTCATGCTCCATGTGCATTCCATGCATGCCCCTATGTGTCCTTGTCAGGATGATCATAGTAGTACGTGTCCATGATGACATACATTTAATGGCTTTTGATCATGAATTCCATGCCCACTCTGGTTCAGTCCTGCATCAAGCACATTTTTAGGGAGTCATGGTCTGTGTGGGGCACATGCCCCCTGGTTTCAGGCCCCCTGACTCTGTTCCACTGGTGTAGTGACTTCTGCACAAATGGGTGTACTGCAGAGGGTTCATCATGTGTCCTGCTTACTCTCCCATTCTCATCTGCTGTGAAGTCAGTTGACTCAGATGATGCAATTGACGCTACTCAACACTATCTGCCAATAGACAGTTCTCTGGTCGACCTTTCACTGCCATGCTATGCCTCCCTGCATATCTGTATTTTCAGCATTGCCCCCGTTATGTTCAACTGGCACAATCCTGAAGGTGCACTGTCGTACAGTATGTGTACGCCGAGGCCAACTAAGCAATTCTGGTGGGGCCTGGCTGTGATGATTTGACACACTGAATAATGGTTTAGGGCACATGTGCTCAATCAGGCCCTCAGGGGAGTTCTGGAGGCTTTGTAACCGGCAGCTCAGACCATACTGGGCGTTATGTTCCCTCATGCCTGGTTGCAGGCCCTCACTTTGCTCGGGACATTCACTATGTCTACATGGCCCATGATGACCGGTACGGGCCGAGCTGCAGATGGATGTAGCTATATTGGTGATGATGATTTAGTGATGCATGTGTACATGCATATTACGTGTGTCAGGGTGTTTTTGGATTCACTTGCAGCTGTAGCCATATGACAGTTCAGACATGCTTACGGTATGTGCCATCTCTTTGTTGCCATCTATCATTTCTGCCTGTGACATGTGCCTGACAGAGGTGGTGTGTGATGGAGGTGATTTACTACATTCAGTACATATGTAGGCTTTGTTATTTACACACATCCATTTCTGCATTTGGGATGTGTTTGCATATCAATGCCACAGGATGCATGCCGGAATTTCATTAGTGTGTGACATGTCTGCTTCATGTGTTGGCTGTCGATGTGATGTCTATGTGTGTGTGTGTTATGTGCTTCTGACATGTGTACTCATGTTTGTTTTTTCCACATTGCAGATGATGCAATGGAGCCAGAGGATGGTAATGTCATTCCTGACACGGGGTTGCTATTACATCAGCAACCCACCACAAGTGGGGTTCATAGGGTGGTAGGCCACGAGTACCCACTTGTGCTCCAGACCACTGTGTCCAGGGATGGCAATCAGTCTAGCTCGGATGATCACTCTGACAACGATGTTGAGTTGGATGCGCGTTATGTCCATTCGTCGATGGTGAGTGATTGTGATGTGGACGATCTTCTGTCCGTGACACCGGCACTGAGGGGCCAGATGGTGTTGGAACCTCCGCCTGTGGTGGATCGGGATGCACGGTCACACTCCACACCAGTTGCTGATGTGCCTGGGCCATCACGTCAACAGAGGGATGTAGTCCTGCAGCCGCAGGCGGGGCCAATCCAGCAAGGACCATGGCTCCTTGGGCCCCGCGGGGGTCGAGTCTGGCAACACAGTGGCCGTGCACCACCAGGGTGTACTAAGAGGGAGCAATCCATGTATGCCAATTCAGAACAACAGGGGGCAGCTATTGATAAGATCGCTCAGAGCATAGAACATGTGGCCCAATCCGTGCCCACCCCTGCTACGCAGGTGGATCTCCAGCAGCGGTCAGCACCGTCCACAGCCTGCTCACTCTGGCTGGGCATGGTGTCCTCAGACAGGGCACGCCGGGCTGAAATGGTGTCTCTGCATCAAGCACTTGCTGCTCATGCAGAGGCACACACGGAGGCCCTGAGGGATGACCATCAATCCCTCAACTCTACTCTGGGTGTGCTCAACATGTCCCAGAGGAAGTGGTCAAAGGAGAGGTTGGAGCAGCTTGAGAATACCATCTCGGCTGAGCTACGTGCATGCCGGGAGGTGCTCCAGATGTCATGCGAGGCCATGCAGGCAGAACTCCATGTTACACGTGCTACCTTGCAAGAGGAAGAACGCGTATCCTGTGAGGTGCTGCATGCTGACCTATGTGTCATCGCCGCACAGGACCAGACTTACCAGTCCCGCAGACTTGCTGCCTTTGAGGGGCAAGCTGCGCATAGGTGTGGTCAGGGTACTGTGCCACGTCCACCTTCTGATTTCCATCCAGAGGGTGATCAGGACGATGATTTATCTCCCACACAGGCCGGGCCGTGCAGGCGTTGAGCCCATGGAGGTTTTTTTAATCTCAACATCATCGCATGTGGGTGTTGAGGTGCACCCTGTACCTCCCCCCTCCTGGGTGCCTTACCCCAGGTCGTATGTGGCCATTTTTTATTTTATTAGTTTAATTAGTTAAATTAGTTTAATATTGTTTGTCTATTGTGCATTCATGTGACTGTGTGGTGCTTTGTGGCTTTTGAAAACATCCACAGTCTGTTCCAGCTGGGCCCATTCAAGCTTGTCTCATGTATGTGTTTGTGGCTTGGGGTCCTGACACATATGCCACTCCTGCTTCCCATTTCCATGGGCTTGCAAGGATGGTTCGGTGTGACAACAATTTACACAAGGGCATTGGATTTCTGTCATATCTGTGGCCTGTCTGCTGCTGTACTACTTGTGTTTACACCCCTGGTGGGTATCAGGTAATATTTTCGCCAGCAAAAATATCGCCGTACATATGGTCGTTGGGAACGGCCATAGGCGATATTTTTGGTGGTGAAAATATTAGGTGCGTGGGCTGCCGGGGTGTCCCCCGCACATAAAAAGCACATAATAAAATGATGCAGGGGTTGCGGGGGTGTCCCCCGCAGGGTCCATGTGTTATTTTCACTGTAAAAATATGGCGATATATTTGCATTGCGATATTTTTGCGGCAAAAATATCACATGGAACCCCCTGGTAGGGATTATGGATGTTTTCTCCATGGCATATCTGCAATAAATTTTGGTGAGTACATTTTTGAACTGTCCATTTATTGATGTTGATTGTGATGTATTTTAATTTCTTGCCTCTGTACGTGCTTGATGCACTTCATGCTGTAGACTGTAGCCTGCACCCTTTAGCTGTGAAAGTCAAACTGACGGTGGGAGGGGGCCGGGTGGTGACAATGTCAAGTTGTTATGTGTTGAGTTCAGCCCATGGGGATTGTGGCAAAGGAGGATGCATTAGGTATGTGACCCAAGAGGCACAACTCACGGTCCAGTCCTCACCTGAGATGTCATATACTACTACTCCGCTCCAATCCGTTTGGACGGCACGTTGTATCTGTCTTCCCTCTTGGACTTCGCTGCTGCCTGACGGCACAGTTTTCCTACTGGACTACAGCTCTTTTACTTTTTTTTCACACTCTCGTGCCTTTATTCCCTGTTTTTCTTCCTGCTACTGTCCTTGTTGCAGATCTGTCCACCCGTCTCTCTGGCATTTATTTACACGTACTCTTACACTGCCTCGGTTTGCCTCAGTACACTTCTGTTCCACAGCATCTCTCTGTCTTTATGGTGACTTTTGCTTTTACCATGCTATTCAAATGTTGTGGCTCTTAACGTGCTGTCAACTGTTTCTGGCTATCACCCATTCACTGTGCCTTTCCAGACTTGTGCTGTCTCTGACTTTCTTCGTTCACGCTATCAAGGATTGGTTGTGTTTCAGCTCAACCATCCAGTTGTGCCATCCTCCTTGGTTATTGTCTACTCAAGTTCCAGCTCTACCTGTCAGGGTACAGACCCTGGGGTTGTGTGGGAGGTGGTCAGATGTGGGTCTCAGACATGGCCCAGTAACAAGCAGCATGAAGAAACACACACGGAAAAGATTCAAGCCTTATAAAAGGATTGTATGCCCTTTCTGCAGTAAAAGGGGCCTCCAGACTGCCTTTCCCAGCAGACACCAGGCCAAGAACTACAAAACCCTGCCCACCTTGAAGTCGCACCTCGCCACACGCGGCTAGCAGCACATCCAAGGCCCATACTATCATGAGTGATTCTTAACACATGGTCTTCCATTTACCACGGAGCCACGTGCAGCTACCTTACCGCATGAACAGTGTATAAACCATCACGGGGCAAGCAAAACAATATGAACGGAGCAACAGACAAGAGTGCTTGTTTGGGGAGGCATCACTAAGTTCGAGGCATGAATGTTGTTATGTGTGTGTGAGGCAACACCCACAGAATAGTAACTCACGCTCTCTTTGCAGCATTGAACTGCTCCTGTTACCGGACCTGATAGTGCACAGGCAGGAGGCCAGCACTCACCCCAGAGATAAGTCTCTTTGGCTCGCCTTTGAGCCAGTTTGTACAATGCGCATGAGGAACATGGTTTCTCTAATTTAGTATGTGTAATTGTCAATTATTGTATTTTGTATTTTCCCTACTTTCCCTTGCCCATGGACCTGCCCTCTCCTGACCCTCTTCCTGGTTATCCTAAATACTGATACCTACCCAACCAACGGATCCCTAACTCTCTTTCCCCACTAGGGTCTCGGAGGCCTGTGTAAATTTTACCTTGCAGGCTCCCAGACCGAGGTGTGGGTGGTTGGTTTGTGCCACTCCTGCGCCTGGAGACCGGAGCTGTGACACTACCCATCAGTTGTGGCATCCTCATTGATTATTGTGTACTCAAATTGCTACCCATCCTGTTGAACCATTGTTCTACTGTGCTACCTTGGTAGTTATTCTATCATTCTGCTTGGACATGTGCTTGGCCATATTCTGCGACTTCAAGTCATCTACTGGAGACTCTTCCAGGGTTTTTTGGTGCCCAGAGGTGTTAGCCCTAGTTTGGGGGGTTGTCTCCTTAGAGATCTCTGCGATTTGGTATTTTTACCAGTCAAGGTGGCCTCTGAGGGGGCTGGACCCTACTTACACAAAAGGAAGAACAAGGAAACCAGGGGGAATGGAGATACTGAAGCCAGGTAGACTAGAAGGAAGAAGCTGACGGACCCCAGACACAGTTCTTCTGAAGGTCATGGTGATGAGTAAATGAGGGAGGGCCTTTTGTTTTCGGACAGTACGCTTGGGCTACAGTGATTGGGCACTCTCTGACATTGTCATTGTGGGGTACTATGTACATGATGTGTTCTGCTGGTCAATGGCTGTTTCTGTGTTGGGTTTACTTTTCAGGTGTCAGAGGATTGTTGTGGTTTGACATACTGGGGTGTTCACATGGGCAATATTCACAAGTGATGTGTACAGGACACTGAGGGTCACTTCATTTCATATGCATGTATTGAGTGCATGTCCCTACTAACACACACACTTACACAATGCTCCACCACACATACAACCACCCTTCCATGCCCACATGTGCACACAGATTGCCTTCTCTGGCATGTTGTGTCCGTGCAGCGCATGATCACTTACCATTTGGGGATCATGTACATGCATCACTGGGTTATTTTTGTTGCTTGTCCTTTTTTATATGATGCTCAAGGTGTATCCCCCAACACAATGGCTGCTCACTGTGCTGTGAGCTGAGGGGTGTGTTGCAGGAGACACACACAGCACACGGGTTTGGGATTAGCGTAACTGGATTGGCCAATGTGCATGCCTAAAGGCATTCTGTCTTTTGTTGATGGTACCGCTGGTGGCATGCATTTGTGTATGACTTTGTATGTGTGGGAGGTTGTTGGTCAGTCATTTCATCTGATTCCATGTCAGGTGTGATTGTCTCAGGCCTCTTTCCATTTATCACATGTCACTTCGTATCTAATTGCTCATGTGTTGTGCTTTTGGTTTGCTCTTTTGCTGTTGCATGCCATGTCATGGTGTGGCCGACAAGGGGGATGTGGGTTGGGAGGTTTTGGGTGACATACCAGTGATTTTTATGGCCTGTTTTGCAAGGGATGGTGTGATATGCACCTTGCATGTGTTCCTTTTGGTCACACAGGATTGGTTATGTTTAAGTAGCTAGGGATGCACACAATGTAGCACTTCTGTAGCAACATTCTCAGGGTGGTAAGGTTGTGACAGTTGACTGTCTCTTTATCATCATCGATTGTTAGCTGGTATGTGCCACGCCTTTGTGCACTCTGCAGGGGTGGGAGTTTAGGTGAAAAATGTGGCCTCAAGCTGGGTCCGGGCTGCCTCGCCACCTGCCCTTTCCCCTCCCATGAGCAGCGCGTGTGCCTATGGTTGGGGATGTGTGGGCACCACCATGTCCACCGGTACGCCCCGCCGTGTTGCAACTTGTGCAGGACACATGCTGCCACAATGATCCTGCACACTACTGGTGGTGAATAGAGTAGCTGCCTGCCAGAGAGGTCAAGGGAGTGGAAGCGTGACTTGAGCACTCCGAATGTGTGCTCCACTATGCCACTGGTTGCAATATGGGCAGCGTTGTATCTTGGTGTGGTGGGGCTCCATATTGGCGTCATCATGTGGTTGCTCAGAGGGTAGGCACTGTCCCCTGGGGAGGTGAAGATGGTTGTCATTAGTTGGGTTTGTGTATTTGTCTGTGTGTTACATGCATGCATGTGCACAGACATTTGTACTCGCCAATGAGCTATGTGTCGCCATGCTTCCCAGCTTCCAGGTCCCCGCTCAGGGCGGACATTCTGTACATGAAACTGTCATGGGTAGGCCCAGGATAGTTTGCATGGACAGAGGTGATGATTCCATGGCATCGCATAAAACCTGTACGTTTATGGAATGCCAGTGCTTGCAGTTGCGGTAGATGTTCTCAGTGGCTCTAGGTGGATGTAGGGCCACATGGGTGCAATCTATGGCACCGAGCACTTTGGGGAAGTGTGCCTCCCTGTAAAAGTAATGGACCACGGCCAGCCTTTCTGTGGGTGTTCTGGGCATGTATATGCACCTGCTGACTGAGTGGGGCCCAGTCATGATTGCCAACACCTGGTATAGGCAGCGTGACTTCGTGGGCTGTGAGACACCCCAAACTATGGCAGTTGTCCGCTGAAATGACCCAGTGGCCAAAGAATGCAGGACATTGAGCACCTTTTCCAAGGGGCTCAATGCTTGGGAGCACAAGGTGGGTGATGTGAGCTCATCCTCCCACTCAGTGACCAGCTCTAGGATGATACGAGGTGAAAACCTATACCTGCCATACACCTGGTCATCAGGCATCCCAAAAAGGCTCGTCCTGGGCAAAAAAATGCGGGGCCTGTCTGCTCTCCTCCTCCAGAGGTGTCCCACGATCAGTGCTGCAAGAAATGGGACATTCATCGTAGCTGTATATACGTGTTTGTTGTTTGTGTGCACTTTTATACTGAGCGGGGATGCTTCCGCCTGCCTTTGTGTAGCAGACGTGTTTACGCCTGTGCGTATCTTTTGGCGTGCGCGGGTTTCCCCTATTCGATTCCATGAATACATGTTTTTCGTGTGCATGTTGGCATTCAGTGTATTTCCCAGCAGTTCCTCCCCAGTTACGCCCTAATTTGCATGCGTTGTTCCCCATTCCGCATGTTCCGCCCCCTTTTTGGGGTGTGCGCTACACATTGTGCACTTTCGCTGTGAGCGTCAATCTCTTTATTGCTTTTCTATACCAAGAATATGTGGTTTTCTGAGAATGCTTTCTATCCTGCATTCGCATATTTTTAGTGCATGTGCGGCATTTGTGTAGGTTTGAATTTTTGTATGTTTGTACTTTTTGTACTTTTGTACTTTTGTATTTTTGTAATCTCACCAGTGAGCTTTTTGTACTTTTGTAGAATGGTGTTAACACTCATTTTTTAACGTATGTTGGCAGTCTAGCTACCGCTTACAAACATTATGCACTTTAGAACACAATATATATTATATGGACAGTGACCTTGTAGGCAAATACTACCAATTATAATTTCGAGTCAAAAGCTGGCACCCTCAAGGGTTCACTTTCAGCACATCGAAATTCCATAGTCTATGTGACCGATTTCAACGGTCTTCGCGAGACCTGGCCAAGCAATTATTTCTGGATCATCATGCTATTTATTGATAAGCACCTGGCACCCACAAGGGTTCACTGCCAGACAGCTTTGAAACATGCATTTGAAGGATCCTGCCACATTCATTTGTAGTTGGGCAATAGCTAGTCGATGCCAACATCCAATTACTAAAATATGGTCGCATCGAATTTTGTTATGACAGAATATTCATCTGGGATTGTTGGATTCACTCCTAGTGGCAACTGGCACCCGCAAAGGGTTAACTGCCAACCGGCTATATTTTTAGATTGTTATACTTCTGAGTGTTTGGATCTCGAATAGACAATTACTTTCTCTTTCTGTCTTTTAATGTCAGTATTTTGCACTTTATATCTTAAATATTGCCCTTTATATATTTGAGCAAGATGTCCTTACATCCAAATTTGCTATTTTGCTTTTTTGCAATTATCTCTGCTGATTGATTATAACAGGGATTGATCACTTCCTGTGACAAAAAAAAACGCCCTTGCCCATTTATTTATGTATGCTTTTTTTTGTTCATTGCATTGATATGCTTCTCGCATATATCGCCAAACTACAAGACCTAGGGACATGAGTATTCATGAGACAGGCGCTTCCTACTTGGTTAAACAACAATGCACTTGATGATTCTAAATAATATTATAGTTTGCCAGCAGGAATTCCAGGTATCATGCACCAATCAATCTATGTGCAATAAACATACCGTTCTTGTAACCCGCTAGGGAGGATTTTATCTCACAAGAGATATATATATATATATATATATATATATATATATATATATATATATATATATATATATATATATATATATATATATATTCAAGCGGTACATTGTGGTTTATTGATGTTTACTGCCTTTTACTGCTCCCGACTGTTTCTTTAACTCATTTTGTTGGAATAATGTGCTTTTTAACCAAACATGACTGGCATATGTTTTATGCTCCTACACGCTGGACGGATTTTCACCAGATTTTGGCAGGAGTGGTGGCTTGGACACGATTTTGTGTAAATCCATCAAGTATTATTTTTGTAAAACAGCCCAAAAGTAGGTTAAAACAAATTAGTGATATCTGGGTTCAGTCCGCTGACTCACTTCCCCGTTCGGACTGCGGGTGGGCATCAGATTGGCATAGAGGGTGACGTGATGTCAGCGGACATTTTACACGGCCACTGATTGGATGGTGAAAAGCGTGAAGTGCATGAGATTTCTGGAAACGCCCGCCATGTTGGATTTGCTGACAGCCGCCATTGTCCGCGAACATCGCAGTAAAAACATATTAAAAAACACAACATTGCCCTTGTCAAACTTATCAAACAATCTCTGGGGAGGTGAGGGGCGATGAGGATGGGATGGGATGTGGTTGTAAGAAGCCAAAAGATCTGTGTTTTTCATTCCCACAGTCCACAAACAGTCTGGATGTTTGGGTACAGTCCTGTGATGTCCACAAACATTTTAGAAGTTTGGGGGCATCTATGCCTATTTATGCATTACAGGGTTGGTGAAAAAAGTTTTTGGATAGCTTATAACTTTGGCGCCACTCAATGAAACTGCATGAAATTATGGAATATAATTCTAGACCTGATCATGAATGGTTTTGGAAATTGTGGTGCTGTTTTGTCAAGAAGGAACACAATTAGAGGGGCGGTCCCAAAATATTGTAAAGGCTTATAAATGTGGTACCATTTGATGAATCTGCACAAACGTTTGCAAATAGGTTTTTGCTCTAGATATAAAAGTTTCTGCAAAGTTTCGTTGCATTTTGTCAATAGGGGACAAAATTAGAGGGGGTCTCAAAAAATTGTAAAGACTTATAAATGTGGTGCCATTTGACAAATCTGCACATAAGTTTGCAGAAATAGTTTAGATCTAAATATAAATATGTTTGCATAGTGAAGTTGGTCACTCCGCCCAATGCAATTAGAAACTCAAAATAAAGGCCACATCCCAGTATGGAATGAGACCAGGAGATTGGTTGAGAGTGAAATAAAGGCTTTCATGTAAGATTCCGCATCCAGAGAACTCTGCTCCCACGAGAGCGCACTGGCAAACTATACAAAGCAATACATGTTTAAAGGGTTACAGCATCATAAATGATATTTTCCATAGTAAAAAGATCCAGAGCAGGTGGATCCAGCTTCCCCTATCTCGCACCCACTCACTGGAATGCCCTACCTCCCACCATCCGCAGTGAGCCCTCCCTCCTAGCCTTCCGCAAAGCACTGAAAACCACCCTCTTCTCATAAGGTCCCTCGCAGCAGCATAATACCAACCATAGGACCCACTGCTTAAGTTGTATTGACCAACCGCATAAGCTGTAATGATAACCTTGCTTGTTCCTATCTGTAATATGCCTCTTACTGATACCATGCCTGTAACTAAGCTCATGCAAGTAACAGCGCCTCAATGCCCCTGGGCTGCTTGCGCGCTATACAAATTTAAATAAATAAAATACAGTGTACAAGTGACATTTGGACTGGTGCGGGGTTAGGTCCCACTATGTCACAATAGGGGCAGGCTCCACGAGATTGGCTGGCAGCTTGGTGGGCTGGTAGGCATCACGTGGGTCACCTGGGCTGGTCTGTGCAAGGTGAAGCACAGTTCGGGTCCGGATGAGGCAGCTGGTACTGTCTAACTAATCTACATGCTATCACAGGACATGCAGTAAATAATAACCCATAAACTATACCTTTGGTATTAAGAGAGGCCTTTGAATTGTACATACTTATTTACATTATCCCACCTCAGATCATTGGCGAGGTGAAGGGGGTGGGAGTCTTGCTCTCCAGGTGGCTTACTGGAGGGTGAGATTTAACAGTTGTTGGTTTTGGCACTTCAGAATGGGAGGGGATGAACTGATATGTGTTGGTTTAGCACAGAATATATGACAACATGAGATTAGTTATATTGGGGGCACTCTAGGGTGGTCAGCAAGGAAGGGTCATTCTTCTGTTACATCAAAAGAAGACTGGAGGGCACAGGGTTGAACAGGCAGTAACTTTCCAACAGTGGGTGTGAGAGGTCCAGGAACGGGTCTGTGGAGACGGATGGGCCACAAGTCATGACTCTGCCGGTTCACACACAGGGCAGTGATCTCAGAGGAAGGATGAAAAGAATACACTGTTTTCTAGCAACAATTCACGCCAAAGCATCACGAGAAATGGGCTTGGGTGGCACAGGCGCGGGAGGAAAAAGGTGAGGGCTGGCAGTGTTAGTTGTGCGCGCTGCTGAAGGGAGAGAAGGCTTCACAGATACCAGAATGCGGCCTAGTCCAAAGATAGAGTCTGGGGTACACAAAATAGAGTCCAAATGTATCTTGCAGTAGCCCTGCTTCTGTAGGTGCCAGGGACTCGTCCACTGGGACCAGGGAAGAGCAAGGAAGGCATCCCCCCACTATTGCAAGAGCAGGTGGACCCTTTGGTGTGGAATGTACGGGGAGGGGGTGGAAAACCAATCCCCTGCTTCTTCACAATAGTTTGGTGGGATTCTGTCAAGAGGGGGCTAAATTAGAAGGAGAGCTTATAACTTTGTACCCGTTTGACAAATGTGGACAAAACCTTTCAGAAAGATTAGAGAGCTAACCTTGAATGTTTGTGCAAAGTCTGAATAGATTTTGTCAAGTGGGCCTAAGATATATGACTATTGTATGTACGTACATTTTGACACTTTCGAAAAAAATGAAACATGGGCGGATTTCCAGCAAACTCGTGTAAGGAGCATTGGCAAGGTCCTGAAAGCATGATTTTGCAAATGTGTCTGTGTTTACTGTTTTGACAAGTGTCATGGTATAGGTACAAAAAATTGTGATATACCTTTGGTGACTGAGGGATAGCCTGTGGCCATGGGCAGTGGTGAGATTGTCTGGCTCATGGCATAAGGTCATGACCCGGACAATCTGGCAACTGGCCATGACCATGAGGGGTGACCAATGGGGATAAAATGGCCATGTTCACGAGGGACTGGCTATGTGGTTCTTCAATATTGGCGCAGGTTTGAAAGGGAAAAAAATATGCTTGTGATAATATGGTCCTAGGGTTCTCTCTTCGACTTCTGTAGGCTGCCATGGAAAGGGAAGAGGTGCTCTATATGGAGCCCCCCCATCCCTTTCTATGGTGGTCATCTTGGAAAAGGATTTTCCTTCCTACATTTGTGATGTCATCTTTGATGTCCTATGTGTTAGTCTTAGCAGCGCGCGGAAGTGGACTTATCTTACCATAAATGGCAAATTTCTGATGTTTTTCGGTTTTACTTTTAACCATAACGTCCCTGTAACAAAGTGTTTTCATTGACTTTCATAGGTTTTTATTAGTGCAACTTAACCATAACGTCCCTTTAACATCTTTTTTTCTGTGAATTTCATAGGTTTTTATTAGTAAAACTTAACCAAAACGTCCCTCGAACAAAGTTTTTTGAGTGAATATATATATATATATATAAATATGTATGTATTTAAAAAAATGGGAAAGTCGTTTGTCTTTCCCGAGGGGGATGGCACTCATGTCAGTCGAATGGCAGAAAATGATTCCTTCAAGTTCAATCACCAAAAAGTCATAAAGTCCTTAAAATATCCAGTTTATTACGGTATCAGTTAGCAGGTAAAAGCATGGTACAATGCGCTTCACAGCACTCCCGCTGCTTGATCGCGTACAACAAAGGTCCGTTAGACAGTATATTGTCCTTTTTCGCTTTTTACTTTTGTACTCACATATTGGTCTGGAAACCAGTGGAGGGCAGTGGCCATTTTGTAATGAATTGCATTTCAACATTGCAAGCATATTGCAATGTGAACGAACACATTTAGCAGCCGTAATACTACAAAATGTTGGCTCTAAATATTACAGCAGCGTGATATAGTGCATGATTAAACTTGCACATATATTTAAATTAAAATGTATGTCTATCGCAATCTTTTGCAGAGGTTCGCTAAATATACCCAAAACTGCCATGGCCATTTTATCATTCTAAGCCCATCTGGGCAAATTGCCTGCCTCATAATAAAGCACAACTTTTCCAGACCCAATATGCCCATTGGAAGAGATCGGGGATCTACCGTTGCCGATCGCTGATCTGCACAAGTTAGTACATGACTGGGATAATCCTCAATTGAACTGCTAGAAGGCAAATAAGTTAAAATATGGTGCAATATACCAGAGGATCTCCTCAATAAAGTACTCAGTGCATAAAAACCACCAGAACAAATTTGCAAAAATACCCAATGCATACATTTTTCCATTTTAAATACTGCTTCTATATTTGCACAAATGACGATGTTATCACATACATGACTGCCTGTCATTTCAAAGTGAAGATGTCTATTGTTCAATGTAAAACCTACTCATTTTCTGGTAGCGTGAATAATGGTCAACCTTACCTAGGTATTCATAGGTTATTGATACATTTGTTACCTAGTCTGTTCACTCTGTCTCTGACCAATACATAAAGTGCATTGTGTTCAACATGATAACTGCCTTCAGTTGTACAATATTGAAGTTCTTCAAAGTGCACAAGGCCTCATATTTCATAAATAGAGAGATCTTAAAGAGAACTTTCCATAAAGTGCATAGCGCATGAGTATTTCTACCTCATCTAAACCAATACATAAATTACATGGTGCTTAACAGAATAACTACTTTCAATCAAATTGTGCAACAATTTTAATTCTCTAAAGTGCATAGTGCTTCATATTCCATAAGCAAAAAGATCTTGGGAGAAAGTATCCATAAAGTGCATAATGCATGAATATTTCTACCCCATCTGGTGTACCCATAGCTCTTCTTAAAAAAAAGTTATTTGGCTTGACATAATCATCCAATATCTAGTACAAATACTAAAGTGCAATGTGCTTCAACATTTAAGATCAGAGCAATCACAAACAACTCTATTTGTGGTAAAAGCATTTTCGGAGAAACTTACCCCAGTCATTAAACGACAATTAAAATTAGAGACTGAATCTTAGATATTCGTACACGATCAGCAAAAACATAATCCAAAATAGAACAAGTATAAAAACTTGAAAAATCTCTTAGAACAACACCACGCAAATTGTCTCTAGTATTGCACCAACTTATCTACATTTGTAAGACAAAATACCTATCCAAGACATAAACATTGTTTCGGAAATTCATTTCTATAAACGAGAAAACAAAGAGGGAAGAAAGGTGAACCAATTCACAAAGTTAAATTATTTAAGTCCGTAAAAAAGTATATAACTCCTCATCTAGGTTGTGTCCCTTGGGTTTCTTGGTTTCAAAATCTAAAATAAACTTGGTCTCCATCTGGCGCAGTTCAAGGGGATTTGATTTGATCTGGTGCAGTCCAAAAAATGTCAAACTTTGAAGTTTGCCCTGATGTATATCTGTAAAGTGCACTGCCATGGGGTAAGAAGGATCAAAGTTCTTTATTGCTCGCATGTGCTGTAGAATTCTCAATTTCAACTTGCCAATGGTACTTCCCACGTACCACAGGTTGCATGAACATAAGAGGGCATACACTACAAACTCAGTGTTGCACGTGATTTTAGTTCTTAAGTCTACATCATGGCCCAATATTGGATGTACATAATTAGTTCTGTTTCGGGCATATTGACATGCTTTGCACTTCGTGTATTTAAAGAAAACCTGTGGTCTTGCTGTTCAACCAAGAAGTACTTTTTGAGATTTTCGTTGTGAGGGGCATGAAACTGCCTACCAGTGAATTTTTAATGGAGACTGATTTTCCGAATGTTTTTTTAACCTGTTCTTCAAGAACTGGCGATAAAACCTCATCTGATTGTAGTCGATGCCAATGTTTGTGCAGTATTTTTCTTATGGTGTTTGCATGAGTACCATATGTGAAAATTAGCCTTATTTCATCAGATTTTTCTGTTTCTTCTGATTTCTTATTTGTCAAGAGTAAAGTAGTTTGATTTAAATTGCGAGCTTTTAAATGAGCTCTCTCCAAAATATCGTTAGGGTATCTTTGTTTGCAAAGTTTGGAGCTGTATATTTGCATTTCTTATCAAAACATTATATTTTGCTACAATTATTTCGAATTCTTACAAATTCTCCATATGGTATGCTACACTTTAATAGTGTTGGGTGATTACTGCTAGCACTATATACAAACGAAAAGTACAAGATGGCTGGCAGGGGAGCTACTCTGGGTCCCAGTTGCAGTGAGCTCAAACAGTCCAAAAATGTTCTTCTCCTAGAGCGCTTTCATGCCTCAGCAATCTTCAGGGAGGCTGATTGAATGCAGGTGTGCAGGGTTGAATCCCTCTGGTGTGTACCAGGTAGAGGACGCAGGGAATTCTGGTAACTGTAGTCTAGAGCAAGCCGGGATCCTGTTCTCCCTAATTTTCAATGTTAGCCCTCAGTAGGGAGGGCGATGGAGTTACCATCAGTACGACACTTTAAAGTTAGGCAAGTGTAGCCCACGTGCAGCCCCTCTGGAGCCCCTGTCTCCAGGGAAATGTGCAAACAAAAAGAACAAGAGGGGTGGCAGGGGCGCTACTCTGGGTTCCAGCTGACGTGAGCTGAAACAGTCCAGCGATGTTCTCCTCCTAGCGCGCTTTCATGCCTCAGCATCTTCAGGGAGGCTGATTGAATGCAGGTGTGGACGGTTGAATCCCTCTTATATGTACCAGGCAGTGGCAGCAGGGAATTCTGGTAACTGTATTGTAGAACCAGCCCAGGTCTAACTCTCCCCCATTTTCAATGTTAGCCCTCAGTGGAGAGGGGGAGGGAGTTACACATTTCAAAGTGTCACCTTATGTAAATGTCCACTCCTCCTCTATACAAAATACAATCATGCTATAAGCATCTTCTTTTGACATATTTAATACCATCTTTTTCAAACAAAAATTATGTATAAAATAATGCTAAACTATAAGCACAGTTGATACAAAACACATGAAGTGCTAATACAGAAAAAGTGCTTATGCATAAACATACAAAAATACTTTTATGATCTTCAAGTAAAGCATTACCTCATAGCTAGCATTCACATTATCTACTTAAACCTATGCCAGGTAAAGTGCTGGTGTATGACATTAACATGTATTTGTTATCAGCCATCTTCATGTAGATCATCACCTCCCAAAACTAACATTCCCATTCAACTACTTAAGCCTATATCATCCTCAACTTAAACTTATGCCGACTAGAAATGTGCTGCCAGCAAAGTTCCACATATGCTAGTTTCGATGAAGAGCGACGAGGCTGTATAACTCTCGAGGCAAGCAGTAATTCGGCTGCATGAATTCCTCTGAAATTTCACCTTGAAGTGGAGGATTTACCTCCAGCATGGTACTAGAGGACAGTCTCTGACTTCAAGATCATACTTGTCAAAATAGTGGGGTTAACAGAATTGAGGGCCAATGTTTCAGTTATCCTTGCAAAATTATAGCTGGGTGTTAGGTTAAGAAATGCCATGTAAATGCTCAGTTTCCAATGCACAGACATCCTAAAATTATTATATATTTATAAGATTAATATATCCACCCTGGAGGTGAAAAAAGTCATGATTGCATCCAATATTTCATTTGAAAGAATTATTTGTAAAGCACTTAGACATACAATGTTGCCAATTAAA
Source organism: Ambystoma mexicanum (assembly GCF_040938575.1). NCBI lineage: Eukaryota > Metazoa > Chordata > Amphibia > Caudata > Ambystomatidae > Ambystoma > Ambystoma mexicanum. Next base: position 286,414,292 of record NC_090930.1, on the reverse strand, counting down.
TGAGAGTGTTTAGAGGAAGTTGATAAACTCAACCCACGTTTACTCACAGGATGATTCGTAGCTGCTCAGTGACATCTAAGAACCCACCTAAAAACAAGGGGGTCATCCAATTAATTTGAGTGTATGTTCTCCTGTTGACACTCCTGGGGATTATATTGTTAAGGTTAAGGTGACACCGACTATCAATTGGAAAAGCGAAATTGTGGTGTCTAATAACTTTTGACACATGGGACAGATCCACATGAAATGTTCCCCAGAAATGTTTGGGCCTGAGCCCCTCAAAACTGGAACACTTGGTGAAAATCTTTGGACATTAATGACAAGTAGACGTTCAAAAGAGGCTTTCAGTAGAATCAATGACTGGCAGGGGTTGAAAATGGGGCTTTTAGTACTTACACATGGCTAGTCTTCTGTGCTCTAGGCACTGGCACTTGAAGTCGCATAATGCAGCGGGGCTTAGCAGGTAACTTGTATGCCAATACTCTAACCAATGTCGACTCCATAATACAGGCATTACAGGTGATACAAAACAATGTTGCTCCAGCTGCACTGAATATCCCAAGATGTCACCATATTTCTGCTGCCAGGAAAAATATCCACTGGCTCCCAATCAAAGAGTGCATCATCTTTAAATCTCTATTACGCACAGATGTCTGTCCAACACTACCCCGCCCTATCTCTCCAGGAAATTCATCCAGGATCACTCGAGCAAACCGTGCAGAGCAGCCCACAGTAACAGTCTACTGCCACCTAAATTCAAACACTCCAAAGTGGGTGGTGCCAGCTTCCCCACCTTCGCGGCAAAACAATGGAACTCTGTCCCCCCGTCCTTCAGAGTGCAGAAATCCTACTGGATATTCAGGAGATCACTTAACACATTGCTTTGCGGGTAGCATTACCTTGACCTGAACACAGTAAAACTTCACTTTGGTACTCTGGACTCTACAATCTCTATTTTACGTATGTGTAACTGATTGTAACAGTGCCTTGATACCCCAGGGCTGAGTGCGCTTTATAAATGAAAAAAATAAATAAATACGTTAGCTCTAGAGGCTGGCCTTAGAAGTCTGAGTATTTCTACCCACTGCAGGTCCCTATCTGCCCAAATCACATCCTCCTATGATCTCTTTGCGCTAGATTTATTAAGCTGTAACATCAATGTTTAGTCTGCCAGTGTTCTTTCTAAAGTCTTCTGAGAGTAAATGGCTTAATTTCAGTTGTAAATGTGTTAGTGATGCAATAAACATATCTTTAAGTGTGCCTTTATCCGCTTGATGTATAAGTACTATGCATATCCTTGCATGGACGGCCTGTTAAAAACAACCATTGGCAAAGGCAACTTTTTTGGCTTGTCTATAGTTATTAGATGGGCATTTTCCAGGAACAGCTATCATATGCCCAGGTATTAACACCATTTTCCAGCTGTTGCCATCTTATAGCCAGGTGGTACCATTATGGCAGTGTGTGGCAAATGCCTACACAAAAGCCAAATCTTACCCTTGTAATACCACATGTTTATTATTCTGATTCCAGAAAGTCTGCAGAGGTTTAGGGGACTGGAGCAGCCAAGCATATTTTGATTGCTGCAGCGTAGCATAGGAAGCAATGGGATGTGATCTCATGGGGGGCGGGGCCACAAACATTCCTTAAGCTGGCCCTGCTCCAATATTATGATTCCTTAAGTGCCTCCAAAACTACCTCTCCCCGCCTACTCTAGTCAAAAAGGAAGATCATCCTGGAATCATTCTGGAGTCATCCGATGACTCCATTCTAGAGTCATCCATGGATAGTTCAGGAAGATCATCCTGAAGTCTGCGAACAGGCCAAAATATTTAATGAGATGATGACTCTAGAGTCATCACAGAAACTACTCCAGGATGAGTTCGGATTACTTCCAGTGATGATCTTGGGATTATTCCAGGATGACTCCATGGCAACTTCAGGATGAGTGGGGATTACTCCTGGATGACTTCGGATTACTCTAGGATGACTCTATGACAACTTCAGGATGACGCCACGACAACTTCAGGATGAGTTAGGGTTACTCCAGGATGACTTCAGATTACTCTAGGATGACTCCAGGAAAACTCAGGGATGACTTCATGACAATTTCAGGATATGTGGGGATTACTCCAGGATGGTTCCATGATAACTTTAGTATGGGTTTTGAATTGTGAATGGTTATTGCAGACCACGCCAGGATGAGTTTAAATAATTTCAACATTCTTCCAAAAGATTTAGGAAAAGGGGTTGAATTACCCCAGGATGTATCCCTTTTGATTAAGATTGGTGGCATTACTTTACAATGACTCTAGTTAGACTTCTGGATAGATTACTGGAAAAAATGTAGGGAATTTTGCAGCTATCACTTTCCATCTTTGCTCGAGCACCCGTTAACTAAATTCGACGATTTAGTGCACACAACTACAAACACCCCCACATGTCACAAACCAACCTGTAAACTCCCTCATTTCAATTCTCAGCTATAGCCAACATGGCCTCACACTCAAACTCCCACAATTACAAAGCACTGCACTACAATACACAATTCCAGCGACCTAAACAGTATCTGTTAAAGGTCTACCTGCATGACATACTGCCGCCAGTCACTTCACCCAATATCACCAAGTGCAGCTAACAATTACCTAATTCATATTGTAATAGTAAAATTCAGCAACTATAAATTGTTGATATTTTAATATAGTATTGCTCTGGCTATACGATATCTTCAATCAAACATAGGTTCAGAAAGTGTTCAACATTTTTTTTATTTAACAAATGCAGTTTAACGGCATATCTGTATTACATAAGAATAAATACGTTTGCAAAAATACAAACAAATAACAATCATCAATCCTGAATTTTAAAAGGCAGAGTCTTCCTTAGGCCTCTTCTGGCATTGCGAATTTTGGTGGCAAGCTTCCTCCTTATCACTCGGCAGTCCACAGTAGGCCAACTGTTCGCCTTGCAGACAGACCTAAAAAAATCTGCAAAAAAAAGAAAGTATATATGAATATAATAGGCATTATTAAATACATACCGGATTAACTAATGTTAAAGTGGCAATTTATAAATGCGTCACTACATTAGGATTAAACAGATTTGAACTGAAAATGAATCATGGTTTTCTGTGGCTGCATTCAGAAGTTTTATGGTCTTTAGTGTAGCTATATTTATACTCACACAGTTAGAAATAGAAGGCATAAGTGGAAGTGGGGAAATAGTCTTTTAAACCCTTTGCTAATTAACATAACCAGAAGGTACGCAAACACATGACCCCAGAGATGCCAAAGCGCACCCTGCTTACATGGGTGACCCAACGCCTTCTGCCTGAAAACCATACATCGCTGTGCATATAAGAAATGAAAAAGTAGTAGATTTCTCAAAACTGAAAAACGATATCAAGTTATGGAAATTGTTCAGATTTCTGTATTTAATAAAGCCACACCCACAAGTACATTCTCTTTTTGGCGGTCTGTTTATCTTGTTTCCTTAATGCTTTTCTATTTTTCTGCTTAATTGGTTATTCATTCACATTGTATCATGCTTTGGTGAAACAGCTTTGTAAACACAATACATACAATTATAGCCCTGTAGTCTATTGCAAATCTTACAAGTGTATTGACCACAAGATGTCTTCACAGGAATGCCCGGGGAAGTGGGGAGAGATGAAGCAGGAGGAAGACTAAAATTTCACTTCATATTGACCGAGAAAATAAAGCATTTATTTTAATAGGGGCATCCAACTTTCTTTTTTACTCAAGGGGTGCTTACCTCTGATGCTGTTGCCGGACTGGGATCAGATTAAAGCACTTGGTGGTTCTGGTCCCCCTTGGAAGAGCCAGTTCCAGGCAATGTTCAATGGCCACCTTCTGATGCAAAGCCATTCTGTCCCAATACACTGAAATAGTAGCACAAGCATTAATGAGCCATCCAGACACACATCGGCTCTCACACAGGGGGTGGACTGTAGGGGTGCACCCATGGGCGAGTCTCAGGCAGGTGCCAGTCTTACTTGAACCTCTGAAACGGTGAACACCTAGGCATATAAAGCCAGTAGGTGGTGTTATTTGCCCAAATATTGACTGCCCATGGCCATGTTAATCCCTATGGTCATTTACACTGAGATCCTGCCCCTCCCAAAAATACCTCCTCGTGGGAACTCTGAGCTCGCTTTAATCAAGCCTTAGCAGACTTTGCACTCAAAGTGCCTGCCAGTGTTTTTTCAAAAGCAGTCTTCTGAGAGTTAATCACTTAATTGGAGTTATAAACCCACTACTGGTGTGATAAAAATGTCTTAACCAGGTCTGCCTTCAGCCGCTCGATTTAGAAGTGGTGCGGCAACTTTGCTGCTTCAGCTAGTATGCACGAGACAGGTTGTGAGGTGAACAGTGAGTGCTGTGACCAGTGTAGTGCGGGCCAGAGTTCCAGCATTGGGCTCTTCACTTTCATCTTGCTAGTCTCAGTTGCCAAGAGTGAACCCCCATGTGACAATGCACTTTCACCATTCCTACCCCTGCAATTACACTCACAGTTCTCTAATTCCAACAGACCCAACTCACGATATAATAAAATAATTACATGCTGCACCCATTCCCAGCAACACTAAAAGCATTCAATCCTGTGAGTGTGCTAGATATTGGCTTGATTGTTTGAGATGTTTTACTCCACATTAGTTGACCAGAGATGGAAGTTCAAATTGAAAAATAAGAACACTGGAAGATGAGGTTGGGGGTTGTCTTAAAGATTGTGGAAAAAGAGGCGCCCCTACATAAAAGCTATCCTGTAGGTCCACAAACAACTCAACCCGGCTTGCAAAATAAGTATTCCGATTCCCGCAGCAGTGCAAAGAAGTCTTAAAGTGATAGATGAAAAAAGTAGGATATCCCCCAAGCATAACTATTTTACTCAAATGTATGTTATGATATGGCATTTATATCACGCTCATACACAAGTGTTTCAAGGCGCGACGGGGCAAGGGAGGGGTACAGGGGGAAGACAGACAACGATCCTACTAGGCCAGGTGACATTAAGATAGCGCAAGTGCAGGGGAAGGAGGGCAATGGGGGAAAAGTGCGGGGTGGATGAGAGGGGGTAGTGCGGTACATAGGATAACAGTAAAATGAATAAAGATAGTAAATAAAAGTGCGGCCAGCTGGTGGCAAGTGCTAGTAGGAACTGTCGGAATAGAGAAACAGACCTCAAATGCAAGGATTGCCAGGGGGGCAGTGCAGATGTGCAACTGGCAGGGATCGGACACGGACCCAAGATCAGAGGGTAGGCAGGTAACCAGTGTAGTTTCAGATTGTGCCAGGACATCAGCAGGGGAGAGGAGGAGAGAAAGGTGCTTCCGGAACCAGAGATGCTTCTCCTCAAGTTTCAGAGGGGCAGTGAGGCTGTTCCAGGGTGAGGCCCCAGCAGAAGAATGAGATCTAGCCCCAACTCGCTGCTTGGAGCAGTGACTGACAATGAGGGAGTTGGAGGCAGATGAGTGAAGAGCTCGAGAGCGAATATTTAGGAAGAGAGAATTGAAGATATTGACGCCCCAGGTGGCCTTGTGGACAATGCAGAGGGTTTTGAACTTAATCCTCGCCGCCAGTGCAGAGATTTCAGTCCTGGAGAGATATGATCCCTGGGCTTGAGGCCAAGGACAAGTCTCGTAGTGCTGTTCTGGATGAGTTGCAGAGGGCAGACAGTAGAGGCAGGCAGATTTAGAAAAGTGGCTGTTGCAGTAGTCCAGCCTGGAGAGACCCAGAGCTCTGGAGACAGTGAGCTTCTGGGGGAAGGTGAGGAAAGGAAGAATGCCTCTGAGGAGGTGCAGCTGGTATTGTGACTTTGAGACATCAGAAATGTGAGGAGAGAAGGAAAGTCTGGAGTCGAAGATGACCCCGAGGTTTTTAGCCTCACAGGTGGGAGCAGGGAGAGGGCCAAGAGAGGCCGGCCAGAGTGTGACAGGACAGGAGGGAGCAGGTGTGCTGATGAGGAGAATCTGGCTTTTGCTGGCATTATGGCAGAGATCATTGGCGGTGCACCACTCCTGGATGGCAGAGAGACAGTCAGAGATGAGGGAAGGAGAAGAGGTGGCCGAAGGGAGCTTGAAAATGAGTGTGCACTGCGGTACATAGGATAAGAGTAAAAAGGGTTTGAGAGACGGCATAGCCGCCTGTGGGGTGAAGAGAGGCGCCTCAAGAGGCAAATGTTGCTTTATAACTACTTGTACTGTTCAAAACAAACATTAATGGGTGTACATTGAATGCCTTATCAGCCTTTGCACAAAAAGCCACTTACCACTAAAGGGAAATTGATATTTGGCTCAGTGATGTATACAGCCCAGCACTCCAGTTGCGTATCGATACCTGTTTTATAAGTTTTCTTTAAATGGCTTGCTATTGCAACAGTGAGTTACAACTGTGACCCTTTCAGATGTAATTCCATTCTCTTTTGCGTTAAAATGTTAATAGCCAGATAGGCGCAGTTCAGCATTAGTCCATTTGCTTGGCTGGTAAGAGTGATAAGAGTGAGAATACCAAGTTATTAGTTTGGGCTTCTCTATTGGCATGTGAATAGCATTGTTCCAGGGTCTGCCATAATGGTACTACCCAGCGGTAAGACGGCAACAGCTGGAAAATAATGCGCGTACCTGAGCATGTACACGATTGCAGTTGCTGGCAAATCTCTAATGCACATGCATGAGCCAAAACATTTGGCTTTGTCAATGTTTTTAACAGGACTTTAGCTAAAAGAACAGATGCCAGCAAACACACGCACAGCTTATAAATCGAATGGCTGAAGGTACACTTAGTTAAGGCATTTTTATTACTTTATGAGCTAATTTATGGTGGCAGGTCAACCAGTATAAAGAAATAAAAACACCCACATGCTGTGGGTCCCTCCACACGTGTCCTACTTACTATGTACTCCACTGCAATAACTTCCGTTTAGCAAAAATAAAAAAGCACTGTGTACAAAAAAGTGCTGCACACTGAGAACTGTGAAAACAGCACGAGAAGGGACTGGGATGGAACATTTTGTAAAAATATGCGGCCGTTTAAAATGAATATTGTCCAGAAACAATAGTGGAAGCCGAGTGGAAGATATACCAGATGCACACAGCAACAGGACTTCGAAACATGGCCACGTACACCGTCCTAGCCGCAAAGGTGGCTTGCAGTGGTCAAAGTAAGTGGCTCGCTGAGGCGATCACAGATAGTGTAACATAGAATGGAAACGAGAAATTGACTAGGCAGAAATAATAATTGCTCACTAAACCAGGTGTTGTGTGGCCGCCCGTGCCTCGTGCCTGCCTGCATGCACTCGTGCACTCAATCACACATGCATGAACACACGGGACACAGTGTTGGCCGGTTCATCTCCCGGCCGCAATTGCCGGCACAGGCGCACTTTATTATCAACCACGCATGCGCGTAGCCAGAACGAGGCTCGCGCATGCGCCTACCGTGACTCGCACGTCACATCCCTTTTTTTCTTTAACAAAAACACAAACCCAACATAACTTGAAATAACAGTTCAAACTTCGAGCACCCCAAACATTTTCTTGCTCTCACGGAACGCCTCCCCCCGCCTCGGCTCAGTCTCCCGAGTCCAGGACGTAGTTCTTGAGGTAGGAGGGCGGCCTACGACCCCTCCGCATAGGGTACCTTGAGATCTCTGGCGTAACCTCAGCTGGGCCGGCATCCCTCTGGACGTCTTACACTCGACCCTCTGGCGTTTCCTCGGAAGCCCTGTTCTCGCTCGGCGAACTCATCTCCGATGAAGTATCGACTTTCTTAAAGAAGGACCTGTTGCGAGTGACTGTGCCGCGTGCACAGGCTGCCGTCACCATGGTCCCTTTTACGTGTGTGACCTTCCACGGGTGAGGTTCATAGGGCAGTGATAGCTTGCCCTCAGGGTGGCAGTTACGGACTAGCACCGCGTCCCCTACACGTACTTCTTTGTCTTGCAGACCCCTCCTTTCACTTTCTCGCTGGTTTCGGGCTATGCGATCCTCTCTGACTTTCTCACTGTCAATGACGCCTGGCCCGCGGCCGTCCATTTCCGGTATCATGCCTCTGGGGCAGCGTCCAAACAGTGCTTCTGCGGGGGCTACCCCCGTTGACTGGTGCGGGGTGGTCCTGTACTCTCTTAAGAATTCCACTAGCTTCTTTGGAAGGTCGTCCCCCCCATTAGCGGAAATTCTTAGCTCTTTGTTCAGTGTGCGCATTAACCTTTCGGCTTCCCCATTGGCACGTGGCCACAGAGGTGATACTCTCCGGTGGTGGATGCCTCTGTCCTTGAGGTACTGGGCAAAAACACTGCCGGTGAACGGGGGTCCATTATCAGAGCATATTATTTCCGGGAATCCATGTGTCGCGAACATTTTGTCCAGGGCCCTAGTGGTGTATTCAGTCGCCGTGTGCTCCACCACCTCCACCTCCGGGTATCGCGACCATTGGTCCACTGCTACTAAGAAATACATGCCCCGACCAATCGATCCAAAATCCACGTGGACAGTTCCCCAGGGCTTTTCGCTCCGTTCCATCGACCTAATCGGTGGGGCCTTGTCTCCTGGAGCCGCTGCTTGACACGGCAGACACCTTCCCACAAAGCGCTTAACCATCCCTTCAAGATCGGGGAACCACACCTTTGGACGGAGCCTCGCTTTGTTCTTGACAACCCCATGGTGCCCAATGTGTGCTAATTCCACGACGCGATTCCTCAGAGCTTGCGGAATCACAATTTGTCTCCCTCTCAGTAGCAGTCCATCATCCGAAATAGACAACTCATCCCTCACCTTCCAGAGCGCCTGAAGGTCCTTTTGTGCTTCTCGCTGCCGCCTGGAGTTGTCTCTTAGCACAGCTTTCCAGTCACCACTCCTCACTGCCTCCTTGATGATGTGGAACACCTCATCCTTGGATGACTCTGTTGCGATGGTGAGTCTCGATAGCGCCACTGGCAAAGCACCTTCCACGACGTGGCAGAGGAGTCCCTGGCAGTCCGACACTTCCTTGTTCAGGTCTCCACTCGCCCTGTTGGGGTGACGCGACAGGTAGTCCGCCGGGTTGTTGGTGCCTGGCCTGTACACGAGCCTCACCCCATACTCCATCAGGGCCAGCATCCAACGCTCAATTCTGGGAGGCGGCTTGGACGACACTCCCGCCAGGATGGGCAGTAACGGCTTATGATCAGTCACGACCACTACAGGCTTGCTCAGAATGTAAAGCCGAAAGTGGCGACAGCCTCATAGGATAGCTAGAGCCTCTCTTTCAATTTGCGAGTAGCGCCTCTCAGTGTCAGAGAGTGCTTTGCTCGCATAAGCGATGGGTCGCATGTCCCCTCTTTTGTCTGGCTGTAGTAGTACTGCTCCAATCCCCACGGGACTAGCATCTACAACAATTTCAGATTCGACTGATGGGTTGAAATACGCCATGGTGTCACTGTCCGACAGGGCATTCTTGAGGAGCTGAAAGGCCTCTTGCTCCTTCCTCTCCCATGCCCACACGGCTTCGTTCCTGGTCAGCGCCCTGAAGGGTTCCAACAAGGAGGCCAACCCTCTGATGAAACGCCCGCAGTAATTAACCATCCCCAAGAAACTCCTCACCTCGGTAGGGGATTGGGGCGCAGCAGCCTCACGAATGTCTTTAATCTTTGCCGGATCTGGTGACACCCCACTGGCATGGAAGATGAATCCAAAGAACCCAATTCTGTCCTTGAAAAATTTGCATTTTTTGCGATGTAAGGTGTGTCCAAAATCATCCAACCTCTTTAGTGTGCACTCCAACCTCTTCATGTGCTCAGACTCCGATTCTGCGAATACTAGAATGTCATCACTCATGTTCAAAACGCCTTTAAGGCCCGCCAGCGCCCCCTGATGGTGTTCTGGAAGATTTCGGCGGCAGATGAAATGCCGAAGCTCAGGCGCTTAAACTGGTATAGGCCTTCATGCATCGTGAACATCGTAATAAATCTGGAGTCTGGGTGGAGTTCAAGCTGATGGTAGCCTGCTCGCAGATCTAACTTCGAGAACACTCTTGCGCCCTGCAGTTCCCCTATGATGTCGTCAAGAGTGGGTGTGATGTGTCTCTCCCTCTTGATATCAGCGTTGGGGAGGCGCATATCTACGCATATGCGCACCGCTCCAGGCTGCTTTGGCTTGGGGGCCACCACAATGGGCGATACCCAGGGCGTAGGGCCTTCCACCCTCTCGATGATGTCCATCTGCACAAGCGAACGAAGCTCCTCTTCAACCTTTTCCCGGAGGTGGAACGGGATTCTACGATGCTTGAGCGCCGTAGGCCTGATGGTGTCATCTATGTGCAGACGTACCGGAGGAGCCTTCAATTTCCCCACCCCTTCGAAAATACCTGGGAATTTGCCCAGTAACTGCTCAATGTCGACTTGGTAAACTTCCCATGCAAAATGCACCAGGGAGCGGTGTATCTCTGCCGAACGTGAATATTTTCGCCGTTGAAACGTCCAGCGCCGGTGGACCCGGTATGGACCGGTAGTGATCGGACGCCAGTACACACACCGAGGCTCCCGTGTCCACCAGTACTTGTGTCGGCACCCCTTGAATGTCCACAACACACTTTGGTTGCCTCTTCTTTTTCGCCCCCGTGGCCAAGCTTGAAATGAAGAACACCTCCTCCTCCTCATCATCTTCTTCTTCCTCGGCCATGTTGAGCCTCTGAATTTCCTGCTCTAGCACAGCAACGCTCCTTTGTCTCCTTGAATTTCCGCCAAATGCCCTGGCGGGGCCCCTCTGTACAGTCACCGGGGCGGGAGCACGACACATCCGGGCATAATGACCAGGACTATTGCATCTGCCGCACGTTCTTGACTTGGCCGGACATTCTTCAGAGTGTGGTAGGTCCACAGTATTGGCACACAGACGACGCCCCTTGCACCGACCCAGTGTCCTGGCGCCTTTGGCCCCACTTAGCTTTCGACGTCACCTGTTTCCCAACGGCAAAAGCTTCTTCCAATTTTCCCGGGCGCACTGCTGCATCCATTTTGGCGGCCCTTGACTCCGCCAGCTCATAAGTCCTGCCGCTGTCCAGGATCTGTTGTAGAGTCCAACCCGGCTCCCTCAAAACTTGCCTGCGTAACTTGCCTGAGCCACAGCCTTGGAGGACCTGATTCCGGATCATGGATTCCTCGTTGTCCCACCGACAAGTTGTAGCCATTTGACGCAGGCGAGCGCAGAATTGGTCGAGTGACTCCTCTTCCCGCTGCTTTTCGCCGCAAAACAGGAATCTCTCGTAGTCCACATTGGACAACGGAATGAAGTAGTTCTCAGGAGCAGCTTTAACGGCGTCATAGGTGGTTACCTGTAGATTCAGGGACTCATAGATGCATAATACGTCCATGCCCGCCGAGTACAAAAGGGTGGCTCTCTTTGCATCATCATCGGTTTCCCCCATCGCAGTAAAGTACATGTCTAATTTCTTGATCCACAGCAGCCACCTCGGGCCTAGTTTGGAAGGGGGGCCTGTCGTGTCAAATTCTTGCATTGGTAGTAACGCCCCTTGTTGCCTCCTTACCACCACTCTCGCTGTTTCTAGTTCGCCGTCGCTATCTGCCATGTTCACAGGTCGCACAGGCACCTCGTGGTGGATTTGAGGCTGCAAACCTGACTTAGGTGACTAGTGGACGTACCTTGGATCACTGCGCGGTCCTTGAACCTCCAAGTTGACGAGGGTCTTCCCTTGTGCCTGTACTTTGTACCAGCTGCCCCTTGTGTGATGGCAGCTAGGTTCAGGTGCAGTCCTCCTGTCTGGTGGAGACTGCAGAGTTTCCAAAAATTATTGTTCTGAGAGGCTTTTCAGGTAAAAGCAGCGCACAAGCACCTTTTCAGGCCGCTACTGTTGTCCACCAAGCGTGAAAACACCTCCGTTGTGTTCGCGCCGGGTTCGTAACATACCGCTGTACGGCGTTATGAAGATGAAAGCATTCGGCGGCGTGTCACTCTACGCCCCGCTTGCATCCCGCCTCGTCGCCACGATGTTGTGTGGCCGCCCGTGCCTCGGGCCTGCCTGCATGCACTTGTGCACTCAATCACACATGCATGAACACACGGGACACGGTGTTGGCTGGTTCATCTCCCGGCCGCAACTGCCGGCATGGGCGCACTTTATTATCAACCGCGCATGCGCGTAGCCAGAACGAGGCTCGCGCATGCGCCTACCGTGACTCGCACGTCACACCAGGCAGGCTTTCATGTTTCACACTCACACCTGCAAACTGCTACAGTCTTTGCGCGAGGACACTTCCAATAACAAAGGCAGCTCGACCTGCCTCATAAATCAACATTCTTGGAAGGCCGGGTATTTCAATCCTCCTTCACGCTCTGTTCCACAGCTATAGTCAGTTCGCCAGGCCTCAGAACAGGCCTGTGAGAGCCTCCTACCTTCTCTGCCTGCCTGACTGAGCTACTCAGCTGGCTTGGATGCCTTTTCCCGCGTCTCCCCTCCATGTTTGTGGCGTGATCCGACATTGCGTCCAGATCGAGAGACCACGAGATCCGACCCAGTCCCTACACATACGCTTCAGGCGAGGCACCGCGCGCTGCCGCCCACCCACCGCGACCAACCCAAGCGACACCCACCCTTCCACACGAACCTCCAGCCACCAAACCACAAACAACCACTACCCCCAATTCAACACCAGCCACCCGCCACCCTACCGCAAACAACCACACCCCACCAATCCACACCAACAGTCACAACACCCCAAACACACACCACCCATCGAGCCCGGAGACCGGCGCCCACCCACCGCGACCAACCCGAGCGACACCCACACTTCCACACGAACCTCCAGCCACCAAACCACAAACAACCACTACCCCCAATTCAGCACCACCAGCCACCCTACCACAAACAACCACACCCAACCAATCCACACCAACAGCTACCCTACCGCAAACAAACGCCCCCCACCAACTCACACCCCGACCCCAGCTACGCCAACTACCCACCACTTCCAAATGCATCCACCACCCGCGCAACACCTCTCAACAGCCCAACCACATTCCTGAAACATGCCGGCCGCACTTCAGCGTCCAGTCCCCACCCCGAACTGACCCCCCCCTCGCAACTTCCTCTCCTACTTCCGGGTGCTTAATAAAAAAAGCTGCATGCCCCTCCAAGACAAGCCCAAAACAAGCCACTCCCAACAAAATAACCAGCTAGAAAGAGCACACACTTAAAATGCCGTGGTTAGGTCTCAAAAGTAACACATTTAACAGAATAGCATAACTATACATAGAACAGTGTTTTAAAATAAAAATAATTTACTATAATCTGCTGCTCACCCAGCATATATAACCCCACTCTCCAAAGAAAGTTTTTTTAAAACACCCTTTGTTATAAGCAGCACAGTTAAATGAAATTCTCTTTATTAACTAGCTGCACGCATGGACGTCATTTAGGGGTCGCAACTGCGACCCCTGAGGTCTCTCTTGCTACCTCTGTAGTCTCCCTTGCTACCCCTAAAAAAATAAAAATAGAAAAAAAGTTTTTTTGAATGATTTTTTTTTTTTAAAACAGACTCATGCGCTGTGGCCAGCAGCATGTGGCTCTGTTTCTGGAGTGGCTGGTTTTCTGATAGCTATAGCTGGTAAGATAGCTCTGTGGGTTGAGTGCTGGCTGCTGCAAAGTGTGTGCGATTTGCAGGTTCGACTCCCAGCAAGGTCAACGCAGCCTTTCATCCTGCTGAGGTTGATAAATGAGTACCAACACAGGTTGGGTGATATTGTACGTATATTTGTTCTATATGAAGCACTTAAACATAGGTGCTATATAATAACACATCATTATTGTTTGGCCTTGGGCATCTGCTTGCATTCACAGTGATTTGTTAATATGGGCCTATACACACTGATATTAACGATACATATGGTGATCCATTCTTGTATGAAATGTATATCACTTTACAGTGATAGCGTAACCCATATTTTTCATAGTGTACTTAGAAACAATCCTATGTGATGCCACTTCCTGTTTTATCGAGTGGTGAAATGTCATGTTCCATAGTTTCCTGTGATGTCACTTCTGGGTGGGGTCAAATTATATCACTTCCTGTGATGTCATCAGATGTTAAGGGTCATGTGATGTGCTACCCCAGGCATTTTGGTGAAATGGCGTCCCTGGCTGCACACCTCTATCAAACAATGACTAAAAGTAGGTGATATTATTATCACAAAATACATTTTGTTGTGTGTCTTGAAAGCACATTTACAAACCCAATGGAGATTAAGCTCATATTACTTTGCCTTTGGGTACTTACAGCTTTCCAGTGAAAACGGGGAGTCTCTGTGTTAGGAAGAATTCTCTTATAAGGCTAATTTCCCAAACCTAGTGAGTCCCCCAGCAGCTTTGCTGGATTATTGGGGGTTGTTTTTTCTCCTGCTAAGCGTGAGACTGTTTTCCTCCCACTCTTAGGGTTGATTTGAGGTATGTCTTCGACTTAGTATATGTTCATGGGCTATGGGGTAGCCTTTTTACGCCATAGGGCATCATCTGTTTTGTATGTGTGTTACACATCACCCTCAGTGCAGTAACACAGCGGTGTCATAGTGACCCCCAAACATAGACTCCCTACCCTGGGACTGACTGTCTCCCAGGGCATGTAAAGTCACCATTGACTTTACTAGTCCTAAATTGTGAACAGAACCAGTACAAACGATCATATTGTGGAAGTACTGGTAGGGGTAATTTGATTGCCCCTGGGTCTGTTTTCAAGGGGGCACTGTGCAGTCCCCCCCCTTGTCGAGTTTCTGGCTGGTGGCAGTGGTTACGACGCAAAATATTCACTCAGAATATTCTCTATGGGATTTTCCCATTGATTTTAAACGCACCACTTTTTGGTGCAATGTTAAAGATGCCGCCGATTTATTTATTTAATATTAAATCCACGGTTGGGTCTTTTTGCCAGAACTCGGTTCCAAAATGGCATTTGTGTCCATCTCTGTAACTCTGACCAAGGTCGAGCCCTTTGTTCCACTATTTTGGCAGGCTTCTCCACAGAAGCCCTCCAAATGGTGCCACTCTGTCTGGGTTCCACAGGAGGGGTGGAGGGGGCAATTGGCACCCTGGACTGCGTTGCCTTAGCAACCCAAGTCGCACTCTACTCTGATTGGCCCAGTGGTGTGCCGCCCGGCTCACCACTTAGCATGTGTGATTGACAGCTAGGCTGATGAATAGGGGGTTTTCTGCATAAAAGCAGGGCCTTTGGGACGGAACTTCAGAAGTCGCCACAGGACCTAAGAATCCGAAGAGGGAAGGAGCTGAGCCATCTGCAACGACGACACCACCGGTGAAGCCCTGCTGCAACAAACTCACCACTTTCCCAACGACAAGAGAAGATCTTCTGCTGGAGAGTCTTCTTCCTTTGAGCTGGTGGGATCAACCAGTTCGCCCTTTTCGCTTCCAAAGACGTCTCTTGGTCGAATCGCCCGTGCCCAGAACCCTGGCGGCCGGATAGCCAAGCTTCACAACTTTGACCGCGAATAAAAGGAACGCACCTTTTAATCGAGAACTCTGCAGCTGGTTTCATCCCTGGGCAGTGCAACGACTCCAAGTTTCCTCCTCGATGAGATCCTCTCTTCCCCTGGTCGTAACAATGAACTGCAACCACTGCCAGGAACAACTGCCACCGCTGGAGCTTCCTCTCTCTTTAAGGTACTGTGTCCTGCCTGGCCTCCCTTTCAACGGATTGCTAAAGGCGACCCTTAAATCCTTGGCTTTCCAACTGGGTTGGCTCCAGACCTTCTAACTTTACTTCTTGAATCACCCCCACCTCTTTTGAACACTCTGCAAAGACTTTTTAGTACAGCTTAAACTGTGTGATCTTGGGCACATTTCGCTTTGCTCCATTTAAAGTGGGCCTGGCCTATGAACTTTTGCTCTACAGTATACACTGCCTTTATTCTCTTGCTCTGAGCTTCTAAAAGTGTTGGGAACCATGTTGTTTTATGCTCTGCCTTTTCTCTCCCTTTAAACTTAACTATTGGAGTGCCATCTAAGCTACGCACGCACATCTGTCTTAACAAATAGTGGTGCTGTAGCCCTGACTTGTCTGATAGTTACCAAGGGAGGTGTTTATACTTTACTTGACTGTGTTTTAACTTGCTTTTGATTGAGTGCTTGTGTATTGCCTAAAGTGTGTTTTAAATAAATAACTATATACTTTTGATACAAAGCTCTGGTCAGTGTCTGTTTGCTCTACTGTGTTTTTGGCCCTATTGTGTATACTCTGCATACTGCCCTGCTCTTCTTGAGAGAAGTCTGACTGCTCAGCCACAGCTACCAGGTAAATCTGGGTGGAGCTGACTGCTAACAATTGGGTTTACTGCTTACTCCTGTAGTCTTAATCTCTTTGCAGTGTTCCCTAAGAGAACTGCACAGGATTTTGCCTAACACTCTGCCACCCTGCACGGGCTGCGCTGGGTTAGCCCATGGACACAGAAGGCGATATTTAAACACCTGTTCACAAGTAACTTAGGGTCGACTGTGCGATCTGCAACACTATGACGAAAACTTTTAGAGCGATCCTAGCCAATGGGGATTCCGGGATGTGAACTATAGCACTACCTCCATCATTCTGAGCTAGGACTGTAACCTGACTCTGGGCAGGCAGATCCACAGGATTACTGGGAGAATTCCCTGCCCTTTCTTCCATTTATCGCTCAAGCATGCTGCGAGGAACCGTAGCCTCCACCCCAACATGCTCGTGAGATCAAAGGAACAACCTTCTAGGCCGAAGTTCATTAGTATTAAGGAATGAAAATGACAATGAATCATAAAAGCAAAAAGAATGCGCGTCCACAGTGTATGCAAGAAGGAATTGATAGCTGGCACAGAAGCACATCGTATTCCACAATTGCTTTGCATGCAGCATACAGAAACCGATTACACGCGCAGCCCACGATGAACAGTTACATCGCATACACCGAGGAGCACTTAATATTAGTCACACTTGCACATGGGGGCTGCGTGGATGATGGCAGTCATCGCTCGAAATGATCAAAAACACTTCTGTTTGTGGGGGGGGGGTAATGCTTACCAGACAAACACGAAACGGGCACAACGAGATGTTGCTGCAAAATTCCAAAATAGAAAGAACAAATCAAGTGCACCAGCAGCTAAATATACCTGCCGCTGCACGGCATGGAGTCCTTCTTCCTCCATGATTGTCTTCATCAGCTTCGTCATCACGTAGGCATCCTACGTGAAAAAACGTCCCTACGTCATGACGCCTTAAAGGCATTTCAGAAAGTGTTGGCAAACTTGTAAACAAACACACAATGCTCTCTGGTCTCATATGGACTTTATTTATGTGCTATTACTAATGAAAGCAACACAAGGCCTTCTTTTAGCAGAAGCTCAGTTTCAGTTTCCAGGCAGCATATCAGGTGAGTGCATCGATCCAGCTCTGTGAATTCTAAATGCATTTTGTGCGCCATTGAAAAACTCAGTATGCATGCAGCAACTTGACCAGCATGGCAGCTGCGTTTGACTTTTTTGGGGGGCTTTCATGAGTGTGCAATGTTTTTTTATGCTGGGTCTCAAGCTTTCCCTTATTGCCACATTGGGCATTTTGAGGGTGCTCGGGCCTGCTTGGATGTCAAAGGTTTCTCTCCCATGGAGTGCATGCTTATGTTTAGGCCTCATGGCTTCCATTTTCACCCAACATAGTCTCAAGCTTTACCCTTGCCACATTGGGGATTTTGAGGGTGCTGGTTGCCTGCTTTTGACTGGATGGCAAAGGATTCTCACCCAGGGGGTGCATGATATGTTTAGGCCTCATGACTTCCATTTGGGATGGGTTCTATAGTTTGTCTGGCCATACACAACTTGTTTCACCCCTTCTTCCATTAAGTGCTGCTAGTATTTTTACGGTGTGTTTCCCTTATTTGTTCCCTAGGGCCAAATATGTGTTGGGACATTTGTGACCAGTCACTTTTTACTGCAAGAAAACTATTTCTGTGGCATGTATGCCTTTTAAGTGTGATTCCTGTGCAATGGTTTAGCACTTTTACATTGGGTGTTGCAATTTAAATGATCATATCCATATTATGCTTTTTACATGCAATTAAAAAGAATGTCAAAAAGGTGTGCTTAGCAAAGCATTAAAAAATCATTCAGCACAAGTGCAACCAAACAAAAGCTGAATGACAATCAGTATTAGTCTGCAAATCATCCAACAAACTCTGTGATGCTCTGAAGTAATCAGTAAGCCATCCCCAAATCATCAAGAAATGTTTCATGGCGATGCTCTTCAAGTAATCAGTAGGTCATCCCAGAATCATCTCCAAATCATCAGGGGCAAACATGTTTTGGCTCTTCACGTAATCAGCAGGTCATCCCAGAATCATCTGGGGCAAACCAGTTGATGCTCCTGAAGTAACCGGCAGGTCATCCCAGAATCATCCCCAAATCATCATGGTGATGCTCTTGAAGTAATCGGCAAGTCATCCTAAAGTCATCAGGAACAAAGAGTTTTCTAAAATAGGGATGATGCTGGAATCATCCGCAAGTCATCTAAGCTCATCCCCAAATCATCACCCACCATTCTGAGACATTTGCTGATGACTTTAACAGCCTGATGATGTGAAAATGACTTCTAATGTAGTTCGATGATCATCGGATGACTACAGGATGGTCTCTTAAGTCATCCTTTTAGACCTGGGTACCAACACATTTCTCAATCTACTTGCAGCTGCATGCAACACACAGACCCACACACATAGCAGCCTTACACCTCATGGCACCACCTCCGCCATATTAACATCTGTAAAGCTGCTCAGCGTTCACTGCACATCCTGAAACATATTTAGATCTATGACATAATTCCTAACCCTCAGATCAGCACGGCCAGTGAATGGATCTATGGTTTATCTGAAGTGGAGAAATCAAAATCTAAGCGTCTCCACTACAAATTAATACAATCATACTGGCACACAGTAGTCGGGCATATCCAGCTTGCACCCAGCACGACAGGTTTCGCACCTGACTGTCCATCGATTACACAACCCTGTTTTGCAGAACCACGCACTATCAGCAACTCAAAAATGGCAGAAGTGCACTATTCAAGACAACTTTGGCTTTAAATGAGGTTACTTCTCATAGGGTGTTTTAGCCATCTGTGGTGCTGCGCGGGGGCAGAGAAAAGGCCCTTCATATATGATCTTTCATATGGTTTTGAGATGACACGTCACCACACTGATTTTAGTGCAGGCCACAGAAGTATCCTTGTGCTAGCCAGAACAAAAACATCTGTAACAGCTATCCCAAGACTTTTCTAACAGATTTCAGAACCCCTTAGTTTCAGCGGTAATTTACAGACTAAGTTTGTTTTTTCTTTTTTTTTTAATTAGAACATTCAAAGTGTCAACTCTTCTGCTCTAAACAAAAAACCGAACAAGTTGAATGCTCACATTGCTTTTCTGTGCTCCTCTTTTTGAAGCGCCTAGACTCTTTTCTCAACAGGCCTGTAACCCAACTCTCAGTCGCTCAGTGCTACGCTATTTTTCCTATCACAAATTGCTGCTGGATTTAAGGCGTAAATGTCACATTCTGTGGACAAAACTGTGTCAGGGTGACCCATCCCCCGCGCCACTCTCATCCCCTTGCAGTTTAATGTGTAATCGTCAACGGGGACCACCAGAGGGTCATCCCTGAGCGATCAATATGGACCAAAATAGGAACAATTTTAACAACATTCCGCTTCACTCCTTTTCCGCCTTTCCTCGGAAACAAAACCTCAGAGGGCTTTCTGTCAATATGGCCGCCTATTACACTGCCCTCGATTCTGTGCACGTGGGACTCTGAATCCTTTGGCAAGTCCTGTTGATAGTGGAGAGTCTCATTATTGGGGAGAAGGGTGTGTGTGTGGTGGGGGCATATATGGGTGTGTGTGTGTGAGTGTGTGTGCTTAAATAAGTAAAAACAGCTAATTTCTATCAATTGGTCAATGCAATGCAGCTCATCACTGAAATACCAAAGCAGCCGAGTAGCTTCAGGACTACATATATTAAGTTGACAAAGCATGAAGGCCTCCAACCTTTTCATTCAGCTAGATATAGGGCTTATTTAATTGGCACATCGAATGGCCAGATACAGTCAGGTTGTTCGGATATCCCCAACGAAAAATGCGGATTTAAGGGACTTCATTGGGTATAAAAGGCACCTGTGTTAGTCTTTCTTATATAGGCTCACAAGCGTAACCCTATAATAGTTTCTTAAAGACGTGCAAACTTGAAGTCTTTTGTTCACAGGATGATAGAAATCAATGAACATGAATTTACAAATGGAGTAGGTAAAAACAGTGACTTTTAAAAGTCTTTTTTTACATCTTTAATGTGGTTCCTGCTGTTTATTGGAAGGCAGAAAAGGCCGGTTATTAGCAGAGTTTTCTGGAATTAACGGTATGGTTGTAATGCCGACACCGGCTGGCGGACATTAGCATAGCCACTCTCGCAAGTACAGCACATCTCGATATTCACCCTGGGGAGCTCTCTGATGGGTAATCTAGTGGGGTCCTGCCAACAGACTGCCGTTCTTTGGTGATCTTTGGAGCAGAATGGTGTGTCTTTGTGGGATCATCCCTTAAGTAAGGGGCCAGGGATCAAAATAGCTTCTCACACTGCCAGAGTTTCAATCATTCTGCTGTGGACCTGCCTCGGTGTGGAATCATTCTGACTGGGAATCTAATGGTTACCAGCCTTGTACTGGCACTGAGGTAGATCAGGTTATCTAGCATCTTTCCCTCAAGCGCCTTGCTGAAACGGAGCACACAAAGGACAGATTTCATGCGCGCCGGACCTTCACCAAACACGCTGAGATACAGACCGGTCTGTCAGAAATTAAACTTGATGACCTCCTGCCTTTGCTCACATCTAGTGTTAAGTTCTCAATTGTAATCATCATAAGCAACCTTTTCTCCAAGATGCAAAATACAAGGCAACCCAGATAGCCGGGTGCACGCTCTTTATCATTTGGAAAATTAAGACCGTCACCTATACCACACACTTCAGTACATGAACGGTGCCCTGGTCCTTTCCCAAACGGGTGGGCAAACCAGTAAAATAGTTATGTCTGACTATAAGAACCTTATAACTTTTCTCTCACCTCACTGTCAGTGGCTAATCATCTGACTTCACAGGTATTATGATGGACAAGGACACAGCAGTGAGGGGGTGGTAGTCATTTATTTAGGTAAGTATTTAGGTAAGTACAACTGTACAAGACTTGTGCCAACATGACCTTCCACTCTCCCTTCATCAACTGTCCCCCTCCCCTTCTACAGCCCCTGTCACTTAATCTGGAACCTGGTAGCCACCACCTTCCATATTACAACAATGGGCTTCCAACCTTGCTCTTATCTTCCCTTTGCTTGTATCTTTACATTGACAATTGGCAAACTTCACTCCTCGTTTTCTTTTATGAAACCTCTTCCATTTCCTTTCCTAGCCACTATACTTCAGATTATGTTTTCAGTGTTGTTATTAGGTGGTGCTTAAGCTTCTGGTCATCACAAAAAATTGTTAGTCTTGTTCTGTCTCACTGGACAGGAATGCATGCTGATGGAATGTTGGTGTGTGCATAGTAGAGGGCTCAGGAGAATGTTGGGTGAGTGTTGTGTGTAAGTATTCTATGAATGTCAGTTGGGGGCCTGTGCTGGGTATGAGAGGATGGGCGGTGGTTGTCTCTGTGTGTCTCACTGTCTCTTGCTGTCTTCTTGTCTCCACCTGTCTATGTACCTTGTAATATACATGCAATTAACTGAAACGATACAAATATACATATGTAAAATAAAGCATCCTGGATTCACCTCTATGGATCCACAGCTGGCCTGTGTACGAATGGCCTGAGCTCTACAGGAATTTATAACAAAAATGTTCCTTTTTAAAAATATTATACCTCCTGCTGCTGACACAGTTTATCATGCTGTCCTGGTCTCCGCTCTTTGTTTTGTTGGAATGTATTGCACAAACGACCCTGTTTCATTTCCTATATTTGCAAACGTTCCTATGCTGACTCATTGTCTAGGTCCTCTTTGTCACTTTTCCCATTATGTGTTGGAGTACCAGAAGGCTTTGTCATTGGTCTGCTATTCTACTCACCCTACATTATCACTCTCCAGTGTAATCATTTATGTCATGTTTTCAGTTGTCATTTCTATGCTGAAAGCTCTGACATTCTCCTTTCTTTCTCCTCGTTGTCTGATCTATTACTTTTTAATCTCTACATTTCCCAATGAAGTTGAACACTAGATGACATCCTGATCTCTCTACCTCAGTACTTTTATAGATGAACTTCCCTTTATTCAAACTCCTCCCTGTGACTACATTCCCACCTTACCATTTTCCTATTTTCATGCCTTCAGTTGTATTTATTTCTTTTGCTCTCTTTTTTCTCGTTTGCTTTCTCTCTCCTTCTGCCTGCAATCTCAATGATGTTGTGTTATATTGAGACCACCGTTAACCTGGGGAGTTCCTTCCCTCTCCCAATCAAAGATCCCTGCAATACTCGCATATTTTATTTTAGTGCTGGCCTTACTGAAGGCTCATATAGAGTCATATACATCCCCTCCCGGACCCAATTCGAGCCTAGAACCAGGCCTGGGTATGGGAAATGTAGTTTCATTAATTTGAATAATTGAAAAGAGAGAACACACTAAAACAACACACACCACCTTCTTTGTGGCTCACAATTAACTCTTGTTAGACAAATAAATCACACAAGTTGGTTGGGAAAAACACAAATCACAATACTTTACTTTATACAGATTTCACTTAAGAAATAATCAATAGGGGTCCATAAATAAAAGCAATTTACTATATGTTGTGCTGTGCAATATTGATTGTCCTGTGTGATTAAAAGGTTAGCTGTTTGTTTTATAAATTGATACAAATGCATATGTCAATTATTAATTCACCCAAACCTTTGCTTTAAAATAAAAAGAGGGTGTTTTAGCTGTTTGTTTTCAGACCCTCCCAACTTTTGTCATTGGGGAAGTCAGACAATAAAAATTGATACGACTTAAAGGCTTGTGTTGGGGAAACTGGGAAAACAATATTGGGTTGATTTGAGAATTTTGGATTTCAGGCCCCCCTCCACTTATAGGCATGTGTTGGGGAAGCTGGACCCATAGGATTGCCCAATTACTTTACAGTCTATAGTTGTCAGGGCACACTGGGAATGAGCTTTGTTAATTTCAAATTTTAACAAAATCACCCTGTGGTGTTCTTCCAAGGGTAATTAATTTAATTCATATTTTTAGTTAAATAGGCTGAGGATCTACACAGTTTTGCCAGCCCTCCCACTATGACGGAAAAGGATTTAAGGCAAGCAGATTCCCTCACCTTTGGTTTCATTTTGCCCAATTCTACTCTCAATGAAAGCCTCCGTTTAAAGTTCAGTGAAGCCAACTGCATTTCTGGACCCTCTAAGAGAAAAGGGCAGGGGTCTGCTTACTCGACTCTAAAGGATGGTCCCCAGCTCTTGACCATAGGACCCAGTCAGCTTTTAGGCCTCACAGCAATGGACAGGTCCACCAGATACAATCTCAGAAATCTATTCTGGTGTTTCCTTGTGGCTGTCAGATGGCAATTTCCAGCAGTTCTCCCCTTTCTTCATAGTGCACCCACTTTATATACCAGTGGTTACACCAAAAATATCTCAATACTGGGTGAAGTCCTGCAAGAATTCTCACAGCCAGGATTGGACAGTGACCCTTCTCTCTACCCTCAAGTCCATCCTTTCTCTAAGGATTGGTTTAGGAGTCTGGAGCAAAATGTTGTAATTCCCATTTGCAACCCCCTTTTGTTTTTAGGGCAACATTTGGCAAAACTCGAGTTATGTGTCAAAAATGTTGTGATTTAATAGTAATTGCTTAGATATATATGTATATATATATATATATATATATATATATATATATATATATATATATTCTGTTTCAGCTAATCATGGGGAATTTAATAAAACAACATCCGGTTCTGCACCATGTTGCAAGGTCGTTTGGCAATTTAGTGCCATTTTTACAAAAATCATAATAGTTAGGAATATATAATTGACTTCCCACATTCCTAATTTTACCCTCCACCAGCATACACATTCTCAAATTTGGGACATGTTCAGCGCAGCTAGGAACACCTTTTAGCTGGCCATTACAATTCCCTAAATCGCAGGTGGATGAATTTTAGTTCAATGAAATTGCCTGGAAATGTTCTAAAAAATTACATGAAAATGAAGATAGTACAGCTTATTGTTGCTGAGAGAAATGCCTTAATGAGAATAGTCCTTTTAAAATATAAACAAATCTTCATGTTATGCAAATTGTATCTCTCTGGTCTCCAGGCCATTTACCACTCTGGGCCAGCCTATGACCACCGTTTTGTTTTTATTAGTCTTGTTGTTGTTTAAAGTGTAGGCTGCAGATCCTAAATAGCTGGGGTGCACCGACCAGCACATAAATCCCCCTCCCAACATTCCAGTCATGCACTGGCTAAAACATTTGTCCTGCACAGAACTGCCCTGAGAGACAGCAGGTTTAGGGAAACTTGGTTTTCGACACCCTTTGGCAGGCCACATTGTATTGCAGTTGTAAACAGTTGGGATGCACAAAGCAGGCTTTCATTGGATGGAGTCAGTTGTGAAGTTTGCCCAGAGACCCACCATTTGTCCTTTGCTGAAAGAACTGAACTCACATATTGCATTTTCTTAAACCCACCTTGATTCTTTGACATACAGTGTGTTTTACTGATCAGTGTTCACTTTGCTTTTGCACTGAAAGTACAGGGCCGTTTCTTTCATTCATTAATAAAATACAATTTTATTTATCTGTTGTTCATTTTTCTGCTGAAAAATATGTCTGAATTGTCACAGTGCACCACCCTTTGATGGGTAGCAGTTTCAGTGAAAATGCTGTATTTATTTCTCTGCCAGTAATGTGTTCTGCTTTTCTAATCTGCAATTAAATACATTTTTGTTTTAGCTTTCTGTGGATTTTAACTTCTGAAAGACACCAACATAGTCTGCCTAAATAGGCCCCTTTTCAGTGTGCAGGTTTCTGAATGTTGGCAGGTCATTTCCCCAGTAAGACCCTCAGTTCCATTGGTATGGGACCTTTCATTACAGCCCACAATGCAAACTCATTTTATTGCAGTTGTAAGCAGTTGGGATGCACCAACCAGGCTTTCATTGGGGGGAGTCCTTTGTGAAGTTTACCCAGAGACCCACCACGTGTCCTTTGCTGAAAGGTACTCACATATTGCATTTTCTTAAATCTGCCTTGATTCTTTGACATACAGTGTGTTTTACTGATCAGGGTTCCCTTTGCATTTGCACTTAAAGTACAGGGCTGTTTCTTTCATTCACTAATAAAATACACTTTTAATTATCTGTTGTACATTTTTCTGCTGATAAGTGTGTCTGAATTGTCACAGTGCACCAACTTTTGATGGGTGGCAGTTTAAGTGAACATTCTGAATGTATTTCTCAGCCATTAATGTGATGTGCCTTTCCAATCTGCACTTGAATTACATTTTTGTTTGAGCTTTCTCTGGATTTTAACTGCATAAAGACACCAACATAGTCTGCCTAAATAGGCCCCTTTTCAGCATGCAGGTTTCTGAATGCTGGGAGGTAATTTCCTCAGTATGCCCCTCAGTTCCATTGGTATGGGGCCTTTGATTACACCCCACAAAGCAAACTCTAATTTACCAATCAGAATGCACTATTTCTGACTGTCCCCACTTTGCTCTTCTCGCAGCTTGACAATTGGTCATTCGTGCTTCTTGGTCCCCCAGTGTTTACTCTCTCTTTCCTCCAGTCAATGTTCCACTCTGTCATTCCCTTTAGTTACCAACTTCCTCCTCACTCTCATGTTTCCCAAGCTTTTGCCTCTCTTCACTGGCTTTCTTTCCCACTTTTTCTTTGCTTCCGCTATCTCTATACGATTAAGAAGTGTAATCATGATCATGCTCCTTCTTATCCAGTATCTCCTCAAACTCTTTATTCTCCCCCGTGCACCTTTCACTCGCCTTTTCAAATCCTCCTCTATGTTCCCATCCTCTCTCACTCAGTCCCGTTCAATCCCGGTTTTCATTATTTTCACTTGTCACCCCTAAATTCTGGAATGCCTTGTCCCATCCTTGCTCTGAGTCCGTCACTTCCACTTTTCCATTCTTATCTTAAAAACCTATTTATTTTCAACTTCTTGAAATTGTTTTAGTCGCTCATAAGTGTAGAGGAGCAGCCTCACCCCTGCTCTTTTGATGAGGGACAGGTAAATGTGTTTGTTAGAGCCAATTCCCCTCTCCCCTGTCTAACATTATACAAATCAGGAGCATTGTATATTGAGGCAGCTCGGCTGCCCTTATTGAAGGCAAATACATTGTAAATAGGTGATACTGGATACACTTATTTAAGGACAACATGGAAAATAAATGTCTGATTACATTACGGACAACCTAATTATCACAGAATATAGATTTCTGATGTAGAATATAGGTTAGCAAAAGATAGCCATCGTATTACAGATAGCTACATGCCTCAAAACTCCAAGGGATTTAAGAGTGCTGAGCAGATGTGATTTTTAGTGGTGTGACTCATAAAACGAAACTGGCTTACAGTCAGAAAAGATAAGATAGGGAAATTAACCAATAGAAAACCAAACAGTTTATTTATGTCTTGAACACAGTGTGCTAAAAAGCCGGAAGACATCATTTCTGGGAACTTGTTTTTGTCCAGCTTTAAGGTTGCAATGCATGTCGATGATTCAGAAAAGTTAGGAAATTACCTAGTTTTGATAAATCAGCATACATGTCATTCAGGAGGTTTTTATGTCTAATGAAATTCAAATGATGTTTGACCTTCAAGAAAAATTGTCAATTAAAGCTTACTAAAAAATAGGGTTCTGATTAGCATAAGATGATTGCCCAATGCTGTATTTTCTGTAAAGGATTTTTTTTAAAAAAATTGATAGGATTTGAGTCCTTTCCTTGCTAACTGCCAACTATGGCTTGTATAACCACTCGCAATTGGCTAAAAATAAAACCTTTGCTGATTGCACAATGCCATCTCTGAAGTGGCTTTCGTTGAATTTTGACTGGGGCAGGGTCTCCTTAACATAAGTCATTTTAATTCTCCGGCCTACTGTACCATTTCAATAAAAATTTGATTTCAGATTTCTCCATTAACAATATACAAATAAAACACAGTTAAAACAACATAAGAAATGCAACATCATCTAACCCACTTTAAAATCTCCAACTACAAACACATATATTTTTTAAACCAGGCATTCTAATAAATTCCAGAACAGTTACAAATCTAGTCGCCAGATTTATGGAAAAGAAGCATTCTCATGTCAAAAAGCTTTTTTTTTCATTCAGCCAAGTCATACAGGAAACAGGTATCCTCCAAGTTAAACACCATAGACATTGCTTCCTTATTAACTCTAATCTGCTTGTGCTTAAAATGTGATTTTAGCCATTCCTTCCTCAGGTCCTGATATTGTGGGCAGATGAAGAGAAGGTGAACCAAGCTCTCATCTAACCCTGTCTTACAACTACATTTGCCAGATCCCTTTGCCCTGCTCACCCTTTTAGACAGAGGCAACAGGTTTAAACTTGATAAAATCAGCAGTCTTCCGCCTACTGGAGAGTTTATTTTAGTAATTGGACCTGCACCCAGCTTAAAAATGTTTATATCAGAGTACATTGTAAATCCCTCTCGTAGCTGGCCTGGTACACTGATAATACAGCGAATATGTTGAAAATACAATTGCATAAATAGGCATTGTAAATCTATATGGGTGATATGTACAAAATCATATCTAAGTCTACATCACTGTGAGAATTAAAGGCAAATTAAGCAGTGATCAAATTTAAGATTAGGCACAGACTCATGCCTTTATTGTAAACAGAGAAATATTTACCATGTTTTACTATCTCTATTAACTGTACACCATGTAGAAAGAACATGAGTGCCAATCTAGAAATGCTTGCCGGAAAAAAATACCTTGATCGTATCTCCAGTGAAGAATTATTAGGTGACCTATCAGCAAAACAACCTGATATGACTTTTACAGCATTATACACCAAATGTATATCACAACTGCAAGCTAACTGTGACACTACTGCTCCCAGTAAAACTGTTAAGAAACTCCCGAAGAGAAATAACCAATGGTATAGTGATAAACTGAAAACTCTCAAAGGAATCTACCGAAAGAAGGAAAAGAAATGGCTTAAGACCAGAGACATAACTGATTGCTTGAAGCTAAATTTTCCTTGAAGACACATAAGACAGAAATTAGGATTGCAAAATACCCATGCCTTCAAAAGCAAATCAATCTTGCTGATCACCGACCTAAAGCTCTGTTCAAGGCAATCAGTGTATGTGGAAATGGGAGTAAAGATATGCAGGTCAAGGAGTCCAGAAATGAGGGAAGGAAGGTTAACATGGGGAAACAAAACTATGGCAGCACAAGGGTCACGCTAGGGTCAAGGTGCAGCACTTTCAGGGTAGCATCCATAATCCAAGTGCTGAGTGGTCTGTGGGAGGAGGGGAAGGAGAAAAAAGGGGAAAAGGTAAGGAAATGGGGAAGACATGCAAGAAGAACACGTGAGGCAAGGGCTGACTAGGATAGCTCAATCCAGAAAACAGGCTGAAGTCGGGAAGCCACGTGGAAAGTCAACAAAACAGAACGTTAGCAAAGGAATCCAGATGCCAGGCAGGGTCAGTAACACACAAGCAGAATTGTCCCAAAACTGAAGGCAGTAGCAAGGTCCAATAAACGAAGCCAGGTCGAAGCACAAGATCCAGGAACAAAGAATATCCAAGGTACGTGGTAGCTTTAGAGTGTTCAAAGGAAACAATCAGCCGCACCAACAAGGCGGGCAGCATTGTCTTTATTGGTCCCACGGGGGGGTGTGTTCCTGCCGCTGCACCAATGTATGGTGGAAAAGCCAAAACGAAGCAAGTACAGGCGTCACGTGACTGCGTTGCCGATGAGGACAAGACGCGATGCCGAAATGCCAAGCGTGACTGTGGCAATCGCATAGACATGTGAATGCGTCTCCTTCTGAATCACAGGGACTAAAAACCACGTCCCTGGCAACCGTGACGAGACCTTCCAGGCCAATAGGGGGCGTGCAGCATGATGGAACCGAGTATAGAGGTTGGCATGGGGAGCCCGCTGTGAAGGCATGGGCGCAGAAGAAGGTTCCGGGATCATTACAGTTCCATCCCCCAAAGTCACCCCCACCCCTCTTGTGGCATGCAAACCCGGAAGCAACAAGGGGGGATGGATGTGGTCAATGGGATCCCACGTACGGTCCTCCGGGCTGTAACCTTTCCATTCCACTAGGCAGTACGGGTTGCCAGCCCAATCCTGGTAATCAAGGATAGCAGCCACCTCTTATTCATCAGAGCCATGGACACAGACCAGCGCCAGACGAACAGGCAAGCGTGTACTGCGAGGACAGGGCTTAAGAAGGGAAACAATGAACACGGGGTGGACATGCCAACGAGCACCAAGAGACAGGCACACCGCCACCGGGTTGATAAGTGCAGTGACCTCAAATGGGCTGACAAAACGCTGACAAAACATGGCAAAAGAGTACGTTTGCCAGTACGTTTGCTGGGAATGCAGAAATGTTTTGTGGACAGCCAGACCTGAGAGCCCACTGAGTATTCCAGAGCCGAGGAGCGGTGAACATCTGTGAAGTGCTTCATCCTGGACTGTGCATGCAACAGATGGGCACGGATGTCCTTATGCACAGAGAGCAAGTGGCGAGCGCAATCTAGAGTGGCCGGATTATCCATAGGTGACAATGGTTGCAGTGGCAAGGTTCGGTGATCTCGTCCGAAGACCGCATAAAAAGGTGAACAGTTGATGCAGGAATGCAAGGAGTTATTGTAAGCGAACTCTGCTGTATGAAGCATTGAGAACCAGGTCTCCTGATATTGGAGGCATAGACATCATTGTTCTAGGGTGCTATTGGTGCGTTCGGTCTGGCCGTCCTTCTGTGGATGGTACACACTCGAGAACCTGCCGCCAATCCGGAAGGTATCACAAAGCGCCCTCCAGAAACGTGAGGTGAATTATGGACCCCTATCAGATATCAGAACAGATGGCAGACCAAATAGCCGATACACATGTCGCAGAAACAATTCCGCCAATACACGAGCCGTGGGAAGCCCCGTAGAGGGAACAAACAAGGCCATCTTAGAGAAACAGTCACGCGCCACCCATATGGTGTTGTATCCCTGCACAGGTGTCAGATCTACTGTGAAGTCCATAGAAAGAGTGTGCCAGGGTTTGTACAGAGCAGGAAGAGGGTGCAGGGGACCCACTGGCTTACTGGTAAGGTATTTGCATTGAGCACAAATAGAGCAAGACAAAACATAATCTGCCACATCCCGGTTCATCCCGGGCCACCAACACCATCTCTGTAAAAGATCAAGAGCCTTCCTCCTTCCTGGGTGAGTGCGATTTGTGAGTCATGGGTCCACTCCAGCGCCTTGGTGCATGCATTCCCAGGAGAATGTACAGCTTGCCCTGGATGTAGGGTAGCCTGTGGGCAATGTCCAAGTTGTAATCCCAGATGTCGGCCGGATTTTCATTGACCCAATCCAGGAGCGTGGTTCGGAATGAAGGGGTAGCAGAACAGTATGTTTGGGAAGGACCGGGATGCGGGCACTAGTGGTAGAAATGGTATCTGAACCTCAGTGCAAAAGGGCATCCGCCTGGGTTTGCAAGTGGGTGGTGCAAAACGCGATACTGAATTTGAAATGCGAAAAGAAGGAATGCCAGCGAGCTAACCTAGCTGAAATGCATTTCAGGGACTTGAATGCCTGTAGGTTCCGGTGGTCTGAGAATACAGATTGGGTGTCTTGCTCCTAAAAGGTGGTGACGCCATTCTGAGAAAGCGTCCTTGATTGCGAGGAGCTCCTGTTCGGTCGCTGTGTAATTCCTTTCATACTGGGTGAGTTTACTCGAGAAATAAGCAACGGGTGTGTATCCCCTGTATCTCGGGAACGTCTGTGAAAGAATAGCTATGACAGCAATACCAGAGGCGTCTGCTTCAACAAAAAACGGGGCGCTGGGATCGGGATGTTGGATCACCGGGGCTGTCGTGAATGCTTCTTTCAGAGTTTCAAAGGCTGATGGGGTCTTCGAGCTGGTTAAAGCCATGAGTGGGGAAACAATAGAAGAAAAAGACTGAATAAACCAGCAATAAAAGTTTGAGAAGCCCAAAAAGGACTGTAGGGCCTTGGGTGTAGACGGGGCAGGCCATTTAAGGACGGCCTACACTTTGGAGTGGTTCATGCGTATACATGGTCTGTTAAATCATAACCTAGAAATTCAACCTCCCGGGCCTTAAAGACACATTTTTATGCCGTGACGTACAAGCGGTTAACCCTGAGCCACTGGATTACGGTTCTGAAGTGAGAGACGTGCACTTTATATCAAGATATCGTCCAAATATACAATGACAAACTGATACAGAATGTCTCTAAACACGTCATTCATAAAGTTTTGGAAAGTTGCCGGGGTATTGCACAACCCGAACGGCATTTCAGGGTATTCAAAAAGACCATACCGCGTCTTGCAGGCCGTTTTCCATTCATCCGCATGTCTGACGTGAACCAAATTATAGGCAACGCGCAGGTCCAGCTTAGTAAAGATGACTGAGGAGGCCAGTTGGTCGAGGAGAACCAAGATTAAAGGAAGAAGATACTGTTTTTTTATGGTGATGTTGTTGAGGGCCCCATAGTCGATACAGGGCCTCAAGTACCCTTCCTTCTTCGGGACAAAAAACAGGGACGATGCCGCAGGTGACCGGGAGGGACATATAAAGCTTAACCGTAAGGCCTTATCAATGTACTCTTTGAGGATGGCATTCTCCTGCTGGGTGAGCAAGTACACCTGACTGCTCGGGATCTTGGCCCTGGAAATTAGATAAATAGGGCAGTCATATATCTGATGGGGCGGTAGCTGTTTGGCATTCCCTTTGTCGAAGACATCCAGGTAATCATGAGACTCTGGCATTGTGGCAGGTGAGGGGACAGATGATACCATACCCACCGAAGGGAATAGATCAAGAAAGGCTAGGCAAAGTGCTCCTCTCGTGACCTCATGGAAATGGAGGCAATGAGTGTTGCAGTGTTTGGATGGGAATTGCACCTGTCGGGTCTACCAGTCAACAGAATGGTTGTGGAGCCGCAACCAGGAGAGGCCAAGGGTGATCTTGTACTGAGGTGCTGCAATGATGTCAAACACAATGTGTTCAGTGTGCCCTTCCGTAGTGACCATCTGCAGGGGGTGGTTTGATGCGTGACCATACCGGAAATGAGGGCAGAGCCGTCAACCGCTTTAACGGCCTCGTGTACAGATTTGGACTCTATGGGGATCTTGTTCTCCATGGCATACTGAATGTTGATGTAACAGTTTGTAGCGCCGGAGTCAAGAACCCCTCCGGCGGGGATGGCAGCCCCAGATGGCAACGAAAGCGTTATCGGCAGAATGATTGGGGAGGAGAGGGACAAAGCACAGGAGTCCAGAAGAAGTGGACCCGACAAAGGGACCCCCTTCAATTGTCGGGCTCAGGAGTTTCCCAGCCTACGTGGATTTTTCTTGGGACACTCCTTTAGGAAATGCTCGGAAGAACCACAATAAAAGCATAAGTTGTTCTTGCGTCGGTTCTCTCGCTCCGCCGGGGTCAGAAGACCACGAAGAGCCCCTATCTGCATGGGTTCTGCCTCCCAGTGCGATGGAGCCAGGACCTCGGGTCGTAACAATGTGTTTGATAACAGTTTCTTCTTGCCCTTCCTTTCTGAGCGCTGGGCATCGATCTTAAGAACCATATCCACCAATTCTGTGAAACCCGTTGGCACAATAGGGACAGTGGACAAGGTATCTTTGAGCTCCTTTGAAAGCCCCTTATATAACCCGGCGGCCTTCTTTTCTTCTGGCCAATCGGTTTCATCGGCCAACTGTTTACATTTGGCTAAGTAAGAAAGAAGGGTCAGAGTACCCTTACGTAGCTTAAGGAATTCGAGATCTGAGGCCTGGGTTTTGTACAGGGTGTCAAACACACAACTCATAGCGGTGATGAGGGCATTGCAATCGTATAACATGTAACTGTTGGATTTGAGAAGTGAATTAGCCCAGGCGGCGGCTGTTCCACCAAGGTATGATAATACGAATGCTGCTTTGGTGGTAGAGTCCGGGAAGGAAGCCGGGCGACAAAGGAAGTGGAGCTTATATTGATTAATAAATGTCTGATACGTTTTGGGATCGCCTGTGAACCTTGGGGGGATCAAAGGGAAATTGGGTGGACATAAGAACTGGGACACGGTCTTGTCTCGGAAAAGGATAACTTGATCCTGAAGCAGAGACTACTCCAGGCGTAGTCACCCTACCCGGGCAACTCATCAGCTCCTGGAGGCCATCCATACGATGACGCATGGCATCGTATACCTCCATCATATCAGCCCTGAATTCACTGACCAGATGCGTCAACGTCGTCAGTGGATCTGGGGTTTCCATTTGTGGAGGCTGTTGATTCTATCACAATCCACTTCCATCAAATAGTACAGGCTCACCTGGAGACTAACGGTGGATGTCCGGAAGAAGTTATGCCCCTGCTGGTTTCCCCAGACCACCTGCGCCCCCTCTACTTGAGGGACCTTCCCTGCAATGTACCCGATTTTCTGTACAAAAACAGGGCAGATGAGTCTATTGCTTGAAAGGGTGTCAGACCCCTCTCCCTGTCAATCTCACAGCAAGCTGAAGAAAGTAAACAAACAGTTAGAAAGACGCCCAAGGTTGGGCAGCAAGAGAATGGAGGATAACAAAAGGCACTAACCTGAAGAAAGACGAGGACCTGACTCGAAGAGTGTTCTCAGGGGTATGTGGAAATAGGAGGAAACATAAGCAGGTCAAGGAGTCCAGACACGAGGGAAGGAAGGTTACTAAGGGGAAACTAAACCCGGACGGCACAAGGGTCGCGCTAGAGTCAAGGTGCAGCACGTATCAAGGTAGCGTCCATAGTCCAAGTGCTAAGTGGTCTGTGGGAGGATGGGAGGGAATGGAAGGGGGAAAGGAAAGGAAATGGGGAAGAACTACAAGAAGAACACATGAGGCTAGGGCTGACTAGGATAGCTCAATCCAGATAACAGGCCAAAGTCGGGAAGCTGTGCAGACAGTCAAAAAAACAGAACGTTAGCAAAGGAATCCAGATGCCAGCCAGGGTCAGTAACACACAAGCAGAATTGTCCCAAAACAGAAGGCAGTAGCAAGGTCCAATAAGTAAAGCCGGGTTGAAGCACAAGATCCAGGAACGAAGAATATCCAAGGTACGTGGTAGCGTTAGAGTGTTCAAAGGAAACAATCAGCCACACCAACAAGACGGGCAGCGTTGTCTTTATTGGTCCCATGGGGGGGGGTGTTCCTGCTGCTGCGCCAATGAATGGTGTGAAAGCCAAAACGAAGAAAGTCCAGGTGTTACGTGGCCTCGTTGCTGATGCGGACTACAAGCAAAGCCGGAACGGCAAGCGTGGCTGTGGCCAGTACGTAGACACGTGACTGTGTCTCCTTCTGAATTGCCAGGGCCAAAACCGCATCCCTGATAACCGTGACAAGACCTTCCAAGCCAGGAATAGGGGCGTGCAGCATGACGGAACCGAGTATAGAGGTTGGCAAGGGGAGCCTCCTGTAAAGGCATGGCCAGAGATGGTGAGACAGGTTCCGGGATCGTGACAACCAGCTTCAGAAACTGCAGGTTGCTCTGAATTCTGCAGTGAGACTAATCATTGCACTGCCTAAGAAATCAGCCATCTTGCAGAGTTGAAAAAGCCTTCATTGGCTTCAAATGCAGCAGAGGATT
This sequence comes from Ambystoma mexicanum, assembly GCF_040938575.1. NCBI lineage: Eukaryota > Metazoa > Chordata > Amphibia > Caudata > Ambystomatidae > Ambystoma > Ambystoma mexicanum. The sequence continues at coordinate 286,379,386 of NC_090930.1, read as the reverse complement.
TTCTTCAAAATACTATGGCTGGTTTTTAAATGTATTCGTGGCTTGGTCTCAGCCTATTTGTCATCTAAGATCGTAATCAACTGCCCTAACCAATCTGTGTGATCCATGGGACAAGGTCTCTTGGTGGTCCCCTTTTCTAGGACCACAGCCTGGGGGGCAGATGTTTTTCCCTCACCGACCCTCAGGCTTGGAACTCCCTCCCACTGAGCATTCGGCAAACTGAATCATTGTCTATTTTAAGAAGAAAACTGAAAACATATCTTTTCCTGTATATTCTTCTGCCCGTCTAAAGCAAGTAATCAATGTCTTTGTGATCTATGATCTGTTTACTTTTTCACCTTGCCCCAAATGCATTTTCTGCCCGGTTCACCCTGAAATATGCATGCTATAAGTATTAAATTTAAATCAAATCAAATCAAATGTGTTCCATTAAAGACTTAATGCACATAGGGCTATACCAGCCCTTCCCTTGCTATAAACGCAAAAATGGCTACCGAAAAATTGGCGCTGTGTATGTACCATAGGTGAATAAACACAAAATATTTCCCACAGGGCATGCAGATACTGCATGACCAAAGATCGGTATCAAATAGGGAAGAGGTTTCCCAGCTCAATACCCACTGACGGAGAAGGTTAATGCCAGCTGATAATACGCCTGGAGGGCAACCCCGAACAGTCTACTAAGTAGGTTAAGCAAATTGTGGTCCTTGTTACTGCCATCACGCAAATACAAGGCAAAGCAGAGCCATTGGTATCTGTAACGAGATGCGCGACATATAGACCGCACATCAATTAAGCACCTCCCTGCATGCAAACTAAACCACAGCGGATATGCAAGTCTAGTGCAGACGAGTTGTATAACATTTGTAAGGATCTATGCCCTGCATCAAACATAGAGCTAACTACTTATACTCAAGCACGCAGCATAGACACTGCACATTAAGTAAGAAAACTTTCCAGCATGCACCGCATTAAAAATAAAATTATCTGACCGAGATCCCAAGAGATATGTATTCCTAGACCAAGCTGGGCATCAGACCTTTGCAAGCATCTTTATAGATCGAAATAGGTCTGTCTAATAAGTAAATGAGTGAGTAGCTTCTGATAAGGGTGGTCATCTAGCACGTTACTTACATTATCTCTCTATGACAGGTCTTATGGACAGATGGTGCTGAAAAAGAGAAAAAGAAATAAGGACACCAGGTGCCAATAGGTTAGCCAGAAGTAAAAAGTCAGTACATTTGAAAATGTTTGAGCATGAATGAAGGAATGTCTAACAAAGGTTAACATTATGAAACATAAAATTAATATATCACCACTGCAGGTTCCAGAGCCTGAATAAACATGGACTGTGAAACTACCTTGAGAAAACCCATGAACATGTATTAAAGAAAAAAGACACATGTATGTTCCCTGTGTATAAAACAAGATTAAGGTCAGTAGCATGATATGGTGGAGAATAGTTGGTAGATGAGCCTCTACTCAAAAAAAGACCTCACTCACTAGTGTTTCATGTTCATTGTATTACAGAATTCAAAAGAAAAACGGAGAGGTAGTCGAGCTATGTGATTTTGTTTTTGTGAAATAAGTGTATGTCCTGATGAAGGCCCCACTGCATACTAAACAAGACGATTGCTAAGAATGGGCTGATCTTTATTATGGGCCGAAACACCCTGTTTTGACAGACCTTTCTCTATGAAAACATCCCCTTAAAAAAGTGGAAAGAAATTGTATCAGAACGTATGCGTTGGGCAATGCTTGAACATACAAACCATTGTGAAAAAGAAAAATGAAATGATATCTCATCTAACTTTCCTTTAGCATACTTGAAAGACATGGGTAATACTCATGTATATCAGTGAAAATGAATTGTCTTTGTAAAACAAATGCCTTTGGTAGTGCTCCCATACGGACCAATACGAAGAACTTTTTGAAAAATGTTGATTACGGTTTAGTCAAAATCTCGAAAACAAAATCTCGAAAAAAAAATCTCGAATACAAAAGGCCGAAAAAAAAAATATCGAATTTTTTTTTCAATGTGTTTTTTTCCAAAATGGGGGGGTTCCCCCCCCAACCCCCCTTTTTTTCATTTTTTTTTATTTTACCCCTTTTTTTTACTTACCTGACCCCAAAAACATATATAAATACATAAATAAAAAATTCGATATTTTTTTTTTTCGAGATTTTTGTTTCGGGCTTTTTGTCATTCGAGATTTTGTTTTCGAGATTTTGACTGACCACCATTGATTACATATAAAGCACTCTAAGTACGTACCCCACACCGCTCTTATTCACTTTAATGAGTTGACGTGGCCTACCATTCTGGTAGCCTGTCCAGAACATAATGTTCTTATGAATGTCAAATGTATGTGACCATTTTGTGACTTATTTTCATTGTGCATTTTGTGGTGCTTAGCTTGACTTCTTAGAATTCTGTACATTTCATGTTGTTGTTATGATGTGTTCTTTTGATTAAAAATAAAGGAAATATATTTTGATGAGAAAAAAGAGTTGATGCACATTGCAGCATTTATTACGTACCTGCATTTTCTCCACGGGTGGCTAAAGGTTACCACACAAGAGGGAGGGGTAGCTTGAAACTCGCTTGTTTAGTTTTGTTTATGATCTCCCACTATTCGAGTAAAGCCCCCGGCAACAAACAATAGGGGTCAACCCGTTATGTTAGAATAGTCTCTGACACTGCCTGACACAAACTGTGGCCTGGGGAAGTGGTCTCAGACTGAAGACTTGCACTGCACCGACACCATGATGTGGTACGTGCATTTTTATCCACCCTTTACCGAAAATGTCTTCTACACTTACCTCTTCTACAGTCACTTCTTCAGACATTTACATCTTGTTTTTACTACGTCTGCATCTACGCATCATCAAGGTTGCAATGGATATGGTTACGGATAGCTGTGTTAGTGTTGGGGTCAAAGGTGAGGAAGTGGAAGAATATGGTTTGGAAAGAAAGGGGCTACAGATGGTCTCCTCCTCTAATAACAAAGGAAGTGAAAGACAGAAGAAGTAAGGTTAAGAAGAGGTAAAAGTGAAGGGTGTGAATGTATGGCAAAGTGATAGCAGAAGAAGTAAATACATTGATCCACTTACCACTTACCTACCAATCAGGCTTTGGTTTAACCTGTTGCCTTAAATTAAATTGTTAGCTTTGCTAATGCTTGTTTTAGTTTTTAAATTAATTTGACTAATGTTGCAGACATGTAATTGGTGCAAACTGATGCTCTCCACTTCTAGTTCCAGTTTCCTGTACTGGGTACAATATATGCTAGCATGTGCAAAAGTATAAGTAGAGTGTGACCTGAGGCCTGCAGGAAATGCTGAAGGGGGATGCAGATGGAGGTAGGTCAGCACCAGACAGTGGTCCTGGGCCAAGCAAAGACCTTAACCAAGACTATGGGATTGTCAGGACCTGCTCACCTGTACTGCACTCTCCCCTCTGACCACATACGTGATTGCTACACGTCTGATGACTATGGGGGTTCATGAGGAAACAAAGCAGTTACTCGGCAGGGCTGCTTCCACTCCCGGAGGTGGGAGCTTTGTTCTGGACCTCAGGCACTTCAATCCAGGGTCTGCACCTGCAAGACAACACAAAGTACACAAGAGAGCTAAGGGTATTCTCTTTAAGGTAGGTATAGCCCACCCCGTGCTCCTCTTGCAGGTGGCTTAACTTAACACATTTACCCTTTCAGCTGGACACTGGATGCAGTTTCTTTTTTTAATTATTATTCACAGCTTCCCTTAGCACTCCTGCCTCATGCTACACGAGGGGAGAGAAGGATTGGTAAACTTTAGACTACTTGCCCAGACAATTTGCTCTGGGACCCCCTCAGCCCTCCCACCCACTTGCTGGAAGATTATGTGAGCAGGGCTGAGTGACAGGTTAGGGTTAGTCAGGAGCACCCTTTCTCTTCATGGAACACAAACCTGCTGATTTGCATAATAGCAAAGAGAGTTTTCGGAACATGGGAATGACCACATTTTACTTTTTAAATGTGTCTGTGGTACTAATTCAGCATGAGGTGGACATGTTCCTGGCTGAAATCTGAAAGACACTGGCCCAGAGGAGAGAGCTGGTCTGAATGCCCCCTTCACCTCGGGGGGGGGGGGGAGCTGCACGAAAAGGCCATGTCCTTCAGGTGTGGCAAGACCCCAGGCTGTGATGGTCTACCGGTCGAACTGTATGCTGAACTGTGGGACTTGTTCGGGCCGGACTTGCTCGTGTTGTACGAGGAGATGGCAGAAAGGGGTAAAGGATTGGTAAACTCTAGACTACTTGTCCAGTGGTGGAAAAGGAAAAACTATTTGATCTGGGACCCTCTCAGCCATCCAACCCACTGGCCCTGATCAGAGACACGATTGAATACGTCAAGGACCGAAGGGTCTGGGCGGCTTTGGTCAGCATGGATCAGGAGAAGGCATTTCACTAAGCCTCCCACAAATTCATGGGCTGGGCCTTGTGGGCACTGGGGCTGGGAGACTTCTGTGACATGGTGAATGTGATTTATGGAGACGTCAGTTGTGCTATCGTTAATGGTTGGAAGATCACCTCCTTCCGAGTGCAGCCAGGGGTCAGGCAAGTGTGTCCACTCTCACCACTTCTGTTTGTTTGTGTTATAGAGCTTCTGGCAGAACACACCAGACGGAACTAGGAAATCAGAGGGATCAAAGTGCCAGCAAGTGATGGCAAGGGCACGGTGAAGTGCTCCCTCTAAATGGATGAGGTCTCAGTCTTCTGTGCAGGTGGAAGCTCTGTGAGGGTCGGGGTGAAGGCATGTGAGGCCATGCTCTTCAGGGACTGGAACATCGCACACAAGACGCTGCCCTTCCACATCAGGCCAGTCCACATGAAGATCCTTGGAGTGTGGTTCAGAAATGAAGGCGCTGCGACAAGGACTTGGGACGAATGAGTGGTGAAGGCCAACAGAAACTATGACTCTAAAGCCTATGGAAGCTGACTATTGGGAAAATGATTGCCCTGAGGAACAACATGCTACTGGTGCTGCAGTACGTGGCCCAGGTCTGGCCGGTGCATCATCAAGATGGTGTTCTCCTTCATCTGGAACTCCAAGATGGACCGAGTGAAAAGGAACAGGATGTACAAGGAGCATGAGAAAGGGGGGAAGGGAGTGCCAGACATCTGAACCATCCTGAGAGGTTTCTTCCCCTGTAACTGCATGAGGATCACAGTGAAGGGCAGCAAGAAGAGTCATGTGGGATTCCTGGTGGCATGCTTCTTCCTCCTGCTGGTCTGTCAATGACTTGGGTGGGCAGAATGGAACACCAGTATCCCATACAACTGGACGGCGCCTTGGTACTATGCAGAAACAGAGGAATTTGTGGGAGACTTCCAGTTGGAGACAGCGACGCCAGACTAGTGGAAGACAGGGCCATCTACACACTCATCTGTGAGAGCGACATCTGCAAGCAGTAGACTGGAGCCCTTCCCTCAATGATAGAATATGTGTGGGAGAACTTTGCATCAGAGCGGCTGATGTACAAGCACAATGGCATAGCCTGTACCACTGAACCACTTCAGCAACTGCCTGAGGGGATGCACAGCAGACGAGATGGAATACCACCTCTTCTGCGACTGATCCTATGCCAGAGACCTGATGAGGGACCTGTCCCCAGCCGGGAAGCCTTATCCCTACAACAAACATCACTGTGAGTCAGTGTTGTTTGGTTTGTTCCCAGGATCCAATGCACAGCAAAATATCGAGGCCTGCAGGAGAAGCCTTTGCTACCTTAAAAGTGTGATTTTCTTTTCCAGGAACCGCCTAGTGGTGGGGAAGAAAGAAACATTGACTGAATCCTGCTGGCAGATGATCCACAGCCTCCTGCGGAACTACGAGATCATCGATGGATCAGAAGACAATGACGAGGATGGGTGAGTAATGTAGGCCTTAATCTGACCTGACCATTCCCTGCACAGGCAAATGTCTGGGGTAGCCCCATAACATGCTTTGTTGAATTGAGTGAAATTATAAATGATAGCAGTGTGGTAATGGAGATGAGAGTTGCACCAGGTCAGGCCACGCCCCCATCTATTCCCAATTATGAACGAAGACACAAACTAAGAAATGTTCAGTGACCTGTCAGTGAAACACTAAGAATCATATAGCCACAATTAAGAATAGAGATGTTGTGTGACACTAGTAAGGCACAACGTAGTTTACACTTATAGAAGTAGAAGGTTCCAGAACATGTAGATAGGGTGCACATGCAATAGACACGAAGAACATACATTATACACATAGAAAACTAACATGATGGAGAGAAAACCGAAGTGCCTCCATTATGCAGGCCAAAATTAGCAAAACCTCAATCTTGAAATATTGCATCCAGACATACATTGCTTAAACTCACAGTTTTCCAAGCCTCACAAAGCTCATACAGTAGCATGGCACCAAGGTCAGTGTGCGGAAGGGAGGTTTGCTTGAGAAGCTGAAACCACACTAGATAACGTCTTCCAGAGCACACAGTTTACAATTGTTATGGTTAATAAGTTGCAGTTGGTAGGAATGAGAAATACACACATACTTGAACAGCAGGTGCAGGTAGCTACCGTACCAATTGATGCTACAATGAATTAAACACAGTGCCCCAAATGATGATCGAAGGAAAGCACACACATGCAGAACAGTAGGAAATGCCCAATAAATGGTCAAAATGATTTTAGCACAGCGGTCCCTTACCTCATGATCAGAACAATGGTCATTCATTCAAGGCCCAGATAGCTAGTGCACCTGCCACTTTCCTAGTTCATCCAGACACCAAGAGGACGTGCCCAAGGCCACGAACAGGCTGGTACATGGGCCTCAAACCTGGGAACGAGAAGGGAGTACTAGTTTAAATAAATCATAGCAGTTCACCCACTACTCCTTCACCACCATGCACCTCAGTATTGCATAAAAGTGTCCAAGGCCAGATGAACAAACAACTGGCCAATCAAATTATGTTCTTCTGTCAATTATTGTAATATAGTGCCAACCAATAGCAAGGTAGATTGAAATGTATCATTTGTAGGAGGATGTATATAGGAAGAGTTAGTAGGTGTGAAAGAATTAACACGAAAGGGTTTGCTTCTAGATAACTATATGTTCCATACTCTATCAACAAATCAAGTTAGAGAGTAGAGTTTTTTATTTTTTTATTATGATTACTAACATGACGTCACTTATGATGAATTCAATGTTTAAAATCTTGTTGTTCCTTTTGTCATTTCGGCATTGTCTTTTGTACGTTCTCCCATCAGCTGAATTCGTATGAAGGTGGGTTTCTTCATGCACTTGGAATTTCTCTGTTATTGAGTTTTAATTCCTTATTGTTATTTGGGCCTATTTTAGCAGCATTTTCACCAAACCTGAGCTTGTGTCTAAAAACAGCGCAGTAGCAGAGTGAGAATGACTAGAACCAATTTGCAGGCAGAGTGGAAACACCTCGTCTGTGTTTTTCAGCCTTTTTACCGGAATATGTTTAATCAGAGAATTATTTTATCAACCTTATGGTTGGATTTTCGTTTTGAATTCTATTTTAATTTTTTTTAATTACCTTGCTGGAATGGGACGGTTGTAAGGGGCGGTGAGCGGACCACATTAAAATAAAATAAAACAAAAATGAGTTAAATAAAAAACAGTAACAACAACTTAAAATCTTCACATTTGGGTGAAAGGGAGTCTCGGGACCAATTTCGGTGACTGGTGAAGACTGCTTGTGTGTGAGTGTGGGACTTAGGGGTAGTCTTGCCCGGGGGCTTGGGGCTCAGGAAGAACAGCACTTGGGCAAGACAAACTTTGCTGGAGTGGCTCTGTCTAGTTCTGTTCCATTTCGTACTTGGTACTTGCCTGTAAAAACGGCCTCAATAAATACTAATGTACTGCCTGGTTCCTACGCAGTCTCCTGCACTTTCCTTCATTCATGAAACATGTCCCAATAAATCCACCTATCATGTTTCTGAACAAAATGGAGAAAGAGCCATAGAGCTCTAAGGGAACAGGATACTTAAAAACCCTGCACATAGTCACACGTCAAAACAGGCCTAGCTCTGGACACTTACACCACTTAACCCATGTCTGCTGGAAAGTGACATTTTGTGGATAAACATGTCACCTGCATAAAGGCTTGATTGAGGCTGGAATAACCTTAAACATGTAGCTATTTGCATAACCCGCCAGTAGCCACCAAGCAGTACTCATATGACGCAAAAATGTATAAATAAATACAGGCAAACACAGCATATGCTGACCTGTAGACCCAAACTGCTGCCATAATGTAAACAAAAAGAAAAAAGGACCACTCAATGGTGCTTCACTAGAAACAAGGTATACCCTATGGTGCTGACTAGCAACACGTGGAGCTACTCGTGTATGCCTACAACAGGATAGTTTGATTCTCCTTACACTACAGTGCTAGTACCCTGGACTATAACTCTGGTACATAGCAGTAGAGTACTATATGCTCACAACAAAATAATTTTACTAAGTAATGGATGTGTTTCAAAACCACCTGACAAGGTTAAAATTGATCTTATTGACATCACACAGGCTGATTACCTCTGCCTTGCATTGCCTCTCCTCTCTTTTTAGAACAGAGGGAAGATTTAAATAATACAGTATCTTCGTTATATGCTCCAACATCGGTTCCCACCCTGTGGTGCGAGCCTCTGTCTACCCCATGATGCGACAGGATAACCAACTGCATCTTCTAACCCCTCTTTTGCATAGTTTCTTTTACTTCAAAGCTTTGTTGGTTTGGCATAGGCACAGTATCACAGGCAGAAGACTTGTCAGACGTGTTTCCATGTCTGCCAACCTCCTCTATGGCATCCATGTGCATGAACTTTCCAAAAACTCTGGCATCAGCTCTACATGCAGTTTCACACAAAAACATTTCCAATACCACAAGCCAGTCTGTGTTACAAAGTCTTCTGTAACATTGTATTATAATTATTATAATAATTATTATTAATATTATTTTTATTATGGGATTTAATGAGTTCAGACCTAGCTTTGATTAGCAACAGAGCGCTTTACAGAGGTATACACCAATAAAGATACATAATGGAGCGCTTTACAGAGGTGTACAACATTACAGATGCATAACGGAGTGCTTTTCAGAGGTAAGAACAGAACAGATATACAGCGGGGGGAGGATACAGAGGGGCAAAGAGAAGGCGTTCAATCCTCTTCAACAATTTCCTCAGGTACAATACAGGTTGGGAAACTTTCTGGACCATCCTACGGAAGCCAGACCAGGACTTCCCACCATTTATCACCCTGGGCTGCGTGCAATATCTTATTCATGACATCACTACCCCTCTCTCTCATAGATGCATGAACTCAGGACACAACTAAATTCTCATTCCTTTGAATGCTTTAGCACAAGCATCTTCATTCATCAATGTTTTCTGATATTCTCTGCCATACAAAAGTATGTCATAGTACTGCTGTGATTTTGGGCTTTTACCAGTCTATATATATAAAAAAAAGTCCTGACTGACTCATCAATGCCCACCTCAAACCTTTTCACCTAGGAACGTAAAATTTGGAAGTAACATTGTTTTCATGACGTAGGCACCCACTAATGAAGGATTTCTGGAAGTTCTGTCCCTAAGGGGAGTAAAAGGGGGTGAACGATTGACTGACTCATCAACGCCCAGCTCAAACTGCTTAAACCAGGAACTTTAAATTTGGAAGGTATATTGTTGTCATGATGTAAGCACCCACGAAGGAAGGATTTTGGGAAATTCCTTCCCTAGAGGGGTTAAAAGGAGGATGAATTCTTTTATGAGGATTCCTATATCTTTAAAACCGAAAATGTTCCACACATGAAAACTAATATTTAGATTCTTCTTCAAAAATAGAGAAACACGTGTTTTACAATTTCCCGGAAGTCAAGTTAAAGGAGGTGGAATTTGCGTAATGATGTGTCTGTAGGTCAGTTATCTGAACTACTTCTTAAAATTGGTAATGGAGAGTATCCCGTATTTGAGAGAAAAATTGTCATCCCTTCATCCCTTCCGACCTAGGCACAGTCGTCAATTCCCTAGCAGACTGTCACGACCCTTACCCCTTGAAGGCCTGGCACCCACTCCCAAGACTCTCTTGGAACCAGTCCTGGCGCCTCTCGCACCAGGTTCATACACCTCGAAGAACATGTGTAAAAAGGGACTACTTTTTTTGTACAGTTCTCGCCAAGCTCCATCAACATCGCTTATACGCAAAGCTCGAGAAATGCTTTTTTCACGTCACCGAAGTAGAATTCCTTGGTTTTATCCTCACTCCAGGTGGCATCAGAATGGACGTGCACAAGGTAGATGCCATTCTGAAATGGCCATCACCGACGTCTCTGAAAGGGGTCCAAAGCATTCTGGGCTTTGCAAACTTCTACCACCAGTTCATCCCAGACTTCTGTCAGATTGTACACCTGATCACAGTACTATTACAAAAAAACAACACAAAGTTCTTTTGGACCGAAGAAGCAGAAAAAGCTTTTCAAGAACTCAAACAAAGGTTCACTTCCGCTCCGATCCTGCGACACCCTCGTCCAGACCTCCCTTACGTCGTAGAAACTGATGCTTCCAGTATGGCAATGGGGGCTGTCCTGTCACAGAGAGACCCTAAAACTGGCCAGCTACATCCTGTGGCCTTCTGGTCGAGAAAGTTCTCACCTCCGAAGATCAATTATGCCATCACCGACAAAGAACTCCTGGCCATTAAATCTGCTTTTAAGGCCTGGCAACACTACCTCCTGGGGGCCAGACACATCATTACGGTATTCACGGACCACCGAAACCTGCAATATCTAAAAACAGCAAAGGCCCAGTCCTTGCGCCAACTACGGTGGGCCCTTTTCTTCGCTGAATACGATTATGTAATCATTTTTCAACCAGGAGTCCGGAATTGGAAGGCTGATGCCTTATCCCGTATGGGCATTGATGAAAAGGTGTATACAACTCCAGATCCAGTACCCATTATTCCTGAAGACTAACTCTTGGGTCTCACGGAAGCCTTGACGCTAACCAAACTCCGAAAAGAAATTCAACAAACGATGAATTCCGACACCTTACTTGCATGGCATACTCAGGGAGAACAATACTCCATCAAGGACCAATTGCCCTTTTTTAGGGACCCTCTATACGTGCCCAAGAGGGAACTACAACAACAAATCATTTCAGGTTATCATGATTCTCTGATTGAAGGTCACCCTTGAATCGCCAAACCCCTAGCCAAGGTGAAACAGAACTTTTGGTGGCCTACCTGGTGTAAGGACATCATCCAGTATATCCAGTCCTGCGGTATAAGCGCACAAAATAAATTGTGAAAACAGAAACCAGCCGGTCTCCTGCAACCATTGGGCATTCCTCCTGCTCCATGGCATACCCTTTCCCTTGACTTCATCACTGACCTGCTTCCCAGTCAAGGGTTCAACACCATTCTAGTAGTTGACGACTTGTTCTCGAAGATGGCACACTTCATTCCTCTCAAAGGTCTCCCAGATGCGTCCAGTTTAACGAAAGTGTTCCTGGAAGGCATTGTTAAACTACATGGCTTCCCATCAGTTCTGGTCTCTGATCGAGGCAGCCAGTTTGTGTCCAATTTCTGGAGGAAACGTTGTGCAATGGCACAAATCGACATCCGACTATCCACCAGTCACCATCCCCAAACGGACGGCCAAACAGAGAGGACCAATCAAACTCTCGAGCGATACTTATGGTGCATGCTGCACCACGAGGAAAGGAATTGGAAGGACTTACTATGGATAGTAGAATATGCTTATCACAATTCCTTGCATTCTAGCACAGGAAAAATGCCTTTTTACACCCTTTATGGCAGACACCCATAGTACTTCTGAACTAGATCTTCCAGACAGCTTGGAAATGCCAGCAGTGAAGACTCTTCACGCAACCATCTCTCAGGCTTTTAAAAAGGCAAAAGAACATCTCACTCACGGCAAGGACAGACAAAAGAAATTTGCCGTGGGGCTCCTGACTATCAGGTAGGAGACAAGGTTTGGTTAGCAGCTAGATTTGTACCCATCAAGGGAACCCGGACCTTTCATCCTCGATATTTAGGATCAAGGCAATCATCAACCCAGCAGCCGTCAAACTGGATTTACCACCTAATCTGCAAATCCACCCGGTATTCCATGTCTCACTCTTGAAACCGGTGCAACCCGGTACACGGGTTATGACACCACCAAAACCCATAATTGTTAACGGAGAACCGGGATTCGAAGTCAAGGAAATCCTGGACTCTAAGTACACTAGATCCAAATTATACTATCTCGTCGATTGGAAGGGGTATGGACCTCAAGATAGATCCTGGGAGCCCAGCGAGAACATCCATGCACCATGTCTTATCTAGGAGTTTCATCAGAACTTTCCAACTATGCCTGGGCCGAACAGAAGGACCACCATGGGAGGGGCCTTAGGGGGGAGTGCTGTCATGACCCTTACCCCAGACCCCCACTGGCAAGTCCACTTGCTAGGTAGGATCAGGGCTCGGGGCTCCATTAAGGCCTTGAAGGCCTGGCACCCACTCCCAAGACAATCTTGGAACCAGTCTTGGCGCCTCTGGCGCCAGGCCCATACACCTTGTAGAACATGTGTAAAAAGGGACTATGCGGTATAGTGTTTTTTGTATGGTCGCCTAGGGACTACTTTACCTGGACTACTTTGTTGAGGCTATTTAAACCACACTCAAGCAACAAAGCATGCTTCGCGTTACTTTGCAGACTGCAACGTGACACTCACCGTGTCCTGTGATACCCGTGAGCCTCGGAGAAGCGAACTTGCAGAGGAGACAAAAGAGACATTGTTAGCAGCATCTTACCTGCAATCTCCATCCTGTTATCCACTCTCAGCTCCAGTGAACAGCTTCTTCTGGAGACCGCATACCTTCCGGATCGAAAGACCTGAAAATGGAAAGGAGAGGACAATATTATAAAAGGCATACTTTGACATTGCTAAACTACAAACAGCACAAGAAGCTTACCTGGCTGGTCGCCTCCCAGCCGGCACCGCTCCAGAGTTCCACACACGCTGGAGGAGCACCGCAACATTTAAGGAAGGAAGAAAACAGGTTAGCAAAAGCAAGACAAGGCATCATTTATCGGCGAGGCCCAACTTGACCATTTCGCCACGCTGAAGCTCTGCACACCTAGGGGAAAAAAAAGACATTATTAGACAAAGAAAGGCATGCAAGGATAACAACGCTATACAGAGCTGCTGCAATAAGACCTACCTGAGAGACATTAAAACGGGCACGTGCCAGTGAAGAGACTTGGTAGCACACGCCCACAGAAGACAACGCGCCCTTGCCAAGAAGGCAGGATGGAGAGCACGCCTAATTCCACAACAAGGTGAAGAGAGGGCACAGAGGAGCTGAAGTCACACGGGGTGGTGGGAGGATAATTACCTCAGTTGGCCATTCTTGAACCCAGCCCTCCTGTATTTTCAGGCTGAACATCCTCCGTAGACAACATCCAGGGAAATTCCAGCAACCAACCCGGGCTGAGTGGCGTTCCCGTGGATACCAGGTGAGCGTAACACAGACCTCACATCCAAAATGTACCCTGACATAATAAATCTAATGGAGAAATCTACAGAAAGGCTATGTGAGCATGTGATCTTAACACCAAATAACAGCATGACTGCTGTAATCAATAAGATACTTATTTAGTCCAAATGGAGTACAGATCTGTAAACTCCATGGTTCAAAGTGATGATGCAGTCCACCACCCCATAGAGTTCTTGAACACTTTAAATCCTCCTGGTCTTCCCCAACACAAACTTCTCCTGAAAGTCTGAGCACCTGTGATGTTATTGTGGAACCTCAACCCACCTAAACTATGTATTGGCACCAGATTGTGAGTGAAAATCTCTTCACAGAAATGTGATTGAGGCTACAGTGCTAACCGTTCTGGCCAGGGGGAGTCCGTGTTCATACCACAAATACATCTTATACCTTCAGAATATCCATTTGAATTCAAAAGACTTCTGTTCCCCTTAAAGGTTTGTTTCGCCATATCCATAAACAAATCTAAGTGGAAGACTTTAAGGGGTCGATGCATGGAATTAATGTGCGCCGAAAATTCCCGCGCAGAGGTGCAAAAACGTGTGAATTGCAGGAAAAGTGTGAAAATCGCAGTGCAAGTGCGAAAATCGCAGGAAAACCAGCGCACAGAGATGCATGGAAGTCCGTGCGCGAGAAAAACATTGGATGTGCGCTAAAAATGTGCGCCGCGCACGCCGGCGCACAGGTCATCCAACAGCGTGCGCCACGGCCACTGCGAAATCGCACATAGCGCGGCGCACATCACAAAAGTAGGCGGAACATGGGGCGTAAAACTCGGAATGGGGATCAAAGCGTGAAAATATGGGCGTCACGGGGGAAGTACAGGAGGCAAGTGCGCGGAACGCCCACACGCTCGTCTACAACCCGTATTCATGGAATCGAATAGGGCAAACCAGCGCACGGACAAAGACACACACATGGCCAAACAAGTACGCCCCTGCGACTGAAAAAAATGTGCGCTAACAAAAAGCACCCATATACAGCCATGATGAATGGTCCATACAGTGGCCCTCTAGGACAAATGAGGTGCAAAAGGGCACCGACAAACACGGACACCCGCTGTGTGAAAAATAGCGTGTGCGCGTGTTCCTGGGTGCGCAGGAAGTTCCACACGCGATTAGCCTGGGTACGTGTACTTCGAGGTGCGCGGGAAGTTCCACACGCGATTAGCCTGGGTACGTGTAATACGGGGTGCGCGGGAAGTTCCACACACGATTGGCCTGGGTAGGTGGGGGTGCGTGGGAATTTCCACACACGATTGGCCTGGGTACGTGTACTACGGGGTGCGTGGGAAGTTCCACATGCAATTGGTCTGCGTACGTGTATTCCGAGGTGCGCGGAAGATTCACACGCGATTTCTGCAGGGTACGTGTATTTCGGTGGTGCCGGGGAATGCTACACGTGATTTGGCCATGTGGGTCCCCCCAGGTGTTCCCTCTACACCCTCCACGGCCCCTGCAGGCAGCCCACAATACAGGGTACTACCCTGCACCCCTGCTCATGTCCCACAGGCAACCCATCCATCATGGCCATGCCCACCAGCCAACCCACATGTCACCTTGCACTACTGATCACCAACACATGTCTCCCACCACCCCCACCCCCCAGCAGTGCAGGGGCAGCCTCCACCAGGCCCCCACTCATGTCTCCCATCACCCCCACCCCCCAGCCACCAGGGGCAGCCTCCACCAGGCCTCCACTCATGTCTCCCACCACCCCCACCCCCCAGCAGTGCAGGGGCAGCCTCCACCAGGCCCCCACTCATGTCTCCCACCACCCCCACCCCCCAGCCACCAGGAGCAGCCACCACCAGGCCCCCACTCATGTTCCCTATTACCCCCACCCCCCAGCAGTGCAGGGGCAGCCTCCACCAGGCCCCCACCCAATCCACCACCACCTCACCCCCCAGCAGTGCAGGGGCAGCCTCCACCAGGCCCCCACTCATGTCTCCCACCAACCCCACCCCCCAGCAGTGCAGTGGCAGCCTCCACCAAGCCCGAACTCATGTCTCCCATCACCCCCACCCCCCAGCCACCAGGGGCAGCCTCCACCAGGCCCCCACTCATGTCTCCCACCACCCCCACCCCCAGCAGTGCAGGGGCAGCCTCCACCAGGCCCCCACTCATGTCTCCCACCACCCCCACCCCCCAGCAGTGCAGGGGCAGCCTCCACCAGGCCCCCACTCATGTCTCCCACCACCCCCACCCCCCAGCAGTGCAGGGGCAGCCTCCACCAGGCCCCCACCCATGTCTACCACCACCCCCACCCCCCAGCCACCATGGGCAGCCTGGCCAGGCCCCCACTCATGTCCCCTATTACCCCCATCCCCCAGCAGTGCAGGGGCAGCCTCTACCAGGCCCCCACTCATGTCTCCCACCCCCCCACCCCCCAGCAGTGCAGGAGCAGCCTCCGCCAGGCCCCCACCCATGTCTACCACCACCCCACCCCCCAGCCACCAGGGGCAGCCTCCACCAGGCCCCCACTCATGTCCCCTATTACCCCCACCCCCAGCAGTGCAGGGGCAGCCTCCACCAGGCCCCCACTCATGTCTCCCATCACCCCCACCCCCCAGCAGTGCAGGGGCAGCCTCCACCAGGCCCACACTCATGTCTCCCATCACCCCCACCCCCACCCCACAGCAGTGCAGGGGCAGTCTCCACCAGGCCCACACTCATGTCTCCCATCACCCCCACCTCCCAGCCACCAGGGGCAGCCTCCACAAGGCCCCCACTCATGTCTCCCACCACCCCCACCCCCCAGCAGTGCAGGGGCAGCCTCCACCAGGCACCCACTCATGTCTCCCACCACCCCCACCCCCCAGCAGTGCATGGGGCAGCCTCTGCCAGGCACCCACTCATGTCTCCCACCACCCCCACCCCCCAGCAGTGCAGGGGCAGCCTCCAACAGGCCCCCACTCATGTCTCCCACCACCCCCACCCCCCAGCAGTGCAGGGGCAGCCTCCACCAGGCCCCCACTCATGTCTCCCACGACCCCCACCCCCCAGCAGTGCAGGGGCAGCCTCCACCAGGCCCCCACCCATGTCTACCACCAGCCCCACCCCCCAGCCACCAGGGGCAGCCTCCACCAGGCCCCCACTCATGTCCCCTATTACCCCCACCCCCAGTAGTGCAGGGGTAGCCTCCACCACGCCCCCACTCATGTCTCCACCACCCCCACCCCCAGCAGTGCAGGGGCAGCCTCCACCAGGCCCCCACCCATGTCTACCACCACCCCCACCCCCCAGCCACCAGGGGCAGCCTCCACCAGGCCCCACTCATGTCCCCTATTACCCCCACCCCCCAGCAGTGCAGGGGCAGCCTCCACCAGGCCCCCATTCATGTCTCCCATCACCCCCACCCCCCAGCCACCAGGGGCAGCCTCCACCAGGCCCCCACTCATGTCTCCCACCACCCCCACACCCAGCAGTGCAGGGGCAGCCTCCACCAGGCCCCCACTCATGTCTCCCACCACCCCCACCCCCAGCAGTGCAGGGGCAGCCTCCACCAGGCCCCCACCCATGTCTACCACCACCCCCACCCCCCAGCCACCAGGGGCAGCCTCCACCAGGTCCAAACTCATGTCTCCCATCACCCCCACCAGGGGCAGCCTCCACCAGGCCCCACTCATGTCCCCTATTACCCCCACCCCCCAGCAGTGCAGGGGAAGCCTCCACCAGGCCCCCACTCATGTCTCCCATCACCCCCACCCCCCAGCCACCAGGGGCAGCCTCCACCAGGCCCCCACTCATGTCTCCCATCACCCCCACCCCCCAGCCACCAGGGGCAGCCTCCACCAGGTCCCCACTCATGTCTCCCATCACCCCCACCCCGGAGCCACCAGGGGCAGCCTCCACCAGGCCCCCACTCATGTCCCCTATTACCCGCACCCCCCAGCAGTGCAGGGGCAGCCTCCACCAGGCCCCCACCCATGTCTACCACCACCCCCACCCCCCAGCCACCAGTGGCAGCCTCCACCAGGCCCCCACTCATGTCTCCCATCGCCCCCACCCCCCAGCCACCAGGGGCAGCCTCCACCAGGCCCCCACTCATGTCCCCTATTACCCCCACCCCCCAGCAGTGCAGGGGCAGCCTCCACCAGGCCCCCACCCATGTCTACCACCACCCCCACCCCCCAGCCACCAGGGGCAGCCTCCACCAGGCCCCCACTCATGTCCCCTATTACCCCCACCCCACCCCCCAGCAGTGCAGGGGCAGCCTCCACCAGGCCCCCACTCATGTCCCCCTGCACCCCCACCCCCCAGCCGTGCGATTTGCCTGGGTACGTGTACTTCGGGGTGCGTGGGAAGTTCCACACGCGATTGGCCTGGGTACGTGTACCTCGGGGTGCGCGGGAAGTTCCACACGCGATTAGCCTGGGTACGTGTACTTCGGGGTGCGCGGGAAGTCCCACACGCGATTGGCCTTGGTCCGTGTACCTTGGGGTGCGCGGGAAGTTCCACACCCAATTAGCCTGGGTATGTGTACTTCGGGGTGCGCGGGAAGTCCCACACGCGATTGGCCTGGGTACGTGTACTTCGGGGTGTGCGCGGGAAGTCCCACACGCGATTGGCCTGGGTACGTGTACTACGGGGTGCGCGTGAACTTCCACACGCGATTGGGCCTGTGAGAGTGGGGTACATGTATTCCAGGGGTGGGCGGGAATATTTACCCGCGACTGTGCCTGTGAGAGCGTGATACGTGTATTTCTGGGGTGGGCAGGAAGATTCACACATTCGCCTACGATGTGCCGAAAAATAAATGGCCCAATCCTGAGACACGTACGCCAGCATAAAGCAGGCGTACGTCGACCCGCGCAGCATAAACATGCGCGCAAACAACAAACAAGCTCATACGCCAGGATGAATATACCATTCCTAGCAGCAGTGGCCGTGGGTTACCAAAGGAGGAGGAGGAGGATAGTGAGGGCCCGAATTTTCACTCCCAGAACCAGCCTTTTTGGGATGCCTGATGACCAGGTGTATGGGAGGTACAGGTTTCCCCCACACATAATACTGGACCTGGTCAGTGAGTGGGAGGATGACCTCACATCACCCACCATGTGCTCCCAAGCACTCAGCCTCCTGGAGAAGGTCCTCAATGTACTGCACTTCTTGGC
This sequence comes from Ambystoma mexicanum, assembly GCF_040938575.1. NCBI lineage: Eukaryota > Metazoa > Chordata > Amphibia > Caudata > Ambystomatidae > Ambystoma > Ambystoma mexicanum. Next base: position 286,360,666 of record NC_090930.1, on the reverse strand, counting down.
CACAGGATCATTTCAGCGGACAAGTGCCATAGTGGGTGGGGTGTCACAGGCCATGCAGTCACGCTGCCTACACCAGGTCTTGAACATCATCACTGCACGGCCATCAGTCCGTAGGCACATATAGCTGCCCAGGACACCTGCAGAAAGGCATGCTGCCACCCTCGATTTCTACGGTGTGGCACAATTACCAAAAGTGCTAGGTGCCATTGACTGCACCCATGTGGCACTACGTCCCCCCAGGGCATCTGAGCACATCTATAGGAACCGCAAGCACTGGCATTCCATCAACGTGCAGGTAGTATGTAATGCTAAGGGAATCATCACCTCAGTATATGCCAACTATCCAGGGTCCACCCACGACAGCTTCATTTACCGAATGTCTACCCTAAACCGGGACCTAGAAGCTGGGCGGCATGGCGATACATGGCTGCTTGGTAAGTATGAATGCCACTGCACATGCATGCATGACAGATGCAGAGTTATGTCACTACCCCACTAATTATACCCATCACCTCCTCACCAGGGGACAGTGCCTACCCTCTGAGCACCCACATGATGACACCAATTTGGAACCCCATCACGCCTCCAGAGGTAAGATACAACACAGCCCATATTGCAACCCGGGGCATAGTGGAGCGCACATTCGGAGTGCTGAAGTCACGCTTTTGCTCCCTTGACCGTTCTGGCGGGCAGCTGTTATATGCGCCCCCAGTAGTGTGCAGGATCATAGTGGCAGCATGTGTCCTGCACAATGTTGCAACACGCCGGGGCCTGGCTGTGGACATGGTGGTGCCCCCACATCCCCAACCACATGCACGGCCGCTGCGCATGGGAGGGGAGAGGGCACGGGGTGAGGCAGCCCGTACGCAGCTGGTGGCTAATTACTTCACATAGAAATCACACCCCAGTGGAGTGCACACAAGCCTGGCACATACCATCTGATAAGCAATGATGACTCGACCTGACAATTAAGACGAACAAAGGGACTGTCAACTGTCAGAACCATAGCAGCCTGAGATTGTTCATGTGGAAGTGTCACAATGTGTGCATCCCTACCTACACAAACACCACCAATGCAGTGTCACTTCCATGCTGCAGAAATGAATACCCACTTGCAAAATACTACATGAAAACCCATCCCCTCCCCGGCACGGCCACACAACACACCATGGCATGTCATGCAATGTGTGAGGAAAGAAATTAATCCCCACAAAATGTCCCAAGTGTCAGCAGCTACAGTCTCCCTAATGGAAACATGTCCACACATGAAATGCTCACAGTAATGCAGGACCTACAGCCCACATTACCAAATACTTACCAAGAATACCAATCACCTACACAACCTCCAACCTACCTTAAACATGACATTACAGGCTTAAAAATTAGCTAGCCTCACCACCTGATGATAACAGCCCTCCGAATACTTCCAAGTATACAGTGTTAGCGCCACGCAAGAGTGTAGGTGCACTGCTTACAACATGGACTCCAATTCCAAGGTGGACCGCATTGTGAAGACATGAGGAATGGACCTGCAAATATGGAGGATGAGATGGATGCAGAGGCACATATCAATACACCACGCAGTGTACAATACAACAACAATATGCACTATGAATGTATACACAGTATTGACTACAGACTGCCCACACAGCTCATGGGAGTCCAATGTCACCATGTACGTCAATGTCACTTGGGCACACCCTTTGCAGGCCCATGGAAACGGGAAGCAGGAGGGGTGTGTGTGACAAAAACCCAAGCATCTGAACCAAATCCATGACAAGCCTGCATGTGCCCAGCCACAATGCAGCGTATGCCCACGGGAGCCACACAAGGCAACACACTGTCCAAAAAAAAAAAAAAAAAGAAAATGGCCATTAACAGGCCCGGGGGAGTGGGGGAGGCCACCCAGGGGGTCCGAGGACAGGGTGCACACCAACACCCACCTGTGTGGATCTTGCAAAAAAAAAACACCCCCATGGGCTCATGGCCTACACGGCTACCCTATTGTGGGAGTATCACTGATGTCGCTATCCTCACCCTCTGCAGCTGCATCAGGAGGTGGTGGCACTATGGGAGGCAGCCCACGCAAAGCCCTAGTCTGTTCCTCCTTGGCTGCAAGCATGCGGGTGTGGTAGGTCTCGGTCTGGAGGATAAGTGTGCGGAGGTCCCCATGCAACAACTCACGGGATGCCCGGACCACTGCCCTAGTTGCCTGTATCTCAGCTAAGAGCGTACGGGTGAGACGCTCCAGCTGCTGTTCTGTCCTTCGGTTTGTTGAAGCCTCAAGCTCAACAAGAGTCGTCCTGTCATGATGCCTACCCCCGCAGCACCAGGCCAGGCCCAGCACCCCCAGGAGCAGGCATCACGCCCCCGGGTAAAAGCCCAGCGCCCCTTTATAGGGGCTCTTTGGACTCTGTCCTAGCTCCGTTGGCGCCAGGCTCATGTTGGACATCAGTCCAGGCGCCATAGGCGCAAGGCTCATAAGGGGAAGTGTTTGGTGCACTTACCTGAAGCAGACCATGCTGCATACTCACCTGATGCAGACCCTGCTGCATGAAGAACCAAGCCAAATGAGGCTTAGGAGGGACTATTTTTCTGAAGGAACTATTTTGTTACTTGGGTGGGGCTGTGGAAGAATACTCACCTGGAACTTCTTCCAAGGCTATTTAAGCCACGCCCGGACAGCCACACGTGCTTCGCGTTGTTCTGCATCCCAGCAGCTGAGCGATCACCGTGTCAGCTCCTGCACCTGGACTCCAGCCACGCCCGCCTCGAACCTGGAACACCTGTAAGGAAAGAAGAGAAGAGAAAGGTGAAAACCAAGAACTTATTCAACCTTCTTACCTGCATCCGGAATCTTCACGCCAGCATTCCTGAAGGAAGACTTCCATTTAAAAGCACCATGTTGCTTGCTGCAGCGCCGCGCTTCACTCACCTGTTCCCGAGACGCTGCCCGGCTCCATCGCTGCTCTGAGCACCGGTCGCCACATCCCTGCACCTAGGGGAGAGAAGAAGAGACAAAAGGTGAGCAAGGGAAGACAAGAGGAAAGCCGAATTTTCAGCCATATTATTTACCGGCTTTTCTTGGTGAACCATTCCACATCTCGGGTCGGCGCCGCATCTTTGGCAGGTACCGCACCCCGGCCCCTATGGGGAAAGGACAAAAGACATTACTGGGGAATTATAAAGACATTTAGAGGGGTCGCCCTCAGTACTAACTCACCTGATTTTACCACCGGCAATTTAACCCCTCAATGCATCGCCTTCGTTCTGCACCTGAAATAAAGGACAGATCACAGGTTGTCACATCACGGAATACCTGGCGTTTGTGGAACCGATGGCGACACGAACGCTAGTTTCGTTTTCATTTACCTCCGTTTTGGCCACGCCCCCTTTTCCTACATTTTTCTCCCCTCTGCCCTGATTTCATTGGTTGTGACGCTCCCTGACTCGGACTCTTTACCAGCTCCTTCCGGGTCGGGGATGCGTCGCAACACTTCCGGGTTTTCGTATCCCTGAGCCTTGCTGCTAGTTTCCCGTTCGCCTCCCCCTTGCCAGCTACTACTTCCATTCCTTTTTGTTTTGTAGTACTGCGTCTTTCTGGGCGCCGCTTTTTTCCACCTATATTTCCTATTTAACTAGCCTTTCTTTGTTTTCCCTTTTCCCGTAACTTTTCTTACACCCACCTTCTTCGCCTCCTTCCAGTCTGTTACCCACCTTCCTTCCTTCTACGTTCTACCCTTTTCCGTCTTCCCTTTCTTGTTTTCCTTATTTTTTTATATCTTTTTTACCAGGTCTTTCCTTCCTTTCTCACTCCTTGTTCCTTTGGGTATCTCTACTATTGCCCTGCCGTGTACCAGACCCTTGCCTGTTCTCCGGATTGCCTATTCTTGCCGCCTAAAGATACCTGCCTATTACTCACTGTGTACCAGACTCCTGCCTGCATTTGGACTGCCTTTGTTTATCGATTTGAGTTCAGACGCCTGTGTTTGTTCCTGGTTGTGGACTACTGCCCTTCCAAGGCATCACTCCACGGGATACTTCCGGTCTTCAGTTCTACTCACCTTTCCGGAGACCAATCTACGAACAATATAGGATTTAGGGGTTTTTTGTGCCTTATAGGCTTTTTCCCCTCCTAGGCGATTCCGGGAGAGGAGCCCCCTGGTCTTCCTTATTGGAGACACGGTGGCTTCCTTTCGGGGCCGTCCTTACCTCCATAAAAAAAAAGGACCTTCCAGGAGAAGAGAAAAGAAGGGTACCTGGAAAGAAGAAGAAGGTGAGGAGTTAGGGGAGGGGGTAACTTCAGAATCCGATTCATCTGACAAAGAGAGCACTGATTCAACTAACAGACCTGACAGATTGCGACGCCCAAAGAAAGAGATGGCCACCCCACAGCAGGTACAAGAGCTAGTAGCTGCCGTACAAAACTTAAATCTGGAAATGCAGAACCTAAAGGTTGCTAATGCCACCCTACAACAGCGACTGACGGACCGAGAAAGACTCTCACCGGACTTACCTCCGCTCCCACTTGTGTCAGGGAAATTTGACGGCTCCCCAAAGAAAGTCAAAGAGTTTCTGGATGCATGTAATTTACATTTTTCTTTTCGCACACAGACCTTTGCCTCTGACAACGCAAAGGTAGGATTTATGATTACACACATGACCGGGAACGCCTTAGCCTGGGCTACTCCACTTGTCAATCTACCGGACCCTGTACTTCAAGATTTCAATGCCTTTAGAAATCTACTACAACAAACTTTTCTACGAACTGAAAGTACTTTCCTTGCCTCAGAAGATCTGCTTGACATTAGACAGGGTAGCTCAGATCTTCTAACCTACATTACTACCTTTAAACAAGTGGCCGCCGAAGCGGGTTGGCAAGAGCAGGCCCAGTATGCTATATTCCGGAGGGGTTTAAGGGAAGATCACAAGGACGAGCTAGCACGAATAGAAAGACCTGGATCTTTTGCAGGGCTCCTTACCGCGACCCTGCGGATCGATTTCAGAATGTCAGAAAGACGTCAAGAGAAGAAAAGATGGAAATCGAGCGCACCCCCTCTCTGGGATTCATCATCCTCATCGGTACCCTTCCAACGATCCACTAAAGAAGAACCCATGCAGATCGGAATGGCTCGAGCACCACTTACACCAGAGGAGCGAAAAAGGCGAAGAGAGAACTCCCTGTGTATGTACTGTGGGTCGCCTTCCCACTTACTCAGAGATTGTCCTGATGTACCAATCAGAAAGTCGGGAAACGTGCGCCCTCGGTAAATGTTGGGACACATAACCGAGGGGCCGTTTACAGTCCCTATGCTCCTCTCTCAGTATCTTCAGCTGAAGTCTCTGAAGATTCACGGTTGATGGTGCTTACAGTCACTCTCAGAATTGACTCGAAGGAAGTCACCACTTTAGCCCTACTTGATTGTGGGGCTGCAGGAAATTTCATGGACATCCAATGGGCAGACAGGCAAGGAATCAAGAGAATTGCTAAACAAGAAAATCAGAAAGTCGAAGGGGTGGATGGCAAGCCCCTGAGTTCGGGCATGATTACTCACACCACCATAGCTCTTACCTTGTCTGTCCAAAAACACGTTGAAAGTATCACATTTGATCTCATAAGAGCAGCCCACTTCCCCATTATTCTGGGTATCTGCTGGTTACGCAGACACAATCCCAAAATCGACTGGTCTGGTAATCTGTTAGACTTTCAATCTTCGTATTGCAAGACGGAATGCTTGCCTGAACCCGAATTCGAGATGGTAAAGACCTCCAACAGCTGTGAAGTCCGAACAGTACATTGTCTACCACGCTACCTTGAGGAATTCAACGAGGTGGTAACAGAAAAGATACCCATTGAACTCCCACCACATCGTCCTGAAGATTGCTGCATAGATCTAACCCCAGGAGCTTTGGTGCCTTTTGGGAGGATGTTTTCCCTGTCTGTAGAAGAGAAACAATACCTTCTAGAATATCTGGATCACAACATGGAAAACAGACTCATCAGACCATCAAAATCACCCGCCGGAGCCTCACTATTTTTCATCTCTAAGAAAGGATCTAAGGAACTGAGGCCGTGTATAGATTATCGCGGTCTCAACCAAGTCACCATCAAGGATAGATACCCCATGCCTTTGATCACCAAAATCCTACAAGCAGTCCATGGAGCCAAGATCTTCACTAAACTTGATCTAAGAAATGCCTACCACCTCCTTTGGGTCCAAGACGGGGACGAATGGAAAACGGCGTTCCGGACCCCATTCGGCCTTTTTGAGTACAGAGTAATGCCTTTTGGGTTAGTTAACGCTCCATCTATATTCCAACGATTTATGGACCGACTATTTTCGGATCTTCTGTGTCAAACCACCTGGGTATATCTAGACGACATTCTTATCTTCTCCAAAACTCCGGAAGATCATGAAAGGCACGTCAAAGAAGTTTTTCATAGGCTTCAAACAAATCATTTGTCTGTCAAACTTGCTAAGTGCGTATTCGCAGTCTCCTCCATCCCTTATCTCGGGTTCATACTCTCGGACCAGGGAATCGCCATGGATCCCTACAAGGTGTCTTCCATCCTGGAATGGCCTTCTCCGATTTCTGTCAAAGATGTCCAACGGTTTTTGGGTTTGGCTAATTTCTATAGGAGGTTCATCCCAAACTTTTCTCAAAAAATCCTACCTATCACTTCTCTTCTAAAGAAGACGACAACATCATTCAAATGGTCTATCGAGGCCGAAAAGAGTTTCAAGACCCTCAAGAACGCTTTCTGCTCAGCCCCCATCCTACAGCAACCTAACCAACACCGGCCCTTCATTTTGGAGACGGACGCTTCCTCAGCAGCTATAGGAGCTGTCCTACTTCAAGAGATACAGAATGTTGAACATCCAGTGGCTTACTTCTCCAAAACCTTAACCACCAGTCAAAGGAATTATTCAGTCATAGAACGAGAGCTGCTAGCCATGAAAGCTGCATGTTTGGAATGGCGTCACCTCCTCCAGGGAGGAGAGTTTCCATTCACCATTCGGACGGATCATAAAAACTTACAGGTCCTAAAACAATTTGAGTGCTACAACACCCGACAGGCGCGATGGGCACATTTTTTTCGCACAATTCGATTTTCGTATATCACCTACATTCCAGGCAAACTGAACTTGGTAGCAGACTCGCTTTCCCGCCGAAGCGACTACCTGTCAGAGACAGAGATTTCTACCGAATACATGTTCCCCAAGCCAAAAATCATTGGTGTGGTTTCATCATTCCTCAGACAAGTACAAGAGGACTCTGGAGGTCGCTTCGAGTTGGAAAAACACCCCAAAAACGTGTCTTATGAAGTCAGAAAAGGTCTGTATCTAGTCAAGGGAAAACTGTACCTACCCACACAATCTTTCCGCAAAATGGCACTAAACTGGTGCCATGACTCCAAATTAGCGGGTCATCGAGGAGGAACCAACACTTTCGAATATCTCCAACGACACTTCTATTGGCCAAAGATGAAAGAGGATGTAGATCGATATGTTCAGTCCTGCATGGTCTGTCTTCGGAACAAATCTTCACGCCAACGACCAATCGGTCTCCTCAATCCATGTGAAGTGCCCAAGGGTCCCTGGAGCACCATCTCTACTGATTTTATCGTGGATTTACCCCCATCTCAAGGTTATACATGTATTATGGTAGTAGTGGACTCATTCACCAAACTAGCTCATTTTTCTCCACTACCAGGGGTTCCCACTGCGGATAAGATGGCAGACATATTTCTCCAAGACATCTTTCGGTTGCATGGTATGCCAAATAAGATAATATCGGACCGCGGTAGTCAATACACCTCCCGGTTCTGGAAAGCATTATGTACCAGACTAGGGATCGAAAGAGCTCTCACTTCAGGATTTCATCCACAATCCAACGGACAAACAGAACGATTGAACGGAACGCTAGAGCAGTATCTACAGTGTTTCATCAATTCCCAACAAGATAACTGGAATACCTTGCTCCCACTAGCAGAATTCTCCTATAATAATTCAGTACATTCTGCTATCGGGTATAGTCCTTTTTTTTGCACCTACGGATACCATCCTCGTTCCATACTTCCTGTCTCTGATCTTTCTTCTAATTTACCCGCTGTTGATTCATCCCTCTCTCTTCTCAAAGAAACCCATAAGAAGGCACAGGAAGGCCTTCGATCGGCTCAAGCGCGCTATTGCGTTCAAGCCAATAAACATCGTCGGCCGGTTCCGGGGTGGGAAGTAGGAAAGAGAGTAATGCTTTCCACTAGATATCTCCCTCGCTGGGTCCATCCCTCCAAACTTTCTCCCAAGTTTCTAGGGCCATATGAGATAACCCAAAAGATTAACCCAGTGGCCTTTCGTTTACGACTACCCACTACACTAAAGAGGGTTCACCCTGTATTTCATGCCTCTCAGCTCAAGTCTTTTCAGTCTGACCCTTGGGCACGTCGGGCTAAACAAAACCCGATCCCTCGGGGTTCCTCGCAGACAGAGTTCGAAGTGGCCCAACTCTGTGACTCAAGATATCGCAGGGGTAGATTGGAGTATTTAGTCAAGTGGAAAGGCTATCCATCCTCAGAAAATTCTTGGGAACCCATCACTCACATTAATGCACCGTTCTTGCTTCGCAAGTTCCATTTTTTTCACCCGGGGAAGCCAGGGGGTGGAGCCTATCGGAGGGGGCATACTGTCACATCACGGAATACCTGGCGTTTGTGGAACCGATGGCGACACGAACGCTAGTTTCGTTTACATTTACCTCCGTTTTGGCCACGCCCCCTTTTCCTACGTTTTTCTCCCCTCTGCCCTGATTTCATTGGTTGTGACGCTGCCCGACTCGGACTCTTTACCAGCTCCTTCCGGGTCGGGGATGCGTCGCAACGCTTCCGGGTTTTCGTATCCCTGAGCCTTGCTGCTAGTTTCCCGTTCGCCTCCCCCTTGCCAGCTACTACTTCCATTCCTTTTTGTTTTGTAGTACTGCGTCTTTCTGGGCGCCGCTTTTTTCCACCTATATTTCCTATTTAACTAGCCTTTCTTTGTTTTCCCTTTTCCCGTAACTTTTCTTACACCCACCTTCTTCGCCTCCTTCCAGTCTGTTACCCCCCTTCCTTCCTTCTACGTTCTACCCTTTTCCGTCTTCCCTTTCTTGTTTTCCTTATTTTTTTATATCTTTTTTACCAGGTCTTTCCTTCCTTTCTCACTCCTTGTTCCTTTGGGTATCTCTACTATTGCCCTGCCGTGTACCAGACCCTTGCCTGTTCTCCGGATTGCCTATTCTTGCCGCCTAAAGATAACTGCCTATTACTCACCGTGTACCAGACTCCTGCCTGCATTTGGACTGCCTTTGTTTATCGATTTGAGTTCAGACGCCTGTGTTTGTTCCTGGTTGTGGACTACTGCCCTTCCAAGGCATCACTCCACGGGATACTTCCGGTCTTCAGTTCTACTCACCTTTCCGGAGACCAATCTACGAACAATATAGGATTTAGGGGTTTTTTGTGCCTTATAGGCTTTTTCCCCTCCTAGGCGATTCCGGGAGAGGAGCCCCCTGGTCTTCCTTATTGGAGACACGGTGGCTTCCTTTCGGGGCCGTCCTTACCTCCATAAAAAAAAAGGACCTTCCAGGAGAAGAGAAAAGAAGGGTACCTGGAAAGAAGAAGAAGGTGAGGAGTTAGGGGAGGGGGTAACTTCAGAATCCGATTCATCTGACAAAGAGAGCACTGATTCAACTAACAGACCTGACACAGGTTAGGAAAAAACAACATAAAAGGAGGCTCACACTTGAACTTTTGCATCTTCATACTTACGGCGTATCGCTCAAAAAAGTCAAGTGGATTTGCCAGCGCCATTCTGAAAACCAGTGAAGTAACTGGACGAACGCGCGCCCCTGCACCAGAAGCAGGATGGAGAGTTCATCCTTCCAAACCATAAGGTGAGCTTAAACCGGGGGTTTTGGAGGAAGTCAGAGAAGAACGAAGGGGGAAGGGGGGAGCCAGCACACTATTCAGCAGACAGTTAATCCCCTTTCTCATCTGCAGAAGGATATTCCTACGGGCCAGACAAGCAAGATTTGGGGATCCTGTTCAATTGGTGGTCCGAATTCTGCGCATCACGCTTGAAGAGGTCACAGCAACCCAGACCAGACCAGCGCCTCCGTGGGAGCCAGGTGAGCGTTACACGTCCTGAGGTGAAGGAGTTCCAGCCTCAGGGCTTCCCTGTGGCCCTGGGACTCTATGGAGATGGCTTCCTGCAGAGTTGCCAGTGCCGCCCGCCTGTCCCTGTCGGACGCCAACATGTCCTCCCTGTGTGACTGGCAGATGGAGTCGGTTGCCTGCTGTAGTCGCTCCATCAGCCTTTCGGGGGGGACAATGGAAGTGGCCACCCTATCCATGGCCTGAGCCATCATCTCTGATGATGCTGCCTGTTGGGTTGCCATACCATAAATGGATTGCTCCCATGCGGTATTGCCAGGTGGCGTACGGCCACCATGTCGGCGGGCACCACTCCTGTCTGGGGCAAGGCAAACTGCGCCTTGCTGTGCCGGCACTGACTGAGGCTGCAGGACTGCATTCCCCCTCTGATCAGCTGGCCCAGGAACAGGATCAGATGTCGCGGAGTGTGACCCTGCATCCGTAACCACCAAAGGCGTACCTGCCAACACTGACATCCCCATTGAGGGTTCTAACCCTGGTGCAGGTGGGTCGGACAGAACAGAATCCCTCCCAGGAACACTCACCTGCGACGGCACGTAGGTCTCATCATCCGAATCGACACCTGAGTACAGCTCGGGGGAGGTGCAGCCAGAGACACCCCTTGAGAGCACGACCTGCAGCAGTTGTGGGTTCTCACCCACCACCACACCACGTCCCTCACTGGTGGTCGGTCGGCCCTCAGACCCCTCCTGGGTCTGCACCATCTCCACAACCCCAGCAGTATCAAGTGCGTCTTCCCCTGCAAAGACATAAAAGAAAACAAATGGAAACAGGCATTAGCACTATGGCACACAATTAGGGCTGAGAGACTACAGAAACAGTACTTGATTGACACATGTCCCACATGACTAAAACACTCCCATGCATGCACCGTCACTGCGTGTGATGGGGAGGCAGATGGCACACATTGATGACACCAAGATGGAAGATGAACACATTTGCTGCATGCTGCCTAGCAGTGGCATCACACATTGGCCAGTGATTGGCAGGTGAAATACACATGCCATCACACATATGGCATGTACCCTAGCCATGAAGTGAAGAGGGAGAGGAGGTCACCAATTGTTCATTCAGTGCAGTTTGTTCATATAATTGATTATTTTCATTGTAATGGTTCAAATGTTTAACCTGCAGCTGCCAGTCAAAAATGGTCCTATAGCACAGGGACATGTCCAAACTAATCATGTCCACGAAACTGAGCCAGTCCACTGTACCATAGCCATGTCAGACATGTGACAATAGGACTGAGAAATCCTGAGTAAAAGTGGTGGTATGCAAACAATCTGCCTGAATAAACAGAGGTAAATAAGCAACAGTGTTGTGGCAAGATGACACTCCAAGGGCAACTGGCGTGGTGTTGGGCTGGATGTCTAATGTTGGCCGAAGGGATGCTGCTATACCCAAATGCTGTTGCCAAGAATGTATAGGAAGAGGCACATGGGTGAGCCGAACCACTCAGGCACACACACCCTCCCCTGGCACCCAAACAGAAGCCCTCCCACACACACCATGCACATGGATGACCCACACATGCATGTGCACTCACCGGACAATGCCTCGTAATCTGCCAGTTCTCCCACGCCTTGGATCTGTTCCTCCATGACGTAGGTCCCAGCAACCTGCTCATGTGGAATGAGTTCTATGTCGTCTGCTGGAGACCCACCTCCAGTCACTAGAGTTGCGGCATGACTTGAGGGCAGCTTATTCTTTGCCCTGCGCTTCAGGTCATTCCAGCGCTTGTAGCATTCATTAGCTGTGCGCCTCACAATTCCAAGGGCACTTATGATGTCCGCAATGGTCTGCCAGTGTGCCTGACGTTGTGCAGGTGTGGTCTTGGATCCTGCAACAATCACCATTTGTGGCATTTGTTGGATTTGTGGATCCAAGACTGCACCTGACGTTGTGCAGGTGTGGTCTTGGATCCTGCAACACGCGATTGGTGGAAATCCACGTGTGCTCTGTCATCACGTGTAATGAGGGAAACACACGCGCGCCTCACGTCACAGACGCGCTCACGCGCTAAGGGCCTTTGGTCCAATGAAATCGCATATGCGTGCTGACGTGCATACGCTCTAAGGGCCTTTCCTCGATTTACACGCAGACGTGCAGGATTTTCACGTGCCAAATCACTCCGTATCAAGCTGGCCACGCGTAAGCACACGGAAGACCACGCTCCTGCCCAAAAGGCCGAATTACTGCCCCCCAAAGCTCTAAGCAGCCTCCCACGAGCCATCTGCACCTGCCTGCCTGCCTGCTGCCACCGTGCCCTGCCATTTGGTGCCTGCACATCAACCATCTGCAGGGGTCCATTTGCTGTGTCCACCCCTGCTGGAACAGAAGACTCCCGACTGGGATACCATCGCTCCACAGCCCAGCCCCAGGACCCAGTTGCCCACCCACTCCTGCCTCTGGGGTTGCCATGTCGGGCACTGCAACATCTGGCATCATTGGCAAACCCCGGCCAGAGAGGCAGAGGGGCACCAGCTTCACTGCCACCCAAGTTGGTGTCCTGGTGGAGCAAGTCCTGGGGCAGTATGATGCCCTCTTCGGAAGTAAGCGCGCCAACAAGGAAGGACGGACTCGGATCTGGACGGACATCGTGACTGCCATCGACGCGGAGGGGGTGGCAGTCCGCGACTACCAACATGTCAAGAAGGGCTGGGATGACTGCAGGTCCAGGACCCTCTTGAAAGGCCTGGCGCCTCAGGGAGGGGGGAAGGCGCTGCATGAGTACCATCCAGATGAGGGTCCTGGAACGCGTAGGCCCAGCGCTCCACACCCAGATCCTTGAGAGGCAGACCCATCTGGAGTTGAGCGGTAAGTGGCCAAGCATTGCTGTGTGAGACAGGGCATGTCGCAGTGTGCTGGTTGTCTGATACTTGCCTCTATGTGTGACATAGGCCATGTATGCATGTGTGTGTGCAGGGACGTCATGCATGTGAGACCAGTAATGTGTGAACCACACGGTTGGTGCATGTGTTCAAATGCAACATGGTTTGCCCTATGCGGAGTGGCCACATGAAAGCATGCCAGTCTCTGTTCCTGGACATGGGTGAGGGATGGGTGCTGATGCCATGTACATGTATGCTGTCCATGTCTGTGTGTCTGACCTGCGTGTCTGTGACTTGTGAATGCCAGGGATGCATGACACATATCTGTCGCAATGTTCAGGTTCACTGATGCAGCCTAGACATCCTTGTATCCACTGTGTCTGTGGTGTACAAGGCCAGATGGATTAAACTAGGGTGAAGTGTGTGCATGTGATAGGCATGGCCCATGATGCATGTGATTTCCAAAACAACAGTGTATGTTTCAAGAATCACTTGGACATGTATGCTAATGTCCATAGCATGCGCCATGCCTGTTACCGCATGTGTTTTACCTGCACTGAGCCATGTGTTGTGGAGGGACATGATGGAAGTGATCTTTGACAGTGCCACTCATCTGCTATTGCTTCCTGTCTAGGGGACCATTGTACAGTACCCTGATGCTTGTGTTCTATGTCTCCCTCTACACAGCACCACATGAAGAAGAGGGCGGAGACGGCTCTGTGGAGCAAAGCGGCGGGGATGCCCCCACGGCTGCAGCGGAAGGTGTGGGTGAGCCCCCACAGGGGTTTGCAATGGCGGAAGACGGGGTGGAGCCATCCAGGTTGGTGGTTTCCACAGAGGAGGAGGAGGCCGCTACTGAGGCGCACATGGGGCGTGGTGGGGGCATCCCTGCTGGTGCAAGTGTTGCAGTCCAGGGGCATGAGGCAGCACAGGTCGCCGTGGAGGGGCCTGTGCATGTCACTGTCCCTGACACTGTGACTGCACCACCATGCACCAGCAGGAATGCCCCATCCCAGGCCCGTCCGCAGGTAGGGGGGATGTCCATGTCATCTGACTCCCCTCCACCTGCGGAGGAGGGGACCCCTGGCTGTATGGAGAAGGTCCTGATTGGTGTCGTGTTTCACACAGGTGCAATTCGTGATTAGGTGCGTGCTTCCCGGGAGGAGCATGCACGTCATCACGGAGAGCACCGTGCCGACGTGGCCCAGTTGGGATCGGCCATGGTCGGGGGTTTCCTACATGTGACGGCCAATCTGGCGACCCTCTCCTCCTCTGTGGAGACTATGCACCAGTCGTTCTCCATGCCGTCTTCCGGCCCAGATGCCACCAAGGCCCCCTGTGGACCTGCCCCGACCAATGCAGCCGGCTCGGTGGGGATCCCATCCCTGCCACAGTCGGGAGTCGGAGGTCCAGCAGGGGTGGACACACCAGCAACTGGACCCCAGCAGATGGAGGATGTGACGGCATCATCGGGCAGGGCACGTGCACGACGGCGTCGGTGGATTCCATCAGCCTGGATGCCGTCGTGCTGGCACAGGCAGTTGCGTCGGAGGCAGCAGCAGGCTCGACGTGGGAGGCATCATGGCTCGGGGCCATCAACATCAGGGGTGCAGGCATCGGCCGGAGGGCAGGAGAACCCTGGAATGGGAGGGGCTTCCGTGTGGGAGCGGTTGTGCCAGCAGATAGGTGCGGAGCGGCAGCGGGCAGAGGAGGAATGGCTCACAATGGTCAGGGCGGAGAACTCCATGCGGAGGGCGCTGAGGCGGGCTGAGTGCCTCGAGGGTCTTTGCAGGGAGTTGGAGCTGGACACTGCTTTATCCCTGCGAGACCTCAGGGCCAGGGAACATGCCCGCCTCTAAGCCATTGAACAGGAGTTCGATGATGCCCTGGCCCATGACAACATCCAGTGAGCCGTTGGACTTGCCCGCTGCCCATGTAAATAGTTATGTAGTTAGTGTTAGGTTTCCTTTGTTTTTGCATTTTCTTTGGACCTTTTGGACAATGGGCCACATTTTTGAATATAGTTATTTTTTATTAGGTAGTGTTGTTAGATAGGTTTCATTTCTTTTGTTGGGATCATGGACCCTGGCTTGTTCACCTGTACATAGTTCACTGTTGGATTTTCTTTTCTTTTTACAATTTACCCATGGAGCAATGGCTTTCAATTATAATTTCCCATTGGATTTTCCTTTGTGGACTGTGACTTTGGACACCATTCCTTTGGATTCTGATTTTTGGTTTTGCATTTTTTCACGGACATGCTTCTTTTTACTTTTTTTACATTCCCATTTCTGTTAGTTTATTTTTGATTCAATTCATGTTTCCTTTAATACATATTTTTTGATCAAACTTCAATGTGTAGTATCATCTCATTGGTTTCATGCATATGATGATATGGGTTTTGAGATTCACTGACACCCATTGAGTGTTTGTGAGGGACATGTGTTCGTTTCCAAACTTGCAATTGCTGTTCTAGCATGTTATTGCCATTTCTGAGTGGGTGGATGCAATACTCGGGTGGGTGTTTTGCATTTGGAGGCTGACCATAGGGACCAGGGATCTAGATTGTGATGACATGTTGGCTGGGGAACATGAGTTGGACATGAGTGGGGGCCTGCTGGCAGGTGCCCCACAGTGCTGGGGGGTGGGGTGCAGGGGAACATGAGTTGGACATGAGTGGGGGCCTGCTGGCAGGTGCCCCACAGTGCTGGGGGGTGGGGTGGTGGGAGACATGAGTGGGGGCCTGGTGGAGGGTGCCCCTGACTGCTGGGGGGTGGGGGTGGTGGGAGACATGAGTGGGGGCCTGGTGGAGGCTGCCCCTGCACTGCTGGGGGGTGGGGGTGCAGGGAGACATGGGTGGGGCCCTGGTGGAGGCTGCCCCTGCACTGCTGGGGGGTGGGGGTGCAGGGAGACATGGGTGGGGCCCTGGTGGAGGCTGCCCCTGCACTGCTGGGGGGTGGGGGTGGTGGGAGACATGAGTGGGGGCCTGGTGGAGGCTGCCCCTGGTGGCTGGGGGGGTGGGGGTGGTGGGAGACATGGGTGGGGGCCTGGTGGAGGCTGCCCCTGCACTGCTGGGGGTGGGGGTAATAGGGGACATGAGTGGGGGACTGGTGGAGGCTGTACCTGGTGGCTGGGGGGTGGGGTGGTGGTAGACATGAGTGGGGGCCTGGTGGAGGCTGCCCCTGGTGGCGGGGGGGTGGGGGTACAGGGGAACATGAGTTGGACATGAGTGGGGGCCTGCTGGCAGGTGCCCCACAGTGCTGGGGGTGTGGGTGCAGGGGAACATGAGTTGGACATGAATGGGGGCCTGGTGGAGGGTGCCCCTGCACTGCTGGGGGTGGGGGTAATAGGGGACATGAGTGGGGGCCTGGTGGAGGCTGCCCATGGTGGCTGGGGGGTGGGGGTGATGGGAGACATGGGTGGGGGCCTGGTGGCGGCTGCCCCTGCACTGCTGGGGGGTGGGGGTGGTGGGAGACATGAGTGGGGGCCTGGTGGGGGCTGCCCCTGATGGCTGGGGGTGGGGGTGATGGGAGACATGAGTGGGGGCCTGGTGGAGGCTGCCCCTGCACTGCTGGGGGGTGGGGGTAATAGGGGACATGAGTGGGGGCCTGGTGGAGGCTGCCCCTGGTGGCTGGGGGGTGGGGGTGGTGGTAGACATGGGTGGGGGCCTGGTGGAGGCTGCTCCTGCACTGCTGGGGGGTGGGGGTGGTGGGAGACATGAGTGGGGGCCTGGTAGAGGCTGCCCCTGCACTGCTGGGGGGTGGGGATAATAGGGGACATGAGTGGGGGCCTGGTGGAGGCTGCCCCTGGTGGCTGGGGGGTGGGGGTGGTGGGAGGCATGAGTGGGGGCCTGGTGGAGGCTGCCCCTGCACTGCTGGGGGTGGGGGTAATAGGGGACATGAGTGGGGGCCTGTTAGAGGCTGCCCCTGGTGGCTGGGGGGTGGGGGTGGTGGGAGACATGAGTGGGGGCCTGGTGGAGGCTGCCCCTGCACTGCTGGGGGGTGGGGGTAATAGGGGACATGAGTGGGGGCCTGGTGGAGGCTGCCCCTGGTGGCTGGGGGGTGGGGGTGGTGGTAGACATGAGTGGGGGCCTGGTGGAGGCTGCCCCTGGTGGCTGGGGGTGGGGGTGCAGGGGAACATGAGTTGGACATGAGTGGGGGCCTGCTGGCAGGTGCCCCACAGTGCTGGGGGGTGGGGGTGCAGGGGAACATGAGTTGGACATGAGTGGGGGCCTGGTGGAGGGTGCCCCTGCACTGCTGGAGGGTGGGGGTAATAGGGGACATGAGTGGGGGCCTGGTGGAGGCTGCCCCTGGTGGCTGGGGGGTGGGGGTGGTGGGAGACATGGGTGGGGGTCTGGTGGAGGCTGCCCCTGCACTGCTGGGGGGTGGGGGTAATAGGGGACATGAGTGGGGGCCTGGTGGAGGCTGCCACTGGTGGCTGGGGGGTGGGGGTGGTGAGAGACATGAGTGGGGGCCTGGTGGAGGCTGCCCCTGCACTGCTGGGGGGTGGGGGTAATAGGGGACATGAGTGGGGCCTGGTGGAGGCTGCTACTGGTGGCTGGGGGGTGGGGGTGGTGGGAGACATGAGTGGGGGCCTGGTGGAGGCTGCCCCTGCACTGCTGGGGGGTGGGGGTGGTAGGAGACAGGAGTGGGAGCCTGGTGGAGGGTGCCCCTGACTGTGGGGGGTAGGGGGTGCAGGGAGACACGAGTGGGGGCCTGGTGGAGGCTGCCCCTGGTGGCTGGGGCGTGGGGGTGGTGGGAGACATGGGTGGGGGCCTGGTGGAAGCTGCCCCTGCACTGCTGGGGGTGGGGGTAATATAGGACATGAGTGGGGGCCTGGTGGAGGCTGCCCCTGCACTGCTGGGGGGTGGGGGTGCAGGGAGACATGAATGGGGGCCTGGTGGAGGCTGCCCCTGCACTGCTGGGGGGTGGGGTGCAGGGAGACATGGGTGGGGCCCTGGTGGAAGCTGCCCCTGCACTGCTGGGGGGTGGGAGTGCAGGGAGACATGGGTGGGGCCCTGGTGGAGGCTGCCCCTGCACTGCTGGGGGGTGGGGGTAATAGGGGACATGAGTGGGGGCCTGGTGGAGGCTGCCCCTGGTGGCTGGGGGGTGGGGGTGGTGGTAGACATGAGTGGGGGCCTGGTGGAGGCTGCCCCTGGTGGCTGGGGGGTGGGGGTGCAGGGGAACATGAGTTGGACATGAGTGGGGGCCTGCTGGCAGGTGCCCCACAGTGCTGGGGGGTGGGGGTGCAGGGGAACATGAGTTGGACATGAGTGGGGGCATGGTGGAGGGTGCCCCTGCACTGCTGGAGGGTGGGGGTAATAGGGGACATGAGTGGGGGCCTGGTGGAGGCTGCCCCTGGTGGCTGGGGGGTGGGGGTGGTGGGAGACATGGGTGGGGGCCTGGTGGAGGCTGCCCCTGCACTGCTGGGGGGTGGGGGTAATAGGGGACATGAGTGGGGGCCTGGTGGAGGCTGCCACTGGTGGCTGGGGGGTGGGGGTGGTGGGAGACATGAGTAGGGGCCTGGTGGAGGCTGCCCCTGCACTGCTGGGGGGTGGGGGTAATAGGGGACATGAGTGGGGGCCTGGTGGAGGCTGCTACTGGTGGCTGGGGGTGGGGGTGGTGGGAGACATGAGTGGGGGACTGGTGGAGGCTGCCCCTGCACTGCTGGGGGGTGGGGGTGGTGGGAGACAGGAGTGGGAGCCTGGTGGAGGGTGCCCCTGACTGTGGGGGGTAGGGGGTGCAGGGAGACACGAGTGGGGGCCTGGTGGAGGCTGCCCCTGGTGGCTGGGGGGTGGGGGTGGTGGGAGACATGGGTGGGGGCCTGGTGGAGGCTGCCCCTGCACTGCTGGGGGTGGGGGTAATATGGGACATGAGTGGGGGCCTGGTGGAGGCTGCCCCTGCACTGCTGGGGGGTGGGGGTGCAGGGAGACATGAGTGGGGGCCTGGTGGAGGCGGCCCCTGGTGGCTGGGGGGTGGGGGTGGTGTGAGACATGAGTGGGGGCCTGGTGGCGGCTGCCCCTGCACTGCTGGGGTGTGGGGGTAATAGGGGACATGGGTGGGGGCCTGGTGGAGGCTGCCCCTGCACTGCTGGGGGGTGGGGGTGGTGGGAGACAGGAGTGGGAGCCTGGTGGAGGCTGCCCCTGGTGGCTGGGGGGTGGGGGTGGTGGGAGACATGGGTGGGGGCCTGGTGGAGGCTGCCCCTGCACTGCTGGGGGGTGGGGGTAATAGGGGACATGAGTGGGGGCCTGGTAGAGGCTGCCCCTGCACTGCTGGGGGGTGGGGGTGGTGGGAGACATGAGTGGGGGTCTGGTGGAGGCTGCCCCTGGTGGCTGGGGGGTGGGGGTGGTGGGAGACATGGGTGGGGGCCTGGTGGAGGCTGCCCCTGCACTGCAGGGGGGTGGGGGTAATAGGGGACATGAGTGGGGGCCTGGTGGAGGCTGTGCCTGGTGGCTGGGGGGTGGGGGTGGTGGTAGACATGAGTGGGGGCCTGGTGGAGGCTGCCCCTGGTGGCTGGGGGGTGGGGGTAGAGGGGAACATGAGTTGGACATGAGTGGGGGCCTGCTGGCAGGTGCCCCACAGTGCTGGGGGTGGGGCTGCAGGGAAACATGAGTTGGACATGAGTGGGGGCCTGGTGGAGGGTGCCCCTGCACTGCTGGGGGGTGGGGGTAATAGGGGACATGAGTTGGGGCCTGGTGGAGGCTGCCCATGGTGGCTGGGGGGTGGGGGTGATCGGAGACATGGGTGGGGGCCTGGTGGAGGCTGCTACTGGTGGCTGGGGGGTGGGGGTGGTGGGAGACATGAGTGGGGGCCTGGTGGAGGCTGCCCCTGCACTGCTGGGGGGTGGGGTGGTGGGAGACAGGGGTGGGAGCCTGGTGGAGGGTGCCCCTGACTGTGGGGGGTAGGGGGTGCAGGGAGACACGAGTGGGGGCCTGGTGGAGGCTGCCCCTGGTGGCTGGGGCGTGGGGGTGGTGGGAGACATGGGTGGGGGCCTGGTGGAGGCTGCCCCTGCACTGCTGGGGGTGGGGGTAATATGGGACATGAGTGGGGGCCTGGTGGAGGCTGCCCCTGCACTGCTGGGGGGTGGGGGTGCAGGGAGACATGAGTGGGGGCCTGGTGGAGGCGGCCCCTGGTGGCTGGGGGGTGGGGGTGGTGTGAGACATGAGTGGGGGCCTGGTGGCGGCTGCCCCTGCACTGCTGGGGGGTGGGGGTAATAGGAGACATGAGTGGGGCCTGGTGGAGGCTGCCCCTGCACTGCTGGGGGGTGGGGGTGGTGGGAGACATGAGTGGAAGCCTGGTGGAGGGTGCTCCTGACTGCTGGGGGAAAGGGGGTGCAGGGAGACATGAGTGGGGGCCTGGTGGAGGATGCCCCTGCACTGCTGGGGGGTGGGGGTGGTGGGAGACATGAGTGGGGGCCTGGTGGAGGCTGCCCCTGGTGGCTGGGGGGTGGGGGTGGTGGGAGACATGAGTGGGGGCCTGGTGGAGGGTGCCCCTGGCTGCTGGGGGGTAGGGGGTGCAGGGAAACAGGAGTGGGGGCCTGGTGGAGGGTGCCCCTGACTGCTGGGGGTTGGGGGTGCAGGGAGACATGGGTGGGGCCCTGGTGGAGGCTGCCCCTGCACTGCTGGGGGTGGGGGTGCAGGGAGACATGGGTGGGTCCCTGGTGGAGGCTGCCCCTGCACTGCTGGGGGGTGGGGGTGGTGGGAGACATGAGTGGGGGCCTGGTGGAGGCTACCCCTGGTGGCTGGGGGTTGGGGGTGGTGGGAGACATGGGTGGGGGCCTGGTGGAGGCTGCCCCTGCACTGCTGGGGGGCGGGGGTAATAGGGGACATGAGTGGGGGCCTGGTGGAGGCTGCCCCTGGTGGCTGGTGGGTGGGGGTGGTGGGAGACATGAGTGGGAGCCTGGTGGAGGCTGCCCCTGCACTGCTGGGGGGTGGGGGTGGTGGGAGACAGGAGTGGGAGCCTGGTGGAGGGTGCCCCTGACTGCTGGGGCGTAGGGGGTGCAGGGAGACATGAGTGGGGGCCTGGTGGAGGCTGCCCCTGGTGGCTGGGGCGTGGGGGTGCAGGGAGACATGGGTGGGGCCCTGGTGGAGGCTGCCCCTGCACTGCTGGGGGGTGGGGGTGGTGGGAGACATGGGTGGGGGCCTGGTGGAGGCTGCCCCTGCACTGCTGGGGGGCGGGGGTAATAGGGGACATGAGTGGGGGCCTGGTGGAGGCTGCTACTGGTGGCTGGGGGGTGGGGGTGGTGGGAGACATGAGTGGGGGCCTGGTGGAGGCTGCCCCTGCACTGCTGTGGGGTGGGGGTGGTGGGAGACAGGAGTGGGAGCCTGGTGGAGGGTGCCCCTGACTGTGGGGGGTAGGGGGTGCAGGGAGACACGAGTGGGGGCCTGGTGGAGGCTTCCCCTGGTGGCTGGGGCGTGGGGGTGGTGGGAGACATGGGTGGGGGCCTGGTGGAGGCTGCCCCTGCACTGCTGGGGGTGGGGGTAATATGGGACATGAGTGGGGGCCTGGTGGAGGCTGCCACTGCACTGCTGGGGGGTGGGGTGCAGGGAGACATGAGTGGGGGCCTGGTGGAGGCGGCCCCTGGTGGCTGGGGGTGGTGTGAGACATGAGTGGGGGCCTGGTGGCGGCTGCCCCTGCACTGCTGGGGGGTGGGGGTAATAGGGGACATGAGTGGGGGCCTGGTGGAGGCTGCCCCTGCACTGCTGGGGGGTGGGGGTGGTGGGAGACAGGAGTGGGAGCCTGGTGGAGGGTGCCCCTGACTGCTGGGGGGAAGGGGGTGCAGGGAGACATGAGTGGGGGCCTGGTGGAGGATGCCCCTGCACTGCTGGGGGGTGGGGGAGGTGGGAGACATGAGTGGGGGCCCGGTGGAGGCTGCCCCTGGTGGCAGGGGGGCGGGGGTGGTGGGAGACATGAGTGGGGGCCTGGTGGAGGGTGCCCCTGACTGCTGGGGGGTAGGGGGTGCAGGGAGATAGGAGTGGGGGCCTGGTGGAGGGTGCCCCTGACTGCTGGGGGTTGGGGGTGCAGGGAGACATGGGTGGGGCCCTGGTGGAGGCTGCCCCTGCACTGCTGGGGGGTGGGGGTGCAGGGAGACATGGGTGGGGCCCTGGTGGAGGCTGCCCCTGCACTGCTGGGGGGTGGGGGTGGTGGGAGACATATGTGGGGGCCTGGTGGAGGCTGCCCCTGGTGGCTGGGGGTTGGGGGTGGTGGGAGACATGGGTGGGGGCCTGGTGGAGGCTGCCCCTGCACTGCTGGGGGGCGGGGGTAATAGGGGACATGAGTGGGGGCCTGGTGGAGGCTGCCCCTGGTGGCTGGTGGGTGGGGGTGGTGGGAGACATGAGTGGGGGCCTGGTGGACGCTGCCCCTGCACTGCTGGGGGGTGGGGGTGGTGGGAGACAGGAGTGGGAGCCTGATGGAGGGTGCCCCTGACTGCTGGGGGGGAGTAGGGGGTGCAGGGAGAGACATGAGTGGGGGCCTGGCGAAGGCTGCCCCTGGTGGCTGGGGCGTGGGGGTGCAGGGAGACATGGGTGGGGCCCTAGGGGAGGCTGCCCCTGCACTGCTGGGGTGTGGGGGTGCAGAGAGACATGGGTGGGGCCCTGGTGGAGGCTGCCCCTGCACTGCTGGGGGGTGGGGGTAGTGGGAGACATGAGTGGGGGCCTGGTGGAGGCTGCCCCTGGTGGCTGGGGGTTGGGGGTGGTGGGAGACATGGGTGGGGGCCTGGTGGAGGCTGCCCCTGCACTGCTGGGGGGCGGGGGCAATAGGGGACATGAGTGGAGGCCTGGTGGAGGCTGCCCCTGGTGGCTGGGGGGTGGCGGTGGTGGGAGACATGAGTGGGGGCCTGGTGGAGGCTGCCCCTGCACTGCTGGGGGGTGGGGGTGGTGGGAGACATGAGTGGGAGCCTGGTGGAGGGTGCCCCTGACTGCTGGGGGGCAGGGGGTGCAGGGAGACATGAGTGGGGGCCTGTTGGAGGCTGCCACTGGTGGCTGGGGCGTGGGGGTGGTGGGAGACATGGGTGGGGGCCTGGTGGAGGCTGCCCCTGCAATGCTGGGGGGTGGGGGTAATAGGGGACATGAGTGGGGGCCTGGTGGAGGCTGCCCCTGGTGGCTGGGGGGTGGGGGTGGTGGTAGACATGAGTGGGGGCCTGGTGGAGGCTGCCCCTGGGGGGTGGGGGTGCAGGGGAACATGAGTTGGACATGAGTGGGGGCCTGCTGGCAGGAGCCCCACAGTGCTGGGGGGTGCGGGTGCAGGGTAACATGAGTTGGACATGAGTGGGGGCCTGGTGGAGCGTGCCCCTGCACTGCTGGAGGTTGGGGGTAATAGGGGACATGAGTGGGGGCCTGGTGGAGGCTGCCCCTGGTGGCTGGGAGGTGGGGGTGGTGGGAGACATGGGTGGGGGCCTGGTGGAGGCTGCCCCTGCACTGCTGGGGGGTGGCGGTAATAGGGGACATGAGTGGGGGCCTGGTGGAGGCTGCCCCTGGTGGCTGGGGGGTGGGGGTGGTGGGAGACATGAGTGGGGGCCTGGTGGAGGCTGCCCCTGCACTGCTGGGGGGTGAGGGTGCAGGGAAACATGGGTGGGGCCCTGGTGGAGGCTGCCCCTGCACTGTTGGGGGGTGGGGGTGCAGGGAGACATAGGTGGGGTCCTGGTGGAGGCTGCCCCTGCACTGCTGGGGGTGGGGTTGGTGGGAGACATGGGTGGGGGCCTGGTGGAGGCTGTCCCTGCACTGCTGGGGGGTGGGGGTAATAGGGGACATGAGTGAGGGCCTGGTGGAGGCTGCCCCTGGTGGCTGGGGGGTGGGGGTGGTGGGAGACATGAGTGGGGGGCTGGTGGAGGCTGCCCCTGCACTGCTGGGGGGTGGGGGTAATAGGGGACATGAGTGGGGGCCTGGTGGAGGCTGCCCCTGGTGGCTGGGGGGTGGGGGTGGTGGGAGACATGAGTGGGGGCCTGGTGGAGGCTGCCCCTGCACTGCTGGGGGGTGGGGGTGGTGGGAGACAGGAGTGGGAGCCTGGTGGAGGGTGCCCCTGACAGCTGCTGGGTAGGGGGTGCAGGGAGACATGAGTGGGCGCCTGGTGGACGCTGCCCCTGGTGGCTGGGGGTCAGGAGTGGTGGGAGACATGGGTGGGGGCCTGGTGGAGGCTGCCCCTGCGCTGCTGGGGGGTGGGGGTAATAGGGGACATGAGTGGGGGCCTGGTGGAGGCTGCCCCTGGTGGCTGGGGGGTGGGGGTGGTGGGAGACATGAGTGGGGGCCTGGTGGAGGCTGCCCCTGCACTGCTGGGGGGTGGGGGTAATAGGGGACATGAGTGGGGGCCTGGTGGAGGCTGCCCCTGGAGGCTGGGGGGTGGGGGTGGTGGGAGACATGAGTGGGGCCTGGTGGATGCTGCCCCTGCACTGCTGGGGGGTGGGGGTGGTGGGAGACAGTAGTGGGAGCCTGATGGAGGGTGCCCCTGACTGCTGGGGGGAGTAGGGGGTGCAGGGAGAGACATGAGTGGGGGCCTGGTGAAGGCTGCCCCTGGTGGCTGGGGCGTGGGGGTGCAGGGAGACATGGGTGGGGGCCTGGTGGAGGCTGCCCCTGCACTGCTGGGGGGCGGGGGCAATAGGGGACATGAGTGGAGGCCTGGTGGAGGCTGCCCCTGGTGGCTGGGGGGTGGCGGTGGTGGGAGACATGAGTGGGGGCCTGGTGGAGGCTGCCCCTGCACTGCTGGGGGGTGGGGGTGGTGGGAGACATGAGTGGGAGCCTGGTGGAGGGTGCCCCTGACTGCTGGGGGGCAGGGGGTGCAGGGAGACATGAGTGGGGGCCTGTTGGAGGCTGCCACTGGTGGCTGGGGCGTGGGGGTGGTGGGAGACATGGGTGGGGGCCTGGTGGAGGCTGCCCCTGCAATGCTGGGTGGTGGGAGTAATAGGGGACATGAGTGGGGGCCTGGTGGAGGCTGCCCCTGGTGGCTGGGGGGTGGGGGTGGTGGTAGACATGAGTGGGGGCCTGGTGGAGGCTGCCCCTGGGGGGTGGGGGTGCAGGGGAACATGAGTTGGACATGAGTGGGGGCCTGCTGGCAGGAGCCCCACAGTGCTGGGGGGTGCGGGTGCAGGGGAACATGAGTTGGACATGAGTGGGGGCCTGGTGGAGCGTGCCCCTGCACTGCTGGAGGTTGGGGGTAATAGGGGACATGAGTGGGGGCCTGGTGGAGGCTGCCCCTGGTGGCTGGGAGGTGGGGGTGGTGGGAGACATGGGTGGGGGCCTGGTGGAGGCTGCCCCTGCACTGCTGGGGGGTGGCGGTAATAGGGGACATGAGTGGGGGCCTGGTGGAGGCTGCCCCTGGTGGCTGGGGGGTGGGGGTGGTGGGAGACATGAGTGGGGGCCTGGTGGAGGCTGCCCCTGCACTGCTGGGTTGTGAGGGTGCAGGGAAACATGGGTGGGGCCCTGGTGGAGGCTGCCCCTGCACTGTTGGGGGGTGGGGGTGCAGGGAGACATAGGTGGGGTCCTGGTGGAGGCTGCCCCTGCACTGCTGGGGGTGGGGTTGGTGGGAGACATGGGTGGGGGCCTGGTGGAGGCTGTCCCTGCACTGCTGGGGGGTGGGGGTAATAGGGGACATGAGTGAGGGCCTGGTGGAGGCTGCCCCTGGTGGCTGGGGGGTGGGGGTGGTGGGAGACATGAGTGGGGGGCTGGTGGAGGCTGCCCCTGCACTGCTGGGGGGTGGGGGTAATAGGGGACATGAGTGGGGGCCTGGTGGAGGCTGCCCCTGGTGGCTGGGGGGTGGGGGTGGTGGGAGACATGAGTGGGGGCCTGGTGGAGGCTGCCCCTGCACTGCTGGGGGTGGGGGTGGTGGGAGACAGGAGTGGGAGCCTGGTGGAGGGTGCCCCTGACAGCTGCGGGGTAGGGGGTGCAGGGAGACATGAGTGGGCGCCTGGTGGAGGCTGCCCCTGGTGGCTGGGGGTCAGGGGTGGTGGGAGACATGGGTGGGGGCCTGGTGGAGGCTGCCCCTGCACTGCTGGGGGGTGGGGGTAATAGGGGACATGAGTGGGGGCCTGGTGGAGGCTGCCCCTGGTGGCTGGGGGGTGGGGGTGGTGGGAGACATGAGTGGGGGCCTGGTGGAGGCTGCCCCTGCACTGCTGGGGGGTGGGGGTAATAGGGGACATGAGTGGGGGCCTGGTGGAGGCTGCCCCTGGAGGCTGGGGGTTGGGGGTGCAGGGAGACATGGGTGGTGCCCTGGTGGAGGCTGCCCCTGCACTGCTGGGGGGTGGGGGTGCAGGGAGACATGGGTGGGGCCCTGGTGGAGGCTGCCCCTGCACTGCTGGGGGGTGGGGGTGGTGGGAGACATGAGTGGGGGCCTGGTGGAGGCTGCCCCTGGTGGCTGGGGGTTGGGGGTGGTGGGAGACATGGGTGGGGGCCTGGTGGAGGCTGCCCCTGCACTGCTGGGGGGTGGGGGTAATAGGGGACATGAGTGGGGGCCTGGTGGAGGCTGCCCCTGGTGGCTGGTGGGTGGGGGTGGTGGGAGACATGAGTGGGGGCCTGGTGGACGCTGCCCCTGCACTGCTGGGGGGTGGGGGTGGTGGGAGACAGGAGTGGGAGCCTGATGGAGGGTGCCCCTGACTGCTGGGGGGGAGTAGGGGGTGCAGGGAGAGACATGAGTGGGGGCCTGGTGAAGGCTGCCCCTGGTGGCTGGGGCGTGGGGGTGCAGGGAGACATGGGTGGGGCCCTAGGGGAGGCTGCCCCTGCACTGCTGGGGTGTGGGGGTGCAGAGAGACATGGGTGGGGCCCTGGTGGAGGCTGCCCCTGCACTGCTGGGGGGTGGGGGTAGTGGGAGACATGAGTGGGGGCCTGGTGGAGGCTGCCCCTGGTGGCTGGGGGTTGGGGGTGGTGGGAGACATGGGTGGGGGCCTGGTGGAGGCTGCCCCTGCACTGCTGGGGGGCGGGGGCAATAGGGGACATGAGTGGAGGCCTGGTGAAGGCTGCCCCTGGTGGCTGGGGGGTGGCGGTGGTGGGAGACATGAGTGGGGGCCTGGTGGAGGCTGCCCCTGCACTGCTGGGGGGTGGGGGTGGTGGGAGACATGAGTGGGAGCCTGGTGGAGGGTGCCCCTGACTGCTGGGGGGCAGGGGGTGCAGGGAGACATGAGTGGGGGCCTGTTGGAGGCTGCCACTGGTGGCTGGGGCGTGGGGGTGGTGGGAGACATGGGTGGGGGCCTGTTGGAGGCTGCCCCTGCAATGCTGGGGGGTGGGGGTAATAGGGGACATGAGTGGGGGCCTGGTGGAGGCTGCCCCTGGTGGCTGGGGGGTGGGGGTGGTGGTAGACATGAGTGGGGGCCTGGTGGAGGCTGCCCCTGGGGGGTGGGGGTGCAGGGGAACATGAGTTGGACATGAGTGGGGGCCTGCTGGCAGAAGCCCCACAGTGCTGGGGGGTGCGGGTGCAGGGGAACATGAGTTGGACATGAGTGGGGGCCTGGTGGAGCGTGCCCCTGCACTGCTGGAGGTTGGGGGTAATAGGGGACATGAGTGGGGGCCTGGTGGAGGCTGCCCCTGGTGGCTGGGAGGTGGGGGTGGTGGGAGACATGGGTGGGGGCCTGGTGGAGGCTGCCCCTGCACTCCTGGGGGGTGGCGGTAATAGGGGACATGAGTGGGGGCCTGGTGGAGGCTGCCCCTGGTGGCTGGGGGGTGGGGGTGATGGGAGACATGAGTGGGGGCCTGGTGGAGGCTGCCCCTGCACTGCTGGGGGGTGAGGGTGCAGGGAAACATGGGTGGGGCCCTGGTGGAGGCTGCCCCTGCACTGTTGGGGGGTGGGGGTGCAGGGAGACATAGGTGGGGTCCTGGTGGAGGCTGCCCCTGCACTGCTGGGGGTGGGGTTGGTGGGAGACATGGGTGGGGGCCTGGTGGAGGCTGTCCCTGCACTGCTGGGGGGTGGGGGTAATAGGGGACATGAGTGAGGGCCTGGTGGAGGCTGCCCCTGGTGGCTGGGGGGTGGGGGTGGTGGGAGACATGAGTGGGGGGCTGGTGGAGGCTGCCCCTGCACTGCTGGGGGGTGGGGGTAATAGGGGACATGAGTGGGGGCCTGGTGGAGGCTGCCCCTGGTGGCTGGGGGGTGGGGGTGGTGGGAGACATGAGCGGGGGCCTGGTGGAGGCTGCCCCTGCACTGCTGGGGGGTGGGGGTGGTGGGAGACAGGAGTGGGAGCCTGGTGGAGGGTGCCCCTGACAGCTGCGGGGTAGGGGGTGCAGGGAGACATGAGTGGGCGCCTGGTGGACGCTGCCCCTGGTGGCTGGGGGTCAGGGGTGGTGGGAGACATGGGTGGGGGCCTGGTGGAGGCTGCCCCTGCACTGCTGGGGGGTGGGGGTAATAGGGGACATGAGTGGGGGCCTGGTGGAGGCTGCCCCTGGTGGCTGGGGGGTGGGGGTGGTGGGAGACATGAGTGGGGGCCTGGTGGAGGCTGCCCCTGCACTGCTGGGGGTGGGGGTAATAGGGGACATGAGTGGGGGCCTGGTGGAGGCTGCCCCTGGAGGCTGGGGGGTGGGGGTGGTGGGAGACATGAGTGGGGGCCTGGTGGATGCTGCCCCTGCACTGCTGGGGGGTGGGGGTGGTGGGAGACAGTAGTGGGAGCCTGATGGAGGGTGCCCCTGACTGCTGGGGGGGAGTAGGGGGTGCAGGGAGAGACATGAGTGGGGGCCTGGTGAAGGCTGCCCCTGGTGGCTGGGGCGTGGGGGTGCAGGGAGACATGGGTGGGGCCCTAGGGGAGGCTGCCCCTGCACTGCTGGGGTGTGGGGGTGCAGAGAGACATGGGTGGGGCCCTGGTGGAGGCTGCCCCTGCACTGCTGGGGGGTGGGGGTAGTGGGAGACATGAGTGGGGGCCTGGTGGAGGCTGCCCCTGGTGGCTGGGGGTTGGGGGTGGTGGGAGACATGGGTGGGGGCCTGGTGGAGGCTGCCCCTGCACTGCTGGGGGGCGGGGGCAATAGGGGACATGAGTGGAGGCCTGGTGGAGGGGGTGGCGGTGGTGGGAGACATGAGTGGGGGCCTGGTGGAGGCTGCCCCTGCACTGCTGGGGGGTGGGGGTGGTGGGAGACATGAGTGGGAGCCTGGTGGAGGGTGCCCCTGACTGCTGGGGGGCAGGGGGTGCAGGGAGACATGAGTGGGGGCCTGTTGGAGGCTGCCACTGGTGGCTGGGGCGTGGGGGTGGTGGGAGACATGGGTGGGGGCCTGGTGGAGGCTGCCCCTGCAATGCTGGGTGGTGGGAGTAATAGGGGACATGAGTGGGGGCCTGGTGGAGGCTGCCCCTGGTGGCTGGGGGGTGGGGGTGGTGGTAGACATGAGTGGGAGCCTGGTGGAGGCTGCCCCTGGGGGGTGGGGGTGCAGGGGAACATGAGTTGGACATGAGTGGGGGCCTGCTGGCAGGAGCCCCACAGTGCTGGGGGGTGCGGGTGCAGGGGAACATGAGTTGGACATGAGTGGGGGCCTGGTGGAGCGTGCCCCTGCACTGCTGGAGGTTGGGGGTAATAGGGGACATGAGTGGGGGCCTGGTGGAGGCTGCCCCTGGTGGCTGGGAGGTGGGGGTGGTGGGAGACATGGGTGGGGGCCTGGTGGAGGCTGCCCCTGCACTGCTGGGGGGTGGCGGTAATAGGGGACATGAGTGGGGGCCTGGTGGAGGCTGCCCCTGGTGGCTGGGGGGTGGGGGTGGTGGGAGACATGAGTGGGGGCCTGGTGGAGGCTGCCCCTGCACTGCTGGGTTGTGAGGGTGCAGGGAAACATGGGTGGGGCCCTGGTGGAGGCTGCCCCTGCACTGTTGGGGGGTGGGGGTGCAGGGAGACATAGGTGGGGTCCTGGTGGAGGCTGCCCCTGCACTGCTGGGGGTGGGGTTGGTGGGAGACATGGGTGGGGGCCTGGTGGAGGCTGTCCCTGCACTGCTGGGGGGTGGGGGTAATAGGGGACATGAGTGAGGGACTGGTGGAGGCTGCCCCTGGTGGCTGGGGGGTGGGGGTGGTGGGAGACATGAGTGGGGGGCTGGTGGAGGCTGCCCCTGCACTGCTGGGGGGCAGGGGGTGCAGGGAGACATGAGTGGGGCCTGTTGGAGGCTGCCACTGGTGGCTGGGGCGTGGGGGTGGTGGGAGACATGGGTGGGGGCCTGGTGGAGGCTGCCCCTGCAATGCTGGGTGGTGGGAGTAATAGGGGACATGAGTGGGGGCCTGGTGGAGGCTGCCCCTGGTGGCTGGGGGGTGGGGGTGGTGGTAGACATGAGTGGGAGCCTGGTGGAGGCTGCCCCTGGGGGGGTGGGGGTGCAGGGGAACATGAGTTGGACATGAGTGGGGGCCTGCTGGCAGGAGCCCCACAGTGCTGGGGGGTGCGGGTGCAGGGGAACATGAGTTGGACATGAGTGGGGGCCTGGTGGAGCGTGCCCCTGCACTGCTGGAGGTTGGGGGTAATAGGGGACATGAGTGGGGGCCTGGTGGAGGCTGCCCCTGGTGGCTGGGAGGTGGGGGTGGTGGGAGACATGGGTGGGGGCCTGGTGGAGGCTGCCCCTGCACTGCTGGGGGGTGGCGGTAATAGGGGACATGAGTGGGGGCCTGGTGGAGGCTGCCCCTGGTGGCTGGGGGGTGGGGGTGGTGGGAGACATGAGTGGGGGCCTGGTGGAGGCTGCCCCTGCACTGCTGGGTTGTGAGGGTGCAGGGAAACATGGGTGGGGCCCTGGTGGAGGCTGCCCCTGCACTGTTGGGGGGTGGGGGTGCAGGGAGACATAGGTGGGGTCCTGGTGGAGGCTGCCCCTGCACTGCTGGGGGTGGGGTTGGTGGGAGACATGGGTGGGGGCCTGGTGGAGGCTGTCCCTGCACTGCTGGGGGGTGGGGGTAATAGGGGACATGAGTGAGGGCCTGGTGGAGGCTGCCCCTGGTGGCTGGGGGGTGGGGGTGGTGGGAGACATGAGTGGGGGGCTGGTGGAGGCTGCCCCTGCACTGCTGGGGGGTGGGGGTAATAGGGGACATGAGTGGGGGCCTGGTGGAGGCTGCCCCTGGTGGCTGGGGGGTGGGGGTGGTGGGAGACATGAGTGGGGGCCTGGTGGAGGCTGCCCCTGCACTGCTGGGGGTGGGGGTGGTGGGAGACAGGAGTGGGAGCCTGGTGGAGGGTGCCCCTGACAGCTGCGGGGTAGGGGGTGCAGGGAGACATGAGTGGGCGCCTGGTGGAGGCTGCCCCTGGTGGCTGGGGGTCAGGGGTGGTGGGAGACATGGGTGGGGGCCTGGTGGAGGCTGCCCCTGCACTGCTGGGGGGTGGGGGTAATAGGGGACATGAGTGGGGGCCTGGTGGAGGCTGCCCCTGGTGGCTGGGGGGTGGGGGTGGTGGGAGACATGAGTGGGGGCCTGGTGGAGGCTGCCCCTGCACTGCTGGGGGGTGGGGGTAATAGGGGACATGAGTGGGGGCCTGGTGGAGGCTGCCCCTGGAGGCTGGGGGGTGGGGGTGGTGGGAGACATGAGTGGGGGCCTGGTGGATGCTGCCCCTGCACTGCTGGGTGGGGGTGGTGGGAGACAGGAGTGGGAGCCTGGTGAAGGGTGCCCCTGACTGCTGGGGGTAGGGGGTGGTGGGAGACATGAGTGGGGGCCAGGTGGAGGCTGACCCTGGTGGCTGGGGGGTGGGGTTGTGGGAGACATGGGTGGGGGCCTGGTGGAGGCTGCCCCTGCACTGCTAGGGGGTGGGGTAATAGGGGACATAAGTGGGGGCCTGGTGGAGGCTGCCCCTGGTGGCTGGGGGGGTGGGGGTGGTGGGAGACATGAGTGGGGCCTGGTGGAGGCTGCCCCTGGTGGCTGGGGGGTGGGGGTGCTGGGAGACAGGAGTGGGAGCCTGGTGGAGGGTGCCCCTGACTGCTGGGGGTTAGGGGGTGCAGGGAGACAGGAGTGGGGGCCTGGTGGAGGGTGCCCCTGACTGCTGGGGGGTGGGGGTGCAGGGAGACAGGAGTGGGGGCCTGGTGGAGGGTACCCCTGACTGCTGGGGGGTAGGGGGTGCTGGGAGACATGCATTGTTGATCAGTAGTGCAAGGTGACATGTGGGTTGGCTGGGGGGCATGCCCATGGTGGATGGGCTGCCTGCGGGACATGAGCAGGGGTCTAAGGTAGTCCCCCGTGGTGTGGGCTGCCTGCAGGGGCTGTTGAGGTTGTAGAGCGAACACCTGGGAGGACCCACACAGCCAATTCACGTGTAATACTCCCCAGAACCCCTGAAATACACGTACCCTGCTGAAATCGCGTGTGGAACTTCCCACGCACCCCTGAAATACACATACCCTGCTGAAATCGTGTGTGGAACTTCCCGCGCACCCCTGGAATACATGTACCCTGCTCGCACGGGGCCAATCGCGTGTGGAACTTCCTGCGCACCCCTGAAATACACGTACCCTGCTCGCACGGGGTAAATCGCGTGTGGAACTTCCCGCGCACCCCTGAAATACACGTACCCTGCTGAAATCGCGTGTGGAACTTCCCGCGCACCCCTGAAATACACGTACCTGCTTGCACGGGGCCAATCGCATGTGGAACTTCCCGCGCACCCCTGAAATACATGTACCCTGCTCGCAAGGGTCCAATCGCGGGTGGAACTTCCTGCGCACCCCTGAAATACACGTACCCTGCTGGAATTAAATGTGATACTTCCCGCGCACCCCTGAAATACACGTACCCTGCTGATTTTGTGTGTGATAATTCCTGCGCACCCCTAATGCACACGTACACAGGACAATCACGTGTGGAACTTCCCGCGAACCACTGAAATACACGTTCCCCGCTTAGCGTTTGCTGTTTGCCAGCCCTGTGAACTGGTCCAGGGTTAGCGCAGCCCTTTGCGATTATTTGGGGATTTTGAAGGCTTTTCCTTGCGTGAGGGCGTTCTTGGGGGCGTAACTGGCGCTACTGCAGGGTCGCTGCGCCACGCTGCGCCACGGCTGGCTTTGGATGTGAAAATCCATGAATGCGCTGTGTGCGGAAATCGATTTTAGCGCACGCGGCAGGCGCAGACATTCGCACGGGCACGCTGTGCGCCAGTCGCGTGCGCCACTTTTGTGCGAATTTCTATGAATTACCCTGTAAATGTAGCAGGCATTGACCTAAGAGAACACTGCTTCTCATGGGCTGTTTTACGTGGCCTGTTCCAGAGTGAGCTTACCTAAAAAAAATTTTTTTAATTATTTATTTTTATTTTGTTTTAGGCAACAAAAAGAGACATAATTATGACTTTGAACACATCTGATACATCAAAATCTCTTTGAATAAAAATCTTCAAAAACCAAGTAAATTACACAATCATACAAATTGTCAAATACAAACAATACATGAAATGTCGAGAAAAAAAATCATAGTGTAAAAACACATACCATAAAACAATTCAAAAACATGAACATAGTAAGACATAGTGTAAGAGCAAGGAAATATCGAGGCTGAGTACCACAAAAGGAAATACACCAAACACGGGCCATAAAGATTCACAGATCTTCAATACTGCACAGTTACAAAGAAACACAGATCTGATACAGATAGCTATCTGGCTCTTAACACCCCGCAATGAGCACCAGCCCGTCAGAGTGAGGAGGGAGAGTGCTGGACATCTAAACATTCAGGTTTTTATACATTTCTAACAATATTTTCCAGACCCTCTGCATGTTAATAATCTGTGGCCAAGAGTTTGTGCCGAGTTCACATACAGCTCATACAATAATATGCAGAAGGATTACATGAGTTTGCATTTCCATCAATTTACAATGGCGATGTATATTCTTGAATTCAGCAGTAAGCCTTAGTACATATCCCAACACAATGTAGTTCTGCCAGTGTCCACGCTTGGCGTTTGCACAACATTGTAGTCGATGTGTATTCATGGATGAGGCTTGTTAACACAGACAATCCTACGACAACAAGTCATACTCAGTACAAGGTCTTATTGCCTAGTCTAAACAGTCAGCCCTCGGACAGTCTAACCTTTAACAGGACTGAAAGGTCGAGAAGGTTTGAAACACAGTCCACCATTTTAGAATAGAGAATCATACGAACAGAAATCAAAATGGCGGATGATTCTAAAATGACGGCGAAGTCGATCTAAAATCGGAACTTTGCAACGCGGTTTTCTTAGCAGAGCGACGAGGCTTAGGCCAATATAAATCAAAAGGAGGCACAATATGATTTCCTTGTTAACAAACCCTCCTTTTGGCCTTAGCCAAGCGCTAAACTACAACTAGTCACTTTATGAGTAACTCCACGTCTCAATGTCCATACAACCTGAATCACATTCATCCGAGGTATCAATCGCCATAAGGTCTGCAGCAGAAATTCCTTCAACACAAATTTGGTGGTCATTCTTTCCGGTGTGCGTACCTTTGGTCCTAACGTTCCCATAGTCTGTGCACAACATCCCCCTGAACATATGGCAGGAAGACATTGTATAAAGCAACAGCAGAACAACAGAATACCCAGAATAATCAATAAGACTGAAAGAAGCTTCCATACCCAGGATCGTAAGAAGTCTCAGAACCAAGCACTAAGATCCCAATTTCCCTTGGGAACATGCACTTCTGAACTAAGGACGTGCAGATTTTGTATAGCCTTAAAGATAGTTGGGGAGGAATCCGGTACGAAAACGCAGCAAGCGGACCCCACTAATTTGCATACTCCACCACACTCAGCCAGGATGACTTCTAATACCATCCGGTTCTGTAGCGCCACTAATCTGATTGCCTTTTGCTCTAGAGTCATGTTATAGAGTATGTCAGTGGTCCGGTTGATGGTTTTCTCCAGTACTCTCGCTAGTCTTCTGATATCCTCGGAATTCATAATCTGACCCCAAAATGGTACAAAGGATTTCGCTACATCGCCCAGAATTTGTGGAGGAGTATCGCCATTCTCGTCCCACCTTGGACGAGCCCTAGAGATTTCTGTGGTACTAGCTATAAATACTCCTGGCAACAGAATTCCTAAATAACAGGTTCCGTGCCAATCCCTAGGTAGCCATGGGAAGGCTTCATTACCGCAAACGAAGTAGACAGGTTTGCCTACATATAAAGGTCTGTCCTCACTGGTCAAGTTCGCAACATTGGTGCAAACCCTTGAAATCACCCATTGACTGAGTAGCATTCCTATGTATGCAGAAATAAACTGAGTTGGGGCTATGGTTAACAGTGTAGGAAGGTGACGTGGCATCCCTTTTGCCTATAGGAGCCATCTTGAAAGAGATCAAAGATTGAAAAGGTCGAGACAGTCTATCAGAAGGCCTAATGGAAGCAACATTAAGCTTGCTCCTATTTGCGAAAAGTGAGCATCCCAGGGGTGTTAAAACTCGTGTTTCAAACTCGTTCAAATTCGTTCCATCAAAGTTCCCTGAGATGCTATCATTCCATCGGCCAAAGAATAGTGCCCTTAGAGAAGCATAACATGCAGTAGTTAGAGGCAAAGGATGAATATACCAGCCCAATCCTTTTTCCCCATGTTGCGGTAAATGAGAGCAAACCCAACAGTTAGACCTGTTCAAAATGGCATGAGTTGCATTCATTATAAGCAGTATTGTGTTATTGTAGTAACTCTGTCTGTGTTGAGAGTCTCTAGGAGATAGAGTGTGCAGATGCATGAAAGGTGCAGATACAGTGGGTACATTTTCAGTAGGCAAAAATATTTAGAGCGGACATACTTCTTCCATGTACCAAAATCCTAAGGCAACTAAAACTATAAACCCAGTTAACATAATCACAAGAAAACAATATGTCTTAAAAGACCATGTATTTGATCGTCCATTGTCTTTGCTGGCCACACAGTCACCAATTTATTCCATACGAGTAGAGGCAATAACAGGCATTGTTCCTTTGAAATGAAAACTCTGTAGTCTGTTTGCTGGTGATCTCCTAATCACGCATTTTCTTAGTCTTTCCCTATCCCCAGCCAACTACTTTCCTTCGGATGCAAAAGATGGGGCGAAGGACAAGCCCTGTGATTATTTTCCTGTTGGCACAGCCGAACTGTGCAGTAAGTCTAGCTCTGTGGACACAGATTGTACCTTGTGACTCCTGGTACAGTGTGATCTGCGAATAGTGCGTTGTTGCTTCCTGATGGAAGTGATGAATTTGAAGCAGAACCTAACAGCAGTGCAAAAGGATCTGCAGGAGAGTGTGCAGATGAAGCAGCTGTTTCCCCAGGCCCTGCGGGCTCAGGGAGTGTCTCCGAAGCACTCTCAGTACTGCTCAATGCTTAGTGATCATTGGGAGCAGAGCAGGTATGTTTCTCTGTATCTTCCTTGTCGTGTGGCAAAGAGAAAGGTATCCTCTTGACATGCGACGCGTGGATCCAATGTTTCTTGCCTACCACCCGTATCACTGTCTGTGTGGCCAGGAGGACCTGGTGTGGGCCTCTCCACCTCGGAGCGAGATAGAATGCTCTCTCAAATGCTTTGATAAGCACCCAGCTTCCAGGTCGGAAGCTATGACCTGGCCCCTCGTATTTTACTGGGAGGGCTTCTCGCACCTGTTGATAAATCAAATACAGATTTTTAGTTAACTGGTCACAATACTCAGAAAGATGTACATGCTCTATATCCCTTAATGCCCTAGGTTTCTGAAGGTTCCAAATTTTAGCTGGCCTACCCATTACCACTTCATATGGGGAGAGCCCAGTCCTAGTCTGTGGGGTGGTGCGCATAGAAAGTAACACTATCGGTAAGGCATCCGGCCAATTCAAATTGGTGCAGGCACACGTCTTAGCAAGCTTGTTCTTCAAGATTCTGTTGTGTCTCTCTACCAATCCAGCACTCTGAACATGTGTAGCCGAATGGAACCGTTTATCGATCTGTAATCCCGCACATATCTGTAGAATTACAGCAGCGATAAAATGTGGACCATTGTCCGACCAGGTGACCCTTGGCAGACCAAACCTAGGAAAATATTACTTAAGCATGGTTTTCGCCGTTGTCATTGCTGTGGCATCTTTTACAGGGAAGACTTCAAACCATTTACTAAAGGCTCAAATAGCAACCAACACAAATGTAAAATTATTACAACGCTCCATTTCAATAAAGTCAAAGTGGATCACTTCAAAGGGGACAGAAGGTGGACCAAAACTACCCCTTGGTGTCGATGTGCCCTTCCCCATATTGTGCTGTAGACAGACCATGCAACTCTGGACAAAACGCTCAGCTGTTTTCGGGATGTTATCGTTTACCCAAACATTTTCTAACATTTTTACAAATCTTCCTAGCGCAGATGTGGGTGGGGCCATGAGCCATTGTGACCATCATAGTAATGTACGCATCTGGCAGCAACCATTTTCCGTCTGGGTTATCCACCCAACAACTATCATCATCCAACCTCGCCAAGCCCATTGCTTAGTTTCTTCTAGAGTGGCATCGGCTTGGATATTCTTTATAGACTCAATTCCTTCAACTATGGTACAGACATTTGTGGCTTTCCTTGTAGTGTACATATTTGAATAGAGATCAGTAGCAGTTTGTTTGGCTATCTGGTCAGCGAAATTGTTCCCTTTTCCTACATCATTTATGATTTTCTGATGCGCTGCGCATTTCATATTTGCTAACTGAGTGGGAAGTGCAAGCGCTGAAAGTAACCGAACTATCAAGGTGCCATATTGAATCTTCATTCCGTGTGAGGTCAAGAAACCTTGTTCTGCCCACAGTCTGCCAAAGTTGTGAACTACCCCAAAAGCATACTGAGTATCAGTATATATGTTTACTCTAAGCCCTTCGGAAAGTTCACAAGCTCGAGTCAATGCAATAATCTCTGCGGCCTGCACAGAGTTATGCAAAATTCTTTTGGTTTCCACTATCGTACTTAGTATAGTGATGGCAGAAGCAGAAGTGGATGTACCATCCGGAAGTTTGAAGCAAGAGCCATCACAAAACATCTCCCCTTGTGGGTCGTTCAAAGGTGTATCTTTCAAATCAATCCTGCACTTAGTTTCTTGTTCTGTGGTATAAAGGCAGTCATGTGACATTTTGTCACTGCAAGCAGTAACTTGCGGGAAAGGTAATAGTTCAGCCGGATTCAATACACAACACCTCTTAATTTGTATATGCGATGCAAACAAGATCAATTTGTCTCGTTCATCATGCGGAAGTGAGGTGTTGTGTTTGCGTTCTATTTAATAGAACGTCTACAGAGTGAGGTACCAACAAGGTTAAAGCATGGCCTAGGACAATACCCTCGCTCTGTTTTACAGACGCAGCAGGGACAGCTCTCAGACATCTCTCAGATATCTCAGCAAAGTGCATGCAACAGGATCAAGGGTGGAGGAAAAGTAACCGCACGGCCTATTCTTCCCCCCTTGTACAGCCAAAGCACATCCATCACGTTCATGCACATACAACTCAAAGGCCTTTTCATAATTTGGTGTGCCCAAAACTGGTGCTGAACACAGTGCAGTGTTGAGCAGATCAAAAGAGCTTTCTGGTGTTCCAAGTTCCATGGCAATGGCAAATAAATGCCCTTCTTTGTCAAAGCCAACATTGGTTTGATCACTAGTGAAAAGTTCGGGATCCACTGCCTACAGTAAGAAGCCATTCCTATCAAGGTTCTGACTTCCTTCTGTGTATTTGGGACAGACATGCTAGAAATTATTTTAATCCGTTCAGGCGTCAATCTTCTTCCCCCCTTTGACAGGAGATAGCCTAAATAGGCGACCTCCTGTCGACAATATTGAAACTTTTTCAGTGAAGCTTTATGTCCATGCTTTGCTAGGTGAATAAGCAACAACACGGTGCCCTCCCTACAGGCACTTTCTGAATCTGCAGCTAAAAGAAGATTGTCAACGTATTGAAGCAATGTAGTGGGCAACTCGAGTGT
Source organism: Ambystoma mexicanum (assembly GCF_040938575.1). NCBI lineage: Eukaryota > Metazoa > Chordata > Amphibia > Caudata > Ambystomatidae > Ambystoma > Ambystoma mexicanum. The sequence goes on along the minus strand of NC_090930.1, from coordinate 286,321,852 downwards.
ATCAAGCTGTTCTTTCAAAGCTCTACTGTAAATGGTCGGAGTTTCCGTGTACCCCTGTGGTGCACGGGTGAATGTAAATGAGCGTCCCCCTAGGGTGAACGCGAACAAGTATCAGCTATCCTTGTGTATAGGAATGCTAAAGAAAGCATTTTTAATCTGTGACACTAAAATGTGTAGCAGAAGCTGGGATCATAGTTAATATCGTCGTTACATCAGGCACAATAGGAAATTGTAGAGCAACAATCTTGTTGATAGCGCGTAAATCAATGATAAAACGAAAAGTAATTGCATTATCTCCTTTCTTACACATAGGTAAAATCGGACTATTGCACAAGCTACCTGCAATTCCTTGAATTACCCCACGGTGTACAAAATCGGAAACTATACACTTCAAAGCTTGCTCACCGTCAACCAAAATCTTATACTGAGGAATACATGGCAACTTTACTCCAGGTTTCAAAATGATTTTAACAGGCTCGATTTGTAAAACACCAACATCATTGTCATCGATCGCCCATAAACACTCCAGAACGTCACTAAATTCCGGGGGCAAAGGTCCAGTCAAGAACTGCGAGGCAGAAAATTGCTGTGGTGAAATCGTCAAACGCACTCCATCCGAAGAACAATGAATTACCGCATTAAATTCCTTCAACAGATTCAACCCCAGCAAATTCTCTCCCCAGTTCGATGTCAAAAGAAACAGACAGTGATCCGTGAATGGACCCAGTGTAATCGGTACTGGCGAAGAAACCGGACTAACCACTGACGTACCAGAAAACCCTACAGAAACATTGGTTTGCCCTGACAGTGGAATGTTTGGAACCCGTGAATGGTCAATGGAACACTTCTGTGCTCCTGTATCTATCAAGAATAGATGTTTCCTATTTCCCACTATCATTTCTGATTAACGGGAATAGATGTCGGTTCCAAACCCTGCTTTGGGCAATCCTAGAGGAACAATATATCATCAAAGGGAATGTCTTCAGAGAGATATGCAGTAGAAGGATGATCAAAAATGTTTCTATTATCCACACTCAGTGACTGATTATCTTGTGAAAAAGACAGTGAATTCTGAGAAAACTGGCTTCTACCAGGACCCCCTGCCCCTGGGAGGCCTCTGGATCATCTACCCATGATACCAAATGTGTTATTCAACCTCTTCTGGAGGATCGGGCATTGCGCTAGCGAATGACCCTCTTGTCTGCAATAAGCACATTGGTTCACGTGTACAGGACCCAACGGCACATTACCTTGTGGAGCATACTGTCCCCTAAACTGTGTACTATCCTTCTAGGACCTCTAACAATTTGTTGCAACAACACCTTAGTTTTCAATCCTCTCTTTCTCATTATTGACTCGGTTTTCATAATACTGAGCCATATGCAACACTTCAGATTGAGATTTAGCCTGCCAAGCGCTTTCAGAAGTCATAATTTGCGACTGGATGTCAGGTAACAATCCACGCACAAATATGTCTACAAATAATCTTTTTCCAGACTCTGTGCTTAAATCTTGTCTACTGAAATCTGAAAACACTTGTTCAAACTGATTAAAGAATTCGGTAGCACCCTCAGACTTCCCTTGGACACAAGCAGTACGTTTGTCCCAAACAATCCTTCTCTCAGGAATTAAGGCTTTCAGTTTTGTCACTATTCTATCAACAAAAGTCAGTATTACCTGTGGTGGTCTCTCACCAGCTTTCCTTTCTCTATCTTGCCTAGCCAAATTATCCCATGTGTCCCCTAACCCTGCTACATCATCTACTGTCCTAATCTGTTTCCACAAATCGGCAGGTTGGAGCACAGGAAATAGCAAATCTATATCACCCAGAGTGTATACGGACGACTGCAAGACAGATTCTATTTCTTTATAGAATCCTGTCGGATTCTTTCTAATATCTGGGATGGATTGTCTAATGGTGTTCACTTCCTGTCTCGAGAACGGGACGTGAAAAAACTGTGATGCATAATGTGCATCAATGTCATAGGCAGCTACACCCGTTGCAGCGTTAGCCACAACCTCAACTTTAGGGACAAATGTCGGAGGAACTTGTCTCATAGGCAACTCCGAATGCTTACTGAGCAACAGAGCTAAATCGAGCGCTAAAGCAGCTGAAGGAGTGTCAGACGAAAAAGCTCTTTTATAGATATTCAATAATTCTGCGGGACAACAAATCTTTCTTTTTATACATTCATCCTGCAGGTATTCTACCATAACCTGTATCACTTTCCTCTGCATTTCTGGCATATACTGACTATATGTGTCATATACTTCTACGGGAGATATCAACATGTCTGAAATCCATCTAAGTGCATCTCTTGTGCTAATTCGCGTTTCTTCACTCATTGATTTACAAAGAGGAAGGAACTGTTTCTGTACAAAAACAGCGCTCAAACTATTACCATCTATTTCTTCATTCCGTAACTTTTCTAACTCCCTTCTATACTCAAATACCGTCTCAACGTGCTCATATACTTTCTCTGCAGTATCCCTTGAATATGCTATAACATTCAGATCCCTCAACCCTTGTGGGAGATCTACATCATTCAGTCTGTTCCACATCACGGATTAATGAATTCCCAGTCCTTCGATAAAAACATTTTTCTCAGGAAAACCTTATAAATTAGAGAGTTTAGCAAAAACATCAGATTGTTCAACCCTCTCCATGCACTGACTAGCCCATGCATTCAAATCACGCTTTCTCTCTTTAGACACTGTATTGCGAGTTACAATTTTCAAATCTGCTCCCTTATCAACTTGTAGATGAGGGCGGAGCGTCCTCTGACGGGCCCATAGGTCAGAGCTCACACTCTAGTACCTGTAAGAAGAGATAGCTGCACCGAGAGGAGGTCGGGGTGCAGGATTCACTTACTCCAACACAATTCAATAAGGACAACTCAATAGTTTGGTAAAGGGAAGTCTGTTTAATGACAAGTACAAAAAACAGGGAAACAAATAGGTATCAGCAGTGATGCAATCGCCTGTCTCGCTTCAACTTCCCCGTTCTCCATTCAAACAGCAATTCTTATAGGCAAAATTCATCATCATTTGACGTGTAAAACTCATAAGTCTGTCATGGAATTCTATTGGTCGGAAAGGTAACTTAAGTATAAGTGCTATATCTGGATATGGTAACAGAGCATGCGGATTGGATAACTCTTATCGGGTGGGCATCTACGCCCATTCCACTACATCACTTGTGATAGACGTCACTACAACTACGACGTCTTATTGGTTCTACAGGCTATAGTACTCTAGATTATTTGGTCCATTGTGATTGGGTGGGTTACACCCGTATGCATAAATATCCACTTTAATTAGCAGCATGCAGAATGGACACCCAGATGCGGAGTGCCCCAAGATTCACCCTGCCTCCCTTCCATCAATCAGTACCTTTAGGGCTATGTGTCAATTAGTTGGCTGAGGATGGCCTCGAAACTGTAGCTTCTTATCAGGAAAAGTTATGGCATCCTGGGTTCTGGGTGACATCAGACGTTGGTACTTCTTTGCCCTTGGCTGGTCACGTGTCTGTTCACCGTGAATCTACTTAATTTTCCTTCTTTTCATGTATTTTATTCTTACTTAGCCTCGCCACCTGCCTGGGGCCTTCTTATCTTGACCTTCACTGGCTGGCTGGTATGCTCTGAAGTTTCGATTCTCCGAGGTTGCTGCTCTCCTCCCTTCCTTAGGTTGACCTACTTCTTACTGAGTTTCGATTCCACGCTTTCCTTTGGCTTTGGCTGGAAAGTGAATCTTGGCCCTGTTAGTCCTTTGCAACATGGTTTTAATTCTGCTTTTACAAAATGGAGCCGCACTTTTATAGTGTGCTTCATTGAGGTAGATATATATTATTGGCGCTTGCCACTCTAGGCTTCTACTAAGCATTGCAAGCAGTACCGTTTACTTAGCTCTTTGCTTTCCGAGCCTATTTACATGCAGTTGCACAATTCGATCTTGGTTATGTTCTTTGTGCTGCAACGTTGTATCTTCTTATACGTCTATCATATCATTATTGTTTACATTTTGTCCTCATGTATCATCTTTCGATCGTTGTTCATGTTCATGTTATCCTTTTCATATGTTGTGTTATGTGTATCTGTACGACTGTTCAGGTTCTTACTGTTGTCACCATTTACCTTCCATTAGGGCTCTTTGGGTCTCTTTGGGGATGGCCTGTAGGTAGTTTGCACTTCAGGCCAGCTGCTGGTATGGTTGCCTCAAAGGGTACAGAGCTGCCCATGGTTGTCTAGTTATAGGCACTTCAACAGGCATTGCTCTTCTGAGGGGCACCGGGCATAGGCCCAGTATAGCTCTCTGCTGGTTCAATTGCTCCTCGTACATCACGTATTTTGGCGAGTATGTTCCTGATACGGGGGCAGGGGTGCAGGCCATGTCTGGGACCTCCTCTACACTCCCCCCTCTGGTCGGTTCATCTACCACTTCTGCTTCCTCCTTTGCATTCATCTCCCTTGGTTCTTCTGTGTCCTGTTCGTTGTCTTCAGGGTTTGTACAAGGTGGTGTGAATATGCGTATATTTGGAGTTCATATCTTTATCACACCTTTCAAACTTTCTGCTGTTTTTACATGCACGTCCGTGTTCCAAGTCATTAGCTGTCAATGTCCATTTGGGCTGCAATAGATCCATTTCCCTTCATACTTCCTTCGTTTCCTGGGATATGTGAATTTTGTTCCTTCTGGCGCAAATTCACTGGCTCTCACAAAGTCTCTTATTTCTTCATCCGTCAGGTCTCTGGGCTTCCAACCTGGATCGACATCGACCATGATTTTTATCCCAATGGCTTTCTTTGCAGTTTTCAGGCACTGTGTGATGATGATTTGATGACATAAATTCCTAGTAGTATCATCAGTAGCAGGGCTCCAAGAAACTTGAATATGTCTGCCATCCATTGTGGGACCCATGAGAATAGTGCTCCAAACCAGCTGTCATCATCCACTTCGCCGGTTTCGTCAATCATCTGGTTTTTTAAGTTTGTCAGCATACCTATGGCTTCTGTTAATGTTCCGTTTTCTTCTTCATGTGAAGGTATAAATGTGCAACATGATTCTCCGATTTTTGCGCAAACACCTCCATCCATTGCTGTGATCATGTCAAGTACATATCTGTTCTGGAGGGTCATTAATCGGACTGCTCTCAGTTCTTCTTTGATCGCGTTAAATCCTTTTATGGTGGTGTTGAGGGTCTGCAATAAAAACCATCTGGTTATCTGCAACCATTTAGCATTCATTCCGATTTGAATGTGTGGCAAGAGTAGTGTTGTGAATACTGTTGAGGTGAGGCTAAACAGCCTGTGTTCGTATGGGATTGCATGGAATGCTTCTTCTGATTTGGCAGAAAAGTAATTCTCTCTCTTCATCCAGGATACCAGTTCCACAGATCTCCTCTTTCTTAGATGAGCTTCTGCTTTCGGGAAATTGTCAATACTCAAGTCACTTTTTGGGATCACTAGTGCGGGAACGTGGATGTTTACTAGTGTGCATATGCCTCCCCAGTTTTTCGGTAGTCTTATATATGCCTTGAATCCATATGCCCAATAATGATCCATTATAACTGCGGTACCTTGCGTCATTCCTGGGGCTTCAAAGATTCGTACCCAGTTTTGATTCTCTCCCATTTTCCATGTGCCATTGTTTCTGAAGCACAGTTTCGGGTTTTCCAGTGGAACTATTTGTAAGGGTCATCCTCTGTCTTCGACCCATGTTAGCAGCCTTCCCGATTTCGGCCATAGAGGCTTGCATAATCTCTGTGAGTTCTCTATTGCTTCCTTGCAGGCTCCAAGGACCATCCACGCTCGGCAGATTACAACTCCTTCTTCCCAATCCGTTTGGGGAAACCACTGTTCCCCATATCTGCATTTGGCATCTATTCTTCCAAATTTGAGCCTCTTCTGCAGTCTTTCCTTGGACGTTCCTCCTTGGTTTATTTCCCATCTTGTTCCTGATCCTTTCACTTCAGGCTTTTCATACCTCATCACGTGATTCCTGGTATGCGCCCTGTTTCTTGTTTTAATGTCCTGGACATAGCCGTCTTCTTCGGGTTAATCCTTTTCAGTTGCTGATATCAATGAGGCATCTCTCCCCATAAATTGTCCTCTGGTGTTGCACATTGCTACGTGCGACATAAAGTGTGCTGTAGGGACATCAATTTCTACAGCCACAAAGATCTTGGATTTTCTCATGCTGTATGGAAGAAGTGCACAGACGAAGCACACTTTCTCCTTCAGCTTTTCATCTTCCAACCTCCTTCATGTGTCGGTACCAAATGTTGTTTCCCAGATGTGCTGTGCTATCCAGGTAGTCATTCAGTTCATTGTTATCTTCATGTGGGCTTCTCTTGATTCTTAGTGTCTTTCTGTAGTTTGCTATAACTATATCTTTAAATGCATCTGTGCTGCTTTTCCATGCTGGGGGTCTCCCAATCATGCTTGTTGGAGGGGCAGGCTTCATTACCTGTATCGCTGTGGTGGGAGAAGGGTTTGTGTTTCTCTTCTTCTCCTCTTGTATTCTCTCATAGAGCCCCTTTATCCACCATTCGTTTACCATCTGCCCAACGCGTGGCTGTGTCGTGGGCCTGGTGCTTGTCGTTACAGTTTCTATGGTTCTATTTTTTAGATCCTCATGCAGTATCTTCACTCTAGCTATAAAAGGGAATAAATGATCTATCAGCATTTGCGTCTTTCCTGTGAATTCTCTTGCGGCTGCTTCAGTCCTTTTGAGTGCCTTGGTTATCTCTTCTTTAGCTGGTCTTTCGCTTGCTTCCTCTTGGTCACTTCCACTATTTTCTGGGATAGTTTGTTCGGTAAGCAGTCTTGCACCCTCTGTTGTCTTTGTACGAGTTTCTGTAGCCGTTGACATTTGCCCTGGTTAGTATGCATTCAGTGTGTGTGTGCGTGTAGTGGTCCGTGCTACGTTTCCCTTCATTTCGTGCTGACCCTGTCTACAGCTTTTCTCTTCATTCGTTACCTCAAATGTGTATGAATCATTGCTAATTACATTCAATTTTAGTTTGTTTACTTTACCATCAGGTTTTCTTGGAACTGCAATGACTATATAGGGTCTGGGTGTTTTTGTGGGATTTGGATGTACATTATCTGGTGGGTGCACTGAAATTGGAACGCTTTGTGCACCAATAAAGAATGCAGTTCTGATTGTTAGTGGCAGAAAAACAATAATAATCACTATACATATGCACATTATCGTTCGATAGGACAATTTGCAGCATTTTCTTCCAGGGAAGTGGGGGCGCCCCTCCGCCTGTGGGAGGACTAGGTTACTGTTCTGGGCCCCCATTTCAATCATATCAATAGTTAAAGTTCTATAAAGTTCTCTTCTTTTCATTTACTCCATTATTGTCTTTCAGGAGGTTTGGACGTAAAGTGTCTTGTGCTTCGTAAGAGCCCCCCTCTCGAGGGCGACGATTGTCTCTGGTTACGGGATGCAGTTCCCTTGCTAGACTATGGAAAAAGATTAGACTAGCCTCTTTGGTGAGACACATTCATTTAGCATATTCAAAATAGGTCAACTCCCAGTCCACCCCCAAAATTTGCTTTAGTCCGGAAGACATGCTGGAACCTGTTTAAATGCGGTTAAATAGAAAAATTGAAAAAATTGTACCATTCAAAATCAAATCAGAAAATAAGAATAAAAATATCCATAAAAATGAAAAATAAACATAAAACAAAATGGTGAACTTCTCTTTTCTGCTCTTCTCGATCCGTCGCTCGGCGGAAAGATAAGTAATGTCTCTCTATTTCCTCGATCTGTCCCTCGGCGGAAAGATGAAGAACTGTGTCTCTGTCTCCAGGATCTGTCCCACGACGGAAGGTTTCACTGGAATCTCCTCAGGTACTCTTGCTGGAAGTTGGATAGCTCCACCTGGAGCATGATTCCGTGGAGGAGTGTCCCCAAGTGTGCAGTGTTAGCTGGATCCATGAGGATGGTGATCACATCAACCTCATCAGGCCTTCCTACCATTTCTGGATAGTCAGTGACTAGACGAAACAGGACATTATGTGCCAGCCGGCTTTCCTCGGGTGACAGGGACATTTGTCCTGCTTTGCTGGGTTCTGGATCACAGGCCTTTCTTTCGACGTGAACAGTCTCTGAACTTTCCTGCTGCGTGGATTGCGACCACGTAGTTTAGCTTGATCCACAGTTGGTTCAGATATTCATTGTTTCTTGGATCTCTAATATACGTTAGGGTATCCGTGGTTCTCCCGATGAGTCCTGGCCACTCCTCTATAATGCAAAAGAAAAGCATATATGTCAGTTCATTGATGATCACTTGTGGTGGAAGCTTTCGTGTCCTTTTTACTGTATTCGGGCAACTCAGCGAGGGCTTCTGTGATGACAGTCAGTAGTTGCCAGATTACCTTCTTATGAGCAGGATCTTGTACAAAGTCTGTGACACTGGAGACTCTTCCTACGAGTGATGGGTATGAAATTACCACTAGCTGAAAGTAGGTCAATACATCCCATGTGAGATTTCTTCCTTGAGATACCGTGTAGTCTGTGAAACAATGTGTCGATATTGGCTGTCTCAGGACACGGTTTTGAAAAGTATTTTGCTCACAGCCTATCAGAGTTGTTTCTCAGCAATGTTCAAGGATGGCTTGATTCAAAAGTTTGTGTGATCAGTGTGTTGTGGCTTGGATGCGCAATTCTCTTCTCCACCCTGCAACTGTGATGCACAGAGTGTCTATATTATTGTCCTTTATCACTTTTCTTTTTTGCTTCGGGGAAATGTCCTGTTTAAAAGCCACAATTTGCGCAGGAGTTCCTTTTCTGGTCTTTGCTGCTTATGCGTCCTTCTTCCTTGTCATGGATCTCGTCTGCACGTGCTGAGGTTCTTCCCCGTTGTCTGTGGTCTGAGGTGCAACTGTAGGGCTCTCCCCGATATATGGTTTAATGTCATTTAGGAAGAGACATGCCCTCCTGCCCTGCCGCTTGACGGCTGAAGGAGTGCAGTCCTCCACGATGAAAGGGCCATTGAATCATGGTTTGTCCCACCGTTTCCTCGTATGGTTCCTTATTAATACTGCATCACCATGGAAGACGTGGGGCACACATAGGGCCTCATTACACGGAAGGCGGTAATCCAGGGTGCTATTAGCACCCTGGACCATGCCGGTAAATTACCGGCACCGCCTTGGCGGAAAGGGGATTTACCGCCCCATTCCAAGGTTGGAGGGGCGGTAAATCCCCTTTCCGCCATTGCCCTTCCCCATTCCCATTTCTGCCCCATAGGGCTCTATGGGAATGGGGAAGGCGCTAATTACGGCACCGCAATTTTGCGGTGCCGTAATTAGCTCCGAGGTCCCTTAGCGGGTTGGTACTTAACGCCTGCAAGAAGCAGGCGTTAATTCCTCCAACCCGCAAAGGGACCTCGTAGTACGGCGGTAAGGGTTAACGGTCACCGTTGCCATTAACGGTGACCGTTAACCCTTACCGCCGTCCGTGTAATGAGGCCCATAGACTTTGAACTGCATCTCTTTCAGCACCTCCTGTTGTGTTTTGTGCTGTGCTGCACCCTTTTCGCCGTCGCTGCAGTTGGCCTGAAATGACAGAGAGGCTTAATGTCATGCAGTTCAAATACTCCTGCATTTCAGTTCCCAAGACCTCTCTAGTTGGCTGGGCATGACATCTAGCTCTATCTCGGGGGGTAAGAAGGGCCCTCATTCTCCTGCCCGTGAGTCTCGTGCGGTGTGAGATGATGGTCGGAGCCTGGCTGGTTCCGAAGTGCATACATAGCCAGTGGTAGACAGTGCAGCCATCCCTTTTTTAGAGTGAGTTTCAACTTGGCTATCCTCTCCTTTAACAAGCCGTTGAGCCTCTCACATATACCATTACACTCAGGATGATACGCCGACGAGAACTTGTGCTTGATACCAAGACATAAGCTGATCTGCTCAAATATTGCATTGACAAAGTGAGCCCCATTATCTGACCTCATTACCTCGCACACCCCCCATCTAGGGAACACTTCCCTTACCAGGAATTTAGCAGCACAGGTTGAGTCTGGGTGTGTACAGGGACCTGCTTCTATGCATCTAGAGAATGGACACACCACCACAATTAAGTACCTGTACCCGTTGCACAATTGAATCATGTCGACATAGTTGATATGTAAGTGCTGAAAAGGCCCATTTGGCCAAGGGATGATTCCTCTCACTACTTTTATTGTGTGCCCAGTGGTGAATTGCTGGCAGATTATGCGGTTCACCATAAAGAATGCAACATGCTCCGCAAAATTCAGTTGTAAACCAGTCTTCTGTGAGCGTTGCAGCAAGATTTTCTTTTGTCACGTGGAACGAGTAATGTAATTGCTCCAATGCTATCTTTAGGAGAGCGACAGGCATTATTGGTTTACCAGTGATGTCTTGCCTCCACAACCCATCAGAGGGGTTTAAAGAACACCCTCGACGCTTCCATAGATTCTTCTCTTCCTGAGGTGCCTCCCCTTGAAGCTCCATTAGTTGAGTCTGTCCCAAATTGCTATAGGCCTCTGGTGTGGTTCGTGCTACCATCATACGCTCATGGGTATGTGCCACCTCCACGTCCATGATTGTTTCACTCTTGGATGCCATATGCTTGGCTTCTGTGTCCGCTTCATGGTTTCCACGTGACACGAAATCCGTCCCTTTGGTGTGGGTGGTGCATTTCATGACCGCTATGCCCACTGGGAGCTGTAGTGCCTTTACTGTCCAATAAAGCTGCATGTTGCACTTGCGTGCCGTCCGCTCGGAGGTAGCTCCTCCTTTTGCAGCGTGCTAAGCCTGCATGCACGGTTGACGTCACGTAGGCGGAGTCACTGTACACCTTTACTTCCTGGTCTGAATGATTCTCAATGGCGAGTATCAACGGCAATAGTTCTGCAGCTTGTGCTGAATAGTGAGAAGGTATTCGAGCGCTGAAGAGTAATTAGAATTCTCCATTTGCTATGTGATTTATTATGGCAATGCCTGTATATCTCTGTCCGTCTTCTTGGTCGATTCTTGAAGAACCATCAATGAAAACGATTTCGCCACCTGCCAGGGCATTTTCTTTCACCCTGGGGATTTCATCATATAATTCCTCATAATTTGTGCAGTCATGTATCGGCTCTCCTTCAGTGGCTGGCTCTGCTATGAACGTGGCTGGGTTCACTGTTTTACATCAAACTATTTTGATTGATGGATTTGATATATTCACCTCATAGGCAGAGGCCCTTTGAGATGTCAGTGTACCTTTCGGTTTTTCTAATATGGCAAACAACGCTCGACGTATAACGTCATAGAGCATCCCATTACAATGGATGACGCCTTCTCCATGGCGAACGCGGCGGCAGCTAAATTTTGCTCGCAAGGGAAGTGGCCTCTCATAACCGGGTCCAGACTCCCACTGTAATAAGCTAAGGGCTTATACCCCAGCGAGGTTTGCTGAGTGAGTACTGCCGTCATAACATTTCCATCTGTATGTGAAAACAGGTAGAATTCCTCTGCATAGTTAGGCATCCCGAGAACTGGGGCCTTACAAATCACTCCCTTGAGTTCTGCAAACCCCTTCTCCATTGCCTCAGTCCATTCAATCTTTTCCTTTGTCGCCTGGGCCTTCTTTAGGGCCTGAAGCAAGGGCTTGGTTTAAGAGCTGTAATCGAAGACCCATGCTCTGACCTAATTGCACAGGCCTAGGAAGCTCTGCATTTATTTTATCGTGAGCGGCTTAGCTGCGTTCATGATAGCTTCAGCCCTTTCTGGGGTTACCTTTTTCCCCTCATGTGAGATTAGCTGGCCTATGTACATCACCTCTTGTTGACAGCATTGTAACTTTTCCTTGTCAACCGTATATACTTTCTCAGCCAGTATAGTCAGTAGCTGGATTGAGTCGCGCCTGCATTGCTCTTCAGTGGTGCTGCAGATCAGAATGTCATCTACATACTGCAAAACAACACTGTCAACCGCAATATTGCTTAGGTCCATTTGCAGGACTCTATTGAAAATGGACGGAGACTCACAATACCCCTGTGGCAATCTCGTGCTCTTCAGATGCATTTGTCTGAAAGTGAATGACGTCAGATCTTGCGAGTCACGGTGCAATGGGATTGAGAAAAAAGCATTTTTCAAGTCAATCACCGTGTGTGGGTATGTTGCATAGGATTGTAGATGGATTAGGGACTAGAGGGAACTCAGCTTCGACTATGCCGTTTAATGCTCTTAAATCTTGGATTAAACGCCAAGACCCTCCCTTTGATTTCTTGACGGGGTAAATCACTGTGTTACAGGGCGATTCTGACGTCACTAGGATGCCCTGCTCCATCATGGTGGAAATTGTCTTTGCTATCCCTTCATCCACTTCTCTGGACATGGGATATCGTCCTGCTCTTGGTAAAATTGCTCCTGGCTTCAGCCAAATTTTCACTTCTCCTGCCCCCTGCAGGAGGCCTATGTCACAGGGTCCTGTAGTCCATACTGAGACAGGCACTTTGGCCATTTCATCATCAAAGCATTCTGGACGCACCAGTGCCAACATCATTCTCTGTGGCACCTCTCGTTTGACCATTTTGACCCAAAATATGAGACTCACTTCCACCCTAGTTTCTTCTAGGTCAGGGTGTTCTTCGAACAGATCATCATCAGTGATGTCAGTCACTCGATACCCTTCTTCAATGGTGATAATCGCACACCATTGTCTGCCTTCGTCATCGTACCCTTCGACCAGGAATACCTTCCCTTGCACTGCGGCAGTATGTATCATTAAGGGAAATACTTGTCCCTCTTCTTCATGCATTGGTATTCTTGGTCTGAATAGGAACTCATCAGGGGTTCTCATGGTTCTATCTGGGAGGCCTGGCAATCCCGCCATGTGCACACGCACACATACCCGAAGACTTCTGGCTCTAATGGTATAGCTCTCATGGCTATGCGTCCAGAGTATGCCCTGATTACTTCGCACACATTTAAATAATGCATTCCTGAGTGGAGCATACTATGCCACCCTCCATAATTGAAATTCCCATATTCAACTTTGTCATTAAGTCCCGGCCCAAAATGTTTACTGGGGTCTGGCGTGAATATAATAAGGGTACATTTATCTCACAATCCCCCAGAGAGACTGGGAGATTGTCCGTAAAGGGAACTCTACTGTTTCTATGGCCTGACCGGACAAGGAAAACTTGCCTTCTCGTATGCACAAGCGCGTTGCACCCGTGTCAACTAAGAAGAAATACTCTTTCCCCCCTATGACGACATTTACCCTAGGTTCCCTGTTAGGGTCTGGTGTCACTGATAGGATTGAACACATCAGGGTTCCCAGCGTCCTATTTCAAGTATAAGTTCGGTCAACTGTATACTTGTGGATTTCCTCCATTTCCAGGGTTGACTCCCCCTCTGGAGTTTGTTCCCTGTGATATATGCGGCGGTGCCTGTTGGGATTGTCCCTGCGGCAAGTTCCCCATGTTCGAGGGTTGTACCCCTTGCTGCGGCTGCACACCCCATGCCAGTTGCTGCACTGTGTGATTGTATGCACCGCCCTGCTGCGCGAAGGCAGGCCTGTTCGCCAGCTCCCATTCCTTGTCCATTTTGCCACACGCCTTGGTTTCTGCACGTGCGTGCCACATGCCCTGTGATTCCGCACAGCCAACACACTGGTGGTGGTCGGGCCATCTGTCCATTTGGCATAGCTGCACTGCCCATCTGCATGTTTTGAAAACCCCCTTGATTGTCCTGGAGACCTCCCGGATTACTTTGAAACCTTCCCTGATTACTCTGCCATCCTCTTCCTCTAAATCCCCTTCCCCTCGGGTAGAATCCTGTGTTACCCTGGTTATTCTGCGAGGGGTAAGTCGCTTGTTGTGCACTTGGTTCAGCTGGGCTATTGAGCACAGCTCCTTCGAGAGAATATTTTGAGAGTTTCTTTTGCACCAGCTTCGCTTTCTCACCCTTACGAGTTGACTCCTTTTTTTTGATTCTTCTCTTGCAACAATCTACAGTAGTATGCAATTGTCAACTGTATTTCGGGCCATGGTTTAGCTTCTACACCTACCAATTTCTTGAGCTGTTTTTGCACCGGTTCAGCAACCCATGGCACAATATATAGTAGAATACAGGGATAGATTTCGTCCAAGATTCATGTGTTTCAAGCACCAACGTGTCTTGGAAATTATGGATATAAATCAACAGATCCTCTGACTCTTTCATTTTTCGAGTCATTATAGCCCCCATATCGGAAGTGTCTGGGTATAGCACTCGCAGCGCTTTCCATACTGCTGCTCTACAATTATTGAATGGTGCTCTGTCATGGGTGGTGTTAATTATGGTTACCCCAGGGTACCCAGCCCGCTTCCACACATCGTCTGCCCTCTCACCAAGTATGACGATCAGGAGACCCTTAATGTCCCCTATAGCTAACGTGACACCCCCTGTCATTTTTTCCAACTCGTGTATCCATTTCCCAGCTCCCGATGTCAGCATTGGAAGCTTGTTTTTCAGGTTCTCTCGATCCATGTATGGCCATGGAATATATTGTGGTTTTGCGTCCTCCTTTTGTAGCACCAGGAATTGAAATGTGCAGTCTTCCTTCTCCTTCCCCCTAGCTCTCCTCTCTATCGCTTGGGTAGCATTCCTACATCGCCGTCTACCTGGCAATGTCCTTAATCTGTCTACATAGGCAGGTGCTGGCACCCCCCTCTGACTGCGGAGTATACCCTCCTGTCAGCCAGGCTGCGCGTCGGACTCTGAGGCCCTAGGTGCAAACTCACTAGCATCTGACCATCTTACCCCTTGGTCCCTTGGGAGCCGCTTCTCGTGCCGTCTCCCTTCTTCGTGTGTCTCGTCCTCCGTCTCCCCACCGGAGTCGGACGCTGATTGTTCCCAGTTCACACAACTCCTTGCATCTTCTTTATTCTTACTAATTTCTAGACTGTCCACGGACAGTCCCCTGCTCCCACTACTTCGGGTGACATCCTCAGTGTCATACAGTTGAGTGCTTTCCAAGCGCTCGTCTTCCCTTCCCCATTGGGAAATTAGTTCCAGCCCCATTTCATTGTATATTTCATTGATAGTTTCCCCGATGCTTCTGGTGTCGAAGTCATCTTCAATATTTGCCCCACTCGTGCCTGGTACTGAATCGTACGCAGGAAAGAATTCTTCGATGTCTCCCCATTCTACAACAGGATTGGGTTTTTTAACTTCCCGCCCCAAATATTCAAGATCCCTCGCCCTCTGTCTACGTTTGTGTTTTATATCATCATCGACTTCCTTGCGCTTCTTCGCTTCTTCTCTAGTCTTATCTTCTTCCCTTCTTCTTTCATTTCTACATTCCTTTGCCCTTCTAACTTCCTCATCTTCCCGTCTCTTTACTCTCTTTTCATGTACTCTTTGCTCTTCTTCCATCCTTTTCTGATTCTGTCTGTATTTGTCACAGGCTGCCTTATGTTTGCAATCGAGCTGTTTCTCTTGCTCTTCGCAATATAGTTGTTCTCGTCTCAGCCTATCCTTCCTTTTTATCTTTTCGTCCCTCGTTACCTTTTCCTTTTCTCTCTCCCTTCTTTGCGTCTCATCAAACTTCTCTCTCGGTCTCACATCATCAATTCCTTTACCATCGAGCTTCAACAATATCTGTCCTCCAATCCATTCGTCCTTTGTGAATGCTATCTCATCAGTTTTGTCTTCACTTCCTTTTCATTTCTTTCCCTCTATCCCATTATCGAGGGATGCACTTGTCTGTGCCTGATCCTTCCTTTCATCATTGCGTCTCTCATTGTCCCTCGGGACTACGGAGGTAAGATTTATTTCCTGCTCCTTCTCCTTGATTTCGTAACTACTGTACGTAGGCGACTCATACGCGGGGTTGCTATACCCAGTGGCTGCCTTAAGCTCCCTTAACGAGTAGAGTCCCTCTGACTTACTCCCCTCGATCTCTGGCTCAGGCGGAGCTGGTGGCGTGGTAGGCGCCTTACGCCCCTCCGTGCATACGTTTAATATCCATTCTGTAGGAGGCTCTTCCTCCTTTGGCTGTTCAAACATCTTCCAAAGTTCTAGAACAGCAAGACGTTTCTTTAGTTTCTTGCCTGTATATGTGGCATGTCGATAAGTCGTCATATGCTGTAAAACGGCTTTAGATAAAGACCCGTTCTGTCGCCACGGCATAAACATTTTGTGGGTGGTACCCTTAACCCATTCCGTGCTATACTTCTTAAGCTTGGGTGCGTGTTTGGGCAATTGCTTGCACAAATGGGCAAGTGGGGTTATCTCTTCCATACTTGAATACCGTTACCAACAATATTTATGCACTTTTCCGACGTCCAACAGTATGAGCGAGCACCAAATACGCAAGCTCCAATCCAATCTTTCCTGCCAAAATTCTAAATTATCAATTTACTCAAGAACATCAATCCATTGGCGATTCCCTCTTAGTTACGGAATCGCGCAAAGCCCAAACTTCATTTCAAACAATCAATGATACAGTTCTTTACATTTGACATATAACAGGATACGTACGACAGACATTTGACAGACTAGACGGACACCAGCTGGACATACATATACCTGCCTTCTAATCAATACCCTGACATGGGGTTTAAACGAACCCCATTAGTGCCGCCTTTAATCGTCACCGTAGCCAAATCATCCCCCATTATGTGGGCTCTGAGTTCACATTTCTTCTGACCGCTGTATTGAAGCGCAGGAACAAGGTGAATCCTCTTACTTTTTCTCTCGGGTGCCCTCCCGGTAACCAACTTTTTCTCTCTGGTGTCCTCCCGGTAATCACTTTTTCTCTATTATACTCGAGTCATTAACTCTACTTCTGACTATTTTTATTTTTCTCCGCCATCCTTCGTTACCTTTCCCTTACTTGTTCTAATGCTTACAAGACATTTTCCAAGGTAATGAGTTTACTGTTTTACTCACTGCTCGCATCTTTTCCTCTCTGTAACTTCGGGATCACTGCGCCTCCTTACCAGTCTCTTACGGTCTTTTAGTCCGATCCGCTGCCCATGTGAATGAGAAGGGCTATGCTTTGAAAGGCAGGTTCCTTCAGACCCACTGCAGATGTTATGGACTTACACTATCATTGTCCACGGGAAGCTTCTCAGTCTACTCAGCCGAATGGCGAAAGGACTCGTGATATTGCAGAAGGCCTAGAGTTACTTCGTGCCGTCGGTCTTAGTGTTAATCAATCAATAGTTGATGGTCGAACCATCCTCATGCTACCAAGTGTACATGAGGGCGGAGCGTCCTCTGACGGGCCCATAGGTCAGAGCTCACCCTCTAGTACCTGTAAAACAAGATAGCTTGACCAAGAGGAGGTCAAGGTGCAGGATTCACTTACTCCAACACAATTCAATAAGGACAACTCAATAGTTTGGCAAAGGAAAGTCCGTTTAACGACAAGTACAAAAAACAGGGAAACAAATGGGTATCAGCAGTGATGCGATCGCCTGTCTCGCTTCAACTTCCCCATTCTCCATTCAAACAGCAATTCTTATAGGCAAAATTCATCATCATTTGATGTGTAAAACTCATAAGTCTGTCATGGAACTCTATTGATCGGAAAGGTAACTTAAGTATAGGTGCTATATCTGGATATGGTAACAGAGCATGTGGATTGGATAACTCTTATCGGGTGGGCGTCTACACCCATCCCACTACATCACTCGTGATAGACGTCACTACAACTACAACGTTTTATTGGTTCTACAGGCAATAGGACCCTAGATTATTTGGTCCATTGTGATTGGGTGGGTTACACCCCTAGGCATAAATCTCCACTTTAATTAGCAGCATGCAGAATGGACACCCAGATGTGGAGTGCCCCAGGATTCACCCTGCCTCCCTTCCATCAATCAGTACCTTTAGGGCTGTGTGCCAATTAGTTGGCTGAGGATGGCCTCGAAACTGTAGCTTCTTATCAGGAAAAGTTATGGCATCATGGGTTCTGGGTGACATCAGACATTGGTACTTCTTTGCCCTTGGCTGGTCACGTGTGTGTTCACTGTGAATCTACTTCATTTTGCTTCTTTTCGTGTATTTGATTCTTACTTAGCCTCGCCACCTGCCTGGGGCATCCTTATCTCGTCCTTCACTAGCTAGCTGGTTGGTATGCTCTGAAGTTTCGATTCTCTGAGGTTGCTGTTCTCCTCCCTTCCTTAGGTTGACCTCGAATTCCCAGGCATGAGCTACTTCTTACTGAGTTTCGATTCCACGCTTTCCTTTGGCTTTGGCTGGAAAGTGAATCTTGGCCCTGTTAGTCCTTTGCAACATGGTTTTAATTCTGCTTTTACAAAATGGAGCCGCACTTTTATAGTGTGCTTCATTGAGGTAGATATATATTATTGGCGCTTGCCACTCTAGGCTTCTACTAAGCATTGCAAGCAGTACCGTTTACTTAGCTCTTTGCTTTCCGAGCCTATTTACATGCAGTTGCACAATTCGATCTTGGTTATGTTCTTTGTGCTGCAACGTTGTATCTTCTTATACGTCTATCATATCATTATTGTTTACATTTTGTCCTCATGTATCATCTTTTGATCGTTGTTCATGTTCATGTTATCCTTTTCACATGTCGTGTTATGTGTATCTGTATGACTGTCCAGGTTCTTACTGTTGTCACCATTTACCTTCCATTAGTGCTCTTTGGGTCTCTTCGGGAATGCCCTGTAGGTAGTTTTCACTTTGGGCCAGCTGCTGGTATGATTGCATCAAAGGGTACCGAGCTGCCCATGGTTGTCTGGTTATAGGCACTTCAACAGGCATTGTTCTTCTGATGGGCACCGGGCATAGGCCCAGTATAGCTCTCTGCTGGTTCAATTGCTCCTCGTACGTCACATATTTTGGCGAGTATGTTCCTGGTACCTCGAAATGGAGGGCAGGGGTGCAGGCCTTGTCTGGGACCTCCTCTACAAACTACAAGCGGAACAGAACCACTTGGAAGAGAAAGAGTAGACAAATCTTGTACAATCGGTAACAAATGTGCTATCACCGGAGCAAGAGACAAATCTACCAAACCCATAACAGCAGGCAAAGGTGGAGGCACAGGTGGAAGAGCAACGATAGGAGAAGGAACAATGACCGGAGGAAGAGGAGCAATAGGAGGAATGATAGGAGGTGCAGGAATTGCTACGGGAGGAGGAACGACAGCAGGAAGAGGTAAAGCAACAGGAATAGGTACATACGGATGTGGCGCAGTGGCACCAGGCCTTCGTTCATTTAGAAGCTTGTCAATTAATTTATCAGATGCATGAAAATCTTTAGATGGATAAATCTTCTGAATGCCAAGTTGAAAAGCCCTATCCATATTTCTAACTGACTCTGACTGTTTATTTTGATCATACAATGACGTTTTCTAAGCGTTGGACATATGTCGGCTCGCATGTTTCTCTCTACTTTTAAGTTTCTGCATAGCTTCTTTTTTTCCAATTTTGCAATACATCAAATGCTGCAGGTCTAGCTTTTTTCTTTAACAATATAGACTCTATGTATTCTATATGAGGAATCTCAAAGCTACCATTGATTGGCCACTGAGGTTCGGAAGTATGTCTAGTTTGTCTGTGCCAAATATCATTAAACACTATACTACCAATGCTGTGCTTACAGTACATAGTACACACGGGCGACCCCTCCTGTGGCGCCGTACGGCAAAATTCCAAAGATTGTCTGTCTCTGCGGAATAATACCCTGAAACAGGCAGACAATTTCTCAGGCATATCAGATTCCTGGTGTTACCTGGTCAATAATTGTTCTCGCGAGGACAATACGCCAAATCAAATTATCAGGATACTTAAGAATGGGGTCATGACTCACCTGATCAAAGAACTAAGGGAGGTCCGATTGGATTACAAAGGACAACAAAGGACCCTTGTGGTTGGTGATTTCGGCAAAACTGCCCGCCTCGATATATGGACCCTTGTCAAGATGCCGTCTCGGTCCGCGGGCTCACCGTCCAGGGATCGGGTCATGCAGTACTGTTGAGGTGTCGTGTCTCATCCATGAAGGGGCCCCCTTTCTCACCACCCGATTCCGGTCTGATAGCCACGTCAACACTTCAACGAGATGGCATCAATCTTGAGGGGCCCTATTCGGGCACCATTTGTAAAAGCAAGGAATTATCGAGGCTGAGTACCACAAAAGGAAATACACCAAACACGGGCTATAAATATTCACAGATCTTTAATACTGCGCAGTTACAAAGAAACACAGATCTGATACAGATAGCTATCTGGCTCTCAACACCCCTCAATGAGTACCAGCCCATCAGAGTGAGGAGGGAGAGAGTTGGACATCTAAACATTCAGGTTTTTATACATTTCTAACAATATTGCCCAGCCCCTCTACATGTTAATAACCTGCAGTCTAGAGTTTGTGCCGAGTTCACATGCAGCTCATACCATAATATGCAGAAGGATTACATGAGTTGGCATTTCCATCAAGTTACAATGGCGATGTATATTCTTGAATTTAGCAGTAAGCCTTAGTACATATCCCAACACAATGTAGTTCTGCCAGTGTCCACGCTTGGTGTTTGCACAACATTGTCGTCAATGTGTATTCGTGGATGATGCTTGTTGGCGCAGACAATCCTAGGACAAGTCATACTCAGTACAAGGTCTTATTGCCTAGTCTAAACAGTCAGCCCTCGGACAGTCTAACCATTAACAGGACTCAAAGGTCGAGAAGGCTTGGTTGCAAGTTAGAAACACAGTCCACCATTTTAGAATAGAGAATCATACAAACAGAAATAAAAATGGCTGATGATTCTAAAATGGCGGCGAATGTGATCTAAAATTGGAACTTTGCAACGCGGTTTTCTTCACAGAGCGACTAGGCTTAGGCCAATATAAATCAAAAGGAGGAACAATATGATTTCCCGTTTAACAATAGTAAGACTAGTATCTTAACAAAATCAATTAGCCTAAGCGCAGAGAAAAGAACCTCTCAACAGCTTAGGAAACAAAGAAAAAGGAGCTCACAAAGACAGGAGAGCACTGTATCTCTAAATCAGGCAAGCAATAGAAATAGAACCAAATAGTCAGGATGCTAAGGACGAAACACTCTGCAAATAAGAACAGTTGGGGAGAAAAGAAAACCTTGGCCATTTGATTTTATGTCATACTAAACTAATATTCACTTCTTCCCCCTAAATTCATCTCCTTCAGAAGAGTGACAACTTTCGCAGTCAGAAAGGTTTTATTTCCCGATGCTAATCTTTCCCAAAACACATCTGAATTCAACCAACATACATTGTGAACAAATCTCTTAAATCTTGCCACTCTCAGATTCCAAATACCTGGACATTTTCGACAGTAGATATTAGAGTGACTGTCTTTCTTTTTCATCACATGTATCACAAATGTCGGTAGTATATTTCTCTTTGTCTCTGATGAACAACATTTCTAAAGTTGGGAACAGATTTAATCTAAATCTCAGAAATTCTGATCTAGAAAATTTATGATTTATTTAAATAGGGAGGCAGCTTAACTAACTCTCTGGTAATTCTAGCACCTGAAGGGAGAACCACTAATGTAGTTTACAAAGAAGTACTCCAATCATTTTTTTTTTTGTAGGTTGCAGATGCCAAATAAGTAATATTGTTTTTGTTGCTTTATTTAAGCGCATACCGTTTTTATTTATTTATTTATTTGGATTTATAGAGCGCACATCTGCCCGGGGGCATCGTAGCGCTAAAGAAGTCTTACTTGTTACAGGCATACATGGTGAATATACAGAGACACAGATTTGCATAGAAGCATATTTTCATACATTTGCTGTTATTTCCATACATACAGTGGTGAGAATACAGGTGAGGCAGGGTTAGTTGAACAGCATGGTTTTGAGTAGTCTACAGAAGGCATGGTATGATTTTTCGTTCCTTAAGGCGGTGGGGAGTGTGTTCCAGTTTTTGGGTGCTAGGTGTTGAAAGCTGGACCCTCCGGCTTTGCTTCTTTTAAAGGCGGGTACATAGGTCTGGTTGGTCATGTGTGACCTGGTAGGTCTAGTGGAAGTATGGGGGTGATCCTTTCAGAAAGATAGGGTGGGGCATTGGCAGAGAGGCATCTGTGGGTGATGGCCATGGATTTGAATAGTATGTGCTCTTTTATAGTTAACCAGTGTGCTTCGTTTCTGGCTTGGGAGATGTGCTCCCTTTTTGGAATGCTTAGGGCTGCTTTTAGAGCATTGTTTTGTGTGACTTGCATTTTTTTAATGTTTTGTGCAGACATGCCCAGGAAGAGGGCGTTGCAGTAGTCCAGTTTGGTACCTACTGTGGCTCTGGCTACATTCAAGCAGTTTTTCGAAGATAGGAAGGGTTTAACGGCGTTGATTATCTTAGTGGTGAGTGCAGCAGAAGAGGCTACGGCATTGACTTGCCGTGTCATAGAGAGAGTGGAGTCAAGATATACTCCTAGTGTTTTTACTGCAGTGGAGACTGTGATGGTGGAGTTATCAACGTTAAAGGATTTGTATAGAGGCAGAAGTTTGTTTAGTGTTTCTTTGGTGCCAACTAGTAGGATCTCTGTTTTGTCCCCGTTAAGGCAAAGTCCATTGGCTGCCATCCAGGTTTGAATGGCTGTGTATATTTTTGTTAGTGCTGCGGCGTCTTGTTCATATACTCCAGTAAGGGGGAGCAGGACTTGTGTGTCGTCAGCATAGTTGGTGTAAGCTATGTGGCAATGGTCAAGGTCATTGAACAGTGGGAGGGTGAAAATGTTGTATAAGTTGGGTGCAGTGCAGGATCCCTGTGGGACGCCACAATGGATAGTGGTTGGGGTAGCGTTTGCCGAATCAGAAAAGACTTTCATAAGTCGACCCTCGAGGAAGGATTTGACCCAGGAGACGGCTTCAGGCGAGAAGTGAGCTTCATTTTTTAGTTGCGTGCCTAGGATGTCATGGTTGACCAGGTCGAAGGCAGCAGATAGGTCTAATAGTAGGAGGAGAGCCGGTTTGCCTTTGTCCATGATGTCGTTAAGTTGGATTTTAAGGTCTAATAGGGCCGATTCGGTCCCATGCCCCGGGCGGAAGCCCGATTGCCTTTTGCCTAAGATGCGATTTTCTTCGAGGTAGTGCTGTATTTGTGACTAGGCGACTTTGTCGAGGATCTTGAGCAGGAAGGGAACTGTTGTGATGGGTCTATAGTTGTTGGCGTTTTCTGGATCTATAGTGGGTTTCTTGAGAAGAGGGCGCACCCAAGCTTCTTTTAGGCTGGTTGGGACTGAGTTTGAGTTGAAGGAAGCATTGATGTAGGATTTGAGGAATGGTGCTAGTGTTTCAACGCAGTCTTTGACTAGTTTGGCGGGGCAGGAGTCGCCTTTGCAATTGGAGTGTTTGATTGTGTTGACGATATCAATTACCTCTTTCTCTGAGACTTCTCTAAATTTAAAGGGTGTAATGTGACTTATCTTTTTGTTCTCATTCACTGTTTCCTTAAGGGATGCAGCTACGATTTCCTGAGTGAGTTTTCTGTGATGGTTTAAGATTTTAGCTTGGAGGAGTTCGATTTTTTTTAGAAGGGCCTTAGTGGCCGGTGTGGAGAGTTCCTTGAAGATAGCGAAGAGCTCTTTGGATTCTGGATTCTGAGGTGGCCTTGGAGATTCTATCATTATATGATGCAGATTTAGCTGTTATAATGCTTTTTTTGTATTGGGTGGCCAGTGATTTGTAGGACGATAGTAAGGAGGCATTGGGCGCTTTTTGCCATAAGTTTAGGGCCTTGCGTTTTTTGGTTCGTAGTTCTTTTAGTTCTGCTGAGAACCAGGTATTGGAGTGTTGAATCACAACTTTTCACACTAGCAATAAAACTACACATAATCATACAATCAATTCCATTAAAAAAGACCAAGGACAGAAACAATTTTGAATACAGACAAATAAGTCAGAATTAAATTTAAAAAACATTCTAACAATTTATATTTGTGAAAACATGAATCTTTTACTAAAACATCCAATAGAAAACTCTAACATGCTATATCACAATTCATCATATATCTTAAAAGTGTCTTTGTGATCACT
Organism: Ambystoma mexicanum; assembly: GCF_040938575.1. Taxonomy (NCBI): domain Eukaryota; kingdom Metazoa; phylum Chordata; class Amphibia; order Caudata; family Ambystomatidae; genus Ambystoma; species Ambystoma mexicanum. The sequence goes on along the minus strand of NC_090930.1, from coordinate 286,297,856 downwards.
GCAACCAGAAATAATACAGATAAAGTCTACAGTCTTTATCATCTGAAAACACAGTGGAGGCCCTAAGCCAAACAAAGTGTGCTGCGGAGGCCATCACATAAGATTCAGCCGCAAAGAGCATACTCCAAAATTGGGCTGTTTCATGTGTACTGAACTGTGTGTAAGCTTTATCATAACAGTCTCCTAAAGTTGTACAATGCATCAATATGTGACAAGCAGTTTCAATTTATTGACCACATAGCCGAGAGAGGCGCTCTTCCAATGGAATCCCTATCCATGCTCCCCTAATCACATAGACGGGTAAGATATCGAGGCGCAAATACATAACAATGCGGATCAACGTGGGAAATTACCACTTATCTAGGTACCGCTGCAGAACCTGGGTGCAACCCCCCTGTTGGGTGTACTGAGCGTATTTTTGCCTTCCCGCCAAAGAGGCCAGCACAAGTACACAATCATGATCCCGAATCCTAAGGGTAAGTCTGTCCAGGAACACCAGGAACTCTTGTTCTGTGCAACATGTTAATGAGATATCCTGGCAGTGTGTGAGAGCCACACTATCCAGGTCTCTGAACCATGTAGTCTCTGAACCATGTACTGCAAGTGTTACATCCAGCATGAGCAATGGTACAATGCAATAAGGAGGCATACTTGCCCCCACCAAAGTGTATACTGACCCATAAATTACATACTGCAGTCGTCCACATGGACAAGAGTGATTGGAGGCCTAATTCCAATCTTAAGATTTCCCCCGGTACAGAGTCTGGGAGTCCCAGTAAAGATAGTAAGAGTTTTGCCTCCAGTTTTGGGAGCCAGCAAATTGCCCTTTTTGGAAAAACCTCAAGGGCATATAAAATCCCTGGAATGATTGTAGTCCTATAAGCCAGAAGCTTTGCCTCCAGTGAGCTTCCACCCCACAGATCAATCATCTTCCTCATGGCCAACCATTTAGCCCACACGTAAGGTGTTATGAAGTCATACAAATAAAGCAAATATGGTGTAAGTTTTACCTGAATGGCCACATACCTATATGTATCTATCTGGGCCAATTTAGTTGCTCCCAGGTGACAGGTAAACTTGTTTCCTCCATATGCCTTTTTGCCAATGTCCATGATCTTTGTTTTTTCCATATTTAACCTTAGGCCATTTTCCACAGCATATGTATGCAGCGCATTCAAAGAGTGTTGTATTCCCGTAGGTGTTTTATCTAATATGATAATGTCATCAGCGTAAGTGAGGCTGGCTACTGCCTCACGACCAAAGAGTGGGGGGGGGGGTGATTATGGGCTGTTAACAGGGCAGTGCCCAAGTCAGCCATGTATAAGTTACATAATAATGGCATCAAGACTTACCCTTGCTTTAAACTGACATTTGTCGCCATAAATTGGGATAAGGTGCCATTCTGCGATAGCCGTACTTGAACCTGTGTGTTGTGATGCAACAGTTTGATGAAATATAAAAGCGAGGGATTGATGCCCCATATAGTACATTTTCCCCAAAATTTACAGTGAATTACAGTGTCAAAAGCCAACTAAAATCAAATAAACAAACAAGGGCTCCTATGGACATCTGAAATTAAGTTTCTAAGGACCCATAATGAATGCCTGGTACCAAAGCCCTTTCAAATGAATGAAAAAAATCAAAATGATACTTGCTTAGCAGATGATTCCTTTGAGACCAAGATACAAGCATATCAAGGAGGATACTTAATCAATATGACCCAAGCGGCAGGGGCATTACCGACTCAGGTAATGCCCCGGGGCCCATAGTTATAGGCCCAAGCGGGGCATTACCTGAGTCAGTAATGCCCCCGCTGAGAGGGTCATATTGCTATTAAAACCCCGGCCCGCAAGATCAGTTTCGGGACAGAAAAAAGAAAAAGAAAAAAAAACTACCATGAAAATGGCCACCGGGAAAGGGAAAACGGAGTCTGTTTTCCCTTTCCATGGCAGCCATCGGGAGTGGACGCGCTGGAAACACTTCTGTTCTCCCGGAAAAAAAAAGACAAGAAGGTAAGTGCGGTGAGGTTGGGAGGGAAGGTAGGGAAGAAAAAAAAAAAAGAATAACTCGTACCTGGGTCCCCGCCGGGGGACGGTGGAAGCCTCCAGCCTTGTCGAGGCTCAGAGCGGGGATGGCCGGACATCGTCCTCCGCCGGGACAAAGCAGGCTGAAGGTAAGTGGGGAGGGAGGGAAGAAAAAAAACATACATGTGTCCCTGGCAGGGGATGATGGCAGCCTCCAGCCGCGTGGAGACTCGGAGCGGGGCCCGCTCCGAGTCTCCACGCAGCTGGAGGCTTACATCGTGCCGCACCAGGGCTGAAGTGGGTTAAAGGTAAGTGGGGGTGGGGGAGGGAGAGAATCAAAAAAAAAAACAGAGCCGGGTCCCCTGTGGGGAGCAAAGGCAGCTTCTCAGCCATGGAGGCTAAGAGCGTGGATGGCCCTGCTTCGAGCCTCCTCATTGGCTGAGGGGCTGCCACGCCCCCGCCAGGAACAGTGGCTGTGGGATTCCCGGCCGGGTAATGCCTCGGCGAGGGCCAATCAGATTGGCTCTCTCAATCTGATTGCGCCCTCGCCGGGTACTAATGGAAAATATCTTTGAGCTACAATCTAGCCTTGCTTGAAGTCTATAACATGGTTCTGTCCTAAGGCCCTGTTTGCACACAGGGATCAAAACGGAATCCCACCAAGAGTTTGGCACATGATCCGTTATGTGAAGGAAAAACGTTTTTAAAAGTCCAGTCCACATAGTAGGCTCTTTTTTAATATGATATTACATAATCCATCTGGGCCGGCAGCTCGGGAGGGCTTTTCTTTCTTAATTTGTTTGAATCCATCTTTCATATTATACCACACAGCAGAGCTTTCCATTGAACTAACCATAGATCTGATCATGGTTTCTTTACTATCCCAAAAACACTTTTTAATGTGTTGATCCCATTCCTCATCAATAATGGGGCTTACCTCCAGGGCCAAGGAGCCCCCTCTGATAGTACGAATCGTGTGCCAAAACATTTTGGAGTCAGGCATGTAGATGTTTTTATTTATACACTTCCATTTGGTGGTACTGTCCATAAAGCGGTAGTCATTCAACCACCTTTTATATACAGTTTTAATCATAACCAAACTGATCTTAATTTCCAAGACAGAAATCTCTTTAGCCTATCGACCTCATTGTTCTTCCTGCGGTACTTTTCAGCAATACCTGCATCATTGGGAACCCACGGTTTAGTTTCTATCACGTTACATTTTCCCTTACCCTTCGCATGATTCATTATTGTGACCACCATGTGTTTTAGATCCCATGAGCATATCCTAAGAATGGCCTCGCTGTGACTCCCATGATTTTTTATTGCAATGTTTAAATTGTTTATGTTAGTAGAGGTCCAACAGAGTCGATTAGCTTCTAAGTTCACTGTATGTGTATATTTCAGTTTTGTACGGGATTTGATCTCAGATACATGACAATGCATTCTTAGTGTGACCTGGTCACTCATAGCGACCACTTTAATGTGTAAGTCAGGCGTTAGATCAAGGATCACCTGGTTTACAAATATGAAATCAATCAAGGAACAGTAACTTCCATTTGACCAAGTGCTATTTGATCCATGTGTATTTATTGCTGGGCGGACATTGTCAAATTTGGCTAATGTTACTGCCTACTCCATGCCACGCCTTGAGCCGGGGGCAACTTGCCCACCCATCTTGCAAGTAAGAGGAGGAGGAGATCAGTCTGTATTAAAATCCCCTGCCAGGATGCTACCACCTTTTTCATTTTGGATCAACTGTGTGTAGATGGTGTTCGTGACAGCCTACATGAAATCGCCCATGTGTTTCCACCCAGGTGGATCATACCATGTTGCAACGAGAGTGGTCCTCAAACCATAGGGGAGACCAACCAATGTGGCTACAAGAAAGTTGTCATGTTCCCTAGTGCTTTGATGCTGTATGAGCATATTTTCAGTTTTTGCCCAAAAGCAAAGTCCACCCTTAGGACGACCCCTGATTATAGGGGGCGAAAGATGAAACAATGTGGAAAAATCATCCATGTTTAAAGGGGGCTGTTAGCCATGTTTCCTGTAGGAAAAATAGATTAGACATAAAAGGTTCTTGGCTGGTTACATGTATATATATCGAAATATTTTATATTAAATGCACATATCTCGAATATTTTATATTGAAAACTTAAATAGTGAATGCACTTTTTTGGGGGGTGGGGGCACCCCAACCCCTGTCTCAACCCCTAAATACCCACCCCAACCATTTCCCAAAAATATTTAACCCTTTACCGCACCCATAAATGCATTCACTATAAATGTTTTCACTATAAAATATGGATATAGGGCATTTAATATGAAAGATTCTACATAAACACCTAATACCTTCTTGGCCGCCCAAAGGATTCACTAGGAAAGAACGATTACCATGAGAGTTCCAGTATAGCACTGAGAACAAACCACCCATGTGTATTTTAGGTAATTCTTGATAGTCGGATGCCCTCAGCCAATTTCCCTGTATTCTAGTATAATTTCGGAGGCCCTCAAATCCGTGCGCAGTCCCCAAACTGAGAGCCGACTTGTTAGCCTTTTGGGATCCAATCTCTTCTATGCTCCTATCCCTATGTGGAACAAAATTGACCATTCTGCACCTAGGTGGGATGAAACATAAATACTTCAAAACCAAGCTCATGTAAGACTACTGCGTTCATACAAACATTCTCCGCAACTAATCTAGAAACAAATGTTACCAACTCCCAATTTGTCTGACTACAATATTTGGGCACTTCTATGGATTGAATATCCTCAAAGGAGATCATACTTAGATCCAGTGTTAAGTGCAACAACCAGGATCTATTTAAAAATGGACTAGAAGCAGAGGGTTCAGTTTCCAATATGTTTATATATTTGGAAAGTGCCTTTATGGGATTCCTATCCAGAGCAGGTGTGTGCATCTTGGCTACTAGTGCAAACCAAGGTAAAACAGCTGAATTACTAGACTTAGAGGACCCTCCCTGTTGATAGTGACTTTCCCCTCAGTGATGGGTGGGGATAGCCACATTGGAATTTACCCCACCAGCAGACCCTCTGCCCAAGATTACTTAAGTACTTAAGAGATACATAAGTCCAAATTGTTGTCCTTGTAGCTGCCCAAGATTACTTGTTGGAATCTAAATCTGGGGAGCAGAACAGATGTTATTTGTTTGCCACCCCTGTTCAGCAGACACTTTAGAGACTGAGGAGATGGAGAAGGTGTGGTGGGCAGGGGCCTTTTTTGCCTCAATACAATGCAATGCAGTACAGTCCCCTTCAGACCAGTTTTGGGACAAGAAGAAAGAACCCAGTTGTCAAGTGGGCCCTGCAATACAACTTCTCTTAGAATGCCATTCTCTAGATCATTATTGACAATGAATTAACCATCTTCACGAGCCTACAATCTGAATACCATGTTTTGTAATATTCCTACCATTCCCAATAACGGGATTAGTTTCTATGCCTTGTCCGACCACCACCCCCCACCCCCGCGGTAGTTGTGATCATATTTTACGTTTCACTCGCTTAGTCTTAGCAGTTGTGTTTGGAGCATTTAGCAGAGATTACCCAATAGAAATAGTCTCCAGCGCTTGCTCCCTGGTGCTTGCTGTTAGACATACAGCTTCACAAACTACTATCTGGGTTACAAAGTCTATTATTCCCAAAACATCTGACACCTGTACTGCCTCTTTGGTAAATAGGCCAACCTCAAGATTTATATGCGCGCAAATCTCCCCTTTAGTGTAATTTGCACTTCCCTCGTCCCGAATGGAGACATTTAGACAATTTTGGCCAGAAGCAATAATAGTGGCAGCAACAAGTCCCAGTATCTGGGCCATAGACAGACAAGTAAAGCTCACTGTTGCTGTCCCCGGAAGAGCTGTCCAATGGTGAGACCAGATTTTCCAGGTTCAGACTTGCAGACAAGTTTATTCCAATGATATTGGTCTGATAGTTATTCCCCACAGGTTGTGAATTTTTTAAGACTTGAGTACATATTTAATAGAGAGCCATTATTATCAATCATGAATGAACTATGACAAGCATCGTCCCTGGGAGCAAGATTTAAAGTGTTATTGGGGCTAGAAGTTGTCATGGGCAGCAAGGCCTCCTTTACAATTACACCTAAGCCTCCAGGTCTGTTTACCAGCATTTACAACGGCACTGGGTGAACCATTTCTTATGCATTTGCCCTTCTTCATTTTCCAACAGCAAGGAAATGTGATTTAGACTGATAGTGAACAGGTTAAGGGCGGGTATCAGAGACCCTCCCCGAGGCAGTTATCCTATTATTTGCCCGATGTCAAAATCATGCACACTACCAGCCAATGAACAAGCTTGTTGCGATGGTGTGTAAACATCAAGGTCCAACAATCAGCGTGGCAAGCAAAAAGGTGACTTTAGTGAAGGGGACAAGCAGTATAAACATCCATCAATAGCATGTTCACCGGGATGCTTATCCCTTGCTGACACTGAGGTTTCCAATGATACTTCACCCCAGGCTTGAACCGAGGGGAATTAACTCCTGCTTTCTGGTTTATAGCAGACACGGGATCGATGGGGCAGGTTATACATCACGAGGAATGACAATATCATCCAATCTGGCTCTAGACAGCTAACTCAGTGAGGGTGTTGCAAGCTCATGGTAATGCCTTTCACACCAAAACACTCAGCCTCACTCTGCCTAGGCTCCGCCAAGCACTGAGGCTTTATGGGTCCACCTCTTCTCCCAAATGCAGCAAATGAAGACAGACTCGAGGTCTGTGATGGAGTGGCTCATAATAGCTCAAGTCACCAAATCACTCCAAAACACTCAGCCCCACTCCAATAAGTAATTTTCATTTTTGTTCTATGTCTCATTGTCTGTTTGTAATTACAACACAAAAAAATGCCTGGACTCATACCAGTGGAACAGCTATATTTGTTTTGTAGCCAATATCCACAGACTAACGTCTGCCGTAAACATTGCTTATTACGTTAAGACATAAACCTGTAAATTGTATTTTGGACAGTTTGAACAAAAAACGTAGACTTTTAAAAACAATTGTACCGAATACCAAATTCCATGTGAGCGAAGCCGCGGGTAACAGCTAGTATCCTTTAAATAAACACAAATCAATTGAGTATGTGGCATACAACATTACATTTTGCTACATCATTGCAAATGCCAATGTATGACAGAGAGATGTGTTTTAAAAAAGGTAGTTGCAAGCTATGTTAGAAAATGCTTTCTTATGAATTGATGCTCATATGAAGTTGTCCAGAGTGGCTTCTTATGTTGTGAATCATTCTGGAAGGAACGAGGCTCAACATCTAAGACCAAGAAATGGAGTCCTTCAAGGTTTGCTGTGTGTTGCATAGTAACAAACACAATCTGATCGTGATCAGTTTATGCATGTGTGGCACAATTAGTTTCACATATAATTTTGTATGTTATTTACTGCATTTGTACAAGCGTTCTCTTTGGTGATTTTTTATCATCACCCAATGAATTGTTGATGTGTTCAGTAAACACACCTTTCTTGTAGTCTCACCAAACAGTCATTCAAATTTAGACAGGTGGGACAACTCTGCTTCACAACTCTATTGTGTGTTTTTAGGCCTCTTCAGATGATGCACTTTTTTATTTCAAGGAAGCGCTCTGTGTACTTGGTGACTCAAAGGGCAGTAAGAGCTTTTGCTTCAAGTTTTGACATGCAACATTTGTCTGTGTTTTCAGTCTCTCGATGTGCTCCGGCAACTCTCTCCTCAAACTCTACCAGTCAAGGTTTCACTTTAGGTTCCTGTTCTTGAGTAGTTCTTGGAGCTCTGAATCCCAGATCATGCGTGAAGCGTTAGGTAGGATGGAATCCTTTTCTGTTGATGATAAGTGGTTCTGAATGTGATTTAAAATAAGACCTGCTCTGGTAGGTTCAGCTGTAACAATGCCCCCCTTCAAATGAAATTACAAACTACTTTGTGTCCATACAGATACATCCATTGATTGGTACATACAATTCATTCAAACATGTGTGTGAGATTAATCAGGACAGAAGGACCTCTTAACTATGTACTTAATAATTGTATTATGCAGACCAAAGTATTTCTGCTGGTTTTGGTGGTGCAAATCTTGACTATATTTAACCTGTTTTCTGCCCCTCTCTCCCTCCTCACCTCTCTGCCATCTGCTTCCAAACAGTAGCTCCCCCGCACCTCTCCCCATCTTCCTTCATCATATCCCATGTCCCCGCAGCCTCTCATTTTGCCCCATCTCTGTTTCCCTTCTTAAGCACTGCGTGACCTAACCAACTTTTGCTCAGCATGGAGAGAGCGTGGTGTCTTCTCTAACTGGGTGTGTGATCCCACTTGCACACCTCAGTGACCCTTGTTTTTTCTTATTGCTATAGGGGTTCCATTGCCCTGTGGTCTTTTGTGGTGCAGACTGCCACCCTTTTTTATTTTCCGTGCCCCTCCCCAGCCCACAATGCATGTCTTTAACCGGCTCACATACTCACTCATGGGACCCACAGAATGGTTGTACATGAAATAATAGCCCCACAATAATGATGTTTTAGTGCATTCCTGAAACTGACTGCTTAAAAAGGAAACATTTCGTATCCAGCGAAAATATACCCAACAAAAAGACAGTCATTACGAAAAATCACCAGGAAAAGGCAGTGGTGAAAGGCCGTTTTGTTTTGTATTGTCCCATACGTTCAAGGGGAGCGGGGCTTGCGGAGGTGTCTGCGGCTCCCCTTGAAAATATAATGGGTTGGGTGGTTGCAGGGGTGTCCCCCGCTTCCATTACATGGAATGCGGGGGACAATATAAAATCAAACAGCCTTTTACCACAGCCTTTTCCCAGCAACTTTTTGTTATTACTGTCTTTTTGTTGGAGACATTTTCACATTGAACCAAAACATTTGTCGTTCCTTATTTAAGCTTACATTGCCTTCCCTGCTGCAATTCTATTTCTTATCATTTTGGCCTCAATGAAGAATGCGCACTCAACTTTTAAAATGTATTAATCATGGAAAAACATACATTTGCCATTTCTTTCCCATGGGGTCGGTTTTTCAGTGATCTCCCACAATGGTAAAAGGAAACTCTGAATAGAATTATTTCTGCATACCATTATGCTCTGAAGGGGGCATATTCCTGGCAGTGCCTTTTGATGATTTGGTGTAAATGCTTTCAGTGGATACTTTAAAAAGTGTGCTTGTCATTTGAGATGCCTGGATGGATTGGGGTCATTTTGCAGCTGCAGTGTTTTCCCAATACATGCCCTCGCACACAATTTTCCGGCCTGTAACTGCTTGCCTCACACCTTTGCCACCTTACCCCGCTGTAGGTGGCAAACTCTGCTCCTCTCCCATGCTTGGTGCTCACTAACCTCACAGCTCTTCGGCCTTCCTCCTTCTGGGCTGTTCTATTCACTCTCAGGTGCAGGGGTGTCAGCAGAACCAGTATCCTCTTCCTTTTCTTGTTTTTTTGCACTCCCTTCCTTTTCCTTTGTCTTGCCCTCCTGCCTCACATATCCACAACACAAAGACCTGTGCCTGGCTGGATCATAGGAACGGAGTGGAAACATTTGAATGGGCCAATGAGATGGCTGAGCTTTAGTTTGTCATCTTGGAACTCAGCATTCACCCTCTATTGCTGGTCCTAGGATCTGTGATGGTGGTTCTATGGAACCACATTAACAAGACAAAAATGAGAACACTGTTTCAGCAAGAATGGCCATTGCTTGGCCCCTTGGGGGGGCGGGGGGAGGGGGGTAACACATGGTTTAAATGGCCTGTATGGGGTTACTTTCGGCAGCCTGGGTGCTATTTTCATGAAAGCTGAATTCTGGCTGCCATCTTGGATCCGACTTGAGGATCTTAGGATATATGTGTTCCTACAAAAGAAGGAAAAACGCTAAATGCAGCCCTATGGATCAGAACGAATGCTCAGGGTGTTTCAACTGCTTAGTTGAAAAAAAAATACTTTGGATGCTGGGATCTCATCCTGGGTCTAGTTTTCAACTCAAACTATATGACCCAAGGGGGTAAAATGAAAAAAGGAAATATGGAATTCCGAAAGAATTACTAGGTGCTTTGACAAATGTATAAGGGAGATCGGGTGGGCTTGAACCTAATGATGTATATTGTGTACCCTGAGCATCCCTCCGACAACACTGAACCCCATCATTCTTCCTGCTCCCACCTGTGAGGCTAAAAACCTTGGGGTACTTCAAAGCAACATGGAAGTTGCCTGTCCTCCAAGAACCACAATGTTTCTGTGATTAGTTATTGTCACTCTAACCCGCCCCTGAGCCAGCCCACTCTATTCGTGAAATACGTTGTGTGAAGCGCACCTGCGCACACGTGAAGTACGCAAAGTACGGCTTTTGGCTGTTTGCTGCATTTGCTGCGTTGCGCAGTTAGCAGATAAGCAGATTTGGTATGATCACGTTTATGGAGTTCTACTTTTGGATAAGGCATTAAGGTCTGGTAATAGGGATACTATAATTTACAGCCTGACTGGTTTTGGGAAATAGGATTGTGTGAGATTGTGTAAGGCACTGTAAGCTTCATATAGTGTGCACGCTTAGACATAGTACTTAGTTGCTGAAATTGGCTTGTTTGCTCTGAGTGCCTGCGGTGTAATGCAAAGAAAGCTCGCTGGTGGTAAAAGGCACCGTATAATGACAACCAATAATATTAAAACTCGGCGTATGAGGATAGCTCACGCCACTGCACTACCACTTCCAGTATCTTCTGACTCTGATGAGGACTTAATTGAATGTGCTCAAAATGAATCTGCAAAAATGATGGCCAAAGGAGTGAGGATGATATCTCTGCCTCCTCGCAGTCTCTGTGCAATGAGGAGTGGAGATTGGAAGGAGGTGATGGGATTGATATGAGTGTGACGGATCCTTATAAATTAAAACAAAGAGATACAGGTTCATCATTTATGGATACACTGCCCATATTTGCTTCAGGCGAAATAACAATGTTGGGATTATCCGAACACTTTGAATCATCTACGAAATGCACTAATTTCATATGCAGCTTTGCGAATCCTGTAGAAGTAATGAGCGAGATTAGAAGGAATGTCTTTCCTAGTATTACTGAAGAAACGGACCGGATTCAAGATGATTTCTTAAAGGAAGTTAAGTCACAGACTAGTATTTTGAAAGAAATCCTGCTAGCCTTGACAGTATTTCCAGAAATGCTAGCAGAAAATATGGCAAAGATGTATCTACAAAATAGGCTTACTGCCACCCCTGGCAACGAATTACAAATTCTTAGTGATCATCATTAATCCAAGGATTGAGTTGGAGGATAAAGAGCATAGTGTTATTGAAGCACCTAACACCCAGAACACCAGTAGCCATATGGAAGATTTGCAAATTCCAACTGCAGCGAATGGACCTATTAAGGTTGCGGAATTATTTAATATTAAGTTATCTAAAAAAAAAATGAAAAAAACAGGCAAAACAAGGTGCGTGCTCAAAAGGCGCTGAATGTATCTTCTTTAAAGTTTTTGAGAGATATTAACATACACGACCCGGATTTGGTAATTGTGGAGAAAAATGATACAGCACATTTAAAGGTTGGGCCTGCAGGAAGCCCTGATGGGAGTAAGGCATGGACAGGAGGGAAAATGGTAGCGGACCCTCTTGTAAACCCCTGTATAAATAAGTCAGAGATGGGTACTACAAAGTCATTGTTAGATACCGGTATAGGTCATGAACAGAATGTGACTGGGTATTCTAATGCAGTAATCAAACTATCAGATGCTATGAAAAACAAAATAGTTACAGATAGAATTAATACTAATCTAAAAAATCTTGAACTTGGGATGCTTGATATTTTTGATTTATTTAAGAACTCTGATGCTCAGATGCGAATAGATATACCTTCAAGAGACAGAAATGTGGTCCATAGGTGCCCTGAGGATGTTGAGGGTACTAGTAAGGGGAGGCAAACACATGATGAGTCAACAGGGTGCGAACAAGAAGGTTTGAAGGAAAAGATGTTTATTGACGGCACAAATAAAGTAGCTAAGTCTAAAGTGCAGGTGTGCATAAACAATGAGGTGCCAGCTATCATTGATTCTGTGTTGAGCGTCCCTGACCACATAGAAGTTCCCGCTATACCCCAAATGGTGATAAATAATAATCATTTACCACTTAAAAAAGAGGATTCAGATGATAAAGATCGACCTATAACTGAAGACTATGTACAATCTTTAATAAAGGAAATATTGATGCAGAAATCTGGTCTGATGCCTGTTACAGAAAGTGTAATTACTGGAAACATCATTCCTAATGACATTAGTTACTGTGAACCCGTGAAAGCTCATGTCTAAATACAAAGTACAAATCTAGAGTTCAGGCAGGGGCTAATGCTCTTTTGGAAGATGCATTGAGGGACTGGGATGCTCCACAGGATACCTCGAATGTGCGTAGGGCTCAAGATCTTGCATATGAAGGGTATGTGAAAGGGAAAAATCAGAACAGTAATTCAAATGAAAAATTGTGGCGGCCTCATTGGCCCAATGAACCAAGCTTGATTCTATACTATGTGTTTGATGATGGTTGTTCCCCTACCCTCAATAGATCATACATCTTCAGCCTGTTCCGCGATATACCAGAGCTAGCTCTCATTTCATCTGGTGACATACAACTAGTGGATTATATCCACCCATTTAGGATGGATTTTGTACGCCTGGTGATAGCTTCACCAATTGTGCGTGCTCTTATTCTTAAGGAATCTGGGATTCTGCAGAAGAGGGGCTTCGATACTTATGAGTATCTGGATCATAGTGTTAATCTGTCAGAGAGAAGGGATGAGCACTTATCCCGAAATAATAGTCAGCGAGAGAAGCGATGGGATATGAAACAAGAAGGCAGAGATAATTTCTCTATAAACAAAATGAAAGAATGGAGATCAATGGCAGTATCACTTAGAGAGTCTCTGGAGCAATTAAAATGCATGGGTAAATCCCTTTAGCGTTGATAATTCATTTAAATTGGTGTCATGGAACTCTAGAAGACACACGCACTTAGCCCTAAACAAAATAGTATGTAAGTCTCTAGAGAAATTCGATTTTGTTTTATTACAGGAAACATGGGCTTGCAGACCTTTGTTAAGGGATGGCTTTGTTGTCCTATGCTTGCTTGGTACTTAATGACAAAGAGGATGTCCTAAGGGTGGTCTGGTGCTTGCTTATCATAACAACCAAGACATTATAATGTTAAAGGAGATACATTTGTATGCTACTTGCTTAGATGCCACCTTCCGAATTTCAACTAAGAATGGTAGTATTCACCTTATGGTAATTCATATTTATTGGAACAATGTTGATAATGATGATGGTATGCTTGAAAAACTGCTTTTTGATCTGAATATATTGTTAGAAGAGTGGATAGTATCCACACCAGTGGGTTTGATTATCTTGGCAGGTGACATGAATGCAGATTGGACTTTATCAAGTAGTGAGAGAGTCTGGAGCCTAATTGGACCATGCAACAAAAGTATGCAAAGAGATAACAAACGGCACAGAGGGGCTCTATGGTGTAGCTTTGCAAAATCTTGGGGCTTGATACGGTTGTTCAATAATAAACCTACCTGGAAAGCTCGAGGTGAGTCCTCTATCATTGATTACATTTTTGCCAGTGAACACCTAATTGGAAATGACGTGAATATGCTTGTGGAAGATAATGCTGTGAGCGATCATGCAATGTTATCAATGAATATAAATCTAAAGAAACAAAATAATCATAGAATGTATATTGTGCACAAACGGTTGTAAATGTTAGGGGTTCTAGAATGAAGTGGAATAACGAAAAAACATTTAAATTTAATAATCTAATGTTTCATGATTTTGAGAATTGAACTTTAGAGGCGAAAAAGAAACAATATTCGGTTGACAAATTTGATGAGCTATTGGGAACAATGCTTGCCAGGTTTCAGCAACCAACATTGGTAGTAGCCTCACACAAAAAATGTCATAAACATACTTTTGATCTTGACATCAAGCTTCACAGAGCAAGGTTGAATACGGACCTGCGTACCTTAAAAAATCAGAAGTTATCGGTTGAAAAACGCAAGGAGCAGTGTAGATTGAGGCGGCAAGCTTATAGGAATTGGCGGATCTATCATCACGCCCTCCTATTACAGAAGGATGGTGAAACAATGCTTAAAGCAATGTAATTGAAAAATTACTGGGCTTTGATTAATAGCACTGAGACCTCACAAATTCAATTGAATATTAATCCTATTAGTGAGAAGGTTTGGTGCGATTATTTCGAGAAACTTTATGCATGCTCAAGTAACGATGACTTTGTGTTAGGGCAGATGAATCATAAATGGATTCTAGATGTATCGGTGGGCAAAATATTATCCATAATGAAGAAAATGAAAGCCTCCGGTACCCCGGGCCCCAATAATTTGTCTATGGCATTGTTAAAGGAAAATGTATTTTTGTGGGAAAAAATATTTCATATGATTTTTAAAGATGTAATTGAGACACAAACCATGCCAGACTCTTGGAAAGTTTCATATGTAATATTGATATATAAAAAAGGTAATCTTCAGAGCCCGATCAATTATAGACCTATATCTCTGATAAACATTGAGACAAATATATTCTCTGCCATCATTCTGGAAAACTTCTTAAAATGGATGGATGATAAAGATATTCTTGACGTCCGTCAAATTGGATTTCGTAAAGGCCTGGGTACGGACGCTGGGGGTCTTTTAGTTACTATCCTGCAAAAGCAAACATCTAAGATAGGGCTTGTACCTATATATGCTGCGTCAATGGATCTTTCGACAGCCTTTGACATGGTTGACAGGCCTCTTCTATGGAAAAGACTTGCAACTCTAAATATAGATTGGGGGTTACTTTCCATGCTTATTCATTTGTATTCTAACACAGCTCTAAAGGTTCGACTCAATAATGAGGGCTTGATGTATAAGGACATTCGCTCTAGGAATGGCTTGAAACAGGGCTGCGCCTTGGCAGCAATTCTATTTAATGTGTATGTATCTGGAGCAAATGACAGATTGGATTCCTCAGGTTTATTATCTCCTTAGGTGGGCGGAACTGCGATCAAGTGGGTGGCGTATGCAGATGATTTCTTGCTTTTTGACAAAACCAAAATAGGCTTACAAAGGCTTATTGATGGATTTGTCAGTTTTATCAAAGATTTGAAATTGAAAATTAATCCACAGAAAACAGTTGTGATTAATCTGGGCGATAACAACAAGAAATGTGTAAATCCTGTATGGTTTGTAGAAGGAACCACAATTCGACTACAGAAAGCATTTAAGTATCTAGGCTACTCATTTTCAAGTAACATGTCAAACAGTTTTGTGAAAAAATATCTTGAATCCAAAGCCATTGAGGCGGCGAAACAAATGAGAGTCATCGAAAGTAAGTATGGAAAATGTTCAATGGCCGCTTGTAGGGACTTTTACTTGATGAAGGTCATTCCAAGACTGGCATATGGCTTAGAGTTCTACCCTGACAAAGATACATCACAGTTAAAAACAATTGAATCCAACATCTGGAAAAAATGATTATTTTTTCTGCCAAAATGTATACCAATTAAATTAATAAGATATGAGTTTTGTTTGAATTCTTTAAAATGCTGCATGGATTGTAAAAAAGCAATGCTATACAGAAAGTGTGTACTTGCAAATCATAATTTAATGTATCAAATATGCAATAATGAAATGGGGAAATGGGGAAATACATGATGAACTTGAAAATAGAGGTGGAAAACACTTTGTGTAATATTGGTGTCACAATGAAATGTCTCTTAGAGAGACCTGCCAAAACTAAAATGATGATTAAAGCATTTGATTGGGTTGCGAATAATTCTGTAATAATGAATTCAAAATTGTATGTAAAGTTTTATCGGTATGGAAATGGTTCCCGGAACCTGAATCATATATTGTAAAATATCCTTCACGGAAATTGCGCAATAGCATTATGAGATTAGATTCAATGTGATGAAATAGGTGCTATAAGGAAATTGATTTCCGAGAATATGAAGGTATGCAGATTCTGCATGAATGAAGATACTACTGCAACATTGTCACAATTGCGACTAGGTTGCCCTATGTTGATGAATGAAAGATTTGCTTATTTCTCAGATTTTGTATATGACACTTCCTGCGTATTTAGAGAGCAAATATGGTTCGAAATGCTTCATGGAAATAATATCTTACTGAAAATAAGGGTAATACCGTTTCTGACAAGTATCTGTAAAGTGGCATAAAAAGAGATATGATAGTTATGAGAGGATAGGACTGTATTTGTGTGTATACATTTTTGTTTGTGGAAAGTGTAAATCATTGGTAAAAATGCTTATTTGATGAATTTAAATCGAAATGGATGAATTTATGAAGTAATTATGAAGTAATTATGAGATCTTTTATTGTAAATATAGGTTATGATGATTGAAATTAATTTGATTATGTATGTGTAAAATGATAATTGTATTTTAAAATGTTATGCTTTGATATTGAAAATTTGTGAAGGTTTTTTCAAACCAATATACAATAAAAAAACAAAAAAAAAACCTTGGGGTAATCTTCGACTCCACACTCTCCTTCTCTCCTCACATCTCTGGCGTCTCTTAGAAGTCACACTACCAGCTGCACCTCCTCAGAGGTATTCTTCCTTTCCTCTCCTTCCTCCAGAAGCTCACAGTCTCCAGAGCTCTGGTTCTCTCTAGACTGGACTACTGCAACAGCCTCTTTCTAAATCTGCCTGCCTCTACTCTCTGCCCTCTGTAACTCATCCAAAACAGGACTGCAAGACTTGTTCTTGGCCTCAAGCCCAGGGATCGTATCCCTCCAGGACTGAAATCTCTGTACTGTCTGCCAGTGGCTGCGAGGATAAAGATCAAAACCCTCTGCATTGTCCATAACGCTTTCTGGGGCCTGATGCCTCATTACCTTCAACTCTCTCTTCCTAAATATCTTCCTTCTTGAGCTCTTCGCTCATCCACCTCCAACTCCCTCAGGATCAGTCGCTTCTCCAAGCAACAAGTTGGTGGTAGATCTCTTTCTTTGGCTGGGGACTCCCTCTGGAACAGCCTCCCTGCCTCTCTGAAAATTGAGGAGAACCATCTCCGGTTCCGGAAGCACCTCAAGACGTTCCTCTTTGCTTCTGCTTTCTCTCCTCCTCTCCCCTGCTGAACTCCTGGCTGAAACTTCACTGGTCACGTGGCTACCCTTTGTTCTCGGGCCCAGGTCCCCTCCCCGCCAGTTGCACACCTACACTGCCCCACTGGCAATCCTTGCACTAGGGGCTGTCTCTGTATCCCTACAGCCCCCTACCAGCACTTGACACCTGTTGTTTGCACTTACCCTTGCACCTACCACCAGCTGGCCACACTTCTTATTATTGTTCTTATTTATTGTTTTTATTTATGTTCTGCACGTCCGCTCCCTCCTTCCCCCTTGCACTTTTCCTCTCCCCCTCTACACCCTCCCCTGCACTTGCGTGATCTCGATTTCACCTGGCCTAGTAAGATCTTTGTCTTTGTCTACCCTCTGTTCCCCTCCCCTACCTCGTCTTGCTTTGAAACACTTAAATGCCATATCATATCATCAGAAATACTTTCGTATCACATATACAGCTTTGCAGGTCTCTTACAAAGTCCCAGATCTTCTTTGAACATTAATCATCTTTCCTCAAACCGACAAGAACCAATTTTACATGATAATTCACACCAAATTCATGTCATCCTGAAGCTTACACAAACAACCCTCCACAGGCCACCATCATATTTATTTTTTCTCCTCATCTCCATAAAGCCTGGTAGTCTCACATCTTTCCATTGTGCTTAGTCTCTCCTCCCATTTACACTGGTTTCTTTACCTTTCGTCCCCATCTGTTCTTTCTCAGAACCCCTGTGGGCCCTTTTCTCCTCCCTCAACAGTGTGCAGTTGATCTTGTCTTCATATAGTGTCTGGCCAGCTTCCTCCCAGAAACTCACATGCAGTTCTCCTCCCACTCCTAGCAGAAAACCTGTATGTGCCCCATGCTTCTTACTCTGCTACTCCCCTCCCTCAACACCCACAGTATGCCTTGAAGGACTCCTGCATCATGGAGGGCTTCCTTGAGCATTGGAACCCTGTCTGACTCGTGTGCAGCTGATCGAATATAATCTGCCACCACAGGAGAGGTTGAACTGTGAAAAGAGATGGGCATCGGATGAAGGAATTTCCCACAGGTACTAGAATAATTGTTTTCCAGAAGAAAAAAAAGAAAACTTTAAAAGAATTAAGCGGGCAGAATGCATTGAAACAGCAATAGATGAAGACAGTAGGAGAATCCAATGGGTCAGTCGCAGGGGCTGGATCAAGCCCCTGCCACTGACCCATTGGATTCACCTCTTTATATAGACTCCTGTTGATGACATCCACCGTATTAGGACATATCACTGAGCCTTTTTGTTGAATCCACAGGGTAGACTATCCTCATACCATTAAGACAACTTTGCCATTTACTCAGGACCATTGCCTTGACAACGACCCAGTGGGTCGAAACACGTGTCGGCTGACTTCTCTAATAGTGAAATAAACTACAAGATGTGTTACAGACAACATACTCATTGTGGACTTATATTGGATTAATTTAGCCCATCCAAATAAATAAGATTTGCACGTTGAATGTTTCTTCATTCTGATACTTATTTACAGTAAAATAGGTTGTTGCTCCATATCTTTCGAAAAAAAACAGTCCTCTGTATATACTGCAACACCCCACTCTGCAGGGGGAAGCGATTTCAAAGTGCTTTGGAAGCTGTAATCAAAAAGCATGAGAAACACTGCCCTCTACCACAGATGTAACACACGAGCAACATCTTCTCCCATCCACGTGCCCCTCCATATTAGTGCTTGGTGCCTCTTCCCTCATTTCTCTCCCCACCTTACGTTCTAACATCTCCTGAAAAAAAAGACATCAAACAACAACAAATGGAAGGTTCCTTTACGAACCACCTTTCACAGTTAAAAAAATAGAACTAAAAAAATATCTTATAGACTCTATCTACTTTACATTTCTCAATAAAGTACATAGACTCAATAAGATTTTCCAACATTTCCATTTGCATTGTGTGTTATACTAATGGAAATAAAGTGGCATTCATCCCCTGTTCCAGGGACTGGAAAGGGGGATAACGGCCTGGCAGCCCAGGTTATCGGCCCAAGCGAAGTAAGGGCGGCTAATGAGGGCTCGGGACCGTTATCCCCCATTCCAGCCCCTGCATCTTTTTACCCCTATGACGTCCCGGTGTAGGAAGAAAAATCCTTTTCCAAGATGGCCACCATGGAAAGGGAAGGTGGGGCTCCATACAGAGGCCGTCTTCTCTTTCAATGGCTGTCAGCCTGCACAAGGCGAAGAGAGAACCCTATGAACATATTACAACACAGACAATTTTTGTTCCCTTTCAAACCTATCCCACTTTCGAATAACTTTACCAATAGCCGGTCCCAGGTGGACATGGCCACTTTAACCCGATTTGTTGTCCCTCATGGTCATGGCCAGTAGCCAGATTGTCCGGGTCATAACCTTATGCCATGACCCAGGCAATCTGGCCACTTCCCATGGCTAAAGGCTATACCTCAGTCACCAAAGGTATATCACTATTTTTTGTACCTACATTATGACACTTATCAAAAAATAAAACACAGGCACATTTGCAAAACCACGCTTTAAGGTCCTTGCCAATGCTCCTTAAATTAGTTTTCTGGAAATCTGGCCATGTTTTAATTTTTTTTATTAAAGTGTCAAAATGTATGTACATACAATAGTCATATAACTTAGCCCCCACTTTACAAAATCCATTCAGACTTTACACAAACATTCAAAGTTGGGTCTCTAATCTTTCTGGTAACTTTTGTCCACATTCGTCAAATGGCAACAAAGTTATAAGCCATTTAAAAATATTGAGACCCCCATTCTAATTTAGCCCCCTCTCCACAAAATCCCACCAAACTTTACAAAAACACGTATATCTATTTCTAAAATGTTTATGCAAACATTTGTGTAGATTTGTCAAATGGCACCACATTTATAAGCCTTTACAATATTTTGGGACCCCCCTCTAATTTTGCCTCCTTTTGACAAAATACCACCAGACTTTGCAAAACCATTCAGAATCAGGTCTAGATAAAATTTCATGCAGTTTCATTGAGTGGCGTCAAAGTTATAAGCCATCCAAAAACTGCTTTTTACCAACCCTGTAATGCAGAAATAGGCATAGATATCCCCGAACATCGCAAGTGTTCGCGGACTTCGGCGATGAAAACCACCCGTTTTTTGGCTTCTTACGGCCATATCCCATCCCATCCTCATCAACCCTCACCTCCACAGAGATTGTTTGATACGTTTGAGAAGTGGGAATGGTGTTTTAGTATGTGTTTTACTGAGATGTCCGCAGACACTGGCTGCTGTCTGCGAATCCAACATGGCTGACGGCTCCAAAAATCTGACGCACTTCACATTTTTCACCATTCAATCGGTGGGTGCTTCCGATATCCTTGGACATCACATCACCCTCTAGGCCAATCTGATGTCTGTCCGCGGACCGAACAGGGAAGTGGGTCCGCATACCGAACCCAGATATCACTAATTATTTTTTACCTGCTTTTAGCCCATTTAAAAGAAAACTACTGGACGGATTTACAACAAATTTACAAAAGCACGCTTTTGGGTCCAAGCCATCGCTCCTGATGCACATTTGCTCAAAATCTGTCCATTGGTTTGGGCTGTAGGCGTGAGCAAAATGTTTTTTCCATTGTGTCTATGGAAAAAAAAAGAAAATTTGGGATCCACCCTATAACTTTGACCCTCCATGATGAAACCTCACTAAACTTGCCAAGAAAATTCAGACGGGGCCATACACTTTTTCTGCGAAGTTTGGTTAGGATTTGTACAGGGGGAGCAAAGTTATAAGCCGCCCAAAAAGTGCTCTTCCTGTGAGTTGAGAAACTTAACCATAACTACAGGGCCTCTGCTCAGGCCATGTAATATGTAGAACTCAGATTTGAAATGAATATGTGCGTGAGAACCAATAGTGAGATTCATGTATGCAGGGCAAATCTGTATTGCTGATTAATTATTTGTTGGTCCAGAACATTGTGGTGACATACTTCGTATAAAGCTGGAGACCACCTTGGTTTATATGTGGCTCTTTTTAAAAAAATCAATTTCAACTTTTGAGGAACTTACTGTTTATTTCCCAGAATTGCATGGTAAGACTTTATGTCAGGGGGTATGAACTCAGTCGTCCCACCCTATGTGAACCTATAATTCAGTTAACATATTTCTTCATATTAGACTAAAAAGGTATGCTACAATATTTGGGTACAACACTCCCAAACAATCTTTTGACATGGTTATGGATGTCAAGGTGGCCCTTATAGCAACATATGGTGTAGAAATATGATATTCTGAAGCAGATGGCCAAAAGCCTAAGAATATGGAGAGGACTTTGTGGAGAGAGAAGATGCAGGCCCTAAGAGAGTTGCCAAAGGATATACCAGATGCAGACATTTAATGCATTTCAACTAATTACACGGCAATGACCTGCATGGTATAATACATTATTAAGCAATATACTAACCATAACAGCAAATTGATAGATTATTGCTGGAAAGAGATTGTATATAAAAGAACACCATTTTACCTAAGAAAGAAAATGATGATGGTGGCCGAAACATTATACATAAGCGCACTAGTAGAAGGGTCAGCCCTTCCAAAAAATTTTAGAAATTGATAGTTATACAAAGGTAGCGGGCGCCCCTCTCTCGCAAGAACAGACATGATAACCTGTTCAGTGGTTATTAACCACTTGAGTGTTCGCAGCCACTGCTTTTACTCACTGTGCCTTTCACAGATGGGAAATATCCATTTGCATATCAGTCTTTGTCCTGCCCAGGGGCAGTCCAGCACCGAAATACAATGGCAACTCCAATCTGAACGAGAGTACCACCAGCAACCCCATACACGTGTTTCACCCTTGTTGGGGATCATCAGTGAGGTGAAGCTGATGCCTCTCTAAGCACAGTGAGAGGGAGACCACGTCTGGTTGCCCCCAGGAGACCTAGGGTTACCAATCCCAGGTTCCTTAAAAAATAGTTATACAAAGGTAGCGGGCGCCCCTCTCTCGCAAGAACAGACATGATAACCTGTTCAGTGGTTATTAACCACTTGAGAGTTCGCAGCCACTGCTTTTACTCACTGTGCCTTTCACAGATGGGAAATATCCATTTGCATATCAGTCTTTGTCCTGCCCAGGGGCAGTCCAGCACCGAAATACAATGGCAACTCCAATCTGAACGAGAGTACCACCAGCAACCCCATACACGTGTTTCACCCTTGTTGGGGATCATCAGTGAGGTGAAGCTGATGCCTCTCTAAGCACAGTGAGAGGGAGACCACGTCTGGTTGCCCCCAGGAGACCTAGGGTTACCAATCCCAGGTTCCTTAAAAAATAGTTATACAAAGGTAGCGGGCGCCCCTCTCTCGCAAGAACAGACATGATAACCTGTTCAGTGGTTATTAACCACTTGAGAGTTCGCAGCCACTGCTTTTACTCACTGTGCCTTTCACAGATGGGAAATATCCATTTGCATATCAGTCTTTGTCCTGCCCTGGGGCAGTCCAGCACCGAAATACAATGGCAACTCCAATCTGAACGAGAGTACCACCAGCAACCCCATACACGTGTTTCACCCTTGTTGGGGATCATCAGTGAGGTGAAGCTGATGCCTCTCTAAGCACAGTGAGAGGGAGACCACGTCTGGTTGCCCCCAGGAGACCTAGGGTTACCAATCCCAGGTTCCTTAAAAAATAGTTATACAAAGGTAGCGGGCGCCCCTCTCTCGCAAGAACAGACATGATAACCTGTTCAGTGGTTATTAACCACTTGAGAGTTCGCAGCCACTGCTTTTACTCACTGTGCCTTTCACAGATGGGAAATATCCATTTGCATATCAGTCTTTGTCCTGCCCAGGGGCAGTCCAGCACCGAAATACAATGGCAACTCCAATCTGAACGAGAGTACCACCAGCAACCCCATACACGTGTTTCACCCTTGTTGGGGATCATCAGTGAGGTGAAGCTGATGCCTCTCTAAGCACAGTGAGAGGGAGACCACGTCTGGTTGCCCCCAGGAGACCTAGGGTTACCAATCCCAGGTTCCTTAAAAAATAGTTATACAAAGGTAGCGGGCGCCCCTCTCTCGCAAGAACAGACATGATAACCTGTTCAGTGGTTATTAACCACTTGAGAGTTCGCAGCCACTGCTTTTACTCACTGTGCCTTTCACAGATGGGAAATATCCATTTGCATATCAGTCTTTGTCCTGCCCAGGGGCAGTCCAGCACCGAAATACAATGGCAACTCCAATCTGAACGAGAGTACCACCAGCAACCCCATACACGTGTTTCACCCTTGTTGGGGATCATCAGTGAGGTGAAGCTGATGCCTCTCTAAGCACAGTGAGAGGGAGACCACGTCTGGTTGCCCCCAGGAGACCTAGGGTTACCAATCCCAGGTTCCTTAAAAAATAGTTATACAAAGGTAGCGGGCGCCCCTCTCTCGCAAGAACAGACATGATAACCTGTTCAGTGGTTATTAACCACTTGAGAGTTCGCAGCCACTGCTTTTACTCACTGTGCCTTTCACAGATGGGAAATATCCATTTGCATATCAGTCTTTGTCCTGCCCAGGGGCAGTCCAGCACCGAAATACAATGGCAACTCCAATCTGAACGAGAGTACCACCAGCAACCCCATACACGTGTTTCACCCTTGTTGGGGATCATCAGTGAGGTGAAGCTGATGCCTCTCTAAGCACAGTGAGAGGGAGACCACGTCTGGTTGCCCCCAGGAGACCTAGGGTTACCAATCCCAGGTTCCTTAAAAAATAGTTATACAAAGGTAGCGGGCGCCCCTCTCTCGCAAGAACAGACATGATAACCTGTTCAGTGGTTATTAACCACTTGAGAGTTCGCAGCCACTGCTTTTACTCACTGTGCCTTTCACAGATGGGAAATATCCATTTGCATATCAGTCTTTGTCCTGCCCAGGGGCAGTCCAGCAATTTAGAAATTGATGTCTCGAGACTAGATATGACATGTGTGCATGCCGATTAGACATTCTTCATCCGAATCTGGAGTTAATGAGGAGAAAATACCTTTTTTGGGCACAAGAGCCAACACTTTACCAATAGGGACCGTCTGAACAGATGGTACAAAGGGGACAATAGCACTGGCCCCTCCAGCTTGGCCCATGAGGAAACAATCACTCACCTGTCAACCTTACAAAGGGATAAGAAGAAGGAGATTACAAGACATAGGGCCTTGTCACGAGTTGGGTTGTATTCCCGGCTGTAATACTGCCGACTGTAATAGCCCTAGCACCGACCAGCCCGGTGGTATTATCACTAGATCACGGGTTGGGCCTTAACGGTAAATCCCCATTCCTGATTGGGTCCATTGGATCCAATGGGGAATTTTCGGTGGTAATACTGTGGGCTAATACAGCCGGCTGTAATACCGCCGAAAACAGGGATTTTCACCTCCAGAAAAAAGATGGAGGAAAAACAGCCGATGTAGCGCCCAACTCGTGATATGGCCAGCCCTTAAATGCGGTGGTAATACCGTTACCACCGCATTTAAGGTCTACAGCCCAACTCGTGATGAGGCCAATAGTGTGAGAGACAGGAATACTATCTGCAAGTGAAAGGATGATTGATCTTTTAATATAAATGAGGAGAACACCCACAAAGTAGACATGCTCCTCTGCAGGGCATGGGGCCCAAGAAAAGAAGCATAGCTAAGAACAGCAGAAGGGGAAAAACCGAAGAAGAAGTGGAGTGAACAGCAGCTGTTGGGCAATTGGAAGTAAAACCTGACGTGTGAAACATGAGGCATACACATGTGTGAACATCCTGAGCTCTTCCTTTTCTCTCCGCTTTTCTCCCTTCATGTTCCACCACTTAATTACATTATTTTACATTGTTTTTACTTATCTCACACATGCATATGGAGGTCTTGCCTTTATATTTCCTCCACATTGTAATTTTTCATTATTTTTAGCATTTCAGCATTTTGATATTTGATTGTATTTCTTTTATGAAAGGCTTTGCCGAAAAGTCAAAGATAAAAATAAATGGGAATTAATAGGCGGAACCAGGGTTCCTGTATGGTCAGCCAATGTGAAAGTCATGATTAGTGGGGAACAGGAGTGGAGGATGAAAGATGCAATGCTGTGAATGAAAATAGTGAATATTAAAAATCTTTGAAAACTGAAAGTAAAAGGGACACTGTTAACAAAAAACAGGAACAATTAAATATGTAAACAGAAAGTATATAAAATGGGCCTCAGAGAAAATCTGAGAACATTCCAAGAACAGTAGGACGTCTGATCAAAACACCTTTATTAGTTTTCCAATGGTCGGTGTACACAGTAAGGGTATGGGTCCATGGATTTTGTGACTATTTTCAATGTATCATCACTTTACCCAACCGGCAGCCCTTTCCCATCAGGATAGGGAGGTTCAGCTGCTACCCAATAATTCTCCTAGGGGTGGTATAATGCGGGAGAACCTCATGGGGATAAGAACGATCACCTAGGGTATATCCTAATGACAAATCTCATATCACAACCATTTCCCTAACCCCCCATCCATGCCAAACAACGTCCTTGAGAGTAGATACATGTATTTCTGAAGTGTAGGAGACCACAACAGAAAGTACCAGGATGAAGAAGAGAACAGAAAGCATGAAGACCTGGTGGTGTCACTTAAAATGTTGCGTTGTACGCATCCTCATCCCTGAAAACAAGGAAAGGGGTGTTTTTTTTCAAGTTTATACCACAGAGATCTGCATCTGTGAAATGCAAACAAAATGGTTGCTTTTTTGTATACGCAAGCTGGCATCTATCAAGGGCTTTCACATATCGTGGTGCTAAATTCATAGCAGAGCTTCACATGCCCCAGGACATGTCCCATGTCTGCTTCTTTGAAACCTTATCTTTTATTACTGGGCTGGGGCAGACACAAGAGTGAACTGGAGAGTGTAGCCCCCACCCACCTTTGGTCCCCTGTGATGTTTGTTTGCTGCCCTCACCCCCCTCTGGCCCCCTGTGATATGATATGATATGGCATTTGTAACGTGCCTATACACTGTGATGTTTGTTTGTAGCCCACACACCCCTCTGGTCCCCCGTTATGTTCGTTTGCTGCTCTCACTCCCCTCTGGTCCCCAGTGATGTTTGTTTGTAGGCCCCGCCCCCCTCTGGTACCCGTGATGTTTGTTTGCTGCCCTCACCCCCCTCTGGTCCCCTGTGATGTTCGTTTGCTTCCCTCAACCCCTCTGGTCCCCTGTGATGTTTGTTTGTAGCCCCCACACCCCCACTGGTCCCACATGATGTGTGTTTGTAGCCCCCACGCCCCTCTGGTATCCTGTGGTTTGTTTGTAGCCCCCACCACCCTCTGGTCCCCTGTGATGTTTGTTTGGTGCCCTCACCCCCCTCTGGTCCCCTGTGATGTTTGTTTGTAGCCCCCACCACCCTCTGGTCCCCCGTGATGTTTGTTTGTAGCCCCCAAACCCCTCTGGTCCCCCGTGATGTTCGTTTGCTGACCTCACCCCTGTGGTCCCCCGTGATGTTCGTTTGCTGCCCTCACCCCCCTCTGGTTCCCCATGATGTTTGTTTGTAGCCCACACCCCCCTCTGGTCCCCAGTAATGTTCGTGTGTAGCCCCCACCCCCTCCAGTCCCCGTGATGTTCAATTGTAGCCCCTACCCCACTCTGGTCCCCTGTGATGTTTGTTTGTAGCCCCCACCCCCTCTGGTCCCCTGTGATGTTCGTTTGTAGCCCCCACCCCCTTCTGGTCCCCTGTGAAGTTTGTTTGTAGCCCCCACCCTCCTTTGGTCCCCTGTGATGTTCGTTTAGTGCCCCCACCCCCTCTGGTCTCCCATGATGTTCATCTGTAGCCCCCACTCCCCTCTAGTCCCCTGTGATGTTCGATTGTAGCCCTCACCCCCTCTGGTCCCCCGTGATGTTCTTTTGTAGCCCCCACACCCTCTGGTCCCACGTGATGTTCGTTTGTAGCCCCCACCCCCCTCTGGTCCCCTGTGATGTTCGTTTAGTGCCCCCACCCCCTCTGGTCCCCCATGATGTTTCATCTGTAGCCCCCATTCCCCTCTAGTCCCCTGTGATGTTCGTTTGTAGCCCTCGCCCCCCTCTGGTCCCCCGTGATGTTCTTTTGTAGCCCCCACACCCTCTGGTCCCACGTGATGTTCATTTGTAGCCCCCACCCCCCTATGGTCTCCTGTGATGTTTGTTTGCTGCCCTTACTCCCCTCTGGTCCCCAGTGATGTTCGTTTGTAGCCCCACCCTCCTCCAGGCCCCCGTGTTGTATGTGTCAGCCCCCCCCCCCCGGTTTGCCCGTGATGTCCCTGTGCTCCCCTTCCCCTGCCTGGCTTCCTGTGATGTCTGTGCCCCTCCTCTTCTCACATACAGGTGCTGCCTGGTTTTGCTTGACTCCTCTACCCTGCTCCCTTCCCCCCTTCAGCCCTCCCTTCTCCCCCCCCTACATCTACCCCCTCCACGAATCTGTCTCGACACTTCATGTTTCACCATCACCTCTTGCTTGGCCAATGTTTGGATTTGGACTTTTATGGACTCATTGACTCATGGTGCTTCACCATTTCTCAACTGTCATGCTGGACTTCCCCTGCATCTCGTGGCCCTGAATTTTGATGTGCCCATCTTATCTTGAATCCTGGCTTGCATTTGCTGTTCTCTTGCTTTTCTACCTTTTTCCTCTCTCCTCCTCTCCTCCCCTTACCTTTTTCTATGCACTTACTCTAATAGAATTGTCCTTGTTTTGTCTCCTCCCCCTCCCCCACGCCTTACTTGTTTCCCCACCCCCCTCCAGCACTATCTGAAATCTAGTCAGGGCTAGTATGATAGCCGCTTGTTTTGTTCTTCTCTCTCCTTTCTACTCCCCTTCTCTCTCACCTTTTGTTAATCTCTGGCTCTACCAGAAATGTCGTCAGAACTAGTACGGTAATTACCTGTATGTTTCCCATTTCCTTCCCACTCACCGCTCCCTTCCTTATCTGTGTATTAGCTCTTGCACTATCTGAAATGTCGCCAGGCTGAGTTTGATAGTTATTTCACATTCTTATTGTTCTTGGCCGTGTAAGAATGTCATTGTATTTTCCCTTCTTCCCTCCCTTCCCTTGAAGCGCTTTGAAACAAATTATGTATAGACGCTATATAAATAAACTATCATATCATATCAATGCCCCCTTTCTCTGATAAGTCTCAGCTCACCGAGGAAGTGGCCATTACCATTCCAAAGCCCCTCATTCTGTGTATAATGCACAGTGAATGTCTGCACCACATACACCTGATTTTTCTAGCTAATATGTGATGTGTCCAATTTGTTGACATGAAAACAGTGTGGTAATAATGCATACACATTTTTGTCACAAGATGCTTGTGTGAAACAATTCCGTAATGTGAAGACAAATAGGCCAATACACAGATGTCTGGTTGGCTTCTGCAGGTAAGAAATGTGCAAGCATCAGCTTTTTGTAAATATTTTACAGACTCCTTGATTTCGGAAATAAGATGTGTTTAAAAGGAATGTTGAAAACAAGGGACCTTTTTTATTTTTTAAATGAAGACGAGCATGGGTACAAATTTAGACTGAGAGTGCCTTCACAGGGCATGAAGATTATTAACTGTGCTAGTGCCGCTACGAGGTGGCCCCTCTGCTGAATGAAGATCAATCCATCAAGAACAACAAAGGACTTTGACAATCCATCAGGGCAGGACTGGCAACAGTGTATGAGAAGCGCAGAAGGACTGTAGTCTTCATCAAGCCCAGCTGGGAGAGGCAGTAGGTGTGGAAATCATCCAGTGCAGAAGTTTCAAATCCTGTCGGCTGACTGGATAAACTGAAGAGCAGAGGATGCCGGCGAGGCTCTGAGGGAGTTCTCTGTGGGTCCAGCGGGAGCGCGCCCAAATGAAGCAGGAAGAGGAAGCCGAGAAATCCAGGAGAGTGGAGAAGCAAAGGAGAGAAGCCTGAAGTGCCGAAAGATACGCCCCTGTCACTGGAAGCCCAGTTGGCATACTAAAGTCCCAAAGAAGGTAACAAAAGGTACGCATTAGAAGAGAAGCAGGCGCAAGAGGCTCTCCGCCGACCCAGTAGTAACTGTCAAACTACTAGGAAGGGTGCATCGAGCATCCGAGAAGAACTTCCTCATGGCAGTGGCAACAATAATCCCACTGACCACCACAGAAGGGTCTGGGACCCGACCACAAGCATATTCAGCATCAGGGGAGATCTTCCTTCTTGCCGTGGCAGCAATATGCCCAATGACCACCAGGAAAAGGTCTGTGACCAAAACACAAGCATATTGAGCATCAGAGAAGAACTTCCTCGGTGCAGTGGCAGCACTAAGCCCAGTGACCACCAGAGAAGGGTCTGGGACCCCAACACAAGCATATTGGGCATCTGAGGAGTACCTCCTCATTGCAGTGGCATCGCAGTGGCAACAACAAGCACACTGACAACCAGACATAAGTCTATTAAGTATCCAAGGAAAGCATCCTTGTCACAGCGGCACGTTAAAGTCCACTGAGGCCCGAGAAGGACTTGGACTTTGCCAATATCAGGAGAAGGCAGTAATTCTCCTGGGTCTGAAAGTTGAAGAAATTGAAAGCCCTTTTGATCAAGAGAAGCCAGGGAAAGGAGTCATTCCCCCTGTCTTTCATGTGAACTATATTGGTGTGTGAGTACGAATGGTGTGCAGTCATAATGTCGACATCAATAATGTCGACAGTCAAAATGTCGACAAATTAATGTCGAAAATCAATAATGTCGACATACAAAAATGTCGACATTTTACATTAATGTCGACATTTTTTCGAAATGTTGTATAAATAAATATATATTTATTGTTGTGTTGTATGTGTTGAGTATGAGGGGTGGGGGGTGGCAGGGGGTATTGGGTGAGAGGGGTTGGGGGGGACATCCCCATAGTAAATGATATTCTTTTTATTTATTTGTTTATTTATTTATTGAATAATAAATAAATAAATATATAATTACTATGTGTTGGGAATGAGGGTGAGAGGGTGGTTGGGGGGGGTGTGGGGGGGTGTCAGGGGGGTGTTGGGTGAGGGGGGGTTGGGGGGGGGGCCCCCCCATAGTAAATTAGACTCTTTTTGGTTATTTATTTATTGAAAAAATAAATAAATAAATAATTAGATTGTGTTGAGTATGAGGGGTGAGAGGGTGGTTAGGGGGTGTGGTGGGGTGGCAGGGGGGTGTTGGGTGAGGGGGGGGTTGGGGGGGGACCCCCCCATAGTAAATGATACTTTTTGTTGGTTATTTATTTATTGAAAAAATAAATAAATAAATAATTAGAATGTGTTGCATATGAGGGGTGGGAGGGTGGTGGTGTGGGGTGTGGGGGGGTTGCAGGAGGGTGTTGGGTGAGGTGTTGATAGTGTTAAGGGTTTATAGTCATATTGTCGAAAAAAAAATGTCGACATTTTTTTTTCGACATTATGACTTTTTACATTAAAAGTATAGAATGTCGACATTATTATTTTCGACATTATTTTTTCGACATTTTTGTCTGTCGACATTTTTTTGTCGACATTATGACTATAAACCAGTACGAATACCATGAGAAGGGAGTCATTCTCCTGGTTCCGAAAGTGGACTGCTATAAAGGTATGCTGTATTCACAAGCCAGGGGAATGGAGTCATTCCCCCTGGCATCCTTTATGCTAAAGAACATTTCTGGGAATACTACCCAACTACCAAGGGAAGGGAGTCATTCTCCTGGAGAAGGAACTTTTCTGTTGACTTATTCTTTAGTTGTAGTGTAAGTAATAGAAGTAGGTTATGACACAGGACGGTGGAGTTTGATTTCGACAGACATTCTGACAGATCCTTTAGTATTATTTTGAGGCATGGAACCCCTCTTAGAAGATAGGGATAATGAGGATTTCTTTTCTTAGAAGTCTTTGCCAACCAAAATGCCACGCTTGTGTCAGCATCCTTCTTCGACACCCTTGCAATTTGTAGGATCGTACTTAGCCTCAGGCAAAGGGTGAGGGCAGTCAGTGGCAGGAAGCCACCTAAACAGCTCTCTCTGTGTACTGTTGTGCTCCTGCAGAGCTCTTGGCCCACCACCCCAACAGTCAAGACCACCACCCGATCTAGCCCTCAGTGAAGCCTGAGGAAAAGGGCGAGAGCAGTCAGCGGCAGTCCACGTCAATCCACTACGATAACAGGGGACCATCTGAACCCAATAAACACCACTGCAAGGTAATATTACGTGTACCGGACACCCAAAGGGTTGCATATTGAGAGTACTGTCCAGCACCTGCCTAAGATTGCTTCCCTCCTGGCTTATTTTTCAATTTTTAAATAATCCTACACATTGTAATACAATGTAAAAACCATCCCTGTCCAATTTGTATATTTTACACATCTGTGCATTTTGCACATCTACTCAGACTCTGTTTTTACTATACTTTGCCTACATAGCCAAGGATAGTCGAAGACTGTCCTACTATAAAGTGACTTCTTCCCAAGAAGTTGCGGGATAGGTGGGAGACAGACTATGGCAGACCTTTAAACCATTCAGGCGTTCCCCACTGCTTTTGGTGACTCAGAATTGGCCATGCGAAAGGCCACGTCCCATATATCACAAAAAAGGTGGCCCGTCTAACGACTCCCATGAAGGAAGTTAATCTTCTGATCAATAAAATAGAGACCCTTCTGGATGATATGGACAACTCCATAGGGGAGTGTGCATGACCCAACCTGAAGGACTCAAAAATGTACCCAAGGAAGCTACAAATCCTAAAACCAATGTAATAACTCACCAAACCAAGTTATTAGTTACCAAGACCCCAAAAACACCAAAAGCTCCAGAGAAAATATTGACTGGAATCCTCTGTCAATCCCTAAACACCAAAAAAGGAGGGGGCAGTGCTTTTCATATCCTGGTAGAAATGCACAAGACCAGATGAGCCAGTACTGAATCTAAAACTTCTACCACAGGGGTCCTGGGAGTCTGATATGTTTTGGATATTTTTTATTTTTTTTTATTTTATTTTATTTGGTTTAGTTGCAGCGCAACTTTTCAAATATTTAAACACATACAAAAAGGATCATTTTCCATATATAACTTACAATTTCCTTAATATAAAACAATTCATACTCCAACTGAGCAACACATAATACAAGGGTACAGATTAACTTCATCCTTATAGGGTCGTAGCCTAACTCAATACTACATACAATAAAATACTGCTTCCACACACACAATTACCTACCCATCTAACTTAAAAAATGAAACGATAACCAGGTAAGACCACTAAAGAAGACATCATTACAAGGAATACATAACCCTTGACCTAAACCACATTCTCGATGGAAACATACACCACCAATCTGTGATATTAGTCTTAACTCCAAGAATCTTGTTGGATTTCTTCTCCACGTGTTAGTACCAATCTTAAAAATTGCACTATCGCTATCTGTACCCTTTCTCTTGGATTTGAGAACAGCATTTGCCATATTTGCTCTTTTGAGACCTGAGTGTGAATAGCAAACACATTATGAAAGTATATTGCCCAAACCTTCTTTCGAGCACCACATTCCACGAACAGGTGTTGAAGAGTTTCCCTTTGGTCCGCTACTAAGCAGTATCTGCAGTAATTTCGTTCTATAGGGATCAATTTCCGCCTACGCAGGACATCGCGGGAACCCCATAGGTTGAATCTAAACCTTAGGAAATCAGCCCGAATCAGTGGCGATGGACATTTCTCTAAGTACGGGGCCATCATTCCATAACACTTTACTCCATAAGACCAGATATTACAATCTTTATATTGAGTGCACTTAGAATGGGTCCTAACCCAGTCCGCTTGAAAGATCTTCTCTTTTGCGCGCTCCGGGTTCAAGAGCAACAGTTCCAATGTGACATCAGCCTCAACTAGGTAATCCAGCACACAGTTCCGCCAGATCTTAGGGAATGCATTTCTAGATTTTAGCAAAACGGGACCAAGGACCTCAAAGATGGTTCCACTATTCACGCCTAACAGACACTTGCGTAGAAAGGCGCATTGTCTCCACAGAGCCTGTGAATAAAGGGATATTTCTCCTCTGTGAAAGATAGTGAGCTAAAGACTCTGGGTAAGTCTCTCGTAACCAGGACTAATGTCTGGCAGAGGGACCCCCCTTGTTATTTGCATTTTTTAAGTAACTTTGGGTCTCACCCTAAATTACTAGGGGAATCCAGACATGGACCCCTTGCTCACTATTCTTAGAGAGGCACAGCTCCACCCTACTGATGAGGTCCAACCAGACCGAAACACGTGTCTGGTGTTGCTGTTGGTACTCTTGTTCAGAGGAGAATTGCCTAGCATTGCGGTGCTGAACTGCCCCAGGGCAGGACAAAGACTGATATCTTTTGGACATGTCTCCTCTGTGAAAGATAGTGAGCTAAAGACTCTGGGTAAGTCTCTCATAACCAGGACTAATGTCTGGCAGAGGCACTCCCAGGACCCCCCCCCCTTGTTATTTGCATATTTAATACCCAGACTGTATAAGAGATCAAAAAGATGCTTAGAATAGATGTTATAAAGTAATGGCGACAAGCTGGAGCCCTGTGGAACACCACATCAAATGAGGACTTCTTGAGACTTGGCTCTCCTATAACCCAAAAAGGATCTGAACCAATTAGCAGCTTACTTGGAACTCTTCCCATCCTCAGTTAGCCAGTCCACCAACTTATCATAATCTACCGGATCAAATGTGGCAGACAGGTCTAACAACAGCAATATAGCTAGACTGCCTTGATCGACAATTCCAGTGAGGGCAGATCTAACTTCCACCAAGGCTGTTTCTGTTCTGTGATTTTTTCTGAAACCGAACTGGCCGTTTGACAGAAGGTCCCTTTCTTCAAGAAAGGCTTTGTTCTGAGTACAGGCAACTTTGTCAAAGATTTTCAACAGGAAAGGGACAATAGTTATCGAGCAGTAATTTAGAGGGTCTTAAGGATCTAGCCCCTCCTTCTTTAATAGGGGGGTGATCCAGGCTTCCTTTATACAATCTGGAACCTTCCCCTCCTGGAAGGACAGGTTCATGAAAGATGCCACTGAAATGGCGATACTAGAAAAGTATTCCTTGAACAGTGTTGAGGGGAATGCATCCCCTTTGCATTGGGTGGGTTTTATATTGGCAACCATGGATGTCAATTCTAGAACTAAGACCTGCTTAACCGAGAAAGAGCCGATCTCAGTATCTTTGTCTGAGTCAGGAGTTCCAGTATCCATACCCGCTGTCTATTTAAACACACCATCTGCAAAAAAACTACATAGAAAAACACTATCCAAAACCCACCCCTGTAGAAAGAACACAGAGGCTATGCAATAATTTCAGAAGCAGCACTCTGGTCAATGAAGCAGGTGGAGAAACTGTAATAATTAATGACATTAATTATACAATGTTTATTTACTGGAGCTAAAAGGGGTGAATGGTGACTAGCCAGTCTCTACGGCCCAACAATTGGACAAAGGGCGGCAGTTACCAGTCAATACTACCTTTTGCTGGTCTTGGTGGTCCAACAACTGCAAACCAGTCTTCTAGGTGGGCTGACCATAAGATTAAAAATAATTGGCAACTTTGAATGGACTCTGCATATGCATTTGAAGGATTTCTGTGATTTCGGGTGGGTGAGGGTTTCACTACCCAGTGCAGCCGACCATAACAACAGATTGTAGTGGTTGAGTACACCAACCGCACGGTTATACCCTGCTCTTCTTACTCAGTCTTCTAGGTGCTGTTCATGTGGTCAGAAGTGTCTTGGATGTGGTGGGCACGTGGTTCTAGACAGGGAGATATGTGGCTCAGGGCTCGACTACTGCTTGTTGCTGTTTGAAGCAATTCTTGAAGAAGTTGCATAATGAGGGCCACCGGGGTTGGCTCTCCGGTCAGGTCAATGGTGAAGATGCTGGTGACTAGAAGCATAGTTTGAGTCAGTTGGTTCGATGCAGCATTTGATGGCCATGGTTCGATGGCCCACCAGGATCAGTTTGGCTAACGATGAAGATCTGCAACGAAGTTGCTGGTGGGTCAAATGGCGGTTCGAAGGCAGCAGATGTAATGTGGAGCTTCTAGTTTGAACTGAAGCAATGGTGTGCTCAGCTAGTGTGGTGCAGAAGGGAACAGGTTTGTACATACAGTTCAAACGTTTGAAGATCAGGTGACTGCCAAAGGCAGATCTGGAGGGCTGTGATAATTTGATGTGGTTGAAAAGGCAGAAAGCATGGCTGTCAGCAGTTTGATGGTGGGAATGCAGGAATCCTGGCTGCCTTGGGTCCCATGTGCTGTGGGTCCCTCTCAGGGGTCTCGGGGACAAGGGTGGTCCTTGTTCTTAGCCTCCCAATGCAAGGTAGGATGGTTCACACTCCCAGGTGTCCTTCACCATGATGAGGGCCCATGCAACAGTGTGACAGGCAGAGATGCAGGTCTTGTTCCAGCAGCAGGTCACCCACAATGTGGCAAGGGGATAGGTAAGGAACAGTTATTGTCTCTGCCTTGGACACGCAGTCTTCACCTAACTGGTTGAGGGCTTTGGAAAGTCAACTCTCCCAACAGAGATCCAATGAAATTCATCCTTTTGGTGTTTGTTCCAAAGTAAATCTGAGAAGGAGTGAGAGGCCACTTCTTTTAAAGGCAGCAGTCCTGAGGTGATTGGATAAACGCAAGTCTGCTTTGGTGGTCAAATCCCTGTTCTGGGAACAAGTTGGCTTTGCCTTCCAGACATCACACTCAAATTTCTTTGTGTTAAAGGACATGGAGAGGTAATGAGACAAGACATGATGGTTGATCCTTCCTCCAGCTGGTCTGAGCTCCCTCTGTCTACACTAACCCTGACCCACCTATCTTCTGTGAGTAGCATAAAATGCCATTTTGGTATGCAGCAACCTGGCGTGAAGCAAGTCCTTTTGGGTAGGGTGAGCCCTTTGTTTCCTGTTCCCAGGACAGCTTCCTGTGGAGTGGCTGTCTCACTGGAGAGGGTGTTACATGCACTCCCTCACAAAAGATAAAAGAGAGGCAATTGCCCAAGGCTACAGTCTTGCTGGGAGCAGCAAAGACAACCCGACAGGGGAAATATACACAACCCTTCCACAGCTGAGCTGGGCTCATAGTGCTGTCACATGTGTGAGATCAAAATGAGGTGGCTTGGATAATAATGAGAAATACCCACCATGCCCAAACTCAGGTGCGGCTTATATTCAAAGTTTAATGTGCCACCAGGGCAGTAATACTCATAATAATAGGGTGCATATCAGAAATGCAGCCCTTATGCTGCAGTGACATGGCTGTCACTGCAGCTGTCAAGAGGGTAGCTGTGACCTGAACCTGCTATGTGCTATGGGAGAGCAGGGGCAGCATAAAGGCTACTGATTCAGCCGGGCAGAGGTGTACAGTATGCTTTTGGCATGGAGTTTGGGAAAAGGGTATTCTGGTCAGCAGACCACCCTCTCTGAGAAAGAATTACCTGCATCATTTAATATTTAATTTTTAAAAAGCTTGGGCATCTACACCCTTGCCAGATAGCAATGCTTCACACTTATGAAGCTATACTTCTAGGCTCTGCTACTCCATTCCCCCCACAACCGCTCAAACTTTCTTTCTCCATAGATAATGAAAGTTGATCAAAATTAAAAAATATTGCTTTTTAAGAAGAATATTTCAGCATATCGGTTAGAATTTGTCAACTACTATGAGTGATATCTAGGCCCAAGGAAACTTTCTGAAAGTGGCCTGTGAATATTTGTGGGTTTCTCAACACATTTCAACCCGTTAGTATTCACTAGTCACATGACATTCATGAATCCCACCACAAACTCATATTGAGACTTGTGAGCCACCTCAATTTTTCTTTAAAGTGAAGGCATGTGCGGGATGGCAACTCCTGAATGTATTAAAAACACAAAACCTCCCAACTCAGCCTAAAAATAGAATAAGGTGTGCCATCTGATATGCCTAAGCATATAGGTCACATAAGGTAGTTGTACTTGTGTTGACTACCCTTTACTATATTTATGATTGGAAAGTATTTCTTCTATTTCTAGCATGTATGAAGAGGATGGTTTTAAGACATCTCCCCAACAATGCCTTTAATAATAAAAAGACACTCTACTTCTTGCTGGGTGCAGGACCTTCTTGACAGTGCCTGTTCATATTTTTCAAAACATCTATACAAACATTTGTATAGGCTCAGCAAAAGTTGGTGGTTTTCGGAGGAACCCAAATCACCTTTAAATTCGAGGGATTTAGATCTGTTAAGAAATAGTTCATCTCAAAGCTCTAGAAACACTCAAGTATGTCTGTCCTTACTAGGAAAGGTAGTTTTCAGCCAGGA
Source organism: Ambystoma mexicanum (assembly GCF_040938575.1). NCBI lineage: Eukaryota > Metazoa > Chordata > Amphibia > Caudata > Ambystomatidae > Ambystoma > Ambystoma mexicanum. The sequence goes on along the minus strand of NC_090930.1, from coordinate 286,260,348 downwards.
AATCTTCTGAACAATTGTAGATTCATGGAACCAAAAAGATGGCCAAGTTGGGCAGAGAAAAAAGTGGGATGGGGAACACGTTGCATGAAGAAAAAAAAATGCTTTTACTTTACTTTACTTTACTTTATAACATTTATAATGCGCACAATAGACCCATAGGCGTGATGGCGCAAACAAGACAAGACAACAAGAAACATCCACACTGCAAGAGTAGGGGATAAATTCCACCAGGGGGCACAATCCAATGTTAACATGGCAGCAGGCCGCGCTAAATGACATTCATCAGCCAATTAAACAAGATCATAATTAAGGGTAGAAGAGTACAGGAAAAAGGGTTCCTAGAGGATAGTAAACATTTTTTTAAGAGATTAAGTTGCAGTGAGATGCACCTTTAGGCATATAATTACAATTGCTGAGAAAGGCAGGTAAGGTACTAGCCCCACACCCCACTATGATACAATCGGTTTTAGGAAGCGAACACCAATCGCTCAGATCTATTCTGCAAATGATTATCAGGTCAATCCGTCTAACCCCTCCTTGCCCTGTTCTTTGCCGCAGCCAGGCAAGAACCTTGTTGTGTAGGGATTCTTTCGACTCTTTAACTTCAGTTCTAGGAATGTTGGTTATGATGAGGTTTCTCTGATCCATAATGAAGTCATATGTGTGCATATCCTTTAGTGGTGGCATTTGTGATTTTTTTAATTGAACATTCCGTGAAAGAGTCCGCTTTAGTTTGGAGTTCATTGTTGTAGTCTGTTTGGGATCTTTAAGAGAGTTAATTGTTGTAGTCTGTTTGAGTTCTTTAGGAGACCACTTAGTCTCAGATGGCAATAGCAATAGGAGGGTTTCCTGTATTCCCACTACTTTTGAAGTAAGGGCGGTTTTCTTATGAGTCAAGGCAGACCCAGGGGGTGTCAATGATTCCTCATTGTACAGATAAGTTTGCGTGGCTTGGTCTATCAAGTCCCTTTGAATGAAGGTTTCACAGGCCATATTAGCTCTGGATGACAGTAAAGGTGCACATGACCAAATGAGCTCATGTGTCTGAGAAGCAGTATCCACTTTAGATGGCCGTAGGCTCATAGTCAGGTCGTTCAGGGCATTGGCCAAAATACCAAGATCGAATGGATCCTTACATAAAAGAAGTTCCTTGGCAATATTGGCCATAAGCTCAGGCCACTGGGGTGAACCAGCAGCATCAACCTGCACTAGATTAGGCAAGATCCCCCTTGAACGGGCAGGGGTTTTTGGAAGAATGGACATCTCATGCCTTACCGCAAGTGAGACATCTGCAGTCGGTGCTGGCACCATGCGTTCCATGGTGCTTGTTGGGGGTGTTTGGGCTACTGGACAGCACTTCGCAAGTAAAGTGTCCATATCCTGGATTGGGCTTCCTGCTACCTGATAGGAGGGCATGTAAGGATCTTCAAAGTAAGTTATTTTTGTAACAGCAAGTTAGACTGTTTTTTTAGCACTCTCAGTCTCCTGCGCTCGCTGAGCGCTAAAACCTCTGATACCCGAGCTCTTATTTATGCCTGGCGATGAGGCCATAGAGGCCATAGAGTCCACCGGGATCCCCATATCCAGCATTGTGATATGGTTGGCCCCCATCTTCTTATAGAAGATCCCAGTGTTCATTTGACATGGTAGTCACACACATAATAATCATAGTAGACATCATCTTAGGTTCTAGCTGTAATATGGGCACATGTAAGCAGTCCTAAAGCTACCCTCCTATAAGGAGGATTATGGCCCCAAAAGGAGAAACATCAGCTCAGGGCTCTTACCGCATCAGAGCACCGCAGAATGCAGGCCACCACGGGTTACTGCGAGCACCCCAGCGGGGAAGTGCCCTACTCTGCCACGCTCCTTCCAGACGGGTCCCTGGTTGGGCTGTGTGATGGTGTGTGATGGTGTCTGAGGAGCAGGGATAACTCCTGCCGTCCCGGCGCTCCTGTGGCACTCGCGGGTTTACCTCCGAGGTTGAGATAGATCTGCAGCCACAGCCGCGAGCGTGCCCCCGCTGCATCACAGCACACCTCCATCAAAGACGGATTAGAGGAAGAGGCCTAGCCTAACATCAGCCTAGAGCTACCGCCACTTCCAACGCAAGAAAAGACAAACAGAAGTTTGCATCAGGATACAGTATTCAGAAAGTCCTTCCATCCACAACGCCATTATGACCGTGCCGTCGCTTAAGGCATCATAGCATGCTGGCCTTTAGAAACAGACATTTGGGAGCAGGATAAAAAACATTTTTCACATCAGGAAACGAAACATGATTTTTCTTTTCTTCCCGGGGGGAGGGGGTGAAGCACAGGCAACCAGAGTGGCCGACAAGATTCTGCAGGCGCTTGATGGTCACATGCAGATACTGATAAGCACTGAACTGAATATAATGCGCTCAGGAAAGCGTGTGAACAGCTTTTCGGCGACAAATGAGTTTCTCCCCATAATGTTATCTTTTATTCTGTAATATACCATCATATGTGGACAGCATAGCTATAAACTACGTTCCTTCTATTTCTCTGTTTTTAATCATGTTAACCCTTATCTTTTTGTAACACTGTCACACAATATGTGGCTACATTGTATCTTTTTGAGCATTGCAATTTCTGGTTTTAGGTAATCTAAACTATTTATTTGCGATTCTTAATGCTCCATTTGTAATGGTATCTGCTTCAAGGGGCAGGGGGAGAAAGCGAGGGTGGGGTCTGGGCTACCAAGGGAAATGGGTAAAAAAGGGGGTAATATGACCCAATAACAGACATTGTTAAGCAAAACAAGTATCCTTAGGCTTAATTATTACATTAACATGAATTAAAAAAAAAGAAATCTAAAGTGCAATAGCATGAGAGTACTTTAACCCATATAGGCATGGGTGCAGGCTCAGAACTTGCCAGGAGGCAACGGTACAAGGTGTAATGCCTGGGCAAGGGCATAATCAGCTGATGTTCAAAGGAACGCTTGCAAGAGGGCAAATGCCAGGGCAGGGACATAGGCAGATGAAGTTCAAAGGCACACTTGCAAGAGGTCAAAGGTACACGTTGTAGTTAATGCCAACGCATGGGCCTAATCAGCTGAAGGTCAAAGGAACTCTGGCAATAGGGCAAAGGTGCACAGTGTAGTTAATGCCACGGTAAGGGCATAAGCAGCTGAAGTTCAAAGTAATGCTTGCAAAAGAGCAAAGGTACAAGGTGTAGTTAATGCCTGGGTAGGGGCATACGCAGCTGAAGTTCAAAGGAACACTTGCAAGAGGGCAAAGGTACAAGGTGAACGCTTGCAAGAGGGCAAATGTGCAAGGTGTAGTTAATGCCACAGTAAGGGCATACGCAGATGAAGTTCAAAGGAACGCTGGCAAGAAGACAAAGGTCCAAGCTGTAGTTAATGCCAGGATAGGGGCATAAGCAGATGAAGTTCAAAGAAATGCTTGCTAAAGGGCAAAGGTGCATGGTGTAGTTAATGCCAGTGCAGGGGCATAATCAGCTGAAGGTCAAAGGAACGCTAGCAAGAGGGCAAAGGTACTAGACAATGTGTAGTCAATGCCAGTGAAGGGGCATAATCAGCTAAAGTTCAAAGTAAGGCTTGCAAGAGGGCAAATGTACAAGGTGTAGTCAATGCCAAGGCAGGGGCATAATCAACTGAAGTTCAAAGAAGGCTTGCAAGAGGGCAAATGTACAAGGTGTAGTCAATGCCAAGGCAGGGGCATAATCATCTGAGGTTCAAAGGAAGGCTTGCAAGAGGGCAAAGGTGCACAGTGTAGTTATTGCCCGGGCAGGTGAATGAGCAGATGAAGTTCAAAGGAACGCTTGCAAGAGGGCAAAGGTACAAAGTGTAGTCAATGCACATGCAGGGGCATAATCAGATAAAGTGCAAGATGGCAAAGTTACAAGGTGTAGCAACTTCCACTGCAGGGGCATAATTACAGAGATTTAAGTGATTTCCGGATTTGAGGTGGCCTTCTTGCAGGATCAGTGATTGAGGAAGGCCGACCATGTATCTAGAGCATCAGGTTTCCTGTCCTAGTATTCTTACTGTACATGAGCTGGAGTTTGTTGTTCAGAATTGATATGAGGGTCATCGGATGCTGCTTATGGGCCCTTTGGGAGGTAAGTACAATGGGTCATACAGGGGCTCTTGAATTCGATCTTGTGTTCAACTGGGGGCCAGCTTAAAGACTTGAATGCACATGGTGTTGTATGATATGGTCCTGGACTTTGTGTCTAAGTGTCATGCGGTCTGTCTTGTTCTGGGCTACCTTCAGGTGGTGAAATATTTTTTCATGAGGCCTATGACCAGCCCATCGCAGGAGCCAAAGGGGGCAGAGGGTGGAAGATGTTTGACAGCTTCAATCTTATGGTAAATTAGAAAAGAAAGGTTTGTTGCTCCCGGATATCTTGCTTGTAGTTTGTGAAATAATTATTTCTGACACCTTGGTTAGTATGAATTACTTCGTTTATTGTTCGTTGTTTTTCTGGGTGATTTTTTCTTTTTAAAATACATGTGTTTATGAAAAACACTCTTTGGAACTTGACAAGCAAGTTATATAAACTGTCCTTTACGGCTCCGCCCAGGACTCCAGACGGAACATAGAGGGCCCAACAGGAGCCAGGACTGCCGTAAAGGACAGTTTATATTACAGAACCCCATTTTGGGCACACAGCAAACCGCAACTGGCCGTGAGAACGACCGTATGGTCGAAACACATGTCGGCTGACCTAACTTGCTTGTCAAGTTCCAAAGAGTGTTTTTCATAAACACATGTATTTTAAAAAGAAAAAATCACCCAGAAAAACAACGAACAATAAACGAAGTAATTCATACTAACCAAGGTGTCAGAAATAATTATTTCACAAACTACAAGCAAGATATCCGGGAGCAACAAACCTTTCTTTTCTAATTTACCAAACTGGGGCTTAGGCTAAACCCCAAAACCGCTCCTGTGATCTTGCCCAAAATCGCAACCACAGCATAATTGGAGCTTAGCACTGGCAGGTTCCATTCCTAGAGCCTAAAACTCACCTCTTCAATCTTATGGTGTTTGTCAAAAAGAAGTGGGGTCTTACTTAGTAGATGTATTTGAGACTGGGTGGTACAGGAACGGACATTGATCTGTGGGGTGAAGGGCGCTTTGTGTGTAGGTCAATTCCTATGTTTTTAGCTACGTTTATGGGGGTAGATTGGGGTTTCATTGTGCTTGGCCAAGAGAATGTAGAGACATAGCAGTGTCTTTGCCTACAATAGCTATTCTAGTTTTGAGAATATTCTAGAATATTCTAGGAAATTTGAGACCGTCCTAACCCATAAATGCTGTTAATGCAGCATGTGATGTTTTAGTTTGAGTCGCACTTTCTGTGAATGCCAACTGGTTATGATTGGCACAATCGTGAAAGGAAGGATTTAATGTGTTGATGAGGAATGCTTACTGCTATATGTAGAAATTAAATAGCCCAGGGGATACTGGTGAGCATTGCAGTACAATAAAGGTATTCACGGGGCATTGATAGGATCTGTACCATTGTCACTTGTGTGCTTCAGCTTTCTAAGTCACAGGATACCCATCTGAGAGCAGAGCGTCCCAGACCGAGGGACAGTGGTAATCTGTGGATGCAGGTTTCATCAGCTATCAGACACGTGGTGGCAGCTCAGTGACCATGACGAAATGACATGTGCCCTCCAGGAGTACAAGAGTGAGTAATGGCTAAACAGTTTACTCAGCCCCACACCTACATGCCAACAGCCATTCCAATCATAAAGGTAAAGCAGACACAGCTAAAAGATGTACCGTCTTTGCCTATTGTGGGCCGAGGGATAGCTATACTCTCAGAAGGGGTGTGAAGGTGAACCAGTAGCAACAGAACCAGGCAATAATATAATTGTTCCAAAATAAAAGAATGTCCAATCGAGGATCTCTGAAAATATATACTTTAATTGGACAAATTAGTTGTACACTCAACTATCAAAAACACTATAAAAACACCCTTGCAAAAGAAAGACAGATAAATGCAGAATGTAATGATGCAGCACTCCAGGTACTTAACAGGGACGAATACCAGGAAAGAAATGCAACAAGGAATTCAAAAAGGATATGTTCTTGATGGAAAAAGAATCAAAGGGGACTTTGCCAGTCTGTACGGCTCCAAAAGGTTGATCCTGGGGACAGGGTCTGCACAAAGTACCTTATTCCATTGATCTGCACTTTACCAACTTAGAACCAAGCTTTGAATTGTAATGCGATGCAGGCCGAACCAGACTCGAGTGCACCGGGTCGTGCTGGATCAAGTTTGTTCGAAGCAGGAGCTTGGTGTGGTTTGAGTGCAGTGTTGGGATTATGCAGTTCGGATGGCCAACCACGGTCAGTTCGAGATTCAAGTCGATTTGAGAAGTTGGCAACCACTGGTTCGGGTCAACAAGGGACACAATGCTCCAGTAGTTCGAGCCAAGGTCCATTGGTTCGAAGCAGTGACCTTGCTGATCTGATGCAGGGTGCGAAGAGGCAGTAGTTCAGGTTTGTCCGCATTGGTGAGATGATAGTCCGAGCCAAACAGATGATGTGTGCTGCATGGCATGATGCAGCGGTGAGCCAGTTCAATGGATGAAAAACAGCAGTGATTCAAAGTTTGATCGAGTGCCAAAAGCATCACTGACAGTTCCCACTGATTTGATTGCAATGAACTTAGTTTGATTTCAATTTGATCGGTTTGATCTGGTAGAACAGGGATCCAGGCTGTACCTGATCTCCAGATGCTGTGAAATCCAATGCAGAGACTGAAGGACAGGTTGAGTCCTTTATGATCTCCCAGCCATGGGCAATTCGGAGCAGAGTGGCAGGTTCTGGTTATCAGCAAGAATCACCCCTAATATGCCCCGGGATTGGGTGGAGAGCAGAGCTTGCCTCTACCTTGGAACACTACTTCTCCACCTCAGTAGCTGAGGCCCGTAGAAAGATCAACTCATCCAAATTAAGTCCAAATGAATTATTTCTTATGACCTGGACTGTCCAAATGTAAATCCAGGAAAGGTTGAGAGACCCCCTTGTCGAATGAAGCAGGCTTGCTTTTGTTCTATCCCTGCCTTTGTGACACATGGCATTTGCCTTCTTGCATCCTACCCAAAGTGCTTTGTGTTAAAAGTAGTGGATGAGACAAGAATGAAGGGGAGGTACAGAAAGAAACAAGATGAAGGAATCCTTTCCCAACTCTGCTAAGCTCCCTCTGACTACACTACCCCCGCTCCTTCTCAGACCAATCAAAGCCCCAGTATGCAAAACCCTAGAGTGAGGCTAGTCCTTTTGTTTACGGTTTGCCCTTTGATTCCTGTTCCCAGGACAGCTCGTGCTGAAGAGAGTGGTGTTACCTGACCTCACAAAAGATCAAAAGAGGGGCAGCCCCCGCTCGCTCTCTGGTTGTAGCAGAGACAGCCAGTCTTGGGAGAATAGTACAGTGTTGACATATGTATGATACAGATCCGATGTGGATTTAATAATTATGTAAAATACCAGCCATCATACCCCAAACTCATATACTACTTAAATGCTTATGTGTAAATGTTAAACATTCCACCAGAATGGTAATTCATCGTGATTATGAAGCTTTGGAGCAGATGTGCAGATTTTATATGCAGCCCCATGTGCTGAATTAACTTTACTGTCACCCCAACTTTCAAGAGGACACCTTTGACCTCTGAACTTACTCTGTGCCACTGGAGAGGCGGCACTGCAGATCAGAATACTGATGCATCAGGTCACTGGTGTACACTATGCTTTTGACATGGAGTTTGATTTAACCATATAATTTTACTAGTAATAAAAATCAAAATGGCCCGGGTGTTTACCTCCTTGTTCACGATGTCAAAACCATCATTACCTTCCAATGTCCCCCTGACCTCCAATGACCACGATGCAAGACCTGCAACCTTGAGGTCCTCTTCAATGAGTGATCTCAAAATAAATGTGCAATGTCCTAACTTCTGACCCACCACTTTTCTATTACTCTTATCTTACACTTTTACTCCACCGTCTTATCTATTTCTCCTCAGACCCGATAGAACCTCCCCCAGTCTTCTGCTCATCAACACCACACTGGATGGATATGCAGATCTCTTTCCAAATTTCTCCTCCTTATTTTTAAATCTTATCTTTGAATCTTAACGTGCCAACGCTTTCTCTTGGTACTCCTCTACTCATTCCCTTTGTTTCAAATTTCTCTTCCTTATCTTTAAATCTATCCAGAGCCTAGACATGCCTTACCTTGCGAGCTACCTCTCTCTGCTCCCCTACTCCATCCCGTTGCCTCTTTTCACAGCTCAGGCTCTCTCTTAACTGCACCCCATTGTTCGTCTGTCTGATTTTGCTATTTTGCCATCCTGGCTCCCACTTCACTCAAACTCTTTTCTCACAGATATGAACAAAGCATCAGGGCTTCCAATGTGCCCTTAAATTAAATGCTATCACCTCTCCCTCATACGTGTCGATACTCACACGAGCCATATTACTCAACCTCTATGATATTCTCCTGTTCCCTGCTGTAATTAGTTGAAACACTAGTGTGGATCTATCGTCAAAGGAAAACATCCAAATATGGACTATCTCAAAGTTATCCATCAGGACATGCAGAATAAGCACGGCAGACTGATTGCAGTCAATTAGGGTTGTTTCCTAACTTATAGTTCCGCAGAAACATGATACATGGTTGCCCAGAATATTTTGTTTTTTACACAATATTTGCTATTGGGTTGGTGCAATCATTTATAGTAATTTAGCCTCGAGGAGAAGGGGAAATATAGGGTGGAAAATCACCAAGACTGAGTGGTTGTGGTTAGGTTCTTTGATTTTTGTAGTGAGGAGAGCATGAATAATCAGATTACTAGTAGGCATAACATAATTTCGTTATGCTGTGGTTAGGGACAGGAGTGTGGTTGTGTTGAGTAAAAAATGTTCTCCCCTTTTCCTCTCTACTCGAGAAAATCCTTCCCCTGCCACCGTGAAGCAAATAGCATTTGTGAGTGTTAATAGTAAGAATCACATCAAAGAAGTAAATGCATTGTCGTTCAATATGTCTGCTGGGCCAGGCTGGCTCTGTGTAGAAGAGGCTTTGAGGTTCTTTTATTATCTTGATGCAGTTTTGCTCCGAAATCGGGGTGAAGGGAGCGGATCCTGTAGGTGCTGGTGATCAGCCATAGGCTTAGCTATAGGAATTATTCGACTGGCAATGATTTTTTAATGAGTAACATTTTGTTGTTTAAATTGAAGCCTCGATGTCTTCTAGTGATTGAGTGTTTGTGTCAATGCTAGACAATTGCTCCTGGTTCGTGTTTTCTGATCAGGTCTTTCTCCAGAAAGAGGGAGTCACTTATCCATTATCCATGAGCACATCGCTTCACCCCAAATACATGCAACGCTGAAAGATTGTAAACCTTTTGCAAGGGATTCCATGATACGATCTGTTCCTCGTATCATACGGAAGGTATTACGTTCAAATACCATTTTTGCCATCGTGTTGCCAAGTATAAATCATTTCAAGTTTTTGCCATCACAAGCCAAGGTATTCACATGATTGACAGGGTTTGTCTTGAAAAGCCCAGGCACTCACAACATTTCACAGTATTGTCATCATTATGTACTTTTTCCATCAAAGGTTCAGGTACTCAGGCTATTGGTGGATTATATGATAACAAGGACAGCTACTCACACCATTGGCTTGTTTTGGCATTAGAAACCCAAACCGTGTACTCGCACCACTTCCAGGTAATGTTATCAAAGTCCTACGTACTGTCACCATCAAAAGCCAAGGCTGCGTGTAGCTTTTTAATTCAAATCCTAGTAACGGGGAAGCCATTCCATGTTCTTGTAAAGCATCATATTTCAATATTAAAAATTACTGGAGTAAATGACTTTATTAACAAAAAAAATTGACATGCATACTTAGGTGAAAAAAAACATGCCAATTTGGGCCTTATTACAAATTTGGCAGTGCAGGAAAAAAGTGTTGGAAATTCTGTCAGCACCACTTTTTGGGCAGTAACAGAATTGCCACCAAATTATAAATGTGTAGGTAAAGTGGAGGATTTACGTCCAGCAAAAAGCTGAAGGTAAATCTACAACTTTACCTCCAGATTTGCCACACAGTAAATCCACAAACGGTAAATCGGCCAAAAATCCTCATTCAGTCCAGTGGACTCCAAAAATGGGGATATACACCACCCTACCACCCCTTGTAATCCCATGATTAACTAACGGGACAAAGTGGCGGTAACAGTATACGAGTTTGACTGTAATTTGGCAGATTTACACTGAATTACCACCAAACTCATAATGAGACTTCAGTTCGGAGAACAAGTTCAATCTTGCTTACTCACTGGTGAAATCAGACGTGTGGTGGGCTGCTGTGGTTTCTACATCCTGCTTTTCATCGCTGCACCTTTAAGAAAATGAAGGCCTGCCTTTGCTGCTTAATTGGAGCCATGCACATAGCACTGGCGTATGAGTTTGGCGATTGAGTTCAGTCTCGCTCCCTCACTCATGAAATTAGACACGTGGTGGGCTTCTTTGGTTTCTACATCCCGCTTTTCATTGCTGCACCTTTAAGAAAACAAAGGATTGCCTTTGCTACTTAATTGGAGCGGAGTGCGTAGGGCCAGTGCGTGAGTTCAGCGAATGAGTTCAGTCTCACTTTAGTCACGCTGAGGTAAGTTTCCTCGTTGTGGTTGTCCCTAATTCCACATGGTGGCTATGGAAATAGGCAGCCGACGTACCCGACAGCTGCAAACACTACACGACTGAACGGCTCAAATCGTACAAGGGAAGGTAAGTTTGAATCCTCTTACACCACAGAAAGTCTTACCTATAACACAGGACTCGTATTTGTTACAAACTTTCCCAACCCACTCACTATCTTCCAATCGCTTAGTGATAACAGATGCCAAACATTTGGAAGCTGACAATGTGCTTTGTGGTATGGCGAATTTAACATCAGGATCACTTGACAGTGCCCCATTAAGAATGGGTCTGCATCGTCTGTCTGATTATTTCTCATCACCTACAAGAACTACTAGACAGACCAATGGATAGGCCCTGTCTTCAATTGGAACACGGTGGACAAACTATTGACTTTGGGGAGGAGGCCCCATTAACATCTCTGGGAAGTTGCTCGGGAAAGGAACAGTCAACCTTCCTACTGGCAGCAAGATTTTCCCGTTATATAGCGGAAAGTAAAACCCGCATGGGCCAAAGTACAACAGGGGCTAAGGATTGCTTACCCTCCCTAAATACAAAAAATATACCAACATATATAAAGTCTTGGTCTGCATCTACCCCGCATGCTATTCCACATGACCGTGTAAAGGAGCATTTTACTTTTTCATCACAAGCTTCCCCAGTTACTAATGACCCGCTCAACTGAAATCAAAGTGTTGAGGATCATCAATTGTCTGTTAAACCAATGACCGTAACATGAAATAGTCTTACTTCCTTGGATTCTACGGCATAGGCCGATTTGACCGACGAAAAATGGCCGTAATGACCAAATGTTCTAAAAATGCTACCACCAAAGGTTCGAACACCAAAAGTTTGAACCTTTGGTGGTAGCATTGTAAAAAAAAACAGAGGCTGTGGGGGTGTCATCCGCATCGCCCCGCTCACTACACTTCATGGTATAGTGAGGGGCGTTATGGACGACACCCCCGCAGCCTTCCATTTAAAAAAAAAAAGAAAAGAAAAGGACCCTGTGGCGCCGGTTCCCGATCACGGAAGTGAAAGGGAACTGGCACTGCAGGAACCCAGCGTGAAGATGAAGGCAAGTGGGGTTTGTTTATGTTGGGGGTGTGGGTGGGGGTGTGCTGAGGGTGTGGGTGGGGAGGTGTTATGGGTGTGTTGTGTGTTGGGGGTGAGTATGTATGTGTGTTTGCATGAGAAATGTTTCTACCGCAGCCAAATCACTTAGATTCGGATTCTACAACTGCAAATGGATCGTTATCATCTTCTTCTACGATTTCTCCTTCGATTAATCCTGCTCACCTTTCAGCCGCTGCAGCGTTTCAGTTGCAAAAAAACATCATTTTGACATTGACGTTATCACTGGCTCCATTTTTAAAAGTGCACGATGGCCTGAATGACAACTTTAAAGACCAGGCTTTTTTACTGGCCATGGTCCACCCCAAATATGTTTTTGGGGAATCCTTTTCATCAGCAGTACAATCTATGTTGGACCATGAAGCAGACACTTCTTCTCAGTGGCAAAGACTTTGTGACTTAGAGAGAGGTGAACTCTCAGATAAAACCCTTATGATGGAAGCCATCTTTGAATGACGTAAATGGCTATGATCCACAAAGTGTAACCTATACCCATTAATAAAAACTATGAGATTGACGCGCTTCCTCATCGATCTGAAGCTTGATTGAAAAATCAACATAAGAGTGGTAACACAGAGGAAGTGGGTTACAATTTGGGTGGTTCCATACTTATTCGGCAGGATCCAACTACACTATATTTGTTAAGCAAAAACCAATGAAGGCTGTGGTTTTAATTATTAAGGATTATGAGAAGGACAAAAAGAAAATAAAAAAAAGCCAAAATCTAATGGCCGCCTAGCCGTGGAGCTCCGTGTGGTTGGGACCTAAAATTCTGCATCATCAGCGGAAAGCTTCGCCTCCACAGCACTGCACCGGCCCAGATTGAAGCCAACATCGTGCTGCATATCCTGCTGTGCTTTTGGCCTGAATCAGGCGCTGGGGGCCCCATGGTGCCGTGTCGGAGTTTTGGCCTGCTTTCCTGGGTGGACCCCGGCGTTGCCTGAGGCCCGGCTGGGGCCCACCTCTGGGGAGCGCCCCGTCACTCGGCTGCGGCCCATGGGGACGCCGCCCACATATTCCGGATGCCGACTTTGGTGGGAGGCGGCGTGTGTGCCCCCCGGCCCTCTCTGTGTGCTGAGACTTCCCCTGTGCCAGGCCGCGATACACCGGTGGGCCGGAGCGACGCCCGGGCTGGTGCCTGCTTCTGCCCCGCCTCTCCGCTTTGACATCGCAGCCTCGCTCTGGGACCCGGGCGGGCCGGAGCTTCCAGCCAGGGAGCACCGCAGGTTGGCCGTGCTTGGGGTCCTGGAGCGGCCACTGGATCCTGCGGATTGACTGCCAACGCCGGGAGACGCTGGGCAATTTCCCGCAGGTGGCGGCCTACACCCACGGCCCAGGCGATGAGCTGGGTTGGGTGGAGGCTCTCCCCCTTTGATCTTCTCTGCATCCCTGCCTTGGCACACTACCCTCAGATGCGGGTGCCTCCCCAGCCAACCAGCCCGCGCGGCCTGCCCTGCGGCCCACTCCATGGGCCCCTGCGATCACTGGTGACTGCGACGCACGTAGGCGCACTGACCCACAGACTCCACCTGGCTGGACTACACTGATTTGAGGGTGCTAGCGGCCACGCTTCCCCATATATGGTGCAAGCCGCCCTGGAGGTCACCACATTACGCTGGAGCCCCGACGCTTGAGCCCAGGCCCTGTGCGCACCTAGCACATACGGGTGGCCACAGAGTCCATGTCCTAGCCAGCACTGATCTCAGCCACGCATTGACAACGCTCTACTCCTCAGCAGGCATCTGCCTATCCCACTTGGGCTGACTTCGCACTGGCAGCGCTATACAGCGGTCCCCCCAGCCCTTACACCTTCCATGCTTGGGGGCTGTGCTGTCTACTACTTTAGTTTTGCTCACATGACAGCCCGGTTTGCTACCAAGACCATGAACACATCAGCGGGGTCACAGCCTATCTCTGCCTTCGCTCAACCTTAGTGACCTGCAACTGTTGGAGGGTGAACCTTACCGCTACACCCCTGCGCCTCACATTAAATTGGGCCTGGCCAGTCGGGTCACCCCTCATCACACTTGCAATGTCCAACAGATCCAGGGGGACGAAAAAGGTGGGTGCCATGGACAAATTTGCAAAGGCAGTCCCACATGTAGACCAGGGCGCAGTAACGTCCGCCCAGGAAGATCCTGAATCCGAGCCCCCCTCTGGAGCGATGGCCCCTGATCTCACTGCCATGATGGAGTCGATGGCCAAAAACTTTGCCTCGTTCCACGAAAAATTGGACGATATGAATGCCAACGTCGCTTCCCTTAAATCCCGAGTCGATCAATCGGGAACAAGGATTACCGAGGCGGAAAACAAAATTGGGGCTAACGAAAATCAACTTCACATGTTGCCGGATGTGGTGGCCACCCTGACCCGCAACATGAAAGTGGTGAAGTCAAAGTGCGATGACCTTGAATCCCGCTCGCGAAGAAACAACCTGCGCATAATCGGGGTCCCTGAAAATGCCCTGAAGGGGCGCATGGAGTTGGCAGTCGAAAATCTACTTAAGGACCTATTGGGAGACCCCGCACTATCCCCTTTATTTACAGTTGAGCGGGCTCATCGGACCCTGTCCCTGCACCCCATGCTGGGAGATTTCCCCAGACCCATCATCGCCAGGATTCTCAACTACAGGGACCGGGACCTCATCCTACGCCTGTCACGCGAAAAGGGCGACCTACGCCTCGACTGAAATACCATTCGGATATTCTGTGACTTCTCCGTCGGGGTACAAAAGGTGAGACGTCAATTCCTGGCAGTCAAGAAACTGCTACGTGAGCGTAATGTCCCATATGCGATCCTCTTCCCAACCCGGCTCAAAATCACCTTCAAAGAAAAGTTGTTCTTTTTTACGGTTTCTGAGGAGGCTGTCAAATTTATAGAGTTCCAGATACCGCTGCCTAACCCCAACAGCAACCCTATGGTTGATGACTGAACACAGACCACTTTGTTTCTTGGCTATTTGTTTACTATTACTTGTTCCTTCATGTGCTGATAGTAATGCAGCCTTATTGGCTTACCAGTATCCACGCTTTGAATGTCTGTGTTGATTACATATGCATAGTTTACCGCCGGTGACCGGGGGCGGTTCTCCGCCATGCATACCGGCTGGACAATATTGAATATCCCACTTGTTGGTTGTTGACCCACTTGTATTCACAAGCCCAGTTACGTAGTGCTGGAGTGCGGTGGGCTTCACCCTTCGGTCAGCTTAACCCCCCTTCTTTATTTTATTCACTCAGGCACAGCCACGTGAGCCGGGCGTGATCAGTCTGCATATGTGTTGTTTGATGTACCGCTGGTAACCTATTGCCATTTCTATTTCTCAAAGTGTCCACCACACGGCAACGGCGCACCCCACTGCGATTGCAATGTTTACTTTTGTTAATTTGAAGTTGGGTATTGGCCCCCGTTGGGCCAATGGGATTGCGGATCCACGTTGGGAACCGCCTGTTGTCCTCTCTTTCATGGGACATGTTGGTATTGACTGGGGGGGTAACACTGCCTGCTTGGATGGGGCGGTGCAGGAGGGAGGTGGAGCGGGTTTGATGTGTATTATGAAAAAAGGCAGAGGCGGATTGGCAGACCACAGTGCATCAGGGGGCCCCAGTGGGGGCAGCCTCCACCCTGGATTCACTTTACGACAACAGTGGTGGGATGTTACTTAGATCATTAAAATGCCTGTAACGGTAATGTCATGGAATGTACGGGGCCTGAGCAATTACACCAAGGCTCGTAAAATCATGGCGTACACCAACCGATACGGTTGCAAAATATTGCTCCTGCAGGAGACACACTCATCGGGCCCTCTGACCAAAAGTATAGAGCCAGCATGGGGTCCACACAGATATTTCACCTCATATTCCACGCGAGCCAGAGGGGTGTTGACGATGATCCATAAATCACTTTAGATTGTTCTCCACAAGAGCTACATAGACCCGGAGGGGAGATACACTGTATTGCATTGCGCCATAGCCAACAGGGATTATTTGCTGGTGAATACCTACGGCCCTAATGTTGACTCTCCTGACTTTGTCGACCTGGTGGTATCCATATTGCTAGGATATGTGGGGGTGCAGATAATCTGGGGTGGGGTTATGAACTTCATGCTAGATACCACGTTGGATAGGACTGGCACAGACCCTAGGCCCTTGTCTGGTCCACCACCCTGGCGGTCCGTTGGGATGCTTTCAAGGCCTTTATCAGGGGTGCATCCATTTCTAGGGAGTCCCAATGTACCCTTGTCAACTGTAAAAACATTGGACTTATCAAACAGAATAAAGCTGTAGTTGGAGAGGCTATTGCATGAAGACGACAATCTAATATTGAATATGAGAAATGTTTTACAATTGTTACATCATGTTCCAAACTTATTATTCATTGTTTCAGAAGGCATCCAAGTAGTAGAATTTGTCACGGACAGATTGGGTAATTCTTCCTTGAAGTCTTTTTCAATGAAATCTACTCTCATGGGCGCTTCTGCCGCAGGGTTTTGAGTTAAAAGGATGTGATGCACCAAGTCTGGCTACCTCTAAGTCCGATATTCAAAAATACAGCATCCAAAATGCCTGGCGTTAGAATCACATAGGGAAGTAGAGGAAATTAAAGTTGCCCAAAGTAATGGTCATTCTATCACTCAAACCATTCACTCCGAAGCCAAGATATCTAACCAACAAGGTTCAAGAAAAGGTTTACTGTGAGTGACATTCACCTGTGGCAATGCTCCGGACAGTAATGTTATCGAAGACCGCCGAGGTACACCCTGCTCCAAAGCATACAAGAATATTGGTTTTGGATAGCAGGGGCATTAGCGGCCCCTGACAAGGATAGCTTGAGGTTGGCTACGACCCAGGTTTGGGAGCAGTTGCATGCTGGATCACTTGAGGGTTTCAACATTTGTTTAATGATTCTCAACTAGACCTGAACTTTTAGGATATGTTAGGGCTTACAGGAAATGTGTTTGCATACACCCCCAATGCGTGGTGGGTTTTCTGTGCATTTAAATGCAGAGTTGAAAGGCATAAGGGGAAGACCCTATATTCAGGCTTGCTAACCCTGATAGAAAAAGGCCAAGGGTTGTCTGTGGTGGAGTTAAGAAACCCGAATCCTTTCATTCAAATTTCGATATTGAAGTGTGATGAATGTATATCTAGGAATTCTAAGGCTATTGTGTTGATTAACCATACTGGAACTCGGCTATGATAAATTCAACTACTTTTGTTAACTCTGTAAGAGATTTAATGAATGTGTCTTCCATTAAACTGGGTGATCCCCATTTTGTCATCTGTGGGTACTTAAACATTAACTGTTTGAACTCATCTGTTAATCGTCTGTCCCTCGCCAAGACCACTTCCTCTCCATCTCAAGAGAGTGCGTCCGTTTGGATGCAGGAGCTGAATGAGAGGCAATGCTATATGTTGAATGGACAGACTAAAGGGGATATCCCAGGAAGACCAACTTGGGGATGGGGAAATGCAAAGACCTCCCTGGATTACATTTTTGTATCCCGGAATCTCTTGTACCGAATAGAGTCCCTTATAGTTCTCCCAATGACCAATAGTGATCACTGCCTTCTAAGGATAATTTGGAAGAGCTGTGAGAAATGGCCTGAATTCGCCACGGCGAGAACTCTTTGTGTTACACAAGGGAGGAATAGGTTAAACATTAGACACGTTAAAGTTAATTGTGTCCAAATGTATGGTCATTTTGGAAGCAGACAGGGCTGGCTTGGAATACGGCCCTATTCTTGCTCAGTATGAAGAGGTCCAGGGAGACAGAGGCTTGGTTAAACAAAGGAAATTATTAAGAGCTGAGCTTAGGAACCTACGACGAGTTGGGAAGACCTCATCAGTCACCCAAATAAAAAAAAGGAAAAAAAATATCGGAATTGGCTAATCTTGTTCAGAATGATGAGATATCAACATGAGCCCGAACTAATGCTGAGAGCAATTTGTAGAAAAAAAAAATGTGAGACAATCTTGGGACCTCATTAATAATAATGGCTCATTCCAGACCTCCCTTTTGATTAATGGGTGCCTGAAAAGTGTTGGGTCAAACATTTTGAAACTTTATTTGCCCCTATTGATCTAGTTGTTTAGAAAGGAATTGAACAAACTATGGGTGTTTGGTCTCTAGATATTAAGATAGCGGGCCTAGAGGCCTTAATAAAAAAAACTGAGCCCATCACGTGCTCCCAGACCTGACGGCCTCACTAATTCTATGCTCAAAGAGGCATTGGATCCATGATCTAGGTTCTCTTTTTTTGTTGCAACATATCTTAAAGGCAAAGGCCACCCCGAATTCCTGGAAGTCGACAATAATAATTCTGATTTTCAAAAAGGGGATAGGATGAATCCAAGAAATTACCTGCCTATGGCCTTGCTGGATGTACTCGGCAAATTATTTTCATCAATACTACTATGTCATCTCACTGCTTGGGCAAAGGAAGAAGGCTGTTTGGATCCCCACCAAGCTGGCTTCACCAAAGTTGTTGTAACTGATCTAAACCTCTACTTAATACATGCCTTAAAATGACGAATGCTTAAGGGAGGAACACAACTATTGTTTAGCTTTCATAGAGTTGGAACACGCCTTTGATAGTGTGAATAGAGACAATCTGTGGAGGAAATTGGCATCCTGGAATTGTCCAAGTGATCTGCAACATGCAATTAAATCTCTATATTCAAACACTACGATAGGGCTCAGATTAAATCCACAAGGCTTGCTTTCCCAAGAAATTAAAACCTATAGAGGGTTGAAGCAAGGTTGCCCTCTCGCAACTGCTTTATTCAACCTATATCTATCAGACATAAAAGTCTCATTGGATGAAGGAATTGCCTTCTCACCCAAGGTGAATGGGAACTTAGTGCCATGGATGCTTTATGCAGACGATTTGTTCCTTATGACCAAATCCCCCAAAGGGCTTCAGCGCAGATTGACACAGCTACAGGAATATATGACAACCAACAACCTAAGGATAAATGTGAACAAATCAAAAATATTGATCCTTGGTACATTGAGAGGGAAAGAAAAATCAAATTCTGGTTGGCAAGTGGGTACTGAACATTTGGAACAGGTCAACACAATGTTCTACTTAGGGATTTGTATCAATAGAAGCCTGAATGAAAACCCCTGGGTCTTAGAACTAAAATCCAAGGTTAAGAGTTTGTCTGCACATGGATCCATACTCCACCGAGGTATGCCAGGTTCACTATGCTACCTATTCTGACCTTTTATAGCCAGAAAGTAGAAGCAGTTTTAACTTATGGGGCCGAGGCAGGCTTAAACTTACCATGGCAAACTTGGGAAGCCCTAGATGGCACATTCTGGAAGAAGGTTTTATGTCTCCCAAAGAGCTTCCCAATGGCAATCATTAGATATGAACTAGGGCTTCAATCGCTGTATTCAAGGACACTTTCAAAGACAAACTCTGGTGCTCCAACATACAGCAAGCTCTAGCTAACAAAGTCACAACCCTAGAAAACAAAAATTGCCAAGAAAAAAGCCACGCTCTCCAGCAACAAACCCACTAGCATCAACCTAGAGCAGCCAAGTAACTCTGCCAACCACCCCAGATTTAAGTTCTCCAATGCCAACCATCCCAGATTTAAGTCCTCCAATGTCACCATAAAAAACAGAAATTACCATACTATCACTCAAACCTACCAACTGTCAAGGCGACCTATGCCCTGCTCAACTTATAAAGGACGCAGCCAGAGACCTGGCCCCCTTTATCACAAAACTTATCAACTCGTCTTTCTCCACCAATACCATCCCATCCAACCTCGAAGAATCATGGGTGCTTCCTCTATTGAAAAAGCAGACCCTAGACCCCCTGATACCTACTAACTACCACCCAATTACCACAGTGCCTTTTCTCTTGAATATCTTAGATTAAATGGCATACTCCCAGATTCAAAACTACTTCGAAACCAACTCTTTACTAGGAACTAGGCAATCAGGCTTTCGATCCCAACATGGGACAGAAACAGCTTTAATAGACCTCAAGTCACAAATAGATGAACTCAGGGATGAAGGGAAATCAGCCCTCCTTTTACTCCTGGACCTATCATCTGCGTTTGACCTGGTCGACCACAGAGTCCTATGCAGCCACCTAGACTCGGCAGCTCACTTCTCTACAGAAGCAATAGCGTGGTTACAATCATTCTTAACCAACAGGACTATGAGAGTTTTCACCTATGGCAGCAGCCAACCCCATCCCCATTACATGTGGAGTACCCCAGGGATCGTGCTTCTCACCCACCCTCTATAATATCTTTACCAAGCCCCTTTTCGATGATCTGGACCTTCTAGGTGTCCCCTACACTAACTATGCAGATGACATTACGAAAAGGATTTGGCCTTGGTAAACAGGATATATCTCATCATCCAGGCATGGATGGCCACCCATGGCCTATGCCTGAATGATGACAAAACAGAGATCATCATCCTGGGAACTCCCTTGACCCTCAAAAAACTCAGCCCTGAATACTCAACCTTCAACATAGACAATAACATTATTACTGTAGCCAAGGAGGTTAAAACGTTAGGTTTCTATTTGGATTCCAGTCTCTCCTTTAACAAGCAGGTCAATGCCTTGGCCTCGGCCACGGCATATACATGCAAGTTGATTAGAGCAGGCAAAGCATTCCTGTCACACGCTAGCTGCATTACCCTAGCCAGAGCTCTCATCTTATCCAGGCTTGACTACTGTAATGCGCTGTACATAGGAGCCAACAAACAAACTATCAAAAAAATCCAACTCTTACAAAATAACGCGCTGAGAGCAGCACTAGGAATCCCCAAGAGAAAACACATCTCTAATACCAGAAGAGCCAACAACTGGCTATCCATTCATGATAAAATTAAACTAAAAGTGGCCTCCCTCACCCACAAATGCTTGAATAATGCAGCACCCCGTTACCTATCTGACAGATTCACTCTGAAACCTGCCACAAGAGTCACTAGACTTACCTATACTAACTACCTCCAGGTCCCCGGTTACAAGCTTGCCAAAATCGGAGGCAGCAGCTTCCAGGTCAAGGCAGCCCTCTTGTGGAACTCGCTACCATCCCCCCTAAGAATCAATCAAACCTATCAAAAATTCCACCAGAACATCACCAGTTGGCTCAAAGATGCTGACATTTAGGCCTGTCCCTCAGCCTAAAGACTGTAAAAGCCTTCTGCATATAGTCGCCCACTAGTCATCTATTGACTGTGCCCACACCTTTTATACACTGAATGTAAAACCTATTTTGCGAAACTATGCATGTACACATCCCCTGCTGCGCCTGCTTGTATATACCCTGTATATATCATATACTGCAATGTAAATATCCTGTATATATCCTATATTGCAATGTGCCTACATGTAACCAACTGGCACCTGCAACCAAATGTATTTAAATGTATTTTACATGTTGTAACCAAGCTGTGATTATCCTTATGCCCTGCGCCTGAATACCCTCGGGACTAGAGCGCATTACAAGTAATAAACTAAACTAAACTAAACATTGGAAATCTTTGTCCCTGGTGCTGAAATGTGTTGTGCAAGACTCTGCTGCTTTGTATAACATCTTAAGAATGCAGCCAAGGTTAGAGGACAATTGGCCTATCGAATCCTGAAAACAGAAATGCACTGATTGTTTAAAAGCCTTAAAAACCTCAATGGAGACCTTGGTAAGAAATCCTAAAGATGTCAAACAAAAATATAGACGTCAAGACTGGATCGACACTCAGTGAAAGAGAAAAAGCTATAAAGTAGCCTTGGATCTCAGACCTGAATCTCAAGCTTTGAATGTCATACCCAAATACTTGGTCAGGTTTCTGAGTTCTTACCATCGGAACCAGTTTTTGGGACCACGATTGAATCTTTAACCAACCAAGGAAGTATTATTCTATCAGAAACAAGGCTCTTAGAAAGATAGGGAGTGTAGATTTTGTTTGGGTTTGGGTATTGTGGAGACATTGAAACAAATAGTAATCATTTTAATTGACGTCATTTGTAGAGAATGTTACTTCTTTAACTGTCGATGAATGGTGGAGTATGTTCTTAGCAGGGGTAAGTGTGTCTCTGGTTTTTGCAGGGAATAACATTGGTAGATGAAGTGTTTCGACCGAAATAAGGCATTTTGCATTGGATGTTTAATGATGCAATATGATGATGTTGTTTTTATATGAGGTAATAAATTATATTTTAGGATTTTGTTATTTGAAAGGTTATAATAAAGCAAGCACGAAAAAAAGAAAAATTAATGATTTCTCGCTTTCAAGCTTCAGAAGAAAAGAAAAGATTTGTAGAAGCACCAATATGGTCATGGAGAATTGAGGGACTCTGGGAGACACTAAATGTCGATACATAGAGGTCCCTAGGACACGTCAATAGAGTAACTAGTTTGGGTGGGAACATTTTCCAAGTTCTACTGTCCAATTGTCCGTGCTAATACATATATCACTCCATGTAAAATAGTTGGTCTGTTAAATCCGAGAACCAAATGAGAGTTATGCTTCAAAACCAAATTGGTGACAACTAACTGTCCAAGAGATAAAGGTAAGCGCAGGAACTTTTCAACCCCACAGAACGTAGTGCCAGATTCATTATGCTTCTACATGTGTTGATATATATAAAGACCTGTTTTGTTGATGAGATCCAGCATTCTGGGTCATGAAACAGAAGAAGTCTAGAAGTCTCATAGATTCAACAATAGAGAAAAGTATTTGGTAAGCTAACTGTCATGCTACAATGTGCAAACATATCTATTGTGTACATAGGGCAAGGGTCTTTTTTATTGAATCTTTGAAACAAGACGCTACATTGCTTATGAACAGAATTATACTGGACAACATAAATTAACCTTTACACTGTATGTTTATGTTTATGTTTATTATTTGATAATGCGCTCCAAACCCAGGGGAAGCCAGGCGCAGCAGGTACAAAATTACTTAAGCTTAGGTTACATACAGAGGATACAAATAGCTGATGCAATACAAGTCATGTTACCATATTTACAGTACATATATACAAAAGCACAAGATAGTGGTACCTCACAACCCACAGAGGGCAGTGAGATGGTCTGCAGTCCAGATTTCAAAAGTATCAAGGCAGTTGTATGCAGTGATCCAGGGCCTAGTGCAAGGGTTCAGTTTGTTAATTGTCGTTGGTCCAGATCCAACTTTTCACCTTACATCTAAATCTGGAGTAGGATAGATTAGCTCAATGCAATAGGAAGTGCATTCCAAGCTTGGGCAGCTCTAACAGGGAAGCTAGCTCCACCCGCTTTTGTTCACCTAAATCTAGGAGTTTCTAGTAGGAAATGGTTAGAGGCTCTGTTGTGGTGACTGGAGGATTTTCTGGTCAGTCTGGCCGAGATATAAGGAGGTGCAGTATTGTTCAATCCTTTATGGATGAGAGATAGCGTCTTGAGAAGAACTCTGTCACTGATTTTTAACCAATGATGGTCTTTCCTGATCTTAGAGATGTGCACTCTGCGGGGTATTTCCAAGGCTGCTCTAAGAGCATTATTTTGCAATATTTGCATTTTGTTTATGACAGTTTTATTGGCGCCCGCGTAGAGGGCGTTACAGTAGTCCAACTTAGACATTACTAATGCATTTGCTAGTGTGATGCAATTGGTTTTGGAGAGGTAGGGTCTGCAGGTCCTGATTAATTTACAGGTGTACACTGTAGAGGAAGCCAAGGTGTTAACTTGTTTTTTTGAGAGATAAGGTGGAGTCGAGGTAGAAACCTAGTGTTTTTACCTCAGTTGCCACCTTAATTATATTGCCATCTATGTTGAAGGCGAGATAGTTGGGACTGAGTTTTTTAAGGTTAGAGTTGGAACCCAGGAGCAGTGTCTCTGTTTTGTCGTCATTTAGGCAGAGGCCGTGGGAGGCCATCCATGCCTGAAGGAGGAGGTAAATTTTGTTTACTGTAGCTGTGTCTTAGACAAAGTTGCCAGATAGTGGTATGAGGATCTGCGTATCATCCGCGTAATTAGTATAAATTACCCCCAGTCTATCAAGCTTGTCGAAGAGTGGCTTAGTGAAGATATTGTACAATTTGGGCGAGACACATGAACCTTGTCGGACACCACAGGTGATATGTATTGATTCCGCTGAAGCTAAGGGGGAGAACACTCTCATCGTACGGTTGGCTAGGAAGGATTGTACCCAGGCTATAGCTTCACTTGAGAAATGGGCGGCAGACGCTAGATGGTTGCATAACACTGCATGATTCACCAGGTCAAAAGCCGCCAATAGGTCAAGGAGGAGGAGCATAGCTGTTTTACTTTTATCCTTCAACTCGTCGATTTGTGTCTTGAGGTCAATTAAGGCTGTTTCAGTACCATGTAGTGGTCTGAATCCAGATTGTCGCGATCCTAGTAGTTGGTTTAACTCCAGATAGTTTTGAATCTGGAGGTAGGCTACTCTGTCGATAATTTTAAGGAGAAATGGGACCGTGGTAATAGGCCTATAATTAGTGGGGATGGCTGGGTCAAGGGTCTGTTTTTTGAGGAGAGGCAATACCCAAGATTCTTTAAGGTTTGTGGGTACAGTACTAGAATTAAAGGAGGCGTTGATTAATTTAGAGATGAAGGGTGCTAAATCTCTAGCTGCGTCCTTAATAACTTGTGCAGGGCAGCTGTCGCCTTGGCAGTTCGATGGTTTCAGGGATAATATAACCTTTTCAGTTTCCAGAATGTATATGTTGGTAAACCTGAATGGTTTGCAATTACTTTGTGTAGTTGTACTTTTTGTATCTGTCAGGAGAGTGGTCTGTGTTACATTAGAGCTCAAGGAGGCTTTTTTCTTTGCAATTTTGGATTATAGGGTTGTGATTTTATTTGCTAAGGCATTTTGGATGCTAGTGCACCATAGTTGCATAGAAACACCTTAACAAAGTACCTCCTTGGAATTAGAAATCAAGCCTCATTGAATAGCCCAATGAAGATATTCAATAATATATGCAAAGATGAGCTTTTAGTGTGACCATGAAAATAAAGGAATTTTACGAATATTCGGGTGATTGCAAATACCATTATCGAACAATATACTGCCCACAGTTTACATATAATTATAATCAAAAGGTGTTGTTTCAACAGAATTATGTTAATTGAATACACAATTCTAATTAAATACTGTGGACACAAGAATTGAAGATTACTAATTTTCTGAAACTCTGTGCCTCTGTGCCACGTGGATATTCATTTCCCGACACTTTTTAAGTCTGAGAGAAACTTGCAAATGAGCTTCTTACACAGCAACTGAACAGTGGTATATGAGTTTAAGATCACCAAAGACTTTGAGGAAAGCCAGAGCTATAGTTCCAATTAACCCGAAAACCTATACTAGAGGGTTTTTTAAATGAAATTCTATGACAAGACAGGAGGCTCGCATTATGCTATTTCTTTCTTTATTACTGCCAACTCAGCATTTTAAAGGTTCAACTTTTAACTTTTCCTTTTTTTTTTTTTTTACATAACTTAGGAAAAAAACAAATGTAAAAGTTACAAGTTTCTTGTCCGAACAAAATTTCACAAAAGCTCTGTGAACCATCAGTCCCATGATCCCGAGGTCCTTTGTAGTCCTGACCTCCTCCAACCCACCAATCCGGGCATAGGTCATGGTATAAACTCTCTGCCCCCTCAGGTCCCTTCCTCTTTCTTTTTGCTGCCTCAGTGAGATAAGTGCTTACCTATACTTTCATTATGTTTACAGCTATGCACTATTCTTGTGTGTTTCTGTGAGGATTTATAACGATTGGTTGTGTACTACAGAACGTTTGTGTTGTAGTCGCCGTTCGGATTATTTATTAGCGCGTACCGGTTTTCATACACCGCGTTCTTCCCCGGCGTTGGAAAGAGAGGCGGGGTGGAGCCGCGAGCAAAGCCGCTCATCGCAGGCAGCCACCCCGCTCTCCATGTGTGGTACCACAAGTTCGATCCCTAAGTCTGCACTAAGCGTTATGAATATCTTTCATAACAGGAGTGCTGCAAATGTTTAATGCGCGCGTTACGCTCTCCGTGTGAGGTACGCCGCCGCATACGCGAGCCCTAGGACGCAGAGGCGCGTGTTCCGGCATACGCGCGTATGCTTTCAGCCGGCTCCGGCCGCCGCATATGAGGGTTATAGGACCCAGCGGGGCAGCCTTCCTCCTGAACTTTCCCGGCATTCCCCTCGGCTCGCCAACGTTCCTTCTCATTGCAAACGGAACGTTTGGAGAGAGTCGTGAGGATCGAGTGCAGAGAAAAGAAATTTGGTTTTAAAAAAAAAAAAAGCCAGATTTGCACGCTAACGGGTTGTAGTGGGCATTTAGAATTCCACATAAAACGAAGCTAGAAAAGCGCAGAGTGGAATAAAACGACCTCTGCTGGAGAGCCTGATTTATAGCTGATTCCCAAGAAGTTAGCTCTGCTAGCACATTAATATGGCTCATTCATCACACCCAGGAGACTCCCACTCCACTTCTCCTGAATGGAGTGAGCAAGAGTGGGACGATGACCACGCATGGCAAGAGGACGATTTGTCTCTCAGCTTTAAAAAGGTGCTAGGGGATTCCCTCGCACAAGCAGTCTCCCAAGGGGTGCAACCTTTGGCGCAAAGGTTAGAAATGCTAGAAGCAAGCATGGCTGAACAGCGAGAGCATTTAGCAGCCAGAAAAAGACGGGCAGATAGCCCTCGGGAGGGAACATCAGCTGGACACCCTAGTAAAAGGGTTGACAAAAAGGGGTGTAACAAAGCCCGAGAGAGCCTAGACTCTTTGACCCCCGCGGGCGCAGATGAGAGGGACAACACTGTTCCCCACAGTCGGAGCGACCCTGTCGCCAGATTAAAGGAAGCTTTTCTAGCTAAGATGGCTAAGTGTCATGATAGACCCCCTACCCTAGGGGTGGATAATTCAAGGGATTTTGAGGAAGGCTATGCCCCAATGATGAAGGGGGCGAAGAGGAAGATATAGCGGAGCCCATAGCGCAAAGTACACACGAAGATGAAGATAACATCATTGACATGTTCGACCCGGAAACTATTAGACACCTTAAATCATCTGAATGGGTGCCCTCGCCCAGAGTGGCATTGTATATGTCGCCGCACATCAGAAAACCGCTGGACAGAGAAGTCCGATCCCGTATTCGATCGGAGTGCCCTAGGCCTGAGTTACCGGGAAAATTAGCGGATACACCGGACTTAGACCCAAAGATGGTCACCTTTGTTACTAAATCCGCACAAGACATTAGGAAAGGCGTGGATCACGCTTGGAGGGGTTGCCAAGACAAGCTCCTGGATTTGGCAGGACCGCTTGCAAAAATTATGGATTTGGCAGAAAAAGCAAAAGACACCAGTCCCCCGGTAGATGTCCAAGCGTTAAGTAACTGGGCCCAGAGAGCGGTGTGCTTATTAGGAAACGCCAACTGTGCACTATCATCAGACAGGAGAAGAGGTGTTCTCTTGAAAATTGACAAGAAGCTTAGCGACCTGGCCACATACGAAGCCGGGGAGGGCGCCAAAGGTCTACTTTTTGGTGAAGCCTTCGCTAAGGAAATGTCCCAGTTTGTGGGAACATACACGGCCCTTGAAAGAGCCCAAAGCTCGATAAGAAAGATTTTCCCAGGGCGTGTTTTTGCCAGGACCGGACGTTCTAGAGGTCGCGCGTCCGGTCGTTTCAACTATCATCGAAGGCCTCAAGGTCCACGCGCCCAATATTGGGAAGGGCGTCAGCAAGACACCTTCTTCCCAGCAAGAGGAAGACATCCGAGAGGTCGCAAGGGAAGAGGCTCCTTCCGTCAACACAGTGCAGCAGGCGGTGAGTACACCAAATGTTCCTATCGGAGGAAGAACTCTCCTCTTCCTGCCGCAGTGGCAAGCTTTATCAAGCGATGCTTGGGTTTTACAGGCAGTAGCAGGGCTACATCTTGATTTCACAGATATCCCCGTGCAACACAGGGAACCCTTCCCCATTCGCATGAATCAGGAAGAACAGGCGCTTTTGCACAGCGAATTAATAAGTTTGGCAGGCAAGAATGCGATAGAGCGCGAAACGATGGTAGATCAAGGATTTCTCAGCAACATGTTTTTAGTGCGCAGGGGAGAAAAAATTTGTCCTGTCATAAACTTGAAGGGTTTGAACAGCTGGTTAGTGTACAATCATTTCAATATGGAGGGCATTCACCTCCTCCGAGACCTATTGCATTCAGGAGATTGGTAAGCGCGTCTGGACCTCAAGGACGCATACCTAGCGATTCCGATAGCGGCAACCTTTCGGAAGTATCTGCGATTCCGATGGGGGGAATAGATCTGGCGCTTCACATGTCTTCCATTCGGTCTAGCGTCAGCCCCATGGGCCTTCACGAAAGTGATGAAGCCGGTAGCTGCAGCTATCAGAGAGCGAGGAGTACGGATGATTATCTACCTGGACGACATCCTAGTGATGGGATCCACCAGAGAGACTCTCGCGAGAGATGTACGGTGGATTTTCAGTTTCCTATCTTCTCTAGGGTTCTTAGTGAATTTAGAGAAATCACAATTGTCACCAGTGCAGAGACTGGAATTTTTAGGCTTCACCATAGACACAGTGAAGGCGATCTTAGAGCTCCCAGCCCACAAAGTGAGGGCGATAAAGAAGGAGCTCAGGGTCGTGATAGCGAAACAATTTATTTCCCTTCGGAATCTGGCCAGAGTAGTGGGGTTGCTTGCAGCTTCTATTCAAGCCATTTTCCCGGGTCCATTGCACTATCGAGCGTTGCAGAGATTGAAAATAAAGCACCTCCGCGGAGGCTTGAAATACCATCAGATAGTGGTTCTGGATCAGGAAGCCATAGCAGAACTCCAATGGTGGTTAGAAAATATGGAAGCCTGGAACGGGAGAGCGATTTTCGGAGACGTGCCAGAGCTGACCATAGGGTCAGACGCGAGCAGGACAGGCTGGGGAGCTAGATGTGCTCAGATTCAGATAGGGGGGAAATGGTCGGAGGTGGAGTTAAGTCTTCACATAAATTGTCTCGAGCTTCTGGCAGGCTCGTTCGCGGTTCGAGCCTTTACGAAGGACAGAGTCAGATGTTGTGTACTGCTGAAGATGGACAACATTTCAGCAGTCCGTTACATCAACAAACTAGGAGGTACGAAATCCAAGCTACTAGCGGAATTAGCGAAGGATTTCTGGCATTATTGATTGCAGAACAACATTGCAGTAACCGCAGAATATCTTCCAGGGAATCAAAACAGTATAGCAGACTAGAATTCTCGATATCTTGTGGACTCCAGCGATTGGAGGCTACACCCCAGGATATTCAAGCGTCTTCAGGAGATATGGGGACCCCTAAACATAGACCTATTTTCCTCCCGGCTGAATGCTCAGACTCTGCGATATTACAGCTGGAGGATAGACCCGGGGGCAGCGGGTACAGACGCATTCCTACAACCTTGGAACGAAGCACTTCATTACGCCTTTCCCCCGTTCCTGATGATCACGAGAGCTCTAGCCAAAGTCCGCAGAGACATGGCAGAACTGGTGGTAGTGTTGCCTAGCTGGAGAGCTCAAGTCTGGTTTCCAGTAGCGATGGAACTTTCTACGGATTTTCCGAGGTTAGTTCCGAGCCTGCAGGACCTTCTACTCAATCCGTCCGGTCGGACCCACCCGATGATAGAAGCAGGATCCTTGCAGCTCATGGCATGCAGGGTTTCAGGAAGAGATGGCACTTGCCAGGAATTTCGGAACTTGCTGCAGACTGTATCCGAGATTCCTGGGCACCTTCCACCGTCAGGAGCTATAACACAGCGTGGAACGGGTGGGCTCAATGGTGTTCACAGCACAGTTTGGATCCCATTTCGGCCCCTCTAGTACACATCCTCAATTTCTTAGCTTCAAAGTTTCAGGACGGGTGTGCCTATAGAACTATAGGAGTGTACAGATCAGCGATTTCAGCGGGCCACGACAAAGTGGAGTGTAGGCCAGCAGGAGAACATCCTGCTGTGCTGCGTCTCCTCAAGGGCATGAAGTTGCGAAGGCCACCAGAATCCAAATATTCGGTGCTTTGGGACGTCAGAGACGTGTTTCAGTTGTTCCTAAAATGGCCGGAGAATGACGCTTTGTCCAGATCACAATTATCAGGCAAGCTAGCCATGCTTTTGTGCCTTGTAGCTTGCCGGAGGGTATCGGATGTTAAGGCATTGGAGATAGATAGAAAAATATTTTATCCGGATGGAGTAGCTTTCACTATCGTTAAAAGGACAAAGACCGATTCCAGAGTGATTTCTTACCCGTATTTTACAGGGAATAAAAAACTATGTGTAGCGCAATGCATTAAAGATTATGAAGGAGCATCCGCGCAGATTAGGCCACGCGGCGTAACGCAATTGCTTATAGCGCGCAGGAAACCCCACCATGCAGTAGCTACAGCGACCATTGCGAGATGGGTGAGAGAGGTGATGCAATGGGCAGGGATAGATTTATCCTTATTTGGGGCACATTCTGCGAGAGGGGCAATGGCTTCTAGAGCGTTTGCATCAGGTGTCTCATTGCAAAATATTATGAAGTCAGCTGATTGGTCCTCTACCTTTAAGACATTTTATTTCAAACCAGTATCTGATATTCCAGATAGGGTGATGGCAAGCTTTAAACAAGCATAATGCGAGCCTCCTGTCTTGTCATAGAATAAAGATTGCCCACGCTAATAGCTCAGGAAAGTCTTCATTCTATTAAAGACAAGGAGGCGAGCATTATATCCCACCCGAATGGACAAAAAGATGGGTTAAATGTGATAATAAATAAAACATTGAAGTAGTGCATGTGATGATGTGTATGACATTTGAACATATACCCGCCCTTATGTGAATATCTTTGTTCTCGTAGGAGACGATCAGAAGACGTCCTGAACAAGACGGACAGGAAGCAACGCTTATTCTAGCAAGTTGTCCCCGTTGGACCATTTGGCTATACCAGCTTCGGATCTACACAGCTCTGGTGATACGAGTTGGACAGTTAAAGAGTTAGATTGTTTATTCTGAGAGCAAAGAAAGAGGAAGGGACCTGAGGGGGCAGAGAGTGCATACCATGACCTATGCCCGGATTGGTGGGTTGGAGGAGGTCAGGACTACAAAGGACCTCAGGATCATGGGACTGATGGTTCACAGAGCTTTTGTGAAATTTTGTTCGGATAAGAAACTTGTAACTTTTACATTTGTTTTTTTCCTAAATTATGTAAAAAAAAAAAAGGAAAAGTTAAAAGTTGAACCTTTAAAATGCTGAGTTGGCAGTAATAAAGAAAGAAATAGCATAATGCTCGCCTCCTTGTCTTTAATAGAATGAAGACTTTCCTGAGCTATTAGCGTGGGCAATCTTTATTATATATTCTGAATTAGACATAATTTTTCCAGTTATTACTGTGGCAAGCAACCAGGAAGGCACATACACACAATTGGGGCGGCTGTTTTCATTGGGCCTCTCTGAGGATATTTAATATTTTTAGAGGGGTTCCAGAAAGGATTAGCGGTGGCTATCTTGAAGTAATAGTGGGCTTGTCAAGAGGCTAAGTGAGATCAATACAAGTGCTAGGCAATCTCTCAAAGCTGAACATGCTTTGATAGGAATGTGTGCAAAGATGGGACGGATGGGTGAGCAGCTTAAAGCAAAACAGAATAAATCTTTTAGCATGGCTGTCAATAAGCAAAAGACTATAATGGCTGTGATGTTCCTTATTTCCTTCCTGTGTCTCTTTCTTCAGCTGGGTTAAAATGAAGAACAGTTTAATCATGGAAAATTAAACTAACATATAGGAAATACCAACTTTTCCAGAGTCTGTTAAACCATTGCTAGATATTGTTCCCTTAGCCTAGGTAGGGAATTACTCGGTAGAGTAGGGCAAGCTAGGCTTTATTTGAAAGCTTTCCTCTGCACTCACCCTCATCCAGCCAGATTGCCACATATTTAGCAATTTCTCAGGAAGTCACTCACAGTCCCAGGGTTTTAAGTATCCCTGGGCATCTTTCTAAGCACTTATATTCTGAAATGCTGTAATTTGCTTCTCGTTCTTGATTCGATAGACCCTTCTGCTCAGGTTTGGGTAGGCTCTAAGCTCGCACTGGCCTATAGAGCAACAGGGCAATGACTGACCCAAAAACGTGAAATGCTAGTGTGGGCCCGTTTTTGTTGGTCAAAGTGGGCCACTGTTTTGGCCAATGTGTTCCAGTTTGATGAGCTACTTCACTATGCTGCTAGTAGTTTTGACCAGTGTTGGTGAATACATGTTCTTTAAATTGCACAATTTAAACTCCCCTTGTCTGTCACCATTTGTAACTATGGGCAACATTTTAATTAGTGCCTGAGACAATTTTATGTCCCAGTCCAACCCTAGTAGATTCAGACGTAGGACCATACACCAGGCCCTTTAGGTTATGCTACAGGATCAGAGTCTTCTCTCACACTCCCCGGTGTAGGGAAAGGCCCTTGGCAGGACTCACATTTTTATTAGGTGCACACGGATCCCCAAGCACTGTGTATTGATCTCTAACTTGCCTCGCCATCTCCCTGTCTCAGGTTCATACCATTACAACGGGACCCCCTCTCTCTCTACCTCCTTGATGGTACGGAACCCCCTCATTCATAATGGGGTAATTGTTTGGTCTACACGTACTCCTTCGTCCTTCCTCTCCTCCCCTTCTACGTTCTTGATCTCCTCCATTCCTTCCTCTAGTTTCCCTACCACTTCCTCCCTAATCTACCACAGCTATGTTCCTAACCTCCTCCTAAGTGTTCTCCCTTTTTTTATTATTTATAGCACACATGGTACTTTTACATTATAGTACAAGCAGAATAAATATAATCACAATACAACAGATTACATACACAATGCGTAGAAAAGAAGAAAAAGGAAACTAAAAGCAAAAAAACACTACACAATAAATAAGGATCATGTTGGCAGATCCCAACCGCTCCATCAAATGGCACATATCCACCTTTCAAAATGCTCATCCGCCTTACAGTGATCCTTTGATTGTACAACTCAAAGTTCGAGTGTAGCTAATGGAAAACGAGGGACACATCAGCTCTTTGCCAGCTCCATGTTAGCAATTGCACAAACTGAAGAGTCGGGTGGAGAGACCACTCTCTCTAGGCGCTAGTGGCCTTGACTAGATCTGCTTGTGCGCCGGACATGACCTCCTCCAGTTTGTCAAAGATAAATGCCAGGAACTTTTCCATGACTAACATGAGCGACAAATGGGCAGTCGTCATGAACCTATGCCATAAGGCTATCAATATAACCTGGGCAGCGGAATTGAGAAAGGGTTCAAAGGCTGCAATCCTCCTTTGCCTCAGATTTGGGCAGAATAGTACCGGATGCTTCAACATCTCCAATTCCATTCTACACAGCCGACCCACCTGTAATTCCATAGAAATCCCCAATTTTTGCCCATTGCCTCTTGCGTCGGAAGACAGTTAATTCTGAATCTGAGATACCAATCTCTAAGTTTTGACAAGGAAACTTTTTCAGGTACAGTCTGACCTCCCCAATTGGTAAGTAAAATAATTCTTGCCCACTGTTTCTTTTTAGTATTCCTAAGTCATCGCGGTTGACGGTATTGTCCCACTTTTTTAGCTTTCTTTTCAGAATCTCGTCAGATAAATGGCCCGAGAGTCCTAGTTGCTCCATGAATGACTCACATCTTTTCTTGAATTTCTGTAAGAAGGGATCATGTCCCTTACCCATCATATTATTCAAGTAGTAAATATGTGGTACCTCAGCTCTAGACATTTTGAAGAACAAGGAAAGGCTTTGCTTCATCATCTGGGCCCACCAAGAGACCAGACCCACAGACCCATCTTGAGCCTAATCTCACTGCGAGCGGGAGACTCAGAACCCTTTTCAAAACCCTCCCTTCCAGAATGTCAAAGAACATCCTGCTCCTAATATTTGTTAACTAGCAGCTGCACAAGACAATAGCTGATATATCTGACCTGTAAAACTAGATCATGGGCAACAAAGAGATTGCACATAATCTATTTTTGATTACCATTAATAGCGTAAGGCACAGCCCCACTTTCTGTTCCATCTTGATTTCCTCGATTTTCTGTTCTGTCTATAGGAAACAATGAAGCCCAAGTATCTTATACATTCAACTTTTACTAAAGGTAAATTATTTATCTTCCATGTGTAGCTTGTCTGATTTTTTTCTTTTACTACAGGTCATCACGTATGATTTGGCTGGTAGACGGTTCTGTGACAGGTAGTTCATTACTCCTGACAAGCAACGCTGCAGTCCTGCAGGAGTGTAGTCCACCAGGACCAGGTCATCTGCATACGCAATGCATCCTATGTTTAACGCTATCCATCATGGAGCGTGACGCCCCACTTTCTAGCTTTCTCTTACAAATTGTCGAGATATAGATTAAAGAGCATGGGTGCTACTACGCACCGTTGGCGGACACAGTATTGTTGCTATACAGCATCAGGATCATATTCAGAAGGCCCGGTTCTATATGTCCCAACTAGCCAACTTTGCCCAGAGGCGTGAAAGGTCCACATTATCAAAAGCTGATGATGATTTCGATGGCGGCTACATACAGATGTTTGGGTGTACTGCCATCGATTTCAGAGAGACAGGCATGAAGGGTCATTCCACTCTGAACAGTTCCCACTCCCCCCCTAAACCCTGTTTGTAGTGGATGGAGGTGATACGTTGTATCTACTCACTTATACTACAGTGAGCCCCTGTCCCCCATTTTATATATGGGAACATCTATGGAGTTATGCCATGGAGTGGTAAAAATACCACTCTGTGTGATTTGTTCAAACAGGTAGCACAGGATGTCAGCCCACAGGTTACGACTATAATATAAAAGTACCTTATTAGTCACCCCATCTAGACCCATGGCGCGGGAGTTATTTAGATTAGTGATTACCGTTTCTAGGACGTCTCTATCTACCTACCCCTTAGGCAACCCTCCTGAATTCACCACTGCACCGCCTCCACTAAACCTTTGCTAGAGGAAACTGACCCAGGCTTCTACAGATACACCTGACGCCTGCTCAGGGGCTTGAAAAGCACTCCTGTTGTTCAGGATCCTTCATATTGCACGCATATCTTTTTTGACTAGCTGCAACATCTCCTGATTATTGTGTATGTACTTCTGTAGTCCTCGATGCCTACACCAAAGTCTATACTTCTGCTTCAAGGCTTTTATGTTTATTTGCTTCTCTTCCTTGTTCTTAGAATTACACTTCTTGTCCAGCCTTATTTTTTATGCAACAGGAATCTTCTGTTGACCACCTCCCTACCAAAGTGTTGTCGTTTGGCATCAATCAGAGATCTAGCTAGGCACTCCTTTTGTTTCCCCCTCGGCTCCCCCCACTTTAGTTATGAGTTTAGGAAAGGACTCCGGTGAGGCTGCCACCCACCTATCTCCCGAGGAAAGACGGTTCCATCAGCAGGCCAGCCTCTTATTTATTTTCCCGACATTTCGGCTAAGCTGTGTCAATTTACCCTTTGAGCTTGAGACCTCCAGATTACTAAATGACGAGGTTGTGTTATTCCATGTTGGTGCATCTTTTAGACAGGCTTCCCCTATCAAGTTAGACTAAATAAAGCCCCATCTAGACAAGAAATGAGACCACTCCCTCCCAATACTCGCCCTTCTAGAGGTTGCAACACACTCCCTGCCAATGTCCATCCTATCTGGCATTTCAAACTCCCCTGGAGACACCCTACATTTACAATAAAAATCCCCCCCATAAAAATAGGACCCCCACCATCCTTTGTTTCCCAGTCTATAATGACATTTTATACCTCGTTAGTGACTCTGTCCAACTCCTCCGTGAGAGGATTATCTAATAAATATTAATCAAAAGGGTATCCACCTGTTGGCCGTGTTGGCCGGTGGTCTTTTCTGTCATCCTAATAACCAGCAGCCCATCTGTACCAGTTTAAAGTAGTGAATCAGATGTGAGTTTCTAATTTTAACAGCAGTCAATCACCCTCCAACTAGTCGCCCTTTCTTTGCTTTCCTAGCATTTTTACAAATAATCATGTAGCCATCAAACGTGGGTGGTGGATCTACGCCACGTCTCTTGCAAAAATATAATGTCCAGCCCTGAAAACATTTAATTAATGTCAGAATTCAGAAAGGAGTTATGCCCTCTCAAGTTCCAGCACCCAATTATACATTCTGTGTCATTAGAACCCTGGACGCTTTCTCATTGACGTTGGGAGGGAACTGGCAAGCCATCCCCAACTCGATGAGTCCGACCCATAACTGGGCTGCCTCTGTTGGTATGAATAAAAGACACATCTCAAAGTGAGGTTAGGTCTGCCTTTATCTTGGAAATTGTTCTCTCTCACCTTAGGATAATTGGCCTCATTACACGGATGGCGGAGAACCATCGCGCTATTAGCGCCATGGTTCATGCCGGTAAAATACTGGCGCCTTGGCGGAAAGGGGAATTACCGCCCCATTCCAAGGTTGGCGGGGCTGTAATTCCCCCTTCCACCATTGCCCTTCCCCATTCCCATTTTTGCCCCATGGGGCTCAATGGGAATGGGGAAGGCGCTAATTACGGTACCGCAAATTGCGGTACCGTAATTAGCTCCCTGGGTCCCTTTGCGGGTTGGTTTTTAACGCCTGCTTTTTGCCCCAACCCGCCTGCTTTCCCCCAACCCGCAAAGGGACCTCGTAGTAAGGCGGTAAGGATTTACCGGTACCGGTATTTTACCTGTACCGGTAAATCCTTACCGCCATCCGTGTAATGAGGCCCAATATGTCTCAAAGATCTTCCTGGCAGTCACTAACCAGTGTTTCAACCAGTCTCAAGAAAAAATGAACCGCTCATTTCACAAGTTATGCGCATTCTCCCATTTTGTTCCTAGTCGTTCTGTATATTCTAGAGTTTGTCCCCTTACAACTTTATTATTATTATTATTAGTATTAATATCATATTTATTCAGCGCTGATGTAGCCTTGAGAAGCAACTGAGTGCTTTACAGAGGTATTCAGAAACACAGATACATAACGGAGCGCTTTACAGAGGTATACAACAGTACAAATGCATAACAGAGTGCTTATCAGAGGTAACAACAGAACAGATATACAGCGTGTGGTAAGATACAGAGGGGCACAGAGGAGGGGTACAGCTCTACCAGGTGGCCAGGAGGAGAGGGGTGGCAGCATCTAGTGAGGTGGCGTGTGAGGGGACGTGATGGACTAGGTGTTGTGGAGGAGAGACTCCTTAAAGAGGTGGGTCTTAAGTTGTTTTCTGAATTGTAGGAGCATGGGGTGAGTCTGATGCAGACAGGGAGGAAGCTCCATAGTCTTGGTGCATAGGCAGACAAGGCTTATTTTCTGCTCCTTTGCTTTTTACAGAGGCGGCTCTCAAATCTGCACATATCCTGGCTTCTGGTGGTGTGCGGTCCACTGGAGATGGAGAGTTTCTCTGCGAGATAGCTGGATGACTTGAGTCCAACTGCCTTATAGATGATGCAGCAAAACCTGAAGGTGATTTGTGCGTGTCGTGGGAGCCAGTGCAGGTCGATGAGGGCCGGGGTGATGTGGTCGTATCTCCATAGGCCCTTGATGAGGCATGCAGCCATGTGCAAGACACTTCTCAGGGGCACAAGGGAGGACGATGGGAGGCCTTTGAGAACTGCATTGCCCCCATACAGGTGGGATAGGACCAGTGCTTTAATGGTGGATCTAAAGCTGTCCGGAGAGAGGAAGGGCTTGACCTTCTGCATGATTGAGAGCTGATATCAAGCTGTCTGAGTTTTCTTAGCTATGCGTGTCTTGAAGGAAAGGTGTTTATCGATGTGGAACCGAGGGACTTGGCACAGGAGGTGAGCTTGGGTGTGAAGCCCTCAGAGTTAATGGTTGATAACCAGGTCTGCATGTCTGGGTGTTCGGTGTTATTGGTGAGGAGTAGGAATTCAGTCTTGGAGGGATTGAGCTTCAAGTATGCACTGGACATCCAATATTGTTTTGGGCCTATGGGTGTCCTTGGAACTTCCCTTATCTGCCCAGCTATCAATTATATCAAGCAAGCTATGCCTTTCACAAGGAGAACACGGATTTTCAAACACAATGTTTTCCTTTCTAACTTGCCTCTGTTTCCCTATTTCAGAGCCTTGCTACTGTGTCCCAACTCTCCCTCCCCATCTACCTCCCCAGCAGTAGACAAAATTGCCATGTCCTGATGGGGGAGCGAGTTTGGTCCACACCTACACCTTCTTTGTTCTTCCTCTCTTCCAGCTAGTATGAGGCTCCTAATAAGGTGCTTTTCTGGACTACACTCACCTCTTCTTTGTCCTTCCTCACCTCTAGGTGACATGCATTCGGAAAGTAATATCATGCAAGTGAGATACATGTCAGTTTGAGGAAAGATCAGGGCTATAAAAGGATGCTTTGGACCTTTGTTAGATGGCTTCAAAGCCGTATAAGGAATAAAAAAGGATGTATTATGGTGGTACAGTGCTGTGTGTGGGTGGTGCAGGGTAAGCAATATACAACCAGTTCAAGAGTGCCTGGTCACCCTTGTGCCTTCCACAAAATCTCCAAGCAATTTGAAGCTCTTCCAATGCTTTCTTGATGACCTGCCACAGTCTTGTTCCTAACTCCCTCCTATGTTTTCTCCCTTTTCATTCTTGGTATCTCGCTTGTCTTCTAGAGATATCCCTCATCCAACCCCTCTTCTCTGTGCAGCTATCAGTTTTTATCTGCAGAGTTGTTCCTCTTTTTCACCCTCCTTTCATATATTCTAAATCGCTTTCAGCCTTCCTTCGATGATTCCTCTCACACCTCTGGATTTCTTTCTAGCCTCCTTTGTTAGTCGTTCCCAAACCTCCTCCTCTGATTTCTCATCAGCTGCCTCTGTAGGCTTTCTTCAACCTCCTCCTCTGATCTTACCCCACCTCCCTCCCTGAAGCGCTCAACAATATATTGTAATCTCTTGCTGATCCCCTCCTACAGTCTCTTTCAAACCTCCTCCTTCATCCGGTATCCAATTTCTGCCTTCAGCCTCTTGCCAACCTCCTTTATTCTCTCTCCAACCTCCTCCATCTCCCTCTCCCCCATTTCTCTTTCAATCTCTCCTCAACTACCCTCTTCATCTGCTCCTGGTCTTCACTGCACAAATTCCCCCCATCTTTTGCCCATGCTGCCTTAAAAATGCTGTGGCTCACATCCCCCCTTGCGCCTGCCCATGGGTCTGTCCTGTGCGCAAATGTGTTCACCTGCTTACAATTATAGTACTCATGTGTGGATTTGTGGGATCCTAAAAGAGTTGAACACACAGGTGTTGGAAATGTTGGGCAGCCATGGGATGCAGTGACATGGACCAAGCTTATTTAAAGGTGGGCCGTAATTCTGGATTTGATCTGCGGTCCTGATGTGCTGCACTTCTGGCAGCAATACAAAAAGTATGCCAATCATTTTCTATGGATGTCACCAGGAAGGTTGCTGGGATAAGAGAACCTCTAATGCCAGCGCTAGTCTTAATCGGGTGTCCGCATGATTAGAATCACCATAGATTGAAACAGCGGGATGCTGTGATCACTCCTCAACATGGAAGGTTCAAGTTGATGCCAGTATTCTTGATGACCCTGTACCCTAGCCTATGGGAGTGGTAGTGTGAACCGTAGAGCAGCCATGTATGCCCTCTGGGCCCAGCTTCACATAGTGGATAGTGGCACCCAGAACCTGTGTCTACTCTAGACCTCATCCTTCTTTGTCTCAGAGTGCAATCAATGTTTTCAGGCATCTGTGCTGATGTTTAGAAGGACTGGAGCTTCAAGTGTCAAGATTGCTGAAAGGGATTTTGAAACCCTGTAGGATGGTGATTCTTTGACATTGTGATGTTACTTCTGGCATTGAGGGAAACCTGTTACTTTTGGTCCCTGTGATTTCCATTTACTGATTGACTCCAGTTTGTCAAGCACTCATGGGTAATTATGGATCTATCATTTCAAAGGCCAGGGGCACATTTCTTGCCAAAAATGCATTCTTCTTCTCACATCATGTTGAGTTTCTTCCAGCCTTTGTTCCATATCTGGGGACTCGGGAGATGCATGGTTCCAGTTGGCACATGCCAGAATGGCTTGTCTGACGCATGTCACCATCGCAGAAGCTTTTTAATTTGCTTAACACAATTTGAGACATATAGGCCTCTCACTAGGGTTTTAGATCAGTGACACAACACTCAGCCTTTGGATTAAATACATATTGTGAATCATTCGGAATTGGCTGGTATTTCCTTTCCCATTAACAAATCAGGGACCATCCATTAACTATCAGTCCTTTAATCAGAGGATTTGGCAGTGCTGCTATTGGATGAGACTAGGCTAGCAACTCAGAATGCAGCCATTATCCATGTCTAATGCCCACACTCAGAGCTTTTCGACAGCTTCCACCTCACACTTCTCTTGCTCACCTCCCTCCCGCCGGTACATTATCTTTCAAATTTCATAAAAGGTTTGACATCCTCGCTCAATCCCCCATAATTGCTGTTATCTACTGTACTTATTTTTGCCTCTCCTTTTAGCCCCATTTTCATCTTTCCTTAATGGACATTATTTGTTGGGCAAGTTTTCCTTTAATGATAAGATGCACGTTTTTCTTTAAAAGAACACTTTTAAAAACCATCAACACCTCAGATCATTTGCTGAGGCACCCAATAATGGTGATAATCACTTTGGGGCCAGTAACAACAGACCAGCTCTCAGTAATGGGCCACTGTATGTTTGGTTCCTTACCTCGGGCTACCAGGCCAATACGCCTGGCCCCAAAGTGATTATCACCTAATTATCAGATGTGTGCGGGGGAGGGAGTGTTGGCCCGCGAGGAACCTTAGTGTTAAATTCTGTGTTTCAGCTATAGGTGTTTGCATTCATAGTTGATATAATAAACAAAGGGGTTACACTTTATTGTTTTAGCCCATTATTTGATGGGTGGTGCCATGACTATCGAGTGAAGAGGTGCATGGAGGGCTGGATAAATGAAGATCACATACGTCAGCAATATACAAATAAGGTCAGTTTTATTTCAAGTTTTCTTGTTACAGATATGATTAAGATTGCACACAGTAAGTAATTATTTGTTAGAAATTCACATTCTCTCCCTAACAGCACCAGATCAAACTGACAACCTCGTGATAGACCAACATATTATCTTACTAGCATTCCATACATCACACAAAACTCCCAGGTATGTAAATATTGTATATTTATAGAAATATTGATAGGTTCCTCATAGATTGTATCTGTTCGTCTGTGTAGCCCTCTTTCAATGTCCCAACCAACTTCATTTCACCGTCTGATTTAGGGATCATTCATTGGACAGTAAAAGCTTGATTATTCCGGCAACAATTGACCAATTGGTGCTGGATAGGCAAATATGCTGGGTTATCGAATGTCATAATTCCAGGTGTCGGACAAGTAAAACACTGAGAAAAATGACAGATAACAGTGTCTTCACACCTTCTGATATGTTTACCGGTGTTCTACTATCCTGAATCCCAGTTATCCAGTGCCAGAACTTTGTTTTAGTGTTTTATTAACTAAACAGTGCTATTACTGGCATGAAAGGTGCTGGGGAACAGGGTGCTTTGGCTATTGCAATGCCAGATGACTGAGTTTCTTCTGTAATTGCTTACCCTGTTACAAATCACCCAGTAGTTGGTTTGTTACTGTTGTCAATATGTTATTGTTTGCAGCGTTTCTGTTTCAAGCGCTTCACTATATTGCTTCAATACAAAATACAAGCAAATCTATCTTACATCTAATTTACATAACAGGTAAAACAGGATATAAACTGAGTTACCCTTTACACACCAAAAGTCACAGCAAAATTGAAAGTTTTTAACACATGCGCACCAATAAACAAGAAGAGTCATATACATCTCCCTCGTCCACACCATCCGGTGACTCAGAAAAATGAGTACCAGTTGTAAGGAACTCATGGTGGCAACAGTAAAGACAGACACAAGTGATCCAGTTCAAGGGTGTTTATTAAACTGTATAGGTAGGTTGGAAAAACGCCTAATCTAAACCTAAATCTAAAATGGGAGTAAGCTTCGACCATCAAACAATAATAGGGCAGTTTGAGTGGCATCTTGTCAAAATAAAATGGACTATACTATAAAAACCTATTGCTAATCCTTACGCTAAATACAAAAAGAAGTGTGGGATAATGTTCTTAAGAAAGAAGGAAGTGTTCTCAAATAATAAGTCAGGATGCAGTACTCAGAGTCTCTTTTCCCCATGTTTTAAGCATGGGATAAGGTAAGATTCGGAAGCACAGCACGCGCTCAAGCTTTCCCCAACCCGAGCCAACAGTTCCGCACTCAGCAATCAGGGCCTTCGGTGGTTGAGTATCTTTTCTACAAAAAGTCTCTTGCCACCGTGGGCCTGATGTATTCAATATAATAAACAAAAGTTATTTTCTGTTTGCACGTTGGGTGATGCTTTTTCAGCCCTTGGAGCCCCCTCTTCCGGGCATAGAGCCATAGAAAGTTCCTTGATGATGCCAGGACCTCCGATCTGCTTTCGAGGGCTGGACAGGTTCAAAGTATCAGAACAAAGGTTTGACAAAAAGTTCTAGAGTTCTTCTCTGGTTTTACCAGGGTGATAGTCTTTCACCTCTGGGTTCCCGCTCTTCCCGGCTCAGACCCCTCTTGAATATCAGACTTTCTTTGTTGGGTTCAATTTGGCATGGCATGTATTCAAAGGCTTTCTCTCTTGTACTTTACTTTGTTGCATTCACGGGTCGATGGGTGTTGACTTCTCACCATTGGATTCCCCTCTTCCAGGTTCAGATCTGACTCGACTGTTCGCCTCCCTCGATCGGGTTCACTATGGCTTTCAATGGTTTCCTGGTGA
Organism: Ambystoma mexicanum; assembly: GCF_040938575.1. Taxonomy (NCBI): domain Eukaryota; kingdom Metazoa; phylum Chordata; class Amphibia; order Caudata; family Ambystomatidae; genus Ambystoma; species Ambystoma mexicanum. The sequence continues at coordinate 286,217,654 of NC_090930.1, read as the reverse complement.
TATTCGCTAATCTTAATGTCTTTTAATATACTTCAATGTGGACATCCCTCGACCGGGTGCACTCTTGTCAACACATTGTATATGAGGACTTAAGACTTCATCCCCTTTTTATAGGCATCCCTCTCTCGGGTTCATTCTTGCCAATCTTGTCAATCGTGGTTTTTCCATTCAATTCTTACTATGTTGATTCACTTCCCTTAGCTTCACAATCTTTTGTCAGTCAAAGACTTTTGACTGGACAGAGGATTTTACAAGACCCTTGTATGACCATGTTGACCCTTTTCCTTGCCTTTCCCAAAGTCTTCTGGTACTGGTAGTTTTAACAATCGGGAAATCGCCCACAGTTATCTTGAGTGAGCACCTACATGGTGCCTGACTCCTCTGTTGCTGGTTTTCCCCCTTCAAGCATCAATAGCTGTTTTTGCTTTCACATTTCAACTAGCCACTTGCTACTTTCCATTCAACACAGTTCGGTATCTTATCGACTCTCCCCTTCGACTCACCGGCTGTGATGAACCTATTGGCTTTATTTCTCTTTGAAGTCATGGTTGGTACGATGGAGACAAGCGTCTCTCCCCGGTTTGGTTCTTAGCGGAAGCAAGTATCATGTACCGTTGACATCTGCTGCAACACACGCTGGCTATTGTTCACGGTCTTACGATTCCTTCTGTGGAGGTGTCACGGGCTTTGGTCAGAAAGGGCAAGGGCGCTTCTCTCCTTGTCACCCTCTCAGTATGCGCCGTCTTTCTCTTCCTCTTGAACTGCCGTGCTAAATTAGCTCTCACGTCATGCCGTCTGCCTTGCTCATATTGCGCTCTTGTGCGCCACCTGTTATCCCTCTGGAGAAGGGAAAGGGCCGCAGGTGTGTGTGGTTCTGGTCAATTGCCTGACTTTGCCTGACCCTGGTGTTGGGACATGTCAGGTAAACAGTTTTATTAGTCTGTTGTCTTTTGTGGGGTAAGACAGTATTTATGTTGGAAAGAGGAGGGATTTGTATATCTGCTTGTCCTATGGGGTAGGATGGGAATAAGGTGTTATATGGAATTTCAATCCTTGTATCATGGGGTTTGATAAACTGAAAAGGGTGAGATTGATAGGAATGTGAAATAAATGGCTATGGCGGGGTTATTATCATGAAAGGAACAGGTGGAATTGTGGGAACATTACTGTCGAGTGAGTGTGTGAGATATAATAATTAGAAATACGGAAAGGAACATAACTGGGAGTATTCGTGGAGGATACTGGAAAATAGGGATTCTGCGAGAGATAGTTTCTGGGTGAAATAGAGTTTGGGATCCTAGGGGATTCATTTTTTACAGGGGGGTCGTTGGATCTGAGCCCGAGAGATTCATTGGGTAGAAGGGAGGCAATGTCCTACAGCCTACAAAGTTCTCAGCGATTTCCTCCACCTCTCCATTTTTTTTGATACCACGTCCCTCCTAGGGTATTTCCCTGAGCACAACGCTGGGTTCCCCCATCCAGGTGATCCTTTCTCCCTCGTTCTCTCCTAGGGTTGGGGTCTGAGAGCATCGGCCCTTCCCAGGCCACCTGAATAAGGGATTCTCGAGGCTGGTTTGGGAACTACCCTCAGGTTTCTCACATAGTGGAAATTGAAAGTTGGGACCATTAAGTTGAACAAAATGTATTGGGTACTCAGCACAAGAACCCAACATGTTCCTTGACTTGCAAAATCCAAAAGTTAATCAAGGTGTATATGTACACCTGCAGAAATCTTTGGGCTGGTCCTTAAAACAACAGCAACCATGTTCTTCATGAGTGTAATGAATGCACTTTCTAGGCTATGCACTTTTATATGTAAATTACGCAGTCTCAAACGGTTGGATAGCTGCACACCTTTCAAAGTAGAGATTATGCCGCAAATCTCCCCAAGTTAAAGTGTAATAAATGCACTTTCTAGGCTATGCGCTTTTCCTTGAATTAATCCTACACACAAATGTTATATCCTTGTTTGTAACAATATGTTATTTATTATATTCTTGACTGCTCTCTGCCGACATGTGTTTCGGCCTCTAGTCGTTTTCAAGGCTATTTAGTATACAATCAATTAACATAATATCATGGAGAAATAATATCAACGATAATTAACCATCAAAGTAAGGTTGGGCCTCACCGTTCTAAGGGTCTGGCTCATCCTGAAGCTGAAATGATCTATTGAGGCCATCTGCATTGGAGTGCTGCAACCCAGGCTGGGGTTGGATGGCCAAGTCCAATCCCTCTAGTATTATGACCCAAAGACAACAATTTGGGACTCTCCCTTGCATAGCCATTAGCCAAGAGTAATGTGGTCAGTTTGAACTGTAAAGCGAGAGTAAAAAATGTAGGGATTCAGCTTGAGCATGTCCCAAATCACCACAATTACCTTTTATTCAATGGTGGCCCCGTTGCACTCCTGCTTTGTCAAGTACCTCCTTAGATAGGCAAATTGTTGCCCGATGCCCTCGAAGTTTAGCTGCTCTAGCACTACACCAATTCTGAATTAGCAAGCAACTGTCTGTATGATGAACTCCTGCCCATAATCCACGATCTTTAAATCAAGGGCCTTGCACAAACCACCCTTTACATTTTGAAAGGTTGTTTTTCAGGCAAGAGTTTAGGTGACCTTCTTTGGCATTTTCTTGGCTGTTACATCATTTCAAGGAAGGGCAATGTGCATGGATGATGGGGATGTCCTAATCCACCACTGCACTGTGGCTTGAAGAAGCTCTTTCTTACCTTCCACCACTTGGGTCCTAGGTAAGTCACAGTTCCCTGTGTGATCTGGCCCTAATAAACCTTTACAGTCAAGCCAGCCTTCTGCATGGATTGAAGCACCTATTTCAGGTAGGATAGATGGCCTTCCCAGGTTTGGCTGGTGTCAGCAATGTCATCTAAACAGGCAAAGCTGAAGTTGTGTAACCCAGAAGCAACCTGATTTACCATTATCTGAAAGGTGGTAGGGGCATTTTCAACCAAAAGGGCATGACAATAAACTGTTAGTGCCCTTCTGGGGTGGAAAATGCTGACCTCTCCTTTGCTTTGTCAGTTAGGCCGACATGCCTGTACCCGGCTGTGAGTTCAAAGTTACTTATTAAAGTGGCAGCTCCTCATCTGTAAATGAGCTCGTCTGCCCTAGGAATGTGGTGAGCATCTATCTTGGTGAGAGAATTTAGCCCCTTGTAGTCGACACAAGAGTGAACTTCACCTTTCCCATGGAGATTGGTTAGGTCTAGGAAATCCCCAGGAACCCACAAATGCCCACCCAATCAGCATCACGGATATGCCCGCTAAACAATCAACTTTGTAACTATCAACAGAGAAGGAACCTCACACAAAGAGATCCTGAGCGAGTTCGAGAAACTTAAGGATAGCTTGATCCCACATATAACATTGGCAGAGGTGGTATGCAAAAGTGAAAGACACTGGCCCTCATTCCGAGTTTGGAGGTAAGGGAAAAACGATGCTGGTAAAGGATTACTGGCATCGCTTACCGCTACGGGCTATTCTGACCAACCAGATTGCTATTTACGGCATCGTACTCTACGATGCCGTAAATAGCAGTCTGGGCGCATGCGCTCGACACACCATGCCGGCATTAGCAGCATGCCGTGAACCGGGAAGATCACAAGTGATGCGGACATGCAAATAACGGCCTCCTGAAGGCCGAAAAAGTGCTTACCAGCATGATGTAAATACCGGCATCACCGACCAGGCGTTAAGAACCCTGAGCAGTGTTTCCAAGTGCCACAGGTGCACACAATCAGCACAGGTGGAGGCAATGGAGTCAGGGCCAGTACAAAAGGAGCACACCCACACACCACCCCCCCTCCCACACCAAGGTGATACCAATAGTAGTAGCATTACTGGAGCTGGAGGCCCTGCTTGCAATACCTCAACAACAACAACAACAACAGCTGCCACCACAGAGGAGGCGCAGGAGGAGAAGGAGGGTGAGACATGCCCAGCATGCCCCACCAGTGCAGCCACCGTTACCATGCCGGCAGCCCCCAATCCCTCACATCAGAGCCACTCCCTTCAACCTAACACCTGAGCACATCCACACCCTGTACCGGCTTGACCGTGACACCATCACCACCATAGTGGACCTGATACACAACGACATAGTGAGCCTCATAGAAATACCCCCCCTCTACTGAAGGTCGTGTCTGTGCTCCACTTCCTTGCCACAGGCAACTACCAACACACAGTGGGGCACATGCATGGCATATCACAACCCTTATTTTCCCGGATACTGAACCAAGTGCTGGATGCCCTCCTCAAGCACACAAGGGACTACATATCCCTACCACAGACTCCCCAGGAGATATTCGATACAAAAGTTGCCTTCCATGCACGGGCAGGCATGCCAAATTGTGTAGGTGCCCTCGACTGCACCCACGTGCAGTTGGTGGTCCCGCATGCCATGGAGGTGGTGAATCGCAACCGCAAGCAATACCACTCCATCAATGTGCAGATGGTATGCAACGCCAGCAAGATCATCACACATTGCTGTGCCGGATATCCCGGATCAACTCATGACTCTTTGGTACTGTGGAACTCCACGCTACCACGCTACACGGAGTGACATGCTGTGCTCCACTTCCTTGCCACAGGCAACTACCAGCACACAGTGGGGCACATGCATGGCATATCACAACCCTTATTTTCCCGGATACTGAACCAAGTGCTGGATGCCCTCCTCAAGCACACAAGGGACTACATATCCCTACCACGGACTCCCCAGGAGATATTCGATACAAAAGTTGCCTTCCATGCACGGGCAGGAATGCCAAATTGTGTAGGTGCCCTCGACTGCACCCACGTGCAGTTGGTGGTCCCACATGCCGTGGAGGTGGTGTTTCGCAACCGCAAGCAATACCACTCCATCAATGTGCAGATGGTATGCAACACTAGCAAGATCATCACACATTGCTGTGCCGGATATCCCGGATCAACTCATGACTCTTTGGTACTGCGGAACTCCATGCTACCACGCTACACGGAGCGACATGCTGGACGACGTGCCTGGCTGCTTGGTGAGTTGCCTGCATGGGCCAAGGCAGTGCATCGGGGTTGTGAGGTGGGTGGCTGCATACTCCACCTGGGCGGGAAGGGGGGATGCATACTCCACCTGGCTGGGAAGGGGGGGATGCATACTCCACCTGGCTGGGAATGGGGGGGATATATATTCCACCTGGCCTGGAATGGGGGTGGGAATGCATACTCCACCTGGCTGGGAATGTTGACGTCAGTGCACGATGTGCACATCACCGAAAACTGTGCCCCAAAGCAACTGAAACGGTACATGTCAACCAAATCCCATATTGATGAAATAAGGCCGACACCTATCACTACATGACTAACAGGTAACCAGCCCACATCCCACACATGCACCACTCATCAGCGGCCCTCACACACCGTAAGGTCATGCACTATGCACTGCATATGCACTATGTTGCTGTCTCCAGCATATCACCGCACAGGACAGTCATCCCTGCGAGTGCATTGAACTGAGTCAACCAGGGATACCACAGTGTGTCACTGGTTCGGCACACCCATAGGAGTGCTGCATGTCACCATGGAACTGATCAGTGCAGAATGCCCAATATAGTACTGACTATAGCCAACGCTCAATACTACCAAATCCCGCAGAACACAACTCAACACAGATTTTACACCAACACTGCTGTATGCATATACGATGCATTTGCAAGAAGATGTCAGTGCACACTATGACCCATCTTGAATATTAGTCCATTGCACAGGACACATAGCGGGACCAGAAATGGGGTCAATGCATCCAGGGACATGTGCATGTGGGCACAAATTACCTGCAGCCATGTGAGACTGGTACAGTTGTCCAACATGAATGTTTGAACATTTACCTTCATTCCCCTCTCATGCAGGTGATGGTGGCTATCCCTTGAAGCCATGGCTCATGACCCCTGTCCCAAACCCACAGAACATGCATGAGGAGGACTACAATCGTTCCCATACCCGTACACGTGTGGTGATTGAGCAGACCTTTGACCTGTTGAAGGGACAATTTCGCTTCCTCAGCCGGTCGGGTGGGGCACTCCTCTACAGCCATGAGAAGGTGGCCAAGATCACCATGGCATGTGTAATGCTGCACAATTTGTACATCCGTCGGAACGTGCCCCTGCCCCCTGACATCGAACTGCTACCACCTGATGATGATGAAGAGGAGGAGGAAGATGTGGCAGGACATCATCACGGTGCTGATGCTGATGCACAGGAGGCACGTGCTGTGCGGCAGTCAGTGATCGCACAATATTTCTGACACACAAGTCAGCAGAGGGTGACATAATGTTAGGACATAGGGCACTGGGTGTGGGGATACATGTACACTATGCACTGTGCAAGATTAAATGACACATGCGCAATGATGAATGTTTACTCTGGTTATTTTTTTGTAACACAACCGGTGTATTGAAAGTAAAAATATAAACGTGAAAAACAAACCCTCACCACCCTCACCCCCTTCCACTTCCCCCCACAACTCCCCCACACACCCTCAACCCCCTCCACAACTGCCCCACACACCCTCACCCCCCTCCCACCACAACAACCCCACACTAGTCCCATAGGGTCCACGTAGCCCACATGAGGCTGCCAGTATAGTCACTCTGCGCTCCCGGAGCCAGGGGGAGGCATGTCCCGTCGGCGCTGTGCACGGAGCGACCGACGGAGAGGGCTGGTCTGAGTGGAGTTGCTAGTGGATGGTGTGTCCTCATGCTGAGGCTGTTGGACAGGAAAAGCAGCCTCCAAAGCATCGGCTATGCGGCCGAGCACCTCGCAGAGGCGGTTTGTGTTGTCGGTGATCGACTGGCCCAGTGCCCTCAAATCCGCACGTCACTCCTCCCTGGCCTGACGATTGTCCTGCACAAATTCAGATATCAGGGCAGAGAGCTGGTCAGCCCGCTGGTCTCCGGCGGCTGAAACAGTGGCCCTGCTGGGGATCGGGCTGCCATGTCCTGCCGGCGCATCCTTAATGGGACTGTATACGGGACTCAAACAAGTTTGCTTAGTGCACACCTTTTAGTTTAAATGAGGTGGAAGTATTAAGATACTTAGCGGGGTGCAGGGGAGAATATCAACCCTGACACTGGGTTGTACCAAATTATGTGAAAACAGCAGGTGTCCACAACCTTTGTGGAACACTCCCGTCCCTTGCACACCCTTGTAGTTGAAAACACAACCAAATTCTCTTGTGTAATTTCAAAAATAAAACTTTATAAAGGGATGATTTCGTCATCCATGAATTGTGTGCCCCAAATGGGGTTGGTTTAGACAAATAATAATTCAACGTACAATTTGTCACAGTTTATAATCAGCCTATAAAACCTAAAGTAAGCTGATTTTTACAATACATGGTATTCATAGTAACTATTTTTCATAGTCCAGACAACCAAACATTAACATTTACAGTTCAAATGACTTATAGTAGACAATTTGTACTTGATTTGAACTCCTAATCCAATGCGTCTTAGTAGGCAGAGTCAAAGTTTTCAAGGTACAGTATGCTTTACGCGTTTCGGGGCGTATAGAACCCCTTCTTCTGAAGATGTCTACTAGATGTGTTTTCTCTTCAATTTATCTGTATGGACAGTAGAAAGTATATTGTTATTTTAATCATAATGATACATCATAATCCCTGTCTGTCATGACTGGATTTTTCTTAATGTATAATCACCTGTTCATTTCTTAGTGTGGTCTCAATTGGAGATACAAATTCCATCTTGATCGGTATATCTTTGTCAATCCTAAAAAAATATATTTAGAAAAATATAAAAAAGGGGGTTGTAAGTCCCTATCGTTATGAGAAGTAAAGATGTAAAATAACTGCAACCATGTTTGCATTCTCAAACATGTCCATTAGAGAAAGGGTATAGATGATTACCTGATCAGTAAGTCGTAGTCAGGATTTTGGGTAATCTCCCGCTTTGTTAAAGCTCTACGCTCCTGTGGTGGATCTTAGCAGCACGATCAATGAAAACGTGGGCCCTGTAAAGCGGAAAGAGGTTTATCAGAGGCTATTTTTATCGGTTACCGAAATCCTATAGGATAATTCTATGTGGTGAGTATAAAGTTCTAACTTAGCTTACCTCAAAAAGGGACGTCTTTGTGCATGTATCCTATGTTGAAATTCATACGAACGGCAACTGAACAAAAATGGCCGTTCTGATGTTTATATAGCGTGATGACGTCAATGCGTGTCAACGTCGTGACGTCACAATGTTTACTTTTGACGCGATACAATGTGTGGTATAAGCAGAACAGGGTAGAGTCTTCAAGGCTAAATTGGAATCTATATTTTGAACATATATGCTGGTGAGTAATGTAGGTCCCTTGTGTTTTGACATGAATCTAGAATAGTATTTAGAATTATCGTCGACTCGTGATTAGAGGAAAAATCCAGCCTGCTCACAGTCTATCTGTTGTTGAAACTGAATGTCTTTCTTTTATGTCAATTGATTACAAACGTGTGGCATTAATGTGGGTGTGTGTATACATTTCATTATTTCAAGACGAAAAAAAGATAAAACAATGAAAATACAAGTCCTATCAAGTATTGGTGGTGTTCAGGACACAAACAATCTAATGGTCTAGATATATTTGTAACAAGAGAGACTATTCCTTAGATGGTAAGGGAGCTGTGCTTGTGTTGGATATTTATAAACATCAATTCAAAAAATGTTTGTGTTAGTACAGCTGGTCATCAAAAAACATTCGAAAGTATAGCAGTCAGCTCATGAGGAAGCTTATAAGAAAACACCCAAATTAAATTCTTCGTTCATACCGTTGGGGGAAAGACTATTCAGTTTTTCAATCCAATGTAATTCTCTCTGTCCCATGCGTCTGTCATGGTCTCCCCCTCTAGGTAATTTTTTCACTTCCTCCAAAATGATTACTTTAAGTTGGGCTACTGTGTGTTTATTCAAAGAGAAGTGTCTAGCAACAGGAGATTTGGTACTGTTGGTTCGGATATTACTCTTGTGTTCATTCCATCTTTCTTTAGCTTTCCTGATGGTTTGACCTACGTAAAAAATACCGCAGGGGCAACTGAGACCATAAATTACTGATTTGGTGTCACATGTGGTGTAATGATTCAATCGAATTTTTTGTACACTGTTGGGGTGCCTCACATAGCTCCCCTTCATCACATTGTTACAGTTCCCGCAATTTAAGCACGGGAATGTGCCTGTCATCTTCTTCTTCAAAGTCCGTTGTTTGTCTTGTTTGATCTTTTCTGCTTTCACTAGTTCGTCTTTGAAGTTCCTTCCCCTCTTGTATGCAATTAGGGGAGGTTTTGGGAATAGTCTGCCCAGTTGTGGATCCATTTTGATAATATTCCAATTTTTCTTGATAATTCTGGTAATGTGATGACTTTGTGCAGAGTATCTCAAGGTATGGAGAAATGGAATGTCCTTTGATTTGTTCTTATTAATAAGGAGATCCTTTCTTTCAAGTCTATCGACTTTGTCTTTAGCCTTTTCAATGATGTCGCTAGGGTAGCCTCTTTGTCTATACTTCTCGGTCAGCAGCTGGTTTTCTTGTTGTAATGTCGTAGTGTCTGACGTTATTCTTTTAAGCCGTAAGAACTGGCTATATGGTAAGTTATTCCTTAGATGATCCGGATGATGGCTCAGGTAGTGTAATGAGTTGTTCACATCTGTCGCTTTGTGATAAACATTCGTAATAATCACTCCATCTTGTCCAATCCACAGTTCAACGTCTAAAAAGTGTAGTTTGGGTTCTTCCATCTCCATTGTAAATTTAATCCGATTGTGAAGGTGATTAATGAATGTCAAAAATAATTTGTAGATCCTCTTTTGAACCTCTCCATACGACAAAGATGTCGTCTATGTAGCGTTTCCATGTTATTAGGTTCTGTTGCCATTGTTGTGCATTAAGTATCTGTTTGCTCTATAAATGAAACATAAACAGATTAGCATACGCTGGGGCCATCGAAGAACCCATAGACGTGCCTGATGCTTGTAGATAGAATTGTGATTTGTTTCTGAAATAATTATTAACCAATATAATCTTACTGAGTTCCAGAATAAAAGTTTTGTTGGCTTCACAATTGTTGTTCAGCAATGCCCACTCTAATGCTTCCAGTCCGTCCTGATGCGGAATCGATGTATATAGACTCTGTACATCAAAGGAGACTAGTGTGTCGTCCGCATTGATTGTTGTAAGTGTAGCAAGATGGTTGAGAAAATCCGTAGTGTGCTTCAAATAGGTGCTAGTACTCTGTACTATGGGTTGCAAGGCTTTATCCACATAGGTTGCAAGGGGGTTGAAGACGCTATTCGTTCCCGCAACAATGGGTCTCATCGGTGGAGTTTGTAATGCCTTATGTATTTTAGGGAGTCCATAAAAGACAGGAGTGATCGGATGCTCATTAGTTAGAAATGTTCTAGTTTTCTCAGAGATCCATTCATTTTCCAAGGCTTGATCTAATACAGTTTTCAACATAGCTGTGATGTCTTTATTACGAACGTTGAATTATTATTTGTCTAAACCAACCCCATTTGGGGCACACAATTCATGGATGACGAAATCATCCCTTTATAAAGTTTTATTTTTGAAATTACACAAGAGAATTTGGTTGTGTTTTCAACTACAAGGGTGTGCAAGGGACGGGAGTGTTCCACAAAGGTTGTGGACACCTGCTGTTTTCACATCATTTGGTACAACCCAGTGTCAGGGTTGATATTCTCCCCTGCACCCCGCTAAGTATCTTAATACTTCCACCTCATTTAAACTAAAAGGTGTGCACTAGGCAAACTTGTTTGAGCTTTTGATAGGTCCTCTATGTATAGAGTGTGACACAAAAGCCGTAGTTGCACCCATTTGCACTATTGTGGTCCTGATAAACTAATATCTCAATTAGAGAAAGTAATCAGACGGGAGATATCACAGAAACTGCACGCCACCACCTTGGCACAATACTATCGAGCCCAACGGATACCAAGAGGTCTCAGGGTCTATTTAAGACCCACACTATGCAAGGACAACCCAGATTTCGTAAGGAAGTGGGAACAAATATTAAATAAATGTTCCCTAGATTTGATACTATTGACCATAGAAGAGTTATCGAAATCAGTAAACAAATTGGATAAAGAAATAGAAGAATTATCAGAACAACTAGCATCGTTTAAAACCAAAGAGGAATTAACAAGTTTGATCGAAGAAGTGAACCGGACCCTAGAGAACTACAAGAAGGACATTGAACAACGGAAAGTTTGCAAATTTCGCCGAGATACTTTGGACTATCAACAAGATATAGTTTATACTTGGCAAGAACACTATTCCCAAAACAGACCAGACTTCAACAATAAAAAACCACCCTATAAACCCAGAACTCAAGAACCAAGAACAAGTGACCCCAGCAGTGAGATCCCAGCTAGTGGAGAAGAAACCATCAACACAAGAACTAATCAACCTTCTACTACTATAATACATACATCTCAAGAAGCCACTACATCTAACACCCCACCAATTATTTTTTTAGAAAAAAGGCAAAGAGAAGAAGCCTCAAGAAATCTAAGACCAAGACAAAAACCGAACAGCTTATTGTGAATATTTCACAGAAAAATCTTACAAGTGATCAAATAGACACACTAAATCTTGGTTTATCTTTTGTACCTACTCAAAACTCAAATCTGTTGGAAGAAAAAATCAACCTACATAGACTTGCACGGAAAATGAGACTGAAGTTATTTTTCGATACACAGACAGGAATGGAATATCCACAGAAGGAACATAAATATTTGGAAATCAAACCAAAGAGTTATTTTGGTCCACAAAAATATAATTTGACCATCAAGATTTTTGAAGAACAAGTACTGAAGGATTTCAGAAGGGTAAACTTTATAAAATCCAAGTACTACAATATCAGGAGACGACAAAGTTCAATTATAAAAGAAATAGCAGATGATCGGAGTCTGACTCTAAAACGGCTGACAAGGGAGGCGCAATAGTCATTATTGATACCACTTACTACGACATTAAAATCAATGAACTATTGTCAGATCAAGATACATACATTAAAATCGACCAGGATCCTATTAAAGACATCACAGCTATGTTGAAAACTGTATTAGATCAAGCCTTGGAAAATGAATGGATCTCTGAGAAAACTAGAACATTTCTAACTAATGAGCATCCGATCACTCCTGCCTTTTATGGACTCCCTAAAATACATAAGGTATTACAAACTCGACCGATGAGACCCATTGTTGCGGGAACGAATAGCGTCTTTAACCCCCTTGCAACCTATGTGGATAAAGCCTTGCAACCCATAGTACAGAGTACTAGCACCTATTTGAAGGACACTACGGATTTTCTCAACCATCTTGCTACTCTTACAACCATCAAGGCGGACGACACACTAGTCTCCTTTGATGTACAGAGTCTATATACATCGATTCCGCATCAGGAAGGACTGGAAGCATTAGAGTGGGCATTGCTGAACAACAATTGTGAAGCCAACAAAACTTTTATTCTGGAACTCAGTAAGATTATACTGGTTAATAATTATTTCAGAAACAAATCACAATTCTATCTACAAGCATCAGGCACGTCTATGGGCTCTTCGATGGCCCCAGCGTATGCTAATCTGTTTATGTTTCATTTAGAGAGCAAACAGATACTTAATGCACAACAATTTCAACAGAACCTAATAACATGGAAACGCTACATAGACGACATCTTTGTCGTATGGAGAGGTTCAAAAGAGGATCTACAAACTTTTTTGACATTCATTAATCACCTTCACAATCGGATTAAATTTACAATGGAGGTGGGAGAACCCAAACTACACTTTTTAGACGTTGAACTGTGGATTGGACAAGATGGAGTGATTATTACGAATGTTTATCACAAAGCGACAGATGTGAACAACTCATTACACTACCTGAGCCATCATCCAGATCATCTAAGGAATAACTTACCATATAGCCAGTTCTTACGGCTTAAAAGAATAACGTCAGACACTACGACATTACAACAAGAAAACCAGCTGCTGACCGAGAAGTATAGACAAAGAGGCTACCCTAGCGACATCATTGAAAGGGCTAAAGACAAAGTCGAGAGACTTGAAAGAAAGGATCTCCTTATTAATAAGAACAAATCAAAGGACATTCCATTTCTCCATACCTTGAGATACTCTGCACAAAGCCATCACATTACCAGAATTGTCAAGAAAAATTGGAATATTATCAAAATGGATCCACAACTGGACAGACTATTCCCAAAACCTCCCCTAATTGCATACAAGAGGGGAAGGAACTTCAAAGACGAACTAGTGAAAGCAGAAAAGATCAAACAAGACAAACAACGGACTTTGAAGAAGAAGATGACAGGCACATTCCCGTGCTTAAATTGCGGGAACTGTAACAATGTGATGAAGGGGAGCTATGTGAGGCACCCCAACAGTGGACAAAAAATTCGATTGAATCATTACACCACATGTGACACCAAATCAGTAATTTATGGTCTCAGTTGCCCCTGCGGTATTTTGTACGTAGGTCAAACCATCAGGAAAGTTAAAGAAAGATGGAATGAACACAAGAGTAATATCCGAACCAACAGTACCAAATCTCCTGTCGCTAGACTCTTCTCTTTGAATAAACACACAGTAGCCCAACTTAAAGTAATCATTTTGGAGGAAGTGAAAAAATTACCTAGAGGGGGAGACCATGACAGACGCATGGGACAGAGAGAATTACATTGGATTGAAAAACTGAATAGTCTTTCCCCCAACGGTATGAATGAAGAATTTAATTTGGGTGTTTTCTTACACGCTTCCTCATGAGCTGACTGCTATACTTTCGAATGTTTTTTGATGACCAGCTGTACTAACACAAAAAATTTTTGAATTGATGTTTATAAATATCCAACACAAGCACAGCTCCCTTACCATCTAAGGAATAGTCTCTCTTGTTACAAATATATCTAGACCATTAGATTGTTTGTGTCCTGAACACCACCAATACTTGATAGGACTTGTATTTTCATTGTTTTATCTTTTTTTCGTCTTGAAATAATGAAATGTATACACACACCCACATTAATGCCACACGTTTGTAATCAATTGACATAAAAGAAAGACATTCAGTTTCAACAACAGATAGACTGTGAGCAGGCTGATTTTTCCTCTAATCACGAGTCGACGATAATTCTAAATACTATTCTAGATTCATGTCAAAACACAAGGGACCTACATTACTCACCAGCATATATGTTCAAAATATAGATTCCAATTTAGCCTTGAAGACTCTACCCTGTTCTGCTTATACCACACATTGTATCGCGTCAAAAGTAAACATTGTGATGTCACGACGTTGACACGCATTGACATCATCACGCTATATAAACATCAGAACGGCCATTTTTGTTCAGTTGCCGTTCGTATAAATTTCAACATAGGATACATGCACAAAGACGTCCCTTTTTGAGGTAAACTAAGTTAGAACTTTATACTCACCACATAGAATTATCCTATAGGATTTCGGTAACCGATAAAAATAGCCCCTGATAAACCTCTTTCCGCTTTACAGGGCCCACGTTTTCATTGATCGTGCTGCTAAGATCCACCACAGGAGCGTAGAGCTTAAACAAAGTGGGAGATTACCCAAAATCCTGACTACGACCTACTGATCAGATAATCATCTATACCCTTTCTCTAATGGACATGTTTGAGAATGCAAACATGGTTGCAGTTATTTTACATCTTTACTTCTCATAACGATAGGGACTTACAACCCCCTTTTTTATATTTTTCTAAATATATTTTTTTAGGATTGACAAAGATATACCGATCAAGATGGAATTTGTATCTCCAATTGAGACCACACTAAGAAATGAACAGGTGATTATACATTAAGAAAAATCCAGTCATGACAGACAGGGATTATGATGTATCATTATGATTAAAATAACAATATACTTTCTACTGTCGATACAGATAAATTGAAGAGAAAACACATCTAGTAGACATCTTCTGAAGAAGGGGTTCTATTCGCCCCGAAACGCGCAAAGCATACTGTACCTTGAAAACTTTGACTCTGCCTACTAAGACGCATTGGATTAGGAGTTCAAATCAAGTACAAATTGTCTACTATAAGTCATTTGAACTGCAAATGTTAATGTTTGGTTGTCTGGACTATGAAAAATAGTTACTATGAATACCATGTATTGGAAAAATCAGCTTACTTTAGGTTTTATAGGTTGATTATAAACTGTGACAAATTGTACGTTGAATTATTATTTGTCTAAACCAACCCCATTTGGGGCACACAATTCATGGATGACGAAATCATCCCTTTATAAAGTTTTATTTTTGAAATTACACAAGAGAATTTGGTTGTGTTTTCAACTACAAGGGTGTGCAAGGGACGGGACTGTATACGGGACTGCCATGTCCCTGTGTCTGTTCTTGCACAGACTGCTCTGCTGTGTTATCATCACCAGAGTCACTGAAGGATACCTGGGGGGTTGACAAATCTGCAGGGGTGTGGACAACTTCCACAGAGTCGTCCTCAATGGTGCCCCAGATGTTGTTGGGGCTGTCCTCAAGTGCGAGGAGGGCTGTGGCTGCCACCTCCCCAGCCACACTGGACTCCTCCGACCGTGGCGTTGGGCAGGTGTCTGCAGGCAGTGCAGGGAGGGGTGGGGTTGGTGCGCCCGCCATGGTCCTTGATGGTGCTGGTGGTGTATGGACCAGTGTTGGCTTTCTTACTGGGACACGGCAGCCCCTGCCTTGGCCCCTGGAAGTGGAGGGACAGTGGCTGTGCTGGTCCTCACTGTCATGCTCACTGCCTGTGGGGATGAAAGAGAGGGACGGCATGAGTGATGTTTGGATAGCCAGCATACATACATTGGTACGATTGCACTTCCACACAATTGTGGGTAATCAACATTGTGTTGGGAACGGCACATCATTCCATACATGGGTGGTAAATGCAGGCATATGTCGGTGTCACTCATGTTGGCCAGGTATTGTGCTGTCTAACATGCACACTGTTTGCATCAACGACCCTGTGGGCCTCATGGAATTTGCAACTTTGTGTGGTATCTGTCATGTACGTTTCGGCCTTGCACCAGGCACTGGCCTGGGTCTCACTTGCTTTGGCATAATTTACAGGGGGTGTGTGTGTGGCCGACCATGGCGTCACTTTTTGGCCAGACTTTAGCAGGGATTTTTATCACATTTGCCTTACCAGTATTTACATTGGACACTCACCTCCATCAGCGGATAACGTGGCGCACACTCCATTTCTCCGACCCCTTCAATGGATTCTGCCCCTATCATGCTCGCACATGTCTCCTCCCACGTCATGAGCTTTATTGGAGAACTTGGTCCTCCTCCGGTCTCCAAAGCCTGGTTTCAGTTTGCAGAAAGGATGCTCCGCACCCTCAGCCGCAGGTCATCCCACCTTTTGCGGCAATCCTTTACCATGCGGGGGGGGTATTGCCCACTGCGCTCACCTTCTGGCATACTAGTGCCTAGATTTCTTTTTTTTTTCACCACCGCCTCCCTCCTCATGTTGCTGCTAAACACAGTCCCAGCATGCTCGTGTAGGGTGTCTACGAGCATTTGTAGCTCATCTGGGCTGAACTGCTCCTTTCGAAGGCGGGCAGCTCCCTTCTTTGGTGCATTGGGCATTCCTGGGTGGTTGTAGGAACTTTCCGTTCGATCACCAGTGTGCCAGGGGTCCTGTGTGGTGAGGATGGCAATGGTTTGTGCTTTTAAAGATGGCCGCCGTACTCCTTCCCGTTCCTGTGCGATGACGCTATTTCCGGTTCCGCTATTTAACGGTGACTGTAAATAGCGGTGACCGTAACTTACAGTGACCGCTATTTGCGGTCACTGCTGATGCCGCGTTGGACTATGGCGGTAGTGTTGCCTACTGTGCGAATCATGCCGGTAGGGGCTTTTTGGGGCCCTTTTGCCGCATGGCGCTAGGTCCATTACTGGCATGGCACAAAGCTTGTGCCCGCAAAGTCGTAATAGTCCGCTTTTAGCGGGCTGCAGCCAGCTCGTACACGCTATTTCCGCCATGCCGGTAAGGGACGGTACTTACCGCCAAACTCCGAATGAGGGCCACTGTCCTAGAAAGGCAGATTTTATCACATTAGTAGGGAAGCAAAGAAAAAATCATGATTTGTGTGAATGCAGCTCCGGGGATAGACAGAGAAAAATTACGTTCCCTAAAATCAGAATATATGAGCCAAATTAGAGCAAAGATAAAAGAGTTTTCCCAGGATCAATGAAGCGCTCTCTATAATGCACTTGAGAGTGGGGACAACATTTTATTCTGCAAGCTAGTCACAGGCAGGGAGCTGAAGGGTGACTGTATGCTCCACTAGAGCATCAATGCAGATGACTGGCAACTCAACTTCTCAAATCTGTACAAAACGGTTGAAAAGAGTCCAACATTGGCCCCGAAAAACAAAGAGGTTTTAGTTCCAACTTCAGAAACTCTACTCTACTCATATCTGTGCAGGATGGGGAGGAAGCCCTGAAAGCACAACAAATTGGAAAGGCGTCTGGTCCTGATCTTATCCCATCTGACCTGTTTAAAGATGAGAGGAGTGTGGGCACCAACTTTGAGCAAAGTATTTACTGCAATTACTGTGCTGCGCATGGTGCCCCCATCTTGGCAAAGATCGGTTATATCCCACTATACAGAAAAGATGTTAGGGAAAACCCTGCTAATTATCATCCAATATTGTTATTGGATGGAGCCAAGAAAACGTTTGCCAAAATAACTCTGAGTCATATACAGGACTCATCGGATCCAAACAATGTGATCGCTGACCTTCAGGCGGGCTTTAGAAAAAATCGGGGAATGATCAATCAGTGTTTCATGGTACACCTGCTGATCCAGAAGCATTTAATAGTGCAAAATCGAAAATGATTTGCTGTGTTTTTAGACCTGCGCACAGCCTTTGATTCTGTTTCTAGAGAAGCCTTTTGGAAGATGTTGTTTTACATAGGTGGGCTCCCAGCATCTATAATATTATTCAAAAAATGTCACAAGGTAAAACAATGAAAAGATCAAACAAATTGAACAGAAGTGAATAGATCAAAGGATTATAGAGAATAGATAACTAAAAAAGAAAGAAGAAAGAAAATTAGGGTTCACTATAATTCTAAGAAACCTTGGAAGCTTAATTTTGTATTTCCCTTTGAAATAGGGAAAAGACATTCATCCTTATAAATTTGAGTTCATGATAAGGAATGTTGTATGCGTCAATTTTATTCATTGACTCTAAGTACATAGGTTAATATCAAAAACATAATGATCACACATAAACACTAAAAAAACAACACTGAAGTGGGGAAAGACTAATTGGTGTTCACAGTACAAAAATTGGTGTACCTTAAAATTATGTACAACAGAACATCAGATAATCGCATGAAACAGATCAAACAAATTGTAAACCAAATAAGACAAAATACACTTTATGATTTGAAGTGCAAGTTCTGTTGGTCAGACTACGCAGGGAGTGATTCCGGGCTGGATCACTACCTATCTAGGCTGACTGTTCTACTAAATTATAATGCGGGTCTGTTAAGAAGAAAGGCACTCTTCCTTTGGTCTTAATAGTCAGGACACTCAATATGAACTCAATAGCAACAGTACGATATAGCCTTGGGGATGAGGAGATGCATTCGTTTAAGGTTGCTAAAGGTGTTAAACAGGGGTGTGTCCTGGCTCCTCTCCTTTTTAACGTATATATGCAGGAAATCATAGATGCCTTGATGAGAGAATGCGAGCACTGCCCCAAAATGGCAAACAAGGAGTACCCTGCACTTTTTTACGCAGATGATGTGGCTATTCTTTCTACCACGCCCCAAGGCTTGAAACAAACACTGAGGGCCTAATTCACAGAGCATTTTCCTATGGGATTGCACCATTATAAAATGCTTATGTGAATCAGGACCAGGATGTCTTTCTTTTAAAAATTAAAGAGTTGGCCTTGAAACTAAACATTTAGAAATCTAAAATAATGGTCTTGAAACCAAGGTTTGCAAAGAATAGTGCCCTGACCATCGAGGTGAATGGTGTTCTTTTGCAGCAGGTCAGACTTTTTGACTATCTGGGAGTTCGGTTTCCCGAGACGGGGGCTGGAGCTCTGAGGTGGAAAAGTTAGGAATAAGTTTGGGGAAATACAGCAGGGCTATTCGAGATTTTCATACATGAGACGAAAGTGGAACAGTTTTCCCAGCCCTCCATTTTTACTAGTTTAAAAACTAGGCCTTGCCTGTAGCCCACATGGTTCGTAAATATGGGGGCATATTGCATCGGGGAAACTGGACCTTTTCGAACATAGGTTCTTGAAGAAACTGATTAATCTTTCCAAAAGTGCGCCATCAGCTTTGTTATGTTTAGAACTTGATGTTATCCCAGTGTCGTCCCAGTTGGCCCTCAAACCCGCTCTGTACTGGTTAAAACTGTGGCAGAATGAGGCACTGGAGAGTTATCAGTATGCGCTGTTGTATTTGATGGCCTTGGAGGGAAGTAAAAGGTTGGGTTGGCTGCTCCATGTCAAGAATATTCTGTATGCCCTTGAAGCGGGTGAACCTTGGGAAAATCCTATTGCCAGCCTACAACGGTCTGATAGGGACCTGAAAAAATCTGATGAAGACAGATCAAGGGGGCATTTAGTAATGAAAGCCCAGACTCTTAAGACTGTTAGAGAATATATGGAACTGGGCCTGGAACAGAGGTATCTAGATCTAATCAATCCAACAAACGAAAGATCTTTGGACCTACAGATGAGACTGGGAATACTTCTGGTAGACGACTTCACAAAATCATGGAAGGATACAGAGGGGGGAAATGTCCCATGTGTGGGTCAGTTTGTGAAACCCTGATACTCTTTTTATTGATCTGTGCTGGCACAATATCCGTGAGAAAACTGTACATGAGACCGGTTTTGAGGGCTGCAGGAGTCCGTTCTGCAGTAGGATTGGTACGGTTTGTTAAACAACCAGTGTCATCTTGTGTTGTCTTCGCAACTGCTCGATACCTGCATAGGGCCTGGCTGCAAAGAAAGAGGGCTTTGAAATAGATTCTGAAGTCGAGTGTTTTCATGTTTGCATTCAGGTATTGTAACACATTTGACAATAAAGCCCCCAGGGCCCGACAGACAATTGCCAGAATGTGATATGAAGCTGCGAGCAATGCTCTCCTCCGATATGCTGTCCTATTGTTTTAAAATCAAGTGGCTTTTTATTTTATTTTTTTAAGAATCAAAATGTGGAATTTCTTTTGGAGTAATGTAAATTTGCAGCTTGAAGTTTTTATAATCGAATAAAAGCTTTCAAGCAAGCAAGCGTTCCCATTACTGGATGTTTTGGGTACCAGTACCACCAAACTAGCTCATAGGCTTTGGAAAGCTCAATAAACTCCAGGTTCGACATCTTAGAGACTTCCTCCTTGATGGTGTTGTTGACCTCGTCAGACATGAAGTGAATTCTGCTCCTCACCAGTTTACTGTGTCCAGTGCCAATATCATGGAGGCAGCAATACATTTTTTCCTGGTGTCAGTGAGAACAGACCCACACACTAGCCTAGCATCTCAAAGCAGTCTCACAACAGCTGTTCACTGAGTTCTGGGGAAATCAGGGGAAATATGAACCCCCTCCTGAGACGCATCTGTGGATTTAGCCTAGCAGGGGTCCTATCTCCTCCTCAGTCTCATTATCTGTCATAAGAGCCAACACCAAGTCATCCCAGCTGTAAGGAGGTTTCAGCCAGTTGACATTAAAGACTACGTCTGACTAGGGGCCTTTGTGTAAAAGAGGTAGTTAATCTCATTGATCTTCTCCAGAACCACATAAGGAAGAGTTAATTTATGATGACATCTGTCCTGGAATGCACTCTGTCACCATGGCCCTTCCATCATGCTTTGTGTGCTCTTGGCTGACCTTTTGGTTCTGTGTGCTCTATTGTCTGTACTTAACCATTTTGGATCCGTGTCCAAGAGCATAATCCACTATGTCAGGGAAAGAAGTTTGGGGATTTGCCTCCCATCATTCGTGCACCTGAATTAGAGGAATCCCTAGAAGGATGGCCAAACAGAAGCTCAAAAAGAGTGAACCCTACTCCACTGTGTGGCACTTCACAGTAGACAAACACAAGGTACTGCAGGAGAATATACCATTGTCTCCTCAAGCCATCTATCATGCCCTGCAGGGTCTTGTTGGACCGCTAAACAAGCCCATTTGTCTGGGGGTGAAAAGCTGTGAAAAACCTGTAAGTAACATGACATTCCTCCCACATTGCATGCATATATGCACGTGTGACGTTGGTGCCCATGACAGAAATAACTTTTTTAGGGAACACCAGACGAGAGAATATCCCTATAAAATCCTACACCACACTGGGGTTTTGATGCTGTTCAAGGCCTCTGGGTATCGGGTGGCATGATCAAGATGTTTCTTTCCCCTGAGGTGGTCCGATTATCCAAATGACCTACAATGTCCATGCCTATTCTGTCAAAAGGCTGCCCAACCACTGGTAATGACAGACTTACCGGATGCTTGGCAATTATGACAGCGCCTGACAAAGGGCCTCATCAGGAGATGGGTGCAGCAGTAAAAATGTGAAAGTAATAATTTTACTGCTGTATTACTGCTCTGCCCAATCCCGATTTTAGGGGAAACTCTGAGCATTCTCCTCCAGCTCCTAGCTAGAGGTGAATGTGCCACTTTTATGCCCATTTTTGGTGCAATTACCATGGCGCAATTACCGCCATGGTAATTGCGGTGAAAATGCCTGATTAAGTCCCATGGACTCCGAAAAAATTGGGACTTACCCCACCACCACAACTTGTGATCCAGCACTAATAGCACCATATCAAGTTGCAGTAATGCTAATTCCGTTGGGTGGTATCCCGGCAGATTTACCACCAGGATACCGCCCAACTCCTGATAGAGCCCAAACTCTTTTATTTTTACTACCATCTGAGGCCAGTAAAAATTGGCAGACAGCATGTCAGTTGTCTTGGTCACTATTAAGTGACCTGACAAAGGTATGACGTGAGCCAAGTCTAGTGGCAATCTCCTGTGGCATTGGGGTACAACCAACCTCCGGCTGGCCTCTACTCGGAATTCTTGTACTCAATGAAAAGGAGACCATTCTCCCAGTGCATCCTGAACATCCCTGGAGCTTCACCCTGAGCCTATTTCTATTCCTGTTCACACAAACATCAGCCTGACTGGGAACCCCAGCTGCAGACAAGTGACTTGGTTCTGGTAGGCCCTTGAGTTCTGAAACAACTGTGTCGTCCAATACAAATTGTGTTAAATAAATAAATAAAGATTGGCAACCCTGAGATAACTGACTCTAGCACCACTGCATTGTGTACCTCAGTTGTAACATGCCTTCCTCTGTCAGAAGCAGGCACCATTTTGGGCTTAGGATCTGGACTGGGCAGTACATGGTCTCCAATTGTTCACTTCCTCACGCTGGAAGAACCCCTAGGCCCATGCCCTCAAGTGTTGCTTCCCTTGCTGTTTCTTTGGCTGTAGACCCCGTGAATGTGTTGATTATCTCTTCACCTGGAAAGTCATTCCCTGACAGTATACTGAATGTGTGTCCATTACAGTGACACAGCACTGAGAGGTCTCTCTTCTCCAGTTAAACACTGCCAGTGGACTGCCAGTGGACATTGGGTAGGGACATCAAACTTTCTGACTAATTTGTCTGGACTAGGAATGATCTGGTATTCTTGTACCCACCATCGTTGGACAGCAGTGATGTCCGCAGCAGTATCAGCAGTTGTGGGGCTTTGTTTACATTTATGAATGCATGATCCCAAAATATGTTATGATTAGTAGAATGCCCACACTGACTATGACCTCTTCTTGCATGAGACTAGCACTGACTATGGCTTGCTTGGGTAGACATTGTTGAGCTAGAACTCCATTCCTATGCATTAGGTCTCTACACGAAAAGCTGTCTCTCTGTGCTGAGAGTGCAGAAGCCACACTGTTTGAAGAATCGTCATCCTACGTTTCTGTGGGAGCCAATCAGCAATGTGGCTGGGATTTCCCATCATGCTTTTGGGGACCTTTCTTAGTAAGAGGGTGAGGACCTGTGCCCATATCCTGCTTTGGTTTACTTTTATCAGATGCCTTCGCATCAGGTTTGGATGTATTTGTCTCCTCTCTTTTCTGGACTTGAGTGCTCATATACCAGTCAGCAGTCGTTGCAAGCTCCCAAGGGTCTTTGATACTGTTGTCCACTAAATGATAGTGTAACTCCATCTCACAATTATTAAGGATATTCGCACATGCAACCCAATCGTGCATGCCCTCAAATGTGTCAACTTAGTTACCTCTGACTCATCAACCCATATACTTCAATTAGTCATGTGTGAACGCCTCAAGGGTTTGATTCCCCTTCTTTGTTTATTTGTTTGTGGGGGAGAGATAGTATACAAGCACTCATCTGATAGTGAACAAACTATTGGGATCAGACAAAGCAAGTGGATGTCCCTAAGCTCATGTTTTAAAAAAAGGAGGATTTTCACCACTTTTTGTCTAAATAAAAACAAGTCCTATATCGAACAGATAGATTCTGACAAAAAATTCCAAAGTTTAGCAGAAAGAACTGTCTGGATTTTCCAAAAGCCATGGTTCTTTTGAAACAGTTTACATGTAGTGTTTAACCTGTGGCTGCTCTTTTGTGGGCCAATTAAATGTCAGGTATTTAGATCTTTGCTTTAAGTAGTCAGGAAGTTTACCATTTATCGCTTGATGCATAAAATGGCGAGCAATTGGAAGGATATCCTTGCTCTGACTGGCAGCCAACAGAGTTGACTGAAAATAGGTATGATATGGATGTATCTTCTAGCACTAGTCACTATATGTGCTGCTCTATTCTGTATCATCGGCAGCCTTTGTAGAGTGTATTCAGTGGTGCCAGCATAAAGTGAATTAGAGAAATTCAGTTTGGCACTTATTATAGAGCGGGCAATATCGGTACAGTGTTGTATAAATAGAAGTTGCTTTATCTGTCTCAAAGTCATGAAGGGATAGTTACATGAGCATATTAATTGGCTTGGTTGGGGGACCATGGAAAGAATCAAATATCATAACTAAAGTTTTTATTTTAGTCTCTGTGCAAAAGGAAGTTGCAAACCTTTTAGTCGGGATGGGGTGGATACAAAAAAAATGTACATTGTATCTTCATAATCCCAGCCATTCATCTGCCATTCATAATTTCGATTTTAGAGAACAATAATTGATTGTTTGTGATGTTAGATAAAAGATCTCCATTTAACCCAAAGACAATCTGTGTGTCATTGCCATAGTTTGAACAATGGCACCCAAATCTGTCAAGAGATCATGAAAAAAAATGGTGAGCACTCTGAAGCTCGTGAGGGATTGTTCTGGGGAGTTTCAGACCTTCCTGAGGATGGGGGTTTTCGTTTACTCATAAATAGAACAAACTGAATAATGACCTCAGTTTCAGCCATCCGGAGGTGGCTCATAAGCGCTGCACCTCACAACTCATCTTCCACTTCCCAGGAGGCTAAAATCTCCTAAAGCTGCTGACTGCTTGTCTCTGCCTCTTATCACTCTGTTCATGCTCTGCTAGGACTACCCTCCTTTCCAATGGCAGGTACTTTCTACCTGCTAGCTTGTGCACAGTGAGATAACCATGGACCTAACTTAAACATTGGACCTGATTGAAAAAGGTTAAACAATGCCATCTCAAAAGACAAGGGGTTGGTTGGCACCTAACGTGATGGGCACCATATAATTAGGGATGCTGATTAGTTGGCTTTCGGATAACCACCCTCGGACAATTGACAGGTCGTTAATACATGAGCCAGATGTGGAGTAGGGGGAGAGAGTTCCATGGAGTGCTTTCCTTTTAATTAAAAAAGTTAACAACCCTTATTCCTAGGCCATGAGCCAAGGGGATCTCTTTGTACTTGGCCTTGAGTGGCGTCTCGTGTCTATGTTTACGTGTAGGGAGTACAGTAGGTTTTCGCTTCTAATGAATAGACAGGGTCTTCTAATTATAGGCCGCATGTGATGACCGTGTTTGGAATAGATTTATCCTGTATTTATTGAGAATGTAGCTAGTATTCATGCAAGTGTTACTTTTACCACTGGAGACACTCTTGAGTTATTCTTCGTGGCTTATATTTTGACTTATATTTGACTGCACCTGGCTAACAAAGGTCAGTTGTGCTTTTTATAAACTTGAATTAATCTGGAAGTACACCGCTTGCCCTGGGAATTGTAATTGTGTGCCTTTGCCCAGCGTTCAAGTCCTCCCTTATTTCATTTTGCACTAATTATCGGCTCCCTTCTGAACTCTGCATGGGTCAGTATTTCTCTGCATTTAGCATGTTGAGTTCTCTAGGAGTCTTAAGGCCTTTGTTTATTTAAATGCATGCTGCGGCTTATATTTTGGAGAAGATGGATGCCCAATCATACTTGTTTTTCTATGTTAGTGATCAGTATACGGGTGTCTTTCCTGCTGCATTCAGATTATACTTTGGTTAAGTTAGTGTTCTTCATGTCTAGTGAATGCTACGTTAGTATTCAAGTATAAATGCATATATCATCCATTGTACATGTTCTTCTTGTAGAGTGTCTAATGCACGCACATGTATTGTTATTACGTTAGTTTGACTGCTTTTGCCATCATCAGCTTAGATTGCTTCCATATCCTGCTGCACCTGCCTGGGATAAGGGTGGTACGGTTGTCTCAGTGAGTAATGTTTTCACCCATGCAGCATTGGGTCGGGGGAGGGGCAGAAGCTACGGATGACGTATTCATCTGCCTGCCAACACCCTCATCAGGTGGCAATCCTCCACACTAACACACTCATAGTATGGGAGTATGTGCCACAGAAATGAACTTCAGAAATGGAAAGTGCCACGTAAACAGACTCAATTTAATGCACGAATACCGCACCAACGCATAATCCATGAGCAAAATCAGCAACCTGCAATTTGGACTAACAGAGCTTATGAAATGCTGCCTGCAACAATGAGATAAAGGAACTGAATGCGGTGCAATGTAAATGCACCTCTTGTACATGCGACGTGTCTTTTGTCTCATAGGGATGTTGTGGCTCTATTATCGTGTAGAATAAGTAAATTGGAGATTTAATGACTGCACTAACGGAGCACATGCACCAGCAAAAAAGTGCACAACAATTTGCAACGAGCCCTTTTCTAAGTAGAGATGGCTATGACAGTACCCACGCATCATTGAAACGTGTGTATTCCAAAGTGGAAAAACAAGTCCTTAATCTAATTTGTGACGTATGAGAATGCTGGTGTTCCAGCACGCATTCCAAAGGGAACTGTCCTTCTGTTATGATAGCGTCCGCCCGGACTCTGCCTCCAACGGCACCTTCTCTATGCCTATCGCAAGCAGGGGTAGGTTTGAAGGGGAGTGGGGGGGGGTGAGGTGGCAATTGCCCACCCAGGTTGGCTGGGCTGTTTCCAGTGGCAGAGCTGCAATATAAAAAAAAGAACGATTGAAAAAGACAAATCCTTCAGAGTCCAGCCTGCCTGAGAGGAACAGAGAGATGCAGGGCCTGCTCAGTTTTTGTGTGGTTGGGGTGAGAACTCGTCTAGATTGCAGGGATGTTATTGATGTGCCTCCTGGTCCCCACACATGGGCCACCGCAGTCAGTGAGTGAGAGAAGACCTTAGGCACCACACAGTGGTAATGTATGTAGTGAAGCCTTATGTTAGACATTCAGTGTGCACCACTGAATCACAGACCAGCTGAGTCTAAGTTAGTTCCAGGCAAGGCTTTATTCACATATGTACAAATCTGTACATTACTCCAGTTACTCTTATTATAGTTACAGCACGCGTAGACATTGGCAGGGACATGGGAAGGTATAAACATCACTAACAAAGGAGCTGACCCACCGGCCATCCATTCAACCCAGCTCAGGCCCCCAACTGTCACTTACAGAACATTCACACACATATCCACCCAACATTCTCCTGAGCTGCATTCATGCACCAACATTCTACAGCAAGCATCCAGGCCAGTGGCAATACAAGACTACATTACAACATCTCCCTTTCATACCAGACTCACCACACACAACATCTCCCTTCCATAACAGACTCACCACAGACTCACCACAACATCTCCCCATCACCAAAACATCTAACCAACAATCACCTTCCATTTGGACCTGCCACATCCAAACACAGAGCCTGCCACACTCTGGCACCAACCATACGCAGCCAAGGGAACCAATCATACATTCAGGTGAGGAAAAACAGGGGAGGATCACGCATTTGCCCCACCACAGACCCGGTGTCACCCAAACATGACACCAAGTCCAACCAACTAACACACAACAAGAGGTGTTGCCATGACAGGTCAACAATTGCAGAGGGCTACTTAGATCACTCTCTTCCTCTTCACACCATCACATCACATCCGAATACAAATCGCTCCCACTTATCTCCCTCATACATCCCACAGAATCACCAACACGCAGAAAAGCAACTACCACCATTCAAGGGGAACATCCGTACATGTCACATATCACCAATATCATTCAAACCAGACACTACCAGACCCATGCCAAAACACCGAAAAACAAATGAAATGCTCCTGGTAGCATTAACTTTTTGTTTAACATTGCTCTAATAATTAAAAACTATAACAACTTAAAATAAATGTGGGTACCCTACCAACCTATACATTGTTTATTTTCATTAGTGAACTGTATGTACATGTCAAATTCACATTAAGCGTAAATGTTAAGGCATTTCTTCTTTTACTCAATATTCTTAGCTCAAAACATTACACTTTAAAAGAATTTGCATAACCTTTATGGACTTCAAACCTCCTGTAACTTTTACTCATAAGTGCGCATCTAAAAAACATTTCCTCACCATCCATACTTTTTCGGATGTCCCCATAGACTTTGCATTTTAAATTTTGCATAAACTTCACCTTTAAATGACAGATTCTGTGCCTCGTTGCCAAGGTTACTGCCGATTAACGTTTGTCCAAAATAAACTGACTGCACTGAGGGGCATATGAATCGGTACGCTTTAGTCCAAGTCATCAATAGGCATATGCCCCACCTAGGGGGGCCAGTTCTAACTGGCACCCACAGACCATTGTAGTACTCTCTCATGATGAAATTCCATATGCCAAAGAACGCCCAGCTCACATCACACATCTGACTTGCACAGCATGTAAAACAAAATGTAACGTACTGAACAATGCATATCACAGCAAAGGTACAGGGCTGTCACAGGTTTGTCCTGTTTACTTGTGGTGACTCCCACCACAATCAGTCTTCAGTTCCTAAAAACAGTGCTCATGACTTGGTCAAGTAGGCAAGTAGAGAACTAAGATGATGTAAAAACGAAAAGGGGCAGAAGATTCCTTTCCACTTACAGGGGCATCTATTGATGGAAGGAATCGAAGGCACACCTTTACAGTTGGAACAAAGATTGTTCTTCAGGTCTCACTTCATTACCAATTAATGCCCCTTCCTGGTCACAGTCCGAAAAGTATTAAACAGATCATCATGCGAGCACTTTACATGTGATAAACATTTCTCCTCTTTCCTCTCCTCTCAAGTCCTACTGCACCTGGCCAATAAGCCATAATACTGTTTCTCAGTGTCCCCCTGACGCAGACATTGCACTTGTGGTTGGATGCCACTTTGTATCTAACTAGGATCCCTTTCATGTGTTTTTGTTTTGGCTAGTGGGTGGCACTTGAAGTACTTCCTGAAAGCCCCAACTATTAGCACTGGAAGTGAAGAGATGAGAGGGAAGGTATGCGAGAAGGAACACGCATCCTGTGGGTGTATTTTGGCCTTTGTCCCAGCTATTGACCACCAAAGTCTATGCTAGTCCATTTGGCGATTCCCACTCCTCCCCACCCAAAACACACACCCCTAGGATCTCTTTGAGCAAGCTTTGTGCTTTTATTGAGATGCTCATGTTATTTTTAAAACCTTCTCTGAACGTTAAAGGTGTACGTTCATCCGCAAATCATCTCCCAGTGTAATATCAATTTCTTAATCAAATGTGCCTTTAGATATTCGGTTTATAGGAAATATGTGTTCCCTTGTGTTTTTCCCTTAAACAATTTTTTTTGCAAAAAACAAGCATTGGAAAAGCCAACAGTATTGCCACTTGTATAGGCATTAGATGGGTATTCACTAGGGACTGTAATAATATGTCCAGGTACTGGCACCATTTAGCATATTTTGCCATCTTTTGGCCAGGTGGAATAATTATGACAGTGCCTTGCAAATGCCTATCCATACCCACACAAAATCCAAAACGATTTGCTTTGCCAATGCTTAATGGATGGTTTTGGTGTTTGTTGTGATCTGGACCAGTTTGAGGTTGTTTCACTTTTAAGGTGGGTCTTCCCGTGTAGGCGGGCATACTGAATTCCTGGCACTTACTGAACTGTTTCTGAGACATGCAGGACTGTGGCTCACCCAGATATAGTGGTCTGTTAGAGTCTAGTTAGCAGTCTTTGGTCTTCCCCCTGTATTTTGGCAGCAGAATCTGAAAGGTGTGTTGCTCATGTCTTACCACACCTATATTACTGCGCTATTGTGCTGGGATTTTCCATAAAAAAATCAATCCCACACAGGCAGCAGCTTAAGGGGTGATGTAGACAAAACTTTTGTTTGTTCACATCTAAAAGAAAAAAAGGCCTCATTTTGTGATCTTTCATTCGGGCGCCCAAGACTTGTTGGATAGCTTCTATCCCCTTTGTTCCCCCTGTTGTGGTACTCCCTTTTCCTTGTTTGTAGATGTTTGCAGAGGGGTGTCCTTTAAAAAAAAAAATGTATTTAGCATGTGACAGTCAATTAAAGCGTTTTATACATAGTATCAAATCAATATCACAATTCATAAAATAAGCAAATTGTCAGCATAGCAAAATCTTAATCAAAAACATCAAATATCTAAGATGTTCTTAATGACCAACCAAATGTTTGTAACATAGAATAAAAAAGGCATGTCATTCATTGCCTCCACAACAATTCTCCCATAGAAATTCAGGGGAGCAATCAATCAATGCCATATGCCAAATAAAGATTTCTCTGAATCAAAAAAAGACTTGCAGTCCAGTGGTAAAGGTTTAGCTGTCTCCAGGATATTGATATCACATAGTCTACACAGTCTAGAATTGTTTGTTCATCCTTTTCCTGGCACCCATAACTTCTTGGGGGCAACACGCTTTGACAGGTTCAATCCCTGATTCTGCGCTTAGAAAACTCTGGGTATTAAGCACGTTATAAATAACAAATGATTATTATAACTTCCATGGTTTCCACCACATTAAACTTAAATCTCATGTATTCATAAACAAAACAATTATTGGGAAACTCATACAAAAAACTCCAAAGTTTCCTACTTAATGATTTACCCACCAAATTGAGCATGATTTGGTTCTTGGCGAGTTCAAAAACATTTGTTTATGCTTTTGAACTAAGGATAAGAAATATTAAGGGAGTTAATAGTAAGATGCTGACACCAACCACTTGCTTCACTCATCAACCTCACCAGAAAAATGTCTCCAAGTAAGAGTTGACCTTGAGGGAAATTTGACAGGCAAAATATCAACTTGAAGGGGGTCGAGACAGGGGTGGGTACTTGTCCCCTGTCTTTTTAACATTTACCTATCGGACTTGTGTGACGCTTTGGAGTACTGCTGCCTGGGATATCCCTGTTTGGGTGATTCTCGGTTGAAATGGTTGGTTTATGCTGACTACATACTCATTTTCGATCATACGTAGATTGGTTTGAAGAGGATGTTGTCAGCACTCCAATAATACTCACTTATGAACGATTGACAGATCAATAAGGGGAAAACAAAGATCATGCGATTCTCTACTACCAAGGCCACTATAAGATATACCCGGCTTCTAGATAAAACAGCCTTTTGCCATACTGATCATTATATTTATCTAGCTGCAAACATTTATAGTAGAATGAATAAAGGGTCTGTTATCGCAGCTCTAAGATCAAAAGCCGATGGTTATATCCCCAAAATGAAATGGATGATTTCTAAATATGGGAGGTATTCATTGTCTCCTGTGATTAAACATTATAAAATGAAAGTGGTGCCCAGAATTATCTATGGCTTAGAAAGCTTTTTATCATTGGAATGGGAAATGATTGACCCAATTGAAGCAAGAATGTGCCGCAATGTTTTCCATTTGCCCAATTATGTTCCACTGGCCGCTTTGCCCTTTGAGTTAGGTCTTTTGTCATTACAGCCTAGAATGGCCTGGAATGCACTTACTTTGTTAAGGTAAATAACATCCCCCTTGCCAGGCACTCTTTTCTGCAACTTGCAAAGATTGCTGCTTGAGAATAGTTGTGCATTTCTCATGAGTTGGGTTGCTAAGTGCTTCAAGTTGGTCCAGGAGTTAAACTGTAATCAAAATCAACAAATTGGCCCCCTATTTCTCGTGAAACAGTGTCTATGCAAGCTTGACTGGATTAAAACCTGCTCTGCCCTTAAGGGTTGT
The DNA here is from genome assembly GCF_040938575.1 of Ambystoma mexicanum. NCBI lineage: Eukaryota > Metazoa > Chordata > Amphibia > Caudata > Ambystomatidae > Ambystoma > Ambystoma mexicanum. The sequence continues at coordinate 286,186,085 of NC_090930.1, read as the reverse complement.
ACTTAACATCCATAATAAATTACATGCATGTCATCTACTTGTCGATTCTGTATGAAAGCAACTCATAAGGAGATCTTGAGGCACCTAATCATAATTGTTCCCTCTATACATGACATTCATAACTCTTTAACTCGGAAATATGCACCAGATAGGTACCCAAATTAGAACAGACACTTTACAGTATCGCTGTTCGTCTTGTTCATCTGTAGCTTTGACTTTGATATTGAGATTGTTGTGTTGTTTTGTGTTTGATTGACTGGTAAAACAATAACTGTAGTCTGGTGGAACTTTTCAGTTTGCAATATATTATCGGCTTTGGTTGGACTTTTATTGTAGTTATAGAAAAGTATATACTGAATTTGATTTATGAGGATTTAAAGATGACTATTTTATCTTACTTCGTGCATTTGTCCTGCATTCTGTGTAAGGATGAAATAGTTGAAGGATTTTGTTTACCCTTTTCTTTTGTGAATTACTGTATAATTTGAGAAATTAATTATCTTTTGTAATATTCCATTTTTATATGTGAAAGGATTCATGAAATAAAACAAATAACAAAAATAATGGCTCTAAGCAGCACACTTTGTCAAGCCTTTGTCAAGGGGGCAATGTGGATCATGCGCATAAAACAATTGGGCACAGATTTTATTAATTTCCAGTAGAGATTGAGTCACCGCAAATTCAAAGCACCGCCTACACTATGCATATCTAATTGCTCATAAAAATATTCATTTGGAACTGTAGAAATAAGCTTGGTCAGTGATCTAAGAAAAGTGCTTTCCAGTCACCTAAATTGTTTGGAGTAAATGGCCACAAACCTCAGCTCAATAAAGTAGCACATGATGAAACTTTGCCTTGTAGATCTTTAAGATTGAATTAAGGGAATAGCCTCCACATTTCCTGGAACAAGTTCTAATCGCTCCGAGCTGCTGGCACACCATAACTTCAGTTATGACTATTTGGGCTTGCCAAGATAGTTTATCAGTGACGGCCACGGCTAAGTAGTCAAATTAGTGGCCTATATGCAAGTAATGTTGATTTAATTTCCACAAAAGGTTTTGATTTGGTTTTTTATGACTAGGGTCGAATGGCCATAATGTTTGCCTTCAATATTGTAATTGTTCCTTTTAATTTGTTTAAGACCATATGAGGTTTCATGGAATTAGTGCTAGGCCAGATAAGTAGAGTCTCACTTTGACAATGGTGTCAGTGTGTAAGGTAATGATCATCTTAAGGGAGCAGAGAAAAATACACCAACTAAGCAACTTCTGCCCCAAGATTTCACACTGTGCAGTATCAAACGCAGAATTGTAATCAATGAAGGCAACATAAATAAGTTGTTGAAACAGCCACCATGCCATTTCCACAGTAGTGACTGAAGCTAATGCATTCGCAATAGTACCAGTGCACTTACGAAAACCAGTCTGGTTGTGAGGAATGATGTGGTTTTCATGAGCCAAAGTTTCAGTCCCATAATTGGGCAAGAATCTTGGCCGGTGCATCATGCAAGGCCAATATTCTATAGCTTTTGCGATTCTTACAAGGCCCTTTTTTATAGACAGGGCTGATGATGCTCTCTTACCATGTCTTAGGAATCATATCTTTGGAATTAATTGTCCAAAACAATGCATTCAGTAGATTGGCCCACCACAATGGATTCCTCCTGATGAGGGCATTACATAGCCTGTTGGGTGTCCTGACCCACGTTTGAGCCATCATGCTGCAACGTTTGGTGCTGTGGGCTTAGAAAATCCAAGATGGCCAAAAAGCCCAAAGTGCGCCAGAATCCAGGAGAACCACACAGTTTGTGCGCACATAAAAATGGTTACCTAACTTGCCACTTACCAGTGTAAAGAAAGATCTTTGTTAACAAAATCCACTGTTACTGATGTCAAAAAGTTGCTGAAATCGTGGCTCATTGGACCACTTTAAAGATTCAACCCTTTTGTGGGGTTCCACATAACCATTTTACTGTAAGGAGCCCCATCAAAACAATGTTAAGCAAGGATTTACTACCATGTAAGAACCATTCCTGTTTGGAATGCATTAATCCAAGAAAAATCCCGAAAATGGTTGCATTACCAGTACTCACCACTATCAGAAAGCCGGCGTTTTAAAACCACCAGACTTTGTGTAAAACTGAATAAATGAACCCAAAGCAGGCCAAAGAAAGACTTACTGAGAGGTGGATACAATCTAAAGTTATATTCTGAAGTGACTTGAAGGTTTATAACAAGACTGGCTGAGCTGTGGATTTCAGCAGTTTAAGTAAATTTGGACTGAAAGACACTAAAAATCTAAATGTTTAAAAGAAATGAGTGACCTACTTTTGAGTGTCACATAGGTTGCAATTGTTTAAATGTCATAGTTTGAAACTTAGAATCAGCATTCTAGCTGCATATGTAAAAATGGTTAGTTTTATTTGAATGCAGAAAACTGGGTAACTAAAAGTGACATTAGCTGGGGCCTGGCTTAAGGAACTGAATTCTGCCCACCAGCTACCCCCGACAGGAGATGAGACTTGCACAACAGCTGTGTTCCCAGGCCTAGCTGCCTTTTGCTGCTCCCACCAAAAGGGATATGACACTTCTCTGATTGAATTACCTGGGCTCTGCAGGAAATTGAACAAAGCCCTGTCCTGACTCAGGCAAATGTTTTATTATGGGGGCCGTAAAAGTGGCTTCCTCCTGGAAGGAAAGGGGAGGAGCACTGCCTGTGAGAGCAAGCTGGCTTGGCAGAACTGGAAAAACCAGAAATTCAACCTTGTGCTGGGGGGAAACCACACCCCTTTGGGGCCAGAACATAACTCTAAAAAGATGAATAACTCATAGTACGGACTTGTCATAATTATTTAAATGATACCATAATTCTTGTGATTTTTCTGCCCACATTTTAAGAGGTTTTTAGAACCGGTGGCATGATCTGGGGGCAAACTAGCAGTTAAGAGGGTATTACTTAAAATGTCTGCATGTGAAAAGTCTGATACTTCATCAATTAATGCCTGCATGCCTTGCACACATTTGGGTAAATTTGAGTAAGAATCTGATATTGGTAACTTGACCAAAAAGTGAAATATGTTGCCATTTCTCAATGCAAGCTCTCAGGAAGAGCAGATTTGAACAGGGTATATCTCATGTGGTATGCATGATGGGTGCATGTAATTTCAAACCACTGTGTAGCTATGAAATATGTCTTTTTGATCAAATATAGATTGTGTGTAAAGTTGACAGGGGTGGGTTCTCTGTATCATAAACAGACCTCATCATGATGACACTTCATTTCAATCCCCCAATCAAGGGTAAGAGGAGGAAGTGGCCAATGACAAGTGGAGAGGGGTAGGGCCTAGGAAGCTAGCCTCTCCACCCATTTTCAAAACACATAAAAGCAGGCAGACAGGACAGATAGGGACATTCTATTCCATCTGCTGCGGGACGCTCTGCCGGGAAAATCCATACTTTACCTCCATCAACCTCCAGAGAGCCAACATAGAGACTTCAATTTATCCACCTTCAGAGACCAAGGCTTTACTTCAGAATTTGTAGCAGAGAGGTCAACTACAAGCTAAATCCCTCTTTAGCAGGCTTCAAATCATTGCCGTTATCACAGCCAGGCGAGCTGTTTGAATTCGTTGCAAGAACTCTTGCCATTTGCCAGAGAGCAGTGTTGTATCCAGAGAGAGACCAGCTGAACCGGAGACCGCTGTATCCGGACCCACAGACCTGATCAGAACCAGAGACCCAGACCAGCAGAGTAGAGCTGACCCCGACGCTGTGCGCAGAGACCGTCCGTGGCGAGTGAAGAAAACCTGTTGACCAGATCCGTGGCGAGGCCCATTTATTTCAAAAATATATTGTGAGTACCTAGCAGAACTGTGCAGAACCAATCTCTTAGTTAAAGTAATATAATTCAATCTATTTTAATCTAAGTAGAACTGCCTCCTAACTGTCACCTGTCATTTTGCAAAACTGTCACCTGTCATTTCTAGCTGCTAGCTGTCACTTGTCACTTTGAACTTTTAAAATTTCCAATCTGAAAAACGACCTTTACCATATCGCTCATATCTCCGTGACCGTTTGTCTTAGAGACTTGCAGTAACTTTCCTCTGAAAGCTGGGAATCTTGGCTTTTCAACGAACCTAGAACCGCATTCCAATTCTCTAGACTTTCGCCGCAATCGCGAAAAACGCACTCACAAATTTTGCCGCGATTTGCAAATTTCTCCACGTGGGAAAACAGCAGCTTCCTTGCTTTCCTTGCTAAAAATTTGCTTGCCTCTTAAGAACCATCCCTGAATCATTGCTAGAGTGAGCCTGGACTAATATTAACTAGATACCACTCACCCTGAACCTCTAGAGGGAATTAAAAGCATTTTAGCATATTTTTCACTTCATTGCCAGCACATATAAAAGCATTTTAGCATATTTTTCACTTCATTGCCAGCACATATAAAAGCATTTTGGGCCTGTGTTTCAAACTTCTGTAGTCTAAGCTTGCTGGGGTGAACTGAATAACATTTGATTGCATTTCTGAGAACTGTGTGCTGTCCTTCCATTTCCTTGCATTGCATAAAAGGGGGGTGAATTGCCAGAGAAAAGTGATTACATTGTTTGTTGAAATCATATTGAGTATTTTCTGTATTGCATTTTTCATTCAACATTACATCCATCTGAACTTATATAAAGTATTCTCTTCCACCTTATTCTTCTGTTCCTATTCACAAGTGTGCTAGTGCCAGACTATCCATTATTGATTACTGCTCAGATTAAGTGTGATATTCAATTATTAATTATTATAAAGTGTGATATATATATTGATTGTTTAAATTATCAAATAAACCTTTTAAACTTGCAAAACAGAACTGCTTCTTGGCTCAGTGGGGTCAGGGGGATTCCAAGAGAGGGGTGTTATATAGGGGTAGTCATCCAGAACGCATGAACTGGACATAAAGATATATCAATAAGGGTTTTCATTCAGTATTCTAGACTAGGCGTTGATTTAGCTGTAGTGTTGAATTGAATCCTCTTACAAATTGGGGGCTCGAGCGGGACGTTTGGGTTAGATCTACCATTTGTGCAGATTAATACAGCGTGCCAGCTGACCAGATACACATATCCGGTCGGATCACCACGCTGTGTTACGCTGTAAAGCACTCCTCAAAGGAACGCTCTAGGGAAAAGGTCTGTTTTGCAAAAATAAAATACAAACTCTGTAAGTCAGGAAGGAACTCAAATCTCTAGAATGACGACCTTAGTAGACATGAAAATAGCCAGAGAGCACTTCTTACATAAGTTATTTGTGAGAGGTGAGTGGACTCATCAGGACCAGACGGTCTGGTTGCAAGCAATCGCACCCCAGATCACGGAAACAGGGTCAGATATATGGAGAGACCAGGGTCCCTTACATGTGGCCCTGAGTGAACTATATATGTCCTCTAAGGCCAAGGATGAGCACAACAAGATTGCCAGGGTAGCGGCATATTTATATTTACATATGGGAGCCATGCAGGACAAATGTGCTGAAGGCCAAGATCTGGCGAGTAGGCAACTGCTGGCATTACAGAAGGCCCAATCTGATCTGGACTCTTCTGAGCAGAGGCTGCAGAGGAGCCAGGAGTCAGAAAATGATAGTAGGAAGTATATCATTAAAATAAAAGAGGACATGGATATACTGCAACAGGAAAAGGCTGACCAGGATACTAGATTTCTGGCCCTGCAGAAGGAGCACCAAGACAGTTTGGACTCCTTACTGCAGAGCCAGAAAAAGCTGGAGCAACAATTAGACTTTAACAGGGCATGCACGGAGCAGGTAGCCACCCTGCAAAGTCATCTAGATAGAGTGAAGGCAGAGAGCAACAAGCTGATTTTGAAAGACCTGGATACCCAGGCAGAGTTTGATGAAGAACGCCAGAAAGCTGGTGCCTTTAAAAGGCAGAGGGACGACCTGGCGGCACAAATGCAGGCTCTTAGCCAGGAAAGAGACGCCTTAGGCCAGGAAGTTTGCCATTTAAAAAGAAAAACAGAAGAAAATCACTTGGCTCTCCAGGGGCTGGGTGACCTCCAAAAAGAACGCCAGAACTTGTTAGAACACACCAGGAGGGTGGAGGATGCTCTGGCAAGAAAGGAGCAGGCCAATAGGGACACAGCTCAGGAGGTAACCCTCCTGCAGCAAAGACTGGCCCAGTGCTCCAGGACCAATCAGGAGGCACAGAGAGAGAATGAGGCTCTCTGTCAGCACAATGATAGACTCCAACAACAGGTAGCGATGCAGGAGAGACTGATAGAGTCTAGTAAGGCCTTAACTGAGGAACTGAAGGCTCAGGCTCTTGCATTGCAACAGGGAGCAGAGGCGGATGGAGACCAGGTTCGCTGGGAAAGGGAAACTCCTGAGCCTAACCTCAGGAGCCCTAGTACCAGAGGCCTTTATATCTCTCAGTCCCTGGACTCTGCCACCCCCCTGTCCCCTGGCGCACATGAGCACCGGGCCACAGGGATGGCAGATTACTATCCAGCCAGAAGCATGGGGCTCATAGGCCAGTACCACCCAGGAATGGAGGAGTGGGCATCCGGGTATGGGCACCCAAGCACAGTGCAATTTGATGGGGAACCCCAGGAGAGTAGGCCCATTAAGGGCATCCTGAAAACCTCTGCCCAGTTAGGTCAGTGGGGGGGTACCCATCAAATCCTGGCAGCAATGAGGGATCTGAAGACTCCTCTGAGCGGTACAGGACACAGGAGACCAGGTCCCCACATTCTGCCAGCCATTCCCAGGCTCGCAGAATCCGGGAAAACCTGGAAGAACAGACGGGAACCTCTGGGAGCAGTGCCTCTGGGTCAGAAGATGAATGGACCAGGGTTACCCGGACCAAAAGGGCCAATAAGACAAAAAGGGCCTTGCTTAAGGACCCCTTCAAGCAGATTAAGGCAATCAGGAGCGTCATCACGCCTTATCATAAGAACGCCAAGTATTCTGTTTGGGATCACTTAGAGTTGTTTGAGCAAATGATGGAGACTTTCCATTTGAAGGACAGCCAAAGCTGTATTCAATATGTAAAGTGGACCTTCTCCCCGGAATACTCCAGTTTCTTTGCGGGGCTGGAGGACCAAAATCATTTAAGATGGTCCACCTATAAGGCGGCCATCTTGAAACATTTTTCTACTCATAGAAATCCTCAAGAGGCTCGCAAGGCAGCCTACAATTTACAATGTGGGGAGGATCAGGCCCCACAAGAGTTTGTGCAGGAGTTAAAGCGTGCTTTTGCACAGACCACAAGAAGGGTGCGCACGGATAGCAGGGAATTTATTAATACGTTTTTCCATGCCTTGCCCAAATACATAATGACCCAGCTTGTGAGGGATTTTCACGAGAAAAGATCTTTAGACTGGGTCATTGAACAGGCGACCCGGATCTATGAGGTGCAGAAGCCAATAGAAAATAAAATTAATGCACCCAAAAACCCCAAAGCCAACAACACCCCTGCTGCTGCCAAGGTGGCAGAGGTAAAGGTCACCCCCGTTTTAGAGTTGGAGATGGGGGGGCCTAAAAACCTACCTGCACCTATCAATGCTAGGCCCAGAAGGTCCTCGGGCCAGTCACAGACAGGGAGCCAGGGAGGCAGCCCCACAAATGGGGTCCCTCGCTCTCCTGATTATGTAAGCCCCCGTTACAAGGGAAACAGACCCATCCTGGGTTATGTGTGGACTCCTCCAGCCCAAGGGGGGGGATCCAGCCAAGCACCTAACCCAGAGAACTTCCCTCCCAAATTCTCACAAGAGGGCAATAACTCACCAAACCCTGGGCAGAACTTCTTCCCCAGGTATCCACCCAACTTCCAGCCCCAAAATCCTCCACCCTTCTTTCCCCAATTTCCTTGAGCCCAGACAACCGAATCCGGGAGAGGGGAGGCCAAGGGTGGAGGGGTATCCAAATCTTCCCAACCAGGGGTACTACCAAAGAAGGGATAGCTACCCTTCCCGGGATCAGCCCAGGGGAGAAAACAGGGCCCCGTATCAGCCTGAGCGGGTTTCCCAGTTAGAGCGCCAGGTTCAAAACATGGCGCGGGATCTGGGTCACATACTGAGGGCTCAGCAGAACCCTCAGATCGGCATGCCGGCGCAGAACGCACCCAACTCTGGACCTGGTGCTCCAGAACAATGACGAGGGCAGCACCCCGATAACTCACCGGTTCCCAGGCAGGAGGCACAAAGGGAAGGGGGGGTGTAAAGCCTTGGAGGAAGCTTCCTTCCTCACTTGTAAACAGCCCCTGGAAACCCAGGAACCGGAAACAAAATCTCTTGCCCCTGAAAGTCTGCCTCCTAAGGAGCAGAGGGGGGGTAGGAGAAACAAAAGACCCAAACAGACTCAGTTTGAGGAGGAGGTACAGATCTTCCAATTTGAGGGAGAGGGCTCCTCAGAAGATCCTGGGAAAAGGATCTTCTCCTTCAGAGATGGGGGAACTCTCCCAAGGAAAAATGGGCCCCAAGGGATTCCAATCCAGACTGGGGAGATGTGGAGACTGAGCTACCGCCGCCCACCATCTCATCCCAGAACCAACAGCAAGAAAATCCCCTGGTTCAAACCCATCCTGGTGACTGCCTCCAAAAAGGGGGGGGCGGCCCGGAACCGGAGCCAGGGGAACCAACAATGGCTCTGATCTCCAGTTGCCAACTTTTTCTTTCAGATTCCCAAGACTCTCCACAGAATTCCGCCCAAATCTCTTCTCTAGCAATGTCCAAAACCAGAAAGTTAGCCCACCAGTTGTCCAAAAATGTGCATTATCTGTGCCCCCTTGAGGAGAAGGAGGGAAGATACTATGCCCCGGTCCAAGTACAGGGGCAGGGTACAATTTTGGCGCTGGTGGACACGGGATCTCAAGCTACGCTTCTGTCCAGAAGGGCCTTTGACGAACTGAATGCAGGAAGGGGAGAGAATTACCAAATTCCTCTCACCTCTCTTCCTGGACAACTGCAGAACTTTGACGGGAAGGAAATTCCCGTTGAGGGGACTGCAGACTTGGACATTAAGATCGGGCGTCACAAGGTGAAACACCCGGTCATAGTAGTGACTCCAGAGGGCACCCCTTGTTTACTGGGGAATGACCTCCTGAGGAGGTTGTCACCCTTAATAGATTGCGTAAACAAGGTCCTCTGGACCCAGACTAGCCGACCAATAAAATTAAAACAGAGTGTCAACCATGTTAGTTTAAACGGCACCTGCCACATGGTTGAACAAAAATCTGACCAAGTAGAATTCCACTTCCAGAATAGCCAAATTCCAGACGTGACAGTAATAGCAGTAGGACAACAGACTGGTGATGGAGGGTCCTCTCTATTTCTGAAAATCAACCTTCCTTCCAGTCTAAAGTGGTACTCCACGCTGGAAGGAAACACTCTGAGATTCTATACTAATCCACAATCAGAAACTCCCACTCCTATAGTCCAGAAAGATGTGAAATCAGCTCAGAGCCTGGCTGATATTCAGCAAATTGGAGAACAGTTGTTCATCCCTGTCCAATTAAATGATGGGAAGGACTCTGTTCTCGCTCGAGTGTGTGTGAACAACGGTAAGAGCTTCATCAGCGAAGCCATGTTCCGCCAACTCCCAAAAGATCCAGCCATTCCCACATTCAAACTGATAGACAAATGGGAAATGGACCTGGAAGCACCTAATTCCAAACAGCTCCTGCCAAGCAGGTGTATGCTCAAAATCTCCATTGGCAACAAGAGCATAGTCCATAATTGTTGGGTCGTGCGAGACGTCACTGCCGCCTTTTACTTAGGCAGTGACATTCTCAATCGCTTTGCCATTAGTTTGGACCTAATAAACTTCAAAGCTTGGTCCCGATTAGCGGATAATCTCATGGGCTTTGATGATCCGGAAAAAGCATTTAGGTCAGCTCAATTGCTACCTTATGCAGTTGAAATTCAGATTAAAGAGGAAGTCACCATCCCAGAAAGGACCCGACAATTCTCCCTGGAAGTGAAAGTTAAAAGAGGACAACATTTGCAAAACCGTGATGCTTATATACATCTAAATGCTTCTCTCCAACAGCAAGGGTTGGGGGTAAACCCAACTCCATTAGTCAACATAGAACATGACACCATTCCAATAGAGGTGGATAACAGCGACTTAAAGAGTATTACTCTAGCCGCAGGCACCATTATTGGAATGGCGGTTGATGACCGACATTTTTCCATTGATTTAGGTAATGAACTGTTAGGGCCAATCCCCAAGGACTGCGTTGACAGTGACAGTGAGGACAATACAACACCAGACAGGATTTTTACCCGGCATGGGGGGAACTTCCTGGTGTACACTTCCTGATCCTATGGTAAGGAAGATGTGACTTGTGACTTCAGGAGGGATGAGGTGATTTTCCAGGTCCATGAGGGCTGCCTTTCCCACCTGAAGCCTCCGGTCCAAATCAGCACTCTGACGAGGGACTTCTCCACCCAGCTGGAGGAGGCCGCTGAAATAGCCAAACCAGAAGTCTTTCCAGGCTTCAGGCAGATGGTGGAAGAGAGAGTCAACCTAGCTGATGCCTGTGTGACTCTGGAACAAAAGCAAAAGTTGAAACAAGTTTTCTTGGATTTCCAAGATCTCTTTGCGGTAGACTCATATGACTGTGGTCGCACTGACATCCACACAACAACAATCCCCACGGACCCTGGCATGACTCCTGTGTTTGTGAAGCAATATCGCTTGCCTCTCGCATCAATGGAGTCCCTTACTGAAATAATTAAGAACCTTGAGTCCCGGGGAATAATCCGTCCAGTCCACAGCACCTTCAATAATCCGGTGCTGGGAATATTGAAGCCAAACGGCCAGTGGAGACTCTGCGCTGACCTCAGGGAGCTCAACAAACGGGTCCATACTTCCCGATGGCCTCTGCCCTACATTGACCAAGGGCTGGCCCAGATCCAGGGGTCACAGGTATTCACTGCAATAGACCTGACCAATGGATATTGGACTGTGCCTGTCAGTAGGGAGGACCAATACAAGCTGGCTTTTACCTTTGGGGGCCAGCAATACACATGGACCCGGACTCCCTTCGGATACCTCAACTCCGGCAATGAATTCAACATTTTCCTACATAAGGCCATGCCCGACCTGGGTGCGAGGGGTAACCTGGCTTATGTAGATGATGTCCTCATCAAAAGTTCATCTGTGGAGGAACACATAGCGGAGATCCGTTATGTTCTGACGCAGTTGAGGGCCGCCGGAGCAAAACTTTCTTTTCAGAAAGCACAGTGGTGTAGAACCCGTGTTAATTTCTTGGGGCATGAGATTACTGCTCAGGGCCTCTGTCCCCAGGAAAAGAAAGTGGAAGCACTTCAGAAACTGAAAGACCCCACAACTCTGCGGGAACTAAGGAGCCTCCTTGGACTGACTAATTACAGCAGAAAGTTCATTGAGGGCTACGCAGAAATCACCAGACCCCTGATTCATCTCCTGAAGGGGGGGGTCAAGTGGGAATGGGGTCCAGAACAAGCCGAGGCAGTAAGACAACTCAAAAGAAGCCTCTCACAAGCGCCCTTCCTAGCTTACCCTGTCAGAAACAAGGAGTTCTTCCTGGAGACGGGGTTCTCTAATACGTGCTTGACGGCAGTATTATACCAAAAGCATGACAAGGTCAATAAAGTAATCTCCTATGCGAGCAAAACTTTATCCTCTGTGGAGGAAAAATTCAACGATTGTGAGAAGGCACTCCTGGCAACGGTGTGGGCATTGAAGAATTACCGCCCGTTTATTCATGGGGAACACATCATAGTGGAGACTCCACACCAGCCTCTGCAATATCTCCAAAGTGATAGAATCCGGGCCGGAAATGTGAGTAATTCCCGAATTACTTCCTGGATTCTGTCAATGCAAGGCTTTACTGTGGAGGTCAGATATGGCCAAAACAAGAAGAGTCCCCTCGTGCAAGGTCTGGCTGACTTGCATGATTGTGCCAGAGAAAACTGTCTCGAGGACGAAAGTCTACAAATCAAGGACAACATGGAGGCATACCTTAATTCCCCACACAAAGTCTTTGAAGAGGACAAGTGTGAGGGAATGGCCATTGTCTATGTGGATGGATGCTCTTACCATGTTGACAACAACGGGGAGAAAGAACTGGTGGCCGGCGTAGGGAATGCATGGGTGAATGAGTCCCCAGAACCCTCCGCTGGATACAAAATTGGTCCCCGAAGTAGTCAGGTGGCAGAATTGATGGCTGTGCATCAGGCCATCCTCACTGCTGTCCAGCATCAACTCCACGAACTGGTCATAATCACAGATTCGGATTATGTACGGAACGGGTTCGTGGAGCACCTGGTTAATTGGAAAACCAGAGGCATGTTATGTGCTAATAACAAACCCTTGAAACATGGGAAGTTGATCCAAAACATTGATGATCTGGTCACCTCGAATGAGATGACCATCCACTGGAAAAAGATCAAGGGTCATTCCAAAGTAGAGGGACCAGACAAAACTGGAAATGACTTAGCTGATCAGCTGGCCAAAACCGGGGCCATCCATGGGGATCTAATTGAGATTGAGTCCCTGTTGGGGGAAATCCAGGTCACTGCTATCACTAGGTCCCAGACAAATGCTCACAATGATCTTTCAATTGCACAATGGAGTAAGGAGACCCCTGATGCTGATTTGATTACCGCTCAGAAGGGGGATCCAATAATTGGTAAATTTTACCAGCACCTTGAGGACCCTGAGAACTTTCCCCTGACGGATACCGATTACATTGGGAAAGAGGACCTTAGAGTGTTGATGAAATGTCCAAAAATGTTCCGGATCCAAGACGGTTTGTTGGTAAGGAAATCCAAAGCTGGCCACGATCAGTGGGTGGTTCCGACCTCATTCCGAAGCCTGATGTTAAGTCACGGCCATGATGCGGCCACCGCCGGTCATAGGGGGTTTCACACAACATTGGAAATCTTAAGAGAGGTTGCATACTGGCCACACATGGGGCAGGACCTTGACCAATACTTGAAGGGGTGTCTTGTGTGTGCACAATTTCAGCCATCATCCCTCACGCACCGTGCACCTCTCCAAAAGAGGGGGATGACACTGCCATGGTCAGATTTACAAATCGACTTTGTAGGCCCCGTGATTCGCTCTGCTAGGGGGAATAAGTACATGTTGACTGTGACATGCTTGTTTACCAAGTGGGTGGAATGTCTCCCAACCCCAAATTGCAAGGCAGAAACTGCAGCTGCCCTGATGATTAACCACATCTTTTCCCGTTTCGGTCTACCTCAAAGGATTGAATCAGACAGGGGTAGCCACTTCACCAGTGAAGTAATGACAAAGATGTGGGAGATACTGGGGGTCAAAAGGAAGTTGCATATTGCTTACCGGCCAGCTTCTTCTGGGGCAGTAGAGAGATATAACCGAACCATTGTGAGCATATTAAAGAAGTTTGTGGCAGATTCTGGGCCAAGTTGGGATATCCGATTACCTCTGGTCCTAATGGCCATCAGATCTACCCCTTCATCTGCAACCAAAATGTCACCATTTGAGTTGATGACTGGGCGCAAGATGGTGCTTCCTCAGCATTTGCTCTACAGGACCCAAGAGCAGACCCTAATAAATGCCTCCACAACTCACGAGTATGTGGATAATTTAAGGAAACACCTTCAACATGCTTTTGCTTATGCTCAGCGGAATCTAGAAAGATCAGCTGATAGCATGAAGACCCACTATGACCTGAAGACTTCCAGGAAGGAATATCAGGTGGGGGACGGGGTCTATCTATACAATTTCCAAAAGAACCAGGCCAAACAGCGAAAATGTTTGCCTACATGGAAGGGACCCTTTGAGGTTATAGACAAAATCTCCCCTGTGGCCTACAAGATCCGCATCCCCAAAGGCGGTTTGGCAGAGGGGGAAGACAAGTGGGTCCACATTAACCAGTTGAAGTGTTGCCATCCCAGGCACACTCTGCAACAACTGGAGGAATCCTCTGGAATCCTAGAGGGTACTGTCTCAGATTAATTCAGTTCTAACTTAAAATATCCGACATATCGCCTATCAAATCCTGAGTTTCTCAATGTGGGTGTTTTTGTTTTTGAATGCAAAAAGAAATGTGCATGTTCATATGTTTTGACTATAAATTTATATGCCACCCCACTATATCAATGGTGGGGGAGAAATGTCCATGAATAGGTATTGCCGCTCTTCCTTTGTCGTCCTAGGAGAAAGAAAACCTGGAGACGGGCCAAGGAGGACGATCCGGAGACCGGGAGCAGAGACGCAAGGGGCCCAGTGTACCGCCCAATATTCCCATCAGGACCGGCGAGGAGAACCGATCGATCAGTTCCGGATGGAGGAAAAGATGCTGAACTGTGCCATTTGCAAAATTGGAAGAAGATTATGCGGACAGACCAGTGCGTGGGTCAAAACCCTTGTGCACCCGACTCCCCATCGACTCAAATTCAAAGGGCAGTCACGTGGGGGGACTTGTTGGGTGTCCTGACCCACGTTTGAGCCATCATGCTGCAACGTTTGGTGCTGTGGGCTTAGAAAATCCAAGATGGCCAAAAAGCCCACAAGTGCGCCAGAATCCAGGAGAACCACGCAGTTTGTGCGCACATAAAAATGGTTACCTAACTTGCCACTTACCAGTGTAAAGAAAGATCTTTGTTAACAAAATCCACTGTTACTGATGTCAAAAAGTTGCTGAAATCGTGGCTCATTGGACCACTTTAAAGATTCAACCCTTTTGTGGGGTTCCACATAACCATTTTACTGTAAGGAGCCCCATCAAAACAATGTTAAGCAAGGATTTACTACCATGTAAGAACCATTCCTGTTTGGAATGCATTAATCCAAGAAAAATCCCCAAAATGGTTGCATTACCAGTACTCAACACTATCAGAAAGCCGGCATTTTAAAACCACCAGACTTTGTGTAAAACTGAATAAATGAACCCAAAGCAGGCCAAAGAAAGACTTACTGAGAGGTGGATACAATCTAAAGTTATATTCTGAAGTGACTTGAAGGTTTATAACAAGACTGGCTGAGCTGTGGATTTCAGCAGTTTAAGTAAATTTGGACTGAAAGACACTAAAAATCTAAATGTTTAAAAGAAATGAGTGACCTACTTTTGAGTGTCACATAGGTTGCAATTGTTTAAATGTCATAGTTTGAAACTTAGAATCAGCATTCTAGCTGCATATGTAAAAATGGTTAGTTTTATTTGAATGCAGAAAACTGGGTAACTAAAAGTGACATTAGCTGGGGCCTGGCTTAAGGAACTGAATTCTGCCCACCAGCTACCCCCGACAGGAGATGAGACTTGCACAACAGCTGTGTTCCCAGGCCTAGCTGCCTTTTGCTGCTCCCACCAAAAGGGATATGACACTTCTCTGATTGAATTACCTGGGCTCTGCAGGAAATTGAACAAAGCCCTGTCCTGACTCAGGCAAATGTTTTATTATGGGGGCCGTAAAAGTGGCTTCCTCCTGGAAGGAAAGGGGAGGAGCACTGCCTGTGAGAGCAAGCTGGCTTGGCAGAACTGGAAAAACCAGAAATTTAACCTTGTGCTGGGGGGAAACCACACCCCTTTGGGGCCAGAACATAACTCTAAAAAGATGAATAACTCATAGTACGGACTTGTCATAATTATTTAAATGATACCATAATTCTTGTGATTTTTCTGCCCACATTTTAAGAGGTTTTTAGAACCGGTGGCATGATCTGGGGGCAAACTAGCAGTTAAGAGGGTATTACTTAAAATGTCTGCATGTGAAAAGTCTGATACTTCATCAATTAATGCCTGCATGCCTTGCACACATTTGGGTAAATTTGAGTAAGAATCTGATATTGGTAACTTGACCAAAAAGTGAAATATGTTGCCATTTCTCAATGCAAGCTCTCAGGAAGAGCAGATTTGAACAGGGTATATCTCATGTGATATGCATGATGGGTGCATGTAATTTCAAACCACTGTGTAGCTATGAAATATGTCTTTTTGATCAAATATAGATTGTGTTTAAAGTTGACAGGGGTGGGTTCTCTGTATCATAAACAGCCCTCATCATGATGACACTTCATTTCATTCCCCCAATCAAGGGGAAGAGGAGGAAGTGGCCAATGACAAGTGGAGAGGGGTAGGGCCTAGGAAGCTAGCCTCTCCACCCATTTTCAAAACACATAAAAGCAGGCAGACAGGACAGATAGGGACATTCTATTCCATCTGCTGCGGGACGCTCTGCCGGGAAAATCCATACTTTACCTCCATCAACCTCCAGAGAGCCAACATAGAGACTTCAATCTATCCACCTTCAGAGACCAAGGCTTTACTTCAGAATTTGTAGCAGAGAGGTCAACTACAAGCTAAATCCCTCTTTAGCAGGCTTCAAATCATTGCCATTATCACAGCCAGGCGAGCTGTTTGAATTCTTTGCAAGAACTCTTGCCATTTGCCAGAGAGCAGTGTTGTATCCAGAGAGAGACCAGCTGAACCGGAGACCGCTGTATCCGGACCCACAGACCTGATCAGAACCAGAGACCCAGACCAGACCAGCAGAGTAGAGCTGACTCCGACGCTGTGCGCAGAGACCGTCCGTGGCGAGTGAAGAAAACCTGTTGACCAGATCCGTGGCGAGGCCCATTTATTTCAAAAATATATTGTGAGTACCTAGCAGAACTGTGCAGAACCAATCTCTTAAAGTAATATAATTCAATCTATTTTAATCTAAGTAGAACTGCCTCCTAACTGTCACCTGTCATTTTGCAAAACTGTCACCTGTCATTTCTAGCTGCTTGCTGTCACTTGTCACTTTGAACTTTTAAAATTTCCAATCTGAAAAACGACCTTTACCATATCGCTCATATCTCCGTGACCGTTTGTCTTAGAGACTTGCAGTAACTTTCCTCTGAAAGCTGGGAATCTTGGCTTTTCAACGAACCTAGAACCGCATTCCAATTCTCTATACTTTCGCCGCAATCGCGAAAAACGCACTCACAAATTTTGCCGCGATTTGCAAATTTCTCCACGTGGGAAAACAGCAGCTTCCTTGCTTTCCTTGCTAAAAATTTGTTTGCCTCTTAAGAACCATCCCTGAATCATTGCTAGAGTGAGCCTGGACTAATATTAACTAGATACCACTCACCCTGAACCTCTAGAGGGAATTAAAAGCATTTTAGCATATTTTTCACTTCATTGCCAGCACATATAAAAGCATTTTAGCATATTTTTCACTTCATTGCCAGCACATATAAAAGCATTTTGGGCCTGTGTTTCAAACTTCTGTAGTCTAAGCTTGCTGGGGTGAACTGAATTACATTTGATTGCATTTCTGAGAACTGTGTGCTGTCCTTCCATTTCCTTGCATTGCATAAAAGGGGGGTGAATTGCCAGAGAAAAGTGATTACATTGTTTGTTGAAATCATATTGAGTATTTTCTGTATTGCATTTTTCATTCAACATTACATCCATCTGAACTTATATAAAGTATTCTCTTCCACCTTATTCTTCTGTTCCTATTCACAAGTGTGCTAGTGCCAGACTATCCATTATTGATTACTGCTCAGATTAAGTGTGATATTCAATTATTAATTATTATAAAGTGTGATATATATATTGATTGTTTAAATTATCAAATAAACCTTTTAAACTTGCAAAACAGAACTGCTTCTTGGCTCAGTGGGGTCAGGGGGATTCCAAGAGAGGGGTGTTATATAGGGGTAGTCATCCAGAACGCATGAACTGGACATAAAGATATATCAATAAGGGTTTTCATTCAGTATTCTAGACTAGGCGTTGACTTATCTGTAGTGTTGAATTGAATCCTCTTACAAGCCGATAGGGACCCGGGACACAAGAGTTTTAATGGATGTTATTATCAATATGAGACCCTGAACGTCATAATACAAAAACACCTAGTATTGTAATCATTGAGGTTAAACCGGTTAAATACACAGGCACCAATGGTGTACCCAATGAACTTTTCAGAGTCCTCCTTAGAGGCACCTCCGAGAGTCATGTGAGAAGGAGGCAAAGAGTTCATTAGTGTCCAAAAAGCCTTTGTGTTATTAGTTCGGGTAGAGGTAATTAAGAGTTGCCAGCATTCTAGATGTATTCCCCTGCAGTGGGATCTCATCCACCTGCGATATATGGCTTTCCTATTCCTGACTGCCAGAATAAAGTATAAAAAGATCTGTGAGACCCTCTACCAAGACCAAACACGGCCAAATAACCTGTTCTATGGGAAGGTGCCCACTCGGGAGAGTCAACAACCATCTTTTAGCTCACTGTACGTTTCACAGTGGAAAAATATCAATTTCCATATCAGTCTGGTCCCACCCACTTGGGCAGTCCAGCACCAAAATGCTAGACTATTCTCCTCTGAACAAGAGTACCAACAGAAACCCCAGACATGTGTTTCAGCCTAGTCGGGCCTCATCAGTGAAGTGAAGCTCTGCCTCTCTAATCACAGTGAGCAAGAGGTCCACATCTGGATTACCCTGGGTTAATTACAGTGAAACCCCAAGTTCCTAAAAATGCACAAAAAGGTCTCTAACCCCCTCTACTGAGAACGAACATGGTCAAATAACCTGTTCTATGGGAATGTGCTCACTCAGAAGAGTCAACAACCACGGTTAAGCTCACTGTACATTTCACAGAGGAGAAATGTCCATTTGCATATCAGTCTGAACCCCCAACTCGGGCAGTCCTGCACCAAAATGCTGGGCAATTCTCCTCGGAACAAAAGTACCAACTGCAACCCCAGACACATGTTTCGGACTAGTGCCTCATCAGTGAAGTGAAGTTATGACTTTCTAAGCACAGTGAGCAAGGGGTCCATGTCTGGATTACCCTGGGTAACTTACGGTGAAACCCCAAGTTCCTAAAAATGCAAATTAAGGTCTTGGAGCCCCTCTACTGAGAACAAAGAACAGCCAAATAACCACTTCCATGGGAAGGTTTCTACTCATGAGAGTCTACAACCACGTTTTAGTTCACTGCACATTTCACAGAGGAGAAATAACCATTTGCATATCAGTCTGGTCACACCCACTTGGGCAGTCCAGCACCAAAATGCCAGGCAATTCTCCTCTGAACTAGAGTAACAACAGCAGACCCAGGCCCTAGTCGAGCCTTGTCTCCTAGGTTGCCATACTTTGTTTGTGTCTCTGCAACTGTCTCTTTGCATTTTTCTTACGCTCTTCTGCATTTCACCACTTCTAGGTGAATGTTTTGGGCTCTGTCACTGTTTCTGTGCATTGCTCCCTCTAGATGAGTGTGTTTACTGCATGCGCTTTCACGCAGCTTACTGATGTGTCCACTAGGACGTTCTCTTCTTTTCTAGGTTCCCTCTCCTTCTGTTGGTTACCACTGCTGTCCTCTTGGCCTTTTGCTCTGTAAGCTGAGCTAAGCCTGGTTGACGACCACCACTGTTGCGACTCACTGCTTGTTTGCTGCCCTTGTTACTCGTCTCTGTCTTCGCTCTGCTGTTGCCTGTTGTTTCCCGCTGTTCCGCCCCTTTCACTAATCCCCTCCTTACACCTTGTGTGGCGTAGCTCTGTGCAGTGCTTCCTTCTCTTCTCCTCCTCCCTCCTAACATTTCCCTTTCACACCCTCCATGGTGCTCTCAATTTCTCCATCTTCTCCAACTGCTTCTCTATCTCCTATCCTACTCCTCTCACTAAGACTTGAAGGAAAAGGTTCAAGAAGGATACCGTGAACTCCAATCCAGAGCTCCAATCCAAGCCTTCCCATTACTGACACCCATATGAGTGTCTCCTCTAGACAGCCTCTCACTGACATCCTCTTTGTCATTTCTTCTCCCAACCTATGCACCCTTCATATGGTCACGATTCTCTCTCCTTCTTCCTCTTCTTCCATTAATGGTGGCACCAGGTGGGACATCCTCTTGGCTTCCTTCCTGTCCTCCAGGGTCATCATTAATGTCTATCTAAATGGCACCGTCAGGGTCCAGGGCCCCCAGGCCAATCTCCCACTATTTGATAGGCTCTTTCCTTGCCTCATCAACTTCCTTCCTTCTCTTGTTACTCCTTCTACCACTTCTCTGGCTCCTCTGCCACCTCATCTTTGACCTCTCTGGCTCCTTTGCCAACCCCTACCTCTCTGGCCCCTCAGCCACCTACATCTCCAACTCTTTGGCTTCCCTGCCATCTACTGCCTCTCTGACTCCCTTACCAGCCACCTCCCTTCTGGCTCCCTTACCACCTTCAGCCTCCAACCCTCTGGCTTTCTTGCCATCTACCACCTCACTGGCTCGTCTGCTGCCTCCTCCTACCACCACTCTGGCTCCTCTGTCACTTCCAATGGGTACTCCTCTCTCTCGTACCCCTCCCCTGAAGTCTTTCAAAAGTGGAAACCTGCTCCATATGGCTACTCTCAACTCTTGTTCTGCTGTTAAACACTCCTCTGACATCTGCCACCTCCTTCAACTCCTGGACCTGGATGTTCTTGCTCTTACCTAGACTTGGTTCAAGGCCAGCACTGTTACAAGTGTTGACACACTCCTTTCGGAGGGCTACAAGATCCTCTCAGAGCCCAGGATAAACAGGCCCAGCAGTGGAGTGGCCCTGATCGTTCCTGAGTCGATCCCTGCTTCCATCATTCCCACTTAGACCTATTTATCTTTTGAATGCCTGGTCTGCTGACTCTCTATCTCTCCCAGTCTCTCTCTGACCTTGACCACCATCTACAGGCTACATGACCAGGCCCCCATCTTCCTCTCTGAATGGGGGGAGGTCACCTCCTCTCTCCTTTCCACTACCTCTCAGCTTCTCCTCGTTGGGGATATCAAAATCCACCTGCACTCCACAGAGCTCTCCTCAGGGCTTTTCCGCAACCTATGCGACTCTCTTTCCCTCTCCATTCTACCCTCTGGTTCGACACACTCAGCTGGACACACCTTTGTTGTTCTCATCTCTTCAGACTTCCCCCTCTCTAATCCTCTTACTACTCCTCTCTGGTGGACTGACCACTTCCTTCTTTCTTCTCACTTGAAGCTTCCTGTACCCTTGGCAAAGCCCCACGCAGCACTGCTACCTTCCTTCGTGGTCATTCAACCTATGAAGCGAGTGTCAGTGGCTGCCTTTGCCTCGACTTTATCTCCACCACCTGCTCCTGCGGCTGACTCCCCCTTTGACACAGCTCTTTCCAACCTATACCTTTCGATCTCTAACACTCTGGATATCCTTGCTTCTGTCATGAGGATCCGCCTGAAGCCTGCCACCAAGTGTGACTTTTTTTGTTAAACGTGAGCTGTTTTTTGGGTTATGTATATAACGCAAAGTTGTCTTGAATGCTGTCTGAGTCACCTTTCTTGTCTTTCTACAGAAATAAAGACGCTTGGTTGATTGATCCATTCCGTTAAACATCTGCACTTTAGCAGCTGCATGGATAAGGGAATAATCTTTCTTGCACTGTATTGTGGCACTTTGCACTGTTTAAGCATAAGTATACCAATACGATTTCAATGAGGAGCATATGTTAAAATGTTTGCTTGTTTTAAGTAATGTCCTCATTTTATGCTCTACTCATTGACTGAGACGTATCCTTATAAAGGGTCTATCCCATGATATAATACTGTAGCTAGTCTAAGGGAAGCCTATACATTGAAGCCCTGTGTTTATTTATAAATATGCATTTCCTGTGTTAAGAAGATGAATGTTCTTTATTGCACTGATTGTATTGAGGTTTGCATGTTTGGTGTCTGTGAAATGACTGGTTAGAATGGATGAAAAACACTAAACTGACGTCTTTCATTTTGACTGTTTACATTTGGATATATAGAGAGACAACCATCTGTGTAATATGTATTACTGCACAATCGCCCTATGGAACATCCCTGACAAAGGCACTTGGAACCACTCCATTGTACAAGGCCTGATGAGGAGGCAAGCAGTGTAGTCCGGAACCGGAGTTGCATAAAACTTAAGGGTTTCCTGAGGGGGTGCACATGACCTGAGCGACCCCACCAGGGATGGTTTGCAGGCAGGAGGGGAGAGGGGAGTGCGGTAGTGGGTGCAGGACCAGAGTGACCTCACTGGGGCCACTAAGCAGAGAACAAAGTGTTAAGGCATGGAAGAAAGAAGGGCCAGGAATTTGGGTTGACCAGGGACCTGTCTGGGGCTGGTGTGAAAGGGCAGAAGGTGAGAGAAGCCGGGGAAGCAGAGCCACACCAGCAGGACTGGTAACTTGTAGATCATAGAGAGAAGCCAGGTGTGATGGGCGCGGCGGTCAATATTTGGGAGTCAGCGAGTGGCATAATATGTTTAAACGGGTATTGATCATGAGATGGGGGAGTAGAGCTAAAAGTACATTAAATGTCATGGGGACCAGCATAGAATGAAGCCTGGAGCATTGGGTTGAAAAGTTTGAGAGGAGGGGAAAGTTGGTATATTTAGGACTGTGGACCATGAGGAATGTCACACAGAAACGTGGGGTAGTTTTGTTAGGAGCAGAGATTGGAGCATCAGTGCAGGCAAGGGTACGTTGCAGGGGTAGCACATAGCGGCATCAAAAGGTGCCAGAACAGAGACTATGTTCCCTACATCCTGATTGGCCCGCATTGCAGGGTGCTAACTGCTAACATTCTCCTTTTGTAAGAGTGTTTTTTTGTCTTTCATGGGACATGAGAGGGCATACTTTGGATGTTTGAGATCTTGTTCTCCTCATACATATCAGTGTCCGCTGGGGCACTGGTGGGGGCTTGACATTTTGAGTACACCAGATTGTCCTTTGCTCAGATTGCTGGCAGCTCTGAGGTGGCAGTGCTGAGATGGTGTTTGAAGGGCTGAAGGGGCCATGTCACAGGTGCAGAGACCCAAAGGCATAAGCCTCCAGGAGTGGAGGTGCAGATACTGCATGTACAGTAGGTACAGTGATAAAGCAGGCGTATTCGGCCCAGCACCCAAACTCTCAGACTAAGCCTCTCTGTATGACTGTAGGCTCCATGGCTGCCAGCCATTGCCAGCCACGATCTGTGGTCTGCGGAGTAATGGATGTTGTGGGCTGAATGAGGGGAGGAAGCTCCAGACGTCTAAACCACAGAACTCTGAAGACACCAAAGTAGAAAGGTATGAAAGGTATGGCTTGGTGTGTGGGGTGTTGAGATTCTGAGTGTTAGACCAGGCTCTTTCCACTGGCCACGGATGTGGTGAACAATAAAAACGCTTTCAAGTTTATTACGTTCAGATTCAGTTTTTGAGAAGGCAGCCAACCCGTCTCACATCCCCCTTAATGTATGTCGCAATGGACCATGAACCAGGTCGGTGTGTAGTAATGAAATATTTATTTATTTTTAATTTTGAATAAAAATCAAACACATTCAATATACGGCAGCAATGTGGTGATAATTACAAAGTAAAATGATAGGATACACTTAGTTTAACCTTCTAACATCAGATACACAATGCACAAAGGAATGAAAGCAAGATTGCTTTTTGGGTAGTATTTTCAAATGGCACCACAGTTAGGCATTCCCCCTGCAACACTCCCTCAAATCCCTCTTAACCAAGTATTATGTGGGTGGAGAGGAGTAGCAAGGAATATACTAGGAAAAAAACAGAATGAAAATCCGACCTACCACCCCTGAATGGGAGGCCAAAATCAGATTGAGAACCCTTGGAAAATGAGCAAAATGGCACTCGAAATTACTGAATGGTTATTTCACATATGCGGTTGAATCAATAAGACAAGAATGTGTGTGACTGTACTAAAGAAGCCAGAAAACGTACAAGCTACAAGGTAAAGTACTAAACAACAGGCATACAGTTTCGAAAATTGACTTTTGGGAAGGAAAAACAGTGCAGCAAGAATCACACGTGGCAAAATTGCAATTTCTTAGTATTCACACATTTAAAATAGGCAAACAACTTCAGAAATGAGCTAAGCAGACAGAATTGGAAATTGGTTTTGTTGATGAGGTACTAAGGCACCTATCAGGTATGATACTAAAGTGAAAGGGTGACTCTGGATGGGTGACAGGATGGGATTCTTGGTGGAAAGGAAAAATCGGATTTTTAAAAGGAAACACTTTCACAGGCAACTCGGTTTCGTTAGCAAAATGATTGGTTCTACTGCAACTATATTTTAGTGCCTAGGAATTTTTAAAGAAAGACACGGTACGCAATGAGGTTCATTTGCAAGGTTAACCTATCCATGCCGCGTTCATCCCTATGGGAAATTAATTAATTTGTTCAAAAAGGTACTTACAAAATGGACTGAAATGATTTGGAAAGAATTTTGCTAACACATGGAGACTAACACAGATTTTTCTAAGGACAGGAGACACAGAAGATTCTGACAATTTAAGAAGTTACTAGGTTACTTATAGGATTTCTTATAAGGTTTCTTATAGGGTTGGACAAATTGCAAGTTAACAGAATGGTGTATGCAGCTTTTAGATATTTTAGATATTGGGGAGGGGTGATACTTACAAGAAGCCCTTGAATTGGGTAGTTTGGACAGCTTACCGGTATCTGGACAGCGGGACAAGGGTCTGGTCACTGCGCAGTGGCTAGGCTCTCCTCTAGGGACACTGCGAGTCAACTGGGCTCTGGTCTCAGTGGACAGCGGGTGCATCAGCTGGGCAAAGACAAGTCTGGTCACTGGATTCTCCCACAGGGTCTGCAGCCTTTCCTCCTTTCTCCCTGAATTATTGGGATCTTTGTAGGGTTGAATTCTGGATAGATGGTTCTGCCTGGATAGGAGGTTCTGGATCTGGATCAGCTACCCCTGGCCTGGCACTGGAGTCTTGCAGGGTGAATGTGGAATGTCTGGCTCTCTAGATGTTGATTTTTAAATGCCTGATTCTTGAATGTCCTGACTTTCCTTAAGCTTCCTCCTTTTATAAACCGGATGACATCAGAGGATTTGTACTATGTTTAGAACTAAGCTGGACATACCTCTAAGATGGGATAGGTCAGGCTGTGGATGTCACCGCCTCCCTGTAAGGAGATTGGACCCAGGGAAGTGACATCAGTTTTAGTGTGGGTGTTTTTAAGATGTGCTTTGTAATACCACAGTTACTTTTGCCAAAATCACTAATGAGACAAAACACTTATATTTACAATTGTTAGCCTCCTGAAAATGAGATGGGCAGTCCCATTATTTTACAAGGAATATGCTGTTCCAACTACCAAGTTTGTGCAATGCTTTTTTGTCCTTCTGTCAATCTTTTGCCATTTCTATGGAAAACATTTCCCCTAAAAATCTACGAATGGATACACAGAAGCCTATTAATGTTGGGCATATCTTCATCAAATTTCATATCTGTGTCATGAACGCTTTCTCCAGAAAAGTATTTCTCCTGTCGTTCACGGCCACCACATGTCAAGAAGACCCACATGGTCTTATTTTAATGGTACACAAATTACATTAAAATGGTCTTAATTTCACATTACTGCTTCTTTAGGTTACTGAAATAAATGCTTTAATATAAAAAAGTCTTTTAAATCCAATGGATGGCATCTGTCACTGGAGTGCATTCCTTAAAATGTCCACTGCCATCCTGCCCCGTTTGTGTCAGTTCTGGGCAGCAAGGTTACCATAGCACCCTTTGATTCTGGCAGATGCAGCTGAGGAGAGGTGTCACAAGGAATTCATTATTTTCTGTGAAGTGCTGATTCCCCTTGATCCATTGTCCCTTGCTGGAGAAATGCCAGTCAGTCTGACAATGTCGCAAATTCTCATCTCACACCTTGGCCCTTTCATAGTTTGTGGAGGAGATTCCTTTCCCATGAAAGTTTAGTGCCTTTGAATTTCCTGCCCAGGCCCCTTTATTCTGCTGTTTTCAAACACAATTTTTTTTCTTCCTTGCTTTCTTTCACAGAAACCAAGTCTTAAGTAAATAAATATAATATACACTTAAACCTCCCCAGTTCCACCCATAACATACTGTTTTTGTGTGAGTATTTGGGATGATTTCACATTTTCAGCTTTAAAAAGTATTATTTCACTGCCTTTGCAAGACGAATGTACATATGCTCATTTGACATGGGGATTTCACAAGATGCGGTTTCTTTAACACACATTTTCAGAAAAGTTTTGACAGATCAGATCAGTTTCAGGGCATGGAAAGATGCTGGAAATAGTTTTCTTTTGTAATTGATTGATGCATAGCCAGGGAGAAAAGGCTTTATTTTTGAAGTCCTCTGCCTGGGTTACTTTGTTGCAAGAGTGAACATGGGTCATGTGGCCTGAAATGAATTTCTTTGCTCTTCACAGATTTTGCTTGACACAACATGCCATTCAGTGAGGAATGCCCCCATTTGCTGGTGTACAACCTGAATATGAATGAACATTGTTGTGTTTTACTAAAACAAGCTGGATGATGTTCTAAAATGAAGATAGCCCCAGTGCAAGGTCGTTTTTAATAGCAGGATATTTTCTTTTGCAGTTTGAAGGTTTGAGCTGACAGCATAGCAGCGCTGAGCCAGGTTGCCTTGGATTCCTCTTTTTTGATTCCCATGTAGAAAATAACTGCAGCCATTCTCGGGGTGTCTGTGCTCCATCTCGCCCCATATGTGCACAGCAGATACAGCGCAGTTTCTGTAACTGCTAAAATGCAGTTTTGTGAGGCAGGGATTTCTGTTTGGCTGGTGAATGTACCCCACATGGGTGCATGGTGAACACCCAGGGTGTGAGCTGTTAGTGTTAGTTCTTTCCCGAATTAGCATCTCTATTGGTGGCATAAAAAGAAAAAGTCATATGGAATACAATATGTTCTTATTGTATAAAAACCTAACAAGCATACAATAAATAAATAAATAAATAAAATAATTCTCTGTTGTATTGTTGTTGCCCTTTTTGCATTTCTGTTTATTCTGCGTCCAATGGGCTTACCTTTGGCCCAGGCTAGATTTGACTGGATGTTAGATCTCCCCCAATTTGGCCAGTGTTTGTCTATGTGAGGCTCAGAGTGACCTATATTTATAATCCCTTTAAGAAGGCCAAATCTATCTTGAGGAGCTCCTGGATTTGTATTGTGGCTATATATGACCAGCAGTATATTTTTTTTTAATTTTTACCTGGGCCATAGGCAAATGGAAAATCTCCCTGAATCAGGGAGGCCTACTGCATTGAAAATAATCAAAATCTATTGAATTGTTTCTATCTGAAGTTAATATAATTATTAAAGAAAATTAAATTCTCCTGGATGAGTTTAAGATACCAGACACAAGGGCAAGTCCTATTCCCTATGCTCCAGACAACAATTCCAGTACGGGTGGGACAGAGCAGATCCAATCACTTTGGTTGTTCCCAACTCTGCACCTGCTATCCGTACAGGAGGTCCATCTGCCTGTTCAATCCGTACAGGAGGTCAATCTGCCTGCGCTGATATCTGGATGTTTATGAGATTATCGACCACCCCATCAGAAGTGGTGCAATGCATGTTCTTTACCTGTTGAAACACACACAACTAAGGGGGAATCTAGGAGCCCCCATGATGGAAATTCCCTTAAAAAAGATCAGCGCTGCCTACTCATAAAGTCATTGGGTATGACGATGATGAGGATGACGATTAGATCATTAGAGCAGAAGGAGTGCTAACTGAACATTGATTTGCACCACGGAGTCACTGGCACGTTTCAGATGAACTCTCAACAACTGGCTAGAAGAACTCATGTAGCCAAGTTCCTACTTGTGTGACATTCAGAAACCTTTCCACTCAGGCCTCTCAAACTAACTTTACTGATACTATAGCTATCTACCTGCATTAACTGATGGCTAATAGCTCTGGCGACAATGCTGTTATAGACTATTTTCCACATGAAGTGATATGTCTATGTGACTTGATTAACACTTTAAAACGACTAGTTGAATCGGTTATATGTCATTTTACCAACTTCAATTAAAGAGTGGTACATTTAATCGTGGCCATAATACACCAAATGTTTTATTTTATTTGGGGGAGGGTTCTCCCTGGCCCTCCCCAAACCCCCTGTTATTCCACCCTTAAAATGCCACCCCAACCCCATCCCCACTCATTTTAGGCGCGTTATAAATGCCATATCTTATCATATCAATAAATCTGCTACATAGATTGGGACTTAGTCTGAATGACTCTTTCTGGGAGATTCATTGAAAGATCAAGGGATTCCTGTCCTATTACAAGAGTGTCTGTCCAAATTGAGCATGGGAGTTATAACAATTGTATTATTCTCTTGCCAACAAAGTAATACACTGGATTCCATACGTTCAGGGTTGTTATGCCATCATACGGGAAGACAGTATCTCTGTGGCTAGACATCAAAATCCATCAGGTCAGGAAGCCAGGAGTAATGGAGGCCAGGAGCAACCAGGACCCGAAGCCCTGCTCAGACAGCAGGTAAGTATGCACCAACATGTGTTTACTCCCTCTGTCCCCACAGGCCATCCCCACCATCATTAGGCAACAGCAGCATCAACTTCTTCGGTACTGGGGTGAGGACAGGTGCTCCGTGGCCCACCCCCTTTCCTGGTCCCTGTGATGTTATTGTGCCCCCCTGCACTGTCCCCTGTGATATCCTTGTGCCCCCTCCAAACTACCTTGCCCCTTTCTTGCCCCTCATGATGTCCTCCCCCCTGCTTGCTAGCTCTCTTCTTCCCTCTTCCCTTCTCCCTTATCCTTTCTGCCACCCCCCTCACATCTTTCACTACAGGAGTTGTCTCGATTCACTATTGTCTCACCGTCGCCGACCTGTTGCCAACGCTTGAATTTGATCTTGTGGACACATTGGGCCTTATTACGAGGTTGGAGGTAGCCATGGTGCTATTAGCACCATGGTTACCCCCTTACCGCAAATCGGGTCTGGGTTCTCGGAATGGGTACTTACCGGGTCATTCCGACCTTGGAGGACCCGGTAAGTCCCCATTCCGAATTCCATTCCCCATTCGAGCCCCCATGGGGCTCAATGGGAATGGGGAAGGAGCTAATAACTGGCCCGCAAATAGCGGGCCCGCTATTAGCTCTCTGATCCTTTAGCGGCTCCCGCTAAGGGCGCCTAGTAAAACCAGGCACCCTTAGCGGGGCCCGCTAAAGGACCTCGTAATAGGGCGTTAAGGGGTTAACAGCAACGGCACCCTTACCATTGCAGTTAACCCCTTACTGCCGACCTCGTAATGAGGCCCATTGACTTGCTGTTTCACCTTCTCAACTCTCATGCTGGACCTCCTCGGATCTCGCACTCAGGGTGGCTCTGAATCATGCTGTGCCCTTCTTGATTCCTTGCCTACATTATCTGTTCCCTGCAACATTATGGGCATCATTCAGAGGTTGGCGGTAAGGGGTTAACGGCGCCGGTAATGGTGCCGGTGCCGTTAACCCCTTACCACCAGATTACGAGGTCCTTTAGTGGGTCCCGCTAAGGGCGGCTGGCCCTTAGTGGGAGCCGCTAAAGGACCAGCATGGTAATAACACCCGTTATTTGTATGGTCCCCATTCCCATTGAGCCCAATGGGGGCTCAAATGGGAATGGGGGAGTACCGGGTCCGGGTTCCTTGAATGAGGAATTACCAGGCCCTCCAAGATTGGAATAGCCCGGTAATTCCCCATTCAGGGAACCCGGACCCGTTATGCGTTAAGGGGGTAGCCATGGTGCTATTAGCACCATGGCTACCTCCAACCTCGGAATGAGGCCCTATGTGTTTACTGACCTCTGAAACTGTATTCACTCTCCCCTCTGCCTCTCTGCTCTTTTTCACTGTTTATTCTGTGTTCTCTCCTCCTCTCCCGTTCCCCGCCCTCCCTTTCTTTTCTATGCAATAATTTATCAGAATTGTCTTGACCTACTCTGATAGCAACAACGTTTGTCTCCTCCCCCCTCCCATGATTTTTCTCCTCCCCCCTTCCAGCACTATCTGAAATGTCATCAGGCCTAATACGATAGTCACTTGTTTTGTTCCTCTCCCTCCTTCTCATCCCTTCTACCTCTCCTCTTGTAAACTTCCGGCTCTACCAGAAATGTCATCAAGCCTAGTACAGTAGTCTCCTGCCTGTTTCCCATTCCTTCCTATCTGTGTCTTTGCACTTGCTCCATCTGAAATGTCGCCAGGCCGAGTACGATAGTTAATTTCACATTCTTGTTGTTCATGACCTGTAAGAATGTCATTGTATCTTTCCCTTGTTCCCTCCCTTGCTGTGAAGCGCTTTGAAACACATTGGGCCTCATTCCGAGTAGGGCGGTAAGGAATACTGGGCACCGTTAAGGAGACCGGTGTCGGTAATCCCTTACCGCCCTACTACGAGGTCCCTTAGCGGGTCCCTCCTTTAACGCCTGGTCTGACCAGGCGTTACGGACGGGACCCGTTAAGGGACTTCAGAGTTAATAACGGTACCGCAAATTGCGGTACCGTTGTTAGCTACTTCCCCATTCTCATTGAGCCCTATGGGGGCTCAAATGGGAATTGGGAATGGATTTTTCGATGGGGACCGCAAAGGTCGGACTACACCGGTAAATCCCCATTGAACCAAGTCGGAGTCGGTACCGGTATGGGAGGTAGTCATGGCGCAAATAGCGCCATGACTACCACCATACTCGGAATGAGGCCCCTTGTGTATAGGCGCTATATAAATAAACTATCATATCATATATCAGATACACAATGGGACACCATTGAAGTTGCACTGGGTGATTTTTGTTTGGTGGAGGGTCTTTTAGCCATATATTTTTGTTGGTTCCCCCCTGCTGTATGTAACATCATTATAAGAAAATATGTTGTAAACCGTGCTAACAAGTCACGCAAGTACAGGGTCAGGTTAGATTTAAACCAGGGGCGCATAAAATTAATGCAAGTCAGCCTGATCTCACAATGGACACAATAGGTGGTCCAGACCAACCTCTGATTTCCCATTGGTCATTTCCCCCACTGTATGCAGAATCACAGTGAGTCAAACTGACGTACTTTTGACTTTAGCCACATGGAAGTGTGCAGGTTTGGCCACAAAGTTAGATGACCAAGACTGGAGGGAATTTGTAGAAGGGTTCAGGATAATTTGTTTCCAGGAAACCTGGCCCTTAAACCCTTTACTGATCCCAAGCTTTAAACAACTTCATATACTTGCCATCAAATGCTCCCGGGATAGCCACGGTGGGGAACAAACTGAGTGGTACCACATTGATCTGTGTGTGGACACTGGTAACTCTGACTGTTGTGCTTAAGTTTTAGTTTGGATATGATTCTGGTATTCTTAGTGTGTAATGTTTACTTCAGAACATATAGGGGTAGAATCGATACTTAGCCAATGGAAAAGATCAAGAATGTTACCCACGACAATTATCTGCATTCTCAACAAAACAAGTTAGGCTTCTGGTTGTTAAGGATTTCCATATGCAATTAGAGCAACTGTCACTGTTAAGGGGCTTACAACTGCAGAAGACGAAGTCTGGAACATTCCGTACTTAGATCCTTTTCCAAGAAGTAGTCATCCAAATGCTGTTGATTTAGCCTCATTGATCTTGGAACTTGGGCTGAGAGCTAAGAATGCCTGACTGATGGTGACATATTGGCAACACCGGCAATCAAAAAGAACAGCAATAATTGTCACATCGACAACATTTTAATATGTGAAAGTGACCATGATCCTGTGGTTGTGGCAATGAATGGCCCCAGTAGGTTTTATCGCCAATCCTTGTAACAGTTTCAACAATGAGATGATCTGTGCCAACAATGGGTGTTGAGACTTTTTTCACCAACTGAAACTCTTAACAATGTGAATGTTCAATTGGCATACAAAGATATTTCTATGGACTGGGTTCCATTTTGCACTTGCAAAAAGACAGATTTAAGAATACTGCATAAAATGCATAACACTTGGTATAATGGCCATTGTAGTGCCACTAAAGGCAGTTTAAGAGCCGATTTACAGAACAAAAACTTGCTTAATTCAAGTGATATCTCGAGCCTTAGAAGAGCAATACAAATAGAGATTAATTACAGTTGGGCTACTCTTACAAATGCTACTATAACAAAAGACTACTTTAGTCTTTAGTCAAAATAAGAGTATTTTGGAGCATCATAGCTAAAGGCACAGATAGTACCAACCAGTGTGGAATCTCCTCAGCAGTCTCTGCAGCTGCATGATACCATCACTTTAAACAGTTGTATAACGGGAATGAGGAAGTCAATGTTGATCCACCTGTTGAGTTTAGTGATTTTGGTAAGACCATGTCACTGTTAGGTCCACGTTTCTCAAAATTTGAGGTAAATGTGGCCTGGAATTGAAAGAGGGCAGCAAAGGCTCCCGGGATAGATAAGATCCTGATAGATGTTTGTCTAAATAAACAGATTTGGTTTCTATTTGTAAAATATCTTTAATGTAATCAATAGATGTGGCCTTGTGCCAAATGGTTGTCAGCTGAGATTGTCCTGCTAACTATTGCCCAATCTCCCTGTTCGATTGTATGGCT
The DNA here is from genome assembly GCF_040938575.1 of Ambystoma mexicanum. Lineage (NCBI taxonomy): Eukaryota > Metazoa > Chordata > Amphibia > Caudata > Ambystomatidae > Ambystoma > Ambystoma mexicanum. The sequence continues at coordinate 286,153,716 of NC_090930.1, read as the reverse complement.
AAAATGTATTGGAAAATGTGGCTTACTATCTTAGAAATCTAGGTGGGAGAAAATCATTTGATTTCAGATTTACAAGGTGGGTTTAGAAAAGTGTTTTTGTACATCAGAAAAGCCCTTAACCTAGTGGAGGTAATGAACAGAACGAAGTTGAAAGCCGGTTTCCTGGCCCTCGATGCTCACAAAGCTTTTGACTGGCTGGACTGGACTTACCTCACAGCGGTTCTCCGAAAGTCTGGTTTGGGACAGATATTTCAGCAGTCAGTTCTTACCATATACTGTGCTCTAACATCCCGGGTCTTACTCAATGATAGGTTCGCCCCACTGAAAAGAATTCACAGGGGCTGAGACAGGGGTGGCCCCTGTCCCCTCTCCTTTTTGCACTCTCTATGGAACCCCTGGCACCCCATGTTCACTCCAATAGAGGCATTATGGGTATCCCATATCAGGGTCAGGAACACAGAATATCGCTCTACGCGGACGACATTTGCTCTCTCTGACTGAGGTGTGCCAGTTGGTCCCGGCCATGATGGGGGAACTTGAAGAATTTTGTGGGCCATTCTGGTTTGTGGTCAGTTACTCTAAATTCCTAGGATTAGCCCTTGAATTACCCTGCGGGGAGCTTAAAAGGCTTGCTGAAGTTTGTCCGATCAAATCGAAGAGAGACCATATAGAGTACCTGGGCGTTAACATTCCCAGCTCCATTAAATTGCCGTACTCTGACAACTTCCCCTCACTGATGGAGGAGGTCAACACAGATCAAATCAGATGGTACAAGCAAACTACCTTGTGGTTAGAAAGGGTAGCAGCAGTTAAAATGTCCATTATCCCACAGCTCCTCTACCAATTCTCTGCCCTCCCCAGCGCAGTCCCAATTCAGAAACTACACAGGCTACAGGGGAAGTTCTGGCCTACATTTGGCAACATTTCAAGCCCAGGTATCTAGGAAAGTCCTCCTATGCTAAGAGAACCTTGGTGGATTGGGGGGCACTGACAGCTATCGATATTACCTGGCCACTCACCTCTCGCACACCTTTACATGGGCACAGTCTAGGGAGATCCCACGCTGGGCACAGATTGTACAAGCAGCATCCCCAAATCCATTGAAACTACTGCTATTTGTCAAACTAAGCGGCAGCCTGATCAGAATGGCACTTTGCTCCTGGGCATTCCACACACTTGCATGCTGGAAACTAGCAACTAAAATATGGGGTACCCCCACAGGCTTGTGTCCACTGTCACCTATAGTTGCCAACCCATAATTCACCCCGAGCAGGCACATGGCCATGTTTGCGGCTTGGACCTCAGGGGACTTGGGCGAACTACGACAACTATTTAAGGACGGGTGCCCTCTCACCTTTGAAGAGTGTAAGTGGCTATTCTCACTACAGGAAAGGGAAGGGTTCTGTTACCTTCAGCTTCTCCACTGGGGTTCCCACCCTATAGTCCGGCAGAGGGACACCAGGGACCTCAATGCTTTAGAGCGTACCTACCTGGCCGGAAGATCCAGGGACAAAATCTCAGGGTTCTATAATCTATTAGACCGCTTCGACCCCCAGGAACGTTTGCCATATATGTTGGCTGGGAGAGAGACCCGGAGATGGACATTGGGGAGGATTCATGGCGACACATCTGGTAACGTTCTCACAAGGCCTCCAGATGCACCACTGATAAGGAGTTCCAACTGAAACTCTGCTACTAATGGTACTACGTCACAGACAGACTTCACTGCATGGCCCCCTCGTATCCTGAGGCCTATTGGAGGGGCTGCGAGGAAAGGGGTTCCTATTTCCACATGTGGGGGCTATACCCTAAGGTCCAAACTTACTGGAAGGAGGTCCTTTCACACATTAGTTCCATGCTGGGAATTGATCTGCCCCTCGACCCACTGATCATCTTGCTGGCGGACTGCAGAGAGGAACTTCATCCTCTCAAGGGCTGTAAAGCAGGCTCCTTACTCACCTTCTCCTTCCAGCTAAGATCTCTCTTGCTCACAACTGGAAAGCTGCAGAAAGACCGGTCTTGGGCATGTGGTGGGTAAACGTTGGGAGATCCTGGCCTCTGAGTAAATACCTGCCTTGTCTGAAGGGCGTTACACCTCCTACGTGGCCACCTGGCTTACCATCATTGTCTATACACATGGTGCCTACAAGCCCAAGTTGTACAAATACTTAGTACTGCTTTGAGGGGAGAGACTGGGACCATGTGCCATCCTTTGGAATGTTCTGGACAGTGTGCGCTAATCCTGTGCCTACAAGCCCGCTGTTACTGTGCCTTCTTACTGCTCATCATTGGTTGGTTATCCACAATTGTCTGTGTATGCTTATTCGTACTGTCACCACCTGTCTCAAAAACATTTAATAAAGTTGTTTAAAAAAAGAAAGAAAAGCGTTTTTGTGCTTTGTTCCACAATTATTCTGTTCAGAAAAAACATGTAATTGTATTTCGTTTTTGTGGACTTCAGGAGTGCCTTTGATGTATTTATTGAACTAAATTATGGGTGGTGCTGGGATCCCAAAATATACCATTCTACCTCATACAGGTGAATATGTCCCTCTGCACAAATTACACAAGGTGTATCATATGGGTGAGTGCACAAATGTTTTTAGTGTCGGTATAGGAGTTAGGCAGGGTTGGGTCTTGGCCCACTTGCTATTCCTTATGCATACTAACAACTTAACCCTGTTGATAGGAACATTGGATTGTGAAGCAGAAACTCTGGCAAACAGGAAGGGTAGCATTTTATTATATGCTAGTGATTTTGTTTTAATCTCCAAGAACCCTAGTGGAATTAAGAGCTAGCTTTTGTGTTTAGAGTCATTTTGTGACAAATGTGAATTGGAGGTTAATCTTTCGAAGACTGTGACTATGAATTGCCGTAGATTGAGAAAAAAAAACTGCATTGCATTTTAAAGGTCTGAAATTATGCAGGAGGACGACTTTGATTACTTAGGTATGATTGGTCACCAATGGATCCTGAGGTGATCAAGTGAACCCTACTGCGTGTGTGATGAGGCAGCACTCAAGAGTCACACTTGCTTAAATGAAGTCATACAGGAATAAGGTCTATACTGAGGCACTGGAAGTGTATGGATCACAAGCCTGTTCTGCTGTAATATATGGGCCAGAACTATGGAGTGATGTAACTATTACCACCACTGAAATTGGGGACGGGAACTTTCTAAAGAGCTTGCTGCTTCTCCTAAAGAGTGACTCTTCGATTTCACTGGTTTAAAAAACAGGGATCTTGCCAATATAGTATGTGGCCTGGAGAGAAATATTGTTTTGCAGCTTCTTATCTAACAATGATGAATTAAAATGTCATCAAAGTGCCCCGTGAGAACTCACAAGCACATGGGAGGGTGTCCAGTAGAAATGGATTCCCTTGATTAAAACACTCCTACGAGACCGAGGGATTGAAAATGTACGCAGTAGCAATATTGAAGGATCAGTGATGTTGATTTATAAACTGAGGGAACTCTATGACGATTAGGCACTGGGTCATTTTATTTCAGGCCCTTCGTTGGGGGCTATTTCCATCAAATATCTTTGCTTTCGTAACTCGTGGTGTTGTGAACATTTCCTCATGTGGATAGAGTTTCTCTGGGAGACGGCTCTTGACTCAAGATTCCGGTTTAACATATTGGGGGTCATTACGACCCTGTGGGTAGCCGTGCGGTAAATACCGGCACGTCTGCCGCCAGAGTCATGAATTTACCAGCATCCAGCAATGGGGGCACCCATTGCCGGGTGCCGGTAATTATTACTCCCCATTCCCATTTGAGTCCCATTTGACTCAATGGGAGTGGGGAGGGCGGATGCACCGGCATCATTTATGAATGGTGCCAGTGCCTCCGTCGAGTTCTGTGAGTGGGTGCCGTACCACCGGCCAGGTCAGACCTGGCGGGCTGAAAGGCACCCGCTCACAGAACTCGTAGTTTGCCGGTCCGGAAACAACGGTACCGGCATGCTTACGGGTACCGTTGTTTCTGGACCGGCAAACACGTAATGAGGCCCATTGTCTCTTGCTAGTTTTACATCAAAATGGAATATATCCTCTCTGGACACATGCCCACTTTGTGCTCCAATTGCTGAACTCTGAATGCATTTATAATTTTTCTGTCCCCTATTCAATACTCAAAGAGCTAAAATGCTACTAAGCTTTATTAGGGAGGACAGATTCCCTACATTACGAAAGGCTTTCTCCCTTTTTATTGAATCATCAACTAGACAGGATGGTGTAAGCATTAAGAATACATGAAATTGATCTCTTAAAATGATATGTATTTTTTTGGTGTTTTTTAAACTTATGATTTTAAAGTTTTATTGCTGGATACCGAATAAAATATGTTGATGAAGATGATGAAGTTCTGGTCAAAAGGAGGTTCAAGGATATATCACGGTTGATTGGTGCTTCAGACACTGTGGAAGATCTTTACAGCAGAAATGAGGTCTAAAATAAAATATAGTGTACAAGGCCTTCCTGGCAAAGCAATAGAATGGGCATGCATAGATTCTGCCACTGCTTGGAGGTTTCTGCTTCTTGCTTGCTGTCACAATTAAATGGATGCCTGCCAGTGTGTGCATTTTGCTCACTGCCATGCTTAGATAAAAGGCCAGCATAAAATGCTAAGAAACTGGTCTGCAGCTTGAATGTTGTAAATACTGTGGAAATAACTTTTGAGCTTCATTTATTGTCAAAGATGTACTTCATAGCAACACTATGTAGATCTATGTTTTCTTTCAGACATTGTGGGGAATAGAAAAGGATATAGCTGGGAGCCCAACAAGGAATACAGCAGTCAGAATGCATTAAAGTATAAGTATCTATGTTTGCAACTTTGTAAACTATAAAGGACTGTTTATACGATGCATTTTTAGAGCAAAACTGAAGACACTTTTATGTTTCATTTTCTCATGTGCCATGCATGCCTAACATGGAACCAAATCCAATTTTATATTTACACTTACAGGCCTAAGAACAGATAGAGTACAGAGGACTTCATTTTTGGTTGGGGCCTGTTTAGAAGATTATAGCATTTAATAGTCAGGCCAGAAAGTCTTGGGCCCATGCCGAACTGCTCATCTATTGTATTCAGGGTTGGTTCCTAAGGAGATAAACCCGATAAACGTATTCTAGCGGCCAATAATGGGTTTGGGAGTCCTCTCCTTCAAAGGGGTTACATCATCCATTCAAGTCAAAGGGCCTCATTACACGGTAGGCGGTAGCCATGGAGCTGTTAGCACCATGGCTACCCCCTTACCGCATTCCGGGTCCGTGTTCCCAGAATAGGGACTTACCAGGTCATTCCGACCTTGGAGGACCCGGTAAGTCCCCATTCCGGAAACCATTCCCCATTCCCATTTGAGCCCCCATAGGGCTCAATGGGAATGGGGAAGTAGCTAATAACGGTACCTCAATTTGCGGTACCGTTATTAGCTCTGAAGTCCCTTAACGGGTTACGTCCTTAACACCAGGTCAGACCTGGCGTTAAGGAAGGGACCCGCTAAGGGACCTCGTAGTAGGGCGGTAAGGTATTACCGGCACCGGTGCCTTTACCGGTGCCAGTAATCCCTTACCGCCTACCGTGTAATGAGGCCCAAAGACTCATAAAAACTGCATTAGTCTTGAAAGGTTAAGAAAAAGGTGACTGAACTTTCGATGCATGACACACAGACATTGCTCTGAGCAAGACTTAAAGGGGAAATGTATAGAATTTCTGTTGGCAGTGTGAAAAACCAGAGGGTGTTTTACATCCCAGTCCCTGGGGATCCCTTATACAAGTGGCCTGGGAAGAGCCATCGTGAGGGAGGATCACCTGGGCAGGGTGTCCTTGGGGAGTGGGGGAGAGACACCCCAGATATCACTGTCCCTACCTGTTTTATGGAAAACTACATCTCCCAGATTTCCTCCCCATTTCACCTTCCCAAAACCACTGAAATGAAGAAGAGGAGGAATAACAGGATGAGGATTACATCCTATGTTGTATCAAAGTAACGTCGCACTAATGAGGTCAGGCAGAGTCAGGCAAGTAATCTCAATCACACACACCCGAGACTTGTTAACGCCTGGTAGAGTGATAAAAGGTGGCAGGCACAAGCACACAGAGAGCAAGACTGGGAGCCAAGAGAAGGCATTCCAATGAATTTGAAGGGGAGACGTGCTGCCAAGCGGGAAGGCCAACAGACTGCTCGAGAGAAACAGCAAGCAGCAGAAACCCTGGTGGGAGTCCCGAAATTGCAGCCAGCTGTAAGCGACTCGAATGGAACAGCGTGTGCACGAGAGAAGCACACCTTGCAGGTGCTCCAGGACAGCCGGCTCCCCTCCCAAGCACGAAGCGAGAGCAGAGAGGAAACACAAGATTGTGAGCGATGGCCTTGGAAGTAAGCAGGACGGCAGCGTGGAAGAAAACCCCCAAGTACACGACCAATGAGTGATGGAAGGCCGTCTTGTGTTACAAGGAAGCGGGGGAGCAGCGTTAAGAAAAGGTTGAGATAGAACAGCAGAATGAATAATGAAACAGAACTATTATGGTGAGACGAGAAAGGGTACAGATTTTTTGCAAGGAATCAGTGTCCCTTCTAAAGACTCTGTAATTTTGCATAAAAGTAACATTCCATGAAGGTGTAACGCAAGATATGGGAAGTAATTAACAACCACCATTAAGCAAAGAAAAGCAGGAAACATATCCGCAGCCTAGGAGGCTGATGTTTTGTGGAAGAATTAAAGACTGAAAGACTGAAAGTAAACAGTTGATAAAGATTGTGAAAGGGCTTCACAAACCTTTTGAAATAGAGGAAACTGTTCTAATGGGATGTCGGAGTGGTTATGCAAAGATCTGAGTCAAATCTTTGCAGTTTTGAAAGTCTTCAGCAAGAAGAAGAAACAGGAGGATTAAGACTTGGGGAAGGGAACCCCAAGGTGAAAGGAGAAGGCAGGCTCAAGTCCACCAGAGGAAAGCCTCTAATGAACTTTTGGTGAACGCAAAGTGCATATTGGAATATTGTGAAATAAAGGGAACAATGAAACAGATTTTAGTCTGGCAGAATAAGGTATGTGTAGGACAGTGGTCCTGTGCTTATGTCAAAATTGAACTATACATGGAAAATGAGACCAAGAGAGCTTAAAGGAGGTGTTGAATTGTGCAGGTGTCTCAGTAATCCAGAGTGTGCTGAACCTGATTAAATTGTGCCTATCAACCATCCATATGAACACTCTAAATCCTGTGGTAGTATATGTGGGGAAGGGAACTGCTATAAGTGCCATTCTGACACTTCTTTTGATAACACTCTTTAGTTCTTTATTTCCCCTATACACATGTGCTGCTAGAGAAAGAGGGCTAGGTTAGATTTCTTTCGTATAGGACTTTATAATTTCACTTAGACTGACAAGTACTATTTTCTTTTATTTCATGATCGGGAATACTCCCATGTTGGAGTTAGGATTAGCTAGGAATTACTCCAACGCTACTGATTTTCTAAATAAAGGTTTTTGAAACTTACATCTGTTGTCTTGTATATCTTCTGGTGATTCTGTGCCCTCGTTACAGCAGACAGAAATACCTGTTTGGGAATACTTATTGATGGCATACAAGAAGCAGCATTTAGGCAATGTACCACTACTGCAAAGTGACGGAAAATGTTCAGAATTGCACAATATAAAATCTAATTCATTTACATAAGCAAATCTCATATTTAAATGTATAAACACTAATTTGATTGGTGCATAAAAAGGTAGCTCTAATTGACACCAAATTCAAACAGTTTTGTTGATAAGAGTACCCTCTTACAAAATATGGGATCAAAACTATGTGTCACCATGTTTTTAATGTCCCATGAATGCCAAAAATGTATAAAATTGCCAAAATCCATCATACGATCTAAATTTGCAGTCGGAAGCGGCCCTCTTCGGGTGTGGCTTGACTGTTTCCTGGTGTGATACAATGCTGTGAACCTGGAATCCTTTCTCACGTTCCTAGGTCCCTTCCTCCAATCGATCTCGGCATTCTGCTTGCGCGCACATGTTTTCCTTCCCTCGAACAGCCGTGGTCTGTGCTGCCATGCCACCAGAAGTTTAGTTATCGGTACTGGTGTTTCAGCGCTGGGTTAGCCAAACAGATTGGAAGATCTGCCGCCTACGGTATTTGCCGAGTGTATTGAGACAGCACTGCGTACAAGTTAAAGACTTGTGTGGGGTGAATTGAGTGTGGCCAGGAACTGTTTGGTAGTTAGTGAAAAGGTTACTGATTTCTGATTGCTGTCTAACTACTTCTCCCCTGAGGTTAGAGGGTTTCTTTTTCCCCCTGCTGCTTCATCTTACTTCCTGTATGTTTTGACTCCTTGGGTATATGAGAACCCATTGTGGGCACCTGTGACCTTACTTTGTCCACCGCTTGCAAACGAATGGTAATAACTAGACAGGGCACTTTTATTATGCCCTACAAGAATCACATTTCTGAAGTGGAGGCTGCCAGCACTCCTAGGAAAAGACGCCTCAAAGAGATAAAACTAAATACTTCGGAGGATGAAAATGGTGGTGTAGGTTCTGAAGATCTTGCTAACGAAGGAGACTTTGAACAATCAGGGCATGAAGTGAAAAGAGGTTGAGCACCCAATGGTGCCTCTGTAGCACCTCTGGTGACTTTACCCCTACAGCCTTGCATCAACAAAGAGAGACAGTTGCTACTGTGTCAGGAAATGTTCCGGAGCCAAATAGTGAGCAATCCCTGGAGATGGAACAGTACAGTTCTAACCAATGGCTGCAAGTAAGAGACGCAATCATTGCTAACATTCTTCGATGTATACATTTTTATGATTTCGGCTTATGGCTGGACTAAGCGGATAATGTGTGATCTGTCAAAATCTGATAATGTTATCTCAGTAGACCTTAGCCCTGGGAATTCATTTGATACTGGAGTTACTGAAAGGCGACTTTATGTAGCTTTGCCAATACCTGACGTCAAAGAGGGACCAGGCTCTGTGTATAATTTTATGAAAATGAAATCCACTTCGTTTAAGGTCTCATGTCTTAACAAATCACAGATGCCACACATTTCAGATAAGAGTGTGAGAGACTTAGTCTTCGACCAAAGAAATCTTATTATTACCAACGTTATGTTACCATCAAGACCTGAACCTAGGGATACTCTTAGAAACACGATACTGGCTTGACTGTGACAAAGAAGTGGATCTGGAATTGTTAGAAACTTTGACCTTAAGGTCCTGTGGAGGACAAAGCTTGATGGATGGTGCTCTCAAGCTGATCTGGATTGTATAATTATTGGATGTGGTTGCACCAATCTTCCCAGTTTTTTAGCTAATTGCAATCTTTTTATAAACATGTCTTCTGAACTGAAACTGATTACAGATTGGGTATAGCTTTTTTTATTCCCGTATTGGGTTTAGTTTTGTATATATTGATTCTGTTTTATAATGTTTTTTATTTGTGCTTGTATTGTCTGTTTTGTATGCGCACTGCGCCCTATGGGTGTACTGCTCTATATAAGAAATAAATAATAATAATAATTTTAATTCAGAGTCTGTAACTGTGCAGACCGACTTGCATAATCTGAACATATTAGTTTCATGTATCTGCCATATTTTAATAGAAATGATAGTAAGAAAAGGAAATTAGCAGTTTTGTTCCCCCCCCCACCTTTGCTGATCATGTGGCTGGAAACCACACCTCTGTCACAAGGAGTAGGTGGGGCTAACAAGATATATATTTTTAGGCAGACTGAATGAGAGATTAATAAAGAAGGGAAAGGAGTTGATTATGAAATATTGGGAGATGAAGATTAACAAACGAACTGGACATGGGGATCTGACACCCTAAGGGAGGATTGAACCAGACAGAGGGAACAGCACACAAAAGGAAGATTACCTTGGGTGTGGTAATTTATTTCCAAATAAGCCACCTGGACTGAGAGTTTGCTGTAGGAATGAGATCCGTCTGACTGGGTCACACCTAATTTTCCCAAATCCAGAAGCTAGATCTAGAAATGTAAATTAACCCCAACTAAACCCTCATTATCAGAATTGATCATGGTCAAATCTGGGAGGAAAAGGATAAGGAAATTGTCAGAAAGTGCAATTTGAAAATGGGAACACAGGTGTTGATAAATGCAGGCCATGTGTTCCCCCTGTCCATATTGAATACCAAGTGAGATGTTTTTCTTAAAAGCCTAATCTATTTGGTATTGAAAGGTGAAGTTACAAAATGTATATGTTTTGAGGACACTTTAATATGGAATAGATTTGTAAAGTTAAGTACCATTTGATATATAGTTAGTGGTTGAAGCCAGTGCTTATTCATCTAGATCATAGTGAAATCATGCCTCACTGGTGGAGACAATAGCTATAGACCAGATGTTTGCTCAACAAAAGGTATGCTGAAATAATTAAGTCTATTCATTATAAACTGTGCAAAGTGAAATTCTCTGCATTCCCTTGTCTTTTAATGCATAGGCAGAGTCAGGTGTAATGTGGGATAAAAGGAGGTCTTCAACTAAGTATCTGTAACTGTAGAATAGTACATCTATACCTGAAACACAAGGAGACTGAAAGAATCACAAAGTGGTCCCCTTTAAACTTACTGCATCTAGATTGAAAGAACACATCCATATTTAGTGAAAACCACACACACACTGATGCATTAAACTTGTGCAGGCCTACACACATTGAAAGATGCACGTGCACGTAGCTATAAAACACACACACGCACACACACAAAATTTGTAGATTGCAAATCAACACTCGTGTTTAGCTAAAGTCACACAGATATTATCAATGAAAGCGGTACCCACGTCTTTTGGAAAACAAAATATGCATGTGGATTCAGAATGGAATCATCAGATGTTCAGGGCATTGTTGATCAATTATTAAAAATGTCATATTGCCAATGATTTGTTTCTAATAGCATACTTGTCTTGAAACTGGAGAAAAACAAATGTTTTCCACATATATGCCTCATCTGGAACTGCTATTATTGAAGTAATTAGGGATGTTTATAAATAATATAATGCACAATTGGCATGTATAATATGTCTAGAATCTTTTTGTATAGGCTGATAATACTGATATTCATATAGGCAGGTAATTTTTTGTTTGTATTGATAATGGTTTTGCACACTCTGAAGAATCCAGCGATGTCATCACTCCTTCTCTGGGGAAACTCTTTTCCTATACGATCAGGAAAGGGCCGCCGCTACCTGATCCCAACCCTGGGGCTGGTTGCCCAAGGCACGACCATATGGGTAGAGTCTACCTTATGAGAGTGAGATGGAACATGGTATCTCCCTTTCCACTCAGGTTATGATATCCCCCAAAGTGCACAAACTGTTACGGCCTATTGCAATGTTCAACCAGTTCAAACCCCTCATACTGACAGCAAAACTCCTCTTGAACCTTGTGCCAAAACACTGAGGTGAGGCGAAGCACGGGAGTAATGCAGAGCACTAAAGTACTGAAATCAGAAGCGTGTTCTAGTGGTTGCAAACATCCAATTGGTACCGGAACATTTTATTTTATTATTCTTTTTTTTTGTTGGTTTATTCAAACCTTTAAAAAGAAAACCAGAACAACCTTTTCCCTCCCTCCCTCCTCTTCACATTTCCAAACATGAATCCATAGTTAACGAATAAAATGTAGTTAATAGGTCCAATAATTTCCTACAGCAGATTTCTCTAGTTTTACTTCGGCCCTTAGTTTACTTTCTGCTCGTCCAAGCCGATTTTTAGCACTCGCAGAAAATGTATTAGTGCAAATAGTACTGATCTGTTAGACCCATCAAAGAGTGCTTTCCACCATACTTCAGCACACATAGTTTGATGATCGTTGATCAATGGCCGGAAGTTGATACCTCTTTGATGCTGAAATGCCTGGCAGGACATTGTTAAGTGTTTTAGGGTCTCCTTATCCTTACAACAAAATATTCACGCAAGGTCAAGATCGACGTGCTTAGACCAAGTAACCAGCCGTTCTTTGGTTGCCAAAATGTTTAGACTGAAACGCATGTACAGTGCTCTAGCGTGTTGGTGCGGAAGGCGAGTTAGATAGATGTGACGTTGACCATAAGCTTTTGCTTCTCCTGGGACCTTGTGCATCAGTTTTGATTTGGCTCTTAGGTCGCAGGTGTTGATCCAGTCTGCTCTCCAAATCTTCTTCTTTGCCAGGTCTGGATTTTCTGTTAGCGTCGAAAGAGATATATCATACTCTCTTAATAGGTCTTGACAAAGGCGATTCCATTTGGAGAGGATGGTGTACACTTTGTCTCTGTCAGGCTTATGCAGTATTTGAACTTGGGCCACTGGAACCTTCAACATCGTTTTACGAAACAAGCTCAATAAGTTCCATGTGACTCTTGTGTGAATTGAAATAAGACCCAATTCATATCGTAGACAGACAGTTGAAGTGCCTTTCGGAAACTGTAACACTCGTGTCCACAATATGTTTTCGAGTGAGTTCCACAGGTCGCTTGAGAATCCGAAGGCATTTTCACCACCATAAATTAGAGCTGGAACGACTTTTTGCTGAAAAAACATGATGATTGGTTGTAATGAGAATTTCCCAAATTCTTTGTTTATCAGGGAAGCTTGGGATGCCAACTGCCGGCATTTACTTTTAGCGACTTCAGCCCATGGAGCATCATTTCTACTGGCGCTGATCCTTATACCTAGATATGTGGTGTTTTTTACAATCTGCAGCTGGTCTTTAGCGAGACACCAACGGAACTTCTTTCTTCGTCCACTGATTCCTGAAAGTTTCTCAAAAATTAGAATTTCACATTTTTGTTTGTTGATGTGAAGCCCATTGTTTGTTATTTAGGCATCAAGGAGATTCAGTTTGTGTTGAAGTCCTATTGGAGTCAAATCTATCAGGATAAGGTCATTAGCATAAACCAAGTAGTCAATGGGCGAGCTGTGAATATTTGGAGGAAACGTGGCTGCGCCGTTAAATGCCTCATTTACATCGGATATAAACAAGTTGAAGATGATAGCTGCCAATGGACAGCCTTGTTTTACACCCTTGTATGTACTGATTGGGGCAGACAGTGTGCCTTTCATGTCCAAGCGGATCTGGATGGAAGTGCCTGTATGTAATCCACAAATAGCGTCCACTATACTGGAAGGACAGTTTGTCATGATGCATAATCCCGGGCATCCAGACCACGTCCATCAGCCCGGGAGCAGGCATCATGTCGCCTTGAGAAAACCCAGCAACCCCTGCTAGGGGCTGTCTGGGTTCAGTCCTGGCGCCTATGGCGCCAGGCTCATATGGGACATCAGTCCTGGCGCCATAGGCGCCAGGCTCATAGGTGCACCCTTACCTGATGCAGACCATGCTGCAAGAAGATCCAAGCCCATGTGAGGCCTGGAAGGGACAACTTTACCTTAGGGACTATTTTGTTACTCGGGTGTGGTCGGGGAGGAATACCTACCTGGGACTACTTTGGAGGCTATTTAAACCACGCCCGAAGAGCAGCACACGCTTTGCGTTATTCTGCATCCAGCAGCATAACGCTCACCATGCCAGCAGCAGCATCCAGCCTTCTGCCACGCTCGCCTCGAACCTGAAGCACCTAGAAAGAAGGAAAGAAGCAAAGGTTAGAACAAGAGTATTACCTGATTTCTTACCTGATTGCGGATTCATCGCATCTTCAAACCAGAGGAAAGACTTTGTTTTAAACGCATCACATCACCAGCAGCAGCGCCGCACCAAACTCACCGTTCCACGCAGCATCTCTTCGATCCGGCGCTGTCTCCATCTTTACATCGCCGAATCCCGGCACCTAAGGGGGACAAGAAACAACAAGGTGAGCAGAGAGAATAGATAGAGACAATCTCTTTAGCCGCCATATGCTTACCTGATTTTAACATCGGAGGTATAATTCATCAGCACACCACATCTTCTTATGCCGCACCTGTAAGATAAGGAGAAAGCAGCAAGTTTAACCCTTGGCATTATTTACCGGACAGTGTTGGGTAACACAGACTTTTACCGGAGCGCTTTCAGCTGTCAATCTTCTTATTGGGTCAAAGCTGCAAGATAAAAGAGGAATTGGATAGGAGTGAATTCCAGACATTTTGAACTCTTACAAACTATATACTTACGGCTCTTCGCCAGGATCTTTTGGAGTCAGGATTCGTCTACAACTCTTCCAACATCTTCAGCCAGTGAAGTAACTGGTCATCAACCCGCCCCTGCGTGCTTCGCAGGATGGAGGCTCATCCTTCAAGAATATAAGGTAAGATTGCTGAGAGGGCGCTTCAGAGGTGATTAGTGGGGAGGACAGCGAGGGTGCTATCACTTGAATCCACAAGTGGCTAAATCCATCTCTCTACTTGTAGGAAAATATTTCTACGGGCCAAGCAGACAAGATTAGGAGGGCAGATCCAGTCAGTCATCGCTGCACTACGCATCACGTGGGTGGAGGCCGCAGCAGTCCGGGTCCGACCGTAACACAGTTCCATCTGGTCAGTTTTTCCCACAGCATCTCTCTATTTATGCTGTCAAATGCATGTGACAGATCTATCAGGGCCAGATAGATTTTAGAATTTGATCTAATTGCTTCCATCTTTAATAAATTCAACAATAGCAAATTTAGACCACATCCAACCCCTTTTACAAACCCAGCTTGTCTTGGGTCTACATGGTTGGATTATCTTGCCCATTTTAAGAGTTTTTGTTGGAGAAGAGTAGCATAGATCTTCCCCAGAACGTCAAGGAGCGTTAAAGGGGTATAGTTTTTTGGGTTGGTTCGGTCCCCCTTTTTAAAGATTGGGACCAACACAGCGCTCTTCCATGACTTGGGGGCGATCGACTCATAACGACTCTGTCAAATAGGGTTACACAGAAGTCTGTCCATAGTTCTGGGTTACGCTTTATCGTATAATTTGTTAAGCCGCCAGGCCCTGGAGCTCTGGATTCACGTACGGTTTTGATTACGTGTAGTATATCATCTCGTTCAAACACAAGGTCCCATTGATTTGCCACTGTGAATTCACGGGGTGTAAGTAATGCGTCTCTATGAAATAGATTTGTATAGAACTCGACCCATTCTGCTTCTGAGACTGCGTTAGCCTGTTGAGTGTGTTGGGGTGCCAGGTTATTATTTATCAGCCTCCAGTAGTCGGCTGAGTTTTTACCAGCCATTTTTAGCATCATGTCCCCTGAATCATTTTGCAGCATAGTAGCTGCGTATGTTTTGAGCCAGTTCTTGTATTTTTGTTTGATCACCCTTTTGCTCTCTCACATAGATTCCTTATTTGGCCCTTTTAGTTTCCTTATTTCTTGTCGCATAGATCTTTTTCGTTGAAGAACAATCACGTCAAATGTATGTTTTGGACTAAACTCGACGTGATTCAAGATGTGTTTGAGCTCTACCAAGTTGGACTAGAGATGTTGGTATTCCAAGGTTTTTTGCTGAAAGTTGTTTGTGATGGCAGATACTTCAGCGTCCAGGAGATTTAGACAGATCCTACCAGAACCCGTGCTCACCACAAACGGCCACCAAACTTGATCACAGGGGGTATGGTAATCAATTGAAAGTTGTACCATGTCGTGGTCACTATGCTTCATTTTGATGACTTCTAGTTTCATCGACCTCTTGTGAATGTTTTCGGTTACAAATATGTAGTCGAGAACCGATTTTTGTTCAAGCCGTCTCCATGTAGGGCGAGTCGGGATGTCACCAGCCGTGTTACCATTTAGCATTGTCAGCCCACGAAGTTCCATTTCCAAACACCATTGTAACGCAGTCTGTTCCTGTTTATTCACGCCCCGGTTCTTATCATCAGGTCGTTCTGTGGTTGGAATACAAACAATATTTAGGTCTCCACATATAATTAGATCGAGCGCCTGATCCTTTACCAGTAATTCATCGATCACAGCTGTTACTTGGTCGATAAACGTCGACGCGTCATTGGATAAGTGGTTTCAATATAAATCGATGATATGTAGAAGTGTGGCCTTGCTGTTATCTTTGTTTGGGGCACTAATAGTGGACACCTGAATGAAAGGTGATAAGTTACAGGAATTCACGATCCGAAATCCAGACGCTTTTTCTACAGCCAAGAGAAGGCCTGCCATAGGTCTGCCCTTTGGCTGTTTTATCGCAGGATTGATTACTAATTCAAACCCTTCTAGAAGCAGTCTTTCACTTTGCCAAGTTTCTTGTAAACACAAGAGGTCAAGGTCTGTAGCCCACGCTGTTTCGAACAAATGCGTAAAGCCTCTGGTGTTCCAAGAGCCCATAGTACAGACACTCTTGCCCCCCGGTTCCTGGCATTACTTCTTCGGTTCCATATTTAGAGTTGCGGCCAGCCAGGACTAATCGTCAGCTATATAGGACATGTTGCCTTTAGTCTTTGCGTCTTCTCGCGGAATCTGTGGGCTCACCATTCCATTAACTGTTATCCTTATCAGTTCGCCCGTGTGGGATGACTCCAAAGAGTGCAAATTAGGGTGATTTTCAGGCACAAGGGCCTGAGTCGCCTCTACAGCTGTTCTGCTTTCCATTTCCCGTACTTGGTTCCGACACACTGCGAGATACATTCTACTGCGAGCCCCATCTTTAGGAGATTTAAGCCAGACGCCTCCATCTGCTTTAGCTATTTCAAATCCCAAAGACAACAGCACCAGTCCAGCATCGAGCAGCGCATCGGCTATGAGCTTGGACTGTAAATGTAGAATCACAGCATCGTTTTTCCTTTCGTTAAGGAATTCCACAATTTTTAGATCTTCAGATTCAATCACTCTTAAACTGGGAATCAAGTGGCACAACCATAGCACATTGTGCCGATTTAAAATTAAATTGTAAGAAGATTCTATGCATTCTAATATCAGGCGATGGGTGCTTGTAGCATGTGTGGTTGTGGTTTTTTCCCTTTCGAATTTGTATTTTGGCAGTGTGGGTTTGTGTTATTTGACATCTCTGATTGCTTCTTTGGGTAATTTCCTGAAGTAGGAGGCAGCCTGTTGTCAAATTTCCTCTCTACTGGCGTGCCGTTAGGTACAGAATATACTGCTCGCTTGGCAGCTTGCAATTTAATGTTGCCTGACAAGTGATCTGTAGGAACTTTCACACTTGGCGAAGGACAACTTATGGGAAGCTTAGTTGCCAGCATCAATCGTTTGGCATCCAAAGTCAAGAAAATAGGCTCCAGGCGTCCTTTCTCTATTTGGTGCACGGGCAATGATTGAATTAATTGGCATGATCTATACGCTTCCTTAACAGTAATCTCATTGTTGGGCTTCTCTTGTGGAACCTGCAAGGGTAAAGTTGGTGACCTCTCGCCATCACCCGGTGCTGGTCTGTTGGACTCTTCTTGGACTTCCTGGGAAGGTAAAACGGGTAACATCTTGTGAGCATCCTGTATGGGAGCCACTGGCAAGTCTGTGGCAATAATTTCTTCATCATCGTATATGGACACATTAATCAGGTCGTCCGATATGTCACTAATACAAGTGTAAATTGCCTCAGGTTCCAACAGTGCTGGTTTATCGGCATTCACAGTCAGATTTCTTTCGATAACTTTGTCTTTAACGATAGAGCCATTGACAGTTACGTTTACTGTTTTGATGTTACGTAGACATTTTCGAGAATCATTTCCACGTCTCGCTTTCCTTAATGGTTGGTTTTTAGTTTTTTTTGCTGGTCCACTCGTTGCTTGGAGCTTATCTGGAATCACCTTTTGAGTAATCACTGGATCCTTAAAAATGTCGTATAAGGCAGGAGGAGAATTGGCCTGCATGACTGGTTTCACGAACGGTATTTGGTGGCGAAGCAACTCCTGATTGGGGATTGTCGTCGAGGTTGAGGCCTTTTGTGGATTAAGTAAAGCTAAGTTAGCAACGGCCAGACTCTCCCTAACAATAGCTTCAAACCGGCTGCTGGGCTGGTTCGCATCCAAGGTTCTAACATTTGACTGCTGTTTTGTAAAGGAGTTTCCCTCATTCTCAGTAGTCG
Organism: Ambystoma mexicanum; assembly: GCF_040938575.1. Taxonomy (NCBI): domain Eukaryota; kingdom Metazoa; phylum Chordata; class Amphibia; order Caudata; family Ambystomatidae; genus Ambystoma; species Ambystoma mexicanum. The sequence continues at coordinate 286,135,751 of NC_090930.1, read as the reverse complement.
CGGGCAACAAGACAGGATCAAGGAGAGTGAGTGAGTCTGAAGGAGACACACCAAGCTCCACGGTCTTCATGCCCAGAGACGATACTTCTACTCGTGCATTGGAAGATCCAGTGGCTTTAGTAGACTCTGCTGTGCTACTAGAGAGTATTATCTCTCTCTCAGATGGATTAATCATGGCCGGCACCATAGGACTCCCAACTGACATCTGTTATCCGGGAGAGTTGTGAGATGACACTTTGCACAAATGATGTTTTCCACTTGACAACCATAATCTTTATTTTGTTGAAAAAGACTCAGAGCTTCTTTAGCTACTTCTGCCAGTAATTTTTTGTCCAAGTTTGCATTTTTGGCATGTCCAGTCATGGCTTCAAAGGCCCAGTCCGCCTTCTTATGTATCTCATGGAGCACTTCCTTGCAATAAATGCTCTTGTTTTCCATGCTCAGTAGTTTGTTGCTCATGCTGGCAACCACAGATGAAAGGTCTTTGATGTTTCCATTGAGGTGCTCATACATTTTAATGAATGACGCAATTGATATAGACATGGAAGACATTATAGTTGCTTGTATGTCATTTGCTTGTTGAGAAGTTCCTAGTACTTCCACTTCTTTGCCTTCAACCTGTAGGCCTCTCCTCCAGCGATTTACTGGGCGTCTGATCTTCGGAAATGGATGTTCCATTAAAGAAGAGTCAGAAGCGGCTTCATCTGATGAAGAGTCGCTTGTGAGGGAGCAGACTTCAGTGCCACCATGTCCCACTGGCCGGTGGCCAGGTGGGACGCCCATGGAGTTTTTAGGAGAAGTGTTAGGAGAAATGTTAGACCTTTTAACCTTTTTATTCTTTGAACAGCTGAGGCTAGGTGAAATGTTTGTGTCAAGCCTCCTTCGTTTGGTTAGGCCTCTGGCCCTAAGAATTTGCGTCTGATGCTGCTTTATAGAGGACCGGGATTCTCCAACAGGAGTACGCATCCCATGTTCCTGCACAACAAGGCCTCCATTTGGTGTACTTTTACAAGTTCTTTCTTTGTTAAGACGTGTGAGGTCTGTTAACAGCTTATTAACCACATCCAGCGAATTTCTTCTCTCGAAACCTTGTGTCATTTCAGAATTGATAGAGTTCAAAGCGGGTTGAGGCAGAAAGCCGCCTTGCCCTGTATCTCCTCCCCCTGCCTTGCATTCACGTTGAGAACGGAACACAACAGCTTCGTCTCCACTAGCGGGGGCATCCTCAACACCGCTAACGGGGGCAGCCTCACCGGGGAAAGCTGACATATCGTCCGTGATGCCTACGTTGTCAAGCGCACTGTAAAACCTATTGCGCGGTGACTCCAGGTTTAAGTTTAAGTTTGTAGACAGTTCGGGGTATGGATAGAAACCGCTTGATGCAGGCGGGTCCCCGTTCAAGGCAGAGGTGGCCAACAGTCATGCACACCGCCGAATCTCCCAGCGAGGAAGCCATGCCCGCCACCGTCATCGACAAGCGGCGGGGAGCCACGCCGGTGTTGGCGGACTTGCCAGGCACGGGGGACACCTCCACACTGCCCCCACCCACGTCGCCGCCTCCAACAAAGGTGCAGGGAGCCCACAAACCTCGCCCACCTGTGCGACCATGGCACTCGGGAGTGCAGCAAAGGAGGACGGTGCCGAACAGGTACCATTGTTTGTTTGGTAATCAGTACCATTAGTTGTTTAGTGATCAGGACAGTTAGTGCAGTTAATGCAAGTTAAGGAATCTTCGACCATATTTTCACTTACTTGCCGCATGAAAGGCATGAGAGTCTGTATTGATGTTAAAGCAACAGACAATGGAAGCAGCATTGCAGGCAGCGCCGCATGACATCCAGCAGGATCCTGATCCCGAACACAGGTGATATTTTGCTCCGTGGGCTCTGCCGCTTCAAGCCTGCGTTGCGCGCGGGTTTTGGAGAACGAAACAGCCTTCAAACCATTGTGTATTGTTGGGCTAAACTATTAAAAGTTCCCACTGCAGGCACAGTCCAGGCGAGGTCCAGTCCAGTCCACTAGATCCACAGACAATCCTCGGACTCCTCAGACTCTGCCCTGACTCCGCGCCCACTACGCGGGGGGAATGAGTCTTTGTAGGTCTTTGTAGGTTTAGGCACACCCACAGGCAAGTAGTAAACAGGGTAGACAGACTCTGGCAATAGCAGCACTCCACTCCAACAGCTCCTCTGACTCTGCCCTGACTCTGCGCCTGCTCCACGGGGGGAATGAGTTTTAGTAGGTTTAGGCACACCCACAGGCAAGCAGTAAACAGGGTAGACAGACTCTGGGAATACCGGAACATTTAAAATCCTGGCAACGCAAGAAAGATGAAGTCCTACTTTTCCCGATGCACATCGAGAGACGAAATGCATAGCAGTTGCAGCGGGAAGCGGAAGTACTTCAACCGGTACCGTCTTGAGAGATCCATAGGGGGAGAGTTTGCTGCATGCAGACCGACAACAAGGAAGGCTGATGAATGGAGGTCTTGGCACGCCGAACACCTGAGTACAAAGGAGAGATCAACCAAAGAAAACACTGCCCCATTGGAGAGAGGAAGAAGTGCAGAGGATGCCAAAGCAACCAGGCAATACTGGTGAGCCCAGCATGTACCGCACAGCAAGTGAAATCAGAGAGACTTACTGGGCAAACCTGAACAGGGGTATTGGGACGCCGGGTGCCTTTGAGATGGAGGCAAAGCAAAAGGGGTCAATGACCCAATGTTGGGCAGAACTTAATTGGTGTTTGTGGGATGTGTCCTGGTGGGAAGGTAGACTAGGCAACAACAAAAAAGCGAGGGAAAGCACACCCTATCTTCTATATATTTTTTCTATAAAAAGTGATTCATATATTCCTTGTTTTTCTGATCCACTGACCCTTATACTAATCAGTTTTTTCTGGGTGCCGGGGAGAAAAAGACTGACTCTGGTATCAATAAGTCAACAACAATATGAGAAAAAATGAAGTTCCTATCAGTAATAGGAACTCCCATCCCCTGCACACCATTCAGTAGTGGAAAGGTGACTTTCCAAACAAATCTCAATATTTTCAGTAATTCCAACTGTTAGTTGTCTCGGTATATCACAAATTATTTGGCACCAGTCAGAGTAAACCAACACTGCATGTGGAATTCAATCAACAAATATTCACAATTAAAGTTCAAATTATTTTACTGATAGTATTTCTCAGTCCTTCACAAAATAATGTTTTTTCTGAGTTCTATACACTCAATGACTCAATTGCAATTTAACAACTAGTCCAAACAGCTTTCTAAGCAAATTCGAAAAAATTCAAACAAATTCAAAAATAATATGGTTATTTATGAGCTCAACGCGTTTCGAGAGATTTGCCTCTCTTCTTCAGGAGCAACAACTTGTTTATAACTAATACAGTAATCAATATTTTCAACAATTCTTCATTGTAAGGTGAAGACAACATATCCTTTTTGATAAGCGTATCCCCAGGATTTTTCTGTAACAACTATTCCGTTGTGAGTTCATGAAAACGTCATCTATTCATGTTTTCCCAGTTCATTAATGGTCATCTGTGAATAATATGATGTATATATTAATAATTTGGTGGAGCAGTAGATTGTTGTTAATAACTCTAATTAGTACAAAGCTATACCTGTGTATTCATGTATTCATCAATCTGAGGGGAAAGCCTGTTCCAGATTTCAAAACGAATATTCATTGTGGAGTCTTGGAGGTGGGTGACCTAAAAGGTTAGTATTCACACTCTAATTATATGTGTTTCAAGCACTGGCTGAACAATAATGGCAATGCTATCTAGGAAACTCACCAATTTGTACTTGACACGCGGTCACATTCAGGATTCAAGGAAGTGTTCCATAGTCGGTTCAAGTTTCATCCCTGTATTTATAATGAATCAAATTAACACGATGTATTACATCTTTTTGTTAATTTTCTTCTTAAATCAATGTGAGTTTACAACATGCTTTACCTGTAGAGGTGACTGTTTATACGATCTACGTCAGCCTCCTGTTTCTTGCTTTCTTTTGTAACGCGGGGTAATTTGCAGCGTGGCTACCTATTAAGAGATGTTGTGTGTTAACGCCGTACTCAGCGTATTGTTTATTTAAGATATTCCCAAGTAAAGAAAGTTACGCGCTGTACCTGAGTTATAGATTCTGTCGTCCACGAGCCTGTATCTCCTCCTTCCTGCATACTCCTGGTAAACCCGTCTCCTAGCAACTTGGCACTATATTGTCATGTGATCTGGTCACCTGACAACTTAGAATTGTGGCGGTCGTAGTTCCGATTGAACTCTCTGTATATAGGTTTATACATGCATTCCTAATGTTATGTATGGCAGAGTTTCCGATATTAAGCCCATATGTTGGTAAATGGTTCAATTTACTATTAGAGATGTGTGTAATTTCATGGAAAAATAGTAACACCGGTGGATACAGTTCCCATAATTATGTAATATGAAGATTATTGTTGAGTTTAGATCATCTTTCCATCAAATCACAATGTAATTTACATCCATGTTGTTAGTTCATTAATGTAGTTCTCCTACTCTCTCTTCTCACGTTTACAGGTTATAGTACCCTAGCATCCATTTTTCTGAATGGTAAATGTCACTTTGGTTCGCCTGCTTTATTCCTATGTACTAATGATAGATCTTGAATCCGCTTGTACTTCTATTCATAGAAATGCACTCAAACAGTATTCTTCATTCATTCCTCTAGGTTCCAGGGCATCTAGCTTGTGGACCCAGAACATTTCTCTACGTGTTAATATTTGTTCTAGATTACCTCCTCTGGCGGGTCTTGTTATTATCTCCAAAATCACAAATTTCAATTGGGAAATTGTGTGGTGTTGCTCTTTAAAATGTCTTGCAACTGGTGATTTGATGTTCCCAGTTCTGATGTTGGACTTGTGTTCTGAAATGCGATCTTTTGCACGTCTAATAGTTTGGCCAATGTAATATTTGCCACAAGGACAAATTAATCCGTATAGTACGCATTGGTTGTCACATGTTATAAAGTGATTTTTTGTCCTGTGTATGGATGCCTAATTATTGAACCTTTTTTACACATTATTGCATTGGCTGCAATTCAGACAAGGTAAAGTTCCCTTTTTTTGTTTTGAGAGGAATCGTTGTTGCACCGTGCTAACTCTTTCTGCTTTTACTAATGAGTCACGTAAATTCTTTCCTCTGTTGTACGCCATTAGTGGTGGTTTTGGAAAAAGTCCACAGAGTTGTTGGTCTAGCCTTATTTTCCAGTTTTTCTGTAGTGACCTTTTGATCTGTGCACTTTTGGTGGAATATTGTGATAGGTAAATCAGTGGAGGATTGTTTTTATCTTCCTTTGGTTGTTGTATTAGGAGTTCAGTTATTTCTTCAATCAACATTTTTCTTTAGCCTGGGATAGGATGGATTCTGGAAATCCTCTCTCTTAAAATCTTGAGATTTGTTCCTTCTCCATATCCTGATATGTATCTTCCTTAGAGATTATTTGTTTAATCCTTTGTAGTTGACTCAATGGTAAATTCTTTTTCAGATGGTGTGGGTGATGGCTGGTAAAGAATAGACTGTTGTTGACATCCGTGGGTTTCCTGAACACAGTTGTATGTAGTTTCCCTTGTTCTGGATAAATCTTCACATCCAAAAACTGAACTGATGGATTACCTATTTCCAGGGTGAACATTATACGATTGTTGCATGCATTCAGATATTCAAGCAATGATTCTAGTTCCTGCTTGGTTCCTTTCCATATTGCAAAGATGTCGTCTATGTACCGTCTCCACATGGCCAAGTGATTTGACCATGTCGAGTTCTCCAGTATGTACAGGGTTTCAAAGTGGAACATGAAGATATTCGCATAGGCTGGGGCCATTGCTGACCCCATTGAGGTACCTGACGTCTGTAGATAATATTTGCCTTGGAACCTGAAATAATTGTTGCAAAGTATTGTCTTTGCTAATTCTATGGCAAATATTTTTTTGGCCAGAAAGAATTCTTGTTGTAGTAGTATCCATTCAAGGGCTTCCAACCCTTCTTCATGTGGAATTGATGTGTAGACTGATTGGACGTGTAATGTAAATAGAACCCAATTTTCTTCAATTTGGTTGATGGTATTTAAGACATTCAAAAAGTGTGTCTGTCTCTTAGGTATGTGCAGGTAGACTGAACAATTGGCTGGAGTAATTTGTCCAAATATCTTGAGAGTGGATCGAAGACACTCTGTGTGGCCGCTACAATCAGCCTAAATGGGGTATTCGTAAGGTTTTTATGGACTTTAGGAAGTCCATAAAATACTGGCAGAATAGGGTTTTTGTTGATGAGAAATTCTTTTGTCTTGTCCGTTATTCAATCTTCTGTCGCATCCTTATTGACTATTTCTTCTATCATCAGTTGGGTTTCAATGGTTGGATCATTGTCGAGGATCATATATGTGTTGCTGTCATCTAGCAAGGATAGGCAGCCTGGTTTGTATAAATTTTAATCCATCATGACAACTGCCCCACCTTTGTCTGCAGGCTTAATTTCAATTGTCCTGTCATCTGCTAATTCTTTCAAAATTCTATGTTGGTGTTTCCGAAGGTTTTGATTTTTCATATCCATGTATCTAATTGATTTTAGATCCTTTTTCATCTTCATTTCAAAGAGGTCCAATGTTGAGTTTCTGACATTCGGACTAAACGTGCTTTTAGATTTAATTTCCAAACTGTCAAAAGTGACTGATCTTTCTTGCATCAGTGGTATGGAGACAAAGAATATCTTTAATTTCATTTTCCTAATGAACTTAAAGAGATTCACTTCTTCGTTAAAAAGATTAGTTTGATTCGTAGGTACAAAGGATAACCCTAGACTAAGGAGATCCAGTTGTTGTTTCGTAAATATTTTGCTTGAGATATTTATGATCAGGTTTGAGTTTTGTTTTTGCTCCTTAGGTTTCTTCCTTCTTCTTCGTGCCTGGCGTCTTCTAAAAAAGAGTCAGCTTGAATATCCTGATTTTCAGGTGTTGGGATTATTGATGCTGTTGTGATTCCCGATGCAGAGGGTACCGCTGTTGTTGGTTGACTGGACGTAGGATCCATTCCTTCACTGGATGCGTCACTCGATGGATCTGTGCTTTTGCTACCTCTCCTTGGTGTTTTCTGGAATGGTGTTCTCTTTCTTGTATTTTGAAACTGTTGATTTTGTTGATGATAGTATTCTTGCCACGTATACACTATGGGGTCGATTCATGGAACAAATGTGCGCCGAAAATCCCAGCGCAAGCAGGCGCAAGGAGGCGCAAGCGTGAGAAATCAAGCGCACGTGCATGCGTGTGATACAAGGAAGGCGCTGCGCTAGTTTCCCGCTGGTCATGCGCCAAATCCATGCATGTCGCACACGGGCACACACATCATCAAACGGCGTGCGCTACGCGCACAGCAAAAGCGCGCATAGCGCGGCGCACACAACAAAAGTGGGCAGAACAGTGGGCGTAACACACGGAAAGGGGAACAACGCATGAAAAAGAAGGCGTAACTGGGGAAGTACTGCAGGGAACTACACGGAACGCCCACACGCACGCGAACAACCCATATTCATGGATTTGAATACGGGAAACCGGCGCACGGCACAGGCGTCAATGCGTCCGCCACACGAAGGCAGGTGGAAGCGTCCCCGTGCACAGTATAAAAGTGCACGCAAACAACAAACACGTATATACAGCTACGATGAATGCCCCATTTGTCGCAGCACTGATCGTGGGACACCGCAGGAGGAGGAGAATAGCCAGGACACGCATTTTCTCACCACGGACAAGCCTTTTTGGGATGCCTGACGACCAGGTCTACGGCAGGTATAGGCTTCCACCCCACATCATCCTAGACCTGGTCAGGGAGTGGGAAGATGACCTTACATCCCCCACCCTTTGCTCCCAAGCATTGAGCCCCTTGGAGAAGGAGCTCAATGTCCTGCATTTTTTGGCCACTGGGTCATTTCAGCGGACCACTGCCATAGTGGGGGGGGTCTCACAGGCCACACAGTCATGCTGCCTACACCAGGTCTTGTCAATCATGACAGCGTGCCCCTCAGTCCGCAGGCACATATACATTGCCCAGAACACCCGCAGAAAGGCAGGATGTGGTCCTGGATTTTTACAGAGTGGCACACTTCCCCAAAGTGCTCGGTGCCATAGATTGCACCCATGTGGCCCTACGTCCACCTAGGGCCACTGAGCACATCTACCGAAACCGCAAGGACTGGAATTCCATCAACGTACAGGTGGTATGCGATGCAAAGGGAATCATCACCTCTGTCTATGCAAACTACCCTGGCTCCACCCATGACAGTTTCATATACAGAATGTCCGCCCTGAGCCGGGCCCTGGAAGCTGGGTAGCATGGTGACACATGGCTCCTAGGTGAGTACAAATGCCTGTGCACATGCATGCAAGTCACACACAGACAAATACCCAAACCCTAATAATCTCAACTATTTTCACCTCCCCAGGGGACAGTGCCTACCCTCTGAGCAACCACATGATGACGCCAATCCGGAACCCCACCACACCACCCCAGGTAAGATACAACGCCGCCCATATTGCAACCAGGGCCATAGTGGAGCGCACATTCAGAGTGCTTCCGCTCCCTTGACCGCTCTGGCGGGCAGCTACTCTATGCACCCCCAGTAGTGTGCAGGATCATTGTGGCAGCATGTGTCCTGCACAATGTTGCAACACGGCAGGGCGTACCGGTGGACATGGTGGTGCCCCCACATCTCCAACCACAGGCACAGGCGCTGCCCATGGGAGGGGATAGGGCACGTGGCGAGGAAGCCCGGACCCAGCTTGTGGCCTCATTTTTCACCTAAACTCCCACCCCTGCGGAGTGCACACAGGCCTGGCACATACCAGGTGACAATCGATGAAGACAAAGAGACAGTCAACTGTCACAACCTTACCACCCTGAGATTGTTGCCATGGAAGTGCCACATTGTGTGCATCCCTAGCTACTTAAACACAAGCTATCCTGTGTGACCAAAAGGCACACATATGATATATGATATGATATGATATGGCATTTGTAACGCACCTATAACACAAGTGTTGCAAGGCGCAACGAGGCAGGGAGGGGGGAACAAGGGAAGACAGACAACGATCCTACTAGGCCAGGTGTCATTTAGATCGCGCAAGCGCAGGGGTAGGTGGAAGGGAAAAGTGCAAGGGGAGGGGGGGAGTGCAGTACAGGGTAAGTAGAATAAAAAATAAATAAATAGGCCAGCTGGTGGCAAGTGCAAAGGTAAGTGCAGACAAGTGCTGGGAAGGGGGGGCTGTAGGGATACAGAGACAGTCCCGCAGTGCAGGGGTTGCCAGGGAGGCAGTGCAAGTGGAGAGTGGCTGGGCCACGGACCGAGGTCGGTGAGAGTGGCCCAGTTGCAGATTCAGTGCAGTTTCAGTGAAGAAGTTAGCAAGGGAGAGGGAGAGAGAAAGCAGAAGCAAAGAGGAAGGTGTTGAGGTGCTTCCTGAAGAGGAGATGGTTCTCCTCAAGTTACAGGGAGGCAGGAAGGCCGTTCCAGAGGGAGGCCCCTGCCCCGGAGAGAGATCTACCCCCAGCTCGTTGCTTCGAGAAGCGGCTGACCCTGACATGCAAGTTGTGAATCACACACACCTGCAAAACAGGCCATGACCATCACTGTTATGTCACTCAAACCCTCACAAACCACAACATGACATGGCAAGCAATAGCCATACACCAACACAGTACCAATAAGGTACACATTGCCATGTGAAAAATGTAAATTGGCATCAGACAATGATGCCTGACATGGAATCAGATGAAATGACTGACCAACAACCTCCCACCCAAAATAAGTAATTCCCAAATGCATCACAAAAGTAGTAGCCGCAACATAACAAAGAATGCCTGTCTACATGCACATTGTGCATTAAAAAAAAAACACTGCAGGTTCTGTGTGCTGTGTCCAACTCCTGCAACACACTGCTCAGCGCACAGCACAGTGAACAGCCATTGTGTGTGATGCACACCCTGAGCATCACATCTAAGTGACAAACCACATCAAAAAGCAAAATATGCATGTACAGGATCCATAATTGGTCACAGAACATGTGCTGCAGGGACACAGTGGGCAGCAGAAGGCAAACAGAGTGTACATGTGGATATCGAAGGGTGGTTGTACATGTAGTGCATCATAGTGCGAGTGTGCGAGTCAACAAGGACATGCACTCAACATATGCATGTGCAATCAATTGACCATCAGTCTACACATCACATGTGAACATTCACCATGTGTACACCCCAGCATGTCAAACCACAACTATCCCCTCACACCTAAAAGGTAAATACAACACATGAACATGCACTTATCAGCAGAACACATCATGTACATAGGATACCACAATTACAATGTCAGGGTTCCCATCACACTGCAGGGCAAGGCAACTATCAACAACAAAACACCCCCCCTCCCTCACAAATGACCATGACCCACTGAACAACTGCACCTGGGTCATGGAGCCTTCAACCCTCAATTTCACCTGGCCACAGGATCACCATCTCCCACCTTGTGTGTTAAAAGTTGCCTGCACCCTCAGAGTCCACCTTCATTTGCAAAGAAACAAAATCCAAGGCAGAAAAACGAACCAGAACAGCCTCCAGTAGATGACTTGAAGTAGCAGTACCTCATAACGTCCAAGTACTACCACAATGATGTAACAACCAAGGTAGCACAGTAAAACAATGTCACAACAAGATGTGAACCATGTGTGGTACATGAAATAGAATGATGCACCACGAACGGATGTGTACTGTCACAGCTCCCGTGTACAGCCGCAGGAGTGGCACGAAACAACCAACCCCACCGTGGCCTGGGTGCCTGCAAGGTCAAACTCACACAGGCCTCTGAGACTTTGGTGGGGAAAGAGGGTCAGGGATATGCAGTTGGGACAGCCGTTGGCATACTGGATAACTGGAATGAGGGGCAGGAGAAGGGAGTATGAATGACATGTGAAAGTAGGGAATGCCCTAAAATGGAGTACTTGCATTAACACATACACAATCATAACAAACTTGTACATCATTGTCAGGGCCTCCCGGAGTCCAGGCGCAGGAGTGGCACGAACTAACCACCCCCTCTAGGGTTTTTGCGCCTGCAAGCTTGGGGCTTACACAGGCATCCGCAACCCCAGCGGGGAAAGAGGGTTAGGGAACGTTGGTTGGATAGGTACGGGAAGCAGGAACACCGGGTAGAGGGTACAGGGTTTAGAATTGGATAGGACTCGGGGTGATTATGGAAAAAAAAACATACCAAATTGAATTACACATTCATCCATGCATCAGTGCACCCCCCAGCAAGCCTATGTAGAGCAGTTTGAAAGAAAAACAACAAGACACTCAGCTCTGGTTTTGAGTGCTGGCCTCCTGCCTGCGCATTCTCAGGTCCGGTTACAGGAGCACTTCAATGCTGCAAAGAGAGCCACAGTTAATAATCTGTGCGTGCCCATAACACACAAACACACCACCAAATATGCCCCATATCAACAAACTACTCTACAAACAGACAATCTGGTGTGGGTGCTTCGTACCCATATGTAACATTCCCCCTGTGATGGTTCATACACAGTCAATGCAGTAAGTCAGGCGCCGGTGCATGCGTGGCAAATGGAACACCAATGTGTCACGATTCACACAATATGCAATGTTCCCTGGGTAAGCAGACAGATGCATAAAGCAAGGTATGACTTCAGAAAAAGTCGTGTCCCACCATGACCATAAAAAATAGGCAGTGCATGTTTCAAAATGTACATGGAAATGAAATGCACTGCACCCGGGTCTGTCCCTTGCTATATGTCCCTGTGAGCTGCTCCTTTCCATGTCTCGGAAGGCAGTATGGGTGATACAAGTGCCTCAATGGCCCATGGTGGACCGGAGGGTATGCGCCACTGCCCCTGCAGCTGCCCCAGACAACCTTACGATCAACTAGCCATCAGTCCACCAACACATCTGAGCTGTATTGTGTGCTTCAATACCAATATTCGTCCAAGCTCACCCTCAGTGCTGCTACTAAGCCTGCATGTGCAACTGGCCTGGTGGAAGCTTTGCTGTGTTGTGCCCTCCCTGTGCTGCTCACCTTGCCTGGAGTTCCTTGGAACACGTCAGCAGTTCTAGGATGTATGTCTGCAATCCCTGTGCCTCTGCTTGCGCACACATGTGCGTGTGGGCACCAACAAACGTGTCCAGAATCCAGACGTCCAATGGGCCATGTCTGCTGGCAAAGGTGGTCTGGAGGCTCATCCCCCTGCAGAAAGGGCATGAAACACATGATTAATGCTTTAGAGTCATCTTTGTGTGTCTCTTCAGGCATCTCATCACTGGACCATGTCAGAGACGTACATCAGAAATCACACCATCAGTCCGTCTTTCACATCCAAAGTGTGGAACACACTATCTACGGCATGAATTGCAACAAGCACGTGTATAGTAAAGATAAGAAACATACTACACAATGCATAGCAATGAATGTACACATTAATCATGAAACACCCCATCTAGCAAAAGCAGAACAGTGATCAATAACATCGCAATCATCCCCACTAGGGGTGTTAACACAAGTTACACAGCACCAGACATGCCACAGATATGACAGTCCAAAGCCCTTGTGTAATAGGCTGTTACACCGAACCATCCTTGCGAGCCCAAGGATAAGGGAGGCAGGAGTGGCATATGTGAGTCAAGGACCCCAAGCAGCAAACACATACACAAGACAAGCCTGAAGGGCCCAGCTGGAACAGACAGTGGATGCTTTCCAACGCCACAAAGCACCGCACTGTCACATGAAAGCACAATAGACAAGCAATTTTAAACTACATTAACTAATTACACTAACTATGAAAAACCTAAATTACCTAATTAAACTATCAAACAGAAACTTAACTAACTAAACTAAAAGAAAAATCAAAAATGGCCACATACGACCCGGGGGGGAGGGGAGGCACCCAGGAGGGGGGAGGTACAAGGTGCTGCTCAACACCCACATGCGATGATGCTGAGCCAAAAAAAAACCTTCATTGGCTCAACGCCTGCACAGCCCGACCTATGTGGGAGATAGATGGTCGTCCGAGTCTGGCTCATCCTGGAAAGGAGGACGTGGCACAGTAGCCTGGCCACACCTAGCCACAGATTGCCCCTGGACGGCAGCAAGTCTGCCGGACGGGTGAGCCTGGTTCTGTGTGGCGATGTGACGTAGGTCTGCATGCAGAACCTCACGTGATACACGTGCTTCCTCTTGCAAGGTAGCACGTGTAACACGGAGTTCCTCCTGCAAGGCCTGGCTGGACATCCGCTGCACCTCCCGGCAAGCCGGTAGCTCAGCCGAGATGGTACGCTCCAGCTGTGCAAACCTCTCCTCTGCCCGCTGCCTCTGGGACATCAGAAGGACACCCAGAGTGGATTTGAGGGAAGCATACTCCTCCCTCAGGGCATCCATGTGCGCCTCTGCGTGAGCAGCAATTGCTTGACGCAGACACGACATTTCAGCCTGGCGTGCCCTGTCTGAGGCCGCCATGCAAAGCCTGAGCGAGCGGGCCGTGGACCGTGCCGCCTGCTGCTGGAGAAGCACCTGCCTAGCAGGGGGGAGTACAGATCAGGCCACACGCTCCATGCTCTCATCGATGTTCTCCATTGCTGCCCCCTGCCGTTCTGAATTGGCAGTAATGTCTTGCTCCCACTCAGTATACTGCGGTTGCGCGTGGCGACCGCGTTGCTGGGCTTGACCCCTGCATGACCCAAGGACCGGGTGTCCTCGCTGTGTTGGCACCGCCCGCGGCTGCACGACTACATGCCCCCGTCGACGTGCTGTCCCAGGCACATCAGTGACTGGTGTGGAGGGTGACCCTGTGTCCCGATCCACCACGGGTGGAGGAACCAAGACTGTCTGACCCCTCAGTGTAGGTTTTGCAGACAGAGGAGTGTCCACATCAGAATCAGTCACCCATCACCCCCACCCCCCAGCCACCAGGGGCTCTATTTGGAGAATAGATCCTTGTAATTGTGGATCTATTCTCCAAAATGGCCCACTTTATCCCTTTAAAAAGCTTGCCTTCAGCTTCCACCTTGGCCAAGGAATTTCTGGTGAATATAGTTCGCATACCTGGTTTCCCTTCCATATTAGTTTCGGATCGTGGAAGTCAATTTATCTCCCATTTTTGGAAGAAGTGTTGCCAACTAGCACAAATAGATGTGCGGTTATCCACCAGCCACCACCCCCAGACCGACGGACAAACCGAGAGAACCAATCAGACTCTCGAGCAATATCTTCGGTGCATGTTACACCAATCCGAGTTAAATTGGAAAGACATCCTTTGGATCGCAGAATATGCATACAACAATTCAGTGCATTCTGGAACCGGACAAACTCCTTTTTATACTTTGTATGGTCACCACCCTCGGACCTCTGACCTAGATCCACCTCTGACCCTGGAAATGCCCGCAGTTAATCATCTGCATTCCACAATAACCCGAGCCTTCAAAGAAGCTGCAACTCATTTACAGCAAGCCGAGAAAAAGTATAAAGAAAACGCTGATTTGTACCGAAGTAAAACTCCTCCTTATCAAGTAGGAGACCAGGTATGGCTAGCAACGAAACATTTACCCCTCAAGGGCCCGCGAACCTTCAATCCCAGATTCATAGGACCCTATCCCATCAAGGCTATCATCAATCCCGTGGCCTTTAAACTGGATTTACCGTCTAACATGCGTATTCATCCAGTTTTTCATGCATCACTTTTGAAGCCAGTACAACCAGGGACCCGACTGTCCAAGCCTCCAGACCCAATTCAAATTGAAGGGGAATTAGAATTCGAGGTTAAAGACATTTTAGACTCCAAGGTGTTTAAGTCAAAACTCTTCTATCTTGTTGACTGGAAGGGATATGGACCTCAGGAGAGATCGTGGGAGCCTAGTAACCATGTTCACGCACCTCGATTAATACAAAGGTTCCACTGGAGATTTCCGAACAAGCCAAAACCCCCGGAGGGAACAACCTTGGGAGGGGCCTTGAGGGGGGGTACTGTCATGATGCCTACCTCCAAGGAGCCAGGTCCGACCCAGCAACCCCAGAGGCAGGCATCATTCCCCCCAGGGAAGTGCCAGCGGGCCCAAGCTGGGGCCCTTTGGACACAGTCCTGGCGCCTTAGGCGCCAGGCTCATGTTAGACCCTGTCCTGGCGTGGGTTTTGATCGGTACTCGGGTTTCGTACTTGAACCGATCTGCTTTTCTATTTTGAAGTCTGTGATCAAGTTGAACCACCAAGTCTATGTAGTGTGCGCAGACCTGGGGTGGATCTACTATCTGAGCTAGAACATCCTTAAGCTCTCCGCGCAGGCCTCGATGAAACAATGTGATCCTTTTGTTTTCCGGCCATCCAGTTTCCACAACCAGTCTATTAAAGGTGGCAACGTAGGACAGGAGATCCTGATTACCTTGTCGTAAGGATAGAAGTTCGTTATCAAGGGCCTGTCCTTGAGAGTGTCGAGCAAACAATCTTTCCATGCTGGCCTGGAAACCCTGAAAATTCTGGAGAATGGGATCATCCTGATTTACCAATGGAATAGACCAATCGGCAGCACTGCCACTGAGGTAAGATAGTATAAAGGCTACCTTGGTCTGGTCGTTAGGGAAGGCCCCAGGTCTGCATAGAAAGTGTAAACGACATTGGTTCATAAAGACGGCATATTTCTTGGGATCCCCCGCAAAACGTTCAGGCGGGGCCAAAGGCATGTGTCCAGGTAGATTGATTTGTACCGGGTTATTCAAACCCATAGATGTGGAAGTACCTCCGGAATTAGGTAAAGGAGTGTGCCCTGCCTGGGCCTGCAATAACCTTTTGGCCAGGCCATCTGTTCTTTCCTTTGATAGGATCAGTTCTCTTTTGAGAGCGTTAGTCTCCTGGCGGGCTGAATGCACTTCTGCCCGTAATTCCCCCAAAAGCTGGGCCAGCTGATCTGTCTCGGAAGTCTCCATAGCGCCCAGGTGGGAAATTGTGGGTAGGCTTCGCATTCTGTCACGCTCACCTTATTCCCACGGAGGCGCAGGTCTGGCTTAGAGTGCTGATGCTTCTTCAATGGTGAAGCGCAGGACTCTGAAGATGGACAGGAAGGGCCCCTCTACTCTGGCTTTCCTGGCTCACAGGAATATTCCCCTGTGCGTGAAAAGGGAGTATTACCTACTGACGGAATAATGCTCAAGCCTCCCACTCCCTTCCAACCCTCCACGATACCCTTCCACGATTCCCTGTGAAGTCTCACCTTAGGGTCTTGAAGGATGAGCTCTCCATCCTGCTTCTGATGCAGGGGCGCGTTGAAACCCAGTTACTTCACTGGATTGAGGTTTGATGGGAGTTCAAAATAAGCTTGACTATTCAGGTGAGGCGTTGTAAGAGTTCTGTTGCAAGTTCAAAAGTTCAAGCTTAATAATAATGTTCATTGTCTTTTTGCAGCAAGCGCTAATGCTTATGTCTTTTTCCCCTTAGGGGACGGGGTTCGGAATGCCGGAGATATGGCGCCGACCCGAAGTGAAACGTGCAGTTCCTGTAAATGACAGGTAAATTCTGGATGAGCGTTCAGGTAATGTCTTTGCATTCGCTCATTCAATGTCTTTGTCTTTTTTCCCCATAGTGGCCGGGGTCCGGAATGCCAGGAAGCGGCAAGACCCGAAATGAAATGGGAATGACCCAACAAGTAAGTCTTAGAAGGAAACTGAGCCTTTCCTATTCCCTTCCTTCTCTCACCTTGTTTTCTTGTCTTTTTCTCTCTAGGCTCGCTGCTGAAGATGAAGGTGCCCAGGAAAGGTGAGTGAAATGCAGCGCTGCAGCGATCGAAGCGAAATGCTTTTAAAATGATGTCTTCCCTTTCACTTCCCTGGGGGGAATGATGCCTGCCTCTGGGGTTGCTGGGTCGGACCTGGCTCCTTGGAGGTAGGCATCATGACACATATCTACAAGCAAAGCACCCCTCCACCCAAGTACAAAAGCAGGGATGCCTAGCATGGTATCAAAAGGCTGACCATAGACCTGTGCATTGACAGGCAGTGTTGACTGGCATCAACAGCTTAATGAGATTCAAGTGACAACACTGCAAATGATGATGGGACAGTAAGCAGGGCACATGATGAAAACTCTGGAGGCCGCCCACGTGTGAAGAAGACACTACAACAGTCGGACAGAGTCATTGGCCATTAAACAGGCTGAGGCCTGTGACCCACACAGATTGTCAGACCCTAAACATGTGTGCAACGCAGTACTGAGCCACAGTTGACATGGGAAGGCTGATGAGATGCCATGCAATGTATGTCACCCAGGACTTGTATTACAGTGAACATCCAGTCAAGGACACATAGGGGCAAGCTTGCAATGCACATGGAGCATGAATGGGCACTCATGTCCCTGCGTGGCATCTGACCTATGCACAGTACAAGTGAGATACCCTGCATCAAGTACTAAGGCTGTACCACACAGCATATGTCTGGCAGATTGTACGCTGGAAGTTAGCATGTACACAGGACGCATGAACAGGAAAGTACCCAATGGCAAGATTGAAGCAGACCAGTGTAAAGGTGGAACTGGGGTGCAGAGTGGCGGAGGAGGGGCAAGGGAGCATGCCTACATGGAGTACCCGTATGCAGGCAGAGGACACATGCACGTCAGTCATGCTACGACATTGTGCCTGGGCTGAGAGGAAGGTCACCCCAAGCCACATGCAGAAGGGCCAGTGAGCTGGAACATGGACCGGAGGGTATACTGGTAACCAGCATGTGAGTAGGGTGCAATAGTGGTGATGTGGAACAGTCCCCGTCTGCTCCACATGTCCACCAACCAGCAGAGCAGACATGCATCATGGAAGCATTGCATTACTTGCACATCAGAACCATGCACACGTCACTTGTAGTGGCAATCATGCACAACACATCACACAAGTAAAACGCACACGTCCTCAACAAACACGCAACAACACTCACTGGACTGGGCATCAAAGTCCAGCATCTCTCCCACTCCTTCAACCGATTCAGGTGGTATGAACTCCGCAACGAGTGACTCATGCGGAGTGAGCTCTTCCTCCTCTGGTGCAGGCCCACCACCAGTCACCAGAGTCAAGTTGTAATTTGAGACACGCTTAGCCTTAGCGCTGCGTTTGAGGTAATTCCAATGCTTTTTGCACTCTTGCGCCATGCGCACCTCATGGCCGAATGAACTGACATGTTCCGCAACTTGCTTCCAGTGGGTGTCACGGTGGGCAGCCGTAGTCTGACTATTGGCACCCACTACCATGTCACGGCTGTGGCCCCGCACGTAGTCCATGAGGAAGTCCAGTTCCTGCTTGTAGAAAGGCTTCTTCCTCGACGTGCAGGAGGTCGTGGCTCTGTGTGGGGTCCCAGCCTGTGCTGCAGGTGCAACCTTCCTCCTCTTGGACTGTGGTGCAGACCCTGGCTGGCTAATGCCGCCCTGACCAGTATGGCCAGTGGGTTTAGTGGATTGAGCCAAGAGAGTGGCAGGTGGAGGAACGACCAAAGGCCTGACTTGTGTCAGTGTCAGCTGGGTGCCCTCTAATGGACCCTGCGCAACAAAATACGCTGTGGCAGGGTCATTGAACGCAACGGTCCTGGTTGGCAGACTCACAACCAGGGTGTTGTTGGGTGCATCTGCCCCTGCACTTGCCAACACCCGGCTGTTCGGGGCAGCAGATGACATAACTGCCCCAGGGACACATGTCTTGGTCAGAGCAGCCCTGCATGCCCCTACGGTTTCCCTCCTGGCCTGTAGTAAATCTTCCAAGGGCTCCTCAAGTGCCAACGCAGCCTACGCTGGCAGACTCTGAGCCTGGGTGACGGTGTTCACAGCTGCACCTGCAGCTACCACTACCCTTGGGCCTGTGGCAGTCGATGGAACGGACTGCCGGGTCACACGGGCGCCAGTGCCAGATGCAGAAGCTGCATCTCCCGGAACCACTGGGGGTGGTGGCATGACTGCACCGACACATGGCACAACATTGTGCTCAAGTAGCGCACCCCTGCCTCTTCCCCCTCTGTGGCCGCCCTGGACACCCTGGAGTCCCCCTACTCCCTGGTCACCACGGCCACGTCCCCGACCACGCCCGCCACGAGGAGTACACCCAGCTGAGGCGCCCCTCACCTTTGCTGGCCTCCCAACCATGGCACAGATGGAGTAGTGCCGGCACAGATGGAGTAGTGCCAATGGGAGGTGTACAGCACAATTGACCTGGGCAATTGGTGTGAAGGGGGTGGGAAGCAAGATGTTAACAGCCCCCCTGCACCTGCAAGGCTGTATGTGACCCCGGTGATGTAGTGACGGGTCACGCAATGCTCAGGCACCCCAAAACTGCAGTAAAACCGTGCACGCAACCCTGCAGCATACGTGCGTGGAATCAACCTCCCGCAGTACGCAGTGACACCCAGTAACACGAATAACGCATACGCTTGGGACACGCAGGCTACTATGACCTCGAAAATGGGTGCGATACACAGGGGCACCCGCAGTGGGAAAAATAGCGTGTGCGACTCACCGTCTGACCAGCGCGATGCAGAAAAACATGCGTAGCCAATACCCCCGCCAAAAGAAGAGATACGTCCTTGATAGCTGTGAAGTTGTGATGGCGCGCAAAACAACAGGAAGCAGCAACACACGTCGGTCTCCACGAAAGGCACGTACAGCAAACTGCTGCCCCCGCTCACCTTTAACCCGTGCTGAGGGAAACGCCCGCGCGCATCACGTCACTTACGCGCATGGGCCCTTTCCTCGGATTACACGCATTCACACGCGGACGTGCAGTTTTTTCACGCGCGCTGAACCACTATGCTAATGTCACGAGGGAAAGGGCCTTTGGTCCAATGAAAGCGCGTACGAGTGCTGACACGCTTACGCGCTAGGGGCCTTTCCTCGAATCACACGCTGAGCTGACGTGCAAATTTTTCACGTGCCAAATCACTCCGTATAAAGCTGGCCACGCGTTCACACACGGAAGACCACGCTCCTGCCCAAAAGGCCGAATCACTGCCCCCCAGAGCCCCGAGCACGCTCCCACCTGCCATCTGCTGCTGCCTGACTGCCTGCTGCCCACGTGCCCTCCTATTTGCTGCCTGCACATCAGCCAGGGGTGCAGTTGCTGTGACCACCCCTGCTGGAACAGAAGACTCCCGACTGGGATACCATCGCTCCACAGCCCAGCCCCAGGACCCAGTTGCCCACCCACTCCTGCCTCTGGGGTTGCCATGTTGGGCACTACACCATCTGGCACCACTGGCAACCCCCAGCCAGAGAGGCAGAGGGCCACCAGCTTCACTGTCACCGAAGTTGGTGTCCTGGTGGAGCAAGTCCTGGGGCAGTATGATGCCCTCTTCAGAAGTTCGCACACCGACAAGGAAGGACGGACTCGGATCTGGACGGACATCGTGACTGCCATCAACGCGGAGGGGATGGCAGTCCGCGACTTCCAAAATGTCAAGAAGCACTGGGAGGACTTCAGGTCCAGGACCCTCAACAAGGCCCGGCACCTCTTGAAGGCAGCGGGGCGCCGGGGCCACCTGTCGAAACATCAGATGAGGGTCCTGGAACACATATGCCCAGCGCTCCACGTCCAGGTCCTTGAGAGGCAGACCCGTCTGGAGTCGAGCGGTAAGTGTACATGCATACTGATTGGAAGCTGTGCGTGTGGTGGTGTGCCAGTAGTGTGCAGGTTGTACATGTGTTTTTCTAGGGCCATGTATGGATGTGTATGTACAGGGCTGTGAGGCAGACACATGCAAGTCCTTTCATGTGTGAGACACATGGATGGTGTATGTGTGGGTAAGCATGCAAGCCAAATGCAGATGTGTGAGCACACATGTTTGGATTACTGTGTATGTCAGTTGGCATGGTTGTGGTGTCACACATGGATGTTGGTTCCAGCTACATGTATCTGCACCGTGTACATGTGCATGTGTGTCTATTTGACAAGGGTGCAACAGTGATGCAACATGGATGTATGTGACACTGATATGTGGAAGACTGATTGGCAGATGTGACATGGATGCCGATCTCAACACTGCGACAGTTGGCGGAGGTGTACACATGCATGTAAGTGTGGTGGCGTGTGTGCATGTGTAGTGCACTCCCTGTGTTTCATGTGATGTCTGGCTCACCTTTGGCTGCTCATGCTGTTGTATGTGTATGGATGGTGCTGGCTGTTGCAATATGGCTGTGGAATAGCTCATGTGTGTGAGTCAAAATGACATGTGTGTTCAGGATTGTGATGCCATGTCTGAAGTTTGACAATGCCCCTTATGTACAACTGTCATGTGTGTATGAGTCCATTGTACAGTGCCCTGATGCCTGTGTTTTATTTCTCCCTGTCTGCAGCGTCAACTGATGAAGAGGGCGGAGAAGGTGATGTGGAGCACAGCGGCAGGGATCGCACCGCCAGCCGGAGACGAAAGGCCCGGCTCCCCTCCCAGGTTGTCATCTCGTCGGGGAGTGAGGAGTCCGGTGCCACGTCCCAGGCCGCAGCTGCCGAGGGGAGGTCCAAGAGGCAGAGGTCAGAGTTGGACTCCTCGGCAGCAGAAGGGGCAGCTGAGACCCCACAGGGCCCAACGGAGGAAGATGGTATGGAGTCATCCAGGTTGGTGGGGGTTTGGTGGAGGAGGAGGCCGTGCAAGGGACAGAGACGGGGTCTGGAGGTGGGGATTCCACTGGTGCTGGTGGTGCAGTGCAGGACCAGGGACAGGAGGCAGCACAGGCTGCCGCGTAGGTGCCTGTGTGCAATCCTGACCCTGATCCTGTCACTGCATCATCTTGCACCAGCAGGGATGCGTACGTCCAGACCCGTTCTCAGGGAGGGGATTGGCTTACACCAACTGGCCTTCCTTTCCCTGCGGATGTGGCTATCCGGCACCAGGTTGAGCCTGTCCTGAGTGGGGTGGCGTTGTGTCAACGTGCCATGCGAGGTGACCTGCAGTTTTTTCATGAGGAGACTGCACGTCTTCTCGCATGGTTCGTTGACCGCGGTGACCCACTGGGACAGCTCACCAGGGCTGGATTCCTCTGTTTCCTGGACCTTGTTCCGACCCCCTCCTCAACTTAACCCCCTATGCCCCAGTCGTCCTCCATGCCATCTTCCCACCCATGTATCACCTGGGTGCCCTGTGGAGCTGCCTCTGACCCTGCGGCCAGGCTGGTGGACAACAGATCCCTGCCACAGTCGGGAGTCGGACATCCAGCAGGGGTGGCCACCTCCACAACTGCACCCCAGCTGGAGGACGATGTGCAGGCAGCAAGAGCCAGGGCACAGGCAGCGGCACAGCAGCAGCAGCAACAAGGTAGGAGCCATGATGGCTCGGGGCCTTCATCATCGGAGGGGCAGGCATCGGCCAGAGGGCAGGAGGACCCTGGACGGGAAGTGTCTTCCGTGTGGCAGCAGTTGGGCCATGCGATAGATGCAGAGCAGCAGCGAGCGGAAGAGGCACGGCTCACGATGGTCAGGGCGGAGAACTCCATGCGTGGGGCCCTGAGGCGGGCCGAGTGCCTCAAGGCCATTCTCAGGGACCTGGAGTTCCAGATGTCATCGTCCCTGTGAACCCTCGGGGCCAAGGAAGAGGACCGCCTCCGGGACATCGAGCAGGAGTTCGATGATGCCCTGGCCCGGGACATCAACACGTGAGCCGTTGGACTTGCCCGCTGCCCTTGTAAATAGTTGGATAGTATTAGGTTTCCTTTGGTTTTTTCTTTATTTTGGACCTTTAGGACAATGGACCACATTTTTGTATATAGTTTTTTTTATTAGGTAGGAGTTTTTGATAGGTTTCATTTCTTTAGTTGGGATCATGGACCCTGGATTGTTCATCTGTATATAGTTCACTGTTGGATTCTACTTTTTTGTTTGGATTTCCCAATGGAGCAATGATTTTCACTTTTGTTTTGCCCTTGGATTTCATTTTTGGAACTGTGACTTTGGACACCTTTACTTTGGATTATGATTTGTTACTTTTTCATTATTTTACAGACATGCAGCTTTTCTTTTTTAATTTCCATTGTCGTTTGTTTGATTTTAATTCCATTCATGTTGCTTTTAATACATTTTTTTCATCCAACTTCGATGTGTGGTATTATCTCATTGTTTTCATGCACGTCATGATATGGGTTTTGATATTCACTTGCGCCCATTGTATGTGTGTGAGGGATATGTCTTCATTTACATACTTGCCATTGGGGTTGTGTCATGTAATTGGCATTTCTATGTGGGTGGATGAAATACTTGGGTGGGTGTTTGGCATGTGGAGGCTGCCCAAGGGCCAGGGATCGAGATTGTGATGACATGTTGCCTGGGGGACATGTGTCGGGGCCTGTTGGCAGGTGCCCCGCACTGCTGGGGGGTGGGGGTGCAAAGGGACATTAGTGGGACATGAGTGGGTGCCTGCTGGCAGGTGCCCCGAACTGCTGGGGGGTGGGTGTGCAAGGGGACATGAGTGGGGGCCTGCTGGCAGGTGCCCCTCAGTACTGGGGGGTGGGGGTGCAAGGGGACATGAGTGGGGGCCTGCTGGCAGGTGCCCCTCAGTGCTGGGGGTGCAAGGGGACATGAGTGGGGGCCTGTTGGCAGGTGCCCCACACTGCTGGGGGGTGGGTGTGCAAGGGGACATGATTGGGGCCTGCTGGCAGGTGCCCTGCACTGCTGGGGGGTGGGGGTGCAGGGGGACATGAGTGGGACATGAGTGGGTGCCTGCTGGCAGGTGCCCCGCACTGCTGGGGGGTGGGTGTGCAAGGGGACATGAGTGGGGGCCTGCTGGGAGGTGCCCTGCACTGCTGGGGGGTGGAGGTGCAGGGGGACATGAGTGGGACATGAGTGGGGGCCTGCTGGCAGGTGCCCCACACTGCTGGGGGTGGGGGTGCAAGGGGACATGAGTGGGGGCCTGCAGGCAGGTGCCCCTGACTGCTGGGGGGTGGGGGTGCTGGGGGACATGAGTGGGAGCCTGCAGGCAGGTGCCCCGCTCTGCTGGGGGGTGGGGGTGCAAGGAGGTAATGCGTTGGTGATCACTAGTGCAAGGTGACATGTAGCTTGGCTGGGGGGGCATGCCCATGGTTGTTGGGCTGCCTGCGGGACATGCCCAGGGGTGCAGGGTAGTCCCCTGTGGTGTGGTCTGCATGCAGGGGCTGTGGAGGGTGTAGAGGGAACACCTGGGAGGACCCACACTGCCAATTCACGTATAGGAATCCCCTGCACCCCCAAAATACACGTACCCCACTCGCACAGGGCCTATCACGTGTGGAACTTCCCCGCACCCCAGAAATACATGTACCCTGCTGAAATCGCGTGTTAATCTTGCCTGCACCCCAAGAATACACGTACCCTGCTGCAATCGCGTGTGGAACTTCCCGCGCAACCCAGAAATACATGTACCCTGCTGCAATCACGTGTGGAACTTCCCGCGCACCCCAGAAATACACGTACCCTGCTGAAATCGCGTGTTAAACTTGCGTGCACCCCTGAAATACACGTACCATGCTGAAATTGCGTGTTAAACTTGCCCGCACTCCAGAAATACACGTACCCTGCTGCAATCGCGTGTGGAACTTCCTGCGCACCCCAGAAATACACGTACCCTGCTGAAATCGCGTGTTAAACTTGCCCGCACCCCAGAAATACACGTACCCTGCTGAAATCGCATGTTAAACTTGCCCGCACCCCAGGAATACACGTACCCTGCTGCAATCGCGTGTGGAACTTCCCGCACACCCTAGAAATACACGTACCTGCTGATATTGCGTGTTAGACTTCCCCGCACCCCAGGAATACATGTACCCTGCTGAAATCGCGTGTTAGACTTCCCTGCACCCCAGGAATACACGTATTCTGCTGAAATCGCGTGTTAAACTTGGCCGCACCCCAGAAATACACGTACCCTGCTGAAATGGCGGGTGAAACTTCCCGCGAACCCCAGGAATACACGTTCCCCGCTTGCCGTGTGCTGTGTGGCGGCCCTGTATACTGGTCCAGGGTTAGCGCAGCCCTTTGCGCTGGATTGGGGATTTTGATGGCTTTTCCTTGCACGAGGGGCGTTCTTGGGGGCGTTACTGGCGCTGCTGCAGGGTGGCTGCGCCACTCTGCGCCGCAGCTGCTTTTGGTGGGTGAAATCCATGAATAAGCTGTGCGCCGAAATGGATTTTGGCGCATGGGGCTGGCGCAGACTATCGCACGCGCACACTGTGCGCCAGCCGCGTGCGCCACTTGTGCGCTTAATTCTATGAATTACCCCCTATGTCTCTTGAATAGTCTAAAGTGGCTCTGCAATATTTTCTAATTTTCCTTTGTTCAATGTCTTTCTTGTAGGAGTCTAGTTTCTGATTGGTTAAGGCTAGAGTGTTTTTGAGTTCTTGCACAGATGTTAATGAGACTAATTGTTCTTTGATTTCAGTTATTTCTGTGTCCAGTTTAGTTAATGATGCTGCTAGTTCTTCAATTGTTAAAAGAAACAGGTCTAGCGAACACTTATTTAAGATACGTTCCCATTTTGCTACAAAGTCACAGTTGTTTCTACAGAGAGTTGGTTTGAGATAGATTGTTAAACCTCTGGGGATTTTTTTAGATTTGTAGTATTCCGTTAGAGTTGTAGCATGCAATTTCTGTGCGATCTCCCTTCTGATCAGTTTTTCTAAGTTATTAATTAATTTGTCTGTATTATCTTGGGTAGTTGTTGGTTTACCTGTGCTTTTAATCAGTCCCAATATTCGTATGGCTTCTTCCTGTGAGAAAGCTGATGTTTTTGCATGCTTTGTAGTCAATGTATTGATTTTAGAAAAGGACATATTATTAATATGCATTGTGGTCAATTCTTAATAGGTTCTGGGATGCTAACCTCGTAATGATACCACACCAAGTTAATTTGATTCTGTACAACAAAGAAAAGGGAGGGAAAGCACACCCTACTTTATATATATTTTTTCTATAAAAAGTGCTTCATATAATCCTTGTTTTTCTGATCCACTGACCCTTATACTAATCAGTTTTTTCTGGTTGCCGGGGAGAAAAAGACTGACTCTGGTATCAATAAGTCAACAACAATATGAGAAAAAATGAAGTTCCTATCGGTAATAGGAACTCCTGTCCCCTGCACACCATTCAGTAGTGGAAAGGTGACTTTCCAAACAAATCTCAATATTTTCAGTAATTCCAACTGTTAGTTGTCTCGGTATATCACAAATTATTTGGCACCAGTCAGAGTAAACCAACACTGCATGTGGAATTCAATCAACAAATATTCACAATTAAAGTTCAAATTATTTTACTGATAGTATTTCTCAGTCTTTCACAAAATAATGTTTTTTCTGAGTTCTATACACTCAATGACTCAATTGCAATTTAACAACTAGTCCAAACAGCTTTCTAAGCAAATTCGAAATAATTCAAAGAAATTCAAAAATAATATGGTTATTTATGAGCTCAACGCGTTTTGAGAGATTTGCCTCTCTTCTTCAGGAGCAACAACTTGTTTATAACTAATACAGTAATCAATATTTTCAACAATTCTTCATTGTAAGGTGAAGACAACATATCCTTTTTGATAAGTGTATCCCCAGGATTTTTCTGTAACAACTATTCCGTTGTGAGTTCATGGAAACGTCATCTATTAATCTTTTCCCAGTTCGTTAATGGTCATCTGTGAATAATATGATGTATATATTAATAATTTGGTGGAGCAGTAGATTGTTGTTAATAACTCTAATTAGTACAAAGCTATACCTGTGCATTCATGTATTCATCAATCTGAGGGGAAAGCCTGTTCCAGATTTCAAAACGAATATCCAGTGTGGAGTCTTGGAGGTGGGTGGCCTAAAAGGTAAGTATTCACACTCTAATTATATGTGTTTCAAGCACTGGCTGAACAGAATTTAAGGAAGTTTTCCATAGTCGGTTCAAGTTTCATCCCTGTATTTATAATTAATCAAATTAAGGCGATGTATTACATCTTTTTGTTAATTTTCTTCTAAAATCAATGTGAGTTTACATCATGCTTTACCTGTAAAGGTGACTGTTTCTACCGTCTACGTCTGCCTCCTGTTTCTTGCTTTCTTTTGTAACGCGGGATCCTTTTTTTTCTCAAGGTAGACTAGGCAGCCTGCTGTGAGTCTGGAGAACTGCACCTAAAGAGAGAGAGAATCCTGAGAATAAGTCATGGCAGGGGAGTATCCAGGCAACCCGCTGCAGGTCTGGAGACCCACACCCAAAGAAAGAGAGAATATTGAGAATAAGTCCTGGCTGGAGGGTAGAGCAGGCACCCTCTTGCGAGTCTGGAGACCCTCACCCCAAAGAAAAAAAGAATCTTGAAAGTGTGCCCTGGCAGGAGAGTAGAGCAGGCCAAAGTCATTGCAAAAACGAAATGAGCAGTTTTGTTCCCTCCCTCCTTTGCTGATCATGTGGCTTGAAACCACACCTCTGTCACAAGGTTACAAGATTGCACCCAGAAGTAAAGTTGAATGCTGCAAAGTCAGCGGTGCACATCCAATCATAAATAAAGACATTCAACACAACCAATTGAAAGTGTGTGAAAATATTGGGAAGGGAACCATACCCCCTGGGCTGGAAAAGTGAACAAACTATGATGAGATAAATTAATCAAGGTATAAGGAAGAGCCCTTGAGTTTGTTAGTCTAGGGGAAGGAAGCTATACCCATTTGATTGGAAAGTTGTCTTTTGCGAAAGAAAAGAACTGTGGTTGAGAGCTGAGAAAAATCTGAAAAGTCAAGGGAACTGAAAAACTTCCCCCATCATTCTGAGAGTTGTAAAACCTTGTGGGACTTTATTCATTTATTAATTTGTGCACATTTTACGGGAACTTTAGGTTGAAAATAGTGAAGAACACTACAGATGGCCAGTTGAAAGACTTTTTGCACATTTTCTTAGGTTAGGATAGGATTTTAAAAAAGGAAAGAGAACTTCTATTTTTTGGGGCATTCTGACACTGACATCCTTTAGTTTTGTTGATGCAGGGAAACCCCTCATAGCGGTAGGGTGAGATTGGCCTTTCTTCAACCCTTCTTTTACTTTAATAAAGGTCTATAGCAATCATCACTATGCCTCTATGTCCAAGTCTTACTCCTAATTCATTACAATACATAAGTATTGTAGTGATCCCCAAGGTAAAGCTGGAGACAGAATGTATTGTAGCTGAATTATACTTTTAAATACATTTCGAATTTTGGCTACCTCACTGTCCCCCGCAACACTGTGCTCACTACACTCTACAGTATAATGAGCAGGGGTTGCGGGGGGTCACCCCTGCTGCACTCCCGAGGGGTGTGGGTGGGGGGTGTGTTGTGGGTGTGTTGTGGGTGTGTTGTGGGTGTGGGTGGGGGCATGAGTTTTGTAGGTTTTTTTTAAATTATGTTTGCATGGGAAATGTACGCACCGTTTGTGGTCACGTAGATCCATTTTCAGTATAAGCAGTGTGAATCCTTTTTAAGATTCAAAAATCGCGGTTTTGCTTCACAGGACTATTTGTAGTCCACTGAAGTGGTGCTGGTTTTAGCCCCTCCTCTGGGGCCATTGGATCATCTGGAGTAAAGGCGCTCCTTGTGGTGACTCAGTTCCTTCTAACAGCTCTGACTGGATTACACATGCATTGGCCTCAGCTATTGACTGGAGTTTGAGGAACTCAGTTCTGCAAGACAAGTGACTTATTGTAATGTTATATTTTGATGACAACTATTATGTTTAGTATCTTTCATGCTGGTTTTAGGGCTGAATAGGAATATGCTGCATACACTTGAAAGACTTGAAAGCAAAGGTTCAGCAGGTTTCAGATACCTTGTTGCAGGGCAGGCAGTATGACAGCTCATTGATTATGATGGTGGATACTATTGGGGCAAGCACCTGATTACCTCACTGATTATGCTGATGCTTGCAGGGCAAGCAGTGTGACACCTCAATGACGATGGTGGATACTTGCGGGTCAAGCAGTGTGACACCTCACTGTTGATGCTGGATATTTGCAGAGCAAACAGAGCAACGCTTCACTGATGATGGCGGATACTGCTCAGGTCTTACATGATAAGTCACAATATGTTCCTCCCAGTCTCTGTATGTGACTTTATTTTTAACTAACTATAGTTCAGTGGAGGTGAGAACATGTGTAGATCATGTTTGATGAGTGTTTCAGAAGTCCAGGGCTGATGAGGATCTACAGCTGGTACAGGGCACTGCAGTCAGTTTACAGTCTCCCTGGGAGACATGAGTTAGAATTCCATTTCGTATTTGTGTCTTCTAAATCACCTGTTCTTGCCCTCTGCGCATGGTGGTGAGGTACTGAGTTCTTCATGGTTGCCATATTTGCAGTGTTTGTCTGGGTGATGTCCTACTGTATTAATGTGCTCTCTGGTTTGGTGATGGGTAGTCTGCCATCTGTGTTTACCCTTGGTAGTCTGGTTGCCCAGTCTGGAATAGCTGTGTTCTTCTCCGTTGTGTAAGTGTGAATCATTACAACTCTCCTGAGCTAGAGTTGTGGTGGGTACCTGCTCTGCTACTGTTTGGCTTTGTGTGGCATGAATCACAGAAGGGAATGGACTGCCGGATCTCAATTTACTTTCCCTCTTGATGGCCTGGTATGGCAAGGGGTTTTTGCTACGTTCACATCATTTGCATTTTGTCAGTGTAGTATCAACTTTCCTAGGACTGAACATGAATTTGGAAATGTGTGCCTCTTTGGTCACCCTGTGATTTTTCTTACTTAAGTTGTATGGTTACTTATGTATCGCATGTTCATTGCCTGCTGCTTTGGTGTTGGCAAATTCTCTGTGGCATTATGGTCGTCTCCCAAGATGTGATTTAGCTTCTCCTGTGACCTTCCTCTTTCTCTTATGTGAGATGCTGGCTGGCAGCCTCTGCGGCTTGCCCATGTCATGCTTTCTGCCTCCCCTGAGTTCCTGCTAGATGTGCCCGGTCGGGGGGGTTTCCTCTCAGCAATTTTGCATAGTTTTGTATTTTGCCAACAGTGATCACTATGTGTTCCTTCCACTGGCACAAAGACCACTGGGCAGACGGGGCTTTACCTCCTAACCCTCACTCCCCACCGACATTTTGGATTGTGGTGGCTTGACCTGGCTGACCTACAGAGCTAGGACAGGACAGGGCGGTTAACAAAAGCCTGGGGATTATTCATGTAAAGCATTTCATTTAATTGTTTGCAACAGCCTTTGTATGCATACATTGTTAGGGAATTGAAATCGTGATGAGTTATTAGAACTTGCATGTCAGGGGAGTGATTGGAACGGTGGGTGAGGACAGGAGACAGCTCATTCTTGCAGCAGTCCTTAAGGGTGTGGTCTCAAACGAGAAGGTGAGTTAACTGCTTTTAACTTTGAAGCTGCACCAGAAGAGTCTCATTAGAAAATGCAAAGTTAGATGCACCCCACACAAGTATGTTTGCACCTCCCAAACAGTCTCTGAAGATAGTCCCTCTCCCAACATTTGAAGGGGTAGCCCCCGCCCCTCCCTCTGAAATGTCAGCCTAGTTGCAGCCCTGGTTCCTGCGGTTATGAGCTTGAGGTTTAGGGTAATCATTGGAGACTCCATTCCTGCACAGATGGTAGATTTGTGGTTCCACAATTTCGTTTGGGGCTATCAGTCTCTCTGTGACTGTTAACAATGCTGATTCTATCGGTGATCAATCGCTAACTTGTCATGTGTGTGCTGGAACCAGTGTCAAGCCCCTTAAAACGTGTTCAGCTATCCAGGGGTGTCAGCCCAAGTCTTGGCACTCATTGATCTGTTCTCATAGTGTTAGTACTAGGACGAACAAGGTGAACATGGTGTTAATGTTCTAATCACTTACCAATAATTTTCATTATACTAAATCCTGTTCTTCATTGCCAGGGTCTTCGAATCCCTGCCTATGAAAGGGCTTGGTATTGTTTTCTGATATGAACAGGATTTAGGGTGTCTCAAATATGCGCGTTCATCTCTGTTTCCTAGTCATTACTTACCCACTGTTACTGTTAGGATTGTGAAGAGGAAGAGTAGGTCTCAGAGTAATGAAGATTACAAATAAGTAATGAGAGCCTCAGAGTTATGAGGATGAGAAGGGCTAGTGTGATAGGCACTGGCGTCCGTGAATGCTGCTGTAATAAATTGATTTCTGTTTTGTTAATGAGGCACTATGGTGCGCTGCTTTAATGCTGACTGTTGTGGGGCAGACTTATGTTGTTACATATTTGTGATCTTCATCAGCTGGTTGGAATCAGCGTGCAGTGCTTGTAAATAGTTTCCACACGTCTGAATGCTCTGACTGCATTGTACCTTTATTCTGGCCAACAGCCGTTAATAGTAAAAACGAATTTATAATACAAGTAGTTATTCCAAAAATTGATTTTCCCGTATTTCAATTTAAATAATTCATTTGTTTTTATTAAGCACATTATGGTTTCTTTACAAAAACCTTCAACGTTACATGTAACAATAATAAACCAAGTAGATGCTTCACACACAAATCACATGCAATCAGAAGCAATACCACACACAATAAAACATCTTAAATACGACCAATAGTCCACATAATGAAATGAATTGATTCCCAAGGAAATATAAAAATTCAATGGATCATTTTACATTTAAAATATGTGTTGCCTCCTTCCAAATGTAATAAGCGGCTGTTGCAATGACCAGTGAGTCCCCCCCTTGCGCTTTGCTCCAGAATTGGTCAAACTTGTGCATGTGTTAAAAATATGTCTGCTTGTCTCCATGGCGAGGCGAGGCCACATAAATGACAAGGCCCCTCCTTATAATCAATGCCACCCCATACACCTGTGTATGCCAATGTAGGTAAAATATTGAAACGTAAGTTATAAAATGTCTTACATCATCAACGGAGGATAGATAGTACAGGGCAGAGGCGTTGCTAGGGCGGGCTAAGGGGCTATAGCCCCGGATAGAATCTCAGGAGCTACAACCAAAAGTCTAGCTAGCCCCCAGTCCCGACAGTTCTGACATCTGCATAGCCTCGGGTCTTTTCCAGACCTCGCAACACCTCTGGCACAGGGGCAACGTGCTGGTCTTGGAAGCAAGACTGCGGTTGGAATCCCGGATCCACCCTTAGAAACCGAACTCAGGTACAGTATTAGGCACGTTATAAAAAAACAATTAAATAAAAAAATAAAAAATCACTTGGGGTTTTAATAGATAGAAAGAAGCAAGGTGTGCCGGGGGAAAAGCCCTGCTTACTATGTTCGACATATCTTTGTTTACTGACATACTGGTCCTCATTCCGAGATTGGTGTCAGTCATGGCGCTATTTGCGCCATGACTGCCTACAATAATGGGTCCGGCACCAGTGTTGTTCAATGGGGACTTACAGGTGTAGTTCGACCCTGGCGGGACCGGTAATTCCCCATTGAACAAACCATTCCCCATTCCCATTTGAGCCCCCATAGGGCTCAATGGGAATGGGGAGGGCGCTAATAACGGGCTCGAGACTTGCAAGCCCGTTATTAGCGCCCTGGTCCCTTAGCGGGACCCGTAAGGGACATGTGGTCGGACCACACATTCCTTACGGTCCTCGCCAAGGGACCTTGGAATAGGGCGGTAAGGGATTACCGGCACCAGGCTCCTTACCGGTGCCCAGTATCCCTTACCACCCACCTTGTAATGACCCCCACTGTTTCTATATTTTGCGCTGGATCCCAGACCAAGTTCTATTTTTCAATACCTGAGAGAATGTAGGAAATGATCTCACCTGGAAGAGCAAGGTCGATTGTTTCAAACTGGGGGATAATCGACTACCTCAGATCCTTATAGTGCAAGTTTTGCACATTATTAATATCATTGCTATCAAAACAATGTAACAGATTAGTTTAATTGCGAGCTCTGCAAAGTGTAATAAATAACTTCGTACGATGGGAAGTTACACCAAGTACGAACCTCAGTGCCTCAAAGGGAACCACATTCGGGACCCCTAAAGAGAGCCAAGCAAATTGCCCTCAATTTGCCCTCAATGCAGTCTAACCACGGAACCATACACAAGGGCAAAGTCTCCAAACCATATAGGATTCAGGGAACGATGCTGGCCCTGTAGATTTCTAAGAAACCTTCTCCAATGTGGGAGGAAAATGGCAAACAGATCGAGCCGCTATTTCCATGTCTGCCACATAAAGGTTGAAAAGCGGGAGTTGCAATGCAGACCCCTGCTTCAAACCTTGGTTAGTGGCGATAGGTCTGGATGATAAACCTTCCGAATCAAGTTGAACAGAGGCAGGGACGTCATTTGGGGGTCGCCAGAGGTCGCAAGAGCGACCGCTGGCGATTGGTCAGCGACCCCTGTCAATCTCTTGCGACCTCTGGCTGTTGACCAATCAGAGGAGGAGGGGGCGTGGCCACAGCGTGCTGCGACGCTAAGTTGTGTTGCCAACTTGTCCTCCATTTTGCACGTGTGGAACGCGTGCTTCGGACTGCTGCTCCTGTGCTCCAGACCAGTTTGTGTGTCCAGGGCAGGCATCCACGATCCACCACGCACTGAAGAAGAAGGCCACACTAGGCCAGGCCAGTGACTTCGAGGAGTACTCGAGGTAAGTGACCGAGGCTCGAGCCGTGTCAGCTCAGAGTGGTCTTGGACCGGTGGTCGCCGCGCGGCCGACGGCCGCAGCATAAAATTAATTTTACTAACGTTGTGTGTGCCGGCGGCCGCGACGGCTTGCAATGTTGTTAAGCCTGCCGCCGGCAGCCGGCACATAATGTAGTAAAATGAATTTGGTGAAAGCAAGCCGCCGCCGACGGCAGCACCATTCATTTTACTAACGTTGCAATTTATGTGCCGGCGGCTTGCAATGTTAAGCTGCCGCCGGCACATAAATTGCAACGTTAGTAAAATGAATTCGGCGGCGGCTTGCTTTCCAAAGCCGCCGCCGACGGTAGCACCAAATTCATTTTACTAACGTTGCAATTTATGTGCCGCCGCCGGCTTGCAATGTTAAGCTGCCGCCAGCACATAAATTGCAACGTTAGTAAAATGAATTCGGTGCTGCCGTGCCGGCGGCGGCTTGCTTTCCAAAGCCGCCGCCGACGGCAGCACCATTCATTTTACTACTGTTGCGATTTATGTGCCGGCAGCTTGCAATGTTAAGCTGCCGCCGGCACATAAATTGCAATGTTAGTAAAATGAATTCGGTGCCGCTGTGCCGGCGGCGGCTTGCTTTCCAAAGCTGCCGCCGACGGCAGCACCAAATTCATTTTACTAACGTTGTAATTTATGTGCCGCCGCCGGCTTGCAATGTTAAGCTGCCGCCGGCACATAAATTGCAACGTTAGTAAAATGAATTCGGTGCCGCCGTGCCGGCGGCGGCTTGCTTTCCAAAGCCACCGCCGACGGCAGCACCAAATTCATTTTACTAACGTTGCAATTTATGTGCCGCCGGCGCTTGCAGTGTTAAGCTGCCGCCGGCACATAAATTGCAACGTTAGTAAAATGAATTCGGTGCCGACGGCAGCACCATTCATTTTACTAACGGGGGTATGGTGAACTGTCACAGGGGAGGTGGTGGGGCAGAGACAGCTTTATGGGAGAGCAAAATGGGCTCCTGGCCCACACCTTGGGGAGGCACATGCAGGGCAGATGAAAATATTTCTTTGCCCATTTCTTTTAAAAGCATAAAAGGCACGTCTGCAAATGTTATAGTACTGCTGCTGAGGCTTGACATCTTCTGCCTGGCTATTATTGACAAGTACATTCCATTCAGACCAATATATCAAGTAATGCTTCCTGTGCTCATTCCAGGTTAAGGGATCATATTGTGGTTGGCCAACTCTGCCTGTTCTGTAAATTTATTTTTAAATGTTGGTGAGTTTGTGAATGGTGTATCCGGTATACAAAACAGGATATGTATTAGCTCATGAACGTCAACATACACAAATATGAGCACCTTGCTATAGGACAAGAACTGGAAAACAGTTTGGTCAAGTGCAGAAATGACATGCTGTGCTCAAGTCCAAGCTTCACCTCTTAACTTAAGTGTGTGATCCTGGGCATCTCATTTAACCTGTCACAATTGCAAGTCCAAAAATATTTCTACATTGTCAATCCCTAAGAGTGATGTAGTTCAAGGAGTACAATCATGGTTTGATTGGCTATTGTGTTGCTTCACGTATAATAATAGTGACCATTGATATACTGGACACGATAAAGTAATGCATTGCATAGCTCAGTAACAGCAACACCACTTGAAAACCATGACGCTCTTCTAATCTTTGTCCAAGTCCCAAAGTGTGCACCTGCCTGGCAGCTTGTAACCTGTATTCACTATCAATTCTAAGGTCTCTGCGCCTTTCTCGTTGCTTCTGATTTGTCTCCTGTATCCATGCTTGAGGACCTGCACATTCTTTGAGGCTGCTAATCCGAGTTCTGCATATATGCTGGGTTATAGGTATGATATATGATATGATATGATGTGACATTTATAACGCGCTTGTACACAAGTGTTTCTAGGCGTGACAAGACGAGGAGGGGGGGACAAAAAAATGATCTTACTAGGCCTTGTGTCATTCAGATTGCGCAAGTGCAGGGAAGAGGAGAAGTGCCATGGGTCCGGTCCTCTGGTTTCCGGTCACCTAAGCAACAACCTGCCTTCGAGTAAGAATCTTCACCTCACATGCCATTGAAACAGCAGCACCGGTACGTCTATCAAGCCACTGTTCTGCTCAATATGGTAAGAAACTACATTTTAAGTCTTATGATCAGAGTGAAGGAAGAGCAACTGTTGGGCATTATCTCAAAATCTGTATAATAGTACTAATTGTTGGAATGTGTACCATTGTGGAGAGGTGCGGGGTGTGGAGGACAATGAACATGTAGGAACAGAAACCTAGGCATATAAAGAGTGTTGGTGAGTGTGGGAGGAATGCAAAATGCAGCCAGGATTTTTTCCCCCATAAAATATGGGGACAGGACTGATGAGGCTTTGGGTACTGAAGTTTGTATCACTCAGTAATGCACTGTATGCCTTGAACACATTTTGAACGAATCTTTTGGCAGCCAAAATAACACAAGAAGAAGAATCATTAAAAACTGAGGATTCCATACATGTTTGCTGTTGAAATATTCTCCCTCTCCCCTTTTATCCTGGCTTTCCCCTATCCCTGTCCCCCCAGAATGTGATTTCGCTCTGTAGTCCTGTTGAAATAACAGGGCAGATCCACATCAAGAGGGGATTGGGGTTCATACACTTCACGTGGCAACATGGACCTTGACACTGCTACATATGATGATCCATTCTTGTATGAAATGTCACAATACACTGATATGATAACCATTATTTTCTTAGTGCACTGAGGGATAATGCTTTATGAGGCCATGTCATGGTGGGGGCGTGGTCAAATGACATCACTTCCTGTGGGGGTGTGGTCTAATTACATCACTTCCTGTGAGGTGTGGTCTAATGACATCACTTCCTGTGGGGGTGTGGCCAAATTACATCACTTCCTGTGATGTCACTCTTGGGGGTGTGGCACTGTGATGTCACTTCCGCTACCCCTGGCATTTTGGTGAAATGACGTCCCTGAACAGAGGCATTGTTGTTAGTATATAGTAGTTTAACAAAATGGAGTACATTCAAATTAATTCCTCATCTCTAAAGCTTTTCCTACCATATAGGATGGGAAACTCTATTGAATGCACAGGTGTAATCAATGTAACATAGGTAGAGTTTCCTCCCCGGGTGGCGGATGACATCTGCCATCATATAATGTAAAGCC
Source organism: Ambystoma mexicanum (assembly GCF_040938575.1). Classification (NCBI taxonomy): domain Eukaryota; kingdom Metazoa; phylum Chordata; class Amphibia; order Caudata; family Ambystomatidae; genus Ambystoma; species Ambystoma mexicanum. The sequence continues at coordinate 286,099,003 of NC_090930.1, read as the reverse complement.
CAAATATTGTGAGAGCTTTTAAAACCACTTCTAAAGCCAGTTTGAACGTTGCCAAAAGGCCCTGCTGTTTAACCCACCAATTCAACTTGCTCAGTAGTAGCCAGCAAAGATTTTATATCTAGAGTCAATCATTGCTAAGAGTCTATGGGGCCAATTCATGGAACAAACGTGCGCCGAAAAAAGTGGCGCAAGCAGGCGCACGTATGAAAAAGGAAGTGCACGCGCACGCGTGCGATTCATGGAAGTCCCTGTGCGTGTTTTTCCCGGGATGTGCATCAAACCCGTGCGTGGCGCACACGTCATTGCAACATCCCGAACGCTGTGCGCACATTTGTCCGCGCAAACACCAAAAAGGGGGCGGGACACGGGGTGTAACACGCGGAATGGGGAACAACCCGTGAAAAAGAAGGCGTAACTGGGGAAGTACTGCAGGGAAATACACGGAACACCCACACGCACGCGAACAACCCGTATTCATGGATTCGAATACGGGAAACCCACGCACGGCTAAAGACACGTATAGGCATCAACGCGTCTGCCACACGAAGGCAGGCAGAAGCGTCCCTGCGCACAGTATAAAAGTGCGCGTAAACAACAAACACATATATACAGCTACGATGAATGCCCCATTTGTCGCAGCACCGATCGTGGGACACCGCAGGAGGAGGAGAATAGCCAGGGCCCGCATTTTCTTTCCCCGGACCAGCCTTTTTGGGATGCCTTACGACCACGTCTAAGGGAGGTATAGGTTTCCACCTCATATCATCCTAGACCTCGTCAGGGAGTGGGAAGATGACCTTACATCCCCCACCCTCTGCTCCCAAGCATTGAGCCCCTTGGAGAAGGTGCTCAATGTCCTGCATTTTTTGGCCACTGGGTCATTTCGGCTGACTACTGCCATAGTGGGTGGGTTCTCACAGGCCACGCAGTCACGATGCCTACACCAGGTGTTGGCAATCATCACTGCACGCCCCTCAGTCCGCAGGCACATATACATGCCCAGAACACCCGCAGAAAGGCAGGCCGTGGTCCAGGACTTTTACAGGGTGACACACTTCCCCAAATTGCTCGGTGCCATAGATTGCACCCATGTGGCCCTACATCCACCTAGGGCCACTGAGCACATCTATCGAAACCGCAAGCACTGGCATTCCATCAACGTGCAGGTTGTATGCGATGCTAAAAGAATCATCACCTCTGCCTATGCAAACTACTCTGGCTCCACCCATGACAGTTTCATATACAGAATGTCTGCCCTGAGCCGGGCCCTGGAAGCTGGGCAGCATGGCGACACATGGCTCCTAGGTGAGTACAAATGCCTGTGCACATGCATGCAAGTCACACACAGACGAATACCCAAACCATAATAATCTCAACTATTATCACCTCCCCAGGGGACAGTGCCTACCCTCTGAGCAACCACATGATGACGCCAATCCGAAACCCCGCCACACCACCCCAGGTAAGATACAACAATGCCCATATTGCAACCAGGGGCATAGTGGAGCGCACATTCGGAGTGTTCAAGTCACGCTTCCGCTCCCTTGACCGCTCTGGTGGGCAGCTACTATATGCACCCCCAGTAGTGTGCAGGATATTTGAGGCAGCATGTGTCCTGCACAATGCTGCAACACGGCGGGAGGTACCGGTGGACAGGCGCTGCCCATGGGAGGGGACAGGGCACGTGGCGAGGCAGCCCGGACCCAGCTTGTGGCCACACTCTTCACCTAAACTCTCACCCCTGCAGAGTGCCCACAGTCCTGGCACATACCAGGTGACAATCGATGATGACAAAGAGACAGTCAACTGTCACAACCTTACCACCCTGAGAATGTTGCCACGGAAGTGCCACATTGTGTGCATCCCTAGCTTCTGAAACATAACCAATCCTGTGTGACCAAAAGGAACACATGCAAGGCGTGTATCACACACCCCAGCAAAACAGTCCATCGCAATCCCTGGTATGTCACCCAAACCCTCCCAAACCACATCACCCTTGTCTGCTACACCACGACATTGCATGCAATATCAAAAGCCCAAACCATGACCAATAATATACAAAGTGACATTTCATACATGAAAAATGGCATGAGACAATGATGTCAGACATGGAATCAGATGAAATGACTGACCAACAACCTCCCACACATACAAAGTCAGACGCAAATGCTTTCCAACAGTCGTAGCATGAACACAACACTGAATGCCTGTTCACATGCACATTGGGGATGGCAAAATCCCGACTCCCGAACCTGTGTGCTGTGTGTGTCTCCTGCAACACACTGCTCAGCACACAGCACTTTGATCAGCCATAGGGTTGCAGCTACACCTTGAGCATCACATGAAAAAGACTAATGAAATCTACCACCAAATGACGCATGTACAGGGTACCCAAGTGGTAACAGATCATGAGCTGCATGGACACCGCGGGCCTGAGAATGCAATCTGTGTGCACCTGTGGCCATGGAAGGGTGGATGTACGTGTGGTGGATCATCGTGCAACTATGTGTGTCATTAGGGACATGCACTCAACATATGCATGTGAAATCAAGTGACCCTCAGTGCCCTGTACACATCACATGTGAACATTGCCCATGTGAACACCCCAGCATGTCAAACCACACCAATCCCCTGGCACCTGAAAAGTAAAGACAACACAGGAACGGGCATTGAGCATCACAACACATCATGTACATAGTACCCCACAATTACAATGTCAGAGTGCCCAAAACACTGTAGGCTAAGCCAACTGTCCAACAACAAAAGGCCCTCCCTTACACATCACCGTGACCTTCTGAACAACTGTCTCTGGGGTATGTAGCCTTCTTCCTTCAAGTGTACCTGGCTACAGGATCACCCTACCCCTTGGTCTCCATGTTCCAGCTTGCGTGTAAATAGGGTCCAGACCCCTCAGAGCCCACCTTGACTGGTAAAAATACCAAATCGCCGAGAACTCCAATTAGGAAAACCCACAAAGAAGGGAAAAAGGCTGTAAGCACCAAAAAACCCTGTAAGAGTCTCCAGTAGATGACTTGAAGGAGCAGGAAATGTCAAAGCACATGTACAAGCACAATGATAGAACAACCAAGGTAGCACAGTTGAACAATGGTCCAACAGGATGGGTACCATTTACAGTACATTACATAGAATGATGATGCAACAACTGATGGGTAGTGTCACAGCTCTGGAGTCCAGGCGCAGGAGTAGCACGACCAACCACCCCCTCTGTGGTCTGGGCACCTGCAAGGTCAAACTAACACAGGCCCTTGAGACCCCGCCAGGGAAGAAGGGTCAGAGATATGTTGCACGGACAGGCATTGGTATTCAGGATAACCGGAAAGAGGGGCAGGAGAGTGGATGTAGATTTGCATGGGAAAGTAGGCAAAATACAACTATTCACTAAAACACATACTCAATTACAGAAAACATGTTCATCATGCACATTGTACCAAATCAGTCAAATGCAAGCCAAAGAGACACTTATCTCTGGGGAGAGTGCTGGCCTCCTGCCTGCGCACTCTCAGGTCCGGTAACATGAGCACTTCAATGCTGCAAAGAGAGCTTGAGTTACTAATCTGAATGTGTGTTTACAACACACACACACACAACCCCATCCATGCCCCAAAGTAAGTGACTTCTCCATGAACAAACACCCCTGTCTGCTGCCATGTACCCATATGTTAGCTTGGCCCACCGATGGCACATACACTGTCAATGCAATAAGGCCGGCGCATGTGGCCGCACAGGAAATGGAAGACCAATGGGTCAATAATCAGACATGATACAATGGTCCCTGGGTGAGCTGCTAGACACGTATAGTAAGGTGTAACTTCAGTACAAGTTGGGTTCTGGCCGCCGCTGATTCAATTGCACAAGCAAATGACATGCACTCACCACGAGTCTGAGCCTTGCTGGTCGTCCTTGTGCACTGTATTAGTTCCTGGCTAGGAATGCTACTGCCCTAATTACTCTGCTTCAATGGAGCAGGGGGTACTTAAGGATATGTTTGATGGCCCCTGCATGTGCCCCTGACAACTTGCAAAGGCACTTGCCATGTGGCCCTCAATGCATGTCAGCTGTACTGTGTGCTTCTCCAACAATGCCTGGCAAAGCTCCCCAGCACTGGTGCTACTTAGCATCCATGTGCAAGTGGCCTGGTGGAAGGTAGTCTGCGACGTGGGTCCTTGTGTTGCTCACCTTGCCAGGAGCTCCTGGAAACACGTCTGCTTCTGTCGGACGTCTGAGCACAAGCCCTGTGCATCTGCTTGTGCACACATCCACACGTCTGCACCAACGAACGTGGCCAGTTTCCTGGATTACTGGTCCCTGTGTCTGCTGCCAAAGGTAGTCTGGAGGCTCATCTTCCTGCAGAAAGAGCATTAAACAAAGCAATAAGGCTGGAAAGTTCCCTGTGTGTGTCTACATGCTGGTTGTCACAGGGCCAGGTTACAGAGCTACATCCAAACTCCTCCCACCATCAGTGTCACTTTGACAGGCCAAGGTTGCAGGCTACTGTCTACAGCATGAAGTGCATCAAGCACATATACAGGAAAGAAAATGACATACATCACAATCCACATCAATTAATGGATAAAACAATCACATACTCACCCAAATTCATTACAGACATCGGGTGGATGAAATGCAACCAATCCCCACTAGGGGTGTTAACACAAGTAGTACAGCAGCAGACATATCATATCAAGTCCAAAGCCGTTGTGTAATATTTTGTTACACCGAACCATCCTAGCGAGCCCATGGATAAGGGATGCAGGAGTGGCCTATGTGAGTCAGGACCCCAAGCTGCAAACACATACACAAGACAAGCATGAAGGGCCCAGCTGGAACAGGCAGTGGATGCTTTCAAAAGCCACAAAGCATCACACTGTCACATGAAAGCACAATAGCCAAACAATATTAAACTATATTAACTAATTAAACTAACAATGAACAACCTACATAACCTAATTAAAATTACTATCAAATAGTTGATATTAACTTACTAAACTAAAATCAAAAATCAAAAATGGCCACATACGACCCAGGGGGGAGGGACCCAGGAGGGGGGAGGTACAGGGTGCACCTCAACACCCACATGTGATGATGTTGAGGCAAAAAAAAACCTCCATGGGCTCAACGCCTGCACAGCGTGACCTGTGTGGGAGATATTTCGTCGCCCGAGTCTGCCTCATCCAGAATAGGAAGACGTTGCCCAGGAGCCTAACCATGCCTAGGCGCAGCTTGCCCCTCGTCGGCAGCAAGTCTGCCGGACGGGTGAGCCTGGTTCTGTGCGGCAATGACACGCAGGTCTGCATGCAGAACCTCCTGTGATACACGTGCTTCCTCTTGCAAGGTAACACGTGTAACACAGAGTTCTTCCTGCATGGTCTGGCTGAACAACTGATGCACCTCCCGGCAAGCATGTAGCTCAGCCGAGATGGTACGCTCAAGCTGCTCAAACCTCTCCTCCGACCGCACCCTCTGGGATGTCAAGAGGGCACCCAGAGTTGATTTGAGGGACTGATACTCAGCCCTCACGGCCACCATGTGTTCCTCTGCGTGAGCAGTAATTGCTTGACGCAGAGACAACATTTCAGCCCGGCGTGCCCTGTCAGAAGCCGCTATGCTCAGCCTGAGCGAGCGGCCCGTGGACTGCGCCGCCTGCTGCTGGAGAAGCACCTGCCTAGCAGGGGGGAGCACGGATTGGCCACATGTTCCATGTTCACAGCAATTTTATCAAGTGCTGATCCCTGACGTTCTGAATTGGCAGTCATGTCTTGCTCCCACTCAGTATACCTCGGTGGCGTGCGGCCACCGCTTTGCTGGGCTTGACACCTGCGGGACCCAAGGACCGGGCGTCCTCGCTGGTTTGGCACCACCCGCGGCTGCACGACTACATGCCCCCGTCTACGTGATGCCCCAAGCACATCAGCGACTGGTGTGGAGGGTGACCCTACGTCCCGATCCATCACAGGTGGAGGTCCCACCACTGTCTGGCCCCTCACTGCAGGTGTCGCAGTAAGAGGAGTGTCCACATCAGAATCACCCACCCCTGACGTATGGACCTGATGCGCATCCAACTCGACATGGTCGTCAGAGTGGTCATCTGGGCTGGACTCATTGCCAGCCAAAGACAAGATGGACTGTAGCACACGTGGGTGCTCATGGTCTACCACCCCACGACCCCCACTTGTGCCGGGTGGTGGTTGTGATAACAACCCTGTGCCTGGCATGACACCACCATCCTCTGCCTCCATTGCGTCATCATCTGAAAAGTGGAGAGAAAAAAACATTAGTACACATGTTAGAAGCACATAACACAGTCACACATGGGCATGACACAGACAGCCAACACATGAAGCAGGCATGTCACACACAAAAGAGAACCTGCCATGCATGCCTGGTCAATTTGACATTGCATCAGTGAGTACGCATGTAGAACGGTGTTACATGGCTCAGAAGTGGGTTGATGCAGTGCAGAACATGTGTACGTTACTCACTATCTACATGAACAAGTACTTCATGATGTGTATCAAAACACGTGAAGGCAGTGCATGGGCAAGTTCAGGCATCACATGCAATGTGCATGCAATGGGTTGCATGGCTGCAAGCAAACCCCCCCCCTGAGTGAAATTCCAGGGATGCCTTGCATGGTAGCAAAAGGGTGACCAGAGACCTGTGTATTGGCAGCCAGTGTTGACTAGCATCAATGGCATTATCTGAGTCAACTGACAACACAGCAGATGATGATGGGACAGTAGGCAGGACACATGACGAACCCTCAGTAGTACACCCATGTGTGCAAAACCCACTACACCAGTTGGACAGAGTCAGTGGGCCTGAAACTGGGGGACGACTGTGCCGCACACAGATTGTGACACCCTAAACATGTGTGTGATGCAGGACTGGGCCAAAGTGGCCATGGGATGGATGGTGGAATGCCATGAAATGTAGGCCGCCCTGGACACGTAGTACAATGATCATCCAGTCAAGGACGGAATGCACATGGAGCATGAATGGGCAATCAGGTCCCTGCGGAGCATCTGCCATCTGCACAGTCCAAGTGAGACACCCTGCATGAAGGACAGAGGATGTACCCCACTGCATGTGTCTGGCAGGTTGGCTGGTGGAAGTTAGCATGTGCGCAGGAGGCTTGAACAGGCCATTGCAGTACCGCAAAATGATGCACAACAGTGCAATGGTGAAATTTGGGTACAGGGGCGGTGGAGGGGCAAGGGAGCATGCCTACGTGGAGTACCTGCATGCAGGCAGGGGACACATGCACGTCACTCATGCAATGACATAGTCCCAGTGCTGAGAGGAAGGACAACACAGGCTACTTGCAGACGGGCCAGTGAGCTGGAACATGGATCGGAGGGGCATCCGGGTGACTAGCATGTGAGTGTGGTGCAAGTGTGGTGATAAGGACAGTCCCTGTCTGCTCAACATGTCCACCATCCTGCACAGCAGGCACGCATCAGTGAAGCATTGCATGACTTGCACATGAAAACGGTTCTAGGGCAAATGTTTGAATGCAAAGGATCGAATGACCAAAGGGTCAATTTCCTTGGCCCAATAGTTTGTGGTTCCCCCCCCACTACCCCAGTTACTGTTGCAAAAACCACTTTCATTTTTAACTATATGAAAACCATTAACCATATATATATATATATATGATGTATGAGAAATTTGACCCTTTTGTCTTAGGTCCAATTACCCCGACCCTTTCATCATTCAATCCTTTTGGTGTTGAATCTTCCACAGGACACCCATGAAAACCATGTACACATGACATATAGTGGCAGTCATGCCCAACACATGACATGAGTAAAACAACCATGGCCTCGACAAACACGCAGCAACACTCACTGGACTGGGCATCAAAGTCCTGCATCTCTCCCACTCCTTTGACCAATTGTGGTGGTATGAACTCTGCCACGAGTGACTCGTGCGGAGTGAGGTCTACCTCCTCAGGTGCCGGCCCACTGCCAGTCACCAGAGTCATGTTGTAATTTGAGGCACGCTTCGCCTTAGAGCTGCATTTGAGGTCATTCCAACGCTTTTTGCACTCTTGGGCTGTGCGCACCTCATGGCCGAATGCACTCATATCTTCCGCAACTTGCTTCCAATGGGTATCACGATGGGCAGTCGTAGTCTGACAATTCGGCCCCACTAGCATGTCACGGGAGTGGTCCCGCACGCAGTCCACGAGGCAGTCCAGTTCCTGCTTGCAGAAAGGCTTCTTCCTTGACTTGCAGGAGGCTGTAGCTGTGTCTGGGGTCCCAGCCTGTACTGCAGGTGCAACCTTCCTCCTCTTGGACGCTGGTCCGGACCCTGGCTGGCAAAGGCCGTCCTGATCAGTATGGGCAGTGGCACTGGTAGAATGAGCCGAGGGAGTGGTAGGTGGAACATGGAGTGAGGCCCTGACTTGCATCAGTGTCTGCTGGGTGCCCTGGAATGGACCCTGCACAGCAACATCCGCTGGGCCAGGGTCATTGACCCGGACTGTCCTGGTTGGTAGACTCACAACCGGGGTCATGTCGGCTGCATCTGCCCCTGCAGTTGCCGACACCCAACTGGTCGGGCCAGGAGATGGAATTACTGCCCCAGGGACACGTGCCTCAGTCTGGGCAGCCTGCGTGCACCTACGGTGTGCCTCCTGACCACCTGGAAATCTTCCATGGACTCCTCAAGTGCCAACACAGCCTGCGCTGGCAGATCCTGAGCCTGGGTGGTGGTGTCCACAGCTGCACCTGCAGCTACCACTACCCTTGGGCCTATGGCAGACGATGAAATGGACTGCCGGGTCACATGGGCGCCAGTGCCAGATGCGAGAACTGCATCTTGTGGAGCCGCAGGGGGTGGTGGCATGACTGCACCAACATGTGGCACAACATCATCCCGAGCTGGCGCACCCCTGCCTCTTCCCCGTCTGCAGCCACCCTGGACACCCTGGAGTCCCCCAACTCCCTGGTCACCCCGGCCACGCCCCTGACCATACCCGCCACAAGGAGTACGCCTAGCTGAGGCACCCCTCACCTTTGGTGGCCTCCCAACCATGGCACAGATTGTGTAGTGCCGGCACAGATGGAGAAGTGCAAATGGGAGGTGTACACGACAATTGTCCTGGGCAATTGGGGTTAAGGGGGTGGGACACAAGATGTTATAAGCACCCCTGCACCTGCAAGGCTGTATGTGACCCCGGTGAAGAAGTGATGGGTCACGCAATGCTCAGGCACCCCAAAACTGCAGTAAAACCGTGCACGCACCCCGGTAGCCCACATGTGTGGAATTAACCTCCCGCAGTACGTGATGGCACCCAGGAACACGAAAAACATGCACGCGTGGGACACGCAGGCTACTATGACCTCGAAAACGGGTACGCAATACACAGGGGCACCCACAGTGGGAAAAATAGCGTGCGCGACTCACCGTCAGACTAGCGTGATAATGAAAAACACGCATTGCCAATACCCACACCAAAAGAAGAGATATGTCCTTGATCCGCAGTGAAGTAGTGATGGTGCGCGAAACAACACGAAGTAGTAACAACTCACGTCGGTCTCCACGAAAGGCACATACAGCGAACTGCTGGGAGGCGCTCACCTTCAACCCGTGCTGAGAAAATGCCTGCGCGCATCACATCACTTACACGTGTAGGCCCTTTCCTCAGATTAGACGCATTAAGATGTGGACGTGCAGTTTTTTCACGTGCTGAATCACTATCCACACGTCACGAGGGACACGCCCATCCGCGTAATGTCACAGACGCGCTTACGCGCTAAGGTCCTTTCCTCGATTTACACGCTGATGTGCACTTTTTTCACATGCCAAATCACTCCGTATCAAGCTGGCCACGTGAAAAAACACAGAAGACCACGCTCCTGCCCAAAAGGCCATTTTCTTGCCCCCAAGAGCCCCGAGCATGCTCCCACCTGCCATCTGCTGCTGCCTGCCAGCCTGCTGAGCATGTGCCCTGCTATTTGCTGCCTGCACATCAGCCATTTGCAGGGGTGCAGTTGCTGTGTCCACCCCTGCTGGAACTGAAGACTCCCGACTGGGATACCATCGCTCCACAGCCCAGCCCCAGGACCCAGTTGCCCACCCACACCTGTCTCTGGGGTTGCCATGTCGGACACAACACCATCTGGTACCACTGGCAACCCCCAGCCAGAGAGGCAGAGGGCCACCAGCTTCAGTGGCAGTGAAGTTGGTGTCCTGGTGGAGCAAGTCCTGGGGTAGTATGATGTCCTCTTTGGAAGTTTGCGCGCCGACAATGAAGGACGGAAGAGGATCTGGATGGACATTGTGACTGCCATCAACGAGGAGGGGGTGGCAGTCCGCGAGATTAAACACGTCCAGAAGCGCTGGGAGGACTTCAGGTCCAGGACCCTCAACAAGGCCCGGCGCCTCTTGAAGGCAGCGGACATCTAGGGGTGCCGGGTCCACCTGACCATTAACCAAATGAGGGTCCTGAAATGCATACGCCCAGCTCTCCACGTCCAGGTCCTTGAGAGGCAGACCCGTCTGGAGTCGAGCGGTAAGTGTGCATGCGTACTGATTGGACGCTGTGCGTGTTGTGGTGTGCCAGGAGTGTGCAGGTTGCACATATATTTTTGTAGGTACATGTATGGATGCGTATGTACAGGGACATGAACCTGCCACATGTGATTCCTCTCATGTGTGAGACACATCGATGGTGTATGTGTTGGTAAGCATGCTGTGCAAATGTATGTGTGGGTGCACACATGTAATTAATTATGTGTATGTACTGTGGCATGGTTGTGGTGTCACACATGGATGCTGGTTCCTGCTGCATGTATCTGCACTATGCACATGTGCATGTGTGTGTATTTGACAAGTGTGCAACTGTAATGCAACATGGATGCATGTGACACTGACATGTAGAAGGCTGGATGCCAGATGTGACATGTATGGCGATCTCATCACTGCGACAGTTGGTGGAGATGTACACATGAATGTGAGTCTGGTGGCGTGTGTGCATGTGTTCTGCACTCCCTGTGTTGCATGTGACATCAGGCTCACCTTCGGCTGCTCGTGCTGTTGTTTGTGTATGGATGGTGCTGCCTGGTGCAATATTCCTGTTGATTTGCTCATGTGTGTGAGTTGAAATGACATGTGTGTTGGGGAGTGTGATGCCATGTCTGAGGTTTGACACTGCCACTCATGTACAACTGTCATGTGTGTATCAGTCCAGTGCCCTGATGCCTGTGTTCTATCCCTCCCTTTCTGCAGCGTCAACTGATGAAGAGGGCGGAGAGGGTGCTGTGGAGCAAAGCGGCAGGGATCGCACCACCAGCCGGAGACGCAAGGCCCGGCTCCCCTCCCATCTTGTCATCTCGTCGGGAGTGAGGAGTCTGGTGCCGCGTCCCAGGCCTCAGCTGCCGAGGGTAGGTCCAAGATGCGGAGGTCGGAGGTGGACTCCTCTGCAGCAGAAGGGGCAGCTGAGACCCCATAGGGTCCGACGGAGGAAGATGGCACGGAGTCATCCAGGTTGGTGGGGGGTTTGGTGGAGGAGGAGGCGGTGGAAGGGACACCCAGAGGGTCTGGAGGTGGGAATTCCACTGGTGCAAGTGGTGCAGTGCAGGGGCAGGAACAGGAGGCAGCACAGGCCACCGCAGAGGTGCCTGTGTGTAATCCTGTCCCCGATCCTGTGACTGCATCATCCTGCACCAGCAGGGATGCCTACGTCCAGACCCGTTTTCAGGGAGGGGATGAGCGCACAACAACTGGCTTTCCTCTCCCTGCGGACGTGGCTATCCTGGACCGGGTTGAGCCTGTCCTGGCTGGGATAGCATTGCGTCAACGGGGCATGCGAGGTGACCTGCAGTGTTTTCGTGAAGACACTGCAGGTCATCTCGGATGCCTCGTTGACCGTTTTGACCTACTGGAATGGGTCACCAGGGCTGGATTCCTCCGTATGCTGGACCTTCTTCCAATCCCCTCCTCACCTGAACCCCCTATGCGCCAGTCATCCTCCATGCCATCTTCCCACCCATGTATCACCTCGGTACCCTGTGGAGCTGCCTCTGACCCAGCGGCCAGGCTGGTGGAGGACACATCCCTGCCACAGTCGGGAGTTGGATGTCCAGCAGGGGTGACCACCACAACAAATGCACCCCAGCCGGAGGCGGATGTGCAGGCAGCAAGAGCCAGGGCACAGGCACAGCAGCAGCAGCAACAAGGTGGGAGCGATGATGGCTCGGGGCCATCAACATCCGAGGGGCAGGCATCGGCCAGAGGGCAGGAGGACCCAGGATTGGGAGTGTCTTCCTTGTGACAGCGGTTGGGCCAGGCCATAGGTGCGGAGCGGCGGCGGGCAGAAGAGGCACAGCTCAAAATGGTCAGGGCGGAGAATTCCATGCGGAGGGCACTGAGGAGGGCCGAGTGCCTCGAGGCAATTCGCAGGGAGTTGGAGTTGAACATGGCATCGTCCCTGCGAACCCTCAGGGCCATGGAAGATGACCGCCTCCAGGACATTGAGCAGGAGTTCGATGATGCCCTGGCCCGGGAAATCGGAAAGTGAGCCATCGTACTAGCCTGCTGCCATTGTATAAAGTTTTTAGTGTTAGGTTTCATTTTCCTTTTGCTTTATTTTGGGGTGATTGGACTATGCCCCACACTTTTGTATATAGTTATTTCTTAGGTAGTTTCTTTGATAGGTTTTATTTCTTTCGTTGGGCTCATGGACCCTTTGAACATTCGTTGTACATAGTTGGACATTGGATTTGTGAGAACTTATTATTTTTTTATTCACCATGGATCAATGGATTTTACATTTTACGATTCCTTTGGATTTGCTTTGGTGGACGGAGAGTTTGGACGATTTTTCTTTTGGATTTCTTTGGATTGGTTCTACATTTCTTTTTAGTATGTTTTGGACATGCATTTCATTTCAGGTTTGACTTTTTTTATGCTTTCATTTTATTACATTCATTTTGTTCATAATACATTTTCATATTTTACTTCCATGTGTGGAATTCGCTCATTGGCTTCATGCATGTCAAAATGTGGGTTTACACAATCAATGGCACCCAGTGTGTGTGTGTGACGGACATGTGTTGATGTACATAGTTGACTTTTGGTTTGTGTCATGAGATAGGCATGTCAGTGTGGGGTGGATTGGGAAATTCATTGCATCTCAAGACTGGGGTGGCGTGCTGTGAGATTTTGGTGGACATGAGGGCCATAATTGTGCATCTTTATGGTGTGTTGGGGGGGACAAGAGTCAGGGCCTGCTAGCAAGTGCCCGTCACTGCTGGTTGGGGGGGTGCAGGGGGACATGAGTCGGGGCCTGCTGGAAGGTGCCCGTCACTGCTGGGTGGGGGGTGCAGGGGGACATGAGTCGGGGCCTGCTGGCAGGTGCCTGTCACTGCCGGTTGGGGGGGACAGGGGGACATGAGTCGGGGCCTGCTGGTAGGTGCCCATCACTGCTGGGTGGGGGGGTGCAGGGGGACATGAGTCGGGGCCTGCTGGCAGGTGCCCGTCACTGCTGGGTGGGGGGGTGCAGGGGGACATGAGTCGGGGCCTGCTGGCAGGTGCCCGTCACTGCTCGGTGGGGGGGTGCAGGGGGACATGAGTCGGGGCCTGCTGGCAGGTGCCCGTCACTGCTGGGTGGGGGGTGCAGGGGGACATGAGTCGGGGCCTGCTGGCAGGTGGCCCTCACTGCTGCGGAGGTGCAGGGGGACATGATTCAGCGCCTGCTGGCAGGTGCCCGTCACTGCTGGGTGGGGGGTACAGGGGGGCATGAGTCGGGGCCTGCTGGCAGGTGCCCCTCACTGCTGGGGGGGTGCAGGGGGACATGAGTCGGGGCCTGCTGGCAGGTGCCTGTCACTGCTGGGTGGGGGGTGCAGGGGGACATGAGTCGGGGCCTGCTGGCAGTTGCCCGTCACTGCTGGGTGGGGGGGTGGAGGGGGACATGAGTCAGGGCCTGCTGGCAGGTGCCCCTCACTGCTGGGGGGGTGCAGGAGGACATGAGTCGGAGCCTGCTGGCAGGTGCCCGTCACTGCTGGGTGGGGGAGTGCATGGTGACATGTGTTGGGGCCTGCTGGCAAGTGCCCCTCACTGCTGGGGGGGTGCAGGGGGACATGAGTCTGGGCCTGCTGGCAAGTGCCCGTCACTGCAGGGTGGGGGGTACAGGGCGACATGAGTTGGGCCTGCTGACAGATGCCCCTCACTGCTGGGGGGTGCAGGGGGACATGAGTCAGAGCCTGCTGGCAGGTGCCCCTCATGTGGGCTGGCTAAGGGAATGGCCAGGGTGGATGGGCTGCCTGCGGGGCATGGCCAGGGGTGCAGGATAGTCCCCTGTGGTGTGGGCTGCCTGCAGGCCCTGGGGAGGGTGGTGAGGGCTCACCAGGGAGACACACACTGCCAATTCCCGTTGGGGCACCCCAGTCATACAAGTGCCCTGCTCGCACAAGGCCTATCGCGTGTGATTCTCCCTGCGCACACCCGAAATACACGTACCCCGCTCGCACAGGGCCTATCGCGTGTGATTCTCCCCACGCACCCCTGAAATACACGTACCCCGCTCGCACAGGGCCTATCGCGTGTGATTCTCCCTGAGTTCCCCCAAAATACACGTACCCCGCTCGCACAAGTCCTATCGCGTGTGATTCTCCCCGCGCACCCCCGTAATACACTTACCCCACTCGCACAGGGCCTATCGCGTGTGATTCTCCCCGCGCACCCCGAAATACACGTACCCCACTCGCACAGGGCCTATCACACGTGATTCTCCCCGCGCACGCCTGTAATACACGTACCCCGCTCGCACAGGGCCTATCGCGTGTCATTCTACCTGCGCACCCCCGTAATACACGTACCCCACTCGCACAGGGCCTATCGCGTGTGATTCTCCCTGCGCAGTGGGGTACGTGTATTCGGAGGGGTGCACGGGGAGTTTTACAGACATTTTCGTGGTTGGGGGGCTGTATGCTGGTCCACTGGCCTGTGCGTCATGTACGGGATTTGTGCGCTGTTCATGGCGCACCGGGAGGGGTTGGGGCGTAGCTGGCGCTGCTGCAGGGTCGCTGCGCCACTCTGTGCCATGGCTGGTTATGGATATTAAAATCCATGAATACGCTGTGCGCGGAAATGGATTTTGGCGCACGCGGCTGGCGCAGACTGCCGCACGCGCATACTGTGCACCCGCCGCGTGTGCCACTTGTGCGCTGAATTCTATGAATTACCCCCTAAATGTCAAGCGGTCTAATCTACAACCTTTTTTGAACACCAGGATGAAAATAGATTCTCCCCAACTCGATGGTATAGTCGCTGTTTTGAGCATTCTAGCAAAGACAACTGAAAATAAATGGGCCCAATATCGAAGATTATTCAGGGTGACCACATTAGCTAGGCCATCAGGTCCTGGAGCAAGAGAACCATTGATTATACCAATCACCTCCAAAATATCAGTTTCCTGAAAACCCTCCACACTGAGCTGACCTTGATAAATGTGAGTTCTTGATTCGTTACTACTGTGAGGAACAGAATAGTTATCAATGATATGCTTTATCCAAACCTCTTCAGCTATAGGGTTAAGTACTCTGGGGGAGTTACCCACAAAATCCACCCTATAGCTGTGCCAGAATTGGCGGCTAGCGCTAGTTTTAAGCAATGCAAAAAGAAATCTCCAATTAGCGTTGGTCAAGCAGTGTTTGTGATTTTGTAGCTAATTTGTATATTGGGTACAATGCATTGTTATAATTCTCATTTTTTTCAAATGGCATAAGCTGCTGAGATCTATGAGTAATATGTATAGCTTTCCTGACAGCTCTCTTTGTGTTAGCAATATGAACATCCTAGATGCTCAAGCCCTATTCTTTTTTATTTGACCCAATATCACGTTAGAAATATGAACATCGTAGATGCTCAAGTAATATTATTTTTGATATGACCCAATACCTTCCAAGTGGATACGAGATATAATAGATTTTAGTATAGCGTGGATGTCCCAGTCATAAAGTTGCATCAGTGAGGCTAAAGAACGATTATCCGAAGCCAAGTGTGTATTAAGTCTTTCAACATTATGTGTGCTCCAGATCAGTCTGCTGCCCTGTGTATTTACAGAGACCTTCACCTGGGTTCTGGAGAGCTTTTTTTCTTCTGTGTAATGCAGAGACCAAGTAAGCTGTGCATGATCACTGAGTTCCAAAACACCCACTGATATAGTACTGGATACATTCCGAACCACATAATCTAAGTGTGATGATACTTTTCCATTCGTTCAAGTAGGGACCTCACCTGCGCCATCTCCGCTCCTCATATCTAAAAATCTTAGGTCATACCAACTCAAAAGGTCAGCCCAACAACTGCAGTCCCAGGCAAATGTACCCTTAAACATTTCCCCCATACAACCACTATTTACTGCTTGAGTGGCCTTTTCAGCTTCATGAGAATCATGAGCCCAATCAAAGAGGCCACACTCATTAATATCTCTCATAAAAAAGATGTTATTACGAGTGTGCGGGTGTGTCCACTCAGATAGTAAAGACACCACCTTAGGCTGAATAGTCGGCATGTGGTTCCCACCTGGAGGAATGTACAGATTAATGATCAAGATCTTATTAGAGGGGAAGGTAATCTTTTCACCACCCACCACACTCAAAACATAAGTGAACCCCTAAAATGGGCCTTAGCACCAATGCACAAACCAGCCCCTGGCCTCCCCATGTCTTGCAAAATGGACTTTTGGTGTATGATGCTATAACCATCAATCATGAATTCTCTGAAAGAAAACATATCCTGCAAAGTGAAAATATAATTTTCCACAATTGGGGTCAGCCCCTGTTTGTTGCAGAAAAATTATCACAATCCGCAAGTGTCACATGACATCAGATCACATGTCCAGGCAGTCCCATATCATGGCCTAGCTTCACCTAAGATTGCTTTGTAGATTATTTTGGTATACAAGATAACAAGCTAGAACATTTGGATAAATGGCCATAGCCGAACCAGAGCTCAGTCGAAGTATTAGGCTTAGGATGTATGATATCCGTTGGAAGTTTAGTCAGGTTGTGTTTGCAACTGATCATTGCATTAAAGCCCATAGTAGAAAATATACAAGACATTTGCACAAAGTAATTCAACCACTAATTCCACTAAGTCCCATTTCTGTGTACAATCCACCTCCGGGAGTTCGACATGATCAATATCCAAGGTGATGATAGATTTCAACAAAGAATTTATCTTAACATGTGTAGCAAATAACTACAGTTCACAAATGGGCTTTCTGCTGTGGGCGTTAGTTCAACAAATATAACCTACTTTCCCACTGGGATGTGGGGTGTAATCAAAGGCCCAAAACTGAAGGTCCATATGAAAAAGGCCTACCTGTCATTACCAAAGGAAAATCAGCATTTCAATCCACAAAGGAAGAGGAAATTCAAAGGTCCCTCTCACATATAAAACAGGATTTTTAAACACAGACACAGAAAACGGCTTTGCATGTTTATTTGCAAGGTAAAGCAGTTTAAATGTGAAAAATGTACCCCAGCTAATATAAAAACATGAGGGAAAAGACATGGGGTCTCATTCCGAGTGGGGCGGTAAGGGATAACGGGCACCGGTAAGGAGACCGGTGCCGGTAACCCTTACTGCCCTACTACGAGTTCCCTTAGCGGGTCCCTCCTTTAACGCCTGGGCTGACCAGGCGTTATGGACAGGACCCGTTAAGGGAAATCAGAGCCAATAACGGTACCGCAAATTGCGATACCGTTATTAGCTACTTCCCATTGAGCCCTAAGGGGGCTTAAATGGGAATGGGAAATGGTTTTTTCAATGGGGACTTACCGGTCCCGCAAAGGCCGGACTACACCAGTAAATCCCCATTGAACGAGACCGGTGCCGGTACCGTTATTGGAGGCAGTCATGGCGCAAATAGCACCATGACTACCTCCAATCTCCGAATGTGGCCCATGGTGCATGTTGACAACAAAATAATGTATATTATGTGTAACATGCAGAATACCATCAAATATTTGAATAGAAATGCCCACTTTGTTTCCATGAAATGTTCCTTAGGCACATCGCAAACCCTTTGCTTTATGTGGGACAAATGTCACAAAGGACTCCCCCTCCGGAAAGCCTGCTTTACATCACCCACACTATTTTACAACTGCAATAAAATGTAGCCTGCCTTAAAAGTTTTGTCCTTGAAGGCTGGGTAGTCTCTGCAGGACAATTTTCTTTGGATGATGCATGACCAAAATGTAAGCAGGAGGTGTTAAAATGGGGCTACAATTAAGGGAGGCTGAAACTCCAACATAAAAGAGCAAGCTTTAAACAAAAAGAGACTAATAAAACAAAATTCTGGTTACAGGCTGGCCCAGTGAGAGCAAATGGCCTGGAGGCAGGGGAGTTGCCATTTGTTAAAAATGAAGATGTACTATTCATTTTAAAACACTATTATCATTTAGGTATTTTCCCAGCAACCATAAATCAGATTTGCTTTATGTATGTATCTTCTTTTAGATAATTTCCAGGTAATTTTGTTAATATAAAATTCATCCTCATACCACTCAGGGAACTTTAATGGCCTTCTGAAACGTGTTTCTAGCTGATCTGGAAATGTTTCAAATTTGGGAGTTGGTGAATGAGTGGACGGTGAAATTAGGAATATGGGGAATAAATTGCATGTTCCTAATGATTATACTTTTTGTAAAAATGACGTACGGCCATCTAAAAAGGTTGCAGACATGGCTGTTGTCTTATTTAATTCCCCATGATTCGCTGAATCAGAAAATATGTACATTATGGCAGTTACTAGTAAAATTGTAAAGTTTTGCCACATAACTAGGTTTTGCCAAACATGTGACATGCGAATAAATGGGGAATGCAAATGGAAGTTGCCATATGTCTATTCCAGACTCTTAAAACAATATGTAGAGATGGGCTGGAGTTGGGAGGAGAGAGGATGGTAACTGTCCAATCCTAGTTGCGATAACTCTTGCAGGGTACTTCCCCAAGATTGGAAACATGAGGGAGTGATCGCTGCTATATAAGGTGGAATGCACTATGAGGAAGGGACGGAGCTGCTGACATTTCCCATAAGACAGAGCTGCTGAAATTTACCATCGGAAGAAAGCTGCTGAAACTTACCTTCTGACAGCTGCAAGGAAACACCAGAGGAGATTGTTGAGAGTAAATCTGGGTGGAGCTGTCTATTTCTGGCAAGCCCCAAAAGCTGACTGGATCCTATGGTGGAGAGCGGGAGGCCATCCTTGAAGAGTGGAGTGACCGGACCCCTGCCCTATCTTTCCAGAAGGTCCTGACATGCAGCTGGCTTTCCTGAACTTTAAAAAAGGTTTTCTATGTAAGTAGAGCTGAGCCCTGTGAGACCAAAAGGTGGAGGAGTCTGCTTGCCTTAAATCCTTTCTCTTTATAGCGGGCTGGGGGAGGGGCAAATCTTTGTAGATCCTTGGCCTATTAACTAAAACATATTAATTTAATGAATTCCCTTTGGCAAAATGTTAGTTAAAATTCAAAATGTACAAATCTCAATTCTCAGTGTGCGCTGAAAAACTATAGCCTATAATTTATTTGGGGAATCCTTTTTGTCCTGTTGACTCTGACTTCTTTAAGGAAGAGGAGTGTCTCTGTTCTTAAATCAGTCCAGATTTTTTATCCGGAAGGGAGAGTGTTCTCCTGGCTATCTTGCTTAAGTGGTTCCAAAAATAGTTCTAACACACTGGTTATTGCGATACAGTTTTCGCTTTTATTTCTGCAAGTGATCGGTTGTTCTACATTCAGTTGGTATGCATCTAGTACATCTGGGGCTCTTATGTCCCCTGGTTGTCAGCCGACACGTGTTTCGCCCTGTGGGTCTTTATCAAGGCTATTGAGTGCAGTCTGTTGCCCCCTGTGGGGTCCTGGTACGTAGTGTTGGTTGCTGTCCTGTAGAGACAGTGGCTCCCGTTGGGCCCTAATGGCTGGTCCGTATGGCTGGTCAGTCGTGGCTCCTAGTCAATCTTTTTATCCAACTTTCCCCAACACAGGCCTTTCAGTGGAGGAGGGTCTGAAATCCAAAATTCTTCAATCATCCTAATTGTTCTGTCAGACTTCCCCAACCCAGAACAAAGTATTGGGGTCTAAAAACAAACTGCAAAATCACCCTGCATTTATGTTAAACCAAAAGTGTGGGAGAAATCATAATTGCCATGTGCATTTGTCCAAATCTAAAAAAACAAAACTGCTCACAATTTCATCATGCAAGAAAATCGAAATTGCACAACACTACATTTGTAACTTGTGTTCACTGACCAGCACTAATTATTTCTTGAAATGAAATTTGTTGAAAGTAAAGAATTGTGATTTGTGTTCTTTTCAACTCACTTGTGTGATTTATTTATGTTGAGAGAAGTGTTTTGTGTTGTGCCACGGATAAAGGGGTGTTTGACATTTCAGTTGAGTTTCGCAACATCTAATTCAAATAAATATGAACATATTTGCTGTACACCGGCCTGGTTCTTTGCTCTTTGGTAGCTCAAGGGGACAAATCAAAGGGGCATTAGATGGATTGGAAATAGGGCACAATAAAAGAATCTGTTAAACAGTTTGTTGCATGACACCTTGAGTGGGGAGGAACGAAAGTTCCTGTGTTGCGGCTGGCCTCTCAGTAAGCTGGTACAGGGAGTCCCTGTGAAGGCTGTCTCATCTAAAGAGAGTTGGAGCTCAGAGTGGTTGTTGGCTCAGTTGTAGAAGCCATCATGGGGGCTAAGCCTAAGGGCAATCAGTAACTAATGTTTGAACCTGAGATTTTAACATCAGCTGTGGCTTTAGGTGCAGTCCTATCACCATCTTTAAAGTGCACCCACTTATCCAGGGTGCCCCGAACAGGTGGACCCTGTCAGTTTATAAATGGAGGGTCTGTCCCCAACAGGTCCTTAGCGGTCGTAGTTGTTTTAGAGGAAATGTTCTTACAAGTAAGGTGGCTTCTCAGCCCGGGACACACCATCTGTTAATCTCAAAGGGCTCGGCATGCCATGATCTTGCACTCTTAGGTACAGAAAGGTTGTTCTGCTCAGTTCCCAATCTAGGGGCATAGGCCGTAGATTAAGATGTGGAAGCCCTTTTCTCCATTATGGAGCTAAGAGGAGGCGCCAGGCCACTGGGCGTTATAAAAGTAACAGGTAGTTGGCCTGCAGCTGCTTCCGGGTCCTCCACAGAAGTGATGCAATCATTTCTCAGTATTGATCTAGATAACGAATGAGGCATGAGGACACGCGTATGTCATTCCTAACAGTCTCTTCACTGTGCGCTACTATGATGTCAACTACTGTGGCCAGAATTAGTCTGAGCTCGCGCTGTTCCTTCGCCATATTGAAGCAGAGGGCAAACACTGCATACACAGTATCTGCCACAGCACTTAGACTAGTAATGGGTGAGGGCTCAGCCAGTCAGTAATAGTCGTTTTGGTGTTTGAGTCACTGTCAGACATCTCGGATGAGTCTGCCAATCCAACCAGCTCAGGCGATGCAGAAAGGTTAGTGCCAGTAGTATTGTCGTATTCTTGTGGAGGGATGACATAATTCGAAGGGCCTATGGCACCAAGAGACTCCCTATGCCGATTTAGGCACAAGTTCAATAATGAGATATTGTTGTCGATAAGGGGGGTACATACCCTGTTTCAGGCTGGGTAAGCAGGCGAAATGGTGAGTCAATCCCAAAAGTTCCTAAGGATCCAGACCCTCCCGTGGACGCTGCTGACGCAGTAAAAAAGCCAGTATCTGTGGCTGTGCTTCGGGGGGATTTCGGTGTTATCCCTTTCCGCCTTGCTTATTAGCAGATGTTAGTGATAAACCGTAATGAGAAACAAATCAATGTATTGCGGGGTTTCACCAAGTTTCACTCACCAAATGTGCATGGCAATCCCGTCACCTAGGCGATAAATTCCTTCTTTAAAACAGACCCACTCCCACCACAGACTACAACAGACTGTAAAGACGGTCTCCCCACCGGCGCTCACTCCTTCACCTTAAAAAAAAGAAAACAGCCTTTGCCCACTGTTAAGTGGCCAAATTCGCACTCTGGAATGAGTCACAGTAAGACATGAAACAGCTGCTGATTAATTAAATATCTACTAAAAAGATGTTAATATTGCGTTGAGGATATTGCTCCCTGCCCGTGATCTGTCGTTTCCCGTTTCACAGGTGGATATCGGCAGCTTCGCAACGCCCTTACATCTATTAACATTAAAGCCACACATTGTGATATATTGTTATTACCAGATATTATACAAAAGTTATTTCTAATATTTCCTGCAGGGGTGCTTGCACAAATGGATTTTCTGGAATCACACTATAAAACATGTGTTCTTTTAAAAAGGCCTGTACTGCCATCTTGCGTTATGATTTAGAACGGGAGGGGACTGGTAAGAAACGAGATTTAGAAAATAATGATGACTGACTTATGAAAACAGCATAAGCCACTGCAACCAAATGCTGGCCTAAAATTGAAGTATTTTCCTCTAGTTGTCATCATGTTCATTATAAATGTGTTCATCATTTCTTTATTTATTTGCATTGTCAAACGGGCCAGGGATCTGCAGACGGCTGGAGACCAATCTCATTTCACAGTCTTTTTTTTATTTTAGTCCCACAACAAAGGGCTCTTCGGGTTTCTTAAAATCTCAGTCGACAGTCCTTTCTCCATTTCCATACAACAGCTCCCTGGGGGGTCAAGCAGCCACTCACAGTATGTTACAGTGTCCATAACACTCCATTCGCCCCTCTGTTTCTTTCCTGGCTGCTTGTCAGGTCATCACGTCATGCATGAGCCCTCCAAGACTCCCCTACCAGGTACCACCGCCTGGAACCCTTCGGTCTTATGCAGGGAGTCAGGCACCGACCATTTTGCAGGTAGTAATCTCCCCAGGTAATTTTAACTTTCCCCTCCTCTCTAGTATGAAGCAAGTTAACCTTTAATAAGTTACTTTATAAGTTAACCTTTAATGTGCTACTTTATACCGCGTTTGCCAAGCTTCTGTACATAGAGCATTGCATTTACAGCTAAAATGTACCCAACTACAGTTGATATTATTTTGATGACCTCAGAAGGATGAAAGGCTGAGAAAGCCTTACCGAAATTCAATGCTATGACCCTGCAGATCCCATACAGATTTCAGCAGTGATCACTTAACCCGCTGAGCAATCTTACCTGCTGCACATTGCCTTATGCTAATGTCTGCGGTTCTCACCTCCTGTCCTTATTCTGAGCCCTCCTGAGGGAAGTGGGGAAACTCTTGTGGCCCAGACCTCAAAAGTGGCCCCACTGCCTCTATCTCCTCCTTTCTCTCTCATCCCCCTTCACCCTAATGTTTACCCTCTGCCTGCTATGTCCTCTCTACCCTGATATTGTAGTTTTCCTCCTTGTCTTCCTCTCTTTGCCTTCTAACTCTCTCTCTCCTGTCACTCTCATCCTCGCCACCCTCTCGCCCTCCTCTCATCCTCCTGTTCTCCCCTCTCCTTCTCTTCTCCGCTTCTTTGCACCTCCAACCCACTCTACTTTACATTCTCTATTGCTTCTGAGCCTCTGCCTCGTGACACCGAAGTCCCACAGTGTCTGGCTGTCTTTCTTTTTCTTACTGATAGGCTTTATCCATCAGTTGTGATTATTGGATACAGAGACTTGAGCCTCATTACTCCATCTTCTTGGGTTGAGTACGTAGTCGTGGGTTAGGATTCTTCATGGTCTGTGTGGACTTGTCACAGTAGGGCTGGTTTCACAGGGTGTTTGCCGTGATGGCCCGCGGCCCGAAAGGGTTTGCAGTGGTCACAGTGAGTTTTCTGATCAGAGGGTTCGGGTTCTGATCCAATCCTTGGTAGAAGTTCTTACTCAGCTTCTCTAGATGTTCGTTCAACATCTCGATGTCCAGTTCACTGTCTTTTTCACTTTCTGATGGCACACTTAAGGTGGTTTGTGCCAACGAAAGGTGAGGAGATAGGAATTAAAGAGAGATACAGAAAGAAACAAGATGGTGGAATCCTCCTCCAGCTATGTGGAACTCCCTGTCTATAATAACTCTGGCCCCTTCCCTTGTCAATAGCATCCTGGTGTGAGGCTTGTCTTTCTGGGATGGGTGTATTTGTATATTAGTATTTATTGTAACTTATAGAGCACTTTCGTCAAAGTGCTGCACATAATGAAAAAGTAAAACGGTACAACAATATCTGAAATTATGGGGATGGATACCAAATACGGTAGATAAAGAGCGTTAAGAGGAAGCAAGAGAGATCAAAAGGTGTGGTTTAAGGCAGGAACGGAAAACATGGAGTGAGGGGAGGCACGGATATCAGGGCATTGCACAATTTAGGGCCAGGGAGAGAGATAGCAAAAACAAGAGGCGGTACAGGGAGGTTTACGTGAAGAAAGAAGCTGAAGATACTGGGAGTGGAGAGGACATGAGGGAGAGTAGAGTGAGACAAAGGATGCAAGATAAGAAAGAGCAAGGCCACGGTAGCACTTTTAGACTATACAAAGGAAGTGTAAAAGAAGATGAGAGTCATAGGGGAGAAGAAACATGTAAAGAATCGAGGTGAGATGGAGGAGTGAGGGGGAGAGAGAAGAGAAGATCTATATCTGAATTGAATACAGAACTTAAAAGGGTAAAATGAGAAGGCGAAGTCGGATAAGAAGCGGGGAGCAGTAGTCACGATGAGAAAGGATAGCAGATGTGGTGAGCAGTTTGGTTGCATGAAAGGATAAGGATGGACACATTTTACTATTATTGAACACAGGAAACGAGCGGGTGCGAGCTGTCATAGAGATGTGTGAGGAAAAGGATAGTGAAGGATCAAAGGTGACACCAAGGTTGCGACCAGAAGAGGAAAGGGGGAGAACTGTAGAAGGAAAGAGGAGGCCAAACGGGAGAGAAGAGGTGGTAGGAGAAGTGGGCAGAAAATAAAGAATCTCAGTTTTTGACAGATTAAGGCGAAGGAATTGGTACCACATCCAGTGCTGGACAGCAAAGGGGCATGATGACACTGAAGCATGGAGAGAGTCAAGGAATGTAGAGATGGAAAAGATGATCTGAGAATCATCAGTGTAAAAGTGAGAAGAATCGTTGAACGATTCGATGAGAGAAAATAGAGGAATAGTATAGATAGTGAAGAGTAGGGTGCACAGGACAGAGCATTGAGGACCCCATTGTGTGAAATCTGAGGGTGTCCACACATCTACTCCCCCTGTATCCTCTTCCAAGATGGCCAGCGAAAGGCCATCGTTCTTGGATACTGACCCTGAGAGTGAGGAAGTGAGGGCGGATCACCTGTGTCGAAGGTCCTTGTTGATTGAGAGTGGGGTGCCTGCAACTGAGACATGTTATCCCCTTTCCCTATTGAAGATCAACCTATCCCTCCCCCGGCTTTTATGGGCTGTTGTAAAGTCTCTCCCCTTTTTTCCCCCCACATTTGACCTCTGACAGTACAGGGACGAAGAAGAGGCAACTAGGAGTGATGAACACTAAAACCTAATTTCACCACTCTAGTAAATGGAACAAAGAAGATTCCTGTAGAGTGCTTTAAAGGTCAGGCATGTCCCTTTAATTATGGTCAGGCAAGCCCAATTAAAGATTCACACCTGCAACCTGTCAAGTGGTTGCAAGAGTATAAAAGGAGAGCCAAAAAGCAACAAAGTGAGCAACAGAGAGGCCGGGGTGGCAGAGACCAGTAGGAGATGTGTTTCATGAGGAGGCGGCTGTGGTGGGACCTGAGTGGAGGCCACGATGCCGGCCAATGCCCCAGAGATCTGTGGAATCAAGCAGAAGCTGAGCTCTTAAGCTGTTACAGGTGTGAGAGCCTCCGCTTTGGAGAGAGAGAGAGAGACGCAGAAGCTGCTACCAAGGAGAGAAGAATAAAGGATGCTGTCCGCATCAGTGCCGAGCAGCAGAGCTGGCGGGAGATGAGCGGGGCTAGCAGAGGCCAGCCCGCTGACATAAGAAGCAGAAGCAGAGCCCCAGAGAGGCACACCAGAGGACCGGTGAGTGTAGGGGAAAGTCACTCAGCACTGATACGCTCCAAGCAGGCTACGCATAGGCAATCAAGTACTCTATGCGGTTAATGAATACCGAACTACATGAAACTTTGAAACAAAGCTGAATTACATATAATGAATATTGATCTGAGTACAAACCTTAAAACAGTAATTACATGTGAAATTGAATAAAACGTAATGGACAAAGCTAATAACAGAATAAAGCAAGAGGGAAGTTTCAATTTGTCAGCCACTTATCGAAAAGAGCACAAATGTGAAAGAAGTGCAATAGAAAGGTGGGGCAAGAGAAAGACCACCAAAAAGTGGATTTTTGGAATGAATACAGTACAGCAAGCTGAAAGACTCACAAGAAGTGTGTCACACGTGGTGGCAAAGCCAATAGACTAACCAGGAGAAATCAACAAGGTTTGAAAGTACACACAGAGCCAAGAGGCTGTCCAAGAGAAACAAGTGAGCTTTCCTGGTTGTGCGACCTGTGATAGGTGGACGATGTGGTCTGGCAACTGCTCCTAGACCAGTGAGCCCTAAATGGCAAAAGTCAAAGACATTGTGAAATAAAACCAAGAAGAAGCACTGTGAGTGAACTGGTAAAGCAAACCAGAAGGAGGGTCACGTGGACCTAGATTTGTGTTTGTGGGCTGGCTCAGGCATGACATGCTATCCTTCTTTCCCTATTGAAGATCCTCCTAGCTGTCCACCGGCTTTTATAGGTTATTGTAAATTATCTCCCCTTTCACCCCACGTTTTACCTCTGATGGCACTGGGATGAAGAAGAGGCGACTAGGAGTGATGAACACTAAAACCTAATTTCACCACTCTAGTACTAGGATGAAGAAGATGCCTGTAGAGTACATTGAAGATCAGGCATGTCCCTTTAATTATAGTCAGACAAACCCATTTCAAGAACCGCACCTGCAACCTGTCAAGGGGTTGAAGGTATTTAAAAGGAGAACCAAAAACCAGCAAGGTGAGCAACAGGGAGGCCTGGGGGGCAGAGACCAGTAGAGGACCCGCGTTGTGAGGAGGCAGCCGTGGTGGGACCTGAGAGGAAACCAGGATGCCGACCGATGTCCCAGAGACCTTTGCAAGGAAGAAGAAACTGGGCTGTTAAGCCGTTACCAGTGTGGGAGAGTCCACATTGGAGAGAGAGAGCCACTGAATGGGCAACCTAGGCGAGAAGAATAAAGGACACAACCTGTATCCGTGCCAGAGCAGGAGAGCCACCGGCGTGTGGATGAACGCCTTTGGGAGATGAGCGGGGCTCACCGAGGCCGGCCTTCCAAAAAAAGAAGCAGAAGAGGAGAAGTGGAGCCCCAGAGAGGAACGCTGAGGACCGGTGAGTATCGGGGAAAGTCACTCAGTACCGGGGTGCTCCTAGCAGGCTAGGCATAGGCAATTACGTACCACATGCAGTTAATGAATACCGAACTAACTGAAACTTTGAAACAAAGCTGAATTACATTTATTGAACACCGAACTAAATGAAACTTTAAAACAAAGCTGAATTACATTTACTGAATACAGAAATAAATGAAACTTTGAAACAAAGTGAATTACATATAATGAATATTGATCTGAGTGCAAACCTTGAAACAGAATTAAAGTCAGCTGAGTGTATGCAAAATTGAATACAACTTTATGTGCAAAGCTAATAACAGAAGAAAGCAGGATGGTACCCATTTGCCTGCCACTTACTGAAAAGAGCACAAGTGTGAAAGAAGTGCAAAAGAAAGGTGGGGCAAGAGAAATACGCAAGAGAAATACCACCACAAAGTGAATTTTAGGAATGAATACAGTGTGGCAAGGTCAAGGACTGACAAGAAGTGTGCCACACGTGGTGGCAAAACCAATAGGCTAACCAGGAGAAACCAACAGGATGTGAAAGTGCACACAAAGCCAAGAGGCCGACCAAAAGAAACAAGTGAGGGTACCTGGTTGCACAACCTGTGGTGGGTGGACCGTGTGGTCTTTCAACTGAGCCAAGACCAGTGAGCCCTAAATGGTAAAAGTCAAAGACATTGTGAAATAAACTAAGAAGAAGCACTGTGAGTGAACTGGTAAAGCAAACCAGAATGAGGGTCAAGTAGACCTAGATTTGTGTTTGAACTTTTGAAGGACTGAACCTATAATATAAGTTGCTAAATTGAAATCTTGGGGAAGGGAACCCTGAGAGTTGATGAACTACACATTGTCTTGAGGACAGACCCCTTTGTTTAGAACTGTGTTGCCTTGAACTTGGGGAAGGGAAACCCGAGGATTGGGTGGAAATGTATAGCCCTGAACTCAGGAAAAATTATCTTGAGACTTTTTTGGAACTTCTTGAACTTGGGGAATGGGAGCTGATGAGCAAACTAAGAGCTTGAAGAAGATCAGAAGCTTATGTTCATCACCCTTTCTTTCATTATTGTCATCCCTATACATTGTTTAGCTTTAGTTGTGAGGGCAAGCATAGGTTTGGAAACACGCAGACCGACATTTAATTTGAACTCTTTGACTCAGACGTTCCTTAGTTTTGTTGAGGTAAGGAAATACCACCTTAGCATAGGGCAAGATAAGCCTTCTACCATTCTGACATTTAATTTAGTAAATCGTTTCTGTTTGAACTATGAATATATTGTCTGTATCTTGCTTCATGATGCCTTCACACCTTATAGAAGAGGGTGAGATGGGTTGACCTGCTGGAGAGAGGTGTTATCTGACTTCAGAAATGATCAAATGAGTTTCATAGCCATCCAGTTTCCTGCCCTATCACTTGGCAGGACCCGGCTGTCTGACCAGAATACAGAAAACCCCCCTACAGCTGAGCTGGGCTCACAGTGCTGACAAATGTATGATATCACATTGATGTGACTGTAATCTGTATGAGAGATGCTAGCCACCATAGCATAACTCAGGTATAGTTTATATGTAAAGTGTACAACTGCCACCAGTGTAACTCTCATAGTTATGTGATTTGGGAATAGAGGTGCATACCTTAAATGTAGCCTCTGCGCTGTATTGACTTGGCTGTCACTGCAGCTGTCAACAGAGAATGTGTGACCCCTGAACCTGCTCTGTGCCACTGAAGAGCAGGTGCTGCAGATCCATATGCTGATTCTGCAGGGTGCAGGTGTACATGGCGTTTGCTGAAAGAGGAGTCTGGTATCAGCCACCCTTTCTGAGACAGAATTACCTGCATCGTTTTATTATTGGATTGTGTTATAAAAAGAAACAGAGTGAATACACACTTGCCAGATGGAAATCCTTCATAGTGTCATTTCCAACCTCTCGTTTACTCATCCATTAATGATGTTTAAGAACGTCATGTATTTGTTGTATCCCTGTTGTCACTAAGTCTTACTTATTAGAGCACACTTTTAAAGCAATGTGATGAATTGCCATCTGGTAATAGTGCAAAGCCTTGGCTTTTTACATTTTTATTAACAAATAGAATGACGAGGGTAATTCCATCTCTAAAAGTGGTAATCTGCCAAACAGAGGCCACTTCTATGTGCACTTTATGCCAAAAGCATAGTACCCTCATGCCCTGCCACCTCAGTAGCCTGATCCATCATGACACCTGCTCTAATCATGGCACAGAGCAGGTTAACCAGTAACAAGGTGCTCAACTGACATCAGCAGAGACAGCCAAGTCCCTGCATACAGCGGCAGCATTTAAGATATGCCCCCTATACCCAAAACTATGATGATCATAAAGTAACCCATGCTGGTGACAGGGTAAACACTAAATAAAAGCTATGCCTGAGTTTAGACATAGTGCATGGTACTACTTATCATCACGACTGCCACATTGCAATTAATATCGCACAAGTGTCAGCTCCTGTGAGTCGGCTCTGCTGTGGAAGGTGATGCGTATTCTGGTCAGCCGGGTGTAGCCCGACAAACGGCAAGTCTCCTCTTTGATCGCTTTTTGTGAGCAGGTAACAACCTATGCCCCAGACAGTCACAGAGCAGGCCGATGTCCTCGGACCGGACATCAAAGCAGCACACCCATTCAAAAGGAGTATCCTCACACTAAGGTGCTTCATCTCTAAAGGCATTTGCCCTTAGTGAGAAAGGAAGGGGTCAGGCTGGTGGATGCTTCCACCATCCTGATACTCAATGTCCCTCTTTCTCTTTCCTGTCTCCTCCGCTTCTTCTGAAGCAAAGCAATGTGGGTGTGACATCAGAAGGGTAAGGTCCACTCCATTCAAGAGCAGGGTTTGGATCACTATGGCAGGCTAGGTTTGGTCCACTCACCTGAGGACTTGTGCCTTTAAAAGAAGGGGTCATCCACCCAGGGCACATCAGGAGTAACCTCTGCTGATGATCAGGACCTACCACTCTGTGGAATCTCCTGAGCTGGGAGAGCAGACAGTAAATAGAACCATCCCATCCTCGATTCCACCTGAGCGGGCCTCACAGCAACACAGCAACAAGCGGACCAGACCGGCCAAAGCTCCCTGTTCTACCACACCACAACTGCCACCCCATGTCCACTGCACCTGGAGCAAGAGGGAAGTAGCTAGCGCTGGTCGATGTGCTTCTCCACAACAATGAACATTGTTTTTACCTTCAACCAGCTCATCCCTGCATTGTGTCCTATATAAGCTTGTCACGTGCTGGGCCTAAAGCGACAGCTCAATGCTGCAACCCAGACTGAATCACTGGAGAGTCACACACTGACTCTAACCAGGGGTTACAACCATAGCTCAACCCAGCTAGCTCCAGAACTGTCACCTCACTGATCACACATTGACACACCCAAGATCCCCAGTTCAATGACCATATCCCTTCAACTTGAACAGCTGGGATGTCACTCATCGACCCCTGTCGGTGGCTAAAGCCTGAATCTTGCCTGGCCAACTGCAAAGCGCTCCTGGGACCATGCAGACCTGCATCCCTGAGAGCCTTCATTCTACCGCACAGAGCACCCGTCTTCAGCCCTACTTGATGCCAGCTTGCTGCCAGGGCCTCCATGATCCTGCATGCCCAAACTGAGCCTGCTCAGCTCGTATCTACGGTCGACCCCATGTCTGTCTGTGTCAGCTCACCATTAACAGAATCCAGGTACTGTTGACTCTGAACTGGCCGCTTGGTCCACTTGGACCCTAGAAACTGGTTAAGTCACCAGTATCCTCACCAAGATATCCTTTTTGTGGTTAGTACTTTACCTACCATTCCTGGAACTACGCTCAGAGTGCTACTTTCTCCAGTCTGTCGCATCTTATATATTCATATTCTCCTGCTGGCTGCAAACTCCATGCCAAAAGCATAGTATACACACCTGTTCCCTGATGCATCAATATCCTGATCTGCAGGGTCTGCACTCCAGTGGCACAGAGCAGGTTCAGAGATCACAGGTGCCCTATTAACAGCTTCAATGACAGCTAAGACACTTATATGCAGGGGCTGCATTTAAAACATGCACCCTGGTTCCCAAACTACATACTTATAAGAAATCACCATCCTGGTGGCAGTTATAATCCTTAAACATGAGCTGTACCTGAGCTGGGGTACGGTGGGTGGTATTTCAAATAATTATTAAAACCACACATGTAACATGCATCTGTATCATACACATGTCAACATTATGAGCCCTGGATACCTATGGACAGGCTGCGTGTAGTCCCCACAAACCTGCCATCTCTGCTGCACCCAGCAGGACTATATGCATGTAAACTGCCTCTCTTTGATACTTTGTGAGGTTGGGTAACACCTGTCTCCCGCAAGGCAGCCCCTCAGTAGCAGCTGCCTTGGGAAACAGGAATCAAAGGACATACCCTAGATAAAAAGGATGCGCCTCACTAGCCTCATGACATGGTGTTGCATTTCAAAAGGCCTTTGATGCTATGTGTCTGAGAAGGGGGTGGAGTTAGTAGAGCCACAGGGAGCCCAGCACAAGTGGGGAAGGGTTGCTTTCCTTCCTGTCTCTTCCACTTCCTCTAGCACAAAGCACTGTGCGTATGATGTAAGTAGGCAAAGCCGGATGGTCACAAGAACAGGGTTTGGCCCCGATAAAACAGGCTTGCTTTTGTTCAATCACCTGTGGACTTTTGTCTATAAAACAGAGGATCTCTCAATAATTCTTTCATTCACTTTTTCACCATCCAGGACTTAAAGAAGCATTATTTTGGAACTCTTATGGAAGATTTAACTTTCCAAATCCCTAAACCGTTTAGGTGAAGGAGTGTTCCAAGGCAGCGGCAAGCTCTACTCCCTACCCACGCACAGCACACCTTCAGGGTGACGGTTGCTGAGGACCAGGACCTGTCATTCTGTTTGAAAAACTCCCTATGTTGGGAGAGCAGAACCGGAAAGGGCTACCCTTGTCCTAATGGGCCTCACAGTATCTTGAGAACCAAAACAGCCAAGATCCCTGTTTCCACTGTTAAACCACTTCAAGCTACCCTCAAACAATGTTCAATGCTGTCAAGCTAATGGAAACTGCTGGTGATGCCTTTGGCACTCACTTCACTTCAACGCATTGTGCACGCATCATTGAACTGGCTGAAAACCAAATCACTCCAGCAGAGCCTCATCACCTGTCCAGCTCAAGCACCAGTGCACCTTGCACTCGACTTTGACTTACCACTTCACCAGAAATGTGTCCCAATGCTCGACTGGAATCGATGGATACCCGCATCACTCATCAACCCGAATCAGCGATGCTCATCGTCTTGAAACAACCTTGATCGTCAAACTGCTCTCGGAGAACAATCTGACCTACATTGCTGGACACCACCTCGAAGCCACACAGAGCACATGATCGACCCCACCAGACATGAACTTGCTGCCTTCAACAATGATTCAACTTCCAAACCCAACCACTCAAAGCCCAGCTTGATGCCGAACATTGGATTAAGATACTTTGAAATGACGCTGTCCCCCTGTAGACCTGCAGGCTGGGTAAGTCCCATTTACACCTTTTTCCACCAAGAACATATCCTTTTTTAAATTCCTTATTTTAATTTCTTTATTGATTTTCCTCCCTGCTGAATACCCAGAATCCTGCACTATTACATATTACATTTCTCTGTCTTTTCTTTATAAGATCGGGTTTTATTATAGTTAATTGTGCAGTGGAGTGTTTATTAAAGTATATATATATATTTTTATAGGACCTGGAGTGGACATCCCTTTTTATTTTGCACTGTTATACTTTGCTGTTTGGGTTGCTACTGAATAACATTCACACCACGTCTGAGAGTAGAGCCTTCAATTGGGACGCGTTACCACAAAAGGAAAAGAAGGTATATCTCTTAACTCTGCGTGTTTTCCCTCTATGATTGGGATCACTTTTGGTTTGTATAAAGTGTGGGGGCTGAGTAGGTACTTTAAGTAATTTGGACACAGATGCACAGGGTTTCTAAGTCAGCTTTCAAACTCCTGAAGTATGTTGAACAGTTATTCATGCTCACGTGTAGCTTCCATGTTTAAATTCCCGTTAACATTATGTGCTCTTTTCAATGCATAGCTGGCATGGTTAATTTTTGGTTCTAAACAATACTGAAGAGTAACTAAGGTTCTGAGCGGTTCCGAGAGTGTTGGAAGCAGCTGCTGATTGAGCAGGAGTGTGAGATTATGCTGTGACATGCAGTGCAGTTCGCACTTGTGCATTCTTGGGTTTCTTCCTCTAACAGTTCTAACAGATGCCTGTGCGAAGTGAGATTGTGCAAGAAAGACAGTGGGAGGAGTAAGGATCGCAGGTGAGGAGGGAGGAACGCAGGCACACAGCAGTGTAATTCCAGTGAGATTTCGTCCCGTGAATAAAATCTATTGATGGAGGGGGACGCCAGAGCCAAACAAAGGTTAGTTTGAGTGGAAGGCCCCGCTTGTGGTGCAGATGGCACTCTGTCACAGGATCCCGGTGCTAGGCAGCCTCCTAGGGCCCTGGATAGCCCACTGTCACGTGAGCTGCAAGGGCCTGTGGGTCAGAGGGCCCTCATTCTACTGGCTTCTAGTGTTTTTGTTTGTTTTTTTTCTCTCTTTCTTCTGGTGAAAAGCAGTGGCTGGCCGTAAAGTGAGCAATTGGGAGATCGTCATTTGGAGTAGTATTAACTGCTAGTTTGCTGGAGGAAAAGTCAATAGTCGGCTCTGACCTGAAGCCGACCAAAAGGCGGAAAAAAAAGAAAAGAAGACAAAAATCAGAAAAGAACCCGAGTGAATCCAGTTGGTGGCAGGAGCTATTTCCTCTCATTGGAAGAAGTGTGCAGTGTGTGGATGGGACGTAGAATCTGCATAGTAAGCAAGGTATGGTGATAGAGATAGAGATTGAGAAAGTTGCTCGGACTAGCTCTGCGCAACGTGCACCGATGGAATTGTTTCAATCACCTCAGCCGTTGAGCAAGAGGTGGGATGTACGCTTTCTACTACCATCCCCTCCCAATACCCTTTCCCTCCTTGCATGATCTATACTGTCACAGCTACAAATATAAAGGGAAAATCACAGACTTGCTCAGAGTCTGTAGCATAAGCTTGGGTGAGTACCCTAGTGACAGCGACCTAGACCTCAGTGGAAGGGGGATTGAAAATAATAGAGACACAGTCCCAGGGACCAATCATACTCACCCAGAGTGCCCCAGGTAGCCCTCTGTCTGTGGGTTCAGTGATAGTACCCCCCCCCACTGCCCACTACTCCCGTGCTATTTAAATCCGTCAGCAGTATGGATGAGAGACTTCCTTATTTCCAGTGGCGGATACAATCCCGGAGTCAATGATGTTCCCAGTTCCCCATTTCTGAGAAGCAGAGAGAGCCAAAACATAAGTGCCCCTTCTTTGGCAGCATTGCACTTTGTACTAAAATCTCTGGTTAAAGTTTTTGAACTCCTGAGAGAGGGAGATCATAGTTTGCGTTTTGAGGGAGTCCAGGGGTGTTGCTAGGTCTGGACAAGACCCGGGCTACGCTAATGTCGGGACTGTCGGGACTGGGGGCTAGCTAGACTTTTGGCTGTAGCTCCTGAGATTCTAACCGGGGCTACAACCCAAAGACCAGGGGCTATAGCCCCCTTAGCCACCCCTAGCAATGCCTCTGAGTCCACCTAAAACTCGATGGGTGCGTTTCTCGATTACGCAACATGGAATGCAGGGGAAATCCATACGAAGATGCTGATGAGCAACAAGCACTGTATCCATGTCCTTTTGTCCTGACTAGCCGCCCTAAGACTCCATGATGATGGAATTTGCCCGGCTCTGCAATATTAGCGAATGTGATGTGGAACTTCAAAATCCTTCGTCTGGCTCAAGTAAGGAGCCGATTGTGCTGGGAACAGCAGTGCCTTATCTTGAACACATAATTCGTGAGATAGAGATGCCAACTGAGAGTGAGTCAGTGAGTCGGGGGCAAGTCAAGCTACATCTCGCTCCATCAGGGCGTCAGAATTAAGCAGAGTTCCCAAAAATAAACAGGGAAAAAAAAGTAAAAAACCAGAAAGGACAAAGAAAATCCATAAGAAGTGCAGGGAAATCATTTGTGCATAATGTGCAGGCAAGCACATTATTTGCCCTAGAGTTCCACCATTCCCTGTCTTCACAAGAATCAATACAGGGGAAACAAAAGGCACTACAAAGGCAGAGAAATGAGGGGGGGCACAAGATGTGACGTCTACTGAAACAGCTAATGAAAGGGAACTCAATTGTGGGCTGGTTTTGAAAGATAGCACGTCACAAACCACCCCCGTTAAAAACTGTTGGTCTTCCGATACGGAAGGAGGGACTAGGATCTTTCTGAGCCAACAAGAGATGGGAGCTTCATCTAACAAAGCAAAGCTCAACCATCTACCACCCACCGGCTCGACAGGTAGGCCCTTGTGGCTGCCAACCAACGCAACTGAAAATATTTCAGCACCGGTGGACCCATGGAGAAGTAAAGTGTCCACCGAATCAATGAGTCTGATGATGGAAGTGCTGTGTATGGCACAAGAAGAGATAATACTGAATACGCAGTTGTCCTAAGCCTCTTGTGAGTGAAAAGGTCGCTAAATAAGATTAAACTCCAAAGACATTGAATGGGTGGTTTTCACTGATCCAATACACTGTGACATTGTGGAACTGGTTATACAATCAGAGATGGTGCAAAACACTATTCTGGTAGAAAAAGACAATCTTAGGGTGTGTGGGTTCGATATCAGAACACAACAGTAGTTGGGGAAAAACGGAAGATGCACTCTCTTGGCAAATCCAGGGGGATCACTCCAATTCCTGCCCTCAGCTTTCAATATCCATGGATGTAAATTCTGCTCAGCCTAGACAGGTACAGGCTTGCGATCGGGGAATCCCAGGTTCGGACTGGACTTAGTTGCCAGGCTGGTTTGATAAGGGAGGACCCCATGAAGGGCCCAGCAGACCTGGCTAAGGATTGTTTAATTAAATTCTTGCAGACACAAACAGCTTTTGTAGAATGGGCAGCTATGTCCTAAGTTAAATGAAGCCGATATTATTTGTTTACTCTATTGGTGTTTGATGGTTTTATCTATATATACCAAAGTGCAGTTAAATGATCTTGTGGGAGACTAACAGGAGGCCTACTGACAGCAGTGAAGAATGTGGGGGCTATCAAAATACAGAAAATGATGGAAACAATCGAAGGGCTTTTGGCAGTTCATAATAGTGGTGTAAAGGGACGCAACAACGTTTTGGTAGAACATGTGTATTGAAACCATGTAAAATGCAACTGGACTCCTTTATTTGGTTCGGCTAGTTTACTAATCATGGGGGACCTCAATTCTAACTGTTTTGTGGAAAGGGGGTGCACAATTGTACAACCCTGCTGTTATCTAACTGTCAGTTCCAGCAGATTAGGAGAGGGAAACAACAGATGAGTATCTTGGAGGACTGGTCCACAGTAATGTTAAACGTCAACTTGGAAGGAGCTTCTGGAGGGTAGTTTGCCTAGGGGAGGGGAAGAACCATTGTCAAATGGACTTTATCTTTGCAGATGAAGTGCTGTTTCAAACTGTATACCGAGTGACATCACTCCTACGGACCTGAGTGACCACAGTCTGTTAAGTGCTGTCTTTAGAAGCTTGGTCAGTTGGGAGAGTGACGCCTGGGTTAGAAGATGCCAGGGGGTAACCAAGAAAAAGAACCAGTGAGCTGGCATCCCCAAGCCACAGCACGTTTTAATAACAGGGTTCTCTCTCAGTTAAACCCTCAGGAGTGGGACCATGCTGACGAAACACTATGTCCAGATTTCCTCCCATCCTTTGTATGCAACTGTTCCACAGCATCAGAGTCGATGTGGAAGAACCACACACCATTCCAAGTGGACTTTATACAAACCATCCAACAACTCAAAAGGGAGTGGAGAGTGGCTATTAGATGCATTAAAAGAACTTTGTGACCTGCTAGGAAGAAACAAGAAGCCATAAAATGGCACTGCCACCAGTTTAAGAGCAGAGTGAAACAAGTGAAAATATCCCAATATCAGCATAATGGGGAAACAATGCTACAGAGTGTGACTAACAAGTCAGGGGCCAACTATTGGAAGCTGCTGAAAGACCATGACAACTTTCAAACTGAGATACAGATGAACCCAATTCAGGCAGTCACCTGGGAGAATCACTTGCAGACAATATATTGCGCATTCTGAGTGAGGCCCGTGTAGACTGCCCCAGAGTGCCCTGGGAGATTTCCTTTGATCCGGACGATGTGTACCTGACCATAATGAAAAGTAATAACTCAAAGGCACCAGGCCCGGGCTTGCTGTGTAATAGAATCTTTAAAGTGGCGCACAAGCAATGGGCACATTTCTTGTTTTGCCTCTTCAAGAACATCTTAAGAGAGCAAAGGTTTCCAAGTACTTGGCACCATGGACACGTAGTTACCATCTTCAAGAAGGGGGATAGCCTGGACCTTCTTAATTATTGGCCAATTACGCTAGTTGATGCTGATCAAAAGATCTTTGCAGCACTGATATTAAGGGACCGTATACAGTGGGCTGACAGAAACTCCATCCTTGAGTACTACCATGTAGGTTTTAGACGCAGTGTGGGAACAGCCTTGCCTGGAGCAATCATGGATATGCTCCAGCACAGAGAGGTTCATGAGGGAGGGATGGTGCTACATGTAGCTAGCATTGACCTGTCCCACGCGTTCGATACCATATGCCGTGCCGTTTATCATGGAAGTTACAACAGCTGGGAGTTCCATCATCTTTGTTAAGTATTCTGAGTCCATTACATGAAGACTCCTCCATCATAGTATGGCTTAATATGCAAGGTGACCTCAAAAGTCTCTTAGAACTGAGAAGGGTTTACGGCAGGGGTGCATTTTGGTACCCCAGCTGTTTAACCTCTACATGGTAGACCTGGGAGATTTCCCTTATAAGGCCTCATTGAATTCCCCATGTGTTTTTGGACATTAAGTTCCCTGATTCTTTATGCGGATGATACCATCCTTATGGACCATTCCCATGTGGGACCTAAGAGATTAATTGATGCATTTGTATATTATGCAGGATTGAATCACTTAATCATCAACGAAAGGAAGACAAAAGTAGTATCTTTTTGGGGGGAAACAAAAGGAAGAACATAGTGTGGCCATTAGCTGGGAGGACACTCGAAAATGTAGAAAATATGACATACCTGGCATTGAAATTGTTCATTCACCCAAATCGCCAAATCATGGTAGATATGGTCAAGGTAAAAGCCATAGAATTCAGCTTCCAGACGAGGCACTTTTTGAGCAGGTTTGGTAAATTTAGGGTCACCCCAGTAAGGACATTTTTCCTAGCCAAGGCAGTACCGGCTCTCATCTAAGGAGTGGAAACGGGACAGTCATCAAGTCAATTTGATTTCCCAATTTTTGAAGGACTGGTATGGAAAACAGCATCCTCCCTCCAGATGAGCGTTCCTATGGTAGCACTTCGGTTGGAACTGAGTTTAGCTTCTTTAAATATGCACACCCTCAAATAAAGTTGTTAAAAAATAAAATAATATGCACACCCTCTGGACACGTTCGTTGTTATGTGAGAAATTCATCATGCCACTATCACAATCCTTGTTTGAACTAATCGGGAAAAGAGCTTGGGGGTGGGAGGAGAATCACTTTGTCAAGGTCTTTGTAAAGGCTATGTCCCAGAGGAGAAATGACCTGGCAGAGGTAAACTCCGACCTGCGGGTACTGAAAAAAAACTGTTTTCTGTAGACTGGTGCGATACGATCAGTGCAATGGCTAGGTATAAACATCTGGAGAGTTTGACAAGAATGCACAAAAAACACTGGGGTGCCTGCCTAATATCTGCAACTTTTTCCATCCCCTACAGCGTGAAAGACTTATATGTGTTTTCGCTTGAACTTGTTGAGCACAAGGGATAACCCGACGATCAGCAGAAAGGACGGGGATTTTGTATGCTGGAACTAGAGTCATTAAAGCATGTGATTATGGAATGCAGAAGCCTAGATGAGAAAATAATTTTACATTTCAAACGTTTTGTTAGCAATATTAGTGTTTTTCTAAATGATGCACTATAGGGGCGGTTTTGTAATACTCTATCAATAGCTCTGATTATAGCACTGCTGCACTTTATCAAAGACATTGGTCTAAGTGAATGGATTTGAAGGGACACTGGTCTACAGTGAGGCACTGTTGAACGTGTATGAATGGATGTTTCTCGTTTTAAGATTGAATGAGGAATTGAGAATTTTTGGATAAATGTTTAAGCGACAGTTTCATTAGATGATACATCTTAATCGTCGATTTTATATTATGTAAGATTTACATTTAGACCCATTTTTTCTTTCTTCTATTCACACAATAATTAAAAAAAGCAAAAAAAATGAGTAACTAATTTCCATGACTATTGTTGCATTTTACAGCTCCATGCGGCGAAAGCTGTTCTAAAGTTAGAGCGGAGTTAGAGCGGAGCACTGTCTCAATGCGCAGCCTTATATTTCATTGCATACATATACGTTTCCCTTCCCGCCAGCTTCTGGCTCTCTTTTGCCAGGAAACTATGGGCCTGATTCACAGAAGCGTTTTATAATGACGCAATTCCATAGGGAAATGTTGTGTGAATCAGGCCCTGTGTGTTTTCAGTTTTTTGTGTGGAGGAGATATTCGCACCCAAATAGGGGCACTCCTCCACCTGTTCCAGAGAAGGTCCGTCTTATAGGGAAACTCTTGGGTTCTGCTCTTTCTACAGCAATCACAAGACATAATTGTGGATTCGTTCATATTGATTTTAAGCTTATCCAGATTGTAGTAATGGGATACCTCTGACAGCTGGGCTTGTCAGGAGATCCGAGCCAGGAGCGCAGGGATATCAGCACAGGGCAAGAGTGGAAATGATGCCTTTTTGAACACCGAGGAGCGCAGAGACATCAGCACAGGGCAAGTGTGGAACTGATGCCTTTTTGAACATCCTTTTATCCTGTCAGCATTTCTTCCATCATGTAATTTACATACAGAATAAATAACTCTGTTTGGGGGAATTCTTTAGATAACTTTTCTGTGTGCCCACATTGAACTTACAAGGTGGTGATAGGATAGGGATAGAGCACATTGTGGTATTTAGTGCAGCAGCGTTCATGCCCATATTTCAACTTTAGGCAGAGTTTCACCCTATCTACCAAGTGAAATGCTAAAGGAAAATCGACAAAAGCAAAATAGAATGGAATCTCTTTTTAATTGGAACATTTAAAAATGACATGTTGTAGAAAAAAGACCAAGTGTGTTGGACTCAGCTTTGTTTCCAATTGTCAATAGCTTTCAGAATAATTTAACTAACTATTTTACACCGATTGACCTTTAAGATAATATTTGATTGGTGGGGCCTTTATTGTAAATTGGGATGATGATGCTGTTTTGCCAGGAATCAGGAAATCTGCTATTCCCAACTATCAAAAATGTGAGAAAAAGAAATGTTTAGTATTGGAATCTGAAGCACATTGCGGGTAGGCGCTATACAAATAAACTAGCAAAAAATCAAACAATCAGTATTTGTATTTGTATTTATTACATTTTTTACATTTATTACATTTCACATAGCGCTTTAAGCCAAAGAGCTTTGCATGAAACAACAAGAATACATATCATGAACCAAAAACCAAGAACAATATATAGAACAATTTTCAGAGTTCATTGGAGTACAACCTGAGTAGGATAAAGCAGATGAGAAGTAGTAGAAGATGTTAGGGAGGGGGGTTGGAGTACAGCCTGAGTAGGCTAAAGCAGATGAGAAGTTGTAGAGGGTGGTCAGGAGGGGGGTTGGAGTAGGTGGGATTTTAGGGAGGAGCGGAAAGATGAGTATGAGGAGATATAGCAGATTGGGAGAGGAAGAGAGTTCCAGTGGAAAGGGGCGAGGAGCTGGAAGGAGCGGAAGCGGGTAGGGGCACATGGTGCAGGTGGGACAGTGAGTAGGAAGTGATTAGAAAAGCGTAGTGGGCGAGAGGGGGAGTAGAACGTTTACATTATTCCAGGCAGAAGTATTCCATTACTATTAATGTCTAATGGAATTTTATTCAGTATATTTTGATAACCACAACTTTCAAATGTTATGATCATCTCGCCAAAAAGAGGTGCAGGTTTGTCATTTATTGGGAGATGGGATTTCTGTATCACAGCCCACTTATTTGAATGGAATGCTGACACAGTTTTATATATCACTAGCAAAAAGTACCCGTTCTGCGAACGGGTTCTGTGGACAAACATGACAACACTCTCATTAATCGTTGAAAATCACTGAACAGGTCGCTGTTCCTATTTTCTTATTGCTTGATCTGCTTTGCATTCTGAAGTAAACTCTACTGAGAATGGGCGTGTGTGACTGGCTGACATGCCCCGGAGCAGACGTTGGGGGGAGGTGAGAGTTTGGGCGTTGCTGTATACTGGGACCTACTGTGCTCTCTCCCCACCTTTTGCCTCACCCACATCATGCAGCCAGTAATGTCTGGATGGTCCTAACAGTTAACTATGCAACATTTGATGCAGATTGGTCAAACGGTGTGGAATCGTATAAGGAACAATGCTTTGCCAAGCCACAAACCCACACATTTTTACTTTTATAAATGTAGATAGCAATGAATTGTGTGTATGACAAATTATGGCTAGGATTAGGGTAAGAGTTAGGGTCAGGGTGATTGTGAAAGGGTGGTGATGTTCGGGTTTGGTAAGAGCAGAGTATCGGCCTGAGTAACAGGTAGAGTAAAGATCATGGTTAGGCTATGGTTAAAAGAGTAACGGCTTGGGTTATTAGAGTTAAAGAAATGGATAGGCAGGTTGAGGAGAGCTAGTCATATTTGAGTAGGATAGGGGTTGGGATAACAATAGGGGTTTGGATAGAGTTAGGCTTAGTGTTAGAGTTCTGGTTGAGTTAAGGCTAATGTTAGTGTTGGAGAAAGTTTTTTCTGTTAATATAAGGGCTATGGCATTTGTTTGGGCCAGTTGTAAAAGTATATTATTTTGCATGAATTCTGCCTGATAGTAAACGATTGGCCTAAGCACATTCGCATTGCACTATAAATTGCATTGAATGAACTTGAAACAGGCTGACTACACCGCCATTTTGAGTTATCCGCCATTTTGATTGCCTCTTGCTTTCTGTCCCATGTTTAGAATTGTGTTTTTGGCTCCAGCAGAGCAAAATGAACTTTGTACTGTTTCCATGATGTCAACGTAGATAAGAATGTTGAAGTTGCTAAAGTGGATTGTTTGTCCTACACTGAGAAACCTTGGAGTTAAACCAAAGCTGTACTAATCAGTAATTTAAATACCATCTGTACCAACAGGGCCTTCTCTGTTCAAACAGCCAAGTAGAATGTTGAATAACTGAACATGTGCTTCTTGCAGAAATCTTTGTTTTCACTCCTTGAAACTAAGCTGACTTTAAACTCAAGAACAAATGATAGACAAATATAAGCGAGCAAAATAAGGACTGTTACCTTTGTGGCCTATATTTGGAAAACATATGAAGTGTTTAATGGAAAACAACAAACTATTCAAAGATGTTTTGACATTAATTAGTAATGTGGAAAGGCTATGAACCCTAGGTAAATTAATTACACAAAGAGGGGCTGGACGATGTCTCCGGGATTGTAGAAAATCTGTATAAATACTTGTGTTTTTGAAATGTCCAGCACTCTCTCATCTCACGGTGTCTGCTTGCACACATTGCAGGGTGTTGAGAGCCAG
The DNA here is from genome assembly GCF_040938575.1 of Ambystoma mexicanum. Classification (NCBI taxonomy): domain Eukaryota; kingdom Metazoa; phylum Chordata; class Amphibia; order Caudata; family Ambystomatidae; genus Ambystoma; species Ambystoma mexicanum. Next base: position 286,055,881 of record NC_090930.1, on the reverse strand, counting down.
ACAGCTGCCTGTTAACAAATGTACATAGTACCTTTGGACTCATGACTGTCGTATTTCTATTATGTGGTATTAAGCCTCGATATTCTTTAATCTTTCAGATGGCGCCCGAATAGGGACCCTCAAGATTGATGCCACATCGCTAGACGAAGATGAGGCTACCAGACCGGGATCAGAGAGTGACGGGGTGCCCTGCAAAGTGAGACGCGATTCGTCCACAGTACTGCATGCCCGATCCCTGTACGGTGAGCAGCGGTTAATAGCGCATCACAACGAGGGTCGCTGTATCGAGACCTGTTTTGAAAAAACGCCAGCAATGATGATTTGATGTCCGTTCGGACCCTTTGATTTGAAATCAGGTGAATCGTACTCCAATTCTTAGAATCCTGATATTTGTTGCAAGTGTTGTCTCTGCAGTAACAAACGTAGCCAGGTAAGATCACGATTTAACTATGCCTGGGAAATTGTCCTCCTGTTGCAGGGTTTTATTCAGCAGGAAAAGACAATCTTTGAAACAAGGCCAACTGGCGCCACCCAGAGGGTCGCCGGCTTATTTCATGTATTGTAAGTATGGCCTGGGAGCTATCGTATTTAATGAAATTTGGCACAGACAGAGCAGACATGTTTCCGAACTTCATTTGCCAGTTTATGGTAGATTTTTTTAAATTGCCCACCTATAGTATTTTGAATCTGTATTGTTGAGAAAAAAAGGCAGGCCTGCAGCATTTGATGCAGTTAGAGAATGGAGAAAGGAAGCTATGCAGCAACTCAAAAGTAGAGAAAAGCATATGCATAGACACATGACGAATGCTGAGAAAGAATTATTGCATGATCAGCAGAATCAGTCAGAATCCATTAGAGGTATGGACAGGGCTTTCCAACTAGATATGCAAAAGATATATCCCTCTCAGAATTTTCATACATCAGACAAATTAATTAATAAATTATTGAATGAACATAGGACTGTTTCAACTGCACCACCTCCTTATGTGCTTCCTCCTATTGTAGTTACTCCTCTTCCCATTGTTGTTCCTCTTCCTCCCGTTGTTGTTCCTCCTCCTGCACCTCCACCAGTGCCAACAGTTGCCGTCCCCATAATTCCGTATGCAGCAACAGCGGTATTGCCTCTACTACCTATTGAACAAAAATTATATGAACCCTCTTGGCCATGTGGTTCTGTTCCACCTGTAGTTGTTGGAGGGTCGGGAGCTGATCCAAGAATAGTGACTCGTGGCACGGTACCTAAAGAAAGAAATAGGGAATTGGATAGATTGGCTGAGCAGCACATAAAAGAGAGTGATGAATCATCTGTTTTAGTTGCGATTTCTGATCAAGGGGGTATTCCTGAACAGAATATTTCGATAGAACGAATTGGAACGTATTTAGTTGATATATGGAGTGATTTGATGGACCGTCCCACAGGGGTTGAGGGATTTGAATGTCCTTGCCCACTCAAGGGTCACTGCAGTGAAAGTATATAAGCATGTAGATAAGGTATTTTAGTTTAAAAGGGAGCTAGATCGATTACAGGAAGATGAGATGGATGTAAATGGACGGCAGGCTTCATATGTGCAGAAGCAATTTCTTCCTCCATTGAAATCAATGAGTAAAGAAATGCGCATTTGCACAAGAAACACCCTTAGATGGATTTCAGATGTTTCAATTCTCCCATTGAAGTGCATGACATGTTTAGTCAGTATGCTTCGGCAATGCAAAGGAAAGTGTTACAGGTGATGGTAGAGTATCTACAAGAGGAATTTATGAAGAGAAAAGAATGTTGTCCCGCAGATTTGATGGTTATTGATAAAAGAGCATTTTTGCCCGATAATGCTTTGACTACTTTGTCACTTGATTTGGCCTTGTTGCTTAATAGATGTTCGGATTTGCCTACTTTACAATTGCCGATGAGGGAGAGGGAGATTCCTCTGACATTTGTTCTGAAAGTAGAGATTCCTGCTAATGCTGAGGCAGGAACACCTGCCACCACTATTGAAGCACACTATTTCTCACAGTTTGTCCATGTCACGTTTTCTAGACAGGAAGTGAATACCATTAGGCAATCAATTCCAAATATATGGAAGAATCAAACAGGATTTTATAAAGAAATTGAATCTGTCTTGCATTTGTCGGTTTTCACGTTGGGTGATATAGATTTGTTGTTTCCCATGATCCTTCCTGCTGATTTATGGAAGCAGATTAGAACTGTAGATGATCAGGCAGGGATGGGTTATATATGGGATGCCTTAGTACGAGGAGATGGGGAAAGGAATGCCGGTAAAAAACCGCCACAGGTGACATTGATGTTGCCAGACAGAATAGTGACTAAATTAAAAACTCTGGTTCCTGAAAAAAGAATTATATGGGATAATCTTACGGCTTGCAAGCAGGGGAAGTCAGAGGGTGCGACAGATTATTTTAACAGATTTAAGCAAGTGTTTTGGGATTTTAGTGGTCAATATTTGAGTACAGAGCCAGGAAAGAGGCTATGTGTTGATAAGTTTGTGCATGGATTGTTGCCTGGAATCCAATCATAGATCATGACTTCTGAGAGTGCTTGGCAAGCGAAATTGCAATCTGAAGTGTTACAAATGGTACAGTACTATGAAAATAGGGTTAATATAGAGATTGAGAAGGTGGAAAAGAAAAAGGGAGACCTGAAGACAACAGTGTTATTGCAGCAAATAGCTGGAGGTGCCAGAGGTGGGAATACACAGTTCAGAGGCCAGTTTACACCACAAGGTGATGCACAACTGGGTCCCATACATATAAACCAGTGTGCAAATTGTAGACAAGAGGGTCGTTGGCAAGCACAATGCCCGATCCTACAGCAGAGATAAAATAGTATGTGTTTGTGCCATGGGTAGACGATCTAGAGGCTGTCCTGGGATAGGGGTTCCTGGTAGAAGTCAGTTTGCTCAGTACCAACAGACACCATCACAAGATAATCTGCAACAGAGTGTCAGTAGTGGGAATATTTTTCATAATCCTTCGAATGTCTATTTTTCTGAAGATTTTGGATCTGACGATATACTGTTCTGTTAAGATAGACCAAAGCAGGGTCTGGAACCGGCACCTATTCCTGTCGATCAGAAAGGGCCCAATGTTGAAATGAAGGTGGGGAATAGAGAGCATCTCTTCTTGATAGATACAGTAGCACAGAAGTGTTCTATTGATCAATCAAAGGTTCCAGATATTCCACTGTCCGGGCAGAGCAACATTTCTGTAGGGTTCTCTGGTACGCCAGTGGTTAGTCCGCTCTCTCGGCCGTTATCAATTTCACTGGGACCATTTACTGATTCGTGTCCCTTCTATTGACGACAAATTGTGGCAACAATTTGTTGGCATTAAATTTATCAAAGAAATTGAACGCTGTGATTTGCTGTTCTCCAGATGGAGTCTACTTAACGATTTCGCCCCAACAAACTTCTGTTCCACAATTTTTGTCTATGCCTTTACCAACTGAATTGAATAAAGTTCCGACAAGTTTATGGGCAGTTAATGATAATGACGTTGGAATTTTACAAATTGAGCCAGTTAAAATTGTGTTGAAAGCAGGTGTTAAATTGCAGCGTATTTCGCAGTATAAGATTTCGGTCGAAGGTGAACAGGCTTTGAAAAGTATTATTTCTGATTTCGTACACTGTGGTGTAATTGAAGAAATTGCAATTCCTTTTCGTTTTGTTATTGATTTGCGCACCATTAATAAGGTTGTTGCTCCACAGTTTCCAATTACCCAATGTCACCACAATTCTAACTATGATTCCAGCCACGGCTACACATTTCAGTGTCGTGGATTTGAAAAACGCTTTCTTTAGTATTCCTGTACATGGTGATAGCAGATATTTGTTCGGGTTCACCCTAGGTGGATGCTCGTTCACATTTACTTGTGTGCCGTAAGGGTACACTGAGAGTCCAAGTATCTATAATAGAGCGTTGAAAGAGCAGCTTGATACACTCGAGTTGCCTTCCACTTGCACGCTGTAGCAATATGTTGATGATCTACTTCTAGCTGCTGATTCTGAAGATGCCTGAAAAGAGGGCAACATGTTGATGCTAATTCATTTAGCAGAACATGGCCATAAGGCTTCATTGAAGAAGTTTCAGTATTGTTGACAGGAGGTCACCTATTTGGGCTATCTCCTGTCGAAGGAGGGAAGAAGAATGACACCTGAACGGATACAAAGCATCTTTGATATGTCTGTTCTAAATACACAGAAAGAGGTCAGAGCTTTAATAGGCATGGCCTCATATTGTAGACGAAATGTCCAGCACTATCTCATCTCACAGTGTCTGCTTGCACACATTGCGGGGTGTTGAGAGCCAGGCGGCTACCTGTTAATAAATGTACATTGTACCTTTGGACTCATGACTAGCATATTTCTATGATGTGGTATTAAGCCTCGATATTCTTTAATCTTTCACATTGATGGGGTTGGAGTTAGGGTCACTGACAATTTTCTGTTTATTTATTTGGAGGGTGTTATGTTATGTTAGCTGAACTTATAAAGTTCTAGTGAACCCGGAGACATCTTGGCCCTTAGGGTGTATCGCTTCACATGCAAATTAGGTGCTTTGAAGGGCTGATGGGGTAGAGAAAGTCTAGGGGTTAACGGTAGAAGATGGGTTGCAGTTAATGAGGGGTAGGGATAGGGTGATTGTAGAGAGCTGGTGATTGCCTGGCTTTATTGGGGGGTTGGGTCTTTCTTAGGGTTACAGCCTTCCAGTTTTTAGTGTTTTAAGATCGTTTTGTTTATAGGGCCTTTATCATTGGCACCATTTTAACAATTTGTATTACATGTATAGAAAAACTAACTACATTTTAGGACTGATTTACAAATTGTTTTCCGATTGGATTTTCCCATTGAAAAACACTTTTGTAAATCAGGCTCTTTGAAAACTACTTTTTGATTACTTCTTTTTCAGATTACTACATTTTCCAGGTCACATGTTCACAAAGAACCTTTCATTGTAGTACTTTGTGTTTGGAATGTGCCAAATCATGCACAACCATTGTAACACAGAGTTTGTATCAACTTTGACGTAGACATGATTACACGGAATATTGCATTTCATAATAAATGCCTTTGCACACTCCAAAAGACTTTTCTTTGTGCATCCTTTCCCAGGCTCACATCATTGTCACTGGATGCTTTCAGTCTATTTTTTATTTGGGCTATTAGGTGTCGTCTGCAACACCTATAAACTGAAACTATTGTATTGGCGTACAGATAAGGAGGAACAGGGGTGGTCTGGGAACCAAAGGAGGCCCTGCCCGGAATAAGATATTAGGAGGGACAGAGAGTCTGAAGGTGTTGCTTGGTTCTGTGCCACCCATTGCCTACCCATGGCATGCTAATCCCTATGGACAGCCCCACCCATTCCTGCCTCTGCCTGCCCAAAACACCTTCTCATGGGAACTATTTGAGCTTGCTTTAAGCAAGCCCTTCCATCAAACGTTTCATTCAAAGTGCACGCCAGTGTGTGTTCAAAGCAGTTTTCTAAAAGCTAATGGCTTAATTGGAGTTTCAAACACGCTGGTCCTCATTAGGAGGTCGGAGGTACCCATGCCCCATTTAGCGGCATGGTTGCCTCCTTACCCCATACCGGGCCCGGGTTCCTCAAATGAGGATTTACCGGGCCATGCCAACCTTGGCAGACCCAGTAATTCCTCGTCCGAGGAACCCGGACCCGGTCCATCCCCATTCCCATTCGAGCCCCCGTAGGGCTCAATGGGAATAAGAGAGAGAGCTAACAACGGGCCGATTACGACCCACCTGTTGTTAGCTCCCTGGTATCCTCGCGGGAACCGGTAAGGATGCCTGGTTTTACCAGGCACCCATTGCAGGTCCCGCGAGGAGACCTCGTAATAGGGTGGAATGGGTTTACCGGCAACAGCACCATTACCGGTGCTGGTAAACCCATTCCGCCAACCCCCTAATGAGGTCCACTGTCTTTCCAGGCCTGCCTTCAGCCACTCGATTTATAAGCACTATGTGTGCTTCACTGAAATCATGTTAAAAAGAAGTATTGTCTGTTTCTTTGTTGATTTGTTTTTTTTATATAGCACTCCTCACCCAAAGTTATCTGGGTGCACGTTTACATGTTACAATTAAAGTGCATGTTTTTACCATAACAATTAACAAATACATACAAATAGTGTGGGAATGATTAAGGCAATACAATTACAGTACAATTACACTGCAGAGCAAAAATACTTTAGTGCAGTTACATTGAGAAGGCAGAATACAGTAGTGCAACTACATTGAAGGGAGCTACAGTGAGTATTGCAAAACATAAAGCAGTTCCAGTGCCAAGGTACATTGGTTCCCTCCCTAAAGCAGAAGTCAGTTACTTGCGTCAGTATTATTCCTGTGAGACTAGCCGTATTTTTTATTTTTTCAGAAAGACCCGAAAGCTGGCTCAGTTCTGAGGTCTGAAGACAGGGCATTCCAGAGTTTAGATGCTAGGACCGGGAAACTCTTACCACCATTTTTTTCCAGTTTGAATCTATGTATCATAAGTTGATTGGACTGAGAGGCTCTGGTAGGTCTGGCTGATTGGTTCTTTGTAAACTTACAGTTTAGGTATTTAGGGACTTTGTTCGCTATGCACTTGTGGATGAGAGAGAATGTTTTGTAGGCGATTCTGTTCTTCACTGGAAGCCAATGGACCTTTTGTCTGGTGGTGGTAATGTGGTTGGCTTGAGGAATGTTGAGTGCCGCTCTTAAAGCATTATTCTGTAACACTTGTAGTTTATTTCGGTTATGAAAGCTGGTGCCCATATATAAGGCATTGCAGTAGTCCGGTTTCGATGAGTGTTCTAGCCAGAATGATGCAGCTGTCTGGGGAGAGGAATGGCCTGCAAGCAGTCATAGGTTTTGCTGTGTATGCAACTGACGAGGCTGTAGCATTGATTTGTTTAGTTAGGGAGCGTGTCGACTCAAGGTCGATCCCTAACGTTTTGACTTCTTTTGCTACTTTACAATGATGAAAGATTTGAATTGGTCAGGTAGTTTGTTTAACCGGTTCTGTAAGCCAATCAATAGCTGCTCTGTTTTATTGTTATTCAGACAGAGGACATGAATAGCCATCCATGCTTAAATGACTTGGTAGATTTTGTTCAGAAGTTTGGAGTCGGTATCATTGCAACCTTAGAGGGGGATGAGTATTTGGGTGTCATATGCATAATTCATGTAGGAGACACCCAAACGGTCAAGGTAGTCAAATAGTGGCTCTGTAAAGATGTTGTACAAAGTGGGCGAGATGCACAAGTCTTTGCGGACTCCACATAGAACTGGAGCCAGGTCGGCTATTGCTGTTGGTGCGAATACTCTCATTGTCCACTTAGAGAGGAAGGATGTTATCCTAGATGTGGCTTTGGCAGAGAAGTGGGTAGTTGAGGTAAAGTGTTTGCATAGGACATTATGGTTGACCAGGTCAAAGGCCGCAGATAGGTCCAGCAACTGAAGGAGAGCTTGTTACCTTTGTCCATTAACTCATCCATTTGTATTTGATGATCAATGAGAGCTTATTCTGTGCCGTGACCTGGTCTAAAGCCTGACTGGCGAAGGCCAGGGAGGTTATTTGATTCAAGATCATTTTGAATTTGGAGGTACGCAGCCCTGTCCAAAATTTTGAGAAGGAAGGGTACCGTATTTATAGGCCGATAATTGGTGGTTGTATTTGGGTCTAGTGAAGGTTTCTTTAGAAGAGGGAAGACCCACGCATCCTTGAGATTGGTGGGGACTGTACTAGTTTCAAAAAATGCATTCCTTAAGTTTGTGATGAAAGGTGCGATCTCCACTACTACATCTTTGATTAGAGTGTTTGGGCACATGTCCCCCTGACATCTTGAGGGTTTGAGGCTTTCAATTATTGTTATCACTTCAGGTTCTGAAACTGGGGCCAACTGAAATGGATTAGGCTGGTTCACACTGACGTCTGTATGCTCAAAGTGTATGGCGTCTGATGATAGGCTAAGTATTTCAGTATCAATTTTGGTTTGAAGGAGAGAGATTTTGTCCAGGAGTGCTTTTTGGATATTTGCGCCTTAGGTGGTGTCTTTAATGCATTGCGCCTGCGGGGTCGCTGGGGTTTCCAATTCTCTAAGGATAGCGAATAATCCTTTAGTACCTTATTTAGCATTGCAAATTCTCTCATTGAAGGTATCACTTTTTGTTTGGCGGATAGTGTGTTTGTAGTTTTTTGATGCTGTGACAAATTTCTCTTTGTTGATAGAGTTTTTTTTTCACCATATCCCTTCAGCTGCTCTCTTGGTGTTACATAGAATTTTTAGGCTTGTGGTATACCAAGTATTTAGGTGAGCAGATTGTTTAGCTTTGCGCATTTTTAGTGGGGCCACTTTGTCAATAGCCTGAGAGAGAGTTTGGTTGTACAAATCTACCATCTCTACATGGTTTAAGTTGTCTATAATATGTGAGCTAGTAATAGGGTTAAGTAGATGAAGTATCTTTTCTACTGTAATATTTCATTTATTTCTGGTAAGGGCTGGAGGGGCCAGGCTGCGGCCAGGGTATGAAATAGGCTGGTCTTGGATAGTGAAGGTGATCACGTTATGTCAGACCAGGCACAGAGCATATTTGAAAGAACCTTAGTGTTGCAGTTAAGATCCGCAATCCAATCAAGGGATCTACCTTTGTTGTGCGTTGGGTTCATGATAGAATTCAGGAAACCTAATTCTGTTATCATATTGGCAAACGTTAAGGCATTGTTATCTTTCGGGTTATTAAGTCCTAGGTTGAGGTCTCCAAGTAAGGTGATTGTTGAGCCTGGTTTTAACATTGTTAGTGAGAAGTTGGGTGATCTCTTCATCCAAGGATTATACTGGACCTGGAGGTCTGTATAAGAGATGTATAGTCAATGTGGAGTTAGCAGTAAGGGGTGTTTTCACAGTGAAGAGTTTACCTGAGGTGAAAGGTTGGTGGATGGGTATTTCTCTTATACCCAATTGTTTTTTACTGATGAGTGCTACTCCACCTCCTCTAGCATTTTCTCTATTTGTTCTGAGAATCGTGTAGTCGTCTGGAATGGCCAAAGAGAGAGCCGGGCCGCTGCTGCATGCAGCCAAGTTTCCGAGATCACTAGGATATGGAGTAGAGCCGAGTGGAGGCAGTCTGTGCAGTCTGCCCCTTCATTCTTGGCGTTTTTCCTGTGCCTGATAGTCTTTCCACAGTCTTCACTATCAAGGTGGACCTGCCCTTTCAAGACCTTGTTTTCCCCGTTGAGCTAGGATATCCAAGTTGTTGGTGATGATGAGGACAGCAATGTCCACTGCATGGGCTGTCAGCGATCTCGCATTAATGAGCGCACACCTGATGAGTGGTAAGTCAGGCTTAAGTGTGTCAGAGTTAGGATGAGCAGAGACAGGTTTGTGTGAGGAGGTAGTTGGGCATAACGACTTGTTGGGCGGAGTGTCTCTACTATGTTTGCCTTTTAAGGTCCTAGATTGAGTAAGATTCTTACCGGTTCATGAGGAGTTCTTATTGTGAGACATTTTATTACAGTGGGTAGTATCGGGACCATAGTACCTCATGACCTTAGTCTGCGGTTCCTTATGCTAGGCAGACAATGTATGTCTTGAGTAGGCTGTGATGCAAATTTCAGTATCCACTGGGTTGGGGTGAGTTTTGAGTTCACATTAGAAGTAGTATCGGGTGTGGGTGAGGCTACATTCATGAACTGTTGAAGTGAGGGTAAGAGGTCAGTAGGTAGTACTGAGTTGGCAGGAGGAAGATATTTAGGCATGCTTAAGGTTTTCCCCCTAAATATCCAGAGCTGGGCACATAATAATTGTGGTTTGGCGTTTCTATGTCTAGTGGTGATCTCTTGATGATTGCATAAAGCTGCTTAGAGCCGAGAGCTCCAATGCGGAACAGGCAATTATACATGCTTTTGTGAGTACTTCAGTGGTACACAATAGTCAGGCAATATTAATTGAGTGAACTATGGGCAAATACAATGGCTGCTAAAAGCTAAGGCTCTCAAGAAGAGCAAAGCGGTTATACATGTTAATCCTGGGTAGTCGTTGGTGCTAGTCTCTGCAGGAGTACCTGCGCCAGCATAGGAGGATACTAGCTATGCGAAAGAAGAGACCAATAAGTGACCTGGCTAGAGGTAGAGTTACTTAATGGCTATTAGCAGTACATATCTAGATTGATTGCTCGTCAGGTTAAACAATAGTACATTATTGACAGCCTTATCTTAGGACAATGCCAGCAGCAATGAGTCGGATGCCATCCTGTACTGGGCGGACTGGCTAGTGTGCAGCATATCAACTAATGACATCAGCGGGCAACACATCTGAGGGTGGGATGCAAGGTAAACAAATGCAATATCAATAGTAATGATCAAAAAGGGCTGTTACGTGTCAGGGATACAGGCTAGCGTGTGGCATATCAGCTTGTGACATCAGAAGGCAATACATTAGACAGTAGAGATGCAGAGTCTATGAGATGCAGTAAGAAGAATATCGACAATAATGATCAAGAATGCCCTCACATGCTGGCAGACTTGCGGTGCATCAGTTGAGTAACAGCAATAGCAGTACCTTGGGGGATAAGATACACAGGTACGATTAGCGCGATGTTTGGGTACATAGGGGAACGCAGGGCATGGACTGAGGGAGAGGCAGCTGCTCAGCCAGGTACTGCAAGTTGGGATAGCCAATCTTCATATCGGTATACTGGCATTCTGTGCTATGCAGAGATACAAAGCGGTGATAGTGCTTCAGACGTTCGTAGGAGGCAGTCTCAATATGGGGGCAGGTGTGCTGTGGGCGGTCCCATATTATGCTAGATAGGGTTATGTTTATGTTTATTGAATTTATATAGCACTTTACGCCAAAGCGCTTTACAGAGTAACAACACATCTGGTCATTGCATCGACTGCCAAACAGTCAAATGCCATACCATTGAAAAAAATGCATCGAAAAAAAAGCATTGAATGCATTTTTTAAATGGTAAAGGGTTTAGTTTAATTATAATGGGTTTTAAAGGTTAAAAAGGAGGGTTGGGGGAACCCCCGATTAAAAAAAAATGAAAAAAATGCATTCAATGCTTTTTTTCAATGCTTTAGTTTTTCAGTGGTATGGCATTCAACGGTTTGGCAGTCTATACAATGATTAGGAACCGGTTAGTAGTAGTCTTACCGTTGCATTATGGTGGCAGCGTCACACTAGGGTTTAGGGAAGTACGTTATTCTGACCTTGATGTCGGGTGTGTATAGATGAATGGTTCAGCACTCAAGCGTAGATAGGAGATAGTCGGGCCAGTGGATCATAATAGAACGCGCTGGCTAGCGTGGCGTTCCAGGTGCTCTCCAGCACTCGGACAGGACCTTTGATTCTAGGCCTTCGTCGGGAGGCCCGGTTTATATCTGCTGGTCCCCCTGATAGGCTCAAGAGGCGTCAGGCACCCTATCAGCTCGGTTCAGCTGAATTGCTCTGAGTAGAGATGCAAAAGGTATTTATGCAGCGTCTGCCTTGAAAATCGCTGAATAAACATTTTCAATACACGCTTCACCACAGAAAACAGATTTAGCAGCAAAGCGCTGCTCTGGCCCTAGAAGTAAGCATCAGTTCGGTGTTTCCTCACAAAATAGCAGGAGTTTCATTCAGAATGTGATGGATTGTATCAACTCGCTACACGAGGTGAAGAATCGGCCAGATTGGCTTACCTCAGTCGGCAAGGCAGCGAGGATGGATGATGGTGCGATGCTCCTGTATGGTAAGAGGGAAAGACTTCCAAGGATAAGGGACGATTGCAATTGACAAAGCCACTGTAGTCCTGTTTAAAACAAGCATGGGAAAAAGCCAAAATGTTTTGCTTGTGCCTAGGTTTTAATCTTTTGCCAGGCACTGCTATATTCCATGCAGGAAACTGGCAGCATGTCATAAATGTAGTATAATAAGGCATAACGGTTTATGTTTAAGTAAAGCTATGCAGCACACCTTGCAAATCTGCTACTTGGCACTAGCATCTTGAGGAGACAATAGAGTGTGTTTATTAACTTATTAGGCTTGTACTAGTAGCTTTGGGTGCTCTGCAGCAACATGCAGATGAATGTTACACTATCACTTCGAACAATGGGGTGTTATATTATGTTACTGGGGCTTGCAATGGCGCAGCATTTGTTGACATTTACCTGGCATCTTGGGTGGAAAACTCAGGGCATGTTTTTATTTTTATTTTAAAGAGATGAGTCTCCCTAGGACCAAAGGCTGGAGTGACAGCCTGTGGAGCTGAGCACCCCAACACACACTCGTGCTGGGTTGCACTTGATTGTTATTATCCGGTTCGTGTTTGTTTTGCACTGCATTTGTCATCTACACACATGCATAACAAAGGCAAACCCCACACTATACACAACCAGCTCATCAAGGTTTAACAGAATTTAAGAAAGCAAAAACTGAATTAAATAAGTGAATGGTTCAAAAATTTCATATGTATGATGACTTTTGTTTGACCGCTGTTGAAATGCACATTTCATCTCATCAGGAATAACAGCAAGGTGCATCCTCAGGATTAAGAAAGATAAATAATAGGGGATACCCTGCAGGCTTCTTTGGAGTGTCTTTAAATCTTTTAGGTAGTAGCCAGTTTGCAGAAATCTCCAGTTGCTCCTTTTCAAGAGCAAGGTATTCAGCTAGCTTTGTTTGTGAAGTTTACAAACTCTGCATTCTAGTATTTATACCCCTATAAAGGGATACAAACACTACAAGTAGATTTTTACCCCATAGCAGAATAGAAACATGTTCTTCTGCCAATCAAGTGAATTAATAATTTTGGCTGAGTACAAGCTCATATCCTAAAAGAGACTGGTAATATATTGCTGTGTGTTCATGAACTGCCATATCGCTTCCAGAGGCATTGTACAGTCCTTATGCTAATGTGTCAACCACTTATTTGTTTTGGCTAGTAGGTGGAGTACACGCACCACCTACAAGCTGGAATTATGGCATTGGAATATGAGAATAGGAAGATGGGATGTGAGGAGGGACACACATCTTGTGGACATTGGGCCTCATTACTAGGTGGGCAGCAAGGGTTAACGGGCACCGGTAAGGAGACCAGTGCTTGTAAACCCTTACTGCCCTATTCCGAGGTCCCTTAGCGGGTCCCGCTACGGGTGCCTGGTTTTAGCAGGCGCCCTTAGCGGGAGCCGCTAAAGGACCAAGGAGCTAATAACGGGCCCACTATTCAAAGCGAGCGCTCTACTTGCTGTGCTAACGATTTAATAATTAATTGAAATAATACTCTTCATTTTTCAAACTATCTTCATGTACATTTTCTCCCTGAAGTTCAGAGTCATTCTCTAATAAGAAAACACATATATCCCATCTTCTGCATTTAGTGCACTGCTGCAGTTTGACAGCAATAAGCATCCACATATAGACATACATTTTAAAATAGGTGGTCAACTGGTGATGAAACAGATTCATATTAAACTGCTTAAAATATTAGGTGGCCACAAATTACGGGTTGCATATTTGCTGATATAGTTCAGACGTACGGGTTCACATATCTCTATATAACCTCTCGAGGACGTCTATTGTCATTGAGGGTCTAATTATAACAAGGGGGTTGTCCTCCCCTCTATGAATCTAGGAGGTGTACAGGAAAAATTCAGTGTACACTGGTTATTTGGACCCTAGTGGGAACATATATCATTCTGAGCAACCACTAAGAAAAACAACATACTTGCTGATGCTGAACACATGACTCAAAAAGTAACTGTAAAATGAATTTTAATTTATCATTTGACTTTCTATTATGAGCTTTTTAAATAAACTTTATTTTTGCAAGAAATTTCAGTTGTTTCATTTCATAACAGTCCACGAAGTCCATTCATGGAAAAACATACATAGATAAAAATTCACTGTATAAAGGAAACTGTACTCTGTGACATAAGAAGTAGGTTCATAATTTTTGTGTCTAACCAACAACTTGAAAATCAAAATGTCCTATGTCGTTGAGAATGGAGAGCACACTGTGAGAATGTAAGATGGGGAGACGATTGGATATATGTCTCCTATGCCCGGCTAAAGTCTGACCTTGTATTCGGTCTACGTCTGGATATGATGTTAGGAATTTTAAAGGGCAGCACAATCAAAAAAGGCCCAATAGAGTTTGGGTGGGTGTGCTGCTGACGTTTCGGTAGGATAGATTGATAGCCTTCTTCTTGGGCCAAGAATAGTCAGGAGACTCTGTGTGAGAAAAAAGAGAAAGCAAGGAAAAGGTCATGAGGGAAAGGAATCAATGTAAAAATGAAGCAGCAGAGTGTTAAAATGGGTCGATACATAGTATTTAATACTAGAACACAGGTCCTGGGACAGATTCCAAAAGAGGGAGTCCACTCACCACTGGTCGTGCTTCCAGTGAGTGTAAATGGACGCCATGTCAATCCACAAATGGGGCAGGTGAGGATGCAGGTTGAGGCTGCGTGAGTATGAGGGCTGGCCTGGTTGGTGGGAGGCAACCCTTATGCGTGGCTAATGCGGGATCCCTGATGTGATAGGCAGGGACTGAGGAGGGTCCACAGGATGTGGCACCTCATAGAAACTGCGAAAAAATGGAACAAAAATAAAACAAACCGCAGTTAGTGGCACTGCTGTGCAGTGGGTGGTGTGGTACTGTCACAAAAGTGGATAAAGTGGGGGGGCACTCGTACAGGGGAGAAAACTTACCTGTCTCAGGTTGTAAGAGCGCGTGGTTCGTAAGCGTGGGGAGCCCAACTGGGGGAAACCAAGAGAAAAATCTTCGAGGCTGGGAAGCTCATGGGTAGAAATCGTCTCGTGAGCCCTGTGAGCAAACAATGAAAAGTAGAGATGAATATAAAGAAAAAAGCAGTATGAGGGAGCAATCAGTCTAAATAGAGGCACACAGACTGAAGTTAGTGCAAGATGGCAGGAAACCTATTGTCAAGGTCTGCCTGGCTGGGCGAAGGAAGCAGGGGACACGTACCTGAAGCAGTTGCCGACGAACAGCAACGAGGTGCAGGCGTCTCGAAATGGTGCCTGTACTGGCTCTGGAATCGAGAGCTCAGTATATGCGCTGTGAGGCGGAGCGCCACTGCGCATGCGCTGGAGACTAGTGTCTCATAGCGTTGGGAACGACAAGGCGGGGAGGCACGCAGGGATAGGCTGGCTTGTCAGGGGGCTCAGCCCTACTGAAAAGAAACGGTCTAATGAAGAGCGAGCCAAAATGCAAAAACCTCTGGAGAGGCGCCCGCGCTAGTGCTGGCACCCACATGAGCCCAATTCTCCGCGGCCGAATAAAGGGGCGGAGTCGTGTGAGTAGAACACACGGGGAGTGTGGTGGTGATAGCAGTGGGGGCGGGGGGTTGGGGGTGTGGAGGGGAGAAGGAGAGGTAGAGGGGAGTGGGTTAAGGCGGGACGTCTGGAGGACGAAGTGTTGACTCTAAAATGAATGAGTCTGCTGATTGGGTGCTGGGGACATGGACTGCTGCACAAAGTATATGCGTGATGCAGCCCAGTCTTATGTGATTGCCCGAGACAATCCATTGGGCAAGGAGCGTCATATATCCAATCGTCTCCCCATCTTACATTCTCACAGTGTGCTCTCCATTCTCAACGACATAGGACATTTTGATGTTCAAGTTGTTGGTTAGACACAAAAATGATGAACCTACTTCTTATGTCACCGAGTACAGTTTCCTTTATACAGTGAATTTTTATCTATGTATGTTTTTCCATGAATGGACATCGTGGACTGTTATGAAATGAAACAACTGAAATTTCTTGCAAATATAAAGTTTATTTAAAAAGCTCATAATAGAAAGTCAAATGATAAATTAAAATTCATTTTACAGTTACTTTTTGAGTCATGTGTTCAGCATCAGCAAGTATGTTGTTTTTCTTAGTGGTTGCTCAGAATGATATATGTTCCCACTAGGGTCCAAATAACCAGTGTACAGTGAATTTTCCCTGTACACCTACTAGATTCATAGAGGGGAGGACAACCCCCTTGTTATAGCTTCTCCAGCCCTCCAGTCCTCCCCGCTCCAGGGCAGCCTCTTTTTGTTCAACGATTGAGGGTCTAATGACGTCAATTATTAAAAGAGGGGTGTGGGAATTAAGGACTACTCTGCATATTGTGGTAGAAGTAAATTACTCACGATGCAGAAAGGTATGGAAAGTCACCTCAGAGTTCCCTGACATTATAAGGAAAGCCCTCCATGACTTTACATTGCCTTATCACATACAAAGGTGGGGGAGTTGTGGAGGTGACTCAAATATAAAAAATAATGTAGTGCATGGACAGTTTCAGGAAGTGTGGGCTTCATTACAGGCTTGGTGGTAATGGTAAAAAAATATTGTATTTCTATTACCTACTATTTTTAAAATGCAACCTATTTACAGGTTGGAATCACATGGGATATTTACAGCAAAGGGTATATAGAAAATATTGCATGGGATAAATACCAGACAGTTACCCCATGCAGTATATTCACACATACATGCCCTCTGTTTTAGGATCCCAATACATTTCAATATCGACTGGAAAAAATCGAAAATGTGGTCCCATTACAGCCCCCGTATCAGAGCCCTTAGACTCATAAAGTTCAAGTTGTATGCCTATTGTCGCAATGCCTTCAAACCCATGGCCTAGCAAACATGTTGCAGATTTTGCAACCAAGTAACATGAGTAACATGAGTTCTAATCCTCGCTTTCCCACTTGCCGAAACGTACGTGGCCCTGGGCAATCCTTTATCTCATAGAGTGCAGTCAGTTCATTTATTTGGTCAAAATGAATTTTGGAAATAAGGTGATCTCTTATTCTAAGATCCATAATAAATCAAACAAATAATTCACAAAGACAATTCAAGTCCTAGTTACGAGACCACATTAAGGCTTACCTGTGTTTAACCGGAATGTTTTCCCTATGGTTTTGAAGGCATGTTGATCTGATACTGATTCAGTTTAATGGCTCTGTGTGGCATTCTAAGGATGTTGTTCAAGGTGCAAACATATCTTCAGTCCTCAGAACAATGGGCTGATGGTGGCGCTCTGTGGTAACTACTCACCTTTTGAAGTGGGAAGGCAGAAATATTTTCCCTGAATACTGTGTGTGAGCAAGCAAAGCATGGATCCCTGAACCCAACATGGGGGTTTGGGAGGTGTAAGAAAATGCCCAAACTCCAAGATAGGTTTCCCTGCCTCAACAAAAATACTAATGTCTCTGTCAGGATGTCAAAAGCAAATCTCCACATTCCTATGTCAGAATCCTAGCTCTGTCCCTCACACGCTACGCTAAACTAAATCAAAGGGGTAGCTTCCTGATCCAGGGGAATAATCCTCTTCCCTCGGGAAAATGATAGTTCAGGGTTTGAAAGTTCTCAAAGTTCTGTTTCAACTAGTGGGGTAAATGTCTCTCTTCCCTGGTCCATATATGGGGGTCTCAGACCCTGTATGGCAGATCTGGTTTACCTCTTTACCAAGTACTGCGATGAGGAAGAGTGGCTGGGTTACTCCACCAACATACTGTGGATCCCACACCATGGTTGGCAAACATGGTTCCCTTTGCTACCAGGTGCTTGCATGAAGAAATGTGGTTTGGATACTGCTCCAAACTGTGGTGGGTCCCTGACCCTGGTTTGCAGGCCTGGTTCCATTCTCTACCAGGTACTGCAACAATGAAGAGTGGTTTGTATGCTCCTCCAAACTTTGGCGGGTCCCTGACCCTGGTTGGTAGACCAAGTTCCCTTCTCTACTGGCAACGTATTATGGAGGTGTGGCTCTACTCATGGACTGCTCCAGCAGCTTAGTTTGGGCCGTCTTCACTCTCTCAGTCTGGCTCGACTTCCTTCCATGCCAAGCCGAACAGCTTCCTGGCTCTTGGCTCCTCCTGGGATGATCTCTCTCTCTTAGTGGCCCTTCCTTCCTTTTTATTAGTATGATGTGCCAATTGGTCCTTTTTGTCCAGACCGCTCATATTGGTTCAGTAGAGTAGTCGTTATTACTCCGCACCCCTTCCTCGTCTCAGTAGTTGTTATCAGTCTGTCTTTCAAATTCTCCCTATTCTTCTTCGTCTCAGTTCTTACTACTTCATGAGTCTTATAGAAGTACGTGGGATAGGAGGATAGGGTTGAAGAGAGTGGGGTGCAGAGGTGGAGATGTTAGGCAGATACCATGTTCTCCAACAATAGTCGTCACACGTCACATATGGGGTTTTCCTCCCCATGAGATCCACCCGCTGAGTACAACCCCAGGGGGACTACCGGATAACAACCTCACCTCCCTAGCCTCATGGAAAGAGGCTCCCCCTATGGAAGCAGTGATGACAGTGGGAGTTGTCACAGAGGTTTTTCAACCATGAGGTGGTTTTAAAAAAATGTAATGAATTGGTCCATTTCATAGCTCATTTTCTTTGAGAAATTGAATGAAAAGCCTTAAGATTTGCAGTCAGTTCTGAAGGGGGTATAGCATGTAATCAAACACTTGAGATGTTGGGTCACTCGCATGTGGTACACATATGGATGCAGCAAATTATATACAATAAAATTGTGTGCACAAAGAAACCAAAGATACCCAGTAGAGAAATATATATTTGTGCTACATCACTGCCTGATACAGTTTTCCACTCCGGCCCTTTAAAACATGTCAATCAAAAACTATAACTATTGCATTGGAATACAAATAGCGAGAAATGGCATATGAGGAGGAACGCAAAGCTTTAAGGTACTGTTGGTTTTTGCCCACCCATTGACTGCCATGGCCCTGCTAATCCCTATGGCCAATGCTACCAAGTTCCTGCCCCTCTCCGCCCAAAACACCTCCTCATGGGAACTCTTTGAGCTCACATTAATCAAGTCATACTACCAAACATTGCTCTCAAAGTGCCTGCCAGTATTTGTTCAGTGTTTGTTCAAAGCACTCTTCCGAGAGTTAATTATTTAATTGGAGCTATAAATACGCTGATGGCATAAATAAAATGTCTTACCAGGATTGCCGTCAGCCACTCGATTTATAAGAACTCTTTGTGTCCTTCACTGAAGTGCTGTTAAAAATAAGCGTTGACAAACAGTGGCGTAGCACAAAATGTGGGGGTCATTCTGAGGGACCCCCGCTCCAGCTTGGCAACAAATCACGGATCGCGCCACAGTCTGGGCCGGCCTAGATTACCACGCTTGCACAATTCTTAAGAACGTGCAGCTGTTGGGGTATGCCGCACACAACAATAGGAGAAAGATATATATATACATATATATATATATATATATATATATATATATATATATATATGTATATATATGTGTGTTTTAATGCATAATACAGCACATTTTCTGAGAAAAAGAGGCCAAAAAGCCAGAGTGTTTGCAATTGTTTTGTAGTGTAACACCAGTCCAAAATTCC
Source organism: Ambystoma mexicanum (assembly GCF_040938575.1). Taxonomy (NCBI): domain Eukaryota; kingdom Metazoa; phylum Chordata; class Amphibia; order Caudata; family Ambystomatidae; genus Ambystoma; species Ambystoma mexicanum. Next base: position 286,036,490 of record NC_090930.1, on the reverse strand, counting down.
AATACATGCAAGTCACCAACAGTGCACAGGAATATCAATGCTTTAATTGATGTAATGCTTTGCATTTAAAAATGCCATGCCACAATGAAAACATGTCCAACTGGCTGCACGATATAGACCAGTGTACACACGTAATAATAACATATTACAGTAAAGCATGCCAGGCCACATTTAGACATACCTAGACTGGTTGCACCAAAATGTCAGTCGAGGCAATTACACTTATCATGGTTGTTTTATCACAGATGCCCAGAAAAATATACAATGCACAGTAGGAAACAGCTAAACTCGCACCACTGAAATGCCAGTCTAACCAGGTAATTACACTTTGCAGGACTGCTTTATCAGAGATGCCCACTTAAAAGAAAAGTCAAGCAAAACTAAGAAATGACTAGTCCTGCTGCATCAGAATGTCTCTCTAGCCATTAATACCACCTATCATGCCTGCTTAGCGTGAACATGGATGACCATTACAATTTATTACACAATCCCCACCCCACCTAAACCCCCACACATCCCCTCTCTCTCCCATCCCAGCCCCAACCCCCAAAACTAGCTCCTAGGCACAGAACTACCTCCACTTCCCTCTTCCTTGTCCCAGTGCTTACGTATGAGGCACCAGGCCTCATACACAAGTACTGGGACGAGGAAGAATAGGGCTAAGAGCAATGGAGATTACCAATAAGTAATCATGGCATTAAACACAAGCTGTGGCGCAACACCATTGATCCGACTGGGCTTCAGCCTTCTTCTCCTCCCTGAAATTTCTGGCTATGTTGACTCAACCTGGCTTACCTACAGAGCCGTTGTGAGACAGAACAGGACACAGAGGTTAAATGGCGGCTGGGTTTCGCAATTAACAAAGGGCCAGCAATTACTAATGTAAAGCCTTTCACTGTTAGTACCTGCATTCGAATGCATAGTTTTTTAGGCAGTTGAAATTGTGATGTGGGTTTAGTACTTACATGGCAGGGGAGTGTTCTGATGGGTAGAGAGGGGACAGGAGACCGCTCATTCTCACAGCAGTCCATAGTAGGTGCTTTCAGATTTAAAGGACAGAGTTAACTGTTTGTAACATTGAAGTTGCAATAGAATAGTCTCATTGGAATATGTAAAGTAGCTAGATGGCCCCACACAAATAGGTTTGCCCTCCCCCACCAACCGTGAAGTTTGCACCTCACCCCAACATTTGAAGGGTGAGCACCCTCAAATGTGGGTTTTGTTGCGCCCCTGAACACAAGCACACACACCATTCACCATAAACACACATGCCCACCCAGGCAGCCACCCATACATTTAAGAATCCACACTTTCACCATTCAGGCACACCCAGGCAACCACCCATACATTTAAGTGTGAACCCTTTCACCATACACTCACACACGCACACCCAGGCAGCCACACATACATCATTGACTCACTCGCACATTACATGATATACATATGTTCACACAGACCTAAAGGCATGCACACACATTTAAAGAAAATACCTTTTCTTACCTTTAATTCATTGGTCCAGGGAACGAGGCCTTCAGTGCCCTGTACCAGCCAGGAACACTAGTTCCTGTCACCTGCAGAGGATATGGAGGCCTCTTTGTCATGGGGTGAAGGGCAGCCTAATACTTCAAAAAGAAATGGTTTATTTTTTAAGTCACTCTGACTTCATAAAGAAATTATTTCTGATAAAGGACCGAATCATAGTGTAAATAGTTCCTTTATGAAGGCAGAGTGATTTCATAAAGAAAATATTTATTTTTGAAGTCATAGGGCTCCCCCTGCCCCATGACATAGCTTCCATCTTATGGGGTGCGGGGACATCTTAGGCTTCAGAAAGAAATAGTTTATTTTTGTAGTCACTCTGTCTTTATGAAGAAAGTAACAGAAATACTTTCTTCATGAAGGCAAAGTGACTTAAAAAAAAACAATGGCCCACACTACAAGTTTGGGGGTGCAGGAAAAAAGTGGAGGTAATTCAGTTACCTCCATTTTTCCTGCACCGTCAAATTGTACGTTTTGGGGAAATATTGACCGGTGCAATTATGAGTGGTAGTTTTGCCGATTTCTGGAAGAGAAGTGGAGGATGTACCTCCCACATGATGCTGGAGGTGAATCCTCCACTTTGCCTCCCAAGAAATCAGTGGAATTATGGCGTTACCAAGTGGTGGTAACTGTAAATCCGTTTGGTGCTAAATAGGAGGATTTACCTCCGAAATACAACCCAACTCGTAATGAGACCAATGTCTTTTTTTTTGTAAACATTTCAAAAAATCTTTTTTTTTAGTTCAAGAGAGCCCTCTCCCAGGAAATGTGGTGGTGGGGCCGCCATACCGCGGGGACTGCAGGGGCCCCCGCTACGACAGTGTTGACATGGTCCTCTTTAAAACAAACATTGTTAAAGACAGCATTTGTGGCTTGTGCATACGTTTTAAGCTTATGGCAAGCACTGCTATTCGATGCCCAGGTACTCGCACCATGTTGCACCTGCTACCTACAATGGGTGGTTAATACAATATGGCTGTGATTGCTAAGTGCTTTTCCCATGCATAAACAAACGCCCAAACTGTTGCCATTGCCAATGCTTGTTTTATACATTTTCAAGCAGACCGCTTTTTCAGTACCTTTCATACTCTTCCCAACATTTGTTCTTCTTCCTATTAATTTCTGTGTACACACCTAAACAAAACCCTGCTTGTTTGCTGCCTTCTTTCTAGGCATATAAAAAACAAAATATACACATTAATTAATTCAACTTCACAATCTGCGTCCCTGTCAAATGTGACGGCAACGATAATGCTCAGACAACTGACGTGAATAGTAGAATTATCATACCTTAATTGGTGCTTGAAATAACACTTGGTGAAATTGTCACTTAGTCGTGTAGAATCTTGTCAAAATAGGCTAGTGTGTGCAAACACAACAGTAAAGCATGTTAATGGGGGTAAACAATAGAACGGGAGACAAAGCCAACATGTAAACACGTCTGCTGGATCGTGGTGAGTGCAAAGTAAATCCCCTGTTGTGTAAGAAACAAATGAAAGAACTGTACGAAGAAGAGAATCATGGGCAGATTTTCAAAAATGAGCACAAATGAAAATAGCACCGAGGATGGAGGTTCTTTTTCCGTTTGCGCTCATTGCAGAAATACACATGTCAACTTATTCTCAAAAGTGACCTGTGTATTTTAGGAGTGGCTGGGTATATATTAGTGTGAGGAACACACTCCCAATAGAAATGTATGACAGGAAATACCCTTTCGTCCAATGCATACCCTCCTTACTGTTCCAATTAGGCACAAGGGGAAGACCTAGTTTTCTGTGCATTTTAAAGCGCTTGCCGTTTGGGAATTTGGGATGTCCTTTAAAATGTGCAGAGACACCCACTGCTTTGTGCAAATGTATATACTGAAAGCATGAACATCTACTGTGCCTTCAACAAGAACATGGTACTATCAAGATACAGCGGTCAAGTCCTAAAAATTAAAGTGGGTGGACTCACCATCGCGATGGGACATGACATCGCCAAAAATTAGCATATCATGGTAAATATGTACATTTAATTAAATTGGCTTTGCATAACCACCAAAATTACATAGGATGAACGGGATTTGCCTTTTATAAAATCAACACACACACACATAACCGAGAGAGAATAATTTCTTCTAATAGTGTTTTTGAAAACGTTAAAAGGTGTGCATGTTTTAAACTCCAAGAACCAATACACATGTTGTCCCTGGAACTTGCAGTAGCGAAAGGAGACATTTCATCTTTAGTTGTTTGTTATTTTTCAAGTTATATAGTACAGTGGTGAAGTGTCTGTCCTGCAAACCTGACGTCTGCGGTGAGGTTGGCTTTAATTCCTAAAGTCAAAGAGAACATTCAATGTTTCTCATTTTAGCTGAGGGACTGAGTCCACTCTCTGAAAAAAGTGGGTGGACTCCGTCCACCTGGGTGTATCCTGGACTTGAGCCAAGAAGTCAAGGTTTCTGAAATATATGGAAGTCTGGGAGGCTAAGGATGCCAACAGACGTCTTCTGCAGGTGAGTATCTTTTATTGCAAGACAGTTACATCAGAGGGTGGTCAGATGAAAGCAGAGGAATGGCGCAAACCCATCACCCTCACTAATACCAGAAAAGCAAGCCAACACCTACTACATATTACACTCTGCAAACTAACATGCACAAAAACAAGCATTTACCCACTGGGCACCCAGGCGTTGGAACACCCTACCTCTCCACATATGCACTACATCCTCCCTCACCACTTTCAGAAAGAGCCTCAAAACATACCTGTTTCACCCTCATAACCCTGCTTTCCTCCACTGCTATCACTTGTCTACCCTAATCTTCTTATCACTTTATAACCTCTTTTTTCAACTCCAACCTTTTCAATATTTGAACCATGTAAGGTGCTCCGAGACCCTCTGGGTAGGGCCAGCACTAAACACAGTCAATGCATTCTCACTTGCTTTGTGTGTTATACCCTCTCTGCCTCGCTGAATTGTTTATATCTCTCTCATGACAGCATTGCAGATGGGTTGTAGGCATCAGGGGCTTGTGATGACCAATAGTTGTGCTTAGTGGAATCCCGCATTTTCTAGTTGTCAATTCATTTTGTACTGGGTTAGTTGTGTTCAAAATTCACTCGATTTTCCATGCTTTGTCATCCACTTTCAACCTTGTGGATGTATCATTGCTGCCTCCTTTGCCTACCTGTGTATAGCCACACTTAGATTCCAGGAGTAAAAATTGCATGGACCGCAAGGGCAGAGCCTTTTCTTTTTTCCAAGTCTATCTGATGTCAAGAGATGGACGTGGGCTTGAGCTACCCACATTTCTGACCCATACAGTAGCCGAGTTAAAGCTATGTTTGCCCATGTACAGCTGGCAGGCAAGAATTATTTTACTCTATGCTACTGAATTAGCTTTGTCAGCTGCTTGAGAGGTGTGCACAGCTCTCATGTGTCCCGTGGCCGTGTGCAAGAAAGCCATCTGGTCCTTTTTTTTACCTTTAGGTTCTGGGACGTGTATCTTTTTCTTACTCATTTGAAATTCAGAAAATATACGAGCCCCACCATTCTGAGTAAAAACACGGCTGGATGGCCTTGCACGTTCCAAGGAAATGTGAGGGCTCTGCTCTGCATGTCTCATTTTACTGAAACGTATGTCCCGCTACACGCAATTGGGAATCTTTTTCAGCTCCTCGTTCTCCAAAAAGAATGTCCCTCTTTTGGCTGTTTGTACACCTTGGCATCAGATTGTTATTTTAGGCTTGCATATCAGACTGGAAATCAGCAGAGGAGAGGAAGAGAGAAGGCCAAAAATCGGCAGGCATAGTCTGTAGTAGAGGGAAGTGTCCTCCAAACTTTCAGGAGATACTTAGTAAGGGGGTCTTGATCCCCAGAGTCTCAAGTTTTGACTATTTGGAGGTTAGATTTCCGTCAATCCTTAGTGCTGAAGGCCATGTTACCAAGCAGGAGATAAACAAAAAATGGACCTTAGCTTTGAGGTTGGCAAGTCACTTCTTACACAATTTTCTTGCACAAAAACCTATTTTATTACAAAGCTAACATAATCAAATTCATCAAATGTATTTATTCATAAAAAGCCCATGTACATTCCAAATTTCAACATCACATGATTAATTCCCCCATACAAACACATTCTCTCAGTATCACATCATAATAAATTAAACAATTAAATGGGTTATCATTGTCATAAAACCCTTTAAAAAAAAACCAAATAAATCAGTTAATCGTTCACACCCTTGTTCACACGGTCACAGTGTTACAGGGTCGACGGTAGCCAGCCTCCTACCAGCAGGTTTTACAGCCGACCTCATAGTGAGAGCAATTCACTTCCAGGACAATGATGTAGTCTGGTGCAGTGCAGAACCAGTGGGGAATCAGACGATTGCTCACATGTCCGGGGAGCCGATGGGGAAAGAAGTGAAAAACAAATGTTGCTGGAGCTGTTTCAAGGACTGAGAAAGCTGAGAGATACTGCAGTTCAGCTACACATCAATGAAAATATCAGGCCCATTTCACAGCACCCCAGGAGGGCAGGGTTCCACCTACAGGAGGCAGTGTCCCAGGAACTGCAAGAGCTGATGGACAACAACATTAATGAGAGGGCAACTAGCCACACACCGTAGAACTCACCCCAGGTCATAGTGCCAAAGGAAGGAAATAAAATAAGACTATGTATTGTCATGAGACTGGCCAACACTGCGATAGAGAGGGAGAGACATCCAGGGCCAAAAATAGAGGGCATGATTTTTCAGCTAAACTGTGCCACAAAATTCTCCAAACAAGACGTCAACCACGGGTATCACCAGTTGAATAACATCCAGAGTCAAGGGTGATCACAACATTCATCACTCACAAAGGGTTGTCTTCCTACAAACCCCTACATTTTGGAATATCATAGGCCATAGAAATTCTTCAGGAGGCCATCAGGCAACTGCTGATCCTTGTGAAGTCAGCATTTAACTACTCAGATGACCTTCTAGTATATGGGACATCCCAAGAAGATCATGATCAAGCCTTCATGGCTGAGTGTGGCATCATGAGTAGGGCTGGGCTTACATTGAACTCTGAAAAGTGCCACATCAGCAAGGACAAGTTACGCTTCGACAGCCGCATATTTTCCAGCCAGGGAATGCAACCAGACCCAGAGAAGGTGCACACCATCAGGTAGATTCCTGCACCGGTGCACAAGTGGCTGATATCAGGTCATTCTTTGGGATGTCAGGGTACTGCGCTTGGTACCTTCCGAGATATGCAATCACAAGTGAACCTTTACGGAGACGGTTGCAGAAAGAAGAGGCATTCTACTGGTCCCAGGAATGTCAGAGAGTGTTTGACACTGTCAGGATGAAGCTGGCAATTGCAAAAACATCTGGCCTACTTCAACCCAGGATGGCACACTGAGATCCTGGTTGATGCCAGCCCCATAGGGCTGGGGGCCATCCTCGCCCAATGTCAACAGCCCAAGGCGCCGACAAGCTTTATAGTGGCCTACACTAGCCAGGTACTATCCGAGACAGAAAGTGCATACTAGCAGGCAGAAAAGAGAAAGATTGTCTGCAGTCTGGGCATGCAAGTACTTGCACCACTTCATGATAGAGCAGAAATTCATGCTTGTAACTGACCACAGAGGAACTGGCACAGGTATCACAGGCAGACCTGTCTATCAGTATGGCCAGATAAGCTAAAAACATCAACAAATGAAGGGACTGCAAGTGACAGCTTCCACGACACAGAGGTGCCAACAGGTAGGAAATAGAATGGATGGCAAATGTATGTACACAGCCAGCCGTGCCCAAACAGGGGATACTGATGAGAGAGTGTTGCCTTGTTATACCGTCAGATACTCAGATACTGTATGGTTCCTATTCATGGATGCCATGGTAGAGGCAGTGTTTCCTGTGTCAATGTGTGGCCATGTGCGATCCGCCTCTTTCTCACCATAAGAGACAGTGATTCCTGAGAAGTTGTGGCACAGGGTCACAATGGACTTTTACAGACTGTTGCAAACAAGCGAATACCTGTTGGTGGTCATGGATGAGTTTTTGAGGTTTCCATTTGTGAAGAGGACCGCCTTGAAAGCCTTCACCCACGTGGTGTGGTTAATCAACAAGGTCTTCAGTGAATGGGGCATTCCCCACACTGTGAAAACAGACAATGGGCCCCCGCACAACGACCAGTAGTTCCACAAATTCACAAAACACCTAGAGTTTGTATACCAAAAGATAACTCTGCTTTGGCCTCAGGTCAACGGCATGGTGGAACGGTTCAAATGATCCATAAAGAGGACAATACAGAAGGATGTAAGTGAAGGAATGCCAGTACACCAGGCTCTGTGGCAAATGTTGCGACACTACAGGTGTAAAAGCATATTTTGCATAATATCGCCTGATAATGAATATTGGCCTACGCGCATTGGCATTGTACTGTAAATCGCATTGAAATGAACTTGCAATAAGTTGTCTACGCTGCCATGTTAAAGTTACATGCCATTTTGATTAACTCCTGCTTTCTGCCCCATGCTAGAAATTGTGTTTTTTGGCTCAAGCAGAGCCAAATGAACTTTGTACTGTGTCAATGTAGATAAACATGTTGAGGATGCTGAAAGTGGATTGTTTTTCCTGCACTAAGAAACCTTCGAGCTAAACAAGAGCCGTATTTAAACAGTAATCTAGAGACCATCTGTATCAATAGTGTCTTCTCCGTTCAAACAGCAAAACAGAATGTTGAATAGATGAATATGTGCTTTTGCAGAAATCTGTGTTTTTTGCTCCTTGAAACTAAGCTTACTTTTAAACTGAAGAACAAACGGTAGACAAATATGAGTAAATGAAACAAGGACTGTTATCATCGTGTTTTGTGTGCCGAAAAACATGTCTAGTGTTTGAGGAAAACATTGAACAATGTACAGTTGTTTGAATCTGTATTAGTTATGTGAACTGTCCACGAACCCTAGTAAATGGGTAACTCAAAGATGGGCTGGACGATGTATGCAGGATTGTGAGAGAAATGTATAAATATGCATGCTTTATAAACTCCAGAACTCTCTAATCTCATGGTGTCTGCTACCACACATTGCGAGGTGTTGAGAGACCAGACAGCTGTTCTGCAAAATAAAAGTATACTTGTACCATTGTACTCGTGCCTGGCGTATTTCTATTAAGTTGTATTGAGCCTCGATATTTCTTTAATCTTTCAGATGGTGGCCGAATAGGGACCCTCAGGATTGATGTCACATCGCTAAGACAAGGACGAGGCTGTCGGACCGGGATGGGAGAGTGAAGGGGCCCCAGCAAAGTGAGACGCCATTCCTCTGAAGTACTGCACGACCCGATCCCTGGACGGTGAGCAGCGTTTAGCGAGACATCACGATGAGGGTCCCCGTATCAAGGCAAGTTTTGCGAAAACACAAGCCACAACGATTTGTAATCTGATTGGACCCCGTTGTTTGAAATCAGGTCAGTCCGACCCCGATTCCTAAGAATCCTGATATTGATTGCAGATCCGTATTTGCAAATACAAACAACTCCAGGTAAAAACAGTGATCTGATATGCCTGGGAAATTGTCATCCTGTTTCAGAGTATTATTCCGCAGAGATAGACAATCTTTGGAACAAGGCCAACCGGCGCCACCCAATGGGTCACCGGCTTTTTTAATGTACTGTAAGTATGGCCTAGGAACTATTGTATTTAATGAAATTTGCACAGACAGACCAGGCATGTTTCCAAACTCCAGTGTAATACAATAAAGAGCAAGATGATACGTGTTGTTTACTTGCCTCCAACCCCCTCACACAGGAACTCTATAAGGTTTTCCAGCATCACTAGTCCTGAAAAAATGGACCGTCTGCTATAACTGATTTACACAAATGTATAACAAGTTTATTATTCAAATAATTCAAACTGAATTTAAACAAAAAACACTACCCTCACCTAACACAGTGTACTAAACATTAAAAAACAAATATAAAACAAATATAAAACATCGATAACTTATTTATACGACACAGAAGATATCACATAACACACAAAAAAAATCTCACTAAAACAACAAGCATCCCAACATGTTTCTGTTCTTAACTGCCCAGTTCAGGCGAACATTCTTCAGGGGATAAATTTAAAAGCATCCACTAATCTCTTCCACACCGTGTTGAAAGGGTAGATTCAGGCACCCAAGAGGGTAAAAGGAAAACAACCTCCAAGCCTGTAAAAATAAAGGAAAGGAGAAACCTAATGAGTTCCAAAGAGGGAAGGAAGTACTACAAAATGTAAATGGAGACATGGCACAGGGATTATGCCACACTCACAAGGGTCCCAAAGGGCACCCGCAGATTTACCTTTAAATAGTGAAACTTCAAAGCACGTCACAGGATGACAAATTTGCTGGTTTCCCTCCAAATGAGAAATCAATACTTCAACAAAGCGTCACAGTGCGCTAGAGTATCGCCACACCTAAGTAAGACAAAACCAATACACAGAGACCACATGCTCTGTTATATCCAGAAATCACACTGGCTTCAATACCACTGCACATAAAATCAAGGCTCCAAATAACAAAGTGAATTACCTCCACAAATGTAGGGATCAAGACTGCAATTCACAATTCAGTAATGAACAAGTTGAAATGGAAACATCCATACGATCAAGCAATAAAGTACAGAGTCAATCTGGAAAGCAATGGGAACATAACAGTAAACACCATTTATCTGGCATTACCAAAACCCCAGCTAACAACATGCCGTCAACATGCACTAGAGGGCAAACAGAAGGGGGTGCTTATATTTCACACACGTGAGGAGACCATGCATTATCTAATGTGTAAAGACAACTACTCAGCGTCCATGCTGTCCAACCTCCACAACGTAAAAGAAACGCGGAAAATGGATAGCCACACAACATGTGTAAAATAAGTGTAAAATAAAGTACCCCAACCACCAAATAATGCAAAAGGTGTCCCGACATGGAGACAATATCATGCACAGAGTCACATCCAAAGGCGAAATGCTGGTAGCGGGCTCACCTATACACACGGAGGGGTTTATTCACTACACTTGCAGCATTCAAACATACTCGGCCAGCACTCGATTCAGAGGAGCCATGGCTGCTGCACAATCTCAAAGCGTCTATGGTTGCGCAGCAACACAAAGAAAGGCATTTGGTTAGCCAAATATAATTTTGGACATTGTGTGATGCATATACCATGTGGGCACCCAATTTTGGTGAACAATTTGGTTTTTAGTTCAATTGATGAAGTTAGTGCAATTTACATCTTTTTGATGCGCTGAGTGTCCACTAAACTCCTCTACACCAGTTGATCCTGGGTCTGTTCCAATATGGCCCCCTTGGTTGTTGTACTCCTGATTAACTTCGAGAAGTAGAGTCCTTTCTTTGTGTTGCCACACAACCATAGACGCTTTAACAGAGTCCTTTCTTTGTGTTGCTGCGCAACCATAGACGCTTTGAGATTGTAGATATTTGGTCGCGTTCACCCTAGGTGGATGCTCATTTACATTCCCTCGTGTGCCGCAAGGGTACACTGAGAGTCCAAGCATTTATAGTAGAGCGTTGTTGCAATATGTTGATGATCTACTTCGAGCTGCTGATTCTGAAGTTGCTTGCAAAGAAGGCACCGTGTTGCTGCTTATTCATTTAACAGAGAATGGGCATAAGGCTTCATTGAAGACGTTTCATTATTGTCAACAGGAGGTCACCTATTTAGGCTATCTCCTGTCGAAGGAGGGAAGAAGACTGACACCTGAATGGATACAAAGCATCTCTTATATGTCTGACCCAAATACACAGAAAGAGGTCAGAGATTTAATAGGCATGACCTCATATTTTAGAGAGTGGATCCCACATGTTTCTTTGTTGATAAAACCTATGTTGGCACTGACAAAGAAGGGTATTTCTTTGCCTTTACCGTGGAACATGGATTGCCAGAAAACTTTTGATTTGCTCAAGGCTGCCTTGGGTTCAGCACCGGTTTTGGGCACACCAAATTACAAAAAGATGTTTGTGTTGTATGTGCATGAATGTGATGGATGTTGTTTGGCTGTTTTAACACAGGAACATGGGGGCAAGAATAGACCGTGCAGCTATGTTTCCTCCACGTTAGACCCTGTTGCATGTGCTTTGCCAAGATGTTTGAGAGCTGTAGCTGCTGTTGCTGCATCTGTGAAAAAAGTGAGTTATGGTTTTAGGCCATTCTTTAACCGTGATGGTACCTCAGTCTGTAGACGTTCTATTAAACAGAACACAGACACAGCATCTCACATCAGCTCGACTAACAAGGTACAAGCTGATTCTATTTGCTCTGCATATTCAAATTAAGAGATGTTGCTCATTAAATCCGGCTGAACTATTGCCTCTCCCACAAGAAACAGACTGTAGTGGCAAGATGTCACATGACTGCCTCTATACTACAGAGCAAGAAAAGAATGGCAGAATTGATCTAGTTGATACACCTTTAAAGAATCTGCAAGGGGAGCTGTTCTGTGATGGCTCTTGTTTCAAACTTCCAGATGTTACATCCACTGCTGTTTACGCAATCACCACATTGAGTACTATTGTGGAAACTAAACAAATTCTGCATAATTCTGTGCAGGCCACAGAGATCATTGCGTTAACTAGAGCTTGTGAAGTTTCTGAAGTGCTTAGTGTAAATATGCATTTGGGGTAGTTCATAACTTTGGCCGACTATGGGCTGAGAGAGGATTCTTCACCTCACATGGAACAAAAATTCAGCATGGTACTTTAATAGTCCGGTTGCTTTCAGCACTTGCGCTTCCTACACAGTTAGCAATAATGAAGTGTGCCGCACACCAGAAAGTTACAGACGATGTGGGAAAAGGAAACGCTTTTGCGGACAGAATAGCCAAACAGACTGCTACTGATTTGCACTAAAAAATGTATGTGTTGGATCCAACAAAAGGGGTCGCTGACTCTTGTATGATAGACAAAGGGATTAGCTGTATAAAAAAAATTCAGGCTGAAGCTATTCCAGAAGAAATCAAACAGCGGACTGAGGGTCCAGCGGGTCTAGATGATAAGGGTTGTTGGATGGATAGTGAAAAGCAAAGATAGATGCTACCCAATGCCTATGTCACTGCTATGGTTACCATGTCCCCTGGCCCAACACACATATGTGCCAAAAAGATTTGCAAACAGTTAGATACTGTCTGGTATAATGCTAATATTCAGAAAACTGCTGAACATTTTGTCCAATGTTGCATAATATGCTTGCAACATAACATTGGTTAAGGAACACCAAGACCAAAGGGCAGTTTTGGTCCCCCTATGAAATTATAATGGGAAAACAAGCGAATATATGAAATATTCCAAAACCCAAGCAGTTGAAAGATGTTGAGTATCCGCTTTTGTCTGAATATTGTGACCAGTTGACTCAAATAATACATTTGATTCATCAACAGGTATGAGCAGACCTCCCTGTAAAATATGAGGGTCCAGGTCATCGACTTCGACCTGACCAGTGGGTCCTTCTGAAGAAATTTTAGAGAGGCACCTGCCTTGCACCTCTTTGGAGAGGACCACATCAGATCTTTTTGGCTACGCAAAATGCCATATGAGTGCCTGGAAAAAAGCACTGGATCTACCCGACACAAGTGAAGAGGATTCCTTTTCCTCTGCCCTATGACAAAGGGGAGGAGAACAGAATTTATGATGCCGAAGCTCACAACGAGCCTGCTTTCATCGACACAGAGGGTGTCACAAAAGTTCTTCCTGAGCAGGTGGGGCCTCGTGAGGTTGTTGTTTCTTCTTCGAAAGTCCTGCCTGAGCCCGGGGGGCCTGGGGAGATTGTTGCTTCTTCAATTTTTTCACCATCGATCAATCCTGTTTTTACTTCTTCATCTTCTTCAGGACACGACAATGCTTTGTTCACTGATTATTCTGTACCCGGAGTCACAAGGTACGATCTGCAACCAAGGAACCGGATTTAGGTTTAGATTTTGCTGACATTACATTAATGTAAATAGGATAGGAAAGTACAGCTAGACTGTGCCCACAAGAAACCCACAATAAACCATTGTTGTGCCAGTCCCTCATCATTCCTCTACTGCATGTACTAAGAGGCAGGGACCGGCAAAGTTACCTTGAATCAACATAGGCCACGTGGTCAAGTGCCACCAATGGATGAAATACAAAAGCCTAACAGTGAGGCTTCTTAACGGATGCTGAGAAACTATGCCTATTTTAGAGGCTACTCATACTAAAAAGGATCTTGATCGTTTTGTTGATAATGAATCTGTTCATCGAGAGTCATGGTCCCCTAGGATCAAATGGACACTGGTCACAAAAGCAGCTTGTATTACAACTGCATTGACATTTGGGCTTTGGTATCTGGAAAATGCACATCCACTTAATGTATTATTTCCATCTGCAAGTATCTCCACTGTGCCTCCACCTTATGTGCATTTGCACACTCTCCATCCTCGAGACCTCCAACATAGAGGGGGTTAACATAACAACACACTCTTAATGATCATAAATGCAACCCATGCCATTTTAAATAAGATCAATTGCTGGGTATGTTCACATCTGCCACAACATGGGGAAATGGGACTAGGCTGGTATATACATCCTCTCCCTTTAACTAATGCTTGTTATGCTTCGCTTAGGGCATTATTCTTTGGCCGATGGAACGATAGTGTCACTGGGAATTTTGATGGAACTAATCTTCACGAATTTGAAAAATGAGTCTTAACACCTTTAGGATGTTCTCTGTTTGCAAATAGGAGCAAGCTAAATGTTGCTTCTATTAGGCCTTCTGACAGACTCTCTAGACCTATCCAATCAATGATTACCTTCAAACTGGCTCCTGTAGGTAATAGGGATGCCATGCCTCCCTCCTATACTATCAACCATAGTCCAAACTCCTTCCATTCTGCATACAAAGAGAAGGTTCCCAATGAATGGGTACATTTGAGAGTTGTACGAATGGTGTGAAGACGATGAGATATGGTTTTCGGATGATGCTAATGTGTAATGCTCTTGGCTTAGGCCAAAAGGAGGGTTTGTAAAAGCATATTTCTCATTATACCACCTGATAATGAATATTGGCCTAAGCGCATTCGCATCGTACTGTAAATCGCATTTAAATGAACTTGCAATAAGTTGTCTATCCCGCCATCTTAAAATTATCTGCCATTTTGATTAACTCCTGCTTTCTGCCCCATGCTAGAAATTGTGTTTTTTGGCTCAAGCAGAGCAAAATAAACTTTGTACTGTGTCAACGTAGATAAGCATGTGGAGGCTGCTGAAAGTGGATTATGTGTCCTGCACTAAGAAACATTGGAGCTAAACAAGAGCTGTATTTAAACAGTAATCTAGAGACCATCTGTATCAATAGTGTCTTCTCCGTTCAAACAGCAAAACAGAATGCAGAAATCTGTGTTTTTGCTCCTTGAAACTAAGCTTACTTTAAACTTAACCCCTTAAAGTGCCAGGTTATTATGTAAGTCTATGCAAAAAGGACGAGCAATCTCGTCCTTGGCACTTAACAGGTTAAGAACAAACGGTAGACAAATATGAGTAAATTAAACCAGGACGACTGTTACCATTGTGTTTTATGTGCAAAAAACATTTCTAGTGTTTGAGGAAAAAATTGAACAATGTATAGTTGTTTGAATCTGTATTAGTTATTTGAACTGGCCACAAACCCTAGTGAATGGGTAACTCAAAGATGGGCTGGACGATGTGTCTGGAATTATGAGAGAAATGTATAAATATGCATGCTTTGTAATGTCCAGCACACTCTCATCTCACGGTGTACGCTACCACACATTGCGAGGTGTTGAGAGACCAGACAGCTGTTCTGCAAAATAAAAGTGTACTTGTACCATTGTACTCGTGCCTGGCGTATTTCTATTAAGTGGTATTAAGCCTCGATATTTCTTTAATCTTTCACAGGAACACGCCACACACCGTGATGTGGGTGCTGTCCGGCGACCTGATGAGGGCCTACAATGCAAAGACACAACTACCCCAAGCAGAAGGAGTGAATTGGTCCCAGTCAGCAGAGGTAGATATCATGGAAGCAGATATACGAGAGAGAGACAGAGAGAGAGATAGAGAGAGAGAGAGAGAGAGAGAGAGAGAGAGAGAGAGAGAGATAGAGACAGAGAGAGAGAGAGAGATACCCGAGATAAGGAAGTGGCCAAGCAGCGATCCGACTGGGTGACAAAGATAAAAATTAAAGTTTTGCCGAAGGAGATGAAGTCCAAGTGAAGGAAAGGATACAAAGGAAGACAGATTTGAGATACGAGTGCATGCCATTGCGGGTGACAGAAGTGAAAGGGACAATAGACACTGCCACCAATGGGTGACCAGTAACGCATCATTCTTCAAGCAGCTTATACCTGGGAATGAAAGAGTGTTGGATCAAGAACAGGCTGAGACACAGCAACACAAGAGATATCTATATATATATATATTTTGAGTGAAAAAAACTTTGTTAAAGGGGCGTTATGGTTAAGTTGCGCTACTAAAAACCTATGAAATTCAGTGAAAAAAACTTGTTAAAGGGACGTTATGGTTCCAACTAAAACCGAAAACCCCTGAAATTCGTCAGTTATGGCAAGCTAAGCAACCATAACTCGCGCCACCACCGTGCACTGCTAAAACTAACACCCAGGACATCAAAGATGACACCACATCAGATCTTTTTGGCTACGCAAACTGCCGTATGAGTGCCTGGAAAAAAGCACTGGATCTACGCGACACAAGTGAAGAGGATTCCTTTTCCTCTGCCCTATGACAAAGGGGAGGAGAACGTAATTTATGATGCCGAAGCTCACAACGAGCTTGAATCAGCTCACATACCTTGAATCAACATAGGCCACGTGGTCAAGTGCCACCAATGGATGATCTACAAAAGCCTAGCAGTGAGGCTTCTTAACAGATGCTGAGAAACTATGCCTATTTTAGAGGCCACTCATACTAAAAAGGATCTTGATCGTTTTGTTGATAATGAATCTGTTCATCGAGAGTCATGGTCCCCTAGGATCAAATAGACACTGGTCACAAAAGCAGCTTGTATTACAACTGCATTGACTTTTGGGTTTTGGTATCTGGAAAATGCACATCCACTTGATGTATTATTTCCATCTGCAAGTATCTCCACTGTGCCTCCACCTTATGTGCATTTGCACACTCTCCATCCTTGAGACCTCCAACATAGAGGGGGTTAGCATAACAACACACTCTTAATGATCATGAATGCAACCCATGCCATTTTAAATAAGATCAATTGCTGGGTATGTTCACATCTGCCACAACATGGGGAAATGGGACTAGGCTGGTATATACATCCTCTCCCTTTAACTACTGCTTGTTATGCTTCGCTTAGGGCATTATTCTTTGGCCGATGGAACGATAGTGTCACTGGGAATTTTGATGGAACTAATCTTCACAAATTTGAAAAATGAGTCTTAACACCTTTAGGATGTTCTCTGTTTGCGAATAGGAGCAAGCTAAATGTTGCTTCTATTAGGCCTTCTGACAGACTCTCTAGACCTTTCCAATCAATGATTACCTTCAAACTGGCTCCTGTAGGTAAATGGGATGCCATGCCTCCCTCCTATACTATCAACCATAGTCCAAACTCCTTCCATTCCGCATACAAAGAGAAGGTTCTCAATGAATGGGCACATTTGAGAGTTGTACGAATGGTGTGAAGACGATGAGATATGGTTTTTGCATGATGCTAATGTGTAATGCTCTTGGCTTAGGCCAAAAGGAGGGTTTGTAAAAGCATATTTCACATTATACCACCTGATAATGAATATTGGCCTAAGCGCATTTGCATCGTACTGTAAATCGCATTTAAATGAACTTGCAATAAGTTGTCTATCCCGCCATCTTAAAGTTATCTGCCATTTTGATTAACTCCTGCTTTCTGCCCCATGCTAGAAATTGTGTTTTTTGGCTCAAGCAGAGCAAAATAAACTCTGTACTGTGTCAACGTAGATAAGCATGTGGAGGCTGCTGAAAGTGGATTATGTGTCCTGCACTAAGAAACATCGGAGCTAAACAAGAGCTGTATTTAAACAGTAATCTAGAGACCATCTGTATCAATCGTGTCTTCTCCGTTGAAACAGCAAAACAGAATGCAGAAATCTGTGAATTTGCTCCTTGAAACTAAGCTTACTTTAAACTTAACCCCTGAAAGTGCCAGGTTATTATGTAAGTCCATGCAAAAAGGACGAGCAATCTCGTCCTTGGCACTTAACATGTTAAGAACAAACGGTAGACAAATATGAGTAAATGAAACCAGGACGACTGTTACCATTGTGTTTTATGTGCAAAAAACATGTCTAGTGTTTGAGGAAAAAATTGAACAATGTATAGTTGTTTGAATCTGTATTAGTTATTTGAACTGGCCTCAAACCTTAGTGAATGGGTAACTCAAAGATGGGCTGGACGATGTGTCCGGAATTGTGAGAGAAATGTATAAATATGCATGCTTTGTAATGTCCAGCACACTCTCATCTCACGGTGTCTGCTACCACACATTGCGAGGTGTTGAGAGACCAGACAGCTGTTCTGCAAAATAAAAGTGTACTTGTACCATTGTACTCGTGCCTGGCGTATTTCTATTAAGTGGTATTAAGCCTCGATTTTTCTTTAATCTTTCAGAGGAACACGCCACACACCGTGACGTGGGTGCTGTCCGGCGACCTGATGAGGGCCTACAATGCAAAGACACACCTACCCCAAGCAGAAGGAGTGAATTGGTCCCAGTCAGCAGAGGTAGATATCATGGAAGCAGATATACGAGAGAGAGACAGAGAGAGAGATAGAGAGAGAGAGAGACAGAGAGAGAGAGAGAGAGAGAGAGAGATACCCAAGATAAGGAAGTGGCCAAGCAGCGATCCGACTGGGTGACAAAGATGAAAATTAAAGTTTTGCCGAAGGAGATGAAGTCCAAGTGAAGGAAAGGATACAAAGGAAGACAGATTTGAGATACGAGTGCATGCCATTGCGGGTGACAGAAGTGAAAGGGACAATAGACACTGCCACCAATGGGTGACCAGTAACGCATCATTCTTCAAGCAGCTCATACCTGGGAATGAAAGAGTGTTGGATCAAGAACAGGCTGAGACACAGCAACACAAGAGATATCTATATATATATATTTTGAGTGAAAAACACTTAGTTAAAGGAGCGTTATGGTTAAGTTGCGCTACTAAAAACCTATGAAATTCAGTGAAAAAAACTTGTTAAAGGGACGTTATGGTTCTAAGTAAAACCGAAAACCCCTGAAATTCGTCAGTTATGGTAAGCTAAGCAACCATAACTCGCGCCACCACCGTGCACTGCTAAGACTCACACCCAGGACATCAAAGATGACATCACAAATGTCATTGATGACATCACTGATGACATCACATATCTGGGCCACTTATTTTTGTTCCTTGACAGGGGTTTTTCGGTTTTACTTGGAACCATAACGTCCGTTTAACAAAGTTTTTTCAGTGAATTTCAAAGGTGTCTATTAGTGCAACTTAACCATAACGTCCCTTTAACAATGTTTTTCATTCAAAATATATATATATATATATATATATATATATATATATATATATATATATATATATATATAGGAAATTCAATGTATATATGCATGTGCAGTTGTATATATTGATTACATTATTTTTATGTAGGGTAATTGCCAAGTAGGGGTCAGTATAGAGTTGGGGAAAGTAATAGGAAGTATGTTATGTTTATTGAAAAGTTAAGTGGGGGTAGGTCGTTATGTATGGATGGGCATTAATTAAAATAGGTGGTATGGGGAGGTACTCTGGCATGAGGTAGTGGGATAGTGTGGCAGCCTGCCTGCAGCCACCTAGTGGATGGGACAACCCACAGAGGGCATCCACTGGCCTCACACTCCGTGTGCAGGGTACCTTAGTTTAGGTAGAGGGTCTGTTGTGCCAGACTCACCCTAAGAGTCCCTGAGACCCCTCCAGGGAAGGGTGAGCTAACATGTCAGGTCCCGAGTCAGTTGGAGCTCATGCCAGGAGAATCCTAGGGAAAAGGTAAAGGGTATATGTGGTGTTATTAAATAATTGTGATCCCTACAAAATGTACTCTGGTATCTGTGTCCCTTAGTGATTTAAGAACTCCGGGTGTAGGCCATCTGCTGTTAACTGCGATTTTGTTTGGCAGGTGCAGTGGGAGAAAATATGTAAAATCATGGCACAGTGCTTCAGCCAGGAGGAAGGCATTAGGCCTGGAATGCACCTGGCTTCTACGAAGGGTAACAGAGTAGTATCTCCAAATATATCCATGATACGTATGTGCCGACATTCCTCCACCCATGCACACAGCTGCTGTTCTCTCGCACTTGTAAAAAAAATGCTTGGTGGCTGAGACATAGTGGTATCAATTTAATGTCCACCACTATCCTTATATGCAAATGGGACCAGCTCAGAAGGGGTGTCCCCACAATAGGATGTCTTTTGATGTAATTAGTGTTTTAGTCAGTCCAAATCTGTCCTGGAAAGCCAAAGGAGAGTCAGCCTCCAGAAAAGATTCTATTGCAGGCAGAGCAATTACAAAGTTGGTACACAAACACAGAGACAATTTTGTCACCAAATAGAGACGTCTACTGTGCAAAGTTTGGAGGTACCGTTGCTTAAGATGCTGAACTATGAGGTCTTGAGAAGTCTGTTAATCAAGTAGGTACGTGCGAACTGAGTTTTTGGAAGAACCTGCTGTATTCACCCAAAAGCTTTCCATTGGCTGCTCTACATGTCGATGTTTAATTTTAAGAAGCAGGAGAGAAGGGTCATGGATAGTCCGTCCAATATGCTGTTAAGAGGGCAGCTTCCCATGCAAGCGAGCTTGTTGATTTGGTGTGGCATGGTCACTTTTCTCAATCCTCCATGTCCCCATATAGTAAGAAACTGTCGAAGGACCTTACTGAACTGGGTTTCAATTATATTTTGGATCAACATTACCATCTAACATACCATTATAGGCCCCTATTGCATAAATGTAAAGAAGCCCAAGAGATTAGACTAAGGAGGATGGTGGAGGAAGAGATGGCAGGGGGGCCCCCTACCATACCTGTCGGCACTTGTCAACCCGCAGATCAGACGCCTCTTCACTCTTGCTTGACTAGACATTCTACCTGTAGATTCCTTTACCAATAAATAGAAGGGTGAGTCGAATCCAAACTATGAGTATAGCAGAGAAGGAAGACCTGTCTAATGTTATATTTGTTATCTTCTTATATACCTGTAAAATGAGAGAATAAAAATACTGCTGGTGGTATTATGAGATTATGAGAAGGTAACACCTGGCCTTCCCTAATTATAACTTGAATACTGATCAGCACCGGTAGTCGGCCACATATGTAACAAGCAGCAAGTGGAAGCCAAGGAGTCCATTTGTTAAATCAACCCAAGCCAGGCAGAATGCTAGGTCCGACCACAAATTCCCCAGTAACTAGAAAACGCTGTTTTATATTTAATGAAAGATAAGCGACATACTTGTTTGTGATTGGTTTCAAGAGAAACCCATGTTGTATGTAAGTGGAGATGTATTTACATTTAAAAGACTAACAGGGCTCCTGTGGGAGACATGCCGATACAGACATGTTTGCCTGGTGGCAAAGAGGAGATATAAGATGGCCAGCGCAGACAGATACACACAGTCCACCCAGAAGGAGATGTGGGGGCCCACATGAAGCTATAGCCCCTTTTGGGCCTTAGTAGCGCTGTACACATTTTAAATAAAATATAATGTATACATCTATGTCTAAATAAAGGCGATGGCTCTAGCTTCAATAGCTTCAAGTGAATCTAAAAGTGTACCAGGCATTTCCTAAATGGCAAGTGTCAAGTACAAAGGGTTGAGTCTCTAGCAACTGGGCTGTCCCAACAATTGAGAAGGTAAGGCGTCTCTGGAAGTGGGACACAAACGCATCTCAGGGGGTTTCAAAGAAAAGTATGTCAATTTATCACTAGTTTGAAGAGGAAAGGATTAATTATAGTTTGTGCTTCATCATATCCCCACTGTCTTCATGCCCAAAGCACTAGGTGTGGCATGGATACTTCTTCATGCTCAAAGCACTGGGTGTGGCATAGATAGATGAGGATTTACAGTACTGCATACACGCAGCAAAAGGCCCATAACAGGAGGATTTTCTAGAGGCATGCAATTACTTATCTCTTCTCTACAGTATACTCCAGGAGTAACCAAACCTCCAAATGCACTAGCAGTCGGGATATAAACATTGGATGTTCCCCAATGCTCAAATTGAACAGAAAGTGCAGGTTATCGTCATTTGTAATCACGGCTAAAACACGATCCATGCTTGGCCACAATACAATCAGAAGCATATCCTTCGTGGAACAATCACATTCTTTGCCTCCTCTCATGCTTCTCCAAAAACAGAAGGGAGCAGAACTTGCAAAACAGTTACCGACATCCCGGAATAGTGATACCAGTCATTTTTTGGTAACACCTATGCCAAAGAATGCACTATATCCGTTCGAAAATTCCGCAGCTCTATGTGCATCTTTAACTATTTTTTATATTATGCTTAAGTAGTGTTGGATTATTCTGTTTGTTTTGAAACAACTGCTCCCAATTTCTATAAGCACCTGCATTGTGTAAAATAAAGTTAGAAAGCAGTATGGTATACATTTTGTTAGTTAGCAGGCACAAATAGTCTGTTATTATTCACAAATTGTTTCTTTGTTATTTATGAATGACCACAGGAATGTAGGTTTGTGAAGTGGGAGAATGGAACAAAAGGCTCCCACCAATCCCCTCACGCCCCTGGCCTAGAGGAGCGCGGCCCAGACACCCGCCACGGGAGGAGTTTGCATATCTACCAGACGACCAAATACCCTGGTACAGGAACATACGGATGTGCCCACCAGCCTGCCCACCAGCCTGCCCTGCTCATGCCGACACCTGCGGCATGGATGAACTCGACTGAACCATTCAACAGTAAATGAACACATCGTTAGAGATGCCATGACGACCTAGCCAACGGTCAGCACACCCGTGCAAACATGCACACTGGACACTCCCACACCAATCCACATGAAGAACATATTCAGTGCTATGACGTAGGTGACGGGCACACCCACTGACGCGCATCTTTATTATTTTTCACATAGCTTTTTCAAAATGCAGAAACGCAAGACGCACAACAAACTCATCTAAAATGCTTGCTGACGCTTCTCCTACCCCATGCATTGCAATGAGAAATATAACGAAGACATGATACTGGGGATAAAGCAATATGATACCATAACCTAAAGCGCCGTACATCAAACATCCCCACCTATGCACCAAGCCCAAGTAGGCCGCAAGCAAGAGCCTCCATGAACATTGAACGAGCAAGAGTACAATTGCTAACCCTGCAGAATGAGCCCGGCGAGAACAGACAGTCAAGGGCACAATGTTGCAAACTCGCATGCCACAAGCCGAAGCCAAGGTCACACCTGCAAACTAAGCCAGACACACAGTGGAAAATGCAATATTAAATGTGCAGAATTCTGCCTTAACCACGGTCTCTCCTCACGTGACCAAGCCGAACCTGACAGGGTGCCAGGCCCAGGCGGAAGGAGGCGCCTGGATCCCACGTTTTGAGACACAGGCAGCAACAATTAAGCGACTCAATGGACATCTGCGGCAGTGGGAGTAGTCTGCCCTCCAGCATATGAACAAATCCTTGCATTGTCTGCACATACCCATAGTTATACATTGTTGCAAATGACAGGTGCACCGCGAGCTGGGAACAGCGATGGTCCCAGACTGGGGGGCTCGCGAGTGGACCAATCAGAACATGGGGCACTTATCACTGACGCCATTAAACATTAGCCAATCCTCAGGGGTCTTCATGTAACAATTTTCATGTATCTAATTGAAGGGACAACCCAAGTATACCACCTGACTGACCCTCAACCACTAACAGCGTTCTCTATATGTATGCTATACTAACCCTACCACTCGAGGAACCAATCCAGAGTGGCAATAGGTTTTTTGCTAACTTTCCCAGGTGACGCGAGTAGCGCGTCATACCGAGGTAAAAAGGGCCTGCGAGCCCCACGAAGAGAGAGAGTGTGTCAGGACGGATGCGTACGATCCTTGACCCATCCCTGCCGTTTGTTTAATAAACAGCAGAATCACCTTGCTTCTTGCGTGTGCCTCATACTCATTTTTTGGATACGCAGGAGGAGTTGGGGCCTCCCTGCCCGGAGGTCCGCGGACGGCCCAGCCGGCCCCGGGAGAATTTCCCCCCGACAAGTTGGAGGCACTGCTGAGATCTGTTTAAGATCTGCTTTTATTTTATTTTTTTCCGAGTGCTCCCGTTGCGAGAAGGCCCGGCGGCGCGGCCCCCTCTGCCACTGCCCCCTTTTGAGGACCCCAGGACCATCGCGGAACTGCGAGAAGACCGGACAGCGCAATCCGGATATTGGCCTTCGGGAGCCGGTTGAGAAGTATCCCGCCCACGGTTGGCGAGTGTCCAGACGTGGTGCAGACGAGGGGAGGTGGCGAGCCGCTTGAAGGGGTGCACGCAGTCGAGCGGCCCCGCATCAAGAGAACTTGGTGAGTATGCCACGCCCAACAAGCAATGTGAAATTGTGAGTGAGGGGGGAGGAATAGAATACGGGAGGCGGGAGGTGTTACACAAGTGCGCGGCGAAGGTTTGATAAATTGACGGTGAAGTGAACGGTAGCTGGACAAGTGCGAGAGCAGTCTGCTACGTTACGGAAGAGGAGGGGGCGGAGCATGAAAACATCACGTGCGGCAGCTCGTAGAAACTGATTGGCCTAGGTCGCGACCACGTGTAAGGGTGTGTGTGTGCGGTTTCCTCCGATTTGGTGATTATTGATCAATGAGTAGATGAGGATCCCTATTGATCGAGCAGGAAACTCGATAGATAGATGACGTTTCCCTGTAGGCAGTCGAGGGGCGTATCACACGCGAGGCGACGCAGCGTGCGCAGTCCGATTATATTGTTGATTACCTTGTTCCAGGTGTGACAAGAAGACAGCTGTGGGGTTAACGGGGGTGGATTGCAAGCATATTTTGGCCTTTTAAAAAAAAAAAAACAAAAAAAAAAAAAACACATGAAAAGAAATTACCAGTAGTTTTGGAAGAGATCGGTGACGTCACCAGTAGGGCTTTCATAGGATATCTCGAACGCGAGGCATTTTTCGGAGAGTGGTGGGGAAGAGAATAATGGTAAGGGAATGGAGACGGGGATAAATGGTAACGAGTAGATAGGGGCAAGGTGAAAAGGGGGACGTGGCAGCGCACGGAGAACGCCGGCCACGACAAGTGAAGAAAGAGGAGGAGGGGTAAAAGAAAGTGGGGCGGCTGTACAAGAATGTCACACGGGGCACGCAGCCGCAGGGGGCTACGTGCGCCTTGGCCGCAGGGGGCCGTAAAGGTGTTCGGTAAAGGAAGAAAAGAAAGAAAAGAATATACAAATGCAAATGCTATATTTTACTATTTTGTTTCAGCGGACAATCGCAAGTCCCCAAAATTACGGGGCCAGGTAAAGATCTGAAATTGTATAGCATAGACTATTAGCAAGATAACCACTACCATATAGAGGGAGAATAACAATTGAAGTGCTACTATGTCACACGGGACAGGATCGGGAGTGTGGGGAAACACCCTCACTACCCCGCTGCAGCATATATGTAAAACACTGTCACCCGATAGGGAGAAACTGATCAAATACAGCATAGGATGGACACAGGGGACGGACAACAAAATGACGACACCATGGCCGCCTTATGGCAGTTTCGATCCATATACCCAATATTCACTATTAACCCATCTGCATAACACATACAAGGGGAAGAAGTTGACACACCACGTGGAGGTGCTTAACTTATGGAGGATGTTCCAAGGGTCCCGACCAGGACCAAATGGAATGTTCATTGTGGGGGAAACAACGGAAGAAAAGGAGATTAAGGAGGAAGGAGAGAATGGGGAAAAAGAGAGTGAAGGCACACAGAACACGGGGAACGGACAAGAGGGAGGAGAAAAGAGTAACAACTCAAACGAAAATGAAATAAAAAAGGAACAGAGCGACGATATACCCCTAGCGAAGGTAGTGAAAACGGAGGGAGGGGGTTTCTATCCTTTAAGAGAACTAGGAAAAATAGCAAGAGAACCATTAAGGGCGGCTGAGGGGTACTCGGCATACAGCCCGCCACCATATACAGCTACAGGTGGCCACACGGGAGGGGAGCGGACTAGTATGACGGGATCAGCTCATAGGAAGATGCCCGCAGTGGAGGGGAGGACTGGAGAAGAGCATATCGCGGAAATAGGACATGATGAGTGGGTAGCTGCGCAGGTACTATTAAAATTACGAGGTTCATTAACAGGAGAAGAGAAGGAGGTAGTAAGGAAAATGGACGGGGATAATACCAGGGAGAGTGAAATGAAAGGGGAAGAGGGGAAAAGGAAGGAGGAAGAGCTGTTACGACAAAAGGGAGAGATTTTGGAGGAACGATTAGCAGAATTAAGGGATGAGCAGAATGCACTGATCAAGCAGCTCGAGAGAGAGGAAAGAGAGAGAGCCCGGGAAAGGAAAGAAAGTAAGAATGAGTTGGACAAAATGAGGGAACGAACTGAGGAGCAAAAGAGAGAAGCTGAAAGGGTAAAGGCAGTAGCAGAAAGGGTATCGAGAGCAGCACTGCGTGACAGGAAAAGAGAGGAAGAAGAGAAAGAAAAAGAAATGGCAATATGGAAGAGGAGATTACTATCAGAAACGACAAGGAAATACGAAGAAGGGAGGATGATAGAGAGTATATTAGAACGGGAAAGGGCGAGATGGGAAAGGTAGAAAGAAGATGAAAGGATATTGGAAAAGATGAGTAGTGAAGTAATGGAGGAATTAAAAAAGAAAAGAGAGGAAATTGGTAGAGTAATAGATGAGAAAAATGAACGGGAAAGAGAAGATAGGAGAGGGGAGAGTGAAGTAAGGAGGTATGTACACAGAGACACAGAAGTAGCAACAACATCAGCACAAAGGGGAGCAATCGGTAAAAAAGAAACGGGAGGAACGGATCTAATAGACTTAAAAACAGTAACGATTAGGGGGAAAAAGACAGAGTGGGGGTTGCCATTCCTGAATGACTTTTGTAGTGAGGAAGAAGAAGGAATGGAGAAGGAAGGAAGAAATAGTGAAAGGGAAAGCCTAGATAAATTATACATCACCCGGACAAATAGAGACTCACCATGGGCCTGCAGGAGAAAGGAAGAACTGGAGGGAAGTGAGGGGGAAGAGCAAGGAATGGCGGGAAGGCAGACACGTGCAGCTACACCCTCATCATCCCGTCCAACATGCTCCACCACCCCACACTCATTACGTGCAACATGCCCACCTAAACTCGCACCCTTCCCCCACGAACTGACACCCTATGCAAGCAGGCTTAGAGACCTCCCTGGGCGCAGGCAGGGAGAACGAATACACACGCCCACATTAAATAAAGGAAATGATGAAAGAAGGGGAAGAGATGGAGGAGAAACAGTTACGAGCAGGGGAAATATGGACGCAATTGACGATGTAGAAGACACGGAAGAAGAGGAGGGGTGCGCGGACTTGATTTTGTGGAACCCAGGGGGTCAAACAGGACACAACTTAATGCCACTTCTGGAGAGGGGAGGGGTTAGACCACAATACGTCCCTTGGAAGCATGCAGACAAGGAAAATATAAAGTGCAGGCTCCCATCATTAAGTGGAGGTGCGGGAAAATGGATATATGAAATGGAAAAACACACCGCAGGACAGAAACTGGCAGTGGGGGATGTAAAGGGCCTTCTAATATCAATATTGGGGGATGCAGCAGATGACATCTGGAAGAGAGCAGGCTTCCCCGGGGTCACAATAACAAACACATCACACGATGGGGCACCATTCGCAAACTGCAGACATGCATTATGGCAAGCGCTGAGGGTACAGTAACCATACATATCAGACATAGGAGCAATTACCTCACGCAAGATGCGGGAGAACGAAGATCCTGTTGATTATATCCAGGAAATTCAAGAGAAGTGGCGTATGGAAACTAGAGAACAATGGGACAAAACACCAGCAATATTCTATCATATACTAATGCAAGGGCTCCCAGAAGCAGTTCAAAAACAACTGAAGAAGGTAGTGGGGATGGAAGCAAAAGCATGGCCAGAAATACAACTGACGATAGTACATCATTGTAGGACATGGCAAGAAAAAATGAAACAAAAGGAAGAGGATAGAAAATCGGAAGAGGCTAAATTGGTACAGAAAAAACTTAACAAATACACAATGGAAGGTGCACTAATAACTACACCTGCAACAATGACTCAAAACCCCACACAAGTAGTGGCTGCACAAGATCCCTCCCAAATACAACCATCACAGATTGTAGCACAACAGCTGCCACCACCCCAACCATACACGACTAACATGGAAGGAGGATACTCAACGCCAGGAGCTGGATATTATAATTACAACAGGGGAAGGGGAGGAATGATGAGGGGGAAGGGATACGGCTATAACACACAACAGCAAGGGGGAGGATTCAGAAATGTCTACCCCTCCGGGCAACCAGTAAACCAGGACAATTCAGGGAGCTTTCCATGGCAGAACAGGGAACCGCCGGTATGTTGGATTTGTGGATTACTAGGGCACATGTCACGCACATGTAGAATGAGACCAGGCACACCATCATGGGGAGAACAGGGACAACAAGGGCCTACAAGAGAACAGCAGGACACCCAACAACAGCAGGCACTGCAACCGGGAAATGTGCAGCAACAACTAGTAACACAACAACAGCCACAGACATATTCACTACCACAACAACAGGTAGCGATAACACAACAACATCAAGTGCAGCAAGTACAGCAACCTGCCCAAATTCAAGACCATAAAATAACCTCTACCAATACACAACTACAGCAAACACAACTGGGAAGGGTGACGGTCCTGGGACACAACCCTTACACAGGAAGTGGTCAATCATTATACCCACAATAGGACAGCCCACAGACGGCCTTGGTGTGTCCCATCCTGTCGGTAACACCTAATAGTGCGGAGGAACCACGCATAGAGGTAACGATAGGTGACAAAAAATTGTCATTCCTTGTTGACACCGGGGCGACCCGGTCTTGCATAAGGGAAGGTAAATTTAAGATGTCAGGTGAAGCCATGAACACCCAAGGATTCTCTGGGGCTAGGGGGTTGGTTCCCTTTACTGATAACATTCCCTTATCAATAGGGGATTATGACATGTCTGTCCCGCTTTTATATTCTAGGGCCTCACCAGTAAACATACTGGGGAGAGACATAATGAGCAAGTTGAATATGACAATCTCCTTTACGGAGGACGGCATAATTTGCTCCACTCCAGGAATAAACATGCTCACTGCACGACAAATTATGCAAGCCTATTGTGGACAGACAGTGATTAGGGCTGAGCCAGTAGATGGCGAACTATTCCAGTATGGAACAGACATGGCATTTGCATGGATGCCAGGAATAGAAGGAAAGATCTGGAGGAGGCCAACAGCCTATTTGTTTAGACCAGAAACACCAGCCAATGAACCAGAAGGAAAGGTGATTTCAGTGAGCTTGGAAAGCATTATAGCAACTGCTGATTACATCGCAGTACATGCCCAAGACAGAGAAGGAAGAGCATGGAGGGCAGTGATAGCCCTAGCAGAGGGATGCATGCTCACCCAAGTGTCAGACGAGGAGCTCTTTTCAGAAGAAAAGGAAGAAGGTGAAATGGTATTTATAATGAGTGTAGACATATGGCTAAGAGTAACATACAAACAAGTGGCACAGAAAATTGCAATGGCACTTGAAGCACCCACATCCACCCCAGTTCCCTTCTTTGAGGAGGACATGGCAAAAGTCCCAACATCATTATGGACTACTAGTCCCTATGACGTGGGGTGCATAAAGAGCATAGGGGGAGTAAGAATAAAATTGAAAAAGGTGCACCCATCTCCCAGCCACACAGATAATGGAGTTAAAAGCGGCTGCACCAATGGCAGAAAAAGAAATATGGGTAAAAAGAGGATGTACAATGTCACCAACTGACGCACTATGGCGCCAGGGTAACACTGGAAAGATGGTAATGCCATTGGCACTATTGAACACCGCTCCGAGCCAACTCCACCACCCAGCCCACACAGGCAAGGAAGTTATTGCAGCAAGAATTTGGGAAGATTGGTTCTGTCCCGAGTTAAATTCTCATGTGACAAGTTTTAGCAGCATTTGTCTCACATGTCAACAGTTTACGGCCAGTCACACGCTGAAAGTGATAAAAGGTACTATACCCCGTCCAGAGGGACCTTTCCTGCACATCCATATTGTCTATGTTGATATGATCAACGTATGTCAAGGAAATAGGTATATGATTGTAGTGGTATGCCCATTCTCCAGGTGGATTGAGGCAGGACCCTGCTCACATCCAGATGCATTTAGAGCAGCTAAATTTCTAGTGAGGGAGGTTTTCCCCAGGTGGGGAGTGTGCGAGGTACTGCGGTCGGATAATGGCCCGCATTTCGCTAATGAAATGTTCCAGCACATCACATCCTTATGATATATGATATGATATGGTATTTGTAACGCGCCTATACACAAGTGTTTCAAGGCGCGACGAGGTAGGGAGGGGGGGAAACAAGGGGAAGACAGACAAACGATCCTACTAGGCCAGGTGTCATTCAGATCGCGCAAGTGCAGAGGTAAGGGGAAAAGGAGAAAGTGCAGGGGGAGGAGGTGGGGGGGAAAGTGCAGTACAAGGTAAGTAGCGTAATAAAATAATAAATAATAATAAAAGGGCCAGCTGGTGGCAAGTGCGAGGTAAGTGCAGAGCAAGTGCTGGGAAGGGGGCTGTAGGGATGCAGTGACAGTCCCACAGTGCAGGGGGAGCCAGGGAGGCAGTGCAAGTGGAGAGTGGCTGGGCCCTGGACCGAGGTCACAGAGTGGCCCAGATGCAGGTTTAGTGCAAACTTCAGTGGGGAGTTTAGCAGGTTTAGCAGGGGAGAGGGAGAGAGAAGGCAGAAGCGAAGAGGAAGGTTTTGAGGTGCTTCCGGAACCGGAGATGGTTCTCCTCAAGTTTCAGGGAGGCAGGAAGGCTGTTCCAGAGGGAGGCCCCTGCTGCGGAGAGAGATCTACCCCCAGCTCGTTGCTTCGAGAAGCGGCTGACCATGAGGGAGTTGGAGACGGATGAGCGAAGGGCTCGTGAAGGCAGATATTTAGGAAGAGAGAGTTGAAGGTATTGTGGCCCCAGGCCCCAGAAGGCCTTGTGGACAATGCAGAGGGTTTTGAACTTAATCCTCGCAGCCACTGGGAGCCAGTGAAGAGATTTCAGTCCTGGAGAGATACGGTCCCTGGGCTTGAGGCCAAGGACAAGTCTCGCAGTTCTGTTCTGGATAAGTTGCAGAGGGCGGAGAGTGGAGGCAGGCAGATTAAGATAGAGGCTGTTACAGTAGTCCAGCCTTGAGAGAACCAGGGCTCGGGAGACAGTGAGCTTCTGGGGGAAGGAGAGGAAGGGAAGAATACCTCTGAGGAGGTGCAGCTGGTAGTGTGACTTCTTAGAGACGTCAGAAATATGAGGAGAGAAGGAGAGTGTGGAGTCGAAGATGACCCCGAGGTTTTTAGCTTTGCAGGTAGGGGCAGGAAGAGGGCCAAGGGAGGCCGGCCAGAGAGCTGCAGGAAAGGAGGGAGTGGGTGTGCCGATGAGTAGAATCTCAGTCTTACTGGCGTTAAGGCAGAGGTCATTGGCGGCACACCATTCCTGGATAGCAGACAGACAGTCGGAGATGAGGGAAGGAGAGGAGGAGGCCGAGGGTAGCCTGAAAATGAGCTGGGTATCGTCCGCATAGCACTGAAAGTGGGGGCAGAGAGCGGCGATGCGGTGGGCAAGGAGTGCCAGATACTGATTGAAAAGCCAGGGAGAGAGGTTGGATCCCTGGGGGACACCACAGGTGGAGAAAAAGATGTCAGAGAGGAAGGAGCCCATTTGGACCTGGGAGGGTCGACCGGAAAGGAAAGAGGTCAGCCATGCCAGAGCCTGACCAGTGATACCCAGGTTATCACGGAGACGGTTGAGCAGGATGGCATGGTTGACAGTGTCAAAGGCAGAGGAGAGATCGAGCAGAATGAGAACACAGGGAGTGTTGGAATCGAGGTTCAGGAGCAGGTCCTCACGGATGTTCAGGAGAGCAGTTTCCGTGCTTCTGGCCGCTCTGAAGCCGGATTGATGGTCATGAAGATTACCAACATATTCAGCATGGAGGTTAAGCTGGGAGATGGCCAGTTTCTCAAGGAGCTTGCCCAGGAAGGGAGTAATGGAGATTGGGCGATAGTTGGCCGGGCAGGAGGGGTCGGAAGAGGGTTTCTTGAGGAGGGGGTGCACAAGGGAGTGCTTGAGGGGGGATGGGAAGACTCCAGAGGCGAATGAGTGGTTGCAAAAGTCAGCTAGGGCAGGAGCCAGGGAGTCGATGTGGTCCTTGATGGTTTTGGAGGAACAGGGGTGAACCTGTTTAGACGAGGTTTTCATAGATCGGACTTGTCTGGAAACCTCATCAGCAGAAAAAGGTGGAAAAGCAGAGAAGGAGGGCGGAGGGGCGGCTGCAAGAGAGCAAGAGGAAGAGCAGGGAAGAGAGGGAGGGAGGTGAGAGGAGGAGAGCGAGGACAGGATGTCCTGAGTTTTTGAGATGAAGTGCGAGGCCAGTGCAGTGCAGAGGGCCTGGGAGGGGACAGGAGAGGTAGAGACTGCAGCAGGGTTGGCCAGCTCCTTGCAGATTTTAAAGAGTTCGGCCGAGTTGTTAGATGCCTCAGAGATGCGGGCTTGGATAAGGGCTCTCTTCTTGGTGAGAACGGAGAGCCGGTATTGCCTTTGGAGCAGGCGGCAGGCCAGTTTGTCAGAGGATGAGCATGAAGCACGCCATTTCCTCTCTGCCACCCTGCACTTGCGTTTTAGGGTGACGAGATCCGAGTCATACCAGGAGTTACATTTGGCTTTGGGCTTCAGGCGGATTCTCATGACGGGGGCAAGGATATCGAGAGTATCAGATATAGAGGAATAGAGCATGGAGAGGGCTGCGTCAGGGTGGGAGTCAGCCGAGGGGGGAGAAGGGGCTGAGAAGGTAGCAGCGAAAGCCTCAGCTGACACGCGCTTCATGGGTCGGATGACCGAGAAGGTGGGTGGCAGTGAAGAGGGTGGCTTTGCCTGTGGGGTAGGGAGGGAGAGGTGGGAGGATAGGAGAAAGTGATCGCTCCAAGAGAGAGGAGTGGAGAGAGGGAGGGAGAGGGGAAGGTCAGAAGAGATCAGAGCATCAAGAGTGTGCCCTGCAGAGTGAGTAGGCCCAGACGGGAGAATAAGAGTGAGAGAGAGTTGCAGAGTTCGCGGAAGAGACCAGTGGGGGGACAGGAGGCATCGAGGTGGATGTTGAAGTCACCGAGAAAGAGGAGTTGGGTGGTTGAGGACAGGAGTGAGGAGGAGAGGTCAGCCCACTCAGAGAGGAAGGAGGAAATTTGACCAGGTGGCCGATAGATAGTAGCCACGGTAAGGGAATGGCTAGGAGAGAGAGAAAGTCGGCAGACAAGACATTCAAAAGAGGAGTAGGTCTGCGTAGGAGTGACAGTGGCAGGAATCCACTCAGGGAAGATAAGGGCAACACCACCCCCTGAACGGTTGGGCCTGGGCACGGAGAGGATCTTGTAGCCGTCAGGTAGGAGTGTGTCAAAGCTGGTGGCAGAGCTGGCAGTGAACCAAGTCTCAGTGAGACCGAGGACGTCGAGGTCCAGTTCCTCAAGAAGGCGACAGATATCAGAGGAGTGCTTGATGGCAGAGCGAGAGTTTAGAGTGGCAATGTGGAGAAGGTTGCCATCCTTGAAAAACTTCCGGGGAGGGGTACAGATCAGAGGTACGCCCTGCGGAGGTGTTAGAGAAGGAGTTGAAGAGGGAGCAAGAGAAGGGGCAGGGAGGGAGGGGAGAGGCAAGGCAGCCGAGGACAGAGGAGGGGGGACAGCGGGAGCGGAGAGGAAGTTGATGAGGCATGGGAAGCGTCTATCAAAGAGGTGAAGGTTGGCCTGAGGGCCTTGGACCAAGACGGTCCCGTTAGCATAGACATTAATGATGGCTTTAGAGGAGTGGAAAGGGGCCAAGAGGACATCCCAACGGGTGCCACCATTTATGGGAGAGGTGAAGAAAGGAGAGAGCACAGCGACCATGTGAAGGGTCCATAGGTCAGGTGAAGGCACGAAAAAGAGAATGTCAGTGAGAGTTTCCTTGGAGCAGGCGCTCGTGTAGGTGTCAGCGATAGGGAGGCCTGGGTTGGAGACCAGGATGTCCTTTTTAAACTTTTTCCTACCGGATTTAGTGAGGAGAGCAGGATAGTCAATGGAGAAGCAGTTCGAGTAGATAGGCGAGATAGAGAGCACCATGGAGTAGGATGGGAGGCGGACGACACGAGTATGCAGACAGGAAGTGAGTGGAGGGCACTAGTTTACCACAATGCAGAGCAAACAGTAATGCGTAGTAGGTCAGGGCCACCTAAGTTTGAGAATCCTGCGAGGGGAGAAAAACACCCTAGTTTACCACAATGCAGAGCAAACAGTAATGCGTTATAGGTCAGGGCCACCTAAGTTTGAGAATCCTGCGAGGGGAGAAAAACACCCTAGTTTACCACAATGCAGAGCAAACAGTAATGCGTTATAGGTCAGGGCCACCTAAGTTTGAGAATCCTGCGAGGGGAGAAAAACACCCTAGTTTACCACAATGCAGAGCAAACAGTAATGAGTTATAGGTCAGGGCCACCTAAGTTTGAGAATCCTGCGAGGGGAGAAAAACACCCTAGTTTACCAAACAATTGGAATAGGGGGGGGGGGGGCGAGGCATCATGTGGATGAGGTGAGCAAGGTGAGGAGGGGGGGCCAGAGAGCGGAGAGCAGGTGGAACTGGCGCCTGGCGTCCCCTGCGGACACCTGCAGACACACAAGGGAGCCGCAGTCGTAGGAGCCGCCCTTTGCCTAAGGGGCCCTTGGCCTAGGGGGCTGCCGGGCAGGGGGGGCTGCCCAGAGGGAGTGGGATAAAAAGCAGAGGGAGAGGAAGGGGAGGGGGGGTGGGGGCGGGAAGGGAGGCGGGAATGGAGAGGGGAGAAGGAGGACCAGGAAGTGAGGGGGAGGGAGGGGGCAGGGGGCAGCACACAGACGCGCACGGAGCGCTGGCAGCAAGAAAACAAAAACGATTCAAAAAATAATATAACTGGAGGCTTAACTGGAGCCCAACGGGGCTCGGGAGGCAGCCTCAGCAGCAAGCCACACGGGGCTACGGCGACCGCTCCAACCCGCTCAGGCTCAACAAGGAAGCGAGCGTGGTGAGCGGTCGAGCCGTAGTCCCGGAGCGGCTGCAAGGACAGCCAATCAGAGGGGGGGGTGGGCGGGAAGGGAGGCGGGAATGGAGAGGGGAGAAGGAGGACCAGGAAGTGAGGGGGAGGGAGGGGGCAGGGGGCAGCACACAGACGCGCAGGGAGCGCTGGCAGCAAGAAAACAAAAACGATTCAAAAATAATATAACTGGAGGCTTAACTGGAGCCCAACAGGGCTCGGGAGGCAGCCTCAGCAGCAAGCCACACGGGGCTACGGCGACCGCTCCAACCCGCTCAGGCTCAACAAGGAAGCGAGCGTGGTGAGCGGTCGAGCCGTAGTCCCGGAGCGGCTGCAAGGACAGCCAATCAGAGGGGGGGTGGGCGGGAAGGGAGGCGGGAATGGAGAGGGGAGAAGGAGGACCAGGAAGTGAGGGGGAGGGAGGGGGCAGGGGGCAGCACACAGACGCGCACGGAGCGCTGGCAGCAAGAAAACAAAAACGATTCAAAAAATAATATAACTGGAGGCTTAACTGGAGCCCAACGGGGCTCGGGAGGCAGCCTCAGCAGCAAGCCACACGGGGCTACGGCGACCGCTCCAACCCGCTCAGGCTCAACAAGGAGCTGAGCATCAAGCATAAATTTGCATGTGCATATCACCCGCAGGCCAACGGTATATGCAAACGCCTGAATGGCCTACGGAAGGAGGCAATTGCAAAGATACAGCAAACAACAAAGAAGAGTTGGTTGTATTGCCTTCCGCTAGCTCTATTTGAGCTGAGGAATAGACCAGGCTCCGACCACCACCTCACTCCTCATGAGGTGGTGACCGGACGACAAATGCGCCTTCCCTTAATGCCAACATCAAGGGCACTCACAGACTATGAAAACACTGCAACTGTTCTTGGTGATGAAATGTACCAATATGTGTCTTCTTTGGTTACTAGTGTAGTGTTTGTGTCTCAACAGCTCGAGCGCACGCGGGGCGGGTCTAAGAGTTACCAACAAGAAGACGAGGACCAAGGACCGGAAAAGGAAAAACTGTGCAGAATTGCTAAAGGTGACCACGTGCTACTCCGCAATTTCAATAGAAAGTGGAACAGCCCACCCTTCACTGGTCCCCACCTTGTAGAGGAGGTATCTACGAGAGCAGTAAAGTTGCAGGACAAGCGTGCTTGGAATCACCTACACGACGTAAAGATCTGCAAACTCCAGACCCGCCCTAGCGTCACCGACAGGGCCATTGGAAGAACAATGACAGCGTCACCCACGGAGGAAGAGATTTCTACCACAGCTGATGACCTAAGTGTCTCCATACCCTGCCAACCCCCAGATTCCCCAGAGACAACTACTGAAACTGGTAATTCCTATACCGCCCACCCCATGGTCACACGATCAAAGAGTAAAGAGACTTCCGCCAGCTGAGCCCAAACCCTCTGCCCATCGACCCCCTACCCACTACAGTAACCACCCAATTGACGGACATTGTCTTGCACATATACACATGTAAACACTTGAATGTTCTCTTTTTCCTTTTTCGCACATGCAGGTACCGCATATTATTGTATTGCTAAGAAAACAGATAACTAACAAAGTTCATCGCCCAGGAGTAGATGCTACCCTCAGACGATAACTACCCTGAAGCCCTATCACACCAATTTGTCTATCACATAAAAAGGCCAAAGAACCTAAAAAGAAGGAGGGTATGTGTCTACTACACAGCATTTATCTTGGCCATAGAACAATCAATGCCCCATCTTCACCAACACTTGCCTGCCCTAAGAGACAGATCGCTTAGATTGGCGTGGGAACAGCTCTTCACCTGGGCACTGAACGACTACTTGACAGGGAGAGCTTGAAAACAACAACTAACACTAATAACAAGCCTATTGAGAATTTTCAGGCGGGCAACTTTAACGTCGCAAGAATAAGCTGCCGGACTGCAGCAAGGTAAGAGCAAGATGCCGGTGAGAGTAGCTTTTGTAATAAAGATGATAGGGATTTTGATGATCACCGGGTTTTTGGCTGCCTCTGTATGGCAGAAAAGTTATGCTATCAATATTTTGGCTGTACCCAAACCTAATATACCCCCACTCACGGCTGCAACAGGTGTCACGTCAGGTGGTACTAGCAAGATTCCACATAAGGGAAATAGAGTTAAACGCAGCACATACTCAGATAATAAAGGTATTGATAACTACATAACAGATTCAGCACACGTCTCGAACAACATGCGGTACCAACACAAGACCCAAATAGTTAAGCAGACAACAGAAGACAGCTGCTACATCTGCTCATTGATCCCATACGCCATGAGCGCTTCTCGAACATTCGTTGCCACGGAAATAGATGAAAAGACAGCACGATGTATAATATACTTGGCACTGTTCCAAACGAAAGGGAGATTTCAAGGGACGGTGGTGAACCTGGTGTGGAAAACGCGCGACACATATCCATACGAAAACAACTTCCTCAAGACTTATTTGAGTTACCACAAGAGCAGTTTGCATGCTGAAGCATTCAGATACATGACAAGTGGCCCTGAAAAGGGAGAAACAAAGAAAGTAACACTACAATACCTACCATGTGACTGGTACGCCACTGAAGTTCCTGGTAAACAAGGATGTTGGGAAAGACCACTGGTAACAATAACTGAGAAGGTGTACATGGACAACAAATGGGACATAGGAGTGATTGGCAGCAACATGGTAACAAGAGAAAATATTACAACTATTAATGAACACAATAACAGATGTTGGACGATTTGGGTAAAGTACGTACCCATGCTGACGTGGATAGAGAAGGATGAAGACCCAATAAGCATACTGCCGCTGTCTGTACCCAAGATATGCTACCAACATAGAGGAGAAGTGGACGTGGGATACAACACCAACTGTGCAAGCGTGATGGAGTTACCTGAGGGGGGAGCAGGAACAGCAGTATTAATGGACCATTATTGGGCCTGCGGAAACAAGGCATACCACACACTGCCCCCTCTGTGGAACGGTATATGCACAATGGTACACGTTAATGTACCATCATTAGTGGTGCCCCAGAAACATGAGAACATGGCGAACTTCCCTAAAATGGATGAAGGAAACAAGTGGAAGAAGAGATCTGTAAAACCTCAGAAGGGGTCAGAGAACGAAAACAAAAACACCAACAATGTCCTGAATAGAAAGAAAAGACAAGGAGAACCTCTGACAGGAAATTACCTATGGGGAAGGTCGGAAACAGCACTCACTTCAATCCCACCAGAACACAGACTATTCAGCAGAGCAGCAATGTTCTTCTCGTCAATAATACATCCGGGACTACAAGCTTACGCAAACGCAAAATGGCCCCAGATAACTCGATGGGAGCTAATGATGACAATTAATTCTACAGTAAATGGATTCAACGCAATAAAAGAGGAACTGCGAGCAGTGAGGATGGTAGCACTACAGAACAGATATGTATTGGATCTCCTTACAGCAATGGAAGGAGGAGTCTGCGCAAAGATAGGACAATCATGCTGCACATTCATTCCTGCTAACGATGCTGACAATGGTACACTGACAGAAGCAGTATCACAACTGGCCCAGATGCACTCCAAAATGATGAATGAAAGTAAAGGAGTGAAGAAGGATGACAGCTGGTTTTCACTGTTATGGTCATGGATGCCATCTTGGCTGTCGGACGGACTGAAGATTATAGTTGGATGCATAATACTGGCTGGATCTGTACTGATCATAATAAGATTTTGGTAGGCCCGGAAGGCACGCACCACAGACGAAATGATCAAAATGGTTGGTATGCACCCATTGATGCCGGCAGATGATGGCCAGCACACAGGCACAATAATAAAAGAGAGAGAAAAACTGCGCAAACAGATCATCACCAACCACATGGACCCACCATCTGTGAAGCTCGAAAACCCAAGAAACCCAAGGAGCTACATAGGGAAATGGGTGTGCTGAACACCTGGAGGAACCTGTGTATATATGTACTGGTCATTTGAAGACCATGTCAACCACTACGGACATTTGGGAGGAGTAACTAAAATATGGAGAGTAAGAGGAGATAAGGAAAAGGATATGCTTGTGGTCGACAAGTCGACCAGAGGGGGGACTGAAGTGGGAGAATGGAACAAAAGGCTCCCACCAATCCCCTCAAGCCCCTGGCCTAGAGGATCGCAGCCCAGACACCCGCCACGAGAGGAGTTTGCCTATCTACCAGACGACCAAATACCCTGGTACAGGAACATACGGATGTGCCCACCAGCCTGCCCACCAGCCTGCCCTGCTCATGCCGACACCTGCGGCATGGATGAACTCGACTGAACCATTCAACAGTAAATGAACACATCGTTAGAGATGCCATGACGACCTAGCCAAAGGTCAGCACACCCGTGCAAACATGCACACTGGACACTCCCACACCGATCCACACGAAGAACATATTCAGTGCTATGACGTAGGTGACGGGCACACCCACTGACGCGCATCTTTATTATTTTTCACATAGCTTTTTCAAAATGCAGAAACGCAAGACGCACAACGAACTCATCTAAAATGCTTGCTGACGCTTCTCCTACCCCATGCATTGCAATGAGAAATATAACGAAGACATGATACTGGGGATAAAGCAATATGATACCATAACCTAAAGTGCTGTACATCAAACATCCCCACCTATGCACCAGGCCCAAGTAGGCCGCAAGCAAGAGCCTCCATGAACATTGAACGAGCAAGAGTACAATTGCTAACCCTGCAGAATGAGCCCGGCGGGAACAGACAGTCAAGGGCACAATGTTGCAAACTCGCATGCCACAAGCCGAAGCCAAGGTCAAACCTGCAAACTAAGCCAGACACACAGTGGAAAATGCAATATTAAATGTGCAGAATTCTGCCTTAACCACGGTCTCTCCTCACGTGACCAAGCCAAACCTGACAGGGTGCCAGGCCCAGGAGGAAGGAGGCGCCTGGATCCCACGTTTTGAGACACAGGCAGCAACAATTAAGTGACTCAATGGACATCTGCGGCAGTGGGAGTAGTCTGCCCTCCAGCATATGAACAAATCCTTGCATTGTCTGCACATACCCATAGTTATACATTGTTGCAAATGACAGGTGCACCGCGAGCTGGGAACAGCGATGGTCCCAGACTGGGGGACTCGCGAGTGGACCAATCATAACATGGGGCACTTATCACTGACGCCATTAAACATTAGCCAATCCTCAGGGGTCTTCATGTAACAATTTTCATGTATCCAATTGAAGGGACAACCCAAATATACCACCTGACTGACCCTCAACCACTAACAGCGTTCTCTATACGTATCCTATACTAACCCTACCACTCGAGGAACCAATCCAGAGTGGCGATAGGTTTTTTGCTAACTTTCCCAGGTGACTCGAGTAGCGCGTCATACCGAGGTAAAAAGGGCCTGCGAGCCCCACAAAGAGAGAGAGTGTGTCAGGACGGACGCGTACGATCCTTGACCCATCCCTGCCGTTTGTTTAATAAACAGCAGAATCACCTTGCTTCTTGCGTGTGCCTCATACTCATTTTTGAGATACGCGGGAGGAGTTGGGGCCTCCCTGCCCAGAGGTCCGCGGACGGCCCAGCCGGCCCCGGGAGAATTTCCCCCGACAATTGTGATTCAGAATTGGAGGGAGCCATTGCTTTTCAATTGGTTCATGCTCAGGATTTGAAATGCAGCCATCTTGATAGTGGGCACTCCATGTCTGAAGCTCCATTCCCAGTCCATGTTTTCAGACTGGCAAACTCGTAATGAGGCCAAGTGACTGTTTTTTTTCAGAATTAAGTTAACAACAGCACCGCAAAAGCTTCCTTGCGCTCTCTCCCACTCCATCCAAAAAACGAACCCTCTTTCCTTTTCAGATCCGCCTGAGTGCCTAGAGAGCATGAAAATGTCAATAACATAACATAACATTATATGGAACGTTATATGGGGCTGCTACACATTAAAGTGACAACATGAAGGGCCCAGGTTCTTAAACATCCCAGCACTCCGCCCTAATTCTCCCACTTTTGCCATCCACCTCCCTGATCACCGTGTCCATCCTAACTCCTTTGCTAAGCACCCTTACCTGTAACAGTCCTGGTTGTTTCCCCCTATGTACAGCAATCTGTAGCTCCCCAGCAAGTTTCACGCTTTACAAATCCCAAATCCCAAAAACACATAGGCCTCATTACGAGGTGGGTGGTAAGGGATTACCGGCACTGGTAAGGACTCCGGTGCCGGTAATCCCTTACCACCCTATTCCGAGGTCCCTTAGAGGGTCCCTTCCTCAACGCCTGGTTTTTCCAGGCATTATAGAAGAGACCCGTTAAGGGACTTCAGAGCTAATAACGGGCCCGCTGCGGGCCCGTTATTAGCTCCATCCCCATTCCCATTGAGCCCTATGGGGGCTCGAATGGGAATGGGGAATGGTTCCCGAATGGGGACTTAACGGGTCCCGCAAGGTTGGAATTACCCGGTAAGTTCCTATTCTGGGAACACAGACCCGGAATGCGGTCAGGGGGTAGCCATGGCTCTAATAGCACCATGGCTACCTCCTACCTCGTAATGAGGCCCATAGACTTGTCTAGGTTCCCTTCTCTCTGTTATGTGGAGCTACACAGTGAGAGTGGGGAGGCAATACAATATGGAACAGATTCACCGAACAAATGGAGGAGAAGGCAGAGTCCCAAAGCCAAATGTTTCTTTATGGGGCAGCCTTCTAGATCGCATCCTTTCTTCCCAGCGCTACGTGAAGGGAATTTCCAGCAGGTACACTATATAACATGCAACAAGGCATACTGAGCATTTCTTATTCTATAACGCTCTGTAAAGATTGTCAAATGTTTTAATAAGGAGGCTGGAGGCTCACTTAACTGTTTTGCTTTGAACTTTCAAGTGCTTTGAATGAGAGTAACCTTATATGTGCGTAATTGTAGTGGGTTATTTATAACGCGCTTAATACCCTGAGGTTTTTAAGCTAGGGCCGGGGATCGAACCTGTTATGGTCCGCGTCACTTTGCTTCCGAGACGAGCACGTTATCCTCACGTGTCGCTATTTCAAGCGCCTTTCTTTCTTTGGCTGTTATTTTCTCTTCTGCTTCTTGTTACAAATCTTCTAGAATCCGTTTCCCTTTTGGCATTTTCCCAACCCCTCTGAGAAAAGCTCCAAGCTAAATAGGGTATGTTGCCAAAAGCCAACTCCCTGTGGTGCAAGCTCAACGCGTGCCCGCAAAGTGGAAGAATTGATCTGCAAATTAGAGCAAATGGATAGCAAGAGGTTATCCCCAAACTCTAAGAATAACAAGCGGAGGAAACAGCACAGGGTCACAGGTGATGCAGCAAGGTGTGTGTGTGTTTACAAGTTTAATTGGCAAATATGGAAGAGGCCAGCAGATATGTAACCTGCTGGGTTTGGTTATTCGAGTATGAATCGTTCTAATTATGTTCAATTTAACAAAATATGATGGAAATTGCCACCCTGTTACTAGCTCATTATGTGTCTTTATCTCCTGTATTGAGGTCTGTTTATCAATAGAGTCTTCTAACCTGAGATGGAATGCCTGATACTGTCAGCATTAGCCGAAATCCAATAACCCTGCACAATAGCAGTTTGCTGAACCAAAACAATGCCCTGCGCTGCTTAAAAATGCAACAAGGCTCATGGAACAGCTTTTCAAGACACATCTCTCTTTTTCTGTTCCAAACTTTAAGTGAAAAAAGAGGCATGTTGTGTGATTGATGGAGCGCTGCAACTTTGTGGCTTCCAAAGCCAAGCTGAATCAAGGGTAAAATGATTAAATGCCTTCCTTTTCAGGATGCCGCTGTCACTGTCCTGTGGGACAAAATGGCAGTAAATAATAGAAAATATGACAAAAGCAACTTCCTGCCATACCCTCCACAGTTTAATAAATCGCCATAAATTGCAGGTGTGTCTGCAATAATCCAAGTGTTGGCAAGACAGTGAATCTAAAAAGAATTGGGGAATACAATTTTCCGCTAAGGAATACAGAAATTGAAAATCCACAAAGGGGTGTAATAGACGTTGAAATTTATGCCAAAATAAAATCTGCTGGGCTCATATGGACAATAGGCTTCAAATCACGTGAAATGTCCCCATAATTCAAAGGGATGTTGCGGGAATGGCAAAAGGTAGTGAGAGCCTTAAAGGGCTAGTTTTGACATGGGATAAAGGTTAGTTCATGTGCTGAACTGCCTGTATCTTTCTTCAGCTTTTGAAACCATTTTAGTTATATTGAGTACCCCCATAAACACTGGCACTACTGCATAAGTAGCATATAGTAAAATAAGGTGGTTTGTAAATGAGTGTTGTGGGTGGTAACAGATGTTACAATATTGCAAAACCCCGAGCATTGTGTGGTGGTCGCATTCTGCACTTCAGCCAGTCGCGAAATGCATGCAAAATGGTAGTGCGCCAAGAACTCCACAGGAAAATGCGACTGTAGCAGTTTGGATGCATCCATGTTGATATTGACGAAGATGCACACAAAAACAAATCTTCGATGTGCAGTCGGCAAGTAAGTTGCTTGTTCAATAATTGCAGCCCACAAATCCGCAAAATATGTGCACCTAAAAAATATCAAAAAGCAATCCTGGGACATGCATTACCATGGGCATGGCAAAAATTGGACTCAGCCTAAAAACATACCAAAACTACAGGAAATGCAAATGTACACACAACACCAACAGAAATAGATAATTAGGAATGGCAACCAAATGACAAAGCAATGCACCACCCACACAAATGCCTCTTCCTTGCATATACCAAAGGAAGTTTAATCAATGAATCCATGTATTGTTATGGCATGGAGCACACGTATGCCTGAAAACTGTTTGACACAAAAAAAATGAAGACAAGACATATATGGTTAGTATTTCACAAGAGCAGTGAATGGACAGTGTACACAAACTAACAAGGAGTCAGAGGTAAGCTGAGTGAAACCAAAGGACCAGTTGACAGTTAAGTCCTATGAAGGAAGGGGCTGCCAATACTCTTCTACCGCATTAGGATGTGAGGTGTGGTGGTGATACTGGCCATGCCACAGAAAAAGCGTCAGCATGGGGTGATGGAGATCCAATTTCTAACAATGCTGACTGAGGCCATGTCAGTGTATTTATCAACTCAGTCAGGTTCATTGCTAAGCAGCTGGTTTCTCAGAGTCCACAGAAGCCATTTCACATTGTGACTAAGCATGTAAGAAACAAGCTATTTCCCAGTCATAATGGTGGGGAGGATTAAATACATTTCAGAGGGAGGGCAGTGACAGGTGGCAAAGCACAAAAACCTATTTTACAGCCACCCAAGGATGGCTGACAATGTTTCTTTCCATTCCAGAGAAATATCGAACTCCAATCAGACAATGACCCAACGACAGCCAGTCAGTAAGGATAACTCCACCAATCAAGGACAAGCAAGCACTTCCTACTCAGTAAGGTCATATTCTCGCCTGTCTTCAGCCAAACATTATTTCAGCTCTAACACCAGAGCGGAGCTATACCAAGCAGCAGTAACGGCACTCCACCACTCCCATGGCTGGCTCTCCCTACTCCACTTCACCCCACCATGACAATCCAACCCCAAAATCTGGGACAAGAAACAGGCTGCTGTTAATGTGACTATTCTGTTTTATTTAAAATAATAAATCAATACATTAAAAGTGGTGCTGTCACTTTTAGTGCAGGTGACGTTACCCACAATATTCTACATAAATACAGGGCCCTTGTCTACTGAAAAGAAAAATAGCATGTCTGCTACTGTCTTGCTAATGCTTACATTCATAATGCACACAAACATCCCTTTGTCTGAAAGCAAAAGTAAACAATATTCTCCATAATGAACATTCAAATTATCTATTGACATTGGATTCAAATGAAACAAAAACAATTCTTATAATAAACTTTGCAATATACAATTCAGTTAATTTTCTCTGACACCATCGACAAGTGAGAAAATGTTGGGTTCACATGTGGCTTTCTTATTATATAGGGCTGATTAAACTCTAAAGGTTGGACATTATTGGTTTATGACATTCACATGAATGACAGACAATTTGGTAGGGTTACTTTA
Source organism: Ambystoma mexicanum (assembly GCF_040938575.1). Taxonomy (NCBI): domain Eukaryota; kingdom Metazoa; phylum Chordata; class Amphibia; order Caudata; family Ambystomatidae; genus Ambystoma; species Ambystoma mexicanum. The sequence goes on along the minus strand of NC_090930.1, from coordinate 285,991,500 downwards.
GCTACTTTGTGTACAGGATTGAATTTAGGATAGAACTATTTATTTTGGATAGCACAATATCTTGCTAATTTAAATAGAAATGGAATCATCAAATCAGCTTAATTGACATAAGTACCCGGCTGGGGGGGGGGGGTTGCAGCCTCTCAGCCAATGAGAAGGCTCGGAATGGGGGAATTACCAGCGGTAATCCCCCCGCTCCGAGCCGCTTCACGGCTGGAAGCCGCCATCTTCCCCCACCAAGGAACGAGGTAAATGTGCTCCCCCTCCCTCTCTCGCCTCCCTTCTTCCCATCCACAGAATTCCCTCCCTACCCCCAACCCCCACTTATCTTCTTTTCAGTCCATTTCTGTCCCCAGCGTGTCCGCTCCCGATCTGCGTCAGGTTGTCATTTTGTCATTTTGTTTACTTCTCCCGTTTCCATGGCGGCCATTTTTTGTTTACTTTTTCAATGGCCGCCATGGAAAGGGAAAACTGACTTCGTTTTACCTTCGCCATTGGCTTTTTTTTTACATTTTATTTTTCTGTTCCGAAATGCCAGAGCGTTTCAGAACAGAAACAAAAATACTTTTAGTACCCCATTCTTACGGGCCATGGTACTTATTTGCTTGAGCCTGTAACTAAGGACCCCCGGGCATTACCTGAAATGGTAATGCCTCCCTGCTTGCGGCTTATTGCTTAGTTAGGAATCCATTTAAGTTGAAATCCTTTCTTTTCTGTGTAACATTACTTGGAAAAATGACATTAGTTATTTAAATTGGCATTATTTTCTTCAGAATGAAGGGGAGGAAATTACATCTTTCCAATTTGAGGGTAGAAAACTGTATTCAGGGTCTTTCTTGTACGTAAACTATGATTTTCACAGATCAAGAAATCGATCAATCCCAGCAAATCTGCAAGTTATGTTGTACACCATGCTCACAAACCCAGATATAAATTGTTCCTTTGAAGCCTCAGGCATTAATATTTGGCCAATGCCAGAGACTAATATGCCCTGTGGAATTTTGGAATCTATAGTATATTAGTTTAAATATGCTCCCACTACATTCCTCTTTCAGGTCCAGTCCCCATTTGGTGCCATAGCTTGTAACCAGGGTTCCCCTGAAATACTTTGAATTGCTATCTAGATGTTAACTAATTGTTGGGACATATAGCTAAATGCACTGAGGATTTTATATTCACTTTTGGTTTGTCTTTCTAAAGGCCCAGGAGAGGTAGGAACATCAATAGTTCTAGCCCACTCTGCCAGGTGAGCTCTTGCATTCAGTCTGTACCATCTCCCAAATCCCTCTCATGCAATCTGATTGTGTAATGAGAAAGACTCCTGCATTTGCCTCACAATTGAAAAGGACTCCCTAAGGAGGATTTCCATCAGCTAAATCCAGGTAGAACACCAAACCGCTCTTTTTCTGTCGGACAAGCTCTCTTCCTCTGCTGATATCCCCAAGAACTCACTCAACTTCCTATGTGTTTGACTCTAGATAATCCACAAACTCTGCCCAGGCAACATCATTTGATGTGGAATTGTCAGATTGGCCGAGCCTCTGACAGGTTACCTGCAGATACAGACAGGCCCAAAAGCATCCCCTTTGCTTCAATTGGCCCAGCGTATTTTGCCAGCTCATAAGGTGATTTATTTTGCTGAGTATATAGCTTCCTCTCAGAAAATATGACGACGGGCTGAAATATGTCGTTTTCAAATAGATACTTATGTGGACTTGCACCATTATTGAGGCCTATGTATTCAGAATTGCAGGAAACATTTGAATTAACAGACATCCTCCAGGTTTTTGTGGGTGTAACGATAATAAAGTTATTAAAATAAGTCATTATATTAATAACCCATACATATTAATATGTATGGGTTATGGATGTTCCCTGGCCACCTATTAAAGTCAGAATCATTTTTAAAATGCTATGCATCGTCCATAAATGTCTCACGAACAACGCCCCAACCAACCTCAATAACACCTTACTCATAAACAAATCCACGAGATTACTCGGATCCAATGACAATCTGACACTTGTTCCCCCTCGATTCAAATCCACAAGAGCGGGAGGAAGCAGTTTCCCTGTTCTAGCGCCTAAACACTGGAACTCCCACCTCCGCTATATAAAAATTAGTCTTCTCTCCCTGACTTCAAAAAACAACTTAAAACCTGGCTTTTCAACCAATACTAACATTTTCAGCCGATGTTTTACCTGCCAGACCTAGCCCTCTAGTAAAACCTGTAAATAATCTATGTAATCTGTATATAATCTATGAAAATGATACATAATGTTTATTACCCTGTTTTAATAACTTCTGTGTACTGTAACCTTGTATGACTGACTATTACCAAAGCTGTCTGTAACCTCGCTGTGATACCCAAGGGTCTGGGCGTGTAACAAATATATAAAATAAATAAGTAAACCTTTTTATTTACAGGGAATGTTGCAGCTTTGCTTAATCCAAAGCTGCCCTTTGTTTTTAATCAAACCAAGGTTTCAAAAAATAGAACAAATAATGTATTTTACTAATGTTGCTACTTTAAATGCACTTATTTCTAAATGTATGTACATTACTTATTTAGCTGGTGTTTGCAAATTAAAAAAATATATTCCGGTGAACAATGGGGTGGTTTTTATGTAATGGGTGATGCTTTATTGCTTTACTAGTTCAGGGGAAAGAATTGTATGTATACAACTACTCTTCTGAAGTGGTCATTCACTGGTTAACAGACTTCTGATCTCTGCCCTAGCTCTCCTCAGAAAAGTTGCCAGTGTATGGATTTGAGCCAAAACCGATTATGTAGCAAACATTTAAAATATTTTTTCTTATTTTTGCCAATAAGAGCCTTTGTTCCAAATACACCATCTGCGCCTATTCATCTCTTTTAAAGAGTTAGTCACTGATTGACAGGGAAGCCTGGTTTACAGAAAGCTGTCCTCTGCTCCTCCTTCCGTGGGACCTGACCCCTGGCTAAACAGAACCCAGTATCACATGTATTCAGCTAATTTGATCCTTTTAATGTTGCATGTAGAAAGGAAGTGTGTAATTCTACTGGTAATGACAACTTAATAAATGTAGGCCTTATCAACAAATCCAACTTCATCTGTATAACTTATGAAACATGTTGATTTATCTTCTCTCATACTTTTAAAATACAATGTGTATACGTGTGCATGCTTTTACAAAGATAGCTGCACAAAAAACAGTTTTTGCATCAGGTACTTTTGTGGGAAAAGAAACAATTCTTCCTATTATTTAACACTAACTTGCATCATTCAAAAATCACCTGGTTTAATGAAATACATTACATTGTATTTTATTGATTATTACAGATGGTCGTGCAAGCAAAACCCCAAAACAAAACACAACAACCAAGAAACTTGAAAACACACATCAGCCAGCAAGTCCCCCAGCAGCACACACAATATATCAGCTGTAAAACAACAACCAGATAAAGAACAGTACTCACAGTACTCTGGGGCATAAAGAAAAAAAGCACATTTTGAGTTTGAAAGTGCTAAACTGCCCCTCTGTGAAAGCCCCATGCATTTTTACATTGGTCTTAACAGGTTGGATTTTTGCCCTGATTAGTCATCATCAAAGACTTCCACAGGTATGTGAATCCTCAGCTCATGAGTGACGCCAGGCCTCAACCACTCCCACCCAGGATGTTACAGAAAGGAATGGAAAATCTTGCAGTTATAAGAAGGCTATTTGGTGACCTATAGATGGATTGTTGCCAGCCTGTTTGCAACAAATGTGTAACTGTTTGAAGGGTGAGATAGAATACCAGTTTGCAGAAGAGAGATCCAGGATACAATATACTTTCTTGAATTTGAAAAGCCCTCTATGGAAAAAGAATATGCATTGACATCAACAAAAGTAACATCATAGAATATGACAATATAGGGAGTGTCATCACAGTCTTTTATACTCAGCAGTAAAAGAAGTTTCATGAGTAAGCCAAGAAACCACTTTCTGGTGTGCAATACAGCAATTTATAAATTGTCTTTATTATTAATATTAAACATGGAGCAACATTATAGTCTAGTAAATCATGAATTACTTTTAGAAGCATACACGGCAAACAGAATAACCTTTAGGGACTCACATTTTTGGCAGACAAGGCACAGTTACATTAAATGTTTTGGCCAGAATCACACGCGTGGGTTAAGTGGTTAAGATGAGATTTGATTCCAGTCTGAAATGTAAGCATTTGAGCACATATCTTCCAGGCTCTAGTTGCTTCAAAGATTTGTTCATGTTTGAGTTTCAAGGTTTAAAATATTATTCAGTTTATTGGGAAATTACGTTAAAAGTACACACATCACATAATAAGACAATCATACAGTATATAATTATTATATAAACATGATGAGCAAAAGATGTTTGATAAAAATGCATTTTCCCACCCTCAATGGAATGCTACAAGCTCTACTTGAGATTTTCATAAAGAAAGGAAAGTAAATGCATGCACAATCACATAATTGAAGTCAGTGCTTCACACAGCTTGCACCTTCCTCATTTCTAATCTTCCCACAGTCACACTTCAAGTGTCACAGACCTGGGGGACTGCCATTAAACATTGTCCCAGCACTCACTCTTGTGTCTGCAGCCATCCACCACTACAAATGTTAAAAAGATAATTGGCAGCCCTCGTGAAATCCCTTTACCAACCGGGTTCACGCTTTGTGCTTGGAATGCAAAGGGCTGAGATTTGGCAACCTCTCTATTACCTTGGGCTTCCTTCAAAGCTGCATTTGTGTTCCCTCAAGCTGCCTTTTTGCTGGATTTCACATGTCTTCCTGTTATAATTAGGGGGCTTGGAGGTTAGGTTATGTATTGAGCATTTGTTAGGCGCCTATACAACATAATGGTGTTCCCATGCACCACAAGGCAAAGTGGGAAGGAAACAAGGGGAGTAAATAACATTGGCAAAAACAGTAAACATACAATTGTGGTCCTACTAGGCCTTGTGACATTCGGACATGCAAGTGCAGTGAAGAGAAGTGTAGAAGATAGGGATGGGGGAGCAAGGAATGGACAATTGCTGGTGGGGGCCTGGGAGGGAAGTGGCAAGGGTAACCAAAGGAGGAGGCTTCCGGCTAAGTGCTAGGGCAGATGAATCCCAAGGGTGGGATGCATAGCAGGGGGGCAGTGCTGAGTGGGAAGGGTGCTGTGTCAATTAGGTAGACAGCTTGGTATCCTCTGAAATTTGTGATGACCAGGCCACGAGTCTCAGCGACAGTGGGGAGTTAGCAAGGAAGGGAAAGAGGGTAGCAGTAGAGAAAAGCAAAGTTTTTAGAAGTTTTCGGAATTTAAGGAGGTCAGGCTCAAATCTGAGAGGGGCAGGGAGCCACCAGCCGAAGAAAGAGACCTGCCCCTCACCCTCTACTTGGAGAAGCATTTGACAAGCAGAAAGCTGGAGTTAGAGGAGCAGAGGGCTCCAGCAGGGGCGTATTTAGGGAGGGAGAGTTGGAGATAGCATGGACCGAGGCACCAGAAACCCTTGTGGATGATGCAGAGGAAGATGATGCAGAGGGTCTTGAATTATATCCTCGCGGCCACCGGGTGCCAGTGGAGCAATTTTAGGGCTGGAGAGATATGGTCTCTGGGTTTGAGGCCAAGGAAAAATCTTGCAGCCCTATTCTGGATTAGCTGAAGGGGGCGAATGGAGGGAAGAGGGAGATTGAGGAAGAAGCTGAGAGGACCAGCGCTCTGGATACATTGAGCTTCTGGAGGAAGTTGAGGACAGGGAGAATGCCTCTAAGGAGGTGGAACTGGAAGTGGGACTTCTTGGCAAGGTCGGAGTTGTGAGGGGTGAAGGAGAGAGTGGAGTCAAAGATGAACTCAAGGTTTTTGGCCTCACAGGATGGTGAGGGTAGAGGGCCGAAGGAGGGCAGCCAGAAGGTAGGAGGAAAACAGGATGCAGGTGTCCCAATGAGTAGGATCTCCGTCTTACTGACATTAAGACAGAGATCATTAGCCACATACAATGCCTGGATGGTGGTCAGACAATCGGGGATGAGAGAGAAGGAAGAGGAGGTAGTAGAGGAAAGTTTGAAGAAAAGTTGTGTGTCATCAGCATAACACTGGAAAGGAGGAGAGAAGGCAGAGATCAGGTGGGCAAGATAGATATTGAAGAGCCACAGTAATAGGATAGAACCCTGCGGGATGCCACAAGTAGAGAGTGTGGTGGTGGAGAAAGGGCCCTGTTGCAACTGGGAAGCGGCGGTGAGTGAGGAAAGAGGTCAGCCATTCCAGTACCCGATCTGTGATGCTGAGGGTATCACAGAGTCAGTTTATGAGGATAGATTTCTTGACTGTGTCAAAGGCAGAGTAGAGATTGAGGAAAATGAGAACAGCAGGAGAGTTAGAGTCAAGATTTGCAAGAATATCTTCACAGATGTTCAGGAGAGCAGTTTCTGTGCCTCTGGATGCCCGGAATCCAGATTGATTGTTATGTAGGCAACCAACGAGTTCATTATGAAGGGTCAGTTGGTGGAGGACCAACTGTTTCAGGAGTTTGCTCAGGAAGGGGTGTTGAATAGCTGGTCAGGCAGGAAGGGTGAGCAGATGGCTTATTTAGAAAGGGGTGCACAAGGGAGTGCTTGAGTGCTAGAGGTAAAGAGCCAGTGGTGAAGGAATGGTTTCAGTGATTGGCAAGAGCTGGGGCGAGAGAGGAGATATTTTATTTGATGGTTCTAGAAGAGCAGGGGAGCACCTTTTTGGATGAGACCTTCATAGAGGGGGCAACTTTAGAGATTGCATCAGGTGCTATGGGCAGAAGGGGGAGTGAGAGAGGAGGAGGGAGGGCAACTAAGGAAGACAAGGGAGCAGTGGCAGAAATAAGAGTGGGTGGTGGAGAGTGAGGACAGGATGTCCTGCGTTTTAGATGTGAATTGAGAGGCCAGAGTGGTGCAGAGAGCCTGGAAGGTAAGGAGAGAGGTGGAGAGTGCAGTTGGATTGGTGAGTTCATTGCAGTGTTTGAAACGTTTGGCCATGTTGTTAGTGATTTCAGAGATGCAGGGAATGTGGGGCTCTCTTCTTGGAACGGATGAGAAAATGATTTTGCCTTTGGAGTAGCAACAGGCCAGTTTGTCCGAGGATGAACTTGAGGTCTGCCACTTTCGTTCAGCAATTCTGCACTTACGTTTCAGAGATGCTAAATCAGAGACATACCAGCTGTTGAGTTTGGAGGCAGGGTTCAGGTGGATCCTCATGACAGGGGCAAGGATGTCAAGGGTGTTAGAGATAGGGATGTGCAGGTTAGAAAGGACAGAGTCACAGGGGGAATAAGAAGCAGGGGTCTGAGGGAGGATGAAAGTGGAAGCAAAAACAGCGACTCACACTTGCTTCATTGGTGGAATTACGGCAAAGGAGGCTGGTAGTGCAGGGAGAGGCTTAGGCAGGGGACACAGGGGGCCCAAGCGTGAGGAGAGGAGAGAGTGGTCAGTCCAGGGGAGGGGGGTGACTGGGTTAGAAATAGGAATGTCTCCATAGACGATGGCCCTTGAGTGTGTCTGGCTGAGTGGATCTGACTGCAAGGAAGAATAGTGAGAGAGAGGTGTGAGAAACCAGAGGGTGTCTCACTTACTAGCCCCCGGGGATCTGTCATCCAGGTGGCCAGGACAGAGCCATCACTATTAGATCCAGTTCCTGGGGGTGGACCAGTGAGAGAGGATCACCTGGATTGGGGGCCCGTAGGGAGTAGAGGTGGGACACAGACGGGCGAGACGTGGTATTCCCCTTCCCATGACACCTTTTCCCCAGCCTACTACGTAGGATGCTCAAATACTCTAACCCCCATCCCCTTTTCTGACATGAACACTTTCACACACTGTGAAAGATGACAGACAAGCACCAGTGCCATCTACCTGACTTGTCCCAACAGAAGGGTCAGGCAGAGTCAGGCAATTGACCAGAATCACACACACCGGACAGCTCCTTCCCTTCCACACAGGGATAAAAAGTGGAGCACATGAGCACAATATGAGCAAAGCAGACCACACGGCGAGAGAGCTAACTCAGCACAGCAGTTCAGGAGGAGGTGAAAGACGGTGCAAACCTTGAGGGTGACAAGGAGAGAAATGACCTTGCCCTTTCAGACCAAGGCCTGTGAAACCTCTGCGGAAGGAATTGTAAAACCTCAAACAATAGCCAGTCTGTGTTGCAGCAGATGTCAATGGTACACGGGACCCTCCTCCACTGATAACCAGGCCGGGGGGAGACGCTCCGTGGTACCAACCCCTTGACTCCAGCGAGAAGAAAGCCAAGCGGTTCATCACAGCCGGCGAGTCGAAGGGAAAGCCGATAAGAAACCAATCTATGTCGAAACAAAAGTAGCAAAGGCTAATTGAACTGTGAAAAGTTACAAAGAACTTTTCATATCGAAAAGAGGGAAAACCAGCAACAGAGGAGTCCGGCACCAAGTGGGTGCTCACTCAGGAAACTCTGAGCGATTACCCGACTGTTGAAACTATCAATGCCAGAAGGCCTTGGGAAAGGCAAGAAAGGGGTCAAAGTTGTCCTACAGGGGTCTTGTAAAATCCTCTGTACAGTCGAAAGTCTTTGACCGACAGATGATTGTGAAGCTAAAGGAAGTTATTCCTGCATTGTAAGAGTTGAATGAGAAAGGCACAATTGACAAGATTGACAAGATTGACAAGAGTGAACCTGAAAGAGGGATGCCGATAAAGATGGGGTGAAGTCTAAAGTCCCGAAATACAGTGTGTTGACAAGAGTGAACCCGGCCTGGGGATGTCCACAGTGAACTGTACAAAAAGCCATTAATATTTGTGAATGTCACCCACAAAATTTCATTGAAAGCATTTGTGTACCCGATTGAGGGAGGTGAACAATCGAGTCGGATCTGAACCCAGAAGACGGGGATCCAAAGGTGAGAAGCCAACACCCACCAACCCATGAATGCAACAAAGAAAAGGACAAGAGGAAAGCCTTTGAATGCATTTCATGCCAGAGTGAACCCAACAAAGAGAAGCTGATATTCGAGAGGGGTCTGAGCCCAGAATAGGGGGAACACAGGGGTGAAGTGCTATCATCCAAATAAAACCAGAGAAGAACTCTGGAATTTTTTGTTGAATCTTAGTTCTGATACTTTTAACCTGTCAGGCCCTCAAAAGCAAGCAAACATAGCCATTGGAGGTTGTGGTATCATTAAGGAATTTTCTAGGGATCTGCGCCCGGAAGAGTGGGATCCAAGGGTGAAAGACATCACCCAACATGCGAGCAGAAAATAACTTATGTTTATTATTTTTAATACATCAGGCCCACAGCGGCAAGAGACTTTTTGTAGAAAAGAGTCTTAACCACCGAAGGCCACGATACCTGATAGTGGAACTGTTGGCTCGTGCTGGGAAAGCTTGAGCGTGTGCTGTGCTCCAGAATCCTACCTTGTCCTGTGCTTAAAACGTGGGGAAGGGTGTCCCTGATCATCGCATCCTGACCTATTATTTGTGAACACTTGCTTCTTTCTTAAGAACATTATACAACCCTTCTTTTATATTTAGTGTAAGGATTGGCAATAGGTTTTTCTTAGTATAGGCTCTTTTATTTGACAAGACACCACTAGGGCTGCCTTAATATTATTTGATGGTTGAAGCTTGCTCCCATCTTAGATTTAGGTTTAGATCAGGTGTTTTTCCAACCTACCTTTGCAATTTAATAAACACCCTTGGACTGTGGTCACTTGTGTCTGTCTTTACTGTTGTCACCAGGAGTTCCTTACAGAGGGAGTCTCAGAGGTCGCTGAATTGTGCAGTGGCTGATTCAGGGGAGTTGAGGTGGATGTTGAAATCACCAAGGAGGAGGAGTTTGGGAGAAGAGGTCAAGAGGGAGGAGGTGGGGGGGCGTGGCTAGCGCGCGAGCGATGCGGACGTGAGCTGAGTGAGCTCCCGTAAGCGCCGACACAATCCTGTACCTTTATCCTGATTCCTGGGGACATCGAGCGACATCAACGCCACGATTGTGCCCGTGAAGCTGGGGGCTACGACCGGCGGAAATCCGGGCTGTGGTCTGCCCGTTTGGAGGGCCATAATCTGCAATTTACTGAAGGCCGGGGGCCCCGAACTGCGAAACCAAGATGGCCGCCGGAGCTTGAGGGCAGACCACCTCCTGTCTGATTGGGGCTTGAAGCGGCCTGGTGTGGTGCGGCACACGCAGTGGACACTGACTTTTCTTACAACCGGAGGTCGCCCGGACAAACGGCTCCTGCTCTTGGGCTGTTTCGACCCAGCCCCGAGTGGTGGAGGACGGCAGCGGCCTGGCCCGACAGAGCTAGAGGTAGGTGGGATTAACTCTCCCCCCCCCCCTGCTCCATACAGACGGTGGATTCGTGGAACCTGCGTGTTGGAAGGTGTTTGGAGGACCCCGAGGCCTTCCACCTGGCCTGTTGCGGGGCTGCGACACGGTACACCGGAGTAGATCCATAAGGGCGTAATTAGCACTGTTCGACCTGCCGTGCCGGACGCCCCACGCCTCCCCGGAACTATGGGGAAAGAAAGGCAGAAGAAACCCTCCACGCAGAGCAGCATGGACCAATTTGCCGTCGCCACCACCCCGGCCCCGGCGGCCCCAGCAACGCGACCGAACTCCCCCAATGGGGAGGGCCCTCTTTCTCTCCATGATGTAATGGCGGCCATTGCTAATTCCCGATCCTCCATGGAGACCAAAATAGATAGCATGGCGGCAGACGTCTCCTTCCTACGCCACGATCTACAGAAACTAACCTCCAGAACGGGAGAGGCGGAACAACGTATTTCTGAAGTGGAAGACAATATAGGCGGGATTAACCGCCAACTGTCCCAGGCCTTAAACCGCCTTAAGACCCTTGAATCAAGAGTGGAGGATGGAGAGGGGCGATCCCGTCGCAATAATGTCCGTATCCTGGGTCTGCCAGAAGGGGAGGAGGGACAGTGTATGGAGCTGTTCTTGGAGCAGTGGCTTGTAGACATCTTCGAGGCCACATCCTTTTCAAAGTTCTTCTCAGTGGAGAGGGCTCACAGAATGCCGGCGGGTAGACCACCCCCGGGTGCCCCGCCACGTACTATCATCGCCCGCTTACTCAACTACCGAGATAGGGATGCCCTCCTGCAACTGTCGCGGGCACAAGGCTCGATTACCCATAACGGCTCCCGAATCGCCTTTTTCCCGGACTACACCCGAGAAGTGCAGCGGGCACGACAATCGTTTGAGCCACTCAAGAGACAGCTGGCCCAACTAAATGTGAAATATGGCCTGCTCTTCCCGGCCCAACTGAAGATATATCATGGTGGAACCACGGTTCATTTCAGCGACCCGCAGGAGGCATGGAAATGGGCGGAGGCCCATATAGAAGGTGATTGGACTGCGAGACCGAGGAGGCCGAGAGGAAGACCGAGGCCCAGGCACGCCTCCCCGAGAGGAAACCCGGAGAGGAATGAACAGGGGGTCCTGGACCCCGATGCAGATCAGCGAGGACATTGACCGGACTGTCGCCCCTCTGGCCTAGTAATGGCGCTTTGAAGTATTCTTTCTTTGTTTGTATTCTTAAGCCGGACGCATGAGTAGTCCACCATGGAAGATGTTGACACTGGCGCATGGGAGGGGACTCTGGAGGAGCCTCTGAAAACCCCCCCCCCCTAGCCGAACTTCCTCCTTTCCTTCTCCTTCTCCTTCTCCCTTTTCCCCCCCCCTCTTTCTTGTTTATCTAGACCCGGCTCTAGGGTCTGGGTTTTTGAGCTGCTACCTTAAGTTGAAGGTCCAGCTATGTTTGGGCGACAGGTACTTCGTGTTGGGGTGGAGTATAGGGTGGGGGTAAGTTGGGAATGTTTGGAAGTTTGTTTGTTACTTCAAGACTGTCATATGTTTATAACGGACACGAACCACTGTCTTTGGTCGAAGTTACCACTTCACCATCTCTCACTGATTGCTACAATCGTACAGACCCCCATCATGTGTGATAGATATCCTGTGCACAGACTCACGGGACACCCATGCGCCACACCAAATCCCTGAAGTTCCTCACCTGGAACGTGAATGGGATGGGGTCCGGGATTAAACGGCGCCTGCTTAGGCAATTTCTAAATAGACACTCCCCTGATGTGGCCCTTTTGACAGAAACCCACCTGGCCGGATCACACTGTGCCTTTTTTCAGAGGACTAATTACCACCTTGCCCTTCAGGCGGGGTACACAATGGGCTCCAGGGGCACCCTCATCCTGATACACAAGCGCATTCCATTTACTCAGCAATTGGTTGAGCGCGACCCAAGGGGTCGATACGTGTTCGTCATGGGGACCATCTGGGGTCAGACGATGGCCATTGCCGCAATTTATTCCCCACCCGGGTTGGGACAGGAATTACTGGACGATCTTACTACCCTTATAGGGAAACACCATCCTGATACGTTCATTCTGGGGGGTGATTTTAATGATACCATGAATGATAACTTTGACCGTTCCCATCTCCGAAATCGCAACCCTGACACCTCGACTAGATTGGCCAGTTTTGCGTCGGCCCTTGGGCTCCGAGATGTATGGAGAGAGTTACACCCGACTGATAGGGAGTACTCCTTCCATTCCGGCGCTCACGGCTCCATGTCCAGACTGGACTACTTCTTCTTGCCACATACCGACCTCCATAGGGCAATGTCCGCAGATTTACTCCCCCGGGGCATTTCGGACCACTCCCCCCTCTTAGTTGAATTGCGTATGCAGGGTCCCCTTCCCCCTAGAACGTGGAGACTTAACAATTATTATCTGGGGTCCCCGGAACTGATAGATCGCCTCGAGGAAGTTTCTGGTGAATATTTCGAAATTAACGAGAAGTCGGTGGATAGCCCCGTGATATTATGGGAGGCCTATAAAACAGTGCTAAGGGGTGAAATCCTTTCTTGGACGACACATAAAAGAAACATCCGGTTCCGGGAAATATTAAAGGCCGAAGAGGAAGTGAGAGACAGGGAGATTGAGCATATATCCGATCCTACGCCTGAGACCCACCGATCCCTCCAGCGCGCCCAGGAGTGCCTCCGTAACAGAACGATGGATGACGCCAAGCAGGCCCATTGGCAGGCTAGGGCGAGGGTGTATGAACTTGGGGATAAGTCGGGTAAACTGCTCGCTTGGTTGCAGAGGAGAGACGAGGGGCAGCGCCATGTCCGGGAAATTGTCACGGCACAGGGCGACACCCAACATTCGGACTCTGGGATTGCCGAGGCCTTCACAGAGTTTTACGCAGATTTGTATCGGGCTCCGACCTCACCGCTAAACCCCTGCCTCCTAGATGAGGTGACGCTGCCGATCCTTTCGGGGCAACAGAGGGACCAGCTGGACTCTGCTTTATCAGAGGCTGAGATTGCAGAGGCACTGTCTCAGCTCCAGTCGGGAAAGGCACCGGGCCCGAACGGATTCCCAGTTGAAACTTGGCAGAAGCTAGGAGTAGACAAAATGGCCGGTCCTCTACATAGGATGTTTCTTGCTGCCCGGGAACAGGGTACCCTCCCACCAGATCTTTGCAAGGCCACCATTGTGGTCATTCCCAAGCCTGGCAAACCTCCACATGATTGTGCTTCTTATAGACCTATATCGCTGATTAACGGGGAAGCTAAGGTCCTTGCTAAGCTATTAGCGAATCGGTTGCAGTTAGTCACATCCTCCTTGATCCATCCGGATCAGTGTGGTTTTATGCCTGCCAAATCGACTCGGATGAATCTGCGCCGCCTCCATTTAGCATTGGAGAGATCCCCGATTATAAACGAACCCTTGGCCTTGTTGGCAATCGATTTTGAAAAGGCGTTCGATTCCATTCGATGGGACTACCTTTGGGAAATAATGCGCCGCATGGGGTTCGGAGAGGCCTATTTAGGCTGGGTGCAGCTACTTTATGTTAACATCAAGGCGGAAGTGAGAGTGAATGGCTGGTCCTCTGGGTCCTTCCCCCTGGGCCGTGGTACGCGACAGGGATGCCCTTTGTCCCCTCTTTTGTTCGCCCTTGCTATCGAGCCATTAGCTCTTTGGCTTCGCCAAAACACCGCCTGGAGAGGATTCAGATGGCCGGAGGGACACGAGGATCGTACATCCCTGTATGCGGATGACCTCCTGGTGTACCTGGGTGACCCACTAACATCCTCTGCCATTGTAACGCAAATGTTAGTCCGCTTTGGGGAACTCAGCGGACTCAGAATCAACTGGGGGAAATCAGTCCTCTTTCCGGTGAAGGGTGGGGAACAGGCAATCCCCCAGGACTGCCCGTACCGGGTGGAACGACAGGGGTTTCGTTACCTGGGAATATGGATATCCGGGGATTTAACAAGCTATATAAGGAATAATCTCCGACCAATCACAGACCGCTTTATTGTTGATGTCCGGCACTGGAAACTCCTCCCCCTGACACTTATGGGAAGAGCGGCACTTTTTAAAATGATGACCCTTCCTAGATTCCTCTATGTCCTTCAAAATGCCCCACTTAAAGTCCCCGACTCGGAGTTCCACCAGGTGGAGACACTTCTCAGAGACCTCATATGGGGGGGAGGCCAGTCACGAATTGCGTTAACTACACTTCAAAGATCTATTTGGGAGGGAGGAATAGGAGTTCCCCGCCTTCAAACGTATTACTGGGCATCACAACTGGTGGTGATTAATGACCTTCTCCACGGGGACCGAGACCTGCCCCATATACGGGCTGAGATAGCCACTATGCGCAACACTGACCCGCTGCTTCTCCTCTATCAGCCCCTTTCGAGAACCTCTCCGCCCACAACCACTACGCATATGATCACAGTGTGGAGACAGGCACACCGATTCATTGGGTGGGAAAATAAAGCTACTAGAGCACAACCCCTCTGGCGGAACAACAACCTAGCTGAGACCCAGAAGTTGGAGCCGTGGCCTAGGTGGGTGAATGCGGGGATTGCCAGGATTGGGGACATGCTTACACAGGGGTGTTTGGCCTCATTTGATGACCTACAATTGCGATTCCAGATTCCGAATACGGAACATTACCACTACATTCGCCTCGCCCATGCTTTGAGACCCTACCTGACAGCAGATACGCAGTTACCGGACTATACCCCCATAGAGCGTAACATCCTTCCGGCGCATATCCCTACCAAATGCACTTCCATCCTTTACAATGCTATATCCTCCTTTGCTACCCCCGAATTGAATGAACTAAAGGCAAAATGGGAAGTAGATGTGGGGGTGATAGATCCTGAGGATTGGATACAAGTCCTTATGCATCCCCGGGAAATCGCCATTTCCTCTAGGCTTCGATTAGTGCAGTTGAAAATACTACACCGGGTTTATTACCCTAGGACACGTCTATATGGCTGGAAACGGGCTTCTGACCCAAACTGTTTGCGGTGTGGGGATGGGGAGGGGACCTTTATTCACATTTTGTGGCTGTGTCCCCAGATACAAACTTTTTGGAACGCATGCTGTAGGGAACTCTCCCGAGTTCTGACTCGCACCATACCACTGGACCCAAGGGCTTTGCTTCTGGGCGTGCCCGATGAGATAGAAGCTAATAAGTGGGAAAGATTGCTCCTACACACGGCGATGGGGCTGGTTAAGCGCAATATCGCGCAGAAATGGGGTGCCCCTGACTCCCCAACGCTGGAACAATGGAAATTGGATATGGACATATGCGCTATGATGGAGCGTAGGATTTACTCGGCGCGAGGCTGTCCCAACAAAGCGTCGAAAATATGGGACAGGTGGGAGGAAGGTGTGGCCTGAGTGTCCCATGTACAGGCGGGGGAATGTGCACTGGGGGTTTTGTTTTGTGCTTGTACCATACTATACATTATTGCATGTGATGAGATGATCGCTCAACTGTTGATGCTCAGGGTACCTTTTCTGATTGTGAACGACTATGACAGTCTGAAGTTGTTTTTGTTTGCTTGTTGCTTTGTTATTATGACCATTGTACTATGTTAATAACAATAAAATACTTTATAAAAAAAAAAAGAGGGAGGAGGTGAGGTCAACCCATTCAGACAGGAAGAGAGGGAAAAGGCCAACGGGCCTGTAGATGGTAGCAAGGGTGAGTCAGGTTTTCAAAAGAAGGGTAGGATTGTGTAGGTATGATAGAGGCAGGGACCCACTCAGAGAAAATGAGGGCCACTCGGCCTCCAGACTGGTTGAGCCTGGGTTTGGAGAGGATTTTGTAGTCTGCAGGAAGGAGAGTGACAAGAGCAATGACAGATCTGGCATTGAACCACGTCTCGTGAGGGTGAGTAAGTAGAAGTCAAGGAATTCAAGAAGGAGACAGATGTCAGAGGAGTGTTTGACAGCAGAACGAGCGTTCAGAGTAGATATGTGAAGCTGATTACCACCTTCGAAAATTTTCCAAGAAGGGGTACAGGGGTGTGGTACTCCTGTCGGTGGTGGTGGAGAGGATAGAGGAGAGGAGGAAGGAAGAGTAGCAGGAGAAGGGAGGAAGTTAATGAGAGAGGGCATGCACTGGCCAATGAGGAGAAGGGTAGGTTGAGAACCTTTGGCGATGATAGTGCCATTGTGATAGACATTATTGATGCACCTAGAGAAAGAGAAGTATGGCAAGAGTATGTCCCATCTAGTGCCACCATTAATGGGTGAAGTGGAGAAAGGGGAGAGAGAGGAGACCAGGTGGGGAGTCCATTGGTCCGGGAGGAAACGAAAAAGGATGTTGGTAATAGTCTGCCGGGAAGTAGCATTGACGTAGGTGTCAGCAAAACATAGGCCTATATTAGAGACCAGTACAGCTTTTTAAAGCTTTTTTCTTCCAGACTTTGTGAGAGAGGTAGGATAGGAGATATAATAGTAGTTATAATAGATAAGGGAGATAGAGAGTGCCATGTAGCGGGGGAGAGGTCAGAACAGGGAGCTTCACAGTGCACAAATGACACACTAGGCAGCCTAGCATCCAAGCAGGCACTGCTGAAGGAGGAGCTTTAAAACCTTAAGTGCCAAGGATGAGGTATCTCGTCCTTGGGATTACCTCCAGGGTGCCAAGGACGAGATAGCTCGTCCTTTTGGCACCTTGTTTTGAGCGATCTCTGCAAAGCAGGGATCGCTCAAAACTGTAATTCAACCCCAGGTTAAGTGAGGGGGAGGTCCCCCTCACTGCCAGGGCGCTGGATTATCTTCAATGTCACGTTGTGTGCATAAAGCACACCAACATGAAAGGGAAAGTAATCCACCGTGGCAGCCATTTCGGCTGCCGCAGTGAAAAGAGAAGGTAAGCTCCCTTCTCCCTCTCCCTCGATCTCCGGCTGTATTTCAAGCCAGAGATCGAGGGAGGTGTCTTTGGAAAGGGGAGAATCTCCCCTATCCAACGACACCTTGTGTGACAGCATTGCTGGTCACGGATCAGGCTAGCAATGCCACTAGTCACCAGGGATGTCTTTTGAATGCGGGGGGAGGTAGGGGCTGCTTACAGTAAGCAGCCCTCTCACCCCAGCCCCCAAAGCATGGGGGCACATATGGATAACCCTGGGGGCAGATGGCTGATCATCTGCCCCCAGGGAAGGGGGCAAATAAAAAAATAAAATAACAATGCAACGTGGATGGGGTGGGGGTCGGGGGGGCACTATGCACCAGGGATATTTCTGGCAAACGAAACGGTGGTGGCCCTCCCCCTCCCACACCAAGTGGAACGGAGGGACACCCCTGGTAGCCCTCCCTGGGGCAGATTTCTGTCCCCAGGCAGGAGTACATGAGGTGGCCCCCCATCCAATTGAAGGAGGGAGGGCCACCAGGAAAAAGTGTGCAGGCCCCCCAAAGGATGTGGCCTGCAGGTTAGGGCCCGGGGAAGGGGACAAAAAGAAAAAACAAAACAAAAGGGAGATTTGGGTGGGGGTGGGGGCCACTAGCCACCAGGGATTTATTTTATGGAAAAGGGGGTGGCCCTCTTCCCCTCACCTCAAGGGGAAATGGCAGATATCTGCTCCTAGGAAGGGGCATCTGACCCCAGGGAGGGCTGCATGAGATGCCCCCCTCTTGTCCACCCCCAGGTATGGCTGATTGAGATGGCCCCCCTTTCATTTGGTGTGGCGGGTGGAGGCCACCCCCCTTTACATTGGAAAATTCCCCTGAGGTTTAGGGTGCCCCTCAGCCCGCCCTAAAGTGTAGTGTACCATTTTCAATTTTTTTCTTTGTTTACCAAACTTCCCTTGGCGCAGATGGGCACATTAGTGTGCCCTTCTGCCCCCAGGGTACCCAAACCTTACTACCCCACCCACTGGAGGGCCTGTCCAACATTTTCTGGTGGCCCTCTCCTCCCACACCCCAAATGGAGAGGGGGTGTACTTCACGCAGCCATTTGTAGGAGGCCCAGGGAGGGCCGCATTAGGTGCCCCCGCCACCCATTTGGGGTGAGGGTGAGAAGGCCACCACAAAATGTCAGACAGGCCCCCCAATGGGCAGGGCAGTAGGTTTTGGGCACCCCGGGGGCAGAATGGCACACTATTGGGCCCATCTGTGCCAAGGGGAGTTGGGTAACCAAAGGAAAAAAGTGAAAATGGTAGACAGCATTTTAGGGGGGCTATGGGGCACCCCAAACCAACGGGTAATTTCTAATGGGAAGGGGTGGTGGCCCCCTCCCCCCACCCACCCAATGGAGTGGGGGCCATGTCATGCAGCCCTCCACAAGGGCAGATATGTGGCTCACCCACCAAAACACACAGCCAACAACACATGGCCTACCTTCCCGCGTTCCCACACGTGTCCCAACAAAAACGCTACACACATGTGTGGGTGCACCTACCTGGGCACCAAGGGGAAAGCGTAAAACACGGCTAACCCCAAGTCTTTTCCAACAGCTGAATTTCACGATTTTTTCAGAAGGGCACACCATACAGTTCTGGCAGTGTCCTAAATTAATCTGTGATGTACATTAGCTGAATCAATGCCTCTGAAGAAGAGCTGTTCTCAGCTCGAAACACGTGTCAGGCTTCCTTTCGTGTCTCTAATTAAATCCATTTGGAATCACTCCTCAATTCGTACACTTCCTTGGCGCAGAGAGACTGGGACTCACTCATGGTTTTCTTGTACTTTCTTAGTGGACCTATATTGGCAGTATAACCACACCTCCCAGATACCTGGAGCCTTGTTGTACTCTCTTTTCAATTTTTGCGATATACGAGCGCTGTGGATCAGTGATTTTCTCTGCCAAAACCTTGTTTCTGGGTAATAAATTGCCCTACATTTAGTCGCTGCTTTAGGCACCATACACTTTTGTAACCTGCACAAGTCACCTACCCTTGAAAAGGTCTGCCTGTGCTCTTTCAAAAAATGTATGCTTGCCGTTCCTCACCACATTGGTTTTCCTGATTTACACATGCTAAGTACATCTGTCCAGGCCGTAAGCATAAAACTTCAGTGTAAGATGGCTCAGTGTTTGTCTTGTGGTATTGCTTGTTTTGTGAAACACTACAAAAACTGTGTGATTTCCTAACTCCAAGAGTCGGGGAATGTAGCAGAGCATTGTTTTTCTCAAAATGCATAGAAGCCATTGCCGTACCAAGCCAACCATGTGCACCACATACCTTTTTTTGTCATTTTCCCGCTTTTTCCCCAAACTGTGGAATTTTCCCCTAACTAGTTGTTGCCTGACCTGAGCAAATCACCCCATCCTAAAACTTGGAATTTTGTCTACTTTTCAGAAATGTATGCCTTTCTGTCCTCCAATTCGGCTTTCCTACCCTTTTCTTCCATTCCGTCCACGCATATCCAATTGGCAAAAATGGCCAAAATCACCTACCTCTCACAAAACGGTTGATAACCACATCAAAATAATTCGTTTCCACGGAACCTGTTCTTGAAAGCCGGGAAATTGGGGAATTCAGTACAGCAAACCATTTGTTCCTAGCTTTTACAAGGAAAAAAACACACAGACTTCTTTGTACACAATTTTATTGGCATTTAAAAAAAAATTTAAAAAATGTTCCCCCTTTTTGGTTATTGTATCTCACCCCCCTACAGCAACCTACCTAGGATTCCTGGGTGGCGTTACGACCGGGTACACGTGGGTAAAATGGGGCCAAATATGGCAGAGATATCTCATGTAACAAAAAAGTTACAAGGCTTTGAATGGCGACATACCGAGAAAAAAAAAGGTCTTGGCACTGGGGTGAAAAACCCATGGCACTTAAAGGGTTAAACAAGCTATGCAGAGGAGCGTTTTATGTGTATGGGCAGGGTTTGCGCTAATGTACAGCTGAAAACAGACAAAGTGCATGTTTAAAGGCACGTCTAAGTTCGAGTTTCAGCAAAAGCACCAAAATGCAGCAGAAAAACAGTCAATGTGCAGGTTTAAAGGCACATCTAAGTTCGACTATCAGCAAAAGCACCAAAATGCAGCAAAAAAACAATAAACGCGCAGGTTTCAAACACTGCGAGATTAAGATTTCAGCGGGACAAAAACAGCAGCAGAAAGGAGGGTTCATGAATCAGAGCAAGCAGACTGGGCAATGCTGCAGGGCCTCCCAAAGCGAGGCAGGGTAAGTGCTGGTACCATCCAGCAAGGCTCTGGAGAGGGGTAGCTCCCCTTTTCCCCCCAGGCCTGCCTATCTCCTTCACTTACCACAGAGACACGCATTCTCTCCCACTACAAAACAGGGAAGGGTGAGGTGTGAACAATCAACTTACCCTTCCACAAAACAACAGCGTGCTAAGCACTCAGAGGAAGCTACCAGTCAGGCAGGGATGTCACAATGATATGCCCCCCCATGGGGGCACATCCAGTCGGCTACAGCCGGCCTGGAGGCTGGGCCTCAGCCCACACAGACATACATAAAAGACCCAGGGCTACCCCTGGGTCTTATAAAAAGAGCTGACCAGCTCACAGAGAAACACAAACTGTTTGTGGACCCTGAACTGAGACCCAAACAGTCAGGAGGTTCGCTGTTCACTCAGAGTCTTCCACACTTTCCTTTGTTTTCCACACAACCCTACCACCCTACAAAAGAAGGGAGAAAAAAACAAGGAAGAGACAAACATGACACTGTACAGTGACCACAACAAGTCGTGGGACAAGAAGGCGGGCACGGGCCAGGGGGGGGGGTCACCGCTGGACCCGGTGCCCAAAAGTACGATATTATGATTGTGATATGAGATTATTGTTATTGTTCCACATAACCATATCTGTACCAATAAAATCCCACTGCCTTTTATTGCCAACACTTGAAGTAGTGTGTTTCCAACTTCTTCTCAGGGCGGGTTAAGGTCGGTTTCTGTACTTGCGTGCATATGGGTCCAACAGTTAAGAGCATACAGAGCATTGACATTGTTTTTGTTGCATATAAGATAACAGAGGGGAGAGGCAAAAAGGATGCATGTAGGAGTAGAGGGGGAGAAGACACATGGTGAATGCAGTGTTAAAGCAGAATGAGGAACATTGAGATGCTGTCTAGAAGAGTGCTGGCTTCCATATGAAAGTTCAGATG
The DNA here is from genome assembly GCF_040938575.1 of Ambystoma mexicanum. Lineage (NCBI taxonomy): Eukaryota > Metazoa > Chordata > Amphibia > Caudata > Ambystomatidae > Ambystoma > Ambystoma mexicanum. The sequence continues at coordinate 285,970,084 of NC_090930.1, read as the reverse complement.
ATGATCCACAGACAAAGGCCATAGAGGCCACAGAATTAGCAGGCATGGTGAGGGAGTAAACAAGTGGGACAGAGCGGACCATAATATTGGAAGAGAAACAGCACGAGATGTGTGCATGGCAAGGAGGTTGAGAGCCTACCCATTGTTATGGGAGGAGGGTCGCAATGGCGGGATTGCTTCATTGTTGCAGGGGCCCGCACTGCACACTTATGACTTTCTTAGCTGGATGGTATTGTTACGGTGCCCCAAAGACATCCTGCTCCCTGTGCAAGTCTCCTTACATGGTTGGATGTGTGGGCTGCCCTAGTTGTTTGTAGGTTTTGTGACTAGTTACAGTGGATTGAAGCCTGCTGTACCTCAGGGGATTGTCTCTAATGTTAATCCCTGTGTAAAATGTAGTACCAGGTCCAATAGCCTCACCTTGTGCATTACAAGAGTGAGTGATACTGCCATTTATGGGCATGGAGTCTTCTTGCCTGAGAGAGCAAGTGCTGCCGTGCCAGGGTCAGATAAGGTGAGATGCTTGAATGGTGTCTGAATTCGGCCTCACATCCACACAAGAGGAAGACTGAGAAGAGGCATGAATGCAGTGTCCTCCTGTGAGTGGGAAGCCAAATACAGTCAAATGGATACAAGACTGAGGTTGGAATCTGAGTCTACACTGAAACTCCACGATTTCTATTGAACCCAAGTATCTTTATCCATACCTTGTCCTGAAGAATAAAGAAAAAGTCGACCTGAAGACAGATCTTGAGGAAGCTCTACCAGGTCAAGTCGCCTTTTGGATTGTAATGCTCTGAATGTGTATGCAAGCACCTGATTTCAATGGCCAGAGGAGCAACATTGTCTTTCCTGCTTGTTCCGGCAGACCAGCAGATTTGTTTCCGAGGCGTGTGGCTAAGGGTACTGCATAGTAGAAGTGCGAAAGCCAAGCGGGGCTCGAGACATCTCGTGTCAAGTTGCTCCTTGGAGTTCGACCCGAAACCTCGGAACCGAACTGGGAGCAGCCTGGGACTTGCTTGCTTTAAAAAAAAAAACAATCTGAAAGAAAATATGTGTTGCTTATTCTAGAGGCAAGAAGCATCTCCATGATGTTGTCTCTGGCTTCCAGCAGAGATTCATTCGGCCATTGACTTAGTCACACGCTTCCTTCCCACCTCCCTCACTTTCCTCTGCCAGGAGAAATGAGGCAGCACTTCTGTTGAATTGCAGTGCTCAGCCTCTCCACTCACCTTCTCATCTATTGCATGAAAAGATGCCGGCATGGCCTTCAGCACCTCGTGGACTTTGCTTTTCTTTTGGGGGTTAACATTACAGAGCAGGGCTTGTTTGGGGTGGAGGGGAAAGCCGGGAAGATGCGTGGCCATCCTCTCATTCATGGGCTTGCAGGAACTATACTCATCAAACAGGAAAACTGATAGGTAAAATACAGCACCATGTTAAAATGCTTTAGCTTCTCATTATTTACAAACATGTTTAAGCAAATGTAAAGTACATATTCAATATTGTAAACCACAGCTATTAATTGCACTCACACTAGATTGTATATAAATATTGGATACAATACGAATATTCATATTTTCAAATTAAGACTTTAAGTTACACTAATTGAAATATTTTAAATTGTCCTATTTTAATTGGATGCAAGTGCATAATGAACCGAGTTTAAATGGCAATCACAATAATGCCTCTGATTGTGGTCAGGCATCCCAATCCAGTCACATGTTTCGGTATGACAAAAGCTAAAAGGCGTGCATTACACAAACAAAGGCTTTATAACTGGTGTGACTGCCACATGAGACTGACTTCCTTACTGCGGATACCCATGCACAGGTTTTTCTAAAAATGTTGTTTTAACAGTGAGATTAAATGATTTGCTCGGGATCACACACCTTAGTTAAGTGGTGAACTCAGAATGTTTGCCCTGTCCGCGATTATGACACTTTTTCACATGTCTTTTCACCACTAGGTCTAGTTTGATATGATATGAGAGGTTATTTATAATGCCCATAATACCCAGAGGTTTCTAGGTGCGGATCCGGGGATTGAACTTGTATTGCTCTGTGTCTCCCTGCTTCCAAGGCAGCCCGTTGCCCCTGAGCTATCCTCCCGAGACTTTATACATAGTTTATACAAATGTTTGTGTGTGAATTGTAATATATTGTATTTTAGGTTTTACGCTGCCATTTTCCTGGCTCTGCCCGTGTTTGGCCCTTAGAGCCAGGCTTGGCCCTAGCTAGCTTGGCCTCCCTCAGGAATGTCCTGGCTTTCCCAGCTCTACTGTAGGGATCTTGACTGGAGAGGCAAAGACATCAGCTGAGTGAGAGAAATATCACCCACAGTGCCCGAAGCAAGTGGCTAGTCAGGGAACCTTTTATGGAGCTGAGAAGACCAGTTACACTAAGGAGTGTATCTTCCAGCTGAGTCAGCATCCCTCTGCATGCTTCATTGCCACCCCCCAACTGTAGGCTCATACAACCTCTACACCAACCACTTCTTCTTCAGAGAACTGCCTAGTTCATTACCAGCAAATCGTTGCTAAAACACTGACAAACACGTTCTGTTGTGGCCCCACAAACATACACTACCACTTGTGGGGGTATTTAAGGCTTTATTCCTTAACGTGCACAGAAATGACACAGGTGAGAAACTGTGTGCCAATAGCCAATATCATATATACAAAGGTTTGGGTAAATGAGATCTGGGCATCGGTAGGTCTACATGCAGAAGATGAAATAGTCTGTGGAGGAGCTCCGGGGCCGCAGAGTAATCCTCACTGTCCCTGGGGTCAGAATTGCGCTTGCAGAGCCGGTGTCGTGCTCTTCCACTTGTAATCTTGCGAGACGTCGAGCACCGACTTCGAGTGATGCTTGCTCTCTACATATCTCCTTTTGTTGAGACACTTGGTGCTATTTCAGGACTGAATCTGCAAAACGTGCTGGTCTTTTCCTTTCTCGCTGAGGGCGGTTTTCTCTGCATCCCTCCCCTCGCTGCACCCTCTCTGCTATCTCGCTTGGTTCCACTTGCGTCTCACATTCTACCTAGTGCATCACTTCGTGCTCCGTAAAACTCTCTGCCATGTCGCGGCAGGCAGATTCTTGCATGTCACTGATCAATTTGTCGCTCAAATTCTCCTTCTCTTTTTGCACTTGTTCACATACTTCTTGGTCATTCGATTCTTTGTTTCTCGTTTCAAATAGTGCTACACGCTACACCTTTAACTTTTTCCCATCTTTAGTGCACACATGGTTAGACCCTTTTTGCCACACTTTGAGGGGTCCGATGAACTTAGATCCTGTCACTGGGTCCTTATGTGGCAACTTTATCTTGACCAAGTCCCCTTCCTGGACGTCAATATTCTGGACTGCCTTCCTTTTGTTATTCCATAGTTTCATGTGCGTCTTGCCTATCTTCTTCCTCGATACCAATTCATCCATGTCTATGGTATCGACCTCCCTCACTTTCACCAGGGTGAAGCCTGCCGCCTTGGCTTGTTGCATCGCCCCCTTGATGATTCTATTTGTCCATTCCACCAACACATTGCCTGGGGATGATAGAGTGCGGCTATCACCTGGCAAATATTGTTGTCTCTCAAAAATGTTTCTATTTCTCTAGAGATGAGTTGGACTCTTATCTGTGACAAGTTTTTTGGACAGTCCTTCTCTCTGAAAGATTTCTCTGAGGATACTGACGACTGTGGCCATGGTGATGTCAGGCACAAACTCTACCTCCACCCATTTTGATAGGTAGTCGATTAACACAATTCTGTGTCTGTGTCAATGAAGTCCCGCCCCAGTTTATGCCACACAACTTCCGGTATTTCAGTGGGGTGTAGCGGAGCTAGTCTCACTTTCAATCGCTTGTCATTGTTCAAGCACTCATGACATCTTTCCATCATTATCCTTGTGCCTTGATCCATGCCAGGTCACCGTTATGACTCTCTTTTGTCTCCTGGTGATGTTTCTCCCTAGATGCCCTGTGTGAGCCCTGCACATGATGGTCTTTTTCATGCCGACTGGTGGGATTACTTGATTGCCTCTCATTAACATGCCCTCACTCTTGAAGACTTATTCAGCCAACTTCCAATATGGGCGCAGGCCTCTGGCACTGCTTTTTTTCCCGGGCAACCTTTTCTAACCCATTCTGTGACGTGCTTCATGGTTGTGTCATTCGCTGTGCCTTCTTTCGAGATATTCCAAACTTCTGAGGTCTGCCAAGGATGCCACCACACACTCATCCTTGAGAAAGTTGGTTGCTGCATTGCCGCGTTCGGGCAACCTTGACATGAAGTCTGCCTTGCCATTCCTCCGACCCGTGATGTGCACCATTTCATATGTATATTCCTGCAACTTTGCAGCGGTGTGGGCTATGCTAGGCATACACGTTTTTGTCCCCCTTGCACTGAGCATGAGAACCAACGGCTTGTGGTGTGTTACCAATTAAAATTTTGTTCCACACACGTATGTCCAAAAGTAGTCCACAGCCCATGCACACGCCAACATCTCCTTTTCCATCATAGAGTTGTTTTTTTTCTGCTGAGGAGAGTGCCTTGGACACAAAGGCTATAATGTGTTCCTAATTGCCTTTCCTCTAGATCAGCGTCGCCCCTAATTCATATGAGCTGGCATCAGTGGTTATGGCGGTCTTCCATAAGGGATAAAAAGGCTGCAAACAAGGGGAGTGTATGATGCTCTCTTTGATTTTCTCAAATGCTCTTTTGCTCTAGCACTTTGAAGCATCGTCTATGTGCTAGATGGAATTATAAGTAAATATCTTAGACCAAATAACCAGACAGACCCAAAGAAGATGGTAAAATACTGCTTTAATCTCAATGAAAGAAAACAGGGTGATAAAACAGCTATCAAAATAGATGCATGCTTATTCACACTTTATCTTGCTTGTACAGAGTTTATATACTTTTACATATGTCATTAATGATGTCATGCTACGTGGCATTTGCAAAACCTATTAATGGGAGGGATTGGATTAGGGCAACATGTCTACTTATAGAATTATATAAGCGTTAATATGTCATTGGCTGCCCCTTGTCTGTAGGACACGCCCTGAGTTATTTCGACATACGTAATATACTGATTATAGGAGAGAATATGGCAGTGGATTGATAAATGCAACATTGGATGTAAAAGTGCATGGCAGGCTTGATAATTGGTTGGCAGGCAACCCATCCAACTTTGGACTTTTTTCTTGTTTAGCAGCACATGAGTGAAAATGAAACCCAGGTGCTCGAGATACGACAGTTCATTCTTTGTTTTCCCAATTAGTCAATTTTATTTCATTGACTTAACCCATACCCAAGGACTTCTGTTTGTAGCTGACCTCACAGTCTGCTCTCTGTTCTGGATCATTCAAGGCAGTATGAGCACCCCTGTCTCTATCTGGTCATTTAATGAATAGCCCTAGTTTTCGACCTCTGAGTCACGTGTTAGGAGGCCACGATTGATTTCAGCCTCTCATTCACTCCTATTTTATTTTATTAAACAGGGTGCCATTACCATTTCTGGTCTTTAGAGACTTCCTCACTCCATCTCACATAGGTTTTTGCTTTCGTGGCTGTCCAACAATTGGCAACTGCAAATGTGCTTGTCTTTCCTAATCTTAGCAGAAATATGACTTATGCTCATGGTCTGTTCATTCGACTTACTTTCTGACTTGCACCCATCTCTCAAAATAGCCTCCTTGATCCCAGGAAAAGTACTCCCTTATTCTGCATATGAAAACAGCTTCTTCATCAGTTCTTCAATTTGTAATCCAAGGCTCATATTTTGAGGTACCAGGGTTGATTCTTAATACCGGCCGTTGTCCATTTTCTACCAACGGTCCTCCTAAATATTATGTATATACCTCTTTGTAGCAAGCTTCTATATGCCTTTTCTACCTTGCGTTATGACGTATTTACAGTTATTGGTGAGAAAGTTAATTCATGTTCTTATATTCAATATTACTTTGTCTTTAGTTACATGTTTCTCTTAGTGCTTCAGTTAGATCGTCAGTCTTAAGTATTTTCATATTGTTTCGGCATAGGTTCATGCATCTTCTTTATGACATCATTCTGTTGTCATCAGACTTTACTTAGAGTTCGTTCATATTATCCATAGCCGCATTCTGGCATCTTGACAGTGGACATCCTTCCTGGTAGCATCCTTCCACTGCCTCAATGTGATGGTACATTCTGAATGGCTGCCTGAGTGCATATCGTCTGTCATACACTCTACGTGGTATAGGAATGTTGCATGGATTCATGCATGGGTTCCCAATTGGAGCTCTTTGTCTGCTATTCCAAAAGGATGGTGGTGAGTGGGCGGGGACCAGAGAAAAGGCATCTACGTGCTCCTCTACATTCCCTCCTCTGGCCGAATATTCAGCCATACCCTTCTTCTCTTCGTCTGCAATTCCTGCTTCATTTTCTATCATCTCATCATATTTTCTTTTTTTTGTGACCCATATCTTCATCACCCCCCTCATGGAGGAAATGGGTCTACTGACAGAGGAAGAATCATCCTATATGGACATAGCCAAACCAATAATGTCTATTATTTACTTCCTGCCCAAGATACATAAGAATTATGAAACTTTTCCACCATGCAGGCCAATAATAAATGGCATTGGATCTCTCACGGAGAGGATATCACAATATATTGATTTACACCTTCAACCTCTCACCACAGGACTTGCCTCATTTTCGAGAGATACAAAACATGTCATCCAACAGATGGAACTTATCCCGTGGGAACCCAACTTCTTATTTGTGACTCTTGATGTAGTGTCTTTATACACTAGCATACAACACATCAAAGGACTTGAAACAGTAGAATTCTTTTTGAAAACAAGGTCTATTTCATTCTTACAGCAAAATAATATGATTTTGGAGATGCTCAACTTTGTTTTAAGCAACAACATCTTCATGTTCAATCAGACAATATACAAACAGGAGCAAGGTACGGCCATGGGTGCAAAATTTGCACCTTCATATGCCAATTTATTCATGGGGCATTTTGAGTTGAATCATGCATGGCAAAACAAAGCATTCAGTGATAACAACGTGGTATATTGGGGAAGGTACATTGATGATGTACTTATGACATGGAATGGAAATAAGATTGAACTAAAGAAATACATCATGTACCTCAATGACAACAACTACAATATCAAATTCACAGAGAAAGTCAGTGCAACAGCAATTGAATTTTTGGATCTAAAACTATACACGGATGGAGACAAAATTCTAACGGATCTCTACATTAAACCCACAGCAGTGAATAGCAAATTACATGCACAAAGTAACCATGTGAACCACATCATCAAAAACATCCCATATGGGGAAATGTTAAGAGTAAAACGAAACTGTAGAAAAGAGGTATAAAGAACACCTAAAGGATTTAAAGGAGAAATTTATCCTAAGAGGATATAGAGAAGAGACTTTGAATCAAGCTATAAAGAAAGCAGAAACAATTTCAAGATCAAATCTATTGAAAAATAAACAGAAAATTACAGAATCATGTGTGAAAACACACTTTATCACCACATATAGCAGTGAAGCACATATAGTGAAACAATTACTAAATAAACATTGGAACATTTTACTCACAGATGCAACCCTACAAGGATATCTAGAAGAGAAACCAACAATGGTATACAGAAAAGCTCCCACATTAAAACAAAGGTTAAGCCCTAGCCATCTAAAAAAAAAAAAAAATGAGTAATCTAAGTGAATTTGTGAAATTGCCAGCACCAACAGGATCACACAAATGTGGGAGTTGCACAATATGTGTTTATATTTTACATGGAACCAAACAAGTTGATCTACCTACTGGAAAAACACAATAAATTAGACAATTTATCAATTGCAGAAGCAAATTTGTCATTTACGCAATTGTATGTGTTTGTGGAAAGAAATATGTGGGCAGCACAATAAGAGAGATGAGAATTCGTATCATGAAACACCTAAGAGCTATAAAAAATCGAGACACAAGATACCCAATGGCTACACATTTTTCTAATGAGCACAATCTAGAAAACATCAAGGATATAAAAGTCTTGGGCTTAGAAAAAATTTCCCTACTGGAAAGAGGTGGTGATAGAGAACTTCTACTACGAAAAAGAGAATCAAAATGGATCTGCATTTTGGACACATGTTCCACAGGTTTTAACACAGATCATGAGATGGCATATTGGCTGTAATAAGAAGATGTTGTCAACACTATATGTCATCAAAAACTATTTGCTTATAATATTGTTCAGTCTGTGCAAATATTGAATTGTATAATTTTTAATGTTTTGTATCATCTGAATGTAACCATGTATCCATAAATCATGAACGAAATCACTAGTAAAGTAAGCCTCTTAAACAAGTAAAATATCCACCAAGATGGCGGCGACACGTTCTTAGAGCGCTCTGTCAAAAGCATCATAAAGTACCAGTAAAAGTAGGTCTCGCAGTAAACAATATATACACCAAGATGGCCGCGGCACACTTTTGGAGCCTCTTGACGTCATTGCGGCACGCGCACGCGATGACGTCATCACGCGCCAAATTCATTTATAAAAACAGAACAAAATTAGTTTCACAACAACCGCGGATCCTGGCGAGCATGCTTAAGGCAATCAGACCTGGCAAATAACAATAAGAATAAGGTAAAGCTTTTCCTCTTTCATTCTTTAAAAATTATTTTGAATCACCCAAACTCAGCCACGTTGTAGAAAGGAGTAATACTACACCTTTATAAGTAAAATAACTGGTCCTTCTGAAATTCTTTTCAGATTTATCAATTTTGGCATAAAAGAAACCCACTTTTCAAGTCTTGAAATCAAAAAAACTACAATTATATTTTGAAAAAAAAGTAAAAAAAAGAAAAAAAGAAAGGGTGAGTTAACCAGAATATTTAATTCAATACAACAGTGTTCCTCTTCTTTAGTCTTGTTTTCTATACAGAGATGATACAAAAGCTCAAGAGAGTGCATTTATAAAGTGTTAAAGGTGAAATGATCATTAACCAATGTTATGTTGAGCTCACTTTTCAATAATTTTGTTAAAAGTATTCTAAATTACTATTATTTTTCTTTGTACAGAATCTCTCCTGAGGAACCACGGCTAAAAGTTGTGGAGAAACACGTGGTGGGAGAATAAAAGTGTTTTTCATGTAAACTTAGATGACTGGAATGTATGAAAATAATACATGAAAAATAAAATCATTCATAATTTAAATAACTAAGAGTCTATCGTATCATATCTGGTGCAGGAGTCGCACAAATTACAAGTGACAACATATGAAGAAAAATACCCCCCTCAGGTGACCTGCATTTTTTTATATGTTGACCCGCACTCCAGGTCATATATCGGCAATCCCCAGCTAGTGAACAGAATATCCATCTTCCCACATACCTCTTACGATCTTGGCGATAGTAAAACTTTGCTCCTGAAGGGGCAAGAGCACTCTTCTTGATGTTTTGCCGAGTACTTTCTTCCGTATGCATTTTTTCTGCAGTGCCACTGGTAATGTCAATCATTATCTTCATTCCAATAGCTTTCTTGGCTGCCTTCTGGGATTGTCCCAAGATGATCCTTATGGGACAGAAGCCTAGCATCACTAACACTAGTATGGCTCCAAGTAATTTAAAAGCATTCGCCAACCAAGATGGAATCCATGAAAACAGAGATGAGAACCAATCGTCTCCTGCATCTCATCAGCTTCCCTTTCCATCTTTGTATGCAGGGTTGTAAGCATCATCATTGTTCTGTCAGGGATCCATTTTCTCCATCATGAGATAGTATAACCGTACAGTAAAATGGCCCGACCTTGGCACAAATGCCTTCTTCCATTGCTGTTATTAGATGCAGAACACAGCTGTTATGGAGGGGCATCGGCCTGGTGGCTCTCAATTCTTCTTGGATTGCATTAAATCCTTTTATTGTTGCATTGATCAACCGCTGCCATTCCTACGTAATGATCTGCAACCACTTGGCATTCACTTCAGCTTGGAGGCATGAATATAGATGTCATTATCATGGCAGTCTTGCTAAATAATTTGTGTTCATCAGGAATATTTTCATAAGCCTTCATTGATTTTGATGAGAAATAGTTCTCTCTTTTTAGTCGATGAAGATTAAATGATCTCTTCCTTCTTTGGTGTTCATTCATTTTTGCAAACTCCTCAATATGGAGGTCACTTTGGGGAATCACTAACACAGGGATATGTACATTACAATGGAGCACACTCCTCCCCAGTCTTTAGACAAATGCATGTAGCCTCTGGATCTGAACAACCTATATATATCCATCAGCACTGTACCATTACAATGGAGCACACTCCTCCTCAGTCTTTAGACAATTGCATGTAGGCTCTGGATCCACACAACCAATATCGATCCATCAGCACTGCAGTTCCTCCATTCATTCCTGGCACTTTCATTATTTCTCCACAACCTTTATTCTTACCAATGCTGACCTTGCCATCATTCTTGAAGCAGGTTGTTGCATCCTCCAATTGTAATATGTGCACTGGTCCTGCTTCGTTGTCAACCCAGGTTAGTAGTTTTGCATACTTGGCCCATGATTCCAGGCATTCATCATTCACCTTTTGCACCTTGCAGATTGCTTCCTTCTTCAATAAGTGTGAAGGGCATGAAAATAGTCCATCGTCCCATCCAGTACTGGTTGCTACACGACCATACACCAACAGCTGTGTTCTTTCCCAGCATCCTAGCTCTCCTGATTTTTCAGTCATGTCTGAGCAATTCATTTTTTTCATTTCAACAGTTTTAATTTGTTTTCCATACTGAGACGGATACATATGTTGTCTGCTTGTCCACCCCATTCCAGTCTCCATTCTCTTTGTGTTCAAATATGTATCTTTGTATGGGAAAGTCTGTCTTGATTGCAATCTTAGAGTTGCCCATTTTCCATTGAATTGTCCTCTGATGGTGCATGCTGCTAGATCACTGGGACATTTTGCATCATGTGAAGGCATTTCTCTTGCAATACATTTTCTTGACGCATTCATGGCATACAGTATTAAGGAACAGACATGACAACTTTTTTTCTGATGTTCTCTCTCCCACCTCTTTCATGTGATGGTACCATAGGTTATTGGCTAAATGAGCTGATTTGTCTAAATAGTTATTTAAGACTGTAGTATATAGGAGTAAACAGCAAGTAAGAACGTGTGTACAATAGGTAACATACAAAATAAAGTATTCTTCTTGTCTTCTGGGTTTTAGTGCTTCTGTCCCATTGTCTATTTTATCCTAGTATAAGGAAGGTGTTCCAGGATCACTGCAAGTCCATCAGTCCTTAAGAAACCCTAATCTAAATGTTTTGCTTCTTCTTCCCTTGCCTTTTCTTGGCTTTTGGTCATAGATCGTGTCTGCATGCACTGACATATTTCACTTCCTTCATTAGGGGTAGTTGCAGGAGAGGTCAAGGTTTCTCCTTCGTAGGGTTTGATGTCATGTAAATGTATCCACGCTTGCCTTTCTCGTAGTTTCACAGCAGTAGGGATACTTCCTCCACTTCATGGGGGTCCTCAAAGCGGGGGGTATCTAGTCCCCTGGATACAGGCTTAGTGGCTTGAGCGCCTCTTCAAAATCAATGGGCTGATTGTCTTTTTTGCTTCCCTTTAACCCCTTCCATCGGTTCTGGAACTGTTGAGACATAAAAGAAACACTTTCAAATAATCATGCCTTTCATCGCCTAAGGCCCTTGCTGCACTATGGGTGCCTGTATTTGCCCTTGTTGTGGGAGTGAGAGGAGTTCTCAAACGGTGTCCAGTCACCAATCCATGAGGAGTCAGATGGTGATCTGGGCCAGGCTGGTTTTGCAGAGCATATAGAGCACGGGGTAGGCAATGGAACCATCCCTTCTTTAAAGTAGCTTTCAATTTTGCTATCCTTTCCTTCAAAAGACTGTTTAATTTCTCACAAATACCTGTAGTTGTGGATGATAAGGAGATGCAAACTTGTGTCTTATGCCTAATAGAAGAAATATATTTTCAAATAGCTCATTTAGGAAGTAAGGTCCATTATCGGATAGCAAAACCTCAGACATACCCCATCTTGGAAATATTTCACACACAAGCAACACAGCAGCACATGCAGCATCAGGGTGCATGCCTGGATCCACCTCAATTCATTTGGAAAAGGGACATACTACAACTAGCATGTGTCTGTAGCCATTGCAAGTCTGCAGCATATCTACATAATGTATATGTAGATGCTGAAATGGTCCATTAGGTCTGGAAATTATTCCTCTCACTGTTCACAAAGTGTGTCCTGTAGTACATTTTTAGCACACAATACAGTTTATAATAAACTGTGAAACATGTTCAAATTGGTTTGGTACAAACCATTCTTCTGCAATAGTAGCAGCTAGACTCTCTTGAGTCATATGCACTGAGAAGTGAAGCTGCTCACTGCTACACTAAATAATGCTAGAGGCATAACTGGCTTTCCAGTGCTATCATGTCTCCAAATTGCCACAGTGGGGGACAGAGAACACCCCCGTTTTTTACATAAGTTTTTTTCTTCCTGCAATGCTTGTCCTTGTATTTCAATTAACTCCGCAATGGACGTCATATTAAATCCGTCCTTAACCAGCACGCATTGCCATGTTGCCTGCTTTATACTTTTTTACTTCACTTTCAAATGTCATTGGGTAATACGCTATTTTCTTGGCCTCTAAATCTGCAGATTAGTTTCCCGAGAGATTAAATCTGTTCTCTTTGAATGGGCTGTCCATTTTACAATTGCTGTGGTCTCTGGAAAACTAAATGCTTCAATAAGTTTTTCTAATAAATTTGCATGTTGCACTGGAGTGCCATCTGCACAGAGGAAACCCCTCCTTTTCCAATGTGCCAAACCTGCGTGTACAGTTGACGTTAAGAAAGCTGAGTCAGAGGATGCTGTCACTTCCTTATCCTCAAAGCTTTGCAGAGCATCAATAAGCGCTGCTAATTCTGCTGCCTCTGCTGAGTAAGTTGGGGACAATCTCTTGCTAATTATTACCTCAAATGTACCCTCTCGGCTTAGTTTTACCGCTGCTGATCCTGTATGCCTCACCCCGTCTTTTGATCAATTCTCGATGACCCATCAATGAAAGCCACTTCCCCCTTCCTAGAGCATATTCTCTAACTCTGGGAATATCATCATAACATTCAGTATATGTTATACAGTCATGCACATCATCATCTTCTCCCACTGGTTCCCCTGTAAACATTGCTGGATTCACTGTACGACACCTAACCATGTTTATTGCAGGGTTTGAGATAATTACCTCATACCCTGATGCTCTTTGTATGGTCAATGTATTTTTAGGATTCTCCAAAATTGCTAATTGTTTTATTTTTAGCCATCTGTGCCTCTTTAAGTCCTTTTAAAAGTGGACAAATGTATGTATTGTAATCAAAGACCCAGGCCCTGCAATAATTGCATAGGCCTAACAATTGTTGCATATATCTTACTGTTCTTGGCTGTTCAGTCCTCATAATGGCCTCTGCCCTTCCAGGTGTCACTTTTCTCCCATTCGTGTGAGATCAACTGTCCTATAATACAATACTTCTTCTTGACAATATTGTAATTTCTCCTTATCTACTTTGTACCCTTTCTCTGCCAGTATAGTCACACGTTTGACAGAGTCTTCTCTACATCTTTCTTCTGTCTCACTGCACACTAAAATGTCATTAACGTATTGAATTATGTGCCCTTCAAGGTGAACATAAACCAAGTCCATCTGAAGGACTCATGGGGACTCACAGTACCCCTAGGGCAAGCGTGTATGTTTCAGGTTGATCGTTCTATAAGAAAAGGAAGTCAAATCTTGTGACTCTTCATGAAGGGGAATTGAGAAAAGGGCATTTTCTAAATCTACAACAGTGACATATTTTGCTTTCGATGGGATATTGCACAATATTGTTGCATGGCTTGGAACTAAGGGAAACTCTACTTTGACTATATTTTTCAGAGGGCGAAAGTCCTGGAAAATTCTCCACATCACCCCCCGTTTGAATTTTTGACAGGGTACATGGCCGTGTTACACAGAGAATGTAACAAACAATAGGGGAGCCCCTCTGTGCAAGTGTGAGTGGGGGCAAAGTATGTAGTCTTTACAAAAACCGAAAAAAGGGTACTCACACTCGAGACAGTCCTAGATTCTGTCCAACATTCAAGTTAAATCTCCATAGTAGTTTAAAGGCTAGTGTTTGCGAGGCAAATCACTGAGGATACACCAAGGAAGCAGTCTGAGAAATGCTAACCATACATTTATTATTAAAAGCACAGTTTTTTGAGATTTTACACAGAGAATCAGATAGTACCAAAATGCCTTGCTCCATTAAAGCGAATATGGTTTTGAATATACCTTCATCTGCTTCTCTCTAAAATGGATACTGTTTTGAACATGGCAGAATTTCTCCTGGTTTGAGCTTAATTTTAACTGCTCCCACTCCTTTCAATAGGCCCATGTCATATGGACTTGTATGGATATGGAATCTTCCGGAAGAAATGGTGGCTTCTTTTTTACCAATGCCATTCTCTGTGGTATTTCTACATTCTCTACCTTGACCCAATAAGTGGTATTTATGAAAAATACTAACTCATCATTTGAATAGTCATCCCTAAATAGCTCCTCGTCTATCAAATCAGTCAACCTATATCCTTCATTGAGGGCTATCAATGTTCGTCATCCCCTTCCCTCATCTGTTCCAACGAAGCATCACCTAGTTCTAAAGGGATAATTTGCCCTTCCTTGTCATCCATAGGAATCTCTGACCTGAACAAAAATGTATCAGGTATTCTTAATAAGTTGCCGATCAATTTAGGCAACCATGATAATAAAACAGTCACTCTAATCAAAAACACTTCCTTGTCTAGAGATACTCCTCTTAAAACTTTCTTTCCTGTAAATGCTAATATGATCTCCCTCACGTGTACATTATGTATCCCTTGAGTAGAACACACTTTTCCTTCATCAGTAAAAGATATTGTCATGTTAAGTTTTGTCATTAAGTCATGCCCGAGTATGTTTACCAGCGTTTATCTAGAATATAATAATGGCATAGACACATTGTTTTCACCTATAGAAATTGGTACTTCATCTGTAAATGGAATTAAATTCATCACCCCGGAAAATCAATGCTCATTCATGGCATTGCCTGACATCGAATATTTTCCCTCACGGACACAGGAACGAGTTGCTCAAGGGCCCACAAGAAATGAAAATGTCTTGCCTCCTATCATCACCTTGACCCTTGGTTCCTTCTGGTGGTCTGGTGTTACAGATAGTACTGAAAACATCAGGTCCTTCTGTGGGCTGTCCTATTGTGGATACAACTTAATCTCCGAACCTGTGATGAAAGGATTTCCTCCTACCACAGTCACACTCCCTGATTTTGGTGCGGCTAGCTCTGTGGCTCCCGTATCCATGTACATTTAGCAGTGAGATAGAGACACTGTATTGACAGTTCAAGATACTGACCAGGTTAGTTAATAATCCATCAGTATATATAAAATAAATGTATTAATTAACAAAAAAACAAATAGCAAAATGACTGTGATACATACAATTATTAAAATTACGAGGCACTTTAATTACAAGGGTCAGCAAAGGTGAAATAGGTATGATATAAACAAAAATATTGTCAATTCAAAACATGATCGGCTTCTTGTTCAGAAAACTCAGAACTCGAAGATCTTATTGAAGTTATTTGTATTCTAATTATTTTATCACTGTGTGTATAGTCACAGGTTAGGGTATCAACATGTTTCTGTTCAATTCAAACTAATAATGAACATTCTTTAGGAGTTTTCACTCAATTTATATAATTTCCCTGTAGTAATAACAGTCATTCAAATCTCATGATTCTTGTAAATACTCTTGGCCTGTCAATAAAAAACAAAAGGAATAGTGTAAGCTATTATTGCTTAAATTCTATTGAAGTTCAAACATTGAACATTGAACCTTAGTCTACAGGTAATACCTGCACTAGTTCTGTGCGGGCGCACAACACTGGTCACAGTTGTTGGAAGGAGTTTGCTGGGTCCTGTTTCATGCCTGTTGCAAGAAAAGCATAAATAATTGCTTTTATTGTTGCCTTTTCAGTGCTGAAAGGATCTACCAGCCTCGGTAGGAAAATGCCACCCGGCATGGGTGGAGTGGATTAAGTTGTACCCACCTGGTGGTTGGGTTTGAAGATTATTCCTCGTGGGACTAGCCACAGAGGTTGTTCGAAATAATTCTGTTCTTTGAATCGATGAGCAATAGCCTAGGTTCTCTCCTTGGGGTCTTCCTACTGGCTATTGGCTCAGTGGAGAACACTCCTGTCAAAAGATGTGTGGTGGAATATTTTAGAGGTAGGAGTTCCAAATACGATTATGCTTCATTTTCTTAATGCTTCTGGGCATAAATTGGGGAGTTTTTTGGGAAATCCTACTTTGTATTGCTCGTTTAGGTGTGTCTCCTCACCTGATGAGGTCCTTGAGCAAGACTGCGCAGATGATCAGGATGTAATTCCAGCTGACATTACTGACATCACTGACACCGCCTGCTGTTCTGTTCCCGCAAAAAACACCAGACAAGCAACTTGTGCCTGTCCACAGAGAACTATTTACTTGGGGAGTTCAGCCAAGGGCACCCTGTTTGATCTGAAAATCGCTGACTTTTTCCTAGCCCACAATCGCGACTCAGTCGAAGGAGCAATTGATCCTGCCCTTAGTGCAGACCTATCCATAGAGCTCTCGAAGTCACTTCTTGTTTGTCGTCTAAAACTATTGAGAGAGTTGTTAGGGGTCATAGCTCATCTGCAGCCATGTTCAATATTCTAGAGACAATGCTTATGGACCTATCAACTAAATGTGAAGCGATTGTGGGTAAACTAAACTATCAAGGTACCCAGCTCGGTAAAACCATGGCTTCTGTTGATGTCCTTTTTAATTCTTTTAATATTTATGCAACGTCTTTGTCGGATGTCCGATCTCTTATCACCTCCTTATCCGCATCACTACTTGAACGATCCCACCCCAACAAAATTGCTAGTAACTTATTGGAGGCCTACAGTTCAGACGTTGTCACTAATGTTCCTGTCTCCTTGCCTATGGTAGTTTGCTGCAGGAGGTGTCAATGAAAGACAATTAACCTTGATGTATGAGCCTCTTGCAACTAAAAGAAAAAGAAAAAGAAACGCGACTGAGCCCACTAAGGAACTTAGGTGTAATGTGTCCGTAGCCATGTATCCTTTTGTACAAAATCCTCCTCCCAATGATCCGTTAGAAGCCCCTTCGCAGAGGGTCTTACCGTCAACAAACTGTGCCACTTTTGTTGGTGACAATGACGGAATTATTACAATGGATTCTGATTCTGGCCCTAATTGCACATCATCCTCTTCTGTGCTCCCGACCAATTGTCCTGATAAACCTGGTTCTGGACTGAACATTTTACTTATTTATAACTTTGAATCTCTCTTTGCCACCCAGCCTTAACATGCATCATTAGAATATGTGAGGACTAC
Organism: Ambystoma mexicanum; assembly: GCF_040938575.1. Classification (NCBI taxonomy): domain Eukaryota; kingdom Metazoa; phylum Chordata; class Amphibia; order Caudata; family Ambystomatidae; genus Ambystoma; species Ambystoma mexicanum. The sequence goes on along the minus strand of NC_090930.1, from coordinate 285,952,570 downwards.
AAGTAATGCTTTCGCACAGACTGATTTGGGCACTATAGTATGTACGGCTGGCACTGTGGACGCCACTACACAGCCCACTTCCGTTTCTTTACTTCCGTCGAGGTTAGACCACCAGGCTCAATCTTGCACTGAGCAGGACCATGTCACCACAGGGGAATCACATGCAGTAATGCCTCCTCTTTGTAAATTTAAAACTAAGGCACTCTAAATACAGAGCTTATTCTGTGAAGGGAGTGGCCTGTTTTATTGTATAGTATTATTCCCTTAAGTTTTTTACGAAGCAGCAATGTAAAGGTTATTGATGTTTGTGAAAATGTCTGCTATGCTACCTCACTTGTTTTTTTTTTTTGCAGACAGCACCTTGATGTACATAGCGGACCATTGTGCACTCTTTAACCGGTTGTGTTATGAGTGCACAATTGTCGAGCCGAGTATGGTAGAAGATTTAGACCAGCTGATTCAGGCAGACTGAATGACTCTAACTACCAACGTTGCTCCGGTCCTCCCCTGCCCCAAGTTTGCCATTGCGGACTGGGACAGAGGATGAACCATCTCAGGGGAAGAGATGCACTGGGCATGGCTAGCCCAAATGGTTGTACAGCACGGGAAGCTGCGCTCTTAGCAGTTTATAATTCCCCAACCCACTCAGCTCTTTATTTGGAATATTCAAGGGTATCTTCATTTATTTGAGGGCGATGGACTCTTGGAGCATATTGATGATTTCTCTGTGGTGGCGCTTCAGGAGACCTAGCTTACTCATCCAGTAGTGGTTGACGGTTGGCATTTCTTGACCAAACTGGCTACTCAGGGACCTCGTGAACGTCTGAAGGGTAGATTAATGTTGGGTGTTAAAAAACCCTTGAGCTTGGTTGAGCTCATTACGAGCTCACCCAATACCCTTATTGGTAAAATCAGCCTTACTGCAGAATACCATTAAATGTTAAATGTTAAATGGTAAAGGTATTTGTACCACGCACCGTCACCAACGGAGTTGGTCTGCAGGTGCTCAGGCAGATCTGTAAACGAGAAGGTGGGTTGGGTTAGTAAGGTGAAAAGGGGGTAGGATAGTGAGAAAAGTGATGTCCTGTTGGCAGCTACAGTTCGGTTGACACTGTGCGCTGAGCTTTGGTGTGAGTATCGGATCAATGTCAGTCCTTGTGTGCTGTTGGTGCGGCTTATGTGTTGTTTGTTTGCTGTTGCAGTGTGGTGAAGTGCGTGCGGCTTTCTGTGCAAGAGGTGGTTGTGTGGGTTTTTGTATGAGTTAAGTATGCAGAAGATTTTTATCTTTTTGGTTAGTGGGTTATATGTCTCGCAGCTGACCTTCGCTGTTAGGCTAAATGCTTGGATTTGGAAACCCTGTATGGTGGGGGAGAGACCCAGGTCTCACGATGGACTACGTTTCATCATGCAATAGGCAAAGATGTAGATGTCGGCCCCTACCTGGATTTGAGTGTCCTGTAACGTGGTGGGGAGGCCTAGGTTTCATAATACATTACATTTACCCATACAGTAGACAAAGATGGAGGCTATACCTAGATTTAAGAGCCCTGCAAGGTGGGAGAGAGGCCAGGTTCCCACCACAAACTACGTTTCACCATATGATAGACAAAGATGGGTGCCACCCCTAACCTGAAAGTCCCGTAAAGTGAGAGAGAGGTCTAGGCTTCACAATACGTTACATTTCACCATACAATAGACAAAGGTGGAGGCTACACCTAGATTGAGAGTCCTGTACAGTGGATGCTACGCAGGCTAATGTTCACAATTCTGTTTAAGTGTGGCACTTGCTAACATTCACAAATCAGTGCGGATCTGGCGCAGGTCAATGTTAATAACTCTGTCCGAGTGTGGCACCTGTCAACCCTCATAACTCTATCTGAGTGTGGCGCTCACCAACATTCACAGTTCTATCCAGGTATGGCACTCGCCAAAACCCACAATTCTATCCAAATGCGGCACACATTAACATTCACAGCTCTATCTAAGTGTGCCATATGCCAACACTCACAGCTCTATCCAAGTGTGGCACCTGCCAACACCAACAATTCAGTCTGAATGCAGCGCAGACTAATGTTCACAGTTCTATCTTAGTGTGGCACTTGCTAACATTCACAGTTCTATTCAAGTGTGGCACTTGCTAACATTCACAATTCGGTCCAGATGCGGCATTGGCTAATGTTCATAATTCTAAGTGTGGTACTTGCTAACATTCACAGTTCTATCTAAGTGTGGCACTTACCAACTTTCACCGTTCTATCTAAGTGTGGCACTTGCCAACATTCACAGTTCTATCTAAGTGTGGCACTTGCCAACATTCACAGTTCTAAGTGTGGCACTTGCTAACATTCACAATTCGGTCCAGATGCGGCATTGGCTAATGTTCATAATTCTAAGTGTGGTACTTGCTAACATTCACAGTTCTATCTAAGTGTGGCACTTACCAACTTTCACCGTTCTATCTAAGTGTGGCACTTGCCAACATTCACAGTTCTATCTAAGTGTGGCACTTGCCAACATTCACAGTTCTAAGTGTGGCACTTGCTAACATTCACAATTTGGTCTAGATGCTGCGCAGGGTAATGTTCATAATTCTATCTAAGTGTGGCACTTGCCAACATTCACAGTTCTATCTAAGTGTGGCACTTGCTAACATTCACAATTCGGTCTAGATGCGGCGCAGGCTAATGTTCATAATTCTATCCAAGTGTGGCACTTGCTAACATTCACAATTCAGTCTGGATGCGACACAGGCTAATATTCATAATTCTATCTAAGTGTGGCACTTGCTAACATTCATAGTTCTATCTAAGTCTGCACCGCTGTATTCGTGGGATGTGCCCATGAGAGCATTGCGCTTATTACTACACGCTAATTAATTACTACACGCCAAGGGCACCTGCCGTCAGCTGCGCCTTTCCAACACACAGTGTGTCATTTTTCGTACCACTACACACAGCTGTACCCTGCCAAGACCTTTTGTACCCAATCAGGACTTTTTAGTTGATCCCTGGAAGAGATGTCCATAACCTGCTTCCCTTGATTCATGATGCATCCATCCTTTCATTGATGCACGAGCATGGATGCAGTTGCTTAACCCACTACTGAACTCCCCACCAATTCCCCCTGGATTCAAGCTCAAGGGAGACACAATCCTTTGGCCCGGAAGAAGGCACCATATCCTGGAAGCCGAAACGTCCAAGGGTCCAGCTCCACTTTTGCTGGCCCCAGCTACACCTTTGGGAAATTCTTTTTTTGTTCCCGACGTAGACCAAGGGTTGGTCACCTATAGTTAACAGACTAATGTCTAAAACATATAGGTCTTGTCTTGACTTTACAAGGACAAGTACCTTTCCTATACATTTCTGTTTGCACTATAGAATAGTGCCTATTAGACCTGGTTATGCCTCACTACAGTCTACTCTGATGTTGCACCGCACCAAATTGTCATAAATGTACTCTTATGTTTTTTTCCCTTTTTTTGCATTTGTTGTTTTTTACTTCCATACTCATCAGTCTATAACTAATGTGTTTTCTTGATGAATTATAAGTATATGTGAACAACCTACACTTTTGTAAACTTTCTGTTGCAGAAGATCTTTAGGGTTCATGTCTCTAAATGCTATCTAATTGTTCTTGAAAGCACTAAGATGCCATACCTTGATTGTTGTTGGCCCATTAGCCTGATGTAATAAATTTGCACCATGTATATCCTTTGTGGGTACATGTACGAATGAATGTGCTTGTAGCCTGTACCCCCTTGGGGTCCTTTAGACTTTGACATAAGTTTGAACTACAGGCAATCTTTGCTAACACCACCACCTCCTTCTTTTGAATAATGACATACAGAATCAAGAGTATGTCCTAACTATTGTCAGGCAGCTACCCCCGTATGTGATATATTGACTTGCTAACATTCACAGTTCGTACTAGATGCGGCGCAGGCTGATGTTCACAATTCTATCTTAGTGTGGCACTTGCTAACATTCACACTTCTATCTAAGTGTGGCACTTGCTAACATTCACAATTTGGTCTAGATGCGGCGCAGGCTAATATTCACAATTCTATCTAAGTGTGGCACTTGCTAACATTCACGATTCGGTCTAGATGTGGTTCAGGCTAATATTCACAATTCTATCTAAGTGTGGCACTTGCTAACATTCACGATTCGGTCTAGATGTGGTTCAGGCTAATGTTCATAATTCTATCTAAGTGTGGTACTTGCTAACATTCACAGTTCTATCTAAGTGTGGCACTTGCTAACATTCACAGTTCTATCTAAGTGTGGCACTTGCTAACATTCACAGTTCGTACTAGATGTGACGCAGGCTAATATTCACAATTCTATCTAAGTGTGGCACTTGCTAACATTCATGATTCGGTCTAGATGTGGTGCAGGCTAATGTTCAAAATTCTATCCAAGTGTGGCACTTGCTAACATTCACAGTTCTATCCAAGTGTGGCACTTGCTAACATTCATAATTCAGTCTGGATGCAGCACAGGGTAATGTTCATAATTCTATCTAAGTGTGGTACTTGCTAACATTCACAGTTCTATCTAAGTGTGGCACTTGCTAACATTCACAGTTCTATCTAAGTGTGGCACTTGCTAACATTCACAGTTCGTACTAGATGTGACGCAGGCTAATATTCACAATTCTATCTAAGTGTGGCACTTGCTAACATTCATGATTCGGTCTAGATGTGGTGCAGGCTAATGTTCAAAATTCTATCCAAGTGTGGCACTTGCTAACATTCACAGTTCTATCCAAGTGTGGCACTTGCTAACATTCATAATTCAGTCTGGATGCAGCACAGGGTAATGTTCATAATTCTATCTAAGTGTGGTACTTGCTAACATTCACAGTTCTATCCAAGTGTGGCACTTGCTAACATTCATAATTCAGTCTGGATGCAGCACAGGGTAATGTTCACAATTCTATCTTAGTGTGGCACTTGCTAACATTCACACTTCTATCTAAGTGTGGCACTTGCTAACATTCACATTTCTATCTAAGTGTGGCACTTGCTAACATTCACAGTTCTATCTAAGTGTGGCACTTGCTAACATTCACACTTCTATCTAAGTGTGGCACTTGCTAACATTCACAGTTCGGTCTAGATGCGGTGCAGGCTAATGTTCGTAGTTCTGTCTAAGCGTGGAATTTGCTAATATTCACAGATCTGTCTGTGTACGATGCAGGCTAGTAGTTAATGGTATATTAACCCTATATAAAGTGTGGCACTTGCTAACATTCACAGCTGTATCTAAGTGTGGCACTTGCTAACATTCACAATTAAGTCTACATGCGGCACAGGCTAATGTTCACAATTCTATCTTAGTGTGGCACTTGCTAACATTCATAGTTCTATCCAAGTGTGACACTTGCTAATATTAACAATTCAGTTTAGATGTGGCGCAGGCTAATATTCACAATTCTATCGAAGTGTGGCACTTTCTAACAATCAGCATTAGGTCTAGATGTGGTGCCGGCTAATGTTCATAAACTCTATCTTAGTGTGGTAGTTGCTAACATTCACAGTTCTATCTAAGTGTGTCACTTGCTAACATTCATATTTCTATCTAAGTGTGACACTTGCTAATATTCACAATTCAGTCTAGAGGCAGCACAGGCTAATGTATGTATTTCTGTCTAAGTGTGGCATTTGCTAATATTCACAAATCTGCCTGGGTACGATGCAGGCTGGTGGTAAATGGAATATTAACCCTATATAAAGGCGCAGGATGAGCCTAGATTTGAGAGTCCTGTATAGTGGGAGAAAGGCCTAGGTTTGAAATGCAGCAGGATTCAGGATGTAATACAGTAGCTTTAGTTTATAGCAGACACAGATGGTTTGATATGCCTATACCTGAGAGTACATTTTTGGGGCGTTTGCTAGTGTTGAATGTTCCCTAAGAGAGTGAAGCAGGTACCATTGTCCTGGCGAGCTATGTTCTGATGTAAAGTAATGTAGAGTGGCAGGGCTTTCTGGAGTAGAGTGATTGCTCTACTCCCCACCCATGCCACACTTACTTTAGTAGTTGCTGCTGGTTGACGGCTGGCCACTGGCTTCCCCTGCTGACACCTGCAGACACACCTAATGTAATGGAGTAAGCAACAAATTCATCATCATTAATCTCTACGCCATCCCTATAGGTTTCCCCACAGTTAGGTTATCAAGGAAATCGAGGCATTTATCAGCAATTTCACTGGACATCTCCCCATCCTCATGAGTGGGGATTTTAATTCTAAAACTCCAAGGGATATTAATTTGCAAGAAAGGGATGTGGCTTTCCCATCTTCCCCTGTTGCTGATTATATGCTTTCCTGTTCATGAAAGAGGGGCCTTTCTGTTGGCAGGTCTTTTTCATTAGGCAGGTTTTACTATGATTAATGGAGCGTTTCCATCGGACCCCAATTGACTCGAATCGGGTATAAGCCTGGTAGCATTTTGGACTATATTTTTACAGCTAATGCTCCCTTACTGGTCCTTGATATGGGTAGAGTCCACAACCATGAAAGTGATCATTTGCCCCTTGTTGCTCCTTTAAATATATCACCACTGATTCCAGTCTACACGCAGTCAGGGGAATAGAGCATTAGTCCACCTCTAAATCGTAATTTTTGGAGTGAATCGGGCATACTTGGAGGCTTTTTTGGACCGTAGTGTGGCGAGGACTCTGGATTTAATGGCTGCCTTTGCCAGATTAGCTGGCTTTGGGGAGTACATTGTTATCGCCACAACCTTTGCCAAAGGAGGTGCAACTGCAAAATTGGCAATTGACCCTAAGACTGCCAGCTGCCATTCTTTTGCCAGACTCATTTTTACGAAGAAAAGAGATCTGCGTAAAGCCCTATGCAAATGAACAATACTTACCGCAAATGGTTGAAAAACCATAGATACAATACTGAATGTTTACTTTGGCGTCTCTGGTACATTTTGCCCTTGCTAATGATTCGAGAAAGTTTTGGGGGGTTATTTTCCTGTAACTCAGGACATTAATGGAGGCCCTGAACCTGTATGGGCTGAATACATTACTAACTCCTTGGGGGATAGGGGGCGATGGTGTTACCGATGGCTAGGTCTACCCCCAAATGGACGTATACCAAACGACCCGCAGACATATTGAGACTGATCAAGGGAAGTAAGTCTGCAAAGGACCCCGGCCCATATGAAATCTGCAGCTATTTAATTAGAGCAGATGCTGATCACTGGGCCATCACTTTAGACTGGCTATTCTATTGGATTACCAAGTCTCAACTCTTTCCTTCTTCTTGGCGTGCCAGTATTTATAGTGCCCATACTAAAAAAGGGCAATCACACAGTCTCTGGAAATGATCTCCTATTGGCGATGCTAGATGCCTCATCAAAAACCCTTTCCCGCCTGTTGCTAAATGAACTATGGGAATGGTAGATGCCCTTAAGCTTATTCCACTAAATCAGACGGTCTTCCAGAAAGGACTCAGCAGTATGATAAATTGTCTTGTCCTGACAACGGTCATTCAGCATGTTTGATATATTTGTGGGAGACCAGTATTTGTGGCCTTTATCGATTGTCAACTCTGTTACCAGGAACAGATTTTGGCGCAAGTTGTCTGATTGTAATGTCCCGCCTGAATTACTATCGATGATCATCTCTCTTCATGATCACACTAGGGTGAAGATCCGACTGGACCAATATGTCAGGATGACCAAATGGATTACCACCCACCAAGGATTGAAACACGGATGCATTCATGCTCCCATTATTTAATCTTTGTGTGTCAGTCCTGGGAGTGACGCTACTTAATCCTGCCTTGATTTCTCCAAAATTGGGAAATACACCTCTCCAGTGGATGGGCTATGCCAATGACATTGGGCCTGATTCATGGAAGTGTTTTATAATGGTGCAATCCCGTAGGAAAATGTTCCATGAATCAGGCCCATTGTGTTGTTGGATCTTAACCCGGCCGGATTCCAGTCCTCTCTGAACTATTTAAAAACCGTTTTGGAGTCCAACTCCCCGGTTGTGAATATAAACAAAACCAAGGTTATGGTTTTTTCTCCCCCTTTTCGAAAGACGAAGAGCGTATGTTGGTACTTGGAGGGGAATGCCCTAGAGGTGGTAACTGAATACGAATAATTGAGTATTACCATGGACTGTTAATTACATGGCCGTCGACATCTTGAATACGTCAAATTGAAATCTTACCAGGTAATAGGGAGCATTGGAACATTGGCACGTAATGGTAGGGGTTTTTCTGTTAGAATATTATCCCAATTATATCTGACTAATTTGTCACCTATCCCTATGTATGGAGCAGAAAGCTGGGCTTTTGACAACCTTGTTGAAGTAACTAAGCTGGAGTCGGCTTCATTAAATAAATTGTTAGTCTCCCTTCCTGCACTTCAATCGAGATGCTTGGTGAAATCCAACTTTCTTTCTAAAATAAGTATTGGAAACTAGCTAACGCTCCAATAAATACTCTGAGTAACTTAATTTTTTAAGCTGCCCGGACTAAGGATTCTTTCATGCATATTAGTGCCTTAGCCAATATTAAACCTATTTTTGATAGATGGTTTGCTATGGTCCCAGGTGAACTTCTGAGTTATCAATTTCAACGTTATAAAGCCGTCATGAAAAGTGGCCTATTGCAACATAGCCACAATCAGCTAATTGTTGAGCTCTCTGCAAAAATCAATAGCGGACACTTTGACTATGCACTGGCCCAGGCAGAAACTCCGAAGTATATTCAACAATTGCGTGGGCAAACGCTTGGTCTGGGAATATCTCAAATTAAAAATGAATTCTGCTAGGACATTGGAAATTATTGCTGGGTTTGGGTCTGCTCTCACAGGGGAAGCCCTGTGGTCCCTGGTTATGAGTGGAAATAACGAGCATTGCATTGTATTCTTCACTGTCTTCTGGGGGTATCACAGTATTAGTTTTATGACGGTACCATAACCTTCTTGCCAAATGACGGTATATCATGGTTATCGCGGTATAGCAGGTGGAGTTAACTAATCTTAACAAACATTTTCTAAAAGGTCATAAATTGTCAGATTTATCATCACAAACAAAACCAGGCATCTGGGCCCAGAATTGGGCCTTTCAACATACTTTCCACTGAAATGCCACCCCTTGCTTGCACCAAACACACGTGTGGAGAGGAGGAGGGGGGTGGGAGGGCAGAGAACTGCTGGGACTGGCAATGCAAACTGAATAGCTTTTCTTAAGTGGTCATTTAGGTTTTTAGTTCCCCCACTGGCTACTGGTGAAGATGAACATGTTGCCATCTTGATAACCTGCATGCCACAGATCAATGGAGGCTAATGGTAGTATACGCTTGTGCGCATACACACACACTCTCTCTCTTTACGTTACAGCCTTTAGTTTAGTTGCGGGCCAAAAGGTGTCCAGTAATCACGGACATGTTACCCTTGGGTATGGCAGCAGGGAATACCCACAGAGCTGAGTGAATTTTGCAGTGTGACTTATTATATGTAATTTCAACGATGGAACCAGGGAAATTCCCCACTATCATATGTTTAGCAAACATTATCCATTATAAATATATAAACCCCAAAGCCGCCATCCCAAAGTAAACCCTTTTCCTTCTTGGCACTGTATTTATTCTTCCTATTTCTAACATACTGATTTCATGTCCGGCACGTGTGGTTTATGGAATGGCATTAAAAACTGCTCTAACTGAAACTACTTGGTAGACGGCACATCCAACAGTGCAAGACCAAGACTGCACAGCACTTGCTTACTGCAGACTTTCCAAAGCAGATTGAAAAGCACACAACGGTATAAACGGTATACACGGTATACCGGTATAAACAATGTGACGGTTATTATTGTTCAACTAAGTCGTTCACGGTATCTTTAACGGTATACCGTTATACCGTTACATCCCTACTGTCTTCTGGAGAAAGATTGCCTCGATTTTGGTGAATTGCACTGATTATTGACCCATTGAGAGCTAATTAACCGATTTTGCTATGTTTGGGGATTGATGATTTTTATCTTTGTATTGTCTTGTGTACGTGTTCCCTTTGTTAAAACTTGTCTTTTTTTGTACACCTGTTTGACATGGTAATGACATTTAAAAAAAGAAATAGGTAGATGAGCACAAAAGCCAGCACCAGCGACTTCCCGCTGATTCAAGGTGTGTTGAACACAGAGCGACCGGTTCAGTGTAGTAGAACGGGGAGCTTAGGCTGGTCTGGCCCTGCAGTTGCTGGGAGGCCCACTCATGGGGACTTGAGGACAGGATGGTTCCCTTGAGGGTCTGCTGAAAGCAAAATATCTCAGGTGATTGGACTAAAGCTAGCATGCCTTAGTGGTCGAATTCCTGCTCTTGAGCGAAGTACACTTTGCCCTTCTGATGTCAGACCCAAATTGTTTTGCTTCAGAGGAAGTTTGAGGGGACAGGACAGAGGAGAGACGGAGAAACAGAGGGTGCAAGTCTCCTTCCATTGACAGAGCATTCCAGTCTATTCTAATCCTGCCCCTTCCCTTCTCACTGAGAACAAAGTTCCTTAGAGATATAGCACCCTGGTGTAAGGTGACTCCTTTTGAATGGGTGTGCTCCTTTGAGATCCTGGACAGCTGCTTGCTGTGCAGCTGTCTCTGGAAGAGGGTGTTACCTGCCTTCAGAAAGCGATCAAAGAAGAGGCCCTGCCCTCTGTGTTCCTATACTGCCACAGAGAAAACCAACAAAGTGAAAGCACTTACCTGGCTGTCACAGTTGTTCAGAAGGCATGTAATGAACCTGTAGAAGAAGGGACCACATCCTTACAGAGTCCGTACATGACTGTGCCTGACCTTACAATGGTGGCAGGCCTATTTGAAAGCTGGTGGCAGGCCTTTTTGAAAGCTTGAAGCCCCTAAAGTCAAGCAAAAAAAACATAACAAGACTTAACTGAATAACCTATCGGACTAAAAACACACATGATCAGAAGGGCCACATAAATTTGAGTATGAATTTCTTCTTACTCCTAGTCTTAAAATATCCCAAGATTCCCATATATCAGCTACAGTATCGAATACTTTAAAATACCAAATCGTCCACATTTTCTTTCTCTTAGTCGACATTTGGTTCATGTTTACACTTTAAAAGTGCATCAGCCTTAGTTCAATCTTCATTTTCATTCAAATATTTTGTTAAAAAATCTAGCCACTGCAAACACAAGTGAATGATTTTCCCCCAATCTCAACATGAGCCACCATTCCTCCAGGGTCAGGGTGCTTGCTTCATTTACAAATTTCCCCATAAACATCTTTCTATAGTCAGTCAAACCTGTGCAGTAATCTGTTTGGACACGATATCTGGACAACATTTTAGATTTCTCAATTTGCCTTCTCGCTCCAAGGACTTACTTGGTTTCAAATAGATTCATGTACATACGCATGAATTGTATCCTTGATTTTCCATGGGAACTTAATAAGATAATTCGGCAGAGAGCTTACAAGTCTAGTTTCTCTGTGATAGTCTCATCGGTTTACATGAGTTCCTCCTGTCCTGGGTCGATATCGAGTAAGCTTCGTACACTTTGCTCTTTACTCTATCTAGATTAGTGACTAGGTCTTCTGATTTTACGTTTAAGTCTATCAGGCATTTGGTACATTTCTGTTTCCAGAAGTCGATGGGCCACTCCGGTTCTCTGCCCGGAATAGTTCCTAAGATTTTTAAAGTTTAGACAGAGTCTGGGATTAAGCGTTTCCGAAAAAAAGGATTGAGTTTTCCAAGGGGTCACTGCATAGATTGAATATATTCCCAATTCAAATCTTATCACTGCGTTAGGAAGACCCCTAGGCACGCTCAGGACCTTTTTCCAGACTATTCCCTCTAGGACCTCCCAAGACTGCCAAGGGAGGTTTAATCCATCTTCCGCACTGTATGATAAGATAGGTATGACCTTCATATTATAAAAGTACACAATTGAGATCATCGAGAATCTTCCATATCTGTTATGGAGTCTTCGGCCGTGCTACCTAGTACTTCACTTTTGGCCTGAAGTTTAGGGCCCACAGTGTTTCCACCATGCTCTGGTTTATACAAACACCCAGATATATAATATTCTCAATTGTTTCAAGTAGTTCTTTCCCTATGCTACATTTGAATTTCTGGACCCCTCTTGCTGCATTTATTATCATGCCCTTTGATTTTTTGCCATTAATACGCAGTTCATTAATCCTAATATAGGACTCCAGAGATGTTAGTCTTCTCTGGAGACCTATAGGCGTTTTGTCTATTAGGATTAGATCATCAGCATATAGGACCTAAGGTATAAGAACGCCATTGATTTTTGGAGGAAAGGCCCTGATTTCAGTTTGATGGGTAGCAAAGTCTGAGATGTATAAATTGAACATGATGGGTGCCAGTGGGCAGCCATGCTTGAGACCTCGATGGGACATTATTTCACTAGTCAGCGCTCCCCTCATGTTCATACGAACTTGCATAGATGTCCCAGTGTAGAACTCCCTAGTCGCTAATAATAGTTCATTGGGACATCCCGAGGTCTTACATTTTTCCCACAATCTCTCCCTGTTGATCCCATCGAACGCTTGTTCACGATCCACCAAGAATACATAGATTTTGGTTTAGCTCTTATGTGCCTGCATTTTCAGGATGTTCATCAGGAAGAGATTGACCGAGGTTCCAACCCCCTTAACGAATCCCATTTGTCTGGGATCTAAAATTCCTGCTTCATTTTCCCAGCTCGTTAAATGGCCCAGGACCAATGAGTCAAATAGTTTGCCCAACATGTCAGGAAGAGCGATTATTTTTGGGATGCGATATGTCGCCCTTCTTGAATTTGGGCACAATGATAGCCTTTTTCCTTTACATAGGGACCTTTCTTGTTCGCATTATTTGTTGGAATAGCCATTGTTCAGGATTTTGTTTAAGAATACTATTAGTGAGACCATCAGGACCTGGAGCTCTAGATGTACTTAGCTTCAGGATGACATTCAAAATGTCACCTTTCTCAATTTTCAAGGACCATTGCTCAACCTCTTCCCTATCTCTCTTTTTGTCATGGCGCAGTAATGGAGAAAATAGTTTGGAGATGTGATCCACCCAGCTTTCTTCTATCACTGCTGACAGTTGCAGTGCTTCTTGGGGTGACCCTAGGGAGTTAATGAATTCCCAAGTAAATAAGGTGGTTGTTTTGCTTGGTGTTTTCAGCATAAGTTTAACCTCAAACTGTGCTCTTTTTTGGGTGAATGCCAATTACCAGTATTTATACTGTTGTGATTGTTGCTTTAGTTTTGACTCTCTCAACGATCCCTAGTGTCTCTTTAGTTCTTTTATATCATGTCTGTACTGTTTTCTAGCTTCTACCAGGTCTTTGTTGCAGTTGTATTTATGGGCAAGTTCTACCTTTTAACCATCACCTTGTTTTACTAGATATGAAGCTAGAAAAGGGACCTAATCTATGGTGTATTCCTCTCCTTGCTGGAATCTATGCCATTACCCAGTGAGGTCTCAAACTTTGTGTGTATTCATAACCAGTCTATTTCTACCCTGCGAGATTGAGAATTTTGCATGTACGCTTTGCCTTTCTATTGGAGAGATTTTTTTTAGTCATAGCGTGAGCAGGGCATGGTCCCTAAGGGGCATTTTAGTAATGATCAGAGAGTTCACCACCGTCTGTACATTAGGCGAGAGAACAAAGTAATCAAGGATGTTATTTGAGCAGAGTCCATGCTATGTAGAACTGGCAGGGATATCGCCTCTTGTCTAACCATTCAAAGGGTGTAGCTCCATGCCTTCCTTCTCAGTAAGCCATCTGCTCGCTCTTTGATTCTTTAGTGAAGTTTGTATTTTTAGCGAGTCTGCAGTCAAATATTCGTTACTCGGGTACCTCATATTCGATTCCCCACACAGAATGGTATGTACATTGTTCCATTTGCTTTTGGTCGTTTCGAACAAGTTGGTAATACTCGACACAAAAACCTGCTCCTTCACTTTTGCTGGATTCATGTACACATTCAGTAGTAATGTGTACACATTCAGTAGTAATAAGGTCTTATTTTGTCCATAGCCGATTTCTTCTAATTCCGAAATAAGCATTTGTACCCATGGGTTAGGTTTGTGATGTTCCAGTATACAAATCCCTTTTCCCATCTTGATTAATGTCAATAGACCAGCATACGGTCTCCCCTTGGCTCCCATTTCTGCAGGATTTAATAAGCATATGAACCCAGCACACAAAGGTGGTACGCGTAACCAGCATTCTTGTAAGCATAGTATGTCATAGATTTCCAAGTGAAGATCTTTACTTATGAGGAGATGCCGTAAGACCCTTGTATTCCAGGATCCCAAGAGCTTGTCATCTGGGGGCTTCCTGTCCTCACTCTATTCCCAGTTCTCGGTGGTTAAGTTCCTGGCAGCCATTCCCAACCAGCCGTCTTTTTCCTCTCTGCTGGATCATCATGGCATTTGTTCACTATGCTTTGCTCTTGTCTTTGGGTTGAAAAAGTGATCCTGGTGGACTTCCGGCCCTCTTCTACAACTCTTTGGTTAACTTCTCCCAAGTCTTTTGTTTCCTTTATCTCATGTGGGAGAGACATTTGCAATTTAATGTCGAGTATCCCTTCTATGGAGAGTTTTTTCCCTACACTGGGGCAGAATTTGATTTTTCGTAGAGTGAGGTTGACCTCTTTTAAATCAATTCCTAATGGCCTTAATGTTTCAGCTGCCTCATACAGTATGTTTTAATCGAGCTAGATTCATCACCCGGTCCGGTCTTGATTCCTTCACAAATTCCAAGACTCTAATGTCACCTGAAGTCAGTGTTTGAAGGGCAAGGATATGGTGTAATAATGTCATGAAATTTCTTCTATTTAAGATCAGTTCCTCCTTAGTTCTTAAAATGGATTCCAGTGACAGCGCCATTTCCTCATCACTGGTCTTCTTCACTGTTGTTTGATGTTCATGCTCCTCTTCAGATTTTTTGCTGAAGTTCTTGTTTCTTGTCGGATTTTCGACTCTATGATTTTTACCCAGTATTTTCCTTTTTTTGTCCATTGTGATGAAGTTAATTATTCTTGAATTCTTAGGTGTGTGCTCTTGGATTTCACTGGGTTCTATTCTCCCCACTTCTTCCAATTCAATACACTCAGTATTGCTCACTTCTTATACTGATTCCGCCCTTTCAACAATGTTTCCAGTTGAATAAACTGAGTAATTCATCATCGATTCCTCCGAAATCTAAGTACTTATGTTGTTGACCTCTATTGGGGACAGATCTACCTCTAATCCTGCATGTTTTTCAATTTATGTTTCCCCACAACCCTTGCTACTTTTTTTTACTTCCTTTCTTTGGGGTGGTTGGGCTGTGTCGGCCGAGGTAAATGTTTAAGATTTCAGATGAATTTCTTAGCCGCATTTGATCTTGGGGGTCTTTGTTCTGGTCTATTTGTTTTTTTTTAGCAGTTAGATTCTTCACCCGGTCCATCACTTTCAAGCCTTTACCAAAGACTGTATAGGTTTCCTTTGGGTTGATAATCTTATTTTTCCTGGGTTGAGGCTCTGGGATACCCAGCTGGGGGATTTGAGAGGGCTCTACAGATTCTTTGTTTGGGGACTCATTTGTCTGGGACCCCACTTCCTGTTGTAAGCTTGCGGATATATCTCCTTGGTTATCTGTGGATGGATTCTCAGCGATCTCCTCCAGGTCCTCCAATGCAGATTCCTTGTGGGCTTTTATCACTTCAGTGTTTTGGCAGATTTTCTCTACTCGCTCTTGTTTTCATACCCCTGGTCCAACTTTCGGAATCACTGGCTGCTGATTTTTTGGTAGAGGTGCTTGCATAGCCTGCAACTATTTTGGGGACTCTAGTATTGATTTCATGAGTGTTGTTTTATCCACCAGTTCTGCCCTCGCCAAATCACATAGACGATTTTGCCATTGTTGAGACTTCTCTGCTTCTATATCAAGTGTCCTTTGTACAGTCATGATAAAGGACTCTAAATAGATCATCTTTGAATGTATCATAGCCAACAAAGTGGCTTGATCCTTATTATTCTTGTTAAGTGCTTTTTAAAACAGTGTCATAAAGGGGGCCAGGGAGATAGATATTGCTGACATTATGGATCCCTGTAAGTTTGCCACCAGATATTCATTTCCCATGGTCTTCGGTGGTGTCACTTTTGTTGAAAAGATTGATTAATTCAAGGATGACTATGATGAGCCAATAGAGGGAGATGTCAAAATCCTTTGTTGCCTATCTTCTTTGGACAGGGAATTTTGGAAGTTACATCTGGTAGAGTTTAGACAGAGAAACTCTCCTTGTATTCTGATTTATTCTTCTACTGTCTTCGATTTCCACTGGTAAAGTGGTTGTTTTTTTTTTAAATATCAACCATCCGTGTCCTGCGCTAAAAGAAAACGTGGCAGCTGAACAGTGGAGTAATGAAGTGGTAGACCCCCTACTCCCCTCATACTTGTCTTCCATTTCCATTTTGTCCTGTAAAGTACTGACTTTTAGTTTGAGTGGTTTGGGATGTATTTGCTCTCTTACGCCTGAATCTTTTTGTGATAGTTAAGAGAAAGTAGTAGGTGAAGGCGGCAGACCAAATAGACCACTTTGGTTTTGATAGTCCAGACTTTCTTGGACAGCTGCTATGTTTTTTTTATAGCTACAGTGCTGGGATTGAGGTAGACAGTTCTATGCTCTCAGAACCTTTAGGAGGATCTATTTCTGGGATCTTTTGCAGCTCCAGGAATTTACCTCTCTGTGTTTGAGACAGCACAGTTACTCTCAGTTACTTTTAAGGTTAGATAAGCAGCCACTTCTGAGTTGTCCTGGGTTTCCAATACGAGGTGTATGACCTTAGGTGGTGGCATACTTACGCTTTTCTTCTTGTTTCATTGCTCAGGGAGTCACCCCTAATATGGATGGGAGTCATTGAGGGTGCTCCTTTCATTAATTTCCTGCAGACTAAAACTTCTTGCTTGGCTTGTAGCATTTCTTGCTCAGTTATGTCCAATTGTCCCTGCATAGGTTTGCCTCTTAAATCCTGTGTGTTCTCTTGAATGCTAAGCAATACATGTTTCCTTCTCTCCTCTTCCATTTGCCCCATGTGTATATCAGGGTTCTGTTCCGATTCTGATATCCATCTCATGCAGGTCATTCCTTGTAGTTTGAGTTGGCTCTGAGTATGCAAACTCATTATGCAATTGTAGTTTGACTACGTTTTATTGAAGATATCTGCAGGACAAAGCTAATTGCAGTAGTAAAACTGGAAGCTCAACAGACCCGCTGGCACGTACTTCTACTGAAAAAGATTTGAGGTAGGTAGATCCAAGGGGAATGTTGCAATATATATCCTGATGGATGGGCAGGGGTTTCTGGCTCCAAAGCTTGAGGCCCGCAGTCACTAGCAGTCGCCCAGTCATCAGAATCTCTGCCTAGGTAATTAGTACATGGTAGTGTTGTGAGGGCTTTTAGGGTGAACCCTATAAGTGCTGTCAGTTTTGGTGGAAGATGCTGGCTCAAAGGCTTGTGCAGTCATGAGCAGTTGTCAAACCACCTACTGCCACTACAACTGCAACTGTTTTCTCCAATTTCTCTGATTCCTCTGGCTAGGGAGTCGGTAGGTGTCTATTAACCTTTTTCCAGTTAGCAGATTTTCTGTAGCTTTCAAACTCCCACCAAGTTGCTATGGTGTTACGTTGTAATTCCCCCACCTCGGCACTGGGGGCAGGATATATCCCTCTTCAGTGCTTCCTAGCAGGGAGTGGCGGTCCGCTCACAATCCGAGCGTCGGTGAAGTTTAATAATGAATTATTAGTTATAGCCCTCTTTTCACCTCAGAGCCCACAACCGCTACTGTTGTTTTCAGGCAATGCCGTCGGTAAGGAAGGTGTGGCCACAGGGAGAGCACGAGCAAAGAGCATCAGGCTCGAGCACACTAGACACAGTTCAGGCTAGGACGTACAATCAAAAATAGGAGGGCAAAAGTGGAGGAAACGGCTCACCTAACTCCGATGCAACAGATTTTCTCCTTTCCTTTTTCTTCCTGAGCTTTCGCTCTTCACTTTTGGTTGTCTGTTCTGTTCACAATCCCCCCGAGATGGCCTCTTTGGAGAGTGTGCAGTCAATGGAGTCTGGGAGCCTTTGCAGGGGCTGCCACTCACTCGGGAAGCATGGGGTAGTATAACAGGGTCAACCTCCAAATGAACAAACGAACAGCAACGAGAAAAGACATGCACTATTTTCTCAACTGTGAGTTGAAATTACTTATTTCCAATAGCCCAGCACAGAGGCATCAGGGATTGTTGTTTGGAGTGAAACTGGACTCACCTGTATCTCATTGCAAGAGAGAATGTTGTTCAGACTGAGACTGTTCTCACCTATACAACACTGGAAGAGAGACTTTCCCAAAGACACTTTGCTGAACCTGGAATCCATTTCTGTTTGCTCATCCCATTTCCTCATCAGCCACCCTACGGCCGTTGCAGGAACGAGTTTCCTGGGGCTTCCTTAGCATTCCTAGTCTTCTAACTGTAGGATATCATATACAAAGTAAAGTTGAGGCCTGAAGTGAATGAAATGAGAAATTCCTTCCTTACAAGAGCAAGAGAAATAAGGGATGCCAACTTTGGTGCTTATTAGGGATTTCTGCCTTTTGCTAGCTGTCACACTAACAAACAAAGGACAACTGTCAGATTCTGGTAGCACCAACATGTTGGGAAGTGATTGTGGAAGTAATTTATTTCAAAGCCAGATATTCATAGAACCAACGCATAGTGATATATTTTCTTTAAGCCATTGTCCAACTCACAGCAAATGTAGCTACTGTATTTCCATCAATGTCAATATTTGAATATGTGTTGTACAGTACACAGGTCTTCTTGGCAAACCACATCTCTGCCTTGTGTGAAATCCTAAGCCCAAAATATAAAGCACAGGATGTTATTCAATTGTGAATACAGCTTTAAGCAGAGAAAACAGTAAGGTTTACAGTGTTCCAAGAATGAACTAAGGCTACCTGTGAAAAGGAGGCCAAGAATTAAAGTTGTTAATTTGGTGCGAATAGCACAAGTTATTTAATCAAAAGTGTATAATTGGATTTTTTCATGTGAGTAGCATAAGGAAAGATTATCTAATTACAGCCAAAGGTGTATTCCGGTCAATCAGAGAATATATAATGTGTTTCTTTATTCTGCCATGTTAGTAATTCATTCACACTATATTGTTTAAAACTCAAGGATAGGAATGGAAATACTACTGAATTTTGTTTGGTTGTGTGATATACATTGAAAAGATAGGTCTGCATTTATTTATATGGAAATGAAACCCAAAAGAGCTGGAGTGAAAGAACAGAATCAAATCGTAAAGTTTCTATTCTCATGTATTGACATACATGAACATTTCAGGGCCTCTGATCCAGTTGGAACTGGATAGAAAATAATTACAGGTTATATTTAGGCCAGGTGGCTTTTAAGATTATCCAAGATGCTCATCCATTGTATTCAATGCAGGCTTTCAGAGTATGTGAACACCATAAATTGTCTTCAGGCATGCACTCATGGCACCAGGGATTGCTTTCAAAAAGATGTCACATGCTTTACTTCACATAAACTCATGAGCCAAATCCATTAGTAAGGAGAGGTCAGCAGAGGAGGTCATAGGCACTCAGATGCACAGCATTGGCCAGCTCCCTTAGTTAAGGTTAAAGATCATTAAAGGTATGCACAACAAAGACATTTTACTTTGAATACGTGGTGACATAGAAAGGGAACACCTAGGTGGTGTGTCATATATGCCATCTTGTGGGGAACTGTTTCAAGTGCCCACCAAAGAAAACTCACAGGAATGCAATAATGCATTAAATGTTCAAAGATAGATAAAAGAAAGCTCTGTCAGAATCTTGAAACTGAATTATATGTTGTCATTTTGCAAGGTAGCACCAATGGGTCTGCGGTTAGAGCATAACATCAAAATGTGCTTCTCTTTAGAAAGAATAGCAACCCCTTTTTGGTCAGGTTGCTGGGAAACCACATCTCTATGCTAAGAGTAGGGGTGAGGTAAAGGCCTATAAGAACGGCATACACATAGTATAAAGGTGAGAAATATTTGCCTCCCAGAGTATTGGGCTTGTCCTTTTACAATATCAGAATAACTACAAGTACACAGCCTTCAGTTTGTAATAAGTCAATATTTAATAAATGTGCTCAGCCGACACATGTTTAGACCACTGGTGGTTTTCAAGGCTTTTCCAATTTACATCAAATGATAAACCAATAATTACAAAAAAACAATAGATACAAAAGGTCACAGATTTTTTTTAAGGGGTGTTGTATGTAACCATTAAGCACAGTCCAGATGACAATCATATAGGTATGGACAATATTATCACCCAACATACTTGCATTTCAGAATCACACATAGTAGAAACAAATTTTAAGAAATACATTAATGAATAGAGAAACATGGGATGGCATAAAGTCATATTTGAATTAAAATGTGTATGAAAATGAAAAATTTAACAATCATTTAAGTAGAGAATGAGAGACAAAATAAATATTTCAATGCTCCATTATGCACTTATGATTTCATCAAATAGTTCTATTATTCTCAAGTGTCATCACCAAAACCTTATTCTAATTTGCACATTTGATTATCAGCAGTAAGTAACCTGAGCAAAACTGTGCACCCACACCACCTCGTGAAGCAGAACAATATGATATATGATATATGATATATACAATATCATGATTATGTTGCTAATTCAGTTATACCTCATTAATCATCCCAATGTTAATTCATACCATGGTTGGTCATCACCATGATCTGGAATGTAGTACATATATGTAGTTGAAAGCCATTCAACTCACCCTAATTCTTCTTAATGCACTGATTCTTGATTATATGGGGTGCCCATGACTAACCTTAATACTAAAAAAAATACTCAACACAACCCTTCCTGCACCCTCGTTTTGTTAGTAATAAACATTCAGTTTATAGCACGAATCAGGTGTGAGGCCATCTGCTTTCCCTAGCTTGTGCCAGTTTTCTATTCATAGATGTGTGCTGTCGTGCATTCTGTTGAATAATGTATGGTGCTAGGACAGTAGGGTAATCTAACACATGTATTATGGTTTCAGCAGTATGTTTTAAGTAGACCAGGTGTCTGATGTAAATTCAAATGCTGGTTTGCAAAATCAAGATTCACCACTAGAGAAATGCTCATAATGCTTTTGGGTTGTGTGAGGTTGCTAGTAAGGCTCAGACACAAAGGTGGCATGTCTTTGGGCAGAAACTTTTATCTGTTAAGGATTCCAATTGGGCGTCACACATCAGACCAGGAAACTTGGTCTTAACCTGGGATGTGGCGCTCAATAGGAATGCTTTTTCTTTAATTTCAATGAATTCAAATTGAGTCGATACCCGACCCGTCTCACACCACCTTTTACAAATACCCCGGGTCACAATGGACCATGAACGAGGCCGGTTGGTGAAGATACTATATTTATTTATTTTAAAACTCACAAAAAACACACACATTTTAATATTGGGCAGCAATCACCATTGGGGTGATTATGCCAATGGAAATGGAAGCAATGCACTTGGTTAACCTTCTAATTGAACATATCCAAAGCACAATTGAATAGGAGCACTTTTTGAATTAGGATAGATAGCACCCAAGTTAAGGTTTCCCCCTGCAATATTCCCCGAACCCACAAATGGATAGAAAAGAAGCAGCAGGTAGTCAGGAATAAGAGGCAACAAACAGGGACCTTCCCTCACAAAATAAGAGTAAAAACCCTTTGCAAAGACCTAAAACGACACTCGGATGTTGATAAATAATTATGTTTGTTTAGAAAATGATATGCATATGTTTTATCACAGTATTAGGGATGGTATCTCATTATCAGTCATAAAGTAAGGTATCACAAAAGCATACAGTTCACAAAACAGATTGAAATTGAAAACCCAGTGCAGCCGGATTCACACATGGAAAAGTTAAATTTTTTCTGATTTGAAGTTTTAAATGTAAAAATTGTTTTTTTTTTCAAACAACAGGTAAAAACACTGAATTGGAATGTGGTTTTTGGACTGGGGGATAGATGTATTACAGGGACAATATAGAGGTGAAAGGAGGTATCTAGCTACAGACCTGGATGAGATTTACAAGATAGAAGGTTCGCTTTTGGTAAAATAAAGCTGTGGAAGAGAGACAATCATCTTAGAAACAGTACAGGTTTTACTTATACTAGATTATTAAGACTATATTGTTAAAGAGGGGCACAGTAAGATCCAAGGTTGGTTCGCAACGTCATCCTTGTCACCCCAGCGTTCAACTTTATGTGGAAATTAGTTTGATTATTCAAAATATGATTAAGGGCTTATGATCTACACAAGACAGAATGAATAGAGAGATGGCGCTAGCACTTAGAAAGTCAAAGACAGGGTGCACAGAGAATTCTAACAGTTTTAACAAGTTACCAGGGTATGGGTAGGATTGCTTAGAGAGTGGAATAAAGACAAAAGGGTCAAGATGGGGAGACTATGTGTTTCTCTGGGATGGGGATATATTCACAGTCCACGCTTGAGCTTTGGGATTTTGCAACAGTCAGGGTTCTGGTCACCAAAGATTCTGGTCACCGGATAGCAGACTCTCCTGGCAAAAGACATCTGGGCAAAGGTCTGGTCACCAGATAACAAGGACAGCTGGATGGCAGGGTTGCAGCGGGCACACAGTTTGTGGGCAAAAAGCCAGTTTGGTCTCAGGATGCTTCCCAAAAGAATACCATAGCTTTTCCCTTTGTTTAATGGTATTTTTAGTAGGATTCTCTTGATTGATGCCTTGCTGGGGATAGGATCATCAATGCTTTGGCCTTGCAGTGGAATCAGCTATACTTTGGCTTTGCAGTGGGATCTGGAATCAGCTATGCTTTGGCTTTACAGTGGGATATGGAATCAGGCAGGATTAATGTGGAAGATCAAGAGCGCAGGCGCAGGAAATTCAGGAAAGAGTCCCTAAAGTCCTGTCAGCCACCCCTTATATAGAGCATGGTGACATCACAGAAATATTGGTGGGCAGAACTGAGCTAGGCCTACCT
This sequence comes from Ambystoma mexicanum, assembly GCF_040938575.1. NCBI lineage: Eukaryota > Metazoa > Chordata > Amphibia > Caudata > Ambystomatidae > Ambystoma > Ambystoma mexicanum. Next base: position 285,929,502 of record NC_090930.1, on the reverse strand, counting down.
CCAAGACTCGGATAGGTCAGCCTAATTTAATCGCCAGTCTCGAGGAGGAGTCTCAGTTTAGGAGGAGGTTGCATTTTATGAGGTGAAAAGCCTTCCCACAGTCCTTTTTGCCAAAAATCCATCATTACATAATTTACACATTTGTACAGTTGTGACACTTTAACAAATCACATGGGCAGATTATATATTTTATGTAGAGCATAGCAGTCCAATCCTCACGGTTGCAGGACCTTGTTTCACCCTTATACCAGTTTTTCGCACTTTTCAGTGAGATTTATATTACATAAAATTCTAAAACTTTACACATGAGTATAGATTGTTATTAGGCCTATCAGTATTACATTTTACAGGGGCATCCGGTACACTTTCCTCAGACTATCCACTTCTTTGCCATTTCTGTTCCCAACATGGCAGTGAAGTCCACATCATCTTAGGTTAAAGCCCATAAAATCACATCTAGACTGTTAACTTTTTACATTTTTGCGAAGTCCTGTTGCAGAGATAAAAGTCTTACACGTTTTATTAATAACATAGTATTTGGAAGCAAATGGGCTGGCCTTTGTCCTTCACTGGACCATTTTTTTCTCTTCAGCTACCATCAGCTGTCATCTCCCCCAGAGGGTGGAAGGGGGATTCCCAGCTTGTTTGAAGGTTGTTGCCCCTTATCCACATCGCACATCCGTGTCCCAGAAATCCTATTGTAAGAGACTGGAGTACAGACCAAAGTCTGTAAAAGTAGCAATTATCACTTGTGTTCTTGGATCTACTGTTAGGGGCCTTCTGTTGCTAGCATCCTCCAAGCAGAAATCTGGTTTAAGCTAATTTTATCCCATCTAGCCACTGCCTTATAATTCCTTATCTTGTATATTTTTGTCCTGAATCTGAAGAAAGCCTGCTGAATAAAACCTCCCATATATATATTTCACAGCACAATCTCTTTTCACATTGCTAGGCAAGGATACGTTTTTATTCAACATTGTACTTTTAAAACAAGCATTTTTTTCTTTGGTTTGCAAAAGCCCATTTTGACACATGTGGTGAAAGCTGGCATTTTCCTTTCAAATTCGGTTTTTCCATCCGACTTCCCAATATTGTTTTGTAACCATAGTTAGTTTCTTGTAGGAAGCAATTTGTTTGAAAACAGATGCACTGAAATTGACACAGCCCAGAGAGCTAGAGTTTATTTGAATGATTGGTCTTTGACACTTTGTAACTCAAGAAGTAAAGTGTTTCCTGTGTGGCTGAAAATGAAGCTTCTTTTATTTCCCAAGTTTGGCTTGACAGAGTCTGTCATTCAGGGGTCATGCTTTGTTCTGCTGAAGCACCATGTAGATATGAATGGGCATGGCAAGGCCTTATTAATAAAAGTAGTTTGGTGAAAAACAGATCAAAATAGCACCAGAGCAGCATTATTTTTAATTTGAAATATTCACTTTTTCAATGGGAACTTTTTGTTTTTGCAAGCAGCAGAGCAGCGCTGCTTTGATTTGTTTCTTTTGGGTGCACCCCAGAACACACTGGCACCTTTCTCTATGTGCTCCCGGTTCCAACTCGCCCATATTGTGTTTGGAAAGATGGTGCAGCCATCCTTTTGTCGCTGCAAGGTGCAGTTTTGACGCAACAATGCTTCCAAGGAGCCAGTTCAGCCATTTTGCTGTTGACAGCAGAAGCGCAGCTTGGTTCTGGAGAGGAATTCTGTTAAGTGGGTCAATGTAGCCCACATACCATATGGAAAATGGTCGGAAAAATGACTTTATGTCCCTAAAACTAAGACGGGTTTCTCTGTCTCTAAGAAAACAACTGAACCAGTCAGAATGTCCAAATAATAAAGTGCATCCCTGTTGTGTCTCAAAAAGGCCTACATCTGTCCGTAACACTAATAACATGAAATAACTGTGAAAGGATGATATCTTCCCAAAGTAAAGATGTTCTTTGTGAATCCAACAAACAGAAAAGTTCTCAAACTCTTGGGTGAAAGGTGGCAAAAATAAAGTAATGTTCAAAACTCTAGGCCTCCAAAGTTAGAGTTATAAACATTTCCCCTAGATTCCTTATTGTTGAGTTATTCTCCTTGTGTGGCTGTCAGTCTGAAAAACCCAAACCCCTAACCGTTGTGTTGCCCCCCCACTCCCCTTGGGCAAGCACGCTCTGGTCTTCAGACAATCTTTGACAATCTGACAACCTCCTATTGGGGGTGTGGATCACTATACCCCCCCTTTGACTGCATTCGTATCAGGCCCCATGTGCACTGTGGTTTACTCCTAGATTACTACCGTGGGCAATAACAAATAACAAGACACAAAGAAAACACAAAGAGTCGATTCAATTATAATACAATGGGATACATTTATTTATATACACACAGCTAAGCATAATGCATGACAATGCAGACAGTTCTAATGCTATGTCTAATTTGCACCTTTTGTACTTCTGGTGCAAAGCTACCATGCAGTATCTATAAGCCTTTCAGGTTCCTAATGTAAGCCTGTGCTGCAAATGTCTAATGTGTGGTTCTAATACAATCTAATGTGTGTGTGTGTCTCTGTTCTTATCAATCAATTTAAGCCTAGGCCAAACCCATACTTCCCATTGTGCTGTCTTTCTAGCCAGGCCTCAATCAATCAGTGGCAGGCCTCAAGACTGCCAACTGCCAAGCTCTCCCTCTGCCTCATCGATCTCATCAAGGCCCATCAGTCTGCTGCACCAAGCACCATCTCCAGCCAACTCCCTCTTTGTGGCTCTCCCGATCTCTCTGGCCAACTCTCGATCTCTCGTGCAGTCCCCTCTCGTGCAGACTCCCACAACTCTTCCGAACTCCACAACTCTTCCAAACTCCACCCTCTCTCTCTCTCCAGCCCTCCTGGTCATAGTCTCCAATGACGCACAGAATGTCTAAGAATGTCTCTCCCTCAGCATTTAGCAAAATGCCTGCCTGTCTCCTTGCGTGTTACTTGTCTCAGCATGTCCTGTCACTTCGTGTGCTGTCAGCGTGACCTCATATCTCTCCCTCTTGGTCTTCCGAATAGGTTGCAAAATACATCATCTATTCCCTGTTTCTCCATTCTCTCCACTGTAGGCTTCACTCTGCATTACAAAATGCTCTTAGGCCCCATCCCTCTCATACAAAAGCACCTTCTCCCATCTCTCCATCGTCAAGCTGATAAGCTTCCCTCTCAGACAAGGGTTCATGTTATCTGTGTATGTCTGCCAATGTTTACGAACAGTGTACCATAACATTTCTCCACACTTAGCAACTTCTGTCTTTCTCTATCAAAAAATGGCTCATAGGCCTCGTGTCTCATTCTGAATGCTTCCTAGTGTTTACCGCAAATCTCTCGCAATGCAAGCACTAACTAAATGCAAAACTCATTCTAGGTGCATACTCAATCATACATACATACACACATACATGTGTGTCAATCATATCTCTAAATGTGTCTCTACAAAGTATACATGTGTGCTATACTAAATGGCTTTTCATGGCATTTCAAATATGCCAGTGTGTGTGTGGTGCAAGCAATGCATTTTCTCTCTAAGCGCTATATCTAATGCAAACACAGATGAACAGCAAATCATGGTGAGTATATGTTGTGTCTCTAAAACACTACATGTCACTTCGAATATGTGCAAGTGCAAGTGGAGGCAATATCATTCTAAAAGCATATTGCAAATGCATACAAAGGTGACAGTCTAATATGTGGACAGTGTCTACTTCAGCAATGTACTAATCAGAACTAAACAGAATGCAATAATGGAATGATTCCATAGCAAAGATTCTAATGATTGGGTAATGGTGTCTCTACAGATAGTACCTATTCTTCTATTGGGTGTTATGATTTCTACTAATGATAACAATTCCGGGCTTCTCATTTTATCCAATTCCACATGGCTTCCCCGTCGGTAGTTGCTTGACCAAATGTCAATAGGTAGTTCACAAATATATCTTCCTTATGCTTTGCCTATTTATCCCACCAACTTGGCACACAATATAACTGATTTGTTCACTCTCCTGCGAAGCATTTATGCTTTCCTGTAACGTCTAATTTCGGTGCAGGTCCTAGAATCAAAACATTCAATTTGCCTTGGTATACTCTCCTGCCAAGCCAAACCTCTCCTTTGGTGTGGGTCCCCGACTCGCAACATTCTATTTGGCATGGTTTACTCTCCTGCCAAGCCTTCATCCTCTCAAGGACTGCCTCTTTATAACTGTGAGTCTCAAACTCATAACATTCACTGTTGCTTGGTTAATTATTCTGCCAAGCAACAGTTCCAATATGGGCTGCCTCTTTTTTTTTGGGTGCAGCTCCCATACTCCCAATATGTGGTTTGGCTTTGTTTCAGTTTCTCATATGGGTGTGGGTCCCAGACTCGCAATGTTTGAATTGGTTTCTCTTTCTGACTTTCAAATGGGTGCATGGCAACGGACTTGCACTGTTTGGTTTCCAGGGTCCAAGACCCTCTTATTGTGGCATCTGCCTTCACCCTCTTAATCACCCGGACCACGTGCACCACTACGGCAACCCCTTACCTATTTGCTTCCTACTGGAAGGTGCCAGAGTTTCCTGAGCAGCGGCTGCAGCTTCTTTGGAGGATGTGGTTACATTTGGGGCTTTGTTGCACTCGGCAGCGGCCTCTTTATTGTCTGCTTCTTCCGAGCGGCACGTCCTCTCTGCTGGGTGCTTCGTCAGTCCTAGGGGACCCAGAGGTACCACGCAGCAGTAACGTGAGTGGTCCTGGCTCCAGGGACCTTGCTCATGTTCTCCTCCTCCTCCGCTTTCGGCTTCCATCTAGCTAGCTCTCGCCCTTCTGGCCGCTACCTGGTTTTTCAGTTTCCTCCTACTCGGATCGATCTCTCTATCCAACTCAGCTGTCGGATGTTTAAACTCCCGCATTGGGAAAGGTAGTTGCTTTGGACCAATCCTATTTTCTTGAAAACTGGAGCAGTCATTCTGCTTCACGGGAGTGATCTTTGGGCTCCTGATCATCTTCCTCGTCTCAGTCCTTAAGAGAATGTTCATTTTGTTTCTCCCGACTGATCCTTAGACTCTGAGTCTGATCATCTTGTTGTTCCCACTACATTTGTCAAAGAGTCAGGTGCGCGATATTCTGCATTTTCTAAAGTTTGAACCCTGTCAAGTATATTAATTTATCTAGCTTGACAATAATAGATATTGGTCATGATAACGAGTTGGGCGGTAGCCCTTAAATGCAGTGGGAATGGTATTAATGCTACAGTTAAGGGCTGGCCTTACCACAAGTCTGGCTTATTTACCCACAGCTGTGAGCTGAGAGTAAATTCACTGAAAAAATGACCATTATTGGTGCAATTACCGCTGTCGGTATTACAACACAGTAATTGCACAGAGAATTCCACATTGTGTCCAATGGACCCAATGGGGAATGGGAATTAACAGTTAGCGCCCAACCCGTGATCCATCAGCAATCTGCCGCACCGGTGGGCGCTAATGCAATTTAGTTGGCCGGTATCCCCGACGGGAAACCACCCAACTCGTGATCAGATCAATTGGCCTTTCACAAAGATGGAGGGGAGGATAAAACAGAGGAGAGGGATGTAGGAGATCTAGGATCTACTGCAGGGGCATGCCGCCTTCTCTGAAGATGGTCATCCCTAATCCAATAAAGGGGTTCCTCTCCCATGTTATCCTCCCTCGGTGCACCACTATTGTACTGTGGACACACCACCCAGGCCCCATGGAAGAGGTCTCCCCCACACGGAGAAGGGTGGATATCCCCAGATTCATCACAGTTGCCAACTGCTGTCCTTGTGTACTGATTCAATAAATCAGGTGGGGTTGGATCAATATTCGGTGACATCCCCATTATGTTTATGGAAGCTTAGTTTGCGGTCGAATGTTTTGGATACTTCCCAAGTCATCAGGACTTCTGTGTTCTTCTTTCCTGTCAGGATGTCACAATAAAGTAATTAATGAATTCAGTCAAAAAGGAAGTTGCATTCCATTGCAGCTCTTTCTGTTACCTCACTTCCATGCCTTTTTTAACATGGCGTCATAAGTAGACTCTGCCAGATCGGTCATGTAAGAATCAGCATTGGATTGCAATTTGTTCCTGCCTGGTGCTTTTTCCTACTATTATAAGTCTGGCCCCATACAGCACTACATATGTTTGTGCACGTTTCAAAGGCAGCATAATGGCATCTGGAAGGGTCAGCCATAGTTACACAGTAAGGACTTGTGGGTTAGAGTGACTGGGTGGGATGCCCAAACATTCCTTGCAATCAAATGGGTCAATTACAGAGTGTGAGCTTGGATTGCAAAAAGTGTGAAACAATGTATAGATTCTTAAGCAAATAAATGCAAAGTCAATACTGCCATTGTGGCACAGTAATGAGCTGGTAATGATTGTTTTGGGATCCATTTATCTGGGTTTAAATTTAGTAAGCATCCTAATATGGTGAATGGGTGTCTTGATAGATTCCTGGATCTTGAAGCGAGAAGCCAGCATTGGGGGTTTGGGGTTGGGTCTATTGATGTATTGAAGAGAAAAGAGGCCCCTCAAGTTGCACTATGTTGCACTTCCTGAAAAGATTTCAAGAAACAAGATCATGACCCTCGATTAAGGATACAGTCCTCTACATCCCTGGGCCCACATTAATGGCCCTCACTTCGCTCGGCCCGTTAGCAGCGCCCGCGAGCGTCCGTCCCCCCAGTGTTGTCTGTGGAATGGGTACATAACGCCACACTATGACATTAAAAGAACAATTCAAAGAACATTACTATGATTCATTCACATTCTTAGACTCAAAATCTAATAAAAGACAACCAACTGCCTACTGCATAATCCGCATCTGCACAAATAAGTACACTGTTAGGATTCCACAGTAATAGCATAGAAACATAGCACATTTCTGGTTAGCTCAATGAAGTTCATCAACAAAATTAAGGATTTATAACTGCACTTAACTAAGTCTAGTTTCTATGACAATACAAAGTTTCATCACTACGATGGTCAATGATACCTGATAACCTGTAAGGCAACGTACCCAAATACCATCTGTACTGATAAAGGTGGGGCAGTGGGCAAAATGATTAAGATAAAGGTGCCTATTGCTGATAAGCTCAGCACATTCTAATAATAAATGCCTAGCAGTTTCCTGTACTTTTTTGTGCGCACAGAGGACAACATCTGTCGATAAGAGGTGGTTAAGGTGAGGTCATAGAAATAAGTGCCTCAGTTTGAGGATGGGAAATTTGAAAAAAAATATGGCTTGGCTTGATCAATATAACTGAAAATGACAAAATCTTGGATCGATTTTTTTGCCACAGTCAATTCACGATTAGGAATTTTATCCCAGATAAATGCCTATTTATTAAGCTCAGCCACCAACTGTAAGGCTGCTTCCAATCAATGGCCCACTCAATAGGTCCCAAAATGAGATAACTCGTTTATAAATGCAGTTAAGCCATATTGGCCACTGGTAATGACAGAGCACATGAAGGCCTAAACGGGGTGGTCTATGCATTTATATATTTATATATAGAGAGTAACTTCCCTGATCATGGCAGACACAAAAAATGAAGGGATACCGAATACCAGTCTGGTGACAGCAATAAGTACAGAATGTGTGAGCCCCATCAGCTTTTTCCAAATATTGCCTTCAATAGAGTCAAATCGACTGGCCACCTTCCATATAACAAGGTGGCAATAAAACGGGTTTTATGAACCTGAATTGTATAATTTATACAAAAACTAACTGGTTGGTCAGAGTCTTAATTGCACCCAATTTAGTCAACGCCTTAGTAGCTATAGACTCCCAGCTGGCCTGTTCACTATGGGTGCTGTGGAATATAGTTCCCAGGGCATCTGTGTGATCACTGCGCATGTTTTACTGCACATACGAAAATGGCACATTTTTTTTTGTAACCACTTTTTGCTGCATACATATGCAGGGGAAACCCCCTGCAGCCCTCCCATGCTCCCCCCATATTTATTATTATCTTTAACCACCTCCCAAATAAATATGCAGCGAAATGGGACTGTCAAAATTCGTCATGTTTCCATGCGCAGTAATGGGATGCGAAGTGATCATCCAATACCGTTCCCAGGTACATGTATGAATTGACATATTCCAGGATGGTATTAATGAAAGGCCGACTAGTACAAGGAAATGTGTTTGCTTTATGTCAAAATACAATATTTTGGTTTTTGCTATATTAATTATTATATCATAATGAATAGAATAGGTCAGCAGATAATTCCAGGATCTTTTAAGACCAATGGGAGTGTGATCCAGGGGGGCAATGTCGTTTGCATGCCCCAAGCATCTAATGTGCATGATTTATATTTTTGATCGGAAGTTGCTTACTTCTTTGGAGCTCGTTTAGAGAGTTGGGCGGAGAGTGCCTTTTCGCCACACTTACACCGAAAAACCACCAGAATAGCGGCGGTATCGCAATTGCTATATTTTCACTAATCACAAGTACAGTGAAATCGGGGTAACATACGCCAACGTAACTAATGCCAATCCACCATTGCCATCACCACAACGCCAATGTAACAATTGCGGTCCGACGTTAGAAAGTCACTCATTGCGGTGCGACGTTAGAAAGTCACTCCTCTGGTGTGCTTGTTTATATCAACAAGGAGCACTAATTATAGCACTAAATGGTCGTAAATTACGCCTGAATTGTACACCACAACGGATGCGGCTGAAATGACATAAAAGCGATGGAACAAGTCCTGCCCATCCACCAGAGCACAAGATGCCAATTGCAGGGACCAGCTAGCTTTAGTGGTCATCCACCTGCAAACACGGAGATGACAGCAAGCACGAATGAGAAGGGCCGCCCAGGACAAAGAGGGGGTATCTCAAGATTGAGGAGAACCAGATGGCTATGCAGCACAAAATGGACAGTGAGTGCAACAGGGCAAATGCATACATATTTTGGGGACAAAATACTAGGAAGGACATAGACAGGCATACTGCATGCAATGTTAGCAGGGCAGGCAGAACATGATAAGAACAGTATGCCCATCTCTGTGCCGCACCAAGGGCTGCAGGCCCAGGATTGTATACAACCCAGGGAAATGGCAGAAATGGTGTTTGCATGTAAAACATGTGATGCACATCAACATGCACAATGCTGAATTGAAATTGACACCCAACATTGTGCACTCTACAGGTCACATCGCAGACGGTGACAGAGACCATCTATTCATCTTCCAAATGCATGTCTCCAGGTTATGTCAGGAGAGCACACACTCCCCATATACAGACTCTACCAAAGGACCATAATGGACCTGACAGATAGCATAGCAGCAGGCCTAGAGTCTCAGATCAACATTGCCGCATCCATTCCTCCGATTCTGAAGGTTATGATTCTATTGCATTTCTGTCCCAGTGTATCTTTCTAGACCTCTTTGGGATGTGTAGCTAGCATCTCACAGCCATCCTCTTTCAGATGCTGGACAGTATCATTGCACGTGTGGGGGAGCACATCAAATTCCTAACAGATGGCCCCACCATCAACAACATGAAGACAGAATTGTACAGTGCTGCTGGCCTCCCCAACATGGTAGGTGTAATACATGGGACACATGGTGCCTTCATTACCCCAGGGCGCATAAAGGCATGTATTTTAATAGGAAAAGTTTCAAACCATCAACATCCAGCCTGTGTGTGATGCAAACGTGATATTCACTCGAAAATGTGCAAAATTCCCTGGATCCACACATGACGCGATGGCAATGTAGAAGAGTAGTGTGCCAGGATTGATGCATGGCCTGACCAACAGGAGGAGATGGCTGATAGGAAATTGTTGAAACACAAGCTGGGCATAACTGTACTGTACTGCCAATGAGCCTGCCACAAATCTATCACAACCATGCAAATATGTCTCCCAATTAACCCACAGGTGATGCTGCCTATCCGTGCAGACCATGGCTACTGACAACTGTGAGAAATTCACTAAGTGCCAAAGTCCTATGCTAAAATCGAGCACACACAAAGAAATGCAATGTCATTGTTAGGGAGAATTCTCATAAATGTGCTAATTCCCTTCACCTTAGAGACCCCCAGCAACTTTGCTGGATTTTTTTTAGGACTTGATTATTTTACCTGGAGAGAGTGTGGCCCTTTTTTCCCACTCTGTCATGTATTTTGAAATGTGTTTTACTCTTGTCTTTTCTTTGGTTATGGAGTCTAACCAACTCCATAGGCATCATCTTTTCATTTGTGTCACACAGCACCCTCAATGCTGTGGGACAGGGAAACATTTTCAGGCTTTCCCAAGGTTTAAATACCTTCTCTGGGATAAACTACTGTTTCCCAGAGTAAGTAAAGTGAAATTGACTTTACTAGTCTTTTAAATTCCTAGACCCAGCACACCCTATTTTACAATAGAGTGCTGGAGGGGTTACTTAGTATCCCCTATGTCTAGATACTTATGTAGCAGTCAAATGATTCCCTTTCCTCTCAGAATGGCTGGTGGCAGTGGTTTTCCAGCGAACTACCATGATTTTTCCAGACCGCGAGCGTTAAATCGCGGGAGCCATATTTTTCAAGATGCGGTCAGAGACCCCTTTGTAAAAACAGGTCCCGGTCTTCTTTTTTCACCATTTATTTGTGGAATAGTCATTCTAGAGTTTTTTGCTCTGCACGCCAAACCAGGTTTGGTCTCTTTGTTCATTCGCCTTTGGCAGGCTTCAGGACTGAAGAGTGTCTGGGGTGGGCGCCTGAGTGTCTGGGGTGGGCAGGAAGGGAGGGCGGTGCCTGAAACTCCCTGTGCTTAGTCTCCTAGGAGACCCAAATGCACTCTGTAGGGATTGGCTGGCTAACTGTCCGGCAAGGACAGCCACCCTGCTGGGTGAGTGACAGCTATGCTGGAATGAATGGGAGAGAACTGAATGAAATGCGAGTCTCATGGCTTGGAAGGCAGAGTCGATTACTGGAATGAAGGAACCAAAGAAGAGCTTGAAGAGGACAGCTGATGCAACTCTTGGACCATTGGTTTGCCCGGTAAAGCCCTGCTGCAGGTCTGAATCGCCAAGTTCACATCGACAGAGAAGCCCCTGCAAGGACGACTTCTCCCTTTGAGTTGGTGAGACCAATCAACTCACAAGTAAGCCACCTTGACACCTATCTCAGAGCTGGTTGAATTTCCTTAGAGTTGCTGCAGGAAACCGTAGGACCAGGGAGAGGGACATATGTTTGTGCACTTTACTCACAGCCACCGAAATTAAAGTTTGCCAAGTGCTAGCTTTTTGGGCCAGTCCCAGAGCAGTGCAGGAGTCCCCCGACATCCTCCCTCTTGTCCCCACGACTGAGGCACAGGAACAGCGAGATCTGCAGGAACTGTGAGGAACAGAAGTCTTCATCTGCATCTTTTTCTTCATTGTAAGGTACTATGAAATAAGACTGAGAGTACTTATCTCTCGCAGTAAAAGTGCTTGAAACTTTTGCAACTCGCAGGCCTAATCAGCTTGTGACCGAACATATGATTCTTCTTTTTACAAACTACTTCAGAGAAATTGTGCAGAGACTTTACCATTTACTTACCAGAACCGCTTTATCCTATCCAAGACTTTAACCCATTGACATTGGCCTAGCCTATTGAATTGAATTGACTCTTCTGGTGAACTCAAAGTATTTGCACTGTCTAAGAATAATTGTAACCTTTCATGTTCTAATAATCTTTGCCTTTTACTCCTCTTGAAAAGTATCCGGAAATAGTACTAAAGTATATTTGTGTGTGATTATATTGCCTCCATTTTATGAATGTTTTATAACTGACAGATACATAAATTAATAAGTATTTATCAAGGAAACCTTGAGAGTAAGAGTTTACTTGAACACTTGTGATTGTAGACCTCTGTGTAACATCATTACTGCTCACATTCCCCTCTTGAGATAAGCCTGGCTGCTCAGCTCCGCTACCAAAACTGTGTAGTAAAGACTTATACCAAAGGTTGATTTGGCTTACACCTGTAGTCCTAGTTGTGTGTAGTGGTCTCAAAGGGTACTGCATACAAACTTTGCCTAATGAGATCAGAGTTAAGATGGACGTACGACATTAAGTTCCGTCCTGGTTACGTGGGGTCATGTGATATAAGGCCGCCGTCCACAACGCAACAGAGCCTAGTAAAGGTACGATAAGTACGCATTGCAATTGAACAGCGAGATGAAGACAGATGGACAGGAGAATGTGAATTTCATGAAGACCCGGACTGTGAGTAAAAAGGGAATTTTAGTTTAGCCACTAGATGGCAATTTCAGACAATGCCTGTCCGATCGAGGACGCATGAAACCTCTGTTGAAACCGTGTCATGTTGCTTTCTAGCATTGACCAGCAGCCTTAACGAACATGGCTGCTCGATCGGGACGAAGAAATTCCTGTGGGCTTTTGAAAATAACAACTATAAAACGTACGGCAGCAGGCGTTTTCAGCGCTTCTAGAAGTAACCCCTGTGGAAAAAAGGTAAACTGAGACAAATGAATCATGTGACAGAGTCGTTATTTTATACACAGTCACTAACTGTTAAGAGTTTGTGATGAATATGGCAGAGTATACATGTATGTATACCCATTGATGTATACTTCAATTAAGATCTTGGAACTGCCTAAATCCGAAGAGGTTCTTTAAGGAAGTTAAAGTTAGATGTAGTAAGACTAGATATGGCATGTCTATATCAAAGCCTCTATGGTGTTTTCACAGGGAGCAGTCCAGTAAAAGGACACCTGGATATTCCCATGCGCAGGACAAAAATGTAACCAGTGCATGGTAAGTGCGTAGAAAGCATAATATAATGCTTTTGAAACTGTTTTGGAGCTAAACCTTACGTACAAAGTGGTAATTGCTAATTTTTCTTCTTTTCTCCTTTCTCTCGTTCTCTCCTGTTATAGCTTTGCTATCCTCTCTTCGACTTCAAGAAGTAAAGAAAATTGACCCGAGAATTAATTTCCCATACGGGGTTCAAGAAGTCATATTTGTGTGTTAAAAATGCCCTGAAGAATGCATCTCTAATCATAGTTTGAGTGGTTCAAGTTTTGTGTTTTATGTGTGTAGTGGGATTACGTTGGTCCCCCTGAAGAAGTTCTCATATTCAGAGCAAAATAGCTCCAGTAGAATGAAACATGTTTGGTATGGAGCGCTGGGATTTAATAACAGTGTTGTGTGGCTGAAGTTATTAATTATGAGATACCTTTCATAGGAAAGGAGTGAGATATTGTACTCTAATGAAAAGGTTTAAGGGCACCTATATGTAAAAAGGTCCTTTCTAAAAAAAACTGTAAAGATCCAATGCAGATTTTGCACTACATTTCTGATATTAGCGTTTAATTTGCACTTTTGCACTTTGCACTTTGAGGTTGATCCATCCATAGTGGACAATTGACCACTATGGAGGAACCAACCGCACTAAGGTACCTATTTAAGGTTCAATTAACAATATGTATTCTTTTATGATTGTCTATATTGTATTTTGAATGTTTTTAACCACACTGGGTTGTAAAAGATCGTGTCTTAGAGATATATGTTTTTTTGTAATATTGATGATTGAGATATATTTAAAATTTAAAAAAAATCAATGCTAATTGCATTCGTGTGTTACCCAGTACCTACTTGGTTCATTGTCTGGGAGATTTCATATATTAAATAAGAGAAGGTGGAGGGAGATTTCGAGAGACAAGGTTCTAAGGAGAGGAGACACCTTGGTTTTGACTTCATGAGTGTTTTATGGGCAGAACCTTTGTGTCATTTAAATAGCCCACAATCTCTTTTTGTTGTTGCTAAACTTTGCCTAACAGTCATAGAGCGTGAAATTGCTGTGTTGAAGAACTGATGGCCCTGCCTTCACAGTACCGGAGGAACGTTCGTGTATGCCTTTGGAAAGGTGTGCACCGTCATCCTGGTATGCTGCATCTTACACAACATTGCAATGCAAAGGGGTGTGCAGACAGTGAGGATGAAGCAGATGCCATTGGAGAGCCAACAGAGGAGCATTCGCTGACACACTCAGACGAATACACAGCCATGCAATAGGTTCTAATACGTGATTACATCTAGAGGTGTGTATAGTGGCACAGAAAACAGCACACACATTTGACTTTTCCATCCCACAAATTACCACATCTGTCCCAGACAGCATGGGGCAATATGGCATAGTACACATGCAAGCGTGGTTGCTCTACACCGATCATGTGTACTATGCAATATTGCCAAACCATCCCACAACCCCCACCCAGAAAGAACATTACATGCACATTGATTACCTCATAGATGGACAACATTATTTATGTTTATGTTATGTTTGTTGTGTTTATATAGCGCTTTACACCAAGCGCTTTACATTATAACAACAAGAATACAATAACAGTAGAAGCAATTACAAAATATGAGTCAAACCAGTAATACAGCAATTAGAACAATTTGCCCATGAAGATAAATGAGGGAAGAGTGGGTGGAGAGGGAAAGGAAGTGGGAAACAGGAAGTGGAATAAGCTGAAGGCGAGAGAGTAGGAGAGGGGACTTAAGAGGAAACGAAGCAGGGAGCGAGAGGTGAGAAGGGGAGGACAAAAAAGAAGGGGGAGAGGGGAAGGTGGAGGAGGGAATGAGAGTATCGGGGAGGGGAGTGGAGAAGAAGAGATTTTAAGGAGGCACGAAAGGAGGAATAGGTGGGGATGGAACGGATAGAGAGGAAGGGAGTTCCAGTGGAGGGGGGCAAGGAGCTGAAAGGAGCGAAAACGAGAGGAGGCCCATGGGGATGGGGGAACACAGAGAAGAAAGAGGTCTGCAGATCGAAGAGAGCGGGAGGGAGTGTAGAATGAGATGAGAGAGGAGAGATATGGGGGAGCAAGATCAGATTTACAGTGGACATATGAACAAGGTTTGAGATCTTACCCCTTGTAGTGGCATGTTCCCATCCAGGAGTGTCATCTAGGAAGGACACCTCATATGGCATAGCAAGGTCAGGTGCACCCCACACACGTTACCTCAGGTGCCACTTCATTGCAATGTATATTTCCCAACTGAGGCTTTGGGTCCAATTGCAGGCACGTTACCTCACGTGCCACTTCCTTGAAATAGCACATATGTTCCCTCACATATGTGTGCAATGCAAATGAAGTGCACTGTGATGTAGATGCAGTAGTCGGTTCACTTCCTCCATCTCTTCTTTGCGAGTACGTCCTGGGCCTCGAGAATACCTTCTGAGGTGGTGTGAGAGTGGAGGGGATGCACTTACGAGGTGGGCTTGCTTCCTGGGATGTCATGCTGGACACATGTGACATAGAGCTGGGGGAGCCAGGTATTTCATGGGTAGGGCCGAGCCAGGGCCACCACGGGGCGAGTCCATTAAATCCCACTCTCCCCCAGAAAACTGTAAAAAAATAAACACAGCCCTGGTGCCTTGTCGGCACCGAAGCAGCCATCTGGGCCAGACATTTTTTTCTTCTCCATATCTGGGCATGTCTTTCCATTTTGCCCGCGCAGAGCAGGCAAATTGGAAAGAAATGCCCAAATATGCAAAAAGGGCAATTTGGCCCTGATGGCGGCTCGGATGGCGACAAGGCACCAGGGGCGCGTTTATTTTCTTTTCATATTTTGACATTTCGTTCACGCGGCGCGGTCAAAATGGAAGCAAATGGCCAAATATGAAGGCAAATAAACGCAGGCACGGTGCCCTCTCGGCATCCGATCCAGCCTTAGTGCCAGAATTCTTTTTTCTTTCATATTTTGGCATTTTGTTCCATTTTGCCAGTGCTGCACAGGCAAAATAAATGCCCAAAAAAGGAAGATAGGGCGGGGGGTAGGGCCTAACTTAATGCGTTGCTGTTAGCCTGCTGCATGCCTGCCTCCTGCACCTAGTGACTCCCTGTTCTGCCCCCAACCAATCATGTTGTCTGGCGGCAGGACAGGAAGGAAGTCATGGATCGGAGGGTGGTGTGTGAGCCGGCCTGCAGCACACAGCGTAGGCTGAGCTTCTGCTTTTTTTTTCGTTTTCTTGCCAATCGTGTGGCTACTGCTGGGCAGCCATGGTGGGGCCCGTAGCAGGCTCGTGGTATCCAGGGGTACCATCTCTAAACGAGGGTCGGGCTGGAGCCCCGTTTGAGCCCGGCCGGCTCAGGCCTCGCCAGACTCGACCACCTCTAATGTGACTTGGATGACTTATGCAGCTGTAGAAGGGCCTGTTGGATTGATTGGTTCTCTCTGTCAAGCACAGTTGTGAGATGTTCCTGCACCCTGTTGGTGGCCTCCATACACCAAACCATGTCTAGATGCATGCCACACTGAAGGATACCAACAGCATGTGTAAATCCCCTTTTTAATGCTGCTAGTCCAGCATTGCTTTGCTCAAGCCTTCTCCTGCTTTTTGTGGACTGTACCTGCTCCTCACTTGCCTTGTCATGTAGGCCCATGATGGAAGATGTCTGTGCTTGCCCTGGGATTCCTTCAATGATGCCTGAATCCCATGTGATGAGCTAGTTGTGCTGCTCCAGTTGGTGCAGGATCGTCTTCTGGACGTCCAGCTGTTTTTTGGCTGCATTAGACTGCCATCTGGCCTCATGGACTAGGCCGACTAGGCAGCGTTTCCCTTCAATCCACAGGGCTGCCTGGTCATGGATCTCTGTATCATCATTGTCCCGGGAGGATAGCACAGCGGCAGCGTGCGCGTCTTGGAAGCAAGACGACACAAAGCAACAACAGGTTCGATCCCCGGGTCCGCGCTTAGAAACCACTGAGTGTTTAAGCGCGTTATAAATACGTAACTAAGACAAAGAAAAAACACAATCACACAACTAAGAAAAACTAACAATTCCTGTAACAGCGCCTCGATGCCTGCGGGCTGTGTGAGCGCTTTATAAATGCAAAATAAATAAATAAATAAATAAAAATCATGTGTAGTGGGTGTGTGCCCTGGGCCTGGGGTAGACATCTGAGGTGGAGGGTTGGTCCAATCTTCTGACTCATCCTTCGAGTAGTAATTCATGCCACTATGCAAATCTTCATCCTCTCCCTCTTGCATGGGCGCCTGGGCCGCAAAGTCAGCAGCTGCCACCTCTTCCTCCTCCTTAACTGTTCCCATCTGTGACATGGGCACTGCAACGTGGAGTGTGTGTGGTGGGGTTGCTTGGGTGGTAGCAGTACTGCTACTTCGATCCGCTCTGGCTCTGTCTACTTGGTCTGTACTTCTGTCACTGGCATGTGTAGTGTTGACAGAGGTGTTCGCCATGTGCCCTAGTGTTGCAGCATACTACTTCCTCCTCCTCTGCCACTTAGCATGTGCAGTGTCATGGTCACTGGACTGCTGCAATGTTTTACCTGCATGGGGCAAAGCATACATTCATGGCAGCATCAGCTTGTGGCCAGGTGGTATGTTTGCATTTCTGTCCGTGTAGTGTTGGAGATGCATGTCTAATGGGTGTTGCCAGAAGGTGAGTGGTTGTGCACTTGGCAATGGGGTAATGTTTTTTAACATATATACATGTGGCACCTATATGATTGTGCTTGTATGTGTGGGTATGGTTCATATATGTATGGCAGGATGTGTTGGTGTCCACTCACCTGTGTCATGTCCCTCCTCAAGACAAGTCACACTCTGCACTTCAATCAGTGGGGGCACCTTCTGCTGCCAGGCAGTCCATGATATGTGTTCTGGTCCCCCCCCCCCTCCGCACCAGTGCAGTCCTTGGCTTCTTGTTCCATTGATTATTTTGTACATGACACGCTTAACGTCATTCCACTTTCATGGGTCTTCCTTTTCTCGTAGCATAGTGGACACAGCACATACTGTGGTGACTAGTCCCATACACATGTCCCTCTTCTCACTTCCATTTGGATATGCATCTCTATGCATCTCTACGCCAAGGAGTATTGCCTTTTGTTTTCCACCAACACCTGAAATTCAGTATCTGTGGCCTATGGGTCCCTTTCACCAGCCATTTCCAATGTGTTGGAATGTGCCTGCTGGGGCTTTGCAAACCTCCTTTGCTGGAGACCTGTTGCATCAGTTATGGCAGCATTGGTTCTACAGATGGTCAACCACCACAAGAAAGGGATTGACGTCACGTGAGCCGGCTGTCAAACTGCCGCTACAGAGGGTTTGACGTCACTTCCGCCGGCAGTCATATAGCCACATATTCTTATGGCGGCTGCAAACTTACATCATTTGCGCTGCTGTGGCCGCCATCGGACATGGATCTGGCATTGATGTTTACCCCGTTATACCACCGTGCCAAAGCAAAGGTCACGATGTGGGTCTACGTCATCGGACATTTGGCAGATTTTACACCACACTCAGAATGAGCTCCTTTAAGTCTAGTTGGAAGATCAGCAATGTACAGAATAAATAAAAGCTGGGCTTCAGAGGCCTCTTCTTCAGACCCTGATTAGTTTGGATCTTCTTGGCAATGTGTCAGCAGTTTTCTAGCTCAACAACGACGGAGGTGTCTGTGTAGATTTTTGAACTATCCTATGTAAAGTCCTTTGGATATACCCCAATGATCGAGCTTGACCTAAATCAAGGAGCAGTTGACTGAATCAAAAGCTTCGGAATTATCTATAAATGCCAGATACAGAGGAACATTGCCAGTTCTGGCTTGCTTAGTAAGGAGTGTAAGCAGTAATATATTTTGAATTGTGCCATGACCCTTCCTAAACCTGGCCTGAAAAGAATGCAAAAGTCACTTCTGCTCTGTCCAATTGATTAGTTCCCTTAGCAAGATGTTAGCAGAATGTTTGCATGAAACATCCAATGAGTCAAGAAGCCGATAGTTGGCCAGGTTAGAGTGTGTTTTTTTCTTGAAAATTGGTAGCAAACAGTACACTTTCCAGGAAAGCGATTGGAGTCTAGAATTCTATTAAAGTAGCTAAATCAAATGTTAGCCATTATTGATTTATGGGCCAATATTGGCTAATCCATCAGGCCATGGAGCCCGTGAAATTCTAAGATTTTTAATAAAACATGCAGTGGTGTCCACGTTGCACCAGCTTATAGCCAACTTAACGTCACAGTAATTAACAGGAACCTGATCCTGGGCTTCTTTGTAAATCAGGGTAGCAATATATTTGCCCCAGGTTTCTCCAGCGACAATATTTATCAGCAGGTTACTGAGCGGTTTTGCACTCTTGTTGTTCAGATTTCAGAATTTCATTCCATCGCCGGTGGCCATGGTGTGAAGCATAAATTGCCAATGTGCTGTATTTTCTGAATGTCTATAGGTTTGTAACCAGTTGTGATAGACATTTTTCTTTGCCCTAATTTGTGCCAATTTTTCAGTCAAATGTACTTTTAAGTTAGCCCAAATACTGCAAACATCTTGCCTCATGCCCCGCTTATTTTGGGCAATGAAGACATCATGTGGGGCCCAATTCTTAGGCACTCTGACCCTGATGTGCAAGTAAAAAATCCAGAGGCAGCCATCATAGCATATATCACTCAGCAAACCTTTCCACATTACAGTGGTTTAACTTAAGCAGAATATCCACATTGGTATCTTTAAATATTAAACTTTGCAATGTTTGCTGAGATCCATTCCACCCTATTGCCCCTAGCGTTAGTCACAACAGAACTTATTTTTCATTTATTGGAATTGTTAGTATCCAGTGATAATATATTAATGCTGGCTCTACCAAGTTAGGCCTGTGCCCCCATGTAAGAATATAACCCTGCTGGCTTTGCCCTTAAAGCAAACAAAAATATCACACCACAGGAAGAAACTGTGTTATTGACAGCTTCACGATTGCTTTCCATCCCCCACATGCCTCTGTAAGAAAATATAATAGTTTCCCACCCTCCGCCATGTAAGAATACTCATCATAGTGACTTCGCCTTTAACGCCAGTAAAAAATGACATTCCTTGGTAAGAAAACACCATCTCCTCGCTGGCTGCACAAATACTCCCTCCCACCATGTAAGAACACTCATCATGTTGACTTTGCCATTAACACCAGCAATAAATGCTATGCCACAGTAAGATAACATTTCCTGGCTGGCTGCACAAATGTCCCTCCCCACCACCAATGTATGAACACACATCCTGTCATCATGTTGGCTTAGCCCTTAATGTGAGTAAAACATTCTATGCCACAGTAACAAAATGACTAGGCTGCCTATCCATTTTGCCCCACCATCCCAATTCCTCCTCCATGTAACAACACTCCATTCATTAAGTTGGCTAGTTGTAGGTACTATAATTTCCTTTTTTAACAGGGATTCTATGACTGGTTCTATGCCTTCCTTCTCTTCAGAACATAAGTGATACTGAGGGATCTGTGTTCATTTATTAAAATCATCTACTTTAATCTTGACTGGCTCATCATTTCGAACGCCACCTACTTCATTCTCATGTGTGGGCCACAAAGTTCCTGAGATCTGGGGACCTTTGCACATCTCATTCCTGTTCATGTTTTCCTTGATGAACATGTATGTTGGCCAAGTGTGCTTCTACATTCCAGCAAGATATATCTAAAAACGCACCATCTAGAGTAAAATGGATGGTGCAGTTTAACTTCTATAATAGGTTTCTGTCCAGTAGGTTTACAGGTCCTGACGGTTCAATAGGAGTACTTGCTTGTCTGTAATTGGCCCTAAAGTGATAAATACTTGCTCTGTGATGAGTGCAGAACTGGGGTGTTTGAAATGCCAATTGTATTCACTGTTCCAGGGGATATCCGAATATCTGGGAAGCAATTGGAATGGATGATCTAGTAGCTCATGTATCAACTAAACATGAAAACGTGTATCCATCAACTTCACGCTGGACATGGGGACTATCTTGATCAACTGATATCGAGGGATTCATGGTGAGGTCTTCTATCAGGCTGTCGCAGTACTGCTCTTTTGTCCATCTATATGTGTGTGTGGCTTTGATCGTTGTGTCTTTTGGTGCATATGGGTTAGGGAATTATCCTTTTCATGGAGGGGGAGGTAGATTAATGTGTTGTGTCTATAGGTGTAGTGGCCAACCTGTTTCCAATAATTAAACAGCAATGAATCTTGAATCTCTGCAGGGTGGCAGGTATGCACTTCTACTAGCATCCCACTGTCCCTGCCCTACCTTTTCTGTATCCTCCTCTGAATGCCCCTTCACTGGTGGTGGCCCCTGCAACATGAGATTGTGAAAACAAAATCAAAATATCGAGGCTGAGTACCCCAAAAAGGAAATACACCGAACACGGGTTGCAAAGGAACATACAAAGTACTTTATTTTATACTGAATCCAGTTACGAAGAACAGAGCAAAATCAGATAGCTATCGGCCCTCAGTGTAACACAACAAACTCCAGCGTGGTTCAGTGAGTTCAGTGAGAGAAGCTGTACATTAGAATGCAATGGTCTTTTATACTGTTCGTGAGCACGATGTCCAGCCCTACTTCGGGTTAATATTCTGCTAATACATCACCGATTTAGGGTTCATGCCGAGTTTCACACATCCACATGTAACTGGTTTGCTTTTAATACGTATATCAACAAGCCTATACGGCAACTCTGTATTCTGGGATTTCCCATGCAGGTCTTCTCAAACATTAATACAATGTAGTTAAACAAGTGTTCTACGTTCAGTATTTGAATACATTGTTCTTAACATATGTTCGTGGATTAGTTTCATAGCACGAGTAATCCTTTACACACAGGTCAACGAAGGACAAGGTCTCAGTTCACGACCTCAACAAGTGGCCTGCAGGCAAGTTACATATTAGCTACATACAGAGGTCAAGACAGCCATGTTGTATTTCGAAATGACATCGTCCACCATTTTAACTCACAGGGTGACTTTACAAGCGAACCTAAAATGGCGGATTGACCTAAAATGGCGGCTTACATTGATTTTTAAGGTCAGGACCTTGCAACACGGATGTCTTCGCAAGCGACTTGTAAGCAGCTTGGCGTAGGCCAATATACATATATTTATTATGATAGGAGGCACAATATAATTTCTCATTTGACAAACCCTCCTTTTGGCCTATGCCAAGTGTTAAAACTACTTTGGATCTCCTTGCAAATAACTCCATGCATCATCGTCCATGCACCCTGAATCACTGTCGGAAATATCTATTGCCATCAAGTCATTCGCTAAAATTTCTTTCAACACATATTCTTTGGAATTTCTATCTGGGGCATACGCTTTATGTCCTATCGTACCTATCGCTTGTGCGCAACCTCCCCCTAGCATCAAACATATACTAGGTAGACACTGAATACAGCAACAAAGAAACAACAGAATTCCCAAAATAATCAGCAAGACCGAAAGTACCTACCAACCCCAAGATTGCAAGAAGTCCCAGAACCAAGTGCTAAGATCCCAGTTTCCCTCGGGAACATGCACTTCTGAACTAAGGACGTGCAGATTCTGTATTGCCTTGAAGATGGTTTGGGAGGAATCTGGTACGAAAACACAGCAAGCGGACCCCACTAATTTACACACTCCACCACGTTCAGCCAGAATGACATCTAATGCCATCCGGTTTTGAAGTGATACTTGTCTTATCGCCTTCTGTTCTAATGTCATATTATAGAGTATGTCCGTGGTCCGGTTGATGGTTCTCTCCAGTACTCTCGCTAGTCTTCTGATATCTTTGGAATTTGCTATCTGCCCCCAAAATGGCACAACTGATTTTGCTATATCTCCCAAGATTTGTGCTGGAGTGTCACCATTCTCTTCCCGCTGTGGACGAGCCTTTGAAACTTCTTTTGTACTAGCTATAAACACCCCAGGTAACAGGATCCCTAAATAACAGGTTCCCTGCCAATCCTTGGGCAACCATGGGAATGCTACATTGCCACAGACAAAGTAGACAGGTTCGCCTACATATAAAGGTCTGTTTTCCCCAGTCAAATTTGCAACATTGGCACAACCTAGAAAATCTCCCATTGACTGAGTTCCATTTCTCTGTATGCAAAAAGAAACTGAATCGGGGCTATGATTAACAGTATAAGAAGGAGGAATGGCCTCCTTATTGCCTATCAGAGCCATCTTGAAGGAAATCAAAGATTGAAAAGGACGAGACAGTCTATCAGAAGGCCTAATAGAAGCAACGTTAGGTTTACTCCTATTTGCGAAAAGCGAGCATCCCAGGGGAGTCAAAACACGTTTCTCAAAACTATTAAAATTAGTGCTGTCAAAGTTCCCTGAGATTCTATCATTCCAACGGCCAAAGAACAGTGCTCTAAGAGAAGCATAACAATCAGTTGTCAAAGGTAAAGGATGAATATACCAACCTAGCCCCTTATCCCCGTGTTGCGGTAAATGTGAACAGACCCAACACTTAGACTTATTAAAAATGGCATGCGTAGCATTCATGATAAGTAGCAGAGTATTATTGTGGTACCTTTGTCTATGCTGAGAGACCCTAGGCGACAGAGTATGCAAATGTACAAAGGGAGTAGGAACAGCAGGTACATTTTCAGTGGGCAACAAGGATTCTAAAGGATGCATTTCCTCAAGGTACCACAATCCTAAAACATTGACTATTAAAAACCCAAATATCATTAGAAAAACACAGCAATAGGTTTTTGGGGCCCAGGCATATTGTCCATTATCCCGGTTGGTCACCCCCTCATTTACAAGTCCCATACGAGCGGTAGCGGTGGCAGGCATTGTAGTCTTCAAATGAAACCCCAATGTTCGTTGCTGGTGACCTCCCGGCCTCACAACTTCTTAGTCCTTCCACAACCCTAGCCAACAGAATACCCTTTCTCAAATTTGGGCAAAAACAAGCCCTCGAAGATCCTTTCCTTCTTTGAATGCACAGCCGAACCGTGCCGTAAGTCTATCAGATGCACAGCAAAACCGTGCCGTAAGTCTATTTTCTTGGACGCAGATTGCACCTTGCTTTTCCTGGTACTGATTGATCCGGAAACAATGTGTCATCACTTCCCGTTGGAAGCAACGTATCAGAGACAAGTGAAGATGCCGAATTTGGAACAGCAGTTTCCGGATGCAAAACTTTTGGAGAGTGTGGAAACAAAATGGCGGCTTCCGCAAGCCTCACGGGCACAGAAAGATTCTCCGACACACTCTTGGCGCTATTTACTGCTTTGGGATCGTTGGTTGCAGCATTAGCGAGGGTTTCTGTTTCTTCTGTAACGTGTGGCACTGGGTGAGGAAGTTTCTTGACATGGGACGCGTGGATCCAGTTCTTTGGTGACCAACAGGACCTGTCACGGCCCACGCCAGCGAGGTGCAAGGCAGGAAGAGCACTCAAATGCCTTGATGAGTGTAAGAAGAGAGGACTGGTGGGGGGTGGACTGTACTTCTGCTCTCTATATGGTAGAGGGGAGGCACAGAGGACCCCAGCCTAGATTCTCTATTCGGTAGCTATGGTCGAGCAATCAAGGCCTAGCTTCTCAGGAGGTGATGCAGGCTGGTTCTTAAGTACAGTGTAGTCCCCAAGCCCCCACAAAGGAATGTCCACACACTGTATTGGTTATAACACAGTCTTTATATAATCAATATTCAAGGTTATGTACACTTATCATAATAACTCACTTTGTACTTTGGAAAATCAACAATGGCAAATATATACAATTCTAAAGTGGTACCACCCTTTGTATTAGATCTCATTAACGTGCATCGACAATACTGTAACAATGTCACACAGATCAATAGAGTGAAACCAGCAATAGAGAGAGGAGAGAAAATAAGATGGTTGAGCAATAGGCAGAATACTGGCCCCTACCACTATACACAGTTCTGTGTGGAGATCCCCCCACCCGGGCAACCTGTAAAATAAAGATATAGCACAAGCCCAGTCCATATATTGCTCTGCAAGTCTTATTCCCTCCTATAATGTTTTTACCCCCCCAATGTACCTGGTGGAGTCGAGTTCTTCGAAGAGGCGTCGACAGATCCTTCTTGAGCGACCCCCTTTCAAGCGGGAGTCACGGATCGTCGAGAGGCGTCGAGAAGCGTCGAGGAACTTGGCGTTCGGCGGCGGGGAATCGACGGCCCTTCTTGAATGCCTTCCCTTTCAAGTTGGAGACACTGGGCGTCGAACGTCCGTCGAGCTACTCGGCGTTCGGCGTCGGGGAATCGACGGCCCTTCTTGAATGCCTTCCCTTTCAAGCGGGAGACACGGGGCGTCGAACGTCCGACAACAAACAGGGTAGAATGGCGTCGATGAGGCGGCAGCTTCGATCCAAGCGGTGCTCGTCGATGACGGAGCGTTGGCGTCCTGCAAGGCAGAGGCGTGCGGGGCACCTCGATGACAATTGTTCTGGACCGCAAAGATTGTGGAGACGGGGGCCCAGCAAGGGCGTCGAGTCGTTCGAGTCTTTGTGGTCTTCGGGTGGCGGGAAACCCACCGGCAGGTTTCTCCTCGGCGCATTGGTCGTCCTCGACTTTCTCCGGCAGGATAAAGTGGTCGACGGTGCGGACGAGGGAGTCCTTCGATTCAAATGTTCTTAGGCAAGGAGCGGACGGCTCCGGTCGTCGGCGGCACAGCGTCAAGTGGTTCCCATGGCTGGGCAACACAACTTCGACGGGCCTCCAGCGGTTACGCAAACCTGCGAACCCTGGTCGACGGCAATGGACTTCGACGGCGGCGATGTCCGGGTGCTTCACTTCGATCTCCTCGGCGGTCCCGTCTCGGGTCGGCAGCCTTTCGAGGGTCTGTCTTCCAGGGCGCTTCGGCGAAGATGGAGCGGTGCTCGATGGTCCCTCGGAGCACGGGAAGAGGGCGCCTTACCAGGTCCTCTCTCGGGTCAGTCTTCGACGATTTCGGCAGCCTTCGGATCGGTCGAAGCAAATGCAGCAGCAAGTCTTCTTCTTCCAGCTGGACATCGAGGATCAGGAGTTCCAGTTACTCTTAGAGTGGAGACTCAGCTCGAGAACGTTTCTGAACAACTACCAGTGGTGAGAGGTCCCCAGATATACTATTCTGTCTCTCACCCACACTGCTGGCACACATTCAGCAGCCAATCATACAGAAGGGCATTCATGCAGTCAGTCAGCCAATCAGGCACACAGTGCATTCAGGCCACACTCCTCCCTTTCAGACACTCACAACAAGGAATGTGGATTGGGACAAGTACCCAGCCATTCAACACTACACACTGCATTCAGGCCAGTTTCGGGCAGGGCTGTCTCAGTCTTTGTCTCTCATGCCAGAAACCAGACAACCACAACAAGGAGTGTATATTGGTCACACACTCCATTCACCCAGGTCCCACCCACAGGAGGTACCCACAACATACAGTCACTGGGAAGGCTCCAGTCAGTCTAGCTGGGCCTTCACAACAACACCATATATGGAACTTCCACCCAACAGCCAGTCAGGGGGAAGGGACAGAGTCAGGGCTTCCCAGGACTTTGGGAAACAAGGTAACAGGCAATAGAAAGCAAGAGGCCACAGGGGCCATCTTGTTTCCTATCAGGAATCAACTGATCCCAATGGCAGGGCCTGGGTATCCCAAAATGGAGGACACCCAGAGCACCTGTCAAATTCAGCATGGAGCTGCCACCAGCCCATACCCTGCTCTGTGGGCCACCCACAGGTGCCCAAAAACATACACTAGGGGCACAGGGTTGTACCCCTACCCATGGGTGCCATAAGGGTATCCCATGGGTCTGTTCACCAAACCAAAAGAGAGAGCTGCACTGCCAGGAGTCCCACATGGATTCCTGGGCAGAAATCAACACAGAACACAATATGAAAAAGGACTACAGGACAAGGACAGGGAGGCCCTGTCCCTCCAATGCCTTTCCAGCATCACAGTCGCCCCCCCCCAGACTGAGGTGGATGGTGTCTAATCTCCCACGGGATGGACACCCTCATCCAGACGGTCAACATACCTTCTGGAAAGGCCATCTGCATTATCGTGACTCTTCCCTGGTCGGTGCTCTATGGTGAAGTCTAGCCCTTGTAGGCTAATGGACCACCTTAGCAATTTCGGATTCTCACCCTTCATTTGCATAAGCCACTTCAGGGGCTTATGATCTGTTTGGACCTTGAAGGTAGACCCCGTAAGGTAGGGCCTAAAACGCCTAAGGCTCCAAACTATGCTAAAACACTCCTTTTCAGCAGTAGCCCACCTAAGTTCTCTACCCTTGAGTTGTCTACTGATGAATATGATAGGATGTTCTCTCCCTTTGTCATCTAACTGGGACAAGGCAGCTCCAATTCCGGTGTCGCAGGCATCCGTCTGGACGATAAAGGGTCGGCTGTAGTCAGGCGCACACAACACAGGTGCCCTACACAGACTTTCTTTCAAGCCATCAAAGGCCCTCTGACAGTCTTCGGTCCAATTAACCTTCCTAGGCTGTTTGGGTGAAGTTATAGCTGTCAGGGGTGCAGCTATGGTTCCATAGTCTGCCATGAAATTGCGATAGTACCCAGTGAGGCCCAAAAAGGCTCTCACCTGGGTTTGAGTAGTGGGAGTCTCCCAGTTCTGTACATCCTGTACTTTACTGGAGAGAGGTTGGATTTGACCCCCTCCTACCTCATGACCAAGATAGGTAACTTTCCCCTGAGCTATCTGGCACTTGGTGGCCTTGATAGTGAGGTTAGCCCTTTTCAAGGCCTGCAACACCTTATCCAGATGTGTCAAATGCTCTTCCCAGGTGGAACTGTAGACGGCAATGTCGTCTAAGTAAGCCACACAAAAGGCTTCCAGCCCACTGAGCGCATGGTTGACCAATCTCTGGAAGGTGGCAGGGGCATTCTTCAACCCAAAAGGCATAACCCTAAACTGGTAGAGTCCCTCAGGTGTTGAGAAGGCTGTCTTTTCCTTGGCATGGTCCGTCAGAGCTATTTGCCAATAGCCCGAGGTAAGGTCAAAGGTGCTCACAAATTTGGCAGCACCTATGGTGTCCACGAGCTCATCAGCCCTGGGCAATGGGTGCGCGTCAGTTTTGGTGACAGCATGGACTCCTCGGTAGTCCACACAGAACCTCCAATCCTTGGTACCCGCCTGGGAACTTGCCTTGGGGACAAGGACCACTGGACTGGACCAGGGACTGGTTGAGGGTTCAATAACACCCAGATCCAACATCTTGGCGACCTCAGCCTGGATGTGGTTCTTGACGGTATCTGACATACGGTAGCACCTGCTTTTGACAGGCACACTGTCACCAGTGTCAATTTCATGCCTACACCACGGTGTAAGGCCTGGCGTCAGTGAAAACAGAGAGGCATACTGTTGGAGCAAAGCCCTGCAGGCCCTCTGTTGATCTGTTGTCAAATCCGGAGAGAGATGTACTCCCTCCACTGAGCCATCCTGGCTTGAGCCTGTTGACATGGAATACCTGAGGGGCTACCCCAGAGGCTCCCATGTCAACCAGATAATTGACTTCGCCCATCTTGGAGATGATCCTGAAGGGTCCAGTCCACTTGTCTGCCAAAGCTCTAGGCTTGGTAGGCTCCATCACAAGGATTTCCTGTCCCGGAGTCCAATGCACTTGCGAGGCTTTAAGGTCATGCCAGTACTTATTCAATTCCTGGCTGGCCTTGAGATTTGCTGTTGCCTGACCCATCATCTGTGTCATCCTCCGTCTGAGGCCTAACACATAGTCCCCCACTTGCTTGGCGGGACCTGGAGGGGTGGCTTCCAAGCCTTCTCTGATCAAGGCGAGGGGCCCCCTCACGGGATATCCAAAGAGTAACTCAAAGGGGCTGATACCAACACCCTCTTGAGGTACCTCTCTGTAAGCAAACAGCAGGCATGGCAGGAGGAGATCCCATTTCCTCCTTAGGGGTTCTTCCAAAGCCCCTAGCATGCCCTTGAGAGTTTTATTAAATCAATCAACCAGACCATTGGTCTGGGGGTGGTAAGAGGTAGAGAACTTGTAGGTTTCCCCGCACTCTTTCCACATGGTTTTTATGTAACTAGACATGAAGTTGGATCCTCTGTCAGAGACAACCTCCTTGGGGAATCCAACACGGGTGAAAATGCCCAGGAGAGCCCTGGCAACCACCTTGGCAGTAACAGTCCGAAGGGGTATTGCCTCAGGGTACCTGGTGGCATGATCTACCAAGACCAGGATGAACCGATGTCCTCCTGAAGTGGGAGGGTCAAGGGGACCGACGATGTCGATGCCCACCCTCTCAAATGGTGTGCCAACCACTGGCAATGGCTGCAGTGGGGCAATGACACTGCCTCCAGTCTTGCCAGACAACTGACAAGTTGGGCAGGTCCTGCAGTTGGACTCCACCTCTACTCCCATCCGTGGCCAGTAGAAATGGGCAGAGAGCCTCTGCTTAGTCTTCTTGGTCCCAAGATGACCAGCCAAGGGCACCTCATGCGCCAACTGCAGTAGGAAGGGCCTGTAAACCTGGGGTACCACCAACCTCTTGAGGGCACCAGGTTCAGGCCTAGTGGGCTCACTAACAAGGAGCTCACCCTCCCAATAAATCCGGAACGTCCTAGGCACTTCTCCTTGTGCCTGGGACAGGGCCTGTTTCCTCAGTCCCTCGAGAGAGTGGCACTCTCTCTGTCCCGTACAGAAGTCTGCCCGGGAGGGTCCCCCTTCAGCTAACAAGCATTGAAGGTCGGGATGATCCTCCGGGTGGAGAACCTCTCCCACAGGAGAGTCTTCTGTCTCTTCTCCCACAGGAGTTGAGTTTGGGTTTTCCACTGGACCCAGCCCATCCAGAGAATGGATCCCAATGGGTGCTGTCGGAACAGCAGGAAGAAAAGGTGTTCCCTCCACAGAGGTGGCCTTCTTGGTCTTCCTTCTTCTTGCCTTAGGCCTCGCCTTTGGCTCGGGTACCTGACTCACAGCCAGACCCGGTGTCACCTGTGACCTAGTGACCGCAGCAGCAGTCATGGGAAGACCATCCGAGATCAACCCCAACTCTACTAGATCATTTCCTAACAGAATGTTAGCAGGGACATTGTCCTGAACCAGGACAGGAAGCTTTGCTGTCTTGTCTCCAATCATGAGTGTGACTAAGGCTACAGGCGATAATTTGGGAGGCCCACCAGCTAACCTGTTGGTTCTCAGAGGAGCACTTACATAGTCCTCTGGCTTGAGCAGGGTCCTGTCCACCACTGTCATGCTTGCCCCAGTGTCTCTCAAACCAGTAGAAGGCTGGCCATTCAAGAGGACACTTCTCAAAAACCTATGGGTGTTCTGTGGGATAGTCGCCAGTACTTCTGCATACTGGTCCCAGGCCCCAAGGGACACTAAGGAAATCTCTACCGGAGCACCAAATGTGATCCCGGTAGAGGAGGGGAGGACAGTGGCCTCCACCTCAGACACGGGGTAAGGGTAGGTCAGGCTGACAGCCTGTATTCCAAGTGCCTTACCTTTACACTTGGAGTCACCCCTTCTGTGATCCAGAGCCCCACAGTCCCAACAAGTGCCAGGAGTGCGGGGTACGGTACTGGAACCACTGGGAGCCTGCTTTGCAGCAGGTGGACCACTACTCTTATTCCCACCCACAGATGACTTATCCCCACTAGATTTTTGGGTCTTGGGAGAGGAAGGTTTAGGTTTACCCGACTGTGACTGCTTGTGGGACTCCTCAGCTTTCTGAGAGGCCCCCTTTTCTTTGTCCTTGTCCTTCCCACTGGAGTCCTTAGGGGACACCCGGTGGGAGACCCACTTGTCAGCCAACCTAGCCAGCTTAAAAGGGTTCAAATAGTTCTGGTCAGCCACATACTGACGCAGCTCTGGTGAACAGGCTTCAGAAAAATGCTCAAAAAACAAGAGGTGGGACAATTCAACAAAAGTCTTAACCTTGTATCCATCAATCCACCCCATCATGTTTATGTGTGCAGCACTCACCCAGTCAACCCAAGACACATTCTCTCTTTTCTTAAAATCCCTGAACCTTTTAAGGTATTGGGTAGGTGTCTTGCCAAACTTGGCAATCAAAGCAGACTTCATACACTCATACTGACCCCTTTCTTCCACACTCAGCTTCAGAATACAGTCATATCCAGTTTGAGGCACTCTGCTTAACAAACACTTAGCCCAATCTCTTTTATCAACATCATGAATCGCACAAGCCATTTCAAACGCTTCAATCCATTGGAGGATATCTGAACCCTCCACAAATACACCAACCAAATCTTTCATAAACTTGGTGGCTGGGGACCTGACACTCTCACTGCTTTTAGCTGAAGTCTCCACTCTAGCTTTCTCTAGCTGGATTCTCTGACATTCAGTTTCCTGGCTCTTGAGTTCAAGGTCCTTATTCTTGAGCTCCACTTGTTGAGCCAACTCCTCTTTCCTAAGTTCAGCATCTATTTCCAACTTGCGGTATTCAAAGGCCAATTTCATCCTTAATAACTCAAGCTCCAAGGAATTGCTGGGGTTTGGAACAGAGGCAACAGGAATGGTGGCATTCCCAGAAACAGATTCAGCAGAAACCCCAGGGGCAGAGTCCTCATTGGTTGCATTCCCCCTCTCATCAAGAGTTTCACCATCAGTCTGGTAGTCCACCAGGGCAGCTATCAGCTCAGCCCTAGACTTATCCACAAAGTCTAACTCCCTGGCTTCACAAGCACTCTGGAGAGCCTCCAAGCTCATCCGAGTCAATTTGCCATTTGCAATAGACTACATTGTTTGTAATGCAGTTATCTTGTATACAACTAAACCTTAATTTAATAAAGTGCAGATATTTTGTAAGTGGCACGGTTATGCACTGATTCTTAAAACCATAAGCATCCCACCGCTGCCACCAGTGTAAGAAGAGAGAACTGGTGGGGGGTGGTCTGTACTTCTGCTCTCTATATGGTAGAGGGGAGGCACAGAGGACCCCAGCCTAGATTCTCTATTCGGTAGCTATGGTCGAGCAATCAAGGCCTAGCTTCTCAGGAGGTGATGCAGGCTGGTTCTTAAGTACAGTGTAGTCCCCACAAAGGAATGTCCACACACTGTATTGGTTAGAACACAGTCTTTATATAATCAATATTCAAGGTTATGTACACTTATCATAATAACTCACTTTGTACTTTGGAAAATCAACAATGGCAAATATATACAATTCTAAAGTGGTACCACCCTTTGTATTAGATCTCATTAAGGTGCATCAACAATACTGTAACAATGTC
The DNA here is from genome assembly GCF_040938575.1 of Ambystoma mexicanum. Lineage (NCBI taxonomy): Eukaryota > Metazoa > Chordata > Amphibia > Caudata > Ambystomatidae > Ambystoma > Ambystoma mexicanum. Next base: position 285,897,526 of record NC_090930.1, on the reverse strand, counting down.
ACACAGATCAATAGAGTGAAACCAGCAATAGAGAGAGGAGAGAAAATAAGATGGTTGAGCAATAGGCAGAATACTGGCCCCTACCACTAGGCACAGTTCTGTGTAGAGATCCCCCCACCTGGGCAACCTGTAAAATAAAGATATAGCACAAGCGCAGTCCATATATTGCTCTGCAAGTCTTATTCCCTCCTATAATGTTTTTACCCCCCCAATGTACCTGGTGGAGTCGAGTTCTTCGAAGAGGCGTCGACAGATCCTTCTTGAGCGACCCCCTTTCAAGCGGGAGTCACGGATCGTCGAGAGGCGTCGAGAAGCGTCGAGGAACTCGGCGTTCGGCGGCAGGGAATCGACGGCCCTTCTTGAATGCCTTCCCTTTCAAGCGGGAGACACGGGGCGTCGAACCTCCGTCGAGGAACTCGGCGTTCGGCTTCGGGGAATCGACGGCCCTTCTTGAATGCCTTCCCTTTCAAGCAGGAGACACGGGGCGTCGAACGTCCGACAACAAACAGGGTAGAACGGCGTCGATGAGGCGGCAGCTTCGATCCAAGCGGTGCTCGTCGACGACGGAGCGTTGGCGTCCTGCAAGGCAGAGGCGTGCGGGGCACCTCGATGACAATTGTTCTGGACCACAAAGATTGTGGAGACGGGGGCCCAGCAAGGGCGTCGAGTCGTTCGAGTCTTTGTGGTCTTCGGGTGGCGGGAAACCCACCGGCAGGTTTCTCCTCGGCGCGTTGGTCGTCCTCGACTTTCTCCGGCAGGATAAAGCGGTCGACGGTGCGGACGAGGGAGTCCTTCGATTCAAATGTTCTTAGGCAAGGAGCAGACGGCTCTGGTCGTCGGCGGCACGGCGTCAAGTGGTTCCCACGGCTGGGCAACACAACTTCGACGGGCCTCCAGCGGTTACACAAACCTGCGAACCCTGGTCGACGGCAATGGACTTCGACGGCGGCGATGTCCGGGTGCTTACTTCGATCTCCTCGGCGGTCCAGTCTCGGGTCGGCAGCCTTTCGAGGGTCTGTCTTCCAGGGCGCTTCGGCGAAGATGGAGCGGTGCTCGATGGTCCTTTGGAGCACGGGAAGAGGGCGCCTTACCAGGTCCTCTCTCGGGTCAGTCTTCGACGATTTCGGCAGCCTTCGGATCGGTCGAAGCAAATGCAGCAGCAAGTCTTCTTCTTCCAGCTGGACGTCGAGGATCAGCAGTTCCAGTTACTCTTAGAGTGAAGACTCAGCTCCAGAACGCTTCTGAACAATTACCAGTGGTGAGAGGTCCCCAGATATACTATTCTGTCTCTCACCCACACTGCTGGCACACATTCAGCAGCCAATCATACAGAAGGGCATTCATGCAGTCAGTCAGCCAATCAGGCACACAGTGCATTCAGGCCACACTCCTCCCTTTCAGACACTCACAACAAGGAATGTGGATTGGGACAAGTACCCAGCCATTCAACACTACACACTGCATTCAGGCCAGTTTCGGGCAGGGCTGTCTCAGTCTTTGTCTCTCATGCCAGAAACCAGACAACCACAACAAGGAGTGTATATTGGTCACACACTCCATTCACCCAGGTCCCACCCACAGGAGGTACCCACAACATACAGTCACTGGGAAGGCTCCAGTCAGTCTAGCTGGGCCTTCACAACAACACCATATATGGAACTTCCACCCAACAGCCAGTCAGGGGGAAGGGACAGAGTCAGGGCTTCCCAGGACTTTGGGAAACAAGGTAACAGGCAATAGAAAGCAAGAGGCCACAGGGGCCATCTTGTTTCCTATCAGGAATCAACTGATCCCAATGGCAGGGCCTGGGTATCCCAAAATGGAGGACACCCAGAGCACCTGTCAAATTCAGCATGGAGCTGCCACCAGCCCATACCCTGCTCTGTGGGCCACCCACAGGTGCCCAAAAACATACACTAGGGGCACAGGGTTGTACCCCTACCCATGGGTGCCATAAGGGTATCCCATGGGTCTGTTCACCAAACCAAAAGAGAGAGCTGCACTGCCAGGAGTCCCACATGGATTCCTGGGCAGAAAACAACACAGAACACAATATGAAAAAGGACTACAGGACAAGGACAGGGAGGCCCTGTCCCTCCAATGCCTTTCCAGCATCACAATGAGCACCTAACTTCCAGGCCGTATACTGTGGCCCGGGCCCTCACATCGCACAGGTATAGCCTCTCGTACCTGGTGATAAATCAAATACAGGTTTTTAGTCAACTGGCTACAATAATCTGAAAGTAATACATTTTCAACGTTTCTCAACGAATTGCATTTAGGAAGGTTCCAGATATTGGCAGGTCTCCCCATTACCACCTAAAATGGAGAGAGCCCAGTCTTAGTTTGAGGGGTTGTACGCATGGATAACAACACGATCGGTAAGGCGTCCGGCCATTTTAATTTAGTGCCGGCGAGCTTGTTCTTGATGATACCGTTGTGTCTTTCTACTCGTCCGGCGCTCTGAGCATGTCTCGCCGAATGGAACCGTTTGTCGATCTGTAATGCCGCACATATCTGCAGAATTACAGCAGTGACTAAATGTGGACCATTGTCCGACGAGATGACTCTTGGTAGCTTGAACCGTGGAAAATATTCCCTTAACATGGTTTTCGCAGTAGTCATGGCTGTAGCATTTTTGACGGGGAAAGCTTCAACCCATTTACTAAAAGCACAGATGACCACCAGCGCATATATTTTGTTGTTGCATCGTTCCATTTCAATAAAGTCAAAGTGGATAACTTCAAAGGGGACAGAGGGTGGCCTAAAACTTCCCCTTGGAGTTGCTGTCCCCTTTCCCACATTGTGTTGTAGGCAAATCATGGAATCATGGAATCCTGGACGTAGCGCTGGGCAATTTTCGAAATTTTGTCATTTGACCAAACGTTTTCTAACATCTTTGTCATTTTCTGGGCACATACATGCGTAGGACCATGGGCCATGATGACCATCATCATTATATACGCGTCAGGGAGTAGCCATTTCCCTTCAGCTATGTCCACCCAACACCGTCTTCATCATGTTTCCCCAAGCCTTCAGCCCACTTATTTGATTCTTCTAACGTGGCATCAGCTTGGATATCCCGTACAGACCCAACACCCTCATCCATTGCATAAGCATTTACAGTCTCCCTTGAAACATACATCTCCGTAAGGGGATCGGTAGCAGTTTGTCTAGCTATCTGATCAGCAAAAGCATTCCCTTTCCCAATGTCATCTGTAATCTTTCGATGTGCTGCACATTTCATAACTGCTAACTGAGTAGGGAGCGCAAGCGCTGAGAGCAGTCATACTATTAGGGAGCCATGTTGGATTTTAGTGCCATTTGAAGTTAAGAACCCTCTCCCTGACCAAAGTCTCCCAAATTTGTGAACCACCCCAAAGGTATACCTACTATCAGTATATATGCATTACTGCAAGCCCTTCAGAAAGTTCACAAGCTTGGGTCAATGCTATAAACTATGCGTGATTCTCTTGGTTTCCACGACCGTGCTTAATGTGGTGATTGAATAAGCAGCTGTGGATGTACCATCTGGAAGTTTGAAGCAGGAGCCATCACAGAACAGCTCTCCTTGCGGATTATCCAAAGGAGTGTCTTTCAAATCAATTCTACCCTTTGTTTCTTGGTCGGTAGTATAGAAACAATCATGTGACTCTTCATCGCTGCAAGTAGTATCTTGCGGGAAAGGTAGGAGTTCAGCCAGATTAAGAACACAACACCTCTTAATTTGAATGTGAGGAGCAAACAAGATCAATTCATATCTTGTCAACCGTGCAGAAGTGAGGTGTTGCATTTGGGTTTGGTTCAGTAGAACATCTACAGAGTGAGGCACCATTAGGTTAGATCATGGCCTAGGACCATTCCCTCACTCTGTTTTACAGACGCAGCAGCTGCAGTGACAGCTCGCAAACATCTTGGCAAAGCGCATGCTACAGGATCAAGGGCGGAAGAAAAGTAACCGCACGGCCTATTCTTCCCTCCATGTTCCTGCGTTAATACAGCCAAAGCACATCCATCACATTCATGCACAAACAACACAAAGGCCTTTTCAAAGTTTGGTGTGCCCAAAACTGGTACAGAGCATAATGCAGTCTTAAGCAAGTCAAACGATTGCTGGTGTTCCGCGTTACATGGCAATGGCGAAGAAATGCCCTTCTTTGTCAAAGCCAACATCGGTTTCATCACTAGTGAAAAATTTGGGATCCACAACCTACAGTAAGAAGCCATACCTATCAAGGCTTTAACTTCCTTCTGTGTATTTGGGACAGACATGCCAGAAATGTGTTTTATTCTTTCAGGTTAACCATATTCAAAGAAGAAAAAGGTGTCCTGGTAGGAGAAACACTGCACTGTATCGTGTCTACATTGCAGTGATGTGGACCAAGCCCAAAGCGGAGTATATATTTCTCACAGCTAATGGGATGTCCTAACAGTACTACCCTATTCATAAAGGGGAGAACTTGTAGGTATATATGTGAGCATATCACAACTCTCTATATTTTGCAGAGAATCCCTTAACCTCTACGAACTCACACGTAATCAACCAAAAAACCACGGTTTCTTTTTTAATTCTAAACAGGAAAGTAATCTTAAAATTAGGATAACACTTACATATTAAGAAAACAATAAATGCAGTGTCACACACATATTGTATACAATTTTGAAACAGCAACAACAACAATATTGCGATAGATTCTGCAGATTATAAATACAAACAAAGACAGAAACATATATTACAAATGATTCTCATATTCTTTCAGGTGTCAATCTTCTTCCCTCCTTTGACAGCAGCAATATTGAAACCTTTTAAGCGAAGCTTTGTGACCATGCTTAGGTAGATGGATAAGCAATAACACAGTGCCCTCCTTACAGGCGCTCTCAGAGTCAGCAGCTAAAAGCAAATCATCAACGTACTGAAGCAATGTACGAGTAGAAGGCAATTCAAGGGTATCAAGTTGTTCTTTCAAAGCCCTACTATAGATGCTAGGACTCTCTGTGTACCCTTGAGGTGCACGAGTAAATTTGAACGAGCGCCCCCTAAGGTGAACGCGAACAAGTATCTACTATCCTTGTGTATAGGAATTCCAAAGAAAGCATTCTTTAGATCCACAACACTAAAGTAAGTAGCTGTGGCTGGAATCATGGTTAATATTAGCTGTGGCTGGAATCATGGTAAGTAGCTGTGGCTGGAATCATGGTTAATATTGTCGTCACATCAGGCACAATTGGAAATTGCGGAGTGACGAACTTATTAATGGCACGTAAATCAATTATGAAACGGAATGGAATTGCATTATTGCCTTTTTTGTACACGGGCAAAGTCGGACTATTGCACAAACTTCCTGAAATTTCTTCAATCACCCCGCGATGCACAAAATCGGAAACAATGCATTTCAAAGCTTGCTCGCCCTCAACTGAAATCTTATACTGGGGAATGCGTGGCAGCTCAATTCCATGTTTCAAAACTATCTTAACAGGTTCAATCTGTAAAACACTGACATCATTGTTGTCAACAGCCCATAAGCTCTCTGGTACATTAATGAATTCTGGCGGCAAAGGTCTAGTCAAGAATTGCGAGACAGAAAATTGCTGCGGTGAAATCGTCATGCGCATTCCATCAGAAGAACAATAAATCACTGCATTTAATTCTTTTAACAGATTCAACCCCAGCAAGTTTTCCCCACAATTCGAAGTCAACAGAAATGGACAGTGGTCCATAAAGGGACCCAAAGAAATGGGTATTGGCGAAGAAACCGGACAAACAACTGGTGTGCCAGAAAACCCTACAGAAACATTGGTTGTCCCTGACAGTGGAATGTTTGGAACCCGTGAATGATCAATGGAACACTTCTGTGCTCCAGTATTTATCAAAAACGGATGTTTCCTATTTCCCATCACCATTTCAACGTAGGGACCTTTCTGATTGATGGGAATATGTGTAGGTTCCAAACTCTGATTCGGGCAATCCTAACGAAACAGAATATCATCAAAAGGAAGCTCTTCAGATAAATATGCAGCAGAAGGATGATCAAATATGTTCCTCGTATCCACACTCGGAGTCTGATTATCCTGTGAAAAAGGTTGCTGAGGATCCTGTGTAAACTGACCTCTACCAGGGCCCCGTACACCCGGGCGACCTCTGGATCGTCTACCCATATTCCCAAATGTGTTGTTCGACCTCTGTCGAAGAATGGGGCATTGTGCACGCCAATGACCCTCTTGACGACAATAGGCACACTGGTTAATGTTCACAGGACCCAAGGGCACATACCCTTGCGGGACATACTGACCTCTAATCTGAGAACTACCCCCTCTGGGACCTCTAACAATTTGCTGTAATAGCACTTTAGTCTTAAAATTACCTTTTCGTTTTTCAACTCTATCTTTTTCATTATTGACACGGTTCTCGTAGTACTGAGCCATGTGCAGTACTTCTGATTGGGACTTCGCCTGCCAAGCGCTCTCAGAAGACCTAATCTGTGACTGGATGTCAGGCAGCAATCCACGCACAAATTTGTCCACAAATAACCATTTGCCAGACTCTGTGTCTAGGTCTTGTCCGCTGAAATCCGAGAATACCTTTTCGAACCGATTAAAGAACTCAGTAGCACCCTCAGACTTCCCTTGGACACAGGCCGTAAGTTTGTCCCAAATAATTATTTTCTCTGGAATTATAGTTTTCAATTTTGCAATGATTCTATCAGGCAAGTTAGTATCACCTGAGGCGGTCTTTCACCAGCTGACCTTTCTGCATCGAGTCTAGTTATATTCACCCATGTATCTCCCAACCCTGGTACTTCGTCTATAGTTCTAACTTGTTTTCACAAATCTATGGGCAGGAGTACAGGAAATAACAGATCAATATCTCCTAAGGTGAACACTGAGGACTGCAAGACGTACTCTATTTCTTTATAGAATCCTGTCGGATTTTTCCTAATATCAGGAATAGATTGCCTAATAGTATTCACTTCCTGTCTTGCGAACGGGACGTGAACGAATTGTGATACATAATGTACAGTAATGTTCACAGCGACTACATTTGTTGCAGGATCAGCCACAATCTCAACCTTTGGGACAAATGTCGGAGGAACCTCTCTCATAGGCAACTGAGAAGTAGGTGACTCCGAACGCTTACTAAGCAACAGAGCTAAGTCCAGCGCTAAAGCAGTCGAAGAAGTGTCAAGTGAAAAAGCTCTCTTATAAATATTCAATAACTCTGTGGGACAACTAATCTTTCTTTTTGCACAATCATCCTGTAGGTACTCTATCATTACCTGTATCACTTTCCTCTGCATTTCTGGCATATACGGACTATATGTGTCATATACTTCAACTGGAGTTATCGACATATCTGAAATACATCTAAGCGCGTCCTTCATACAAATTCGTGCTTCCTCAGATATCGATTTACGACAAGGAAGGAACCGTTTCTGTACATACATACTTTCCCCCTCATCATCCTCATTCTGCAACTTTTCTAACTCCTTTCTATATCCAAATAACCTCTCGAAATGCTCATTTACTTTCTCCAAAGTGTCTCTAGAAAACGCTAAAGTATTTAGATCCCTTAACCCTTGCGGGTGATCTGTATTATTTAATTTTCCCCACATTACACATAAATGAATCCCTAAACCTTCAATAAAACATTTTTCTCAGGAACATTATCCATATTACAAAGTGTGGCAAAAACATTAGCTTGATCATCCCTCTCGATACAAAGCTTAGCCCATGCAATCAAATCACGTTGTTTCTCTGGTGGTACAATATTGCGAGTGACAACCTTCGACCGTGCACCTCGATTGACAACAAGCGGCTCAGGACCACTTGGAAGAGAGGGAGCAGGCAAAATCAATTGAGGTACTGTAACTGGTGCGATAAGAAGAGGTGGAGGAGCTGGAGGAAGGGGAACATTAGGAGGAGCAGGAACAATGGGAACAACAGCAGGTAGAGCAGGAATAGCAGGAGGAAGAGGCAAAGCAGCAGGAAGCGGAACATACAGAGGTGGCGCAGAGGCACCTGGCCTTCGTTCATTCAACAATTTGTCTATGAATTCATCGGAAGCATGGAGGTCTTTGGAAGGATAGATTTTCTGAATTCCAAGTGAGAAAGCCCTGTCCATATTCCTAGTCAATTCAGAATGTTTATCTTGGTCATACAATAATGCCTTTTCTCCGTTCTTCTTATGACGGCGCGCATGTTTTTCTTTTAAGTTGCTGCAACGCTTCTTTTTTCCAATTCTGCAAAACATCAAATGCTGCAGGTCTAGCCTTCTTCTTTAATAGAATTGACTCTAAATACTCAATACGAGGGATTTCAAAACTACCATTGATTGGCCACTGAAGTTCGGAGGCATGTCTGGTTTGTCTGTGCCAAATGTCATTAAATACTATACTTCCAATGCCGTGCTTACAGTACATAGTACATGCCGGCAACCCCTCCTGTGGTGTGTGAAGGCTAAATTCCAAAGGTGTCTATCGCTGCGGAACAACGCCCTGAAGCAGGTAGACAATTTCCCAGGCATATCAAATTATTGGTGTTACCTGGTCAATAATTGTGTCTGCAGATACAATGCGCCAAATTCAAATTATCAGGGTTGAATTAAGAGTTGGGTCGCGACTCACCTGAACAAACCTAAGGAGGTCCGATCGGATTTCAAAGAATCTTACCTAACTAATCTTACCTCGTGTATGGTGATTTCGGCAAATCTGCCCGCGTCGATTAGTGGACCCTCGTCAAGATGCCGTCTCGGACCAAAAGCTAATTGTCCAGGTATCGGGTTGTGCAGCGCTGCTGAGGTGTCGCGTCTCATTCAGTGGGGCCCCTTTTTGTCACACCGTCCGATCCCGGTCCGATAGCCTGCGTCAACCTTCAACAATCCAGCATCAATCTTGAGGGTCCCTATTCGGGTGCCAACTGTGAAAACAAAATCAAAATATCGAGGCTGAGTACCCCAAAAAGGATATACACCGAACACGGGTCACAAAGGAACATACAAATTACTTTATTTTATACTGAATCCAGTTACGAAGAACAGAGCAAAATCAGATAGCTATCGGCCCTCAGTGCAACACAACGAACTCCAGCGTGGTTCAGTGTGTTCAGTGAGAGACGCTGTACATTAGAATGCATTTGTCTTTTATACTCTTCGTGAGCACGATGTCCAGCCCTACTTCGGGTTAATATTCCGCTAATACATCACCGATTTAGGGTTCATGCCGAGTTTCGCACATCCACATGTAACTGGTTTGCTTTTAATACGTATATCAACAAGCCTATACAGCAACTGTGTATTCTGGGATTTCCCATGCAGGTCTTCTCAAACATTATTACAATGTAGTTAAACAAGTGATCTACGTTCAGTATTTGAATACATTGTTCTTAACATATGCTCGCAGATTAGTTTCATTGCACGAGTAATCCTTTACACACAGGTCAACGAAGGACAAGGTCTCAGTTCACGACCTCAACAAGTGGCCTACAGGCAAGTTACATATTAGCTACATACAGAGGTCAAGACAGCCATGTTGTATTTCGGAATGACATCGTCCACCATTTTAACTCAAAGGGTGACTTTACAAAGCGAACCTAAAATGGCGGATTGACCTAAAATGGCAGCTTACATTAATTTTTAAGGTCAGGACCTTGCAACACGGATTTCTTCGCAAGTGACTTGTAAGCAGCTTGGTGTAGGCCAATATATATATTTATCACGATAGGAGGCACGATATAATTTCTCATTTGACAAGATGACATAGCTGTACGGCCAACATTTCACTTTCTATATTCTTTCTTTTACTCCTGACATGCTGCACAATGGTTTGCAACAGTCACTAATTCTGGCAATGGTTTATGTTGCCTCCTATATAAATCATCTTCAACTATGTTTGAAGTTTGTTTTGAATTCCACTGACAAAATGCATTAGCCACTGCCTGGCAGGCTGTGTCTTTGGGTTTCACGATGACTAAATATTGGGTGAACAATACTTTCAATACTTTCAAATGATCTAAGTGGTCTTCCGGAGACTCTCACTTATTCTGCCTGCAGTTGTTTATCTTGCCCAGTCTGTTTTCCTGGGGCATATTTCAGGGATAATCATTAAGATTCTATTTCTAGCTTGCATTAGTTTGGCTCCTATTTTGGGGTTTATTCTCAGCCATTGGGCCTGCTGAGTGAGTCTCTGCCTACCCTTTAGAAGCATAATCACCCTCAAGAGGTGCTTCATGTCAGTTCAAGCCGGGTTATAGCACTGCACTACAGACTGGAGCTCTTCAGAAAACTGATGAGACCCACCCTAATTTTGGGGAATTCCTTAACCAAGTTTTTTAAGTATTCAGGCTCCAGGGAACACATACTGTTACTAGGTCACTTTCATCTGTGCCAGCACCTGTCCCCCGCCAGTATTTCTCCTTATGGTGTTTGTAAAGTGGCCAGGGCCATTTGGTAAATTGTACCTCATCTGGTAAGAAAGGCAGTGGATGGAGAATTAATAAGTAACAGTCCAAATCTGGGGGCAGCCAACCCTCCCAGAGGCCAATGTTTGAGAGTCATAAGTGCTTGGTGGAGGTTGTCAAATCACATCTACTTTGATGGAGTGGCCATAGCGAATGTCAGGGGTGAGTAAGCCATGTTGTCCACCTGCCAGCCCTGTGAAGCTGACGTACCTACGTTAATGAAACAATAAATTACATCTTTGTGTATTATTAACGGTTTATTATATACAATCTGTCAGTAGAGTAGTGTGTGGGGTGGTGTGCATGCTCCCGTACAGCAGCCCTTATTTCTTACATTTTTTTTATTTGGGCCTTCAATTTCTCATTTGAATCATTTAACCCCTGGTAATTTTAGATATATTTTGCCTTTCTGTTGCCTCTTCGTACCATGTGGCATGAGCAATTTCTTTTCTCTGATCTATTTTTCCATTGTTTGATTAAAATGCGTGCTTTAATTTGGCTAGCTTCTCTAGGTGGAAAGTCCATTCTAATGGGAACTGTGTGTGTTGGTTTTCCTGTCTTAAATAGTGTCAGGTCTCGATGAACTTGCTTGTTGTACTAGTATACTTTGTGGGGGAAAAAAAAGAGGGGGAAAAAAAACGGATTCTATCAGAAGTAACTAGCCTGATGTGCCACGCACTTGCAGAAGGTTGGATTGACGATGACGAAAAAATATTCTTAATTAATAACCATCCCATCATCCCGGCTTTCTATTTACTTCCGAAAATCCATAAAAACACATCAAATCCACCAGGTAGGCCCATTGTGGCTGGTATAGGATCAGTTTTGGAACCCTTGTCTATCTACATAGACCATTTTTTGAGACCATTTATCTGCAAAATGCCTTCATATGTTCAAGATACCACATCAATGATTAGGAAACTAGACACCCTACAAGCTGATCAAGACGACCTACTGGTGACACTAGACGTTGAATCTTTGTATACTAGTATCCCACAAAAAGAATGCATACTAGTGCTCAAAACCTATCTAGACGCCAGAACATCTATGGACCCCCTGACCGCTTTTCTTCTTGAGTGCATTCATTTAGCCTTAATGGAAAACTACTTTATTTTTAAACAAACCTTCTATCAACAGTGCCATGGTACCAGCATGGGCGCCACTTTTGCCCCGGATGTAGCAAATTTGTTCATGGACAATTTTGAAAAGATCTCTATCTACGCAGAACACAACATCTTCAAAAATTCAATTGGCTGCTGGTTACGATATATCGACGACGTTTTTATGATCTGGAAAGGCACAGAGGAGGACCTACACTCATTTCTGAAATGGTTAAACTCCCAAAATGCTTGTATCCAATTCACCATTGACTACAATAAAAACCAGATTCCTTTTCTAGATTTAGAAATATCTAAGAATCAAGACAATTCCTTGAATACCACATTATATCGCAAACCAACCTCCAAAAATACTTTGCTAGAGTATTCAAGCTCCCACCCCTTGGGCCTCAAAACGAATCTGCCCTTTGGTCAATTTCTACGTATCAGACGGAATTGTTCCACATTGAGTGAATATGATCTGAAAAGCAAAGAACTAGCAACTAGGCTCAAAGAACGTGGGTATCCTAGCCACATTATCCGTCAGGCAAGAAGAAGAGTCAAACATACCAACCGAGAGATCTGCCTCACCCCAACTGTCAGAAATCAATCAAAGGAAAAAATGACCTGCGTTACCACTTTTACCCCCATGAGTAATTCTATACGAAAGGTGATTCTCAAACACTGGGATAAGCTACACACAGATTGCTTCAAACCGGAAAAACCACGTTTTGCGTTCAAACGCAATCGGAATCTAAAGGACATCCTTGTACACACATATACTGAGGTTGATACCACCAGCAACACCCAACCCACACTATGGCAGCTACCCCCGGTGCAAGGCCATTTTAAATGCGGAAACTGTTCTGTCTGCAGCCTAACAGCGAATATCAAGACCATTGACCTTAAAGGAAATCCGTGGACACTCAATTCCTTCACCAATTGTAAAACCAAATGGTGTGTTTACATTATAAAGTGCCCGTGTAACCTGATATACATAGGCAAATCAAAAAGAGAAATCAGACTACGCATATGTGAACATCAATCGTGCATACGAAATCAGGTCGATGACAAACCTCTGGTGGCACATTTTAAGAAAATGAAACACACTCACAATGACTTATTCTGGGCAATACTACAAACAGTCCGCAATCCCTTCCGCGGAGGCGATAGAGATCTCGCCCTCCGCAAACTCGAACAAAAGTGGATCTACCGGTTGGACTCTGTGAAACATGGCCTCAATATCTCGATTGAATGGAATCTCTTCTTTAACAAATAGTCCATTGTTTCGCTACACCAGAGACTACACTACTATAGCTTATGTGTGCTCATCCTCAAACCATTCCTGTGGCTGACCACTGTCATGACACACCCCGGGATCTGTTCCCCGCTTTCACTATGACTCTTTGTTAAACATCTCTCAATGTGTCTAAAATACCTCTCCAATGACATACATTGATTAAAACAAAGTGCAATACCCTTTTTTTGTTGCCACATGCAAAACAATGTAGTAAAATGCCATAAAACATCGTATATTTGAATATTGTCTTAATCGTTCTGATAATATGTTGTTACGATTGCCTTGCCTTTTCTGTATTAATAACAAACGGACATCTAGCATTGATATCTTGGATACATCAGCCCTGCGCATCACATAAATGGCGCACGGCACATACACAGCCACCAGCATCCTGTCTCACACCGAGACTTGTCCACCACGCCTGCGCACAACCTCAGACCTACACAGCTCACTGGGGCAATTTGTGATTGCAATCTACTGCACACGGATGGCATATTCAAATGACACACCATGTAAAACACAAGGTCAAACAGTGTTTTTCCATGCCAGATTAATGGTGCACCACTATAAATAAGCTTCACAATGTCGGATATTTAATCATGTTTTTCAACGTGGTCGAACTGATTAAGTATACTAAACTGGTGCCTGATGGGCTGGCCCACTGGCGCACAACGTAGACATTACTACCCGGCGCATGCGTACTGACAAACACCTCGACTTATACCGAGGCTTGTCCACTACGCTTGCGCACAGATTTCGACTGACACAGCTCACTTGGCCAACTAATAGGTAAGCTCACGGCCACACTTTTGCGTTCCGTTTTACAATATTTGTCCGATACAATCCCCTTGGACCTACTTTCACTATCTTACCGGCACTCGACCTCCGGCCCATATCTAGAACCACTGTCACGGCACCCATTGTTGATAACTCTGCCGACGAAGTCACAGGGCCCCAAATACTGGCCGTACTTCATTCTCTCCATATGCACAGCAGATATGAAACAACGTCGTACCGCAACATGCATATTTTATTTATTTAGTTTCCACCCTAACCACGTCATTTACTACTGTTGGGGCTTGGCCCGTTTTAGTCTTTTTTCAGCCAACAGCACTCCCGCACTTAGTAGGAGCAAAACTTCTATGCCCTTTTCCTAATAGTCTTTCCTCTCAATTATAGACTCGAGCGCCTGATTTATGCAGTTCGGCCCCAGCCGCACCTTAAGCAGCTGCCCCCACCTATGGACTACAGCCAGAGCGTTTATTAATTCACTGCCTGGTAGGTCTTTGTTCCTTACATTCCCTTTTTTCACTAATGTTAGACAAATTCACCATTTTAAACGTTAGTTTTCCATCTCACTGCAGGATGACGCCATATTTTGACCACTGATGCACACGTCCTGAAGACAGTTCGGTATCCATCTTGCAGCGCTGTCTCATGTTTACCAGCCCTGCGCTCCGCCAACCAATTACCGAACCAGAAACACACATCCAAGTGACGACACTGTTTGATATATTGTGACCTTGAACAATATGTATAAGAGATTGTTATCAACTTAACAATGTTCACTGTACAATGGCGATACACTGAATGTTCTGCAACCACCTTTTACTAACCCACCACCGTGCAGAGTATACATGCACTTTTATATGTACTTGTGTTGTGCCACGGCACATAAGAATTCCTTCAGACAAAACTTCTTCTCTTTTCTTTGAAAATAAATGCTGATCATTGTTTCATGCACATCGTGGTGATTTTTGTCTGTGGTTAACTATCAACACAGTATTTTTCTTGCAAGGTCCTACCGACCACCTATCACGTTACTGGCTAGGGAAGCCTGTTGACTCTACCCCCTTATAATCTAGTATACTTTGTGTACATAATATTAGCAGGTGCCCCTATCGGGCACATAGAGACCTGCTTAGATTGCCCGTGCCCATAGATAACCCTGGTCTCGGCTCGTTTCACACACTTCACCATTTGCGCCTGTTACAGACATACACTGACTCCACTTTCTTCATAGCTCTGAGAGGGAAGGGGAATATACTAACAGAGACTCTGCAGAGTGGTCCTGAGAGGGAAGGGCATTCATCCTTCACATGACCCATATGTCCCTATTCACAGTCCCTCTGACCTTCCTAAGAGATATATGTTGGAGGGTCTGTTGAATCCATTAAAAACATTTTTTTTTATTATTAACCTATATCATATATATCAATATACTCAGACAGATATATACCAGATTTCAATTATTCATACCAGATATCTTGTAACCAGACCATAACATATTAACAAGAGTTCCCAACAAACCTGAATAAGAGAAAAAAACAGAGAGCCTCGTCATACCAATCACTGTGAAACTCAAGTCACCTCTGGGTGGCTACGCAAAAGCACTGATTACAGTCAGCCACCTCCCGACCACCCCTTTGGAGTATTTCAAGTAGGACCACCTCTGTGCATGCAAGCTGGAAGTGTCCAGAATGAAGTGAACCACAAGCCATCAGTTCTCTCAGGCAGCATGACAGGTTCACGTTACTGCGCCAGAATTGTCAGAGAAAGCAAGTTCACTCATCAATTTCAAGAACAAGTCAGCAACAACTTAATTTTATTTACAAGACAAAGAACAATAACATCTCATCCTAATGGGAACTGAACGCAATAACCTAACCCACCGATGGGTTCATTATCCTTTATAGGTTATCAGTCAAGTGGATGATTTGAGAGCATTTGAGAATCACACTCCCATGTACAAGCCTCAAAGTCTTTATTATCGACCAGCTACTCTCCGATGGCATTATTGAGCCCGCCACGGGGCCCACTCCATGGGTCTCACCCCTGGTCATTGTGCCGAAAGAGGGCGGGAGGCTGCGCCTCTGTGTTGACATGAGGATGGCAAACACAGCTATACAGAGAGAGAGAGAGAGACACCCGGGCCCGTGCATTGAGGACATAATCGTGCAACTCAACAATGCCCGAATGTTCTCCAAACTTGATTTGATACAGGGATACCATCAACTGGAGCTGCATCCTGACTCAAGAGTGATAACAACATTTTTCCACGCACAAAGGGCTGTTCTGATACCGGAGGCTGAACTTTGGAATCTCCTCAGCGGCATAGATCTTTCAAGGGGCTGTAAGGCAACTCATCAGGCCCATCCCCGGGGCATTGAACTACAGCGATGACATTCTCATCTTCGGAGCATCCAAAGAGGCTCATGACTCTGCGATCCTTGCCACTTGTTCAGCGGTCAAGGCCGCAGGCCTCACGCTGAATATTGACAAGTGTCGGTTCAGTAAGTCCAGACTAGAATTCTTTGGACACATATTCTATGGGAAAGGGATGACGCCCGACCCGGAGAAGGTCGACACAATTACCAAGTTGAAAGAGTTGCAGCAAGTGGCCGATGTTCGGTCATTCCTGGGGATGACTGGGTACTGTGCGAGGTACATCCCCCACTGTGCTTCGATTATTGAACCACTCAGGAAACTGCTACAGAAAGAGGCCGTGTTTGAGTGGTCCCCCGCATGCCAACGGACGTTCGAGTCCATCAAGAAGGCCCTGATGGAGGCCCACCGCATGGCATATTTCGACCCTTCCTGGTACATGGAAATAACAGTGGATGCCAGTCCTGTTGGCCAGGGTGCCATCCTGGCACAGACAAGCGGAGCTGACATCAACCTGAGACACATCGTGACATACGCTAGCAGGTCCCTGTCCAAGCTGGAGTCCGCCTACTCGCAGGCCGAGAAGGAGAGCTTGGCCATGGTCTGGGCCTGCGAGCATTTCCACAATGTTATCATCAGCAAGACGTTCACCTTGATCACTAACCATTAGGCGTTGCTGTCCTTATTTGGCAACCCATGCACCAAAATGCCCTGAGGATCGAGCGGTGCGGCATCAGACTGCAGGAGTACGACTATGACATTGTGCACACACCTGGAGCAAACTGAACCCGGCGGACTACCTCTCCCACCATCCAGCAGACCCTCCTGTCACCAGAGGGGGTGACGTGGCGTACATTGACTATGTGGCTGCCAGCTCGCTCCCTCGTGCGCTGTCCCTGGACATGGTTGCGGCCGCATCGGCGGTTGACCCGACAACCTATCTTGCCATCAGCATGATGAATACCAACAAATGGAAGGACTACTTACGGGTGATGTTGGCCCACCCGGGGGTGTGCAAGGAGGATATGGAGAGACTGGCAAGGGTGCATTCTGAGATGGCTGTAAAGGACCACAATATTCTCCTGAGAGGTTGTCGCATCATTATTCTGGCCGCTCTCAGGGCTGACGTTGTCCGAACTGCCCATGAAGGGTACCAAGGGGCTGAAAATACCAAAAGACAACTACAACCGCCAAAAGACAACTACGTTGCCACGTCTGGTTCCCTTTCCTAGACTCGTTGATCGATGAGTAAATCAAGAACTGCCTAGCCTGCCAGTGTACGGTGCTGGCCGAGCCCCCAGTGCCCCTTCAACCCACACAAATTCCAGAGCAGCCATGGGAGAGAGTTGCGGTCGACTTCTAGGGACCATTGGAGTCTGGGTAGTACCTCCTCCTCCTGATTGACGAGTACTCTTGCTTCCCTATCGTTAAGAGAGTTGACACCACAGTGTTCCCTCAGGTAGCGGCCACCGTGGATGAAGTGCTCAGTGAATGGGGCATCCCGAGAGTGATCATGTCAGATAATGGCCCGCCGTTCAATGGCCATGAATTTGAGGCGTTAGCGAAACACCTAGGATTCAAACACCTGAAGACAACACCAAGGTGGCCACAAGCGAATGGCGTCAATAAAGAAACACTTCAAAGGGCCCGCATAGAGGCCACCAATCCCCATAAGGCCCTGTGCTGGCTTCTACGGGACCAGTGGCGGCTGGTGACTTTGAAAGCTGGTGGGGCGCACATTTTTGAGAAAGCGTGCGCAGCGCACGTGCCTACACCACCCAAGGGGGGTGCGTGTGGGTTCTCCCCCCGGGAAATCTTTTGATAAATGTCCCCAAAAATGTGCAATTTACTGTCCAAAAAACCCACCGAAATATGACAGAAAGCGTTAGGTTTTACATACTAATGGTTACATTATTCTTACGTGTGCAAGTGTGATGGTGTATTTTACAGCAGCTTGTATTGAGAATAGCTGGTACAATGGTGTATGCATAAAGAAATTCATTTATATAGTCAGTAATGATGGAAACATATATGTTTGTCATGTTGTCACTGGCATTCATATGCGTTCATCCTCTTGCTAAGGTGGGATTTTAGGCTTTTCTGAAAGGGGGGAGAAACTAAGTTCAAAAATATAACTTTTTAATTTTTAACCACTTAATTAATGCAACATTTGTCCTATCTCTAATGGCTGTCTTCCTCGCTGAGTTGCCATTGCTTCAGTTGCTCAAAGTTGAAACACGTGGAACGTACAGGTCACACAAATAGCACATAGATATTGCATGGAGAAAAATGCAACAGAAATAGTGGTGTCAGTGAGGTGGTCGGTGGGCTGTAGGAGGTGGGAGTATCTGTGCATGCCAACTTTCCATATTTAGTACAGCGGGTGCTTAGATTCCTTGTCTGTGCTTTCTGCCTGCAAAATAGCACACCTTCATGTATCTGGGCAAGATGATTGATTCTCTGATTAGGGAAGATGATGAGTGAATAGTGATTGCTGAAGACTATGCTGTGTGCTGTACTCTCATCATGGGATTACATTTAGAACAGAGTCTATCGTCATCGGTGGGCTGGGAGGATAGCTCAGGGGCAACGCGCTAGTCTTGGAAGCACTAGGATGCCGAACGAGCAACCCAGGTTCAGTCATTGGGTCAGTGCTTAGAAATCTCTGGGTGTTAAGCGCGTTATAAATACCCAATTAAAAAAGCTCTTGGCTGGAAGTGACTGGCTGCAATGTGACTTAGACTTTACATTCGCCCTAGTCTGAGAGGGCTGGTTTGGTTGTGTTTAGGTATTTGTTTTCTACAGTACAAAAAGTGTACTGTACTTGCAAACATGATTCATGTAATACCAGTTAGTAGGTTCATGCAAAGCTCTGATTTTTAACTTTGCCTGCTGGGACTTGCAGTTCTCTTTTCTTATTGGGAAAGAGTAGGCTGTGCTTGAGTTCTATGGGATCCCTTGCCAGCAGGCCCCAACCTGAAGGGGTAAAAGAAAAGCCTAACATTGTGCATATTGTTGCTGTGCAGGTGTGTGTGTGTGCATTTTCGAATCCACATTTGAACGTCGTCCATGACGGGCCTTGTTATCAGCTGGAGGCGGAACATGTCATGCTGACTGACATTCAGAATTCGAAGTGCATGTACATTCAACAAATAAATCCGCTTCTAGCGCAAGCAAACTTGGCCATTGTACACATATCTGGAGCCTGTTGACGTATTTCTCCATGCCAGGCTCTGTTCACCATCATACTTCTTCATGACCTGGAACTGTCAGAACAGTTGTCGGTTTTTCTTCCCATAATCTCTGGCCCTGTGATGGATTATTTGAATTCTGCGGCATCCACAGTGCGGGGGGCCGTAAGGTTTGCTCCCAGGATGCATGGCACTAGCCACCGAGTCAGTTCTAAATGGGTGTGGGTCCCATCCTTAACTGTGTTGCAAGTGTGGGATTGAGGACTACGAGTCCCAGAATGCATATTGACGTCAATATGCATTCTGGGAATTGTAGGGGTTCCCAGCTGGGGGCTAGTGAGTGGACGGTAAATACCCCGCTCTGCCCTCCAATTGACTATCTCTTGCTGTCCCAGAGGGCACTACAGTAATTTGTGACGTCAATATGCATTCTGGGAATCGTAGTCCCCAAATTGTAAAAACAAACTGAGAGTGCAGCACTACACAGGGCACGGGAACAGGATGTTGACCCCATGCCCCATCCCCATGACTATCTTATCTTGCCCCACTGGCAGCATGAGCAGTGCACTGTCTGAGATGGACCTCTCCCCACCTTGAAAAGCCGAAGCCATCTCGAACGCACCTCTCTCGCAGTGGCATGACGAGAGAGAGGTGCAGGCGCAGCTGCCTGACTACGTCACTATGCCTTTCACTTATCTGTGCACTGGTGCCTGTTCTTTACACTGCGAAGGCTCTTCCTTGGCCGTGGAGCATGAATCGAGAGTTGCTGTTTTCTTTCTCTTGGGATCAGTGTGGGGGGAAGCGGTCATAAAGCTGCAGCCTAGAACAGGGAGGGGAGGTGCAAGCGAAGCGAGGGGGAGAATCGAGGGTGTCCTAGAACTGACAGAATTCTCCTTCTCGGATCTCTTGCTCACGTCTCAGTCATGCTGCATCTCACTCATCAGTCTGCATTCATTCGTCCGTATTCTTGCATCTCACTCCTCCTCACATACATCACGCATCTGCATGAAGACCCGCGAGAAGTCCAACAAAACCCAAGGCCTCCCCCGCTGCAAAGGCACGCAACATAATGCGACTCATTCACATGTTTGTATTTGACGAGTATGAGCCCAAATATGATGTCCAGTTCCTGGAACACAGAACATTAATGTGAGGCCCATCAAAAAGAAGTCTGGGTCTTGCAGAGCAGAGGATGGGTCCCAAAATGGGAGCAGGAAGTGGCTCACAAGTGAGGGTCAGTGGCTAATAAGAGTGTGCAAATGGCTGCTGTCGGTGTATGGCCAGAACCCCATGTAGTAATGCACCTGACTCCCCCCCCCCCCCCCACGGCTATTTCAAGTCCAGGCTTCTTTGCAGTGCCTGCATCTACCATGGTGGTCACACTGCTTTCCTGGGCACAGGGTGAATGTCAGATGTGTGCTGGCATTCTGGTGTGGGTTGCTTGACATGTGTCCCTATAAACAATAACGAACTTGCAATATGTTGAGAGGCTGCTGTTCCTCTGAAAGTCTTGCAGTGCGTGGGGCTGAGGCGGCCACCTCTCAGTCATCCCTAGAAGGCTGGCACTAGAAAAGGTGTAGTGTTCGGGGCATGGCAGGCACGCCTCAGGCTTGTAGTCCTGGCAGAGATTCCGGCAAGATGTCCGGCCTTTGATTCTGAAGCTGGGTCACAAGATGACTCCATAGCAAAGGGAGAAACGTGTTTTCAGTCTTTGGCTTGTGTCCCAGGCTGCATATTGCTTTCTGGGAGTTGTAGTCGCGGTTACCGTTAAGTTAATGAAACAGATGAAAAAACCCTCAAGCCTGGAGCACATCGGTGTGCCTTGCTGCAAGGGAACAGAGAGCAGACCTACTCTGGGGTGCTAGCAGGGCTGGGGATTACAGGCCTGTGTGTGTCCGTCCAGTCAGTGTACAGACCTGCTGGGACTGGTGAAAGGAAGGTGGGCTGTGTTGTTTGTTTAAACAAAACGTGTAGGGCCTATCAGGGAACTCCCCTGACAGGCCCGACACGTTTGGGACATTTGGTGCAGAGTTCCGTCTGCACACTGGCTTCTGGAGCTCAGCCCAGTTGACTCGAACACTATGAGTAGGCCAAGAATAGGGCAAGCAACAATTAAAAGTTGACATGGCAAGTACTGAAAAAGTTACTTACTGCGAGTCGAAGCCGGAGGCTGCCTTTCTCTCAGGTGGACCATGGGCTCGGCAGAGCAGCACAAACACCAACACGTAATCACGACGACGATGAGAGAAGCGCGGGTGGCTCATGCACCATGAGTCATCATCGGCCCACCCTCACACTCAAGTGATTGGCTGCCTCCTGCATAGATACACTAATGTCATTGGCTGTTTACCAGCCATTAGCAAATAGCCAATGACATAACTGTATCTATGAGAGGGAGGGAGACTATAGATCTTTGGTGCGCTGTTTGCGCACATAGCGATGCTGGTGGGGCCACCCCTGAAGCGCCCCGCCAGCCTCCTACTTAAAAAGGTTACGTAAAGTGCGTGGAGCTATGATCTCCACGCACTTTACTATGGGCAAGAACAATGTAAAACGGGACGCGCCCCGCTGTTGCAGCCTGCTGCAACAATAGGAAGGTAATTGTTGCCACAGTGCCCCCACGCTGCTACAGAGTCAGAAGAACTTAATCTAATCTTCTGAATCTGTTTAACACTCACACCTGGTGGGGGGTTCTAAGTAGGGGGACGGCGCCCTTCCGCCCTATGATAGCAGCCGCCACTGTACGGGACTATCGCAATACTCCGCATGAGGCCACCAACAAGACCCCGGCTGAGTTGATGGTCCGATACGACGTGCACACACGCATCATGAGAGACTCCTCTACTCCGGGGGAGCGGACAATGAGGTGGCCCACAGAGATGCTGATGTAAAGGAAAGGACGAACCAAGAATCCGATGCAAGACGCCGAGCGGTGCCCAAGGACTTTAGGTCAGGTACGAGGTGCTCGTTCAGCAGCCCATGATCAAGAAGATGGATTCTCGGTTTGCTCCGAAGCCCAGGAGTGTCACGACCGTCAAAGGAACGATGATGACGGCCCAGAATGAAGACAAGGCCGTCACGAGAAATAGCTCTCTATTCAAACATCTGGTCACAAGAGAAGTGTGAGTCTCCTCCTCCAACGGAACCAGATCCGGTATCTCGGTAACCTTGGGATGACCTTTGGGTCCCACCTGGAGGAGACCTAGGACAAGGAGAAGTCCTGTTTTATCCTTTGGGAGGAAGAGAAGGTGGAGAGCGACAAGCCAGACCACAGCGGGTGACGCGGAAGCCCTTACGCTGAGTCGAAGAATGTTGACCCGGATATTTGAACATTCATCTGGGGGTGGTGTTACAACCTCCCGTGCCTTTAAGACACATGCCTGCTGGGAAAAGGGGTGTGTCTTATGACGAGGGGCTAGAGGGAGTAGTGTTGGCGTGGACACGCCAGTTCGTATTGTAGTTTAAATAAATTCAGTTGTGTTCCTTATCCCTCCAGCTCTGCGTCTTTCTATCGTGTGTTTCCAAGCCCAGTCCGGGCTATAATCAGTTAGCCTCAACGGTATCAGGTCTGCCAAATCGTGTGTTTTCTGTGTGATGTTTTAAAACAATCACAGTGAAATATATTTGTTCCTATGACTGCCACGATATTCCAAACTCGCTCTAAAGCTGTAATTGTAATAGTCGTGTTGGCCACAAGATGGAGCCTGGCATTCATATTTGCAGTTCAACGAAAAAACAAGCTCGATGTGTGAAACGTAATCAGGAGTTCCTTTTTAAAGAAAATACTTAATACACAAACATATATATTTAATGAACGCAAAACATGCGAAGAAATAAATGCCTAGCTTAAGCCTAGGCCGTTTAGAAGAGTTACCAAACGAGAAAGAAGAGCACCCAGGCGCATAAAGTCCAGGGATTGGGAGACAAACATTGCAAGTAGCGTTAATGCTGTTTCATATTAGTAGTAGGGAATCGTCCTGATGCAAAAATGCATTGCTATTTTTTTGGGCATTTGGCAATGTTTTCACTAGTGCCAAAGCTGTACAAAATGAGACTTGCAGAGCTGCGATATTTCTGTAATGTGGCCCTCGGTGCCTAAGGATTTACCAGGTAGTTTTATACTGACATCTGCACCAACTAATTTTCTGTGATTAGTGCAAAGGTTGTTGCAAAATGCTGGAGCGAAACTGCCCACCAGCTCTGCACTTTGTGTGATCTGGCCCCCAGAAATCTAAGTTAGACAACAATGATCCTAGGCAGTCCCCTGCAGGCATCCTTGCAGGAAGTCTGTATGTTAAGCCAAGCTTCGAATACTATAAATTTCCTTGGGGGTGTTCAGGAGACATCTGAAAAGTGCCAGTAGCACTGGGGACAGTTAGAGACATGACTTTAAATTTAGTGGGAGCAGTTATTTTTTTATGTGTGTGGTTTTCTGTTTACTTATATAGGGGTTTTGTGCAACACAGCATGCTCACCATTGCTTCAGCTGCTGAGTTGTCAGACTCTGACCTGATGCAGTTGGTGCTGGTAGTGGCCAAAAGTGCAAATGGTGTATCATTTGCCTTACAGAACTTCTAGTAAAATATTGTCTTGCACTTGTTTCGCACAATTTGTGCAGCAGGCTTCTGTCATGTTGGGATGCATGTCCAGCCCCCATGTCCCCCAAACCGGTTCAGGTTGAGAAACATATATTAAGTGCATGCAGAAATGAACGTGCGCAGCTGTAGGGGAAGAGGGGTGCGAAGTATGCAGAGTACGGATAACGTGTGGCGCAAAGGTACAATGAATTATGAACTTATAGTTAGACTAGATTTTTGGGTGTATGTATGTCTGTGTTAGTAGAAGATAGTTATGAAAGTGGCAAACATTTATAATGTAACACTCAGCCCTGAGCCCCGTCGTAAGAAACACTGAAACAACAGCATATTAAAAGTGAAGCCTAGATTGCCACAGACTGCAGCAAAAGTAGCAGCTCATCATGGCAACGAGTCCTGAAACACTTTCCTCATCCCCTTTTCTCAGGGAGCGAATCAGACAAGGAGGCATTCAGGCCGATAGATAAACCTTTTCAGGCCTGCAAAACTAGAAAGGAATGTTGATGGCCGAACACGGGCAGGGCTGTGCCCATCCCAAAGGTCATACCCTTGGGAATCAGGGCAGAGGTCCTGGGCTGCCAAAACAACCCATCCCAGATTTAGGCCACTGGAGCGCCCAGAGATAATAGTCATACTATTCGAACTGCCAGATGCTCAAAACTCCTAAATCCCTTACAATTTGACTGATAAGTGTGGTCCTCACGTGCCCCAGTTGGAGGCCCAGGGACGGGTAACTGCCAAGGGGGGAGCACAGAGCACGGTCTCCAGTGATTTGTAGTACGAAGTGCAAGCAGTGATGCCGACAAATCTATGTCTGCGCCGGGGAGGCATGGTGGGGGCACCTGCTTTTCTGGGATTACAAAAAGGGATTTTTTATTCAAGAAGGCCAATTTGGCCTCAAAAGTATCCACTGAGCTCATGTCATCGACCAGGTGCACATTGCTTGATTCGGCCCAGGAGGAGGGTAACATTCTCACATGTCCACCAATCATGTGCCGAGAAACCTAAGTGGCAGGGCAGAAAGCCATGTATTGGGTTTGAGTTAAATTGGATGCAGCCAATCAGTCCAGGTACTATAGGGGACTGGTAGTATGAAAATAGGGAAGGAATACCATATACTGTTTGCGTCATGATTTTCAACATTAGGCCTCATTATGAGATATTCAGTAACCCGCTGGTACTACTGACGGTTTTCCGTTAACCTTGTAACACTGTTTCTGCCACCTGATATCCCAGTGCCACCAGAATACTATAAGTCCCGGCGGCACGGGATGTCACGTGGCGGGCACTGTAAGTCCCCATTCCCGTGGAGTCCCACAGGACATTGGGAATTGGGACATGGAAGCACCGGCACTGTTGCTAACAGTGCTGGTGCTTCCGTGAAAACCATGCCTGCAGGGGCCGGTGATCCTGGCAGGTCAGACCTGCTGGAAACACCGGTAGTCTGGCAGTCCGTAAAGGGTGCCAGTACATTGCTACCACCACCCTTATTTCCAGACCGCCAGGCTTGTAATGAGCCGTATTATCTCTTAAAATGCTGTGTTTGTCGTGAACTAACCAGTGCGCTCTGTGGCAATTGGTTTTAAATGCCCCCACTGACACGTTTCTCCTTTCTGTATATTAAATAAACCTTGTATTCCTTGCAAGAGGTCCACCAAGCCTTTTTTCCTGAGAGGATTATTTTACTTGTCTGGTTGTCTGGTGGTCTGCCTTACAATCATTAAACATAAAAGAGGGTTCAGGTGCTGCAATGTATCAGCTGGACCAAGCCATTCATTTGGAAGTAGGATGCAAGGGCCCTAAAACGGTATTCTAAATGCCACATGTTATTTGCATCTCTACCCCGTATCGCCTTTGCTCTTTGCCACATTCACGCTTGCTACTCTAATTTCGAATTATCACCTATAACAAGAATGTTACACCTATCTTACTGGGCAAAGCAAGCACATTCTCATAACCTAGAATATTCATATACATTATTTTCTGAAGACAGTCTGGTGCACTCATATTGTACTCTTCCACAATACCTTTATGAGACATATAGCACCAATGAGGATTCCTGACTGCTACGCATAAAACGAAAAAGCATTTTTGAAACATAAGAAAGATCAGATTGCTATATTGGAAAACACGTTGGTTATTAAAGAGCTGTATTCTTGAATCACTAAGTACATAATGCATGCTGGGTTATGTGATCTGTGGGCTACACTCACCCACTCAACAGAATTCTTCTCCATAACCAAGCTGTGTTTTGGCAGAAACAGCAAAATGGCTGCGCTGGCTCCTTTGAGCACCACTGCCTCACACCAAAACTGCATTTGGCAACTACAAAAAGATGGCTGCACCATCTTGCCAAGCACATATTGGGCAGGATGGAGCAAGGGGGCGCACTGAAAAAGCCTTCCAGTGTGTTAATTACATGTACAAAATAAGGGGAGTGAAAATGCAGTGCTGCTTTGCTGCAAGCCCAAAATTCCCATTGAAAAAGGGAATATTTCACATTGAAAAGGATGCTGCTCTGATGCTATTTTCATCTATTTTCATCTGTTTTTCTGTTTTCATCTGTTTTCATCTGTTTTTGATCACTGAATGTCAGGCACTGTCAGCCAAATATGGGAAAAATTTCAAAAGCTTTACTTCAGTTACACGGAAAAATGCTTGACTTTTGCTACAAAATGTCAAAAATCACTGCTTGAAAAGAAATTTTAGCTCTCTGCGTACATGTCAGTCTCAAGAGACCTTGGCCTTGTACAGACTGTTGTGTACAAGAAGTTAACTATGGCTACAAAACAATGTGGAAGGCAGATGGAAGAGACAAGCCGAATTTGCAAGGAAAATGCCATCTGGCTTTATACATGGAAAGATGGGCTTTTGTAAACCAGAAAAAAGAAATGCCTGTTTTAAAAGTATCATGTTGAACAAAAACGTGTCTGTGCATAGCAGTGTAATGGGGTTTGTTGCTGGGAAACATAGAGGGGATGTTTTATCCAACAGGTTTGTTTTGATTCAGGACAAAAGAAAAAAAAAGAAAAGGAATTAAACTGCATTGGCTGAATTTTGCAAGCTCCAGAACAGGTTTTTCCCTGCTGGCTAAGCTAAGGCTTCCCCCAAAAGGGACCACCATAAACTTCCAGGACAGGAAAGTGATAATTGCTAGCTTGAAAAACTTTGAATAGACCAAGACAAAGAAAGTTCCCATGCTCGTCAGACATTCGTCTGTGCGCCAGTCTGGGACAATGGAAATCTGGGGCACTAACCTGTGAATTGGAAGCGGCCATAAAACCTCCAATCAAACTGGGAAACCCCCATCCCCACACTGAGCTGAAGTGACAGTTGGTGGTAGCTGAAGAAAAAAAAATGGTCCAGTGAAGGAGAAAAGCCAGCCCATTTGTTTCAAAAGACTATTTTATTAAGAAACTTTGAAGGCAGTTATTTTTGCAGCAGAAATTCACAAAAATGTAAAAAGTTAACAGTTTTCATGTTATTTTATGGGGTTTGATTTAAGACATTGTGGATTTCACTGCCATATTGGGAATAGAAATTGGAGAGAATTTGGTATTCCACAGAAAGTATACCTGATGCCACTGCGAATTTCAATGCTGACATGCCTAATGATAATACACACACATGTATAAAGTTATAGAATTTTAGCCCAAATATTTCACCTAAAAATGACCAAAAAGTATTATCAGGGCGAAACAATGTCTTACAGACTGCAGAGGTGGACTGGCATGTGCTGCATAAAATATGTAACCTGTTTATTTATTTATTTTACTTTTTATTTATTTTGGATTTGTCAAGCACCCAGTCGCCCGGAGGCATCGTGCTGCTGTTACAGAAAATTCAGCTTAGTACATGTTAGCAGCATTGGTTACAGGCAGGTATATATATAATTGTCGTACAGGTGTTCCGTGGTTACAGAGGAACAGTTTTAGAGGAAGTGCAGGGAATAAAGCATTTTTAGTTGAACAACTTAGTTTTCAAGGTTTTTCTGAATGTAGAGAGGGATTCTTCACTTCGAAGACTGGGTGGTAGGGAGTTCCATGCTTTAGGGGCTAGAACTTCAAATCTAGTAATGCCAGCTTTTTCTCTGTTGAAAGCTGGTACTTTGAGTTGGTGTGAGTATTTATTGCGTTTTGGTCTGTGGCTTGGCGCTAGATGTATTATTTCTGCTAGGTATGCTGGTGCTGTTTGAGCGAGGCATCTGTGTGTGATAATGAGAGCTTTGAATGTTATTCGCTCTTTGACTGGGAACCAGTGTGTATCTCTTCTTGCCTGGGTGATGTGCTCTCTTCTACAAATGCTGAGTGCCGCTCTGAGGGCATTGTTTTGTGCTATTTGTAGTCATTTGATGTTGTTTGTAGATGTACCAAGGAGTAGAATATTGCAGTAGTCTAACTTTGCACCTATTGTGGCTCTGGCAATGTTGAGGCGGTTCTTTGGAGATAGGTAGGGTTACACAGCATTTATGATTTCAGAGGTGAGAGCAACTGCTGATGAGATAGCTCTGACTTGCCTGTCGATGGATAAGGTTGAGTCTAGGTAGACGCATAGGGTTTTGACGGGCCGAGGTTTTAATGATTGTGTCTTCAATGATGAAGTATTGTCAAGTCTTTTTAGGGCTTCTTTGGGACCTACGAGTAGTATTTCAGGGTTTTCCCCATTTAGACATAGGCCATTTGCCGCCATCCAGGCCTGGATGTGGGCGTATATGTCTTAGAGGGTTTTGAGGTCTTGCTCATAGTTGTCTGTTAGGGAAATGAGAATTTGTGTGTCATCGGCATAGTTGGTGAATGCTATGCCGAATTCTTCTAGGTCGCTGAATAGGGGGAGGGTGAATAGGTTATAGAGAAAAGGCGAGGTGCATGATCCTTGTGGGACTCTGCAATCGATGGGTGATGGTATGGTAGATGCTTGGTCTGAAAAGACTCTCATGACTCGACCATCCAGGAAGGAGGTGATCCAGTGGGTGGCGTCTTTAGAGAAGTGGGCTGTGCTAGTGAGATGTTTACAGAGGATCTTGTGGTCAACCAGGTCAAAGGCTGCTGAGAGGTCTAAGAGGAGGAGGAGTGAGGCTTTGACTTTGATCTCAAGAAGTTGGTTCTTGAGGTCAAATAAGGCTGACTGTGTGCCTTGGCGGGGGCAGAAACCCGATTGCCTTTTTCCAAGGATAATGTGTGTTTCTAGGTGAGATTGAATCTGTAAATATGCAGCCCTATTCAGAATTTTCAGCAGAAATGGTACTGTGGTAATGGGGTGATAGTTGTTTGGGAAGTCCGGGTCGAGGGAAGTTTTTTTTAGAAGGGGCCGTACCCAAGCTTCCTTGAGGGTGAGTGGGACAGTACTGGTGGCGAAGGATGCATTGATGAAGGTGGTGACAAAAGGGGCAAGTGCTGTGGCACAGTCTTTGATTAGATTGGCTGGGCAGATGTCGCCTTTGCATAGTGATGGTTTGATGTGCTTCATGATTTGGAGGACATGTATGTAATTTGTTAAAATGCTACCACTGTACAAATGTGCCACTTAATGGCAAAACTGTATTTTAGCTAAAGTA
The DNA here is from genome assembly GCF_040938575.1 of Ambystoma mexicanum. Taxonomy (NCBI): domain Eukaryota; kingdom Metazoa; phylum Chordata; class Amphibia; order Caudata; family Ambystomatidae; genus Ambystoma; species Ambystoma mexicanum. The sequence continues at coordinate 285,868,172 of NC_090930.1, read as the reverse complement.
AATGTGGGAGGGTCTGGACATTTTAAAACTCACATCATAAATCTGACTGATGCCTTTGAAACCCAACCAACTGAGAGCAAGGCGTCAACCGTTACCCCAGAACCAATCCAATTGTTTAGAGGCATGCTCAGCTAAGCCTGCCCCACCATATAGTTCTATGATGTCATCCGCTTTATATAAAGCGTGGCTGACACGACTCTGGAGGCACTCTTTCCTGAGTTTCCTGCGCTTGCGTTCCAGATTTTCCACATTCATCTTGTCAGATTCCAGATCCCCCTGCAAAGCCAAAGCATAGCTGATTCCAGATCCCAGTACAAGACCAAAGCATTGGTGACCATCACAGCAAGGCCTCAATCCAGAGACCCCAGATCTAAAAAATCCCAATAACCAAAGGGAAAGCTGTGGGTTTCTTTTGGGTAGCAAACTGAAAGCAGACCGGGCCTTTTTTATCCCAATAACTGCATGCCCACTTCAACCCGCTCGATCCCACTGAGGCGTCGCTGTGCTGTGACCAAACCTTTGCCCAGCTGTCTTTTGCCAGGAGAGTCCGCCGTCCGGTGACCCGAGCCCTAGAGTCCAGGACCCAGTTGACTGTTCCTAAACCCTAATTTAAGAGCGGACTGTGAGTATCCACATCCCATCACACATAGTCTACCCCATCTTGATTTGTGTCTTTGTTCCTCTCTCTAAGCAACCCTATCCATTGATACCTTGTCCAACTGTCAGAATTCTCTGTGCATCTTGTCATTTATCTCCACGCGTTAGCGCCACTTTCTTATTCCTCTTTGTCCTGCCTAGATCATAAATCCTTAGTCATATTTTGAGTAATCAAAGTTATTTCTGCATAAGGTTGAATACTGTTGTGACAGCGATGACGATGCAAATCTACTTTGGATCTTACTGTGCCCCTCTTTATCAATATAGTCTTGATAATCTAGTTTAAGTGAAACCTGTCCTTTCCTCAGCGGATTTTCTTTCCTCTTTTGCAGCTTCATTTTACCCAAATTGAACCTTTTTCTATCTTGCATATCTCATCCAGTTTCATAGCTAGAGACATCCTTTCACCTCTGTCTTATCCCTGTGATATACAACTGTCTCCCAGCCAGAAGACTCCATTGAAAATCCAAGTATTTCACCTGTTTTTCATAAAATTAATTTGTGTCATTCTAAACAGGAATTGAAAACAAATGCAATTTTCTAACGTGTGAATTCGGCTGCAGCATGTTCTAGCTTTCCACTTGTTTTAGAATGGTATGCCTTGTATTGATCCATTGCCTTGTGATTGCTAGTGTTTATGCCTTACTACCTTTGTGAGCAATCATATGTGCCTGCTTCATTTAACTGCATATTAATTATTTATTTGTCAATTTCTGAGTGTCATTTTATGCCATTGCAAAGGGTTTAAAATCTGTTTTTCTCTCTTATTTTGTGGGGGAAGCATTTTGATTCTGTTTGCTGCCTCTTATCCTTGAACTATTGCAATGAATTACTTTACTGACTACCATCCTGTCTGTATCCAGAGTAAATTCCCTTTCCTTCTTGAAACTGTCTGTCCTCTGCATTCCTTTACATTGTATGGTGTGCTAGAACTGTCTGTTGTGATAATAATAAACTAGATATTTTTATACAACCTTGACTGGACAGTGCCTTTTATCATTGGGTAATAATTGTATTTTTGCTGTGTTGCAACTAATGAACGGTCCACGACCTTGCAGAGATAAGCCAGCCGTTCCGTCCACATTAGCAAAATTGGACAAGGAGGCTTATAATGTGCTTGTGTTTTCAATCTGTTCCGATACCTTTTGGTGTACTAGAGGTGTGGAGCTGATTGATGGTTTAGAAACCGATATTCATCCATTGGCCACTGGTGCCCCGGAAGTTGATTCGTCACATTGGTGGCAAGCGGTCAGATCTAGTTGGTACCTTGCGCACAGCTTAGTCACCCAACAATAAAAGTACCGTTTCAGGCAACGTCTAGACAATGCTAGATATTTGTAATAATCATGTATCTTGAAATGGAGACTGTAAAAGGCATGATTAAGGATGTCCTGCATGTCCTATGCCAAGAGTGGTGACTTCCCCACAGCACTAAGGTTAATAAACCTGAGCTGCTGACTAGCCTCCAAGCTTGGGTAGAAGCGAGGGCAGTTGGGGAGAACACCCCAGGGGACAGGCTAGGACCTGTGTACCCGAACTAACCAGATTGACCCTTTGATCCATAACAGACAGGAAGACTTTCCGGGAGGGGTAGTGGAAAATGGCGAGGAAGACAGCATGATCAGTGTTTCTCACCAACCATCCCAAAGGTGGCAAGTGTGGTTTCTCAACACTCTAGAGTGCCAGTGAGAACAGGGGCTTGTGCAGCATCCCGCTGATCCCAGGCCTACGCACAGTCTCTAAGGGGCCCAGTAATTGTTCCGGTTGTTAACGAAGTAGTGGTTAGTAAGCTCATGCTCGACGAGAGGAGACAAGCGCTAGAGGAAAGGGACAGAAACAGCAGGAAATGGCAACCATAGAGCTGTGCAAGCTGGCACTCGAAGAGAAGAAGGAGGCCAACAGATCCACCTCTAGAGAAAGCAGCAGTAGTGGCTCAAACCAGAGTGCCCAGGATAAGCCCCGGTGGCACATCAAGACAGACAGCAAGCACCCACGTCAGAGGTGGCCATTCTAGGCGGTGAAGCTTTATGTATCAGTGACCAGATGCAAGGTCCTTTTCTCTAGGCACACAGCGTTGTTGCACGGAGACTTGCTGCAATGTTGTCCGGCGTCCCTCACCTTTCATGCCCTTCGCTCTGGGCGACCTTTGGCGGTGGCCGTGGAGGGAGGGATGTCGGCATATTCTGCAGACCTGGATGGTACCGGGGATCTTTCTCTGCTGCCCTATGCCTGTGCGAGCTCTGATGGTGTCTCGTTGAGCTTCGATGAGAGTATTGCTATTGCATTGTTCAGAGGTCCGTTGTGGTCCCTGCTTGTTAGGTCTCGTTATTCTTCTTCAACTATGGTGCTCTTGTCCTACCCTTATTTTACCCATCCCCTAGAAAGCAAATGCCAGTCACAAGGACATATATCATGAATAACAGGGTCAATAATGCAGACCTGCCTATTGAAGTTGTCTCTGGTACACCGCCTCATGCTAACCTTTCTGTTTCCTTGGGCAGGGTGGAACCCCTGCCACAACCTACATCTCCTGTTCTCTGCAGGAATGGTATTCGCTTGTCGGAAGTCCTGGCACTACATGCAAAAAGGAGACAAAGGCTCCAGAAAGACTGTCTCCTATCTACCACTAAAGTATGCCCCCCCTTTCTATGCCTATGCAGCTAATGAACATGGTACCTTCTTCTCATGATGTTCATGTGGGGGTATACGGGCTCCATTAGAGGGTAAGGGACCTGACAAACCAGAGGGCTATGTGCGTCCCGACAACTCCATCTCAGTTGGTAAAAGCAGGGGAGTCGATAGGAGAAGTCACCCCTGAAGGTTCTGGCAAGGGGTCTGATGATTCAAATATTTTAGGAAATTGGTTGCTCCTCAAGGAACACATGATGCAGGATCTTGATGCATGCTTAAATGCCAAAGATTTCCGTGCTTGGGTTGTTTCTTTAGGTCCCGATACATTCGTGCTACACCTATTAAACTTGGATAAATCCTGTCAAACTGAGCCTACTGGGCAGGAAAATTTCTTTCAAACTCCCCATACCCAGAACTGGGCCCATCAGGGCTGCTAAACCTTATTTGAAGAGTCTCCACACAAAGGAATGAATCCTCAGGTCATGGAAGCCAAGTCTGTTCTTGGCTCAGTTGGTGAATTTTCTTCTGGTGGTACTTTACATCTACTAAACCTGCTATCCCACCTAATCCCTTATTTTAGAAGGATATTCGCCTTAATAAGTCATCTATGGCCAGAATTACGGACCCCATTTTAAGGAGTTTCGCCATGGATTCCAGAAATATTATTATCACCAAAGTGGACAAGCCGAGGCAATATGAATCTAGGGACGCACTTAAAAATAAAATTCTAGCCAATCAAAAAGTGGGCTGTAACTGTGTCAGAACTCAAGACCTGAGAGTCCTTCGAAGGATACAGATTAATAACTGGTGTTGCCTTGACAACAGAGATTGTATTGTTATTGAATGTGGTTTAAGCAGTCTACCCTTGTTTTTGAACAAAAACATACATTTGCTGAATATGTCTCATTTTACTAAGCTAAGAATTATTGAGAACTGCCTTTTTTCATGGCTATGTATGCCTTGCTAACTTTTTTCCTTGATGTTCTAACATGCCAGATTATTTTATGTATTTTTATGTTATGTTTGTATTCCTGCTATGTTGATTTTTTTCAGCACACTGAGGCCTACAGGCGTACTGCGTTATATAAGCAATAAACTAAACTAAACATCCCCAAAAACTTAGTGCAGGCTAACAAAGTATGGAAGGATATTTTTAACTGGTTTGAAGTACTTAAGATGGCTTTTCAGCTACATGAGGTGGACGAGGTACTGTGGGGTGCAGCCCTGATGAGTCGCTTACCGACACCACCGACTGATGCAATTCTTGAGGTAACTCATGAGGAAAGGCCCGTTTATGAGAGCATGAAGGCGGCCCTCCTCAGGAACTTCTGTAAAACCCCAGAACAGTATCTCAAGAGCTTTATAGAGGTTGGAGAGAAAAGTGGCCAGACATTTTAAGCGTTCATACACTTGTCATTGAAATAGCTGAGCGGGTGAGTGGCTAGTAAAAAAATTGACACATTTAAAGGGATGTACAATTTGATTACGTGTGAGCATGTATTGAAAAATTGTGAGGTTGACCTACACCAGCATCTTGTGGACAGGACTATCACAGATCCTAGGGAGCTTGCAAAGGCTGCCAACAAGTTTGTGAGTACTTGAGTCCAGAAAAAGGCTCAGGCCAGCACACCCAAACCGGAAGATAAATCTCAAGACGAAATAGTAAACAAGGATGAGATCAGGTCCCCAAAACAATGATGGGAAATCCCAAAACTTTAGTTCAGCTGCACATACTGAAAATAAGAGTGCAGGTACCCCTAACACTGGTACACCTGCATTCTCACCACTCAAATATTGTTTTGTGGCTTAACCAGTCGTTAATTTGTGCCAGTGTTTGCCGGAGGCCAACACCGGCATGTTTTATTCGGCGGCAGCACTTTTTTTTGGGGTAGATTTGACTGCTCTCAGCAGTGCTGTACTGCGGAACAGACAGATCTTCAAAAAAGAAAACGCTGGCAAGAACAAGGTGGCCCGCGCCGCACAGCGCACCAAGGTCTGTCTTTGCAGCAGCTCAGCTATAGCACTCCAAGGTTTTTATGGCAGGACAGCAGCAACTGCAGGCCTTGCCTTGCCTTGCATTAGGAGGTTGGTGAAGATGGCCCAGGACACTGATTCCACACCGCACCGGGGTGCCATGTGGGTCAGGGGTGACAGGTCACCCCTAACATACATGCCTGCCAGCCAGGGCGTGCCTGATTCGTGGAATAATCTGTGCAGAACAAACGGCACTTGCGCAGGAAATCACGCACAAGTCTCAGTCCATTGATTCATGGAACACAATGCACGGGGCTTACCGTGGACTTGCGAGGAATCTGCACTATTTCACCACGTTACTGCGACCCGAAAAACGCCTTGCGCGAGACTCCAATGAGAAGGGCTGGCCGGCCCTGCACTGCCACCTAAAAAGGGAACACGCGGAATGAGTAAGAACAAGCAAAAATGTGGGAGTTACAATGAATGTTCCACCATCAAAAAATATCCCCGCCCATAAGCGTGCAAAACAAACGTATTCATGGAATTGAACAGGGAAAGCCGGTGCACGAAAAAGCACGTGCAAATCTAGAAACACCTATGCCACACGAAAGCAGGCATAAATGTCAATGCGCACACTAACAAATGCATACAAATCATGCGCGATCAACAAGCACAGGAGGAGGAGGATGGCCAGGGCCTGGATCTTCCATCCAAGGACCAGCCTTTTTGGGATGCCTGACAACCAGGTCTATGGCAAGTATAGGCCCCACCCCATATCATCCTTGACCTGGTCACGTAGTGGGAAGATTACTTCACATCACCCACCTTGTTCTCCCAAGCACTGAGCCCCTTGCAATAGGTGCTCTCAGTTATGCATTTTTTGGCCAATGGCTCATTCCAGTGGACCACCGCCACAGTAGGTGGCATCTACCAGGTCACGATGTTTACACCAGGTGTTGGCAAACATAAATGCATGTCCTTCTGTCTGCCGGCATATCTATATGCCCAGAACACCGGCTGAAAGGCAAGCAGTGGTCCAGGATTTTTACGGGGTGTTGCATTTGCCAAAAATGCTAGGTGCCATTGATTGCACCCATTTTGCTCTGCATCCACCTCGAGCAACAGGGCACATCTGCCGCAACTGGAAACATTGGCACTCCATCAATGTTCAGGTTGTGTATGATGCCAAGGGCATCATTACTGAAGTATATGCCAACTATTCTGGCAGCACACATGATAGTTACATCTTCAGGATGTCCCTGCTACAACAGGCCCCGGAAGCTGGGAAGCATGGAAACACATGGCTCATTGGTAAGTATGAATGGCCATGCACACATGTTGTACACAGACCAATATACACTGTCAACAAATGACAATGACAACCATTCTCACCTCTACAGGGGACAGTGCCTACCCACTGAGCACATAAAGGATGACGCCCATACACACCCCCAACACACCTGCCGAGGTAAGGTACAACACTGCCCATATTGTGACTCGGGGCATAAAGGAGCGCACCTTCAGAGTGCTCAAGCCACGTTTCCGCTCCGTTGACCACTCTGGTGCTGTGTTGCTATATGCACCACCAGTAAGGAGTTTGCAGGTTTATTGTGGCAGCATGTGTCCTGCACAGTGTTGCAACATGGCGTGGCGTCCTGGTGAACATAGTGGTGGCGTCCTTTCCACAACCACAGGCACACTGCTTGTGTATGGCTGGGAAAAGGACACGTGGAGAGGCTGCACATATCCAGCTTGTGCAATCTTATTTCGCCTAAAATCCTTCCCCTGTGGAGTGCACACAATCCTGCCAAATCCCAGGTGCCATTCAATGATGACAATGGTCCAATCCACAGTGCCCACAAAACCACCCTGAGAAAGTGCCCTTTAAAATGCACATTTGTGTGTATTCCTTAGAACTAAAAAGACATTTGTTTTTGTGTTTCCAAAAGAAACACATTGAAGAGGGAAGACACCACTACCACCATGCCAACCATTGATTGAAATCACCTCTTTGGCACCAAAAACATCCCATATCACTAACTAACAACTATGTCAAATGTGTAAGCAGCGATAAATCCAGAAACATTATGTCTGAGCTGCAAGCCATACATGGCCCAAAATTTAACATGGACACAAAATGCAACAAGCACAATGGCATGTAGCTGCACACATGTCCTAGAATGTGCATGATGCATACAAACAAATCCCTATTGTGGGGCGTAGAACAGCAGTGCAGCATCTATCAACAGGTTACTCAATTATGCAACATGACCACAAAAAAACCCCTACAAAAAGAATTTCACAAGAGGTAATTAACAATTGAGACAAAGAGGGCGATCAAGATAAAAGCACATCTTACCTGTCCATTTGGTATGCAGTCAACAGTCAAATGTCATTCCATGAAATAGCCATCATTCCCTGATGGAAGAATCTGCAGACAATGAACAAAATGAAACAGAGTGCAGCTAACTCATCCAATCAGGGGGTCCCCCTCAGTGGCAAAAAAAATCACATGCAAACAACAACTCACAAGACAACCATCAACTTGTGTGCCACTACACATGCAGCAACACCTGCACCCTTATTGCAAATCAAACACACAAAACACACACACTGACAAACAACAACAACCCGCACACTGCCTGTCCCCCACAATGACATGCGGCAAATGTGCATGTCACATATCCCCATTCACAAGATGATGGCACATACACAACGCATGCATCAGTCAACATGCTGCATGAAAATGAGAAGACATCACATGTGCAGAAAATTGAGACCACAAAAAAGCAGGGACACCACTGGAAGACTAGCAATGACATGACAAGGCATGCCAGCACCTGCGCAGTATTGGGACAGTGCACTGAACACAGTCATGGGAGCACATTTATTTATTTATTAAATTCTTGGTCACTTGTTAGGCGCTTATATAATTAGCAAAACTGTTTCAAAGCGCCCACAGGGCAACAGGGTGGGGACAGGGGAAGGTAGACAATGAATTACAACAGAGAAAAATAATTGACTTAATAGTCCTAACAAATCATGAGAATAACAGTGAGGGGAGACAAACCTACTATGCCTTGTGAGTGTTCAGAACATGCAAGTGCATAGGGGTGGGATGTAAGGCAAAAGGTGCTGAGGTGCTCATGGAGAAGTGCTTGGGGTGATGTCCTAAGAAAATAAATGAAAAACGTAAGTGCAACACCCCATGGGGAGGCTGAGCAAGTGCAGTATATAGACAGCCGCTTGGATGAGAGATGTGAGGGCTCAGGGCACCGAGTATACATAAGGGCCCTGTACATCAATCATGCTACTGTATGATTAGCAGGGAAGAGAGGAGGAGAAGGAAGAGGAAAAGAGAAAGGTCTTGAGGCTGTTTCAGAACTTAAGGAGGTCCTGTTCAAGACTCAGAGGGAGAGAGAGGCTATTCCACAGAAGGGAGCCCACAGCGGAAAGTGATCAACCACCAGCTCTCTGTTTAGCAAACCACTTCACATGCAGGGAGTTGGTGCCAGAAGAACGCATGAGTCTAGAAGGGGAGTATTTGGTCAGGAAGCGTTGAAGATAGAGTGGTCCTGGCCCAGATAGCCTTGTGGATGATACAGAGGGATTTGAATTTAATCAGTGCTGAGACCGGGAGCCAGTGAAGGCTTTGTAGGGCAGGAGAGATGCGGTCACTGGACTTGAGGCCAAGGATAAGTCTTGCTGCCCTATTCTGGGTAAGCTGGCGGGGTCGCAGGATGGACAAACAAAGATTAAGGAGGAGGCTGCTGCACTAGTCTAGCCTGGAGAGAACCAGAGCATGGGTAGGATTGATTCTCTGGTGGAAGGTGAGGAAGGGTAGACCTTCTTTGTGAAGGAAGAGCTGAAAGTGGGACTTCTTGACAATGTCCTGAATATGAGGGATGAAGGAAAGGGAGGAGTCAACGATGACTCCAAGATTCCTGGCTTCAGAGGAGGGGGCAGGTAGGGAGCCCATGGAGGAAGGCCGGCCGAAAGGGAAGAAGTAGGGTGCAGGGGATCCAATAGGGAGAATTTCTGTTTTGCTGGCTTTGAGGCAGATGTCATTAGCAGTGGACCAGGCCTCAATGGCAGAGAGGCAGTCAGGGATAAAGGAAGGCATCAGTAGCAAGTTTGAAGAAGAGTTGTGTGTCGTCGGCGTAGCACTGGAAGTTGTGGGAAAGCAGGGAAAGGTATATGTTAAAGAGCCAGAGCAAAGGAATGGAGCCCATGCGGGATGCCACAGGTGGAGGAGGATGTGGGGGAAGAGAAAGGGCCCTTAATGGTTTTGGAGAAATGGTCGGTTAGGAAGGAGGTATGCCATTCCAGTGCCCGCTCCGAGATACAAAGGGTATCATGAAGCCTTTGTATGAGGATGGAATGGTTCACTGTGTCAAATGCAGAATAGAGATCAAGGAGGATGAGGACAGCAGGGGAGTTGGAATTGAGAGATGCAGGCAGTTCTTCACAGGTATTCAGGAGAGCAGTTTCCATGCTTCTAGAAACTCAGAATCCAGCCTGGTGGACATGTAGACTGGCAACGAGTTTGGTATGAGCGTGGAGTTGGGGGAGAGCCAACCTCTCAAGCAGTTTTCCCAGGAAGGGGGTGATGGAAATAGGTCACTAGTTGGCTGGCCTTAAGGAGGGGGCGCACAAGGGAGGGCTTGAGGGAGGATGGAAAAGAACCAGTAGCAAAGGAATGGTTGCAGAGATCAGCAAGTGCAGGGGCAAGAGAGGAGATGTTGTTCTTGATTGTTCTGAAGGAGCATGGGGTAACCTGTTTGGAAGGGACCTTCGTGCAGTTGACAACTCTGGTGACTTCTTCAGGGGAGACAGGAGCAAAGGAGGAGAAAGAGGAAGGAGGAGGGTGATTGGTAGGGGGGCAGATTGTGGAGGGTTGGGTTGGAAGAGTGTGTGACAAGGCTGTGCAATATGTCCCGAGTTTTGTAAAAGAGGTGCGAGGCTAGAGAATTACAAAGAGCCTTTGAATGAGTAGAGGCAGAAGATACTGCAGATGGGTTGGCAAGTTCCCTGCAGATTTTCAGCCTTGATGCAAAGCACAAGAATGCATGTACACAAATACTCACCTCCTGCACTCCATGCCGGATCATGCCTGGTGCATCAATTCAAAGAGGTCGATGTCAGACTGGAAGGCTGGCCACCGAGGCAACTGCCATGGAAGACATAAGCAGACAAGACAAAGCAATGTGATACAGCAAGAAAGGATAAATGCATGATAAACGTAGGATTCAAACTAAAATTGCAAGGTCAATGCAGACTTCATTGTGACAGCATACAATGGCCCTCATTACAAGTCAGGCGGTGGACCATGGTGCTATTAGCACCATGGTCCATGCCGGATTCCGCCATGGTGGATGGCGGAATTACCGCCCCATTCCAAGGTGAGTGGGGCGGTAATTCCCCATTCCCATTTTTGCCCCATAGGGCATAATGGGGATGGGGAAGGCGCTAATTACGGCACCGTAAATTACGGGGCCGTAATTACCACCAAGGTCGCTTAGCGCCTTGGACTTTAACGCCTGCAAAAAGCAGGCGTTAAAGTGTGAATCAGGTGTTAAGGGTTAACGGCGCCAACGGCGCCGTTAAACCCTTAACGGCTGACTTGTAATGAGGGCCAATTGATCCAATTCTGCATTCAATTGAATGTAGCAGTACCATGCACCCAGCTGCGGTCAACTTGAAGCTGCAAACACCATGGTGCAGCATGCATGGGACATGTATGTGAAAACACCAACACCGCTAAGCGTAATGTGCTGGTACACAACATAGCACTACAAATATGTGCATCAATGTTCCTATGCTCTTGGCTTGTAACTGGGGCTGCACACCATAATTGGGAACCCTAAGCAAGAGAGGCCAAATGTGCCGGCGAACCATTACCCCACAAACATTGCAAGGGATGTAAAGTGTCACTCAGTACACATGGTCAAAGTGCAATGAGACACATACCAGCACAACCATCAACACCTTTCAAGGGCCACAAACAGCCAGCCCTGCAACCCACTCCCAAACACCCAAGAAAGGCCCACACATTTGGAACTCCCACAATTTTGAATATGAAACCAGTGGCTCCGCCAATCCAAAGAAATGACACCATGCCCAGACCTATCATCAGAACCACACACTGTGAAACATGTGCTCATGAATTAGTACTGGTGCCCCACAAGACAAGTGAATCCCAAGTGATCACACACAATGCAAGACTCCCAGTCAAACTCCACACAAGTGTCTGCAAATGCCCTTCACTTACCTGCACAGGGTACCCACCTGCCTTGCATACGATGAAACCAATCGCGAGACGCATCCCCTAAATGCAATGACATGCATAATAACTACATAAAGAACATGCACATCCATGACAACACAAGAATTTATCATGAAAATATACAGAGCGCACCCACGGCAAAAGCACCGCTGGGTGCAAGAGGGTGACAGGACATAGAATGTGATCTGCCCATCACTGCATCACTGTAGTGTACCACAACAGAGAGACGGAGAGAGACTGATACCGAGAGGGAAGGCCAAGTTAAAAACATATCAAGGAGTATAGTACCTGGATTGGAGAAGGCCAATGACATGCACTACACCACAGTAGGTGCAACCATAGATGAATTGACCAAGGGAGGTAACACAGTGACATGAGTGCCACTTAAATAAACATCCCGGCATGGTAGCATGCAAAGCACATATAAGTAAAGTTACACATGCAGTAAACATGGTGACCAATGATGCATGCTCAGCATGCAAGACAGTACACATGTTTACCTGCAGACTGCGCCGGCATGGTGTGAATCTCGCATCACCTTCAGCATATATTGTGTCTCCAAATGAGTCACAGGAGGGACAATGCCTGGTGGAGGGCATGGGGAGCATGGACGTCAAAGGGTGCAGGGTGTCTCCCCCGGGACAGCAGTCACCGCCAGATCATGGATTACTGAAACAACATGGGAGAAGACATTACAACAGGCATAGTGAAGTACCATTCACACAGCACACATGTGCGAGGAAACACTGAACCCCTAGTTACCTGCAAAATTCCATCCTGTGCAACACCATGCAAACATGCAAGTTGACCTCACTATGCATGCCTGCATGTCCACAACTGCAACCTGCAAACGTCATGGCCTTGAAAGGTTAACTGCACAACTCAAGGGAAAAAAATTAAATAATAAAAATAAAACCTGGAAAGGGCAACTCAAAAATAAAATGCCAACATCCGGCCATAGGGTCAACTGAAGTATCAGCACTTTTTAAAAAAAATTAACAAAGTCTATCATGGACCTGGGGATGGCACCCAGGAGGCGGGTGGGGCAGGGTGCATGTCAACGTCCACCCAACAAAAAGAAATATTCCACTCCCGGAGCGCATGGCTACGGTGGACTGGGAGGCATGTCTCTGCTGGTACCACCATCCTTGAATCAGAAGGTGGAAGTGATGCTGGAGGCTCACCACACAGTGCCCTGGGCTGGTCCTCAGTGGCAGCGGCCATGCGTGACACTGATAATTTCACCAGCAGACAGAAGGCTTGTAGGTCACTATGCACAATCTCACGGGTTGCATAGAGTTCCTCCGCGATTGTCTGCCTCAATAATAACATATACTGACGGAACAGTCTTCTGCTGGCAGCCTCTTCATCACGGATTGCAGCTCTGTGCGCCAACAACTCATGCCTCAGAGCTTCCCTGTGTGCCCGACCCTCTGCAAACAGGGATGCCTGCAGACACTGCAGATCTGCCCGTCGGCCCCTGATGTTGGCCTCCATGTGTAGCCTGTGGGAGCGGCATGTGGACCGCATGACCTGTAGCTGGTGCTCCACCTGTGTTGCTGTGGGGATCCTGGAACTGGCCACCCTATCCCTGCTCTCAGCCAAACTCTCATAGGCAGCACCCTGTCGGTGTGCGAAATGCAACATTTGCTGCTCCACACTCTCTGCCCAGCCTGCACACGTCCCCTACATGTGCGGGGCCCACAGCTGCCTGATCTAAGGGAGCATGGCCCTTGCTGTGATGCCACTGTCTCCAGCTGCAGGACTGCAACTCTCCCTTGGACATCTACCCCAGGACCAGAAACCAATACATGGGAGTGTGGCCTTGCAGCCGTAACCATCACAGATGGGCGTGGCACCAATGACTGGCCTTGTGAAGGTACCTGACCCCCTGCAGACTCACGGGCCCCAACAGCTCCACCCATCGGAGCACTCACCTCTTTCAGCTTTGAGGACTGCAAATCTGGTAAAGCATCAGAGCGACTTGCATCTGGTGCCTCCTCACTTGCACATGGAGAGAAAAAGACATGTAGAGTCATGTGCAACATGTCTACAGTAAACATGTGCATCACATTGCAACATAATGCAGGGCATGTCACCATAAGAAATACAGCATCCACACACTATGTACAACAAGCTATCTGAGCATGGCATACGGAGCATGGCAACAACATTCCCTGCTCAGGGCCATGCTGCCAGTGGACACATTGCCAACAAACAGGGTGGCTAGGAAGCACATTATGGCCCATTGCACAGCTAACTGTTGACTAATACCAGTGAAATGGGCATGGCCATGTGGCTCTGTGACGTGCAATTACATCACATGGCAACAGGCAGAGACACATATCCACATCCAAGTCCACATCCATCACATGCCACACCAGTGTTGACCTGGTATAGGGACTGTACACAATGGGAACATGCCGTAAGTGTGTGAAAAATGAAACAGTCCCAGTTGATGTATGGCTGTAAGAGTACCACCTAGCCAAGGTCCGTGAAGTGGAGAGATTAAGTCAATGGAGTTGTAGATAGGAACCATGTACAGTGACCCACAAGAGGTAGAGGGGCATGGACCTATGGAGTGTGGACTGAGTCTGGGGGGGTAACAGGGATCAGGCCTCACAACAATTTGCCTCAAGCGTCATTGCCATTTGGGCAGCGGGGATATGCACAGTATAGACATATGCACACTCACTGAGGGCACGCCCTAAGGCATGTTGGGTGTCCTCTTGTATGTTCTATCTAGCATAGAGGCACCTACCTACATGTGTGAAAAGGGATTCTATACCCTGCAGGGCATGAAGTGTAACTTGTATATTGGACACAAGCACATGTCTAGCAGAGCAGAGTCGCTGACATCAAGGATGCAGCGAACAAGAGTACACGTTTTGGTATCATGTTGCAGGGGATATGCTAGTGGGGGATGAGGATTGTCACACGGGCATGTTCATCTGATGTACAACACATGGGTTGCATCCACTCTTGTGTACACTAGACAGGAGTCAGTACACCATGACATGGTTCACCCGGGCAGTCATTCCAATGCAGCCAGATGTGCACCACAATTATACATCTTGGTGATGCTTCACTTCACATGCTCAGGATGCACAATCTTGGTCACTCACCGGATGTGTCCTTGTAATTTTCCAGGCCTCCCATGCCTAGCACCTGCTCCAGTAGAATTAATTGAGTGAATTGACTCATAGACTCTTCATGCTCGGTCAGCTTCTCTTCCTCTGGTGATCCACTCCATTTGCCAGAGCAGAGGCCAGGTTGGCAACCAGCTTGGAGTTGGTGCGACGGGTGAGGTCATTCTAGCGCTTCACTACCGGTCTCAAACCCTAAGGCATTGATCTCATCCATCACATGCTGCCAATGCACCACATGAGGAGCAAGTGTATGTGTGCTCCACGGTTAGTGGCACATGTCACAGTGGTGACTGTCCACATAGTCCATGAGGATCGTTCTTCATCATGGAAGTTCTTTTTCCTCAACATGCCAGTGTCCTGTGCTGTGTTATGGGATTGGGTCTGGTCGTGCTGTGCAGGTTTTGCCTTCTTGCCACTAGGTTTGGTTGCCACCCCTGTGTGGCTGGGTCCACTCTGGGTTCCAGATTCCAGACCACAAGTGGCCTGGTGCATGGCATTAACCCTGGGGCTGGTGCAACTGCCTCTGGCACACGTCCCTTACCCTTTTGGGCTGGGGCAACTGCTTCTGCAGCACGTCCATGAACCCTTGGGGCTTGGACAGCTGCTTTCAGCAGCACGTCCCTGAACCCCTTGGGACTTGGGCAGCTGCTTCCACAGCATGTCCCTGAACCCTTGATGCTTGGGCAGCTGCTTCCACAGGATGTCCCTGACCCCGGCCACATCTGCCCCTTTCCGTCTTGGGGAAAAATGGACGGCACACCGAGCTATTTTACTGGGCAATTTGAATGAGGGGGCAGTCTATGTGATGGAAGACGTAATTCTGTAGCCCAGCAAGGCTCAAATATACCCCAGATGTGAAATATACAGTAAGAAAAATAGATGCGTACATGAGACCAGGATAGCTTGCGGAAAAAGAAAAAAACGAACCCCGGAAAGCTACCTGAAAGGTAAGAAGGTACGCGATACACAGGGGCACCCAGAGTTGAGAAAAATCCGTACGCAAGTCACCGTTACCCTCGTAGATGCGTGTATGCCAGGAGGCACACCCCCACCAAAATAAGAGGTTTGTACGGTCCCTGAAGTGAACGGATTGCATGTCACCCCAAAATACATGGTACTCCACTTGCCCGTCTCTTCCCCTTCGCACACATGTTCAGAGTTGATTCTACACATACTAATGTATCCCTGAAAATGGCATGCTGAACGTCTGCACGCAGCGTGTGTCATCTAATTTATGCACTGAGGGTCTTTCCTTCGGATTTCACGTGTCTACGCTTTCTGCATTTATTATACTCAGTGTCACTCTGTTTACGTCTGCCATCATTGATATACGCGGAAGACCCACACTCCTGCCTCTGTCCCATTTTACCTGCCTCCACCTGCCCTGTGCTGCCTCCATCTTTTCCATCTGCTGCTGCCTGTCCAGTGTGTGTGCCTGCTGCCCACCTGCACTGCATTTGAAGTGACTGCAGTCCAGCCATTGCCTATGCTCCTGTCTTTGGCCCTGTGACCACCTCAGCTGCTACATTGGACTCCCACTGTGCCATTCCACCACCACCGCTCCACAGCCCAGCTCCAGAACCACCTTGCCCTCCCACACCTGCCTTGGGGGTTGCCATGTCTGCACCATCATCATCAGACCAGAGCAGCAACCCCTTGGCATCGAGGCAGAGGGCTATCAACTTCAGCGCCAGGAAAGTTGACATCCTGGTGGCGAAGGTTCTGGGGCATTATGATGCCCTCTTTGACCCTGTGATGTAACGCGGATCTGGTACGGGATCATGGATTCCATCAGCGCAGATGGGGTGGCAGTCCGCTCCTTCAAGACCATGCACAAGCGCTGGTAGGATCTTAAAAACAGGACCTACGATAAGGCACTGCGATTCATCCAGGCCGGTGCTAATGCGAAGGTGCACCGTGCACGCGGGTGCCGGATGTCGGCGAACAACATGCGGGTCCTGGAGAGGTTTTATCCGGCGCTGCACACCCAGGTCTGTGAATTACGGGAACGTCTGTAATTGACTGGTGAGTAGCCATGTGGTGCACTGCTGTACATGGCATATGGCATGTGTGTATGGCATGCGTGCATGGCATGCTCAATCGATTATTTGTGACAGTGGCATGTAGTTTGATGTGATCATGTGGAGTGATGGCCAGGTAGGTGTCTGCATGGATATAGATTGCATGTCCTTGTGTGTGGGTGTGGAATTTTATGGTCGTTCCCTTGACAAGTCATGGTCCTGTGAATGTTGTTGATGCCACGCTGGCTTTGGTGCAGTACACTAATGTTGCTCTTCTGTGTCTCCTTTTCCAAAGTTGCATCTGATGAAGAGGGCTGAAGCAGTGCTGTGGAGCAGGGATGCCTCCACCAGGCAGAGGCGCAGGCCACAGCCACGCATGTTGGCAGGGACCCACTTAGGCTTGCAGCAACTATGCTTCTGAGACGGATGTCTGCATGGATGCCCACAAAATCGCTCTCCATGTTTGCATTGAGACACCTCTTGAATTCAAATGTGCTCTTACTTATTTATTTATTCAGATTTGTAGAGCGCACGTCAGCCCGGGGGCATCGTGGTGCTTGTTACAGACATATTTTAGTTGCATATACATGAGTAATACATAATTTATAGGAGCAAGTTTGACATTTGTACAAATTTACAGTGCAGTATATTTACAAAGGTCAGCAAGTGTGACATATTATTGTGCAAGGAAAGAGGTCTTCAGTTTCCTACGAAAAATTGTGAGTGAGTTCTCCGCTCTAATGTCTGCAGGTAGAGCATTCCAGGTCTTGGCAGCACTGTAGGGGACCAGCTTTGGCTTTTTTTGATGCGTGGGTGTGAAGACCGATGGGGGGTGTCTGTATTTCCGCTCTCTATATGGTAGAGGGGAGGCACAGAGGACCCCAGCCAAGATTCTCAAATACGGTAGCAATGGACAAGCAATCAAGGCCTAGCTTCTCGGGAGGTGATGCAGGCTGGTTCTTAAGGTCAGTGTAGTCCCCAAGCCCCCACAAGGAATGTCCACACACTGTATTACTGAAAACACAGTCTTTATATAATTAATATTCAAAGGTTATGTACACTTATCACAATAACGCACTTTGTGCTCCGGAAAATCAACAATGGTAAATATCTACAATTCTAAAGTGGTACCACTAATATTCGATTAGAGTGCATTAACAAGACTGTCAGAATGCCACACAGATCAATAGCAAGGAAACCAGCAATAGAGAGAGGGGAGAAAGCAGACGGATGAAACAATAGGCAGAAGACTGGCCCTTACCACGGGACGCAGTTCTGAGTGGAGATCCCCCCACCTGGGCAACCTGTAAGATAACGATATATAACACAGCCCAGTCCATTTATTGTTCAAGAGTCTCGTTCTCTCCTACAATGTTTTTACCCCCCCAATGTACCTGGTGGAGTAGAGTTCGTCGGCGAGGCGTCGACAGATCCTTCTTGAGTGACTCCCTTTAAAGCAGGAGCCATGGATCGTCGAGAGGCGTCGCGGACTCGGGGTTCGGTGTCGGGGAATCGACGGCCCTTCTTGAATGCCTTCCCTTTCAAGCGGGAGACACGGGGCGTCGAACGTCCGACCGTGAACCGGGTAGAACGCCGTCGATGAGGCAGCAGGCTTCGATCCAAGCGGTGCTCGTCGATGACAGAGCGTTGGCGTCCTGCAAGGAAGAGGCGTGCGGGGCACCTCGGTGACGATAGTTCTGGACCGCAAAGAGATGAGGAGGAACTGTGGCCCAGCAAGGGCGTCGAGTCGTCGGCGTCTCTGCGGTCTTTGGGTGGCGGGAAACCCACCGGCGGATACTCCTCGTCGCGTCGACGGTTAGGCCTTCTCCAGCAGGAGACGGACACGGCGATGCAGACGAGAGCGTCCGTTGATCAAGAGAAAGTTCTTAGGCAAACGGGAGCACGGCGGCTCCGGTCGGCGACAGCGGTCGTCGACAGTGGCGGACAACAGTCAGGGCGCTTCTCTTTGGGATTCCGCAGCAGTCCCCGTCTCCGGTCGGCAGCCTGTCGTAGGTCTGTCTACCAGGGAGCGTTGGCAAAGATCAGCTGTGCACGATGGTCCCTCGTAGCTCGGGAAGAGGGCGCCTTTCCAGGTCCTCTCTGGGCAGTGCTTGGCGACACAGCAGCTTTCGGATCGTGAAGGAGAGCAGCAGCAATCCTTCTCCTCCAGCAGGGCCTCAAGGTCAAGCGTCAGTTACTCCAGTTACTCGTCGTAGTGGACTTCAGCTTCTGAACAATTTCAAATGGTGAGAGGTCCCCAGATATACTATCCAGTCTCTCATCCATACTGCTGGCACACACTCAGCAGCCAATCGTACAGAAGGGCATTCATGCAGTCGATCAACCAATCAGGCACGCAGGGCATTCAGGCCACTCTTCTCCCGCTCAGACACTCACAACAAGGAATGTGGATTGAGACAAGTACTCAGCCATTCAACACTACATACTGCATTCAGGCCAGTTTCGGGCAGGGCTGTCTCAGTCTTTGTCCCTCATGACAGAAACCAGACAGCCACAACAAGGAGTGCATATTGGTCACACTCTCCATTCACCCAGGTCCCACCCACAGGAGGTACCCACATCATACAGTCAGCGGGAAGGCTCCAGTCAGTCTAGCTGGGCCTTCACAACAACACCATATATGGAACTTCCACCCAACAGCCAGTCAGGGGGAAGGGACAGAGTCAGGGTTTCCCGGGACTTTGGGAAAACAAGGTATCAGGCAATAGAAAGCAAGAGGCCCCAGGGGCCATCTTGTTTCCTATCAGGAATCAACTGATCCCAATGGCAGGGCCGGGGTATCCCAAAATGGAGGATACCCAGCGCACCTGTCAAACTCAGCATGGAGCTGCCACCAGCCCATACCCTGCTCTGTGGGCCACCCACGGGTGCCCAAAAACATACACTAGGGGCACAGGGTTGTACCCCTACCCACGGGTGCCATAAGGGTATCCCATGGGTCTGTTCACCAAACCAAAAAGAGAGAGCTGCACCGCCAGGAGTCCCACGGACTTCTGCGCGGAAAACACGACAGAACACACGATAAGAACAGTAAAGGACAAGGATACGGAGGCCCTGTCCCTCCGATGCATTTCCAGCATCACAGTCGCCCCCCCCCAGACTGAGGTTAGGGTGCCTAATCTCCCACGGGATAGACACCCTCATCCAGACGGTCAACATACCTTCTGGAAAGGCCATCTGCATTATCGTGACTCTTCCCTGGTCTGTGCTCTATGGTGAAGTCTAGCCCTTGCAGGCTAATGGACCACCTGAGCAATTTCGGATTCTCACCCTTCATCTGCATAAGCCACTTCAGGGGCTTATGATCTGTTTGGACCTTGAAGGTGGACCCCGTAAGGTAGGGCCTAAAACGCCTAAGGCTCCAAACTATACTAAAACATTCCTTTTCAACAGTAGCCCACCTAAGTTCTCTACCCTTGAGTTGTCTACTGATGAATATGATAGGATGTTCTCTCCCTTTGTCATCTAACTGGGACAAGACAGCTCCAATTCCGGTGTCGCAGGCATCCGTCTGGACGATAAAGGGTCGGCTGTAGTCAGGCGCACACAACACGGGTGCCCTGCACAGACTTTCTTTCAAGCCATCAAAGGCCCTCTGACAGTCTTCAGTCCAATTAACCTTCCTAGGTTGTTTGGGTGAAGTCAAAGCTGTCAGTGGTGCAGCTATGGTCCCATAGTCCGCCATGAAATTGCGATAATACCCAGTGAGGCCCAAAAAGGCTCTCACCTGGGTTTGAGTAGTGGGGGTCTCCCAGTCGTGTACATCCTGTACCTTACTGGAGAGAGGCTGGATTTGACCCCCGCCTACCTCATGTCCAAGATAGGTAACTTTCCCCTGAGCTATCTGGCACTTGGTGGCCTTGATAGTGAGGTTAGCCCTTTTCAATGCCTGCAACACTTTATCCAGGTGTGTCAAGTGCGCTTCCCAAGTGGAACTGTAGACGGCAATGTCATCTAGGTAGGCCACACAAAAGGCCTCCAGCCCACTGAGCGCATGACCAACCGCTGGAAAGTGGCAGGGGCATTTTTCAACCCAAAAGGCATGACCCTAAACTGGTAGAGTCCCTCTGGTGTTGAGAATGCCGTCTTTTCCTTGGCATGGTCCGTCAGAGCTATTTGCCAATAGCCTGAGGTGAGGTCAAAGGTGCTCACAAATTTGGCAGCACCTATGGTGTCCACAAGCTCATCAGCCCTGGGCAGTGGGTGCGCGTCAGCTTTGGTGACGGCATTGACTCCTCTGTAGTCTACACAGAACCTCCAATCCTTGGTACCGGCCTGGGACCTTGCCTTGGGGACAAGGACCACGGGACTGGACCATGGACTGGTTGAGGGTTCAATTACACCCAGATCCAACATCTTGGCGACCTCAGCCTGGATGTGGTTCTTAACGGTATCTGACATACGGTAGCACCTGCTTTTGACAGGCACGCTGTCACCAGTGTCAATCTCGTGCCTACACCACGGTGTAAGGCCCGGTGTCAGCGAAAACAGAGAGGCATACTGCTGGAGCAAAGCCCGGCAGGCCCTCTGCTGCTCTGTTGTCAAATCTGGAGAGAGATGCACTCCCTCCACTGAGCCGTCCCGAGGGTTGCTATGCAGCAAATCAGGAAGGGGCTCACTCTCATCCTCTTCTTGCCCTGAAGCTAGCAAGAGACATGAGACTTCCGCTCGCCGGTGGAAAGGCTTGAGCCTGTTGACATGGAATAGCTGGGGGGCTACCCCAGGGGCTCCCATGTCAACCAGATAGTTGACTTCGCCCATCTTGGAGATTATCCGGAAGGGTCCAGTCCACTTGTCTGCCAAAGCCCTAGGCTTGGTAGGCTCCATCACAAGGATTTCCTGTCCCGGAGTCCAATCCACTTGCGAGGCTTTAAGGTCATGCCAGTATTTGTTCAATTCCTGGCTGGCCTTGAGATTTGCTGTTGCCTGACCCATCATCTGTGCCATCCTCCGTCTGAGGCCTAACACATAGTCTCCCACTTTCCTGGCGGGACCGGGAGGGGTGGCTTCCAAGCCTTCTCGGATCAAGGCGAGGGGCCCCCTCACGGGATGTCCAAAGAGTAACTCAAAGGGGCTGAAACCAACACCCTCTTGAGGTACCTCCCTGTAAGCAAACAGCAGGCATGGCAGGAGGAGATCCCATTTCCTCCTTAGGGGCTCTTCCAAAGCACCTAGCATGCCTTTGAGAGTTTTATTGAATCTCTCAACCAGACCATTGGTCTGGGGGTGGTAAGAGGTGGAGAACTTGTAGGTTACCCCGCACTCTTTCCACATGGTCTTCATGTAACTCGACATGAAGTTGGATCCTCTGTCAGAGACAACCTCCTTGGGGAATCCAACACGGGTAAAAATGCCCAGGAGAGCCCGGGCAACCACCTTGGCCGTAATCGTCCGAAGGGGTATCGCCTCAGGGTACCTGGTGGCATGATCTACCAATACCAGGATGAACCGATGTCCACCTGACGTGGGATGGTCAAGGGGACCGACGATGTCGATGCCCACCCTCTCAAATGGTGTGCCAACCACTGGTAACGGTTGCAGTGGGGCAATGACCCTGCCTCCAGTCTTGCCAGACAACTGACAAGTTGGGCAGGTCCGGCAGTGGGACTCCACTTCCACTCCCATCCGGGGCCAGTAGAAGTGGGCAGAGAGCCTCTGCTTAGTCTTCTTGGTACCAAGATGACCAGCCAAGGGCACCTCATGCGCCAACTGCAACAGGAAGGGCCTGTAAACCTGGGGTACCACCAACCTCTTGAGGGCACCAGGTTCAGGCTTAGTGGGCTCACTAACAAGGAGCTCACCCTCCCAATAAACCTTGAATGTCCTAGGCACTTCACCTTGTGCCTGGGACAGGGCCTGTGTCCGCAGACCCTCGAGAGAGGGACACTCTCTCTGTCCTTTACAGAAGTCTGCCCGGGAGGGTCCCCCTTCAGCTAACAAGCATTGAAGGTCGGGATGATCCTCCGGGTTGAGAACCTCTCCCACAGGAGAGTCTTCTGTCTCTTCTCCCAAAGGAGTTGAGTTCGGGTTTTCCAGTGGACCCAGCCCGTCCGGAGCCTGGATCCCAATGGGTGCTGTCGGAACAGCAGGAAGAGAAGGTGCTCCCTCCACAGAGGTGGCCTTCTTGGTCTTCCTTCTTCTTGCCTTAGGTCGCGCCTTTGGCTCGGGTACCTGACTCACAGCCAGACCCGGTGTCACCTGTGACCTAGTGACCGCAGCGGCAGTCATGGGAAGACCATCCGAGATCAATCCCAACTCTACTAGATCATTACCTAACAGAATGTTAGCAGGGACATTGTCCTGAACCAGGACAGGAAGCTTTGCTGTCTTGTCTCCAATCATGAGTGTGACTAAGGCTACAGGCGATAATTTGGGAGGCCCACCAGCTAACCTGGTGGTTCTCAGAGGAGCACTTACATAGTCCTCTGGCTTGAGCAGGGTCCTGTCCACCACTGTCATGCTTGCCCCAGTGTCTCTCAAACCAGTAGAAGGCTGGCCATTCAAGAGGACACTTCTCAAAAACCTACGGGTGTTCTGTGGGATCGTCGCCAGTACTTCTGCGTACTGGTCCCAGGCCCCAAGGGACACTAAGGAAATCTCTACCGGAGCACCAAAGGTGATCCCGGTAGAGGAGGGGAGGACGGTGGCCTCCACCTCAGACACGGGGTAAGGGTAGGTCAGGCTGACAGCCTGTACTCCAAGTGCCTTACCTTTACACTTGGAGTCACCCCTTCGGTGATCCAGAGCCCCACAATCCCAACAAGTGCTAGGAGTGCGAGGTACGGTACTGGAACCACTGGGAGCCTGCTTTGCAGCAGGGGGACCACTACTCTTATTCCCACCCACAGAGGACTTATCCCCACTAGATTTTAGGTTCTTAGGAGAGGAAGGTTTTGGTTTACTCGACTGTGATTGCTTGGGGGACTCCTCAGCTTTCTGAGAGGCCCCCTTTTCTTTATCCTTGTCCTTCCCGCTGGAGTCCTTAGGGGACACCCGGTGGGAGACCCACTTGTCAGCCAACCTAGCCAGCTTAAAGGGGTCCAAAATGTTCTGGTCAGCAACATACTGACGCAGCTCTGGTGAACAGGCTTCAGAAAAATGCTCAAAAAACAACAGGTGGGATAATTCAGCAAAAGTTTTCACCTTGTACCCATCGATCCACCCCATCATGTTCATGTGCGCAGCACTCACCCAGTCAACCCAAGCCACATTCTCTCGTTTCTTAAAATCCCTGAACCTTTTAAGGTTTTGGGTAGGTGTCTTGCCAAACTTGGCAATCAAAGCAGACTTCATACACTCATACTGACCCCTTTCTTCCACACTCAGCTTCAGAATACAGTCATATCCAGTTTGAGGCACTCTGCTTAATAAACACTTAGCCCAATCTCTTTTCTCAACATCATGAATTGCACAAGCCATTTCAAACGCTTCAATCCATTGGAGGATATCTGAACCCTCCACAAACACACCAACCAAATCTTTCATAAACTTGGTGGCTGGGGACCTGCCACTCTCAATTGGTCTAGCTGAAGTCTCCACTCGAGCTTTCTCTAACTGGATTCTCTGACATTCAGTGTCCTTGTCTTTGAGCGCAAGATCCCTATTCTTGAGTTCTACTTGCTGTGCCAGCTCCTCTTTCTTAAGTTCAGCTTCTATTTCCAACTTGCGATATTCAAAGGCCAACTTCATCCTTAATAACTCAAGTTCCATGGAATTGCTGGGGTTTGGAACAGAGGCAGCAGGAATGGCGGCATTCCCAGAAACAGATTCAGCGACAACCCCAGGGGCAGAGTCCTCACTGGTTGCATCCCCCCCTTCATCAAGAGTTTCACCATCAGTCTGGTAGTCCACCAGGGCAGCTATCAGCTCAGCCCTAGACTTATCCACAAAGTCTAACTCCCTGGCTTCACAAGCACTCTGGAGAGCCTCTAAGCTCATCCTAGTCAATTTACCATTCGCAATGGACTCCATTGCTTGTAATGCAGTTATTTGGAACACACCTAAACCTTAATTAAATAAAGTGCAGATACTTTGTAAGTGGCACGGTTATACACTGAGTCTTAAAACCATAAGCATCCCACCGCTGCCACCAGCTTGTGAAGACCGATGGGGGTGTCTGTATTTCCGCTCTCTATATGGTAGAGGGGAGGCACAGAGGACCCCAGCCAAGATTCTCAAATACGGTAGCAATGGACGAGCAATCAAGGCCTAGCTTCTCGGGAGGTGATGCAGGCTGGTTCTTAAGTACAGTGTAGTCCCCAAGCCCCCACAAGGAATGTCCACACACTGTATTACTGAAAACACAGTCTTTATATAATTAATATTCAAAGGTTATGTACACTTATCACAATAACGCACTTTGTGCTCCGGAAAATCAACAATGGTAAATATCTACAATTCTAAAGTGGTACCACTAATATTCGATTAGAGTGCATTAACAAGACTGTCAGAATGCCACACAGATCAATAGCAAGGAAACCAGCAATAGAGAGAGGGCAACCTGTAAGATAACGATATATAACACAGCCCAGTCCATTTATTGTTCAAGAGTCTCGTTCTCTCCTACAATGTTTTTACCCCCCCAATGTACCTGGTGGAGTAGAGTTCGTCGGCGAGGCGTCGACAGATCCTTCTTGAGTGACTCCCTTTAAAGCAGGAGCCACGGATCGTCGAGAGGCGTCGCGGACTCGGGGTTCGGTGTCGGGGAATCGACGGCCCTTCTTGAATGACTTCCCTTTCAAGCGGGAGACACGGGGCGTCGAACGTCCGACCGTGAACCGGGTAGAACGCCGTCGATGAGGCAGCAGGCTTCGATCCAAGCGGTGCTCGTCGACGACAGAGCGTTGGCGTCCTGCAAGGAAGAGGCGTGCAGGGCACCTCGGTGACGATAGTTCTGGACCGCAAAGAGATGAGGAGGAACTGTGGCCCAGAAAGGGCGTCGAGTCGTCGGCGTCTCTGCGGTCTTTGGGTGGCGGGAAACCCACCGGCGGATACTCCTCGTCGCGTCGACGGTTAGGCCTTCTCCAGCAGGAGACAGACACGGCGATGCAGACGAGAGCGTCCGTTGATCAAGAGAAAGTTCTTAGGCAAAGGGGAGCACGGCGGCTCCGGTCGGCGACAGCGGTCGTCGACAGTGGCGGACAACAGTCCGGGCGCTTCTCTTTGGGATTCCGCAGCAGTCCCCGTCTCCGGTCGGCAGCCTGTCGTAGGTCTGTCTACCAGGGAGCGTTGGCAAAGATCAGCTGTGCACGATGGTCCCTCGTAGCTCGGGAAGAGGGCGCCTTACCAGGTCCTCTCTGGGTCAGTCCTTGGCGACACAGCAGCTTTTGGATCGTGAAGGAGAGCAGCAGCAATCCTTCTCCTCCAGCAGGGCCTCAAGGTCAAGCGTCAGTTACTCCAGTTACTCGTCGTAGTGGACTTCAGCTTCTGAACAATTTCAAATGGTGAAAGGTCCCCAGATATGCTATCCAGTCTCTCATCCATACTGCTGGCACACACTCAGCAGCCAATCGTACAGAAGGGCATTCATGCAGTCGATCAACCAATCAGGCACGCAGGGCATTCAGGCCACTCTTCTCCCGCTCAGACACTCACAACAAGGAATGTGGATTGAGACAAGTACTCAGCCATTCAACACTACATACTGCATTCAGGCCAGTTTCGGGCAGGGCTGTCTCAGTCTTTGTCCCTCATGACAGAAACCAGACAGCCACAACAAGGAGTGCATATTGGTCACACTCTCCATTCACCCAGGTCCCACCCACAGGAGGTACCCACATCATACAGTCAGCGGGAAGGCTCCAGTCAGTCTAGCTGGGCCTTCACAACAACACCATATATGGAACTTCCACCCAACAGCCAGTCAGGGGGAAGGGACAGAGTCAGGGTTTCCCGGGACTTTGGGAAAACAAGGTATCAGGCAATAGAAAGCAAGAGGCCCCAGGGGCCATCTTGTTTCCTATCAGGAATCAACTGATCCCAATGGCAGGGCCGGGGTATCCCAAAATGGAGGATACCCAGCGCACCTGTCAAACTCAGCATGGAGCTGCCACCAGCCCATACCCTGCTCTGTGGGCCACCCACGGGTGCCCAAAAACATACACTAGGGGCACAGGGTTGTACCCCTACCCACGGGTGCCATAAGGGTATCCCATGGGTCTGTTCACCAAACCAAAAAGAGAGAGCTGCACCGCCAGGAGTCCCACGGACTTCTGCGCGGAAAACACGACAGAACACACGATAAGAACAGTAAAGGACAAGGATACGGAGGCCCTGTCCCTCCGATGCATTTCCAGCATCACAGTGGGATATGGAGTAAGTTGGTGTATTGCGTTCTGTGGGACGTGAGGAGGAGGGTTTGGAGATGGTCTCTGATAGGTAGGATGGGGCGGAAAGAGAGAGGCATTTGTGTGTGAGGGTGAGGATTTTGAGTGTGATCCACTCTTTGACTGGGAGCCATTGGGCTGAGTGTCTGACCTGGGAGATATGCTCTCTTCTTGGGATTCTAAGAGCGGCCCTGAGAGCAATGTTCTGTGTGAGTTGTAGTCTGTTTAGGTTTTTTGCCACTGTGCCTGCTAGGAGGGCATTCCAGTAGTCCAGTTTGGCTCCAGTGGTTGCTCTGGCTATTGAAAGGCAGTTAGGTTTTGAGAGGTATGGCTTGATGGCCTTTATAGGTTTGGTGGTATGTGTAGATAAGGAAGTGATTGCGCTGACTTGTCTGGTCATTGATAGTGAGGAGTCTAGGTATACCCCCAGTGTCTTGACAGCTGTGGATACGGGGATGATGGAGTTGTCAATGGAGAAGTTGGCGTACAGTTTGTCCAGTTTGTCTAGGGTTCTCTGTTGACCTAGTATCATGATTTCAGCCTTGTCTCCATTAAGGCAGAGGCCATTAACAGCCATCCAAGCCTGGATGATGGAGTAGATCGTGTGGAGTGCATTTGCGTCTTCATGGTATGAACCTAAGAGAGGTAGAAGTATTTGTATGGTCCGCATAAGTCGTGTATGTGATGCCATGTGAGTCAAGCTTGTCAAAGAGGGGTTTAGTGAACAAGTTGTAAAGTGTGGGTGCAGTGCAGGATCCTTGAGGGACCCCGCAATGGATTGTAGTGGGTGGGGCATTAGCAGTGTCCGAGAAGACTTTCATGACTCTTCCCTCGAGGAAGGTGGTGACCCAGAGAGCTGATTCTTTAGAGAAATTGGCTGAGTGTGTGAGGTGAGGGTCTTGTGATCAACCAGATCGAATGCGGCTGAGAGATCTAGGAGGAGCAGTAGGGCTGGCTTACCTTTATCCATGATTTAAGTGATCTGACTCTTCAGATCTACCAGGGCTGTTTCAGTGCCGTGTCCTTGCATTGTGTGTTGTAGTGCTGTCTTGCAGACTGTGCACATGCAATGTCACTTGTGACTGCAACATTCCAGGATGGCAAGTGTGCCAGTTGATGCAGTGTAGCCCACGTCATGCGCATGCATGGTGCCCATGTGTATGTGCAATTGATGCATGTTTGTATGGTATACGCAATCGATTGGTTGTGACAGTGGCATGTAGTTTGATGTGAGCATGTGGAGTGATGGCCAGGCAGGTGTCTGCATGGATGTGGATTGCATGTCCTTGGGTGGGGGTGTGGAAGTTTATGGTTGTTCCCTTGACAAGTCATGTTCCTGTGAATGTTTTTGATGCCACGCTGGATTTGGTCCAGTACACTGATGTTGCTGTGTCTCCTTTTCCAAAGTTTTATCTGATGAAGAGGACAGAAGCAGTGCTGTGGAGCAGGGATGCCTCCACCAGAAAGAGGCGCAGGCCACAGCCATGCACCCATGACAGCTCATCTTTGGGGAGCGGTGTGGCTGTGGCAGAGCCAGTGACATTGGGCATGGCTGCTGGTGGTAAGTCAAAGAAGGTGAAGGTGGGAGTTTACTACTCAGCGGCGATGGGGCCAGGTGATGTCACACATGGACCTTCCATGGTGGAAGACACCTCAGAGTCATCCAGGTTGGCAGGAGGGGAGGTGGAGGAGGTGGCCATTGAAGGACAGCCCATGTGGTCAGGTGGGGTTGTTGACAGGGGTGTGTGTACTGCAGTCCTGGCCCAGGGGAATGAGGCTGTGCAGGCCACCATGGAGGTGCCTGTGTAAAATCCGGTCCCTGGGCCATCGAATCCAGCAGTGTGCGCCTGCCAGGCTGCCTCCTCTCGGACCCATCCCCAATTGTCAGCTGGTTTGTCCACCCAGACTGACACTCCATTGCCATGTGATGTGTACATCTGGGATTATGTGCTACCCCTTCTGGCTGGATTGGCGAGGCAAACAGGTGTAATTCGTGATGAACTACAGGCTACTCGTAGTCTACTTGCACATAATTACGGTGAGCTATACCACCCGGTGTTATGGCTCGCAACATGGCTATTCTGTGTTGCACTCTGTAGGATGTTCCCTGATGCAACAACCTCCTCAACTTCGTCCTCTGCGCACCAGTCATCTTCCAGGGTGCCTTCCGGCCCAGGTACCAGCAGGGACCCCTCTACACAAGTCGCACCCCCAATGCCCCATCTGGTGGGGATCACATCCCTGCCCACGTTGGGAGTCTAAGGCACAGAAGCTGAGGTGGCCACCGTACCTACCCAGGCACTGACAGGTGCATAGGCAATGGAGGGGCAGCAGGCACCCATGAGCAGTGCAAGGGTCGTACACCCCCGGGTATCATCATAAGCTCAGAGTGTGTACCAATGTAGCAGGCACCGGGCACTGAAGCAGCAGCGGGAAATCAGGAGGAGGCGATTTTTCACAGAGCAGACCACCCAAAGGAGGCAGGTAGCAAGAGTGAGACAGGGGGCACGCCTCAGGCACAGACTGTCTTCCGTGTTCAGACGTTATGATATGCAGTGTGTGGCAGAGAGGCAGCAGGAACAGTAAGCAGGAATGGTGATGGCCAGGGCTGGGATTGCACTGATCCTGGAGGCAACTTGCAGGGAGGGGGAGGTGAGGCACAGATGATGGACGACCTGCAAGCCCTCCAGGCAAAAACAGAGGCCTGCCTGAGGGGGAGGAGACGTGGATTGGGACCAAGCCCTCGGGGAAAGGCTTATTAAGATCTGGAAGGAGGACTAGCCCGCTGCCTATGTAGATAAATATTTTGATGTAGTTTTCCTTTTTTATTTATTATTTTTCCTGGACTTGCCAGACTGTCCTTCCCAGTTTTTCATGTATATAGTTAGTTAGGCGTAAGGTTTTTATTTCTTTTCTTTTTCCCCCTGGCCTGCTTTCAACTTCCTTCCCCATTTTTATTGTAAATATTTCTATTCAATACATTTTTGATTTTGTTACATTCCACGCTTCATGCAGTTTATTTGCGTGTGTGCACTTCAATACTTCATTTTTCAGTCAGTGCATCTCGCCATTGCAAGTCATGTGTCTTGTGGCGTGTATGCATACATGTGTGTTGTTGTTGCATGATGATTGCGGCTGAAAGAATGCACATGTGCCTGACATGTAGGGGTAGGTCCATTAGACAGTTGTGTCTGCACTGTATGTTTTTATTTGCTTTTAGCTGTGCGGCATCACTGTGTGTTTGCCATCAGTGTGGTTGGGGTGGAGGTAGGTGGGCTCACTGTGGAGGTGTTCCATGGTCCCGTTAATAGCACTTTTTTGTCATTGCTGCATTAAACCCATGTCATGCAGACACACCCACCAGCATGTCCAGTCACAGACTGCCTTCTCTCATATGCTGCTCAACCTTGGAGACTGACATGCAGTAGTGAGTCATGTTTGCTATTTCGGGGTGGAATCACGATTCTCCGTTCTCTGTAACTCATGCATTCTCTGACTGCCCTCCCATCGCCCATGCATGGCCCTGTCATGTTATTTTTCCCTGTCGGGTAATTTGACACACCTTCCACCCTGGTCACTGATGCTCAGGCGGTGACGCACATGGGCATTGTTTGTGTAGTTTTCATTTTTATTGGTATGTTTACTTCTGTCGTGGGCACACATTAGGTTAGTGTGCTTTGATACCTTGGCAAAGTGCCATGGCCAACATGCACATGCCACTTGCCATTGCATTCACTTGTCACATGTGTATGGGGTGGGCTGGTTAAAGTCTTGAGGGGTATTTCAGCAGATGCTCCAGTCCTGTATGGATCTCCAGTGCTTCCAGTTGATCATGTTTGCAGCTGACATGTTGGTTTTACACTTCATGTAGCTGGCAGACCGCGGAGGGTCAGGTAAGCTGCAGACATGCATTGCAATGGTATTGTGGAAAACTGTCAGAAAGGTCCTGGGGGGGTCCAGTCTGGAGTGGGATGTCTGGAGGGGGGTCCAGTCTGGAGTGGGATGCCTGGGGGAGTGTCCAAACTGGAGGGGGTGTCCAGTCTGGAGTGGGATGTATGGGGGGGTCCAGTCTGGAGGGGGCTGCCTGGGGGGTGCAGTCTGGAGGGGGCTGCCTTGGGTGGTGCAGTCTGGAGGGGGTTGCCAGGCGGGGTTGCAGTCTGGAATTGGTTGCCGGGGGCGGGGTGTACAGTCTGGAGTGGGATATCTGGGGAGGGTCCAGTCTGGAGGAGCTGTCCAGTCTGGAGGTAGCTGCCTGGGGGTGCCCAGTGTGGAGGGGGCTGTATGGGGGGTGTCCAGTCTGGAGGGGGTGTCCAGTATTGAGTGGGATGTATGGGTGGTGTCCAGTCTGGAGTGGGATGCCGGGGGGAGGTGTCCAGTCTGGAGGGGGTTTCCAGTCTTGAGTGGGATGCCTGGGGGGTGTCTAGTCTGGAGTGGGATGCCTGGGGGTGTCCAGTCTTGAGTGGGATGTCTGGGGGGGTGTCCAGTCTGGAGGAGGTGCCCAGTCTGGAGTGGGATACCTGGGGGTGTCCTGTCTAGGGTGGGATGCCTGGGGTGGTGTCCAGTCTGGAGTGCGATGCCTGGGGGTGTCCAGTCTGGAGGATGTGTCCAGTCTGCAGTGGGATCCTGGGGGGGGGTCCAGTCTGGAGTGGGATGCCTGGGGTGGGTGTCCTGTCTGGAGGATGTGTCCATCCTGGAGTGGGATTCCTGGGGGGGGGTCCAGTCTGGAGGGGGTGTCCAGTCTGGAGTGGGATGCCTGTGGGGTGTCCAGTCCGGAGGGGGTGTCCAGTCTGGAGTGGGATGCCTGGAGGATGTTCAGTCTGGAGTGGGATGCCTGGCTGAGTGTCTAGTCTGGAGGGGACTTCCTGGGGGGGGTCCAGTCATGAGGGGTGTCCAGTCTTGGTGGGATGCCTGGGGGGAGTCCAGTCTGGAGTGGTGTGCCTGGCGAGTGTCCAGTCTGGAAAGGGTGCCCAGTCTTGAGTGGGATGCCTGTGGGGGGTATCCAGTCTGGAGGGGGTGTCCAGTCTAGAGTGGGATGCCTTGGGGGATGCCCAGTCTGGAGGGGGTTTCCAGTCTGGAATCGAATTCCTGGGGGGGGGTTGTCCAGTCTGGAGGGGGCTGCCTGAGGGGGGATGCAGCCTGAAGGGGGCTGCCTGAGGGGGGGTGCAGTCTTGCAGTCTGGCGTGGGATGCCTGGGGCTTAGGGGTCCAGTCTGGTGTGGGATGCCTGGGGGGGTCCAGTCTGGAGGGGGCTGCCTGGGAGGGTGTCCAGTCTGGAGGGGGCTTCCTGGCCCTGCAAAGGAGGGCTACGTTTTTGCTGGGGTGTGGTCTTGGCTTGCAAGGTGATGCACGTGAATTTGCTGGAGTGCAGCCTGGCCTTGTGAGGGAGGGCATACATTTTCTCTGGGGTGCGGCCTGGGCCTGCAAGGGCGGGAACACCTTTTCTCTGGGGTGCAGCCTGGGCTTGCAAGTTGAGGTGCAACATTTCACTGGGGTACAGCCTGGCCTTGCGAGGGAGGGTATGCATTTTCTCTGGGAGGCAGCTTGGGCTTGCGAGGGAGGGTGCGTGTTTTCTCTGGGGTGTGGACTGGGCCTGACAGCTGAGGTGTGTGATTTTGCTGGGGTGCGAGGGAGGACACACGTTTTCTCTGGGGTGCGGCCTGGGCGTGGGAGTTGAGCCGTGTGATTTTGCTTGGTTGCAGCCTGGGCTTGTGAGGTGAGGCACACAATTATGCTGGGGTGGAGCCTGAGCTTGTGAGGTTAGGCACGCCTTTTCACAGGGGCACTGGATGGTGAGCCAGGGGTGGCGCAAAGGCTTGCGCCGTGTTATAGCTATTGCTTGCTTTTTGCTGTGCTTTGGGCGTGTTGTGGGCGTTCCTCACGCAGTTTGTTATTACTTGCACGACGGCAAGTAAAGTGTCTTTAAATCCATAATATGCGTGTTGCGCAATATTTTTTGTGCATCAAGGTTCGCCAGGGTCCTTCTCGGTGTGGGGACCTTACACCATTTCTGCGCCCCATTCCATTAATCGGGCCCACTAGTGAGTCTGAAGACACACCCTTGTTGCTGCGCACGGGCAGGGAGTGGGAACGACGGCCAATGGCAAAACATCATTTTTTCGGTCCCACATCGTTCCCTTGGCTGGAGCAGTCGAGCCGGACCTTGGGACCAGTGTAGTCCTGTCCTCTCTCCTCCATCGAGTCTCTGCGCCAGTGGGGAACTAAAGTGAGTACAAAGCTAAATTAGCCAGCCGCGCGCATATTTCTCGCAGCACCATAAATTCACTAAAATTGTGTGTGGTGAGGGTGGGAAGCCACTGATTTCAGAGGGTTGGCACAGCTTTGAATGCCTGATGTAGTGAATGACTGTCTTTTCAGGTAGTGTAATGCAGCACAAGGTGTGCCACGTTGTTACTGGTTAACAATTACAAGATTCTTTCTTGCAATGGAAAGTGTGAACGGTGAGTAAAATGTTAGAAGTTTATTTGATAAGCCTTGCCATACTCGGATAATGAGCGACGCAGCATATTCCGGCTATTAGAGATGGAGGAATTTGTGCATCTTTTATATGCGTTAATGTGACTGACTGCACCCCGCCCAGGCACTTCCTCCCTTGCCCCTTCTCTCTGTGCATCTCAGCGGATCTGGCAGGGGTTCCTCTTACAAATGCCTGACCTTGTGCTGCATGAGCAGAGCAGAGTGTTGCTGAAACACATAACAGCACTATTTGTTCCCTCGTTATCGCGTATTTATTTAGAAGTCCCTGTGTCCCGCCTTTCGCTTTGTTCTGTGCTGAAAATAATTGTCTCCGCAAAAATAGTGTATCCTCGATTTCAATACACCACTCTAGGGGTTGCATTTGCTTTCAGAAACCCTGTACACGTTGTGTTGCCGCTTTTGTGCTTCAACAATTTAAACTTCACGTCTCCTGGCATGGTTGTAACAATATGGAAAATACTTGTGTGTTTTTGGATACACATAACCGTTTGGAATGATCTCACTTCCAAATAATTATTTTTGTCGTTGAGTAATCGCCGCTTTTTCGATTAATATGGATGGTTAAGAGAGTTGTGTTTTCAGTGATTCCGTTGTAGCAGCAACTCGAGAAGGTTCCATGCATTGCTACACAAAGGCATCCATTTTATCTCGTTTTACTTTCAAGACTGAGAAATAATTGGCACAGTTTCTAGGCGCTGACATCCCTACGTATACTACCCTGAGAGTATGGTTGAAATTACACTCCATGTCTATACTAGGAGACATAAAAGGTTCATTAACAGTAACTTTTCTTTAGTTTGGGTGTGCGCAATATTGAATCGTTATTCAGCGAGAAACCCTTTTATTTTGGGGGTGCAATTGTCAGGCCACATGTTAGATTGCGCATAAGAAATATTCTTGCATATCTTATTTATATTTACACATGTTATATTCCTGACGCTGTATATAGTGCCAGAAGTTAGTTGATACACACACATATGATGCCATGACACGTGTGTTGTACACTCCCACACAATCCGGCAGCCAGGCAACAAGCAACACTTTTGGGCAATGCCGCAGGGCCGCCCAAGGCGAGGCAGAGTAAATGATGTTACCATCCGGCAGGCTAGGAGAGGGGCAACTCCCACCCCCACGCCTGCTCCTCTCCACCACAAGCGCAAAGACACGCAGTCTCTGTCACACAAAGCCGAGGAAGGGTGAGGTGCAAACAAACGCCTCAGCCTTCCTCCAAACAACAAGGTGCTAAGCACCTACGGAAAACCAACAGGCACGCAGGGCCCAGATTCAAAGACATGCCCCCTCCTCAGGGGGCCAGACATGTCAGCTATCCGGCCGGGGGCTGGTGCACAGCCCCCACTACTATACACATCAAAGACCCAGGACTTCCCTGGGTCTGATAAGAGCAGAATGCTCTAAGAGAACACAATCTGTTTGTGGACCCTGAACGGGGACCCAAACTGACAGGCGGTTCGCTGTTCATTCAGCGTCTTCCATACTTTGCTTCTTTAGCAGTCTTTAAAAGTTCACTGCTTAGGCAGCGTCTTTTCTCCCCTCCTTTGAACATTGTACTGTTCAGAAAACTTTCATCTACAGGCGAACGGCAAAACCGCGCTGCAACAGAAGACACCCCGGGGAGAACACGTGTAGAAGCAGGATCCAAGGCCGCCACGAACGAGCACAGAGGAAAAACAAACAAAGCGCCCAGACGCAGGCATCCGTGTCTATTATAACTTTGCTGACCTAAAAAGACATGGGTCCCAAGTGAAAATCACGGGAACCTCCAGCACTGTCCCAGAAACCGAAATCACCCCACTTGCTAGCGGAGCACTACGGCTGGGCCTGGGTCACAGAAAATATGTACGGCTTACCAAAAGAAGGGGTCCCCATACCAAGCAGTCATGGGGACGAGACGGCACCGGCAAAAGGAAGGAAGTCTGCGGAAGGCATGGGAAAAGGTAACAAAAAACTGTCTAAATTGTACGAGAACATGAGTGAGATGCAGCAATTATTGCTAGAAATTAGGGGCAAACAAACACTTCAAACAGCTGAGTCCAGGCATGCAGACCCCACCTCACCAATAGTACCGGACATCACAGTTACCACCCCCCCCACCAGCAGCAGCTGCAGCAACACCAATGCCACCAACATCAATAACACAGGTGCCAACAACACCAACATCAACCATCACAGTTTTAACTACGCCAATTATGACAGCTCCTGACACAACAGGTGCTTTAAAAGCATGGTCAGTCCCCATTGCAAATACCTAAGGACGGTCAGGAGCAAGCAACAACAACCCAGCAGAGACGGTTATGATTAGTAGTTCCCAATTAGATCAAAAACTTAAATCTTTTCAAGTAGAAATATTGAACAAATACAAAAGGTGTCTAGCATGGAACATTGACATAACAATCAAAGAAGCCATATGGGCGAAAGAGTTCATCGAGATCTTTTCGCTGATAGAATCCGAACGCAAAGGGAAGGATGCTTTTAGGGACCCCAAAAAGATAGAGGAGAAAGCCATAGCCATAAACGCCCAGGTAGAACAGAATTGGGACAACTGGCTACAGGCTTTCGCCATCTTGGCAACTATTTACGAAAAAAAATTCCCCCACAATGGCAGAAAATTATGGGCATACGTGGACAAAATCAGAGAAGTAAAAATCGCTCAAAAAGGGAAAACCTGGCTAGCATACGACATTAGATTCAGGAGAAGTATGTCAGAGAGGCCAGCCATAGAATGGGACAAAGTCCAGAACGACTTATACATGTTAAACACAGAGCCTCCTTCAGAAGAAGAGATCGCGCAGATAACCCCCAAAAATAGCAAAAACTCACAGGGCCCCAGACCCTCCGACAATGAAAACAACAAAAAAGGGGAGCAGCCCTTTCGGAAGAACCAGCCAT
The DNA here is from genome assembly GCF_040938575.1 of Ambystoma mexicanum. Lineage (NCBI taxonomy): Eukaryota > Metazoa > Chordata > Amphibia > Caudata > Ambystomatidae > Ambystoma > Ambystoma mexicanum. The sequence continues at coordinate 285,831,707 of NC_090930.1, read as the reverse complement.
GGGGGGCTAAATCTAATACCCACCGGCAGAATAAAAACCATTCTCAGAAATCCAACACCCCTTGTAAAAACTTTAGGAAAAACCAGTGCACATGGGGAAAAGAATGCTGGTACAAGCATACGTGCACAAACTGCAACGGTGACCACGCAGCAAGTAACTGCACCAGACTACCAGCCAAAAATACAAAAGAATAGCATCAGATGCATCCCGCCAACCCCATGGCTAACACCGGGCTACTCACCCATCAACCCAGACAATTTTAGGGAGGGCCTCAGGAATTATCCAGACAAAGAAACCAGTGAAACAATCCGGCAGGGTTTCACCAAGGGTTTTGTCATCCCGTTCAAGGGCATTGTGTCGCTGAATGTTCCAAACAACCTGAAGTCAGCCAGGAATAACCCGCAAATGGTCGAAAGCAAAATTGAGAAGGAATTACTATTAGGCAGGATCGTGGGACCGTGGGACCGCATGCCTCTCAAAGAGTACATAATATCGCCTCTATGACTGGTCCCCAAGAAAGAACCTGGAAAAATGAGGCTAATTCATCACCTATCTTACCCCAAAGGCCAATCACTAAACGACGGCATTCCGCACACGGAATCCGCGGTATCATACACACACTTTCAAGAAGCTGTAAGACTCATGCAGGAATGCGGCAGGAATGCCCTGATGGCCAAACTGGACATCGAATCCGCTTTCAGATTACTGCCAGTTCATCCAGACTCACAGCAATGGCTAGGTTTCACTTTTAAAAACACATTTTATGTAGACAGGTGCATCCCAATGGGATGTGCAGTATCTTGCACCCTATTTAAACAATTCAGTTCCTTTTTTCAATGGGCTTTTAAAAGGCAGAGACCAGGGTCCAGGATAGTACACTACCTCAATGATTTCATGGTAATGGGGCCAGTAAACTGGGCGACATTAGAAGAAATGGCAGCGCAATGGGGCATCCCCCTGGCAGCCGAAAAAACGACCAAACCAGCCACCAACATAATCTTTCTAGGCATTGAAATAGACTCCGAAAAGGGCCTATGCAAAATTACAGAAACAAAAATAGCAGAACTACTGGAAAAAATACAAAGCTTAACAACAAAAGACAAAGGCACAGTGAAAGAAATCCAGTCCCTAGCTGGAAGCCTCAACTTCGCAGCCCGAATTATCCCTCAGGGGAGGGTATTCACCAGAAGTCTGGAACTAAAAATCAAATCTTACACCAAACCCCACCTACACATCCGACTAGGCACGCAAAAGGGAAACAAGATCTGGAAATTTGGGGAAATTTCCTTAAAGATTTTAACGGGACAACACTTTGGCGTACGCCATTGAACACATCGACAAAAAGGGTCCTTTTAACCGATGCAGCCGGGAGCAAGGGGTTTGGAGCCATACTAGACACAGAATGGATGGCAGGACACTGGCACATAACATGGCAAGCGGCAGGGTGGACAAGAAACATCACCCTCCTAGAAATATTTCCCATCTGGCTTACTTTGCACATCTGGGGCAGGCAGCTAGCAAACAAGGAACTCTTGATCTGGTGCGACAACATGGCAGTGGTAGGCTCCATAAACATAAGATCCACTAAATGCCCTTTAGTGCTGAAAGTCCTACGAGCCATTACAGCGGTCACACTTTAAGAAAACATTGTGGTCAAAGCAAAGCACATTGTAGGAGCATACAATAATATTGCAGATGCTTTATCTCGCTTTCAGTGGCCAAGATTCCAGGAGCTAGCGCTGCACGCCCACGAGCAGATGACGCCAATACGCGCAGAATGCTGGGCAATAATGGGAACCAAAAAATAACGGCATCAACGCCAACGCCAAAGAGCAATGGCCGGGTTGCCCAACAAGAACCAGGCATCTCAAAAACAGGTGCCAACAAAATAACGGCATCAACACCAGCGCCAAAGAGCAATGGCCAGGTTGCCTAACAAGAACCAGGCACCTCAAAAACAGGTGCAAACAAAATAACGGCATCAACGCCGGTGCCAAAGAGCAATGGCCGGGGTGTTCAACAAAAAGCAGGCACCTCAGAAATGGAGGCCTACAAAATAACGGCATCAACGCCAGCGCCAAAGAGCAATGGCCGGGGTGCTCAAAAAGAAACAGGCACTTCAAAAAGGGGTGCCAACAAAATACCAACATCAACGCCAGCGGCAGTGAGCCCAGGCCGGGATGTCCAAAATGATACAGGCACCTTTAAAACGGGTGCCAACAACTCCCTGACTATAGAAAGTTTGAATCCTGGCCCAGGTTTCTTAATGGAGATGGCAGAGAGTGCACTGGCAAGCACTACTGCAACTCAATACAGTAAGTGCTTACAAACGGTATTTAGAGCCACAGGTTTAAACCATGTCGAGTTAATAACGAATAAAGACATAGAAATATTCTTAAAATGGGCGCGTGAACAGGGCTTTAAGAGGGACTGGGCAAAAAGACACCTAGTACCAATCTCATATTTCTCGAAATTACGTGGTGACTCAGATCCCACCCAGAACGCCCTCATTTCCTACGCTATGAAAGAATGGGCCTGAGTGGAAGGGTGCCAGATAAACACTTGCCGCCCCCTCGATTTCCACAAACTGGTAAAAATAGCACACCAGTTGGAAGCCATATGCTGGCACCCATATGAGATCGTACTATTGAAAACAGCATTTTTTCTGGCCTTCTTCGGGGCCTTCCGGGTGGGAGAGCTCATCACCTCCAGCACCAAAGCCACAAACGGTTTAGGCATCATGGATTTCAGGGTCAGACAAGACAGCGTCAAATAAACTGGGGCCAAAAACTGGGGCCAAAAGAACCATTAACATGTGTTGCATCGACGATGCAACAAACTGCCCAGAAAATATCACCAACCTTTATTATGCTCAAAGGCCCGAGGTTGGGGGGAGGTTTTTAATCCACCGAGATGCCTCGGCACTAAGCTGCTACCAATTTAAAGGGGTGCTGATGAAAGCGATTGACAACGCGGGATGGGGCCCAAAGGAATTTGGTACCCACTCTTTCAGAATAGGTGCTGCCACCTCGGCGTGGCAGGGCGGCTTGGCACCAGCACAGCTAAAAAACATAGGGGATGGAAGTCAGATTGCTACAAAAGATAGACCACAGCTAATATAGTCATCCCCTTTTCGTTTTCTTCCTCTCCCCCCCCTGCAGAACCAACAGGTGACGGGAAGACCTCACTGAACTCAGCATGGATTGTCGGCCACTCATTTGTCTTCAGGAAAGGCCGATGGGCGGAAGAAACCAAAGAAGGTCCGCTGATTAAAAATACCATCGCTTCATTGTGGGGCTACAGGGGCCTACGGTGGGCCGACTTCGACGAAACACTAGCAGAGCTGGTCGCATACAGAGACCCGCCTGAATTTCTTATAATACACTTGGGGGGCAATGACCTGGTGAACTCAGGAAGGAGAAACTTATTTGAGGAAATCTGCTCCTCCTTGGCGGGAATTTCCCACAACTGGAAGGAAACCGAAATATATTATTCGGCCATCCTTCCCAGAAAGAAACGGCTGGGGGCCCACTGTTACAAATCTGTAGACATTGCTAGAAGAAAACTCAACAGGGGAATAGAGAAATTCTGTTCAGCAAGAGGGCTGGGTTTCATAAAACACCCGGCCATTACCCTGGGTGATCCGGGTCTTTTTCACAAAGACTGCACCCACTTATCAATCCAAGGCATGGAACATTTCTTTTGGGAAATCTCAGCAACTCTCGCACTAGAGGCTGTTATTAGGAGATACTTTTGGGGGAACACAGCCAGCCGGTAACCTGCCCGTGTGTGGAGGCACGGGCCAGAGGGGGTAACCCAGGACCCGGTGCCAGAAAGTATGATATTATTATGATATGTGATTATTTGTTTATCTGCATAACCATATCTGTACAATAAAATCCTACGGCCTTTTATTGCCAACACTTTACAAAATGCTGCAAGACTAATCGTTTCGGGTGAGGGTCGGGGTTTGGCTTACAACGATGCATGCATATGGGTTCATCAGTTATGGGCAATGCCGCAGGGGCACCCAAGGCGAGGCAGAATAGATGATGTTACCATCCGGCAGGCTAGGAGAGGGGCAGCTCCTGCCCCCACGCCTGCTCCTCTCCCCCACAAGTGCAGAGACACGCAGTCTCTGTCACACAAAGCCGAGGAAGGGTGAGGTGCGAACAAACGCCTCACCCTTCCTCCAAACAATAAGGTTCTAAGCACCTACGGAAAACCAACAGGCACTAAGGGCCAAGGTTCAAAGACATGCCCCCTCCTCAGGGGGCCAGACATGTCGGCTATCCGGCCGGGGGCTGGCGCACAGTCCCCACTACTATACACATCAAAGACCCAGCACTTCCCTGGGTCTGATAAATAAGAGCAGCATGCTCTAAGAGAACACAATCTGTTTGTGGACCCTGAATGGGGACCCAAACTGACAGGAGGTTCGCTGTTCACTCAGCGTCTTCAACACTTTGCTTCTTTACCACAAAACCATCCCACCCTACAAATAAGGGAGAAGAACAAAGGAAAGAATTACAGGGCACTGTACGGTGTCCACAACGAGTCGTGGGACATGAGAAGGGGCACGAGCCAGAGGGGGTAACCTCAGGACCCGGTGCCCAAAGGTATGATATTATTATGATATGTGATTATTTGTTTATCTGCATAACCATATCTGTACCATAAAATCCTATGGCCTTTTATTGCCAACACTTTACAAATTGTTGTGAGACTAATCATTTCGGGTGAGGGTCGGGGTTCGGCTTACAACGATGCATGCACATGGGTTCATCAGTTACACGCACGGACAGTGAGATTGAAAGAGTTACTGCAACTCATTCAATCTGTGCGTGCGTGGAAGTGGGGAAAAGGAACTAGTGTTACTGGCTGCCGGGAGGGCAGGGGATGTTGAGGGGGCTTGGGGAGTCTCTGAGGATAACACACTTTGTCGCCAAATAGTTAGATTTCAAGGTGTACAGAGAGAGAGAGAGAGAGACTCTCTAGCTGTGACTTGGGAAGAGAAAGACAAAGCATCAAGGAAGCACTTCTTGAGACTTTGAACTACAGGTACTACAGGTACACTCTATAAAAATTAAAAGAACTAGTGGTACGGCGTACCAATGATTTATATTGCACTTCCATCTCTGGCCTAACCTGTAAAAATTGCCAAGCCCAGTCCCTATTATTTGAAAATGGTCAGCTCCTCTGAGTAATTTAGTTCTCAGTGTGCGCACTTCAAAAATCTGCACTCATGGTTTAATGGGCTTTAGCACTGCTTCATGTATAGTAATAGAGAGGCCTGACATATAGCGCATCCCAATTTGTTTCTTGGTGCACTCATAGCTACACTACTTAAAAAAATGGGACCTCTAAATAATCTGTATCCCCATCTATGCTGTGGTATGTGTATTCTGCTCATTGCAGCAGGTGTCCGCTTTCATCAATGCTACAGCAGTTGTACATTCTGTGAAGCCGCTAATCCGATTTGTGTATGCTGACCTAAGTGTACCTTTGGCATACGGCAAAGTATCCATGTCCTGCTTTGCTACAGGCACTGGGGGGGCGAGGGCTGTGGACCGATCTAGCACTGAGCCAGGCTGCCAGCACCGCCGGGCCCGGTATTAGTGAGCCAGGATTGTTTGGGCCCTCACACTTATTTTCTTGCAAATTAAGCACTGGGTGAAACGACCCAGCGCTGTGTAGCGGTGAAGGGCTCCATCCCTGCCCCATGTCTGTTGGGTAATGGTCTTCCTGATCCCGAGATAATCACAGTGGCTACCCGATCAAGGGCCAAAGAGATTGCCAGATTGAACACTCTCGGAGCCTTAGGGCCCGGATTGCTTCCAGAGGGCTTATTGAAAGGACCAGCGTGTCCGGTAGCCCCTAGTCCAGTTCCACAGACTGCTGAGTTGCCTACTGCTGAGGTAGAGGGGCCAGTAGCCACTGAGGACACTACTTTGGTAGCACGGGACTCAGTGACTTCAGAGTTGCCTGGCAAAGCACAGGAACTTGAGATGGAGGACAAAGTGGGTGCAGATCTGAAGGGCCTGCCAAAGCTGATGAGTTTGCATCAGCTGGGGGCCCTGGTCAGACTGACTTCTTCACAGCCCAGCATGAGTGTCCCAGTGCGGTGAGGCCCTGCACTGTTCAAAGTGTATTGGGAGGATGGACTCCTGTACAGTGAGCCAAAAGACTCTGAGGGGAGGGGCACCAGAATGTTGGTGATTCCCCAGTGCCACAAAAAGTTCCTCTTGGATTTGGCTCATCATATTCCTTCAGCGGGTCACTTGGGAGTGACTAAGACATTGGACTGGTTTTCTGTGTACTTTTACTGGCCGCAGTTCGGCGTAAAGGTTATGGTATTGTCAAGCTTCTGGCAAGTCAGGTGGTGCCACAATAGCCCCCTTAATTCCACTGCCCGTGGTTGGGTGGCCTTTTGAGAGAATAGGCATGGATATTGTGGGTCCTTTGCATCCTCAAACCAGCTGAGGGAACAGATATATCTTGGTGGTGGTAGACCATGCCACAAAGTACCCTAAGGCTACCCCTCTGAGGAGCATCAAAGCCTGTGCGGTTGCAAAGGCTCAGACTGGGGTATTCTGCCATGTTGGATTCCCCAAGGAGGTTGTTTCTGACAGAGGATCAAACTTCATATCAACGTACATCAAGGTTACGTGGGAAGAGTGTGGAGTCACCTACCGTTTCTCTACATCCTTCCATCCTCAAACAAATGGGCTTGTCAAGCGGTTCAACAAGACGCTGAAAGGCATGATAGGTGGCTACGAAGAGTACCTGAGGAGTAAATGGGACATTCTCCTGCCATGCCTTCTGTTCGCCTAGAGGTACCACATAAAGAGTAGGGTTTAGCTCCTTTGAGCTTCATTTTGGACACTTTGTACGAGGTCCCTTCAGTCTAGTGAAAGAGGGATGGGAGAGCAACCCTTCATCCCCTACATGAGATGCTGTACACTATGTATTTGGGCTTTGGTCTAAAATGGCAAAGTACATAGAACAGTCAAGGAGACGCCTAAAGGCCAGTCAGGAGCTGATGAAGCACTGGCACGACCAGAAGTCCACAGTGACAGGCTATTCTCCAGGCTGGTGAGTGTGGATTATGGAGCCTGTCAAACCCAGTGCCCTCAGGACAAGTGGACTGGTGCTTACTGTGTGCTGAAAAAAGTCAGTGAGGTGAATTATCTCATTGACTTGAAAGGACCTAAACAGATGTGCAGGGTCTTTCACGCCAACTGGCTAAAACCCCATTATAGCCGGGATGATTTGGTAATGCCATAAGTGGCTGACAGAGAGACTGAGGAGGAGACCGATCCCCTCCCAGACCCCCTGCACACTGAAGTCTCTGATGGGTCAGTTGAAGGTGTCAACCTTGCAATGTACCTGTCAGAACAGCAGCGGACAGACTGTCGCCATTTACTGGGACAGTTTGCTGGTCTGTTTTCTCTGACTCCACGTTGCACAGGCTGGTGCACGCATGATGTGGACTCTGGAGGTAGTAAGACGGTGAAGAGTAGGAATCATCAGATGTCCGATAAGGTCAGGGACACCATCAAGGAGGAAGTTTCCAAGATGTTGTCCCTAAAGCATGATAGAGCAATCCCGCAGCCCCTGGGCTGGTCCCTAAAAAGACAAGTGGTGGGAAGACTGATATTTGCTTTTAATAATAATAATAATTTTATTTGGCTTATGTGGTTTACAAAATTGGAAACCTCTAGCCAATTTTCCAGCAAGCTATATATATATATATATATATATATATATATATATATATATATATATACAAACTCTGACTTCATACAAATAAAATACAATTTCTCCTGATTAAAATAGCTGCTTTTTTAGATCAGTTAGCCCAGTCTTTTATTATTTACAACGATCAGTTCAGTCTTTTCAAAAATTGCCAGCAGAAATTTAGTTAAGGCCAACTGAATATGTGTTTTTTCGCCTTCAATAAGCATTTTACACCATTCTTCAACATCTCTACTGCCGTACTTTGAAATGATTTCACCCAGAAAGAAAGTTCTTTCAGATCTTAACATGGGACGCCTCAAAGTTAAATGCATTAGTGAGTCCTCCGAATCTTTCTCCAAACATAGTCTAAAAGTAGTCTCTTTCGTTTGTTCATCTCTTTTACTTAGAACTTGTCTGGTTGGAAGTAGATTTAATCTAAACCGCATATACTGTGCTCGCAAGTACCAGTTTGGAAAAATGTGCACATAGGATGGTAGTTCATTTAATTTTCGAGTAACAAACTGTTCATGGTGCTTGTATTGCTGCACTTCATTTTGAGCCTCAATCCAATCATTGATGTATCGGGTTTTTTTTTACCCTAGAGGGTTCCCTCATTAATGATTCTATTGATTCATTTAGTTCATTAATAATGCTCTGACAGATGCCTTTTCATTCTTGTAGAATTGTTTCATTGGAATCATTCATTGCCATTTTCAGAATCTGAAATCCTCCTTTCGGATATTCTTCCAGACATTTACGAAAAAAAGCAATAGATTTCCACTTAGCGATGGCTCTTATTGATGTGTAAGCCAATTCTCTCCTTACTATTTGGATAGGGATACTATTTGGAAGTCCCAATACTAATTTCCAAAATACCCCTTTCAATTTGGGCCACACATCTTCAGATAGCATGCATGATGTTTCAGCACCATGTGTCAAGATTGGAATCACTTTCATTCTATAAAATGATATTAACGGGACCAGTGTGAATCAACAGTATCTCTTCCTTTCTACTAGTGTTTACACACACTCCCAAGTATGTAAATGCGTTCACTTCTAGTAGTTTTTCACCTTTCAAGACCACGTCTGACGTTTTTGACCCCCTCTAACACATTGTGTGCCAAATTACATTATGCTTGATTTTGCTGGATTAACTATTAGATTGTTAACTTCCAGGTAACTTTGCAGGGCCTCCAATTGTCGTTGTAACCAAATTGGGGTCTGATCAATGATGACTATGTCATCTGCATATAGGAGTCTTTCAATTATTTGACCAGCAATCTTAGGTGGAAAGACTCGAATTTGAGCAGAGGCCTTTTCAATGTCCGACAGGAATAAGTTGAACAATTTGGGTGCTAGGGGGCACCCTTGCTTTAGGCCCATTGTGGTTCTGACAAATTACCCACATTATCCAACTTGACTCTTATTGAGGTATTAGAATGGAGATAGATCTTTAAGATTTGCCAGTACGATCTTTGGGCATTGCCAGTTCTCTAATATCGACCACAACTTATTTTGTTTGATAGAGTCAAAAGCCTTTGATAAATCAACAAATGCTAGATAGATTTTTTGACCCACTTTCCGTATGGTCTTAGCTTTTAGTAGATTTATCAAAGAAATATTCAAGGCTGTACCAATTTCTTTTACAAAACCCGCTTGTAGTTGATCTCGATAGCCAGACTCCATTGACCATATAGAGAGTTCCCTAAGTAGAATTGTTGTGAACACTTTTCCTGCAACGTCCAGTAGAGCAATCGGGCAGTTCTTTTCCGGGTCTATTCTTAAACCTTTTTTTAAACACTGGGACAACTACTGCCGATTTCCATGACATTGGGACTTTTGTTGTTGTTAGGATACTCTCAAATAAATGATGGAGAAAGGTCGACCAGTATGTTGGATTTTGTTTTAAGTGTTCATTTGTCAAACCATCGGCCCTGGGGCGCTAGATCTTTTTACTTTGTTGATAATTTCCAGAAATGTTTCAACCTCTATATCTAGTATTCGGTCTTTAGGTGTTCTGATGTCCAGGTTCTCATTCTGCTCCTTTTCCAAAACTTGATGTTCAGTAAAGTGCTTGCACCATTTATTAGCTGGGATTGGGTTACTTAGAAGCGCATATTGTGGAGCTGTAGTTTCATTTAAAGTTGACCAAATTGCCACCGTATTTTTGGCTTTTATTTTCTGCAGCATTTCTATTGCATCCTGGTTTAGCATACTTTTTTGTGCCGTTTTAACCAGTTTCTGAACTTTTGTTTTAATTTGTGGATTTCCACAGAATTATTTCCAGAGTTATGCAGCTTCAACCCTCGTATTGCCTTTCTTAGGGTTTTCTTCTTTTGGACAATCAATTTGTCATATACATGTCGATGTTTCATTATACTCTTTCCGTTTCCTGATCTTTTTTCCACTCTAAAACTTTGTAACAGTGGAACATAATCAATCCTTTGATTTATATCACTGTCCTGTTTTAGGTTGATCAAACTTGTTAAGTTGCAAATTAGTTCAGGTAGTTTTTCCCTCTGAATTGGTATTCTGTTGTGACCTGAATTTATTGAAAGTTATGTTGTGTATGTCTCCACCCTATTATTAGTTATTTGCTGACAGACCAGTTTTAACTTATTACGGTCACTTTTTATCATTGGTATAACTTACATGGTTTTGATTATACTTGACATGTTAGTAGAAGCACATACATAGTCCAACACTGATTCATTACTTTTTCCTTTCCAAGTTGGTTTCGCCGGAATGTCTCCTTCAATGGTGCCATTCAAAATTACACAGTCTCTTGACTGTAAAGTTTTCTCCACACCACTCCTCTTTTTTCTTTTCTGGTAAACCCTTGTTGATCATCAGTTTATGCGATCCAAACAGGTACAGTTCAGGTCTCCTACTTTTATAATTATTGGATTGTTCCAAATTTTTTCTTTCTTCATCGATAAGAGCCGCTACTCTGGCATATTGATGTTTCTCTGGTAGATCGGATCACTGTATATATTTATTAGAATTAACACTCTAGGGTTTGAACACTTGTCTTTTGATAGTTTGATTGCTGTTAGTTGATTCAATGGAGTAGGGTTTTTAGTGTATAATAGTGACCAGCCAAGCTCGTTTTTAATTGCTATCAGTTGGCCACTCATTGTCCATCCTAAATGGTTTGTAATGGCTGGGTTTAGAAGTACCCAGTAGCCTTCTAGCAGAGGGACTTCGCATAATCATGGCTCTTGGAGACAGATGACTTCAACCTCTCCAGATTCCTGGTTACTCTCCATGAATAAATGAGCAAAGCCTCTTGTGTTCCAGCTCCGTAGCGACCAGTGTGTTGGCTTCTCCGATTCTTGGCGTTACTGGCTGTAAATTCTTTCTGCTAATAGTCCTGCAGGCCATTTCCAGTTGGCTTCATCTTGATTGTTGTCTTTTTATTTTTCCTTGGAGTTTGCTTACATGGCCTTTGGCCTGGATATTTCAATGTAAGGCTTTTGTGCTGTTTCTACCTTCATATTCCTTCTCCACATTCTTTTTAACAACTTCTCTTGTTTTAGAATTATACTCTCTCAACCCAAATCCCATGGACCTTAATTTAGACGCTTCTTCCAATATCAAGTTTTTAACTAACTTTGAGACAGTATGTAATGCAACTTCATCCATTTTCTGTTCATCAGGAAACTCAATTATACCAAAATCTTTGGATGCTAGAAGTTTCAATGTGGGTATATGATGAAGGAGTCGCCCTTGTTTGCTCTATTCAGCACTAGGCCATCATCCTGGAATTTAATTCTTACTAAATGTAGTTTTTGATTGTTGTCTTTTGGTAGCGGATCCTGATTCTTCACATTGGCAGGATTCTTTTCTTGGTCCTTTGTCACTTTGCTTTTGTGATTTAAAGGAATATTTAAAGATACCTTTATTGTTGGTGCTTGTGCTGGGTTTTTGTTAGTTAATTCAGCTTTCATTCCCCGGAATGCTCTCACCTTTTTCATATTTTCTTCCCTGGTGAATTGTGATTTATCTCTGTTGTCCTATGTGGCTAGTTTCCGGGAGCCAACCTTACATTTTTCCCTTTGGTTTTTCATTTTTCCTGGCTTACCATTCTTTGGCAGGTTTAATTCTCTAGATGGCTCTATGACACTTTCAGTTTCATCATCTGAGCTTTTGTCTCCAGGTTCGTAGGTTTCTGAGGGATTCTCAGTGGGAGCACTCTCCTCAGTTATTGTATTCTCATTCTGTGCTATACTATAAGTAGAAAGGCCCATTAGGTCTACTTCTGTGCCTTCCTCGACATTAGGATCCTGCCTGGTAGCCTCTTTGATTTCTTCTATTGTATCTAAAATAGTCACCCTCTTTGTTTTATTTACTACTTTCGAGACCACCACTCCTTTTTGAAGGAGGGACAGATTTTTAATAAAGGCTCAACTCTGGTTAGATTTTATTTTTGGTGGGTTGGCTTTATTTTTTAATTTCTTAGCTGATTCTTGTAGTTGGATTGTCTTGTTATTTCTAATAAGGGCATTTGGATTGGGTTTAAGGGCTGCTTCTGTTGGTTTCAAACTGTTCTCTTTATTTTTTTTAGAGAAGATCTCACATATTTTCTGATTAGCTGTCCCCTCAGTTAAACTTTTTACTGATCCACTTTCCTCCCCTGGTATCCCAGGTTCTACTGTTAAGTCTTCTATTTGTCTTGGTGGTAAACTTCTTGCATGCCCCACAGCAGAGGCCTTTAGTTCATTTTCCACAGATGTTCGCTTGCCAATCTATAATTCAGTAGTTATTACTTGTTGCAATTGGCCCCTATTCATTGAAACTCAATCTTCCGGAATCACCAAGTGGATTCCCAAGTTGCTCCCTATGGGTTGTTTCAATGGTGTGACTGTTGGGGCTGTTTTCTTTCTCTCCAGGTTTCTTTCCAACTCAGCCTCTTTATTATTCAGAGAGGGCTTCCAGTTCACATTATCACTTGATTTCATATTTGCCCAATTTTCCATACCTGCTAAGGTAGCGTTTTTTGTCGTTGTGTCGAATGGGTCACTGGGTCCTTCTAATTCGGATTGTATTTGACCTGGTCCCACTGAGAACCTTGAAAGTCTTCTTTCGTTTTTTTCTTTAATTATCGGGTCTAAGATATCATGGAGAGGTTGCGCCACTCCTGCTGAGCTGTTTTAAAAACAAAAATTGAATAGCTGTTATGAAGCCTTCCATGAAAATCATTTTCATGTGTACCATTGCCAGCATTGTGGTATGGTCTTTCAGGGTCTCTTCTATAGATTCCTGTAGCTTCATAAATGGAGCTAAGATAGATGATAAAGTAGTTACTAGGAGAAAATCTTTATTTTATCCATTTCCTTCTCCACTATCTCCACCATTTTTTTTTCCCATTCAATAGTCATTGAAGCAGCATCTTTTTTAGGAGCACAATTTTTTTCCTAGCCCGATCTTATCGCTGGTAGTTTGAGTATATTTAGTATTCGCTCCTTCCTTTTCTTCAGCATGCGGCTTACTATTGGCATAGTCAAATTGAGCTTTTTGAATCTCTTTGGTTTTTAGGTTTTCTGCCTCTATGGTGATTGAGTTTTCCAGAAGAACTTGGTCTGAAATTTCCCTTTCATTTATTTGGGGTAATAGTAATGGCCTTTGGCATAATGCTTCATTGCTTACGTCCTTTTGTTTTGCCTCTGGCATCCTGGCGGTATTGAAATAAAGCCGCTTCCCACTTGGGTTAGTTTCCAAGGTCAGTTTGGGCGGGTTCCATGTGTTCCTTTCCCGAGGTAGAAAGCGAAACCGGTTTGCAGTTAGTTTAGGTGTTTTTTCCCCTCTTATCCAATTGCTTGTTTTTGCTCTCCCCATCTCATTTTCTTTCCTCAGTAAATTTTTGTTTAATTTTGCTTTTTTTTCTCTCTGAGAGTCATCAGTAGTAGTGTGCTCGATGTTTGCAAAGGCTTCAGAGGTCCTCAATTTTTGGCGTACTTGTTTCCCTATTTTCATTCAAGTCCAAGCAGGATTTCCTTTTTGTTGTTTCTTTAATTTTCTCCCCCGCCTTTATAGGCAGTCTACCATCTTGAGTCTTTGGTGTTTTCTCTAACCAATGTAGGGTTGTTTCTGTATATTTGTCAGTTGATGCGTCCACGGGCAACAGTGTTAAATCTGTCTTTCCAATTGACTGATCACACTTTAAACCAACTTGGCTTATCTCCTTTTTTTTGTAGTTTCCAATATCTTGAGTGATTGTTTGGTTAGATCCTCTTTGTCTCTCTCCCCATCTGGTTTAAGTGACTGATCCAATTCATGCGTATTAGGTCCTTTGAGCAAGTCAGTCAACTCTTTGTTGTTAAGATTGTCCAAGTTGTCGTTATATAATGCGGTAATATCACCAACAATTACTTGAACATTAAATGGACAGCTTACATTTAATGCTTTGTTTCTAGCCCGCCTCGGACTTCCACCTCATTTTCTACCCCTTTTACAATGGATCCCAGCCTCCCCTTAACCCTCAATGGAAGTGTCTGCTGGTTGTCCATCAATAGATCGGAGGGCCTTATCCTCCAAATATAAACAGAATATGAGATAAGTACAGCACTAATTAACAATGCGTAACGCTTCCTTCCTCTCAATTCAATTCAGTCACTCGCTTACCATTCACAAATCTGCCCAGTATCTTCCGTCCTACCGCCCTCCGCCTGACACCAGACACTCTGACTACACTCTGCTACACTACGCTTATGGGGCAGGTTTTGAAGCCCACGCAGCAGGAGACAGAGTCAGGTGTCTGTAAGTAGCAGAAAGCGAAAAGGGGGCACAGAGTTGCTTTTCCACGCATTCCTCGCATTCCAATTTCCACGTGTTTTTCTGGCAATAAACAGTAGGTCTCCTTGTAGAAATCCATCAGCTGATATCCAATAAACAGAGAGGGTGCTTGCTCAGTCCACACAGCACACCAGACACTCTGACTACAGTTTGCTTTTGTGTGGAATAAAGGGGGCTCAATTCTGTCATGAAGACAGATGCTCACCACATTCCTCGGGCAGATGAGCTTATTGGCAAGCTCGGTGCAGCCAAATACCTAAGTACATTTGACCTCACGGCAGGGTATTGGCAGGTCGGCTTGACAGATGGAGCGAGAGAGAGGTCATCATTCTTGTTAGGGAGAATTTTCAGTTTAGTGCTAGATTCCTCCCACCTTAGAGACCCCCAGCTCTTTTTCCTGAACTTTGGGACTTTGTAATTTTAATTCTATGTGTTTTCTGTGTTTCTTTCTGGTTTTGGAGTATGACAAACTCCATAGGGATTATCTTTGCATTGTGACACACAGCACCTTCAGTGCAGTGGCACAGGGAAGTCTCTTAGATTTCCCAAAGGTTGAAATACCTTCTCTTGGATAAACTACTGTTTCCAAGAGCAGTGAAGTGAAATTGACTTGACTTACAATTTTAACTTTCTAGACCCAGCACACACTATCTTACAATAGGGTGCTGGAGTGGTTACTTAGTAACCCCTTTGTCTAGTTTCTCATGTAATGTTTATGTCACCCGTTCTACAAGTAATGGCTGGTGGCAGTGGTTTACTTTTAACTACCAGTGGGAGTTTTTACTGCGGGCTGCATTCGCAACTGCAGTAAAGCACCCATGGATGCTCATTTTGTCAAAATGGCACCGGTCTTCTTTTTTCGTCATTTCTTGCTGGAAATGTCCTTCTTGAGATTTACTCTGCGTGCCAATCCACATTTGGTCCCTTTGTTCATTTTGTCTTTGGCTCTAGTATGTCTGGCAGGGGCAGGAAGTGAGGGAGGTGCCCGAAACTCCCTGGGCTAAATCCCCTTGGTTACAGGAATGCACCCAAAGGTGATTGATCGGCTAGCTGTCCAGCATGGACAGCCACCCTGCTTTGTGATTGACAGCTAGGCTGGAATGAATGGGAGAAACCTGCATAAAAGGTGAGGCGTTTTGGCTTGGAAGGCAGAGTCGACCACTAGATGAACTTGGAAGAGATGCCTGCAGCAACTCCTGGACCATTGGTTTGCCCGGTGAAGCCCTGCTGCTGTGCTGAAGCTCCGAATTCGTTTCGACTAGAGAAGCCCTGCAAGGTCGACTTCTCCCCTTGTGTTGGTGGGACCAATCAACTCCAAAGTGAACTCATTTGGACATCTTCTCGGAGCTGTCTGTACTTCCACTGCTGCTGCTGGAACCGAAGTGGCAGTGAGATGAACACCAAATGGAGTTCATCACTTTTAAGATGGACCCGAGCTGCTGGAAGATCCTCCGGACTCCCAGTAAGCAATACTGACCAAGCCTGAGCCCCCTCAAGAGAGTGCTAGACCCCAGATGCGAGGAATGTCCAAAGTGGTATCCGTGAGACCGCTGTGGTGCTATTTGCTGAGGAGCGAGGAGCTGAAACCGCGAAGTGCCGCTGAATAGAAGTTGGTCATTTTCTGTTGCCGCCCGTTCCGTTGTGTTGCAGGAGTCCCCAGAAGTCCTCCCACTTGTCCCCACGACTGAGGCACAGGAACAACGGGATCTGCAAAGCCACACAGGAACAGAAGCAAGCTAGAACCATTTTATCTAACCAAAGGTACTGTAAAGTCTGAGAGGACTTACCTCTTGTTGTTGTAGCCTTAGTTGATCTCAGTTTAGATTGGTCTTGGTTGCTTCTGTAGAGTTGCTTGCATCTTCTACCTCTCACAAGCCTCCCAGCTTGTGACCCTACATTGATTTTACTTTTTTTTACAAAGACTTCTAAAACATTGTGCACAACTTTTACCTACCTGCAAGAAGTGCTTCAGCTCACCTAGACCTTTTGTCCAATTGACATTGGCTGGCCTGGCTCCCTGAATGACTCGTCTCTCCTCTGCTTGTGTCTTACCTTCCCTCCAGGAAAGGGTTAATTTACTTAGCATTGGGGGGTTCAAAAGTACTTACCTGCTTCAGAATATGTGTGTCATCTCTTGTTTTATTCTGAAATCTCTTTACATTGACACTCATCTCAGTATTGCTCTAGATGTACCAGTGATATATTAATGTGTACAGTGTCCTAGCTATTTAAGTCACCTGAGGGTGTAGGAAGTGTCTGTGTGCCATCCCAAATGGGTAGTTGCTGATTTAGAGAAACTAAAAGTGTTTATTTTGGAGTGTATTTGTGTATTACTATTATATTGCCCCTTCTGAAGAAGGCTTATTCAAACTCACTGTTAAATAAATTAATAATTGTTTAATCAAGAAACCTTGAGTGTAAGTGTCTATTTGGATACTTGCCACTGTGAATCTCTGTGTAACTCCCCTACTGCTCACATTGACCCCTCTTGAGATAGGCATGGCTGCTCAGCCACACTACCAACCTGTGTAGTACAGACTAATACCAAAGGTTGGGTTCCTATTGCCAGGAGATCAGGGTTGTTGTAGTGCACCCCAAGGGTACAGCTCAAAATCTTGCCTAACAATTCTCAACCCCGGAAGACCCTCAGTAGGGTGGGAGTTCATATGCTGAGGCTGGGGAGCATGTGGGGAATTTGACCATCCACACACTGGATGTGTGCTCACCTGGGATTTTTTTAAGTTACATTAAATTGGATGATGGTAGATCAACCTGCTAATCTGCACACTTTTTCCTATGCTCACCGCACGACATACACATAGACTCATGTACTCTTGGTGGACACAGTCTACAGGCACAGTCCTCCCTGTCGCATTTAGTTGAAATGTGACACCCAGTAGTACATCAAGGCATCTCAAAAGGGGGAGGGCAAAACCTTCCTCCTGCCATGGCCAGCCTGATTAAGTAACAAAGGCTCCATGGATCTACCCTATCCTTTGTTGGCCCTGCTGGTGGCAGCTATGCATACTGATGAGAGTTAATTTGAGCAGTCCCATGAGAGGCCTGGTCACAAGGGCTAACAAAAGACAGGAAAACTCCAAAACCTTTCATATGCATCTGTGTCAACTTGAAGCCAGTTCCCGCCTCTTAGTATCAAGGGCAGTTAAATGTTATGCCTGGGACAGCTGTTTACAGTAGTCATCCCCACAAGGGGACCCCATTCAGAAGGTAAGAGTATGTAGTTTGGCGGCAACCAAAACTCTGGTCTGGCCGCAGCATCAAGGGAGACTGCTGATTTAATCAGGAACTACAGAGAGCTCAATTAATCAGAGAGATCTTTTGATGAACAACAGAAAGGAAGATGGGTGGGACTTAGGAATACATGTTGTCACCTCTTACCTTTCCTGTTCCAAAGCACTCTGGTTATGACCTCATGCATAAAGGAGATTGTTGGTGGGGACCGAGGATTGGTTCATTAAGGTAGGCTTAGCCAGTCGAGACCCTCTAGCTGCAACCGACTGCCCCACTGACTGTTGCCGCACCAGTCGCTAATGTCCTCCGAGATGCCTCAATCTGTGCTTCAGACCCGCCAACCAGCACTGAGACAACGATTCCTGACTCTAGGCCGCTGTGTAGGCAAGCCTGCAGCCACCCGTCCAGCCTCGCTCACCCAACTGCCTGTCGCCTGATACCTGCAGCTGTCTCTCATCATCTTTGCTGTGTTGCAACTAATCAACGATCCATGACCTTGTGCAGATAAGCCTGCCGTTCTGTCCATGTTACCAAAATTAGACAAGGAGGTTTATAATTTGCTTGTGTTTCCAATCTGTTTGGAGCCTTTTGGTGTACTAGAGGTGTGTGGCTGATTGATGGTGTAGAAACCGATATTCATCCCTGGACCACTGGTGCCCCGGAAGTTGATTCATCACAGGAAACTACTGTGCTCTCTCCCCACCTGTTGCCTCACCTTGGTGTGGGGCAGTTTGCTGCGATGCATTCCGGTGCAAATGTCCCAGAAACTGTGCATTGTAGGGTTGAGGTCCGGTTCCTCTATGACCACATTTATGTTTCGCTGATTTCAGGCAACCGTCTCATGGTTACATGTCTTTCCATTGAATCTATTCCATCGAAGATTAATACCATCGAATCTTTTCCATTGAAAAATTTTACATTGAATTCCCATACATAAAGTGCAAAGTGTTTGTGCATTGAAACCCTTTCATTGAATAGGGTTTCATTATTTAAACACTTTACATTTTTTGCATGGAAAGTCTATGAAACATGCATAACGTTCTAATGTTACAGGGAGCTGTCCAGTGCTGAAATCTATAAAGTATTTCAGCACTAGCCAGATTCCTCTAACTTGTGGTGTTTATTGTTTATTGGGGGGGCCTTCAAATCCCCCCCAACCCTCAGGGGTCCTCCCCCCTAATCCTCCAAACCCCATTTTCAAAATGTAACCCTTGTCCAGTGTTGAAATCTATAATGTATTTCAGCACTGGACAGCTCTCTCTAACTTGTGGTGTTTATTGTTTATTGGGAGGGTCTCCCCCAAACCCTCTCAACCCCCAGGGGTCCTCACCCCAAACCGCCAACCCCATTTTCAAAAATGAACCCTTTCCTCAACTCATTGAAATTACAACCCAAACATACATCAATTTTAACGGTATGTTTGAGTTGGAAATCGAGCGAAATTCATTCAGTGAATAGTCTTTTCGGTGGAAAAGCATTTCAAATGAATGCATTTCTATGGACAATGATTGGATGGAAATGATTTTGATGGGAAGACTGCATACCCAGTCTCATGTGTGAAGGTGCTGCAATCCATGGAAAGGGGTGAGGTGTGCACGTCATGTAGCAAGATATGTCCTAATATGTAACTATTAGGACACAACTTGCTACATGATATGGAAAACAGGACCGGAGGGTCCTAATAGGTAACTATGCAAAAATGGGTGCACATTGGTGAAACTGTGTGGAATTGTATAAGCAACAGCACTTCACCAAGCCACAAATCCACATATTTTGAATTTTGTTGAAATCCGTTGAACGGAGTGGGCTGTCCAAATGTCACGTAGCCAGTGTTGTCCGTATATAAAAGTTTTTAATTTAATGAAATTAAAAATGGTGTCTCATGTTTTAACAAACGCGTAATGCTTTCTTCATGACATGAATTGTAATACCAGTCTGAGTCTTCGTGACATCCTGCACAGTTAATAATATTCTACGCGTCATCGCATGTATCTGCAGACTCATATCCATGATGTTTTTTTTTTTAATATGCAGCCACAGATACATTTCCAAAATTCTCGAAGCTTGTTTCGCCCCACTCAAAATGAAATTGAAATAGCAACTGGGTGGGGCGCGTTCCCCGGCGTGGGGCTGTAAGAAACTGCCGTGTTGAGCCCTCGGAGACCACACCCCGTTCCACTCTGGACACGTGCGGGGTTGTTGTTTTGCGGGGAGCAGTGCGCTTAGGTCATGTAGGCAGCAGGTCCGCGAAAGTACACGATTCAGATTGCAAAACACACTAAAAAACAGAAACGTTTTCCCTTGCACAAAAGCTGACTCACACACACACGGAACGCATGCATACATCAGCGTTCGCAATAAGCGCTCGCACCTGCACAGCCCACACTGGGGAGATGAATAAAAACATCGTATTGCAAAGCTGTAAAATGCATCATATTTAATGAAGGGATTAAAAACAGATGTTCATTAACACCGTATAACACACAGATTATAAAAAAACAATATGTGCAAACATACCAATCATATTGTATGAACACACCTTATTCAATTGTCACAACTTAAGCAGACTTGAAATGTGAGAAACCGAACGTCCATGCAAAATAAGGTGTTCTAAAGGAGTAAAATGTGGTAACCTCATTAGAAAGTAGCCACGCTTCACGTGTATGCTTTTTTTATGGAACACCGCGCTGGTATTTTCCTAGTGGTAAGAAGCGCCCCCCCATACTTAGTCTGATGATGGCTTGGAGCCATTTAACCGCCCCTGAACCCACCCACCTCTGACGGCAGCACGGATTGAAATGATAATTGTGTGCTTCCAGGCATATTGGAAATGGCCAATGGGAGTCCCCCGGGAGCGTGGACAGCCGGCATGTCCCCAGGTGACAGTCCGGTGCCCGCTGGCAGATCACACCGTGCGCGTCTACGGGAAGCACGGTGACGCCATGCAGATGCACCCCACCCTCGACCCCGCGGACCCGGCTCCCGAGAGCCCCAACACAGAGGGGCGCCCCCAGGGACCGCCCGCGGAGAGTTGCAAGCAGGGCGGCCACCTGCACCTGCTCTCCTCCCACTTCATAGACAGCATTCTGGGCAGGCGGACGGAGCAAGAGGGGCGCGCTACCTCCGCGGGGCTGCAGCACGCCGACCCTCGGGGTAAGTATTCCCTGCAGTTCAGCAGGGGCGAGGGGGGGGGGGCTTGACTGCTGTCACGCAGTGCCTGATTGCTTATTGGAGTGCTGCATGACTGTGGCTGCCTGCGTGCCTGCGCCCCGGAGACACGCAGCTGTGACTAGGCTGCTGTGATGGGGCCGCTGCTTGGAGCGATTGGCAACTGAGTGAAGCGTGACCAAAGCACACACATTATCTCCCACCAAGAGGCGCACGGACGTGTGACAACTACCCAAACACGAAAGTGCAAGACATTTACTAAGGGGGGGGGGGGGAACTTTCGCTCATTATCCTACGTCCTGCGTGTGCGCCAGTACCACGAACTTTCAATAGGTGCGTGCTGTGCTCCCCTTGGGTTTAGATGCGTGCATCCAGCGGTTGCTTGGAAAATCTCGCACATTGTTTTTATGCAAATATGATTTACACTTTCCATGAGTGCGTGAAGCGTCTGCGGGGTCAGGACCAGGCTTTGGTGTGGTGGTTCCACAAGATGTCCGCGCGAGTGTGAGTGAGCAGCAGTGAATAGACCGGAGTCCGGGGCTGGCACTGGCACTCAGCAGAATGCGAACTTTTTTTTAACACGAGAAGCCTTTCATTGACAAGGTTTGTTTGATGAAGGGAGCCCTTTTCCTTGTCTGCGTTTGACAGCTTCTGGACTGAGACATTCCATTTTGTAGTTTGAAGCTACGCGCGCGCTTGCCAACCCCGTCAAGTTTCATTATCTTGCTTGCCAATCATGGGGGCCGCAAATTGGTATGTCAGACATTAATATTCAAGAACCAGTCAGTACATTTTTGCAACAGGTGAATGCGTTTTGGGGACATCTGCATTGACTGCCTGTGTTTTTATTTAATATTCAAGGGATTCCGTTTTCACTGAGAAAAAATTAAACAAAAAAAGGACAACATTTCACAAAGAACATATCACATATTTCTACATCTAGCAGCCAATGAGTATTCACAAAAAATAAAGCGTGTAGGAAGACGCCACCGCAACACGGAATGTGAAAGCCCACGTTCCCTGCCGCAATTCCTGATGCGGTCCCTGGGAGCACTCTCAGAAAAGGGCAGCGGTGAAGGGGTGGAGGGGGTGAAAACGTCTCTTTATACTGCACAGTGCACAGGCGTAGACGAGGAGTCGCGGCTGTTCCGAGCAACACAGCTGGAGAGTGTAGATTTTCGTGTGTACTTTGTTAGTTGTTTGACCACAATATTGGGTGTTCTTTGGGCAACCCATCCCGTGACACACTGCGACCCGCACCGGGAGCTCTTCCTGCCACGGAGCCGTGATGAGCATAGGCGCGTATCCGCGGAAGGGGCCTCACGCGGGCAGGCCCCCTTCTCCATAACCCCACCCGGCTGCAAGAATGCAAATGCGGGGGGGGGGGGGTGCTGCAGGCGGCCCTCTGTGAATGGACTGCATGCATTCCCATCTGCAACGATTTCAAAGCCCTGTGCCGCGGGCGGGAGGGGGAGTGCACCCAGGCGCACTTGACACCAGAAGGGTCTTGTCATGCGCCAGTTAGATTTGCGCACACACATGGGAATGGGGCAATCAGCCCCTCCCTAAAAGTTTATCATTTGCATTCACGCACGGGGCCCACTTTTGGTGCAGAATTATGGGGGGTATTGTAACTCCTCCAGTTCACAGTACTTGAAAATACACTTTTGAAAAGACGTCCAGCTCCTCCTAAGGGCACGCCTTATATACCCTCAAGGCTGGAACTTGGTTATTAAACTTGGACATTAAAAATGACCTTTGTCTAAAGCCAGTGCTTCACTACATAAGAGCTTGGCCCCCCTCCCCAGCTAGCAAAGTCCACAGAGGTCATTTCCGATGCCCAGGCAGAAGATGTCACCAGTGCAAACATGTCAAGACCGTGTTGAGTGAGCTACACCTCCGTGAACTCTGGGAGAATCCATCCGGCAGAACTGGCATCTCCAAGGCACCAGTCAAGACCACGCGCAACATCTCGGTTTGGTCTCCCTCTCCTGAACGATGAACGCCTGCACCAGAGGCGTTGCTAGGGGGGGGGGGTGCCTAAGGGGGCTAAAGCCCCTGGTCTTTTGGTTGTAGCCCTGGATAGAATCTCAGGACCTACAGCCAAAAGGCTAGCTAGCCCCTAATCTCAACAGTTCTGACATCAGAGTAGCCCCAGGTCTTTTGGTTGTAGCCCCGGATAGAATCTCAGGAGCTACAGCCAAAAGGCTAGCTAGCCCCGAGTCCCAACAGTTCCGACATCAGAGTAGCCCCGGGTCCTTTCCAGACCTAGCAACACCCCTGGCCTGTACTATACCCAGGGGAAACCCTACTGCTCCTTAGAACAGGGGAGATCAACAACACATCACAAGAAAATATTCCCAGCAGAATTATTACTACATTCCAGTCGAAACATTTCAGCCTGGAGGAACCATCATTATCCAGAATATTTTCATTCAGAATTGATGTTCATGAGGAACGCATGCAAGATCAAATGCAGGGTCATTTTCTATTACACGTCTCAGCATTTTTTTTGAACGAATAGAACTGGGGGTTCGCCCCTCTTCACTTAACTACACCACACTGTAGAAGTAGACGAAAGCCGCATTGTATCTTAATCTTCCATATTGTGCTAGGATGAAACAAACACTGCCTAGAGTCTGAATTGGTCTTCACGAGAAACATGTGCGAGCATAGATCGTGGATCATTGTGGTATGCCCCCACTGTACACGAGATAATATTTCGACATTACGATTAGTAGGCACACCATGCCACGGTTTATGTAGGCAGTCCCTATTAGATTTGCACATGAATATGCCCGTTCATGTACCTGACCAATATCCTTCATTGTGTGTTTACAAGCATGGTCCTCTCTGGTCCTGATGAAGGCGGGGTGACTGTCTCTCTGGCGAAACATCCACCTGAAGTAGGCTTAAGCTCCACTCTTCATCTTACCAGAGTGTTTTCATAATTCAGCAATATTGTTTCCTTCTATTGGAAACATTGACCCTGAGTACAAAAGCACTAAGATCTGTGTGCAACAATGGAGCATCGAATGTTCATGAGGGATTGAGCACGCTGGGACTATATATATTGACGTATAGGCTGCAGATATATTGCAATTTTACAAATACCTGTTTGGTCAACGCCATGTGCATTCAAATAAAAATTAAAACGAATTGGAATTAAGTAAAACTAAGTGAAAAGATTTATATATGTTGTATACACTAACCAACAGAACAGCTTTAAGAGCGCATGCATACACATAAGACATAAGAATAACAAAAATGGTATTATTACCCGTGAAACTACAAACAGCTGCATAACGAAAAAACCTGTCATATGTGCTATATTTGCACATTGCATACTTTGCACATTGTATTTTTGCACCATCCTTCTAATTTTTTATGGAGATTTTCACGTGTATTTTTGTATGAATATTCTGGCTTGCATTTTTCTCAGCTGGTTGATGATTCGTGCATGCACCCCATTGATGAGTCATGTATGCACTTTTTTAGGATTTATATCTATTGTATTGTACACGGTTTGTATTTTCGTGTTCAAGATTGAATCAAGTTTGAAATGAGAAATATAAAGAAAAAAGACAAAATAAAATCATTAAACCATTAAGTGAGCCTATTTACTGAAAGCAGTGGACTGCTTCAAAAACGCCATCCTTGACTTTCAAGACTTAGGAAATGCTTGGAATAGAATGTAATAATAATTCTGCTGGGAATATGTTCTTGTTTAGGCGAATGCCCAAAGACATCATTAGCACAAGAGTATTGGCTAGCCACAACTAGTAGAGGCTGTGAGGGTGATCTTGGTTACCTCTGCCCCACACTTGCCAGACCCCTTTATGTCAGGTTTAGGATCAGCATTTTACCTCTTGCTCATTTTAGCAAAAGCTGGAACTCAGCAGGCTCGGCTCTCTGTAGGGTCTGAACACCGAGGGGTCATTACAGCAATGTATGCTTCTTTGCCCAGCATGTAGGGGTTTGAGATCTACTTGACAATGGTATACGAACCACAGCAGGTGCATTGACCGTCTATAACTCTACTTCTACCACTCTGATCATCTGGGGGTTGCCACATTTTTCCATAGAGCTTGGCTTCGTGGGAAGGTATTGGCCAGCAGTAATTGACGGTCATGGATGAAGCGCTTTGAAACACATTGTGTCAAGGTGCTATATAAATAAACCATCATGTCATATCATATGCGTCGCTCTTTTCCGCATTTTTCTTGAGTATTTATTAACTCGTACATTTTAGATTTGTAACCTTGTATGAAGGTTTTATTTTTATTTTCTAAAGTATACTTCTTTTTATGTATCTTGTATTTTTACGGTGTGGTTTTGTGACTCAAGTCGAATAAAGCAAATTGCTTGATAAACATGTGCCCACATTTATAATGCGTGCTTATTGACCGCAGGAAACCCCTCTCATCTAAGCGTGTACATTTTGGGAGACTGACAATTAAAGGGATAAAGTTAATTGGCTAAAATCTCACAGACATAATTTGTGATCAGGTCTTATGGCTTTACAGTAGTTAGCCAATGGAACATCCACCCCCTCGCCATCCTACTAGCCCTCTCCTGAGTGCATGCACCTGTCTGCTTGTTTAGCGTCTTCGCTTGAGGGCAAAGCCTGCATCTACATTATATCAGGCTAGCTAGCCCCACACGTTAAAGCAGCCACTGTAGTATTACATTGAAGATATTGTAGATGTAATGAAGGAGACCTTGGGAGCTCCGTCCCTATCACAATGGAAAAACGCCCATGGGAAACGCAGGCGCATCGACCACAGCCTATCTCCTACCCTACCGTGTTCACAGAGAAAAGGCACAAAGATCCCTTCACAAACTTTAATGAGACCATCAACACCCCCATCTAGGCACGGAGGCCTCCCAGAGACGACACAATCACCCACCCCCCTTTCGCCATCATCGTCTGACTCTTCTTACTCAGAGTCACAGTACAACAAACCAAGCTGCCCCAAACCTCGAACGCACCAACTCCCACAAAATAAGTATGAGGAGTTCTCTTCTGAAATAGTCGGTTGCATAATGAAAGAGATTCAACCGCTTGTAATGTCCTCTCTTGCAATATCTATAGCTCCGTTTTTAAAACTATATGAGCAAGTAGATGGGAACCTCAGAGACCTGTCCACACTAGTTGCAATGATTAATTCAAAACTGGTAGGTCTGGACATGGAAATTACATTAACAAATCAAGTGCAACGAGACTCCAACAAAAGAATTGAGGCTCACTTGAATACTCTCCTGGACCAAAAGAAATCTAACGGATCGGAAAAAAAGTTACTGGCAGAAATCGCTAAAGAAGCACTCAACCTCTTAAAAACAAGGAAAATTCCAACGCAGTCTGCCAATGATGAACGCATTAGTATCCATCCGGATTCTCAAGAGTTGACTTGTATGAATAACAAAACAAGTCCTCACGCAAGCACCAACCTGGAGCCCAATTTGAACAAACGAGTTTCTTCATTGCAACAATTCGAGAGCACAACAATCGAAAGCCAAGGGGTGACTAGCCCCCTGCCTCCACCTATCGATCTAACCAAAGATGACGCCACACAGCAGATAAGTTTATATGATGACACAAGATCGGAGGAGACAAGAAATCCTGAAGTACATGATAACGCAACAAAAGTTATTCCATCTAACATGCACCCACAGGATCAACTTAACAAGCCTTGCTTTCAAACAATCTTAGATAAAACAAGATCGACACTGAATCCAGCCTCCCTCGATCCACAAACACCAACTACCTCAACTGACATCGAGAAATGCGCCAGACTACAAGACTGCGCCTCTGGGCATCTTGACACTGAAACCAAAAGAAATAATGGCATCTTTGCGATCTTCAAGCAAAACACTAATCAGATCACGGGGACACATCTAAACCAAACTAGAAAGGAACCTCAAATTAAAAAAACAAAAAATCAACGCACTAAGAACTCTCGACGTGGAAACAACTCCAGAAAGTTCTTACGTAACATAAAAACAGTAAATGTAACTGTAAACCAGAACATAAAATCCGTGGATCCAACCCTGAATAAAAAAAGCACAGAAAAGGAGGTAATAGGCGAGCTCTCAAATCAAAAAAGCGAGGAATCTGATAAGGAAGCTGAACAAATGAATGAGCTGATAAATATGTCAACTTACAAGGACACTGACGAATTGGAGCCAATCGACCCTAAGACTTCAATTGGGTCACCTTCAAGTCTTAATGATCCTTCACGAGACACAGTAAATAGGAATACAGAACAAAAATCAACATCTACATTGTTGTCCTCACATGTTTCAATGCTACAAAGTACTTGTACAATGATCCCCAAGATTGCAAACATCGAAAAAGCCCCACCGGTGGAGGCTAGCTCTATCTTCCTCACTCTGACAGAAAGACGGGAAAGGCTGCTCAAGAAAAACGAGGATAGAGACTGTCAAAAGACAACAATTCTCAAAAGCCTGCCCGAACCAGAATGCAGGAACGAAAATCGAGAGCCTTATGCTGATGTTCGAAAGTTTGCATCAAACAAGTGCTATGGGAAAGGACCTTCGGTGATCAAAGCTCCCGCAATAAAACAAGCGCCTGGCGAATATAAAGGAAGTGCCCCTCACCAAAATGAACAGCTAGGCAATAAAACTGCCATATCCACTTATAAAATAAAGATTGAAAGATTAGAAAGTCAAGATGACGTGATCATGAACCGTAATAATGTTCTACGACTACTCCACTGCGTCCCGCGTCTGAGAACGATACAATCGTATGACATCAAAACAGTGGAATTCCCACAGGAAGGCCAAAACGACCTCGTTCTACTACATCTGAAATCAAAAATGATAACCAACAGTATCTTGGATGCAACGCCAGAGCTGATGTCGCTCAGATTCGACATTCTGGAACTAACCAACGAAGATAACCACAAAAGCCACTCCAATAAAATTACAGAACCACAGCTAGTCTCATCCTTCTGGAAGAAAAGTAACGAAGCGAAGAGCCCTGAGAAAACGCAAGAGGTTGGCCAACACAATAGAAATCAGTGCATCAACAGTGACTGTGGCCTGAGAAAAGTGGAACACGTCCAAAACGACTCGGTGGAACAAATACAAATCACAGTCGCTGGCACCCAAGCTTTCAACAAGAAAAACTGCACAGTGGAACTGGAAAACAACGAAAACAAATCATCGGATAACTGGGGGTGGCTCGCAAAAGCCCTGAACAAAACAACTCAAAGCTAACGCCAACTAGAAAACTCGCCCCCGACAGTCAAGTTTGGCTCTTGGAACACCAGAGGATTTGCGCATCTATACCAAGAGAGCTGCTTCCCAGGGTTGGATGTCATGTGCCTTCAAGAAACGTGGCTGGATAACTGCCCCATCTCCGGAGAATACGAGATCGCTTTTAATCCAGCCATCAAACAACTGACGGGTAGGCCCATGGCAGGCCTTATTACCATGATCAAAAAAAGCTCTGGATATCAAATCCTCAATACTGAAAACGTGACTCCATACATTCAGGCAACGACAATTGCTCAAAGCAACGTAGGAAACAAGAAAATCCACATCCTGAATCTATACTGGAACCACAAGATTATAAGTGGCAATGGATATATAGATCAAGTTACAACTGTCATAGATGATTGGTTCGAAGCAGACGTTGGTGCTGATACTGTGATCTGTGGAGACTTGAATATGAACTGCCTAACAGCAAACAATGAATCGAATCCAAAAAATCCCAACAAAACACATCTCGCCAGTCAATGGGCGACAGAGATGGAGCTAAGAAACCTCATGCTGATGAACGGAAACTTAGCAGGTGATATTCCAGCTCAACCAACCTGGTCTAGAGGCACCCAACGATCGACGCTTGACTACTTTTATGTCAGTGAGAAAATACATCAACATGCAATATCACTCACGGTGCACCCTATGACCAATAGTGATCATGACTTAGTCATTCTGTCATGCATCACAGCTTATGGAGTCAAACCCATAACATGGAAATTCCCGGTAATGATTGAATCCAACAGGGTGAGATTGAAATTAAAGAAAACAGAGGTTAAAAACATACTAACCACATATGTAGATGAGCAAAAGGAGACTGAATACATCCATCTCTTAGACGACTACAAAGAAAAACATCAAGGATCCAAAGCTCGTGGCTTTGCTGCAAGACATAAATTTGATCTAGAGCTGAGAAAAAGAAAGAGAGAATTAAGAGCGCAAATAAGACATCTACCGAAAACTGACTCCAATAGTTACTTAACTGCAAAAAGAAATTGCAAACAAAAGTACAAAAACTGGTTACGATCACACAAAGCAGATATGATGCAGAACGATTCAGAACTAATAATGGAAAAACTGCAAAACAAAAACTCCTCTGCTTTCTGGAAGATAATCAACAACGAAGGAGCCCCGCAAATGGCATTACTGACAAACGCAATTTCTGAAGCTGAGTGGATACAACATTTCTCGATGCTATATGGCAAAAGAACAACCGCAGCAGAGACACCATCATCTACCTTAGAAAAATGGAAGTTAGAATGTGATAAAAACGACATTGAGGAGATAATAAAAAGAGCTAGCTCCTCTAGAGCACCAGGCCCGGACGGTCTAACAAACCACACAATCAAAGAAAATCCAGAGCTGTGGGCAGAGCTATGCCACATGATGTTCAAAAGAATAGTAGCTAATTGCAAAAGTCTGGATTCATGGAAATGCGCAATAATCATTCCTATTTTCAAGAAAGGGAATCGATCTGATCCAACAAACTACCGACCCATTGCGCTGCTAGATGTGTTAGGCAAAGTGTACGCGACTCTCTTACAACAACAACTTGTGAAATGGGCAGCTGATTCAAAACATCTGGACCCACGTCAGACTGGCTTTGTCAAGGGTGTAGGCTGCTCCTTGAATCTTCTCTTAATCAACCTCCTTAAAATGCACATGCCTTCGACAGCATAGATAGAGAACTACTATGGGAGAAAATGAAGACGTGGGAATGTCCGGAAGATCTGATAGCGGCCATCAAAGAGCTACACACTGGCACAAGCATCAAAATCCGCCTGGACCAAAAAGGCACCCTGTCCAAAGCGATAAACACCTTTTGCGGGGTTAAACAGGGTTGCCCACTGGCCGCTATAATATTCAATTTATTTTTATCGGACATTGGAGGAGCAATTGACAGCGCACGCTCCTTCTCTCCAAAAATACACGGAGCCCCATTAAGCTGGATGCTATATGCCGATGACCTAATATTGCTAGATGTAACACCTATAGGCCTACAGCGAAAGATCGATGCAGTAGACCTATATGTGAGAGCTAATGGCTTACAAATCAACAAAAAAAGTGTGAGGTGCTAACATTGCAAAACTTGAAAACAACAAAGCACAAAAAACCTAAATGGCACTTGGGAAAAGAGTGGCTAAACAACACAACAAACACAAGATACTTAGGCATGCAAATTAATTCAAGCCTGAACGACAGTCAATTGGAACAGGTAGCCAAATCCAAATGCCGGCAATTTGCATGCCAAGCTAGCGTATTACACAAGAAATACGGAAAATTTTCAATAAA
Organism: Ambystoma mexicanum; assembly: GCF_040938575.1. Classification (NCBI taxonomy): domain Eukaryota; kingdom Metazoa; phylum Chordata; class Amphibia; order Caudata; family Ambystomatidae; genus Ambystoma; species Ambystoma mexicanum. The sequence goes on along the minus strand of NC_090930.1, from coordinate 285,801,173 downwards.
ACCGGTAAGGAACTTTTACTGCCAAAAGGTAGTGCCGGCCCTGATCTTTGGTGCTGAAAATGCCCTCGGATGCTCCGCGGATGTCTGGTCTACCCTAGAAAACATCTTCTGGGTAAGAGTTCTGCAACTACCAAAGGGTACATCAACTGCATGTATCAGATACGAGCTAAACTTAACATCAATTAATGCACAAGTTAGTTGGAACCTGCTGAGCCTCTTCAGAAAGATGACCATGAAGAAAGTGGCCTTGCAATTTGAAATACTCCAAAATCCTAGCAAAGGAAATCCCAACTGTCTGCTATCAATGTGGTATAAACGCTGCGAGGAAAATTTTGGCTTTTTATGACATCGACCTAAAAACCCTACACGACAATCCGGACGCTGCAAAAATTAAGGTCTGGCGATTGGACTGGATCGTGACTGGGAATTTAAGATCAGCTAACAACTTAATGAAGGAGGTGCCGTGTGAAGCAAGAAATCTAAACACCCTACAGCCTTATATCGATCTGTTTCCAGACAATGGCAGCAGAGCCTTGTTTCTACACTTCAGACTAAACGCATTTAAAACAAGAGAGTGGTCTAGAGAGCAACGCAAAACAGAAGAACTCAATGCAGCCTGTAGATTTTGCAATCAGAAGGAAGAAACTTTAAAACATCTAACACTCCATTGCAAAAGCCTACATCGGGAGAGAACACTGACATTAGGGCCTCAATTAACGAAATTTCAAACGCCAAGTGCGGATGACTGGTGGCAAGCTCTGTTCGACAGTCGGGAGAAACATCTGAATTACGCGTTAATTCGCTTTCTGAGCCTGTTGAAAAAACTACTGATATAACACCTAAAACAAGGGCAAAACTGTGAGATCGCATTAAAGAGGCTCTCAACTAGCGAAGGATCGAATGCGACTTACAAACTCATGATGTTAAGGTGTCAACAGACGAGAGCTACCCGGCCATTTAAGGAGAGAAGAGTGAATAAACTGTAGTGTAATATTTGCTCTCCTTTTTTAAAGGCATTTTATGCATTACAGAGTGCACGTGATTCTTCTCCTTTCCCCCTATTTTCTCTTCTTGTCTCCCCTCTTCTTCTTTTCCTCCTCCTTTCTTCCTCAATATTTTTTCCTCATATCATTTCTACCCCTCCTTCTGTTCCTTCGTCCTATTCTCTTTCTCCTTTATTCCTATACTTTTCTGCCTCAGCTTCTTTTCCCTCTTCTCCTTCTCACTCTAATCCTTCTGCCTCTCCTGCTGACTCCCCTTCTCCATCTACCCCTCTTCCTTCTCTTGATTGTCCCCATTTCATTCGCCCTATCCGCCTCTCCTTCTGCTCCATCTTTCTTCATCTTCTCTTTCTCCTGCTTTCCTAATACTCCTCCTTCTCCTTTCTCCCTCTCCCCATCTCCTTTCTTCCTTTCCTTCTTTCTTCCTCTCTGCCATTTTTTCACGCTTCCTCCTCCGTCTCCTGCTGCCCCCTCTACTCTTCCTCCTACCCCTCTCAACCTCCCTCTCCTCCCTCTACATCCAATTCCCCCTCCTCTTCCGCTCTCCCTATCTTCCACCTCTTCCTCCATTTCCCCTCCTCCCCTTCTGCCTTTCCCTCTCCATTGCCCTCTGGGGAGGAGTGTGGAGTGGAAAACTGCCGCTGTGCATGAGTTGACTGGAATACTGATCTCAGCGCACTGATACGTGGACACACCTAAAACGCTGGGGGGAGTGGGGGGCCTCAACTGATCCCCTGATATAAAGACGCCAGTGCATATTTTACAAAAAAAATATATAATTATGGTATTGTATAGTACGCTCCTCTGGCTGTTGTTGATAACCACGGTCTGAATTGATTAATTATTCCTAGGATATTGTATATTCCCTGTAGTTCCTACAGTTTGTGTGTTTAGTATAGCAAAATCTATGTGCAGTTTTCACATTTACTTTGCAGAAACACATTTAAAATACATGTTGATGAGTTGACCACTATGGCTCAGAAGATAGTTCAGTGTGTTAAGTACTTGTTTCAGATATCTGGGTTCCTAAATCAGATCACAGTTCCAAATTCTGACAAGGCAGATAGAGCCCTTCCTCTCTTTGAGGTCGATAAACTTCATTAGTACCCGGCGAGCGACAATCAGATTGTAAGGGGCTTTACCCGACCAGGAATCCCTCTCCTGACGTTCTTTTCGTTTGTCCCTGGTGGGGGGGTGTGGCAGCCCCTCAGTCAATGAGGAGGCTCGGAACGGGGTAATCTCCGCTCCGAGCCACCACACGGCTGGAGGCTGCCATCTTCCCCCACCAGCGATTCAGGTGTTTTCTCTCCCCCGCCCCACCCCCAATCCAAACAATCCCTCCCCCGCCCCCCCAACCCCACTTAACTGCTTTTTGGTCCATTTAGGGAGCGAACGCGCTGGAAAAACCTCTGTCCCCAGCACATTCGCTCCCGATCCGTGACCGGCCGTCATGGAAAGGAAGAAGAGACTAGAAGGGACTTCTCTCCTTTCCATGCGGCCATTTTCTTGTTTACAATTTTCTTATTTTTTGAATGGCCCTTTTTTCCATTCAGTATGAATGGCAGCCATGGAAAGGGAAAACGGACCTTCCACGGCAGGCATTTGTTTTTCTGTTCTGAAACGCTGGAGTGTTTTGGAACAGAAAAACAATACTCTTAGTACCCCGGTCTTGCAGGCGTGGGGTACTATAAGCAATAAACCACTTGCTGCAGAGGCATTGACAAGTTAGGTAATGCCCCGGGGCATTACCTGACTCAGTAATGCCCCAACGGCTCGGGGCTTATTGCTTAAATATGTAATCTTTGCTGATATTATCACCTGCTGTGCTACAAAGCAACATAAATGCACCAGAAAACGCTAGTTATAAAAACAAATCTACCATCAATATGGTGCGGGTCTAGAGCTTTGCTCCCTTCAAAAAAGGTTTGTAATATCTGAGTTGTCATCCCCATTGAAGAACATAGTGTTTAAGTCAGGAGAGGATTAGGTAACCAAATTAGATACAGTGGAGCCAAATGTTGGGGCCCATAACCGGCACTCCCACCAGATGATACTGTGATCTTGGACAGAGCATCTTAACTCAGGGTATAGCACTCTTCTGCCTTCAGTGAAGGGGTTTGCCTTCTCACATGCTGATGACATTGTTTAGCCCTGTAAATGTACAAAATAATAGTCTCAATTTCTTTTTATGGGATAAACTAAAGGATTTATTACAGCCAGTCTTGCCAGACAGACAGTATCCTAGCATTAACCTATTCCCAACCCTACTAACCCACTCGGCCCTGCAGATAGGCCTTTTTATTTGGTTCCGAGGATTGCCCGTGCTGCGTCGCAAGGCACATACCAGGCCTTCTCGCCTATTATTCCTGCCTTCATTATCACAATTAAGTCCATTGTCTCTGGTGACTAGTCCTTTACCTATGTTTATGCTTATGGAGATATCACCTGACTGAATAGTTCCAAGTGAATATGGCAGCAGTGACATATCTACGATGATGTCTCCCTCAGGTGATGTTCGAAGGCCTCTGTCTCTCTGATGCTTTCTGATGTACATGAAACGTTAGTTGTCAAAACCAGTTTTTTCAGATGGAATCCGTTTGGCATCGAGCAAGCGGCCTTGCGCCAGTAAACCTGATCTCAGCCGAATGTCTGGTCCCGCATATTCCATGTATCTACCTATTTCAGTCCAACAGCAATCAGTGTAATAGAAACGGGAATACACCAGCCAGTGTATTTAAGGAACCATTATAAAGACTCAGGGGCATATATAATGGTGTCACAAGGAAGGTGGAACATTTTTTTATCCAATTCTAGAGACCTTGTTTTCTTTTGTAATTTTTTTATTTTTGAATTGTATTTATTTATTTGTATAGCATACAACAGCCCGTGGGCATCGCTGCGCTGTTACAGAGGTAGGTAAGCTCCTTAGTTACAGTGGTACGTACATCGAATATCATAGATATTACAGCGGTAGGTTACTTAGTTACAGTGGTAAAGGACATAACATGTCAAGTGTACACAGTTCATTGGTTACAGGGAACCAAAAAATGGGGGTGCAGAGTTTAGTCAAACAGCCAAATTTTGAGGGCTGTGCAGAATGCAAGGTGGGAGGGTTCATTTGTAAGGGTAAGTGGCAGGGAATTCCATTGTCCGGCAGCAATGAAAGGGAAGCTAGCACCACCTGCTTTGGCACGTTTGACTCTGGGGATTATGAGTCAGTGGGAGTATGGTGTCCTAGTGGGTCTGGAAGAGCCCGCTCTAACAACTTTTGAGGAAAGGTAGATGGATCTGTGTGAGTGATACACTTGTGATACACTTGTGGGTGATGGCGAGAGTTTTAAATAAGATGCGTTGTTTGATGGGGAGCCTGTGGGCTTCGCGTCTGGCTTCAGAGATGTGTTCTCTTTTGGGAATGTTGAGAGCAGCTCGAAGTGCGTTGTTGTGGATTATTTGGAGTTTCATTAGGTCTTTTGAGGAAGTGCCAGCAAAGAGGACGTTGCTGTAATCCAGTTTTGAGCCTATTATTGCTCTAGCTTTGGAGAGGCAGTTCTGAGTGGATACAAATGGTTTGGCTGCATTTTTCAGCTTGGTGTGGTAAGCCGACGAGAAACAATGACAATAAGCAGGGGAACATATCAGCAACTTTGTTTTGATGGGTGTATTTACATCTTTTAAATACTGTGGACAAGCATGTGTGGGGTCGGAGCACCTCCTAGACACTGTCCAGGGAGGCCTAAATAAGGGGGGAAGCGCAGGAACGCCCCCCCTAGGCAGAGTTGGGCCTGCAGTTCCCCTTTGTGAATCCCCAAGGGCAATGCATCAGGGCGGGTGAAGCAAAACGCATGGCCGATTGGGCATGCACACTGGGGAACTTAAACTGTCAAAGAGAAACCACGTTTCCCTTTGACGGTTAAAGCCTCGCCTAGGAGCGATCTGGAGCGCTTTCCCTGGGCTGCATTTAGCTCGTCCATAATGGGCGACTGGCGTGTCAGCGCCCCAGCTCCCATTACGGAGGAGCCACCCCTGAGTGCCATTTTATTGTGTCAAATTAATAGCTGTTATGTGCACTAATGTTCATCATTGTTGTCGAGGTATTTGTTTTAAAATGAGCCTCCCTGTACAATACATATGATTCGATTTTCCACACCTGTCTCTTTGCCATTTCTCTTTTATGGCCTCGCCTTAAAAGGACTTTGAATTGTTGACATGTATGAAATGATATGATAGGTTATTTATAACGCGCTTAATACCCAGAGGTGTCTAAGCGTGGACCGGAGATCGAACCTGTGGTGCTCCGTGTCGCGAGCACGTTGCCGCTGAGCTATCCTCCCGAGACTTATATCGATAATGCCAAGGTGCATATTGATGGTTATCAAATGCACGGTTTAGAATTGCTGAACAACTCCTCTGAAGTAGATAATGAGCATTGGGGCCTCTGTCCGTTCTAATGTCTGCATTTGCAAAGCTTTGTGCTTTTTCTCCGTCTTGCTTTATAGTGAACACAACCTGGGGCTGGTCGTCAATGTAGAAGAAGGCATCAGCGCTGAATTATCAATGAGACAGCAAGGGCACAAGTACTCTGAATAGGAGGGTTTAAGCAAAATGGGCCAGCCAGATATTCATGAACAAGTATTTTCTTCAGTGTTTGAAATACCAACGCCAAAGCAAGAAATTACCAAAAAAACCATTTTTTTTAATTTCTTTATTTTGGATTTTGGTTAAACAAAATAACCTTAACACAAGATAAGTAAAAAAAAAAAAAAAGTTCACAATATTACCAAAAACATAATACGGTCATAATTCCATTCAACTTATACACCATAAAACATCAAATACAAATGTAAGGGATATACATAAAGTATAGCTCAACATAATAATGGGCTGGAAATGAAGCGCTTACACGAATTTCAAGTGAAGAATATGGTACAGGTAATTTTTCTGAAATAGCCACTACAAGCGTGACAACAAGTGAAACCTTATTAGGGTAGCCCATATATGTTACTTTAAAAGCTTTCACGATGACCTGGGACAAAGGGACCCAAGTATGTAGTCCTGAAAGGTTGCGAAGTGAACTATTCATTAGCCCTAATTAAGGTATTTATACTTTCAAAGGTGTTACTGCATTCCCTGTATGATATCTACAATATATGAAGCATTATACCGATTTAGCAAATTCTACAATGTAAATCATAATGTGGAGAAGGTTAGAGTTAGGCCCAAATAAACCAGGCAGTGGTATAATCCTCCAGCCTGTGCCTTAACAAAATCCTCACTTTCAATGGGAGGTGTTCCCATAGAACAGGTTATTTGGCCGTGTTTGATCTCGGTAGAGGAGCTCCCAGACCTTTTTGTGCATTTTTTAGGAACTTTGGGGTTCACCCTAAGGTACCCAGGGTAATCCAAACTTGGACCCTTTGCTCACTGTGCTTAGAGAGGCACAGCTAAACCTCACTGATGAGGCCCGACTAGGCAGAAACACGTGTCTGGGGTTGCTGAGGGTACTCTTGGTCAGAGGAGAATTGCCTAATATTTTGGTGCTGAACTGCCTTTGTGGGTGGGACAAACCCTAATATGCAAATGGATCTGTGAAAGGTACAGTGAGCTAAAACGTGGTTGGAGAGCCTCCCAAGTGGGCACTTTCCCATAGAACAGGTTATTTGGGCATTTTCGGTCTCGGTAGGGGGGCTCCAAGACCTTCTTGCGCATCTTTAGGAACTTTGGATTTCACCTTAGTTACCCAGGGTAATCCAGACGTGGACCTCTTGCTCACTGTGCTTAGAGAGGCACAGCTCCACCCTACTGATGAGGCCCGGCTTGGCCGAAACACGTGTCTGGGGTTGCTTAGGGTACTCTTGGTCAGAGGAGAATTGCCTAGCATTTCGGTGCTGGACTGCCCTTGTGGGTGGGACAAAGACTGATATGCAAATGAATATTTCTCCTCTGTGAAAGGTACAGTGGGATAAAACATGGTTGTAGACCCTCCCGATTGGGCACCTTCACATAGAACAGGTTATTTGGCCGTGTTCGTTCCCGGTAGCCGGGCTCCCAGACTTTTTTGTGCAGAGTCTAATGTATGCCCATGAGCATTTTTTACATAATGGGCTGAAATTGAACCTCCTTAAAACGAAGATCCTTGTTTTCGACAAGCGAAAGGTGAATTTGAACTGGTCTATGGACAAAGTAACAATAGAGGTAGTCGATGAGTACACATATTTAGGCCTGACCTTCTCCAATAAATGAAGTTGGCAGAGTCACATAAATGCTGCGGCCAAACATGTGGCTGTGGGTTTTAGAGAGCTGCTCGGCTTTTACTTCCATTTTGGGGGGAAACACCTTGATAAATGCCTGCAAGTGATGGAGACCTAAATCTATACAGCCACCCTTTATGGTTCCAAGGTATGAAGTGCCCCCACCTGTAGGTGTCCAGAAGCTTTGCAAAACTCTGAACCCCTGCAGATGTTTTGCGGTTTGAATTGTGCATCTCTAGTATAACCTTCCATGCCCAGCGGAGGTTCTTCAAATTTTTCCTGTAGGCTCAGCTTAGTCCTTCTGTAAATTCAGGTGTTAGCATTGCAGTACGGGAGATATTGTGCTACCCTTGTAACGATTGCACTAGGTGGTATAACAGCACCATTATCCTAATGAAACATTGTTGATTGGGGGATATTGCAGCACTGGACGCCCTCTTGAATGCACAGCGCAAGTATTTCCTTAAGCAAAAGACGGTTTGATTTAGAATTTGGTGTGCTTCAGGACAGGATTGCTAAAATGTCATCCCTACAATTCTATTTACCTGCCTCCAAACGGCTTAGGTCGGTATGCTCCGTGGCCAGAATTAAATCATCTGAGTGTCGCAGATTTATTTTAATGGCTAGACTAAACGTATTAGCACTCAGAGCAAGGATGCCTGGTCTGGAGAGGGTATGTCTGTGTGCTTTGGGCCCTGAGGAAGACCTAATGCATTTTTTCATGACCTGTAAATTCTCTGTAAACTTTAGGAAGAAGGGTCTTATGCCACATTTTATCAAGAATAACATCACGTCATATGCGGATGCTATGGCTTTTTTATGCAATGCAATAAGGAAGAATTCTTATATGATGATTTTTGTTATATAAGATATCCTCTCAGAGAATCTATTATAAAGGAGACTGTTTTAATATAAAAATGGTAGAACTTGTGGTCCAAAATGTAGCTAACCCATCATCGCACCTCATTTTATTGTTACGTGTTTTAATCTGAATGTTTTTGTATAATTGTTCAAGTTTTAATGTTGTATTTATTGTATGTTAAAGGATAATATTCGGAATAAACCTATATTCCTTCCTGATTTGGTTGGGAAAATTGATATGGTGGTGTGTGAAGCATGTTCAAAAACCACGAGTGCCTGATATTGCAAGAACTGATAAGCTATAGGAATATTAAATATGTGCGTTAAAAGACCTGCAATCGTTTATTTGCATTGCGAACTAAGCTGCCTGCTTTAGGAATGTTTCATTAATATATTAAGGGTTAGCTTGAATTTTTAATGTATCATGATATAATAACTTTTGCTTTGCATCACGTGTTAGTTTTTATGATGTCCCACCATTTCTCGTCTCTTTGTACAGATGCGGAAGTTGATGACGACCCTGCAGAGACAGAGAGGCTGTCAAGTAGTCCACAGCGCACTTCCCGCCAAGTGCTTCAGGCATCTTTTGTGAGACAAAATGAGAGTGTACCACAGAAGTGCCAGTCATCTGTGAAAGAAGAAAGGCCCGAGGGCGAGAAAACCCTACAGACTGGCTCTCATGCACGGTTTGGGGGATCTGTGCCTTGGGGCGCAGTGCCTGAGCGTGAGGACACACGACACAGTGTCTCTCGTGCACAGCTTGAGGAATCCCTACCATTTAAAGTGAGGTGTAAGCACAAAGACCCTCTAGATCTAGAAGATATAAGTTCCCAGCAGAAGGGCACACGTGCTGAGGAGGAGGAATCTGTTAAGAGTGGCTCAGGTCATGCTCACAAAGATACCAGTGTCAGGGGCATTCAGGCCCAGAGTGATGATCCCCAGGAGAAGGATGTGTGGCCCAGTCAGCTTGACCGACTTAGAGACACAGCTAGCGCTTGCTCCTCTGACGCCTCGTGCATGGCCGCACCACCCGTGAAGAGGAAGCAGCGCAGGTACCGAACTACCTTTAGCAACTTTCAACTGGAGGAGCTGGAGGGGGCTTTCCGCAAGTCCCACTACCCGGATGTCTTCAGCAGGTACAGCTCTCACTGTTATCTTCAGAATGACTACATTTACAGCTGCAGCATTGCTGCAAGCCACTTCTAATACCTCTATGCCTATATTCTAGATGCAGCTATGGGTCTTAAGACTTTATTTGATGATTGGGGGTCTAGAGGGAATTAACAGTTGTAGTTAGTAGGTGTGGTTGATAGCCCTTAACTCTTCTGATCCACTTGACACAGATATTAATAAAAAGCCCCAGAGCCCGATTCCTAACATGCTGTTAAGTACTGAAAACGTCAAAGAACGCGTTTCCGACATTTTCGGCACTTAACACCTATTCTGAATTTGGCACATTGTTCTGAAATCGGAATGAATACGCCACTTTCAGAATATGTGTGCCATTTGCTAGGAAGTGTGAACAACCAACCTAGCACCCAGCATTTTTGGTATGGTTGATTTTAGATGCCGATTCTCGTGGCACTCCTCCACCTTTGCAAAAGCAAAAAAGTGGCACCCATATATGGTAGGAGTGCCACGGATAGTCAATGCCTGCCTCAGCCCTGATAAGCCCTCAGCTTCGCAGATGGACTGCTCAGTGAACCTGGGGGCTGTGATGTAATGTGCAGTGCATTCCATGCTTGCCATGGTGTGGTGCTCAGCCAAGAAATGGGACCCCATGTCAGGTTTGAGTTGCTCACCCAGTACTGTTGTTTTTTTCTTTGCATTGTTGGGCATGTAGTCCAGAATTTGCAAGGGACTGGCACATCTCCAAGTACCATCATGAAAATAAAACCAATACAGAACGTAATTTATGTAAGGCTTTCCGTGGCATCTGGCAAAGCCATAGGTGGAGGATGGCTGTGCTAGGGTGATGTCAAAGAGAAGTTTGGGAAGCCAGTGACACTGTTGTGTACTAAGTACACGTAGTGCGCATGCGCGAGGCTCTAGGGGCTCGCGCATGCGCGGTTAACAAATAAAGGCGGTGCTCGGCAGTTGCAGCCGGAGACCGGAGCCATCGCACGTCTCCGGCGTGCGTTCTTGGTGTGCATGTGTGTACGAGTGCACGCGTGGGTTGCCTGACTTGCGGATCGCCGCGAGTATCTAAAACTGGCGACGAGGAGGAGACACGACCCGCGACCTCGTTCCAAAGTCACTGCAGGAACGAACGGAGCGCGATGCAGTCGCGGACCGCTCGAAAACAGCCGGCGGCCATTTTGAGCGCTTGAGTGAAGTCGTCACTCGCGGTGGTAGCGGCCCGTTCCGGGTGCTCGTGCGCCATCTGTGAGTCATCAGCCATCACACTAGATAATTTTTGGACACTTCACAGCCCAGCAGGAGCAGGGCTGTGATAAAAGAAGGGACAAAGGTCAACACAGGAGATCTTCGCCACAGCCTGGAGTCGGATCACCAGTCTTCTGTCAAGACCCAACTGTGAGTACCCAGGGAGATGGGTGATGAAGAGGGTGCCGCCGCCCCGGAAACACGCAGGGTGCGCACCACCCTAGCGCCCATGCCCGAGTTCGACACTACAGGCCCACCATCTAAACTCGGCCCCAAATGGCTCACATGGGTTAAAAGACTGGAAATGATGTTCAGGGCCTCAGGGGAAACAGAGGATGAGGCAAAAATTGCCATCATGATGTACTCGGCAGGCACGGAGGTCCAGAAAATATACGACTCCCTCGACATTCCGGTGGCAACTTACGACGCAGTTAAGCAAGCGCTAAGGGATCACTTCCTACCACTTGCGAATGTCGATTTCGACAGATTCGTTATGGGGGCTGAAAGACAACGCAGCGAAGAATCGTTAGACCAATTCTGTGCCCGTCTGAGGCGTCTGGCGAGCTCCTGCAGGTGGGCAGAGGAAGAGGAAATGGTCAGAAACCAACTACTGCAAGGATGCTGCTCTGGAAAACTCAGGAGGCAAGTCCTCAGAGAACCTGGACTCACCCTCCGGCAGATCCTAGACATGGGAAGGGCGCACGAACTGGCGGAGGCCAGAGGATCAAAGATGGACGCAGCCAGCATACCCAAAGGGGAGGAGGAAGCGCTCGCTGTCAGGCGTTTCATGCCGGGGAAGGTCAAATGGACACCAAAGACGGAGGAAAGGACCACGAGATCGAACTTGTCTCAATCTTGCTCGGACTGTGGGTACGATCTCCCTCACAGGGGTGAGTGCCCAGCCAAGTCGAGGACATGTGGCAGATGTGGGGCCCCCGGACACTATGCCAGAATGTGTAGGGCCACTGTGCCCGTAGCAGCCAACAGGGGACCAGAGAGGTTCATGAGGTATGGGGCCCGCAATGTGAAGGGCGTATCCTCTTTGGAACAAGAGATACAGAACATGAACATCGCCGAAGAAGAGGAAGAGGAAGAAGAAGGTGAAATCTTCTGTATCTCCAGCATTGCAAGTGGCCCCGGAACTAGACGAAAACCCACATGCACCGTGAATATTGGGGAAGTCCCCACCCCAGTCCTCATCGACACGGGGGCGTCGGTGTGCGTGCTCGCGGACAGACACTACAAGGCCCTCGCGGGCCCACCGAAACTTTCTCAATCAAGAGCACAAATATATGCGTTTGGTGAGGAGGAACCCCTACCTATACAAGGAGTGTTCATAGCCCCAGTGTCCCACGGCGGGAACAGCATCAAGGCGAGATTTTTCGTCACAAGTGTGAGCCCGCATTCTTTGCTGAGCTGTGCGGCATCGGAAGCACTTAACTTGGTGCACTTCACATTTGCCGTATATCTGTCGGACCTGAATGGCCTGCTGGCACGCTTTCAGGAACTCTTCAGTGGGATAGGAAAACTCAAGGCGGATCCTGTGCGGCTGCACATCGACAAGTCGGTCAGGCCAACGGCGCTAAAGCATCGCCGTATCCCTTTTCACCTGAGGGCCCAGGTGGAAAAGGAACTTCAACTCCTAATAGAACGAGACATTATAGAGAAGGTTGAAGGGCCGACGCCCTGGGTTTCCCCGATCGTTGTTGCCCCAAAGCCAAAGCAACCGGAAGCGGTGCGAATCTGCGTCGACATGCGACTGCCCAACTTGGCTATAAAAAGGGAGCGTCACATCACGCCAACTCTGGACGACATTGTGGGCGAACTCCAAGGAGCTAGAATCTTCTCCAAGCTGGACTTGAGAGCAGGGTACCACCAGCTGGAACTCCACCCGGAGTCCAGGTATATAACGACCTTCACAACCCATGAAGGACTATACCAATACAAGAGACTCAGTTTTGGGATATCCTCCGCGGCGGAGGTATTCCAAAACTCCATCAGAGGAGCCCTGTCGGGGCTAAAAGGGGTTATAAACATGTCGGATGACATTCTTGTATTCGCCAGGTCAGAGGCGGAACACATCAAGCGCCTGGAGGACACTTTTCGCAGATTGCAAGACCTTGGCCTTACGCTGCACCAGGAGAAGTGCGAGTTTATGAGGGACAGCCTGGAATTCTTCGGATTCATTTTTCACGCTGGAGGCATTTCCCCTGACCCGAAGAAGGTGAAGGACATCAGAGAGGCTTCGTCACCCACGTCCCCGGCGGAAGTTCGCAGTTTTTTAGGCATGGTGACGTATTGCGGACGGTTCATCCGGGACTTGGCCTCTATTTCCGAACCGTTGCGTGCCCTCACCAGGAAGGACGTGGCTTGGGCATGGACGGGCAAAGAACAAAGGGCGTTCACAGCCATCAAAGAAGCCCTGTCCGAACTTGACACCATGGCTTACTTTAACCCAACCCGGGAATCGGAGATAGTGGTGGATGCCAGTCCCGTGGGACTGGGGGCTGTTCTCCTACAGGCAGATCAACAGGGAGCGATGAGACCCATCGCATATGCCAGCAAGGCATTGACCAGCACCGAGCGGAGGTATTCCCAAATTGAACGTGAGGCCCTCGCGATATTATGGGGCTGCAAGCATTTTCGTTTGTACATCTTGGGGAAGCCAGTTGTCGTGGTGACAGACCACAAGCCATTACTGCCCATCCTGGCGGGAGCATCGTCCAAGCCACCACCGAGGATCGAAAGATGGATGCTGTCCCTCATGGAGTATGGGGTCAGACTGATCTACCGCCCAGGAACCAACAACCCCGCTGACTACCTGTCCCGTCACCCCTGTTCAGGGCAGTCAGGGGCGACCACAGAAGTCGCGAGTTGTGCGGACTCCATTCATCTGGTTGTTGAATCGGCACTGCCTGTGGCACTTTCAAGGGAGGCAATCGCCAACGAGTCTAACTCTGACGAGGCGTTTCTGAGGGCAAAAGAAGCAGTAACATCAGGCGCCTGGAAGGACCTCCTCTTGAACAACGCCAGGAGGAACGTGGAAGTGCAAAAGGACCTACAGGCCTTGTGGAGCGCACGTCATGATTTGTCCGTGACGACCGACGGACTGCTCCTGAGAGGACACAGGATTGTGATCCCCAGATCTCTCGTTGGGAAGGTCCTTCACCTCGCTCACAATGGACACCAAGGAATGACCAGGATGAAGGCACGTCTCCGACTGAAGGTTTGGTTCCCGGACCTAGAGAAAAGAGTCGAAGTGTTTGTGAGAGCGTGCATCCCATGCCAGGCCACCAGCCCAGCTGACAGAGGACCGCCAATACAGTCCATGGCGAGAAGTGAACTGCCCTGGGGGACGGTCCATGCCGACTTCGGCTCCACCGGTCGAGGACTGCACTTCCTGGTTGTGACCGACCAGTGGTCGCGGTACCCGGAGGTGGAACTCGTAGAATCCACGGCCAGCGATCACACCGTTGCAGCACTGGACAAGATCTTTGCAACCCATGGTTTTCCGGTGGAGTTGTGTTCAGACAACGGGTCACCCTTCCAGGGGCAAGTTTTTGCAAGATACTGCGAAGAAAAAGGGATAAAGCATCGGAAAGTCACCCCGTTATGGCCAAGGGCCAACGGCGAGGTAGAGCGTTTCATGCGCACCCTAAACAAGGTCTTTCGAATTTCCGAAAATGGAGGGGAAGACCTCCGGAGGAACTTGTTTGAATTTCTCCGGGAGTATCGGACAACCCCGCACCGATCCACGGGAGTTGCCCCGGCGGAGGCACTCTTCAGAAGAATACCGCGAGGGCTCATACCAGAGACCGAAGGGCGAGACCCGGGTGTAATAAACAACGAGCAGGTGCAGCTGGATAGAGTGGCCAGAAACGAGAGAGAAACGGCACGGAGACGGCTACCCGAGAAGCAAATAGCAGTAGGGGACACTGTCTTAGTACGAAACCGAAGGTCGGAAGGAAAACTATCGACAACATACGAGACCCAACCGCTAGGTGTAACTCATGTAAAGGGCACCATGATCACTGCAGCCAATGCCAGAGGCACGATTACACGGAATGTGTCGTTCTTCAAGCGCATCCAGACAGCAGAGGATGACGCGGCAGCGGAGAGTGCTCCGGCACAGGAAAGTGTGCCAGGACCGGCAGAGGGTCCTCCAGTAGCCGACATGCCGGCGCCAGAAGTTCCGGAGGAGGCGTCGCCACGGTACCCGAGCAGGGTAGGGCGGAGACCACCTCAGAGGTTCAGGGACTTCATCATGGACCCGGCTCCCTAGCAGAGACGGCTAAGACATATCCTGTTCATGATGACAAGCAAGTTTTTGTGTTAATGTTGCGTTCATGTTGAACTGTTCTGTTTCTGGGGGAAAAGGAGGAGTGTTGTGTACTACGTACACGTAGTGCGCATGCGCGAGGCTCTAGGGGCTCGCGCATGCGCGGTTAACAAATAAAGGCGGTGCTCGGCAGTTGCAGCCGGAGACCGGAGCCATCGCACGTCTCCGGCGTGCGTTCTTGGTGTGCATGTGTGTACGAGTGCACGCGTGGGTTGCCTGACTTGCGGATCGCCGCGAGTATCTAAAAGACACTGGGCGCTGTGTGTCAGCTCACAGCGCGTGTCTTTCTTTACAGACGGTTCTCGGCAACACTTTTGTTAAATTGCGATTTACTCACAATTCAACAAAAGTGCCTCGGAGATTGCAATCCACCCGTTTCCTACAAAACAGGCGGGTTGCAGCCAGTGCACTGTCCTGCACTGCACTGACGCCCAAGCCCACCTCAGAATAGGCGCAGTGCCTGGCCGTCAGGAAAAGGCACAGTGAAGCATGCTGTTTAACACGCTCACTGTGTCTGGTTCAGAAATGGGCCCTCGGTGTGAAATTATACTGCCAGGAGAATTTTCAATACACAAAAGACAAAAGTATTGGCTCTTTCAATGCTTATTTAACTAGCCAACCTTTGGTGTTTGCTAAGGGCTGCATCATCCTTTACCAAACACCAAAAGTTTTAGTTATTCAAGAAAACATTGAAAGAGCTAATACGTTTGGCTTTTGCATATTAAAAAAGCTACTGGCAATATAGACGTGTGCCTTATATGAAATGTATTTCTATCCAGGGGCCAGATGCTGCCATCAAATAGCCACATTACGTCTTGGGAAGACACGTGCTCGCCTTGGAAGCAAGACGACTTGGAGCAACACAGGTTCAATCCCCGGTCCGCGCTCAGAAACCCCTGGGTATTAAGCGCGTTATAAATAACCGATCATATCATATCATATCATATCATCAAATACCCAGTTATTCCTACATGGAAACAGACTTCTTCTATGAAACATCTACAACCTTTACCCATGTTTTCTCCAGTAAGCTGGCATGCATTACACAGAAGGGTGGGTCCACCATCTTGGCCTGAGGTGGTGCCCTCACATTGAATGGTTCTGGTTGGGGCCTGGCTGCCCAAGTTGCACTGAGTATAGAGTGATCGCGACTATTTATACAAACTTAAGTGGGGAAACCTGACAATCGGTAACAAAAGTAACATAAGTCATACATTATTTTTTTCTTGCACTCTCTAAATCTCCAAGTATTGAGCAGGAGTCTTCCCAAACTTCAAGATGAGAGTTTGCTTAAGTTTTGCAAATTCCTGCCTTTCAGCTTTGGACATTTCCGCAATGGCAATGAAGCCAGAATGGGGCAGTCTACTGAGCAACCATGCAACCCTACCAGCATCACCCACTCCTTGTACTTCACATACATACTCAAAAGCTACACGCCAATCAATTACATCATTCTTCTCCTCATCCACATTGAGCAGTACTTTTGGGAACCTTAGATGTGAAGAGGACCCAGAACCATCTCCAGATCCTCTGGAAGAACCTTGTGAAGCCTGAAGCTTGGCAAGCTCCATCTGGTGATCTCTGTCCTTCTGCATCTCAATTCTTTCAAAGTCCAACCTAGCCAAGTTGAACTCGAGCTCTTTTTCCTTGAGCCTGAGCTTCTGTTTTTTTAGGTACAAAATTGCCTCACACTCTGAGGTTGTGGCCGCCAATAGTCCAGAGGATTCACCCTCATCCTCAACCTCAACATTACTACCTCTAGTGGCAGCAATTCCATTACTGCTGATGCGTCCATCACCTGCCTTACTACCAGTACCATTAGTTAGGGAAGGTACACCCTTACTCTTCTCAAAATCAATAATTTTTACAATTAGTTCAGCTTTAGTGCCAGAGACTGTCAGGCCTCTGTCACTACACAACCTTTTTTAAATGATCAACCTTTGAAGAACCTAAGGAAGTTAAAGTAATTGCTTCCATGTTATCAATTCTAGTAGGTGACTGTCCACTACAAAGCAGTCAAATAGTACAGTGTACTGTTTAAGTGTTGTCTGCACTCCACCAGTGCACACAACGGAGGTACCCAATACTGATCCTCACTCACTTAACACATAAATGTTAAGTGGAGAGGGGCATCCCACCACTGCTGCCAATTTATTAGGACTGATATGCTATACTCTGGCCTGGTGTACAGATGTATAGAAGGCCCACCTAGTATTGTGACAGGTACAACTCTGGAAGCTGTACCCAAACCAGTTCAAGGTAGCAAGGCTAGTGGCCTATGCTAAGTCTCAAAAGGTGGTGAGCTTGTAAGGAGACCACAATGAGCAGCCGGAGTGCAGCAGTCAAGGAACAACACTTAGACAAACAGGTTTAAAAAATACGTCTTTACTTATGGGCAAATAACACAGTGAAAAATGACGACAGGTAATAATATCACACAACACTAAAAATGTGATACATATACACAATCACTAGAGTAGGTCAAAATACATATGAAACACCCTGAAAAGTAAGGTACAGATTAGTATTAGTACTATAGGTCCACAGCGATTCAATCCTAACTTCAGAGGTCCATCCCTAAGATGTATGGTGCTTTGTGCTCAAAAGATCTGCTAAGTTCCATACAGTTTTGTGAAGCTAGAAGAAATGAAGGTAGGTTCTATGGGGTCTAGTGAACAGTTCCAAGGGTTAGGGGACAAGTTAATCTGACTAACATGTGTTCCCAACATTCGGAATGCTTGTGTGAACAAGCAATGGCAAAGCCAAAGTAATATGAAAGTTTCTAAAAGTTATCAAAACCTTTAAACAGGAGTTGGGGTGCAGATAAATAATTCTACAACTCACCCCCCATACTCAGATTCCTCATGGGACTTGGCAGGTCAATTGAAGAAGGTGCAAGGTCACTTTTCCCAGCATCAGCCTCAGCCCTTGATCCCCAGGGCTTGCAGGTTTATGCACTTCTCCGGTCGTCGACTAATGCAGATGCAAAGTCTTCCAGCAAATAAATGCTAAATAACTTGATGCAGGGCCCCTGTTAGGACAGGAATGAATGCAGATAAGCACTACAAACCTTCACCCCTTTCTCTCTGATCTTACACCAGGAGTTCCTCTCGCTCCTAGTACAAAGCCACCCATCAGGCTCCCCCCTGCCTGCCCACCCACCCTCCTCAAAAACATCCTAGTCTCAACCTGTGCAGGCATAATCGCACACTCAATCCTCAACCATTCCCTAACATCAGGAACCTTCCCGGAAGCCCTTAAAACCTACTACATCAAACCTCTCCTTAAAATCCCTACCCTCGACCCAATCCTCCCCCAGAACTACCGGCCGATCTCCAACACCTGCTTCATGGCCATATTCATGGACTGCACAGCATACAAGCAGCTTGGCCTTTTCACTGAAGCCAACAACCTTCTGGACCCTGCGTAATCTGTCTTCAGACCGCTCTGAAGAACAGAATCCTCTCTAGTGTCCGTCTGGGACGACCTAAAAAGAACAGCTGATGCAGAAGGCCGCGCAGTACTCATCCTTCTTGACCTCTGTTCTTCCTTCGATACCATCGATCACACCATCCTCCTAGACAGGCTACACTCATTGGGAATCAAAGACGCTGCCCTCTCTTGGATCTCCTCTTTCATTTGTAATTGCTGACAAATCATGCTCCACCATCCGTTCATCTCCACCTCATAACCAGTAACAAAAGGGTCCCACAAGGAGAATCCCTATCTCCCCTGCTCCTCAACATATATCTAAACTCTCTGCCCGCACTCATCCACTCCCACAATCTTACCTGCACCAACTACACAGACGACACCCAGATTTTCCTTAAAATCCCAAAATAGCCAGGCTCCAACCGTCCAGATTTGTCATCATGCCTCTCGGATATTGACTACTGGAGGACGACCAACCACCTCATCCTCAATCCTGTGAAAACTTAAATCCTAGTTTGTGGGAAAACAGCGCTCCTCCCCCAACCTATTCCCTGGCTGCAATCCCACAGCCGCCCACCGGTAACCTCCACCTCGGTGAAAAACCTTGGATGCACACTGGACACAGATGTATCCCTTTCCCAACACGTCAACTCCATATCCTGAACCTGTTTCTTCTATCTATGCATCCTCAGCCATATCTTCCCTTACCTCACCCTGGAGATTGGAGCGTGGCTACCGGGGTGTAAGCAGGCTCTTGGAACAGCACAGGCGGGGACATCCCTGGAAGCCAAGAGACTGCTATCAGTGCAGGGAACCCGCTGGCCGGCAGACTTCAAATCAGCATCAGCGGACAGCAGAGGCATGATACGTAGAAGTGGGTAGAGTACCCTGCCAAGCCGAATCATCCTGTGACCCCTAATAAAGAACAGGCATTTAAATATGTCACTGATCGTTTGGGAACCCTTCCACATCCTTCGACAGTGGAGCGTGGCTACTGGTGTGAAAGCGGGCTCTTGAAACAGTACAGGCGTCGACATCCCTGGTAGCCAAGATATCGCTGTCAGTGCGGGGAAGGCGCTGCATGGAAGGCTTAAAATCAGCATCAGCGGACGGCAGAGTATGAGTAGGTGGAAGTGGGAGAGTACCCCGCCAAGTCGGATCGTCTCCTGTGACTCTGCTCCAAACCGAAAGGGGAAGCCCGGAAGACGACCCCTTCGTAATGTGGTGTCACTGGCGCCTCCAATGTGAAAAGAAACAACAGCTTTAGAAGTCCTGCAGGGACCAATTAACAGTCTGGAAAGTAAGCTGTGCCAGGAAGCAGCTTCAAAAGGCACTGCTGAGACCACCACATGTAGCTAAGAGGCGAACCGGCCCACGGTACTGCAAGTTATAGGGGGAAGTGGAACCTGGGAATATTGTTAAGAGAAAAAGAACAATTTGGCATTGTGTGGTATTTTGGGTAGAACAAACCCGCTTTGCCAAATAAATAAACTTACAGACGGATACCTCTGTGGAAAGGAAGCAGGAGAAGAGATGTACTTCCTCGTACCAGTCATTTGGGGAAATTAATGAATAAATACTTGGCAGGTTAAAAAACCAACACTGTAGAGGGGAAAACAGATACATAGACATTGGCAATACTTGGCAATAAAGTAAACCAAGTCTGCTAGAGACACCAGAATGCTAATGAAGCAATTCTCTCACATTGAGAAATAAAAGGCAAGACCAAGGATGAGGATTGTCCGCTTGGCATTGTTGGAGCATTAACTTGTAGAACTGAATCAAGCTATAATGAAAAAGCCAAGATACATATTACTTTTCCCTTGTAGAAAGTAGTATTAAAAGTGTGAGAGTCAGATTAGGTTTTTGACACATGACACACGACACACAACGGTGAACTTATTTTGGACATCCTGACAGCGATTGTCTTATTAGTTAGTTTTATTGAGTAAGGAAATCCTTCATAGAGTTAGGGCCAGTGAAGCATTTTTCCAACCTTTTTTTATTATTTAAATAACATTATTTGGCAACAAAACCATTATCCGTGTCAGTCTTCTATGTCCGTGCCCTCACACTACATACTTATGCACCACTGGAGTTCAAGTATGAGTAGTGCTTAGACCACCTACTCTGCCCTCACACCCCTACATAACAAAAGTGATCACAAACATAAAGGTAAAATAGCCAAAAGTGAGAGATATATCCCCTTCACCTTTTGTGGTAACATGGGCGAAGGTATATTTTACTTTTAAGTGGGATGTGAATGTGATCCAGTACCAAACCAAACAGCAAACAGTAAAACAGTCCAAAATAAAGGCATGTCATTCAAGGTTCTATATAAATATCTAAAAACACCAGTGTACAACTATCTGCAAAAACACGATCAAAAACCCACCTCTGCAAAGCAAGGAATGCAGGATGTTAAGATGCAAGCACTCCGGATACTTAGCATGGAGGAAAAAGGCAATGAAGTACCACAATGCTAAAAAATGAGATGATTCTTAGTGGAAAAAGTGCAAAAGTGACTTAGCCAGTCTCTAGGGTCCCAACAAATGAACATGGGGGTTGGGGTGTGGGGGTGGGGGACTGGGGCATTCTAAAAGTACTATAATCAGTTCTTGGTGGTTTGATGGTGTTGAACAGGGGGGACTGGGAACATTTAGCCAGAGGGCAAGTTACATTTTGTGGCCCATAGTGCAATGGCCTCAACTTCCAGAACAAGTTATCTCAATACCAGCCTCTCCACCCCACACATTCTCAAGTATGTATAATAGACATTAATGACATGACTTTCCTTTTATGCAATATATTTACCAGTTACGTTCGTGACTTCTTAGAGACCAGGCCCCTGGAAACCCTCCCACGTCCCAACCATAGTAATAGGATTTCACCAGGATTATATAGTTGGTGACATGGGAAGGCTTGGATTTGAGACCTGTTTACAACCTGTTACAGTTTGTAATTCGACAGCTGGCTGCATCTCCTTCAATCCCATCTTTAGTTTTAGAACAATGTAAAAAGGTGGCCAAGCTAGAGAATTCATTGGTAGAGCAGAGCCATTGCTGAATCAGGGGTCTGGGTCTTCTCTCTGAGTCAAACATGAGCTGGCATGGCAACGGCCCCATACCTGGCTTCATGCTTCCTCAGCCCACAGCAGTAAACCCATACCGGCAACCTATCTACCCACCCCCCTCAACATAAGACCCTCACTTGCCATCCTGCATCTTCACTAATATGTTTAACATACATTATTTATAGCATAACACGATTGAGTATAAACCCACATGAGTGAGGCTTTCTCTACAGATAGTTAAGGAAAATAGGGCGCACTGATGAAAAGTAATTTGCTCAGGATCACATAATGTATGAAGTGGGGAAGGTGTGGATTTGAGCCCCCTCTTCCTGGTTCCACAGCTTTCTATTCAGAAAGCAGGTGAGACTTCATATTTTCCTATTGCATCTTCAATATTAGAAACAAAAATGCTTTCTGCTAAGTTCTTATCCAAGGACTTAACTAGTATACTGTTCAGTACATCTGGGTGTCAAAGCACCAATGTATCTACAAGGGGTAAATCTATTAATCACCTGTATCCTGAGGGAAATATCTGAGGAATAGACTAAGATTATAATTGCATTGAAAACTTACTATACTCTTAAAATAGTCCATAGGTACCCATCTGCGAGAACGAACACGGCCCATTGACCTAATCTATGGGAACGTAACCACTCCAGAGTCTGCAGCCACACTTTAGCTCACTGTACCTTTCACATATGGGAAATATCCATTTCATATCAGTCTTTGTCCCACCCACATGGGCAGTCCAGCACCGAAATGCTAATGCAATTTCCCTTCTGAACAAGAGTGCCAACAGCAACCCCATACACGTATTTCAGCCTTGTTGGGCCTCATCAGTGAGGTGGAGCTGTGCCTCTCTGAGCACAGTGAGCAAGGGGTCCACGCCTGGATAACCCTAGGAAACTTAGGGTGACTAAACCTATGTCCCTTAAAAAATCTAAACATAGTCTATGGGCACCCGTCTACGAGAATGAACACGGCCCATTGACCTGTTCTGTGGGAATGTACCCACTCGAGAGTCCGCAGCCACACTTTAGCTCACTGTACCTTTCACAGATGGGAAATTTCCATTTGCATATCAGTCTTTGTCCCACCCACATGGGCAGTCCAGCACCGAAATGCTATGGCAATTCCCTTCTGAACAGGAGTGCCAACAGCAACCCCATACACATGTTTCAGCCTTGTTGGGCCTCATCAGCGAGGTGGAGCTGTGCCTTTCTGAGCACAGTGAGCAAGGGGTCCATGTCTGGATGACCCTAGGAAACCTAGGGTGACTTAACCTAAGTCCCTTAAAAAATCTAAAAATAGTCCATAGGCGCCTCTCTGCGAGAACGAACATGGCCCATTGACCTGTTCTATGGTAAGGTACCCACTCGAGAGTCCGCAGCTACACTTTAGCTCACTGTACCTTTCACAGATGGGAAATTTCCATTTGCATATCAGTCTTTGTCCCACCCACATGTGCAGTCCAGCACCGACATGCTATGGCAATTCCCTTCTGAACAAGAGTGCCAACAGAAACCCCATACACGTGTTTCAGCCTTGTTGGGCCTCATCAGTGAGGTGGAGCTGTGCCTCTCTGAGCACATGTGTCTGGGGTTGCTGTTGATACTCTTGTTCAGAGAAGAATTGCCTACCATTTCAGTGCAGGACTACCTATGGGTGGGACAAAGACTGAAATGTGTATGGAAATGTCTTTTTTGTGGAAAGCATAGTGAGCTAAAGCATGGTTGAGACACTCCCTGGGGCCATCCACCCAAGAACAGGTCAATGGCCTGGGTTTGTAGTGGTAGAGGGTTTCCCAGACCTCTTTATGCACATTTTGGGTACTTTGGGTTCTCATCCTAAGTTACCAGGGCAATCCAGACTTGGACCCCCTGCTCACTGTGCTTATAGAGGCACAGCTCCATCTCATATATGAGGCCCGACTAAGCCGAAACACGTGTCTGGGTTTGTTGTTGATACTCTTGTTTAGAAGAGAATTGCCTACCATTTCGGTGCTGAACTACCTATGGGTGGGACAAAGACTGATATGTGTATGGAAATTTCTCTTTTGTTGAAAGCATAGTGAGCTAAAGCGTGGTTGAGACCCTCCCGTGGGCCACCACCAAAGAACAGGTCAATGGGCCATATACCAGGAGAGGGTTTCCCAGACCTCTTTATTACCATACTCATAGTCTGTACAATTGTGTGTACTTTCAAAGTGCCAAGTCAAATGATAAAGAAACCTTAAATAATATAGTACAAGCATTAACTGAAACATACTCCCTTGTTCCCCTCCCTTTTTGCCTGGTTGCGCTCTGAAACACTTGTGTACGAGTATAATTTCATTTCATTTTCATTTCATTTCATATGTTCATAAAGCAAGTATGTGTCACTTAGTCAGAAAAAATAAATGGGATCAAACCAGTCCCAAAAATTCGTCCCACAATCAGGTGCTGTGGTATGCAGGTCAGGTATAGATTTCAGCAACAGTCAACCTGCTGACCTACCATTCCAGATGTGTACTTCCATCACATTTAGCATATTTTTCTTACCCATCATTCTCCAGTGTCCATCTCTTGCACCACAGTCTCAATGCCTCTTTATCTTACAATCAACTTTCAAACCTCTGCTTCCCCTTTGCTCCATCCTTTAACTATTAATTCAATCCTCTTCCCTTACCTTCCAAGCAACTCCTTCCCTTGTCCACATTGCTCAGTCACCAATTCCTTACCCCTCATGCCCTTTAATTGCCCCATCACAACAAGCCTAATCCTTGCCTCTCGCCTCCTTCCGTAGCCCAGGCTTACAGTTAGACAGCAGACCACCTTAAGTTGCCAGTCAGTCTCTGCCAGACATGGCAAAAAGCAGTGGTCAGAGTCTTGCTGGTAAATGCGCTTATGAGGTCTGCACTTGGATAATGCAGAGCACAAGGAGGGAAAGGCAACGTGGCTTTTTTGTGGGCTCCCAAACGCCACGTTCTTGGTAAGTCGGCTGCATAGTTCATCTCACGGAAGCAGAGAGAACAGCAATGGGAATATACTGTGGACCTGGTGATGGAGAGAGAGCAAGAATGAACTAATATATTTATGTGTGTTTTCAAATAAGGTGGAGTGTGTGTGCGTGTTTCAGCTACTGTGACTCGGTTAATGTGTTTGAGTGTATTTGTGATAGTTTAAAGTATAGGTGGAAGGATCTATCTGTGTTAATGTGACTTTATATCCATCTATCTGAATCTGTTGTTGATTTGCATGTGTCTCTTTTTTCAGTCACGTTAGAGAAGTGTTCCGGACAAGATAATGAATAACAGTCACAAACCTATGCTGTCATTCAGAGTTGTACAGTAACAGTAAAATCATCAGTATTTGGCAAATACCGTTGATTTTACCGTCCACCAATTCAGTCTGATCAAATACCGTTGGTTGTATTCCATGCGAATATAGGCAGTGGTATTTTAGGCAGACCTTTTGCAGACAGTACATCTATTTTTACCTCCGCATCCAAGATGCAGGTAAAAATTCCAAACTGGCCCCACATTTTTTAAATCTTTCTCATTACTGCATAAAATGATATAGCAAGTGCTTCCCTTCAATAGAGGGAAAATGGTTTTTACAAATCACCATGTTTTTTTTAAAAAAAACCTTTATTTTTTTCTGACAGACATAATACAATCATACAAATTTTGGGATTGAATCTTACAGTTACATCTGCAAATTAACAGTATTCTTTTCTTTGTTAGTATTCTTTTCTTTGTTATACACCTGATAGCGTCCATGGTAGTCTAATCCCTCAAGGGGTGTCGTCTGAGCTGTCTTCGACACTGTCTCTGAGATAAGTTTGCAGGCGAGCCCAGATGTCTGTCGGTCTATTGGTGGGTTTTACGCTATTCACGTATTGTTCCTCGGTTTCCTGTACATATATTAAGTCCTGTAGCCATGCTTTGTGAGTGGGGGCTTTCTGGGATTTCCATACCAGAAGTATATTTCTTTAGGCCACTGTACCCGCAAGGCCACAAATCTGCGGGTTTTAACTGATGCCTTCCCTATGTCCCCCAGTATGTATTTATGTGAGATAGCCGGGCTCTGTCGTCCTGTAATTTCACTTACACTCCTGACCACTTCCCTCCAGTAGGCTTTTATTGGGGGACATTCCCAGAACATATGCATTGAGTTTGCATTATGGGCTTTGCATTTGGGGCAGGTTACCTGGATGGTGTGGTTGAACTTAGAGATCTTTTTCGGGGTCATGTGCAGGTCATTCAGGAATTTAAACTGTATTACTACCCGGCGAGGGCGCAATCAGAATGAAAGAGTCATTCTGTTTGGCCTTTGCCGAGTCATTACCAGGCCGGGAATCCCTCCGTCGGGATTCCACAGCCTTTGTCCCTGGCGGGGGGCATGGCAGCCCCTCAGCCAATGAGGAGGCTCGAAGCGGGGCCATGCTTGCTCCGAGCCTCTCCGCCGCTGAGAGGCTGCCTTCGCCCCTCACTGGGGACTCGGGTAAGTCTTTTTTTTTTTATTCCCTTCCCTCCCAGAAACGTACCTTCTTGTTCCTGCATCCCAGGCGGGGGACGAGGGAAGCCTCCAGCCATGTGAAGACTTGGAGCTGGGCCATTCCTGCTCCATGCCTCCACACGGCTGGAGCCTTCCCTCGTCCCCCGCCGGGGACGCAGGGACATTTTTTTTTTCTTTTTGTTCCCCCATCCCACTCCCGCCCTTCAAACCCCACTTACCTTGTTTTTGATCCTTTTTCGGGAGCGGACGTGCTAGGAACAAGTGTTCCCAGCGTGTCCGCTCCCGATGGCTGCCATGGAAAGGGAAAACGGACTCCGTTTTCCCTTTCCATGGCGGCGGCCATTTTCTTGGTTGTTTCTTTATTTTTCTTCCCCGAAATGCAGCAGCGTTTCGGGACAGAAAAAAATGCTTTTAATGCCCCGGTCACGCACATAAAGCGGGCCAGGGTACTAATAGCAATATGACCTGCGCGGCGGGGGCATTACCGACTCAGGTAATGCCCCGGGGCCTTCGTTAAGGCCCCGCTTCACTTGTGCCTATAACTATGGGCCCCGGGGCATTACCTGAGTCAGTAATGCCCCTGCCGCTCAGGATATATTGCTTAATTAGACTAAAGTTAGAGTTCATCGAGATGGATTTAGTGTGCTGACAATACCTAGCCCATTGGGCGACATCTGTGGCACAGCCCAGATCCTGTTCCAATTTCGTTTTCATAGTGTTCCCAGATGGGGTGTGTTTCTGAGCGCACCATACAGTGCTGATATTGATTCCGCAAACCCCTCTTGTGTCATAACCTCTGACATGAATTTGATTATTGGGGGGGCCTCGGGAAATGAGGGCCACTTCTTTTTGCAAGCCGCCTTTATACGCTAGTATTGCAGTGTCGTGATTAGTCCCGACCCCACTTTGTCGTGCACAATTGCAAGTGATGCAAATTTCCCATCTGGGTATAGGTCTCCTATTCTCATCTCTCTGTCCGGGTCCCATTTGCGTTGTAAAGTCGTGTCGAATGTAGGTTCCAGATCGGGGTAGTGCCATAGGGGGGTGTGCGGGCAATATGGGTTCGACATCCCACCCTTTCAAATAGGGCCTCCCAAGCACGGACAGTTGCGTTCACAGGGTCTACTTCTTTAATGGATACTTTGCTTTTGGCAAATGGCATTGCTTGAGTATTAGCTGGGGCCACTGTGAATTTCTCTGCTCACACGTGTGCATGTTTCTCTGCTGTGTCTCCCCAGTATTTTGACAAGTGTGCTTGAGCTGCATGATAATATACCACGAAGTCTGGGGCTGCCAGTCCGCCTGATTAATATCTTTCGCACATCTTGGACTACTTAAGTCGAACCATTTTCCCACCCCATACAAAATGTACTGCTAGCCTCTGTAACCTCTGAAAAAATTCTCTGCCAGGCCATATTGGAATACCACAAAACATGTATACCAACTTAGGTACTACCACCATTTTAAGTAAGGCCACACGCCCGTATATGGATATCGGGAGTTTTCCCCCGCACAGCTAATTTATGTTCTAAGAGTTGCAGATAGGGTTCATAGTTATTCGTGTATAGGGTCTGTCTATCTGTGGCCATTATTATACCCAAATATCACACTGTCACAGGGGACTATTTGAACTCTGCGGTAGCCCTTGATTGTTTTGTGGACGGTGTCAGTGGGATTATTTCAGACTTGGACTGGTTAATTTGATATCCGGAGTGCTCAGGAGAAGGTATTTATTTCTTGCATTATCGGGGGTAAGTGTGTTTCCGGGTTTCTCACATACGACATAGTGTTGTCTGCATACAATGAGAGGAGTTGAGGAGCCCCTCTGATACGAATTCCCCGCACCTGAGTTCGTGTCGGACCTTAGCTGCCATGCCTTCTATCATGAGTGCAAATATGAGTGGGGACAGGGGACAGCCTTGTCTAATTTGAAGTGTGCTGATAGGGTATTGTTGGTCCTTACCATTGCTAATGGGCTCGAGTATAGCAGCCGGAAATACCCCAGAAACACTGGGCCAAACCCCAATATACCCAACATTGCATACATATAGTTCCATGAGACAGAGTCAAGCGCTTTTTCAGCATCTAACATAATTGCCGCCACTTCAGCTTTGGGGTCCATTTGCGAAGTGATTGCGAAAAACCTCCTCAGGTTTAATGCTGTCGATCTGGCAGGGATGAATCCAGTCTGGTCCGTGTGGATTAATGTATTCATGTGCGGGCTCAGATGGTTCGCCATTGCTTTGGCATATATTTTGGCATCTGAGTTGATCAGAGACAGTGGGCGGTAGGATGCAGTGTCTTGAGGCGATTTATGGGGCTTAAGCAGGACTGTTATTATCGCTTCCCTCATAGTTCTAGGCAACTCTCCCCTTTCAAGAGCCTCTTCCCATACTGCCAATAGTTTCGGGGTTATCTCAGCCTTACATTTTTTGTAGAAGTCGAGCGGGATACCATCTGAACCAGGGATTTACCTGCGTGTAGGTCCGAGATTGCTTGGTCAATTTCTTCTGTGGTCAGTGGGAGCTCAAGCAGGGACCTTTCAGTTTTCCCCAACTCAGGCACTGGAAACCAGTCCATGTAAGTTTGCAACTCTCCCGGGGCTACTGTGTCTGCATTGGTGTAGAGTTTAGCATAGAACTGCTTGAACACCTCATTGATTGCCTTTGGGGTCGTATGCACTGTTCCGTCTGTACCGTGGACACTAGTAATATGTCTCGATCCCTGTTCTGCCCTGATTAGCATCGCAAGTGCCTTACTCGCCTTGTTGCCCTCTCCATATTTCCTCGCCTTCATTGGTTGGGTTATATAGTATAGTTCTTTTTCCGCCAGGTTCTGGAATTTTTCCAGCTGTACTTGTATCTTCTGTAAGTGTGCCTTCTCTGCGGCCGCTGGCTGTTGGGTCTCTAGGTCCCCGAGTTCTCGTTCCGTCTAACCCAGCTCCTTTCTGATATCTCTTAGAGCCCCATATGCTGTCCCCATCAGTTGGCCTCTCAGCCACATTTTGAATGTTTCCCAGAGTGTTTTCTGAGTCGGTACTGTTTCTGATTTTCGCTCGAAAAATTCCTCTATTTCGATTCGTAGTGGCTCAAGCACAGACTCGTCTTTCAGAAGTTCGGTTGGCATACGCCATGTACGAGTGGTGCGCTCCGTATCTCTCAGGACCATCTTCACGAGGACAGGAGAATGAATGATCCGATAGCGTGCGCAGGTATATTGAACATTGTTCAACCTCTGCTATCAGCCCAGGGGAACAAAGCCAGTAGTCTATATGGGAACTTGATCCGTGAACCCCAGAATAGAATGTGTATTACCTTCTGAGGGGATGTAGTTCTCTCCATACATCTGTCAGAGGGAGGGTAACCATTGCCTGTTTCAACACCAGTGCTGCATTAGTGCTTTGCCTGTGGCCTCCAGTCGATCAGTCCAGTTCTGGGTCTAATATTATATTGAGATCACCTCCCCACATTAATATTGCCGTATCCAAGGGTGAGATGAGTTCCACTATGCGTAGGTAAAATTCTGGGGCGTCTAGTTTGGGCCATATGTGTTGACCAGAATGACTTCCCTATTGTACAGTTGCCCCCAGATAATTACATAGCGGCCATCTTCGTCTACCATTGATTTGGTCATTTGGAAGTTGACCCGCTTGTGTACCAT
This sequence comes from Ambystoma mexicanum, assembly GCF_040938575.1. Classification (NCBI taxonomy): domain Eukaryota; kingdom Metazoa; phylum Chordata; class Amphibia; order Caudata; family Ambystomatidae; genus Ambystoma; species Ambystoma mexicanum. The sequence goes on along the minus strand of NC_090930.1, from coordinate 285,771,675 downwards.
CGTTATCACCCCCCTAGCCACCGAGGAGTCATTTGTGGCTATTTTTATGGCACCCCAGTTGCGTGCGATTACCTCTGTGACTTTCTTTGTGGCATGAGTCTCTTGCAATAGAAGTACATCTATCTTGTGCCAATTTGCATATGCCATTACCTTCCTTGCCTTTATCGGGTGTACCAAACCCTGTATATTCCATGTAAGCAGTTTAATGTCTTGCATTTGTGGCAGCCACATTAATGTTGCTGCAGGTGTGTTTCATGTCTCTGTTTTTCACCTTTCCATATGCACCATGTCTGTCAGTGTTTTTGTGTATGTCTTTCGTTTCGCTCTGCCATGTAGATTCATATCCCGTTCCATCCCGTCTGTTTTGGAGCCTCTTTCGTACAGTGGCTCTTCCTTTCCAACCAAAGGGCAACAGGCCCAACTCCCTCCCGTTCCCCGACCCTCACCATCCCCCCAACTGGACAGTGTAGATCCCCTGTGAACTTTCAACCTTTGAACATTTAGGCAGCTCTGCACGGTTGTTCTGTCCTATTCCACGTGCCAACCAGGCCACCCATTGGGCCGCCGCGCCCGTTACTTTATGTATCCGTGTGTTCCAGAAGACTTAAGTGCTGTCATGCCCATTGCATACTTTCATGTGCTCGGACCAGGTAGCGGGTTCTTGTTCTTTGTCGGTTGAGGGATATTGCCTTCAATATACCTCATGGATTCTTCAGGGGATTCAAAAAAGTGTGTCTTGCCAGAGTATTGCAGACGTAATTTAGCAGGAAACAGCATCGCATAGGGGATGGACCTTGCCCGAAGTGCTCTTTTGACTTGGTCAAAGTTGGGACGGGCAGTTTGCACTCCGTTTCAGAAGTCCGGATATATATGTATCCTGGTGGAGTCGTACATCAGGGTACCTTTTTCTCATGACGCGCGTAGTATCAGATCCCTGTGCCGGTAATTAAGGATGCGGGCAATGACTGTGCGTGGCAGAGCCCCTGGTTTGGGCAGAGGCGCCAGTGCATGATGGGCTCTCTCAATTAGGAACTGTTGTGATAGCTGTGCCTCAGGGAGAACCACACTGATCCCCTCCTCCAGAAATACCTCCATCGGGACGTTGATTTGTTTCTCTGCTAGCCCAACCACCCTGATATTATTCCTGCGGGACCTAGATTCCAAATCTTTGCACTTCATTTGGACCAGCTTAAGGTTTTTTTTTCATGGTCTCCATGTCCTTGCACTGCTTTGTGAGAGTGTCTTCCTCCGTGCTGATCCTATTTTCTGTTTCCAGCACTCGGGCATTCACTTTTTGGAGGTCTACTTTAATGGATGATATGATGCTCACTATGTCGTCCAGTTTGGTATTTACTGCCGCAAACACTGCTTGCAGCGCCACCATGTATGGATCTGGTGGTGTGTCTATTGCGTTATTTGGGTCTGGTGTACCAGGTTGTGGTGCTTCGGCTGTTGCGTCTTCCATGGTGACATTTGTGAATGCGTTCATGGGCCCCTTTTTGTTTATTTTGTTTCCTGTGGGCATGCTGGATACAGGCTGTTTGTTAATGTGGACAGAAGCGCCGTGCCCGGGTCCTGCCAGATATTTTCCTGTGCATGGTGTATTGGGGCTCCCCAGTTGTCCTACAGTCGACCTCTTAGGGTCTCCTTAACTTAAATTCAACACCCCTTTGAGAGCTGTAGTTAATAGTCAGGGAGACCTGCATATATTTAGGATTTATTATGGCACCTTTTCCACTGCGTTATGTTCCTCGTGCCCTCCCAGAGTGGATCACACGTTCCGTCAATTACTAGTGCGCAGTAGGGGGGAGGAGAGTCTGAGTGTCCCTTTTGTATTATGGCCTCTGTTAGTCTCCCCTTTCCCACCCTGTCTCTTTTGCGGTGCTGTGTTTTACCGTGCACCAACTGAGGTTGACGGCGTGGTGCAGTGCCAGTCCCTGACCCCTGGTATTCTTATGCTTTCCTATTGAGCAGCCCAGTCTGCCTGCCGCTCGCTCGCAGCGCACATGGCGGCGTCTGGGAAGGGGAACCCCACTCCTCCGACTTGCAGGGGGTCTGGTTGCAACGCGCCGCACAGCGCTGAGGGGCGCACATTCCGGCCACGCTGCCTCGCTCTCCCCCACGAGTTAAACCTCCCAGTATCAGGACTGTCTGATCACCGCGGGTGGGCTCTGGGGTGGCAGGACTCGCTCGTTCTTTCCCCTGGGAGGGTCTGCGGGTTAAATGTTCTTACTGTCCCTCGGGCACTTGTGCAAATATGTCAGTCGGGGCCCCCGGCACGGATCAGAATTTATTTCCGCCCCTCCAACAATGTTATTTTTTCCCCGCTGAGTGTGGGTTCCCCTCAACCCGGTCCGCCTGCCACTCGCTCACGGCGGCGACCGGGGAGGGTGTTCCCACACCTCAGACTTACTTGCAGGGGCTCCGGCTATGGTGTACTGTGTATGTCGGATACCGCGCTGAAGGACTCACGTCCTGTCCCGGCCGCCTCGCTCTCCTCCGCAGGTTTCACTGTTCAATGTCGGATCCAGCCTCTGCTTGCAGACATGGGAAAGCCATATGATCACCATGGATGGGGGGAGGGGACGCAGGCCGCGCCAACACTTGTCCCCCGGAGGGACTACGATTCAAGATTTCTTGGCATAGGACGAGCACTGGGTCGATCCAAGAGTGTCCTCTGGTACTCTGCTGGTTCTGCTTTATAACCCTACGTAGCACTTTGGGTTTAACTCACTGGATTCGCAGGATATTAACAGGATTTCTGGCACACGGCGCAGCTGCACAACTAGGCGGCCATTTTCGTCGGCGTCCATCAGCACCCCCCCTACAAATCACCATGTTGAGGGGGTAAAAAGGTGAGCATCTCCAATTGCTCCCTCTCACAACCTTACCCATATAATGCATAAAAGAACCAGAGTTTAAATCTTTGTGCAAAAAGATGATCAACAGCAGGGAAATGAGCCACAACTGTACATAATCCATTTCTCCCTTCAAATTGATGCTGAAAATGCCTGAAAAAAATGTTAAAACTCCTTTTTATATTACCGCTATCGGAAGTGGTATTCCTGAAATAGCTTGAGCTACGGCACGACTGCAGTGTTCTCCATAGCTAGTGGAAGGTGGGCAAGTGAACCCTTTGGATTCGAGAAAAAGAAAATGCACGTTATCCGAATTCAGGACCCTGATAGATGGGAGTTTGTTTTAAAACTCTATTGGGGCGTCTTTCCACTCCTGGATATTAGAGACCTAGTTCTCCCAACAAGAATTGATTAGACCGCACAATACAAACCAGTGCGTGTCAATAGCCCTGAAGAAAGTGGTGACATCCATTCTCATACCACTGAAACCGGTCGGCTTCTTCTGCGACCTGAGTAGATGCACTCGGATCAGACAAGATCCCTACATCATATTGCTTGTAGATTCCAACATCAAGAAGGGATCACCTTTCTCTATTCTTTTCTCCAAAAACCTACTGACGAACAGAGCTCATATACGAAAGAAACAGATCTCCGAATCCATTCAATAACAGGAGTCAGCATTAATGACCACCATCTTTTTGGTTTAAGTCCGAGATTCCAGTCTCTTCTTCTTTTTAACTCCTCTTTTTTTAAAGAAAACATATTTTTAAGCAGTTGTAAAATCCAAGAAACGCAAATAAAAAATGAATGTTGACTTGGAAAACAACACAGTAAATAACATAAAGTAAAACTTGTGGAACCTTGAAGGCACAACTCAAAAACCGACTACCTTGGATTAATTCTAAGAATGAAGTAATAATTGAATAAATATGACTCGGATTCGAGTGTGATACAACATTAGGGAAGATTCGAGGTCCCGATTCCCAACCTAGGTTCTAGTTTTTTGGATACAGGTATTTCAGAAATGCCATCCCAGCTGGTTGTAAACTTTGAGTAGGACATCTTTCAAGGAATATCAGGGATGGAGCTGGTAACTTTCTTCAGCGGGATTAAAAAATAAGCCTGACTCTGAATGCCCCCCTTTGTTTGTAGCCTTCTAATAATTAATACCTAAACATTACATTTTTCTATGTGTGTTTTTCTACAGTGTCCAAAAGTAAGTACCACAAACAGTCCAACAGCTATTTCACTTCAACCACTATATACTGTATGACCTGTGATGAATCACAGGAATTCGTCCCTTATCTCCAAGCGGAGCCCCCCTTGTGAGGATAGGGAGGTGACCCTGCTCCACAACACCCACCCTAGGGGTTGAGTCAAGTGAGACCTCACCAGGAGAGACTCCCCTGTTGGGGACAAGGACTCCTGTTCCTGTGAGGAACTCCCTAGAGAACATTCCTACAATACCTCTGTAAACCTATTTCCCAAAGATTTATGTTTAGTTTAGTTTATTATTTGATAATGCGCTCCAAATCCAGAGGTAGCCGGGCGCAGCAGATACAAGGTTACTTAAGCTTAGGTTACATGCATAGGATACATACAGAGTGAACAATGCATGAATTATTGATTATTGATTAGTGTTTGCGATACAGATATGCGGTGTACAAATTATGAATACAAGATGCAAAAATACAAAGGAGAATGCCAGTCCCTTACATGAGAAAGACTTGTCAGGTTTTCGAGGTATCAAGGTAATTGAGGAGAAAAAAGAACAGGGCCTAGCGCAACGGCGCCAAGTGTGAGTCATTATTAGTCCAGAGCCAGCTTTTCATGTTACATCTGAAAATAGTGTATGGTAGGTTGGCTCTCAGTGCAGTGGGTAGTGCATTCCAGGCACGGGCAGCTCGAACAGGGAAGCTTACTCCACCCACTTTAGATAGTCTAAATCTGGGTGTTTCAAGTAGGAGGTGGTTGGAGGCTCTGGTATGGTGAGTAGAGGATTTTCTAGTCAGTCTGACCGAGATATAGGGGGGCGCAGTGTTGCTCAGACCTTTGTAGGTAAGGGATACCGTCTTGAGGAGAACTCTAGCGCTAATTTTTAACCAATGGTAGTCTTTCCTAATGTTGGAGATGTGGGCTCTGCGGGGTATGTCCAAGGCTGCTCTCAGGGCATTGTTCTGGAGTATTTGCAATTTGTTAGTGACAGTTTTGCTAGCGCCCGCATAGAGGGCGTTACAATAGTCCAGTTTAGACATTACTAAGGCATTGGCTAGTGTAATACAATTAGTTTTGGAAAGGTAAGGTCTGCAGGCCCTAATTAATTTGCAGGTGTAAGTTGTGGAGGAGACTAGGGAGTTAACTTGTTTTTTTAGGGATAATGTGGAATCGAGGTAGAAACCTAGCGTTTTTACCTCTGTTGCCACTTTGATTATGTTGCCGTCTATGTTGAAGGCAAGATAGTTAGGGCTGAGTTTTTTTAGGTTACAGTCGGAACCCAGGATCAGTATCTCTGTTTTGTCATCATTCAGGCAGAGGCCGTGGGAGGCCACCCATGCCTGAATGAGGAGGTAAATCTTGTTTACTAGAGCTGAGTCTTCGACAAAGTTGCCAGATGGTGGCATGAGGATCTGCGTGTCGTCCGCATAATTGGTGTAGGTTACCCCCAGTCTGTCCAATTTGTCGAAGAGTGGCGTAGTGAAGATGTTGTATATAGTGGGAGAGACACATGAACCTTGTGGGACGCCACAGGTGATTTGGATTGGGTCCGCTGATGCTAAAGGGGAGAACACTCTCATTGTGCGGTTGGTTAGGAAGGATTGTACCCAGGCTATAGCTTCACTTGAGAAATGGGCGGCAGACGCTAGGCGGTTGCATAACACTGCATGGTCCACCAGGTCAAAGGCCGCCGATAAGTCAAGGAGTAGGAGCATAGCTGTTTTACCTTTATCCTTCAACTCGTCGATTTGTGTCTTAAGGTCAATGAGTGCCGTTTCAGTGACATGCAGTGGTCTGAACCCAGATTGGTGAGATCCTAGTAGTTGGTTTGTCTCCAAATAGTTTTGGATCTGGAGGTAGGCTACTCTATCAATGATTTTGAGGAGAAATGGGACTGTGGTGATAGTCCTGTAATTAGTTGGGATAGCTGGGTCAAGGGTCTGTTTTTTAAGCAGGGGCAGTACCCAGGATTCTTTAAGGTTGGTGGGTACAGTGCTAATTCTAAAGGAAGCGTTGATTAGTTTCGAGATGAAGGGTGCTAAGTCTCTTGCTGCGTCCTTAATGACTTGTGCTGGGCAATTGTCACCTTGGCAATTAGAGGGCTTTAGCGAAGAGATCACCTTTTCGGTTTCCAGAATGGAAATATTAGTAAATCTGAACGGTTCACAGTTACTTTGGGTGACTGTTCTGGGTGTGTCAGTCGGGTGGGTGGAATGGGTTCTTGTAGGGCTCAAGGATGCTTTCTTCTTTGCAATTTTAGTTTGTAGGGTTGCAGTTTTATTAGCTAAGGCATTTTGGATTCTAGTGCACCAATGTTTGTCATTGGAGACGTTGTCTGTAGGAGCAATAGGGGTTTCCATTTCCCGGAGGATAGAGAAGAGTTCTTTAGAATTAGAATTAGCTTTGCTAATCCTTTCATTAAATGAGTCTTTTTTGGTTTGGATTATTTCTTTCTTATATTTTTTAGCAAGGTTGTCAAGAAGGGTTTTATTCTCTAACGAGGGTGTATGCCTCCAGATAGCTTGGAGTTTACGTTTTTGGATTCGTAATTCTTTGAGGTACGGGGAGAACCATGAGTTGAGATGAGATTCTCGTTTACTTTTACGTATTTTGATAGGAGCAATTGTATCCAAGGCTTTGGACATAGCGCTATTAAATGTCTCGACTAGCGTATTAGGGTCAGGGTTAATATCGCTAGTAGTGAGAGCTGGTAGGGGGAGTGGGAGTAATTTTTCAGATGTGATTTCTTTTTTACTTCTGGTTGGCATGGGTACTATTTCCTAATTGTTTGGTTTAGGAGGCTCTATAGTGGATGAGAAGCAGATGAGGTGGTGGTCAGTCCAAGTTTGTGGTAAGATATTGGAAATGGTAGTATCACAGTTTCGGTTTGCTATCCAATCTAAAGTCCATCCTTTTATATGCGTAGGGGCTAGAACTTTCTGGATGAGGCCATGATCAGCTAGTATAGATTGAATGGAGTAGGCTTGCTTGTCCTCGTTATCATTAAATCCGAGATTAAAGTCACCTAATAGAAGGAGCTTGGTAGAGTCTTTGATATAGTTAGTAAGGAGGCTAGATAAGTCATCCTCAAAGTTGCCTAGTGGGCCTGGTGGTCTGTACACCAGTAGTACAGTTAGTGTACTGTTATTCGAAATAGGTATTATGGCTGAGAGAAGTTTGCAAGATGTTATTTCCGGGTGAGGGGTAAGTCTTGCATCTAGCTTAATTTTGGAAATGATGGCTAGGCCCCCTCCCCTGGAGTTGGGCCGATCGACTCTTAGTATGTTATAATTGTCAGGTATGGCAATCATAAGTGCAGGACCTGCGGCGTCGTGGAGCCACGTCTCAGTGATTGCGAGGAGATCTAAGTTATCCATAGCTAGTATATCGGCAATTTCCGTATTATGTGCTATGAGGGACCTCGCATTTATGAGTGCTCCTGATAGGGTGGGAGTTGTAGTTTTTTCTTGGTTGGGTCTTAGATTGGGAGCATTGGGCCTCCTCTGGTTATGGAGGAAATCAGTTTGTGTTTTATGATGCCTTTCTGCCATTGGGGCAAGAGGATTAGAGTCGGACGCGATTAGGGTTAGTGTAGGGCCTATTGGTCTAGTTCTTTTATTTTTGAGGTCATAAAGGCGTGGCAGTCTCGCTCTAAGTCGTAGGTTTCTATCTTGCAAGTTGCAAGATGTGGAGTTGGTAAGGGCCATTGTTATGGTGATGGTTAGGAGAGTCCAGAGTAGGGTGCAGAGTGTGTATATAAGGCCAATTTTAGTAGTGTACATGTTGGGATAGGTCACAGAGGGCAGCTATATTTGCCAGTTTCAGCAATGACTAAGATGCATACATCTGAGGGCACCTAGATTTGACAATCCCCCGCAATGACTAAAATGCATACATCAGAGGGCACCTAGATTTGACAATCCCCAGCAATAACTAAAATGCATACATCAGAGGGCACCTAGATTTGGCAATCCCCAGCAATGACTAAAATGCGTACATCAGAGGGCACCTAGATTTGACAATCCCCAGCAATGACTAGAATGCATACATCATAGGGCACCTAGATTTGACAATCCCCAGCAATGACTGAAATGCATACATCAGAGGGCACCTAGATTTGACAATCCCCAGCAATGGCTAGAATGCATACATCAGAGGGCACCTAGATTTGACAATCCCCAGCAATGGCTAAAATGCATACATCAGAGGGCACCTAGATTTGACAATCCCCAGCAATTACTAAAATGGGTACATCATGTGAAGAAAATATCAGCATATGTTATTGTCAACAGGAAGCTGTGAATGTTCCTCTAAATGAAAACTCGCCCTTAACTGAGATGAGGTGGATGACATGCAGAAGAGAAGAGAAGCCACTGGAGACAGAGAAAAAGAAACACAGCACTGCGCCGGGGAAGTGCCACGGCTAAGTAATGTATGAAAGGAGAGGAGACTGGAGACGAGCGAGAGAAGCCAGTGAGTTACGATTTGGCTTTCACGCAGACACAGAGGAGAGACTGGATGCAGTGGGTCCTGCTGGTGTGAGGAAGCGAGAAGCTGACATAGACGTGCTGTGTCTGACAACACCCAGAAGCAGAGAAACGGAGCTGGGGGCGTGGTGTTCCAACACCTGGAAACGTGAGTGCTGGCATGATCACAATAAACTTGTGGTGAACCTAGTGTCCTGAAACCAACACTGATACCACTCTGCAACTGCCAAAGCAGAACAAGTTGGTATGTGAAGTACAGAGGAACCACCGTATAAAATGGCATGAATGGAGAAAGAGTGAACGGACACAAGAAGCCAACCTGACAAAAAGAAGAGGCGATCTCGAATGAATAAGACATCCGGTGATGTTATCCCTAAAGGCAACAGGTAAAAGGGAAAATGGGAGACTTGGGAGGGAATCTGAGAAGAATCATTATGTGAATGCTCATAATCATTCCAGTCAAGAAAAACAGACTGTATTATAAAAGTCCAGGGAAACCAACAAGGATCCTTATTTGAATGTGCATACTCATCCCAGTCAAGATAAATAGATTGTATTATTAAAGTCCATGGAAACGAACGTGAATGATTATGAGAACAATCATACACATCCCAGTCAAAGTGAAAAACCTATCAGAGAAATTCATAGAAGAGTGAATGAGAATTATTGTTGGAATGAAGATAGAAACATAAGACAAGACCAAGGAAGTCTAGTAAAAGAAGAGCATTCAGATATAACAGAAAGGTCTGAAGATAAGATTGGAAAAGAAAAGAGGTTAAAAGACAAGTCTCCCGAGAGACCAGAGAATGTAAACTGTATGAAGAAGAAAAGAGTGACAAAATAGAAAGTATTGGATAATCTTACCATGGGAAAAGAGAATAAAGATTAATAAGAAAGAAAGCCAAAAGGAAAACAAGAAAGTAACAGTAGTCCATTACCAAAGAAAGCAGGAATCAAAGTCCTACAAAGTATTGAAGGAGCTACACAAATTGATAAGAACGGTCACCAGGGACTATTTGAAGGTAACATATTGAACTGAAATTTGCATGAAGCAATAACTCGGGAGATGCGTGTCATTTTCCTGTCTTTAGTTATTAGGTTAGTGGTAGGGTCAGAAAGTGTTAGTTTGGACAGTGGACACATTATGTTAAGACATTCACTGATGACTGAAGAGCACTTTAGCTAGTTTTGTCAGGTTGGGACACCTCATATTATAGGGAAAGACAGGCGTTTACCTTTTTCTTTAAATAAATATCTCAGTGAAATGGATTATCTGAGTCCACGACCTTCTTCTTACCAACCACAGAACACACTGGCGATCAAGAAATTCACCAGAACAAAGCGAAATCATTTGAACATATTCAACCCGAGGACAAACTCTAATAAGATATGTACCCATACTTCCTTGGCAAGTAGGAGTCGTGATACGTTTCTGTGGATTCTAACAGACCAGTGGTGTATGGGGAGCAGTGATGCCAACTTAACCATCCAGGGTCACAGAATCTGTGATGTTATTTAAATGCATACTTTGCCACTGGGCTGTGTGGACATGCCCCTGCAGTCTAGACTTGTCTTCTTCCCACTCACTGTGGAGGCCCATGTGTGGGGGCCATCTAGGCACATCTATAACATTGCTGACATCAAGACGAATGCCTTACCCAATTTGACCAGAATCTGAGAAAGCTTTGCAGCACTCAGTTCCTTTGTGGCAGGTTAGATTCTGATGGACTTGATCTTTTTTGATTATTTGTTTTACATTTTGGAGCTCTCGTCCATGGCATAGCAGTCCAGCCAGCCTGGGGGGCAATTGCCCCTTTGCCCCCACTTGACAGTCCACCCCTGGTGTTGAATCAGGCCTTTTAACATTTTACAACCGTTTGAATCAGGTTCTGAGGCAGTGAATCATTGTGATCCAGATGGGAAGTAGGTGTCGAGTTGGGTTCTAAGAAAGGCTTTTTGCGGTCTGATGCAGTGTTTTGAAGAAGCAGATCGGTAGGCCAGCAGGGTCAGTTTGTTGTTCGATCATGAGTCAAAGAGGCTGGTAACTTGCAGTACTTTGTTGAGATGAAGTGGTTCGAAGTCTTCCCACAGTCAGAAACATTGGTTTGAGTCGAAGAAACAAAGTGATCAGTTGGCGTGGTGAGACAGCCACTTGGTTCAGTGATGCAGGGACAGAGTTTTCCATTGGTGGGGTTTGGCATAGTGCATGGCGCTAGATATGATCATGGTCACCATATCCAAAAACTAGGGTCTCCATTGGACACATTGGTTTGAAGGGTCTTGAACACGGTTCAAAGATGGCTCGATCAGATTTGACGTTGAAAAACAGGGAGCTTGGCTATTCTGGATTTCAGGATGCTGTGAGTGCCAAACTAGGAGCTCAGGGATAAGATATGGTCCTTCTTCTCGTTCCCCTAACATATTGGCAAACATTTTCAGGACTCCTTCAATTCCAGTGAGGTCCTGCTTACTGGAAGAGCTGGCAGAGAGGCAGGTCTTGCTCCAATAGCAGGTCACCCCAATGTGTTCAGGGTGGGCCTAGGGAGCAGAGCTTGCCTTTGCCTTGGGACAGTCAATCTTCAACTCACTGGCAGAGGGCTCTGGAAAATTCAACCCTCCCAAAAGGGTCCAAAATGAATTCTTCATTGAGGCCTGGATGGTCCAGAAGTGCATTCCTCTTATATCCAGGAATTAATCAGAAGATGGGTGGAGGGCCTCCTCATTTATAGTGAAAGGTTCACACATGATTGGACAAAAGCAGGCCTGCTTTAAGGGGTCCAGTTACTGTCCTTTTGACAAGTGGTCCTTACCCTGTTCCATCATACCCAAAATGTTTTGTGTTAAAAGCAGGGGAAGAGACAGGACAGAAGGAGAGGTACAGAGAGAAAGAAGGTGTCTGAATCCTGTGCTGAACTCCCTCTGACTGCACTAACCTCACCCCCTTCTTGAACCATAGCATCAAAGGTCTTTTGGTATACAACTCAATGGTTTGAGGGTTGTCCTTTTGTGTAGGGTGTGCCATTTTATTCCTGTTTTTTCGGAACAGCTCCTGCTGGGGAGCTGTCCTGCTGCAAAGAGGTGTTACCTGACCTCACAAAGGATCAAAAAAGAGTCATAGCCATAGTCTCCTGTCCTGCTTGCAGGCATCAACCAACTGTCTGCCTAGAATCCACACAACCCTTCCACAGCTGACCTGGGCACATACAGTGTTGACATCTGTATTATACAAATCAGACATGGCTTTAATAAATATGTGAATTAACAGCCACCAGATCCCAAACTCAGGTGCAGCTTATAAGTAAAGATTAAATGGGAACCAGGATGATACTCCATCATGACTGTGCAGTTTTGGAACAAAGGTACAGATTTACATGAAACCTCTGTGCTGATGGATCTTAATGAAAGGGAGGGAGGTCTGATTAGCAGGCCACCCTTTAGTTGATGGAACTACCTGCAGCCAGGGATTCTGCAGACCTGCCAGATGGCAATTCCTCACAGAGCATCTGGGTAGTTTGTCTGTATCTCTGGCCCCATGGCAAAATGGTTGCTTTCTTTACTGATTAAAAGGTGGGTGGAGTTTCTTTGATATGGGTTCAGCTTTTGTTCAACAGAACACTAGATCAGTGTTCAGAAATTTGCTGGCATATTGCTAATTTTTAACACTCAGTGCAGTGATGTATTTTGTCATACCTAGCACTATACAAGCACAAATAAATTAAATAAATTAAATTAGATACAATGTGATTGTGGTAGGAGGAGTATGAATGTATAAGAACAGGTGCATATGTAATGGTAGGCAGTGTATCAGATGGAATGCTGATTTCGAAAGAGAGAACATAAGAAAACTCATGGAAACAAGTATTTTCCAGGGATGCAGTCTTTAGTACTCTGGAAAATAATATTATATCAAGGTGCTAGTTCTGCTAGCAAATTCGATCAAATCTAATGCATAAGATTGGACCAAAACATTTTTGGTCCCTAGAATTGATATGAAAACAAAATCAGATGAATATAATCAAATAATTATTATTGAATCTACATTTCCAAAAAGCATTCAAAATATCTACACACAAAAACAATGCATGTTCAGACAAATGCATAATTGATCACACAAAGACAGTGGGCCTCATTACGAGAATGGAGGTAGCTATGCCGTACTTACTGGGTCCGGGTTCCCTGAATGGGGAAATACCGGGCCATTCCGACCTAGCAGGGCCCGGTATTTCCCCATTCAGCGAACCTGGACCCGGTACATCCCCATTCCCATTCGAGCCCCGATAGGGCTCAATGGGAATGGGGAGCATGCTAACAATGGGCCCGTTAATGACGGGCCCATTGTTAACATGCTGGGCCGCTCGCGGGACCCGCTAAGAACGCCTGGTAAAACCAGGCGTCCAGAGCGGGTCCCGCGAGTGGACTTCGTAATGAGGCGGTAGGGAGTTAACGGCGCGGCAGCTCTACTGGCACCGTTAACCCCCTACCGCCAGGGTCCTAATCAGGCCCAGTCACTTAAAAATGTTTACACCAAAAGGGAGATCGATAATCAATATATACAATGGGCAACCAATTACAGGAAAGAGCAGAAATTCATAACACATTTTTTATATAACAAGGCATCATCCTTTGACTAAGATGAGTGATTATAACAAACAAATCATCAATAAATCAACTGAACTAAAGTAAAAGCCTGTAGTTATCATTTCTATAGAAAAGTCAGGGAATTCATCCATGCAGTTTAATAGTTAGCATGGGTCATGACTTAAAGCAGGTCAACATGTACAATGTTTCGGCATGTTATTATTGCCTTCATCGGGACCATGACCTCTGTAGTGATCATTGTCTGAATTTCTGAAGCATTTACATTAATTAATCAGCTGAAGCTGCTTGTGTTAATAATACGCTGAATAAAGAAAATAATAACTATTCAGGGGCCCGATATTCAATGATTAAATGTAGACATGACTATAAATATAAGAGAAAGGTAACTACCCGTAGATATTTGTGAAGAATCGATGTGATTGAAATGGCAAAAGTAGGCACTTCTTCAGAAAGTGACAGTTTCATTCATAAAGGGGCCATAGAATGTATTCTATATATGCTAAAGGTTTATGATTCCAATTCACAGTTGAATTATGAATTAGAAACACAAAGTAGATTGTCACTGTTGGTGGTGAGCTGCAGGTTCAGTCTCAATTGCTGTTTGTATGACTAATGCTGTGATGTAGACTAATTATACGGACGGCAGCTTTGTGAGAAGGCTGTTCAGAAACAGAACATGATTTCAATAGGATACATAGACCCGCATAAGAACGGCTTCATATACAAGTCACAATCGAAATTGTATGCCTACCTTTGAATGTAAGTGATAGCACTTCCCTGGGAGTCGACACGATCCATTGATTCCAGTACTATGGAAAAAGCAATAGAATTAGCAACAGGTAGCATGGTTGTGCGATAGCCACGAGTTATGTTCGGGAAGCCCTTGAAGTGTGGGAAGTGTTTTTTGGGTACCTGCTACAATATTCAAAGTATATAATCGGGGAATGTCAAGCCAACTGTCAGAAGTAACTGTGAAAAGTGTAAGTGTAAAAAGATTAATCAGGGACAGGGGTGTTGCTAGGTCTGGAAAAGATCAGGGGCTACACTAATGTCGGGATTGTCGGGACTTGGGGCTAGCTAGCCTTTTGGTTGTAGACTCTGAGATTCTAACCGGAGCAGAATGGGAGAAAGGGAATAGGGTAGAAAGTGACAGCCATCGCTCGAGAGCTGAATTCACTAAAGCCTGATGCAGTAGATGTAGAAGTGAAGAATTGGCACAATGCAACTGCCCTGTGACCTCACCTCCAGCACTATATGCTGAATGCACGATATAAGCACGTATGCTACACATACATTATGTTGTACTAGCAGACATCCAAAGACAAATGCTTGCGTTCTAACGTAGAATAAAATAAGTAATGAAACACATGTAAATGATAAAATCTCTTATGCAATATAATGATAATAATAATGTTGTATTGTATTTAGTTCGCATAACGAACTTTTTACAAAACAAAACATATAATACAATTTTGAATAGGCGTCTGTTTAATTCGTCATTTTATGCAGACTAATAAACATCAGCTAAATTTCACAGTAAAACCGCAGTAAAATACTTAAAAAAGATATCATCAACTGATCATACATGAATATTTAGTTTCCATCTTGCTAACATTAACGTGCTTGAGTATTCTCCTTTTAGGCTGGCACTGATAACTATACAGTGCTTTTCACAGGACACCATCATCACGCCATATAACATCCTAAATTATCTAACAATTTGATCTTTCTGATTGTGCTCTTTTAGATACCCACTTTACAATTATTTCGCACGAGAGACGATATAGCGCAATCTGGACAGTCTCGGTCGGTATTTAAACAATACGTCCAAAACTCATCTGTTTCTATAGAGTCATACCGACTAA
Source organism: Ambystoma mexicanum (assembly GCF_040938575.1). NCBI lineage: Eukaryota > Metazoa > Chordata > Amphibia > Caudata > Ambystomatidae > Ambystoma > Ambystoma mexicanum. Next base: position 285,756,651 of record NC_090930.1, on the reverse strand, counting down.
CGTATTTTCCCAGTAAGCACATATACCTTGTACTCATTATACTACATTGGGTCATGATGTGTTTAGGTGTCTCGAGTATATCTGGGTCCTTACAGATACAGCAATATTGCTGATCTTTGGGCATCTTAGAATACATACACCGTTATCACTCTACTGCACGAGTTGTAATGAGGCCCATGACTACTTTTTTACCTCTATAATGTCATCTTATAGATTTTTATGTTGTGTAGGTTTGACCTGGAGAGCGGAAAGGCACCCGCCCGCAGACTTTGACGGTAGCACCGGCACCATTATCAATGGTGCTCGTGCTACCATCCTCCCCATTCCCATTGAGTCCTATGGGACTCAATGGGAACGGGGAGCTACTTTTTCTGGCGCTTCAGGGGCCGCCGGGGCAGTAATGCCCCGGTGATTCCCTAATGCCAGGCGCGGGAAAAATCACAACTCCGGCGGCAGCCGTGCCATTTTTACTGCCACGGCTACCGCCGGGGTCGTAATGACCCCCAATATATTTTTGACCGTTTTTGATCAGGTTTACAAGTTAGCATGAAAAGAAGATACATCAACCTTATAACCATATGATGTCAGGTGAAAATTAAGAATAAGTTGACCACACGCCACACGTCCTGTTTTTGGGGGAACAGTCCTAGTTTTACAACATGTTCCCTTGTCCCAACAAGATCCGTAAAAACAGATAGGTGGCCCACTTTTGCGATTAGGCTTCAAAGCTAGAACCTTATCAGATCGCCTCACTGATAATTGGTGTCTACAAGTCCAAAGCCTGGTGTGAGGTAGAGATGGTGTCCATTGTGTGCATTTCTTATGCAGCAAGAAAATCATAGAACTCAGAAAATAAAGAGAGAGGAAGAGATAAAAGGGTGTGGTGAAATGATGGAATGGAATGGAAGGAACAACCTGCACACAGGCGTGAGATGCCAATATCAGGTGAATTAGAGGAACGATTACTGCAAAGGAGAGAAGGCATAGAAATGATAGAAAATGAACGTACACCTAGTTCTGCAAAGTTGTTCCACATGTGCCATTCTCATAGTTTTTAATCATTAGTGCAGGCTAACAGTGGGCTTATACGGATGTAACAAAATTATCTATCATATCTTTTTTCATTACCATCCTGCTGTGTAGGTCTGTATTATGTATACATTTTTTTAAATGTAAAGAGAGACTATATTTAGTTTGGCTAGTCCAATTTTGAAATGGTCGTAGCGTGTGATATAAGCTGCGCAAATGTCACTTCTCTGTGCGCAGCTCTAAGTAAATGGTTTACACCTATAAGCGCATAGTGTGTGAGCAGTCCTTGAGTTGCCGGGAAGCTTCACATGGCCCTCAATGTTCTTCTCCATTTCTGGACCTATTAAAGAGCAGCCTCCTCCTCACAATCCACTACGTGCACCTCAACCCAATGCTGGCTTCTCCAGCCTGTCACCAAGCCGCTCGATGGTGTCATTCCAGGATAATACCACTTCCAAGAAGGTGAGCACTGACTGAGGTGTTCACGCTAAATAAAAGAAACCTACAGCATGTTAATGTTATAGGCCCTCACAAATGGGATGAACACAACAGACAGTACGGTGTGCGGAGTGCAGCTGCAGAATGCAGTTACTCTTGAGAACGTTTATGCAGACTCAGCGTTTCAGTGGGGACTGCTAATGAAGAGTACTGCAGGAAGCTAAAGTAGTCGTCCAGGCACAGAGTGCTGTGTGCCGACTTTGGCTGCAGAGTGCAGTTGCTCATGAGAACGTTTGTGCAGACTTAGCATTTCAGTGAGGACTGCTATTGGTGAAGCACTGCAGGAAGCTAAAGTAGTCGTCCAGGCACAGGGTGCCATGTGTGGAGTATGGCTGCAGAGTGCAGTTACTCGTGAGAACGTTTGTGCAGACTTGGCATTTCAGTGGGGACTGCTAGTGGAGAAGCACTGCAGAAACCTAAAGGAGTTGTCCAGGCACGGAGCACTGTGTGTGGAGTGTGGGTGCAGAGTGCAGTTACTCATGAGAATGTTTGCGCAGTTTCTGCGTTTTAGTGGGTACTGCTATTGATGAAGCACTGCAGGAAGCTAAAGCAGTTGTCCAGACGCGGAGCACCATGTGTGTGGCGTGCAGGTGCATAGTGCAGTTACTCGTGAGAAAGTTTGTGCAGACTCTGCGTTTCAGTGGGGACTGCTATGGGAGAAGCAAGAAATCGTCCAGGTGCAGAACACTGTGTGCGCAGTGTGGCTACAGATTGTAGTTACTGCAATTGTTGGTAGCTGATGGGTCTGCTTTCCTGATAAAGGTACGGATTTATACTTGAACCACTACTGGTCCTACTATCTCGGGTCACCCGGCCCCATTATGTAGCCTGTTCACTGCTGATTCTCACTTGAAAGAGAAAATCACAGACTTCTTCCCTCATATACCCTTGTATGCGGACATTGTAGCAAAGGAGCCCACAGTGAAGTGCACATCTTTTGACATGGAAGGCACTATCATTGTATTAGATGACTCACACTAAGTTATGACGGTTATACCTGGGCTAAAGCAGAATCTGACGGATAAAGACATTTTAGATGCCCAAGCATTGATATGTAACCGATCGGGAAATGTGCGCTTGTCAGTGTGAGGGGTCAGGATGATTTCTCAAAATATGCCATTTTATTAAATCATGAATTTTCATATCAAATGCCTCACTATCAATACCCTGATGAGGATTTCCCTGCCTATCAAAAACTAAAGGAAACACTCTAAAACCGGATATCTGGCCATCACACTTACATACATATACAAGAAAATATATAGCAATTCACAACAAATATAAATCATTGTATTTCCAATGTATTCACAGCCTCTCTTTGTAACCTGGGTGAACTCTCCAACCCCAGGTTTCAAGTTAGATTCAGTCCCAATGTTGAATAAAAAGAAACAAGACAATTTGGGTTTGCAACAAAGTTTCAATACAGTTCTTGACTCCTCCTTGACTCCTTCACTTTGTCAAAAGAAAGTTCTGTTAACTAATTTCCAACCAACAGACAAGATTGCACTTCTTCCATGAATAATAATTTCCACTTAATCAAATAGCATCAATGATGTTCTGCGTCACTCTACCTTGCCACAACATAGAAATGTCAGAGAAGAATTACAGTTCCTTGTCGGATTCAAAGAAACACAACACCTGGCAAGGCAAAAGAAGCACAGCTTCTTGTTAGCACTTCTCAAGTCTCTCTGTATAGCATTATGTGTCACAGTTTACATCTTTGTCAGGATGACTTCACAGCACCACTGATTCCACCTGGATAACTCCCACCGCAGATTAACATCTGCAAGGATTCACCATGCAGGTATACTCGCCTGCCCCATAATGTTCCACATTCAACTGTGCTTCTGAAGTTTAAATCTACTGGAATCCAAAGGCTTTACCACATCTCCAACAGTCTACAACTTTGTGACTTTGAACCAACTTTCAGAAAAGAAAGACAAGATTCACAACAGTGTCCCTCAACACCTTCATGTCGGCAAGGCACTCTTTCTCTGAACCTTCACCTTTCAGAAACGCAGCCTGTTTGCCATTTGTCTTTCTGAAAGGTATCCAGGCATTGTTTTGAAAACATTGTTTCAAATCACAAAAGTTTTGAAAAAAATGCATCAAAAAATGCTTTTTTTTGTATGTAAATGTTTTTTTGTTTTTACTAAAATGGGTATTAAGGGGTAAAAAAACAGGGGTTGGGGGAACCCCTCATTAATTTTGTTTTTAAATGCTTTTTTTCAACGCTTTTTTATTCGAAACTTTGACATTACAAACTATGGCATTCAAAACTATCACTAGGAACCTTCTGAAACATCAGTATTCACCAGAGCTTCAGCAGTTTACATCATTGTGACTTTGAAGAACCTTTCAGAAAAGACAAGATTCACTTTAGTGCCTCTCAACACTTCCAAGTAAGCAAGGCACTCTTCTTCTGTGAGTTATATTAATTTTCAGAGAACAATTACAAACACAATCCTCACCATTTAACAGCCTTGCATTTGTATATTTACTTCCTGCCAACCAGAGTAGTTTAACTGTAGGCCTGGTTGTCAGTCTTTTTTGGCTTTAGGCAATGCTTATACATCTCTTGGCTTGGGAAATGCTTGTATCTCTCTTGGCTTGGGCAGTGGCCTGACTTTGTTCGTGCAAAGGGATCAGAACACACTCACCGGCTTCTGTCGTGTTCCTATCACGTGCTGCAGGGCTTTAACTGCTTCTGGCTTTGTATGTACACACACCCTTCCTCTGTGATGGTGTCTGCATTCCCACCACACAGTTATGGAGCTAATCCCGCTCCCAGGACCCTCAGCTATACAGCATCTTTCTACCACGTTCTCTGGCACGCTTCCTGCTGCACAATCTCTGCAATCAGTTTCACATTGGGAAAAGCAGATTTCCTTCACGTCTTCCGCTGCGCAACCTCTTCACTTCAGATTTAGGGGGGGCAGGATCCTCTCAGGACAGGCAGTTGAAATCTGCTGGTCAATGTCCTGGTGTCCCTTTTTCCCACCAAACTCTACCTGGATTGCTAACAATGTGCTCTTTTCTGCTGCTGCTACTGCTGCAACTACTCCAGCCACACCTCCATCTCCAATGAATGGCCTGCACTTGAGGGGGCCTTTTACATCTCTATGCTTCCCTCAGCTGTGGGTCATTAGGCTTAACACACTGACTACTCCTGCTACATTGCTCTGGAGTCCTCTTCCTCGTCCCAGATCCTGGGAAATTATGGGACTTGCAGTCCCAAACAACACAATCAGGTTTTCCTGTCAGCTTTCTATTTATGAATGCAGATGTATTTATCTTAAATGTATTTAAGGCAAAATCATAAGAGTTTACTTGAAAAGGAAAAGGCAGTTCATTCAAGTCATTATTTATAGGTTTCCTGTCTCTGTAGCACTGCTCCTCCCTTGGTGTATTTAAGGATGTCACACCAGCTCTACCCATATCAACAGGCTTAATCTGTGGTTCAGTTACATCATATCGACAATAAGCCATTACATGTTTCTGTACCTTTAAGAGGTTATTCCCTTTTAAAGATACATACTGTGCCTCACCCCACAGGATCCCCTCACGGCCCTGGGCCTGGTCTCCTCGCAGGTGATCCTCCCGCAGCACACCACTGCCAAGGTCAGGATCAGGAAGTCTCTGCCTTTCCCTGACCACCTGGGAGGAGACTTTAGGCAGGGGTTTATTGAGGGATCTGCAGGATTCATCATATCAGCTTATCCTCTGATATTTTGTGAAAATACAGAAACCTCAAAGGTGGGTTACATCAATGCTGTTGATACACTCTGTGAAATGTTGGAGTCTCTTAAAGAATCTTTCAGTCTGCGACCCATATTTATTTCAGCTCTACATTTTGTGTTAAATGCTGTAGCAACAAGATACAATACTATCCATGGAGAACAAAAATGACATACTGAAATTATAAAGGAAAATTGGCACCATGTGAATAAGGTGGATTCAAACATTCCCTTCATTAGCCCAGTCATTTCGCCAAAAGGCCCTTATGTGATTATAGCAGAGGAACTATGCATGGAGGCCCTGGAGATTCTGTGACCGGATGCCCCGAGTGGGCCATGCAAGATTATTAATAATGATGTGGATGATCAATTCCACCACCAATTGCAAATGGCGAATGACTGCTTCCAAGCCTCTGGCACCACACGTAAACGAAAAGGGGGCAAAACCAAAAGAGGTAAAATTCCTACAAAAAGGAAAAAAGCCAGAGATTCACTAGGGCTCATTCAGGAAAAATGCTCTGTTAATGGTAATGATACAGCTGATACAAATCTGAGTGACTATGAGAGAGAGGACAAAAATCCAAGGAAAGGAGAGCAAATAATGGATTCTTTTATTAAGGCACACATGGCCTCTTTTCAGCAGCCTCTACAAATGGCCTCTACAGTGATGGAAGGTGCACATGAAAACATGAACCTCATTTGGAACATTTTGAATAAGTTGATGTCATTGGAGTTTGCTATCATTAATTGGGGACAACAGGATAAAGTTAATCCATGAATCCCCCCTATCAGGAAGAATTAAATCTAGGGGACCCTTTTAATCGCACTAGAGACTTGAAGCTGGTAGGACCTCGAAATAAGTCATCCAAACAAATAAGGAATGATACCATGGCACCTGTAGCCCCAATGCAAACCAAAGTGGAAACCGCAACAACTGCACCCAAAACTTTGATGAAACTGATAAAAATCTGACAAATAAAAATAAAAACAAGGGAAAAAAGTAAAAATCAAAAAAGAAATGATTTAAGCCTACAACGGAATTAATCTAGAAAATTCTTACAAACTACTTCTTTAGTTAAAGAAACAACTGGTGAGAAGCACATTCTGCCTTGCACAAATAACACTCAAGATGGCCAAAATAATCTTGACATAAAGAGGGAAAAAGAACGCATTATGATCAAATCTAATGAACGGAAGGCCCCTGAAAAAAATATGCGGGAGGGAAAGATCAGTCTGAGCAAACTTTAAAAGTTGTATCAAAATTCGAAAACTAGAAAAGCAGATCCGAACCCCTGGGAGAAACCTCCTAACCGCAAACTCACTGCGATAAAAAGAACAGCTAGATTGTACTCCAACTTCTATGGAGGAGTCAGAATCGGAGGAACATGAACAGACACCTGAATCAGGGGACGAAAGCCTTGTGATTGTGGGTAAGGAAACAGAACACAGACATTATATATCCAATATTGGGGTTGGTCTAAAGAACCGAACTGCACAAGGATCCAGTATTAATTCAAAATGCATTGTGCTGGAATCTTTTTTCAGCAAATACGATCCAGTAGTTGTCCTAAACAGCACCAATGTACTACATTTGTTGCATAATATATCTGCATTGAGACAGATAGATTCACAGGACGTTGAACTTGTAGAATTCCTATATGATCCGAGGACTGATCTGGTACTTCTCCACCTTTATTCAAATACAACATACAATCTAATGTTATTATTAAAGGTAGGAAAATTCCTTTATTTGGGATATAAATTATCAATGACCTTTGCATTATGGTCTAGTATGTCACAATGACCATAAGGGAAATGTACAATACTGGGGAGGGAATGTTCAGCCCAGTAAGAGCTGGGAAACAAAGGAGCCTATCAATTGCATAATAACAAAATCGGGCTGTAGGGAAACACACTATCATGGTCTCCTGGAAAATGGAAACCAGGCTGAGGATTGGACTTGGCTATCCGCAACATTGAATAACAAAAAAGGGGCTGTGATGGTCATCCATCCAACCCTAGAGAATGTAAAGGGGCATCTTTAGTAATAACAGAATAACCATTCTCTCATGGAACACCAGGTTTTCTCTCACCTATTGAGGAATCAATTATGGGAACTAGACCCTTTGTAAGGCTAATATTATAATTTCCGAAGAAATCTGGTTCTTTGAAACCCTGTTAATTGATGGATATTTTGTCTATATTCAAAATGCACAAAAAGGTCCCTCTTGACACCCATATGGCGGGGGCTTCAAGTTGCCGTAAGAAATAACCTTGGGCTGATGGTTAAACACTCGTCGACTGACTTCATTGCGATTGTTGCTGTTGTTATAGAAGTTTTACAGAAATGCAATATCTCTATCTCTGATTAAACGCTCTTGCTGAACGTGTATTTGAATCCGGCTGTGTCCAATGCAGATAGCTCTTTGGATAATATAACCGCTCTACGTGAACAGTGGTTTAGTGAACCAGTTCATGCCTCTGTGATACTTGGTGGCGATTTAAATTCTAATTGTGTGGATCCAGCTGTTAGCATGATAGTGTACCTCAATAAAAGAAAGTTGATAAACTTGTCCCCCCAAGACAGGGGCAGTTTAACATGGAATACTCTGGAGACTTGAGACTGCCAATGTTTAAATGTTAATTAGAAGAGATCACTCATCCTAAGCACCACCTGGCAAAGAGGACTCGTTTGACTGTTTTAGACTATGGGGCTCATTACGAGTTTGGAGGTAGCCATGCTTAATAAGGGCATGGCTACCCCCAAACCCGGGTCCGGGTTCCTTGAATGGGGAAATACCAGGCCATTCTGACCATTCCGGACCCGTTCCATCCCCATTCCCATTGAGCCCTCATAGGGCTCAATGGGAATGGGGAGCATGCGAACAACGGGCCCGTTGTTAGCATGCTGGGGCGCTTGCGGGATCCGCTAAGGACATCTGGTAAAACTAGGCATCCTGAGCAGGTCCCGCGAGCGGACCTCATAATGGGGCGGTAAGGGGTTAACGGCTCTGGCACCTTTACCGGCACTGTTAATTCCTTACTGCCCTCCTTGTAATGAGACCCTATCTATTTGTGTGAGAACCCCTGATGCACTTGCTTGCGCTCAGACCTCACTGTATCACTCGATCCTTCTCGGCACTTTGAAATATATCTTTAAACCTGCTGTCAAAAAAGGAAGCAATCTAATATTCAGGTCAATTTACCTGGTAATCATATAAAATGGGTTCTGTCTACTGTCAGAGTTATGCAATCATGACATATTTATACGAGAATCTATTGGAATATCAAAAACATGATCTCTTAACCCCGTGGACCTTTTCTAATTCTCTGTACAAAACAAGCAAGAAGGGGTGGGCTATAGCATATTTCGCATTTTAAAAGACAGATATGCTTCATGTTTTTGATAAACAAGTGCTGTTGAAAAAAAGAAAAAAAGATTAATACATGTGATTCCTCTGGGTAATGTGATTGATTACATAGGTAAGAAAAAGAGACTTCTCTAGCAATATAAAAACTGGTTGAAAATACAAAGAGTCACACTAAATCTGAGAGATAGTGGGATGATGCTAAAACATCTGGCCTAGAGAAACTCAAAAGACTTCTGGAGACTGATTAATGAGAATGGTCAAGCTCAGGCTGTATTGCAACCAACAGCTGTATCTGAGGAAACCTGGGTGTCTCTTTTTACCATTTTGTACAATATAAACAAAACTTAAGCTAATTTGGGATTTTAATTGGACATGGATTGACAAAATGCAATCAGGCCTCTGCAGAAAGTTTGGAACTTCTTTGAACGGCCTCGTCATTAGAATATTATGGCAAGATACGTGCATAAGGTAAGGCTGTCTCTATGCTGCCTTTATTGACTTAACGGCCCCTTTTGACAAGGTAAACAGGGAGAAACTGTGGCATAAAACTAAGACCTGGTGGCTGCCATTATCAATCTTATTGACATCCACACAGATACATAACTCCACGTATGGTTAAATTCGAAATATTGCATCTCCTCCAAAGTTCCTACCTCAAATGGCTTATGACAAGGGTGTGTTCTAGCCCCGTCTTTATTCCGTTTATATGCGGGACACCCTCAATACTGTAAAACCCTTTCCACCCAAACTCTGCGAAACTCAGATCCATTGGATGTTGTATGCTGATGATCTTGTTATATTTAATTTTACACCAATTGGCCTAGCTCGATCGATAGTAGCTGTAAAACAGTACATGTAACTGAATGGCATGGAGATAAACAAGAGTTCATCCACATTAATACCCATCTCTAACACTAGAAAAAAGAGTCACAAGCACCCATTTTGAGACTGATTTATAATCAACTGCAAATAGTTTGGGAATGTAAATATCTAGGATTCCTTCTATCGGCAACAACATCCTCCATTTCTATCTATAAAAGTGTGCGTCAAAAGCTGCTGGTCCTATGTGCACAAATGATTTGAGTTCGTCAACAATATGGAAGGTTCTCAATGGAACCGATTATTAATTATTATAAACAAAAAGTGATCCCCAATCTGCTCCATAGCGCTCAAATTATAAACGTTAATGAGGATAAAAGGTAGTGGGGCAAGATGGAAGTATTGTGGAGACACGTCTGAGGTTTACCCCCTTCATTACCAGTCGCTCTAATGTTTTCAAACTGGGTTTGTCTTCTTTAACGACTCCTCTTTGCACGAAGATATAAACTGCCTGATGCATAATGCATCCTCCGACTTTTTAGTTACTTGGAGCACCGAGTATCAAAATATTTTGTTGGGCGTTTATATACCTTTGGATCTATGTAAATCAATCCCGATTCAGCCAAGAAAAAATTCCTGGAGAATGGGCCTCATTATAAGTTTGCCGGGTCTGCTAACAACAGTACCGGTAAGCTTGCCGATACCGTTGTTATCAGACCGGCAAACTGCGAGTTCTGCTCGTGGGTGCCTTCCCGCCCGCCAGGTCTGACCTGGCGGGCGTACCGGTGCCCGCGAGCAGAGCATGACGGATGCCCCGGCACCTTTCTGAATGGGGCTGGTGCATCCAACCTCCCAATTCCCATTGAGCCCTATGGGGCTGAAATGGGAATGGGGAGCATTTTTTTACGGCGCCCGCAAATGGGCAATTACCGGGTTCGGAAGGGCCATAATGACCCGGTAATTGCCAAAATCGGAAGTTTGGCAGTAGCCTGCAGGTTTTACCGGCATGGCTACTGCCAAATTTGTAATGAAGCCCAGTGATTGGATACACACATGAAATACAATTTTAGCAAAAAAATGATTGACTCCCAGTTCGTGGAGGAAAGAGCAGTCGGTATTAAAACAGGATATCGTTTAAAATTCCCAGATCGGACCTGGAGACATTTTATGAAATTGCGTTTTAATTCTTATCCATCGTCTGAAGTCCTGGGAGCAGGGGGCAGGGGGCGGGGGATTAGTAGAGCCAACAGAACATGCAGGGCATGCAAAGGATCCGACATAGAAACCCTACTATACCCCATGTTGCTCCAACAAAGAATTTCATATTTAGGTACATTTGTTTATGATGTTACGTGGGTAGATGAGATTGTGTTGTGGGCAGGGATACTGGCAGGTACGCGAAACCGCCTTGATACTGGCAGATTTCCTTTTTTATACTTTGGCTTTTTACAGATAATTAATTGAATCCTGGTGACATTTTTTAGTGATTGTAAACTTATTTTAGCAATAAACTGTATTATAATCAATGTATGTAATTTAGGACATTTCTTTTGTCTGCCTGACTTCTTTTTCAAATTTGTGTAAGGTTTGTCGGTGTAAACCAATTCCCAATTTAAAAAACAACAGACAGTACTGAGCCTGATACTGTTTCAGATTTTCCAGTGCTATTAGGAAATGAATGAGATGCCCGATATGCAAATGTCTTTTATGGGCTGAACACAACACACAGTACTGATTCCCCCTTACAGATGCAACAATTATTTTCTCTGGAAACAGCAAACAGTGCAGTCAGTGACAGCCACTAAATGTAATCTCCAACCTGGTACTGGCTCCAAACAATGCTAAGATATTTTTCTCCTAATCTGACAAGCAATATCAAATGCCTTCATGTTATAAAATTGGTCACTGGAATCCTCTCCTCCCTATTACTATGATAGCACACTCACAATCACCAAATAAAATATCCTACTTAAGACTGTTACTGCGTGTGCCCTATTTTTGTGGACAGAGGAAAAGTCTGATGGTGTAGAAAAGTCTTATAACCTATTGGAAGCAGGAACAGACTACATTGGCAAATCAGTACAAGAGGAGAAAATACCATCTTTAGTGCCAACATATCGTGTCAAGGGCATGTGATGGGGGATCCGAGGGAGTTTCCTATCAGCTACGGCATTTCACCAATCTTGTGCATAGTAATTTGAAGGCATCAATGTCACATACCTGCCACACATTCTCAGGGATTGCAATCAGAGTAGGAGGACAATGTTCAATCCACGTCATGGAGTGTGGCAGACAGAGTGTTTGGTGGTACTGGTGAAGAGGACTGTCTTCCCCAGCCCGTTCTTCCTGGACGTGATTTTCCAGCCCCCTTGTTACTGGGAGCCTACACCTTTAACAGGTGAACTAAATATAAAGCACCCGGAGCGCAAAGCGTGCTGCGTGGATTGTGGCAGACAGTGTTTGAGTGTTTGGTGTCTCGGGGTTCTGGGTGAGGGATGCCGGAATCTGGGGTAAGCTCAACTCTAATTGCCGATCATCCAACTGTTTATGATTGGGAAACGTCACTGCTACCGTGCCTCATTACAAGCATGCCGGTCCGGGAACAACGCTGCCAGTAAGCTTACTGGTACTGTTGTTTCAAGACCGGCATACTACAGGTCTGCCTGTCGGAGCCACCGTGCCCGGCAGGTCTGACCCTGCCGGCAACAGCGACCACAGTAGGCAGACCGGCACGGAAGCACCAGCACTGTTAATAACGGTGCTGGTGCTCTTGTGTTTTCCTCATTCCCATAGAGTCCTACTGGACTCTATGGGAATGGGGAATTACTATTTACCAACGCCTGACATTCCGGACCGCCGGGTTTGTAATGCCCCAGTGTTACCGGCAAGTCAGGCGCCGGTAAATATTTAAGGGTCTGGTGGCAACCAGCTGGTAATAACAGCACGATTACCTATGGACCCGTAATGAGGTAACGAGGGGTAGGCAGTGTATGGTTAGGCCAGAGCGGTTTGTACTGAGCTTGCCTTCTGGGGCCATCCATTACCGCTCCAACTGCCCCCTTTGTTGTTTATTTTTTCCTTTCCCGCTATTGCTCTGTGTAGCAGGTTGGACTGAGCTTACCGACTGGGGCCGTAGACAACCGCCTCAATTGCTTTTGTTGTTTTGTTTGTCTTTTTCTCTTTTTTTTTCGTTTGAAGTCCCTGGAATTTTCACCCAACATCTTTACTACAGAGGCTGTCAAATGAGGGTCAACAAGTCACAGCAAGCAACACTATGCAGTGACAAAAGGGCTTGACATAAACAAGCTCGTAGTCCCCAAAACAACAAGAGTTCTGTGGGCACTGTCCCACTCAAAAACAAAATCGCAAGACGAAATTCACAGAATTCTGCCTTGGTTCAGCCCAAAAACGAAGTCCCTTTTTGGCTCCATACCAGCTTGTGCGTGGCCTTGTGCAGCACTATAGCAATGGGTGAAGTACTCATTCACTAGGAGGATGAAGTGAAGTCAGGCTGCAATATCTCAATTGATAACAATGGATCCTTGCTGAAATTGTGCCAGGGCATGAAAAGGAATTCAATGGCCCCTGCTGACTTTGCCTATGATAACGTATTACCATCAAACCTCTCGTGTACTCCCGATTTAGTAAAATGTATAACCACTATGAAGTCTTCATCAGGAGAAAGTGATGATGAGGAGGACCTAGTGTCCCCCATTGGTCCACTATTAGTCAATCCACATAGGCCTAGCACCCAGATAAAGGTACCTGCAGCCGTTTTGGAAGCAAAGATTGAGGTTTTACGCCAACTATGTGCAAATATGTTAGAGGAGCAATTGCATCCAAAAGAAGGGCTGTCTAAAGTTTTGGAAGTTTTGACCGAGGTGGTTAGGACACTCGATGTCCTGGGGACTCATTCTGCACCCCACTTGTCAGGGAGCAGAGACTTGGATTACGCTTGTCAAGTCACTAACTTGGCTACCACTTTCAGGCCCCAAATCAACCTCTCCGCGGGCAGGACCTTTGCAGCTAGATACTGCATATGTGGTGGCAGATTCAGAGAATGGGGCTTTGGAGGCTATCTGTGCAGAGCTCTCACTCCTGAACCACTCTCCCTCCCCTTCTCCACCTCCTAAGCGCAAATATGAAATGTGTAAGAAAAGGGCTAAGTTGCATTCAAAACCCCAAGCGAATGGACAGAAGATTAGTTTGTCCCTTAAAGCGACGATTCAGGTCCAAGAGACGCAAGGAAGGAGAAGAACAATGTCCAAAGTTGGGTAATGGCCAAGTGAGGAAGGTCTCCCTACGGGGTCCTCTCGATGGGTGGCTTTCCCCCACATCAACCGCCATCGGAGCAGGAGTCAAATAAATTATCAATGGTACAGCCCCCTCTGCTGTTGCTTCCCTCTAATACCATTTTGGATGGGCCCCCATAGCTCCTTCCTAGGCTGTATTGTTGCTGTAATAAATCTCTAGCTGCAAAACCTACGAGTCAACTGAGGATCCCATGTGAGGTCCAATAAGCTGGACGGGGAGTTGGGACTTCTCCCATGTCTTCAACTCAATTTACAGACAAACAAGATGTATCACTGGACAGGGTGGAAGGGCTGAGGTCAAAAAATCCTTGCAAGGACAACCAGTCAGAGGTGGCATCGTATTAGGATATCGTCCATATAAAATGTGTAGAGTTAAAGCCAACGTCCAGTAGTGCCTTTTTTAATCACAATTGGTTGCTGGAACTATTACATTTGATTCCAGATCTACGCAATATCTCATGCAGGGATATCCTCATATTGGAACTGCCTCCCCTGTAGAGTGCTGTCAACTGGTCATTGGTAGCCTTTATATCTCCAGTAGTGAAGTGATGGAGCGCATTTGTATCAATGCAGAGATGCAGTACCAACTTGGTTTTTAAATTAGGGTCTTTCACCCGGCAAGCCAAGATATCCAACATAGGCCTAACACTCAAGTGTCATTGCCTATATGGGGTTCAGGCCAATCGGAGGGGATAGTAGCCTATGTGAGGCAACAAGGGCAATGGCGAGAAGTGGGAGGTCAAAGTCGTTGGCATGTGATTTCTGAGAGGGCGTTAAATGTTAAATTACTTTCCTGGAATTCTAGAGGGCACAAATCCTTTCTAAATAACCCTGCCTCATTGTTCGAACTAAGGAATGTGGAGTGTTTTATGTCTTCAAAAGACTTGCAGGCCGATTCATGGAATAATTAGCGCGGCGCAAGTGGGCAAAAACGTGCGAATCGCAGTGGAATAGCGAAAATCGCAGTGCAAGTGCGAAAATCGCACGAAAAGCAGCGCACGTCGATTCATGGAAGTCCGTGCGCGAGAAAACCAGCGGATGTGCGATAAAAAGTGCGCCGCGCATGTTGGCGCACAGGCCATCTAACAGCGTGCGCCAGGTCACAGCGAAAATCGCACAGGCCACAGCGAAATTCGCACATAGCGCGGCGCACGCAACAAAAGTAGGCGGAACACGGGCGTAACACTTGGAATGGGGAACAACTTGCAAAAACGTGGGCGTCACGGGGGAAGTACAGGGCACAAGTGCGCGGAACGCCCACACGCTCGCCTACAACACGTATTCATGGAATAGAATAGGGCAAAAAAGCGCACGCTCAAACCAGCGCACAGGCACAAACACGACCGCCACAAGAAAGCAGGCGGTAGCGTCTCTGTGGCTGTAAGAAATGTGCGCCAAAAGGTGCGCCAACAAATAGCACCCATATACTGCCATGATGAATGTCCTATACTGTGGTCCTCCAAGACAAATGACGTGCAAAGGGGTACCCACAAACACGGACACGCTGACAAAAAATATGTGTGCTTGTATACCGGGGTGCGCGGGAAGTCTCACACGCGATTTGGCCGGGTACGTGGATTTCAGGGGTGCGCGGGAAGGTCCACACGCGATTCCATCAGGGTAGGTGTATTCCAGGGGTGCGCGGGAAGTTCCACACGCCATTCCATCAGGGTACGTGTATTTCAGGGGTGCGCGGGAAGTCCCACACGCGATTACAGCAGGGTACGTGTATTTCAGGGGTGCGCGGGAAGTTCCACACGGGAATAGGCTGGGCGCGTGTATTTCAGGGGTGCGCGGGAAGTTCCACACGCTAATAGCCTGGGCGCGTGTATTTCAGGGCTGTGCGGGAAGTCCCACACGCGATTACAGCAGGGTACGTGTATTTCAGGGGTGCGCGGGAATTTCCACACGCGAATAGCCTGTGCGCGTGTATTTCAGGGGTGCGCGGGAAGTCCCACACGCGATAACAGCAGGGTACGTGTATTTCAGGGGTGCGCGGGAAGTTCCACACGCGAATAGCCTGGGCGCGTGTATTTCAGGGGTGCGCGGGAAATTCCACACGCGAATAGCCTGGGCGCGTGTATTTCAGGGGTGCGCGGGAAGTTCCACATGCGATTACAGCAGGGTACGTGTATTTCAGGGGTGCGCGGGAATTTCCACACGCGAATAGCCTGGGCGCGTGTATTTCAGGGGTGCGCGGGAAGTCCCACACGCGATTACAGCAGGGTACGTGTATTTCAGGGGTGCGCGGGAATTTCCACACGCGAATAGCCTGGGCGCGTGTATTTCAGGGGTGCGCGGGAATTATCACACGCGATTTGGCTTGGTACGTGTATTACAGGGGTGCGTGGGAAGTCACACACGCGATTAGGCTGGGTGGGTCCTCACAGGTGTTCCCTGTACACCCTCCACGACCCCTGCAGGCAGCCCACAAAACAGGGGACTACCCTGCACACCTGCTCATGTCTCCCACCACCCCCAGCCCCCTGCCACCAGGGGCACCCTCCACCAGGCCCCCACTCATGTCTCCCACCACCCCCACCCCCCCAGTCACCAGGGGCACCCTCCACTAGGCCCCCACTCATGTCTCCCACCACCCCCACCACCCCAGTCACCAGGGGCAGCCTCCACCAGGCCCCCACTTATGTCTCCCACCACCCCCAACCCCCAGCAGTGCAGGGGCACCCTCCACCAGGCCCCCACCATGTCTCCCACCACCCCCACCCCCCTGCCACCAGGGGCACCCTTCACCAGGCCCCCACTCATGTCTCCCACCACCCCCACCCCCCAGCAGTGCAGGGGCACCCTCCACCAGGCCCCCACCCATGTCTCCCACCACCCCCAACCCCCAGCATCCAGGGGCACCCTCCACCAGGCCCCCACCCATGTCCCCTATCACCCCCACCCCCCAGCAGTGCAGGGGTACCCTCCACCAGGACCCCACTCATGTCTCCCACCACCCCCACCCCCCCAGTCACCAGGGGCACCCTCCACCAGGCCCCCACTCATGTCTCCCACCACCCCCACCCCCCACCATCCAGGGGCACCCTCCACCAGGCCCCCACCCATGTCTCCCACCACCCCCACCCCCCAGCATCCAGGGGCACCCTCCACCAGTCCCCCACCCATGTCCCCTATCACCCCCACCCCCCAGCAGTGCAGGGGCACCCTCCACCAGACTCCCACTCATGTCTCCCACCACCCCCACCCCCCCCCAGTCACCAGGGGCACACTCCACCAGGCCCCCACTCATGTCTCCCACCGCCCCCACACCCCAGCATCCAGGGGCACCCTCCACCAGGCCCCCACCCATGTCCCCTATCACCCCCACCCCCCAGCAGTGCAGGGGCACCCTCCACCAGGCCCCCACTCATGTCTCCCACCACCCCCACCCCCCAGCATCCAGGGGCACCCTCCACCAGGCCCCCACCCATGTCCCCTATCACCCCCACCCCCCAGCAGTGCAGGGGCACCTTCCACCAGGCCCCCACTCATGTCTCCCACCACCCCCACCCCCCCAGTCACCAGGGGCACCCTCCACCAGGCCCCCACTCATGTCTCCCACCACCCCCACCCCCCAGCATCCAGGGGCACCCTCCACCAGGCCCCCACCCATGTCTCCCACCACCCCCACCCCCCCGCCACCAGGGGCACCCTCCACCAGGCCCCCAGTCATGTCTCCCACCACCCCCACCCCCCCAGTCACCAGGGGCAGCCTCCACCAGGCCCCCACTCATGTCTCCCACCACCCCACCCCCCAGCATCCAGGGGCACCCTCCACCAGGCCCCCAGTCATGTCTCCCACCACCCCCACGCCCCCAGTCACCAGGGGCACCCTCCACCAGGCCCCCACTCATGTCTCCCACCACCCCCACCCCCCAGCATCCAGGGGCACCCTCCACCAGGCCCCCACTCATGTCTCCCACCACCCCCACCCCCCCAGTCACCAGGGGCACCCTCCACCAGGCCCCCAGTCATGTCTCCCACCACCCCCACCCCCCCAGTCACCAGGGGCAGCCTACACCAGGCCCCCACTCATGTCTCCCATAACCCCCACCCCCCCGCCACCAGGGGCACCCTCCACCAGGCCCCCACTCATGTCTCCCACCACCCCCACCCCCCCAGTCACCAGGGGCAGCCTCCACCAGGCCCCCACTCATGTCTCCCACCACCCCCACCCCCCGCCACCAGGGGCATCCTCCACCAGGCCCCCACTCATGTCTCCCACCACCCCCACCCCCCCAGTCACCAGGGGCAGCCTCCACCAGGCCCCCACTCATGTCTCCCACCACCCCCACCCCCCAGCATCCAGGGGCACCCTCCACCAGGCCCCCAGTCATGTCTCCCACCACCCCCACCCCCCCAGTCACCAGGGGCAGCCTCCACCAGGCCCCCACTCATGTCTCCCACCACCCCCACCCCCCCGCTCCAGGGGCACCCTCCGCCAGGCCCCCACTCATGTCTCCCACCACCCCCACCCCCCCAGTCACCAGGGGCAGCCTCCACCAGGCCCCCACTCATGTCTCCCACCACCCCCACCCCCCACCATCCAGGGGCACCCTCCACCAGGCACCCACACATGTCCCCCTGCCCCCAGGTCCTGACGATACTCAATCATGGCAGTAATGGGCAGCATACCCATCACAAACACCCAGGCAAGGATTGCATCCACCCACATAGTGAATGCAATTACATGATACAACCCCAATGGCAAGTATGTAAATGAACACATGTCCGTCACACACACATACACAATGGGTGCAAGTGAATGTCAAAACCCATATCATGACATGTATGAAACCAATGAGAAAATACCACAAGTGAAAGTAAAAAAAAATTGTATTAAAGATGTGAAATAAGTAAACAAATCAAACACACAACAATGGGGATAACAAAATAAAAGGTCCATGTCCGAGAACAAATGTAAAAAAATATAAAAAATTAGGAATCCAAAAACAAATGTAGTCCAAAGCAAAATCATGTGGAAGGAAACTAATGAAAAACCATTTCCTCATGGTGAACACAATAATTAATAAAAGAAATGTCCATTCAAAAAGCAAACTATATACACGAAAATTCAAGGGTCCATGAGCCCAACACCATAAATGAAACCTACTACTACCTAATGAAAAAATATATACAAAAAAGTGGCCATTGTCCGAGCGGTCCAAATAAATAAAAATGAATAAAGGAAACCTAACACTAACTAACTAAATAACTATATACAAAGGCAGCGGGCAAGTCCTGCGGCTCACTCGGTGATGTTGCTGGCCAGGGCATCATCGAACTCCATGTCGATGTCCTGGAGGCGGGACTCTGTCCTGGCCCCGAGGTCTCGCAGGGATAACCCCATGTCCAGCTCAAACTCCCTGCGAGCTTCGTCGAGGCACTCAGCCCGCCTCAACGCCCGACGCATGGAGAACTCCGCCCTGACCATGGTGAGCCGCTCCTCTTCCGCCCGCTGCCGCTCCCCACCTATCCGCTGGACCAACTGCTCCCACACAGAAGACACCACCATCCCAGGGTTGCCCTGCCCTCCGGCCGATGCCTGCCCCTCTGATCTTGATGGCCCCGAGCCATGATGCCTCCCACGTCGAGCCCGCTGCTGCCTCCGACGCCACTGCCTCTGCCAGCACGACGGCATCCAGGCTGATGGAAACCACCGACGCCGTCGTGCACGTGCCCTGCCTGATGATGCTGTCACATCTTCCATCTGCTGGGGTCCAGTTGCTGTGTTGTCCACCCCTGCTGGACCTCCGACTCCCAACTGTGGCAGGGATGGGATCCCCACCGAGCTGGCTGCATTGGTCGGGGCAGGTCCACAGGGGGCCCTGGTGGCATCTGGGCTGGAAGACGGCAAGGAGAACGACTGGTGTATAGCCTGCACAGAGGAGGAGAGGGCCGCCACATTGGCCAACACATGCAGGAAACCCCCGAACATGGCCGATCCCAATTGGGCCACGTCGGCACGGTGCACTTCGTGATGACGTGCGTGCTCCTCCCGGGAAGCACGCACGGCATCATGAATCACAGCCGTGCGCATCGCGACCCCAATCAGGACCTTCTCCGCACGGCCAGGGGTTCCCACGTCCGCAGGTGGAGGGGAGTCAGGTGACATGGACATCCCCTCTACCTGCGGACGGGCCTGGGACGGGGCATCCCTGCTGGTGCATGGTGGTGCACTCACAGGGTCAGGGACAGCGACATGCACAGGCCCCTCCACGGTGACCTGTGCTGCCTCCTGCCCCTGGCCCTGGACTGCACCACTTGCACCAGCAGGGATTCCCCCACCAGGCCCCATGTGTGCCCCAGTGGCAGCCTCCTCCTCCTCTGTGCAAACCACCAACCTGGATGGCTCCTCACCGTCTCCCACCGTAGCAGGCCCCTGTGGGGGCTCACCCACCCCTTCCGCTGCAGCCGTGGGGGCATCCCCGCCGCCTTGCTCCACAGCGCCGTCTCCGCCGTCTTCTTCACTAGCCGCTGCGTAGAGGGAGACAAAGAACACAAGCATCAGGGTACTGTACAATGGTCCCCTAGACAGGATGCAATAGCAGATGACCACCACTGTCAAAGTACACTTCCATCATGTCCCTCCACAACACATGGGTCAGTCCAGGCAAAACACACACAGTAACAGGCATGCTGCATGCCATGGACATTTCCATGCATGTCCAATGGACTCTTGAAACATTCAATGATATGGAACTCACATGCATCATGGCTCATGCATTTCACATGCACACACTTCACCTCAGTCACATCCATCTGGCCCCAAACACAGCGGATACAAGGGCAATTTGGCTGCTTCACTGAATCTGTGCATTTTCACACACATGTGTCATGCATCCATGGCATGCACAAGTCACAGACACGCAGGTCAGCCACACAGACATGGCTACCACATATGTACCTGGCATCGGCACCCATCCCTCACCCCCACCCATGTCCCGGTACAGAGACTGGCATGCTCTCATGTTCAAAATCTGCATAGGGGTCCCCATGCGGCATTTGAACACATGCAACAACCATGTGGGTCACACATCACATGTTGCACATGCATTACCATGATGTCCATGCACACATACATGCATACATGGCCTATGGCACACATACAGGCAAGTATCATAGACCCAGCACACAGCAACATGCCCTGTGTCACACAGTAATGCTTGGACACTTACCGCTCAACTCCAGACGGGCCTCCCTCTCAAGGATCTGGGCATGGAGCGCTGGGCGTACGCGTTCCAGGACCCTCATCTGGATGGAACTCATGCGGCCCCCGGCCCCCCTCCACGAGGCGCCGGGCCTTCACAAGGGTCCTGGACCTCAAGTCCTCCCAGCGCTTCCTGATCTTCTGGACGTTGCGGGTTGCCACCCCCTCCGCGTTGATGGCAACCACACAGTCGGCCCAGATCCTGGCGCGGGACGATCCAAAGAGGGCATCATACTGCCCCAGGACATGCTCCACCAGGACACCAACTTCGGTGGCAGTGAAGCTGGTGCCCCTCTGCCCCTCTGGCCTGGGGTTGCCACTGGTGCCAGATGTGGAAGTGCCCGACATGGCAACCCCAGAGGCAGGTGTGGGTGGGCAACTGGGTCCTGGGGCTGGGCTTTGGAGCGATGTAATCCCAGTCGGGAGTCTTCAGTTCCAGCAGGGGTGGACACAGCAACTGGACCTCTGCGATTTGGCTGATGTGCAGGCACCAAATGGCAGGGCACGGTGGCAGCAGGCAGGCAGGCAGGCAGCAGCAGATGGCACGTGGGAGGCTGCTCGGGGCACGGGGGGCAGTAACTCGGCCTTCTGGGCAGGAGCGTGGTCTTCCGTGTGTTTTCGCGTGGCCAGCTTGATACGGAGTGATTTGGCACGTGAAAATCCGGCACGTCAGCGTGAAATCCGAGGAAAGGCCCTTAGCGCATAAGCGCGTAAGCACGCATACGCGATTCTATTGGTCCAGAGTCCCTCAGCGCGTAAGCGCGTATGTGACGTGACCCGCACGGGTGTTCCCCACCCAGCACGTGATGACGGAGCACACGTGTAAATACTGCACGTCAGAGTGTCATCGCGTGTAATTGGACAAAAGTGCGCGTACACGCGATTGGCCTATGTACGTGTATTTCAGGGGTGCGCGGGCACTTACACACGCAAGTACATCAGCGCACCTGTATCCCGTTGTGCGTGAATTTCCACACGCTATTGGACTGGGAACTGGATTCCAGGGGTGCGCGGGTCACACGCTCGCCTAGAACACGCGCAAAGCATGAATTTGCGCACTTTAACAATAACAAGCCAGACGCCAGGATGAACATACCGTTCCTAGCAGCAGTGGCAGTGGGCTACCAAAGGAGGAGGAGGAGGATAGTCAGGGCCAGAATATTCACACCCAGAACCAGCCTTTTCGGGATGCCTGATGACCAGGTGTATGGAAGGTACAGGTTTCCACCACACATAATACTGGACCTGGTGAGTGAGTGGGAGGATGACCTCACATCACCCACCCTGTGCTCCCAAGCACTCAGCCCCCTGGAGAAGGTCCTCAATGTACTGCACTTCTTAGCCACTGGATCATTTCAGCGGACAAGTGCCATAGTGGGTGGGGTGTCACAGGCCACCCAGTCACGCTGCCTACACCAGGTCTTGAACATCATCACTGCACGCCCATCAGTCCGCAGGCACATATACCTGCCCAGAACACCTGCAAAAAGGCATGCTGCCGCCCTGGATTTTTACGGTGTGGCATGATTCCCCAAAGTGCTAGGTGCCATCGACTGCACCCATGTGGCTCTACGTCCCCCCAGGGCATCTGAGCACATCTATAGGAACCGCAAGCACTGGCATTCCATCAACGTGCAGGTAGTATGTAATGCCAAGGGAATCATCACCTCAGTATATGCCAACTATCCCGGCTCCACCCACGACAGCTTAATTTACTGAATGTCCACCCTATGCCGGGACCTAGATGCTGGGCGGCATGGCGATACATGGCTGCTTGGTGAGTATGTATGCCACTGCACATGCATGCATGTTGGATACTGAGCAAGGTCACAACCCCACCAATGATACCAATCACCACCTCCACAGGGGACAGTGCCTACCCTCTCAGCCCCCACATGATGACGCCAATTCGGAACCCCACCACGCCACCCCAGGTAAGATATAACACAGCCCACAT
Source organism: Ambystoma mexicanum (assembly GCF_040938575.1). NCBI lineage: Eukaryota > Metazoa > Chordata > Amphibia > Caudata > Ambystomatidae > Ambystoma > Ambystoma mexicanum. The sequence continues at coordinate 285,733,714 of NC_090930.1, read as the reverse complement.
TACAACCCGGGGCATAGTGGAGCGCACATTCGGAGTGCTAAAGTCACGCTTTCGCTCCCTTGACCGTTCTGGCGGGCAGCTGTTATACGCTCCCCCAGTAGTGTGCAGGATCATAGTGGCAGCATGTGTCCTGCACAACGTTGCAACACGCCGGGGCCTGGCCGTGGACATGGTGGTGGCCCCACATCCCCAACCACATGCACAGCCGCTGCGCATGGGAGGGGAAAGGGCACGTGGGGAGGCAGCCCGTACACAGCTAGTGGCTAATTACTTCACATAGAAATCACACCCCTGTGGAGTGCAACCTGCCCTGGCACATTCCATCTGACAATCAATGATGACTCAACCTGACACTGATCCTGAATGTCTGGAGAATGAACCGTGAATACCATATCAGCCTGAGATTGTTCACCTGGAAGTGTCACAATGTGTGCATCCCTACCCACACAGACACCACCAATGCAGTTTTGTGGAGTTACACATTCAAGCAGCTAAAAAGAATACCCACTTGCAAAATGCAACAAGAGGACAGTGCCATGTCAGCCAACCCAACCCCAGCACCGCCACACGACACACCGTGCCATGTCATGCTATTTGCAGGTAAACAAAGTAATCCCCACAACATGACACTAGTGTCACTATGTACAGTGTCCCTATTAGAAACCTGCAACACCTGAAATGCTCACAGCAATGCCGGACCAACAACATACTTGAGCACGTACTACCATTAACATGACATCACAAATTTTACATATTAGTAGTCTCACCACCTGGAAATGCCTGCACTCCCACCACCACCAACTGTGCAGTGTTGGCGCCATGTAGAGTTGTAGGTGCACTGCTGCCAAGCCAACATGGACCCCATCTCCAGACTAGAGGTCCTTGTGTAGACATGAGGAAGGGACCTGCAAATTGGGAGGTAGACACAGAAGATGAGTTACACATCAATGCAACATGCAGTGTACAACACAACAGCAATATGCACTAGGAATGTATACACAGTATTGACTACAGACTGCCCACACAGCTCATGGGAGTCCAACGTCACTGTGTAATTCACTGTCACTTGGGCACACCCTTTGCAAGCCCATGGAAACGGGAAGCAGGAGAGGTGTGTGTGACTCAAACCCAAGCATCTGAACCAAATACATTACAAGCCTGCATGTGCCCAGCCACAATGCAGCGTATGCCCACAGGAACCACGGAAGCCAACAAATCGTCCCAAAAAAATAGGGAATAAAATAAATAACAATAAAAATAAGAAACAATCAAAAATGGCCATTGATGGGCCCGGGGGGGTTGGGGAGGCCACCCAGGAGGTCCGAGGACAGGATGCACATCAGAACCCACCTGCGTGGTTCCTGGGAAAATAAAACACCTCCATGGGCTCATGGCCCACACGGCTACCCTGTTGTGGGAGTATCACTGCTGTCGCTATTATCACCCTGTGCAGCTGCATCCGGAGGTGGTTGCACTATGGGAGGCAGCCCACGCCAGGCCCTAGTCTGCTCCTCCATGGCTGCAAGCATGCGGGTGTGGTAGGTCTGGTTCTGGAGGATGAGTGTGCGGAGGTCCCCATGCAACAACTCACGGGATGCCCGGACCTCCGCCCTCGTTGCCTGCATCTCAGCTGAGAGCGTACGGGTGGGACGCTCCAGCTGCTGTTCTGTCCTTTGGTGTGTTGAAGCCTCAAGCTCAACAAGAGTCGTCCTGAGGTGAAGGTGCTCCTGCCTCAGGGCTTCCCTGTGGCCCTGGGACTCAATGGAGATGGCCTCCTGCAGAGTCGCCAGTGCCGCCCGCCTGTCCCTGTTGGACCCCAACATGTCCTCCCTGTGTGACTGGCAGATGGAGTTGGTTGCCTGCTCTAGTCGCTCCATCAGCCTTTCTGGGGGGACAATGGAAGTGGCCACCCTATCCATGGCCTGAGCCATCATCTCGGATAATGCAGCCTGTTGGGTTGCCATACCGTAAATGGATTGCTCCCATGCGGTATTGCCAGGTGGCGTACGGCCACCACGTCGGCGGGCACCACACCTGTCTGGGGCAAGGCGAACTGCGCCTTGCTGTGCCGGCACTGCCAGAGGCTGCAGGACTGCATTCCCCCTCTGATCTGCTGGCCCAGGAACAGGATCAGATGTCGCAGAGTGTGACCCTGCATCCGTAACCACCAAAGGCGTAGCTGCCAACACTGACATCCCCATGGAGGGTTCTGACCCTGGTGCAGGTGGGTGAGACAGAACAGAATCCCTCCCTGGAACACTCACCTGCGACGGCACGTAGGTCTCATCCGAATCAACACCTGAGTACAGCTCGGGGGAGCTGCAGCCAGAGACACCCCTTGAGAGCATGACCTGCAGCACTTGTGGGTTCTCCCCCACCACCACACCAGGTCCCTCACTGGTGGTTGGTCGGCCCTCGGACCCCTCCTGGGTCTGCACCATCTCCACAACCCCAGCAGTATCAGGTGCGTCTTCCCCTGCAAAGACATAAAAACAAAGAAATGGAAACCGGCATTAGCACCATGGCACACAATGAGGGCTGAGAAGCAAGAGAACCAGTACTTGATTGACACATGTCCCACATGACTAAAACCCTCCCATGCATGCACCCTCACTGCATATGAAGGGCAGGCAAATGGCACACACTGATGACACCAAGATGGAAGATGAACACATTTTCTGCATGCTGCCTGGCAGTGGCATCACACATTGGCCTGTGATTGCCAGGTGAAACACACATGCCATCACACAGATGGCATGTACCATTGCTATTGAGTGAAGATGGAGAGGAGGGCAGCACCTATTCATTCAGTCCAGTTCCCGCATGTAATTGCTTTTCTAATTCTAACAGGTCAGATTTTTCACCTGGAGCTGCCAGTCTGAAATGGTCCAATTGCACAGGGACATGTGTGTACAAATGATATCCAGGTAACAAAGTCACTCCACTTTACCATAGCCATGTCAGACATGTGACTAGTGGACAGCGACATGGCTAGTAAAAGTGGGGGAATGCAAACAATCTGACTGAATGAACAGTGAAAAATAAGCAACCATGTTGTGGCAAGGTGACACTTCAAGGGCAACTGGCGTACTGTTGGCAGAAGGGATACTGCTATGGCCAAATGCAGCTGCGCAGGAAGTATTGCATGAAGCACATGGCTGACCCATACGACTCAGGCGCACACACTCTCACCTGGCACACAAACAGAAGCCCTCACACACACACCATGCACATGGATGACACACACATGCATGTGCACTCACCGGACAATGCCTCGTAATCAGCCAGATCTCCCACGCCTTGGATCTGTTCCTCCGTGACGTAGGTCCCAGCGACTGACTCATGTGGAGTGAGTTCCATGTCTACTACTGGAGACCCACCTCCAGTCACTAGAGTTGCGGCATGACTTGAGGCCAGTTTACTCTTTGCCCTGCGCTTTAGGTCATTCCAGCGCTTATAGCAATCATTGGCTGTGCGCCTCAGGATTCCAAGGGCACTTACGATTTCCGCAACGGTCTGCCAGTGTGCCTGGCGTTGAGCAGGTGTGGTCTTGGATCCTGCAACAATGACCATCTCGTTGTCATGTCCGGACACATACTCGACAAGTGCATTCAGTTCGTCATCCGTGAAGCTGGGCTTCCTGGACGGGCCGGACTGTGTAGCCGTGTCTGTGGCATCAGCCTGTGCCGGACGAGCACTCCTCCTCTTCCGCTTGGAAGGTGGTGGTGATCCTGAGTGTCCTGCGCCGCTCTGGACACTAGGGGCAGGAGCCCTGGTGGACTCTGTATCAGGAGTGTGGGATTGCACACTCAGCATGGGAGTTGGTGCAGGCATTGGCTCTAGTGTGATGGTGTCAGGGGGAATGTCAGCAGCATGGACTAGGACCGACACTGTCCTGGCTGGGTTTGTGAGGGCTGGGGTGGATGGAGCCGCAGCTGCCCCTGCAGCCTCTCCGCCCTGCCTCCTTGGTGCAGCAGATGACCTTGCTGCCCCAGATCCACGTGGCATGATGGCATCAACGTGCACCAGCGCACGTGTCGTAGCCCTGCTGACCTGGAAGTCAGCCATGGAGTCAGCCAGGTCTGGTGCCACAATGGGCTGGTCCAACAAGGGCTGAGCATGGATGGTGTCAGCCACATCAGCCTCAACGGGAGGGGGGGAGGAGGGGGGATTATGGGTGCCCGTGACTGGTCCTCCACACATGGGGGGACAGGCTCACCCTGCAAGTTACGACCACGTCCCCTACCGGATCCACCACGGCCACCACTTGTGGCTCTTCCACCTTTGCCACCCTTACGGAATCCTCGCCTCCCAGCCATGGCACTGATGTTAATGTGCGTATGGGAGTGGATGTAGACTATTGTCCTGGGTAATTGGGGGTCAAAGGGGTTGGGTACCAGATGGTAATTGTACCCTAGTGCTCTAGCAAGGCTGAATGTAACCCCTGGGGAAAGATGACGGGTCACGCAACGCACAGGAGGCCCAAAAAAGGGAGATGACGTGCACGCAACCCCTCCTAGACCACGTGTGCAGAAAGAAAAACCTGCACTACGCTGTGGCACCCAGTAACACAAGAATGATCGTATGCGTGTCACACGCAGCCTAGAATGACCTCTGAAGGGGTAGGCTAAACACGGGGCAAGCACAGATGTTAGATACGTACGTGACTCACCGTCTGCCAGGTAAAAGTGCGTGAAAAATGAGCGCGTTTGGTTGGCAACACCCCCGCCAAAAGAAGATATGTACGCTGTCTGAGGAGACAGGACAACAGTAGAAGGGAACACTGTTTGAGGGAACAGGCCCAGGTAAACCAGTACAAGAGAAAAAAATAGAAAAAGTTGTCAGAGGTAACAGGGAAACGCCGTGAAGTAAATCGCGTGTGAAACGACAAGAAGTACAGAATTCACCCACTCGCTCTCCACGAAAAGCAGTACAAGGAATTGGTGTTCTACACGTACCTTATATGCAGGCCCACACGTACAGCGTCACTTACGCGGCGTGTACGTGCTAGGCCCATTCCCACCAATTACACGCTTTGTCACTTCTGCGTGTAGGTCCATTTGCACCAATTACACGCTTTGTCACTTCTGCGTGTATGTCCATTTGCACCAATTACACGCTTTGACACTTCTGCGTGTAGGTCCATTTGCACCAATTACACGCTTTGACACTTCTGCGTGTAGGGCTATTTCCACCAATAACACGCTTTGACACTCGGACGTGTCACGCAACTTTTTCCTACGCGTGCACGTGACTTCATAGACGCGCATACGCGTTTACGCGCTAAGGGCCTTTCATCGATTTACACGCAGACGTGTGGGATTTTCACGTGCAAAATCACTCACTACTATCAAGCTGTCCACGCGTTCACACACGAAAGACCACGCTCCTGGCCAGGAGGCCAAATTACTGCCCCCCAGAGCCCTGAGCACGCTCCCACCTGCCATCTGCTGCTGCCTGACTGCCTGCTGCCCACGTGCCCTGCCATTTGCTGCCTGCACATCAGCCAGGGGTGCTGTTGCTGTAACCACCCCTGCTGCAACCAAAGGCTCCCGACTGCTTTTCCGTCGCCCCACAGCCCAGCCCCAGGACCCAGTTGCCCACCCACTCCTGCCTCTGGGGTTGCCATGTCGGGCACTACAACATCTGGCACCAGTGGCAACCCCCGGCCAAGGAGGCAGAGGGGCACCAGCTTCAGTGCCAGGGAAGTTGGTGTCCTGGTGGAGGGTGCCCCTGCACTGCTGGGGGGTGGGGGTGGTGGGAGACATGGATGGGGGCCTGGTGGAGGGTGCCCCTGGTGGCTGGGGGGTGGGGGTGGGGGTAGACATGAGTGGGGGCCTTGTGGAGGCTGCCCCTGGTGACTGGGGGGGTGGGGGTGATAGGGGACATGAGTGGGGGCCTGGTGGAGGGTGCCCCTGCACTGCTGGGGGGTGGGGGTGGTGGGAGACATGAGTGGGGGCCTGGTGGAGGGTGCCCCTTGGATGCTGGGGCGTGGGGGTGGTGGGAGACATGAGTGGGGGCCTGGTGGAGGCTGCCCCTGGTGACTGGGGAGGTGGGGGTGATAGGGGACATGAGTGGGGGCCTGGTGGAGGATGCCCCTGCACTGCTGGGGGGTGGGGGTGATAGGGGACATGAGTGGGGGCCTGGTGGAGGGTGCCCCTGCACTGCTGTAGGGTGGGGGTGGTGGGAGACATGAGTGGGGGCCTGGTGGAGGGTGCCCCTGGATGCTGGGGGGTGGGGGTGGTGGGAGACATGAGTGGGGGCCTGGTGGAGGGTGCCCCTGGTGGCGGGGGGGTGGGGGTGATAGGGGACATGAGTGGGGGCCTGGTGGAGGATGCCCCTGCACTGCTGGGGGGTGGGGGTGATAGGGGACATGAGTGAGGGCCTGGTGGAGGGTGCCCCTGCACTGCTGGGGGGTGGGGGTGGTGGGAGACATGGATGGGGGCCTGGTGGAGGGTGCCCCTGGTGGCTGGGGGGTGGGGGTGGTGGGAGACATGGGTGGGGGCCTGGTGGAGGGTGCCCCTGGATGCTGGGGGGAGGGGGTGGTGGGAGACATGGATGGGGGCCTGGTGGGGGGTGCCCCTGGTGGCTGGGGGGTGGGGGTGGTGGGAGACATGGGTGGGGGCCTGGTGGAGGGTGCCCCTGGATGCTGGGGGGTGGGGGTGGTGGGAGACATGAGTGGGGGCCTGGTGGAGGGTGCCCCTGGTGGCTGGGGGGTGGGGGTGATAGGGGACATGAGTGGGGGCCTGGTGGAGGCTGCCCCTGCACTGCTGGGGGTGGGGGTGGTGGGAGACATGAGTGGGGGCCTGGTGGAGGGTGCCCCTGGTGGCTGGGGGGTGGGGTGATAGGGGACATGAGTGGGGGCCTGGTGGAGGCTGCCCCTGCACTGCTGGGGGGTGGGGGTGGTGGGAGACATGAGTGGGGGCCTGGTGGAGGGTGCCCCTGGTGGCTGGGGGGTGGGGGTGATAGGGGACATGAGTGGGGGCCTGGTGGAGGGTGCCCCTGGTGGCTGGGGGGTGGGGGTGATAGGGGACATGAGTGGGGGCCTGGTGGAGGCTGCCCCTGCACTGCTGGGGGGTGGGGGTGGTGGGAGACATGAGTGGGGGCCTGGTGGAGGGTGCCCCTGGTGGCTGGGGGGTGGTGGTGGTGGGAGACATGAGTGGGGGCCTGGTGGAGGGTGCCCCTGGTGGCTGGGGGATGGGGGTGATAGGGGACATGAGTGGGGGCCTGGTGGAGGATGCCCCTGCACTGCTGGGGGGTGGGGGTGGTGGGAGACATGAGTGGGGGCCTGGTGGAGGGTGCCCCTGGTGGCGGGGGGGTGGGGGTGATAGGGGACATGAGCGGGGGCCTGGTGGAGGGTGCCCCTGCACTGCTGGGGGGTGGGGGTGATGGGAGACATGAGTGGGGGCCTGGTGGAGGGTGCCCCTGGTGGCTGGGGGGTGGGGGTGATAGGGGACATGAGTGGGGGCCTGGTGGAGGCTGCCCCTGCACTGCTGGGGGGTGGGGGTGGTGGGAGACATGAGTGGGGGTCTGGTGGAGGGTGCCCCTGGATGCTGGGCGGTGGGGGTGGTGGGAGACATGAGTGGGGGCCTGGTGGAGGGTGCCCCTGGTGGTGGGGGGGGTGGGGGTGATAGGGGACATGAGTGGGGGCCTGGTGGAGGATGCCCCTGCACTGCTGGGGGGTGGGGGTGATAGGGGACATGAGTGGGGGGCTGGTGGAGGGTGCCCCTGCACTGCTGGGGGGTGGGGGTGATAGGGGACATGAGTGGGGGCCTGGTGGAGGGTGCCCCTGGTGGCTGGGGGTTGGCGGTGGTGGGAGACATGGGTGGGGGCCTGGTGGAGGGTGCCCCTGGATGCTGGGGGGTGGGGGTGGAGGGAGACATGAGTGGGGGCCTGGTGGAGGGTGCCCCTGGATGCTAGGGGGTGGGGGTGGTGGGAGACATGAGTGGGGGCCTGGTGGAGGGTGCCCCTGGATGCTGGGGGGTGGGGGTGGTGGGAGACATGAGTGGGGGCCTGGTGGAGGGTGCCCCTGGTGGCTGGGGGGTGGGGGTGGGGGTAGACATGAGTGGGGGCCTGGTGGAGGCTGCCCCTGGTGACCGGGGGGGGTGATAGGGGACATGAGTGGGGGCCTGGTGGAGGGTGCCCCTGCACTGCTGGGTGGTGGGGGTGGTGGGAGACATGAGTGGGGGCCTGGTGGAGGGTGCCCCTGGTGGCTGGGGGGTGGAGGTGGTGGAGACATGGGTGGGGGCCTGGTGGAGGGTGCCCCTGGATGCTGGGGGGTGGGGGTGGTGGGAGACATGAGTGGGGGCCTGGTGGAGGGTGCCCCTGGTGGCTGGGGGGTGGGGGTGGTGGGAGACATGGGTGGGGGCCTGGTGGAGGGTGCCCCTGGATGCTGGGGGGTGGTGGTGGTGGGAGACATGAGTGGGGGCCTGGCGGAGGGTGCCCCTGGTGGCTGGGGGGTGGGGGTGATAGGGGACATGAGTGGGGGCCTGGTGGAGGGTGCCCCTGGTGGCTGGGGGGTGGGGGTGGTGGGAGACATGGGTGGGGGCCTGGTGGAGGGTGCCCCTGGATGCTGGGGGGTGGGGGTGGTGGGAGACATGAGTGGGGGCCTGGTGGAGGGTGCCCCTGGTGGCTGGGGGGTGGGGGTGATAGGGGACATGAGTGGGGGCCTGATGGAGGCTGCCCCTGCACTGCTGGGGGTGGGGGTGGTGGGAGACATGAGTGGGGGCCTGGTGGAGGGTGCCCCTGGTGGCTGGGGGGTGGGGTGATAGGGGACATGAGTGGGGGCCTGGTGGAGGCTGCCCCTGCACTGCTAGGGGGTGGGGGTGGTGGGAGACATGAGTGGGGGCCTGGTGGAGGCTGCCCCTGGTGACCGGGGGGGGGTGATAGGGGACATGAGTGGGGGCCTGGTGGAGGGTGCCCCTGCACTGCTGGGTGGTGGGGGTGGTGGGAGACATGAGTGGGGGCCTGGTGGAGGGTGCCCCTGGTGGCTGGGGGGTGGGGGTGGTGGAGACATGGGTGGGGGCCTGGTGGAGGGTGCCCCTGGATGCTGGGGGGTGGGGGTGGTGGGAGACATGGGTGGGGGCCTGGTGGAGGGTGCCCCTGGATGCTGGGGGGTGGGGTGGTGGGAGACATGGATGGGGGCCTGGTGGAGGGTGCCCCTGGTGGCTGGGGGGTGGCGGTGGTGGGAGACATGGGTGGGGGCCTGGTGGAGGGTGCCCCTGGATGCTGGGGGGTGGGGGTGGTGGGAGACATGAGTGGGGGCCTGGTGGAGGGTGCCCCTGGATGCTAGGGGGTGGGGGTGGTGGGAGACATGAGTGGGGGCCTGGTGGAGGGTGCCCCTGGATGCTGGGGGGTGGGGGTGGTGGGAGACATGAGTGGGGGCCTGGTGGAGGGTGCCCCTGGTGGCTGGGGGGTGGGGGTGGGGGTAGACATGAGTGGGGGCCTGGTGGAGGCTGCCCCTGGTGACCGGGGGGGGGGGTGATAGGGGACATGAGTGGGGGCCTGGTGGAGGGTGCCCCTGCACTGCTGGGTGGTGGGGGTGGTGGGAGACATGAGTGGGGGCCTGGTGGAGGGTGCCCCTGGTGGCTGGGGGGTGGGGGTGGTGGAGACATGGGTGGGGGCCTGGTGGAGGGTGCCCCTGGATGCTGGGGGGTGGGGGTGGTGGGAGACATGAGTGGGGGCCTGGTGGAGGGTGCCCCTGGTGGCTGGGGGGTGGGGGTGGTGGGAGACATGGGTGGGGGCCTGGTGGAGGGTGCCCCTGGATGCTGGGGGGTGGTGGTGGTGGGAGACATGAGTGGGGGCCTGGCGGAGGGTGCCCCTGGTGGCTGGGGGGTGGGGGTGATAGGGGACATGAGTGGGGGCCTGGTGGAGGGTGCCCCTGCACTGATGGGGGGTGGGGGTGATAGGGGACATGGGTGGGGGCCTGGTGGAGGCTGCCCCTGGTGACTGGGGGGGTGGGGGTGATAGGGGACATGAGTGGGGGCCTGGTGGAGGATGCCCCTGCACTGCTGGGGGGTGGGGGTGATAGGGGACATGAGTGGGGGCCTGGTGGAGGGTGCCCCTGCACTGCTGGGGGGTGGGGGTGATAGGGGACATGGGTGGGGGCCTGGTGGAGGGTGCCCCTGGATGCTGGGGGGTGGGGGTGGTGGGAGACATGAGTGGGGGCCTGGTGGAGGGTGCCCCTGCACTGCTGGGGGGTGGGGGTGATAGGGGACATGGGTGGGGGCCTGGTGGAGGGTGCCCCTGGATGCTGGGGTGTGGGGGTGGTGGGAGACATGAGTGGGGGCCTGGTGGAGGGTGCCCCTGGTGACTGGGGGGGTGGGGGTGGTGGGAGACATGAGTGGGGGCCTGGTGGAGGGTGCCCCTGGATGCTGGGGGGTGGGGTGGTGGGAGACATGAGTGGGGGCCTGGTGGAGGGTGCCCCTGGATGCTGGGGGGTGGGGCTGGTGGGAGACATGAGTGGGGGCCTGGTGGAGGGTGCCCCTGGATGCTGGGGGGTGGGGGTGGTGGGAGACATGAGTGGGGGCCTGGTGGAGGGTGCCCCTGGTGGCTGGGGGGTGGGGGTGGGGGTAGACATGAGTGGGGGCCTGGTGGAGGCTGCCCCTGGTGACTGGGGGGGGTGGGGGTGATAGGGGACATGAGTGGGGGCCTGGTGGAGGGTGCCCCTGCACTGCTGGGGGGTGGGGGTGGTGGGAGACATGAGTGGGGGCCTGGTGGAGGGTGCCCCTGGATGCTGGGGGGTGGGGGTGGTGGGAGACATGAGTGGGGGCCTGGAGGAGGCTGCCCTTGGTGACTGGGGGTGTGGGGGTGATAGGGGACATGAGTGGGGGCCTGGTGGAGGATGCCCCTGCACTGCTGGGGGGTGGGGGTGATAGGGGACATGAGTGGGGGCCTGGTGGAGGGTGCCCCTGCACTGCTGGGGGGTGGGGGTGGTGGGAGACATGAGTGGGGGCCTGGTGGAGGGTGCCCCTGGATGCTGTGGGGTGGGGGTGGTGGGAGACATGAGTGGGGGCCTGGTGGAGGGTGCCCCTGGTGGCGGGGGGGTGGGGGTGATAGGGGCCATGAGTGGGGGCCTGGTGGAGGATGCCCCTGCACTGCTGGGGGGTGGGGGTGATAGGGGACATGAGTGGGGGCCTGGTGGAGGGTGCACCTGCACTGCTGGGGGGTGGGGGTGGTGGGAGACATGGATGGGGGCCTGGTGGAGGGTGCCCCTGGTGGCTGGGGGGTGGGGGTGGTGGGAGACATGGGTGGGGGCCTGGTGGAGGGTGCCCCTGGATGCTGGGGGGTGGGGTGGTGGGAGACATGGATGGGGGCCTGGTGGAGGGTGCCCCTGGTGGCTGGGGGTGGGGGTGGTGGGAGACATGGGTGGGGGCCTGGTGGAGGGTGCCCCTGGATGCTGGGGGGTGGGGGTGGTGGGAGACATGAGTGGGGGCCTGGTGGAGGGTGCCCCTGGTGGCTGGGGGGTGGGGGTGGTGGGAGACATGAGTGGGGGCCTGGTGGAGGGTGCCCCTGGTGGCTGGGGGGTGGGGGTGATAGGGGACATGAGTGGGGGCCTGGTGGAGGCTGCCCCTGCACTGCTGGGGGGTGGGGGTGGTGGGAGACATGAGTGGGGGCCTGGTGGAGGGTGCCCCTGGTGGCTGGGGGGTGGGGGTGATGGGGGACATGAGTGGGGGCCTGGTGGAGGCTGCCCCTGCACTGCTGGGGGGCGGGGGTGATAGGGGACATGAGTGGGGGCCTGGTGGAGGGTGCCCCTGGTGGCTGGGGGGTGGGGGTGGTGGGAGACATGGGTGGGGGCCTGGTGGAGGGTGCCCCTGGTGGCTGGGGGGTGGGGGTGATAGGGGACATGAGTGGGGGCCTGGTGGAGGGTGCCCCTGCACTGATGGGGGGTGGGGGTGATAGGGGACATGAGTGGGGGCCTAGTGGAGGCTGCCCCTGGTGACTGGGGGGGTGGGGGTGATAGGGGACATGAGTGGGGGCCTGGTGGAGGATGCCCCTGCACTGCTGGGGGGTGGGGGTGATAGGGGACATGAGTGGGGGCCTGGTGGAGGGTGCCCCTGCACTGCTGGGGGGTGGGGGTGATAGGGGACATGGGTGGCGGCCTGGTGGAGGGTGCCCCTGGATGCTGGGGGGTGGGGGTGATAGGGGACATGGGTGGGGGCCTGGTGGAGGGTGCCCCTGGATGCTGGGGTGTGGGGGTGGTGGGAGACATGAGTGGGGGCCTGGTGGAGGGTGCCCCTGGTGACTGGGGGGGTGGGGGTGGTGGGAGACATGAGTGGGGGCCTGGCGGAGGGTGCCCCTGGAGCGGGGGGGTGGGGGTGGTGGGAGACATGAGTGGGGGCCTGGTGGAGGGTGCCCCTGGTGGCTGGGGGGTGGGGGTGGGGGTAGACATGAGTGGGGGCCTGGTGGAGGCTGCCCCTGGTGACTGGGGGGGGTGGGGGTGATAGGGGACATGAGTGGGGGCCTGGTGGAGGGTGCCCCTGCACTGCTGGGGGGTGGGGGTGGTGGGAGACATGAGTGGGGGCCTGGTGGAGGGTGCCCCTGGATGCTGGGGGGTGGGGGTGGTGGGAGACATGAGTGGGGGCCTGGAGAAGGCTGCCCCTGGTGACTGGGGGGGTGGGGGTGATAGGGGACATGAGTGGGGGCCTGGTGGAGGATGCCCCTGCACTGCTGGGGGGTGGGGGTGATAGGGGACATGAGTGGGGGCCTGGTGGAGGGTGCCCCTGCACTGCTGGGGGGTGGGGGTGGTGGGAGACATGAGTGGGGGCCTGGTGGAGGGTGCCCCTGGATGCTGTGGGGTGGGGGTGGTGGGAGACATGAGTGGGGGCCTGGTGGAGGGTGCCCCTGGTGGCGGGGGGGTGGGGGTGATAGGGGCCATGAGTGGGGGCCTGGTGGAGGATGCCCCTGCACTGCTGGGGGGTGGGGGTGATAGGGGACATGAGTGGGGGCCTGGTGGAGGGTGCACCTGCACTGCTGGGGGGTGGGGGTGGTGGGAGACATGGATGGGGGCCTGGTGGAGGGTGCCCCTGGTGGCTGGGGGGTGGGGGTGGTGGGAGACATGGGTGGGGGCCTGGTGTAGGGTGCCCCTGGATGCTGGGGGGTGGGGTGGTGGGAGACATGGATGGGGGCCTGGTGGAGGGTGCCCCTGGTGGCTGGGGGTGGGGGTGGTGGGAGACATGGGTGGGGGCCTGGTGGAGGGTGCCCCTGGATGCTGGGGGGTGGGGGTGGTGGGAGACATGAGTGGGGGCCTGGTGGAGGGTGCCCCTGGTGGCTGGGGGGTGGGGGTGGTGGGAGACATGGGTGGGGGCCTGGTGGAGGGTGCCCCTGGTGGCTGGGGGGTGGGGGTGGTGGGAGACATGAGTGGGGGCCTGGTGGAGGGTGCCCCTGGTGGCTGGGGGGTGGGGGTGATAGGGGACATGAGTGGGGGCCTGGTGGAGGGTGCCCCTGCACTGCTGGGGGGTGGGGGTGGTGGGAGACATGAGTGGGGGCCTGGTGGAGGGTGCTCCTGGTGGCTGGGGGGTGGGGGTGGTGGGAGACATGTGTGGGGGCCTGGTGGAGGGTGCCCCTGGTGGCTGGGGGGTGGGGGTGATAGGGGACATGAGTGGGGGCCTGGTGGAGGGTGCCCCTGCACTGCTGGGGGGTGGGGGTGGTGGGAGACATGGGTGGGGGCCTGGTGGAGGGTGCCCCTGGATGCTGGGGGGTGGTGGTGGTGGGAGACATGAGTGGGGGCCTGGTGGAGGGTGCCCCTGGTGGCTTGGGGGTGGGGTGATAGGGGACATGAGTAGGGGCCTGGTGGAGGATGCCCCTGCACTGCTGGGGGGTGGGGGTGGTGGGAGACATGAGTGGGGGCCTGGTGGAGGGTGCCCCTGGTGGCTGGGGGGTGGGGGTGGTGGGAGACATGGGTGGGGGCCTGGTGGAGGGTGCCCCTGGATGCTGGGGGGTGGTGGTGGTGGGAGACATGAGTGGGGGCCTGGTGGAGGGTGCCCCTGGTGGCTGGGGGGTGGGGGTGGTGGGAGACATGAGTGGGGGCCTGGTGGAGGGTGCCCCTGGTGGCTGGGGGGTGGGGGTGATAGGGGACATGAGTGGGGGCCTGGTGGAGGGTGCCCCTGGATGCTGGGGGGTGGAGGTGGTGGGAGACATGAGTGGGGGCCTGGTGGAGGGTGCCCCTGGATGCTGGGGGGTGGTGGTGGTGGGAGACATGAGTGGGGGCCTGGTGGAGGGTGCCCCTGGTGGCTGGGGGGTGGGGGTGATAGGGGACATGAGTGGGGGCCTGGTGGAGGGTGCCCCTGGATGCTGGGGGGTGGTGATGGTGGGAGACATGAGTGGGGGCCTGGTGGAGGGTGCCCCTGGTGGCTGGGGGGTGGGGGTGATAGGGGACATGAGTGGGGGCCTGGTGGAGGGTGCCCCTGGTGGCTGCGGGGTGGGGGTGATAGGGGACATGAGTGGGGGCCTGGTGGAGGGTGCCCCTGCACTGCTGGGGGGTGGGGGTGGTGGGAGACATGGGTGGGGGCCTGGTGGAGGGTGCCCCTGGATGCTGGGGGGTGGGGGTGGTGGGAGACATGAGTGGGGGCCTGGTGGAGGGTGCCCCTGGTGGCTGGGGGGTGGGGGTGGTGGGAGACATGGGTGGGGGCCTGGTGGAGGCTGCCCCTGCACTGCAGGGGGTGGGGGTGCAGGGGGACATGAGCAGGTGTGCAGGGTAGTCCCCTGTTTTGTGGGCTGCCTGCAGGGGCCGTGGAGGGTGTACAGGGAACACCTGTGAGGACCCACCCAGCCTAATTGCATGTGATAATTCCCGCACACCCCTGTAATACACGTACCTGGCCAATTCGCATGTGAGAATTCCCGCGCACCCCTGTAATACACGTACCCAGCCGAATCGCGTGTAGAACTTCCCGTGTACCCCTGTAATACACGTACCCAGCCAAATCGCGTGTGATAATTCCCACGTACCCCTGTAATACACGTACCCTGGCCAATCGCGTGTAGAACTTCCCACGCACCCCTGTAATACACGTACCAAGCCAAATCGCGTGTGATAATTCCCTCGCACCCCTGTAATACACGTACCTGGCCAAATCGCATGTGAGAATTCCCGCGCACCCCTGTAATACACGTACCCAGCCGAATCGCGTGTAGAACTTCCCGTGTACCCCTGTAATACACGTACCCAGCCAAATCGTGTGTGATAATTCCTGCGTACCCCTGTGATACACGTGCCCTGGCTAATCGCGTGTAAAACTTCACGCGTACCCCTGTAATACACGTACCCTGGCTAATCGCGTGTATAACTTCACGCGTACCCCTGATATGCACATTACCCGCTTTGCGTTCCTTGTTTGGCAGCCCTGTAGACTGGTCCAGGGTTAGCGCAGCCCTTTGCGATGATTTAGCGATTTTGATGGCTTTTCCTTGCGCGAGGGCGTTCTTGGGGGCGTTACTGGCGCTGCTGCAGGGTCGCTGCGATACTCTGCGCCACGGCTGGTTTGGGAGCCTAAAATCCATGAATACGCTGTGCGCGGAAATCGGTTTTAGTGCACGTGCCTGGCGCAGACAATCGCACGCAGACACTCTGCGCCAGCCGCTTGCGACACTTTTCTGCGAAATTCTATGAATTACCCTGTTGGTTATGTTACTCATTTGAATTGTATGGCTACACACTTTTGTTTATGTTATCCCCTCCGCCCTTGAAGTGTTGCCCAAAGGGTGGTCTCTGTATAAGCCTAATATGGCTAAAGTCAAACTATGACACTTCTGAATATTTACCCTAAAGATCTCACGCAAATTTGTTGGCTGCCCTTGTGACAAATCTTTGGGAAGTGCAAGAAGTCCAAGTGGCCATGTTATACGATCCTCCAGGGAGTAGTTTGTCTGCTGGCCTGATTGAGGTAGTGGTTGAGACCCTTCAATGCTGGCAATCACAATTCCCCAGGGGACTAATAATTCTGACAGGAAACTTTAATGCTAATTATAGGCCAATTTTAAATCAGGAAGGGTGGGAGAGAAAGGGTGAGCTAGCCTCAGGGGACATGCCATCGAAGGGAGTCTTGGCAGAATTCAAGCTTTCGCCCTTGGTGTCTGAAGGGGACAATAACCCATATACGTGGACCAACGGACAACATTGTTCCTATATTGACTTCATTTTTGTAAACACCGGAGTTGAGAGGTGTGTCCCCAAACCTCTGATAATGCCAACCGTGACCAGTGATCATGTGATGCTTCCTTTGTGTTGTGAGGGCTTAAGGCCCCGTTCAGCTGATCGATTAATCTGTAATGCAGTTGTAAATATTCAAGGGAGTAGGCTACGGTGGACTGTGAGTTTCATTGGTAAATTTAATGCAGCCCTGGGGCATTCTGGTCAGGAGGCAAGGGCCATTTTGAGTAAATGCAAGGGTGACTTGTGGGTGTTGTGAACTCTCTTTGCCCTCGCCCCCCCAGACAACATGTATCTCCATAACTATAACCAACGTCAGAGACAATGGGGCATTTTTGATTTAGGTATTTCCAAGAGGAAAAAATAATTGAATGTGTTGATTCAGGGGGCAAAGGGAAACGGCTACATTACTGAGAGGATACAAACTCAACTAATCTCATCATCCAGACAAAGCTACAAGAACTTGTTGAAATGGTATACATTTTCTGTGAACATCAAGGGTGGAAAAAAATCAGCCACTTGATAAGGGGTCATGACTCAAAAAACCTTTAGCACCTTATCCGTAGTTACGGGGCAGGTGGGGAAACCAGAGGGGCGGTGGGCATAACTGAGGAACAGTGGGCTCAGCATATACAAAAGCTTTATGGGGCAAGAGGGTCCTGATAGCGGGGGATTCCGAAAAATCCATATCTGATTCTTTGGTAAGTATCCATGTCCGGCGAGCAGAATTGTTGATCACTATCCTTAAGTCTAAGGATTTGCTGGCCTCTTACCCTAATGGCTTATGCAATTTGATTTTAAAGGCAGATCTGAAATGGTGGGTCTCATTGCTCCTCGAATTATTTATACAGATTTGTGACTCTGGGATTATCCCTCCTTCTTGGAAATCATCCATCATTATCCTTGTCCATAAGAAGAGGACGCACAATAATCCTTCCAACTTTCGACTATTAGCAATGCTGGATTGTAGCTCCAAATTATTTGCTGAACTTATATTAGAGCTGCTATCAGCATGGGCCAAGGAGAAGGGCCTGCTACAATATCAGCAAACAGGTTTCAGCAAAGGCTGGGGGACTACCCTTTCGATTTGGACTCTGCTAACCCTGATCTCGGACACACAATGGGCCTCATTACGACCCTGGCGGTACGGAGTAAAAGGCGCCGTACACCTCATTACGAGGTCCCCTTGCGGGACCCAGGAAGCAACGCCTGGTCAAACCAGGCGTGCTTACCGGGTCCCGGGAGGGGAAGAGGGAGCAAACAACGAGCCAACTCGTAATGGCCCGTTGTTTGCTCCCTCTCCCATTCCCATTCAACCCTGTTGGGGCTGAAATGGGAATGGGGAAAGACCGGGTCCGGGTCCTTGGAGGGAGGAATTACCGGGCCTTCGGAATGGCCTGGTAATTCCTCATTCTGTGGACCCGGACCCGGATGCGATTTTGGCGGCAGCCATGCCGCCCATAGCGGCATGGCTACCGCCGAGGTCGTAATGAGGGCCAATGTTATCCGGGAGTTATGGGAGCAGCTGAATTATCAATGTTATTGATGATTCAGCTGCTTTTCATAGAGTAATTTAAACTAAACTTTGGGAAAAGCTAGAAGCCTGGGGCAAAGAGGCATCAAAGGTGTATTTCATCAAAGCATTGTATAGTGATACCAAGAAGGAGAATTGTCGGGCGTCCTTAGTACCGAGCGGGGGTTAAAACAGGGGTGCCCTTTGGCACCATTGCTATATAATATGTACACATCAGAACTCCCCAGAGTGCTTAGGGCGGTTGAGAATCATCCACCATTGTATGGGAAAGACTCAATTCCATGCTTGCTATATGCAGATGACACAGTGATCCTGGACCATTCCCCTTTTTGGTCTACGGAGATCGCCTTATGCCCTCCATACCTTTGCCGGAAGCCACAACCTTAGCCCTAATGACCTGAAAACTAAAATCATGATCTGAGATAAAGGGGCTTATGGCACTCCATCCTTTGTGCGGAGGATGGGAGAGTGAAGATGGAACAGGTCACAGAGTATAAGTACTTGGGAGTCCCTACTAGACCATTGTTGTCACCCGTACTCCTGGCCAAGCGGATTTCACATGAGGCTTGGTTCAAATGGCTATCCCTTAAAAGGATTATTGATGCACAGGGCGGTAGCTCCATTGCAACAAAAAATATTGCCTACCGAGTTTCCATCATACCGGGTATACTCTATCCCTTGGAAGTATTCCTGTTAAGAGCAGTGGGCTGGCTCCCCAGGCTTGAGGCAAAAATCATACGTTCTTTACTTGGATTACCAGGCAGGGTGCCAGTGGAGGCTATCAGGTTGGACCTGGGCCTCCCCTCGCTACTAGCGCTATAGAAAATAAAGGCTAGTAAGTTGTGGGCAAAGATACATCATGGTTGCCTGAGAGATGATATGCCTCTGAGCCGGACGATGTGGCATGCCAGCAGATTTTCCAGGAGTATCTGGTATTAGGATCTAGAAAGAATGGTAAAATCCAGTCTAGTGGAGATTGGCATGGACAGTGTACCATTGTCATGGCTGGAGTTCAACTTTGCAAAGATCGAAGAGAAGTTGATATGGCATGACGTGGACGCTGCCCTGGACCATCTGGCCGGCCTGCGGAAGTATGAATTATATGCCCATCAGGCATTTCAATTGAAGGCACCCAAGTCTTACCTAGTAAAACTTTGTGTTCCAAGGTTGGTGAGGTTCATTTTGGCGGTCCGTCTACAAACCCTCCCTATGTTTGAACTTACAGGGCTTGGGGGGAGTATCCCTAGGGACGAAAGACTTTGTAGACTGTGCCTTAATTAGGTGGAAACAGCACACCATATCCTGACGCAATGTGTTGCTCTTCACTCTAAGTAAAAGCGGGCTTACAGTAAGGCCAGCTCCCACATCTCGGACCAATTCTGAGCACACTATTTGGGGCATAATCATTAGTGGCTACCACAGCAGCCTTTCATGTCTGGGAAAGGACAGCTCGGAAACTGTCTTTGGTGCTATAAGTCTTCTTTTATCCCCGATGCCTTGGTATGAGATTGTTATTTGTCAGCCTTGTATTTTATGATTGAAAGGTGTTGTCCTTTTTTCCTTCTTATATAGCATTTTATCATTATCAAGGACATAATGGGCCTCATTACTAGTATGGAGGTAGCCATTTTAGCGGGTCCCGCTAAAGACGCCTGGTCTGAAGAGGCGTTCCTTAGCGGGTCCTGCTGCAGACCTCGTAATAGGGCTGCCCGGAATGAACAGGGCCGGTCCCTTACCGGCACCGTTCATTCCGTGGCCACCTGGGTCATAATGAGGCCCAATGTGTGTGTATTATATTGCATTTCTTATTTATTTTTAATTAATCAATGTATAAGGTTATTAAATGTAAACGCATTATTAAAAAAAAATACTGATGAACAGAGTTTAGGAAGAGCATGATGAGTGAGGAAAAACAGCACACGGTGAAGAGGAGCAGGATATACAAAGCTCATGGTCTCAACCACTCACATGCTGTGAGTCTAAGAATGATGATGTTGATGAGGCAGATAATGATTATGACCTATATCAGTTCAGGCAGGAAAACACATGATTCTTGAAAGGATTGATACTGTGCAGGAGGCGGAGGAGGAGGACACATTTACAGAGATGGGAGAGAAAGAGAAACTCCTCCTCCTGCTGTTGGTTATTTTGATGTTGCGGGGTAGGATGTTCCAATTGTGGGCAGGGGCAAATGGAGTGGAAATGAGAGGAGGGACAGGGAGGGTGTAGGGTGCCAGGAGCCGAACAATAAAAGCAGCAAGGTTGGGAGAAGGAGGTTTGTAATCCATGTGAGAATAATGAATGCTTGCTAGCCTTTCTCCCTTGTTCCATTTAGTGAGGGCAATTGAGATGAAGGGATAACAGGCAACCCTCAAGAGCAGCTCAATGAGCTAACCCCCACTACAAAAAGTTGGTAATGTGCACACGCATGTCTGAACATATGACCACCCCAGCTGCTTTCGCATGTAGTCACATCCAGGCTTTCCACCAGTGGGTTGCATGGAGCGAACAGAGACAGCATGTGCCCGATATATATTTATTTTTTATTTGTTTATTGGTGAGTTTTACAGATACAACACACATTATCAAGTATACATTTTCTTTCCTGTAATTCAACCAATATATTAAACTAAATACCCAGTACACATCCATTTAGGTTATATGATGCTAGTCTCTGCTCAGTGTCATAACGTGTCTTATTTGAACCAGGTGAATAGTTCACTTTTGACATTTCTGTGGAAAGAATCAAATTTAATATATACATCTTTTGTATACTAGGATTACAAAATATAAGGTGAACAATGACTAGGTAAAAGCTTCACTGTGGTTTGTCATCTGAGAGGTAGGAGACAGAACAAACAAGTGTTTTCCAAGCTTCAAAAGTAAGTGTGACATCTCGCCCATGTGTATCTATTGTGCCACTCCATGCCCTATTTTCAGCTTCACACCAATGCCAAAATTCCCTATACAATACATTAAATTGTGGGCCTTTGCATGATTTCCATGTCGTTGCTATACATCTCTTAGCCAGTATGCATGCCGGGTCCATTAATTTGTTGGTATGTTTGTGCTTGCACAATGTGGGGTATATAGCCAATAATCATTTGAGCGGGTTCCAATAGTATCTTTGAATCCCAACACCCTCACAAATGATCATCCTCATCATCGCATCTGGACCTCGGAGAGGGCAGGAGCCCTTTCCCCGCATCAGCATTCACCTTTGCTGCCCAGGAACTTCCCCACACTGATCCATCCATGCACATACTTAGTGCATACTTGGCGCAATCATGATGACCTCCCTTCCTTAAAGGTGAGCATTGCCATGATTGTGCTGCCCAGTTGAATCGAGTTCTGCGTGATCTCTATCCTACGCCACTCGTTATTCTCAGCGTTCAATCTGTTATCTTCCATGCTGACTGCCTCTAAAATGGCCGCCTGAGAGATGCGTTGCTCCAGCAACCGGTGTGTTTTTGTACATGACACACCCGCCGGCAAGTGGAAGCTGGCCCATGACCAGAGAAGGGCCGCGATAGAAAAGGCCCTGTTCTGCGCCTGTTCTGCGGATGGCTTGTGGCGTGGCTCACCCTATTAGACCTCTAATATTAAGTTGCCATAAGCCATTCCATGCCTAAACTGGGCCTCTCATCTGGACTGACTACAAACTTGATCTCTTACATCAGATAGGTGTTTCCCTGCCGGATCTTACTCAGCAAATGCATGACCATTTTCTGCAATGCCACGACGCCTCACACCTAGTGGGAATCTAGATACGAATCACACTACGTCGCCCACATGCCCTTAAACCCCCATACACTGACTATTCTTGTGCTGCTCGCTGTTAGGGAGAATTCTCATTCATGGCTAATTTCCCTTATCTATAGAGTCCCCCGGCAGCTTTGCTGGATTTGAGGGGTTTATTTTTTTTCTCCTGCTGAGTGAGATTTTTTTTCCCACTCTTAGGCATGTTTGCTATGTGTGTTCTAGGCTATTTTTTGTGTTTAATGTCTATGGGGTTTTTCTCACCCTCATAGGAACCATCTTTATACATGTGTGGTACACAGCACCCTCCGTGCCGTACCACAGGGGTGTCGTAGCGACCCCCAAACATAGACTCCATACCATGGGACTGACTACTGTCTCCCAGGGCATGTAAAGTCCCCATTGACTTTACTAGTCAATCCTTATGAACAAAACCAGTACAACCCATCTTAATATGGAAGTACTGGAGGGGGTTAATAGTTTTTCCCTAGTGTTCATTTTCAAGGGGGTACCGTAAAGTCCCTCTCTCAAACGTTTCTGGCTGGTGGCAGTGGTTTCTACCATAAATATTCGAGCGCATATATTTTCCTATGGGATTTTCCCATTGTTCGAAGCTACCACTTTTACTGACAGCCTCTCACATACCGCCGGTTTATTTTTATATTAACTTTACTCCGGTAAGTTTTTATTGCCAGAACTTTGATTTAATTTCTTTCTCGTGTCTTTCTCTATAGTCCTAACCCTGGTCGGGGATCCTTTGTTCGTCCTTTTGGCGGGCCTCTGCACAGAAGCCCTCCTCTCAGCGCCACTGAGTCTGGGGTAGACAGGATGTGCGGAGGGGGAATAGGCACCCTGGACAGGGTTGCCTACGCAACCCAAGTCGCACTCTGCCGTGATAGGCTGGGGGGTTCTCCCGCCGGGAGAGCCACCCCACTGTGTCAGTGACAGCTAGGCTGTAGGAATGGGGGTCTTGCTGCATAAAAGCAGGGTCCTGAGCACTGGAGGACAAGACATCGCCACTGGAACTAAGAAGCCGAAGAGGAGAGAAGCTGAAGGCATCTGCAACGACTGAACCACCGGTGAAGCCCTGCTGCAGATCCTCACCACTTTTCTCCAACGACTCGAGAAGATCTTCACCTGCAAGAGTCTTCTTCCATTGAGCTGGTGGGGCCAACCAGTTCGCCAATCGCCTTCCCGAACCTGCCTTGGTCGATTCACCACTGCCAGGCACTAGGAGACTGGATAGCCAGGCACCCGTCCACCCACACCGCGATTTAAAGGAGCGTACCTTTTATTCGTTTTGGCAGCACCGCGTCTGGTTTCATCCCTGGGCAGTGCAGTAACTCGAACCTTCCTCCACGACGAGAGCCTCTCTTCCTCTGCTGGATCTCCTGAACTGAAGGAACTGCCAGGAATTACTGTCACCGCAGGAGCTCTTCCACTTTTAAAGTACATTGTTCTGCCAGGCCACCCTTTTCGTTGGGTACTGCTAAAGGTGTTTTAAATCCTTTACTTACCTATTGGGTTGGCCGCCCCTATCATCTAACGCTGTCTTTCACCGTCTGCACCCGTCTTTTCAAATCGTTTAACAAAGTCTTGACTGCAGCTACAAGAACATTTTGCTCCTGGGCCCTGGGACCTTTGCCCTGTACCACTGACTCTGGCACAGGCGTATTGACTCTGGCTAAATCTGTTACAACTGCCTTCTCTAGATTGCTTCTCACCTAGAAATGTGTTGGTGCACCTAACTCTTATAACCACCTTTTCCTTCCCTCCTTTTAAACTTGTTAAGTGCCATTTTGCTCGGTTTTCACCTCAGTATTATACATGCTAAAGTACTACCTTGCCTAACTTGTTCACAATCTTATCGGGAAGTGTTGCTGGTGTGTTTAAGTGTATATTCCTGTATAACTTGTCCTTTCCCTCCCATTTGAGAACTTGTTAGAGTGCCATTTCTGCTTGGTTTTCACTGTGGCGTTTTGCTCAATTTTCACTCTTGCTCAAATTTGTCTACAATTTAAATAGGGAGTAGTGTATACTTTTCCTTACCATTTTAAACTTACTTTAATAATTGTGATTGATGTGTTGAACTAGAAGTGTGTAAAATACATATATGTTTCCTTGTGCCATAGTATTGTAGTCCTATTGTGTAAACCCTGAATACTGCTCATCTCCCTCTTGAGTTAAGTCTGACTGCTTAGCCACAGCTACCAACTAAATCTGTGTGGTATAGACTGATACCAAAGTGGTTTTATTGCATATACTTGTAGTCTTAATCTTCTGTAGTGCTCCCTAAAGGAACTGCACAGGATTCTGCCTAACACTCACATATACCTGATACCCGATTGCCCTATTGTATTAATAATACTAGTGCATAGGCAGACCTAGCCTTCTTTCAACAACTGCTTTTTGTCAATGCATCATTGCCTGTTCCACCTATTGTTCTAGGAATCAAGCCTACTCTCAATATTTACCTTAGTACCTATTGCCTAACCACTTGTTGCATACATTGCCTGTATTACTGCCTGTCCCACCTAGTGAAGTGGAACTAGCCTATTTTAATGTTTGCGTTAGTGTTTACTGCGTGACCACTCGTTGCTTACATTGCCTGCCAGTGCACTACTGCTAGTCCCACTTATCGAAATGGAACTAGCCTATTTTTTGATACTTGTGTTAGTGACCATTGTGTGACCACTCGCTGTATACATTGCCTGCCACTGCATCACTGCCTGTCCCACCTATTGAAATGGACTAGCCTATTTTGTCTGTTACATGTATATGCTTAACTAGCTTATTCTGCCCATTACATGTATATGCTTAACTAGCCTATTTTGTTCCTTACCTGCAAATGTTTTGTCCATTACATGTATACGCTTAACTGGCCTACCTCGTTCTACTCCTGCTATGCTCACCTAGCCTAGCCACTACCAATATGTGCCCTAGAAAGTCACTGTCAATTTCCTTGCAGTACCTTACATTACCACTAATCTATCTAACTGTGTCCTTATCTAAACATGTACCATGCCCTACTGCGGACAGAAACACTACACTAGACTTTGTGCTAGATTACCACGCCTCTACTAACCTAAAGTTGAGAGCTACAAGGTCATCAATGCTAAAATTAAAACACCCACCTTGTTTCCAGAGAGAACACCCAGGCCAACCACAGCCCACAATAATATGGACAACCTTAAACTCTATCAGAGTCAACCCCAATAGAAATATACCTGTACTACAACATCTGGAGCCCTGAGTAACACCAGATCTATAGTAGCTCACACTACAGAAATAGCTGACATCTTACTGACTAACAACCTTGACTTCCTAGCTGTCACGGAATCTTGGCTGCACGAAGCGGCAGGCCCAGCGCTCTTATTAGCCATACCTAATAATTACCAACTAATCAGAGCAGACAGACCTAACGGCAGAGGAGGTGGGCTAGCCATCATAGTTAAAGCTGACCTTGTTCTAAGACCTATAACTCTATCTCCTCTAAAATCATGTGAACTGCTCACTGCCAAAGTGCCCATCTCTAACTGTCGCACCTTATAAATATATCTAATATACAGGCTACCAGGAACCATTGGCATCTTCGAGGAGGACCTTTCAAGCCTGTTAGCTAATAACCTAAAAGACTTGTCGCAACTACTAATATTAGGTGATTTCAAGTTAGGTCTTAACGATCCAGAGGACAAACATGCCCGAACTATAGCAACTATGCTTGAGGAATATTGCCTAATTCAAAACGTTCTTACTCCAACACATGACAAAGGCAGACCCTAGATTGGGTTGCCAGCCGGAATTGTCCTACCAATATCACCAACAACACCCCTCAATTATGGACGGACCACCACCTAATCAACTTCTCCTTAACCCTAGATAAACCAGTATCTAAATACAAAGTTATGGCACCCCCTCTCCCTACCAGAGCCAAAAATAACCTCACACCTGATAATTTCTTACCACTCCTCCTTCCTACCATCAATGCTCTCCCTAATAACACTGACCCAGCTCTCCTATTGGAGACTTATAACAAAACTATGACCAAAACCCTGGATTCCATTGCCCCTCTCAAGCTACGCAACAGCAAACAACAAACACACCTCAACGCTTGGTTTACCCCTCACCTTAAAGAACTAAGACTACAAAAGAGGAAACTGGAATCCCGTTGGTGACACACCCCGTCCGACGAAAATAAAATACAACTTAAACAATCAGCCAATAACTAAAAAAAAGAAATCCCACGCACAAACAAAAACTAAACAACGAAAGAATGTACAATGCCAGCTCTAATACCAAGGAACTGTTTACTATCCTTAGGGAACTGGAATCCCTGATACCTCCCCCTGACAACATTCCCAAATACAAAAAATGGTGTACTAGTATTCAGAATGTCTGAGTTAAAAAAAATAACAACTCTCCAACTTAAAATTGCCAAAAAAAGCCTCTCTACCCGCTAGTGAGACACCACCTATCAGCCCTACTGAAAACATGCCACGCCCTCACCTTTCAAATTTACCAAAGTTTCTGTGCAAGAAATGGAAAAAACTATTGTATCCCTAAAGCCGTCCAATTGCAAGGGAGACAGTTGCCCAGCCCAACTCATTAAAGACGCCGCAAGGGACTTAGCCCCTTTCATCACAAAGTTAATAAAGGGCTCCTTCCCCACCAACACTGTACCAAGCAACTTAAAGGAGTGTTCCGGGACTTTTTTTTTATTGTTCCTATGGTTCGGCCATGTGTTTTTAAGCATAAATCGGTAGATCGTAGAAAACTTTCCTATGGACCTTACCCGACTTTTCGTCCATTAACGCACTCGAAAACATCCGCCATTTTATGATAATCCTCTCACTTGCCGCATCGCCCTGGCTCACCTGCTTTTGCGGCACTAAATCAAATCCCCCGCCCCTGAAACAGACTTGATCAAAACATTCATATTCCCCGCCTCTATCCGTGACGTGACTGAGCTGCGTAGGCAAACGCGCCCAGGCGTCTTCAACGCGACTCCACACAGAACCAGGAAATCAACACAGATGAGCTCACACAACACAGCGCGCCACAATTGGGAATATGAAACTGTACTTTTAAATTAAACCGCAAGATTGTAAATTTGGTAAAGTACATTTATTTGACATCAAATGTTTTGAGAATATTCAGCGATTAGCATTTTTATTTGCTCACGTTCCAAAAAGTTCGTTTCGAGGCACACGATGTTCCTTTGCTGGGGTCTTAGATCATCTCACAATACAGCGCCACAATTCGGAATATGAAACTGTGGTTTAAAAGCAAACGGCAAGATTGTACATTTGGCAAAGTACATTTATTTGACATCAAACGTTTTGAGAATATTCAGCGATTTGAATATTGAGCGGTCGCACTGATAATCGCATGGCTGTTCCAACAACGAGGCACTAGGCCACCACAACGGTATGTATGTTGCATCGAGCCGTTAGTACCGCGTAAGGGCATACTTGTACTTGGCGATCGTCCCATAAAATGATCAGGGTGGTAACATTGTTCACGCGGAGAAGCAATTGGCGCCTAAAAAAGCCATCCGCCGGTGTCTGGTACTCGTGACACATGCAGTAATGCATGATGTACCTGTTTGAAAAACATAAAAAATGAAATTAGTCTCACCATCAGATCTTTATTAAAATTATTCATTTTATATATTAGGTCGGGAAATTATTTCATAGCTAGGACAGTGAAACTGGGTATTATACATCAGGGGGGGGCCGTAGGATACTGAGACAGTCCCCCAGTGCAGGGGTTGACAGGGAGGCAGTGCAGGTGGAGAGTGGAAGGACCCAGGACCGAGGTCGCAGACAGTGGACCAGTTGTAGCAGTGGAGAGGGAGAGAGAAAGCAGAAGCAAAGAGGAAGGTTTTGAGGTGCTTCCGTAAAAGGAGATGGTTCTCCTCAAGATAGTGCGCGGTACAAAACAATATGCCACATAGAACGAACAAGTACAACTTAACCCGTCTTTAAAGCTACTGTATAGTAATTAAATTGCGGTATAAACTCATCTAAAGAGTTACTTACATTATATTTGCATTTTCCATTGTGTCTGTGCGTAGGGCAGCCCCGAAATACCACTCCTTCTATGCCGACGTTATTTCTTCTAATGAACGAACATGAAATGGCTTTCGTTTCTGAAATTATTTTCATTATCGTGTCTTACGTTATTGACCCACACCCCCAAAAAGAAGTCTTTCGGGATGGTCCCGGCCTGTCAAGGTCAAATAACAATAGAACCTTATACTGAGTCGTGGGCCATTCCGGCACCCGAGCAAAAAATCAAAGCAGCTGACCTTCACTTTGAACGAGCACACATTCCTAGTTAGCTACATTCAACGGACTTGAAATTTACACTCCATCTTTGCATTTCCATCTTTGCAGCCCCAGAGAACCATAAATAGGGAGACATTCTATATTTTTTGAAAAATGTTTTATATTACTGTTTGGTTGGATAGACACATTGCATGTACACTGAGCAATCACTTTTATTTACACATTACATAGATACACATATTCAATGGGCCAGCGACATGAGGAGACTCGAGAGAACAGACAATCAAATTACAATCATTTAAACCGTGATGTGTATTTCTCAATGAGCTCTTCTTTAGGTGGACATGGAACAGAGGCGATGTTGGGTGGCAATGCAGTTGTCCCCTGCACAGGTTCGTTCACAACTCCATGTATGTGCCTATCTAGGACATCAACAATAAGTCTCTCAATAAACTCATATTGCATATCCTCAAACACTGGTTTGATCACCCATTGTTTACTTCTTTTAGTGAAGGCCTTATTGTAGCGAAGCGTCCCTAAAGTTCCGGTCGTCCTACTTTGTTGACGGCCAACATTATTGTTATGTGCCAAGACCGCTAGAAGAGTCCGATTTATCATGCCCTCCATGCCAAAATGCAATCGTTTTGGCCTGTACTTTAGGCACATATTGTGGAACACCTCCAAATCTCCTGTGTGGCAGAATTCCGTGAGTCCCCTCAAATCTCTTGTTATACTTTTATCAAATACAATCTTTTCAATGGCTTTGTGAGTGGGTGATGAAGGAATCAACCACTTCTTCTTCCGTGCCTCCTCTGTGGACAAATGGCCATGTTCACAATTGTGAAAATGTTGGTTTGTGTTCCAATGGTGAACGTTTGTACAGTGAAGCATTACTGACCGCCATTTTTCCAGTAGAATTTCCAACGACCCTCCACATGTTTTTGAGCTCCACCAAAGATGGTTGCTGATTGACTTGGACCACTGTGAAATACCTTGCATTTCTTTTTTTTTACCTGCAGCCGACATTTTTTTATTGATTGTTTTTGCAAGATGCCAAACGTCAAATTGGTGATTTATATTTTTGTACTCTTCTCTCATTGTCTTGGCAATTGAAACGTGTCTGTCCGTGGCTATCAGGTCGATCACCATTCCCCGCGATTGTAGTTCTTGCAATGATGCTACAAAGCCAACTTTCTCCATGGCCACTGAGGATGTACTTTGTGACACCTGCACGACCACCGAACTCACAATTTTCTTACTTGCCATGTCCTGAAAGTGGTAGGTGCAGTACTTGGCTGAAAATCCTGGGCTGTCGCACTGTCCATCACCGGCTAGCCTGAACCGTTTGCCCGCGAATGTACTATCAATAGACATTTTTTCCATTCTCCAAGCTTCGCTAATGGCTGGAAATAGATAATCGGTTTGGTATTTGTAGAACTGAGTTTTCGCAATGAAATGGATTCCCACAAACTGAAAGAAAGACTCTAACTTTTTAAAACTTGAACCACTAAAAAGTGCAGCCGCTGCACAAAGTAGATTGCCTGCTGGCAGTTGTCCCAGCAAGGGTTGTGCAGACCACGAGAAAGGATGATATTTTGTACAGGTGGCATGTATTTTAAGGTTAGTGCCTCGAATTGCACGAGTCACATTAATCAATGGCTCCCCACATACTTCCCCACCTACCGAATGCCCACATTTCAACCGAATAATAATATCAATCAAACAACTATCGAATACAATGAATTTGGCCTCTTTCCTTATACTGTCACTCTGCATCCCAGCTGGTTCGGCCTGTAACGTTGAGGACATGTCACTCACATGAAAGGTAGAATCTCCGATATCGTCTTCCGCTATGTTCAGTGATATTGATGGTGTTTCATTGTAGTCCACTTCATTCTCTTCCATTGCAACATCTGTTCCTTCTCCGGCGATGGGTGAATAAGACAATTTCTTCAACTTTCTCGCGGTCTTAGTTTTTGCAGGTGTGGATTCTGTGAATTGATCTCCGACTGCATCCGAACTACCAGGAGGACATTCACTATCAATGGCTGGTGCTGGTATAGCTCCGTTGTCAATCACTTCATATTCTTCCCATTGGCACGATGCATCTCCAGTCTCAAGTCCCTGCCAAAAGGTTTGACAAGCAACATCTCTCGTTCGCTTCACTGTCTGTGTAGATCTAGTTCGTACACCCACTCGCAACTAGAGGACAGATTGGAAAAGGGATGTTCAGTTTAAACACAACTTACAGTATTGAACTATTAACAGTGAAAAACAACATAATATAGTGACCAGGACACTAACCTTCTTTTGCTTTCTTTTCTTTGAAACTTTCTTGCCTCGAACTTCAACATCAGGACGCTGTTGCTCCGACTCGTGTGTGCATGTCTCCACTTCTAATAAAGCACATCCATCACGCACTGACGCTCCATCGACTCCCTGAAACATAGAACTTTCATTAGTATGTATAATAATATCGAAAACACAAAATGTACTTGGGGACCAATACCCACGTACATCTCAATAGCAAAACACGAATGAACGCTTTGTGTAGAACATTCAAACGGCAATTATTCACGCATAGTTGATCTAGTTAGATGGAACTGTCAAGATCCATACCTCGGGCTCCTCATAGACTTCCATTGATGATATTATTGAAGATGATGCTTCAGTGACTCCCTGAAACACAGTAATTGCATTAGTATGGTTTTCTATTTTGATAAAAAGAACAGAAACTTTGTGCAGGCGTCAACGGCTCATCTAAATAGACCTGCACAAATGATCAGTTGTCTAAAATAAATAATGGATATGTAAATATGATTCGATTTGCTCGATCGTTGGAAGTGTCACCACCCAGAGATCTGCATCAACTACTAGGGGTGATGTTCTTGTAGAAGAAGGTCCGTCATCTCCCTGAAACATAGTACTTGCGTTAATAAAGAAGGAAGTATAGCGGATGTAATCACGTCATATGATTTCGCTTGATCGAACTGTCAGTATCCATACCTCGAAATGCATAAGAACATCAAGGGACGATGTAACTGCGGTGCACACTTCTGCAAGCTGTTGCGCCGAACCGTAACTGCATGCTCCCCCTTCTTCTTGGACTAATGCTCCATCGACTCCCTGAAACATAGGGCTTTCATTAGTAATGAACACAATATTGAAAAAAGAAGACACATAGGAGGGCGACGACAGAAGGACATATCAATGGCTAAAAACAAAAGAAACATTGTGTGTAACAATCACGCTACAAGAATGCAAGATCTGATGATCTCCATCGATGGAACTGTCCGGAAACGTACCTCGAGCATCTGAGTGACATCAACGGTAGTCGTCAATACGTTGGACTCCTCAGCATCTCCCTGAAAGACAGTACTTGCATTATTTTGGATAACAATAATTATAACTGAAAACAAAGACTAGAGGACGAGTACAAGGGTGTACCATTAGGTAAAATAATTACACGATAAATTAAAACTATTGATTTACATGCCTAAAACAAGTCAGTGGCAGAATAGCCAAGTAAGATTACCTGATAGGCGCTTGAAGTGGCTGATGACTGCAATAACGACACGGATGGAGAATCTTCAGCCTTCATATTGAGTGGATACATAAATGGGGAAATTATTGTTAGATAATGCTACACACTACCGCAAGGCCGAGAGATAAATACGTAAACTTGACTCACCAGTGGAGGGATGTGGACGAATAGAGTGGGAATAGCGGTTGAGAGCAATTTTCGCCTCGCTCGCGGTGTGTTCTTCTTTATTAGCAATGATGTGGAGTACATGTCTGAGCAAAAGTGCCTGCTGTAGATGCGGTATCGATCACCCCTCTTGTCCGCAAAGACTTCTAGGACTCTACTTTCAAGCTCAGACGGTGGATATCCGCAATATCGGACCCATTCTCTTATCTGATCTATTGTCTTAGGGAAAACATGCATTATAGTACCTTCAGATTTATTATGGGACTTCGAAGGGCAACCGCCAATGGAACAGGCAGGCATTGTGGAAAGTTCTGAAAAGTAAAGATCAACAATTCTCTATGAATACCAATGTGTTAAAAAATTAAATGACACATAAAAGGTTCAATGCAAGGTTCGTTTTGGTTCTTGGAACTATACACGTTATTCACATGCGGATAAGTATTTGAATAACTTTAAAAAAATAGAAAGATAATTTGACTAGACTCAGAACATGACTAGTTACTTGCATGTACTGTGTTGAACGAAAAGAAATTGAACGCAAAATGATTATGGTACATGGCCTTATCTTGACGAACAAACAGTTAGATGCAGGGATCAGAGTAGTTTCTTGTCGTAGAACAGGGAGCAGTTCACAGGTTGCAAACTGAGGAGTTTCCTCGAAGTGGTCACGGAAGTTCACAGAGACGAAGAGCAGATAACCAGCACCTTCACGGGTTGACTAGCAACGCGCAAAGAAGTTCTCATTAGAAATATGAAGTGGGTTATAAAGGATTGGAAACAGGGGTGTGTTTGTGAATGAATGACGTGTATATGTCGTGGCATTATGTGGATTGCAGGGGGCCGTCCAGCGTGAGGGGGATGCTTGGCAGGAGACACGGGGTCTGGAGGTAGACATGGGAACAACAGCCCATGCTCTGTAGACCACTTTGAAGTGTACATGGTCTTTGGCACCTCTTGGCCTTTATCGCTCCCTGACAGCTCCACTTGCCAGCGCAAGTACCCCGGTGCGAACTGCCTTTGATAGGGCGGGGGGGGTGGGTTGGGGCGGTGGTCGTGCAGACAAGACACAGGAAGACTCGTGAATGGAGACTCACTTATGTGGATTGCAGGGGGCCGTCCAGCGTGAGGGGGATGCTTGGCAGGAGACACGGGGTCTGGAGGTAGACATGGGAACAACAGCCCATGCTCTGTAGACCACTTTGAAGTGTACATGGTCTTTGGCACCTCTTGGCCTTTATCGCTCCCTGACAGCTCCACTTGCCAGCGCAAGTACCCCGGTGCGAACTGCCTTTGATAGGGCGGGGGGTGGATTGGGGCGGTGGTCGTGCAGACAAGACACAGGAAGACTTGTGAATGGAGACTCACTTATGTGGATTGCAGGGGGCCGTCCAGCGTGAGGGGGATGCTTGGCAGGAGACACGGGGTCTGGAGGTAGACATGGGAACAACAGCCCATGCTCTGTAGACCACTTTGAAGTGTACATGGTCTTTGGCACCTCTTGGCCTTTATCGCTCCCTGACAGCTCCACTTGCCAGCGCAAGTACCCCGGTGCGAACTGCCTTTGATAGGGCGGGGGGGTGGATTGGGGCGGTGGTCGTGCAGACAAGACACAGGAAGACTCGTGAATGGAGACTCACTTATGTGGATTGCAGGGGGCCGTGCAGCGTGAGGGGGATGCTTGGCAGGAGACACGGGGTCTGGAGGTAGACATGGGAACAACAGCCCATGCTCTGTAGACCACTTTGAAGTGTACATGGTCTTTGGCACCTCTTGGCCTTTATCGCTCCCTGACAGCTCCACTTGCCAGCGCAAGTACCCCGGTGCGAACTGCCTTTGATAGGGCGGGGGGGGTGGATTGGGGCGGTGGTCGTGCAGACAAGACTCGTTTGCCGCAGGGCCTCACCAAGGAGAGGCCATCTAACTGCATGTAAGAGGCAGGCTGAAGGATGTAGTACATGGAAGGCAGGGGGCAACGCTTGAACAAAGTGGTGTGGTAAGTATTTTTGGGGGAGGAGGCAAGGCCGGGAGGCTTGATGCCAACCCGCAAAATAACATATGTATGTCTGCTGCATATGGGTTCGACGGTTATGTGTGGATTGAAGGTGGGCGGCCAGCGTGAGGGAGGATGCTGGCCGGAGACATGTGGTGTGACAAGACAAGGCACAGGAAGACTATTCAATGGAGACACACCAGATTCATTTAAAAAATCAAAACAACCATTGTTAAAATATATGTTGGGTTTTATTTTAGATCTTAATTTCAATTGAACATAAATAATAAACATTACACATTATAAAGTTCCGGTTGCAGCACATCCAGGGAAAATCCGCGGTATTGTCCACTGTCACTGGGGAAATGTTGTCTAATGGCAAGTACCGCACAGGCAGGTATTACTCTCCGAACGCGGTGTCCGAGCCTCCCGTGAAGCCACCAAGTGAAGCAACGATAGGCCACCAGCCTGTACCACCTGTGAAAATGAAAGATGCAAACTGTATTAAAATGACAAAACTTTCTTATCACTGTCGATTCAGGTAAAAAATGTCATTCTGCTTTGAAAAAAATTCTATCTAGAAAATGCACAATATGGAACCAATTTACATGCATTCGAATGATATGTAGATGTAATTTTATATGTGGGAGACGACCATCACTTAGTAGTGGCATCACTGACATCACAACCAGAGTATACTTACTCGTTACTCGGATTACGCGGACGAACAGTGCCGCGAAGTTCGTGCATAAGCACCATCATCATCCTCAACACGGTCCGTGAGAGGCAGGCTTCCCTGAACTCTGGCAGCTCGGTGATGCATTGCGGACTTGGCTCGCCTTCCGAAATGTAGGCCAAGCACCCGGAATTTTCACGGCAGCAGCAGTTCTCCGCCTCAGTTGGCATTAGCTTGCACCGATTGCACGTGCACCAGGTGGAGACGCCGTCCATGCGACATGGTCCAGGCTCTTCATCCGTTGACTGGTCCTCCCAACTGCCGTCCGAATCCCCATCGTTTTCGTGTGCTTGCCTTTCCAGTAGTTCCTCCTCGGTGTACTCGGGCTCGTACATATACGGCATTATTGTAGCCATTGTGTGGTAAAGAAAGTAAAATAATTTACTGAGATGGTACAGGTGTTCACAAGGCCTAGAAGCGGCGAAGGTAGCTGACCAGAGCACAGAAACGTGTCACAGAATACTCAAAGTAACACAGAGAGAGGAATGGAATCAAAAATCTGCTGCTGTGTGTTGTGAAACGGTGTGTTTATACTTATAGAGGAAAGAGGCGTCCTGCCATTTCCATGGCGACACTTCATTAGCTGAGGCGCAGCGATTGTTGACACGAGACGTGCTTTGGCGTTGGGAAATGGGCGGTACGCGTCTGCTGATGACAGGCTCAGAGGCGGGGGATATGATTTAGTGCCGCAAAAGCAGGTGAGCCAGGGCGATGGGGGGAAAGGATAGGATTATCAGAAAATGGCGGCTGATTTCGAGTGCGTTAATGGACGAAAAGTCGGGTGAGGTCCATAGGAAAGTTTTCTACGATCTACCGATTTATGCTTAAAAACACATGGTCGAACCATAGGAACAATAAAAAAAAAAGCCCGGAACTTTCCTTTAAGAGTCATGGGTTCTGCCTCTCCGTAAGAAACAAACTCTTGACCCTTCTATCCCCACCAATTACAGACCCATCACTACAGTACCCTTCATCCTCAAGATAATAGATAAAGTGGCCTATTTGCAAATACAGCATTACCTTGAAACCAATCATCTCCTAGGCTCCTGCCAATCTGGCTTTAGACCACAACATGGCACAGAGACAGCCTTAATAGATCTTAAAACACAAATTGACGAGCTCAACGACAAGGAAAATACTGCCATGCTGCTCCTCCTTGACCTGCCAGCGGCCTTTGACCTGGTGGACCAAGTAGTCCTGTACAAACACTTGGTATCGACTGCCAACTTCTCAAGAGAGGCTACAGCCTGGGTCCAGTCATTTCTAGATAATAGAACAATTACAGTTTTCTCCACTTTAGCAGCAGCGGATCCTATTAAAACAGCATGTGGTGTGCCCCAAGATTCTTGAGTTTCACCAACTATGTATAATATCTTTACCAAGCATCTATTTGACAATTTGGACACCTACACTAACTATACAGATTACACTCAGATCCTCATTCCCCTTTCGGGCCATTCTACGGCCGTAGTAAACAAAATATACCTTATCATTCAGGCATGGATGGCATCCCATGGCCTCTGCCTGAATGATGAGAAAACAGAGATCCTGCTCCTCGGTTCCGCCGCCAATCTAAAATAACTCAGCCCTGGCTATTCTGCTTTTAACATTGACAGTAATACAATTACAGTATCTAAAGAAGTAAAGATGCTAGGCTTTTACCTTGTCTCAACTTTAACACTGAAGAAACAAGTAAACTCTCTAGCGTCCTCAACCTCTTACACATGCAAACTTATTAGAGCATGCAGAGCTTTCCTAACTCAAGTTTGCTGTATTATCCTCACCAATGTCCTTATACTGTCCAGATTAGATTACTGCAATGCCCTTTACTTAGGAGCCAATAAATACATCACAGATAAAATTCAGATACTGCAGAATAATGTCTTGAGAACGGCCTTGAACCTTCCCACTAGAGAACATATATCTGACCTGAGAAAAGAACATCATTGGCTAAAAATCTGAGATAGAATTGCACTCAAAACAGCCTCACTTACTTTCAAGTGCCTTAATAATGCAGCCCCACCATACCTGACGGAAAGAATAGTCAGAAGAACATCACCTTGTCCTACTAGAACTGCCAACTATTATTGCCTTCTGGTACCTATATTTAGACAAAAACAATCAGGTGGACGTAGCTTCCCGGTTAAGGCAGCCCAGTAATGGAACGCACTCCCACTTGACCTCAGAAAAGACAAATCCTACTACAAATTCAGATGAAACATCCTCACATGTCTACACTCTAACGACCGCCTTGCTTGACAATATACAATGTACCTGTGATCATTTGACTCCTGTTCCCTACCCCTATGCATATTTACGTACTCTTTTTGTATATCCACTAATTAGACCTGTTGATTATGTATTGCCTTTATATTTGCACTTGTCCTCATTCTGTAACTAAGCTTGAAGTAATCTTCTATGCTGTGGCGCCCAGTTACCTGTCCGGTCCGGCACGCTTGACAAATAAATAAACAAACAAACAAATTTGTTTAATTCGGGACCAAAAGTGCTATATCACAACACACTCCCAAAACATGTGCATTAGATGAGCATCATCTTGACCACACTAGGGACAATTAGAAGGAGCATCTTTTTAAAATGTGACCACTCTAGAGGGGGTCATATACGTGTGGTGAAGGACATTCACCAGAATGAGTCTGAATCTGGCATTGCGTGATACATTTTTTACGAAATCCAATGCCAGTGTCAACTGCCTGTCAGTGATTTCCAAGCCTATATCAGCCTCCCAGCGCATCTTCAATTTAGTAAGTTTAACACCAGCACCATCCAGAAGACATTTAAACAACCTGGACACAGGTCTCCATCCATCCTGTAGTTCATACATTAATGTAAAAAAAAGCATTTGACTGTGGCTCAGCAGGCAGGCCACTCCCACCAATTGCGCCTGGCAACCCTTGCTACTTTCATATATCTCAGGAACTGCCCACATGGTATTCCCTCCAGTTGCATGAAATCTGTCAAACCCCGGAATGTTCCGTTCACATACATGTCACCCCAGGTGATAGGCAGCATGTGCCTGATAGCTGCAGCAGTGCCCCTGGCTCTGGACCTCTTTCTCCAACGTTCTCTACATCAGGATGGCAGTTGTGGATGTGGCTTGCACATGCATATTAAAAGTGAGTGAATGCCACTGTGAAATGTGAGCACACATCGTATTTGTACCCTATGCATAATTATGTGTTCTTGCCCTGCCGCCTTTCTTACTGTGGAGCTTGCACACAACTTCACGTGCCTCTGTCAGTACCTTCCAATCATGCAGGAAAAAGTACTGCCACACCCATGTGTGACCCAGGCAGCGTCGGATTGGGTCGTCGGCCAATCGGCCCGTGGCCGATGCAAAATCATGGCCGGAGACCTGGGGGCCGGTTCCTGAAGCCCACGTGGGCCGGTTTCAGCCCAGGCGTGGGCTTCACACTTCAAGAACCAGCCCCCAGGGCCTCGGCCTCGCCGGGCGGATGCAAGTTGCAAAGGATCTGTAAGTAAATAACTTACAGATCCTTTGCAATTGCAGCCCCGCCGCCGGCCCGTCGCAGATGCAGAGAAAGGTAACACTGAAGTGTTACCTTT
The DNA here is from genome assembly GCF_040938575.1 of Ambystoma mexicanum. NCBI lineage: Eukaryota > Metazoa > Chordata > Amphibia > Caudata > Ambystomatidae > Ambystoma > Ambystoma mexicanum. The sequence goes on along the minus strand of NC_090930.1, from coordinate 285,695,958 downwards.
CTTTGATAAATGCGGCGGGCCGGTGGCTAACTGCCTTGGCCCACGACACCCTGGCGCCAGCAGCAGTCAGTGCTACAAAACACTGGGAGGGAGCGGCAGGGCTGGGCGGGACTGCCGCAGCCCGGCCTGCTCCCTCCCAGTGATTTGTAACAGACTCTGCTCGCCTCTCCGCCGCACACCGCCACTGCCGCCGGCACCATAGGTTGCAACTTGCAGCAGTGAGCTGCTTTCATCGGAATTATTTCTGTGTCCGCTTCGCTCCACTCAGGACTCAGGAGGCATAGAGTGCCTGCCTGGGACCCCACGGGGGAAGACCACCAATCCCAATGGTACGGTAGGCCGGATCTCCCTCCATAACCGTGACTATGTATTTTGCTTTTTGCAAGTTGCAGTAATAGCATGTTTTTTCTGCCGTTGTCTCTGTTACGATCATACAAGACATTCCATCTCTGTATCCTCAGTCACTTGACAAAATCCTTGTGCCTAAAAGCTTGTGTACAGTGTACAAATATTTGACCATAGCATCACGTGTTTGCATTATGCAGGCACCGTTGTGGTGGGTGCTTCTTTGTATCCAGTGTGTTTGGGGTTCAGTTTTACTGGTGGGTGTGCACGCAAACGCAGTCATGGGGGGGTTTGCTGGGAAGGGGGGGGTTGCTGGCGTGTAAAATAAAAAAGTGTTTTTGTCCAAAGAAAGGCCTTGATTCCAGCTGGATGTAATTGGTCTTACGTGAGGGTGTTGGAATGGGGGAGTTTTAAACATTAAACGTATGCAAGGCTTTCTGTGGGGCATGGTAGCCTAGTTATGTGCTAATTAATGGTCCCGTCCCTCGGATGTAGCCGTGATGTATAGGCTACCAGTTTGAGTTGACACGAAGGAAGATCGATCCGGTAGGTGGAACTCTTGAGGGGGGACACGGGATGGCTTGCAGTGCAAGACCAGACTGCTTAGTTGGCCATGCTGGGGGGGTGCCTTGAGTTGCCTCATGGCCCTAACTGGCATTCATTCCAACCTGGCATCCGAAACCTCCTCTCCTCACCCCCCCAAAATATGGGTAACTGTTGTGGTCCTAATGCTTGCACGTGTGTATGAGCGAATCGCCCTGGGCTAGCTTGGGAGATTAGCACTGCGTTGTACGTGTTAGAGTGGCTGCTCCACAATGCTTGGCATAGACGGATGTGGCAGGATACAGGCCTAAGGCTTAGGGGGCCAGCAGAAGGGTTTAGTATAGGGAATTGTCGCCAATCTGCTGCAAGCAGGGACAGTAACCTCCTCCCCTTCTCCCAGCCTTCTCCCACTCAGTGCCGGGAAGCCCCGCTAAGGCGCGTGCTAACAGCACCAGGTTTACCCCACCCCCGGAACTACAAATAAAATAATGCATTGGGGGGACACTCCAGCTAACTTCACCTGCCTGACGCAAAACATTTCAACCATTGGGGCTGAAAAAAAAAACACAGTGTTACATCTTGGAGTATAAACTGTGGTGGTGAAGGCAGGAAAGGAGACGAAAGCAATAACTGCTTACATAGCCATACTGTGGTTTACTCTATTTCAGTCAAAGGCAAATCAATACAATGCAGCTATAGACTGCACAATTATGACTTTGAATCATTTGCTACGATTGTGCACAACACTTACACTTTCATTCTGTAGATTGGTAAAGTGTGTTGGAGTGTGGAAGCATTAAGAACTATCAGGAACAGCCAATGGGATTCAGGTGTTACTGTGGTATAGAATTAGAAAAGGTCCCTGTTAGGCTATAGCAGCACCACCACCATTTTAGGGATTTGCCTGGTCTTCTATTAGAATGGCCATGAAGGGGTTCTAAATGTGCTGGAATAAACTTCCATGGGTGACATATGAGAAGGGTTCCAACTCTCTTTTCCTGTCCTCTGTTTTCAGATACACTCCCAACAGAACCCAAAACCACACTTAACCACAACCGCACAACACTGGAGCTATGGCAATACTCAAAGTATTGGGTAGTTCATTAGGGCGCAACTGGTGTGGGATAGCACATCAAGTGGCTTACCATTGACTTCATTGTGCCACAATGAATGCTTTGTTGTAATGTGGCTATTTTTCCCATCTCCCTGGCATGCTGTTCAGAATGTTTGTTTGCATGTATGAGGTAATGAGTGCTCAGAGTATTCAATGTCCTATGAGTACACTGCTTTCCCTACTATGCCAACCTCTGAAGCCTGAAAAGTAGATGCATGCATGCATGAAATGCAGCCAAATTTGCACCAGACATGCAGATGAGCTAAACTGGTCTGCTGTTAAATCTGGTATCCACACTCCAGAATAATTGCTCATTTTACTCTAGCTGATTTGATAGCTCAGTGGGTTGAGTGCTCGCTGCTGCGATGTGTGTGTGATCTGCAGGTTGCAGGTTCGAACCATCTCAGCCTTTCATCCTTCTGAGGTCGATACATGAGTACCAACACAGGTTAGGTGATATTGCATGCATATTGGTTCTATAAAAAAGAGCTTAAGCGTAAGTGCTATACAATAACATATTATCATTTGGCCTTGGACGTCTGCTTGCTTTCACAGTAATTTGACAATATGGATCTATACAGACAGATATTAATGGTACATATGGTGATCCATTCTTGTATGAAATGTATATCACATTAGTGAAATCATAACCATATTTTTCGTAGTGTACTTAGAAGCAATGCTATTTGATGCCACTTCCTGTTTTGTCAAGGGGTGAAAGGTCGTGTTCATGCTACTCCTGCTCGGAGCTGTGGACCCTGTCACAGAACTGTATGCAAAGTTATGTTATTTTATGTGTTGTAATGTAACAGACACATGAACCCTCCATAAGTAGCATTTTCTGTAAAGTCATGAATTGACGCAATTCACGGATGATGGTTTGAGGGCCACTTTTTTTGAGGCGAGGGGTGGGCCACTTTTTTGAAATGAGGGGTGGGCCACTTTTTCTTGGGTGTCCGGGCCTATTTCTTGTCCCAGTCCGACCCTGGACCCAGGCCAGAAGGTGAAGGAGCAGTACCCTTTTATTTGTCGCATTCCCTGGCTCACACTTTCCTCGCCACAGGTTCCAACATCACCAGCACCGTCAACCCTCCCCTCCTGCCCTTCTTCTTTCTGCCCCATGTCCGCTTCCATCTCGTGTTCTGCATTCGCTTCCAGATGACCTCCATCCACTTCCAACTACGGCGTGGCCACCTTCTCCTCTTCCACTACCTCTTCATACACTACCTGCTGCTGATATAAGCCTCCTCGTATTCCTCCTTCTGCACTGCATCTGCTTATTCATTGCTCCCTCCTATTCTCCGCCTTCTGCTGCATCCTCCATCTCTGCCTCCTTCCGATCACCTGCTGCTGACCACCCGTCAGCACCCAACGATCACATGCCCCCAAAGAGATCCACTTCTCCCATAACTGTTTTGAGGAGCAGTGAGGGAAACCTTTTCACAAGGGTTTCTACAAAGTGTTTTACAGCAAGTTTTTCTTTTCCTATTTTTGGAGTTGTAAAAGGGAAAGGTACTAAAAACACAACATTCACACATGGGTTTTCATGGGTTGAAAGCAGGAAAGGGACTGTGAAGAGGTTACGAAAACAAACTGTCACAAAGGCCTTTAGAAAAAGTTTCACACAGGTTTTTTTTACCTATTTTTGGGGTGAGGGGGATTGGGAGGAAGAAAGGGAAAGGAAAGGGAGTCCCAAAAACATCAGAAATATGTCCACAAAGGTGTTCTGAAAGGGAGGTCAGCCGTTAAGGCACCTCACAAAACAAGTTAAGGGGGTTGAGTCGAGCAAATGGACAGGGGTAGTTGGGGGGGGGTGATCGCTCACAGCCTAGAATATTCCAACAATTAAGTGTCAGGGGAGCGGTAGAGGGAAAGTACTAGAGGACACGCACTTGATAAATAAAACGTGCAAGAGAACAGCAATAGACATAGAAACACATATATCAACACGTGCAGGGTATGCAGGTCTGAAACACAATAACAAAGGATATGTACCAAAGACAGGTTTACATGGAAACTGAAACACAATAAGTGCATGCTATGAGGAGCAACCAAGACATGAGATACGTGACTAAGGAAAGAAACTCATGTCAACACAATTCATAATATTCCTAGCAGTAGGTCAAGCTGCTGTTCAGTGCTGGTTTGAACATTCCTCTCCCCTTCCCCCTCCCCCGATTAACACAGCGCATCCAAGATCCTTGCGGGCAGTTGTTCAGCTGTGTGGTCATTGAACAACGAAGTATCAAAAGCCTTTTTGAAAAATAAAGTTTTAAGTTGTTTCCAAAATCTCAGGTACACCTTTCTGAGCCTACAAGGAAGGTTGCGCCACAGGGTTTCCCCTGCCTCTGCGAAAGCATAGTGCCCAAACCTCTATTTCTTAATTGTGATCACCATGAAAGTTAAAGAGCTGGAGCGTGTGAGGAGTCTCGTGTTGCAGTGTTTTTTATCTTCAAAACAGAAAGGAGGCACCTCATGTTGGATCCCTCATCCGCTACAGGATTAGACATCTATTTGTAACATTTCATCAGTCAGCGTCGAACAGCAGATGCAGTGGGCCTAACACAGCTGTGACAAAGTCCCCAGGCTAGTTTTGGGAACATCTAGTTGGGTGACCAAGGAGCCCATTGACCTCTCTGAGCGTGTGGACGATGGCCCGAGGGCCGTATGTGGAGGATCTCTGAATCACCTGTGCATAGCCCCCACCATGGGGCAGGAGACAATCATATCCCAAGTAATAGTGTTACTGTGCCCTTTAAGAGTCTTGCCAGGTGATGCCCTATCTCACGTGGGAAAATGAAACCCTTCCCCAAGCAGATTCACCAATCTATAGGCCCCAACCTCACCCACAACCATCCTAAGAACTCTAAAGTATTATAACTCTTAACATGGTTTCTACATCCGACGGCTGCAACAGACACTGCTCTGCTTTGATCAGTGGTGGCCCACAAACATGCACTGATTCACATGGACAAGGAATCCAAGTTGACAGGTTAATTTCTTAAAGCCACTGTCTAGCCATCATGTGGATTACACGCTAAGACATGTACGCCACACAAAATGTGTCGGGGGAAAGGCAATTCCACAGCAATCAATCACACAGGCTCACTAATAAGGATACACATGCAGCTCCTAACACCCACACTAGACAAACAGGAGGACCCACCAGCTCTTAAAAAGGGCATTCCAGGAAGGTCATTTGTGGACGTTTAGAGAAGGAGATTGTTGCAGTAGTTTGGAGCAAATTGGTGATCCAGGAAAGAGGTAGTGGCAGGAGTTTGGAGAGGGAAATAAGGGAGTGGAGGATGGCGAAAACAATAGGTGTAAAAGAAGAAACATCAAAAGGTGTTAGGAGGGACAGATCAGGAGGTGATAGGAGGAAAGCAGGTAGTAGATGGATGATATCAGGTGGTAGAGGGAAGCATCATAAGGTGGTAGGAGGAAGCTATCAGTAGGAGGTAGGTGGAAGACATGAACTGGTGATTGAAAACAGACATCAGTAGGTGGTATGCCGAAAATCTCAGACAGTGGTAGGAGGAAGATACCAGGATATATAGTAAGAGGAAGAAATCATGCTGTGGTAAGAGGAAGACATCAGGAGGTGGTAGCTGGAAGAGATCAGGCAATGGTAGTATGAACACATCATGGGGAGTTCTTGAAGTAGGAGAAAGCACAAAGGGGTAGTGAAGTCGTAGCTAGCGAGAGCAGGAAGGTAAAATAGTGCATGCTTGGCTCAAGGCAAATGGTAGGTGTGAGTCTGCGATTAGAAAGTGTAAAACCTACGTTGAGAGGAGGAACAAGTATATGGGGTGATGTGAGAGAGCATAGCGACCAGAGAAGCAGTGGAGTGGTGGGGCAGATGTAGGATCAGGTCCCCTGTAAAGGACGGTGTTTGGGGCCACTTAACCTTGTCCCTCAAAAGTGGGACAAACAAATTAAGTTGGTCCTGTTAAAAGGGAGTGAGACCCTCCACTTGTATGTACAACATTCAGTAAAGATTCAGCAATGTCTACAGAGCCTGTAAGATTGGAGGTAGTCATATCCCCCACCAAGCAGAGTCAAGCCAGACGATTATCGGAGAAAGAACTCTAGACAGACTCTCTGAGTGATGGGCAGTTGCCAGAAAATCTTCTCAACCATTTAAAGGTGGCCTGCCAGAGTGCCTTTTTCTGCTTGTTGAACTAGAACTTTGGAACTGCCAAGAGGAATGCTAATGACTGAGAGATAGAGATAGGGAGAGAGAGACAGAGAGAGACAAAGAGAGAGATGGGGAGAGAGAGAGAGTGTGGGCCGGATTCACAGAAGCGTTTTATAATGGCGCAATCCCATTGGAAAATCTCAGTGTTAAAGTCCTATGTTTGATTAATTCCCAAAGAGTAGGGAAAAATAAACCGTCTTGATTATTCCAGTGAGGACATTTTTGTTGTAGACTTACAATCATTTAGAAAAAGTTTTTGGAAGGCTTTTTTGAGAATGTATCAGCCTAAAATGGTCTAACGGCTGGGGAGGTTCGTTTTTGAGGTCTGCCCAAATTACTTGATGTTTTGCGTTTCTTTTTGAGTGGTCATTAAAAATAAGAATAAAGCTCCTTCAATCCTTATACCAGGCTTGGTCTTGTCTTTGGATCAATTTCCCTAATATACCAGAGTCTAACAAACCCAATGGGTTCTAAAAGCCAAGCTCAACACACACAGATCCAGAAAGTGCTCTGAGTCGTTTATCAGGACAATAAACAGCCCCAGAGTATGACGGGGCTCTGATTGGCCCACTGAAGCTCTGAGAAGTGTTTGATGGATCTGAGTAATCCTTTGGAGCCTGCATGCCAGATATCTCATGAGCAGTCAGGCACAAATGAAGGTAATGGATTGAAATGTAGCACATGACAGTATACATCTATAGTGTACATGCAGACGTAGGCTGATTTTGAGTCCCATGAGGTCTCATGGGACTGCCAAATATCAAAGGGAATATTCTGCTTGTCCTACACGATCAGGCTGCCGGATGTTCGTATATAAAATCCATTACCAGAGACGCCATATTTAACAATTTCTACCCCAATCCTGCTGCACAAATCTACTGTCGGCTTCGTACTACACCTGTAATTCAACCTACCGAACCACCCATCGTTTAAAAGTCAGCGTGGCTTAAGATTTTGATCGTTTTGAAACCCTTGTGCTAGTGACTGTTACCAGTCACTGTTTGCTAATATGCCAGAGCCTTGAGCAATAATAAAGAATGTTTTTAAAAGATGCTCAATGGCTCATTCTCATGGGCAACGTTTGTGTAATATAATTTCCTGTGATGTCATCAGAAGAGTTTAAAGAACAAGTCATGTCCCTTCTGAAATGAATGTTCATTCTGACGTGTAGCTACAATGTAAACATAGTGACCTCTGTTATGTCTGCTTTTTCTGCAGAGAGGAGCTGGCAATGCGTCTTGATTTAACAGAAGCGCGGGTACAGGTCAGTATTCAATGATATGTGTCTAGTGACCATGTTAAGTTTTTACACTTGTTTTTCTCATACAGTTTCTTGGTCGTTTTCTCTTAAATCCCTCTCAAGTCTTGCTGGTCTTCTTTTATGTACTGATTTTTGTAAAAAAAGAATTTGAGCTGAAAGTGTGTAACTTGTCCATAGCTGTGTATACACACACACAATGCCAAGTGTGTATATGTGTTAGTAGAGCTATGTCCTGTAATGCATATGTACAGTCCTGAGAGTACAGAGTGGTAAAATGATATCAAATTATTAGTGTGTCTTTCTTGTCTTTCTGTACATTAAGCAAAGATTTGCTTAACACGGGTGTATTTTGATAATGGTGTAAGTACATGAAAAATTCAGCATTCAAATGCAGTGCTGCGTGCAATTCATGTTCCTCACTTGCTTTAAAGGTATGTTAAATTAGGAAAATAGCTCAGTTGTTTTAATGTAGAAATGTGAAGGTTACAGGTTTGAATCACAGACTGTTAGTATAAAATTCCTACCCTCATGGGCCCACACATTTTGTTGCTTGACCTGCTGGTTCCTCCACCTCTTTTCCCCTCAGACAGTCCCGATCGAGGGCAAAACTGGCAATGGAGCTCCGTGTAATGTGCAGCTTGGGCCCCTACGACTGCCAGGACAGGGTTCCCAAAAGGTACCCTGTAGTCTGTTTCCCTGAGAAAATTGCCCTACTTGTCTCCACATTTTTGAATGGGTGTTTGCAATTCACTGATGAATCCACATTCAGTACGTTTGCCAGGGAAAAAGCCCAGGAAGGTTGGAATGTGGTGACCATCCCTGACTGGTTGCCCGCCAAATATCTGAACGTTGTGATTTCCCTGTTTGGAAGTTGGATGTGTATCCAGCTACCAAGAGTGATATAAATGTAGGGGTTCATGCATCATACCTTTGTCAATTGCACAGGGGCTTGCCCCGAAGAATTTCAAAGCTGCCAGGTGTTTGTGAAATCCAGGTTTCTTTCACACAATGGCTGTTTCTGCTGTGTCTGGGGAATGGCCAAAGGTCATGCATCGGGCTCAGTGTCCACTGAGCATGGGTGCAGGCCATGTGGAGCTGCCACACTGGAGCACTTTGCTGTGCTAAGTGCACGTCTGAAGGCCCTTTTCCAAGGGTGGACATTGGGACACAGCCTTTGGGTCTCTTTCAGGCGACTGGCGCATGGCAAAAGACCATGATTTAGGCGTAGTGGACACATTGGGGGACCTTGAGTTGCCCGGGGCTTGGCTAAATGCCACAACCCTATCAAAGTATCTTTTGCGTATATGGGCATAGGTCATTGAGTGTCTGAGGGCAGCAGTAGGGCCATGTGGATACGTACACAAATACACACACATATAACCCTCCCTAGCTCAAAACAGTGTACTCAAATCAATACAATCTAAAAAACTGAAAAATGAACGTGGAACAATACACTGAATAACATGAAAGGAATACAGTTCAGCAATATGCATAGTCGCAGGACACTACATGTAGGCTCACGCCATCATCAACAACACACACACAAACAAAATAAATATTGGAATACATTTCAACACTATGGGGGTCATTACGAGTTTGGAGGCAGCCATGGTGCTTTTAGCACCATGGCTGCCTCCAAAGTCGTGTCCGGGGCCGAGTTCTCTGAATGGGGAATTACCGGGTCATTCCAACCTTGGAGGACCCGGTAAGTCCCCATTCAAAATACTCTTCCTCATTCCCATTCGAGCCCCCGTAGGGCTCAATGGTAATGGGGAGGGATCTAATAACGGGCCCGCAAATAGCGGGCACGTTATTAGCTCCCTGGTCCCTTAGAGGCTCCCGCTAAGGGACCTCGGAATGCGGCGGTAAGAGGTTAACGGCACCGGCATCCTTCCCGGCGCTGTTATCCCCTTACCGCCGCACTCGTAATGAGGCCATATGTATATACAAGCCCACACCATGATCACACTACGATACACTCAAAACAATATGCGCAGCATAATAATCTGAAAACAATGACCTCAAAACATTACATGTGGGTTAACATGCATGGAATACAATTCAGCACAATAGTCATACACAACAGGCACTGCATACAAGCCTACACCATAGGAACACCATGAAAAACTATAACATGCTCAAAACAATACCTTAAAAACAATATATTAAAAACAATACACTCAAACCAATACACTTGGATTAACATGCACAGAATACAATTTATTACTATAGTCATGCACAGCAGTTGCTGAATGAAACCCACACCATGAGCAAAGTGTGACCATGGATAGGAATTCACCAAAATGCCTGGTGTACCAGAGGCGGCATCATGTGCAAGATGAAATCACAGGAAATGACATCACATGTCCCTTCCCCTGATAACATGTTATGTTATGTTAATGTTATGTGAATGGGCATTTGTATAGCGTCTTTCACCATTGGTATGGTCTCAACGCGCTGTAGGTTGAATGCCCTCGGGGACTGGAGTCCAGGTCAGTGGAGATAGTTAGAGCAGTAAATAGTGCGTGTGTGGACTCTGTATGTGTGCAGCCAGACAACATTTCTCATGGTGGACAGCTGCATTCTAATGCTGGAAGTAGTGCGCAGGGTATGTGAGACGGGCAGTATGTGTGCAGCTAGCTGAAACAACATGAGGGTAGCTGAATTCTAGTGAGAAATAGTGCTAGTATGTGAGATTATGTGTGCAGCTAGGCCGAATTTATCATAGGGGATAGCTGCATTCTAAAGGTCGTTGCGGTCTGCAAGGTGGTATATAATAATGTGTGCAGCTAGGCCAAATTGATCATGTGGGATAGCTGCATTCTTGTGTTGTAGGCAGTGAGTTAGGATATTGGGAGAACTGTGCGAGCATCCTTGGGGTTGGAAGAGGCCTCCCTCTCTCTGATTGCTTTCCTGTGCCTACCCAATTAACCATGCTTCATTTATAGGCATCTGGTGCGTCAGGAACCTCTAGGCCTAGTATGAACTCAGCTCTATCTACAATTCACTCACTCAAGCAAAATGCAGTTTTAGCCTACCTTCTTGCACAATCAGGAGAAATGCAATATTAGGCTACCCTACTAAATAAGCAAAACAAAAGAGGTGATGGCTGGAAGGTTTAGAATAAATCTTAACCTCTGGCATTGCTCTGGTCAACCCTCCAGACCATGTTCTTCGCCTGCCAAGCCATTACAAAAGGGAAAAGACCATATGCAAATCAGGCATGGTCCCACCCCCAAAGGGGTAGTCCAGCCCGAACTGCTAGCTCAAATCCCTTCTGCACGAGACCGCAAGCACCCCCAGACATGTTTCAGCCTTGTTGGGCGTCATCAGTGAGGAGTAGCTTGGGTCTCTAGGCCCAGCAGGCACAGGACCCACGTCTGGGCATACCCGTCCAACTCGGGGTGATAATAGCAAAACAAAAGAGGTGATGGCTGGAAGGTTTAGAATAAATCTTAAACTCTGGCATTGCTCTGGACAACCCTCCAGGCCATCGTTCTTCGCCTGCCAAGCCATTACAAAAGGGAAAGACCATATGCAAATCAGGCATGGTCCCACCCCCAAAGTGGTAGTCCAGCCGAACTGCTAAGTCAAATCCCTTCTGCACGAGACCACAAGCATCCCCAGACATGTTTCAGCCTTGTTGGCCGTCCTCAGTGAGGAGTAGCTTGGGTCTCTAGGCCCAGCAGGCACGGGACCCACGTCTGAGCATACCCGTCCCACTCGGGGTGACAATAGCAAAACAAAAGAGGTGATGGCTGGAACATTAGACCGAAACACGTGTCTGGGGTTGCTGTTGGTACTCTTGTTCAGAGGAGAATTGCCTAGCATTTCGGGGCTGGACTGCCCCAGGGCAGGACAAAGACTGAGTTTGGGATATGTCTTCTCTGTGAAAGATAGTGAGCTAAAGACTCTGGGTAAGTCTCTCGTAACCAGGACTAATGTCTGGCAGAGGAACTCCCAGGACCCCCTTGTTAATTTGCATATTTAAGTAACTTTGGATCTCACCCTAAGTTACTAGGGCAATCCAGACATGGACCCCTTGCTCACTAGTCTTAGAGAGGCACAGCTCCACCCAACTGATGAGGTCTAATTAGACCGAAACACGTGTCTGGGGTTGCTGTTGGTACTCTTGTTCAGAGGAGAATTGCCTAGCATTTCGGTGCTGGACTGCGCCAGGGCAGGACAAAGACTGATATGTTTGGGACATGTCTTCTCTGTGAAAGATAGTGAGCTAAAGACTCTGGGTAAGTCTCTTGTAACCAGGACTAATGTCTGGCAGAGGGAATCCCAGGACCCCTCTTGTTAATTTGCATATTTAAGTAACTTTGGGTCTCACCCTCAGTTACTAGGGGAATCCAGACGTGGACCCCTTGCTCACTATTCTTAGAGAGGCAGAGCTCCACCCTACTGATGAGGTCCAATTAGACCGAAACACGTGTCTGGGGTTGCCTTTGGTACTCTTGTTCAGAGGAGAATTGCCTAGCATTTCAGTGCTGGACTGCCCCAGGGCAGGACAAAGACTGATATGTTTGGGAAATTTCTTCTCTGTGAAAGATAGTGAGCTAAAGACTCTGGGTAAGTCTCTCATAACCAGGACTAATGTCTGGCAGATGGACTCCCAGGACCCCCCTTGTTAATTTGCATATTTAAGTAACTTTCGGTCCCACCCTAAGTTACTAGGGGAATCCAGACGTGGACCCCTTGCTCACTATTCTTAGTGAGGCACAGCTCCACCCTACTGATGAGGTCCAATTAGACCGAAACACGTGTCTGGGTTTGCAGTTGGTACTCTTGTTCAGAGGAGAATTGCCTAGCATTTCGGTGCTGGACTTCCCCAGGGTAGGACAAAGACTGATATGTTTGGGATATGTCTTCTCTGTGAAAGATAGTGAGCTAAAGATTTTGGGTAAGTCTCTCATAACCAGGACTAAGGTCTGGCAGAGGGACTCCCAGGACCCCCCTTGTTAATTTGCATATTTAAGTAACTTTGGGTCTCACCCTAAGTTACATGGGGAATCCAGACCTGGACCCCTTGCTCACTATTCTTAGAGAGGCACAGCTCCACCCTACTGATGAGGTCCAATTAGACCGAAACACGTGTCTGGGGTTGCTGTTGGTACTCTTGTTCAGAGGAGAATTGCCTAGCATTTCAGTGCTGCACTGCCCCAGGGCAGGACAAAGACTGATATGTTTGGGATATTTCTTCTCTGTGAAAGATAGTGAGCTAAAGACTCTGGGTAAGTCTCTCATAACCAGGACTAATGTCTGGCAGAGGGACTCCCAGGACCCCCCTTGTTAATTTACCCTACTTAATCAGGCAAAATGCAGTTCTAAGCTGACTAGCAGTCAGGCAAGATGCAAAATTACGTCAACCTACTCAATCAGGCCAACTTGCACGATCAGGCGAAATGCAATAATAGGCTAACAAGCACGATTGGACAAAAACGCAATAATAGGCCAACTCACACAATCAGGCAAAATTCAAACAAACAGAGACACGCAGCTGTGGGAGAATACACCCAGATTTGAGACATGCAGTAGTGGAAATGCACCTAGATTTGAGACACACAGCAGTGGGAGAATGCACCTAGATTTGAGACACGCAATGTTGGAATGGCGCCTAGATTTGAGTCACACAGCAGTGGGAGAATGCCCCTAGACATGAACGCACAGCAGTGGTGACGTCATATGACCTTTGGCCTTGGTGGCATTAAAGGAAGGGACATGAAAATTCAAAAACCGAATAATTCACTATAGAAATTCATTGTTTGACAATTAAATACAAGGGTCAATAGCCCAAAGATCGCAGAGTCAGTGTTTTGGGTACCAAGATGACTGTAAACAATTGAAGTATGTCCTCTGGTGTTTTCCCCATCACGCTATATATTCCGATTTTCAATATGTGCATATTGAGGTTAATTTTGTTATCTATGTTTCTTGGTTTGATATCTTGCTGAATTTAATATCAATGGGATGTTGTGTAAATGTTACTCATTGTAGTGACATTTTTCTCCTAGTCCATAGTTCCATTTCCTGCATACTCTGCAGGACCAGCACTGTGCTCACTGGGCATGGTCTTCCATCATGCCCTTTGGACATGTTGTACAGACATGACTAGTTGATACTTTTACTGGGGCATAGCCTAACACCATGTCACAGACACACTGAACACACCTACAAAGACCAGTTGGCATGGCCTGCAGCCATGCAAGTGAACATTGTGTATTTGGCCCTGTGCACAGCAAACATCCCCTAAGTGGTAATTAGACATGACATCTGGCTTTAACTAGTGAACACACTCACAGTGCGAATTAGCCATTGCCTGTGGCAATGCCATATGGACGCGTTGCCCAGGGCATGCCCCAGGTAGTATAAACACACCAAACGTGCCCCGGGGTCATGACTGGTGCCAATGCCAGCGAACACCATGCCTAACCTCCCCATCACTGCTAACATACGCACAGTGGCAACTCTGCGTGGCCTGTGGCCATCTCCAATTTACACTGTGACAGGGAAAGGTCTTTATCATTGCTCTGTGCACAGGGAACCTACCTACCAACTTCTTCTTATCCAAGATATCAAATCTGGTCCTCTGTATTTTTCACTTTATTTCCACATTATTTCCCTGTGGGAAATGGTTTATTTTGAACTCCCCTACAACTTCCCACCCCACGCAAGGATGTAGCATCTAAAAAGTTTCAAACAAAAATCAGAGTAGAATGAGTATGTTGTTCAGAAGGTTTCATGCAGCTCCTTCAATGTGGCAAAGTTAAAGGGGAACATTTTGTTTGGATCGCTCCATACAGCCATGTCCACCTACATACTATGTGTAACCTTTGCGCCTAGAAACACTTGTATACAGGTGCGTTATAAATGCCATATAATATTATGAAACCTTCCTAAAATACTTAAAAAAGGCTGTATATGTATTCCGCAAAGTTTATTTTACTTACGTCCACGTGGGCAAGAATTGTGCGTTTCTCAAAAAAAACTTTTCTTTAGTTAACTGTTACTCTTAGTTTGTCTGGAGATACAAACCAAATCAACCTTTAGGACAAGGAACCACGTGACCAAATATTTGACCATTTATATTTCTTGAGGAATGCATAGTCCACCACTGTGCAGTGTGCCTTTGCCCTCTCCTTGGTCCAAGCATCCCCTAGGGGACTACTATTTTACCATTTCTATGTTATTATCACCGCAAGATCTCAATCACATATTTTCAATTTTCTTTTTAAACCTAACGATCTTGGCATATAATAAACTTTGTATAAAATAATTAAATCTGTAACTGAAAGAATTCGAGAAGAAAGTAAAACAGAAAAGAAGTAAAAAGGAAGTCTGAAACCGAGAAAGGACAGAGAACCATAAAGCATTTTGTCAACCAATGTTATCATCAATCCAAAATCAGAAAATAATAATCATCAAACTTTTTTAAAAAAATAATTAATATAGCAATAGCATTAATCAGATTCAGAGACACCACATCCTGCATAAGAATCTAGAATTCAACTCTAAACCTCCAGGAACCTGTTCCAAATGTCTCAGAATTTCTCAATATCATCCGCATTCTTGTAGATGGCTTTCTCATAGGTTGAAGTAGTTAAAAGCTCGTCCACCCATTCATCGATGTTAAAGGAGCTGTTTGACTTCTATGATCTCAATATCATCCTTTTAGCAACCATGCTTGCACGGAGTAGCCAAGTCACCTGCCCAAAAGAGATGTCATCTATCACTGACATGTCCCCTTGAATCAATAAAGTGACTGAGAGGAGAATCGTACAGCTCAGAACCAGTCCCAACCTCTCACATACGCACTCCCAGAATGTCTTCATTTTAGGACAAAACCATATCAGATGACTGAGGGATCCTCTAGCACTCTTGCACTTCCAACAGAGTTTGTTGTCCATCAGTTGTTTCTTAAATAACCTAACAAGTGTCCAGTAGGACCTAAACAGCAGGTTTTCAATTTCTTCTCCTAACTCATCCGCCCAGATTACTGGCAGCCTTGAATCTTCTTTCCTGAATGATTTTAAATAACCGTACATCGTAGCAGCCAGATGAGTAGCGCTCCCACATGACTGTAGCATAGACCAGGCAATATTTTGATCAAGCAAATCAGGCCCACCAAGGCAAGCAGTTCAGCCTTCAGCCTGAAAGCCTTTGGTTTTCTGTATTCAGCAAATGAACAATTGGCCATATTGTGAGTTTGACTCAGCTGTGTGTACAGGATCCAATTTCCTCCATCTATTTGATCGTGGAAGTATTTTATTCCCATCAAGAATCACTCTGGCCAAAAGAAAACTTTCCCTTGACTTTTCAAGGCTGGATTGAGCCAAATGGTGGCATCCATATGCAGAGAGGGTTCGCATGAATGCGTTTTGCGATGTTACACCAGCAATCTTGTAGAAAACTGGTCAAAGGATTTGTCCCCTTCGATTTATTTTTCTTTGATGTTAGCAGTGCTCTGGGCTCTAACTGGGATACAGCGCCACACTCCCACGTCACACACTGCAAACATTTGTCATTCGATTCAAGCATTTTACAGAGATGTCGGGTGGAAAATGGAAGATGGTACTCAATGAAGTTACGTTAGTTCATCCCACCTTTTTTCAATGGGAGTTGTCATTCCTGATTGCGAGTCTTGAAGGTTTTCCATTCCAAATAAACTTTTGCATAAGTTTATCTATTTCTCTGAAAAAATGACCAGGAACCCTGATAGGCAACATAGATAGAAGATAGCTCACTCGAGGAGCCGGGTTAATTTCTATGCAGTTCATTTTACCCCATGTGGACAGATGTAAGAGCCCCCACCTCTCCAGGTCAGAACGTAATTTTGGGAGGAGCAGTCCAACATTCATGTTTAACATGTCTGGATTCTTAACAGATGGGACTGCAAACTGTCCTAGATGACCTAGAGATTTAAAACTTCATTTTGGGGATGACGGCCAGAAAATGATTGCCCGGATTCCCACCAAGCCAAGCAAAGCATGCAAATGCGACTTGACACCAATTTCCTGCACAGGTTTGGTGAAAATCCACCTATTATTTTTTATTGCTGGTTAGGGCATCGACATATTTTGCTTGCACCTCCTCTAATCCACCTAATTTAACTTCAAGAAATATACACAAAACTTCAGAGTCAGATGTATTTTACCGTTGGAAAGTTTTGTTCCGTAACAAAGCATTTACGATTTTTTAACCTTCACATAATACCTACAAACATTGCAAATGCCAAACGTATGCAAGGTACAAACACTAATTATATACAGTTCAGGAAACGACGCAGTATGATTCGAATCTTGACTCAACCTTTTAGTTTGGGATGAAAGGTGGCTGAACGGTGGCAGAGCAACCTATGGCCAAACTAATCCTACAGTGTGAATGTGTGGCATTCTGGTAAGGATTGACCAGTCTGGCTTGCTGGTTCCATCCGGTTGAACAATCATTCAGTCCACATTTTTCTAACACATGGCAGCATCAACCAGACTATTCCTGTCACCCCATTCCGGCAGTAGCACCACCCAGGCCCATCCTCACACTCCCAGATCTAGGAAGAAGAATTTGAGTTTAGCTGCCTGGTCTCATTCCTTATTTTCACTTGCATTCTTTTATGCATTCCAGATGTCAGCTCTCCTGCTTTAGTGAACAGCATACAGTGTTTTCTGCTGTCTAATGCACTCTGCCTGAATTTGAAAAGCAAAACGTGGTTCTGGCAAACACAGGCACACTTCCGACACCCTCTCCTGTAGCTAGGGGTATACCGAAATTCACCTTTGAGTAAGTATTCGCTGAATTCCGACAGAAGAATACACTCAAAGCTGAATAATTTGCCCTAGAAAATACATTAAGTGCTGCATTGATTGCCACCTAGGATCATTCAGGCATGACATGTTTATCCTTCAAAAGGATCTTCAAACAAATGCCGCTGTCACTTTTCTGATTCAGTGCAGGCAGAGCAGAGGTGCGAAAGTGCAAACAAAGTCCATGCCCCTCATATCCTGGACAGACACACTTTCATCTGGTGGTTTTCTTGGGAGGGGCGAGCTGAAGCAAAACTCTGCATATTTTGAATGTATCTATGGTCTCACCTGTATTTTTCAGTTGAAAACCATTGATCTGGAACAATAGTTTATGAAGTCACTATTGGAAAAAGGTATTTTCTTTAGGCGCTTATTGATTTGATGATTCCCTGTGTGAGAAAGCGGAAAATTACACCAATCCCACCAATTTCCAATTCAAACAATAGAATTAAGTGGATTAATATAGTTGCTGTACAAATCCCAGTAAGTTCCAAACCTGGAGCAAAAAAGCTCAGGAGCTAGTGTGCTTGCAGCAAAGAACTGTATTCTGCCTGCAGGCCAAGGCTATGAAGCAAGATTGATGGCTCAGTGGGAGTGTGTCTGTGGCAAGATGTGCTTGTAATATTGAAACATGGGTTACAATTGATGCCCCACAACTTTCTCATGTTGCCAAAATGAGTCCACTTGAATTTAGTGAAAGTGACAGATATTACTAAAGAACATGGCTATATATTCTTTAACCAAAATTCCCCAGTCTTTGGCAGCAGAAATATTCCACCCAAAACTAGGGAGTTGAATAAGGGGGATATTTGTATAATAAAGACAAGGGGAAGAAACACGTTTACAATTTGAAAAGATTGGCGCAAATGGATGTACAAATGAAACAAATGAGTAAAATAAATATGCATATGTCATTTAAAAATCTGAAAGCCAGCACTGTCCTTTCCCTATAGGGTTAGCTGAGAACCACGGAGGACGCAGCATTCCCTATAAATTTGTGTCTGATATCTTTTACTATGCTCCAAAACACTGCAAGCATGCCCCACCCACAAAAAAGAAATAATAACACTATCTATTAAAGAAAATAAACTGTTCAAATGCCTCCTCCCCACTAAGTACCACAGGTAGAAAGCCTGGCTTTAGCATCCCAAAGGTTGTATTCAGTAGCACCTAAGCAGTTAGCAGGGTGCTAATTGATGTAATCACTCCTTTTGTGTTTTAGTGCTGGAGCCAGAAAGCTGAAGATGGGCAGGCCCAAAAGGAACATTTGAAAGCACAAATAGACACATCGCAGTCTCCCCTTATTATTTTTTATTTTTTATTTTTTACATTTGTAGAGCGCTCTACAGCCCACGGGCATTGAGGCAATTAAATGATTGCATATATATATGCCATACTTTTGGGCTAGTCTTAGTTACTTGGGCCCTGCCCAACAAGTGACACCTATGAATGCACAAACATAAAAAAGGTGCTGTTATTGAACAGGTTATTTTTTAATAATGCAGTCCTTTCCTGTTTTACACAAACATATTCCATAGACAACAAAGAAACAATATTCAATAAAGAATGAATATACATATGTTAAAGGGGGTTTTAATTTACAAAGCGTTTTTCTTGTCTACATAACTTTATTAAAAAGGTGACTATTTAGCTCTTTATTCTGCTCCAGCCAAATACTTGTTCAGCCATTCGTTATTCGGCCGAATACTAAATCTGCTATTCAGTACACCCCCACCTATAACTACTTACACATGAGTTAGCAACATCCATCTCAGGAACCATTTTCTTTGAATCTTTTGGCCCCAACCCTCTGCTCCACTAGAGGTGTAAAACCCTGATTTCCCCAAAATTCTCAAATTCTTTCAAATAATGGTCTTTGAGACAGGGAGTATCACTGCCGGCTTTAAGAAGCATCTGGTATATTTCCAAAACTATTCCTACCGATCATCTGGGAGCTAGCACCTGGAGGGGCAAGGCATGATTGGAGGATGTAGATCTGTATGCAGCACTTTCAGGAAGCATGGCAGTGTTGCAACATGATCGAGAAAGACATCAAGCCTGACCCAGAGAAAAACCCCACATTCAAGCAACGGTGAATGGGGATATAGCCAACACCCCTGGGTTGTATGACCTGACAAGACACCCGTTGGTCTGGAATGAGCACAGATATGTAGAAGAGAAATATGCATAACTATCCTGCATGTGAGTGAAACAGGTCGACTAAGGCAGACGTGGGTGAGCATCTTGCTTTAGGGATGTTATGACAGGAGATAGCATGCGCAATTGGGCCAAAGACTTTGGTAGAAATACCATGGAGTACCTTGATTAGTGTTATTCTGCGACACTGGAGACGGCTGCAGTCAGAATGGGCTCTGTGGGCAAAAGGAAGGAGAAGAGGAGGCACATACTTATGTGAACTCAGACAGCCTCATCTGACACAAATTCTAGATAAACAGGAAGATTGTATTGTGAAAAAACTTTATATATCTGAGAAAATGTCAAAATATAGAGTTGATAATAATGTAACAAAATCCCCAAAGGAAGACAATTCATATAATAAGAAGAGAAGGAGAAAAAAAATCCCCATCTTCGTCTTCCTTTGCTTTTTTCATGTCTTATTCTTCCTAATCTTCTTCATCATCCACGAAACGGAGGCCAGGATAGCAACTACCAGCGGAATATTCCTCGGCAGAGAGGCAGTAACAATGGTACTGGAATGTAGGTGTTGATGCCCAGAAAGCCCTGTGAATCTCAGCAGATCTAAAAAATAGGCTGCTTAATTATTTTGTATTTTGTTTGTATTTTGTATTGACCAATTAGGGAATGCAGTGAACCCAAAAAACAGCCCAGCTGATATACCTTTCTTAGACATATCCACTGTGGGGTGAGGAACCATCTCATTCACGTTGACATTTGTGAAGTTTAAAGGGGTGTTCCTCGATGGCTGCTGAAGAGGCAGTAGTCAATGACCAGGTTTACATGAAAGTGGACACTGCTCTGAAAAGGATGTGCCCGATCCCAAATGTCATTGTGAGTAAATATCTATGCTTCCTACATCTCTGAGGCTGTGTTGAGACCTCAATAAGGCAATTGATATTGGAGCAGACTTCACACCCATTCTAGGAGCTACAAAGCATCACATTGAGTTCTTGTCAGTTCTCACCTAGGGCTTGGCCAGACCCCCAACAATGGCAATGGGGCATTCATATAAATAAAGATAAACCTACACGTTCGTGAATGGCTTTTGCAAAGCTCCCAAAAAAGCACTACCATGATACCCTTCTACTAAGTAGAAGGGTATCTTAGTAATACTACTAAGATACCCTTCCAGGCGGCAACATTATTTGGTGACCTATTGTAAGTGAAGGTGCATAAAGGGCTTCATTACGAGTGTGGCAGTCCGGGAACAAGTGGGCTGGTAAATTTACCGGCAACCTTGTTTTCTGACTGCCACACTACGAGTCTGCCTGCCGGGGCCGCTGAACCCGACAGGTCTGACCCTGCCGGGCGCAGCGGCCCCGGTAGGCGGATCCTATAGGACTCAATGGGAATGGTAAGTTACAAAATCCGGCGCCTGACTTCCCATGCCATGGGAACTTGTAATGTGCGGGTGGCACTGGGAACTCAGGCATGGATTCATTGTTACAGGGTTGGGAGCAACACGCCAGTCGCACTGTCGTGTTACCGCCAACCTCTTAATGAGGCCCGATGTCGTCTGTGTTGATAAACACTTTAAAAAACAGAGAAAAAAGGCAGGGGCTGGTTACGAAATCCAAACCTGCAGGCTACAAAAGACAATACAAGGTGTATGTATTTTCTAGAACCGGGATTTGGTGAATACTGAGAGAGAAACAAAACACTCCAGCAGAAAATTCTCATCACTGCAGAAACAGCTTTAGTCTTGATGCCCAAAGCAGACCAATGGGGTCTTGATTATTGCATTTTGCAGAAGCCGGAAATAAAATGACAACAGGCACAATGGCTTCTGCGGGTTATGAAAACCAGGCACATGATAGAATACAAGAATCTCATATCCCCACCGTGATTATATCTACTAATCTGTCGAGAAACAAAGTCAAAAGACACGATACAGGGTTTGGAGGTGAAATTACAAAAGGAAATAATCTCATTGGTACCAGAAGAGTCATAAGGAGGCCGCTTTTACTCCATAATCGTTCTGATTCGCAAACCATCAGGGTCATATAGATGGTTTTTGGACCTAAAGAGGCTTAAAATGTTCATTAAAAACTGGCATTTCTTTTCCAAGATGGTGCCCGCAGGGAGGAGGACATGAGAACATTAGCTCAACTGGAGGGCCTCAGAAAATAAAGATGCACAACCCAGTGAATCAAACAGAATTCTTGGATGAAGGAGGATATGCCACCCGGAACTTCAATGTCATTGAATGCAACCCTTGAGAAAACCGAAAGACCAAAAGATCACATCAAGTGGGCCACCACAATCGGCATGGGAGTAGCGAATGTCTTGGAACAGTGCAACGAGGTAAGGGATAGCAGGCGCACATAGTGATGTAGTTTGGGAAGGGGCAGAGACGTAGCCAGGATTGTCTAACAAGTGGGGCCTGAAGGTAATGTAAATGAGCCCACCGCAGTGACATTAACGTCTGTAAATGACCACACAGTAGTGCTGAGTGGTCATTTACAGATTTTGGGGGGGGGCTTTGCCCACTCAAGCCCTATCCTATCTACGCCTCTGGGAAGGAGTCCAATGACAGCAGAGACACAGGGAGCGCAGACGGAGTGACGGTGAAGGAAAATCACTGATGCAGAGCCCAGGCGGAAAAGAGCGCCTTGTACATCCACGGCTCTCCAAGGGCATGAAGCAAGCCCGGTACGCACAGAGATAAGGCATGGTACTGGGGAAGGAGGTTTTATAAACAATCCCTGGGACAATGGCTGGGGTTGTCCAATAGACAATACAAAAGGGGTGCACAGAAGTTAAACACCAAACCTTCCTGGCCTAGCGGTCACAACGAGCTAGAAGAACGGTGCAGGGGTTCACATAATTATGCTAGGAGGAGAATAGTCAAGAGTATGACTGGGGATAAAACCTCCATACAATGACCCACGGAATTAGCTAACCTAAGGCCTCATGAATGGTTAATATCACTGCCAAAGCATCAAGGTGGCTAATAAATGAAAGTGTGGATGGGCCTGCAACCTCTCATTGGAATGGCAGATATAAATACAGCACCCATGTGGAAATGGGAGAAGCGGAGCACAGATTCCTATGAGAGCTCAAGATTAAGAAACGCAGGGGATGGGAAATGTTACCTTATCCCTACAAGAAGGCACCAGACACCCCGGAAGGGGAGCGGATGTATACCTATGGCATTAACGGTATTAGCATATCAAAAGGAAGGGGTATATTTGCTATCTGAATGCCGAAAGGAAAGGGGAAGGGCACTCCCCCCCGTCTAAATCTCAACGCCTCCAAGCCAAGCAGATGGGGGTCTGCACCGCTGTTGGCCTCTGAGAAAGATCCAAACAGCCCACAATCAAAGGAGATGTTCTGTGAGGAGCAGGAGGAGGATCACGTGATGCAGAGGACAGTCAACAAGAAAGAACTGGTGCTGTATCTCAAGGAGTTTAAAGAAAAAAATGACAGCGATGTTTTCAATTTTCTATGTTGAAGACGGAGCTGTAACAATCCATGCTGGAAATGAATTGGGAGATATCTAAGTTAGAAGAGTGCATATATACTACGGAAAGAGCCCTACAGGATGTAAGTGACGATGCCAAGAAAAACAATGAGATCCTGCAACTTCTTTCAAGACTCTCCCTGAACCTGGAACTACAATGCGAAGATTTAGAACACAGGTTAAGGAGATCAACATACGGCTAAAAGAATTGCTAGAAGTTGTGGGGGATAAGGACCTAAAGGAGAAGATCCAACATTTCTTTGGAGGCTTATTCTGAGACATACCCATGGAGGACATTCACATAGATAGCATCCACAGTGTTGGGCCCAAAAGAACAGATCCTGGATCACGGGCAAGAGGCGTTCTAGTAGCTATGACATCATATGGCAGAAGGAAAATATCGTGATGGCGGTGCATACCGCTTGTCCGACAATTATAAATGGCGATCCAGAAATGTTATCATGGGGAAATACTGCTTGAAAATACTAAGGAACACCTACAATGGAGTCACAGATAAACAGGAAACAATATATAAAGATATAAAAACAAAGGGTACTTACTATTATGCCACAGAAGTAGCTAATTCAAACTACTGTCTTATTATATTAGAGGTTTGAGTTCCCCAGAAAGAGAAGAAAAGGTAGACCATCACCTTACTAGGGAGAAACCTGATAAAGTGGCATTACAAGAGACCCACATTAGAAAGCTAGATAAAAGAAGGTTTATTTTATGATTTTATCTCCATGTGTTTCAGGCTAATGCAGTCAACAAAAGTGGGGGGCTGGGAGTGGGGTTCTCATTGTGTTAAAAAATATTCTCAACCTAAAATTCCTAGGGATGCGGGAAGACAAAGGGGGCACGTTTCTCTTTGTTAAAATACAAATAGGTAATTTCATATTCACCAAAGCAACGGTATATGCCCAAAATACGGGACAAGATGGGTTTTTGAGATGTGTGCCATCCCAATAGGAAGATTTTGCGGTGGGCGAAACTGTCGTAATGGGCGATTTTAATTTAGTGTGGTCACCCATGGAAGATCGTAGTAATGGCATTTACCAAGGGCAGTTGGCACCTTCGAAGGTCCTTAAATAAAGATGTGATCACCTCTCCCTCAAAGATTCATGCAGGGAGGTCAAAGGAAAAGAAAGGAGATTTACATTTTATTCTTATGTTCACCGATCTTTTTCCCGTATTGATTACCTTTGGGTCTCGGGGCAGCTGGTAGGGAGGGTAGGGGCAATAGAACTAGGGTCAATTGCACTTTTGGACCATGCTCCTATTCTTACTACGAAACACCTGTCAATCAATCATAATGGAGTGTGCAAATGGTCCTTCCCGAATGAAATTAAATTCTTAACAGAATTAATAGGAGATCAAACTTGGGGATATTTTGATGCCAACTCATCAGCGGACTTACACCCAGGGATGGTATGCAACACTTTTAAAGCAGTCATTAGGGGGGCTTAATAGCTGTTAAGGCACTAAGAGAGAAACAATAGAGGCAGCTGGACGACGAACTAGAAGTTTAATTTAAATTATTTATGCAAGCAATGGCGAAACAGCCTAATAAAAATAACCTGAAAACCTATAGAAGCATTAGCATACAATTCGACATACTGCGTACTAAGCGAGCAGAACAAATCTGTTAAATATTAAACAGAGGTATTATGCAAAAGCCAACATGGCAAATCGCCTCTTAGCAAGACAATTCTGCATACCTACCGCGGCACAAACCATTTTAAAGCTTAAAAATATGGCAGATGAAGACCTTTGAACATATAACCATAGAATATGTCCATGGAAATATCTACCATTTACAGACTAATTCATGGATTATTTGCGCCGAAAAAAACGGGATTTGTGCGCCATTCTGCCCGCAAATCCCCATTTGTTAAACAGGGATTTGCGGGCAGAATGGCGCACAAATCCTGTTTTTTTCAGCACAAATAATCCATGAATTACCCACTTAATCTGCTTGTGTAATAGAAAATGGAACATATTGGTCAGCCCCCCAAAGTTAACAGATGCCACATAATATGAAGGGTTACACATGGGTATAAATCGAATAGATTGGCGTGCCTGTAATACCAGAATGAAAATAATTTTGTTTTGTAGGTGTTCTGATCGTTATTTCTTTTCATTTAATTTTCAAGGTTTGGTTTCAAAACAGAAGAGCAAAGTGGAGGAAGCGTGAGAAAAGTGACATTCTTGGTAGTGTTCCTGGCCTGACGTTGCCACACCCTCTGGGCCTGTATTTGGATGTCCCAATGAATCACCCACCTCTGTTTGAATCTGCCTGGAGGTCTATGCCAGTCTCAGCCATTGCTCTGCCACCTTTCCTACCCAGCTTCACTCCAGCAGCGTTGGGGGCTTTCGGTATTAACAACCTTACTTGGACATCTCTCTTAAGAAATCAAATTTTTACCCCATATTTTGGAAGGTATGTAAGATAAAGAATTTTTTTTTAAAATGTCCTCTTTATTTCCTTTACTTCTGATTTTGCAAGAAAACATAATCTTTCTCTCAAAAACAGAATAATTAGCTGCTATCTTCTTTTAAAAAAAGCCTGCCTTTAATCCTAATGAAATACTAAATTAAGAAAATTGGAAACCTAATCCGCATAGAAAAGATCTATCTCCCATGAAATACCACACACCAAAAAGCCCACCACAAACGTTTTTTGAGGTATTCTCCTGAAGACGTAGGTGTGAAAATTCACACTTTAAAACACCCATTTTAAGGTGCCTTGGACTATGCACTCTCTGGATTCCAGCTAAACTCCTCCCCTGGACAGGAATGATTTGCATACTCAAAATGTGCTGCTGGTTTGTAGTTCTCTCAAACCCTGTTGCCTTCCCAGAACGAGCATCTTGTCAATGTCACCTGGTTTTTGTGGGGTCAGGTGACAGCAATGAAGCAACAAGGGTCATCATGGCCTTGAGCATTTTTATATGTGAATTGTAGCTACAAATGACAAGAGAACTAGATCTTTTAATATGCCTATGCCACCTCTAGTCAGGAGATTGATTCACGGCTCTTGGTCTGGCCATCATTTCCATGTTATCTTTGTCTTTGCTGGATTGTGGTAAAGTGAAAAGAAACCTGATGAGCAAGTGCCTGGAAACAATGAGGCAATAAGTGTTTTTTTGTATTCCTATCAGCAGACAAGCAGAGCTATTGACTCTCGAACTATCTGTCTTCTGGTACGAAAATGCTTCCTTCCCTGAGTTTTCCCTCATAAAATGTATTCGGGACATCATGGAAACCCAAGACAAATTGCTAATTTGTTTCTACATATTTCAAGGATATTTGAAAATGAAGGACCAAAAAATAATGTAGACATATTTCGTTATTTTGACAATTTCTTTATCAAAATTGATGATAACAATTGAATGTCAAATTTCAAAGACAGAACTTTGACAAACAACCTAGATGTTGAAATTGCAGGATAAGCATTTACCATAAAAATAAATAAAAGGAAATGGTCAGTAATTTTAAGGGGGAGTACAGGGTGGACAGTTATGTCAATGGTTAGGGAAGGTGTAGAAGATAAAGCTGAGGGTATGGGAAAAATAACACAATATTTAAGAGAGAAAGACAGTTCAGGGTTAGGGTAAGGCACTGGAAAGGCATAGGATAGAGAAAGGTGTTAATTCCGGCCAAAAATACAAAAGGAAATGTAAGGACACAAGGTAGGGAGAATGTTTCATTTTTAAAGTGCGTACCTATCTCGAGAGCAGCAGAGTGGTGTACGGGGTGTAGGTAGCCAGCGAATGGGCTGGCATCTTTTAACAGTAGTCCAGTACTGTGAGTTACGGTATGTGCATCAGTCTGTACATCCATTTGGATTAGTCCTTGGCCAGGTGTTGTTGGAAAAGCCACGTTTAGAGAGATTTGCATAATTGCGGAATTGTGGCATTCCAATACCAGAATCGAGTCCCAAAGGGTGGGTACATTACAAGAGAAGGATTGTTTGAAGGTCCTCTTTTTTCAGGCAAGTTGTGATTCGAGCCAGTTGGTCGATTTACTTTGCAGAAGTGTGTGCCAACCAGATATTTGGAGCATAGACATCAGGTACAATGGTGTGCTACTTGTGACTTCTTTGTAGATGATACGTGCAGTCTTGAACAGTATCCTGGCCTGGAGAGGAAGCCAATGTATTTTTCTTAGAATGGGGGAGAGTCAGTCAAATTTATGCTCACCTGTAATACGATGTGCTGCAGCATAGTGGACTGATTTTAGGGGAAGTGAGTGGCTGGGAGCCCCATCAGAAGGGAATTTCCCCCATAGATGTTTGAGACCACAAGTTTCTGCACTATGGTTTGGATGTCCGGTGGAGGAATGAAGCGTTTGATTTTCCAAAGTATGGAGATTTAGAGCTAGGTGATTTGGTCCTTCCTGGCTATGTGTTCCTGAAAGAACAAGCTGCTGTCAATAGAGAAGCCTTAGGATTTGTCTGAATCCGAGAATTGTGGATCAAATCCTTCTAGGCGGATATCATTGAGCCACTGTTGGACAATTTGTTGTTCAACCGGGCTGGTGAGGACAAATTCTGTCTTTGATGGGATAAGGCACCTCCCTCACCTCATCAACGTCCTTCCTTCTCCTGCTATTGCTTCTACCATTTATCTGGCTTCTCTGCCACATCGTTCTTCTACTGCTCTGGCTCCGATGCCATCTACTACCACTCTGGCTCCTTGGCCACCTCTGTACTCCATCCCTCTGGCTCCCTTGCCACCCACTATCTCTCTGGTTCCTCTGCTGCCACCTCCTTCCACCTCTCTGGCTCCTCTGCCACTTACGATGGGTACTCCTCTCCTCTGTAGCCCCCACCCCCCGGAAGTCTAACAAAAGTCACAACCTACTCCACACGGCCACTCTCAACTCTTGCTCTGCTGTCAAACACTCCTCTCACATCTGCCACCTCTTTGAACTCCTGGACCTGGATGTTCTCGCTCTTAAAGAGGCATGGTTGAAGGCCAGCTCTGTCAGAAGTTTTGACACACTCCTCCCCGAGGGCTACAATATCCTCTCCAAGCCCAGGCCAAATAGGCCCGGAGGCAGAGTAGCCCTGATCTTTCCTGAGTGGATCCCTGCTTCCATCATCCCCACTCAGACCTATTTCTCCTTTGAATGCCTGGTCTGCAGTCTCTCTATCTCGCCTGGCCTCTCTCTGACCTGAGCCATCATCTTCAGGCCACCTAGCCAGATCACGCTCTTCCTCTATGAATGGGCTGACCTCACTTCCTCTCTCCTTTCCTCTACCTCCCAGCTTCTCCTCCTTGGGGATCTCAATATCCACCTTTACTCCCCAGACTCCTCTGGGAATTTTTGCAACCTATGCAACTTGCTTTCCCTCTCTATTCTACCCTCTGGAACGACTCATTCTGCCGGCCACACCTTGGATGTTATCTCTTCAGACATCCCCCACTCTAACTACTCCTGGACTGACCACTTTCTTCTTTCTTCTCACTTGAGGCTTCCTGTTCCCTTGACAAAGGCCTACCCAGCACTGCCACCTTCCTTCGTAGTCATTTGACCTATGAAGCGAGTGTCAGTGGCCACCTTTGCCTCCACTTTCTCAGGTGAGTGATTCAAATGAGCTTGCATGCAAAACTTTGATAAACTAGTAAAAATAAATAATCAATAGAATCATAGTCTTAGAAATGCGTAACCCAATTAAATGCCCAAGAGCTGCCTTTTCAATCTACGAAATTAAATGTTGAATTAAAAATTAATAGAGGAATAATAAAGATGGTAATTGGTAAATCGTGTGCACTAAGTTACCTGATAATAACAAATTCATCATGGATAAGGTGTCAAACATGATTTCCAAAATTTGCTCTAAACACTGTGGATAGATTTCTGTTACATGGCCCAAGCTTCGCTTGCTTTCTGTACCCATAATGTAATCTGAATTTATGTCATAATGTGAAATTATTATACTTGTTGATGTGATCCCCATTCACTGTCTAAAATGAGGCAAAAAAGATACTTTGATTTTTCAAGTAAACAGCGTTTATGCAAACAATGACTTGCTGTGAAATTGCTCTTAGCATTAACACAGTTTCATTATATATATGAACAGTCAGCGTAGAACCCTATGCCATTACAGTGCCTTGAAGAAAACTGTGCATTATGTGGCCCCGGAACAGTGAAAGAGGCACTTACAAGTTTGACCGGGATCCCATATTTACCACCAGCCTGTACACACCCAACAACAGAAGATTTGGGATTGTATTTGATGATTGCAGTAGGCCATCTAGACTACCTCTGCTTCCATTGGGCCTGAAGAACCGCAAAAAACATAGCAGCATTTGGGGGTGGCCGGCACTTAAGCACCCTTCCTTCCATAACCTTCCCTAAGGCTAGGCGGGCTTGTGTCTTCTATATTTGTCTGGGGGGTAAGGTCCACATTGCTGTAAACTGCAGTGATGTCACAGCAGTGAATAACTGGGCTCAGGTTCAGCACTTGATGCTCTGCAGCATCTAACAACTCTGCCGACCTTTTCAAAATATGCAGGTAGCTGGCCAATCCTGCTGCAGTCTCTACCTCTCTGGTCCCTCCCAGGCCCTCTGCACGACCTTGGTCTTTCATTTCACAACTAAATTTAAAACATCCTGTCCACCCTCTCTTGCTATACCTCCTCTTCCTCCTCCTATATCACTCCTGGGCCATCTGAGGCTGTCTCTCCTCCTCCTTTCTCCTCCTTTCCTCTGTTCACCCCTGACAATGTTTCTCGACAAGTCCGATCTATAAAGTCTCATCAAAGCAAGTTCTCCCCTGCTCATCCAGAACCATCAACAACCACATCAACACCATTTCTCCAGCCTTGGATGATTTCTGCAATCACTCCTTTGCCACTGGAACTTTCCCCTCCCCCATAAGCACTCTCTTGTGCACCCCCTTCTAAAGAAGCCCTCCGCTTATCCTTCTTCTCCAGCTAACTATTGCCCAATCTCCATCACTCCTTTCCTGGGCAAACTCTTGGAAAAGCTGGCCATCTCCCAGCTTAATCTACATACTGAATATGTTGGTTGCCTCCATGACCACCAGTTGGCTTCAGAGCTGCCAAAAGCACAGAAACTGCTCTCCTGAACACCCGTGAAGACTTGCTCTACAATCTTGACTCTAATCTCCCTTCTGTCCTCATTCGCCTTGATTTATCATCTGCTTTTGACATGATCAACCATGCCATCCTGCTCAATCGCCTCTGCAACAACCTTGGTATTACTGATCAAGTCCTGGCCTGCTTGACCTCCTTTCTCACCGTCGACCCTCTCAGGTCCATATGGTTTCTTTCCTCTCATCTATATCTCTTTCTACTTGTGGTGTTTCCCAGGGCTCTAACCTCTCTCCCTGGCTCTTCAACCACTACCTGTCACATCTTGCCCACCGCTTCGCTACTTTCTGCATCAAATTTTTTCAAGTTATGTGAATGTCACTTAGCTTTCTTTCAGGCTCCCCTCGGAAACCTCTGCTTCTTCTCTCATACCAGATGGTCTAGCCGCAATTCAGGAATGTCCACAAGGCTTTCTGGTGCCTGGGACTGTTCTACCTCCAACTTTCTCTTCCAATACATCTTCCTTCTCGAGCTCTTCGCTCATCCATCTTCAACTCTCTGAGGATCAGACGCTTCTCCAAGCAGAGAGTTGGGGGCAGATCTATCTCCTCAGCTGGGGCCTCACTCTGGAACAGCCTCCCTGATTCTCTCAACAAGACCTTCGTTTCGTTTCCGCTTTCTCTCTTCCTCTCCCCTTCTGATGCACCTGACTGCTCCGTGCACTGGTCAACTGGTCACCCTCTGAATTCGGGCCCTGGCTCCTGCATGTCCAGTTGCCCTTGCACAGCCTCCATGCTCCCCAGCACTTAAGGGTCTGTATCTACAAACGTACATTCCCTTCTCTCTGCACTTATGAGTCACCCGCTTGCTGTACTTGTAAGTTAACTGCCCTTCCCCCTTCCCCTCCGCCCTGGCACTTCTCCCCTTCCCTCTTCTCTGCATTTGTGCGATCTGAATGACAGAAGGCCTTCCTTTGTTTCCCCCTCCTTGTCTGGTCGCGCCTAGAAACACTTGTGTACAGGTGTTATAAATGCCACATATTATATCATACCACTGGCTCTCAACGAAAGTCATACAAAGCAAATGTATTAGTAGACACTATTCCTGTTAAAATAAACTAATAATAACCCAAGTCAATCAATCAGCAGTGGTACAGTCTCAAAAAGTGAGCCTATAAAGGGCATGATGTTTGTGGATTAAATAGTAGGTTATGGCCTCAATGGATAAAGTTGCCTTCTGACTTAGTTGTTTTCTGAAGAAATGCCCCTTCAACCAAGAGCTTGGGAAAGGTGATGTCTGAAGAAGATGCACAAATTACAGATTCATTCATTCATTTTGTCATTTGTATAGCGCCTTTCACCATAATGATGGTCCCAACACGCTGTTGGTTGAACGCCCAATTGGGAGGTGATATTATGCATGTGTGCATTTCAGACATTAAAGTTACGTGAGGGTGTCCAACACCTTGCTAGTCACCCATGTCTGAATGGAGTGTGTATGGGTGCAGCGTTGGTATACTGTGAACTAAAGGGGGGATTGTGTTTAAGGGGATAGAGTTATGTGGGAAGCTACAGTTCAAATTTGTGGCATTAAAAGTAGCTTCATTCTTATTGCAGAGGTGTTCTGCAATAGTGTTTGTCTTATATGTGAGTGCAGTGCATGTGGAGTGAGCCCATGCCTTCCGCTAATGTGCGAAGGTGTGACGTGCGAGAGGATAAAATGTTTAGCTTTACAAACAACAATGTCTACATCCTGTGTTCCATCTATGTACAAGGAGTAGTCTACATTTCACAGACGATCTAAGTGCTAGATGAATGAATAATACTCACCCTCTGATCTTAGAGTGAAAATTGCCATCCCTAGTTCCTTCTAGTGCGAAACAAGATCCCTATTTCGTGATTAGATGTGGCGGCATGGCCCACCCTACTGTGCTTTAGAGTTACATGCAGTGCCAACCACGAGCGAGGGATCCAAAGTGCCCGATTGTCCTCCTCCCGGAGGATCAGCTTGATTATCACAGGGTGCATTTTAAGTGCAATGCATTGCCCACCCTACAAGCCCATTTGAGTGCAGAACCCAGCCCACTGTCAGGATTTGTTGCAAGTGCAAGTTAATTGAATGACTTCATGAGTCCTCCCTGTGTTGTTGGCGGCCCCCAATGAGGGGTTGGAGGTGGCAGAAAAAATCAGTCAAAAGGAATGAAGAGGCTAGTAGGTGAGAGAGGGAGAGGTGGGAGAGTGTGCGTGGGGGCTGCTGGATGAAACGTGCGTGTCAGTGGTGGGATTGGAACGGCGAATAGTCGGGTTACTAGGGTTTTCCTGAAGGCAAGGTGATTCTCTGAGTTGTAGAGCGAGGTGGAGGGAGTTCTAGAAAGTGGGTGCGAGGACAGAGAAACAGGCACCTCCTAATCTGCAGAACTTGAAAGTGGGGACTACCAGGAGGTGTGCAGAGCCTGATCTGAGGATTCTGGTGGGGCTGTGGCATGTGAGCTTTGTTTTGGAGGAATTCTGGGCCTTTCTTGTGAATGGCACGGTGGGTAATGCACAACGCTTTGAAGGAAGCTTGATGGGCAGCCAGTGAAGTGTCCTCAGAGCCGGGGAGATGTCTTTCAGTAGCTTAGTTTGAAAAAAATATTAAACACTATTAGATATTCCTTTTTCTAAAGAAAGCTTCTTTTGAACATGAGCTGGGGAAGACAAAGGTGCAATAAGCTCAGGTTGGCCTGGAATTTAATAATATCACATTCAGTAAAATAATTAAACACCATTACAAGGATTTGCATTGAGAAAATTGTGGTAGAACCCTCATCTAAAAATAGTACACTCATATACATGTCCTATACTATATTGCTACAATGATTGTAGAATTTCCTGTTTAATGTTAAACAATACCCAGCTTTTTTATTAGGAAATATGTGCGTTACATTGTATTCCGAGTGACATGAAGTCATGTGCCATTGGATTTATTTGGACTTAATGACATGCAAATAATGTACAGGTGCCAGTGTAAAGTTTATTGATACACACAGGTGCGTTGTATACAGAAACGTTTGCTTTACATGACAATTTATCAAGCTGAAAAAACATCACTTCAACAAAATAGATTCAAAATATTAAAACGCATTACAATCTGTAAATATATAAGCATCAGGTCAATGCGAAACTTTTGAAAATGTTGTGTGCTGGACACAAAGACAGTCAATTGTTAAGCCTTCATTTATCAGTACATTTGTGGAAAGTGAACTTGGGGTGAGAAATGGAGCAATTCCCGCCTGAAAAGAATTAAAAGCTTTGAGTAAATATGCGATTCCCTCGTTTTTCTCACAGGTTCCAATGAAGACATGATTATGCCTTATTTGTTGCATTTGTTGTGCCTTGAGAAGACTAACACCCTTGTTTTTTTCAGGTTTTTCAATGCTTTGAATCCACTAGTGACCACAGCCTCTGCCCCAGGGCCCCCTTCTGAGCAAGCACCTGTTGCCTTCAGCGATCCAGCAGCCGTCGAA
Source organism: Ambystoma mexicanum (assembly GCF_040938575.1). Lineage (NCBI taxonomy): Eukaryota > Metazoa > Chordata > Amphibia > Caudata > Ambystomatidae > Ambystoma > Ambystoma mexicanum. Next base: position 285,662,460 of record NC_090930.1, on the reverse strand, counting down.
AGAAAGACGTCGAGCATTGCCGCCCTAAGACTCAAAGCCAAAGAGCACTCAGCACAAATCCCTCAATGAAACCTAACGTCCAGCCTCGCAAGTGCCAGCAAAGAACATTGATAGACACTTTTCAATAGCATGGTATAGAAGACAAGCACACATTGGCCATTCATGTAGAGTGGATCATCGTAACAAGATGAGAAACAGGAAAACAGGGATTTTGAATACTTGACCACATTTTCACACTTTATAATTTTATGAAGAGTTCTAAAATGTATATTTTGTTTAAGTTATTTGTTGTCATGTTCATGGCAGTGGCAGATGTTAGTACACTTTAAGTTTCTTTTGTATTTTAACTTAATCTAAAGCAATAGATTTCTTGCCTATCTTCTCCAATATTATGACAATCCTTGCGTATTCAATTTGTTCTAAGTAATATATAAAGTTTTTGTTCTATTGAATGGCCTCTCTGGTTTACATGTATTAATTCCACACTTATTTCTCCCGGCACCAAAGCCGTCGACGTATTTCGGGTAGTGGAGCTTTCATTTAATGTCCCATTACTGAACAATGGTGCTTGTCACTGGCATTAGCTAATATTCCTCACTAAACGTCTTGGCCTAGCCCACAGATCCGGGATCATCGTGAGGGTAAGAGACAGTGGGCCTCATTACGACCCAGGCGGAGGACCATGGTGCTAATAGCACCATGGTCCATGCCGGTAATTTACCGACTCCGCCATGGAGAAAGGGGGAATTACCACCCCATTACAAGGTTGGCGGGGCGGTAATTCCCCCTTCCTCCATGGCCCTTCCCCATTCCCATTTTTGCCCCACAGGGCTCAATGGGTATGGGGAGGATGCTAACAAAGGGCCCGTTAATGACAGGCCCGTTGTTAGCATCCTGGTCTACTAGCGGGTCCCGCTAAGGACGCCTGGTCTGGCCAGATGTCCTCAGCGGGACCCGCTGCAGACCTCGTAATGAGGCGGCCCGGAATGAACGGTGCCGGTCCTTTATGGCACCATTCATTCCATGGCCGCACTAGTTGTAATGAAGCCCACTGTGTCAGTCTGCCAGGAGGAAGCCCTGTAGCGAAGTTCTCAAATCTCTGGTCCTTCCAACGGGCACAGGGAAAGGCACATTCTGTTACCGGCTCCACCAAGCAAAGTAAATCTATTGCTGCTTACCTGCGGGAAGCCTGAACTGATGCTGTTACTACAGGGCAGGTAGAAGCAGAAGGGTCAGTGTTGTGGGCGTGGCTTCTGCCTATGGATCGTGTCGTACTACAGGTGCTGAAGCCACATCATCCTCCAGTTCTGTGAGCATGCCATGCCCCCAACCCATACCTTGGCATATCCTTCTCCTTTGTGTTTATGTCACCATTACTGCCAAATAATGGGCACAAAAGGGAGCTTGCCTGCCCCAGCTGCTGCTGTGAAATGGCTCTTCACTGAAGCTATAGCGTAGCCCACCTCTGACCTCTGCCTTAGAAATGCCTGACAACTCCACATTGCAAGCCCTGCCTGGGAGTAGTCCAGGCCTTATTACTTTATTCACTACTACTCTTGAAATGTTATGAGCACACAAAGAGCCTCAAGGAAACAATGGCATCCATTATCCCATCTGTGAATGGGTGTCTCATAGGAAAATAATAATGCACTTCACACTGCAATGTGAAGGGTTCCTTCAGAACTTGCCTTTATTGGACAGATATATGTTCTATCAAATGTGTATCACAGAAAGAATTTGACAAAATAAATGTTGTTCTTACTTACAAGGGCTAAGGGTTAGTCGAGCTTCAAGAAACTGCCATTCAGACCAGAGCAAGAGATTTCTGAATATTTTTTTAAAAAAATGCCTTAACTTCAAAAACAATACAGTCTTATGTTTTTTAAAGAAGAAAGTGCCAGTAGCCACGGCGACCAGCTGCCACCGGAGTGGCTTTCATCCACGCCCACCAAGCATGCATAGTGATTCATTTGCTGCAGAAAAGGCTTTGTCCACATTCATTGGCAAATATTTTTTGTGAGAAACCTCAGTGACTGAGTACCAGCTAAGGAGCATCTATGCCACCAGCCTGACCAGAATCCCACCGCCCCGGCCCAAAGGTGGAATGGGTGTGCATGACCACCGTGGCCAGATTCCATGGGCCGGCTGCTGGCCTCCAGCTCAGGCCCTGTTGCGCTAAAGACCATCCATTACCTGCACCGTGGCGAAACAACCCAAACTAAATGATTCAACGTAGCACCAATTAGCTGTTCACATACATTCCTCTAGGAACTGTGTGTTACGCATAAAGCCGGCAAAGCAAAACCCCACAGAACAAACAGCATTGCACATCATGTAACCGGTACCTCAGTTATATGAGAAAAACATAGGAAAGCTACATGAAGGAGGAGGTCAAATAGGTTCTATGTGGTTTCACCTGCTTCATATTGATAAGTGCTAGGCCTGATCATCACTTTTTAATATTTGCATTTTGGGTTATTATAATTATTATTGTCATGGGGAGTCGATCCACCAACCCCGCCCACCTCCTCTCGTACCCCACCATCGCAATGGTCAAAAAATGATAACCAAATCTACGTCGTTCAATATCATGGAGTTGAAACCACTGCATAGCGTCAAAAACAAGCAACCGTCCAGTCAAAGCATAGCGGGATGGGAAGGATGCATGAAGGAGCCAGATTGGGGACGGATTACACTTTAAAAAGCTGCTCAATGCCACCTTCTGTAATTCCCCATTTTGGGATACCAGCACCACACCGTATTAGATTAAAATGACTTCAGGACTCAGCAATGCCGAATGGCCGAAGCTACCAGAGCACCACCAATATGGCCAAAAAAAACACATTCCTGTCCTTCCCAGTGTCCTGCACAATGTATAACTTTGGATATTACTAGTAGGTAAAATCATCCCACCATCCTTAGATTTTCCAGGAAGATGAGCAGCCAAGACCCACCCAAAATCTGTAAATGCCCACTCAGCAGCGCTGAGTGGGTATTTGCAAATGTTAATGTCACTGTGGTGGTCCCAACTACATTAGCTTCAGGCCCCACTTGTTAGACAATCCTGGCTAGCCTGTGGTTCCAGGTCCCAGCCCATGCACGCTCCCTTAGTACTGTTTCGGCATCCTCCTACATTCAAACTGGCTTCCAAAGATGGGCGAGAGTTTGCAACATTTGGGAAAGCTTGTCACTAGAATTACGGGCAGCCAAGAGACTTATTTGTTTGTGGGCTCCACTGAAGACTTTCCTCTTCCATTAGGCAGTGTGGAATAGCGCCCCAAAACATCTTTGGTTAGTGTTGCACTACAGAAATGATTGAAATCAAACAAAGAATTAGTGCTATTAAGAGAGAAGTGCCCTGAGGCGATTATGAATGCATAGTTTCCTATTTATTTTTTGCTTGCTTGTTAGATGCTTATACTGCAAGTAAAATACTGTTTCAAAGCGCCCACAGGGCGAGAGGAGGGAACAAGGGAGTAAAATACATTACAAAACACAATATTTAATAAGAGCAGAGGAGGGAAAAGGAGGAAGGACAGACCTACTATGCCTTGTGAGTATTCAGAACGTGAAAGTAAGTTTCTTAGCTTACAAATTACAGTCTGCGCTTTTTTCAAGTTTGTACGTTCAGGAAACATTAATTCTCTTGTGTGATTAACCAGTTTATGTTAATTCCTGACTATAGACGCCTGTATAAATGGTTCTGTAGGCAATGTGTTTGAGAACATAAGCATGCTTCATATTGAAGTATACATCATCTCAAAATTGCAACTTAAAAGAAAATAGCATTTTTTGAGGACACGTACTTATATTTGAACACATGCAATTTGAGGTGAGAATAGATGTATTACGTTTGTAGCAGCTTTGACAAAACAGGTACGCTCTTAAATCACAGAAACAGCAACCAATGTTTTTTTGTAAATCAAATATGCAAATGACTTTAAAACGACTTTGAAATTAAGGTAGACTAAAACGCAATATAGTCCTTTAAAATATGTGTTATAGGTACTTCTTCAATGTATGTTTTTCGTGCGTTCTATTTAATTTTTATGAAGTGTTTGTATTTATATCATGCAAAAATGTCATTTATGTAGTTGTTTGTATCCAAATTAAATTATTAAAATAACTAACGACCTTCAAAGGTGTTTGGAAATGATGTGGCTTCTTACCTGTTCTCATTTCTCACCTGTAATATTAATTCCAGGATCATACCGATGCACAATAGCTACTCACTTGAAAATGTCAACTAGCTTCATAGCATATTGGCAGTGATACTGAAGTTCACTTATATTCACATGGTCTGTGTTATGTTAATCTTCAAATGTATGGAAATAGTGTGATAAGCATGCGGTACAGATTCAGTGCTAAAAGAGAACCCTCCATTCTCCTGCTTCCAAAGCAAAGGAAACAAATAACAGTGCCACGCCCCTCCACGCTGCCTTCAAACGTCACCGGTGGCCCACCTCCATCTTTACTTTATTTGGAAGTTTTGTATGGTGCCATCCCAAAGTACCGCTTCAAAGTGCACTCGAACAGGTACATACAGCAGCAGAAGAATGAATACAGGGAGTTATGAACTCAGAGTGAAGGACAACATGACAATGAGATTGAGTTGAAGTTACATACCCGAACCATCGTTATCGGTACAACAAGAGTTGAAGAGACCTGAAATACAATCTCAAACGACATGAAAGATAACCTTTTAGAGTGTCAATTTACAGGTTACCAGACAAAGTGGTCATAGAGGCCAGTGACTACTAGAAGTAAGTGGTGATTAGGCTAAGTGCTTCGGAGGAATGTGAATGACTTAGGTGAGGTCAATGGCCAATCCAAACAGTTATACAGAGACTTGTAGCCCATGTCAGCGGGCCAGAGCGTCAGCTCGTTCTTGAATCTTCTGAAAGTCTGCTTGGTTCTCAGTTTAGCTGCAAGGCTGTTCTAGTGTTAAACATCTAGGTTTGTGATGGATCGACGTCCTTCTTTCAATTGGTCGAAACAGCTGTTGAGAGGTTGCTGTTTAAAGAAGTTCTTAGGAATTTCTATAGGCAGTGTTTTTTAAAGTATGCATGGCGATAGCTATGGCAGCTATCTCCCAGGATTCAACATGTGATAAAAAGTGCCTTCTATGTGATCCATTTCTCGACAGGGAGCAATTTCAGGCATATCAGACCTGTGAACCTATGATCACCAGGTTTGAGACGGACAGTCTTCCAGATCTCTTTTGAATTAGTTGAAATTGTGAATTTGGTATTCTTGAGTTGAAAGTATAACCTAATACAGTAGTCCAGGTGCAAAAGCACCATTGCTCTAGTCGTGTTGGTTTTCTAGAGCATATAAAAGTGGGGTATGATTTGTCTTATACCGAGGTGATATGCCCCGAGGCGGCCGGCAGACCCTGTATGTAACGGCCGCCGCCCTAGTTAAGGGCCCAGGCACTGCAAGGATCCCTTAAAGACAGTGGTGGTGCTGTTATCTACAGGGTCAACCCACTGCTGCAGGGCATATCACCATTAGCACCCGTGTAGTTATCTGCACGAGTGCTAATGTTATTTATAAAAATAAAGTACCCTTTAAGCACAGCTCAATGCCACGCAGTGCTGTTGGGCAGAAAGTCTGTTATCAATGTTGATGACATTGGACGTTATCAACATTAAAAACGGGCTACCTGGATGACAACACAGCATGGCACTGTGCCATGCTTCAAAGGTAAGTTTCTTTTTTTTATTTAAAAAACACAATCTTAGCCCTCGTGTAGGAAACGACGTGGACGCTAAGAGATGAGGTGGGAGAAGGAGCCGGGAAGAGGGTGCTGGCTGCACTGGCAGCTCAGTACCATACAGTATACCCCGCATTCCGAGTCTCTGGATTGGCTAGCGCCCCCTGCAGGGCGTTAATGTAGAGTTGTTTTTTTTTTTGCTCTGGGGTTTATTTGACATTAGGCGTGAAGGTTATTATCAAAAGGTACCCCCCCCCCCCCCGATGCTTTACCTGAGTTGAGGTGGTAGAGTTGGTTTAAATGGAAAGGGACTGGGGTTGGGAATAGTGAAGAATATGATCCCTGTTAGTCAGATAACCATTTAAAGGCTGATCCTCCTAAAGCCATCTGGGATTTTAGTCTTTTTAGAAGGATTTGGTGAGCTGAAGAACGGCTGCACAATAAGTGATCGGGTATGTTTGTTTCTGTCCTGTGATTTCAGAATGTCCTCCTTCATGAAAAGCAGGCTGATCTCAGTGCTCCTGTTAGGCCGGAAGATGGACTGACTTTCGTGTAGGAGTTTTTTTTCCTCACTATGGCTGTATGGTGGTGACATTTTTGAGGATTTTATTGATTAATGGGACATTGGATATCAGACAGTCATTTTCGTAGATCTCAATTTCGGGGTCTTGTTTTTTTAGCAGAAGGGGGATAATGCCTGTTTTAAGTGATGGTGGGGTAATCTCTGTTTCTAAGGAGGTTTTACAGACCTCAGCTATCAAGATAATGAGGGTCGCTATATGTTCTTTCAAAGAATCACAGGATAAGGATCTCTGTGTTCCCTTTTGCCTTTTGTTTGTTTATCATGATCAATTCCTCAGGTGTGATTTTACTGAACTCTCACTAGACCAGTGCATTGGTTTTATTTTCACAGGAGTTATTGTTGAATATTTTATTTGACTGTAATGATATATGGAATAGAACTTATGTTGTCCCAAAAGCCAATAGCTGAAATATAAGATTTTGGGGTGTTCTTAGTTCGGTGAGGGGCAGCTAAATCCTTGTAGAATTTGAAAACATCTTTGGATTTGCACTTAGCTGAGAAGATATCGTTTTGGTAGAGGTTTGTTTTTCATTGTTTTTTTTATGGTGCCCTCTGCTGTGTAATTTGGCAACCAATTTTTCTTTGGGTAGCTGAGATTTGCTCCATGTGTGCTCCAAACTTGCAGCCTATTGCGTTTAGTGTTGTTAATCCATAGTGAAAACGTGTTGTATCTGTGGAAGTTTTGTAAATTCCATTTCAACTTTCTTTTTGGGTGCGATAATATCTAAGGCTTTAGTCACCACTGTATTTAAGTTATTGCGGAGGGGATTGGTGTCCATTGGGCAAGATGATTTCCTTCTTGGGTGGTAAGAAGTTCTCCCCAAATCTTTGTTTCGTAAATGTTGGTAATTCGTTTCCCTTAATAATATATATTTATTTTTTAAGGGGTTGGTTGTCTGAGGATTAGAGATTAATGTGCGCTGTCTTTTTAACAAGCATTCAAAGGAAAACATTACATCCAATGCATGACCATTTGCGTCTGTTGGTTTATTTACTGAAAGGGTAAACCCGTGTTAATCAGAGTTTGGGAGAATATGCAGTAAATGTGTTGCAAGGTTGGTCCAACCAAAGATTGATTTCACTCATATTCGATATTCTACCTCCTGAAGGGTGGCTTGTTAGCCGGACTATTCCTGAATGCAGGAATTACTTGGGCCGTAACCCACACACCATGGCTATAAGTGCAGTATTCATATTAACGCAACATTTACGTATTATTTTTTCAAAGTTAGTGGTAAAGGCGATCTGTTTAACAAGGTGATCTGCCTCCTCTTTTGCTGATCCGTTTTGTGGTTCGTATTTTATATCCTTCAGGTCGGATGATGTTGCTCACATGATCTGTGAACCGTGTTTTTGTTCCAGGGGGTCGATGGTGAATTCCTTTAGGCACTCGCTGACATGTGAAGCACTTTTGTTTATAGCTGATTGGCTATTGATAGCTAACGGTCCAGAGGGAAAACCACACACACCAGAGCCCATGGACCCGAATGCCATGAATCTGATGGAATTGTCCCAACAACCCTGGCCCCAGATCAACTCTATCTGATGTTGGCCCCCGTGCGTAATGGCATTCATGACCTGTACTTCAAAGCACAGGCTATGTGCTGAGGGGAAGCTTATATGGGATTTCTGGGCCCTGTTAAACCTGCATGTGGGATAAGAACCAAGACCCTTATACGGTGCCTGCAAGCACTACACCATCTACATCTGCATCATGTGGCCTGTGCTATCAGGACCATTTATTTGCGTCACTCACCAAAGCCCTTTCACAGTTTGTCTTCCTATTTCAAAACACACAGCAGGCTAAAGTGAATTTTATGTTACGTTTCTCAGAGAACACAAGGGGGCATTCAATGCAATGCCATGGGCATATGATCTCCACATCAATTGCCAGCATGCTGTGCCCTCGCCGCCGCTTCAAAGAAAAGGTAGAAGAGCAAAAACTGCGCAGCTTGGTTGGCATACAGAAAGGAGACCATCGAACCAAAAATAAAAATCTTTCTTTTATTTCCATCAAAGGTGCCTAAGTTTACTTGCACGGTTATAACTGCTGAACCCATATGCATGCATTATTAATGGCCAAACCCCAAACCCTCACCCATAATGATAGGCTCACAACTTGTTTCAAGTGTTGGCAATGAAAAAGCCATAGGATTTGATTGTACAGACATGGGTTATGACAATAACAATATCACATATCATGATGGTATCATACGTTTGGGCACCGGGTCCTGAGGTTACGCCCTCGGACCCATGCCGCCTTCTTGTGTCCCACGACTTGTTGTGGGCACCGTACAGTGCCTTGTACTTCTTTTTGTTCTTCTCCCCTTTTGTAGGGTGGGTGGGTTCTGTGGTAAAGAAGCAAGAAGATTTGGAAGACACTGAGTAAACAGTGAACCTCCTGTTTGCTTGGGTCCCTGTTCAGGGTCCACAAACAGATTGTGTTTACTCTGAGCATGCTGCTCTAATTTATAGGACCCAGGGAGGCCCTGGGTCTTTGTTGTGTATGTGATGGGGGCCGCTGTTGTCGCAGCCCCCGGCCGGATAGCCGACTGTCTGACCCCCTGTTTGGGGCAGATCTTTGAACCTGGGCCCTGCCTGATGGTTGTTTCCTTGTGGCGCTTTAGCACCTTGCTGTTTGGAGGAAGGGTGCGATGACTGTTCGCACCTTACCCTTCCGTGGCTTTTGTGCTGCTGAGACTGCGTGTCTTCATAGCTGGGGGGGAGGAGAGGAGCAGGCACGGGGGTTGGGGCTGCCCCTCTCCCAGCTGCCGATGGTAACAGCAGTTACCCTGCCTCGCTTGTGGGATGCCCATGCAGCATTGCCCATAACTGCTGAACCCATATGCATGCATTATTAATGGCTGAACCCCAAACCCTCACCCATAATGATAGGCTCACAACTTGTTTCAAGTGTTGGCAATAAAAAGGCCATAGGATTTTATTGTACAGATATGGGTTATGACAATAACAATATCACATATCATGATGGTATCATACCTTTGGGCACCGGGTCCTGAGGTTACCCCCTCGGACCCGTGCCGCCACACACGGGCAGGTTCCCGGCTGACCGTGTTCCCCCAAGAGTATGCCCTAGAGACAGCCCCTGTGAGCAAGTGTTGTATTGATTTCCCGAAAGAAATGTTCCATGCCCTGGTTAGACAGATGGGTGCTGTCATGGAGAAAAAGGTCTGGGTCACCTAGTGTAATGGCTGGGTGTTTTATGAAACCGAGTCCTCTTGTCATACAGAATCTCTCTATTGTCCTGTTCAGTTTTCTTCTAGATATGTCTATAGATTTTTAGCAGTTGGCCCCTAGCCATATCTTTCTTGGTAAGATGGCTGAGAAATATATTTCCGTACCCCTCCAGTTGTGTGAAATGCCTGCTAGGGAGGAGCAGATTTCTTCGCATAGGATGCGTCTAGCTGTGTTATCTAGATCGTTGCCCCCTAGATGGATGATCAGGAATTCTGGGGGGTCCCTGTATGCCACCAGTTCTGCTAGTGTTTCGTGGACGTCAGCCCAGCGTAGGCCTCTGTATCCCCACCATGAAGTAATGGTGCTTCTGAACGGTGGCCCTTCTTTGGTCTCTTCAGCCCATCTGCCTGTCCTGAAAACGAAAGAGTCGCCAACTATCCATGCTGATCATAGTGTGGTCCTCGATTCACCTGTTGTTTCTGTGGTGGTGGGAGGAGGGGAAAAGAAAGAAAATGTTAGTGCGGAAGGCTATATCAATTTTGGTCTGATATATCTTTTAAAACAGTCTGACTTCCATCCCCCTATGTTTTTTAGTAGTTGCGGTGCTAAACCTCCTTGCCATGCTGCAGTGGCGGCACCTATCCTGAAGGAGTGAGTGCCGAATTGTTTGGGATCCACCCTGCTCTGCTGATTGCTTTTATCAGTACTCCTTTAAATTGGTAGCGGCTTAGGGCCGACGTATCCTTGTGGATTAAAAAGCTCCCCCCTACTTTGGGTCGTTTCGCGTAATAGAGGTTGGTGATACAAACTGGGCAGTTTGTTGCCTCGTCGATGCAACAAATATTGATGGTTCTTTTCGCACCCATTTTCGACTGTTGAAATTCTATGTTAACATTCTCTTGCCTCACCCTGATTTCCATGACACCCAGGCCGTTTGTGGCCTTGGTGCTGGAAGCGATTAGTTCCCCCACCCGGAAAGCCCCGAAGTAGACGAGGAAAAAAGCTGTTTTAAATAACGTTATCTCGTATGGGTGCCAACATATGGCTTGCAAATGGCTTGCTATCTGCACCAGTTTGCTGAAATCAAGGGGTCGGCGGGTGTCCACTTGTGGACCCTCTATTCTGCCCCATCCCTTCATTGCGTAAGTGATGAGGGGGTTCTGGGTGGGGTCTGAATCGCCCCAAATGTTTGTAAAGTATGAAATTGCCACCAGGTGTCTTTTTGCCCAATCCCTTTTGAAACCTTGTTCCCGGGCCCATTTAAAAATACTTCTATATCTTTAATCGTTATATGTTCTACGTGGTTTACACCTGTGGCCTTAAATACTGTTTGCAAACACTTACTGTACTGCGTTGCAGTGGTGCTTGCCACCGCCCTCTCTGCCATCTCTGTTAGGAAGCCTGTGAGGTTGTTGGCACCCGTTGTTGATGTGCCTGATTCTTGTTGGGCCTGGGCTCTCTGGTACAGTCGTTGATGCAAATGTGTTGTTGGCACCCGTTTTAGAGGTGCCTGCTTTGTATTGGTCATCCTGGCCTGCACTCTCTGGTGCTGGCGTTGATGCCAATGTGTTGTTGGCACCCGTTTTAGAGGTGTTTGGTTTTCGTTGGGCATCCCGGCCTGTGCTCTCTCGCGTTGGCGTTGATGTCGTTATTCTTGTCTTCCCATTATTGTCCAGCATTCTGCTGGTATTGCCTACTCTTGGGCGTGCGGCGTTAGCTCTCGGAATCTTGACCATTGGAAACGAGATAAGGCATCAGCAATGTTATTATCTGCCCCTGAAATGTGCTCCACTTTGAGTACAACGTTTACTTGTAGTGTGACTGTTGTAATGGCTCATAGTACTTTTAGTACTAGAGGGCATTTTGTAGACCTTCTGTTTATGGAGCCCAGTACAGCCATGTTATCACACCAGATCAAAAGTTCCGTATTCGCTAGTCGCCTGCCCCAGATGTGTAATGTTAGCCAGATGGGGAATATTTCTAGTAGGGTGATGTTTCTTGTCCACCCTGCTGTTTGCCATGAATTGGGCCAGTGTCCTGCCACCCATTCGGAGTCTAGTATGGCTCCAAACCCCATGCTCCCAGCTGCGTCGGTGTATAGGACCCTGTTTGACCGGGTATTTAGAGGCGTTCGTCAAAGTAAAATCCAGTTGAAATCTCTGAGGAATTCTCCCCATGTTTCCAGGTCTTGTTTCACCTCTCTGCCTAGCCGGATATGCAAGTGTGGTTTGGTGAGTGATTTGATTTTGAACTCCAGGCTTCTGGCAAATATCCTTCCTTGAGGTATTATTTTTGATGCGAAATTGAGGCTGCCTGCCAAAGATTGTATTTCTTTTACTGTCCCCTTTTCTCTCTTTATCAGGTTTTGTATTTTTGCCAGGAGTTCTGATATTTTTGTTTTGGGGATTCTGCAGAGTCCCTTTGCTGAATCTATTTCGATGCCCAGAAAAATTATGTTTGTGTCTGGTTTGGTGGTTTTTTCCCTCGCTAGGGGAACTCCCCACTGTGTGGCCATGTGCTCGAGTTTTGCTAAAGCCCGGCCGCATTCCTCGGAGTTTGGTGGCCCTATGACCATGAAATCGTCAAGGTAGTGCACTATTTTTGTCCCTGGTCTCTGTTTTAGGAAAGCCCATTGAAAAAAGGAACTGAATTGTTCAAATAGTGCACAGGATACTGCGCACCCCATGGGGAGGCATCTATCTATGTAGAATTTGTTGTTAAAGGTGAAACCTAAACACTGCTGTGACTCTGGATGGACTGGCAAGAGTCTGAAAGCAGATTCAATGTCCAGTTTGGCCATCAGCGCGTTTCTGCCGCAGTCTTGGATGAGCCTTACCGCCTCTTGAAAATGCGTGTAAGATACCGAGGATTCTGTGTGTGGGATGCCATCATTTAAAGACTGGCCTTTAGGGTAGGAGAGGTGATGAATTAGTCTCATTTTTCCGGGATCTTTTTTGGGGACCAGGCCTAGTGGAGATATTAAATAGTCTTTTAAAAGCATGAAATCCCAGGGACCTGCTACCCTTCCAAGTTGCAGTTCTTTCTTGATTTTGGTTTCTTCTATCCGGGGGTTGTCCCTGGCTGACTTTAGGTTCATCGGGATGTGTTGTGACCCAGTGCCCTTAAATGGGATGGAAAACCCTTCGGTGAAACCTTGCGATATTATCCTGCTGGTTTCCTAGTCAGGGTAGCTGTTTAGGGCGCCCCTAAAATTGCCCGGGTTGATGGGCGTTAGTCCTGGTTTTAAAACTGGGATATAATTTATTATTGGCTGGTAGTCTGGTGCATTTGCTTGCTGCGTGGTCGCCGTTGCAGTTTGTGCAGGCGTGTTTGTACCAGCATTCTTTGCCCCATGTACACTGGTTTTTCCCAAAATTTCTGCATGGGATGTTGGATTTGACCGCCTGCTGTTTGTTCTGTCTGTGGGCATTATTTTTAGCCGCCCAAGGCTGGTTCCTCCGAAAGGGCTGCTCCCCTTTTTTGGATTTATCATTGTCATGGGATTTGCTTACTTGGGAATTTTTGCTATTTTTGGAAGAAGACTGCATGGTACCTTCTTCCTGGGGAGGTTCGGCGTTGAGGGTACATAAATCATTCTGAACTTCATCCCACTCAATGGCCGGCCTTTCTGACATGCTCCTCCTAAATCTAATGTCGTATGCAAGCCATGTCTTCCCCCTCTGTGTTACTTTTACTTCCCTTATTTTATCAACGTATGCCCAGATCTTCCTGCCATCCAAAGGGAATTTTTCTTCGTATATTGTTGCTAAGATGGCGAAAGCCTGTAACCAGTTGTCCCAGTTTAGTTCGACCTGGGCGTTTCTGGCAATAGCTTTTTCTTCTATTTTTTTGGGGTCCCTGAAAGCATCTTTTCCTTTGCGCTGGGCTTCTATTAGGGAAAAGATTTCTATAAATTCTTTGGCCCATATGGCTTCTTTGATTGTGGTATCAATGTTCCATGCCAGGCATCTTTTGTATCTATTCAATATCTCTGTTTGGAAGGATTTCATTTTCTGGTCTAATTGTGCATTACAAATTGTTACAATGTCAGTTGTATTGCTGCCGGGTGCCCCTGTCGCGCCTGTGTTGTCTGTGCCTGGGGTTGTCCAAGCTTTTAGGGCACCTGCTGGATCAGTTTTTGGAGTTGTGGGGGCTGTTGCATTTATAGCTGTAGGGGCTATTGGCAACTGCTGTGCTTGTTGTGGCGGGATTGCTATAGGTGGTGTTACGGGTGGGTTGACAACCGTTACTGTAGGTTCTATTGCGATGGTGGGGTTTGAGGCCCCAGGTTCCCTTGTGGGCGGTGTCTGCTTCCCCCTTATTTTACCATTAGATGCTGTAATTCCGCTACATTCTGACAATTTTTTGGTACCTTTTCTGGCGCCTTTGGATATTTTTCTCCTTTTTAATGGTGCAGAAACCTCCTCCTGGCTGGGTGGGCTGGTAATGCCTTCCCTGGGTAGGCCGTACATGTTTTCTCTAACCCATGCACATCCGTAGTGCTCTGCCGCTTCAATGGCTGCTAGCAGTTGTGGAGATTTGGGCTTCTGCGCTGGTGTTGGGGGTGTCCGTGTTTTTCGTTTGGGGCCCATGTTTTTCTATGCCTGCTATAGGAAAAGGAAAAAAGGAGTTTTATCGAGGAGTTATACCGTTGCTATTGGCGAGTTCTTTGCCCTTGTTCTATTTGTTGCCCGTGCTGGTTAACTGTTGACTGGTGCCTTCTTGCCTGGGTTCAGAAAATTGGGCAGCCCCCAGGTTTGATTTAAATTGGTTTCGCTGTGAGGTTGCCCTGCAAAATGACAGAAATTATTTTAAATCTGCAGTCTTTGGGCCCGCCGCGCTTGGAACTGTGTTCGTTAGCTCTGTGTGGTTGTAAAGCAAAGACGGGGTCCCAAGCTGGCTTGTGACTCTGCCCGAGTTTAAAACTGCCTTGTGTTATCTTGCCCCGTCTGCCTTATAACGCGGGGGTTCCGGTCCACTGTAATCAAAACTTCCGGACATAAATGTCTATTTATCCTCCCTCATAGCCCCAGCCCGGTGGCTCCCCTTAACAGTGTTGAATCGTACGCCGTCCGCGCAGTGCTTGTTCGTGTGCAGCTTCCCCCTCGTTCGCACTGGTTTTGGGGATGATTCCACGGCACGCGTCTTTGTTTGCTTTGTTTCGGGCACGCTCGCCGCTCGCTTTTCGTTTCCATGCCGAAAATGTTGAAATTGACAGCGTCCGCGCTGGCTGTTCGGTTGCCGCTTCTTCCTTCGTTAAAGCTGTATTGCAAATGCTTTGAACAGTACAATGTTCGGGAAGGAAAAAGATACCGCGATGTGCAGCGAACTACAAGGATTGCTAAAGAAGCAAGAAGATTTGGAAGACACTGAGTAAACAGTGAACCTCCTGTTTGCTTGGGTCCCCGTTCAGGGTCCACAAACAGATCGTGTTTACTCTGAGCATGCTGCTCTCATTTATAGGTCCCAGGGAGGCCCTGGGTCTTTGTTGTGTATGTGATGGGGGCCGCTGTTGTCGCAGCCCCCGGCCGGATAGCCGACTGTCTGACCCCCTGTTGGGGCAGATCTTTGAACCTGGGCCCTGCCTGATGGTTGTTTGCTTGTGGCGCTTTAGCACCTTGCTGTTTGGAGTAAGGGTGCGATGACTGTTCGCACCTTACC
The DNA here is from genome assembly GCF_040938575.1 of Ambystoma mexicanum. Lineage (NCBI taxonomy): Eukaryota > Metazoa > Chordata > Amphibia > Caudata > Ambystomatidae > Ambystoma > Ambystoma mexicanum. The sequence continues at coordinate 285,647,302 of NC_090930.1, read as the reverse complement.
CCTCCGTGGCTTTTGTGCTGCCGAGACTGCGTGTCTCCGTAGCTGGGGGGGGAGAGGGGCAGGCGCGGGGGATTGGGGTTGCCCCTCTCCCAGCTGCCAATGGTAACAGCAGTTACCCTGCCTCGCTTGTAGGATGCCCATGCAGCATTGCCCAGAATAGCTGTGCTGTACACAACCTTATTGCAGACACCTTGCCAGGTGCGGTTGTAATTACATATTCCATTTCATTGCTTCCGTCCCGTGCCAATACTGTGCAAAATAGTATTACACTGGTGCAAATTATTTGTGTTGAAGCCCGTCATTTGCCAACTGCAATGTTTGCAGCAGGACACTCTTCCTCATCAAAGTGCATCGGACCTAAATAACATTGTATTACATCGTGTTGCATCATATTGCATGGTTCTGTGCTGTATTATATTTTATTCCTAAATTCACCCACCCTTACAGAAGCAACCTTCAAACCCACCCTCTTTGTGAAGTATGCTATCTGTTTCTACAGGGACTCCGGTTATAATCTTCCGAACACCATTTTGGCCGTGTTTTGAACAGGAGATACAAGTTCAATCAACAATCAATATTTTTTATTTTAAAAAAAACACATCATGAAACAGTGCAAATGTATTAGATGATCCACCCAAATACAACATATAACCAAAATGCACAATCTCACAATGATACTGCAGGATGGTTCACTGTGTCCAGTGCAGAGGCGTAGCCAGGGTTGTCTAACAAGTGGAGCCTGAAGCTAATGTAGTTTGGCCCACCACAGCGACATTGTCACCTGTAAATGCCCACACGGCGCTGCTGAGTGGTCATTTACAGATTTTGGGTGGGCCTTGCCCGCTCTGGCCCTACCGTGTCTACCCCTCTGGTCCAGGGCATAAGCATTTCAGAGTCAGTCAGATTCTGTTTGTGCTGGCAACTATAACATAACGGCAATTCCGCTAAGGACTTTTCTAAGAATTTTTGCAAACATTATTTGTTATTTATCATTAAATAATACCAGAGAACCATAACGCCCTTCACATTTTTTATATATTCAGTGAACATGTTTTAGTTAGAGAAAGTTAAGTCGAAACGGTTGAACTCAATAAAACCATTGAAATTAAGTAAACAGCTTTAGTTGAAGTGATGCTAATGTGATGGTTTAACACAAACAAACCCAGGAAATTCGGCAAGTGTTGGATTCTACACCACCTTAACTCTGAGTCCCCGGTATGCATCCCATGCAACACATCACATACAACATCAACAATGACATCAGAGATGCGAGAACGCCGTGCATTGGTGAAAAAATGGCGGATTTCAGTTCTGAAAAGCCTCTGTTCTTGCGATGCACCCTGTGAGAAATATAACAGATTTTGGTACTGGGGTACCCTGCTCTCGGTCAAATTTTAAAATGACTACTAAATGAATTTCCATCAAATATACAAAAGGCACATCAGCTACACATGGTACGACGTAATTTCATGGCTGGATGTTTTTTCGTGGGGTTTTTTGCAGCGGATTTAAAAAAAAATCATCAAATTTTTTGGGGGAGGTTAACAAATTATATAAATTGGGTGTGGGTATACGGGGATATACAAATAATTAAAGGGGATGGGGACTTGGGGGGTACCCCCCTTTAAAAAATAAAAAAAAATCGATTTTTTTCCAAACAAATCCACGGTAAAATAACACGCAATGAAATCACATGGAACCCTACACATTTGTGTTGCTCCTGAAACAAATTTCAAGCCAATCCATCCATGAATTTTGGATGTGCACCTGTTTAATGACTGTGCATTTTTTCCAAAGGAAAAACAATTCAAAACATTAAAAAACACTCTTTTACACACTTTACAATGTTTAAAAAACTGGATGAATTTGCACCAATCTTTCCAGTTTTTGCGGGCTCTGACCAGAACATATCCTTGAAAACCTACTTCAGCAATGCCCCAGGCAACCCAAACCCATGACCTGCTGCCATGCCCAGTGGGCACGTTGCCTGGGACATAGTATCTGCACATGCTCCACAAATTTTTAAGCAAGCCCTGTGTCAACATTGCTTGCTCATGGCTCTGGCCATGCTCCAGGCACCTCAAACTCCCCTGATGTGCCAACTGGTCAATGCCTGCATCACCCCCAAACCATTCACGTGTGTCCATGGCACAATGGCAATAATGAGTCTTGTGCTTTGTCAAAGGACTCAGGGAAGATAGCTCTCACTCGTCTGAGCTTTTATCAGATGTTTCGTCCCACTCCCTGTCTCCTCATCGGTGTAATACCTGCCCTTCCTCTCCCAAGACCTCACTCTTTAATAACCACTTCTCTTTCTCTTTGGCGTGCCCAAGGGGGTCTGGCTGCAATGGGCCTTACAGGCTTTCTTTCTTCACCCTTGCCCCGCATGACTCCTGTCTGGGGATTCTCCTCTCAGGGCTTGCATCCCTTGGGAGAAAGTAATCAGCTCCTTCTGCAAGCTACTGCCTTGGGTTAAAGGACACAAGCATGTGCTGAGTACCCTCTGTACTGCTTGTCCCCTGTTTGGCTCTGCCCACCCTCTGCTGGTGTGGGGCTCGCTATACTCATTACTGGAGCTGTGTGTTATTACAATATGGTGGGTCTCTGCAGGATTCCTGGGCCTGCCCCGTCAATACACAGCTCTTAAGTTTGGGTCTGGGATATTTCTCTGTATTGCAGGTTGACTTGTGCCTGCGCCCGTCAGATGTGATATGCACAATCACTGTACTTGTATAAGGGTGCTTCTGATCCAGCTATATCAGCAGGTGAACTGTTTTCTGATGCACAAATGTATATTATTTCTTGCCACTAGGTAGCACTAGCTCCCCTCTCCAGTGTTGGGTGTCCTGACCCACGTTTAAGCTACCCTGCTACAACATTTGGTGCTGTGGGCTTAGAAAATTCAAGATGGCGGAAAACCCACATGTGCGCTGAAATCCAGGAAAGCTGCGCAGTTTGTGCGCCCACCAAAATGGTTGCCTCACTTGCCACCCACCAGTGCGAGAATGAAAGGCCGGGTTGCCATGAGGGAAATGGGTTGCCAAAGGAAAAACAGTAGCGCCGGTTAGCTTCAAAGCGCTTTAAAACCACCATTGGACTACCCGCACAGTAGTCTGAAACCATTGGGAATGGCAATGCTGATTGCCAAATGCAACCTAGAATTGTGGGGAATTCATTTCTTAAATCCCAAAAATGGGTGCAGTACCAGTACTCACCACTATCCAAAAGCCGGCGTTTTAAAACCACTCTGTGTGTTTTTCTGAAGGCAAGCAAAATGCCTATTTCAAACCTTGCAACATGTGCAAAATATTCACTGAACACCAGCAGACATTTGGCAGAATGGAGTTTTGTGTGCCTACAAAATCTGGGAAATGAAGAGCCCAAAAACAATGCTTATAACAAAAATGCTATGGAGTCAGCAGCTTAAGCCTAACTACAACTGGATTTAAAACCACCAAAATCGAAAATGTTAAATTAAATGAGTGACCTATGTTTGGTGTCACATGCCTTTGTAACTGTTGAAATGTCATAGTTTTGCGCTTAGAATCAGCATTCTAGCTGCATGTGTAAAATTACAAGTTATTTTAAAAGCAACAAAAAGTTAGCTGAAGGTCTGGCTTAAGGAACTTGATTTTGCCTAGCAACTACCCATCAGCAGTGAAACTTGAGTCACCACTGTGTTCCCAGGCCAACCTTCCTTTTGCTGCCCAGGCTAAGGATATGCCATCTATCTGATAATTGAATTTCCTGTGCTCTGCCAGAGAGTGAACAAAGCCCTCTCCACTCAGGCAAAGGTTTTTTATTACAGACGTCGTAAAAAGTGGCTTCCTCCTGGAGAAGCTGGGAGGAGCACTGCCTGTGAGAAGCAAGCTGGCTTGGCAGAAACTTCCATGTGACCTGAAAAGACACACCCCTGCAGCAAGGATATGGTTTTATAAAAAGGGGGATAATTCATAGAGCGGACATGTGAAAATTTTATAAATGATACCATAATTCTTGTGATTTTTCTGCCCACAGTTTAAGACGTGGTAGGAACCGGTGGTATGTTCAGGGGGGTTTTAGCGGAAAAGTGGATATTACTCTAAATGTGTGCATGTTAAAAATCTGAAACTTCATCAGTTAATGTCCCTACCCCCTGCACACATGTATGTAAAGTTGGGTCCATGTCGGAAATTGGAAAAGCAGTTAAAAAGTCAATTATGTACACTCTTTGAATGCAAGCTCCGAGAATGAGCAGATTTGGACATAGACATGGCTAAATTCAGCCACACCATGTATATGTAATTTTAAACAAATGTGTACCTGTGCAAATATGTTTTTAGGTCAGATATAGATTGTGTGTAAAGTTGACAGGGGTGGGTTCTCTGTATCATAAACAGACCTCATCATGATGACACTTCATTTCATTCCCCCAATCAAGGGGACGAATGAAAGCTGACCAATGACGATTGAGAGGGGCAAGTCTAGTGATGCAACACACACACCCATTCTCAAGAAACAGATAAAAGCAGAGAGTCAGGACACATAGGGAGATTCATTTTTCATCTGCCGCTGAAAGCTCTGCCGGAAAAATCCATACTTACCTCCATCAAACTCCAGAAAGCCAAACTAGAGACTTCAATCTATCCAGAGCAGAGAGACCCAAAGAACCGGTGCCTAGCAGAGACCAGACCCCTGTGAGCAGTTCCAGAGGCCAGGCGCTGTGAGCAGAACCCGGAAAGACCTGACCAGACTGAAGTCCGTGACCAAGTCGCTTTCCTGTTCAAAATCTCTTGTGAGTACTTAGCAAAACTCAGAACACATCTCTTAGTTTAAATTCATCTAATTCAATCTATTTAACCTAAGTAGAACTGCCTCCTAGCTGTCACCTGTCATTCTAGCTGCAAAAATTTGTCACTTGTCATTTTGAAAAAGTGTGCGTTTAAAATTTACAAAACCAAAAACGACCTTTACTAAATTACTCATATCTCCGCAACCGTTTGGGCTAGAGACTTGCAATAACTTTCATTTGGAAGCTGAGATCCCAGGCTTTTCTAGGACCCCAAAACGGTAGAGATAGTCCTTGCGGTTCCTTTGTAATAGCGCTCGGCGCATCCGCGAATTTTACCGCGATTTGCAATTTCTTCACATGTAAAAACTGCTGCTGTTTGCTTTCCATTGGCCAGAAATTCGTTTAACCTGCTAACTATCCCTGCATCATTGCTAGTGTGAGCCTGGACTAATATTAACTAGATACCACTCACCCTGAACCTCTATAAGGGAATTAAAAGCAAATTTAGCATATTTCTCATTCATTGCCAGCACATATCCAAGCATTGCCTGTGTTTTCAAAACTCCTATCTGTTTTCTGTAAGCTTGCTGGGATTGAACTGAATTACAGTTGATTGCATTTCAGAGGACTGTGTGTTTTCCTTCCATTTCCTTGCATTGCATAAAGAGGGGGGGAGGGAATAGCCCGAGAAAAGTGATTACATTGTCTGGTTGAATCATATTGCGTATTTTCTGTACTGCATTCATTGAATATTGCATCCACCTGAGCTACATAAAGCATCCTCTACCACATTATACTTTTGTTCCTATTTACCAGTGTGCTACCTTATCCATTTCAGGTCAACTCATTAGTCATTATAAAGAAGTGTGCTAGTGCCAGATTCTCCGTTGTTAATATTTACCATATCAGATTAAGTGTGATATTCAATTATTAATTTATTATAAAGTGTGATATATATATTTTAATTTATCAAATAAACCTTTTAAACTTGCAAAACAGAACTACTTCTTGGCTCAGTGGGGTCAGGGGGATTCCAAGTGAGGGGTGTTATACAAGGGTAGTCATCCAGGACGCATGAACTGGACCTAAAGATATATCAATAAGGGTTTTCATTCAGTATTCTAGACTAGGCGTTAACTTGGCTGTAGTGCTGAATTGAATCCTCTTACAAAGTGGGGGCTCGAGCCGAGACGTTGGGTTAGATTTACCATTTGTGCAGATTAATACAGTGTGCTAACTGACGGGATACATACATCCAGTCGGATCACCACGCTGCATTACGCTGTGAAGCATTCCTCAAAAGGGACACTCCAAGAAAAGTTCTGTTCTGCAAAAATAAAATACAAACTTCTGTAAGTCAGGACAGAGACCAATCTCTAGAATGACGACCTTAGTAGACATGAAAATAGCCAGAGAGCACCTCTTGCATAAGCTATTTGTGAGAGGTGAATGGACCGAACAGGGCCAGGATGTGTGGTTGCAGGCCATCACACAACAGGTCACTGAAACAGGGTCAGATATATATAGAGATCAGGGTCCCTTACATGTGGCCCTGAGTGAACTATATATGGCTCCTAAAGCCAAAGAGGAACACAATAAGATTGCCAGGATAGCAGCATACCTGTACCTATACGTTGGAGACATGCAGGATAGATGTGCGGAAAGCCAAAATCTGGCAAATAGGCAACAGATGGCATTACAGAAGGCCCAATCTGATCTGGACTCTTCTGAGCAGAGGCTGCAGAGGAGCCAGGAGTCAGAAAATGACAGCAGACGGTACATCACTAAAATAAAGGAGGATATGGATGTGCTGCAAAAGGAAAAGTCAGAACAGGATACCAGATTTCTGGCCCTACAGAAGGAGCACCAAGACAGTTTGGACTCCTTACTGCAGAGCCAGAAAAAGCTGGAGCAACAATTAGACTTTAACAGGGCATGCACGGAGCAGGTAGCCACCCTGCAAAGTCATCTAGATAGAGTGAAGGTAGAGAGCAACAAGCTGATCTTGAAAGACCTGGATACCCAGGCAGAGTTTGATGAGGAGCGCCAAAAAGCTGGTGCCCTTCAACGGCAAAGGGACGACCTGGCGGCACAAATGCAGGCTCTTAGTCAGGAAAGAGACGCCTTAGGCCAGGAAGTCTGCCATTTAAAAAGGAAAATGGAAGAAAATCACCTGGCCCACCAGGGGCTGGGTGACCTCCAAAAAGAAAACCAGAACTTGGTAGAGCACACCAGAAGGGTGGAGGATGCTCTAGCAAGAAAGGAGCAGGCCAATAGGGACACAGCTCAGGAGGTAACCCTCCTGCAGCAAAGACTGGCCCAGTTCTCCAGGACCAACCAGGAAGCACAGAGGGAAAATGAGGCCCTCTGTCAACACAATGATAGGCTCCAGCAACAGGTAGCGATGCAGGAGAAACTGATAGAGTCGAGTAAGGCCTTAACAGAGGAACTGAAAGCACAAATGCAGGCTCTTGCATTGCAACAGGGAGCAGGGGCGGATAGAGATGAGGTCCGCTGGGAAAGAGAGACTCCTGACCATAACCGCAGGAGCCCTAACACCAGGGGCCTTCATCTTCCCCAGTCCCTGGACTCTACCACCCCCGTGTCCCCTGGCGCACATGAGCACAGGGCCACAGGGATGGCAGATTACTATCCAGCTAAGAGTATGGGGCTCATAGGCCAGTACCATCCAGGAATGGAGGGGTGGGCATCCGGGTATGGGCACCCAAGTACAATACAGTTCAGTGGGGAACCCCAGGAGAGTAGGCCCATTAAGGGCATCCTGAAAACCTCTGCCCAGTTAGGTCAGTGGAGGGGGTACCCATCAAATCCTGACAGCAAGGAGGAATCTGAAGACTCCTCTGAACTGCGCAGGACACAGGAGACCAGGTCCCCACATTCTGCCAGCCATTCCCAGGCTCGCAGAATCCGGGAAAACCTGGAAGAACAGACGGGAACCTCTGGGAGCAGTGCCTCTGAGTCCGACGAAGAATGGACAAGGGTTACCCGAACCAAAAAGGCCAATAAGGCAAAAAGGGCCTTGCTCAAGGACCCCTTAAAGCAGATTAAGGCGATCAGGAGCGTCATCACGCCTTACCATAAGAACGCTAAGTATTCTGTTTGGGAGCACTTAGAGTTGTTTGAACAAATGATGGAGACTTTCCATTTGAAGGACAGCCAAAGCTGCATTCAATATGTAAAGTGGACCTTCTCCCCGGAATACTCCAGTTTCTTTGCGGGGCTGGAGGACCAAAATCATTTAAGATGGTCCACCTATAAGGCGGCCATCCTGAAACATTTTTCTGTTCACAGAAATCCTCAAGAGGCTCGCAAGGCAGCCTACAATTTGCAATGTGGGGAGGATCAGGCCCCACAAGAATTTGTGCAGGAGTTAAAGCGGGCTTTTGCACAGACCACAAGAAGGGTGCGCACGGATAGCCGTGAATTTATAAACACGTTTTTCCATGCCTTGCCCAAATATATCATGACCCAGCTCGTGAGGGATTTTCACGAGAAAAGATCTTTAGACTGGGTCATTGAACAGGCTACCCGCATCTATGAGGTGCAGAAGCCCATAGAAAATAAAAGCAATGCCCAGAAAAACCCCAAAGCCAACAGCACCCCTGCTGCTGCCAAGGTGGCAGAGGTAAAGGTCACCCCCGTTTTGGATTTGGAGATGGGGGGGCCTAAAAACCTACCTGCACCTAATAATGCTAGGCCCAGAAGGTCCTCGGGCCAGTCGCAGACAGGGAGCCAGGGAGGCAGCCCCACAAATGGGGTCCCTCGCTCTCCTGACTATGTAAGTCCTCGCTACAAAGGTAATCGACCCATCCTGGGTTATGTGTGGACTCCTCCAGCCCAAGGGGGGGGATCCAGACAAGCACCTAACCCAGGGAACTTCCCTCCAAACTTCCCACAGGAGGGCAGAAATTTACCAAACCCTGGGCAGAACTTTTTCCCCAGATATCCACCCGACTTCCAACCCCAAAATCATCCATCCTTCTTTCCTCAATTCCCTGAGCCCAGACCACTGAATCCGGGAGAGGGGAGGCCAAGGGTGGAGGGGTACCAAAATCTTCCCAACCAGGGGTACTACCAGAGGAGGGACAGCTACCCTTCCCGGGATCAGCCCAGGGGAGAAAACAGGGCCCCGTATCAGCCTGAGCGGGTTTCCCAGTTAGAGCGCCAGGTTCAAAACATGGCGCGGGATATGGGTCATATACTGAGGGCACAGCAGAACCCTCAGATCAGCATGCCGGCGCAGAACGCACCCAACTCTGGACCTGGTGCTCCAGAACAATGACGGGGGCAGCACCCCGATAAATCACCGGTTCCCAGGGAGGAGGCACAAAGGGAAGGGGGGTGTAAAGCCTTGGAGGAAGCTTCCTTCCTCACTTGTAAACAGCCCCTGGAAACCCAGGAACCGGAAACAAAATCTCTTGCCCCTGAAAGTCTGCCTCCTAAGGAGCAGAGGGGGGGTAGGAGAAACAAAAGACCCAAACAGACTCAGTTTGAGGAGGAGGTACAGATCTTCCAATTTGAGGGAGAGGGATCCTCAGAGGATCCTGAGAAAAGGATCTTCTCCTTCAGAGAGGGGGGAACTCCCCCCAAAGAAAAATGGGTCCCTAGAGATGCAAATCCAGACTGGGGAGATGAGGAGACTGAGCTACCGCCGCCCACCATCTCATCCCAGAACCAACAGCAAGAAAATCCCCTGGTTCAAACCCATCCTGGGGACTGCCTCCAAAAAGGGGGGGGCAGCCCAGAACCGGAACCAGGGGAACCCACAATGGCTCTGATCTCCAGTTGCCAACTTTTTCTTTCAGATTCCCAAGACTCTCCACAGAATTCTGCCCAAATCTCTTCGCTATCGATGTCCAAAACCAGAAAGTTAGCCCACCAGTTGTCCAAAAATGTACATTATCTGTGCCCCCTTGAGGAGAAGGAGGGAAGATATTATGCCCCGGTAAAAGTACAGGGGCAGGGTACAATCTCGGCACTGGTGGACACTGGATCTCAAGCTACCCTTCTGTCCAGAAGGGCCTTTGATGAACTGAATGCAGGAAGGGGAGAGAATTACCAAATTCCTCTCACCTCTCTTCCTGGACAACTCCAGAACTTTGACGGGAAGGAAATTCCTGTCGAGGGGACGGCAGACTTGGACATTAAAATTGGGCGACACAAGCTGAAACATCCGGTCATAGTTGTGACCCCAGAGGGCACCCCTTGTTTACTAGGGAATGACCTCCTGAGAAGGTTGTCACCCCTAATAGATTGTGTAAACAAGGTCCTCTGGACCCAGACTAGCCGACCAATAAAATTAAAACAGAGTGTCAACCATGTTAGTTTAAACGGCACATGCCACATGGTTGAACAAAAATCTGACCAAGTAGAATTTCACTTCCAGAATAGCCAAATTCCAGACGTGACAGTAATAGCAGTAGGACAACAGACTGGTGATGGGGGGTCCTCTCTATTTCTGAAAATCAACCTTCCTTCCAGTTTAAGGTGGTATTCCACGCTGGAAGGAAACACTCTGAAATTCTATACCAATCCACAATCTGAAACTCCCACTCCTATAGTCCAGAAAGATGTGAAATCAGCTCAGAGTCTGGCTGATATTCAGCAAATTGGAGAGCAGTTGTTCATCCCTGTTCAGTTAAATGATGGGAAGGACTCTGTTCTCGCTCGAGTGTGTGTGAACAACGGTAAGAGCTTCATCAGCGAAGCCATGTTCCGCCAACTCCCAAAAGATCCAGCCATTCCCACCTTCAAACTGATAGACAAATGGGAGATGGACCTGGAAGCACCTAATTCCAAACATCTCCTGCTAAGCAGGTGTATGCTCAAAATCTCCATTGGCAACAAGAGCATAGTCCACAATTGTTGGGTCGTGCGAGACGTCCCTGCCGCCTTTTACTTAGGCAGTGACATTCTCAATCGCTTTGCCATTAGTTTGGACCTAATAAACTTCAAAGCTTGGTCCCGATTAGCGGATAATCCCATGGGCTTTGATGATCCAGAAAAAGCATTTAGGTCAGCTCAATTGCTACCTTATGCAGTTGAAATTCAGGTTAAAGAGGAAGTCACCATCCCGGAAAGGACCCGACAATTCTCCCTGGAAGTGAAAGTTAAAAGGGGACAAGAGTTGAAAAACCCTGATGCTTACATACATCTAAATGCTTCTCTCCAACAGCAAGGGTTGGGGGTAAACCCAACTCCATTAGTCAACATAGAACATGACACCATTCCAATAGAGGTGGATAACAGCGACTTAAAGAGTATTACTCTAGCCGCAGGCACCATTATTGGAATGGCGGTTGATGACCAACATTTCTCCATTGATCTTGTAAATGAACTGTTAGGACCAATCCCCAAGGACTGTTTTGACAGTGACAGTGAGGACAATACAACACCAGACAGGATTTTTACCCGGCATGGGGGGAACTTCCTGGTGTACACTTCCTGCCCCTATGGTAAGGAAGATGTGACTTGTGACTTCAGGAGGGATGAGGTGATTTTCCAGGTCCATGAGGGCTGCCTTTCCCACCTGAAGCCTCCGGTCCAAATCAGCACTCTGACCAGGGACTTCTCCACCCAGCTGGAGGAGGCCGCGGAAATAGCCAAACCAGAAGTCTTTCCAGGCTTCAGGCAGATGGTGGAAGAGAGGGTCAACCTAGCTGATGCCTGTGTGACTCTGGAACAAAAGCAAAAGTTGAAACAAGTTTTCTTGGATTTCCAAGATCTCTTTGCGGTAGACTCATATGACTGTGGTCGCACTGACATCCACACAACAACAATCCCCACGGACCCTGGCATGACTCCTGTGTTTGTGAAGCAATATCGCTTGCCTCTCGCATCAATGGAGTCCCTTACTGAAATAATTAAGAACCTTGAGTCCCGGGGAATAATCTGTCCAGTCCACAGCACCTTCAATAATCCGGTGCTGGGAATATTGAAGCCAAACGGCCAGTGGAGACTCTGCGCTGACCTCAGGGAGCTCAACAAACGGGTCCACACTTCCCGATGGCCTCTTCCCTACATTGACCAAGGGCTGGCCCAGATTCAGGGGTCACAGGTATTCACTGCAATAGACCTGACCAATGGATACTGGACCGTGCCTGTCAGTAGGGAGGACCAATACAAGCTGGCTTTTACCTTTGGGGGCCAGCAGTACACCTGGACCCGGACTCCCTTCGGATACCTCAACTCCGGCAATGAATTCAACATTTTTCTACACAAGGCCATGCCTGACTTGGGTGCAAGGGGTAACTTGGCTTATGTAGATGATGTCCTCATCAAAAGTTCATCTGTGGAGGAACACATAGCAGAGATCCGTTATGTTCTGACACAGTTGAGGGCCGCCGGAGCAAAACTTTCCTTTCAGAAAGCACAGTGGTGTAGAACCCGTGTTAATTTCTTGGGGCATGAGATTACTCCTCAGGGCCTCTGTCCCCAGGAAAAGAAAGTGGAAGCACTTCAGAAACTGAAAGACCCCACAACTCTGCGGGAACTAAGGAGCCTCCTTGGACTGACTAATTACAGCAGAAAGTTCATTGAGGGCTATGCAGAGATCACCAGACCCCTGATTCATCTCCTGAAGGGGGGGGTCAAGTGGGAATGGGGTCCAGAACAAGCCGAGGCGGTAAAACAACTCAAAAGAAGCCTCTCACAAGCGCCTTGCCTAGCTTACCCTGTCAGAAACAAGGAGTTCTTCCTGGAGACGGGGTTCTCTGATACGTGCTTGACGGCAGTATTATACCAAAAGCATGACAAGGTCAATAAAGTAATCTCCTATGCGAGCAAAACTTTATCCTCTGTGGAGGAAAAATTCAACGATTGTGAGAAGGCACTCCTGGCAACGGTGTGGGCATTGAAGAATTACCGCCCGTTTATCCAGGGGGAACACATCGTAGTGGAGACTCCACACCAGCCTCTGCAATATCTCCAAAGTGACAGAATCCGGGCCGGAAATGTGAGTAATTCCCGAATTACTTCCTGGATTCTGTCAATGCAAGGCTTTCCTGTGGAGGTCAGATATGGCCAAAACAAGAAGAGTCCCCTCGCGCAAGGTCTGGCTGACTTGCATGATTGTGCCAGAGAAAACTGTCTCGAGGACGAAAGTCTAAAAATAAAGGACAACATGGAGGCATACCTTAATTCCCCACACAAAGTCTTTGAAGAAGACAAGTGTGAGGGAATGCCCACTGTCTATGTGGATGGATGCTCTTACCATGTTGACTACAACGGGGAGAAAGAACTAGTGGCCGGCGTAGGGAATGCATGGGTGAATGAGTCCCCAGAACCCTCCGCTGGATACAAAATTGGTCCCCGAAGTAGTCAGGTGGCAGAATTGATGGCTGTGCATCAGGCCATCCTCACTGCTGTCCAGCATCAACTCCACGAACTGGTCATAATCACAGATTCGGATTATGTACGGAACGGGTTCGTGGAGCACCTGGTTAATTGGAAGACCAGAGGCATGGTATGTGCTAACAACAAACCCTTGAAACATGGGAAGTTGATCCAAAACATTGATGATCTGGTCACCTCGAATGGGATGACCATCTATTGGAAGAAGATCAAGGGTCATTCCAAAGTAGAGGGACCAGACAAAACTGGAAATGACTTAGCTGATCAGCTGGCCAAAACCGGGGCCATCCAAGGGGATCTAATTGAGATTGAGTCCCTGTTGGGGGAAATCCAGGTCACTGCTATCACTAGGTCCCAGACAAATGCTAACAACGACCTTTCAATTGCACAATGGAGTAAGGAGACCCCTGATGCTGATTTGATTACTGCTCAGAAGGGGGATCCAATAATTGGTAAATTTTACCAGCACCTTGAGGACCCTGAGAACTTTCCCCTGACGGATACCGATTACATTGGGAAAGAGGACCTAAGAGTGTTGATGAAATGTCCAAAAATGTTCCGAATCCAAGACGGTTTGCTGGTAAGGAAATCCAAAGCTGGCCACGATCAGTGGGTGGTTCCTACCTCATTCCGAAGCCTGATGTTAAGTCACGCCCATGATGCGGCCACGGCCGGTCACAGGGGGTTTCACACAACATTGGAAATCTTAAGAGAGGTTGCCTACTGGCCACACATGGGGCAGGACCTCGACCAATACTTGAAGGGGTGTCTTGTGTGTGCACAATTTCAGCCATCATCCCTCACACACCGGGCGCCTTTACAAAAGAGGGGAATGACACTGCCATGGTCAGATTTACAAATCGACTTTGTAGGCCCTGTGATTCGCTCGGCTAGGGGGAATAAGTACATGTTGACCGTGACATGCTTGTTTACCAAGTGGGTGGAATGTCTCCCAGCCCCAAATTGCAAGGCAGAAACTGCAGCGGCCTTGATGATTAACCACATCTTTTCCCGTTTTGGTCTACCTCAAAGGATTGAGTCAGACAGAGGTAGCCACTTCACCAGTGAAGTAATGACAAAGATGTGGGAGATACTGGGGGTCAAGAGAAAGCTGCATATTGCTTATAGACCAGCTTCTTCTGGGGCAGTAGAGAGATATAACCGGACAATTGTGAGCATATTAAAGAAGTTTGTGGCAGATTCTGGGCCAAGTTGGGATATCCGATTACCTCTGGTCCTAATGGCTATCAGATCTACCCCTTCATCTGCAACCAAAATGTCACCATTTGAGTTGATGACTGGGCGCAAGATGGTGCTTCCGCAGCATTTGCTCTACAGGACCCAAGAGCAGACACTGATAAATGCCTCCACTACTCATGAGTATGTAGAGAATTTAAGGAAACACCTCCAACATGCTTTTGCTTATGCTCAGCGGAATCTAGAAAGATCGGCTGATAGCATGAAGACCCATTATGACCTGAAAACTTCCAGGAAGGAATATCAGGTGGGAGACCGGGTCTATTTATACAACTTCCAAAGGAACCAGGCCAAGCAGCGCAAATTTTTGCCTACATGGAAGGGATCCTTTGAGATCGTCGATAAGATCTCCCCTGTGGCCTACAAAATCCACATCCCCAGAGGCGGTTCGGCAGAGGGGGAAGACAAGTGGGTCCACATAAACCAGTTGAAATGTTGCCATCCCAGGCACACTCTGCAACAACTGGAGGAATCCTCTGGAATCCTAGCAGGCACTGTCTCAGACTAATTCAGTTCCAACCATAAAACATACCACATCTAGTCTCTAAAATATTGTGATTTGCATGAAACTGTCTCTTAGTTATACTGTTTTTTTTTTCTCAAAATAAGAATGTAATGTTTCGTTATGATAAAATGCATATGCTGCCCCACTATCTCAACGGTGGTGGAAAAACGTCTATGAATAGGTATTGCCGCTCTTCCTTTGTCGTCCTAGGAGAAAGAAAACCTTGAGACGGGCCAAGGAGGACGATCCGGAGACCGGGAGCTGAGACGCAACGGGCTCGGGGTACCGCCCAATACTCCCATCAGGACCGGCGAGGAGAACCGATCGATCAGTACCGGATGGAGAAGAAGATGCTGAACTGTGCCATCTACAGAAGAGGAAGAAGATTATGCGGACAGACCGGTGCATGGGTCAAAACCCTTGTGCACGCGACTCCCCATCGACTCAAATTCAAAGTGCAGTCGCGTGGGGGGGACTTGTTGGGTGTCCTGACCCACGTTTAAGCTACCCTGCTACAACATTTGGTGCTGTGGGCTTAGAAAATTCAAGATGGCGGAAAACCCACATGTGCGCTGAAATCCAGGAAAGCTGCGCAGTTTGTGCGCCCACCAAAATGGTTGCCTCACTTGCCACCCACCAGTGCGAGAATGAAAGGCCGGGTTGCCATGAGGGAAATGGGTTGCCAAAGGAAAAACAGTAGCGCCGGTTAGCTTCAAAGCGCTTTAAAACCACCATTGGACTACCCGCACAGTAGTCTGAAACCATTGGGAATGGCAATGCTGATTGCCAAATGCAACCTAGAATTGTGGGGAATTCATTTCTTAAATCCCAAAAATGGGTGCAGTACCAGTACTCACCACTATCCAAAAGCCGGCGTTTTAAAACCACTCTGTGTGTTTTTCTGAAGGCAAGCAAAATGCCTATTTCAAACCTTGCAACATGTGCAAAATATTCACTGAACACCAGCAGACATTTGGCAGAATGGAGTTTTGTGTGCCTACAAAATCTGGGAAATGAAGAGCCCAAAAACAATGCTTATAACAAAAATGCTATGGAGTCAGCAGCTTAAGCCTAACTACAACTGGATTTAAAACCACCAAAATCGAAAATGTTAAATTAAATGAGTGACCTATGTTTGGTGTCACATGCCTTTGTAACTGTTGAAATGTCATAGTTTTGCGCTTAGAATCAGCATTCTAGCTGCATGTGTAAAATTACAAGTTATTTTAAAAGCAACAAAAAGTTAGCTGAAGGTCTGGCTTAAGGAACTTGATTTTGCCTAGCAACTACCCATCAGCAGTGAAACTTGAGTCACCACTGTGTTCCCAGGCCAACCTTCCTTTTGCTGCCCAGGCTAAGGATATGCCATCTATCTGATAATTGAATTTCCTGTGCTCTGCCAGAGAGTGAACAAAGCCCTCTCCACTCAGGCAAAGGTTTTTTATTACAGACGTCGTAAAAAGTGGCTTCCTCCTGGAGAAGCTGGGAGGAGCACTGCCTGTGAGAAGCAAGCTGGCTTGGCAGAAACTGGAAAGACTGGTTTCTGTACCATGTGACCTGAAAAGACACACCCCTGCAGCAAGGATATGGTTTTATAAAAAGGGGGATAATTCATAGAGCGGACATGTGAAAATTTTATAAATGATACCATAATTCTTGTGATTTTTCTGCCCACAGTTTAAGACGTGGTAGGAACCGGTGGTATGTTCAGGGGGGTTTTAGCGGAAAAGTGGATATTACTCTAAATGTGTGCATGTTAAAAATCTGAAACTTCATCAGTTAATGTCCCTACCCCCTGCACACATGTATGTAAAGTTGGGTCCATGTCGGAAATTGGAAAAGCAGTTAAAAAGTCAATTATGTACACTCTTTGAATGCAAGCTCCGAGAATGAGCAGATTTGGACATAGACATGGCTAAATTCAGCCACACCATGTATATGTAATTTTAAACAAATGTGTACCTGTGCAAATATGTTTTTAGGTCAGATATAGATTGTGTGTAAAGTTGACAGGGGTGGGTTCTCTGTATCATAAACAGACCTCATCATGATGACACTTCATTTCATTCCCCCAATCAAGGGGACGAATGAAAGCTGACCAATGACGATTGAGAGGGGCAAGTCTAGTGATGCAACACACACACCCATTCTCAAGAAACAGATAAAAGCAGAGAGTCAGGACACATAGGGAGATTCATTTTTCATCTGCCGCTGAAAGCTCTGCCGGAAAAATCCATACTTACCTCCATCAAACTCCAGAAAGCCAAACTAGAGACTTCAATCTATCCAGAGCAGAGAGACCCAAAGAACCGGTGCCTAGCAGAGACCAGACCCCTGTGAGCAGTTCCAGAGGCCAGGCGCTGTGAGCAGAACCCGGAAAGACCTGACCAGACTGAAGTCCGTGACCAAGTCGCTTTCCTGTTCAAAATCTCTTGTGAGTACTTAGCAAAACTCAGAACACATCTCTTAGTTTAAATTCATCTAATTCAATCTATTTAACCTAAGTAGAACTGCCTCCTAGCTGTCACCTGTCATTCTAGCTGCAAAAATTTGTCACTTGTCATTTTGAAAAAGTGTGCGTTTAAAATTTACAAAACCAAAAACGACCTTTACTAAATTACTCATATCTCCGCAACCGTTTGGGCTAGAGACTTGCAATAACTTTCATTTGGAAGCTGAGATCCCAGGCTTTTCTAGGACCCCAAAACGGTAGAGATAGTCCTTGCGGTTCCTTTGTAATAGCGCTCGGCGCATCCGCGAATTTTACCGCGATTTGCAATTTCTTCACATGTAAAAACTGCTGCTGTTTGCTTTCCATTGGCCAGAAATTCGTTTAACCTGCTAACTATCCCTGCATCATTGCTAGTGTGAGCCTGGACTAATATTAACTAGATACCACTCACCCTGAACCTCTATAAGGGAATTAAAAGCAAATTTAGCATATTTCTCATTCATTGCCAGCACATATCCAAGCATTGCCTGTGTTTTCAAAACTCCTATCTGTTTTCTGTAAGCTTGCTGGGATTGAACTGAATTACAGTTGATTGCATTTCAGAGGACTGTGTGTTTTCCTTCCATTTCCTTGCATTGCATAAAGAGGGGGGGAGGGAATAGCCCGAGAAAAGTGATTACATTGTCTGGTTGAATCATATTGCGTATTTTCTGTACTGCATTCATTGAATATTGCATCCACCTGAGCTACATAAAGCATCCTCTACCACATTATACTTTTGTTCCTATTTACCAGTGTGCTACCTTATCCATTTCAGGTCAACTCATTAGTCATTATAAAGAAGTGTGCTAGTGCCAGATTCTCCGTTGTTAATATTTACCATATCAGATTAAGTGTGATATTCAATTATTAATTTATTATAAAGTGTGATATATATATTTTAATTTATCAAATAAACCTTTTAAACTTGCAAAACAGAACTACTTCTTGGCTCAGTGGGGTCAGGGGGATTCCAAGAGAGGGGTGTTATACAAGGGTAGTCATCCAGGACGCATGAACTGGACCTAAAGATATATCAATAAGGGTTTTCATTCAGTATTCTAGACTAGGCGTTAACTTGGCTGTAGTGCTGAATTGAATCCTCTTACACCAGGCTGTGCTCGCTTTAGCACACGGGGGCTCCTTGTCACCTCACTGTGACTTGTCCCTGAAGCGTTACCTCTCCAGCCTGTAATCCCTAAGGAATACTTCTTGTTTAGGCAAACAAACTCCACTTCTGCCACTCCGAACTTACACTCTGTCTCCTTCCTCTCAGACCGAGCATCTCCCACGGAAATGATACTGTTGGGGTGCCGCAATTATGATCCCGTCGCCCTGCTGTGTCTTCCATGTAAGAACACCCTCTAAAACCTTTTACCCCGTGTACTTTCAGAGGCCCATCATGCCCGAAATCCCTCAACTACTGTGGAAATGGTCTGCCCGAGTGTAAAGACTGGTAGGGGGTGGTCTGTACTTCTGCTCTCTATATGGTAGAGGGGAGGCACAGAGGACCCCAGCCTAGATTCTCTATTCGGTAGCTATAGTCGAGCAATCAAGGAGGTGATGCAGGCTGGTTCTTAAGTACAGTGTAGTCCCCAAGCCCCCACAAAGGAATGTCCACACACTGTATTGGTTAGAACACAGTCTTTATATAATCAATATTCAAGGTTATGTACACTTATCATAATAACTCACTTTGTACTTAGGAAAATCAACAAAGGCAAATATATACAATTCTAAAGTGGTACCACCCTTTGTATTAGATCTCATTAAAGTGCATCAACAATACTGTAACAATGTCACACAGATCAATAGAGTGAAACCAGCAATAGAGAGAGGAGAGAAAATAAGACGGTTGAGCAATAGGCAGAATACTGGCCCCTACCACTAGACACAGTCCTGTGTGGAGATCCCCCCACCTGGGCAACCTGTAAAATAAAGATATTGCACAAGCCCAGTCCATATATTGTTCTGCAAGTCTTATTCCCTCCTATAATGTTTTTACCCCTCCAATGTACCTGGTGGAGTCTAGTTCTTCGAAGAGGCGTTGACAGATCCTTCTTGAGCGACCCCCTTTCAAGCGGGAGTCACGGATCGTCGAGAGGCGTCGAGAAGCGTCGAGGAACTTGGCGTTCGGCGGCGGGGAATCGACAGCCCTTCTTGAATGCCTTCCCTTTCAAGCGGGAGACACGGGGCGTTGAACGTCCGTCGAGGAACTCGGCGTTCGGCGTCGGGGAATCGGCGGCCCTTCTTGAATGCCTTCCCTTTCAAGCGGGAGACACGGGGCGTCGAACGTCCGACAACAAACAGGGTAGAACGGCGTCGATGAGGCGGCAGCTTCGATCCAAGCGGTGCTCGTCGACGACAGAGCGTTGGCGTCCTGCAAGGCAGAGGTGTGCGGGGCACCTCGATGACAATTGTTCTGGACCGCAAAGATTGTGGAGATGGGGGCCCAGCAAGGGCGTCGAGTCGTTCGAGTCTTTGTGGTCTTCGGGTGGCGGGAAACCCACCGGCAGGTTTCTCCTCGGCGCGTTGGTCGTCCTCGACTTTCTCCGGCAGGATAAAGCGGTTGACGGTGCGGACGAGGGAGTCCTTCGATTCAAATGTTCTTAGGCAAGGAGCGGACGGCTCCGGTCGTCGGCGGCACGGCGTCAAGTGGTTCCCACGGCTGGGCAACACAACTTCGACGGGCCTCCAGCAGTTACACAGACCTGCGAACCCTGGTCGACGGCAATGGACTTCGACGGCGGCGATGTCCGGGTGCTTCACTTCGATCTCCTCGGTGGTCCCGTCTCGGGTCGGCAGCCTTTCGAGGGTCTGACTTCCAGGGCGCTTCGGCGAAGATGTAGCAGTGCTCGATGATCCCTCAGAGCACGGGAAGAGGGCGCCTTACCAGGTCCTCTCTCGGGTCAGTCCTCGACGAATTCGGCAGCTTTCAGATCGGTCGAAGCAAGTGCAACAGCAAGTCTTCTTCTTCCAGCTGGGCGTCGAGGATCAGCAGTTCCAGTTACTCTTAGAGTGGAGACTCAGCTTCTGAACGATTCTGAACAATTACCAGTGGTGAGAGGTCCCCAGATATACTATTCTGTCTCTCATCCACACTGCTGGCACACACTCAGCAGCCAATCATACAGAAGGGCATTCATGCAGTCAGTCAGCCAATCAGGCACACAGTGCATTCAGGCCACACTCCTCCCTTTCAGACACTCACAACAAGGAATGTGGATTGGGACAAGTACCCAGCCATTCAACACTACACACTGCATTCAGGCCAGTTTCGGGCAGGGCTGTCTCAGTCTTTGTCTCTCATGCCAGAAACCAGAGAACCACAACAAGGAGTGTATATTGGTCACACACTCCATTCACCCAGGTCCCACCCACAGGAGGTACCCACAACATACAGTCACTGGGAAGGCTCCAATCAGTCTAGCTGGGCCTTCACAACAACACCGTATATGGAACTTCCACCCAACAGCCAGTCAGGGGGAAGGGATAAAGTCAGGGCTTCCAAAACAAGGTAACAGGCAATAGAAAGCAAGAGGCCACAGGGGCCATCGTGTTTCCTATCAGGAATCAACTGAGCCCAATGGCAGGGCCTGGGTATCCCAAAATGGAGGACACCCAGAGCACCTGTCAAATTCAGCATGGAGCTGCCACCAGCCCATACCCTGCTCTGTGGGCCACCCACAGGTGCCCAAAAACATACACTAGGGGCACAGGGTTGTACCCCTACCCATGGGTGCCATAAGGGTATCCCATGGGTCTGTTCACCAAACCAAAAGAGAGAGCTGCACTGCCAGGAGTCCCACATGGACTCCTGGGCAGAAAACACGACAGAACACACGTTAAAAAACAGTAAAGGACAAGGATTCAGAGGCCCTGTCCCTCTGATGCATTTCCAGCATCACACCGAGCACGCACCCCCTTGCCTGCTAAAGCTTGCACACAGGAAAATAAGTAGAATTATTAATCACACAAGTCACAAGCACACACAACAAACTGAAGTAGGATACATTTGTACTTAACTGCTGCCCGAGCAGCAAAAAAAGAGGAAAGGATGACAAGGTTATGGATATAAGGAATGGTGATTGGATGAAGGAATCACGAGTTATAAGTATCCCTAACAGAGGCGTTGAGCCTTCTGGCCTGCTTCTTGCTTCGTCATCCGCAGTCCCTCTCAACCATCTCTGCACACTCTTGCGTCCCCCATGCAGCACCACAGGCCATCCCGGCGCCGCGCTGAATGCACTTGTCTTCCGTGCAGAACGTGCTTGCCTTCGGTGCAGCACCTAGCCTAACCAGTGTTCCTGCGTGCGAGCATAGAGCTTGCGACCGGTCACTGATGTGGCCTGCAAAGTCTCAGTCACCACATCACCCCTCCCCTAATTATCTAATAATAAACTGCTAATTTGTATATGAACTTTATCATAACAAATGGTAAAACCCAATTGGTTAATTTGACAACATAACTTTTAACTAACAACTCTATCTTGATCAACCACCATCCCAAAAGTCATTACCTCATCTTTCCATCTCTCTGGCACTCTCATCTTCCTGTATGGTAGCACTCTAAAAGGTGCCAGTTCAATTCTTAGATTTGGTGCTACAAGTTCCACACGACCATTCTGTCAAGAAGCTCTCCACAGTTCACGCAAATACACCTTCCCTCTCTGATTCCCATTTAATGGTCTCATCACATCACAAGTAGGTGTTTCTTTTACAACTCTATTTTAACTCCCATTCTCCACTCTCACTGCATATGTAAATGTCTCATTTACTTTGATTGGTTCTGAACATTTTGATCACCCTTTCTTATTCCACACCCCTTTTTTAATCCTTACTACATCTCCCGTCTTTACTTCTTCTTTGAATCTCTTGTGGATGTGTTTATCATGACTATCTTTGCATCTCATGCATGAAATTTCTTTCTTTATTCTTATTTCCACCTAACCAATAACTCATGCAGGAATCATTTCATTCACCCATACTGGAATAAGAATAGAATTGACTTCCCTTCCTCTAATGTGCCCAAAAAAAGACACTCCTGATGTTCCGTTTGGGGCAGATCATACACTCCACAAAACTGTAACTATGGTCTTGTTTATGCCTATGTTGTTATGAATGCCCTGTTCCATGCTTGCAGTGATCACCTGATTGAATCTTTCTATGAGACCATTTGTCTATGGATGATACACTGCTGTGTATTTCCATGTGATCCCCTCACTTTTGCCATATTCTCTCACCAATGAACAGTGGAACTATGGACCATTATTGCTTACTATCTCTGCAGGATAACCTTCCCGCTTACAAATAGCTTCTATAAACCCCATCAAGTCTTTCCCGGTCTCCTCATGGATTATTTTGACTTCTGATCACATGGAATTGCGGTCTACCAGGACCATCAACAACACTTGTTTGTTAATGTAGTATGGCCCCACAATGTCAATCTCTAGGTGTTTCCATGTGCCCATTGGTATTGGTAAAGGAGACAACTGTTGATTGGAGGTTTGTTTGGAATTTAAACTGTTCAAAATCTGGGTTTATCAGTGTTTTCCCATTTGACCCCTTTAAAAAAATCACAGATATCTGTTTTTTCCAGTATAAACACACAAATATTCTTTCATTGTTTCAATGGATGCATAAGTAGGGTAATATCAATCAGAGCAAGATGTTATGAACACTTTCCGGAGAATAAAGATGAATGTTGCAATCCAGTAATATCTACCATTTCTACAAGTCAAATTTAGAAGAAATGCCCATGCAGACTAGGGGAAAGCAGTTGAAAAATACCCAACCTAAACCGCCTATGAGAAACCTGCCTACATCGTTTCCCCTGAGGTTATCATGCAGAAGTCCTCCTTGCACGCAGTATGATCTTAATAGGAGGGCGGTGATGGCTATCTTCTCAGAGATCCACCATCTACAGGATATAGTCTCATCGGACTTGTCATTAGTGGAGTTCCCTGTTCGAATTCAGTAATTTTGTGGTTCAAATCAAGAGTGGTACAAAATATAACCTGGCAGGCTAAGGATGAGTTGTTCATATTGGGATTTGTGGTTGAGCCGCTATTGAACACAACACATGAGGGCCCTCCCCATGGCTCGAGGTCTAAGGCCCCTGGACAGAACTAGTGTGAGGATGGGGGCGGGAGGAGTTGTCAATGGTAAGCTGGAACACCAGAGGATTTTCCCACCTCATAAACAACAACCAGAATGAGCTGTGTAAATATGACATTGTATTTTTACAGGAGACGTGGCTCATAGATGTCCCAATATGGGATAATCATGACCTACTTCTAAATCCTGCAGTGAAACCCCAAATGGGTCGCCTGATGTCAGGACTTGTGATAGCCACGAAAAGGGGCAGAGGCATAAGCTCTGAGCTTTGGGCCATTCCAAATAGCTATATGATGTTGGAAAATTAACAGCTGGTATAGAGGTTTATGCTCTTGTGAATATATACTGGAACCCCATTGCCATGTTGGATGACTCCTCTTTTAAAGATCTAAATAGTATTCTAGATCTTGTGGTGTTGGACCCAAAGATAAGGGGAATTGTAGTGGCAGGCAATTTAAATTTAAACTGTTTGAGTATGGCGGGTAGCAAAAACAAAAATAGATGGAAAAGATGGGACTCCTTCGTAAAAGATAGAAGTTTGATAATCCTTAATGGTGCCTTCCCATCTGATATACCCACGGCACCGACATGTTAAAAAGGAGACAGTAAATCGGTTATCGATTATATCTATGTAAGCACGGATCTCGGGCCTGCGGTAATGAACTTTTGTGTGATAAAAACAGAGGCGAGGGATCATAACAAACTGGAAACCCAAAGAAGATGGGATCCGCTAAAGGTCTCAAAAGTGGATAAACACAAGAGTTCATTCTGTACAGTGTATGCAGAGGGAAAAAAGCTATGATAGTCAGAGAATGATGTAACTAGCCTTGACTGTTTGTTAGAGAAAGACCACCACGATTACACTGTGCTGTTAAGAAACAGTATGAAGGAACATCCAGAGTTAATACAAATGCCCCGAACACAAGGCACCAAATCAAAGCAATCATCGCTACATCTTCACGTCTTTGATAAAGATGTAAAAGAAATTAAATCAAGACTCTGCTATGAACTTAGAGTAGCCCGTAATGCACCTCTCCTGATCAGGAAAACGCTGATTACGAGAGCGAAAACAGAGTATAGAAATTGTGGCAGAAGACATCGAGCGATCCTGTATCAGGAGGATGAGGCTAGTATGCTGAAAACCTTAGTGAGCAAGAACATAGCGAAAATGTGGTCAACCATAAATCACGCAACCACAGGTTCCCAGATAAGCCTACAGGTGAATGGGGCGTCTACTCAGAAATGGATTGATTATTTCTCCCTTCTTTATGCCTGCTCCTCCCCCACGACCATTAGCGAAGTTACCAGGCCCTTAGCACCCTTTCATTTGGCATTTGATTTAGATGATATTATATATCTGATTGTTACTGCTTCTAACTCAAAAGCTTGTGGTCCTGATGATCTGTCAAACTTTGAGTTAAAAAAATTCCCTAAAATTTGGGCGACAGTCCTTTATAAAATCTTCAAGACTACAAATGTATCGCAGAGCCTCCCAAGCTCGTGGACGCAAGCGATTACTATTCCGATTTATAAAAAGGGGGATAGACTGGAACCGAGCAGCTAGAAGGCCGATCTCACTGCTCGATGTCCCGGGAAAACTTTATTGTCGGCTAGTTCTGAAGGAACTACAAGCTTGGGTGTCTTCTAGAAAATTGGTTGATCCATTACAATCCGGCTTTGTAAAGGGTTTAGGAACAATTCCTAACAATCCCTAACATAATGATACTCAACCTCCTCCAGGCACAGCAGCTAGAGAGATCTTATATACCCTTATATATGGGCTTTATAGATTTCAAGGCAGCATTTGATTCTGTGTATCGCAAACTGCTGTTTAACAAACTGAAAGCGTATGAGTGCCCGATATCTCTACTGTCCCTGATAATTTTTTTGCATTCTAATACATTGATGCGGGTTCGTATGAGCTTAGATTGGAAGCTATCTCCAGAAATTGAAACATCACGTGGCTTGAAACAGGGCTGTGCGTTGGCTGCATTTTTGTTTAACTTTTTCATTTTAGATCTTGGGAATGAACATCTGCATTGTAATGGTGATCCGCCAAGGTTTGGGGCCCAGCAGACGACCTTGTCCTTTTGTCCCAGACCCCACAAGGTCTACATCGGTTGCTTGTAAGGCTTGGGGAATACGCCTGTGAAAGCAGATTGGTTATTAATGTCAGTAAATCACAAGTAATTGCCTGTCCTCCCAAGCCGGGAAGCAAAAGGATGTCCCCCCTTACACACACATGGTCGATACAAGACATCAAGTTGAAAAAGGTGTCTGAATGCAAATATGTGGGGATAGAAATCTCAAATAGGCAATCTAAGGGAGACACAGGAACAATGGTGCAGAGTAAACTACTCCAATTGACCTCACAGTCCAGAATTATTATTAAAAAAATTGGTAAATTCTCCCTGAAACATTCAGTAGATTTCTACAAAATGAAAGTCGTCCCAATTATATTTTATGGCGTGGAGAGCATGGTGTTAGACAAAGGCTCGCCATGGGAGGCCTTAGAGGCTAAGTATTGGAAGGCGATCTTAGGCTTACCTAAAGGAACGCTGATCGCTATGGTGCGGTATGAGTTGGGGTTGGTGTCTTTGTATGCACAGGCAAGGTGGAGACAGTGTGCCCTTCTACGGAAGTGCCTGTTGGGTATAAATAGTGGGACAATTCTGGAGGTTTTGGCCTCTGCCTTGTTAAAATCACGTAATATATATCCAATGAAATGGCTGAAGTGTGTATTTAGCCATATGAGTGAAGCAAATGTAACAATTGAGCTGTTACTCCAGAACCTTGGCCGTGCTAAAGTAAAATTCTATTGCGCTGATTGGGCGGGGACTTTACCGAAGTGCTCGAACTACAAAGACTTTAATATTTGGGTGTTTGGTGTCAAGCCTTATGGTATCATTGGTCAGTACCTGCTGAAATGTCTATCTCCAGCTATACGATCCGAATTTCAACGGTTTAGATTTAATCTATGGGGTACGAGGGTATATTATCTAGATGGAAACTGATCCCTCAGAAACAAAACTACTGCAGATATTGCACTGATGTTCAGCAAAAAGAAACTCTGCAACATCTGCTAGTAGACTGTCCATTCCTAATGTTGGTGAGAGAAAGATATTTTCAGAATATTATCACCTTTCACACTCACACTTCAAGCGACTACAAATGGCAAATTATGTTTTCGACCTCAAGAGAAAATGTACAGATCGCTATTGTCCAATATTTAAGAATGGTTTTGCCTGTTGTAGCCGCTCCAAATTCATTTTATATGGGGTCCTACTAGTTCATGAGATGTGTTTGGTTTGGTCATTTTATCTTTTGTTATTGTATTCAAATCATCTGGAAGGTATATGAAATGTAAAGTATTTTGTTTTTATGCATTGTTTTTGTCTAATATGTTTATCTTTTGTACCCTTGGTATTTTATTCCATTTCTCTTTTTTGTTGCTTTTGTATTATTGTGTATTTCTGCATATATTTGAAAAGTTGTGTATCAACTAAATCAAATTAAATAAATAATAACAAGTCAAATTTATTGTAGCAAATTATGCAATACGTTTTCAGGGACTCTTTGCCTATCCTTGCCCTTTCTTTTCTTCCCATAAAGACTTTGATTTTTGAAAACGACCTTTCCACATTTGCCCTGGACACAGACACAGGTAAAATATGTAACACACAAACTGATAAATCTGGCCACTGTTGGCGCTATAGTTGTGTACGGTACAGTGGTCAAATAATGCATGGGATCAGAGTGGTGGGCTACCCTAGAAGGGGTTGCAGCTTAGTTATAAGGATTCCCCTCTCTCCAGAGAATGTGGAGCCCAGCGCCCCATCAGGGAGGCCCCAACCTGGACTCAATACCCTAACAAGTAAGAAGGACATAGTGTGGCTCACCAAGTCTTGAGCTATGCCGCAAGGGTTGCAGGTTGTCAGACAGGGGCCATGAGTGTTCAAGCCCTGATGTGTGCAATATGCACAGCGGCTTAAAGGCAGCTGATACCCCCTTTCCATCATGGCAGTAGTGAGGAGGAATTGGGCACCTCAGGAAGCCTCCATCAGTAATGAGATTCAACAAATGTACATTGGAGCACAACTCTGGGAGAAGGAACCTGTCTCAGCATCATCCCACAAAGCAAATGTTGCTGCAAACCTCCAGAGTGGACAAGTCTGCTGTGTGCTGACTCCCCACATGGGAGTCTAGTAGTTTTGTCTGGCTTCTCCCAGCACACCCCACAGTGGCCCACTGACTTAAGTGTGCTGAGAGTCGCTACATTGGAGATGAGTTGATATTGGTGATGAAGGGGCTGCCTACCGATACAGACTTCCACAGCCATCCATGGCAGAATGGGGGAAGGGTGACTGCTGGAGCTCTTACAGGTGAAGTGGTTTGGTACCAAGCTGGGTTCCCCACCGCTATTTATTGTTGATTGTTGTTAGAGATATGGAGTGTGGCAGTTTGCAGATACCTATTGCTAAGGAGCTGCACCCCACTCTAGTCCAGTCCCTCAGCTCTCTTCAAGCCACCAGTCATGTTAAGGGCTGAGGTGGGGCACTGCAGTAATGTACAAATGGCACCATGAGCACAAGGTATTGCATTGATAGTAAGAGATCCCACGACAACCCCCATGCGTGGGTGGATGTGTTGGTGTTACTGTCTCCTTCAAGATCTCTAAGGGCTAACTGATTGAAACCTGCACGCTTTGGCATGTGGCTGACCAAGGTATAGTGGAAGTGTTCTACAGCGCTTTCATTCTCACAATATCACCTTCCTGTAGCTACGTCTTGCTGTGAAAATGCAGCCCCCACTTTGACAGTAAAATGTCTTTATGTGTGCTGTTTGTTTTGTTCCATCGATAACCCATATATGGAACCAGTTTTATACAGAAATAGCACTCAGTAGAAGGACTTGTAACTTTGGGCGAATCCAATCTTTATAGTATTTGGTAATGTAAATGCAACCAAGTTGTCTGCAGTGGGGTTATACTGTTATCTTGATTGCTTGAGATAAAAAGTTGAACGTTCCACAAATATGTATCTCCCCTGTTGCGCCAACCGAAACAAATGAAATAAATTGTTGAAAGGTGAGAGCCAAATGATTCTTGATTCCAGTTTAGTGATTTTCAAGTGTTTTGTCTTTAATGTATTTCAAAGTGATATTCCAGAATTATCTACACATGTTTCAGCCTATTTAGAGCATAGGGATCTTCAAGGGAGTATCTCTTTCTTGTCAAAAGTTCAGTTTATAACATTAGTTTTTTAACTTATTCTTTTTGTTAATTCTGAAATTCGAGATATATCCAGTTTCCAATATTTTAAGGTTGCTGGCCTTTTGTTCAAAATGGATTCAGAGTCCAGGGGGGATCCGATTGTCCCCCTTCCCAGTGTAGCAGATGTGAACCAGGCTTATCACCGCATTGGAAGATAGGATGGTTGCTGCACTGGATGCACAGCTGAGAGAGGAGAGACCTTCGGGTGGGGGGCATCCCTCATAGTGACCTGTAGGATCATCCCAATGTTACATCCTTGGGAATGAGGATGTTTCCGCTGGGGGAAATAATATAATGCCTGACAACAATTGCCTGTCTATGATGAGGTTACAATTGTTTGCTTAGCATATATTACCAGAGAACAATAAAAGCACACACACATCAACGGCCATGTTACCTGCAGTTTGTTATTCATTGTTATTGAAGCAGTTGCCTATTCATTATTCTGTTACTTGCTCTGTCTGCCACCTGTCTGAACTTCCTTTTTCCCTGATAGCGTTCCTCGAAACCTTGGGACAAGTGGAATAGTTAGCCAGCAACAACTATATGGCTGGAATTGATTGCACAAAATAATGGTTGAGAGGGAGAAGGGAGAAGAAAGAAAACAAAGAGCTATGGTTGGGAGGGAGAAAAAGAAAAGAGTAGCTTCCAGGGAGTGGTAACCCGAGGTTTTCCCCATGGATCTCAAGATCTGCATGGTACAACAGAAGGTGTAGGAAGAGTATAGTGTAGTAGAGTGGTAAGGAGAGAATAGTACTGTTGAGAGGGGAGAGTAATAGCATGGAGAGGGGGAGTATGAGAGAGGAGAGTATTAGAATGGAGTAGGGAGAAGAGTAGTGTGGGTGAGGAGAGAGTTGAAAGTAATATAACAGAGATGGGGAGTAGTAGAGTGGAGAGGGGAGAGAGTACAGAAGAGAGGGACAGTAGAAGCAGAGAGTGAAGGAGGGTAGAAGTAGAAAGAAGAACATTCATGCGACAGTGAGAGGAAGAAAGAGGGAGAGAGTAAAAGAAAGGGAAAGGGAGGTTAGATCATCAGGGTGGGGAGTACAAGAGCATGCAAGGAAAGGACTAAGTGAGACCTTTGTGATTGGAAGGAACCCTTTCTTGAAAACATTCTTATTGTGGAACCCAGGTTAAGATTAACCCAGATTGCTCTCCTGGGAAGTAAAACAGAAAGGCCGTTGCAGTTAGGCTATTTTTATGAGGCTCGGAAAGCCTCTAGACCCTGCACTGCAGGGCCGCACAGAGAGGCCCATGGGACACAGTATCTAGCTCCATGCTCTGCAAGTGCAATGCCTTGCCCGTGGTGTGATGTCCCATTTATTCAGCCAGTGGCCTGATGTCACATGTGTCAGGTCTCTTAAAGGCGACCTTAACACACTCCTCCTTATTCATATAATTGAAAAACATTACAACACATTGACCTTCAAACCAAACATTTAACCATCGCTGCTGTGGAGCACAGAAATGGGACTTCAGTCCGAACCCCAACCATGACACGTGCCTTCATCCTATGCTTATCACATATTCATACAAACATGCTGGCAGCCTCCTGGAATTCCTTTGTGGAAACCGCCTTTCTGGAGGCAGGTCGGGACCGGCTTCTACTGCCACCTCCAACTCTCTTGGACCTTTGGGATGTCCCTCCTCTTCACCCCTTGAAACCTCCAGGTCTTCCTCTTCCATCCCTTCGACCTCTGAGGGATATGGTACGGGTTCCCTGTGTCCACGAGCATGTCACCCTATCTTCTTAAAGAAAAAAGAGTTCTAGGTCACTCTACTATGGCCCTTGGAAGCACTGATCAGGTACCACGTAATATCCACAATCTCCAATGGACGTGGTTCATAAATCAGGGATAACATTCCTTCTGTGTATCGGCTTTTTAACAGAACTGTATCCCATAACACAAAGTCATAGACCTTCAGGCCCCTCCCAGTATTCTCATATTTGTTCCTTGCTCTGCGATCCGCCACTGTTGCTTGATCATCACCCGGTGTTCCATGTCAGCTATCAGCCCACTGGGACATCTATTGAACAACCCCTCTGCCGGGGGCCCTCCAGTAGAGCAATGTTGGGCTACATGGTACTCTCTCAGAAATTAGCCTTGTACTTTTCAGAGACAGGTCCCTTTTCCATGGGCAATTCGGAATACTTTATTGACTGTCCTCATGAACCTCTCCACCTCTACGTTGGCCCTTGGCCATACGGGTGATATTCTTCCGATGATGAACTCCACACTCTCCCATGAATTCAGAAAACCCCTCACTCTGGAATGGTGGTCCATTATCAGAGCACCCCTCCTCGGGCAGACCAGGTGACGCAAAAATCTTCTCCAGTGCTGGTAGCACATCTGATAATGCTGTGGAGGGGACAGATTCAACCGTGAGATACCGAGACCATTGATCATTTGAGACTAGGAAGTGAGTGTCTCTTACTATGGAGCCAAAATCCACATGCACCACCTCCCATGGCTTGGAGCTGCGTGGCATTGATTCAATCCTTGGTTCCCTGTTCAATGGGGTCGATGCCTGACACCACAGGCACTCCTTCACGCAAAAAAATGTCAACCTTTTCTTCTAGTCCAATGAACCACCCTTTCATCCGCAACTGGGATTTGGTTTTGGCTGATCCTTGGGGCCCATGATGAGCCATCTCAATCACCCTGGGAAACAAATGGCCTGAGATCACGATCTTTGACCATCTAAGTACCAACCCATTGTCTGTGAAGGTGAATTCACTCTTGACCTTCCAGAATTGATTCAAAGTCTTACAGGAAGTCTCTGTCGTCTTGTCCAGACTGGCCAATACCCATCTCCAATCTCCAGGATGTGGAAGCTGTCATCCTTCTCTGACCCCTCTTTCAGCTCATCTATCAACATTGAGGTTTTTTATTGGCATTTCTTAATTATACATTACATAATTATACATTACATTTAGCTTATCAACCATGTACAGTATCGTCTTGCCTTGTTTACTTTTATGGTCAAATCAACATTCAAACAAACATTAACAGTGAACAGTGATCATCTTCATTTACTGTAACAATTCGGATAGTGCACTCTGTGTTATAAAGGGGTGTGACTGTGGCCCGTCCCCGGCGGGCATGGAGGGCATCGATATAAGCGAGTACTGATCTGTTTGTGCTTCGAGCATTTGCAAACTCGTGCTCATTGGTACTCCTGTGTTCAGGGGGCATATCGTCTGAGGGGAGGAACATGTCTCACGTGAGGGCTTTCCATGCCTCGAATGTGCCACTGGCTTCTCCTGTACGTCCCGCAGTCCCTGTGCCCCAAGTCTCTGTTTCAGCTGCGGCCCATCTCTCCATTTCTGATTTCCACCTGGCATATTGCGGGCCACCTTTTGATTTCCATGACATTGCTATAGCTCTTTTCGCTAATATACACACCATGCCCATGAGTTTTACTATGTGCTTTATTTTGCCTATTCTGGGGTAGGTGCCCAGGAGACATTCCTTTGGGGACCATTCATATCTGGTGACACCAGCATTTCTACACACCTGCATAATTTTCCCACAGAAGGCCTGCACCTTCGTGCATCTCCAAAACATGTGCATTATGTCCGCTTCTTCGTTGCCACACCACGGGCATGCTGAGCTGGTACGATTATTGAAACCCGCCACCCTCTTGGGGGTCATGTATGTTCTGTATAGTACATTCATTTGTATCAATCTGAATCTGGCGTTCCTTGACACCTCTTTAGGGTGCATTAATGCCCTCTCCCCCTCTCTTTCAGTGATTGCTGTCCCCAAGTCCCTTTCCCATTTATCCTTTAGTGTGGCTGCGCGGGGGTTGGGTCTGTCATTCAGTTGGGCGCATAGTCTCGACACCGGCCGCCACCTATCCTCCAGATTGTACATTTCTGTTACCAGTGGGTTTGCCTCCGGCTCTTCCTGCCACTCACTCCAGTTTTTTTTTAGCTTTTAGCTACGTGTTTCAGCTGTAGGTACCACAGGAATTGCCCTCCTGGTAGTCCTTCTGTCTCTTGCAGTGACTCGAACTCTCTGAATGTTCCGTCCGCATACATATACCCACATGTGTACAGGCCCAATCTTTCCCAGATTCTGATGGTGTGGAGGTCCAGGTGTACCGCTCCTGCCCCTGCCATTAGTGGCATTTCGGGTGAGTAGGGGTGTGCCAGGTGTTGGACTGATCTGACCCTGTTCCATACCTTCCTGCCCAGTGACACCAGCATTGGATCTGTGCCTGTGTGGTCTTGTGGGGACCGTAGAATTTCTTTCAAGTGCATTGGGGTGACTAAGTCCTGCAAGAGTCTAGTTTCGGCGGTTACATTGTCTGACAGCCATCTGGTTATATGGCTAAGTTGTGCCACCAAATAATATCTTTCAAGATCCGGAGTTGTATGCCCCGTGCTTTGTTATGCAGAGTAAGTGTGGTTAGTGCTAGCTTGTGGCGAGTGGTTCCCCAGAGAAAATCCCTAATCATTGCCTCAAGGGTACGAAAGAAAGGTGGCCTAATGTAGTGGCAGATGTTTAAGAAATAGTACAGGAACCTCGGTAGGATGATCATTTTGGTGATTGAAGCCCTTCCCATCATTGATAGCGGCAACTTGGACCGGAACCTCATTGAGTTGCGTAGTCCCTGTATCACAGCTCCAGTGTTGTGCTCGTGTGTGAATTCAGGTGTGTGCCAGATTCGTACCCCCAGGTACTTGAATGTGTCTCGTTGCCACTGTATCCCCACCACCGGCAATTTGCTAATCTCAACCCCCGTCGTCAATTCAGCTAGTAGGAACAGGCAAGACTTTTGTCTGCTGAAACCTATCGCGGAGTAGCGTGCAAAATTATCCAGTACCTCCAGAATTGTTGGGGCATTATTTTGCGGGTCCCTTAGTTAGAGCAGGACATCATCCGCGTAAAGTGATATTATGTGGTGTTCCCCGCCTATTTTTATTCCGGCATCAAAGAAGTGTTTTCTGATGAATATTGCAGCGGGTTCCAGTCCTAGGATATAAAGCATGGGCGATAGTGGGCATCCCTGCCTGGTACCTCTGTGGATGTCCCAGGTCTTAGATATCGTCTTCCCTGTTTTAACTCTAGCCACTGGGTTTTTATACAGCACCTGAATCCATCTCACAAAGCCTTCCCCAAACCCGAATTCCCGCAAAACCTCTGTCAGCCATTCCCAGTAAATGGAGTCGAACGCCTTTACCGCGTCTAATGACATCACGGCCAGGTGTTCTTTCTCATGTTGCGTCTGCGCCATGATATGCTGCAGTCGGCGGAGGTTAGCAGTCGTGTTTCGACCTGGCACAAAACCGCACTGATCCTCATGTATTAGACCACCTATTACCTTGGAAAGCCTCTTGGCCAATATGGTGGTCAATAGCTTAGCGTCATAATTTAACATGGCCAGGGGGCGGTACGAATCGAATTCGTCGGCTGGTTTGTTTGGTTTAGGCATTGGTACTACCAGTGTTTCCCTCATACTGTTCGGGAGGATTCCCACCTTGTATGCCTCACTGAATACCTTGTGTAGTATTGGGGTCAGCAGCGGCTCGTATGCCTTTTAGAATTCGGGGGGTAGCCCATCACTACCTGGGGTCTTGCAGGTGGGCAGGGATCTGATTGCGTCAGTTACATCTTACGCAGTAATTTCCTCGTCTAGGGCCTCTCATTGTAATCTACCCAATTTGGGGAGTTCAATTTCCTCTAGTGTGGCGCGTATATCCGCCGGTTGCACCTGGGTATTATGCGCATATAGCTTGGTGTAAAAGGCTGTGAAAGTGTCGTTAATAGATTGCTGTGTGTTGTGCGCTATCCCATCTTTCCCTTTAAGCATGGTCGTTGGGTGTCTGGGATGGTCCCTCCTGCATAGCCACTCGAGCAGTCTACTGGGCTTATCCCCTTCTTTATGTGCTCTGGCAGTACAGGCTATGTGGTCAAACTTGGATAGTCTCCCCCACACTTCTTGGCACTTGGTTCTGGCTTCAACTAGTTTCGACTCGTCCTCTCTGGTCCCCCGGGTAACTTATTCCAGCTGTTTTATGCCGTCCTCATGTTTCTCCAGTTCCTCTTTCAATTGTCTCCTAATACCTCCCGCTCCTGCTATGACCTCGTCCTGTACTACAACTTTCAGGGCCTCCCACAATGTACTCCAGTGCTCGACACTGCCCTGTCATCAAGTTCCTCTCGGAAGGCCTGATCAGTAAGCGCCTCCTTGGGCATATGCCATATTGGGATGGGAGGCCGGGGCCCTGCTATTGCCCACTTCATGAGGCGGGGGGAGTGGTCGGAGATTGATCTTCCCATATATTCTATCGAGTCTTCTTGTGTTAGGAATGTTTTATCTGTAAAGAAGTAATCTATCCTCGTGTACAGACTGTGTGGTGACGAGTAGTGAGAGTATGCTCTATCATGGGGGTGGCGTTCTCTCCAGGCGTCCAACAGGTCGAGATGTACTAGCGTGAGGTTCAGCGCTGCTGGGGACCCCTCAGCTCGGTTCCACAGGGGTGCAGACCCGTCTAGATCAGTGCCTCTTACGCAGTTAAAGTCCCCACCACAGACGTACAGGCCCGTACGGTGTTGGAGTATTTTAGTATAGAGCATGTTCAGATGTGCGGATATGCCATGATTGGGGAAGTAAGAGTTTACAATGCAGAACTCGATTTGGTCTATTGCTCCCCAAAGTACTAGGTATCTGCCCTCCGTGTCCGCTTCGTTCCCCAGCAACCTGAATGGTACCCTTGGGTCAATCCAGGTAAACACCACCCCCCTTGCGTACTTGGAGTAGGTGGCCCTGTGCCCTTGGCCCCCCCAGCAGTTTTTCAGTTTGGCCATTGCCTCGGCCGTGAGGTGGGTTTCCTGGAGTAGTGCTATGTCCACCTTTTTTCTGTGTAGATAGGATTTAATTCTGTTCCTTCATATATAGGTGCCCATCCCACGCACATTCCATGTCAGGATGTTAAGTTTCTTTTCCATGACCTGTGTTTAACGAGTCTAAATCGTCACTCCCCACCCTCCCAGTACACACTCGGCAGTCTTGGCAGGGGTCCCAATTCCCGATCCTACCATGTACCCTGTTCGCTGTCCATCGAAATCCTGGACCCGAGCCACCCCCTGTTTTACATTATGAAGACATCGAAACGGTGTATAGAAGAGAAGGAAAGAAAAAAGAAACCAACAAAAACAAATAACACTAACCAAACAGTTGCGCCCAGCCACTGCATCATGACTGCCGTGCTCAGGCGCCCCCGCGCTGTCTTGCCTGCTCCAGGGCTTCCAGCGCGAGTGTTCATGTGTTGACAACAGGTCCGCACTGGTCATTCTGTGGGGTGTGCTTTCGTGTGCAGGCTAGTCGGCCATGTGTGATGTCCAGCCATCCGGTTAAAAGATATTGCTTCAGCAGTTGTTACTTTGTATTATCTCAGCCAAGTTTAAAGTGACCTCAATGGGTCGCAGTTTCCAGGGTTTAGTCATTACATAGTGTGGCCGTGTGTCATATGTTCTTGTCTTTGTGGTCCACCAGGTTATTATGTTCAAGCCACATGTTGGCAGCCACTGGTGTCCCCAGGAATATGGCCCGCCCTTTGTGTATTATTTTCGATATGGAGTGGTACAGCAACATGTATTTCATGTCCAGTTGTCTTAATCTCGCCTTGATCGGGACGTAGGAGTTTCTCGCTCTCTGTACAGCTGGTGTATGGTACCGGATATATGGTGATTCTAAAGTCACCACTCTCTATTATTCCTCCCTCCCTGGAGTATCTGAGTATAATCTGCCTGAAAGTTCAGGATCTTCGCGATCATTGGGCAGGGGTGTGATCCTGATGGTGGTTTCTTTTGGAGGGACCTGTGGGCTCTCTCCATGGCGAAGCCCTGCGATAGTTTACCAGCTCCTATCTCTTGCTGCAGTAGCATCTCTACAAATCTCGTCGGGTTTGGGCCCACTGTGCCTTCCGGAATCCCCAGCAGCCTCACGCTGCTGCGTCTGGATCTCCCCTCCGCTCCCTCTGCCCTTTTTTTCCAGTATAGCCACCTTCTTCTCCAGTTCAATTACCTTGGATTTCAGATCTGCTGTCTTCTCCGTTGTCTCCAGCAGGCCTGCTTTGGCAGTGGTTACTCTTTCCGTGAGGTTTCTTGCACCTTGTCTCATCAATTGCATGTCCGTCTTAACCTCATCTATTTTGGTGTCAATGAAGGTTCTCAGGGCTGCTATAGCCTCTAGCACTTGACCATCTCGAGATTCCGGTGCCGCTGTTTTGCTTGGTTCCGCAGAGGTTTTCCCTTCTTGCTGCGAAGGGCGTGCTTTTGCTGCCGCATATGAGTCCATGATAGTTGATTTTGCCTTCTCCTTGTCCTTGTTTGAAGGCATGCTGGTTCGTGAGCCTTGCAGCGGTTACGCAGCACTGGGAGGCCTCAGTATGTGGCTCTGCAGTATTTCCTTTGTGGCCTCAGTGGCAGGGCTAGTAGTTGGTGAAAGTGGTTATCCCCGCTGTGTTCTGTGTTAGGTCAATTAGTTTATGGGCACCGGTTTACTAGGGCACGTTTCAGTTTTTCGCCAGTTGCTTCTCTTCTGCGCTGGCTTCTGGCTTGTAAGTGCCTCCGATGTGCTTATGCCCCCTGAGTTTGTACCAAAGTTCAGCCTTATCCGTGGTGCATGGCTCCCCCTGTCAGATGCGGGCGGGGAATGCTACCACAGCAGATGCGGCTTTGGGCCTGGCTACGGCGCGTGTTGCGCACTGGTTTTGGTGTGTGATTCACACGTGTGCTGCTGCTCATTTAATGTTGTTTACTTCTGAGTCTGTTCTGGATTGACTCCCCGTAGTGTTGTTATTGTAGGGTCGTGGTGTGTACTCACTAAGTTGCTGTTTGACTGTGCTGTGCTATTATTGCACTGCTCTCGTAGGGCACACTCCACTTCCTCGTGCTCATTAGGTATTTGTGTCTCCCCTCGTTCCTCCCGTGCCGCTCACCTCATTTATTATGCTCGGCCGCTGCAGATTCAGGAACTCGGTGGAGCTCCCAAGCCTGGCCAGCACTTCAGGATCAGATGGCTTGTGAAAGGGGGGCAGTCAGCCCGAAGTTGCTGGGGGCCTCCTCCCGACCGCCAGTTTTTCACTCGAACAGGCATTTCTCTCCTGGTCGTGGGCAGCGACTGTTGTGCTACGGTGTGTCGGTGGCCTCCCCACTGTTGCTGTTTGGGGGGAGGTGCCCTCTTCAGTGTGTTCCAGGACTCCGCTGCTAGTCTCGCCGGTCGTAGTGCCCACTTACCAGAGGTCCCGTTCCAATCTTGTGGCGATGATGGTAGAGGATCGATCCGAGCACCGGCTGGCCTCAGATCTGTTGCTGTCTGTCGTGGAGCGACAAGCGCCGGCAGCGGTGGGTGGCCCTTCCCCCCGCGCCGCGATATTGTATACTCACGTCTGCCATCTTGGACTGACAAGGGGGGTTTCCTTATAAAGACCTTTTTCTAGCGTTCCACAGCTCCATTTTATATCGCACTCTTGCCCTGGATGTTCAGCAGTACTTCTTCCGACGGTCGATGCGGTTTTTAAGTGGATTCGCAAGTTTTAACCGCTCGTTCAGGATCTGATGTGAGGATCTTGGCTGGAGCTCAACCAAACAGCCGCCTTACGCCATGCACGCCAGGCCACGCCCCCCTCAACATTGAGTTAGGCATCACCACCTCTGTTACTAGACGAATGAAGTCTTCAGTCTCATCTACCTCATGGTCCAAGGGCATTTCTCCTTGTGGGGGATGCCTGAATAAATAGTCTGCATTATTGTTGAGGCCTGGACAGTACCCAAGACTTAAGTTATACTCCAGCAGTGACAGCATCCATTTCTCGATTCTTGTGGGTGGTTTGGATGAGGATCCAGCCAAAATGGGGATCAAAAGCTTGTGATCAGTTATGATGGTCACAGGCCTCCCGTAGATATACAAATGAAATGTCTGCAACCCCACAACACTGCTAAGGCCTCTCTCTCAATTTGTAAATTCCTCTCCTCTATTCCACTGCAGATAACGCTCTGCTTGCAAAAGCTACTGGTTTTACATAGCCATTCTTGTCCATTTGAATGAGCACTGCCCCCAGTCCAAATGGGCTTGTGTCAACGACCACCTCTGAGCCCTTGTCCGGGTTGAGAATGCATCATGGTGTCCACCGTTAGGGCTTCTTTATGCCTTCAAAGTCTCCTTGCTCTAGCAGGGACTATCTCCATGGCGTGTCCTTTTTCGTGAGGAACCGCAATGGATCGGTTTTGGTGGGCAGGTCTCTAATAACGCATCTTCAGTATGTCACCATACCTAAGGAGCTGCGGACCTCCGAAACATTCTACACCAGATATTCTGCTTGGCCTACCACTGGATCCATCTGCGCCACCTAGCAAAATGATTTGGCATACCACACCTCCTGCATGTATGTCCTTTCACTGGTCACTCAGCAGAATGAGGTATGTCATATCCACATTGCAGACACAGTGGCGGAGTTGCCGGCCCTTACTCCTGCGTAGGAATTGTCCACAGGGCGTAGTGTCTTGAACAACTTACATACCGCTGGCCCCGCAGAGTATGAGAGTCGACCGCATGGCGTGGTCATTTACCTCCCCTAAGGCATCGAAGTACATTTCAAGTCTTTCCAACTAGAGTAGCCATCTTGGACCTAGATGAGATGGGGCTCTGGTAACATCAAATTGCCCATGGGGTGCTAGAGATCCCTGTTGTCTGGATGCTGCGCCAGCTGCAGGGGCACTCCCACATCACCAGTCATTGCCCGATCTTCAGCTTGCCAGTCATTCCCAGTTGACCCAGTGCTGAGTTAGAGGTAGACCCACATGGCACGAGCATTCCCCACAGGAGCCACCACCCAGGGTCACTAGCTGTCTCAACAGTTATGCTATGGCTCCCAAAGTTCACTCTGGTAAGGCACACTGCTCCAAAGTATGGGCCTGGACTTCAGGCAAACAACCAGAGCTCACCCAAAACTGTCCTTTCAATTTTCCTATGTCAGAGAGAAAGAACAAACAGGAAATTCCTCTTTTATTCCACCCGGAGGCACATGAGCACTCTTGTACGGACCCACAGCCTCTGAAGAGCATCCTTCACTTCCTTTTTTACCTGCTCTGCCCCTGAGTCACCAGGGCCTGCCACTCAACATGCCCAAGTGGGAGGATGCGCTCAGAATCCCAGCTGCAGCATGTCACGTCAACACTGTATCCAGCCTGGCTGGTTGCTGCCGTTGGGTCTGTCAGTGGGAGGTGGGCCTCCCCTACCGAGTGACCACCTCAACGCCAGTGT
The DNA here is from genome assembly GCF_040938575.1 of Ambystoma mexicanum. Lineage (NCBI taxonomy): Eukaryota > Metazoa > Chordata > Amphibia > Caudata > Ambystomatidae > Ambystoma > Ambystoma mexicanum. The sequence goes on along the minus strand of NC_090930.1, from coordinate 285,607,239 downwards.
TGTGAGGCTCAGAACGTATCTACGCTCCGCACTGCAGACACCCTTGACACAGTATCTAGCTCTGGGACTCGCACATGCAATGCCCTGCCTGTGGTGTGACGCCCAATTTATTCAACCAGCAGCCTGACATCACACGCGTCAGGTCCCTCAAAGGGGCCGTTACCACAACTATCACGATCAGCCAGACAGCTACTTGATCAAGGGGTTACCATTCTCCAGTTAACATCGTGGGGTTCAGGGTCACCTGGACGAGGTGTGGAATGGCCCAGGGGAGATGAGAAAGAAGGGGATAGCCTCCTTAACAGTAATTTTTTTATTAAAACCCTTGAACTATCTTCGAGAGATGGTGTATTCTTGATGCTATCTGTGGCACCTGATAGAGAAGTTCCAGTATTTTGAGATTTGGCATGTGCATCATTGGTTGGTCCTCATCCTTTACACAAGTGAACTCACAAGTGGCAAATAATCTAGGTAAGCCCACCACAAGCATATCCACAGATTCCCCTGAGAGCTGTGTCCTGGCAAAAAACACAATGTTTATTTGTTTGCCAAAATGTGCATCCAACTTCCTCATGGCCTTACTATACAAGCCTTCAACTTCCCCTGTACCGTCAAGCTCAATCTCTACTTAAGGCAGTTTCTTGATGATACAAACTGCCTCTGTCCTAAACAGCACACTAGGGTAGAACATGTATGTACATCTGAGAAGCGCTCACCAACTAAGCCCACAAAATATAACTTAAAGAGGTCCTTCCAGTATTCGCTTGCTATGGGGAGCTCGCCAGGGGTCACCAAGAATTTGAGAGGAGAAAGAAAAAGAAATGTGCAGCCCGGCAATGCTTGGTATATTGCAGCCCTTGGAATTTGGCCACTGTTTAGGCTACCAGTGTGGCCTAGCCATACCCTCTAAGATCGAATTGTACATTCAGGTCAACCCTCACTCCCTAGATTCTTTACTAGGCCCACAGGGCCACTCTCTCCCACTTCTCTTTGGACAGTGCTTACTGATTCGGACCTTGATGCACTTTAATTTTCTGTCTTCTCCCCAGTGTACCTTCAGCTGTGGGAAACACCTTCACACAGCACTCTTAGTTGCACCTGCTCTTTCTGTGGCTCCAGAGCTCTGGCTTATGGAGAAGCGACCCTACCCGACTCACCATTGCCAGGATGTCTGCACCTATTCCCAATTTGCAACTCCAGTTTTAAGAGAGGTGGCATGACCCTCCTTACTACCTGCCCACTTCTGATTCACGAAATGTTGAAGTGTGGCTTCTTCCAACTTTTGGCTTGTTGCTGATTTACCGCTATCCACCTCGTCTTGTGCCCCTGCAGTGTGGGGCCCCCACCGTATAGCTGTTCCATCCCAGGAGCCTGCTGGTGCAGTCATCGCTCCCTCTAGGACTGTCCTGTGCTTTCAACTAAGCATGATTCCAGTGGCCGAGTTAAGGTTGTCGCCAAATGTTGTAATTATACACAGGGGCAACAAATATAATGTAAGTACCCGCTTTATTGAGAAAACACAGAAATCACTTCAGCAACACCCAGGTCTTCTGTCACCAAGAGCAGTTCGAACGGAAGGTTATTAATGTCATGTTGATGTACCTGATCTGGTGCCAAGACAGGTATGCAGGATGGCTCTCCTAGGCGGCAGGAAAGGTGGACCACTGTGGTCTGCTTTTCCATTCACAAGACTGGGACCTTCAATCCACAGTCACCCCAATATTGAAATGGCCTGTGTGCAGTCCAATTGCTTCAGCTTCAAGCTGGAGCCTTGTGAAGTGAAATGTAGCTGTGTCTATGTGCAGAACAGGAGTGCAGGCTGCCTCCTTTTGGCAGGACATGAGGGTTGATGCAGTTCAATTCACTGGTCACATGACTGTGACCTCAAATCACCAGGCTACCTAATGTTAAAATAACCTCCATGGAGACCAATGGCAGGCTTCCTTTTGCTCCAAGCTTCATTTAGGGGGTGTAGCTGTGTCTGATGCCAGGCCAGAATTGCAGGATGGCTCCTAGTGGCAGGGCAGGGGATCACTGTAGTCCATCTAGTGGGGGATTGCACTTTGTTAGGTTGGAGGGTGTCAAACATGATACTTTCCAGTTCCCCTAGTCTATCAAAGCTCTGGGTAAAATGACGCCTCAGCTTTTAAACACATAGTATATATTTTGCACTAAAGACAGAAGAGGAGGTAAGCAGGAATTAGGTTACTTTAGACAGCTCTTCTACTGCAACTCATGGCCATTATGAAAATCCCCCAAGAGGGACACCATTTTTTCATCCTGGGCTTTGATTTTTCCTTAGTTCATTGTGTTGAAACCACGTACATCAATACTACAACTCCTACAATACAATTCAAGGGGAAAAGATAAAGGAGAGCCATGTTGTCATCTGTTAAGATTAGTAGAGGACCATACAATCGGTGACTAGGAGGTTTACATCTTCCAGGCAACTAAGTCCTGCATGCTTCCTACTTGAGATGCAAATTGAACCCCCATGTAAACATGCAGTTGCACAAAATAATGATACAATTATTACAATAATGTTTGGAAAAATGGGAGATCATTGATGGGGAGGTTTTAACCCACAGCTCTGGAGGCTACTCCCTTCCAACTGAACATTCCAGCTGGCTCTAGGACCCACATAAGGCATGCATTTTCCGACGTGTAACTTGAGGACTGCATTCTCTAGTTTTCTTACCCTTTTCGCCCAATATGCCCTCTGTGGGTGGTCCATTCCCATGCCCACCGTTTTTTGCCCCTTGCCTTCTACTTTCTACCCTACTCGTCTTTGCTCCATTCCTTGTCCCATCTTCCCAGTTGTTTTGTGTATTTTCATCAATGTTAATCAATTGCATTTTCAGAAATATGTGTCCCAAAAAGGCAATGTGTTAAATTTTAGACAGAATTTGGTTTCAAGCTCTGTTGCACCTGCGCTTGGGCTATATGGTGGGCCTGAAACTACTTACTGGACCAACAATAACCTCCATTTCCTGCCCTGAGGAAGTGCCATTCTGTATGAAACACGTTCACAATTACTGCAGCTATAAATGCATGCGTAAAATATCATATAGATTAATGAAAACACCTTGGAACTGAAATCTGGTTCATCAGAGAGTACCAGTGTATTATGCAAATAGAATGAACTTCGAACATAGGCCGTCCACCCTCCAGAATTTACCATGCTAAATTGTTGCTAATTATTCATCCAAATTGTATCCCAACCCACACATATGTAGGGCAATACTTTCAATTGTATACTCTGTATTATCTATCATATGAAAAAGTAAATGGCCTGTGTGAGGGAGGCATGGTATCACAAGTAGACACTGACAAAAGAGCTGCAAGTTGCAAAACCTTTATTGATGATTTAAAATAGGTTGGAAAACTCCTATCTTGCCCTATATTTAAGATTGGTGGATCCTCGACCATCAAACAAAAAGTAAATACAGTATTTCTGTCTCGCGAGCTTGGCATCTTGTCAGTTTGACCTGGTCACGTGTGTAGAGACGGCATGTGAGATGCAACATCGTGGCCTTGGTGGTGGGCTCTCGCTGGGGCTCGTTCTGCATGGTCAGCGCATTGCTTTTCATCTTGAGAGGTTTTTCGTCTTAGAGGCTCCGGCCTGTGGACTCTTGCTTGCGGCTTACTCAGGCCTAGTTTTCTGGGAGGCGATGTATAATTACTAACATGTGCGCCGCCGGGTGACAGGGTGTTACAAGTAGTAGAAGATATATATATATATATATATATATATATATATATATATATATATATATATATGATGGCATCTCTATGGGGTAGGGTAGCATGAAGCGCCTGCAAGCGTGTACACGAGCTCTTCAGGCATCTTGCATTTCTGCGGTGCTGTAGGAGGCCTATGTGAAAAATAACAACGATGCATGTCCATGACTGTGTCAGTCTGCTACGTCATAGCACTGAGTATGTTCTTCGTGTGGGTTGGTGTGTGAGTGACCAGTGTGCATGGTGGCACATGTTTTCTTGTCTATGGGCTATGTCGTCATGGCATCTCTAATGATGTGGACACTTGTGGCTGTTGTTTTAGTCAATCTGGTCCATATCACAGGCGTCGGCTTGGCCAGGGCCTGGTAGTGGGCATGCTCCTCGTGCATCTGGGCTACGAACACATGGTACCTTGTCGTCTGGTAAGGAGGTGAGTGGGTCAAACTCCTTTCGCGGGGGGTGCTTGGGCCGTGATCCTCTAGGCCATGGTCGGGATGAGAATGGGGGAAGTGTCTTCTCCCATTTTCTCACTGCAGTCCCCCCTTTGGTCAACTTGTTGACAACAAAATTATCCGCTCTCTTGTCTATGCGTGGTCTCCATACCTTTGTTATCCCTCCTAAGTGTCCATTCTGGTTCACATGATCTTCAAATGACCCATACATATATACACATCCACCACCGGGTTTGCAGTAGACCTACTTCCCAATGATAGCTCTTCGGGTTCCTTGGGTTTTACACCTTCACACACGGCGGGTGCGAGTCATTTTCTAATATTTGCTTGCGCAATCTCTCCCTTTTATTATTATTATATCTGTGTGTCTGTCGTCTTCTGCTGGCATTAAGGCGTGCATGCCGATCATTTCCATCATTTCATCTGTTGTCCGTGCTGTCCGAGCTCTCCACAACCTTAATCCTACAAGGGCAGCCATACCCAGTATAATGCACCCAGCTATTATTTTAAGGCCATCTGACAACCATGATGGCATCCATGACCACAAGTAGGAAAACCAACTGCCATCTTTTTTCACTCCCTTTGCTTCTTCTTCCATCCTGGCGTGCATCTTGGCAAGTTGTGATACTGCCTCGGTGAGGGTGCCGTTATCTGCGTCATTAGTAGGTGTGAATGTGCAGCATCATTTTCCAATTTTTGCACAAACTCCTCCTTCCATTGCAGTAAGGAGGTCCAGCACATATCTATTCTGTAGTGCTACCATTCGTACTGCCCTAAATTCTTCTTTTATTGCATTAAATCCGTTTACGGTGGAGTTTATTGTCATAATTAGCTCCCATCTTGTTATTTGGAGCCATTTTGCATTTGCATATGCCTGCAGTCCTGGATGTATTATTGATGAGAAGAACATTGCCGATCTACTAAACAGTCTGTGTCCTGGTGGAATGTCACTCAGAGCTGTTTCCGATCTTCCCCACAGGTAGTTTCCCGTCAGTGCCTCTCCCTGTCTTTTAACTCTTGACAATCTATTTGTGCTGTCGTTTTATTTTCCTTCTTCAATCGTCACAGATCTTTTCCTCCTTCTATTCCCTTCATCCATTTTAGTGAAGTTCGCCAAGTTCACATCTTTCTGTGGTACCACTAGAGATGGTACATTTATGTGTACCATTGTGCATAGTCCATTCCAGGATGGCGGCAAGCTGTGGTATGCCTTGTCTCCGCAGGCCCAATAGTGGTCCATTAAAACCACTGTACCGGCACCTTCCTTAGTTTTTGTCATTATCCTTTTGGAGTTGCTGTTCCTTCCGACATGTACATCTCTGTTGTGTTGATAACATAGTGTCGGTGCAGTTAGTGGAAGTATTGATACCGGGTCTTTGTCCTTCTCTAACCAGGTCACCAGCCCGGCTGTCTTAATCCATCCTTTGAAACACTTGTTGTTTTCTTTGTCTATTTTTGCTATATTTGGTTTTGTTAGTGTTACCATTTCGCTCCCCACAACCCCGTCTGTCCATCCTTCCTTCGTGTATACTTTCCCATATATTAGCAGCAATGGTCTTTCCCAGCACCCCATTACTCCAGCAACTTCACTTGCGCGCCATTCACATGTTAGGTAATTCGACGTTACTTCCTTCGTCTCCCCTTTGTCTGGGCCATCCGTCATGTACTGGAGCCCTTCTGTTAGCTGCTAGTAGTTAATGTACATATGGAGTGTCTTGATGAATTTATTCTCATACGGGTAAGTGTCTCTCGTCTGCCACTTTAGTATTGCCATTCTCTCTTGAAAACGTCCTTTTGTTTGGAACAGGGCCAGATATATCAGACATTCTACTGATGTTGCTGGTACCTCATTAGCCACCAATGTTCTTGAGGCGCTCATGGCGTATGGGATCAGTGAGCACACGTAGCAGTTGTCCTTAGATGTCCCCTTACCAATTTTGGACATGTGCTGATACCACATGTTGTTTGAGACGTGTGCAGAATCTGTTAGATATGTGTCAACCCCATTATTATTAACATATGTGCTACGTTTAATCCTCCCCCCTCCTATTCTTGTTCTGCTCGTACCACCTGACACCGTACCTGTTGCAGCCGTGGTAAGGGGTTCATTAGTAGAGGGTGCAGCCAGTACATGAGAAGCATAATGTGCTTGCCAGACAGTGGCAGCAAGTAGACCAGTGATAAACAACAATCCTATAATTTTTAATACAATAGCTAATATCACTGGCATTTTCCTCTTACCTCTGCTGCGGTCCTGCAGCTTATTATTTTTCGACGATATAGTTGCCCGCCTGAATTTGTGTTTTAAAAACCGTTAATTTTGTTAGTTTTGTTTATCCAAGCTCTCCCTATCAAATAATCGTTTAATGCCCAAGCGAAAATCTGCTCCAACGCGTATCTTAGCAACCAATCTCTTAGAGCTGGTAGATATTCCTGGAGATGTGGAAATAATTGCTCTATGGCCAGAAGGAACGTGTTGTAGTACACACGTATTTTCTCTTCTTTAAATATTTTGGTCTTTTTATAACATATACAAATTGGTGTGACAGTGCTTCGGGTGTGTCGTCATCTGTGGGCAGCATTTACCCCTGGGCAAAATGCAATGTTAGTTACTTTGCTTGTCTTTATTTGTAAACAGTTGTACGCGGTACCTGCATGTGCGAGACAAAAAGAGAAAGAGAACATGCACGTGTCTACAAGTGTGGTGCAAAATGACAGTTAGTTATATTATGTCCTTTATTTGGGTAGTGGCATGGGAGGGGTTGGCCGGGATAGTTTTTTGTTTGCTCTGGGACCTCTTGACCATGGGGTGGGCTGTGGGCAATCGTCCATTTGAGTCCTTATGGATGTCTGGAGATTGGGAGGGGACAGCGGCTGTGCTGCCGTTGTCTTTTGTTGTTGTTACTGCTGCGTTGTCTTCCGTTGCTGTTGCTGCTGCATTGGCCCTGTCATCGACGCAAGGGCGAGTCTTATCTTTGTAGGGCTTGATGTTGTGGAGGTGAGTCCAGACCTGTTTATCCCTCAACTTTACTGCTCTAGCAGTTACTTTCTCGACCTGGTGGGGCCCAGTGAATCTCGGGCTATTCCACTTTCTGTTAAAATTGCGAAGGAGAACATGATCTCCTGCGCTTACTGTCCATAGTGCTGCTTGTTCCTGTCCTTTAATTGTATGATCTTCTTGTTGGGTGGACTTCGACCCGCCCCGCGTCTTCTCGAGCTGTTGAGAGATAAAGGTGACACTAGTAACCAAGGAATTTATATATTCGAACATTTCATCACCAAAAACTGTTTGTACAGAGTGGCAGTCTGTTATGGCCCTTGACGGTGGTGTCAGTGGAAGGTGCATCTGGCGGCCGGTCACCACCTCGTGGGGTGTGAGGTGGTGATCCAACCCTGGCCTGTTTCTTAATTCAAATAGTGCTAAGGGGAGACAGTAGAGCTAGCTCTTTTTGGTAGACTGCTGGATCTTTGCTATCTCCTCTTTTAAGAGGCCGTTGAGGCGTTCACACACGTCATTCGCCTGTGGGTGGTACGCACATGCAAACTTGTGCTTGATGCCAAGGAGAGCAGTTATGTGCTGAAACATTTCCTTGGCGAAGTGTGGGCCATTGTCTGACCGCAACACCTCGCACACCCCCCACCTTGGGAACACCTCCCTCACCAGGAATTTGACTGCTCTAAAGGCGTCTGCATGGGAGCATGGACCAGCTTCGATCCATCTTGAAAATGGGCATACTACCACAATCATATATCTGTACCCTTGACATACGTTGATCATGTCAACGTAGTCAATGTCGAGGTGTAGGAAGGGTTCATCCTGCCGGGTATAACATTTTTGATCACTTGCAGCGTGTGACCGGCCGTAAACTGTTGGCACGTGAGACAATTACTAATGAAATTTGCAACATGTGAATTTAATTCGGGACAGAACCACCCTTCCTTAATTCGTGCTGCAATCACCTCTTTTCCTGTGTGTGCGGGATGGTGTAGTTGGGCCAGGGCTGTTTTCAGTAAGGCCAGGGGCATAACTATTTTGCCTGTATTGTTTTGCCGCCATAACGCATCTGTGGGGGACATTGTGCATCCCCTTTTGACCCACAGTTCTTTCTCTGCCATGGATGCTGCTGCCTGTATCTCCATTATTTCATTCTGAGGGATATGAGTGTACCCATCCTTCCTCAGCATCTGTCTTGCCCCCACTCCCCCCGTATCTTTTCCTTTTTCTGGGGGGATCCAAATCTCCCCGTAGTACGCAGCATGTTTAGCATGTGCGTCTGCTGTTTCATTACCTTTGGAAATGTGATCATCCCCATTTGTATGAGCCTGACACTTCACCAGGGCCACTTCTTTGGGGTCTTCAATTACTTCAATTAATTCAGCAAGTAGTATGGCATCTTGCACCGGGGTGCCGTCTGCCCTCCTAAAACCCCTGCGCTGCCACTTAATTAACCCAGAGTGTACAGTTGATGTGACATATGCACTGTCAGAATATATAGTTACTCTTTTGTGATTGCTTTCTTTTGGGGCTATAATTAGGGCCACTAACTCTGCTGCCTCGGCAGAGTAGTGTTGTGGTAGCTGGACACATTTTACTGGAACATATGTCCAATCCTCTGTCAATCTTACCACTGCTGCACCTGTTCTGCGGACCCCATCACTTTGGTCAATTGTTGAGGACACATCAATGTACAGTATCTCTCCCCCCTCTAAGGCGTTTTCCTCAACTTTCCTTGTGCTGGAATATTTGTCGATAGCCTGTGTGCAGTCATGAGCATAGTTGCCATCTTCTACTACCTCTGCTATGAACCTTGCCGGGTTCACGCTGCTGCACCTTATAATTGTTAACTCAGGTCTGGACAAGATAACTTCGTACCCTGATGCCCTTTGAGTGGTCAGTGTTGATTTTGGTTTATTCAAAATGGCAAAAAGGGCATGCTCCACATACAGTGTAGTCGGGCAACCCATCGTTATTGAGGATGATTTTTCCACAACAAAGGCTGCGGCAGCCAGGCTCTGCTCGCACGGGAAGTGTCCTAACATTACAGGGTCCAGGTGCCCGCTGTAAAATGCTACTGGTTTGTGCCCCATGCTAGTTCTTTGTGTCAGTACTGCTCTCATCACTGCTGAGCTGCAATGTGAAAAGATAAAATATTGTTCTTCATAATTTGGAGTGGCTAGTACTGGTGCTGTGGATATGCATGTTTTAGTTCCTGAAATGCTTCTGTCATTAATGTGGTTCATCTCAACTTCTTTTCCCCTCTATGTGCTTCTTTTAGTGCCTCGAGCAGTGGTCCTGTGCATGAGCTGTAATCAAAAACCCAAGCTCTGCAGTAATTGCATAGGCCCAAGAACTGCTGTAGTTCTCTCACTGTCTGTGGCTGTGGTGTGTTTGTTATGGCCTGTGCCCGTTGAGGTGCAATGTTTCTTCCATTTCGTGAAATGAGCTGGCCTATGTAGAGCACTTATTCTTGGCAGTACTGTAGTTTTTCCTTGTCTACCTTGTACCCTTTTTCTGCTAGCACAGTCAGCATCTTGACAGAGTCTCTCCTGCACTTCTCTTCTGTTGTGCTGCAGATGATTATGTCATCTACATATTTTAGCACTGTGCTCTCCATCTCAATGTTTCCCAAGTACATTTGTATCACCCTGTTAAATATAGATGGGGCTTCACAATACCCTTGGGACAACCTCGTGTGTTTCCATTTTGTGTTACAGTATATGAAGCTTGTCAAATCTTGTGGGTCAGGGTGTAGTGGTATTGAGAAGAATGCATTTTTGAGGTCAATCACAGTGAATCGTGATGCCTCTGCTGGTATTCCACATAGTATAGTGGCTGGGTTAGCCGCTCTAGGGTATTCTGCCTCTACAATGTGGTTGAGGGGTCTTAGATCCTGTATGAAACGCCAAGACCCTCCCTTGGCCTTGCACACAGGATACACAGCAGTGTTGCATGGAGTCTCTGATGGTACTAGTATGCCTCTCTCTATTAGTGCTGTTATTGTTTCATATATTCCTTCATCTGCCTGTTTTGATAGTGGGTATTGCTTCACTCTTGGCAGTATGGCCCCTTTTTCAACTTTATTTTCACATCTCCAATGCTTTTGATGCAGCCCACGTCATATGGACTGGTGGTCCATGGAGATGGAGGTACTTTTGCCATATCCTCCTCATAAACAGCACAACTGTAGCGCCTGGTGCTTCTAGCGCCAATGCCATCTTTTTTGCTACATCTCTGTATGTTACCGTCGCCCAGATGTGGACGCTCATTTGAAACACCATCTCCCCCTCACCATTATCATCTGAGACGAGCTCCTCATCAGATACCTGTGTTAGTCGGCACCCTTCTGCTAGAGCTATAACTGCCCTCCATGCCCTCCCTTCTCTGTCTTGGGCATGCACCGTGATGTAATCCTGCGTTGCCACAATGCTCTCAATGTTCAGTGATACCCTCGTCCCTTCCCTCTCACTGGTTGGTGTTTCAGGTCGGAAAAGGTAAGCTGTAGGCCTCCTCCAAACCTTCCTGTCAATTCCTGGCAGCCATGCTATTGCCATGTCTGTCCCATATTGGAATAGTTCTCCATCTATTGGTTCTGCTCTTGCTACTGTTTTGCCGCAATAAGCCTGTAATATTTGTCGTGCTGTGAGCATGCTTGTGCCTGGTGTAGAGCAAATTATCCCTTTGTCAGTGAAGGAGATAGTCATGTTCAATCTACTCATGATATCTCTACCTAGTATGTTTACTGGTGACTTTTTTGAGTATAGCAGTGGCAGCGACATGACATATGATCACCTACAGATAGGGAGATGTTATCTGTGAAAGGAACCAACCCTCGAGCCCCAGAGAATCCTTGAGTGTTCATAGCTTTGCCTGACAGTTGAAACTTCCCCTCCCTTATGCATGACCCAGTGGCCCCTGTGTCAACTAAGAAGGAAAAATGTTTGTCACCTATCGTCACCTGTATGCATGGTTCCCCCGCAGGGTTAGGTGTTATTGATAGGATGGGACACATCAAGGACGTCTGTGGGCTGTCCTATTGTGGGTATAGTGACTGTCCATTTCCTGTGTATGGGTTTTGACCCAATATTGTCACCTTCCCAAGCTGTGTCTGGGCCACAGGTGCGTCAGTAGATGTTATTGCGTTGTCTTGTATTTGTGCTAATTGTTGCCCAGTTTGGACCTGCTGTTGCTGCTGTATACTTGGCTGTTGCTGCGGTTGTGCGTGTGCTTGTACGGGTGGTTGTGGTTGCTGTTGTCGTTGCAATGTCTGTTGTTGTTGTTTTGGCATTTGTGCTTGTTGTGGTGGTAGTTGTTGTTGTATCCCCTGCTGTTGGTAAACCTGTTGTTCCCCCATAGGCCCTTGCTGTCCCTGCTCCCCCCTGGCCCCTTGTGCTGGACTCATCCTACATGTGCGCAACATATGTCCTACTATTCCGAATATCCAACATGTCGGTGGTTCCCGTGCTTGCCATTGAAGTCTCCCCATGTAGTCCTGATATCCCTGCTGGCCCTGTTGATTGTAACCTCGGAACCCTCCCCCTTGCTTGTTGATGGGTGGGCCATATCCTCTCCCTCTCATTTGCCCGCTCTCTGTAGTTGTTTAAATACCTGTTTCCCATTTGCATATAACTTCCCCCTATTTGTTGTATGTGTGTCGGGGGAGGTAGCATTTGCTGTGTCACTACTTGTGCTTGCTGTGGTGGTGCTAACTGTATTTGTGTTGTGTCTTGTGTCACTGTTACCGGTGGTTGTGCGGGGACTGTTATCAGTGCTCCCTCCATGGCATATTTCGATAGCTTCTTCTGAACCAATTTCGCTTCTTCGGCCTTCCTTTCCTCCTCCTTTTGTTTCATTTTTTCCTGCCAAATCCTGCAGTAGTGTATTATTGTCAGTTATATTTCTGGCCATCCTTTTGCTTCCATCCCCACTAACTTCTTCAACTGTCTCTGTACTTGCTCCGGGAGCCCTTGTACTAGTATGTGGTAAAACATTGCTAGTGTTTTGTCCCACGGTTCCCGTGTTTCCAGGTGCCACTTCTCCTGAATCTCCTGTATGTATTCAACAGGATCTTCATTCTCACGCATCTTTCGTGATGTAATTGCTCCTATGTCTGAAGTGTCTGGAAACTGTACTCTTAATGCTTGCCAAAGCGCATGTCTGCAATTGGCAAATGGTGCTCCATCATGTGCTGTGTCATGTATTGTCACCCCAGAGAATCCCGCCCTCTTCCATCTGTCATCAGCAGCATCCCCCAGTATGGAAATTAGGAGGCCTTTCACATCTCCCACTGCTAATGTTTGCCCTACAGTGTGTTTTTCCATCTCATATATCCACTTCCAAGCTCCTGCACTCAACGATGGGAGTCTGCATTTTATATTTTCCTTGTCTGCATACTTCCAGGGCATGTATTGTGGTCTCGTTCCTCTCCTCTCCAGTAGTGGCATTAAATTGTACCCCCTCTCCTCTTCCTTCATCCTCCTATGTATGGTTATGTCATTATATTCATCATTTTTCTCCATGTCTGGTAGTTCTTCAATGCTATCGATGTTACAGGTGTTTACCGTTTCACTTCCTATATCTCTCCTCCCCTTTTTGTGTCCTTCTGGTCCTACTATCGGTGTGCTTGCCCTTTCTTCCTGCCTGCGTCCTGGGAGATCTCTAAGTCTACCAACATATGGGGTGTGTACTGGTGTTGGTGTCAGTGGGCATGGTGATGGGCGTGGTGTTTGTGCGGGTGTGGGAGTTAGTGGGCACGGCATTTTCCCTATCGTGTCACTGTTCTTTTGCTCTCCTGCATTTGGTCCTCCCCTTCTCTCGCATGCCCATGGTGACTTGCAATTAGTGCGCGTTATGTATAGTTTGTCTAAACTCTCCCTACTTCCATCTCTTCCATTGATGCTCAAACCTTCCTCTTCTTCGCTGCAAAACCCATCAGTTAATGTCAATCCCCACTCTGTGCGTTTTCCCCCTACTGTCACTGTTTTCAAATCTATTAAATCTGCATCCGTGTACTCACCTCCTCTACCCTCAGCTGCCTCTGCTGATGTTTATGCCATTTCCGTATCATGGCGTGTGTATTTCCTTGCTCTGTTTTCCGTCCTCCCATCTCTTCCTTCCCCTTCTTCTTTTCCACAACTTCACCACCTACCTCCTCTCTTTTCCTTTTTATTTCTTCGAATATTTCTTCACTTACCTTTGCTATTATCCTTTCCTCATCCTCTTTTCTCCCTTCTTAGTATGCTTTCTATAACATTCCCTTCTTCATACTTCTGTGCGCTTTCCGCTATAATCCTCTTTTTCCACATTCCCATTTCCCTATCGTTCTCTTCTCTCTCCTCCTCCTTCCTTCTATTCTCCCTTTGCTCTGCACGTGCCATTCTTTCCACTATTACCCTAATGCGCTCTCCTTCCTTTTTTCACTCTTCCTCCTTCAACTTCATTCTCGCCAACTCTTCCTTATGTGCTTTCTTTTCATTCTTCCTCCTCTGTGTCTCTTCCTCGAACTGCTTGGGCAATGCACTTCGCACGTTCCTCAATTCTGTCAACCTTTCCTCCAATATCTCTTCCTCCTCTTGTGATAGTCGCCCTTCTCTTTCTTCACTTACCTTCGACCCTGTCTGTGCGTTGTCCTTCTCTTCCTTATTTGCCCTTTCCACTGTATCCTCCTCCTCCTTAGTTAATGTTCCTCCGAGTTTCAGAAGCACCTGCGCTGCTATCCACTCTGGTCTTACGTATGCAAACCTCCCCAATTACCTACTATCATCCCCCTTCCTCACCTGCGTAGTTGTTGAATATACCATACCTACCTCCCCCGTCCTCATTTTACAATCATCCGGGGGTGCGTTTGGCGGGGGGCTGTATGCGGGTTTGGAGTACCCTTCAGGAGCCGTTAATTGCTGTCTAGTCGCTTCTCTAAGTTCTGTTAGTGGGTACAACCCCCCTTCGTCCTTCTTCACTATCTTAGCCACTTGCGCTCCTTCTGCCCCTTCTTGTTTCACTTTCGCCTCTGCTACCGCAAATGACCCTTCGGCTTCTTCTTCACTTTCTTCAGTGCTGGGCTCATTTTTGTTCTTCTTGTCCCCACCCCCTCCTTTCCTTTTCTGTTCCTTTACCTCATTTCCCTCCCTTATCCCCTTCTTCTCTTTTACCCCCTGCACTGTGTACATACCTGTATCCCCAGGTCTAGTTACCTGAAACATCTTCCAGTGGTCAAAAACTTCTAAGTGGTTTGCTAATTTCTTCCCCTTGTAGGTATTGTGAATGTATGTCAACAAACTGTGTTGTGTATACGTATCAAAGCTGCCGTTGGGCGGCCACGTTACCCTTACTTTGGTGTCCATTCCTTGTGTCCACTCAATGCTGTACTTAATTATTTTTTTCCCTGTGTGGTGTCAATGTCATACATATGTGCTGAAGTGGAGTTGTTAATGCATTCCCCATGTTCCTCCATCCCGCTCCTGCCCCGATCCATAGTACAGGGCCATGCTACAATTTTACTTTTCCAAATGCCAACCTTTTAGCTGGCCCCGTAAATTGGGGACTTCGGCTGTCCGCTGAAAAGGAAAACAATGTTTATATTACACAATTATTACTTACAACTACGGCCCCCTTTAACCGTGGCACACAACGCCCACTGCGGCGATGTGCCCTGTGCGGCATGCCTCTGGGCTGCCCCACCTTCCTCATCCTTCTGTACTTGTCACACCTTCAACGTTACTCCTCCTCCCCCTTCTCTCTCTCTCAGCTCAAACCACACTCTCTCCTTCCAGAAACCCTTCGTTGAGCGCTGCCGGCATTCTTAGTGCGCGGCTGCCCCTCCCCCGTGGCCCTTCCCCGTCTGAGCGCGGCCGGCGTTCTCCGTGCACGACCGCCTCTCCCACCGTGGCCCCTACCTTCTCCCACCCTCTGTCCCCGGCCACGCCTGGATGGACGCGAGATGGGACGCGAGGTGTATCGCGGTGTCCTATACAAACCCTAAGGGTGACGTCACCAACTTCTACAATAAACTGTAAGTACGTACAAATTTCAAAAGTTCAGAAATGCACCCTTGTTCTCACACAATTATCCCCCATTAACCCCACAGCTGTCTTCTCGCCTCGGCTGGAGCAAGGTAATCCACAATCAATTCACTTAACATAATCGGTCTGCGCACACTGCGTCGCCTCACGTGTGATACGCCCCCTCTCCAGAGGAGCTTAACCAGCCAATTATCTTCTGCACTTGGTAAACAACCTATCTACCTCCGAGAAAACGTCATCTACTTAACGAGCTTCAACACTCAATTAGTAGGGAACCTCATCTATTCAGTGATCTACAGCGTGAACCCATAGGAAAGCCACACCCACTCTTAGACAGGTGACCGCGATCTCTAACTAATCCACTTTGTGACGATGTAGGGGACGGTCCTCGTGGCTGACCCGTTACACCGCACACCTCTACTGCCACGGGACAGTCAAAATCTATGTCCATACACTGTTACAACTGCCCCCTCCCTTTTTACAACTCCTCCCCCCTCCCGCACAACATTACGTTGCTGGTTGGGTGTGCCATACTCACCAAGTCCTTGTGAGTCGGGGCTGCTCGACCGTGGGCACCCCTCTAAAGCGGCACGCCACCACCCCTCATCTGGACCACCTCTGGACACTCGCCAACCGCGGGCGGGATACTTTTCAAGTCGGCTCCCGAGGGCCAATGTCCGGATTGCTCTGTCCGGTCTTCTCGCAGTTCCACGATGGTCCTGTAGTCCTCGAAAGGGGTCAACGGCAGAGGGGGCCACGCTGCCGGGTTGCCTCGCTGCAGGAGGCGTGGTAGTTATGTAGGTTAGGTAGATCTCAAGCAGATCTCAGCAGTGCCTCCAACTTGTCGGGGTGATCTCCCGGGGGCCGGCAGAGCCGTCCGCGGACCTCCAGGGCTGGGGAGGCCCCAACTCCTCCCGCGTCCCAAAAGGAGTATGAGGCACACACAAGAGCAAAGTAATTACTGCTGTTTATTATAGTAACGGCAGGGATCGTTCTCCGCCCTTATTGATTCCGGGGAGACGCTCCCATTCTTAGTGGGGCTCGCAGGACCTTTTTACCGTAGTATGACGCGCTACTCGCGTCACCTGGGAAAAATTGCCACGAAACCTATCGCCACTTCGGGTGGGTCCCCGAGTGGTGGGGTTAGTATAGATACATATATGGAGAAATGTTAGTGGATAAGGACAGGTCCGGTGGCACACTTGGGTTGTCCCTAGCACTTGCTACAATAAAGTGGTTACATGGGGACCCTTGGTGATTGGCTAACTGAAATGGCATCAGTGAGGAGCCCCTCATGCTCTGATTGGTTCCCTCATGAGGCCCCAAGCCTGGGACCATCGCTGTTCCCAGCCCGCGAGGTACCTGGTGTTGGCAACATTGTGCAACTATGTGTTAGTGGCGGACAATGGACAGGTCTTTACTAGTGGCTAATGCTCACGCCTTTCCCATCGGTGTAGGTGTCCAACTTGTCGCTTC
Organism: Ambystoma mexicanum; assembly: GCF_040938575.1. NCBI lineage: Eukaryota > Metazoa > Chordata > Amphibia > Caudata > Ambystomatidae > Ambystoma > Ambystoma mexicanum. The sequence goes on along the minus strand of NC_090930.1, from coordinate 285,590,554 downwards.
GTTGTTGCAGCCTGCATCCCAGACGTGGGACCCCGGCGACTTTCTGTCTTGCGAGCTTGGCATCTTGTCAGTTTCGCATGGTCACGTGTGTAGAGGCCGTAGCTGGAGCAGAATTATGAGCATTTAATTAGTTTTTCGGCCCGAGGGGTGCTTGTTTGCGGCAGATGTAACCTTGACACTGAGAGCTCGGCATGTGAGTTGCAACATTGTGGCCTTGGCGGTGGGCTCTCGCTGGGGCTCATTCTGCATGGTCAGCGCATTGCTTTTCGTCTCGAGAGGTTTTTCGTCTTAGAGGCTCCGGCCTGTGGACTCTTGCTTGCGGCCTACTCGGGCCGAGTTTTCTGGGAGACGATGTATAATTACTAACATGGGCGCCGCCGGGCGACAGGGTGTCACAAGTAGTAGTAGATATATGTATATATATATATATGTATATGATGGCATCTCTCTGGGGTAGGGTAGCATGAAGCGTCTGCAAGCGTGTACACGAGCTCTTCAGGCATCTTGCGTTTCTGCGGTGCTGTAGGAGGCCTATGTGAAAACTAACAATGATGCATGTCCGTGTGTGTGTCAGTCCGCTACGTCATAGCACTGAGTATGTTCTTCGTATGGGTTGGTGTGTGAGTGACCAGTGTGCATGGTGGCACATGTTTTCTTGTTTATGGGCTATGTTGTCATGGCTTCTCTAACGATGTGGATACTTGTGGCTGTTGTTTTAGTCGATCTGGTCCATATCGCAGGCATCGGCTTGGCCAGGGCCTGGTAGTGGGCATGCTCCTCATGCATGTGGGCCACGAACACATGGTACCTTGTTGTTTGGTAAGGAGGTGAGCGGGTCAAACTCCTCTCGTGGGGGGTGCTTGGGCCATGATCCTCTAGGCCATGGTCGGGATGAGAATGGGGGAAGTGTGTTCTCCCATTTTCCCACTTCAAGCCGAAGAAGTTGAGCACAGGAAGAAATGTGTTAATAAACTGGAGAGCAGAGTCCAGACTATTGAGATTAAACATGAAATCACAAAAACCAATGTTGCAACAATGAGCACACATAATAATAATGAGTCAATAGCCCAAGTAGCAGATGTAGTGGGTAAGCGAGGCACACCCAGAAGAATACGCAGACCAATATGGAGCGAAGACAAGATAAATAAGACGTCTTTCAGAGAACAAAATACAAACTCAAGAACAAGGAGTCCACACAGACAAAGAAACAGCCCAAGGAGGAATAACACAGGCAGGTGTTTCAGATGTGATAGTGTGGATCATTGGGCAGGTGAGCCGGATTGCCCTGCTCTCAAAATAATTTGTGCTAAATGCAAAGGTAAAGGACATTACGCCAGATGTTGCAGAGTTCACCACACTACAACAAACTGGATAGGGGATAGCAATTACAGTGATGAGGGTGGAGAAGAATGTGTATTCGTAATAATAGATGATGAGAATGAGGAAAGAAATGGAAAGTCCCAAAGCTACAGTGTGTGTGGATGGAGTTGACATGCACATGATAATAGATTCTGGCGCTAAATACACTCTTGTACCATAAAATGTATGGAACAAGAACAAACATGAATATTTGCATGAACCTGATATAAACCCCAGAGCATATGGAGGAGTGAAAATATAGATCATTGGATGGTTTTGGGGCACACTAAAGCTCAAGGACAGAAAAGCAAATGGGAAAATATATATCACAAAAGCAGGAAGAACACTTTTATTGAGTTGGACTCATCAAAGCAAACTCAAAGTGAAGTTAGATGCTAGTGCAAATGAGTCTGTACTATCAATAGAAAATGCAGCGACTAAATCTAAAGAGATTGACATGGTGATGGAAGGAGTTTTCAGAAATTAAATTGGATGTCTTTGTGGATTTGTACATGAAATCAAGATGAAACTTGATTATGTCCATGTAGCACAAAAATGACACACTATTCCGTTATCCTTGAGGGATGAAGTAAGGAAGGAAATCAAAACCTTGGAAGATCAAGGAATCATAGAGAGTATAGATGCAAGTGAGTGGGTTTCACCGTTAATCGTCATCAGGAAGAAATCTGGCAAGCTGAGGATATGTGTAGACATGTGTGAACTTAATAAATGTGTTGTTCCAGACAGACACCCACTTCCGAATATTCAAGAAATGGTCTCCACAATAGGTCCATCAAAATATTTTTCTACTCTAGATCTGACTTCATCATACCACCAAATAAAATTACATAAGAATTCCAGGAAAATGACAGCATTCATCACACCTGATGGATTATATCAATACAAAAGGCTACCTTTTGGGTTAGTGTCCGCTGTGTCAGTTTTTCAATGAATTATGCATAAACATTTTGAAGGAGACCAAGGCATCATTTGTTTTCAGGACACTATCTTAGTGCATGCCATTGACCAGGAATTGCACAACGAAAGGCTACGATATGTTTGCACGTAGTTGTACGAGGTGGGCATGACTCTGAGTAGGGACAAATGCAACATAAACAATAATTAAATCGAATATCATGGGCACACAATTTCGGCTGAAGGAATACGACCAAAAAAGCAGTTGACTGATGCCATAAAGTATATGCCCAAACCGAAGTCTAAAGAGGAGGTGCGCACTTTCATTGGGATGGCGGAGTACTATTCGAAATGTATACGTGACTTCGCCCTCCACACTGTTCCACTGCGTGAACTTTTAAAAAAGAAGATATTCGAATGGAATACTGACTGTGAGGTAGAATTTGAGTTCAAATTGGCATTGGCCAAAGCACCGGCATTAAAGAATTTCAGAAGTGACAGGAAAACTATAATCACTACAGACGCCAGTAATTTAGGTTTGGGAGCAGTTGTCACTCAGGAGGTTGATGGAAAAGAGATTTTGATTGCTTTTGCATCAAGACAATTAAAAGGTGCTGAGAAATCGTATGCTGCCATAGAAAAGGAGATCCTGGCCATCAAATGGGCAGCAGAGAAGTTCAGAAGCTTTATTTGGGATGTTGAGGTAGAATTCCACACCAGCCATAAACCACTGATCCACATTATCATGAGTAAAGGTTTGGACAAGGTTTCAAATCGAATAAGGAGATGGGTAATACTCCTACAGGAGTACAATTGTACGGTACGATATGTACCAGGAGTAAAAAACCTTGCTGCTGACTGTTTGTCGCGTCTCACCAGTGTTTCTGAGACAGATGATGGAAATTAGACCAATTCAGAAGTTGTTCTAAACATAGAAACCGTGTCCATAACACAGAAGGAATGGGAGGAAGCGGAAAAACAAGATATTTTGATGGTGCGCTTGAAACAAATAATCCAAAATCAATGCTCCCTGAGGAAGACAAAGTTTGAAGAACTTGGTCTTATGGATTATTGAAGAATTTCTGATGAACTAAATGTGGAGAATGGCAGAGTCATGAGAGGTTGACAGAATAATTCCACCTGCAGGATTGCGTCAGAGGCTTATCGAATTGGGTCATGAGGGTCATCAAAGGATTGTGAAAACCAAACAAAGGATATGTGATGACTTTTGGTGGTCAGGATGTGACCTACAAATCGAGAGATTCATTTGAAATTGTATCCTTTGTAATGGAAGTGATAGAGCGGGCATGAGTGCGAAATATCCCATGGTGGTGACGGAAATTCCAGGGAAAGCCTGGGATGAACAGGGCATGGATATTTTAGGCCCGATTCATAGTGATGATAAACAACAGTTTTGTTTAGTAGTTATTGATCTACTGACTAGGTGGGTGGAGGTGTTGATTAGGCCGTGTATAACTGCAAAAACAGTTATGGATTTTTTATCTGAAATTTGTGGGAGAGAAGGATTTCCAAAAAGTATTATGACTGACAATGGTGCTCAGTTTCGCTCAAGAGAAATGGAAAATTTCTGTGTGAGGAATTCTATTGAGCACAAAAGAAGCGCAATTTACCACCATCAGACGAATGGAGTAGTTGAGCGGTTCAACAAAGTACTCAAAGACGCCATTCGATGGGCTTGGTCAAATGGATTAAAATGGGAGAAAGCGGTTAGAGAAAAAATAGTTGCTCACTGTTTCACTCCGCACTGTACAACGGGGTTATGCCCGTTTGAGTTAAGTAGAGGACGGAAAGCGAACACCAAATTAACACAGCCCTGGGTGGAAAGGGAAACTGATGTAAAGATTTTAGATCTGTATGTGAGAATATTAGGAACACCCAGTTTAAAAACAAACGGGCTCATGACAGATCACTACCTAGTAGTAAAAGGGTGACATCTCCAGCGGTGGGGAGATCTGTGAGGATCAAACTTCCCCCTGTTCTAAGAGATGGCTGTGTAAGTGGTCAAAACCTGTGGGAGTGGTTGAAGCTTTCAGACATGCAGTGAAGGTGGAAGATGGAAGAGTCTGGAATATGGAAAGGATGTGTGTGGTAAAGCCACAAAGTGTAAAGCCACAAAGTGGTTGTGTTACACAAGAGGAGAAAAATGCAAGTGGTGGCGAGAGTACAGAGGGCAGTGAGAAGAGTGTGAGGAGAGTGGTGAGAGATAAAGGAATGTCAAATTTTTCCTTGCCAAAAACTCAGATAATACACATATCTCAAGATGGGGAAGAGTCAGTCGCAGACCTCACCACATGAAGGACTTTGTATAGAAGTGCAATGTGTGTAGAGAACTTTAAGGGAAATATCTGTTGTTCAGAAGGAGGCAAAGGAAGGGAGATGTTCAGTATTCTTCCCAGCTTCCACAAGACACCAGCTCGTGAAGTTTCTAAGCTCGCGGATGCCGTGATGCATGTGTACAAAGTCACGGAATCCGAACAGGGATTTGAAAAGCAATAGATGGTGTGTGGGCTGCTGGCCGGTGGGGCTCATATGTTTCTCCCCCTACATATGCCCACTATGCAAGATATATATTAATAAATCCTTGCCAATCAAATTTGCCTCTTGTGGTCATTACACCTCACCCACTACAGATTCCCTCTGCCGGGCTCAAACCTTTCAATTACAATTTGTGGGGGTTCCTTTCCCCAAGTTTCAATCACACCCTCATAGGCTTCCCTCCATCGGGGCCAAGCCTCCTTTCACTTACCTTCCGTTGTTGAAAACTTACAAAACTGTAAAGGCATTTGCGCTCACCTCGTCATGACCAATTCGACCTTCTTTCCTCAAATGTCACTTTTCCTCTCCTACACAAAGGCCTCTTGGTAAATGTAGTTTCGAGCATAGTACTTATTTCAAAGTTCAAAGATATCGCTCACATCCAGGTTTCCATCTGCTCGGATCAAACCTAACAACAGTTCAAATCTTGCATTTCAGTTTCTTTCTCTTCCCGACACTTCTAGGGCATCAGACATTTCACAGAGACTTTCGATTGGGTAATCTTCTTTCGCCAGACCACTTTGTTACTTAGTATCTTTAATTTACAGTTGTTTACAATGCTTTGTTCTCTCTCACGTCTTATCTGCACACACGCAACCTTAATTTGTCAGATACTGTTGCCATCAAGTTTCATTTAACACAGACCTGACTTTCATTGATATCTACTATCTGGATGCACTGGGATAGTAAAAAATTAGCTTTTCAAATCAATTACACTGAAATATGATGCAGAAGCTGGAATCATAGTCAAAATTGTAGTCACATCCGGGACTAATGGAAATTGCGGATAGACCACTTTATTTACTCTGCGTAAATCAATTATAAAATGGTAAGGTATATCTTTACCTTCTTTTTTGTAAACTGGAAGAATCAGACTTTTGCAAATACTACCAGCAGTTTCTTCAATTACGTTTCTTGTAATTATATCTGATACAATGCACTTCAACGCTCTTTCTCCCTCAGCCGAAATTTTATATTGGGGAATACGTGGCAATATAATTCCTTCTTTCAAAACAATTTTTACTGGTTCTACTTTCAAACAACCAACATCATTGTCGTTCACTGCCCATATATAAACCATTACATTATTCAATTCAGTCGGTAGTGGCATAGATACAAATTGTGAAACAGGAGTCTTTTGTGGCGAAATCGTCAAATGCACTCCATCAGCAGAACAATAAATGACCGCATTCAATTTTTTCAACAAATTCAATCCCAACAAATTTTCGCCACAATTTTTTGTCAAAAGAAATGGGCAAGATTCTGTAAATGGACCTATTGTTATAGGTACTGGCTGTGAAACTGGACTAATTACTGGCATACCTGAGAACCCTACTTGGACATTTCTATGCCCTGACAGTAGTATTTCTGGAACCCACTGATGGTCAATTGAAAATGTTTGTGCACCCGTGTCCACTAATAAAATGTGGTCCCTATTCCCAACCTTCATTTCTACGTAGGGCCTTTTCTGGTCAACGGGAATAGGTACTGGTTCCAACCCCTGTTTCAGGGTGTCCTAGTAGAACAGTACATCGTCTGATGTAAAATCACCAGAGTAATATGCATTGGACTGATTATTAAAAACATTTCCACCATTATTCATATTGTTTCGTTGTTGATTCTGATTACCCTGATTATCCTGACATTGGGACCCCTTTTTGTTTCGATTCTGCCCTAGTATTCCTGGATGACCTCTATTCTGTCTTCTCGGAATAGTCCCATTTCTATTCTGTATCTGTGGGCACTGTTCTCGCCAATGGCCTTCTTGTCTACAATAGGCACATTGATTGATCCCTATTGGACCCTCTTGCATGTTGGACATTAATGCAAATTGGACTCTAGATGGTGCGTTCCCACCACCTCTATTATTGTTCGCTACTTGCTGTAAAAACACTCTTGTTTTCAAATCTCCTTTATCCCTTAGTTTCTTATCCTTTTCTGAATTTACTCTGTTCTCATAATATTGGGCCATATGTAATACTTCACTTTGTGATTTCGCTTGCCATGCACTTTCAGATGTCATTATTAAAGTTTGAATTTTCGGTAACAACCCTCGCACAAACTTATCATCAAACAATCTCTTCCTGGGTTCGGTACTTAGATCTTGAGCACTAAAATCTGCAAATACCTCTTCAAACCGATTAAAATAATCCGTTGCTCCTTCCTCTTTGCCTTGTAAACAAGCAGTCAATTTATCCCAAACTATTCTTTTTTCAGACAGTAAAGTTTTCAATTTCTCTACTATTCGCGAAGGTAAAGCCAGTATTACTTGCGGTGGCTTTTCTCCAGCCTTTCTTTCACTATCAATTTAAGCCAAATTCTCCCAGGTATCACCTAACATCGGCGCGTCATTTATATTTCTAACCTGTTTCCATATATTGTTGGGTGTCCTGACCCACGTTTAAGCTATCATGCCACAACATTTGGTGCTGTGGGCTTAGAAGATTCAAGATGGCGGAAAACCCACATGTGCGCCGTAATCCAGGAAAGCTGCGCAGTTTGTGCGCACACCGAAATGGTTGCCTCACTTGCCACCCACCAGTGCGAGAATGAAAGGCCGGGTTGCCATGAGGGAAATGGGTTGCCAAAGGAAAAACAGTAGCGCCGGTTAGCTTCAAAGCGCTTTAAAACCACCATTGGACTACCCGCACAGTAGTCTGAAACCATTGGGAATGGCAATGCTGATTGCCAAATGCAACCTAGAATGGTGGGGAATTCATTTCTTAAATCTCAAAAATGGGTGCAGTACCAGTTCTCACCACTATCCAAAAGCCGGCATTTTAAAACCACACCAGATTTTACTTTTTTGTGTAAAACTGAATGAACCCAAAGCAAGCCAAAGAAAGACTTACTGAGAGGTGGATACAATGTAAAGTGATATTCTGAAGTGACTTGAAGGTTTATAACAAGACTGGCTGCGCTATGGAGTCAGCAGTTTAAGTTGCACTGGACTGAAAGACACTAAAAAAAATCTAAATGTTTAAATTGACTGAGTGACCTACTTTTGAGTGTCACATAGGTTGCAATTGTTTAAATGTCATAGTTTTAAACTTAGAATCAGCCTTCTAGCTGCATATGTGAAAATGTTTAGTTTTATTTGAATGCAGAAACTGGGGAACAGAAATGACAGCTTAAAGAGATTCCAATTTGCCTGGCAACTACCCCCATCAGGAGTGAAACTTGAGTCACAGCTGTGTTCCCAGGCCTAGCTGCCCTTTTGCTGCTCACACTAAGGATATGCCATCTATCTGATAATTGAATTACCTGTGCTCTGCAGGAGAGTGAACAATGCAACTCCCTTCACCCAGGCAGAGGGTTTATTGAGAGGATCATAAATGGCTTCCTCTTGAACAATGAGCCTCTCCTGGCTCAGGCAAAGGTTTTATTGGCAGGAGTCGTAAATGGTCGTAAAAAGTGGCTTCCTCCTGAGGAAAGGGGAGGGGCACTGCCTGTGAGAGCAAGCTGGCTTGGCAGAACTGGATAAACCAGTATTTCTACCTTGTGCTGAGAGGAAACCACACCCCTTTGTAGCCAGAATATTGTTTAGAAAAAGATGAATAACTCATAGTACGGACATGTGAAAATTTTATAAATGACACCATAATTCTTGTGATTTTTCTGCCCACATTTTAAGAGGTTTTTCGACCCGGTGGCATGTTCAGGGGGGTTTTAGCGGAAAAGTGGATATTACTCTAAATGTATGCATGTTAAAAATATGAAACTTCATCAGTTAATGTCCATACTCCCTGCACACATGTATGTAAAGTTGGGTCAATGTCAGAAATTGAAAAACCAGTTAAAAAGTCAATTATGTGCCATTTCTGAATGCAAGCTCTTAGAAACAGCAGATTTGGACAGAGACATGGCTAAATTCAGCCACACCATGTATATGTAATTTCAAGCAACTGTGTAACTGTGAAATATGTCTTTTATTTTCAAATATAGAATGTGTGCAATCTGACAGAGGAGTGTCCTATCTGCAAGCCATAAAATGACATCCCTCTGACTCACAGTTCATTCCCCAATCAAATGATAAATGGAAGTTTGACCAATTAGAAGCTGAGAGAGAGGTAGGGTCAGTGATGCTAGAACACACCCACATTCTAAACACATAAAAGCAGACAGACAGGACAGATAGGGGCCTTCAATTCCATCTGCAGCGGGACGCTCTGCCGGAAAAATCCATACTTTACCTCCATCAAACCTCCAGAGAGCCAAACTAGAGACTTCAATCTATCCAGAACTAGAGACCCAGACCAGAGAACCAGAGAGAGCTGACCCAGATCACTGTGAAGTGCAGAGACCAGAGGCGAGTCTAAAACCTGACCAGATCCATGGCGAGGCCCATTTCACTCAAGAATATAGTGTGAGTACCTAGAAAACTGTGCAGAACCAATCTCCTAGTTAAAATAATATAATTCAATCTATTTAATCTAAGTAGAACTGCCTCCTAACTGTCACCTGTCATTTGTAAAGCTGTCACTTGTCATTTCCTAGTTGCAAGCTGCACTTGTCTTTTTGAACTTTAAAATTTCAAATCTGAAAAACGACCTTCACAAAATCGCTCATATCTCCGCAACCGTTTGTGCTAGAGACTTGCAATAACTTTCATCTGAAAGGTTAGAATCGTGGCTTTCCTACGAACCTATAACCGCATTCCTACCCCTTATAGTTTTACCGCAATCGCGGAACACGCATTCGCGAATTTTACCGCGATTTGCAAATTTCTTCACATGTAAAAACTGCTGCTGCTTGCCTTCCATTTGCCAGAAATTCGTTTAACCTGCTAACTATCCCTGCCTCATTGCTAGTGTGAGCCTGGACTAATATTAACTAGATACCACTCACCCTGAACCTCTGAAAGGGAATTAAAAGCATTTCCAGCATATTTCTCATCCATTGCTAGCACATATCAAAGCATTTTGCCTGTGTTTTCAAAACTCCTATCTGTTTTCGGTAGTGTAAGCTTGCTGGGGTGAACTGATTTACATTGATTGCATTTCTGAGAACTGTGTGTTTCCTTCCATTTCCTTGCCTTGCATCAAGGGGGGGAGGGGATTGCCAGAGAAAAGTGATTACATTTTTTGGTTGAAATCATATTGAGTATTTTCTGTACTGCATTCATTGAATATTGCATCCACCTGAGCTTACATAAAGCATCCTCTACCACATTATACTTTTGTTCCTATTTACCAGTGTGCTACCTTATCCATTTCATGTCAACTCATTAGTGATTATAAGAAGTGTGCTAGTGCCAGATTCTCCGTTGTTGATCTTTATCATATCAGATTAAGTGTGCTATTCAATTATTAATTTATTATAAAGTGTGATATATATATATATTTTAAATTATCAAATAAACCTTTTAAACTTGCAAAACAGAACTACTTCTTGGCTCAGTGGGGTCAGGGGGATTCCAAGAGAGGGGTGTTATATCGGGGTAGTCATCCAGAACGCATGAACTGGACATAAAGATATATCAATAAGGGTTTTCATTCAGTATTATAGACTAGGCGTTGACTTAGCTGTAGTGTTGAATTGAATCCTCTTACAAATTGGGGGCTCGAGCCGAGACGTTGGGTTAGATTTACCACTTGTGCAGCTTAATACAGTGTGCTAACTGACGGGATACATACATCCGGTCGGATCACCACGCTGCATTACGCTGTGAAGCATTCCTCAAAAGGGACACTCCAAGAAAAGTTCTGTTCTGCAAAAATAAAACACTAACTTCTGTAAGTCAGGACAGAGACCAATCTCTAGAATGACGACCTTAGTAGACATGAAAATAGCCAGAGAGCACCTCTTGCATAAGCTATTTGTGAGAGGTGAATGGACTGAACAGGGCCAGGATGCGTGGTTGCAGGCCATTACACAACAGGTCACTGAAACAGGGTCAGATATATATAGAGATCAGGGTCCCTTACATGTGGCCCTGAGTGAACTATATATGGCTCCTAAAGCCAAAGAGGAACACAATAAGATTGCCAGGATAGCGGCATACCTGTACCTATATATGGGAGACATGCAGGATAGATGTGCTGAAAGCCAAAATCTGGCAAATAGGCAACAGATGGCGTTAGAGAAGGTCCAATCTGACCTGGTCTCTTCTGAGCAGAGGCTGCAGAGGAGCCAGGAGTCAGAAGATGATAGTAGGCAGCACATCATTAAAATAAAGAAGGATATGGATGTGCTGCAACAGGAAAAGGTAGAACAGGATACCAGATTTCTGGCCTTGCAGAAGGAATACCAAGAAGGTTTGGACTCCCTACTGCAAAACCAGAAAAAGCTGGAGCAACAACTGGACTTCAACAGGGTATGTGCTGAGCAGGTAGTCACCCTGCAAGGCCACCTAGATAGAGTGAAGGCAGAGAGCAACAAACTAATTCTGAAAGACCTGGATACCCAGGCAGAGTTTGATCAGGAGCGCCAGAATGCTGGTGCCTTCCAAAGGCAAAGGGACGACCTGGCGGCACAGATGCAGGCTCTTAGTCAGGAAAGGGATACCTTAGGCCAGGAAGTCTGCCATTTAAAAAGAAAAATGGAAGAAAATCACCTGGCCCACCAGGGACTGGGTGACCTTCAAAAAGAACACCAGAACTTGCTAGAGCACACCAGGAGGGTGGAGGATGCTCTAGCAAGAAAGGAGCAGGCCAATAGGGACACAGCTCAGGAGGTAACCCTCCTGCAGCAAAGACTGGCCCAGTTCTCCAGGACCAACCAGGAAGTACAGAGGGAAAATGAGGCTCTCTGCCAGCACAATGAGAGGCTCCAGCAACAGGTAGCGATGCAGGAGAAACTGATAGAGTCGAGTAAGGCCTTAACAGAGGAACTGAAAGCACAAATGCAGGCTCTTGCATTGCAACAGGGAGCAGGGGCGGATAGAGATGAGGTCCGCTGGGAAAGAGAGACTCCTGACCATAACCGCAGGAGCCCTAACCCCAGGGGCCTTCATCTCCCCCAGTCCCTGGACTCTACCACCCCCATGTCCCCTGGCGCACATGAGCACAGGGCCGCAGGGATGGCAGATTACTATCCAGCTAAGAGTATGGGGCTCATAGGCCAGTACCACTCAGGAATGGAGGGGTGGGCATCCGGGTATGGGCACCCAAGTACAGTACAGTTCAATGGGGAACCCCAGGAGAGTAGGCCCATTAAGGGCATCCTGAAAACCTCTGCCCAGTTAGGTCAGTGGAGGGGGTACCCATCAAATCCTGGCAGCAAGGAGGAATCTGAAGACTCCTCTGAACTGCGCAGGACACAGGAGACCAGGTCCCCACATTCTGCCAGCCATTCCCAGGCTCGCAGAATCCGGGAAAACCTGGAAGAACAGACGGGAACCTCTGGGAGCAGTGCCTCTGAGTCCGAGGAAGAATGGACAAGGGTTACCCGAACCAAAAAGGCCAATAAGGCAAAAAGGGCCATGCTTAAGGACCCCTTAAAGCAGATTAAGGCGATCAGGAGCGTCATCACGCCTTACCATAAGAACGCTAAGTATTCTGTTTGGGAGCACTTAGAGTTGTTTGAACAAATGATGGAGACTTTCCATTTGAAGGACAGCCAAAGCTGTATTCAATATGTAAAGTGGACATTCTCCCCGGAATACTCCAGTTTCTTTGCGGGGCTGGAGGACCAAAATCATTTAAGATGGTCCACATATAAGGCGGCCATCCTGAAACATTTTTCTGTTCACAGAAATCCTCAAGAGGCTCGCAAGGCAGTCTACAATTTGCAATGTGGGGAGGATCAGGCCCCACAAGAATTTGTGCAGGAGTTAAAGCGTGCTTTTGCACAGACCACAAGAAGGGTGCGCACGGATAGCAGGGAATTTATAAATACGTTTTTCCATGCCTTGCCCAAATATATCATGACCCAGCTCGTGAGGGATTTTCACGAGAAAAGATCTTTAGACTGGGTCATTGAACAGGCTACCCGGATCTATGAGGTGCAGAAACCGATAGATAGCAAAAGTAATGCCCAGAAAAACCCCAAAGCCAACAGCACCCCTGCTGCTGCCAAGGTGGCAGAGGTAAAGGTCCCCCCGTTTTGGATTTGGAGATGGGGGGGCCTAAAAACCTGCCTGCACCTAATAATGCTAGGCCCAGGAGGTCCTCGGGTCAGTCACAGACAGGGAGCCAAGGAGGCAGCCCCACAAATGGGGTCCCTCGCTCTCCTGATTATGTAAGTCCCCGTTACAAGGGAAATCGACCCATCCTGGGTTATGTGTGGACTCCTCCAGCCCAAGGGGGGGGATCCAGACAAGCACCTAACCCAGGGAACTTCCCTCCAAACTTCCCACAGGAGGGCAGAAATTTACCAAACCCTGGGCAGAACTTTTTCCCCAGATATCCACCCGACTTCCAGCCCCAAAACCATCCATCCTTCTTTCCCCAATTCCCTGAGCCCAGACCACTGAATCCGGGAGAGGGGAGGCCAAGGGTGGAGGGGTACCCAAATGTTCCCAACCCGGGGTATTACCAGAGGAGGGACAGCTACCCTTCCCGGGATCAGCCCAGGGGAGAAAACAGGGCCCCGTATCAGCCTGAGCGGGTTTCCCAGTTAGAGCGCCAGGTTCAAAACATGGCGCGGGACCTGGGTCACATACTGAGGGCTCAGCAGAACCCTCAGATGGGCGTGCCGGCGCAGAACGCACCCAACTCTGGACCTGGTGCTCCAGAACAATGACGGGGGCAGCACCCCGATAACACACCGGTTCCCAGGGAGGAGGCACAAAGGGAAGGGGGGTGTAAAGCCTTGGAGGAAGCTTCCTTCCTCACTTGTAAACAGCCCCTGGAAACCCAGGAACCGGAAACAAAATCTCTTGCCCCTGAAAGTCTGCCCCCTAAGGAGCAGAGGGGGGGTGGGAGAAACAAAAGACCCAAACAGACTCAGTTTGAGGAGGAGGTACAGGTCTTCCAATTTGAGGGAGAGGGATCCTCAGAGGATCCTGGGAAAAGGATCTTCTCCTTCAGAGAGGGGGGAACTCCTCCCAAAGAAAAATGGGTCCCTAGGGATGCAAATCCAGACTGGGGAGATGTGGAGACTGAGCTACCGCCGCCCACCATCTCATCCCAGAACCAACAGCAAGAAAATCCCCTGGTTCAAACCCATCCTGGTGACTGCCTCCAAAAAGGGGGGGGCGGCCCGGAACCGGAGCCAGGGGAACCCACAATGGCTCTGATCTCCAGTTGCCAACTTTTTCTTTCAGATTCCCAAGGCTCTCCACAGAATTCTGCCCAAAATTCTTCTCTCGCGATGTCCAAAACCAGAAAGTTAGCCCACCAGTTGTCCAAAAATGTACATTATCTGTGCCCCCTTGAGGAGAAGGAGGGAAGATATTATGCCCCGGTACAAGTACAGGGGCAGGGTACAATCTCGGCACTGGTGGACACTGGATCTCAAGCTACCCTTCTGTCCAGAAGGGCCTTTGACGAACTGAATGCAGGAAGGGGAGAGAATTACCAAATTCCTCTCACCTCTCTTCCGGGACAACTACAGAACTTTGACGGGAAGGAAATTCCCGTTGAGGGGACTGCAGACTTGGACATTAAAATTGGGCGACATAAGTTGAAACACCCGGTCATAGTTGTGACCCCGGAGGGCACCCCTTGTTTACTAGGGAATGACCTCCTGAGAAGGTTGTCACCCCTAATTGATTGCGTAAACAAGGTCCTCTGGACCCAGACTAGCCGACCCATAAAATTAAAACAGAGTGTCAACCATGTTAGTTTAAACGGCACATGCCACATGGTTGAACAAAAATCAGACCAAGTAGAATTCCACTTCCAGAACAACCAAATTCCAGACGTGACAGTAATAGCAGTAGGACAACAGACTGGTGATGGGGGGTCCTCTCTATTTCTGAAAATCAACCTTCCTTCCAGTCTAAAGTGGTACTCCACGCTGGAAGGAAACACTCTGAAATTCTATACCAATCCACAATCTGAAACTCCCACTCCTATAGTCCAGAAAGATGTGAAATCAGCTCAGAGCCTGGCTGAGATTCAGCAAATTGGAGAGCAGTTGTTCATCCCTGTTCAGTTAAATGATGGGAAGGACTCTGTTCTCGCTCGAGTGTGTGTGAACAACGGTAAGAGCTTCATCAGCGAAGCCATGTTTCGCCAACTCCCAAAAGATCCAGCCATTCCCACCTTCAAACTGATAGACAAATGGGAAATGGACCTGGAAGCACCCAATTCAAAACATCTCCTGCCAAGCAGGTGTATGCTCAAAATCTCCATTGGCAACAAGAGCATAGTCCATAATTGTTGGGTCGTGCAAGACGTCACTGCCGCCTTTTACTTAGGCAGTGACATTCTCAATCGCTTTGCCATTAGTTTGGACCTAATAAACTTCAAAGCTTGGTCCCGATTAGCGGATAATCCCATGGGCTTTGATGATCCAGAAAAAGCATTTAGGTCAGCTCAATTGCTACCTTATGCAGTTGAAATTCAGATCAAAGAGGAAGTCACCATCCCAGAAAGGACTCGACAATTCTCCCTGGAAGTGAAAGTTAAAAGGGGACAAGAGTTGAAAAACCCTGATGCTTACATACATCTAAATGCTTCTCTCCAACAGCAAGGGTTGGGGGTAAACCCAACACCATTAGTCAACATAGAACATGACACCATTCCAATAGAGGTGGATAACAGCGACTTAAAGAGTATTATTCTAGCCGCCGGCACCATTATTGGAATGGCGGTTGATGACCGACATTTCTCCATTGATCTTGTAAATGAACTGTTAGGACCAATCCCCAAGGACTGTGTTGACAGTGACAGTGAGGACAATACAACACCAGACAGGATTTTTACCCGGCATGGGGGGAACTTCCTGGTGTACACTTCCTGCCCCTATGGTAAGGAAGATGTGACGTGTGACTTCAGGAGGGATGAGGTGATTTTCCAGGTTCATGAAGGCTGCCTTGCCCACCTGAAGCCTCCGGTCCAAATCAGCACTCTGACCAGGGACTTCTCCACCCAGCTGGAGGAGGCCGCTGAAATAGCCAAACCAGAAGTTTTCCAGGCTTCAGGCAGATGGTGGAAGAGAGAGTCAACCTAGCTGATGCCTGTGTGACTCTGGAACAAAAGCAAAAGTTGAAACAAGTTTTCTTGGATTTCCAAGATCTCTTTGCGGTAGACTCGTATGACTGTGGTCGCACTGACATCCACACAACAACAATCCCCACGGACCCTGGCATGACTCCTGTGTTTGTGAAGCAATATCGCTTGCCTCTCGCATCAATGGAGTCCCTTACTGAAATAATTAAGAACCTTGAGTCCCGGGGAATAATCCGTTCAGTCCACAGCACCTTCAATAATCCGGTGCTGGGAATATTGAAGCCAAACGGCCAGTGGAGACTCTGCGCCGACCTCAGGGAGCTCAACAAACGGGTCCATACTTCCCGATGGCCTCTGCCCTACATTGACCAAGGGCTGGCCCAGATTCAGGGGTCACAGGTATTCACTGCAATAGACCTGACCAATGGATACTGGACCGTGCCTGTCAGCAGGGAGGACCAATACAAACTGGCTTTTACCTTTGGGGGCCAGCAGTACACATGGACCCGGACTCCTTTCGGATACCTCAACTCCGGCAATGAATTCAACATTTTCCTACATAAGGCCATGCCCGACCTGGGTGCGAGGGGTAACCTGGCTTTTGTAGATGATGTCCTCATCAAAAGCTCATCTGTGGAGGAACACATAGCGGAGATCCGTTATGTTCTGACCCAGTTGAGGGCCGCCGGAGCAAAACTTTCCTTTCAGAAAGCACAGTGGTGTAGAACCCGTGTTAATTTCTTGGGGCATAAGATTACTCCTCAGGGTCTCTGTCCCCAGGAAAAGAAAGTGGAAGCACTTCAGAAACTGAAAGACCCCACAACTCTGCGGGAACTAAGGAGCCTCCTTGGACTGACTAATTACAGCAGAAAGTTCATTGAGGGCTACGCAGAGATCACCAGACCCCTGATTCATCTCCTAAAGGGGGGGGTCAAGTGGGAATGGGGTCCAGAACAATCCGAGGCAGTAAGACAACTCAAGAGACGCCTCTCACAAGCGCCTTGCCTAGCTTACCCTGTCAGAAACAAGGAGTTCTTCCTGGAGACAGGGTTCTCTAATACGTGCTTGACGGCCGTATTATACCAAAAGCATGACAAGGTCAATAAAGTTATCTCCTATGCGAGCAAAACTTTATCCTCGGTGGAGGAAAAATTCAACGATTGTGAGAAGGCACTCCTGGCAACGGTGTGGGCATTGAAGAATTACCGCCCGTTTATCCAAGGGGAACACATCATAGTGGAGACTCCACACCAGCCTCTGCAATATCTCCAAAGTGACAGAATCCGGGCCGGAAATGTGAGTAATTCCCGAATTACTTCCTGGATTCTGTCAATGCAAGGCTTTCCTGTGGAGGTCCGATATGGCCAAAACAAGAAGAGTCCCCTCGCGCAAGGTCTGGCTGACTTGCATGATTGTGCCAGAGAAAACTGTCTCGAGGACGAAAGTCTAAAAATAAAGGACAACACGGAGGCATACCTTAATTCCCCACACAAAGTCTTTGAAGAGGACAAGTGTGAGGGAATGCCCACTGTCTATGTGGATGGATGCTCTTACCATGTTGACAACAACGGGGAGAAAGAACTGGTGGCTGGCGTAGGGAATGCATGGGTGAATGAGTCCCCAGAACCCTCCGCTGGATACAAAATTGGTCCCCGAAGTAGTCAGGTGGCAGAATTGATGGCTGTGCATCAGGCCATCCTCACTGCTGTCCAGCATCAACTCCACGAACTGGTCATAATCACAGATTCGGATTATGTACGGAACGGGTTCGTGGAGCACCTGGTTAATTGGAAAACCAGAGGCATGTTATGTGCTAACAACAAACCCTTGAAACATGGGAAGTTGATCCAAAACATTGATGATCTGGTCACCTCGAATGAGATGACCATCTATTGGAAAAAGATCAAGGGTCATTCCAAAGTAGAGGGACCAGACAAAACTGGAAATGACTTAGCTGATCAGCTGGCCAAAACCGGGGCCATCCAAGGGGATCTAATTGAGATTGAGTCCCTGTTGGGGGAAATCCAGGTCACTGCCATCACTAGGTCCCAGACAAATGCTCACAACGACCTTTCAATTGCACAATGGAGTAAGGAGACCCCTGATGCTGATTTGATTACTGCTCAGAAGGGGGATCCAATTATTGGTAAATTTTACCAGCACCTTGAGGACCCTGAGAACTTTCCCCTGACGGATACCGATTACATTGGGAAAGAGGACCTAAGAGTGTTGATGAAATGTCCAAAAATGTTCCGGATCCAAGACGGTTTGTTGGTAAGGAAATCCAAAGCTGGCCACGACCAGTGGGTGGTTCCTACCTCATTCCGAAGCCTGATGTTAAGTCACGCCCATGATGCGGCCACCGCCGGTCATAGGGGGTTTCACACAACATTGGAAATCTTAAGAGAGGTTGCATACTGGCCACACATGGGCCAGGACCTCAACCAATATTTGAAGGGTTGTCTTGTGTGTGCACAATTTCAGCCGACATCCCTCACACACCGGGCGCCTTTACAAAAGAGGGGGATGACCCTGCCATGGTCAGATTTACAAATCGACTTTGTAGGCCCTGTGATTCGCTCGGCTAGGGGGAATAAGTACATGTTGACTGTGACATGCTTGTTTACCAAGTGGGTGGAATGTCTCCCAGCCCCAAATTGCAAGGCGGAAACTGCAGCTGCCTTGATGATCAACCACATCTTTTCCCGTTTTGGTCTACCTCAAAGGATTGAGTCAGACAGAGGTAGCCACTTCACCAGTGAAGTAATGACAAAGATGTGGGAGATATTGGGGGTCAAGAGAAAACTGCATATTGCTTATAGACCAGCTTCTTCTGGGGCAGTAGAGAGATATAACCGGACAATTGTGAGCATCTTAAAAAAGTTTGTGGCAGATTCTGGGCCAAGTTGGGATATCCGATTACCTCTGGTCCTAATGGCTATCAGATCTACCCCTTCATCTGCAACCAAAATGTCACCATTTGAGTTGATGACTGGGCGCAAGATGGTGCTTCCTCAGCATTTGCTCTACAGGACCCAAGAGCAGACACTGATAAATGCCTCCACTACTCATGAGTATGTGGAGAATTTAAGGAAACACCTCCAACATGCTTTTGCTTATGCTCAGCGGAATCTAGAAAGATCAGCTGATAGCATGAAGACCCACTATGACCTGAAAACTTCCAGGAAGGAATATCAGGTGGGGGACCGGGTCTATCTATACAACTTCCAAAGGAACCAGGCCAAGCAGCGCAAATTTTTGCCTACATGGAAGGGACCCTTTGAGATCGTCGATAAGATCTCCCCTGTGGCCTACAAGATCTGCATCCCCAAAGGCGGTTCGGCAGAGGGGGAAGACAAGTGGGTCCACATAAACCAGTTGAAATGTTGCCATCCCAGGCACACTCTGCAACAACTGGAGGAATCCTCTGGAATCCTAGCGGGTACTGTCTCAGACTAATTCAGTTCCAACCATAAAACATACCACATCTAATCTCTAAAATATTGTGATTTGCATGAAACTGTCTCTTAGATATACTGTTTTTTTTTCAAAATAAGAATGTAATGTTTCGTGATGATGAAATGCATATGCTGCCCCACTATCTCAACAGTGGTGGAAAAAGTCTATGAGTAGGTATTGCCGCTCTTCCTTTGTCGTCCTAGGAGAAAGAAAACCTGAAGACGGGCCAAGGAGGATGATACGGAGACCGGGAACGAAGATCCAATGGGCCCAGTGGACCGCCCAATATTCCCATCAGGACCGGCGAGGAGAACTGATCGATCAGTACCGGATGGAGAAGAAGATGCTGAACTATGCCATCTACAGAAGAGGAAGAAGATTATGCGGACAGACCGGTGCGTGGGTCAAAACCCTTGGGCACGCGACTCCCCATCGACTCAAATTCAAAGTGCAGTCGCGTGGGGGGGCTTGTTGGGTGTCCTGACCCACGTTTAAGCTATCATGCCACAACATTTGGTGCTGTGGGCTTAGAAAATTCAAGATGGCGGAAAACCCACATGTGCGCCGAAATCCAGGAAAGCTGCGCAGTTTGTGCGCACACCGAAATGGTTGCCTCACTTGCCACCCACCAGTGCGAGAATGAAAGGCCGGGTTGCCATGAGGGAAATGGGTTGCCAAAGGAAAAACAGTAGCGCCGGTTAGCTTCAAAGCGCTTTAAAACCACCATTGGACTACCCGCACAGTAGTCTGAAACCATTGGGAATGGCAATGCTGATTGCCAAATGCAACCTAGAATGGTGGGGAATTCATTTCTTAAATCTCAAAAATGGGTGCAGTACCAGTACTCACCACTATCCAAAAGCCGGCATTTTAAAACCACACCAGATTTTACTTTTTTGTGTAAAACTGAATGAACCCAAAGCAAGCCAAAGAAAGACTTACTGAGAGGTGGATACAATGTAAAGTGATATTCTGAAGTGACTTGAAGGTTTATAACAAGACTGGCTGCGCTATGGAGTCAGCAGTTTAAGTTGCACTGGACTGAAAGACACTAAAAAAAATCTAAATGTTTAAATTGACTGAGTGACCTACTTTTGAGTGTCACATAGGTTGCAATTGTTTAAATGTCATAGTTTTAAACTTAGAATCAGCCTTCTAGCTGCATATGTGAAAATGTTTAGTTTTATTTGAATGCAGAAACTGGGGAACAGAAATGACAGCTTAAAGAGATTCCAATTTGCCTGGCAACTACCCCCATCAGGAGTGAAACTTGAGTCACAGCTGTGTTCCCAGGCCTAGCTGCCCTTTTGCTGCTCACACTAAGGATATGCCATCTATCTGATAATTGAATTACCTGTGCTCTGCAGGAGAGTGAACAATGCAACTCCCTTCACCCAGGCAGAGGGTTTATTGAGAGGATCATAAATGGCTCCTCTTAAACAATGAGCCTCTCCTGGCTCAGGCAAAGGTTTTATTGGCAGGAGTCGTAAATGGTCGTAAAAAGTGGCTTCCTCCTGAGGAAAGGGGAGGGGCACTGCCTGTGAGAGCAAGCTGGCTTGGCAGAACTGGATAAACCAGTATTTCTACCTTGTGCTGAGAGGAAACCACACCCCTTTGTAGCCAGAATATTGTTTAGAAAAAGATGAATAACTCATAGTACGGACATGTGAAAATTTTATAAATGACACCATAATTCTTGTGATTTTTCTGCCCACATTTTAAGAGGTTTTTCGACCCGGTGGCATGTTCAGGGGGGTTTTAGCGGAAAAGTGGATATTACTCTAAATGTATGCATGTTAAAAATCTGAAACTTCATCAGTTAATGTCCATACTCCCTGCACACATGTATGTAAAGTTGGGTCAATGTCAGAAATTGAAAAATCAGTTAAAAAGTCAATTATGTGCCATTTCTAAAATGCAAGCTCTTAGAAACAGCAGATTTGGACAGAGACATGGCTAAATTCAGCCACACCATGTATATGTAATTTCAAGCAACTGTGTAACTGTGAAATATGTCTTTTATTTTCAAATATAGAATGTGTGCAATCTGACAGAGGAGTGTCCTATCTGCAAGCCATAAAATGACATCCCTCTGACTCACAGTTCATTCCCCAATCAAATGATAAATGGAAGTTTGACCAATTAGAAGCTGAGAGAGAGGTAGGGTCAGTGATGCTAGAACACACCCACATTCTAAACACATAAAAGCAGACAGACAGGACAGATAGGGGCCTTCAATTCCATCTGCAGCGGGACGCTCTGCCGGAAAAATCCATACTTTACCTCCATCAAACCTCCAGAGAGCCAAACTAGAGACTTCAATCTATCCAGAACTAGAGACCCAGACCAGAGAACCAGAGAGAGCTGACCCAGATCACTGTGAAGTGCAGAGACCAGAGGCGAGTCTAAAACCTGACCAGATCCATGGTGAGGCCCATTTCACTCAAGAATATAGTGTGAGTACCTAGAAAACTGCAGAACCAATCTCCTAGTTAAAATAATATAATATAATTCAATCTATTTAATCTAAGTAGAACTGCCTCCTAACTGTCACCTGTCATTTGTAAAGCTGTCACTTGTCATTTCCTAGTTGCAAGCTGCACTTGTCTTTTTGAACTTTAAAATTTCAAATCTGAAAAACGACCTTCACAAAATCGCTCATATCTCCGCAACCGTTTGTGCTAGAGACTTGCAATAACTTTCATCTGAAAGGTTAGAATCGTGGCTTTCCTACGAACCGCATTCCTACCCCTTATAGTTTTACCGCAATCGCGGAACACGCATTCGCGAATTTTACCGCGATTTGCAAATTTCTTCACGTGTAAAAACTGCTGCTGCTTGCCTTCCATTTGCCAGAAATTCGTTTAACCTGCTAACCATCCCTGCCTCATTGCTAGTGTGAGCCTGGACTCATATTAACTAGATACCACTCACCCTGAACCTCTGAAAGGGAATTAAAAGCATTTCCAGCATATTTCTCATCCATTGCTAGCACATATCAAAGCATTTTGCCTGTGTTTTCAAAACTCCTATCTGTTTTCGGTAGTGTAAGCTTGCTGGGGTGAACTGATTTACATTGATTGCATTTCTGAGAACTGTGTGTTTCCTTCCATTTCCTTGCCTTGCATCAAGGGGGGGAGGGGATTGCCAGAGAAAAGTGATTACATTTTTTGGTTTAAATCATATTGAGTATTTTCTGTACTGCATTCATTGAATATTGCATCCACCTGAGCTTACATAAAGCATCCTCTACCACATTATACTTTTGTTCCTATTTACCAGTGTGCTACCTTATCCATTTCATGTCAACTCATTAGTGATTATAAGAAGTGTGCTAGTGCCAGATTCTCCGTTGTTGATCTTTATCATATCAGATTAAGTGTGCTATTCAATTATTAATTTATTATAAAGTGTGATATATATATATATATTTTAAATTATCAAATAAACCTTTTAAACTTGCAAAACAGAACTACTTCTTGGCTCAGTGGGGTCAGGGGGATTCCAAGAGAGGGGTGTTATATCGGGGTAGTCATCCAGAACGCATGAACTGGACATAAAGATATATCAATAAGGGTTTTCATTCAGTATTATAGACTAGGCGTTGACTTAGCTGTAGTGTTGAATTGAATCCTCTTACAATATCTACAGGAAGAATCACAGGAAACAGTAAATCAATGTCACTCAATGTAAAAACAGATGAATTTAAAACAGATTCAATTTCCTTATAGAATCCTGCCGGGTTTTTCCTAATATCAGGGACTGTCTGCTTTATAGTATTTACTTCTTGCCTAGAAAAAGGGACATGTACAAAGTGTGCAATATCGTTCGCGCTGGAGTCACTCCATCGGCAGCAACCTCTACTTTCGGGACAAACGTGGGAGGCACCTCCCTCATGGGTAATTGCAAACTAGGGGATTCTACATTCATTCGTCTATTAAGCAACAAAGCTAGATCAAGTGAAAAAGCAGTTGTTCCAGTTTCAGGAAAAAATGCTCTTTTATAAATTGTCATTAAATCAGCGGGACAACATATCTTATTCTTCATACATTCATCCTGTAAATACTCCACCATATCTTGTAACACCTTTCTCTGCATTTCTGGTTTATACTGACTAAACGTATCATGCACTTCAATTGGAGAAATGGCGGCATCCGTAATCCATCTAAGCGCATCTCATGTACAAATTCGCATCTCTTCACTAACAGGTTTCAACGGTAGTAAAAACCGTTTCTGAACATACGACATATGCGGTTTATCTTTTTTCAATACTTCTTTATGCAATCAAACAAGTTCTTGCTTAAACACAAATATTTGGCCTACGTGTTCTGATACTTTCGCCGCATTATCTTGCAAGTTCGAAAGAACAACCAAATCATGCAACTCTATCGTTACCACTGTATCTGTCAAATCACTCCATATTTTCACAAGGTAATCCCCCATAAATTCTAACAATATCTCTTGTTCGCCAAGGCCTCTATGATCAGATATGGAACTTTGCACAGCCACTTCATCGTCATCATCAATATACGTTTCGGCCCATTCTTTCAGTTCTTCTTTCCTTCCTTTGCTAATCGTACTACGAGTCTGTCTAATACTTCCTTGCGCAGGTGTCATGATCTCTGCTTCCAAAAGATCAGGACTTGCCCGACTCCCTTGGAAGCAGACCCATAACCCCGGTTCCGAGTGCCAGCCAGTCCCAATTGGGACCTTTTGGACCATGTCCTGGCGCCAGTGGCACCAGGCTCATAAAGATGCCCAGTCCCAGCGCTGGGTGGACTTACCTGCAGCAGACCATGCTGCTTACTTACCTGCCAGTTGAACCCCTGATCCTCTTCTGTTTGGGACTACTTTTCCTGTTGGGTGGGGCAGGAGCCACTCCCTAGGTTCAGAACACTGGAACTCTTCTGGAAAGCAGGAACTCTTTTCTTACCTAGGCGTGGCTGTGGAAGGAGACACCAAAGCACTACAGGAGGCTATTTAAACCACACCCGATGGATGAATCTTGCTTTGCGTTATTCTGCATTCTCTGCAGCAGAACGCTCATCGTGTCTTCTGCTTCTGATCCTGGGCCTAAGGGAACAAAGGCTTACCATCCTGGAATCCAGTCTTCAGCAGCACCTGTAAAGACAAAGAAAGAACAGGTTAGCACTACGGTCTTCAGTGGCAGCGCATCTCTTACCTGGTCCATCGGCTGTCACCAACGCCTCGCGCTGCATTCCGGCATCTGAAAGACAAAGGCTTACCTACTCTTCGCATGCTCCGGAGGTCTTCGCACTGCATTCCAGCATCTGAAAGACAAAGGCTTACCTACTCTTCGCATGCTCCGGAGGTCTTCGCACTGCATTCCGGCATCTGAAAGACAAAAGCTTACCAGCTCTTCGCACGCTCCGGAGGCCTTCGGCGCTGCATCCCGCATCTGAAAGACAAAAGAAGGTGCGTTTAAAGACATTGGGCAACTTTATTACTCACGTGCCATTACTCCTTCCCACGCCAAATCCAGTGGGTATTCCAGCACCCTTCAGCTTCTCTAAAGCTCCGAACTTGTACCTGCAAGATAAAAGGGACAGTTAGTGCGCATCGTGAAGCAGGCTACAAGCGCTTACTTACGTGCTTCCAGGCGCTTCTATTCCTCACGCGGGTTCGATCCTCAACTCTCATCAGCCCACCATCCGCCATCGCCGGAACCCTGCAAAACAAGAGATATCATTACAAAAGACTTTTAAGACATTTGAAGTGCTCAGAACTTACCGTTCGTGCAGTTAACGACGGACAGCAGTCCTCTGAGGTCAAGAGGCCTCCACCCTTATCCAGTGAAGAAACTGGTTACGGCACCCTGCCCCGAGGCAGATGGAGAGCTCGGCGTTCACTTACCTAAGGTGAGGGTGTTAACCTTTGGGGTTCTACAGGGGAAGAGAAAGGGAAGAGGAGAGAGGCACCCAATAACCCCAGTTCATTAATCCCATAATTTCTATCTGCAGACATCTTACTCTTCGAGTCAGACATACAGCGCACAGAGGTCCAGCCCAAAGAGCCAACCGCGTGTTATACATCACCTTTGAAGATACGGCATTCACCCAGTCAAGACCGGCGCCTCTGCGGGAATCAGATGAGCGTTACAGCAGGCCCCATCTCTGTAGAGCTGCCTGCTGAAGCGGCTAACTCATGCTCTGAAGGCGGTGGAGGAAATGATGTCACAGGCACAGGGGGAGAGGAACTGCTTACTGCAGGTGCAGATTGAATCAAAGGAATAGGAGGTTCATAGGGAGGAGGTGCAACTGGGTCAGTACTTTGCTGTTCATTTCTTCGCTCAGTTAATATTTTGTTTATTAGCTCATCCGATGTATGCAAATCTTGTGAAGGATATATTTTCTGTACATCTAATTGGAAAGCCCTATCCATGTTCCTAATGACTCCTGTCTGCTGATGCTGATCATGCTCTAGCGCTTTCTCTACATTTGTTTATGTCTATGTGCGTGTTTCTCCCTACTTCTCAAATGGAGATTAGCTTCCTTCCTCCAGTCACTTACAACGCCAAACGCTGCAGGTTTGGCCTTTTTGCATAGCAATACTGATTCTAGGTGCTCTATACGTGCTAATTCAAAGCTCCCATTATTAGGCCACTGAAGGTCTGATGCATGTCTGGTCTGCCTATGCCAAACCGTATTAAACACTATTGCCCCTATACCATACTTGATGTACATTTCATGTGCCGGCGACCCTTTGGGTGGTGCGACCTGGCCAGTTTCCAAAAATTGTCTACCACAGTGAAAAAAACTCACTAAACAGGAAGACAATTTGCCAGGCATGGTTAATTCTTACCCTTTTCTTACCCTCGGCGTTTGTTCTTGCAAGAGCAACACTCGACCAATATCAGGATGTTTAAGAATCGGGGCACGACTCACCTGATCAATCAATTCGTCACTCAGGACGCAATTTGCCCATATACAGTTGCAACCAAGAATCATTGCGACCGTGTATCTGGCTCAATCTGTCTCGTTTCCAGGACCCCCACCTTGATGCTATTTGGGGGCTGCTCATCGATCAGGGATCGGCTGTGTGCAGATCTGCGGAGGAGTCTCTCATCACTTTTGCCCCGAACACCTTCCGATCCCGGTCCGACGGCTTCGTCCTCGACTCGTTTTTCCATTCCTTCAACTTCAACATATGCAATGGAGCATTAATGGGAGGGTCCTTATTCGGGCGCCATATTTGCTAGGCCATAAAGACCGCATATTCAGACTAAGGCACAATGACCATATACTATAATGACACGTCAGACGCAAGGTTCGTTTTCCAAACAAGTCTGGTTTTATTCAAAGTTTCTCAGTCGGCCGACTGGGTCTCAATGCCTCACAACGTGTGTTTCGTCACACCGTGAGATACGAGACAGCGAACAGCACTCAAGCAGCAATATATATACATTA
The DNA here is from genome assembly GCF_040938575.1 of Ambystoma mexicanum. Taxonomy (NCBI): domain Eukaryota; kingdom Metazoa; phylum Chordata; class Amphibia; order Caudata; family Ambystomatidae; genus Ambystoma; species Ambystoma mexicanum. The sequence goes on along the minus strand of NC_090930.1, from coordinate 285,563,778 downwards.
TACAGTATCTTTTATTAAGGCAATTCGACCCGCCCTCATACATGTCATACAGGCTACGGTTCAGTGATTGACAATTATGACAATTATGACACGTTATAACTTCATTCAGTCTAAACATAGTTATTCTAGCAAAGGCAGCAGAAACAGCTTTCTGTTATGGTGTTACGGCTCATGATCTAAGGGTCAGATAGTTCTGAAGCAGAGAATACAATTCTCCGCAAGGGGCACAGCTAGGAGAATATAATTCATGTTTAACTGCCTTTTACAACAGTGCTTGCAAGACAAGCCGGCACCTAGACTACTGATTAGATGCGGCTTCTGCTCGACTTCAAGGACTTAGTGAGAGAGGAACACAATGTATTTCTGCACAGTTTAACATTCCTGTCTGCGTTAGCATTTCAGAGTTCAAGCCGTGGCCTTGCACTGTGTGCAAATCTAAAGCATAGCGTATATTTGCAAAGTGTTTAACAGAGAAATGGACGCCCTTTGGTTACACTGATGATTCTTGGATTGCGATGTTTGTCACATGATGCGATTTGCTTCTGGCCAACATACTATACGTATCATTCGACTATGGGATTACTTTTCTGGTCTTACAGTGAAAGGTACATCCTGATGAGAGGAACTTTTTGTTTGTTTGAAACCAGAGGAGCCTAGGCTTGGGGAAGGGAACCCTAAGAGGCTCACTAAAGACATTGCAGAACTAGGTGAAGAGAGGCCTAGACTCGGGGAAGGGAACCCCCGAGAGGCCTAACAGGAACTGTGTAATTTTGTTTGGAAATGGAATGATCAAAGCTTGGGGAAGGGAACACCAAGAGACCCAGAGACCCTGTGTACTTTATTGATTTGCTGCAAGAGTCCTTCGTGGAAGGTTCCAAGAGCGACCCTTTTGAGTTGAGCTATTTTGAACTGGCAGAATTATACCTATTGGTAAGACTACCTGAAACCAGCTGTGGTTTATATTTTCTTTTGAATCACCATTTTTACTTTAAGATATCACATCTGGTTTAAGGATGGGTGTAATTTTAGGGGGGGCAGGGGTGTTTGTCCCCCCCCAACTTTCGTGGAACACCATTTTGTCCCCATTCATTTGGCTAGGGCACCTTTTCTTCAGATGTCATGCCCCCGTCAACATTTTCAGCAAAGTTACTCCATTGGGTTTAAGAGTGAGGGCAAGCATAGGATATCAGCGGCCCTTAGAAACATCAGTTGAGGGAACAGCCCCCTTAGAGTTAGGGCCTTATAGTCATTTCACCAACCCCACAAAGCTTGATAATAAAGGTTTTCAAACTGTTACCTTTGAGTCTGTGTCTCTCTTGATACCATGCCTGTCTCACACCTCCATGTTGGTTTGCATGACAGAATGTTTTTTTATTTTTTTTAATTTTTTAATTTTTTTAATTTTATATATAGTTTTACAAAAAGAAAACTTTTACAAACATGATTTATCGAAAACAGACTTTTGAAGTTTCAAACATTATTCATTAAAATTTTGATTAAAAAAAGAAAAATTATAAAATTAAATTTAGATTTAAATTCAATTCATCAACCATTCCTTTATACAGATTAAAATTTAGCATTGCTAATATAGGAAAATGTCATAATTATCTTTATGATTTGTTTCTTTAAACATGCATTTCATAACCAACAACATATTTGGCCTACCCCAAACATACCATGAAAATTAGTAGACATAACTTTGAGAGCCATAGATTTAGCTTGGAGTTGTAGGATTAACATTTACACTTTCCAAAGCAATTTCGATTTTACCCAGCAAACGAATTAACGAGATGACAAGTACCATGCTCCCCCCATACATACAACTGTCCCATAAAGAGGTTTTTGAGCTATCGGTATCTTTAGGAGCAAATTTCCCCAAAGAGTTTTTTCTGTCTTGGTCAAAAAATATACATTCAACTACAAGATGTTTCAGAGTTTTGATGGTGCCATAATCACAAAAACGACATTGCTGATTAGAAAAAACACCTTTGAAGATACGCCAATGGTAGATTCTTTCAAGAGTGTGATATTGATTTAACTTGAACCTTAAATATGCTTTACGTATCTTACTTGATGGACATAACACCAGATACGAAGGTCTTAAATCTCTTCTTCGTGGCCTTCTAGCATATTCCACATAAAGATGGTAGGAATTGTTACAATCTAAAGTAGTTGACCAATCCCGATCAAAAAGATTCCTTTTAACTTTGGGAAGCTTCATAACTAGGTCTGAAATCGTGCAGTCACAATCATCCAGGGTGTGCTTCATTTGATTAACAAATACACACATAGATTTTAATTTAGACGATACAACAAGCCCATATAAGTCCTCATTCAATGAATTCTTGTGAGGGGCCATAATATCAGCGTAGCGTGATAGTTTTCTCCAAACCCATCTGGCTGCTAGGGAAACTAGGCCAAGTTTATGTCTAATTATAGAATTAGGAACAGATATAGCAAGCCCCAATACACTTTTCCATACATTACCCTGGATTTGGTTTAATATGACTCCTACATCATGAAGACACATATCCAACCCATATAAAAGAACCGGTTCCACTTTCAGCAGATAGAAATCGATCAATGGTTGCAACGAAAATTTGCAGATTGTTCTTAACATGATCTTCATCATTGATACTAGTGGACGGACCTTCATCTTTAAATATGACTGCCAAAATTTGAGAGAGTTTTGGACATTTAGGGGATAGCCCAGATAACAAATTGAGTTTTCACATTCAATACCAATGCCATTTAGTTGCCACTTATACAATTTGATTTTTCTAAAATTTTGGAATACCACAATTTGTGATTTAGAAGAATTTGGTGATAAATTGTGAGAAGCAGCATATTTAGCAAATCGGTCCAGTTTTAATTGTAGTCCACTAGGAGTGCGATCAAATGATAAAATATCATAAAAAACATAACCATGCAATTTTCAATTCCCCTAATTTCACAGAAAACATGCCAGATTCATTCCACAACATATCCATATCACAGAGATATAGGTTAAACAATGTGGCGGCCATGTTACAGCCTTGCTTAACTCCTGTCATGGTCAAAATAGGAGCTTTAAGAGCGCCGTCTCTGTTTACCCTTATTTGGTATGCCGTGTGATTATGTAGCATTGCAATTAGTTGAATCATTCTTTTAGGGAAGCCGAGTTTTAAGAGTTTTGACCATAATACCTCTCTTATAACTGAATCAAACGCACTGCTCAAGACTAGTGCTGCCATATAGACAGCACCAGAATCAGATGTTTTAGTTTGAGCAAAGATGCAAGAGATAATGAATGCATTTAGAGAAGTCCCCATATACTTACGAAACCCCGTTTGAAACTTTGAGAATATATTCTTGGTTTCAATAAAGTTTTGGAGACGTTGAAGTAAAATTATAGAAAAGACCTTTTCAGAGGCATCCATTAAAGCGATTGGTCTGAAGTTCGAAGGTAGTGTGGGATTACCCTTCTTATATAAAGGAATGATTATGGCGTTGAGCCAAGAATTCGGGATATGATTAGTAGATAAAACAAAAGCGAATTTGGTATAAAGAATGGCGCCCCAAAAATAGGGGTCATCTTTTAAAATACAAGCTGGCAAACCATCAGGCCCAGCGGCTTTGGAGTAATTGAGCAGATTAATAACATCAACGATTTCATTCATGGAGAAGAAAAGATGATCCTTACAATTATACTCAAGTATGCCAGAGTTATATGTTTTAAATTGCAAGGGCAAACTGTATTTACTTTTGAAATAGTCAATCCAAGTACTTGAAGCAATTGGAGAGGCAAAATCATGCAACAGCGCCCCCTTTTTGTTGTTTAGTATTGCCCAAATATTCCTGGTGTCATGAGTGATGAGGTACTTCATCATTTGTTGATTAGCTGATAACTTCATTTGAAACTTTATAGATTTTATTTTTTTCCTATAGTCGTTATTGATCCTTTTTTTGTGAGAGGATAGAGAGAGAATTGCAGATGTTTTTGCTTTAATGCTCGTAGAGATCTATTTTTGACCCTCTTAGCATCTGCTATTTCCAGATTATACCCACTCTCTCCTGTTGAGTCAAATGATTTAGCTTTTTTGACTAGATATTCAATATGTTCTTTAATTATAAGAGAATTCCATTCTTCTCTTCTTCGTCGATTAAAAAGCAAATTAACATTGTTATGCACCTGAATCACATCTCTATGAACCAAGAAAGAAAGCTCTCTATACATTTTAGGATACCATCCCACAGAATTCTGTGCGCGATATAGGGTCACCAATCCCAGCGCTGCATCTTTATTTGAGGATGCCAAATCGCACCTTATACTTGTGCTTATTGAAAAATGGTCGCTCGATGTTTGATTATGGATTGTTACATTATTTACCAAAGGCATGCATACAGATGAGACAAAAAAATAATCAATGTATGAGGAGTGCAACCCCCTCTTCCAGGTTCCTTTGTGATCACCAGTATGATATTCCAGCAATTGAATATTCCAATCTTTAAAATAGGAGACCCAGCGCTTCCCCATAGTTTCTGAGACACTTGAAGAAGGCTTACACTTGTGAAGTAACTTAGATGTTGGGGATAAACAGACAGCATTAAAGTCACCCCCAATGACAATCGTGTAATTTGGGTTTCTAACCATAGCCTCCTCAAGTAACTCATCCATATTATCCAATGCAGCTTCAATCGACAGGTTGGCAGGATTGTGGTACACACATACAAATAGCAATACACAGGACAATACACCTGTAAAAATAGACTCAACTGCAAGCAATCCATGTTTCGCATACGTGACCTTTGAATTATGATTCATGACATTATTAATAAGTATACCAGTGCCTCCAAGCGGACGACCAGTTACACCTCTCACAGCTGGTACACAAAAGTTGGAAAAACCCTCAATATTCAATTCATTGACACACATAGTTTCCTGTAAGAATATAATTGTGTGAGAACCCATTGATACATGGTGAGAAGCCCATTTCTCTAAATTCCTTTTCCCACAACAATTCCAAGATAGTATTTTAAGATTCTGTACATTTTGAGCTATGACATTATTTGTCTATTGTTTGTTTTGCATGTTAGAGAATTCAAGAATAGAGGACATTAAGGGAGCTAACCACGAAAGGTTCGAGGTGGCTCTCACCAGCTCAAATATTTTTGATATTAATTCAGCAGTTTGTTCGGAGCCAGCTAATGAATTTGCTTGAGTGGATCCAATCACTACCTCAGGTTTTAACATTTCATTTAAGAATACCTCAGCTTCTTCAATCGTCCTAAATAGATGTAATGTTAGCCCGCGAGAATTGAAATCCTCTCTATGGTCCCACAATAACCTGAGTATCATCGCAGAATATGGGGCACAGATCATTCTGAGATTATTGTGGTTCGCCAACCTTAACCACTCAATGTCATCCCTATGGAGGGTTCTCAACTGAGGACACTCTTTAAAGATACTAAAAAAAAACGATCTGTTCAACCTTTGTTTTCCATTGATTGCCTGATCACTAGACCAGCCCAGAAAGTACCTTACATCTCTGTTAAAAACATATTTAGTGTCTTCTTTTTCAGGGTTACCTTGGGGAGGAGGCTTACTCTCCTCAAATTCTCTAGTGTCAGTAGCTTCCATTTCTTCATTATTGGATGCCTCCTCACATTCATTTGAGTCAATTTGACTCACTAGATGAGTATTATTTCTTTCATACTCCTCGTCAGATTGGAGGTTGTTAGTGTTCCCTGCAGAGCTGTTATTAGTCATCATGGCACAGGCCTTTTTTTGTTTAGAGACTGCACCCAAATTCTTATCCGGAGCTTGATCCTTCATTCGCCCCTTCACCGTGATTTTTTTTTCAATGATAGGATAAAAGTTCGAAAGACGGCCTTGTGCCATCTGTCCCGAATTACCCAATCCCAATTCACCCAGAGATTTCTTCTTATTGGTTCCCGTACTTTTTGTTTGGGAGTGGGTATCAGCTGCAGGAACCACATTTAAGACTACCTTTGATTCATCATTCAATTGTGTCAGGTCAATCTTTGATTCGTTTGCAGAACCTAGATGTGGATTAAAGGACTGCAACTCATCCCAATCATCAGCAATGATCTCCCTCTTTTTGTTTTTCTTATTTTTTTTTGCTATCAACCTGACATGTTTTTTTTGCATCCAGAATTGATAACTTTTTTTCAGTTTATTTTCGCTTTTGATTGCCCTAATATGTGCACGCTTATTTTTTCGTGACATAAAGAGTAGCTGTGTTCCATCAGAATCAATGTCCTCACAATCATTGCTTGCTATATCTCCCTTTTTGCTGAATTTCACCAGATTTTCAGCGATAATGGAATCACTTCTCAGTTTTTCTTCTTCGGCTTCAATTATGACATTTAGCAGGGGAGAGGGGCTGTTAGGTGTATCCTCTTGTGGAATTGGCGTAGAACCAATAGCATCAACAAACTCCTCAAGACGTCCCCCACCACATTTTAATTCTAAGTGTTGTCTTGTTAATAAGCAAACTAACTCATCCAATCTCCTAGAGTTCTGCTTAACTTCATCCAATAAAGTAGATGACCCAACAGAAGCCATGGAAGAGCATACATCCCTAGGGCCTTCCACAACAGCTCTTGCATACGTGCGTGAGTCAAATGCCACAATTTCAGAAGGATCAATCGTTTGTGTGAATTGATTCCTACACGTTTGATCTTTAACTGACAGAGCTTTCAATAAGCATGCGTCTACAAGTGCCTGTTTCTCTGATTGTACAGCAGATTGAGAAGTCAACATACCCTCAATTTTGGATACCTTATTAGTGAGAGGTATCACTATTTCTTTTAGGGAGTTAATGGGCATGTGGGTTAGGTCATGGCCCTTGTCCAGTAGATTTAGAAGAGATGAAATCACCGGAAAATTACTTAGTTCATCATCATTAATCGGACCCTTGGAGTTAGATTGTTGATGTATGACTGGAGGGGGACGTGGCCCTGCCTCATAGCACATATCTTCGTCAAAAGTTTCATTCACCATTTGTGTAGGTACTGGAATAGGTCCTTGAGCATTGGATATTTTACAGAATATGTGGGAGATGAAAGAAGGTCTCTTTACACGTTCAGGATGGTGTGATTCGATACCAGCAAGAGAAAGTATAGAGGGCCCTTCTTGCAAGTTATGCAAACAAATGCGTTCAACCTCAGAAGGCAAAAATACAACCGGTGAATTCGGAGTAAGTGAAATTCGACAACGTTTCTCCCATTCACCAATCAATGCAGGGCCCAAAAAAGAGACGTCAGAGATGACATTAGATCCCACAAAGGTTTTGACGTCTTGCTTTACAACTGCCAAATTCCCTACTAACTCTTTTGGAGTTATTACAACAGAGTTTTTTTTGTTTCTGGGCGTTTTGAATGATTCTCCAGCTGCAAAAGGAACATTAGATGTGCTGGAGGGCGGCTGATTAAATGTATCATCATTCGGTTCTACTGCTAGTGATTGCAGACTATACGGGATGTTTTTTGTGTCATTTATACCATCTTCACATACCGCTACATTACATGTAATTGGATTTGGCTCTATAGCAGAGTCATGTAGTAGCACTGGGTTTGTGGCATTCATCCCTACATGAGAATTACCTTCAGCAAGACTTTTGCTGCTGCGCAGACTGACCACCATTATTTAGTCAGTAGTTAATCAATACCTTTGGACTCCTCTGTCAGCGATTGAACCAGTCTCAGAAGGCCTAGCGACCCGCGCCGCGCACCGCGCACCGCGAACAGCCAACAGTACTTAGCCCGTACTTGGTGCGCGGCGCGGGTGCGCGAGGCTGTGTGTTTTTGAAAGCGACGAGAAGCGTCACACGTGACAGGGGGGGCGGAGCCTCCTCAGCAGGAAACACCTTCAAAAAATAGAAATGGGATATTGTGAACACGGACTAGCCCTTCAGCGCACAAACACAACCAACAAAAAACTACAATGGTGCACAATTTAAACAGAGTGGTGCACAACTTCACAACTAGGCAGCACAGGGATAGCGTAATCACCTAGAGGTCAGGCAGGCTGGTGTAACCAGTTTGTACGTCCTCCAGGGGAAAAGAGTCCGTGAATTACACTTAGACCACACAGCAGCTCCAACGCTGCTCCAATGGCTTGAGGCTGTGATGCAGCGCAAATGGTGAGTCGCAAAAGTTCAAAGGCGCAGGCAACCGGCAGCCAACAGTACTTAGCCCGTACTTGGTGCGCAGCATGGGTGCACGAGGCTGTGTGTTTTTGAAAGCGACGAGAAGCGTCACACGTGACAGGGGGTGGCGGAGCCTCCTCAGCAGGAAACACCTTCAAAAAATAGAAATGGGATATTGTGAACACGGACTAGCCCTCCAGCACACAAACACAACCAACAAAAAACTACAATGGTGCACAACTTAACCAGAGTGGTGCACAACTTCACAACTAGGCAGCACAGGGATAACGTAATCACCTAGAGGTCAGGCAGGCTGGTGTAACCAGTCTGTACGTCCTCCAGGGGAAAAGAGTCTGTGAATTACACTTAGACCACACAGCGGCTCCAACGCTGCTCCAATGGCTTGAGGCTGTGATGCAGCACAAATGGCGAGTCGCAAAAGTTCAAAGGCGCAGGCAACCGGCAGCCAACAGTACTTAGCCCGTACTTGGTGCATGACAGAAATAACAACTTCCTGCCTTCACTTGCTCTACATTTCCCGATGCTGGCGAGGCACATGATCATCAAAATTGGCACTTCTCACAATTTTGATAAGAGAATGTTTTTGATTGAAAGCTTTATGCAACTTTTCAACTGGGAGTCTTATGGAACAGTTTTCTTTTTATTTAGCTTTGCAAGACAGAAATAATAATTTACTGCCTTCACTTGCTCAAGATTTCACAATGCTGGGGTTCAGGACTGACAATGACTTGGCCGCCATAGTAACGACTGTCTCCAAATAACTGGGACCTCTCCTACTAAGTGCTTCATTCTGCCAACAGCGCTTAGAGGAATTTTCGGAATGGACCCTTCACCAGGATGCACACGATGAACTGTGAAAATATTCTCTCCCTAATGTCTTAGGGAACTGGGTCCCAAAGAGGCACCAGACACTTCTCCCTGAATTCTATTATTTGCCACCACATACAGGAGCACAGTCAGGATCAATGAGGGTTAAGGTAGGTCAAACTGGCCAGGGAACAAGCCATATTTGCCTGACTTCTTCCATGTCCTTTCATGGTCCTTTGGCTACTGCAGGGCAAAGTTACAAAGTTTATTTTAAGTAGGCGCACCACAGCTGTCAACATTTATAGGAAAACCAAGATTGCAGATTGGTGGAAATGGCTAGCCCATAAACAAGCCTACCAACGTCTCTTTAAAGATGGCCAAACTAATTATTGGGACAGGAGAGCAGGGAAAGCTGACCTAAACAATACAATCTTGTACCCCACAAACTAGTGGGATTGTTTTACTAATTTCCTGATGTTAGATGAGTGTGTCTGGCAAGCTACACTGGCATTCTAGTCTCTTCTGCTTCTAGATACTTCTTAACACCACAGCAAGCTCAATGCTATCAAAAGGGTATCAATGCATACTCACTAACCATAAAGGAAAAAAGATATGTTCTTCAAGTGTTCTGTAAAATATATTTTGATTAAGTTACAGCAACTACTTCAGGTGGGGATTGCTAATATACTATCCCCTCACATACAACACTACATTACAATTCTTTGGACAAGAAACGGGTAGTTTGATAAAAACTCAATTTCTTTCAAATAAATTAATTAAAGGTGAATTCAAGGCAAAAGTGATCCTCAGTATTATGCACAGCAAATCACCACAGTTACACAATTAGAGACAGCTTGTCTACAAAAACAAAATGTACCTGCCTGCATTTATCTCACTCTTTCTCACGCATAAACATTCAATTCCTTATTCAATTCTGTATACACATTGAGGTCTAAATAACTAAAGATTCTAATTGTAGCTCTTCCGCTTACCGGTGTTTGGGTCTAAATGTGCCACATAGCAATCAGGATGGCAGATGGGTTGTAAAAGTGACCAGATTCTTCAAAACATTTCAAAACACGTTCTGAACACTCACAAGGCATAGTAGGTTTGTTTTTCCCTTCCCTTATTCTCATTATATGTTTGTACTACTGTTCCAATTATTTATATTTGCTGTATTCATTGTCTTTGCCTGCCCTACCCTGTTTGCCCGGTGGGCGCTTTGAAACAGTTTTGCTAATTGTGTAAGCGCCTAATAAGTGACCAATAAATAAATACATAAATAAATAATATGCTAACATCTTTGAACTACACAGAAAGGTACCTTTCTACATAATGCATGGGACTTTTGCTTTCACTGAATATTACCATCAAATGACGTTATCAGGGAATGGCTACATTCCTCAGACCTTCCATTTAAATATGGTGCTATGGTCTGCTAACGTGTGTGCAGTTTAAAATATGCCTACAGCAACTTGAATTAAAAATGTGCAGGTTTTGGGTTAGTATGCAGTGTTATTGATTCAGAACGCACAGAAGTTCGGTTCACACGCCATAACCTGGTAGAGTGATTTTCAGATTGTATTGAACAGATATAAGTACCTCTCCCCTTTCACTTGACATATGAATGTCACTGTGGAATTTCAGGATGAGGGGTTATTATGGAAATAGACATGACACAATTGAACTTGTTCTCATTTTTTAATTTAGTTCAAGCAGCTATGGCCTACAGAGAACACACATTGTCAAACTTATCTTCATTAGGTAATAGCATAAACTCTCAAACTGCAGTCTAATGTTCACTATATCTCTGACAGCACTTAGGGTACTTTTTAAATATCACTTATTAAATGCCACACTGTCAGTGCTCCAACACAGAGAACATTTTTTGTTTTTTATCTCTCAGTTTTAAATATAAGATTGTAGCTCATACTAGCAAACTACAATATCCTATTTTCTTTCCATGAATAATTATTTGTTAAGTCGTGTACTGTGTGTGCATGTATGCTATGTTTACACTAAACAATTGAGTATCATTTGGCCTTCATGTAGTGAAAGGCACTGTGCATTTTACCAATGTTATACCAAGATAGTCTTTTTGGAAATAATGCCCTCTAGTGGTAACCACCACCCTAATTCCCTTGCCCCTGAGGTACTAATCAGGGCAATCATTCCAGGTAACATATCTAATTACATTTCAGGAGTTTTCATACCCACATTTGAAATTTTTCTTTTTAGGCATGGAACTAGCAGAGACCCTTTGAATTGGAAACCTTCCAGTCAGGAAGGCCTTATGATCTGCTTACATGTAGTTAGGACTGCCTCTGCTTAACTTAGTTCCGATCCTCGTGAACAAGTCCCAATTGTCCATATGATATCCAGGGTTAGCTCTTTCTAATGGGATAGGTGTTCTTCACCTTGCAGCTTTTTCCAGAGTTAGACTCCTTTTTCATCTATTCCTGACCTTTTAAAGTGTAAATTATTCCCACCTTTAGTCATAATAATGTCACAGTATTTGGTTGGCCTGATCCTTCCATTGGCTTATTTAATAATTTGACACTCCCAGAAAATACACACCTGCAATCTTAATATTTTTAGATTTATAATCAGAAAAAAGTTAGGTGCACAAACTGCTCCTAATACTTTACATGCTAAGTTGTTTTTATTTTATAGTTCAGGGTAGCAACATGCTCACACAATGACAGCTATATTACTGTAATATGTCATCATAGTCTGGGTATTCAACCTGGAGTTATAGCATATCAATACATGATTTTATGAATTTTAATGATTTTATTGATTGAAAATCGTAGACAATAAAAAATGTGTCAACTCAAAGATGAGACTCTGAGCTTTGAAACACATTCTTTCATGTTTTCTTTAAGTCAAATGACCACAGAATTATGAGCATAATTAGCTTCACTAAATACAATATGATATTTGATCATGTTCTGCATTTAAACTGTAGGCCTCAAGGTTCGGTTTGCTGGCTCATGTAAACAAGCCTTTGCAAGAAGCTCTTGTCAGTGATTAATGTGAGTCAAATTACAGAGCTCTTTTGTTCTGCTAGCATCAGACAAATGCACATGTTTGGTTTTATGATGATGATGCTTTAACATTCCTTGGTCAGAGTCCCTTGGAAAGTATTTTGAAAGGTGGGGGCCAGTTTACTCTGAGTTGAAACCTGGGTCAACTTGAAGTCAGCACAATGGGCCTCATTACGACCCAGGCGGTAAGGGGTTTACGGCAGCGTTAACAGCGCCGACCCTTACCGCCTGATTATGAGGTCCCCTAGCGCCATGGTGCTTTTAACACCTGCTTTTAGCAGGTGTTAAAATCCATGGCGCTGAGGGACCATGGAGTTAATTACGCCACCGTAATTTACGGTGGCGTAATTAACGCCTTCCCCACTCCCATTATGCCCTATGGGGCAAAAATGGGAATGGGGAAGGGTAAATGGGGATTGGGGACTTACCGCCCCGCCAAGGTCGGAATGGGGCGGTAAGTCCGCCAACCACCATGGCGTAAACGTAGTTTACGCCATGGTGGTAAAGTCACGGCCCAGGCGGTAACTTACCGCCTGGGTCGTAATGAGGCCCAATATCTGGCTAAATTGAATACCGATGTTATTTAACCAAATACAAAAGAACCACTGCCTTTAAACATATTTACAGTATAATACATAATATAAAACCCACCATAATATTATGATAAACTTTGTGCAAAGTTGTAAAAAAAAGACATATATGCCATTAAAAATATTCTGAAAATGATGATTAATTATATTTACTGTATAAAAAGAATGAAAACTGCATGTGTGTGCCGTTCAGAATACTTGACAATATCCTACCAAGTGACCTTTGTCATTTTAAAATGTCTGTAGCACAGTCTGTGTTGCCCGGTTAATAGGATTATATTGTTACATGCTTGGGCTTCTTTGCACTTTTAGAGATGAAGTTCAATTTTAAACTGGCGCTTTCTGCATCTCCTATTTTCGTTTCACATTGGTAAAATCCAGTCTTTGTGTGAAATGTACTCAAGGGCCCAATATGTTTCGTGGGATGGTTTAGTTTATGGCACTATTCCCATGTGTTAAGTGCTATCTCTTAGAATCCATCACTTACCTGTATCCCACAGTTGTACCCTTGTCATGCTGACCTCATCTCCTGCCCTCATTTTAAAATGAATTCCAAAGGAGTTGGACACTTATAAACACCTTGGCAAACAATGTGGGAAAGGCCCTTCCTCTCTATATCTCTGCATGTCAGGAACTGCCCAAGTTTACACAGCTGCTCAAAAAGCACATCATTAAAGTTTTTAGATCAGCACCTATTGACACCTTTGGTGCATAGTGCCCTATATAAATGTTTCATTCATTCTTTTATTTATTCATATGTAAAGCTGATTTGCATTTTGAAGTCATTCAATGTTTCAAAGTAAAACATGTAAGACCAAGAACACTGTGTAAGGTAATTGAATATTGAATTACTATTCTACAGCAAAAAAAACAACATAAAAGACTGAAATTTAAAAGAAAATATTAGGGAAATGCACAAAAAACTGACAAACCATTTGATGAAGAGAAAGAAACAACAAAACAGTGCTTCATGAAGTCTTGAGTGAGTAGAGTTAGTAAAGATGTGGTTGATTCGAGTTTAAGGAACGTTCGAGACTTGAAGTACCTGTGCTTAAAGGACCTGGTGGAAGTAGGTTTGCAGAGACACAGAATGGGGGAATTTCAAGTCTAGTACAAGGGGATTCTCAAGGCACTTGCACCAATATAATGTAGAGATTTAATAGAAAATGCATCTCACTGCGGCGTTCTGCTGTAAAGAGTTGTTAGCAGGTGTAGTGTAGGGTTTGGCTAAGTAGAACGTGGAACAAGAACTGCAGATAGAGATCAGTCCATGGGAGCATTCACTCTGTAAAACTTCCACAGACCTTTCTGGTGAATTTGTCACAGATCTCAGAGGTTATAGGAACTTAATCTGATCAGAGATATGTTGTGCCACATAAACTGAATATGTACTGCAGAAAATGTAACATCTTTCCCAGAAGTCTTGTCCTCTACTGATCGCAAAATTGACAGAGTAATTAAATATGTAGTTATTTGGTGTAAAGATTACTTTGCATGGACACCCACAGTTGCTTTCCTTCAGGTTAGAAGTCGTTACTTTTACTGGTAAAATATTGTTTTTCATTTATATAAATGGTTCATTGACATTACATCTGTGCATTTACATCTTTGGGCATCTGCATCGGTGCATTTGCATATTTTTTGTCTTATATGGCAAGCTCCTCCTTTTTGTGTTTTCTATACCATTTTGTATACATTGGTTTTGCTGATTCACTAAGAATGAGCAACACCGAAGTAAATGCACTAAAGAAAATGTACCGATGAAAATGCTTAAAGATGCAAATGTATTGATGTAAGGACATTTCCCAACATATTGTTCCTTCAATTCTCTTGGTGGTGAAAGCGCAATAAGTATGGCTGAATTTCTGTTCTGGTTTCGATCATAGCAACACAGGGCCTGCTTATTGTCCTACTTATCCAGGGTTGTGTTTACATTTGCACTTGCTTCAAGAATGATTTTGTTGTTCTGTTCTGGGTTTTTTTCTGTCCATCTTTGAAATGAAGGATGGTTTCACTAAAGGCAGTAAGCAAGAGATCTACATTTTTTCATTTTTGTTTATGGTGTTGTGAAGTTGTAACGTCTATGAAATCAGCTACAGGATAGATGCCAGTTTGGTATGAGCAATATCTGTCTATGTAGCAAAGCTGACAAAGTACCAGATTCATGATAAAAGCATTATACTGAAGTGAATATTATCATCTATACCACCAGAGCCTTTCCTCCATCTCAAGGGGAGTGTGCTAGATCCCCCAGTTGTGGCTGTGGCAGGAAAAGAGCTAGAGAAAAGCATATACCTGCATCAAAGAAAAAGGGGACAATAAACCCCTGCTGTGGGCTGGCAAACCTCACTCATCCACACAGGACTGATTTACTAAGGTCATGTTTCTCATAGAGGGGCTGCTGTTAAACCTGAAATCAACCCATCCCTTATCAAAACATGCACAATTGACTGTAAGACAATATAGGGCAATGTATATAGATGTCCCACATTTAATTCACATGCACATGAATAGATTCTCAGTAAAGAACACCCAATGAATGCTCTCACGCCCTCATGCAAAGTGCAAATTTTATAATTAGGAGGAAAAAAGTAATATAAAAGCCTTGCAACTATTATTTTGACTACACATAACACAATAAATATGTGGGATGTTTTAACCCATTTCTGCCCTGCTATGCTGCAGCACTGTGTTATGATGGTGCCAGAAACAGCAAAATGGCCGCAAAACCCTTGTGCACGCCAAAACCTCTGAAAATCGTGCTTTGCAAAGCACAAAGGGATGGCTGCCCAATCTGCCATGCATGTTGTCAGTGGTGTAACAGAGAGCTCACTCCTGGAATATGTCACTGGGCTCCACAACAATTTAAAATGGAGTACAGAAGGAAAAAGGAGGGTTTTGCTAAATGAAACCCCAAATTCTCGCTTTAAATCCCTTTTTCTTTGTTGCTGAAACTGCAGAATGCCGGTACAAAACGCCCTCAAACATCCAAAATTCTTGCTGGGTGCTACAATTCACTTAGTTTAAGAAAGCATTGTGAAACTTGCAAAGTCCTGAAAAGCTGAAAGCATAAAGGGATTTCCACAGTAAAAGTGGCCTGTCTGTTTATCTCAAAAATCTCTGTGCAGCAGAGGACTGCAGAGATGACAGCTATCAGGAGCCTGCCTGATCAAACTTTAAACATGTATATAAACTGAAATCAAATGTTTGCAATCTAAGAGGCCTGTTGCTGATAGTAACCCATATTGTAATTGTTTTGATTCCATGGTTTGAAATGTTGAATGAGAATTCTAACTGCTATTTTAAAATCACAAGTTTGTTTTAAGATAAGGAAAAATGCAACAGAATTAACAATTAAATCAAGCCTGGCTCGAACTGGAATAACAGGTTTCCTCACAGAGGCCTTTCCCTTCAGCAGGAAATCAAACCAAAGTCATAATTACAGGGTTTGGAAAGAACCTGGTCTACGGAGGAAAAAGGGAACAATGAACGGCTGCTGCTAAGGAAATGCAAGGTGTGAGGACAGTCGTAAATGGCCTCTGCCAAGAGAAAAGAGGGAGGAGATTACTCCTGGACTGCAGGGAGACAGAAAGAGGCGGACCCAAAAAACCATCTGCGGCTGAACCTTCACAAAGAACACTTTTTAAAAGACTTATGATTTGACAGTGAAAATTGTGAAAAATATAAAATTAACAGATTTGGGAATCTAAATTTTGGCTGCACGTTTTCAGAGGCGGCAAAATCGTGTGACATGTTTGTTTGTTTGTTTGTTTTTATTATTTGTAAAGCGCACCTAACCTGTAGGTAGCAGGGCGTAAGTGACAAGAGGAGTGTACAACTTAAGTTACAGAACACACAGTAAATAAATCCAACTAGGTTACAATGTTGGACGGAACAAACATATGGACCAATGCATCATAGGTTATCATATATTATAGGAGAAAATACATAGTTTACAGGTTGTGGATATGTCTAGTAAAGGAGAGTAGAAGATATACAGTTTATACATAGTTTACAAGAAGCGCGGCAGTGGACACATGAGTAGCTGTCCTAGCATTAGGTGTCATGTTCCTTGATCCAGCGGATGCATTAGACCTGAATTGTGGGTAAGGAAGGTTTTCTCTAAGGGGTGGTGGTAAGGAGTTCCAGAATTGAGCTGCTTTAACAGGAAAGCTTTTCCCTCCAGACATAGTGCGTTTAAATCTTGGGACAATGAGGAGGTTAGAGTTGGCCTTTCTGGTAGGGCGACAGGAAGTCGGTCTGGTAAATCACATTATCAGGTATTAGGGGGCCGCTTGGTGTAGGCATTTATGGGTCAGGGAGACCGATTTAAGGAAAATTTGATCTTTTGTGGAAAGCCAGTTGTGCGATCTTCTAGTCTCTGAGATATCTGCTTTCCTCGGGAGGCTTAGGGCTGCTCTTAAAGCATTATTTTGCAGGGTTCGGATTTTATCAGTGATATATTTGTTACTGCCTAAGTAGAGCGCGTTGCAATAATCTAACTTGGATAGGAAAGAAATGTCAGAAAATGTGATTTTACACAAAATGTATTTCTGCTAGAAGTATGAAACTTTATACACTTATGCCCATCTTAAACGCGCACACTTGTAGAAATTTACTTATAAATTGGACATTGAGTTCCTGATGAAAAGGGCAACATTCTGTGAAAAGCCAAGACAAGATCCCACAGCTACGGGGTTTTGAGGGATAGCTGCCATATAAAATATGTAATCTGTATATTTGATTCTTATAGAGGTTGCACATGTGTAAATATGTATGATGTCAAAAGTAGATTTTGTGTTCAAGGGGCTAGGGGTGGATTCTCAGCCTCATAAAATCACACCATAAAGGTGACACACTGTTTCTCTCCTCCTACCAAGGCAGAGAGGAGACTCTGACCCAATCACCTATCAAAGGGGCGAGCTTAGGATAAAACAGCCCACACAAGCCTTTATCATAGCATAAATAGAGACAGTCCACCACTCAAAAGACAGACAGATTCACTCACTATCCTGATACTGGCTGAGCACCCTGCTGCTGAACTCTACATCTTCATTGCTCCAGACTCCAGAAACTTGGCATAGCAGAAACCCATTGCATAGCTGAACCATTTTCAGCTAGTCCTCAAGTTCCAGAACCAGAACCCCACAAACCTCAGGGGAAGCATTCAAATACAGCCGGGCTGCGCTGTACTTCTTGCCTGCTGAATAATTATCATCAGAACCAAGAAGGGCAGATCCAATCCAGTCCTGTGCCGTGCTGTGACCAAAGCCATTGCAGATCCAGTCCAGTCCTGTGCCGTGCTGTGACCAGAGCACCTTGCTGATTGCAGATCCAATCCGATGTACCCAGCCGTCTGTCCTAGAACCAGATCCAATTCCCTGGCCAGAATTTTGATGGACCAGAATCCTGACGGTTCAGTTTAAAAACATATCTAGTGAGTATCTATAGTAAGAACTGTGTCACTAGCTTATGTACTGTCCATAATCAATCCCTATCTTAAACCCATCCTATCTTGTATTCAGAACCTGTGCTGTTAGGAGTAGCTGTCATGACCCTTACCCCTGGACCTCACTGGCAAGTCAGCCTTCCAGTTAGGGCCAGGTCAAAGGCCTTAAAACCTCACCCAAGACTCTCTTGGAGTCAGTCCTGCACCTTTGGCGCCAGGCTCATAACCATCATGAAGACCAACATTAGAATGAGACTATTTACTTGGGACTACTTAACTTGGGGGGTTCAGCCAACATGGAGGCACACACATAGCTCAGTTACAAGCGACTGAGCTATGCGGTCTAGTCTTTTGGGTGTGGCAGGCCTGGGACTACTTTACCTGGACTACTTTGGGTGTGGCAGGCCTGGGACTATTTTACCTAGACTACTTTACCTGAGACTATTTAAACCGCACCCAAACAGCAGAACATGCTTCGCGTTATTCTGCTGTGGGCAGCGTAACACTCACCGTGTCCAGTTCTTTGATGCCAGCTTACCTGAAACCAAGGATCTGCAGAGAGATAAAGAACACTACGAAACCTACCTGGAACAGTATCCTGTCTTCAATCCATCACCGACTTCAGTTCCACTCACCTGAAGGTACGAACTCCATCATCCCGCACCGCATACATCCTGGAATACCATAACCTGGAAAGAGGAGCAAGAAAGACAGCATTAGTAAGGGTTTACTCACGTTTCCTCCCGAACGAAGAAAGCCACACAATTCTTACCTGGGTTGTCATCTCCTGGTCAGTATCATCGCTGGAACATTACGGCGCTCGGCGAGGAACATCGCGACCTGCAAGGAGAGAAAAGACACAGGTTAGCAATACAAAAGGCAAAACTGCGCATTGCATCACGCATTACTCACCGGATAGCATCGCGCACACCGCGCTTTCGCCTACCGGCCCATGCTCATCTTCAAACTGCATAACAACACCAAAATACCTTTCCATACCTAAAAGGAAAGAAGCAAGACATTGTTATTCGAACTAAGAGGAACATAAGAACTGCATATAAAGACTGTAAAGCAGCATACCTACGAAGTCGCAGCAGGCCTGGATTCCCACAGGGGGGCTTGCACCAGTGAAGTAACTTGGGCGCTGCTCGCCCCCCTCCTCTACGTGCACCTGCCACGAGGAGCAGGACGGAGAATCCATCTTTTACAATATTAAGGTGAGGAGAAGGCATAAGGTGAGGAGGCCAACGGAGGTGGGAAAACATAAAGACAATCTGGTATTGAATCCAGCTCTCCTATATTGCAGACCCATCTTCAACCAGAGGCCTTATCAAGGGACCGGGAGAGGGTTCGAGAGTGCAAATCATCAAACCAGGGCTGGGTGGCGTGCCCGTGGATACAAGGTGAACGTAACAGTAGTTTTGAATTGCCTGAACTCTCTATTCAAACCATCCTATCTTCCTCTGTACTAGTATTGTTAAAACTATCTTTGCGCTGATCTTTTCTCATCTGAAAAGGCGAGTTTCCTCTGCAGGCAGTTATTCTGATCAAGTGGCTGTGTTCCTGTGGGGTATTCGTTGGTTCATAGTCATCCTCTAGTGTAAGAAATCCTTTTGTCATTTTAAAAGTGCATTCCTGTTTTCCATTCTTGCGCCTATCTTGAAAAAACGACCTCCACTAAAACGTCCATAACTCCCTCATTTTGTGTGCTTGTAGCTAACATCCACAGCTTTAAATCGCATCTAAAACCGCATCCCACATCCAAACGGTTCTCCCGTTATCACGATTATTGGGCAGTGAAATGTTTGCCGCGCATTTTCGTTTAGGGAAATTCTGACACGTGTAAAACAGCTTTTGATTGCTTCCAACTTGAATTTTAAGATTTCAAATTGTTTCTGGGTATTAAATCATTCCTTGTGGTTGTGTGCAACTATGCAAAGCGTCTCCCATACGATTTTATAGCAATTTCAGCAATTTTGACCATATTTAGTGTTTTTACCCAGTCCATTCTAAGATAACTTTAAAAGCCATTCTGACAGTTTGACAGTCAATTCCCATTTTCTCTTGTGTTTGCTGGGGGAAAGTGGAATTAATATTTTGTTTGAATTCTGCCATTCCTGAAAACCTGGTCTCTCCCCTTACATCTTTACATTGTCTATTGGGGGGTTTACGGGTGTGCAGGGGGAACCCTTAACCACAGTGCTATCTGATCTGAACACACAAACAAAAGTATTATTTCTGTGCTGAATTGTTTTGCTCACTATTACTCCTTGTGTATTAAAGAGATTATTCAGTGTTACATCACCCCATTGGTGATTATTGTGTACCCATTAAAACCTAGTGTGATTAAATTGTAAATAAATAAATAAATATTTTAACTTTGCAAACCAGCCTGATTCCTGGTTCAGTGTGACCGGGGGGTGGTTCCAGGAGAAGGGCATGATATGAGTGGTATATCGTTCAGAATAAAGAACTTTTAGACAAAAATAAATAAGGATTTCAGTTGTTCATTACATGCTAGGCGTTGACTTGGATGTGTCCCAGATTGAAATCACTTACAAATATAGAAAACTAGCTGGGGTACCCAGCATTGCCCATGTCCTGATAGAGTGGTGTCTCATGCGCCCTGGAGGATGTTGCTCTTGTGCTCTTGTCGGCAAGACTTGCTTCAGCTTTCTTTGGTGTCTCATGTGCCCTGGAGAATGTTTCTCTTGTCCTCTTCTCAGCAAGTCTTGCTTCAGTTTTCTTTTGTGTCTCATGTGCCCTGGAGGATGTTGCTCTTGTCCTCATGACAGCAAGTCTTGCTTTAGTTTGCTCTGGTATCTCATTTGTCTTGGAGAAAGTTGTTTTTTGTCCTCTGGTCCTCTGGTCATCAAGTCATGCTGCTATTTGTTTTTGTGTTTTAAAGGTTCTTGATATTGATTTTCGCTTTTTTTTCAAGTGATGTTCGTTTTTTGTGCTGCATGTTTCAGTCACTCAATGGCTTCAGTACATTTGAAAACATTTCCAAGAAAGATTGATTGAGTGTGCTCGCTTCTCATGAATGAAAGAACAGGTTAGCACTACGGTCTTCAGTGGCAGCGCATCTCTTACCTGGTCCATCGGCTGTCACCAACGCCTCGCGCTGCATTCCGGCATCTGAAAGACAAAGGCTTACCTACTCTTCGCATGCTCCGGAGGTCTTCGCACTGCATTCCGGCATCTGAAAGACAAAGGCTTACCTACTCTTCGCATGCTCCGGAGGTCTTCGCACTGCATTCCGGCATCTGAAAGACAAAAGCTTACCAGCTCTTCGCACGCTCCGGAGGCCTTCGGCGCTGCATCCCGCATCTGAAAGACAAAAGAAGGTGCGTTTAAAGACATTGGGCAACTTTATTACTCACGTGCCATTACTCCTTCCCACGCCAAATCCAGTGGGTATTCCAGCACCCTTCAGCTTCTCTAAAGCTCCGAACTTGTACCTGCAAGATAAAAGGGACAGTTAGTGCGCATCGTGAAGCAGGCTACAAGCGCTTACTTACGTGCTTCCAGGCGCTTCTATTCCTCACGCGGGTTCGATCCTCAACTCTCATCAGCCCACCATCCGCCATCGCCGGAACCCTGCAAAACAAGAGATATCATTACAAAAGACTTTTAAGACATTTGAAGTGCCCAGAACTTACCGTTCGTGCAGTTAACGACGGACAGCAGTCCTCTGAGGTCAAGAGGCCTGCACCCTTATCCAGTGAAGAAACTGGTTACGGCACCCTGCCCCGAGGCAGATGGAGAGCTCGGCGTTCACTTACCTAAGGTGAGGGCGTTAACCTTTGGGGTTCTACAGGAGAAGAGAAAGGGAAGAGGAGAGAGGCACCCAATAACCCCAGTTCATTAATCCCATAATTTCTATCTGCAGACATCTTACTCTTCGAGTCAGACATACAGTGCACAGAGGTCCAGCCCAAAGAGCCAACCGCGTGTTATACATCACCTTTGAAGATACGGCATTCACCCAGTCAAGACCGGCGCCTCTGCGGGAATCAGATGAGCGTTACAGCAGGCCCCATCTCTGTAGAGCTGCCTGCTGAAGCGGCTAACTCATGCTCTGAAGGCGGTGGAGGAAATGATGTCACAGGCACAGGGGGAGAGGAACTGCTTACTGCAGGTGCAGATTGAATCAAAGGAATAGGAGGTTCATAGGGAGGAGGTGCAACTGGGTCAGTACTTTGCTGTTCATTTCTTCGCTCAGTTAATATTTTGTTTATTAGCTCATCCGATGTATGCAAATCTTGTGAAGGATATATTTTCTGTACATCTAATTGGAAAGCCCTATCCATGTTCCTAATGACTCCTGTCTGCTGATGCTGATCATGCTCTAGCGCTTTCTCTACATTTGTTTATGTCTATGTGCGTGTTTCTCCCTACTTCTCAAATGGAGATTAGCTTCCTTCCTCCAGTCACTTACAACGCCAAACGCTGCAGGTTTGGCCTTTTTGCATAGCAATACTGATTCTAGGTGCTCTATACGTGCTAATTCAAAGCTCCCATTATTAGGCCACTGAAGGTCTGATGCACGTCTGGTCTGCCTATGCCAAACCGTATTAAACACTATTGCCCCTATACCATACTTGATGTACATTTCATGCGCCGGCGACCCTTTGGGTGGTGCGACCTGGCCAGTTTCCAAAAATTGTCTACCACAGTGAAAAAAACTCACTAAACAGGAAGACAATTTGCCAGGCATGGTTAATTCTTACCCTTTTCTTACCCTCGGCGTTTGTTCTTGCAAGAGCAACACTCGACCAATATCAGGATGTTTAAGAATCGGGGCACGACTCACCTGATCAATCAATTCGTCACTCAGGACGCAATTCGCCCATATACAGTTGCAACCAAGAATCATCGCGACCGTGTATCTGGCTCAATCTGTCTCGTTTCCAGGACCCCCACCTTGATGCTATTTGGGGGCTGCTCATCGATCAGGGATCGGCTGTGAGTCTCTCATCACTTTTGCCCCGAACACCTTCCGATCCCGGTCCGACGGCTTCGTCCTCGACTCGTTTTTCCATTCCTTCAACTTCAACATATGCAATGGAGCATTAATGGGAGGGTCCTTATTCGGGCGCCATATTTGCTAGGCCATAAAGACCGCATATTCAGACTAAGGCACAATGACCATATACTATAATGACACGTCTCAATGCCTCACAACGTGTGTTTCGTCACACCGTGAGATACGAGACAGCGAACAGCACTCAAGCAGCAATATATATACATTATACAGTATCTTTTATTAAGGCAATTCGACCCGCCCTCATACATGTCATACAGGCTACGGTTCAGTGATTGACAATTATGACAATTATGACACGTTATAACTTCATTCAGTCTAAACATAGTTATTCTAGCAAAGGCAGCAGAAACAGCTTTCTGTTATGGTGTTACGGCTCATGATCTAAGGGTCAGATAGTTCTGAAGCAGAGAATACAATTCTCCGCAAGGGGCACAGCTAGGAGAATATAATTCATGTTTAACTGCCTTTTACAACAGTGCTTGCAAGACAAGCCGGCACCTAGACTACTGATTAGATGCGGCTTCTGCTCGACTTCAAGGACTTAGTGAGAGAGGAACACAATGTATTTCTGCACAGTTTAACATTCCTGTCTGCGTTAGCATTTCAGAGTTCAAGCCGTGGCCTTGCACTGTGTGCAAATCTAAAGCATAGAGTATATTTGCAAAGTGTTTAACAGAGAAATGGACGCCCTTTGGTTACACTGATGATTCTTGGATTGCGATGTTTGTCACATGATGCGATTTGCTTCTGGCCAACATACTATACGTATCATTCGACTATGGGATTACTTTTCTGGTCTTACAGTGAAAGGTACATCCTGATGAGAGGAACTTTTTGTTTGTTTGAAACCAGAGGAGCCTAGGCTTGGGGAAGGGAACCCTAAGAGGCTCACTAAAGACATTGCAGAACTAGGTGAAGAGAGGCCTAGACTCGGGGAAGGGAACCCCCGAGAGGCCTAACAGGAACTGTGTAATTTTGTTTGGAAATGGAATGATCGAAGCTTGGGGAAGGGAACACCAAGAGACCCAGAGACCCTGTGTACTTTATTGATTTGCTGCAAGAGTCCTTCGTGGAAGGTTCCAAGAGCGACCCTTTTGAGTTGAGCTATTTTGAACTGGCAGAATTATACCTATTGGTAAGACTACCTGAAACCAGCTGTGGTTTATATTTTCTTTTGAATCACCATTTTTACTTTAAGATATCACATCTGGTTTAAGGATGGGTGTAATTTTAGGGGGGGCAGGGGTGTCTGTCCCCCCCCAACTTTCGTGGAACACCATTTTGTCCCCATTCATTTGGCTAGGGCACCTTTTCTTCAGATGTCATGCCCCCGTCAACATTTTCAGCAAAGTTACTCCATTGGGTTTAAGAGTGAGGGCAAGCATAGGATATCAGCGGCCCTTAGAAACATCAGGTGAGGGAACAGCCCCCTTAGAGTTAGGGCCTTATAGGCATTTCACCAACCCCACAAAGCTTGATAATAAAGGTTTTCAAACTGTTACCTTTGAGTCTGTGTCTCTCTTGATACCATGCCTGTCTCACACCTCCATGTTGGTTTGCATGACAGAATGTTTTTTTATTTTTTTTAATTTTTTAATTTTTTTAATTTTATATATAGTTTTACAAAAAGAAAACTTTTACAAACATGATTTATCGAAAACAGACTTTTGAAGTTTCAAACATTATTCATTAAAATTTTGATTAAAAAAAGAAAAATTATAAAATTAAATTTAGATTTAAATTCAATTCATCAACCATTCCTTTATACAGATTAAAATTTAGCATTGCTAATATAGGAAAATGTCATAATTATCTTTATGATTTGTTTCTTTAAACATGCATTTCATAACCAACAACATATTTGGCCTACCACAAACATACCATGAAAATTAGTAGACGTAACTTTGAGAGCCATAGATTTAGCTTGGAGTTGTAGGATTAACATTTACACTTTCCAAAGCAATTTCGATTTTACCCAGCAAACGAATTAACGAGATGACAAGTACCATGCTCCCCCCATACATACAACTGTCCCATAAAGAGGTTTTTGAGCTATCGGTATCTTTAGGAGCAAATTTCCCCAAAGAGTTTTTTCTGTCTTGGTCAAAAAATATACATTCAACTACAAGATGTTTCAGAGTTTTGGTGGTGCCATAATCACAAAAACGACATTGCTGATTAGAAAAAACACCTTTGAAGATACGCCAATGGTAGATTCTTTCAAGAGTGTGATATTGATTTAACTTGAACCTTAAATATGCTTTACGTATCTTACTTGATGGACATAACACCAGATACGAAGGTCTTAAATCTCTTCTTCGTGGCCTTCTAGCATATTCCACATAAAGATGGTAGGAATTGTTACAATCTAAAGTAGTTGACCAATCCCGATCAAAAAGATTCCTTTTAACTTTGGGAAGCTTCATAACTAGGTCTGAAATCGTGCAGTCACAATCATCCAGGGTGTGCTTCATTTGATTAACAAATACACACATAGATTTTAATTTAGACAATACAACAAGCCCATATAAGTCCTCATTCAATGAATTCTTGTGAGGGGCCATAATATCAGCGTAGCGTGATAGTTTTCTCCAAACCCATCTGGCTGCTAGGGAAACTAGGCCAAGTTTATGTCTAATTATAGAATTAGGAACAGATATAGCAAGCCCCAATACACTTTTCCATACATTACCCTGGATTTGGTTTAATATGACTCCTACATCAGGAAGACACATATCCAACCCATATAAAAGAACCGGTTCCACTTTCAGCAGATAGAAATCGATCAATGGTTGCAACGAAAATTTGCAGATTGTTCTTAACATGATCTTCATCATTGATACTAGTGGACGTACCTTCATCTTTAAATATGACTGCCAAAATTTGAGAGAGTTTTGGACATTTAGGGGATAGCCCAGATAACAAATTGAGTTTTCACATTCAATACCAATGCCATTTAGTTGCCACTTATACAATTTGATTTTTCTAAAATTTTGGAATACCACGATTTGTGATTTAGAAGAATTTGGTGATAAATTGTGAGAAGCAGCATATTTAGCAAATCTGTCCAGTTTTAATTGTAGTCCACTAGGAGTGCGATCAAATGATAAAATATCATAAAAAACATAACCATGCAATTTTCAATTCCCCTAATTTCACAGGAAACATGCCAGATTCATTCCACAACATATCCATATCACAGAGATATAGGTTAAACCATGTGGCGGCCATGTTACAGCCTTGCTTAACTCCTGTCATGGTCAAAATAGGAGCTTTAAGAGCGCCGTCTCTGTTTACCCTTATTTGGTATGCCGTGTGATTATGTAGCATTGCAATTAGTTGAATCATTCTTTTAGGGAAGCCGAGTTTTAAGAGTTTTGACCATAATACCTCTCTTATAACTGAATCAAACGCACTGCTCAAGACTAGTGCTGCCATATAGACAGCACCAGAATCAGATGTTTTAGTTTGAGCAAAGATGCAAGAGATAATGAATGCATTTAGAGAAGTCCCCATATACTTACGAAACCCCGTTTGAAACTTTGAGAATATATTCTTGGTTTCAATAAAGTTTTGGAGACGTTGAAGTAAAATTATAGAAAAGACCTTTTCAGAGGCATCCATTAAAGCGATTGGTCTGAAGTTCGAAGGTAGTGTGGGATTACCCTTCTTATATAAAGGAATGATTATGGCGTTGAGCCAAGAATTCGGGATATGATTAGTAGATAAAACAAAAGCGAATTTGGTATAAAGAATGGCGCCCCAAAAATAGGGGTCATCTTTTAAAATACAAGCTGGCAAACCATCAGGCCCAGCGGCTTTGGAGTAATTGAGCAGATTAATAACATCAACGATTTCATTCATGGAGAAGAAAAGATGATCCTTACAATTATACTCAAGTATGCCAGAGTTATATGTTTTAAATTGCAAGGGCAAACTGTATTTACTTTTGAAATAGTCAATCCAAGTACTTGAAGCAATTGGAGAGGCAAAATCATGCAACAGCGCCCCCTTTTTGTTGTTTAGTATTGCCCAAATATTCCTGGTGTCATGAGTGATGAGGTACTTCATCATATGTTGATTAGCTGATAACTTCATTTGAAACTCTATAGATTTTATTTTTTTCCTATAGTCGTTATTGATCCTTTTTTTGTGAAAGGATAGAGAGAGAATTGCAGATGTTTTTGCTTTAATGCTCGTAGAGATCTATTTTTGACCCTCTTAACATCTGCTATTTCCAGATTATACCCACTCTCTCCTGTTGAGTCAAATGATTTAGCTTTTTTGACTAGATATTCAATATGTTCTTTAATTATAAGAGAATTCCATTCTTCTCTTCTTCGTCGATTAAAAAGCAAATTAACATTGTTATGCACCTGAATCACATCTCTATGAACCAAGAAAGAAAGCTCTCTATACATTTTAGGATACCATCCCACAGAATTCTGTGCGCGATATAGGGTCACCAATCCCAGCGCTGCATCTTTATTTGAGGATGCCAAATCGCACCTTATACTTGTGCTTATTGAAAAATGGTCGCTCGATGTTTGATTATGGATTGTTACATTATTTACCAAAGGCATGCATACAGATGAGACAAAAAAATAATCAATGTATGAGGAGTGCAACCCCCTCTTCCAGGTTCCTTTGTGATCACCAGTATGATATTCCAGCAATTGAATATTCCAATCTTTAAAATAGGAGACCCAGCGCTTCCCCATAGTTTCTGAGACACTTGAAGAAGGCTTACACTTGTGAAGTAACTTAGATGTTGGGGATAAACAGACAGCATTAAAGTCACCCCCAATGACAATCGTGTAATTTGGGTTTCTAACCATAGCCTCCTCAAGTAACTCATCCATATTATCCAATGCAGCTTCAATCGACAGGTTGGCAGGATTGTGGTACACACATACAAATAGCAATACACAGGACAATACACCTGTAAAAATAGACTCAACTGCAAGCAATCCATGTTTCGCATACATGACCTTTGAATTATGATTCATGACATTATTAATAAGTATACCAGTGCCTCCAAGCGGACGACCAGTTACACCTCTCACAGCTGGTACACAAAAGTTGGAAAAACCCTCAATATTCAATTCATTGACACACATAGTTTCCTGTAAGAATATAATTGTGTGAGAACCCATTGATACATAGTGAGAAGCCCATTTCTCTAAATTCCTTTTCCCACAACAATTCCAAGATAGTATTTTAAGATTCTGTACATTTTGAGCTATGACATTATTTGTCTATTGTTTGTTTTGCATGTTAGAGAATTCAAGAATAGAGGACATTAAGGGAGCTAACCACGAAAGGTTCGAGGTGGCTCTCACCAGCTCAAATATTTTTGATATTAATTCAGCAGTTTGTTCGGAGCCAGCTAATGAATTTGCTTGAGTGGATCCAATCACTACCTCAGGTTTTAACATTTCATTTAAGAATACCTCAGCTTCTTCAATCGTCCCAAATAGATGTAATGTTAGCCCGCGAGAATTGAAATCCTCTCTATGGTCCCACAATAACCTGAGTATCATCGCAGAATATGGGGCACAGATCATTCTGAGATTATTGTGGTTCGCCAACCTTAACCACTCAATGTCATCCCTATGGAGGGTTCTCAACTGAGGACACTCTTTAAAGATACTAAAAAAAAAACGATCTGTTCAACCTTTGTTTTCCATTGATTGCCTGATCACTAGACCAGCCCAGAAAGTACCTTACATCTCTGTTAAAAACATATTTAGTGTCTTCTTTTTCAGGGTTACCTTGGGGAGGTGGCTTACTCTCCTCAAATTCTCTAGTGTCAGTAGCTTCCATTTCTTCATTATTGGATGCCTCCTCACATTCATTTGAGTCAATTTGACTCACTAGATGAGTATTATTTCTTTCATACTCCTCGTCAGATTGGAGGTTGTTAGTGTTCCCTGCAGAGCTGTTATTAGTCATCATGGCACAGGCCTTTTTTTGTTTAGAGACTGCACCCAAATTCTTATCCGGAGCTTGATCCTTCATTCGCCCCTTCACCGTGATTTTTTTTTCAATGATAGGATAAAAGTTCGAAAGACGGCCTTGTGCCATCTGTCCCGAATTACCCAATCCCAATTCACCCAGAGATTTCTTCTTATTGGTTCCCGTACTTTTTGTTTGGGAGTGGGTATCAGCTGCAGGAACCACATTTAAGACTACCTTTGATTCATCATTCAATTGTGTCAGGTCAATCTTTGATTCGTTTGCAGAACCTAGATGTGGATTAAAGGACTGCAACTCATCCCAATCATCAGCAATGATCTCCCTCTTTTTGTTTTTCTTATTTTTTTTTGCTATCAACCTGACATGTTTTTTTTGCATCCAGAATTGATAACTTTTTTCAGTTTATTTTCGCTTTTGATTGCCCTAATATGTGCACGCTTATTTTTTCGTGACATAAAGAGTAGCTGTGTTCCATCAGAATCAATGTCCTCACAATCATTGCTTGCTATATCTCCCTTTTTGCTGAATTTCACCAGATTTTCAGCGATAATGGAATCACTTCTCAGTTTTTCTTCTTCGGCTTCAATTATGACATTTAGCAGGGGAGAGGGGCTGTTAGGTGTATCCTCTTGTGGAATTGGCGTAGAACCAATAGCATCAACAAACTCCTCAAGACGTCCCCCACCACATTTTAATTCTAAGTGTTGTCTTGTTAATAAGCAAACTAACTCATCCAATCTCCTAGAGTTCTGCTTAACTTCATCCAATAAAGTAGATGACCCAACAGAAGCCATGGAAGAGCATACATCCCTAGGGCCTTCCACAACAGCTCTTGCATACGTGCGTGAGTCAAATGCCACAATTTCAGAAGGATCAATCGTTTGTGTGAATTGATTCCTACACGTTTGATCTTTAACTGACAGAGCTTTCAATAAGCATGCGTCTACAAGTGCCTGTTTCTCTGATTGTACAGCAGATTGAGAAGTCAACATACCCTCAATTTTGGATACCTTATTAGTGAGAGGTATCACTATTTCTTTTAGGGAGTTAATGGGCATGTGGGTTAGGTCATGGCCCTTGTCCAGTAGATTTAGAAGAGATGAAATCACCGGAAAATTACTTAGTTCATCATCATTAATCGGACCCTTGGAGTTAGATTGTTGATGTATGACTGGAGGGGGACGTGGCCCTGCCTCATAGCACATATCTTCGTCAAAAGTTTCATTCACCATTTGTGTAGGTACTGGAATAGGTCCTTGAGCATTGGATATTTTACAGAATATGTGGGAGATGAAAGAAGGTCTCTTTACACGTTCAGGATGGTGTGATTCGATACCAGCAAGAGAAAGTATAGAGGGCCCTTCTTGCAAGTTATGCAAACAAATGCGTTCAACCTCAGAAGGCAAAAATACAACCGGTGAATTCGGAGTAAGTGAAATTCGACAACGTTTCTCCCATTCACCAATCAATGCAGGGCCCAAAAAAGAGACATCAGAGATGACATTAGATCCCACAAAGGTTTTGACGTCTTGCTTTACAACTGCCAAATTCCCTACTAACTCTTTTGGAGTTATTACAACAGAGTTTTTTTTGTTTCTGGGCGTTTTGAATGATTCTCCAGCTGCAAAAGGAACATTAGATGTGCTGGAGGGCGGCTGATTAAATGTATCATCATTCGGTTCTACTGCTAGTGATTGCAGACTATACGGGATGTTTTTTGTGTCATTTATACCATCTTCACATACCGCTACATTACATGTAATTGGATTTGGCTCTATAGCAGAGTCATGTAGTAGCACTGGGTTTGTGGCATTCATCCCTACATGAGAATTACCTTCAGCAAGACTTTTGCTGCTGCGCAGACTGACCACCATTATTTAGTCAGTAGTTAATCAATACCTTTGGACTCCTCTGTCAGCGATTGAACCAGTCTCAGAAGGCCTAGCGACCCGCGCCGCGCACCGCGCACCGCGAACAGCCAACAGTACTTAGCCCGTACTTGGTGCGCGGCGCGGGTGCGCGAGGCTGTGTGTTTTTGAAAGCGACGAGAAGCGTCACACGTGACAGGGGGGGCGGAGCCTCCTCAGCAGGAAACACCTTCAAAAAATAGAAATGGGATATTGTGAACACGGACTAGCCCTTCAGCGCACAAACACAACCAACAAAAAACTACAATGGTGCACAATTTAAACAGAGTGGTGCACAACTTCACAACTAGGCAGCACAGGGATAGCGTAATCACCTAGAGGTCAGGCAGGCTGGTGTAACCAGTTTGTACGTCCTCCAGGGGAAAAGAGTCCGTGAATTACACTTAGACCACACAGCAGCTCCAACGCTGCTCCAATGGCTTGAGGCTGTGATGCAGCGCAAATGGTGAGTCGCAAAAGTTCAAAGGCGCAGGCAACCGGCAGCCAACAGTACTTAGCCCGTACTTGGTGCGCAGCATGGGTGCACGAGGCTGTGTGTTTTTGAAAGCGACGAGAAGCGTCACACGTGACAGGGGGTGGCGGAGCCTCCTCAGCAGGAAACACCTTCAAAAAATAGAAATGGGATATTGTGAACACGGACTAGCCCTCCAGCACACAAACACAACCAACAAAAAACTACAATGGTGCACAACTTAACCAGAGTGGTGCACAACTTCACAACTAGGCAGCACAGGGATAACGTAATCACCTAGAGGTCAGGCAGGCTGGTGTAACCAGTCTGTACGTCCTCCAGGGGAAAAGAGTCTGTGAATTACACTTAGACCACACAGCGGCTCCAACGCTGCTCCAATGGCTTGAGGCTGTGATGCAGCACAAATGGCGAGTCGCAAAAGTTCAAAGGCGCAGGCAACCGGCAGCCAACAGTACTTAGCCCGTACTTGGTGCATGACAGAAATAACAACTTCCTGCCTTCACTTGCTCTACATTTCCCGATGCTGGCGAGGCACATGATCATCAAAATTGGCACTTCTCACAATTTTGATAAGAGAATGTTTTTGATTGAAAGCTTTATGCAACTTTTCAACTGGGAGTCTTATGGAACAGTTTTCTTTTTATTTAGCTTTGCAAGACAGAAATAATAATTTACTGCCTTCACTTGCTCAAGATTTCACAATGCTGGGGTTCAGGACTGACAATGACTTGGCCGCCATAGTAACGACTGTCTCCAAATAACTGGGACCTCTCCTACTAAGTGCTTCATTCTGCCAACAGCGCTTAGAGGAATTTTCGGAATGGACCCTTCACCAGGATGCACACGATGAACTGTGAAAATATTCTCTCCCTAATGTCTTAGGGAACTGGGTCCCAAAGAGGCACCAGACACTTCTCCCTGAATTCTATTATTTGCCACCACATACAGGAGCACAGTCAGGATCAATGAGGGTTAAGGTAGGTCAAACTGGCCAGGGAACAAGCCATATTTGCCTGACTTCTTCCATGTCCTTTCATGGTCCTTTGGCTACTGCAGGGCAAAGTTACAAAGTTTATTTTAAGTAGGCGCACCACAGCTGTCAACATTTATAGGAAAACCAAGATTGCAGATTGGTGGAAATGGCTAGCCCATAAACAAGCCTACCAACGTCTCTTTAAAGATGGCCAAACTAATTATTGGGACAGGAGAGCAGGGAAAGCTGACCTAAACAATACAATCTTGTACCCCACAAACTAGTGGGATTGTTTTACTAATTTCCTGATGTTAGATGAGTGTGTCTGGCAAGCTACACTGGCATTCTAGTCTCTTCTGCTTCTAGATACTTCTTAACACCACAGCAAGCTCAATGCTATCAAAAGGGTATCAATGCATACTCACTAACCATAAAGGAAAAAAGATATGTTCTTCAAGTGTTCTGTAAAATATATTTTGATTAAGTTACAGCAACTACTTCAGGTGGGGATTGCTAATATACTATCCCCTCACATACAACACTACATTACAATTCTTGGGACAAGAAACGGGTAGTTTGATAAAAACTCAATTTCTTTCAAATAAATTAATTAAAGGTGAATTCAAGGCAAAAGTGATCCTCAGTATTATGCACAGCAAATCACCACAGTTACACAATTAGAGACAGCTTGTCTACAAAAACAAAATGTACCTGCCTGCATTTATCTCACTCTTTCTCACGCATAAACATTCAATTCCTTATTCAATTCTGTATACACATTGAGGTCTAAATAACTAAAGATTCTAATTGTAGCTCTTCCGCTTACCGGTGTTTGGGTCTAAATGTGCCACATAGCAATCAGGATGGCAGATGGGTTGTAAAAGTGACCAGATTCTTCAAAACATTTCAAAACACGTTCTGAACACTCACAAGGCATAGTAGGTTCGTTTTTCCCTTCCCTTATTCTCATTATATGTTTGTACTACTGTTCCAATTATTTATCTTTGCTGTATTCATTGTCTTTGCCTGCCCTACCCTGTTTGCCCGGTGGGCGCTTTGAAACAGTTTTGCTAATTGTGTAAGCGCCTAATAAGTGACCAATAAATAAATACATAAATAAATAATATGCTAACATCTTTGAACTACACAGAAAGGTACCTTTCTACATAATGCATGGGACTTTTGCTTTCACTGAATATTACCATCAAATGACGTTATCAGGGAATGGCTACATTCCTCAGACCTTCCATTTAAATATGGTGCTATGGTCTGCCAACGTGTGTGCAGTTTAAAATATGCCTACAGCAACTTGAATTAAAAATGTGCAGGTTTTGGGTTAGTATGCAGTGTTATTGATTCAGAACGCACAGAAGTTCGGTTCACACGCCATAACCTGGTAGAGTGATTTTCAGATTGTATTGAACAGATATAAGTACCTCTCCCCTTTCACTTGACATATGAATGTCACTGTGGAATTTCAGGATGAGGGGTTATTATGGAAATAGACATGACACAATTGAACTTGTTCTCATTTTTTAATTTAGTTCAAGCAGCTATGGCCTACAGAGAACACACATTGTCAAACTTATCTTCATTAGGTAATAGCATAAACTCTCAAACTGCAGTCTAATGTTCACTATATCTCTGACAGCACTTAGGGTACTTTTTAAATATCACTTATTAAATGCCACACTGTCAGTGCTCCAACACAGAGAACATTTTTTGTTTTTTATCTCTCAGTTTTCAATATAAGATTGTAGCTCATACTAGCAAACTACAATATCCTATTTTCTTTCCATGAATAATTATTTGTTAAGTCGTGTACTGTGTGTGCATGTATGCTATGTTTACACTAAACAATTGAGTATCATTTGGCCTTCATGTAGTGAAAGGCACTGTGCATTTTACCAATGTTATACCAAGATAGTCTTTTTGGAAATAATGCCCTCTAGTGGTAACCACCACCCTAATTCCCTTGCCCCTGAGGTACTAATCAGGGCAATCATTCCAGGTAACATATCTAATTACATTTCAGGTGTTTTCATACCCACATTTGAAATTTTTCTTTTTAGGCATGGAACTAGCAGAGACCCTTTGAATTGGAAACCTTCCAGTCAGGAAGGCCTTATGATCTGCTTACATGTAGTTAGGACTGCCTCTGCTTAACTTAGTTCCGATCCTCGTGAACAAGTCCCAATTGTCCATATGATATCCAGGGTCAGCTCTTTCTAATGGGATAGGTGTTCTTCACCTTGCAGCTTTTTCCAGAGTTAGACTCCTTTTTCATCTATTCCTGACCTTTTAAAGTGTAAATTATTCCCACCTTTAGTCATAATAATGTCACAGTATTTGGTTGGCCTGATCCTTCCATTGGCTTATTTAATAATTTGACACTCCCAGAAAATACACACCTGCAATCTTAATATTTTTAGATTTATAATCAGAAAAAAGTTAGGTGCACAAACTGCTCCTAATACTTTACATGCTAAGTTGTTTTTATTTTATAGGTCAGGGTAGTAACATGCTCACACAATGACAGCTATATTACTGTAATATGTCATCATAGTCTGTGTATTCAACATGGAGTTATAGCATATCAATACATGATTTTATGAATTTTAATGATTTTATTGATTGAAAATCGTAGACAATAAAAAATGTGTCAACTCAAAGATGAGACTCTGAGCTTTGAAACACATTCTTTCATGTTTTCTTTAAGTCAAATGACCACAGAATTATGAGCATAATTAGCTTCACTAAATACAATATGATATTTGATCATGTTCTGCATTTAAACTGTAGGCCTCAAGGTTCGGTTTGCTGGCTCATGTAAACAAGCCTTTGCAAGAAGCTCTTGTCAGTGATTAATGTGAGTCAAATTACAGAGCTCTTTTGTTCTGCTAGCATCAGACAAATGCACATGTTTGGTTTTATGATGATGATGCTTTAACATTCCTTGGTCAGAGTCCCTTGGAAAGTATTTTGAAAGGTGGGGGCCAGTTTACTCTGAGTTGAAACCTGGGTCAACTTGAAGTCAGCACAATGGGCCTCATTACGACCCAGGCGGTAAGGGGTTTACGGCAGCGTTAACAGCGCCGACCCTTACCGCCTGATTACGAGGTCCCCTAGCGCCATGGTGCTTTTAACACCTGCTTTTAGCAGGTGTTAAAATCCATGGCGCTGAGGGACCATGGAGTTAATTACGCCACCGTAATTTACGGTGGCGTAATTAACGCCTTCCCCACTCCCATATGCCCTATGGGGCAAAAATGGGAATGGGGAAGGGTAAATGGGGATTGGGGACTTACCGCCCCGCCAAGGTCGGAATGGGGCGGTAAGTCCGCAAACCACCATGGCGTAAACGTAGTTTACGCCATGGTGGTAAAGTCACGGCCCAGGCGGTAACTTACCGCCTGGGTCATAATGAGGCCCAATATCTGGCTAAATTGAATAACGATGTTATTTAACCAAATACAAAAGAACCACTGCCTTTAAACATATTTACAGTATAATACATAATATAAAACCCACCATAATATTATGATAAACTTTGTGCAAAGTTGTAAAAAAAAGACATATATGCCATTAAAAATATTCTGAAAATGATGATTAATTATATTTACTGTATAAAAAGAATGAAAACTGCATGTGTGTGCCGTTCAGAATACTTGACAATATCCTACCAAGTGACCTTTGTCATTTTAAAATGTCTGTAGCACAGTCTGTGTTGCCCGGTTAATAGGATTATATTGTTACATGCTTGGGCTTCTTTGCACTTTTAGAGATGAAGTTCAATTTTAAACTGGCGCTTTCTGCATCTCCTATTTTCGTTTCACATTGGTAAAATCCAGTCTTTGTGTGAAATGTACTCAAGGGCCCAATATGTTTCGTGGGATGGTTTAGTTTATGGCACTATTCCCATGTGTTAAGTGCTATCTCTTAGAATCCATCACTTACCTGTATCCCACAGTTGTACCCTTGTCATGCTGACCTCATCTCCTGCCCTCATTTTAAAATGAATTCCAAAGGAGTTGGACACTTATAAACACCTTGGCAAACAATGTGGGAAAGGCCCTTCCTCTCTATATCTCTGCATGTCAGGAACTGCCCAAGTTTACACAGCTGCTCAAAAAGCACATCATTAAAGTTTTTAGATCAGCACCTATTGACACCTTTGTTGCATAGTGCCCTATATAAATGTTTCATTCATTCTTTTATTTATTCATATGTAAAGCTGATTTGCATTTTGAAGTCATTCAATGTTTCAAAGTAAAACATGTAAGACCAATAACACTGTGTAAGGTAATTGAATATTGAATTACTATTCTACAGCAAAAAAAACAACATAAAAGACTGAAATTTAAAAGAAAATATTAGGGAAATGCACAAAAAACTGACAAACCATTTGATGAAGAGAAAGAAACAACAAAACAGTGCTTCATGAAGTCTTGAGTGAGTAGAGTTAGTAAAGATGTGGTTGATTCGAGTTTAAGGAACGTTCGAGACTTGAAGTACCTGTGCTTAAAGGACCTGGTGGAAGTAGGTTTGCAGAGACACAGAATGGGGGAATTTCAAGTCTAGTACAAGGGGATTCTCAAGGCACTTGCACCAATATAATGTAGAGATTTAATAGAAAATGCATCTCACTGCGGCGTTCTGCTGTAAAGAGTTGTTAGCAGGTGTAGTGTAGGGTTTGGCTAAGTAGAACGTGGAACAAGAACTGCAGATAGAGATCAGTCCATGGGAGCATTCCCTCTGTAAAACATCCACAGACCTTTCTGGTGAATTTGTCACAGATCTCAGAGGTTATAGGAACTTAATCTGATCAGAGATATGTTGTGCCACATAAACTGAATATGTACTGCAGAAAATGTAACATCTTTCCCAGAAGTCTTGTCCTCTACTGATCGCAAAATTGACAGAGTAATTAAATATGTAGTTATTTGGTGTAAAGATTACTTTGCATGGACACCCACAGTTGCTTTCCTTCAGGTTAGAAGTCGTTACTTTTACTGGTAAAATATTGTTTTTCATTTATATAAATGGTTCATTGACATTACATCTGTGCATTTACATCTTTGGGCATCTGCATCGGTGCATTTGCATATTTTTTGTCTTATATGGCAAGCTCCTCCTTTTTGTGTTTTCTATACCATTTTGTATACATTGGTTTTGCTGATTCACTAAGAATGAGCAACACCGAAGTAAATGCACTAAAGAAAATGTACCGATGAAAATGCTTAAAGATGCAAATGTATTGATGTAAGGACATTTCCCAACATATTGTTCCTTCAATTCTCTTGGTGGTGAAAGCGCAATAAGTATGGCTGAATTTCTGTTCTGGTTTCGATCATAGCAACACAGGGCCTGCTTATTGTCCTACTTATCCAGGGTTGTGTTTACATTTGCACTTGCTTCAAGAATGATTTTGTTGTTCTGTTCTGGGTTTTTTTCTGTCCATCTTTGAAATGAAGGATGGTTTCACTAAAGGCAGTAAGCAAGAGATCTACATTTTTTCATTTTTGTTTATGGTGTTGTGAAGTTGTAACGTCTATGAAATCAGCTACAGGATAGATGCCAGTTTGGTATGAGCAATATCTGTCTATGTAGCAAAGCTGACAAAGTACCAGATTCATGAAAAAGCATTATACTGAAGTGAATATTATCATCTATACCACCAGAGCCTTTCCTCCATCTCAAGGGGAGTGTGCTAGATCCCCCAGTTGTGGCTGTGGCAGGAAAAGAGCTAGAGAAAAGCATATACCTGCATCAAAGAAAAAGGGGACAATAAACCCCTGCTGTGGGCTGGCAAACCTCACTCATCCACATAGGACTGATTTACTAAGGTCATGTTTCTCATAGAGGGGCTGCTGTTAAACCTGAAATCAACCCATCCCTTATCAAAACATGCACAATTGACTGTAAGACAATATAGGGCAATGTATATAGATGTCCCACATTTAATTCACATGCACATGAATAGATTCTCAGTAAAGAACACCCAATGAATGCTCTCACGCCCTCATGCAAAGTGCATATTTTTTAATTAGGAGGAAAAAAGTAATATAAAAGCCTTGCAACTATTATTTTGACTACACATAACACAATAAATATGTGGGATGTTTTAACCCATTTCTGCCCTGCTATGCTGCAGCACTGTGTTATGATGGTGCCAGAAACAGCAAAATGGCCGCAAAACCCTTGTGCACGCCAAAACCTCTGAAAATCGTGCTTTGCAAAGCACAAAGGGATGGCTGCCCAATCTGCCATGCATGTTGTCAGTGGTGTAACAGAGAGCTCACTCCTGGAATATGTCACTGGGCTCCACAACAATTTAAAATGGAGTACAGAAGGAAAAAGCAGGGTTTTGCTAAATGAAACCCCAAAATCTCGCTTTAAATCCCTTTTTCTTTGTTGCTGAAACTGCAGAATGCCGGTACAAAACGCCCTCAAACATCCAAAATTCTTGCTGGGTGCTACAATTCACTTAGTTTAAGAAAGCATTGTGAAACTTGCAAAGTCCTGAAAAGCTGAAAGCATAAAGGGATTTCCACAGTAAAAGTGGCCTGTCTGTTTATCTCAAAAATCTCTGTGCAGCAGAGGACTGCAGAGATGACAGCTATCAGGAGCCTGCCTGATCAAACTTTAAACATGTATATAAACTGAAATCAAATGTTTGCAATCTAAGAGGCCTGTTGCTGATAGTAACCCATATTGTAATTGTTTTGATTCCATGGTTTAAAATGTTGAATGAGAATTCTAACTGCTATTTTAAAATCACAAGTTTGTTTTAAGATAAGGAAAAATGCAACAGAATTAACAATTAAATCAAGCCTGGCTCGAACTGGAATAACAGGTTTCCTCACAGAGGCCTTTCCCTTCAGCAGGAAATCAAACCAAAGTCATAATTACAGGGTTTGGAAAGAACCTGGTCTACGGAGGAAAAAGGGAACAATGAACGGCTGCTGCTAAGGAAATGCAAGGTGTGAGGACAGTCGTAAATGGCCTCTGCCAAGAGAAAAGAGGGAGGAGATTACTCCTGGACTGCAGGGAGACAGAAAGAGGCGGACCCAAAAAACCATCTGCGGCTGAACCTTCACAAAGAACACTTTTTAAAAGACTTATGATTTGACAGTGAAAATTGTGAAAAATATAAAATTAACAGATTTGGGAATCTAAATTTTGGCTGCACGTTTTCAGAGGCGGCAAAATCGTGTGACATGTTTGTTTGTTTGTTTGTTTTTATTATTTGTAAAGCGCACCTAACCTGTAGGTAGCAGGGCGTAAGTGACAAGAGGAGTGTACAACTTAAGTTACAGAACACACAGTAAATAAATCCAACTAGGTTACAATGTTGGACGGAACAAACATATGGACCAATGCATCATAGGTTATCATATATTATAGGAGAAAATACATAGTTTACAGGTTGTGGATATGTCTAGTAAAGGAGAGTAGAAGATATACAGTTTATACATAGTTTACAAGAAGCGCGGCAGTGGACACATGAGTAGCTGTCCTAACATTAGGTGTCATGTTCCTTGATCCAGCGGATGCATTAGACCTGAATTGTGGGTAAGGAAGGTTTTCTCTAAGGGGTGGTGGTAAGGAGTTCCAGAATTGAGCTGCTTTAACAGGAAAGCTTTTCCCTCCAGACATAGTGCGTTTAAATCTTGGGACAATGAGGAGGTTAGAGTTGGCCTTTCTGGTAGGGCGACAGGAAGTCGGTCTGGTAAATCACATTATCAGGTATTGGGGGGCCGCTTGGTGTAGGCATTTGTGGGTCAGGGAGACCGATTTAAGGAAAATTTGATCTTTTGTGGAAAGCCAGTTGTGCGATCTTCTAGTCTCTGAGATATGTGCTTTCCTCGGGAGGCTTAGGGCTGCTCTTAAAGCATTATTTTGCAGGGTTTGGATTTTATTAGTGATGTATTTGTTACTGCCTAAGTAGAGTGCGTTGCAATAATCTAACTTGGATAGGAAAGAAATGTCAGAAAATGTGATTTTACACAAAATGTATTTCTGCTAGAAGTATGAAACTTTATACACTTATGCCCATCTTAAACGCGCACACTTGTAGAAATTTACTTATAAATTGGACATTGAGTTCCTGATGAAAAGGACAACATTCTGTGAAAAGCCGAGACAAGATCCCACAGCTACGGGGTTTTGAGGGATAGCTGCCATATAAAATATGTAATCTGTATATTTGATTCTTATAGAGGTTGCACATGTGTAAATATGTATGATGTCAAAAGTAGATTTTGTGTTCAAGGGGCTAGGGGTGGATTCTCAGCCTCATAAAATCACACCATAAAGGTGACACACTGTTTCTCTCCTCCTACCAAGGCAGAGAGGAGACTCTGACCCAATCACCTGTCAAAGGGGCGAGCTTAGGATAAAACAGCCCACACAAGCCTTTATCATAGCATAAATAGAGACAGTCCACCACTCAAAAGACAGACAGATTCACTCACTATCCTGATACTGGCTGAGCACCCTGCTGCTGAACTCTACATCTTCATTGCTCCAGACTCCAGAAACTTGGCATAGCAGAAACCCATTGCATAGCTGAACCATTTTCAGCTAGTCCTCAAGTTCCAGAACCAGAACCCCACAAACCTCAGGGGAAGCATTCAAATACAGCCGGGCTGCGCTGTACTGCTTGCCTGCTGAATAATTATCATCAGAACCAAGAAGGGCAGATCCAATCCAGTCCTGTGCCGTGCTGTGACCAAAGCCATTGCAGATCCAGTCCAGTCCTGTGCCGTGCTGTGACCAGAGCACCTTGCTGATTGCAGATCCAATCCGATGTACCCAGCCGTCTGTCCTAGAACCAGATCCAATTCCCTGGCCAGAATTTTGATGGACCAGAATCCTGACGGTTCAGTTTAAAAACATATCTAGTGAGTATCTATAGTAAGAACTGTGTCACTAGCTTATGTACTGTCCATAATCAATCCCTATCTTAAACCCATCCTATCTTGTATTCAGAACCTGTGCTGTTAGGAGTAGTTGTCATGACCCTTACCCCTGGACCTCACTGGCAAGTCAGCCTTCCAGTTAGGGCCAGGTCAAAGGCCTTAAAACCTCACCCAAGACTCTCTTGGAGTCAGTCCTGCACCTTTGGCGCCAGGCTCATAACCATCATGAAGACCAACATTAGAATGAGACTATTTACTTGGGACTACTTAACTTGGGGGGTTCAGCCAACATGGAGGCACACACATAGCTCAGTTACAAGGGACTGAGCTATGCGGTCTAGTCTTTTGGGTGTGGCAGGCCTGGGACTACTTTACCTGGACTACTTTGGGTGTGGCAGGCCTGGGACTATTTTACCTAGACTACTTTACCTGAGACTATTTAAACCGCACCCAAACAGCAGAACATGCTTCGCGTTATTCTGCTGTGGGCAGCGTAACACTCACCGTGTCCAGTTCTTTGATGCCAGCTTACCTGAAACCAAGGATCTGCAGAGAGATAAAGAACACTACGAAACCTACCTGGAACAGTATCCTGTCTTCAATCCATCACCGACTTCAGTTCCACTCACCTGAAGGTACGAACTCCATCATCCCGCACCGCATACATCCTGGAATACCATAACCTGGAAAGAGGAGCAAGAAAGACAGCATTAGTAAGGGTTTACTCACGTTTCCTCCCGAACGAAGAAAGCCACACAATTCTTACCTGGGTTGTCATCTCCTGGTCAGTATCATCGCTGGAACATTACGGCGCTCGGCGAGGAACATCGCGACCTGCAAGGAGAGAAAAGACACAGGTTAGCAATACAAAAGGCAAAACTGCGCATTGCATCACGCATTACTCACCGGATAGCATTGCGCACACCGCGCTTTCGCCTACCGGCCCATGCTCATCTTCAAACTGCATAACAACACCAAAATACCTTTCCATACCTAAAAGGAAAGAAGCAAGACATTGTTATTCGAACTAAGAGGAACATAAGAACTGCATATAAAGACTGTAAAGCAGCATACCTACGAAGTCGCAGCAGGCCTGGATTCCCACAGGGGGGCTTGCACCAGTGAAGTAACTTGGGTGCTGCTCGCCCCCCTCCTCTACGTGCACCTGCCACGAGGAGCAGGACGGAGAATCCATCTTTTACAATATTAAGGTGAGGAGAAGGCATAAGGTGAGGAGGCCAACGGAGGTGGGAAAACATAAAGACAATCTGGTATTGAATCCAGCTCTCCTATATTGCAGACCCATCTTCAACCAGAGGCCTTATCAAGGGACCGGGAGAGGGTTCGAGAGTGCAAATCATCAAACCAGGGCTGGGTGGCGTGCCCGTGGATACAAGGTGAACGTAACAGTAGTTTTGAATTGCCTGAACTCTCTATTCAAACCATCCTATCTTCCTCTGTACTAGTATTGTTAAAACTATCTTTGCGCTGATCTTTTCTCATCTGAAAAGGCGAGTTTCCTCTGCAGGCAGTTATTCTGATCAAGTGGCTGTGTTCCTGTGGGGTATTCGTTGGTTCATAGTCATCCTCTAGTGTAAGAAACCCTTTTGTCATTTTAAAAGTGCATTCCTGTTTTCCATTCTTGCGCCTATCTTGAAAAAACGACCTCCACTAAAACGTCCATAACTCCCTCATTTTGTGTGCTTGTAGCTAACATCCACAGCTTTAAATCGCATCTAAAACCGCATCCCACATCCAAACGGTTCTCCCGTTATCACGATTATTGGGCAGTGAAATGTTTGCCGCGCATTTTCGTTTAGGGAAATTCTGACACGTGTAAAACAGCTTTTGATTGCTTCCAACTTGAATTTTAAGATTTCAAATTGTTTCTGGGTATCAAATCATTCCTTGTGGTTGTGTGCAACTATGCAAAGCGTCTCCCATAGGATTTTATAGCAATTTCAGCAATTTTGACCATATTTAGTGTTTTTACCCAGTCCATTCTAAGATAACTTTAAAAGCCATTCTGACAGTTTGACAGTCAATTCCCATTTTCTCTTGTGTTTGCTGGGGGAAAGTGGAATTAATATTTTGTTTGAATTCTGCCATTCCTGAAAACCTGGTCTCTACCCTTACATCTTTACATTGTCTATTGGGGGGTTTAGGGGTGTGCAGGGGGAACCCTTAACCACAGTGCTATCTGATCTGAACACACAAACAAAAGTATTATTTCTGTGCTGAATTGTTTTGCTCACTATTACTCCTTGTGTATTAAAGAGATTATTCAGTGTTACATCACCCCATTGGTGATTATTGTGTACCCATTAAAACCTAGTGTGATTAAATTGTAAATAAATAAATAAATATTTTAACTTTGCAAACCAGCCTGATTCCTGGTTCAGTGTGACCGGGGGTGGATGGGGTTCCAGGAGAAGGGCATGATATGAGTGGTATATCGTTCAGAATAAAGAACT
This sequence comes from Ambystoma mexicanum, assembly GCF_040938575.1. Lineage (NCBI taxonomy): Eukaryota > Metazoa > Chordata > Amphibia > Caudata > Ambystomatidae > Ambystoma > Ambystoma mexicanum. The sequence continues at coordinate 285,519,911 of NC_090930.1, read as the reverse complement.
TTTAGACAAAAATAAATAAGGATTTCTGTTGTTCATTACATGCTAGGCGTTGACTTGGATGTGTCCCAGATTGAAATCACTTACAAATATAGAAAACTAGCTGAGGTACCCGGCATTGCCCATGTCCTGATAGAGTGGTGTCTCATGCGCCCTGGAGGATGTTGCTCTTGTGCTCTTGTCGGCAAGACTTGCTTCAGCTTTCTTTGGTGTCTCATGTGCCCTGGAGAATGTTTCTCTTGTCCTCTTCTCAGCAAGTCTTGCTTCAGTTTTCTTTTGTGTCTCATGTGCCCTGGAGGATGTTGCTCTTGTCCTCATGACAGCAAGTCTTGCTTTAGTTTGCTCTGGTATCTCATTTGTCTTGGAGAAAGTTGTTTTTTGTCCTCTGGTCCTCTGGTCATCAAGTCATGCTGCTATTTGTTTTTGTGTTTTAAAGGTTCTTGATATTGATTTTCGCTTTTTTTTCAAGTGATGTTCGTTTTTTGTGCTGCATGTTTCAGTCACTCAATGGCTTCAGTACATTTGAAAACATTTCCAAGAAAGATTGATTGAGTGTGCTCTCTTCTCATGAATGAACTTAAGTAAACGGTAACCTTGCCATTTCCCATATTTGGAGTGGTGTGATAACATTTTATTGTTTTTATTAATTCCCTTTAAAAATGCTTTAATACACACTTTCGAACTGTATAGAGTACTAATACATTTCAAAGGATTAACCAACACATCGAACATTTTGTTTCAGACACTTTTAAAAATGTTGCCTCCTTTGAGTACCTACTGTAGTGAATCGGGGTGAGCATCAGTAAATGAGGGTGTCTGCGGAGTGAAGTTTTTGCATCCAAACACAGACTACAATCTTGCCCCAGACAAATGAGGAATCCATGCAAAATTTACTAGCAGTGGGTTCAACAGTGTGGATTTGTAAAGCCAGACTAGCAACCAGACACACATCCCAAAAATGGTTTGCATATGAGATTTTTGCATCCAAACATACACTACGATTTTTGCCCCAGACAATAGAGGAATCCATTCAAAATGTAGTTAACGTGGGTTCAGCAGTGTGGATTTGTATAGCCAGATAAAGATACACACTACCATACATTCAGCTTTATATATAAAGATGCTATCAATGAAAACACTTCTGTCAGTTTCTAGCCTATTTCCCAACCTAAAATGAATCAAAAAAACAAAAACCATAATAGCTTCTTAAATGCAATTCTATGGTAATCAGTTCTCACTAACATGAGATGAGGTGAGTGCCCAGCTTAGCTTTGAGGGAGGATGATCCCTAGACAGGTGGAAGTTTTTTAACCTATAAACAGGTGCACATGAACTAAAAAATCTTGTTTGTGTTCTTGAGATTTGTGCTTCCTGAAAATCATTATCTTGGATATGGTGTAGTTGACTTCTAACCTTTTTGTCCAGCAGTCATTGCAACTAGTGGGAACTGAAGGCCAATGCTGTCTTGGTTAGGAGATCAAAATAACATGGAATACTTGTGTTGCTGCCTTAGGTTCAGGATGGCATTCAGGATAATTATATGTCATTTACATAGTTTGCTTAAGGTGCATGATGGCAGGAAATCTTGCTTTGCAGGCGAGTCAAAGAACACAGTAAAATGGCTGTAACATCTTCTCCAATTGGCTTATAGACACGATGATGGTCTTCAAAAGACTGGTTGCAATGCCCCCTTTAATTATATTTAGTATCAACTTTTCCTTCTTGTGCGCTTGGATAAGAGATTTAACAGACCTCTTGCTGTTGATATCCAATAGGAAAACTGACTTGTTTCATTGAGAGTACAACAGAAGCCCTTTTATTTACAGAGTGATGTGTGTGCTTAGTTTCCAGGACAGGAAGAGGATGGCATTCTGCTGTGCTGGACATGATCAAAGCACTTCAAAATTAAAAAAAGCCCACAGTTCTGCATTAGAATTAAGTATCTCGGAAGGAAGCATTTTCTGGCCCATTTATTTGCCATTGCCAAGACTCTTTGTTGAGGCATTGATTTTCTTCACCACAAAGCCTAGGCATTGCTGGTCTGAGATTGTATGTGTAGCTTCAGGATAGCGAGTATGGGGGATTTCACTTTAGCATCATTTGATATGGGCTGGGAAATAACACATCTAATCACCCATCGTATTTTCAAATATTTTTTAAATCTCTATGACTCCCAAGCCGGCAAATCATGTCTTTGTTCTCTATCAGTCTATGCACCTTCATGACTAATCCATAGTCTGCATTGACTAATAAAGTCTGGGGAACCAGCCCTGGCACGTGATTCGTACTGTGGACAAAACAACATCTCGTGATCATTTGGTTTTATGATACACATCCCTGGGGTGGGGCTTTAAACTGACCCTAGTTGAATCCAATGTTACATATATCCAGCACCATTTCAAACTAAACAATCAGAATGGCTCTGATTGTTCTTTTAAAATTGTTACCCCTGAGTTAAATGAGATACATTGCAAGATACAATCATTGAAAACACATAACATATTATTTTATCATTCACAGATGCATTTTCTCTGTAACCAATATCAGGAATATGACAGCATGGTGAAAACCTATGTATTATTCATTTATGTTTCTGAGCTTCAAAAATAAATGATCTGGGGCACGAGCTGAGTTTATTTGATGATAATAGTATGCCAAAGGCTTGGACCTTAAAACATTTGGATGGGACCCTGTCCCTTTTTTAACAGAGATAGTTCTCATGCTCCCATTGCTGTCTTTCTATGAAGCAAATGGTGGATAGAATTTTAACTTTGTTCAACATGGCATGTTCCTCTATCACCTTCAGCATCACACTGAGGCAGTCTCATGTCTTGTGTCATTTAGTTTGCTGAATATCTTTGTCACCTATATGGCCTTAGTTCCTTTCAATGCAAAAAGGGATTTTCTTTTTTGTTGTTGAAATTAAAGTTGATTACAAACCACTTGCTTTTAGGGTTTCTTGTGTGAATGTTCCTGGTGAGTGTAAATCACAACAAGAAGCAATTAACAGGGTAATTCATAGAATTTCGCAGGAAAGTGTTGAAAGCGGCTGGCGCAGAGTGTCCGCGTGCGATTGTCTGCGCCAGGCACGTGCGCCAAAACCGATTTCCGCGCACAGCGTATTCATGGATTTTAGGCTCCCAAACCAGCCGTGGCGCAGAGAATCGCAGCGACCCTGCAGCAGCGCCAGTAACGCCCCCAAGAACGCCCTCGCGCAAGGAAAATCCATCAAAATCGCTAAATCATCGCAAAGGGCTGCGCTAACCCTGGACCAGTTCACCGGGCTGGCAAACAGCAAACGCCAAGCGGGGAACTTGTATTTCAGGGGTGCGCGGGAAGTTCCACATGCGTTTGGCCCCGTGCAAGCAGGCTACGTGTATTCCAGGGGTGCGCGGGAAGTTCCACACGCGATTTCAGCAGGGTACGTGTATTTCAGGGGTGCGCGGGAAGTTCCACACGCGATTTCAGCAGGGTACGTGTATTCCAGGGGTGCGCGGGAAGTTCCACACGCGATTCCAGCAGCGTCCACCGGGCCCCCACTCATGTCTCCCACCACCCCCACCACCCAGCCACCAGGGGCACCCTCCACCAGGCCCCCACCCATGTCTCCCACCACCCCCACCCCCAGCAGTGCAGGGGCAGCCTCCACCAGGCCCCCACTCATGTCCCCCTGCACCCCCACCCCCCAGCATCCAGGGGCAGCCTCCACCAGGCCCCCACTCATGTCTCCCACCACCCCCCAGCAGTGCAGGGGCAGCCTCCACCAGGCCCCCACTCATGTCTCCCACCACCCCTACCACCCAGCCACCAGGGGCACCCTCCACAAGGCCCCCACCCATGTCTCCCACCACCCCCACCCCCCAGCAGTGCAGGGGCAGCCTCCACCAGGCCCCCACTCCTGTCCCCCTGCACCCCCACCCCCCAGCAGTGCAGGGGCAGCCTCCACCAGGCCCCCACCCATGGCCCCTATCACCCCCACCCCCCACCCCCCAGGGGCAGCCTCCACCAGGCCCCCACTCATGTCTCCCACCACCCCCACCCCCCAGCAGTGCAGGGGCAGCCTCCACCAGGCCCCCACCCATCGCCCCTATCACCCCCACCCCCCACCCCCCAGGGGCAGCCTCCACCAGGCCCCCACTCATGTCTCCCACCACCCCCACCCCCAGCAATGCAGGGGCAGCGTCCACCGGGCCCCCACTCATGTCTCCCACCACCCCCACCACCCAGCCACCAGGGGCATCCTCCACCAGGCCCCCACCCATGTCTCCCACCACCCCCACCCCCCAGCAGTGCAGGGGCAGCCTCCACCAGGCCCCCACTCATGTCCCCCTGCACTCCCACCCCCCAGCATCCAGGGGCACCCTCCACCAGGCCCCCATCCATGGCCCCTATCACCCCCACCCCCCACCCCCCAGGGGCACCCTCCACCAGGCCCCCACTCATGTCTCCCACCACCCCCACCCCCCAGCCACCAGGGGCAGCCTCCACCAGGCCCCCACTCATGTCTCCCACCACCCCCACCCCCCAGCCACCAGGGGCACCCTCCACCAGGCCCCCACCCATGTCTCCCACCACCCCCACCCCCCAGCAGTGCAGGGGCACCCTCCACCAGGCCCCCACTCATGTCTCCCACCACTCCCACCTCCCAGCCACCAGGGGCAGCCTCCACCAGGCCCCCACTCATGTCTCCCACCCCCCCACCCCCCCGCAGTGCAGGGGCACCCTCCACCAGGCCCCCACTCATGTCTCCCACCACCCCCACCACCCAGCCACCAGGGGCACCCTCCACCAGGCCCCCACCCATGTCTCCCACCACCCCCACCCCCCAGCAGTGCAGGGGCAGCCTCCACCAGGCCCCCACTCATGTCCCCCTGCACCCCCAGCATCCAGGGGCAGCCTCCACCAGGCCCCCACTCATGTCTCCCACCACCCCCACCCCCCACCCCCCAGGGGCAGCCTCCACCAGGCCCCCACTCATGTCTCCCACCACCCCCACCCCCCAGCAGTGCAGGGGCAGCCTCCACCAGGCCCCCACCCATGACCCCCTATCACCCCCACCACCCAGCCACCAGGGGCACCCTCCACCAGGCCCCCACCCATGTCTCCCACCACCCCCACCCCCCAGCAGTGCAGGGGCAGCCTCCACCAGGCCCCCACTCATGTCCCCCTGCACCCCCACCCCCCAGCATCCAGGGGCACCCTCCACCAGGCCCCCACCCATGGCCCCTATCACCCCCACCCCCCAGGGGCACCCTCCACCAGGCCCCCACTCATGTCTCCCTCCACCCCCACCCCCCAGCCACCAGGGGCAGCCTCCACCAGGCCCCCACGCATGTCTCCCACCACCCCCACCCCCCAGCCACCAGGGGCACCCTCCACCAGGCCCCCACCCATGTCTCCCACCACCCCAACCTCCCCAGCAGTGAAGGGGCACCCACCACCAGGCCCCCACTCATGTCTCCCACCACCCCCACCCCCAGCAGTGCAGGGGCAGCCTCCACCAGGCCCACACTCATGCCTCCCACCACCCCCACCCCCCAGCAGTGCAGGGGCACCCTCCACCAGGCCCCCACTCATGTCTCCCACCACCCCCACCACCCAGCCACCAGGGGCACCCTCCACCAGGCCCCCACCCATGTCTCCCACCACTCCCACCCCCCAGCAGTGCAGGGGCAGCCTCCACCAGGCCCGCACTCATGTCCCCCTGCACCCCCACCCACCAACATCCAGGGGCAGCCTCCACCAGGCCCCCACTCATGTCTCCCACCACCCCCACCCCCCACCCCCCAGGGGCAGCCTCCACCAGGCCCCCACTCATGTCTCCCACCACCCCCACCCCCCAGCAGTGCAGGGGCAGCCTCCACCAGGCCCCCACCCATGGCCCCTATCACCCCCACCCCCCACCCCCCAGGGGCAGCCTCCACCAGGCCCCCACTCATGTCTCCCACCACCCCCACCCCCCAGCAGTGCAGGGGCAGCCTCCACCAGGCCCACACTCATGTCTCCCACCACCCCCACCCCCCAGCAGTGCCGGGGCACCCTCCACCAGGCCCCCACTCATGTCTCCCACCACCCCCACCACCCAGCCACCAGGGGCACCCTCCACCAGGCCCCCACCCATGTCTCCCACCACCCCCAGCAGTGCAGGGGCACCCTCCACCAGGCCCCCACTCATGTCTCCCACCACCCCCACCACCCAGCCACCAGGGGCACCCTCCACCAGGCCCCCACCCATGTCTCCCACCACCCCCACCCCCCAGCAGTGCAGGGGCACCCTCCGCCAGGCCCCCACTCATGTCTCCCACCACCCCCACCCCCCAGCAGTGCAGGGGCAGTCTCCACCAGGCCCACACTCATGTCTCCCACCACCCCCACCACCCAGCCACCATGGGCAGCCTCCACCAGGTCCTCACAATCCCCAATCATGTGCGTTATGGCCAGCCTCCACAGCCAAAAAGCCCTACCAAGTAACCCATTCACCCACATGGAAATGGAAATTACATGTTACACCCCCAATGTTCATAAAGCTCATGAACCCATGTCCGTCACACACAATGGTTGCAATTGAATGGGAAAACACCCAACATGACATGCATGAAACCAATGAGATGATACCACACAGTGAAGTATGAAAACAAAATTGTATTAAAAAAAATAAGAATGCAAAAGAAGTGAAACAAACTACAATGTAATGAAAAAAAGATAAGCTGCATGTCCGTTTAAAAAAATAAAAACACCAAATCCGAATCCAAAAAAATGCTGTCCAAAGTCAAATGAAAAATAAAATCAATCCAATGAAGAACTATGTACAATACTTCCAAGGGTCCATGAGCCCAACTGAACAAAGGAAACCTAAAAAAAACCCTAACTAAAATGCAACTATATACAAAAAGTGGAGCAGTGTCCGTCGACTCCAAATCATAAGAACAAACAAAGGAAACCTAAAACTAAAGAACTATATACAAAGACGGCGGGCAAGTCCAGCGGCTCACTCCGTGGTGTTCCGGGCCAGGGCATCATCGAACTCCTGTTCGATGTCCCGGAGGCGGTCCTGTTCCATGGCCCCGAGGGTCCGCAGGGACGACGCCGTGTCCTCCTCCAACCCCCTGCGGATTGCCTCGAGGCACTCAGCCCGCCTCAAGGCCCTCCGCATGGAGTTCTCCGCCCTGACCATTGTGAGCCGCGCCTCTTCCGCCCGCCGCCGCTCCGCATCTATGGCGTGGCCCAACCGCTTCCACACGGAAGACACTCTCTGTCCTGGGTCCTCCTGCCCTCCGGCCGATGCCTGCCCCTCCGATGTCGAAGGCCCCGAGCCTTCATGGCTCCCACCATGTTGCTGCTGCTGCTCTGCCTCTGCCCGTGCACTGCCTCCTGCTGCCTGCACATCCTCCGCCGGCTGGGGTGCAGTCGTAGATGTGGCCACCCCTGCTGGATGTCCGACTCCCGACTGTGGCAGGGATGCCTCCTCCACCAGCCTGGCCGCACCGTCAGAGGCAGCTCCACAGGGCACCCAGGTGACTGATGGGTGGGAAGATGGCACAGAGGACGACTGGTGCGTAGGGGGTCCAGTTGAGGAGGGGGTCGGAGCAAGCCCCATCAGACGGAGGAATCCGGCCTGGGTGACCTGTCCCAGCAGGCTGACGTGGTCAACGAGCCATTCGAGATGACGTGCAGTCTCTCCATGAAAAGACTGCAGGTCACCTCGCATGGCCCGTTGACGCAACGCCACACAAGCCAGGACAGGCTCAACCCGGACCTGGATAGCCACGTCCGCAGGCAGAGGAAGGCCAGTTGATGTCAGCTCATCCCCTGCCTGAAAACGGGTCTGGACGTAGGCATCCCTGCTGGTGCAAGATGATGCAGGGACAGGATCGGGGACAGGACTGCACACAGGCACCTCCGCGGCGGCCTGTGCTGCCTCCTGTCCCTGGTCCTGCACTGCACCACTAGCACCAGTGGGATCCCCACCTCCAGACCCCGTCTCTGGTGCTTGCATGGCCTCCTCCTCCACCAAACCCCCCACCAACCTGAATGACTCCGTGCCATCTTCCCCTGTTGGGCCCTGTGGGGTCCCAGCTGCCCCTTCTGCTGCCGAGGAGTCCAACTCCAACCTCCGCCTCTTGGACCTCCCCCCGGCAGCTGCGGCCTGGGACGCGGCACCGGACTCCTCACTCCCCGACGAGATGACAACACGGGAGGGGAGCCGGGCCTTGCGTCTCCGGCTGGCGGTGGGATCCCCGCCGCTGTGCTCCACAGCACCTTCTCCGCCCTCTTCATCAGTTGACGCTGCAGACAGGAAGAAACAAAACACAGGCATCAGGGCACTGTATAATGGACACATACACACATGACAGTTGCACATGAGTGGCATTGGCAAACCTCAGACATGTCATCACAATCCCCAACACACATGTCATTACAACTTGCACACATGAGCCATACCACAGCCATATCGCAACTGCCACCACCATCCCTAGACATACAACAGCATGAGCAGCCAAAGGTGAGCCCGACATCACATGCAACACAGGAAGTGCACCACACATGTACACACACCACCACACTTGCATGCATGTGTACACCTCTGCCAAGTGTCGCACTGTTCAGACGGGCATCCATGTCACATCTGCCAATCAGGCTTCCACATACCGCTGTCACATGCATCCATGTTGCATCACTGTTGCACCCTTGTCAAATACACACACATGTACACAGCACCATCCATGTCTCACACATTACAGCCCTCGCATGTGTCAGCCCCACGGCCCTGTACACCCCCAGCCATACTCGACCCCATACAAACAGATGTGCAACCTGCACACTACCGAATAATCACCACACGCACTGCTCACAATCAGGATGCATGTACACTCACCGCTCGACTCCAGACGGGTCTGCTTCTCTAGGACCTGGACGTGGAGCGCTGGGGATATGCGTTCCAGGACCCTCATCTGTTCTTCCGACAAGTGGCCCCGGCGCCCCTTGGCATCCGCTGCCTTCAAGAGGCGCCGGGCCTTGTTCAGGGTCCTGGACCTGAAGTCCTCCCAGCGCTTCCTGACATGTTGTAAGTCGCGGACTGCCACCCCCTCCGCGTTGATGGCAGTCACGATGTCAGTCCAGATCCGAGTCCGTCCTTCCTTGTCGGCGCGGGAACTTCCGAAGAGGGCATCATACTGCCCCAGGACTTGCTCCACCAGGACACCAACGCGCTGAAGCTGGTGCCCCTCTGCCTCTCTGGCCGGGGGTTGTCAGTGGTCACAGATGGTGTTTGCCCCGACATGACAACCCCAGAGGCAGGAGTGGGTGGGCAACTGGGTCCTGGGGCTGGGCTGTGGAGCGATGGAATCCCAGTCGGGAGTCTTCGGTTCCAGCAGGGGTGGTCACAGCAACAGCACCCCTGGCTGATGTGCAGGCAGCAAATGGCAGTGCACGTGGGCAGCAGGCAGTCAGGCAGCAGCAGATGACAGGTGGGAGCATGCTCGGGGCTCTGGGGGGCAGTAGTTCGGCCTTCTGGGCAGGAGCGTGGTCTTCCGTGTGCATACGCGTGGCCAGCTTAATACGGAGTGATTTGGCACGTGAAAAATCTGCACGTCAGCGTGTAATTCGAGGAAATGCCCTTAGCGCGTAAGCGCGTCTGCACGCATACGCATTTTCATTGGACAGAAGGCCCCTCAAGCGCAAGCGCCCCTGTGACGTGACGCGTACAGACGTGCATGCGCATTTCAGCGCGCATGAAAAAATGCACGTCCGCGTGTAATACGAGGAAAGGGCCATGCGCGTATGCACGGCAGCACGCATATGCGATGTCGTTGGACCAAAGGCCCTTAGCGCGCGTAAAGGCGTCGCCAGCATATGCGCGTCTATGAAGTCACGTGCACGTTGAATTGGGCACACGTTTGAAAATGTTGCGTGTTAAAAAAATGAAAGACACGTCCGAGTGTCAAAGCGTGTAATTGGTGGGAATGGGCCTAGCGCGTACACGCGGCAGTGACAAAGCGTGTAATTGGTGGAAATGGCCCTAGCGCGTACACGCCGCGTAAGTGACGCTGGACGTGTGGGCCTGTATAAATGGTACATGTAGAACACCATTTCCTTGTACGTGCTTTTCGTGGAGAGCGAGTGGGTGAATTCTGTACTTCTTGCCGTTTCACACGCGATTTACTTCACGGCGTTTCAAGTTCGTATTCCCTGTTACCTCTGACAGCTTTTTCTCTTTTTTCTCTTTTACTGGTTTACCTGGGCCTGTTCCCTCAAACAGTGTTCCCTTCTACTGTTGTCCTGTCTCCTCAGACAGCGTACAAATCTTCTTTTGGCGGGGGTGTTGCCAACCAAACGCGCTCCTTTTTCACGCTCTTTTACCTGGCAGACGGTGAGTCACGCACGTATCTAACATCTGTGCTTGCCCCGTGTGTCGCCTACCCCTTCAGAGGTCATTCTAGGCTGCGTGTGACACGCATACGTTCATTCTTGTGTTACTGGGTGCCACAGCGTAGTGCAGGTTTTTCTTTCTGCACACGTGGTCTAGGAGGGGTTGCGTGCACGTCATCTCCCTTTTTTGGGACTCCTGTGCGTAGCGTGACCCGTCATCTTTCCCCAGGGATTACATTCAGCCTTGCTAGAGCACTAGGGTACAATTACCATCTGGTACCCAACCCCTTTGACCCCCAATTGCCCAGGACAATAGTTTACAGCCACTCCCATACGCACATTAACATCAGTGCCATGGCTGGGAGGCGAGGATTCCTTAAGGGTGGCAAAGGTGGAAGAGCCACAAGTGGTGGCCGTGGTGGATCCGGTAGGGGACGTGGTCGTTACTTGCAGGGTGAGCCTGTCCCCCCATGTGTGGAGGACCAGTCAAGGGCACCCATAATCCCCCCCTCCCCCCCTCCCGTTGAGGCTGATGTGGCTGACACCATCCATGCTCAGCCCTTGTTGGACCAGCCCATTGTGGCACCAGACCTGGCTGACTCCATGGCTGACTTCCAGGTCAGCAGGCCTATGACACGCGCGCTGGTGCACGTTGATGTCATCATGCCACGTGCATCTGGGGCAGCAAGGTCATCTGCTGCCCCAAGTAGGCAGGGCGGAGAGGCTGCAGGGGCAGCTGTGGCTCCATCCACCCCAGCTCTCACACACCCAGCCAGGACAGTGTCGGTCCTAGTCCATCCTGCTGACATTCCCCCTGACACCATTACACTTGAGCCAATGCCTGCACCAACTCCCATGCTGAGTGTGCAATCCCACACTCCTGATACAGAGTCCACCAGGGCTCCTGCCCCTAGTGTCAGAGCGGCGCAGGACACTCAGGATCACCACCACCTTCCAAGCGGAAGAGGAAGAGTGCTCGTCCGGCACAGGCTGATGCCCCAGACACGGCTACACAGTCCGGCCCGTCGAGGAAGCCCAGCTTCACGGATGACGAACTGAATGCACTTGTCGAGTATGTGTCCGCACATGATAACGAGATGGTCATTGTTGCAGGATCCAAGACCACACCTGCACAACGCCAGGCACACTGGCAGACCGTTGCGGACATCGTAAGTGCCCTTGGAATCGTGAGGCGCACAGCCAATGATTGCTATAAGCGCTGGAATGACCTAAAGCGCAGGGCAAAGAGTAAGCTGGCCTCAAGTCATGCCGCAACTCTAGTGACTGGAGGTGGGTCTCCAGTAGTAGACATGGAACTCACTCCACATGAGTCAGTCGCTGGGACCTACGTCACGGAGGAACAGATCCAAGGCGTGGGAGATCTGCCTGATTACGAGGCATTGTCCGGTGAGTGCACATGCATGTGTGTGTCATCCATGTGCATGGTGTGTGTGTGAGGGCTTCTGTTTGTGTGCCAGGTGAGAGTGTGTTCGCCTGAGTCGTATGGGTCAGCCATGTGCTTCATGCAATACATCCTGCGCAGCTGCATTTGGCCATAGCAGTATCCCTTCTGCCAACAGTAGACATCTAGCCCAACTGCACGCCAGTTGCCCTTGAAGTGTCACCTTGCCACAACATTGTTGCTTAATTTTCACTGTTCATTCAGTCAGATTGTTTGCATTCCACCACTTTTACTAGGCATTTCGCAGTCCTCTAGTCACATGTCTGACATGGCTATGGTAAAGTGGAGTGACTTTGTTACCTGGATATCATTTGTTCACACATGTCCCTGTGCAATTGGACCATTTTGGAATGGCAGCTCCAGGTGAAAAATCTGACCTGTTTGAATTAGAAAAGCTATTACATGCGGGAACTGGACTGAATGAATAGGTGCTGCCCTCCTCTCCATCTTCACTCAATAGCAATGGTACATGCCATCTGTGTGATGGCATGTGTGTTTCACCTGGCAATCACAGGCCAATGTGTGATGTCACTGCCAGGCAGCATGCAGAAAATGTGTTCATCTTCCATCTTGGTGTCATCAATGTGTGCCATTTGCCTCCCCTTCATACGCAGTGAGGGTGCATGCATGGGAGGGTTTTAGTCATGTGGGACATGTGTCAATCAAGTACTGGTTCTGTTGCTTCTCAGCCCTCATTGTGTGCCATGGTGCTAATGCCTGTTTCCATTTCTTTGTTTTTATGTCTTTGCAGGGGAAGACGCACCTGATACTGCTGGGGTTGCGGAGATGGTGCAGACCCAGGAGGGGTCCGAGGGCCGACCAACCACCAGTGAGGGACGTGGTGTGGTGGTGGTTGAGAACCCACAAGTGCTGCAGGTCGTGCTCTCAAGGGGTGTCTCTGGCTGCACCTCCCCCGAGCTGTACTCAGGTGTTGATTCGGATGATGAGACCTACGTGCCGTCGCAGGTGAGTGTTCCAGGGAGGGATTCTGTTCTGTCCCACCCACCTGCACCAGGGTCAGAACCCTCAATGGGGATGTCAGTGTTGGCAGCTACGCCTTTGGTGGTTACGGATGCAGGGTCACACTCCGCGACATCTGATCCTGTTCCTGGGCCAGCAGATCAGAGGGGGAATGCAGTCCTGCAGCCTCAGGCAGTGCCGGCACAGCAAGGCGCAGTTCGCCTTGCCCCAGACAGGTGTGGTGCCCGCCGACGTGGTGGCCGTACGCCACCTGGCAATACCGCATGGGAGCAATCCATTTACGGTATGGCAACCCAACAGGCAGCATCATCCGAGATGATGGCTCAGGCCATGGATAGGGTGGCCACTTCCATTGTCCCCCCTGAAAGGCTGATGGAGCGACTACAGCAGGCAACCGACTCCATCTGCCAGTCACACAGGGAGGACATGTTGGCGTCCAACAGGGACAGGCGGGCGGCACTGGCGACTCTGCAGGAGGCCATCTCCATAGAGTCCCAGGGCCACAGGGAAGCCCTGAGGCAGGAGCTCCTTCACCTCAGGACGACTCTTGTTGAGCTTGAGGCCTCAACACACCAAAGGACAGAACAGCAGCTGGAGCGTCTCACCCGTACGCTCTCAGCTGAGATGCAGGCAACGAGGGCGGAGGTCCGGGCATCCCGTGAGTTGTTGCATGGGGACCTTCGCACACTCATCCTCCAGAACGAGACCTACCACACCCGCATGCTTGCAGCCATGGAGGAGCAGACTAGGGCCTTGCATGGGCTGCCTCCCATAGTGCAACCACCTCCGGATGCAGCTGCACAGGGTGATAATAGCGACCGCAGTGATACTCCCACAATAGGTGTTGGGTGTCCTGACCCACGTTTAAGCTATCCTGCTACAACATTTGGTGCTGTGGGCTTAGGAAATTCAAGATGGCGGAAAACCCACATGTGCGCCGAAATCCAGGAAAGCTGCGCAGTTTGTGCACACACTAAAATGGTTGCCTCACTTGCCACCCACCAGTGCGAGAATGAAAGGCCGGGTTGCCATGAGGGAAATGGGTTGCCAAAGGAAAAACAGTAGCGCCGGTTAGCTTCAAAGCGCTTTAAAACCACCATTGGACTACCCGCACAGTAGTCTGAAACCATTGGGAATGGCAATGCTGATTGCCAAATGCAACCTAGAATTGTGGGGAATTCATTTCTTAAATCCCAAAAATGGGTGCAGTACCAGTACTCACCACTATCCAAAAGCCGGCGTTTTAAAACCACTCTGTGTGTTTTTCTGAAGGCAAGCAAAATGCCTATTTCAAACCTTGCAACATGTGCAAAATATTCACTGAACACCAGCAGACATTTGGCAGAATGGAGTTTTGTGTGCCTACAAAATCTGGGAAATGAAGAGCCCAAAAACAATGCTTATAACAAAAATGCTATGGAGTCAGCAGCTTAAGCCTAACTGCAACTGGATTTAAAACCACCAAAATCGAAAATGTTAAATTAAATGAGTGACCTATGTTTGGTGTCACATGCCTTTGTAACTGTTGAAATGTCATAGTTTTGCACTTAGAATCAGCATTCTAGCTGCATGTGTAAAATTACAAGTTATACTAAAAGCGACAAAAAGTTAGCTGAAGGTCTGGCTTAAGGAACTTGATTTTGCCTAGCAACGGATCCCATCAGCAGTGAAACTTGAGTCACCACTGTGTTCCCAGGCCAACCTTCCTTTTGCTGCCCAGGCTAAGGATATGCCATCTATCTGATAATTGAATTTCCTGTGCTCTGCCAGAGAGTGAACAAAGCCCTCTCCACTCAGGCAAAGGTTTTTATTACCGCAGTCGTAAATTGTAGCTTCCTCTTGGCAGGAGCTGGGAGGAGCACTGCCTGTGAGAGCAAGCTGGCTTGGCAGAACTGGAAAGAACCAGAAATTCAACCTTGTGCTGAGGGTAAACCACACCCCTTTGGAGCCAGAACATAACTTTAAAAAGATGAATAACTCATAGAGCGGACATGTGAAAATTTTATAAATGATACCATAATTCTTGTGATTTTTCTGCCCACAGTTTAAGACGTGGTAGGAACCGGTGGTATGTTCAGGGGGGTTTTAGCGGAAAAGTGGATATTACTCTAAATGTGTGCATGTTAAAAATCTGAAACTTCATCAGTTAATGTCCCTACCCCCTGCACACATGTATGTAAAGTTGGGTCCATGTCGGAAATTGAAAAAGCAGTTAAAAAGTGAAATATGTGCCAGTTCTGAATGCAAGCTCCCAGGAAGAGCAGAGTTTGAACAGGGGATACCTCCTGTAATGCATGATGGGTGCATATGATTTTAAAACAATATGTACCTCTGCAAATATGTATTTGTTTCAAATCTAGATTTGTGTGTAAGTTGACAGGAGGAGTGGACTTTCTGCAGGCTGTAAAATGACATCAATCTGACTCACAGTTCAGTTTGCCAATCAAGCGGAGGAATGGAAGTTTGACCAATTAGAAGCTGAGAGAGAGGTAGGGTCAGTGATGCTAGAACACACCCACATTCTAAACACATAAAAGCAGACAGACAGGACAGATAGGGACTTTCAAAATCCATTTGCAGCGGGACGCTCTGCCGGAAAAATCCATACTTACCTTCATCAACCTACAGAAAGCCAAACTAGAGACTTCAATCTATCCAGACCAGAGAGAAAGCAGTGCTGTACTAAGAGACCAGACCAGAGAGACCCAGACCAGCAGAGAGAGTGACCAGAGCCCAGTCTAAAACCCTGACCAGATCCGTGATGAGGCCCATTTAATTCAAGAATATAGTGTGAGTACCCAGCAGAACTGTGTAGAACCAATCTCTTAGTTTAAATTCATCTAATTCAATCTATTTAACCTAAGTAGAACTGCCTCCTAGCTGTCACCTGTCATTCTAGCTGCAAAAATTTGTCACTTGTCATTTTGAAAAAGTGTGCGTTTAAAATTTACAAAACCAAAAACGACCTTTACTAAATTACTCATATCTCCGCAACCGTTTGGGCTAGAGACTTGCAATAACTTTCATTTGGAAGCTGAGATCCCAGGCTTTTCTAGGACCCCAAAACGGTAGAGATAGTCCTTGCGGTTCCTTTGTAATAGCGCTCGGCGCATCCGCGAATTTTACCGCGATTTGCAATTTCTTCACATGTAAAAACTGCTGCTGCTTGCCTTCCATTTGCCAGAAATTCGTTTGACCTGCTAACTATCCCTGCATCATTGCTAGTGTGAGCCTGGACTAATATTAACTAGATACCACTCACCCTGAACCTCTGTAAGGGAATTAAAAGCGCTTAGCATATTTCTCATCCATTGCTAGCACATATCAAAGCATTTGGGCCTGTGTTTTCAAAACTCCTATCTGTTTTCTGTTGTCTAAGCTTGCTGGATTGAACTGATTACATTGATTGCATTTCTGAGAACTGTGTGCTTTCCTCCCATTCCCTTGCATTGCATAAAGAGGGGGGGAGTGAATAGCCAGAGAAAAGTGATTACATTGTTTGGTTGAAATCATATTGAGTATTTTCTGTACTGCATTCATTGAATATTGCATCCACCTGAGCTACATAAAGCATCCTCTACCACATTATACTTTTGTTCCTATTTACCAGTGTGCTACCTTATCCATTTCAGGTCAACTCATTAGTCATTATAAAGAAGTGTGCTAGTGCCAGATTCTCCGTTGTTGATCTTTATCATATCAGATTAAGTGTGCTATTCAATTATTAATTTATTATAAAGTGGGATATATATACCTATTGTTTAAATTATCAAATAAACCTTTTAACTTGCAAAACAGAACTACTTCTTGGCTCAGTGGGGTCAGGGGGATTCCAAGAGAGGGGTGTTATATAAGGGTAGTCATCCAGAACGCATGAACTGGACCTAAAGATATATCAATAAGGGTTTTCATTCAGTCTTCTAGACTAGGCGTTAACTTAGCTGTAGTGCTGAATTGAATCCTCTTACAAAGTGGGGGCTCGTCCGGGATTCTGGGTTAGAATACCACTTGTGCAGCTTAATACAGTGTGCTAACTGACGGGATACATACATCCAGTCGGATCACCACGCTGCATTACGCTGTGAAGCATTCCTCAAAAGGGACACTCCAAGAAAAGTTCTGTTCTGCAAAACTAAAATACTAACTTCTGTAAGTCAGGACAGAGACCAATCTCTAGAATGACGACCTTGGTAGATATGAAAATAGCCAGAGAGCACTTCTTACATAAGTTATTTGTGAGAGGTGAGTGGACTCACCAGGACCAAACAGTCTGGTTGCAGGCCATCATGCAACAGGTCACGGAAACAGGGTCAGATATATATAGAGATCAGGGTCCATTACACGTGGCCCTGAGTGAACTATATATGGCTCCTAAGGCCAAAGATGAGCACGACAAGATTGTTAGGATAGCGGCATATTTATATTTATACATGGGAGCCATACAGAATAAATGTGCTGAAGGCCATGATCTGGCAAAAAGGCAACAGATGGCGTTAGAGAAGGCCCAATCTGATCTGGACTCTTCTGAGCAAAGGCTGCACAGAAGCCAGGAGTCAGAAAATGAGACCAGACAGTACATCACTAAAATAAAGGAGGATATGGATGTGCTGCAAAAGGAAAAGTCAGAACAGGATACCAGATTTCTGGCCTTGCAGAAGGAACACCAAGAAGGTTTGGACTCCCTACTGCAAAGCCAGAAAAAGCTGGAGCAACAGCTAGACTTCAATAGGGCATGTGCTGAGCAGGTAGTCACCCTGCAAGGCCACCTAGATAGAGTGAAGGAGGAGAGCAATAAACTGATTCTGAAAGACCTGGATACCCAGGCAGAGTTTGATCAGGAGCGCCAGAAAGCTGGTGCCTTCCAAAGGCAAAGGGACGACCTGGCGGCACAAATGCAGGCTCTTAGTCAGGAAAGAGACGCCTTAGGCCAGGAAGTCTGCCATTTAAAAAGAAAAATGGAAGAAAATCACCTGGCCCACCAGGGGCTGGGTGATCTCCAAAAAGAAAACCAGAACTTGGTAGAGCACACCAGAAGGGTGGAAGATGCTCTAGCAAGAAAGGAGCAGGCCAATAGGGACATTGCCCAGGAGGTAAACCTCCTGCAGCAAAGACTGGCCCAGTTCTCCAGGACCAACCAGGAAGCACAGAGGGAGAATGAGGCCCTCTGTCAACACAATGATAGGCTCCAGCAACAGGTAGCGATGCAGGAGAAACTGATAGAGTCGAGTAAGGCCTTAACAGAGGAACTGAAAGCACAAATGCAGGCTCTTGCATTGCAACAGGGAGCAGGGGCGGATAGAGATGAGGTCCGCTGGGAAAGAGAGATTCCTGACCATAACCGCAGGAGCCCTAACACCAGGGGCCTTCATCTCCCCCAGTCCCTGGACTCTACCATCCCCATGTCCCCTGGCGCACATGAGCACAGGGCCACAGGGATGGCAGATTACTATCCAGCCAGAAGCATGGGGCTCATAGGCCAGTACCATCCAGGAATGGAGGGGTGGGCATCCGGGTATGGGCACCCAAGTACAATACAGTTCAGTGGGGAACCCCCAGGAGAGTAGGCCCATTAAGGGCATCCTGAAAACCTCTGCCCAGTTAGGTCAGTGGAGGGGGTACCCATCAAATCCTGGCAGCAAGGAGGAATCTGAAGACTCCTCTGAACTGCGCAGGACACAGGAGACCAGGTCCCCACAGTCTGCCAGCCATTCCCAGGCTCGCAGAATCCGGGAAAACCTGGAAGAACAGACGGGAACCTCTGGGAGCAGTGCCTCTGAGTCCGAGGAAGAATGGACAAGGGTTACCCGAACCAAAAAGGCCAATAAGGCAAAAAGGGCCTTGCTTAAGGACCCCTTCAAGCAGATTAAGGCGATCAGGAGCGTCATCACGCCTTACCATAAGAACGCTAAGTATTCTGTTTGGGAGCACTTAGAGTTGTTTGAACAAATGATGGAGACTTTCCATTTGAAGGACAGCCAAAGCTGTATTCAATATGTAAAGTGGACATTCTCCCCGGAATACTCCAGTTTCTTTGCGGGGCTGGAGGACCAAAATCATTTAAGATGGTCCACATATAAGGCGGCCATCCTGAAACATTTTTCTGTTCACAGAAATCCTCAAGAGGCTCGCAAGGCGGCCTACAATTTGCAATGTGGGGAGGATCAGGCCCCACGAGAATTTGTGCAGGAGTTAAAGCGTGCGTTTGCGCAAACCACCAGAAGGGTGCGCACAGATAGTAGAGAGTTTGTCAATACATTTTTCCATGCCTTGCCCAAATATATAATGACCCAGCTCGTGAGAGATTTTCATGAGAAAAGATCTTTAGACTGGGTCATTGAACAGGCTACCCGGATCTATGAGGTGCAGAAGCCCATAGAAAATAAAAGCAATGCCCAGAAAAACCCCAAAGCCAACAGCACCCCTGCTGCTGTCAAGGTGGCAGAGGTAAAGGTCACCCCCGTTTTGGATCTGGAGATGGGGGGGCCTAAAAACCTACCTGCACCTAATAATGCTAGGCCCAGAAGGTCCTCGGGCCAGTCACAGACAGGGAGCCAGGGAGGCAGCCCCACAAATGGGGTCCCTCGCTCTCCTGACTATGTAAGTCCTCGCTACAAAGGTAACAGACCCATCCTGGGTTATGTGTGGACTCCTCCAGCCCAAGGGGGGGGATCCAGACAAGCACCTAACCCAGGGAACTTCCCTCCAAACTTCCCACAGGAGGGCAGAAATTTACCAAACCCTGGGCAGAACTTTTTCCCCAGATATCCACCCGACTTTCAACCCCAAAATCATCCATCCTTCTTTCCTCAATTCCCTGAGCCCAGACCACTGAATCCGGGAGAGGGGAGGCCAAGGGTGGAGGGGTACCAAAATCTTCCCAACCCGGGGTATTACCAGAGGAGGGATAGCTACCCTTCCCGGGATCAGCCCAGGGGAGAAAACAGGGCCCCGTATCAGCCTGAGCGGGTTTCCCAGTTAGAGCGCCAGGTTCAAAACATGGCGCGGGATATGGGTGACATACTGAGGGCTCAGCAGAACCCTCAGATCAGCATGCCGGCGCAGAACGCACCCAACTCTGGACCTGGTGCTCCAGAACAATGACGGGGGCAGCACCCCGATAACTCACCGGTTCCCAGGGAGGAGGCACAAAGGGAAGGGGGGTGTAAAGCCTTGGAGGAAGCTTCCTTCCTCACTTGTAAACAGCCCCTAGAAACCCAGGAACCGGAAACAAAATCTCTTGCCCCTGAGAGTCTGCCTCCTAAGGAGCAGAGGGGGGGTAGGAGAAACAAAAGACCCAAACAGACTCAGTTTGGGGAGGAGGTACAGATCTTCCAATTTGAGGGAGAGGGATCCACAGAGGATCCTGGGAAAAGGATCTTCTCCTTCAGAGAGGGGGGAACTCCTCCCAAAGAAAAATGGGTCCCTAGGGATGCAAATCCAGACTGGGGAGATGTGGAGACTGAGCTACCGCCGCCCACCATCTCATCCCAGAACCAACAGCAAGAAAATCCCCTGGTTCAAACCCATCCTGGGGACTGCCTCCAAAAAGGGGGGGGCGGCCCAGAACCGGAACCAGGGGAACCCACAATGGCTCTGATCTCCAGTTGCCAACTTTTTCTTTCAGATTCCCAAGGCTCTCCACAGAATTCTGCCCAAATCTCTTCGCTAGCAATGTCCAAAACCAGAAAGTTAGCCCACCAGTTGTCCAAAAATGTACATTATCTGTGCCCTCTTGAGGAGAAGGAGGGAAGATATTATGCCCCGGTACAAGTACAGGGGCAGGGTACAATCTCAGCGCTGGTGGACACTGGATCTCAAGCTACCCTTCTGTCCAGAAGGGCCTTTGACGAACTGAATGCAGGAAGGGGAGAGAATTACCAAATTCCTCTCACCTCTCTTCCTGGACAACTGCAGAACTTTGACGGGAAGGAAATTCCCGTCGAGGGGACGGCAGACTTGGACATTAAGATCGGGCGACACAAGTTGAAACACCCGGTCATAGTTGTGACCCCAGAGGGCACCCCTTGTTTACTAGGGAATGACCTCCTGAGAAGGTTGTCACCCCTAATAGATTGCGTAAACAAGGTCCTCTGGACCCAGACTAGCCGACCAATAAAATTAAAACAGAGTGCCAACCATGTTAGTTTAAACGGCACATGCCACATGGTTGAACAAAAATCTGACCAAGTAGAATTTCACTTCCAGAATAGCCAAATTCCAGACGTGACAGTAATAGCAGTAGGACAACAGACTGGTGATGGGGGGTCCTCTCTATTTCTGAAAATCAACCTTCCTTCCAGTCTAAAGTGGTACTCCACGCTGGAAGGAAACACTCTGAAATTCTATACCAATCCACAATTTGAAACTCCCACTCCTATAGTCCAGAAAGATGTGAAATCAGCTCAGAGCCTGGCTGATATTCAGCCAATTGGAGAGCAGTTGTTCATCCCTGTTCAGTTAAATGATGGGAAGGACTCTGTTCTCGCTCGAGTGTGTGTGAACAACGGTAAGAGCTTCATCAGCGAAGCCATGTTTCGCCAACTCCCAAAAGAACCAGCCATTCCCACCTTCAAACTGATAGACAAATGGGAAATGGACCTGGAAGTACCTAATTCCAAACATCTCCTGCCAAGCAGGTGTATGCTCAAAATCTCCATTGGCAACAAGAGCATAGTCCACAATTGTTGGGTCGTGCGAGACGTCCCTGCCGCCTTTTACTTAGGCAGTGACATTCTCAATCGCTTCGCCATTAGTTTGGACCTAATAAACTTCAAAGCTTGGTCCCGATTAGCGGATAATCCTATGGGCTTTGATGATCCAGAAAAAGCATTTAGGTCAGCTCAATTGCTACCTTATGCAGTTGAAATTCAGGTTAAAGAGGAAGTCACCATCCCAGAAAGGACCCGACAATTCTCCCTGGAAGTGAAAGTTAAAAGGGGACAAGAGTTGAAAAACCCTGATGCTTACATACATCTAAATGCTTCTCTCCAACAGCAAGGGTTGGGGGTAAACCCGACTCCATTAGTCAACATAGAACATGACCCCATTCTAATAGAGGTGGATAACAGCGACTTAAAGAGTATTACTCTAGCCGCAGGCACCATTATTGGAATGGCGGTTGATGACCGACATTTTTCCATCGACTTAGTAAATGAACTGTTAGGACCAATCCCCAAGGACTGTTTTGACAGTGACAGTGATGACAATACAACACCAGACAGGATTTTTACCCGGCATGGGGGGAACTTCCTGGTGTACACTTCTTGCCCTTATGGTAAGGAAGATGTGACTTGTGACTTCAGGAGGGATGAGGTGATTTTCCAGGTACATGAGGGCTGCCTTGCCCACCTGAAGCCTCCGGTCCAAATCAGCACTCTGACCAGGGACTTCTGCACCCAGCTGGAGGAGGCCGCGGAGATAGCCAAACCAGAAGTCTTTCCAGGCTTCAGGCAGATGGTGGAAGAGAGAGTCAATCTAGCTGATGCCTGTGTGACTCTGGAACAAAAGCAAAAGTTGAAACAAGTTTTCTTGGATTTCCAAGATCTCTTTGCGGTAGACTCATATGACTGTGGTCGCACCGACATCCACACCACAACAATCCCCACGGACCCTGGCATGACTCCAGTGTTTGTGAAGCAATATCGCTTGCCTCTCGCATCAATGGAGTCCCTTACTGAAATAATTAAGAACCTTGAGTCCCGGGGAATAATCCGTCCCGTCCACAGCACTTTCAATAATCCGGTGCTGGGAATATTGAAGCCAAACGGCCAGTGGAGACTCTGTGCCGACCTCAGGGAGCTCAACAAACGGGTCCATACTTCCCGATGGCCTCTGCCCTACATTGACCAAGGGCTGGCCCAGATCCAGGGGTCACAGGTATTCACTGCAATAGACCTGACCAATGGATACTGGACTGTGCCTGTCAGTAAGGAGGACCAATACAAGCTGGCTTTTACCTTTGGGGGCCAGCAGTACACCTGGACCCGGACTCCCTTCGGATACCTCAACTCCGGCAATGAATTCAACATTTTTCTACACAAGGCCATGCCTGACTTGGGTGCAAGGGGTAACTTGGCTTATGTAGATGATGTCCTCATCAAAAGTTCATCTGTGGAGGAACACATAGCAGAGATCCGTTATGTTCTGACACAGTTGAGGGCCGCCGGAGCAAAACTTTCCTTTCAGAAAGCACAGTGGTGTAGAACCCGTGTTAATTTCTTGGGGCATGAGATTACTCCTCAGGGCCTCTGTCCCCAGGAAAAGAAAGTGGAAGCACTTCAGAAACTGAAAGACCCCACAACTCTGCGGGAACTAAGGAGCCTCCTTGGACTGACTAATTACAGCAGAAAGTTCATTGAGGGCTATGCAGAGATCACCAGACCCCTGATTCATCTCCTGAAGGGGGGGGTCAAGTGGGAATGGGGTCCAGAACAAGCCGAGGCGGTAAAACAACTCAAAAGAAGCCTCTCACAAGCGCCTTGCCTAGCTTACCCTGTCAGAAACAAGGAGTTCTTCCTGGAGACAGGGTTCTCTAATACGTGCTTGACGGCAGTATTATACCAAAAGCATGACAAGGTCAATAAAGTAATCTCCTATGCGAGCAAAACTTTATCCTCTGTGGAGGAAAAATTCAACGATTGTGAGAAGGCACTCCTGGCAACGGTGTGGGCATTGAAGAATTACCGCCCGTTTATACAGGGGGAACACATCATAGTGGAGACTCCACACCAGCCTCTGCAATATCTCCAAAGTGACAGAATCCGGGCCGGAAATGTGAGTAATTCCCGAATTACTTCCTGGATTCTGTCAATGCAAGGCTTTCCTGTGGAGGTCAGATATGGCCAAAACAAGAAGAGTCCCCTCGCGCAAGGTCTGGCTGACTTGCATGACTGTGCCAGAGAAAACTGTCTCGAGGACGAAAGTCTAAAAATCAAGGACAACATGGAGGCATACCTTAATTCCCCCCACAAAGTCTTTGAAGAGGACAAGTGTGAGGGAATGCCCACTGTCTATGTGGATGGATGCTCTTACCATGTTGACAACGACGGGGAGAAAGAACTAGTGGCCGGCGTAGGGAATGCATGGGTGAATGAGTCCCCAGAACCCTCCGCCGGATTCAAAATTGGTCCCCGAAGTAGTCAGGTGGCAGAATTGATGGCTGTGCATCAGGCCATCCTCACTGCTGTCCAACATCAACTCCACGAACTGGTCATAATCACAGATTCGGATTATGTACGGAACGGGTTCGTGGAGCACCTGGTTAATTGGAAAACCAGAGGCATGTTATGTGCTAACAACAAACCCTTGAAACATGGGAAGTTGATCCAAAACATTGATGATCTGGTCACCTCGAATGGGATGACCATCTATTGGAAGAAGATCAAGGGTCATTCCAAAGTAGAGGGACCAGACAAAACTGGAAATGACTTAGCTGATCAGCTGGCCAAAACCGGGGCCATCCAAGGGGATCTAATTGAGATTGAGTCCCTGTTGGGGGAAATCCAGGTCACTGCTATCACTAGGTCCCAGACAAATGCTAACAACGACCTTTCAATTGCACAATGGAGTAAGGAGACCCCTGATGCTGATTTGATTACTGCTCAGAAGGGGGATCCAATAATTGGTAAATTTTACCAGCACCTTGAGGACCCTGAGAACTTTCCCCTGACGGATACCGATTACATTGGGAAAGAGGACCTAAGAGTGTTGATGAAATGTCCAAAAATGTTCCGAATCCAAGACGGTTTGTTGGTAAGGAAATCCAAAGCTGGCCACGACCAGTGGGTGGTTCCTACCTCATTCCGAAGCCTGATGTTAAGTCACGCCCATGATGCGGCCACCGCCGGTCATAGGGGGTTTCACACAACATTGGAAATCTTAAGAGAGGTTGCATACTGGCCACACATGGGCCAGGACCTCAACCAATATTTGAAGGGGTGTCTTGTGTGTGCACAATTTCAGCCATCATCCCTCACGCACCGGGCGCCTTTACAAAAGAGGGGAATGACACTGCCATGGTCAGATTTACAGATCGACTTTGTAGGCCCTGTGATTCGCTCGGCTAGGGGGAATAAGTACATGTTGACTGTGACATGCTTGTTTACCAAGTGGGTGGAATGTCTCCCAGCCCCAAATTGCAAGGCAGAAACTGCAGCTGCCTTGATGATTAACCACATCTTTTCCCGTTTTGGTCTACCTCAAAGGATTGAGTCAGACAGAGGTAGCCACTTCACCAGTGAGGTAATGACAAAGATGTGGGAGATACTGGGGGTCAAGAGAAAGCTGCATATTGCTTACCGGCCAGCTTCTTCTGGGGCAGTAGAGAGATATAACCGGACAATTGTGAGCATATTAAAGAAGTTTGTGGCAGATTCTGGGCCAAGTTGGGATATCCGATTACCTCTGGTCCTAATGGCCATCAGATCTACCCCTTCATCTGCAACCAAAATGTCACCATTTGAGTTGATGACGGGGCGCAAGATGGTGCTTCCTCAGCATTTGCTCTATAGGACCCAAGAGCAGACACTGATAAATGCCTCCACTACTCATGAGTATGTAGAGAATTTAAGGAAACACCTTCAACATGCTTTTGCTTATGCTCAGCGGAATCTAGAAAGATCGGCTGATAGCATGAAGACCCATTATGACCTGAAAACTTCCAGGAAGGAATATCAGGTGGGAGACCGGGTCTATCTATACAACTTCCAAAGGAACCAGGCCAAGCAGCGCAAATTTTTGCCTACATGGAAGGGACCCTTTGAGATCGTCGATAAGATCTCCCCTGTGGCCTACAAGATCCGCATCCCCAAAGGCGGTTCGGCAGAGGGGGAAGACAAGTGGGTCCACATAAACCAGTTGAAATGTTGCCATCCCAGGCACACTCTGCAACAACTGGAGGAATCCTCTGGAATCCTAGCAGGCACTGTCTCAGACTAATTCAGTTCCAACCATAAAACATACCACATCTAGTCTCTAAAATATTGTGATTTGCATGAAACTGTCTCTTAGTTATACTGTTTTTTTTTTCTCAAAATAAGAATGTAATGTTTCGTTATGATAAAATGCATATGCTGCCCCACTACCTCAACAGTGGTGGAAAAACGTCTATGAGTAGATATTGCCGCTTTTGCTTTATCATCCTAGGAGAGATGAAACCATGAAGGATGACCAAGAAGAACGATCCGGAGACCGGGAGCAGAGACGCAACGGGCCCGGGGTACCGCCCAATACTCCCATCAGGACCGGCGAGGAGAACTGATCGATCTGACCGGATGGAGAAGAAGATGCTGAACTGTGCCATCTACAGAAGAGGAAGAAGATTATGCGGACAGACCGGTGCATGGGTCAAAACCCTTGTGCACGCGACTCCCCATCGACTCAAATTCAAAGTGCAGTCGCGTGGGGGGGACTTGTTGGGTGTCCTGACCCACGTTTAAGCTATCCTGCTACAACATTTGGTGCTGTGGGCTTAGGAAATTCAAGATGGCGGAAAACCCACATGTGCGCCGAAATCCAGGAAAGCTGCGCAGTTTGTGCACACACTAAAATGGTTGCCTCACTTGCCACCCACCAGTGCGAGAATGAAAGGCCGGGTTGCCATGAGGGAAATGGGTTGCCAAAGGAAAAACAGTAGCGCCGGTTAGCTTCAAAGCGCTTTAAAACCACCATTGGACTACCCGCACAGTAGTCTGAAACCATTGGGAATGGCAATGCTGATTGCCAAATGCAACCTAGAATTGTGGGGAATTCATTTCTTAAATCCCAAAAATGGGTGCAGTACCAGTACTCACCACTATCCAAAAGCCGGCGTTTTAAAACCACTCTGTGTGTTTTTCTGAAGGCAAGCAAAATGCCTATTTCAAACCTTGCAACATGTGCAAAATATTCACTGAACACCAGCAGACATTTGGCAGAATGGAGTTTTGTGTGCCTACAAAATCTGGGAAATGAAGAGCCCAAAAACAATGCTTATAACAAAAATGCTATGGAGTCAGCAGCTTAAGCCTAACTGCAACTGGATTTAAAACCACCAAAATCGAAAATGTTAAATTAAATGAGTGACCTATGTTTGGTGTCACATGCCTTTGTAACTGTTGAAATGTCATAGTTTTGCACTTAGAATCAGCATTCTAGCTGCATGTGTAAAATTACAAGTTATACTAAAAGCGACAAAAAGTTAGCTGAAGGTCTGGCTTAAGGAACTTGATTTTGCCTAGCAACGGATCCCATCAGCAGTGAAACTTGAGTCACCACTGTGTTCCCAGGCCAACCTTCCTTTTGCTGCCCAGGCTAAGGATATGCCATCTATCTGATAATTGAATTTCCTGTGCTCTGCCAGAGAGTGAACAAAGCCCTCTCCACTCAGGCAAAGGTTTTTATTACCGCAGTCGTAAATTGTAGCTTCCTCTTGGCAGGAGCTGGGAGGAGCACTGCCTGTGAGAGCAAGCTGGCTTGGCAGAACTGGAAAGAACCAGAAATTCAACCTTGTGCTGAGGGTAAACCACACCCCTTTGGAGCCAGAACATAACTTTAAAAAGATGAATAACTCATAGAGCGGACATGTGAAAATTTTATAAATGATACCATAATTCTTGTGATTTTTCTGCCCACAGTTTAAGACGTGGTAGGAACCGGTGGTATGTTCAGGGGGGTTTTAGCGGAAAAGTGGATATTACTCTAAATGTGTGCATGTTAAAAATCTGAAACTTCATCAGTTAATGTCCCTACCCCCTGCACACATGTATGTAAAGTTGGGTCCATGTCGGAAATTGAAAAAGCAGTTAAAAAGTGAAATATGTGCCAGTTCTGAATGCAAGCTCCCAGGAAGAGCAGAGTTTGAACAGGGGATACCTCCTGTAATGCATGATGGGTGCATATGATTTTAAAACAATATGTACCTCTGCAAATATGTATTTGTTTCAAATCTAGATTTGTGTGTAAGTTGACAGGAGGAGTGGACTTTCTGCAGGCTGTAAAATGACATCAATCTGACTCACAGTTCAGTTTGCCAATCAAGCGGAGGAATGGAAGTTTGACCAATTAGAAGCTGAGAGAGAGGTAGGGTCAGTGATGCTAGAACACACCCACATTCTAAACACATAAAAGCAGACAGACAGGACAGATAGGGACTTTCAAAATCCATTTGCAGCGGGACGCTCTGCCGGAAAAATCCATACTTACCTTCATCAACCTACAGAAAGCCAAACTAGAGACTTCAATCTATCCAGACCAGAGAGAAAGCAGTGCTGTACTAAGAGACCAGACCAGAGAGACCCAGACCAGCAGAGAGAGTGACCAGAGCCCAGTCTAAAACCCTGACCAGATCCGTGATGAGGCCCATTTAATTCAAGAATATAGTGTGAGTACCCAGCAGAACTGTGTAGAACCAATCTCTTAGTTTAAATTCATCTAATTCAATCTATTTAACCTAAGTAGAACTGCCTCCTAGCTGTCACCTGTCATTCTAGCTGCAAAAATTTGTCACTTGTCATTTTGAAAAAGTGTGCGTTTAAAATTTACAAAACCAAAAACGACCTTTACTAAATTACTCATATCTCCGCAACCGTTTGGGCTAGAGACTTGCAATAACTTTCATTTGGAAGCTGAGATCCCAGGCTTTTCTAGGACCCCAAAACGGTAGAGATAGTCCTTGCGGTTCCTTTGTAATAGCGCTCGGCGCATCCGCGAATTTTACCGCGATTTGCAATTTCTTCACATGTAAAAACTGCTGCTGCTTGCCTTCCATTTGCCAGAAATTCGTTTGACCTGCTAACTATCCCTGCATCATTGCTAGTGTGAGCCTGGACTAATATTAACTAGATACCACTCACCCTGAACCTCTGTAAGGGAATTAAAAGCGCTTAGCATATTTCTCATCCATTGCTAGCACATATCAAAGCATTTGGGCCTGTGTTTTCAAAACTCCTATCTGTTTTCTGTTGTCTAAGCTTGCTGGATTGAACTGATTACATTGATTGCATTTCTGAGAACTGTGTGCTTTCCTCCCATTCCCTTGCATTGCATAAAGAGGGGGGGAGTGAATAGCCAGAGAAAAGTGATTACATTGTTTGGTTGAAATCATATTGAGTATTTTCTGTACTGCATTCATTGAATATTGCATCCACCTGAGCTACATAAAGCATCCTCTACCACATTATACTTTTGTTCCTATTTACCAGTGTGCTACCTTATCCATTTCAGGTCAACTCATTAGTCATTATAAAGAAGTGTGCTAGTGCCAGATTCTCCGTTGTTGATCTTTATCATATCAGATTAAGTGTGCTATTCAATTATTAATTTATTATAAAGTGGGATATATATACCTATTGTTTAAATTATCAAATAAACCTTTTAACTTGCAAAACAGAACTACTTCTTGGCTCAGTGGGGTCAGGGGGATTCCAAGAGAGGGGTGTTATATAAGGGTAGTCATCCAGAACGCATGAACTGGACCTAAAGATATATCAATAAGGGTTTTCATTCAGTCTTCTAGACTAGGCGTTAACTTAGCTGTAGTGCTGAATTGAATCCTCTTACATAGGGTAGCCGTGTGGGCCATGAGCCCATGGAGGTGTTTTTTTTTCCCAGGATCCACACAGGTGGGTTTTGGTGTGCACCCTGTCCTCGGACCTCCTGGGTGGCCTCCCCAACCCCCCCGGGCCCATCAATGGCCATTTTTGATTTTTTTTATTTTTATTTTTATTTTTATTTTTCCCAATTTTTTTGGGACAATTTGTTGCCTTCCGTGGTTCCTGTGGACATACGCTGCATTGTGGCTGGGCACATGCAGGCTTGTCATGTATTTGGTTCAGATGCTTGGGTTTGAGTCACACACACCCCTCCTGCTTCCCGTTTCCATGGGCTTGCAAAGGGTGTGCCCAAGTGACATTGACGTACATGGTGACATTGGACTCCCACTACATGTGTGGATAGTCTAGTCAATACTGTGTATACATTCCTAGTGCATATTGCTGTTGTGTTGTACACTGCATGTTGCTTTGATGTGTAACTCATCATCTGTGTCTACCTCCCAATTTGCAGGTCCCTTCCTCATGTCTACACAAGGCCCTCTAGTTTGGAGATGGGGTCCATGTTGGCAGCAGTGCACCTACAACTCTACATGGCGCCAACACTGCACAGTTGGTAGTGGTGGGAGTGCAGGCATTTCCAGGTGGTGAGACTACTAATTTATTACATTTGAGATGTCATGTTAATGGTAGTACCTGCTCAAGTTTGTTGTTGGTCCTGCATTACTGTGAGCATTTCAGGTGTTGCAAGTTTCAATTAGGGACACTGTACATTGTGACACTAGTGTCATGTTGTGGGATTACTTTGTTTACCTGCAAATAGCACGACATGGCACTTTGTGTCGTGTGGCGGTGCTGGGGATGGGTTGGCTGACATGGCACTGTCCTCTTGTTGTATTTTGCAAGTGGGTATTCATTTTAGCTGCTTGAATGTGTTTCTTCACAAAACTGCATTGGTGGTGTCTGTGTGGGTAGGGATGCACACATTGTAACACTGCCAGGTGAACAATCTCAGGCTGATATGGTTTTCACGGTTGATTCTCCAGACATTCAGGATCAGTGTCAGGTTGAGTCATCATTGATTGTCAGATGGAATGTGCCAGGGCAGTGTGCTCTCCACAGGGGTGTGATTTCTATGTGAAGTAATTAGCCACTAGCTGTGTACGGGCTGCCTCCCCCCGTGCCCTTTCCCCTCCCATGCGCAGCGGCTGTGCATGTGGTTGGGGATGTGGGGCCACCACCATGTCCACGGCCAGGCCCCGGCGTGTTGCAACGTTGTGCAGGACACATGCTGCCACTATGATCCTGCACACTACTGGGGGAGCGTACAACAGCTGCCCGCCAGAACGGTCAAGGGAGCGAAAGCGTGACTTTAGCACTCCGAATGTGCGCTCCACTATGCCCCGGGTTGTAATGTGGGCTGTGTTATATCTTACCTGGGGTGGCGTGGTGGGGTTCCGAATTGGCGTCATCATGTGGGGGCTGAGAGGGTAGGCACTGTCCCCTGTGGAGATGGTGATTGGTATCAGTGGTGGGGTTGTGACCTTGCTCAGTATCTGACATGCATGCATGTGCAGTGGCATTCATACTCACCAAGCAGCCATGTATCGCCATGCCGCCCAGCTTCTAGGTCCCGGCTTAGGATGGACATTCGGTAAATGAAGCTGTCGTGGGTGGAGCCAGGATAGTTGGCATATACTGAGGTGATGATTCCCTTGGCATTACATACTACCTGCACGTTGATGGAATGCCAGTGCTTGCGGTTCCTATAGATGTGCTCTGATGCCCTGGGGGGACGTAGAGCCACATGGGTGCAGTCAATGGCACCTTGCACTTTGGGGAATCGTGCCACACCGTAAAAATCCAGGGCGGCAGCATGCCTTTCTGCAGGTGTTCTGGGCAGGTATATGTGCCTGCGGACTGATGGGCATGCAGTGATGATGTTCAAGACCTGGTGTAGGCAGCGTGACTGGGTGGCCTGTGATACCCCACCCACTATGGCACTTGTCCGCTGAAATGATCCAGTGGCTAAGAAGTGCAGTACATTGAGGACCTTCTCCAGGGGGCTGAGTGCTTGGGAGCACAGGGTGGGTGATGTGAGGTCATCCTCCCACTCACTCACCAGGTCCAGTATTATGTGTGGTGGAAACCTGTACCTCCCATACACCTGGTCATCAGGCATCCCGAAAAGGCTGGTTCTGGGTGTGAATATTCTGGCCCTGACTATCCTCCTCCTCCTCCTTTGGTAGCCCACGCCCACTGCTGCTAGGAACGGTATGTTCATCCTGGGTCTGAGCTTGTTATTTTGTTAGCGCGCTAATTTATGCGTTGCGCGTGTTGTAGGCGAGCGTGTGACCCGCGCACCCCTGAAATCCAGTACCCAGTCCAATAGCATGTGGAAATTCCCACGCACCCCGGGATACAGGTGCGCTGACGTACTTGCGTGTGTAAGTGCCCGCGCACCCCTGATATACACGTACATAGGCCAATCGCGTGTACGCGCACTTTTGTCCAATTACACGCGATGACACTCTGACGTGCTGTCCAATTACACGCGATGACACTCTGACGTGCAGTCTTTCCACGTGTGCTCTGTCATCACGTGCTGTGTGGGAAACACCCGTGCGGGTCACGTCACAGACACGCTTACGCGCTGAGGGCCTTTGGTCCAATAGAATCGCGTATGCATGCTGACGCGCTTACGCGCTAAGGGCCTTTCCTCGATTTTCACGCTGACGTGCAGGATTTTCACGTGCCAAATCACTCCGTATCAAGCTGGCCACGCGAAAACACACGGAAGACCACGCTCCTGCCCAGAAGGCCGAATTACTGCCCCTCAGTGCCCCGAGCAGCCTCCCACGTGCCATCTGCTGCTGCCTGCCTGCCTGCCTGCTGCCACCGTGCCCTGCCATTTGGTGCCTGCACATCAGCCATCTGCAGGGGTCCAGTTGCTGTGTCCACCCCTGCTGGAACTGAAGACTCCCGACTGGGATTACATCGCTCCACAGCCCAGCCCCAGGACCCAGTTGCCCACCCACACCTGCCCCTGGGGTTGCCATGTCGGGCACTTCCACATCTGGCACCAGTGGCAACCCCAGGCCAGAGGGGCAGAGGGGCACCAGCTTCACTGCCACCGAAGTTGGTGTCCTGGTGGAGCATGTCCTGGGGCAGTATGATGCCCTCTTTGGATCGTCCCGCGCCAACAAGGAAGGACGGGAGAGGATCTGGGCCGACTGTGTGGTTGCCATCAACGCGGAGGGGGTGGCAACCCGCGACGTCCAGAAGATCAAGAAGCGCTGGGAGGACTTGAGGTCCAGGACCCTCGTGAAGGCCCGGCGCCTCGTGGAGGGGGGCCGGGGCCGCATGAGTTCCATCCAGATGAGGGTCCTGGAACGCGTACACCCAGCGCTCCACGCCCAGATCCTTGAGAGGGAGACCCGTCTGGAGTTGAGCGGTAAGTGTCCAAGCATTGCTGTGTGAGACAGGGCATGTTGCGGTGTGCTGGTTGTCTGATACTTGCCTGTATGTGTGCCATAGGCCATGTATGCATGTATGTGTGCAGGGACATCATGGTAATGCATGTGCGACCAGTGATGTGTGAACCACATGGTTGTTGCATGTGTTTAAATGCCACATGGGGAGCCCTATGCAGATTTCAGACATGAGAGCATGCCAGTCTCTGTTCCTGGACATGGGTGGGGGTGAGGGATGGGTGCTGATGGGGCAGGTACATATATGGTAGCCATGTCTGTGTGCCTGACCTGCGTGTCTGTGTCTTGTGCATGCCATGGATGCATGACACATGTGTGTGACAATGCACAGATTCACTGATGCAGCCTAGTTACCCTTGTATCCGCTGTGTTTGGGGTGTATGGGGCCAGATGGATGTGACTGAGGTGAAGTGTGTGCATGTGATAGGCATGACCCATGAAGCATGTGAGTTCCATATCATTGTATGTTTGAAGAGTCCATTGGACATGTATGGAAATGTCCATGGCATGCACCATGCCTGTTACTGTGTGTGTTTTGCCTGGACTGACCCATGTGTTGTGGAGGGACATGATGGAAGTGTACTTTGACAGTGGTACTCATCTGCTATTGCTTCCTGTCTAGGGGACCATTGTACAGTACCCTGATGCTTGTGTTCTTTGTCTCCCTCTACACAGCGGCTAGTGAAGAAGAGGGCGGAGACGGCGCTGTGGAGCAAGGCGGCGGGGATGCCCCCACGGCTGCAGCGGAAGGGGAGGGTGAGCCCCCACAGGGGCCTGCTACGGTGGAAGACGGTGAGGAGCCATCCAGGTTGGTGGTTTCCACAGAGGAGGAGGAGGCCGCCACAGGGGCACACATGGGGCCTGGTGGGGGCATCCCTGCTGGTGCAAGTGGTGCAGTCCAGGGCCAGGGGCAGGAGGCAGCACAGGTCACCATGGAGGGGCCTGTGCATGTCGCTGTCCCTGACCCTGTGAGTGCACCACCATGCACCAGCAGGGTTGCCCCGTCCCAGGCCCGTCCGCAGGTAGAGGGGATGTCCATGTAACCTGACTCCCCTCCACCTGCGGACGAGGGGACCCGTGTCCGTATGGAGAAGGTCCTGATTGGGGTTGCGAAGCGCGCGGGTGCAATTCGTGATGACGTGCGTGCTTCCCGGGAGGAGCACGCACATCATCACGAAGAGCACCGTGCCGACGTGGCCCAATTGGGATCTTCCATGTTCGGGGGTTTCCTGCATGTGTCGGCCAATCTGGCGGCCCTCTCCTCCTCTGTGGAGGCTATACGCCAGTCGTTCTCCTTGCCGTCATCCGGCCCAGATGCCACCAGGGCCCCCTGTGGACCTGCCCTGACCTATGCAGCCAGCTCGGTGGGGATCCCATCCCTGCCACAGTCGGGAGTCGGAGGTCAAGCAGGGGTGGACACCACAGCAACTGTACCCCAGCAGATGGAGGATGTGCCGGCATCATCAGGCAGGGCACGTGCACGACGGCGTCGGTGGATTCCATCAGCCTGGATGCCGTCGTGCTGGCAGAGGCAGTTGCGTCGGAGGCAGCAGCAGAGTCAACGTGGGAGGCATCATGGCTCGGGGCCTTCAACATCGGAGGGGCAGGCATCGGCCGGAGGGCAGGAGGACCCAGGACAGGAAGTGTCTTCCGTGTGGCTGCGGTTGGGCCAGCAGATAGGTGCGGAGCGGCGGCGGGCGGAAGAGGAGCGTCTCACGATGGTCAGGGCGGAGAACTCCATGCGGAGGGCCCTGAGGCGGGCCGAGTGCCTCGAGGCAATCCGCAGGGGGTTGGAGGAGCAGATGGCGTCGTCCCTGCAGACCCTCGGGCCATGGAACAGGACCGCCTCCGGGACATAGACGAGGAGTTTGATGATGCCCTGGCCCGGAACACTACGGAGTGAGCCGCTGGACTTGCCCGCCGCCTTTGTATATAGTTCTTTAGTTTTCCTTTGTTTATTGTTATGATTTGGAGTCGACGGACACAGCTCCACTTTTTGTATATAGTTGCTTTTTTGTTAGGGTTTTTAGTAGGTTTCCTTTGTTCATTTGGGCTCATGGACCCTTGGATATTGTGTACATAGTTCTTCATTGGATTGTTTTATTTTTTAATTTTATTTTTTCTTCTCCATGGAGCAATGGTGTTTGGATTTTATTTTTTTTCTGTCGGATTGATTTCATTTTTAATGTGACTTTGAAGTACATTTTTTTGGATTTTGTGTTTTTCATTTTTTGGGACGGACATGCACCTTTTCTTTTTTTCATTGGCATTGTAGTTTGTTTCATTTCATTTGCATTCATATTTTTTAAATACATTTTTGTTTTCATACTTCACTGTGTGGTATCATCTCATTGGTTTCATGCATGTCATGTTGGGTGTTTTCAAATTCATTTGCAACCATTGTGTGTGACAGACATGGGTTCATTTGCTTTATGTACGTTGGGGGTGTAACATGTAATTTTCATTTCCATGTGGGTGAATGGGTTACTTGGTAGGGCCTTTTGGCTGTGGAGGCTGACCATTACGCACATGGTTGGTGATTGTGAGGTCCTGGGTGCAGGGGGACATGAGTGGGGGCCTGGTGGAGGCTGCCCGTGGTGGCTGGGGGGTGGGGGTGGTGGGAGACATGAGTGGGGGCCTGGTGGAGGCTGCCCCTGGTGGCTGGGGGGTGGTGGTGGGTGGGAGACATGAGTGGGGGCCTGGTGGAGGCTGCCCCTGCACTGCTGGGGGGTGGGGGTGGTGGGAGACATGTGTGGGGGCCTGGTGGAGGATGCCCCTGCACTGCTGGGGGGTGGGGGTGGTGGGAGACATGAGTGGGGGCCTGGTGGAGGGTGCCCCTGCACTGCTGGGGGGTGGGGGTGGTGGGAGACATGAGTGGGGGCCTGGTGGAGGGTGCCCCTGCACTGCTGGGGGGTGGGGGTGGTGGGAGACATGAGTGGGGGCCTGGTGGAGGGTGCCCCTGCACTGCTGGGGGGTGGGGGTGGTGGGAGACATGAGTGGGGGCCTGGTGGAAGGTGCCCCTGGATGCTGGGGGGTGGGGGTGGTGGAAGACATGAGTGGGGGCCTGGTGGAGGCTGCCCCTGGTGGCGGGGGGTGGGGGTGATAGGGGACATGAGTGGGGGCCTGGTGGAGGGTGCCCCTGGATGCTGGGGGGTGGGGTGCACGGGGACATGAGTGGGGGCCTGGTGGAGGGTGCCCCTGCACTGCTGGGGGGTGGGGGTGATAGGGGACATGAGTGGGGGCCTGGTGGGGGCTGCCCCTGCACTGCTGGGGGGTGGGGGTGGTGGTCGACATGAGTGGGGGCCTGGTGGGGGCTGGCCATGGTGGCTGGGGGGTGGGGGTGGTGGGAGACATGAGTGGGGGCCTGGTGGAGGCTGCCCCTGCACTGCTGGGGGGTGGGGGTGGTGGGAGACATGAGTGGGGGCCTGGTGGAGGCTGCCCCTGGTGGCTGGGGGATGGGGGTGCAGGGGAACATGAGTGGGGGCCTGGTGGAGGGTGCCCCTGCACTGCTGGGGGGTGGGGGTGATAGGGGACATGAGTGGGGGCCTAGTGGGGGCTGCCCATGGTGGCTGGGGGTGGGGGTGGCAGGGGGACATGAGTGGGGGCCTGGTGGAGGCTGCCCCTGCACTGCTGGGGGTGGGGGTGGTGGGAGACATGAATGGGGGCCTGGTGGAGGGTGCCCCTGCACTGCTGGGGGGTGGGGGTGGTGGGAGACATGAGTGGGGGCCTGGTGGAGGGTGCCCCTGGATGCTGGGGGGTGGGGGTGATAGGGGACATGAGTGGGGGCCTGGTGGGGGCTGCCCATGGTGGCTGGGGGGTGGGGGTGGCAGGGGGACATGAGTGGGGGCCTGGTGGAGGCTGCCCCTGCACTGCTGGGGGGTGGGGGTGGTGGGAGACATGAGTGGGGGCCTGGTGGAGGGTGGCCATGGTGGCTGGGTGGTGGGGGTGGTGGGAGACATGAGTGGGGGCCTGGTGGAGGCTGCCCCTGGTGGCTGGGGGGTGGGGGTGGTGGGAGACATGAGTGGGGGCCTGGTGGAGGGTGCCCCTGGTGGCTGGGGGGTGGGGGTGCAGGGGGACATGAGTGGGGGCCTGGTGGAGGGTGCCCCTGGTGGCTGGGTGGTGGGAGACATGAGTGGGGGCCTGGTGGAGGCTGCCCCTGCACTGCTGGGGGGTGGGGGTGGTGGGAGACATGAGTGGGGGCCTGGTGGAGGGTGCCCCTGCACTGCTGGGGGGTGGGGGTGGTGGGAGACATGAGTGGGGGCCTGGTGGAGGGTGCCCCTGCACTGCTGGGGGGTGGGGGTGGTGGGAGACATGAGTGGGGGCCTGGTGGAGGGTGCCCCTGGATGCTGGGGGGTGGGGGTGGTGGAAGACATGAGTGGGGGCCTGGTGGAGGCTGCCCCTGGTGGCGGGGGGGTGGGGGTGATAGGGGACATGAGTGGGGGCCTGGTGGAGGGTGCCCCTGGATGCTGGGGGGTGGGGTGCACGGGGACATGAGTGGGGGCCTGGTGGAGGGTGCCCCTGCACTGCTGGGGGGTGGGGGTGATAGGGGACATGAGTGGGGGCCTGGTGGGGGCTGCCCCTGCACTGCTGGGGGGT
This sequence comes from Ambystoma mexicanum, assembly GCF_040938575.1. Lineage (NCBI taxonomy): Eukaryota > Metazoa > Chordata > Amphibia > Caudata > Ambystomatidae > Ambystoma > Ambystoma mexicanum. Next base: position 285,482,490 of record NC_090930.1, on the reverse strand, counting down.
GGGGGTGATAGGGGACATGAGTGGGGGCCTGGTGGGGGCTGGCCATGGTGGCTGGGGGTGGTGGGAGACATGAGTGGGGGCCTGGTGGAGGCTGCCCCTGCACTGCTGGGGAGTGGGGGTGGTGGGAGACATGAGTGGGGGCCTGGTGGAGGCTGCCCCTGGTGGCTGGGGGATGGGGGTGCAGGGGAACATGAGTGGGGGCCTGGTGGAGGGTGCCCCTGCACTGCTGGGGGGTGGGGGTGATAGGGGACATGAGTGGGGGCCTGGTGGGGGCTGCCCATGGTGGCTGGGGGGTGGGGGTGGCAGGGGGACATGAGTGGGGGCCTGGTGGAGGCTGCCCCTGCACTGCTGGGGGTGGGGGTGGTGGGAGACATGAATGGGGGCCTGGTGGAGGGTGCCCCTGCACTGCTGGGGGGTGGGGGTGGTGGGAGACATGAGTGGGGGCCTGGTGGAGGGTGCCCCTGGATGCTGGGGGGTGGGGGTGATAGGGGACATGAGTGGGGGCCTGGTGGGGGCTGCCCATGGTGGCTGGGGGGTGGGGGTGGCAGGGGGACATGAGTGGGGGCCTGGTGGAGGCTGCCCCCGCACTGCTGGGGGGTGGGGTGGTGGGAGACATGAGTGGGGGCCTGGTGGAGGGTGGCCATGGTGGCTGGGTGGTGGGGGTGGTGGGAGACATGAGTGGGGGCCTGGTGGAGGCTGCCCCTGGTGGCTGGGGGGTGGGGGTGGTGGGAGACATGAGTGGGGGCCTGGTGGAGGGTGCCCCTGGTGGCTGGGGGGTGGGGGTGAAGGGGGACATGAGTGGGGGCCTGGTGGAGGGTGCCCCTGGTGGCTGGGTGGTGGGAGACATGAGTGGGGGCCTGGTGGAGGCTGCCCCTGCACTGCTGGGGGGTGGGGGTGGTGGGAGACATGAGTGGGGGCCTGGTGGAGGGTGCCCATGGTGGCTGGGGAGTGGGGGTGCAGGGGGACATGAGTGGGGGCCTGGTGGAGGGTGCCCCTGGATGCTGGGGGGTGGGGGTGCAGGGGGACATGAGTGGGGGCCTGGTGGAGGGTGCCCCTGCACTGCTGGGGGGTGGGGGTGATAGGGGACATGAGTGGGGGCCTGGTGGAGGGTGCCCCTGGTGGCTGGGTGGTGGGGGTGGTGGGAGACATGAGTGGGGGCCTGGTGGAGGGTGCCCATGGTGGCTGGGGGGTGGGGGTGCAGGGGGACATGAGTGGGGGCCTGGTGGAGGGTGACCCTGGATGCTGGGGGGTGGGGGTGCAGGGGGACATGAGTGGGGGCCTGGTGGAGGGTACCCCTGCACTGCTGGGGGGTGGGGGTGGTGGGAGACATGAGTGGGGGCCTGGTGGAGGGTGCCCCTGCACTGCTGGGGGGTGGGGGTGGTGGGAGACATGAGTGGGGGCCTGGTGGAGGGTGCCCCTGCACTGCTGGGGGGGTGGGGATGGTGGGAGACATGAGTGGGGGTCTGGTGGAGGGTGCCCCTGCACTGCTGGGGGTGGGGGTGGTGGGAGACATGAGTGGGGGCCTGGTGGAGGATGCCCATGGTGGCTGGGGGGGTGGGGGTGCAGGGGGACATGAGTGGGGGCCTGGTGGAGGGTGCCCCTGGATGCTGGGGGGTGGGGATGCAGGGGGACATGAGTGGGGGCCTGGTGGAGGGTGCCCCTGGATGCTGGGGGGTGGGGGTGCAGGGAGACATGAGTGGGGGCCTGGTGGAGGGTGCCCCTGCACTACTGGGGGGTGGGGGAAATGGGGACATGAGTGGGGGCCTGGTGGAGGGTGCCCCTGGTGGCTGGGTGGTGGGGGTGGTGGGAAACATGAGTGGGGGCCTGGTGGAGGGTGCCCCTGCACTGCTGGGGGGTGGGGGTGGTGGGAGACATGAGTGGGGGCCTGGTGGAGGGTGCCCCTGGATGCTGGGGGGTGGGGATGCAGGGGGACATGAGTGGGGGCCTGGTGGAGGGTGCCCCTGGATGCTGGGGGGTGGGGGTGCAGGGGACATGAGTGGGGGCCTGGTGGAGGGTGCCCCTGCACTACTGGGGGTGGGGGTGAATGGGGACATGAGTGGGGGCCTGGTGGAGGGTACCCCTGGTGGCTGGGTGGTGGGGGTGGTGGGAAACATGAGTGGGGGCCTGGTGGAGGGTGCCCCTGCACTGCTGGGGGGTGGGGGTGGTGGGAGACATGAGTGGGGGCCTGGTGGAGGGTGCCCCTGCACTGCTGGGGGGTGGGGGTGGTGGGAGACATGAGTGGGAGCCTGGTGGAGGGTGCCCCTGCACTGCTGGGAGGTGGGGGTGGTGGGAGACATGAGTGGGGGCCTGGTGGGGGCTGCCCATGGTGGCTGGGGGATGGGGGTGCAGGGGGACATGAGTGGGCGCCTGGTGGAGGGTGCCCCTGCACTGCTGGGGGGTGGGGGTGGTGGGAGACATGAGTGGGGGCCTGGTGGGGGCTGCCCATGGTGGCTGGGGGGTGGGGGTGATAGGGGACATGAGTGGGGGCCTGGTGGAGGGTGCCCCTGGTGGCTGGGTGGTGGGGGTGGTGGGAGTCATGAGTGGGGGCCTGGTGGAGGCTGCCCCTGGTGGCTGGGGGGTGGGGGTGGTGGGAGACATGAGTGGGGGCCTGGTGGAGGCTGCCCCTGGTGGCTGGGGGGTGGGGGTGGTGGGAGACATGAGTGGGGGCCTGGTAGAGGGTGCCCCTGGATGCTGGGGGGTGGGGGTGCTGGGTGACATGAGCAGGTGTGCAGGGTAGTCCCCTGTGGTGTGTGCTGCCTGCAGGGGCCGTGGAGGGTGTACAGGGAATACCTGGGAGCACACAGCCAAATCGCGTGTTGAATTTCCCGCGCACAACTGAAATCCACGTACCCTGACAAATCGCGTGTGGAACTTCCCCCGCACACCTGAAATCCACGTACCCGGCCAAATCGCGTGTGGGACTTCCCGCGCACCCCTGAAATCCACGTACACGGCCAAATCGCGTGTGGAACTTCCCGCGCACCCCTGAAATCCACGTACCCTGACAAATCGTGTGTGGAACTTCCCGCGCACCCCTGAAATCCACGTACCCGGCCAAATCGCGTGTGGTACTTCCCGCGCACCCCTGAAATCCACGTACACGGCCAAATCGCGTGTGGAACTTCCCGCGCACCACTGAAATCCACGTACCTTGACAAATGGCGTGTGAAACTTCCCGCGCACCCCTGAAATCCACGTACCCGGCCAAATCGCGTGTGGGACTTCCCGCGCACCCCTGAAATCCACGTACACAGCCAAATCGCATGTGGAACTTCCCGCGCACCACTGAAATCCACGTACCCTGACAAATGACGTGTGGAACTTCCCTCGCACCCCTGAAATCCACGTACCCGGCCAAATCGCATGTGGGACTTCCCGCGCACCCCTGAAATCCACGTACCCGGCCAATTCGCGTGTGAGACTTCCCGCGCACCCCGGTATACACGCACACGTATTTTTTGTCAGTGGGTGTCCGTGTTTGTGGGTACCCCTTTGCACGTCATTTGTCCTGGAGGGCCACAGTATGGGACATTCATCATGGCAGTATATAGGTGCTATTTGTTGGCGCACCTTTTGGCGCACATTTCTTCCAGGCACAGAGACGCTACCGCCTGCTTTCTTGTGGCGGTCGTGTTTGTGCCTGTGCGCTGGTTTGAGCGTGCGCTTTTTTGCCCTATTCTATTCCATGAATACGTGTTGTAGGCGAGCGTGTGGGCGTTCCGCGCACTTGTACCCTGTACTTCCCCCGTGACGCCCACATTTTGGCAAGTTGTTCCCCATTCCGAGTGTTACGCCCCGTGTTCCGCCTACTTTTGTAGCGTGCGCCGCGCTATGTGCGATTTTCGCTGTGGCCTGTGCGATTTTCGCTGTGCCCTGGCGCACGCAGTTAGATGGCCTGTGCGCCAACGTGCGCCGCGCACTTTATTATCGCACATCCGATGGTTTTCTCGCGCACGCCCTTCCATGAATCGATGTGCGCTGCTTTTCGTGCGATTTTCGCACTTGCACTGCGATTTTCGCTATTCCACTGCGATTCGCACGTTTTTGGCCACTTGCGCCGCGCTAATTATTCCATGAATCGGCCTCTAAAGCTGTATATCGTTCTGGAAACAGAATGAGCAACAAGGAGCTTAGGAAGTGATTCTGGATCCTGGACAGTCCGTACTGAAGAAGGTGGCAAATGCAGATAAGTTCCACTGAAATCGGTCGACTAGTAAGGATGTTCCTAATTACAACAGCACACCCCCTAAAACAATGAAGACAGACATTCATTGAAAGTGAAGATTATCCTTCACTCACTCTGTTTTTTTTTCCAGTCTTGATAAAACTCGTTCAGAGTACTATATAAGCATTTAGCTCAAAAGATGACACTTTAACGAACAAATCGGAAAGTAGTCCGACTCGCCTGCAAGCAATAAAATAGTTTTCCTTGCTTAAGAGTTTCTACAGAAGTTGTTTGGACAGAAAAAAATAAATTCTGGAGTAAATTCCAGTCCAAACATACTTTTTTAATGTTTCTTTTTATTTTTGTGTTTTACTAACATACAAATGAAGATTAAATGTTTAGAGAGGGCAAGCTTTCTCCTTCTATCCCTCACCTAGATAGGCACCCCAACACTGCTAATTAGGGTAAGGCACCCACATTAAGTTAGAGTCTTTTGTAGGGACAGGTTCACAGGTTAGACAATTGGTTTCATCCTCTCTTTTTTTGTGTTCTGAGATAACTTATTGGATGTCAGAGAGGAAATAGTTTTACCCAATAGGCCTTAATTGTTAACGTGTTCTTCTGCCAGTTCATGCTGGTAGCCTTTTTACATTTGTGTATTAGGAGGCTAAACGGATTGAAGGACATAGAGTGCATCGAGTCATGTCAGAAATTAACTATCTTGCGTTTGCTGATGAATTCGTTGAGATGTTCCTCACAGCTCCCTCTCTATTAGGTAACGTTGCCATCCCATAAACCCTTGGAGAAGGGGATGAGTGGAATGAAATAGAGGCTTTAAAGAAATGCCTGATAAAAACTGAGTTACATGGAACCCTCATGACTGAATATCTGAGAGCACTTGCAGCTCCAAACGGACTCATCATACACATTGAACCAAGGATCTTTCTTGAAAATGTACAGTTTCGAAAAGACTTGTCCTTCCTTCAAATAAGTGAAGAAGGGACTGGCTAATTCTAATAATTAATACTGCTGAAAAAGGTCTCTGAGGATCTGGTACTGGAGATTCTCCATAAAGAAGATGCATTCAAAGCTAAAATAGTCCTGGACATTTACAAAAAGTAACTGGATGAATTGGAAACTAACCTTAAGGAGTTAAAAGATTAAAACTTAACAAAGAAAATCCAGAAACTCAAAAAATCTAAGTGTCTTCTCACAAGAACGAGTATATCCATATACAACAGACACGTATTATACAGATACAGGACACAGGAGAAGATACAGAACAACTATCAGGGTGGATATAAACACTCAAATAACAAAAGGTTTCAGGAAACAGTTCACAGTCGGGAATTGGAGTTTCTCAAGCATTAGCTTGGAAGCTGAGAACAGAATAGAGCAGGCATATCAAATACAGGAGAAACAAATAACGCAGGGAGAAATCCAGAATGTGCTGTGCATTTCCAAGGAAATACAGCCAACCAGACCAATAACCAAAACTAAGCAGGGTTTCCTTTTTTTACGACAGGGAATACGGGGGAGAGGCAGATCGCAGACCAACTCCCCACGGGTGACCAGAAGTCGAGGGAGCGGGTATTTCCCACTGCAGAGTTTCTAGTAGTCAATTTGTCCTCACATGATCTAGACAATATTCAAGTACATGTGTTACATAAAGGTGTTTCCTTTGTCCTAATGGCAGCATACAACCCCTTTACTTCCAGAGTTGAAGTATCTAAGTTAATTTGAAAAATTTGCCTCAAACAACATTTTGGGGAAACAGAAAGAATAGCTAAGACTGATACGACAGGCTTCCATAACCCCTCGACTTTTTATCCACCAATGAGTGGTTTGCCGGCAGAATCCTATACTTTTCAGAAAGCATTTTTTAAAGCGGTAGAGAAACTGGAACAAAATCTTAAACCGACTTTTAATAATTGCAGCAGACAAGAAAGAAACACCCTAATGGCATTGGCGAAGAATAGCAACATCACAGTTAAACCAGCTGATAAAGGCCGTGTGGTAGTAGTGATGAATACAGATGACTATCGCAACATGATGAAGGACCTGATCAAGCACAGAGAAAGCTATGTTCCTGTTGTGAATGACCCCACACAAACTCTACGTGATCTGATTAATCCAAGCATAGCTGAGACTGAGGTGGATAGATGGATAAGTAACAAGGAGGAAGATTTCCTGACACCCACCTTCCCATGTACACCAGTAATGTATGCTTTATCAAAGATACATAAAGGGACCGTCCACCACAGTGTAGACTCATTGTATCTGGGATTGGATCAGTCCTTGAACCTTTGTCAAAATGTGTGGATTTTTTATTGAAAGATCTAGTACCGAAGTGCAGGTCCTACATCAAAGATACTACAGCCATGCTGCACCTACTAAAAGACAGATTCTTTTAATCCAGACACACAATGCTTAATGATTCTCGATGTAGAGTCACTGTACACAAAGATACTGCAACAAGAGACGCTGATAGTCTTCCAAAATGTTTTGGAAAACGGCATACCTCCACCAAAGGTACCTATACAACTCACATATTTTCTTTTTTAAGGGACATTTTACCAACAGGCCTTGGGGACAGCTATGTGAGCTACATTTGCCCCCAACTTGGCCAATCTTTATGTAAATGCCTTTGAGGAAGATTGCATATACCCCAACAATCCATATATCCAACATCTGAAGATTTGGTGACTGTAAATTGATGACATTTTCGTCATCTTCATAGGCAATGAAGCAGATTTCAACTCCTTTTTTGTTTGGCTAAATGTACAAAACACATATTTACATTTTATCAAAGCACAAAGTGAAACTGTCATACAGATCCTTGACATATGGATCACTACAGATGAGGGGAACTGGCAAACCACAGTCTATCAGAAACCTCCCGGCCGGAACTCACTACTACAATACGGCAACTATCATCCTTGCAGTTTGAGAGACAATTTACCATTCGGTCAGTTCCTCAGGTATCAACTCAACTGCTCCAACCATCAAGACGACATACAACAACGAGAAGAATTGGGTAGGAAACTCTTAGCAAGAACATATCCTAAATCAACGATATGGCAGGCCCGCAAAAGGGCACGGAACATCCCAAGAGAGACGAAATTACAACAAAAAAAACACACAGTGATGCAGGTCAGACTAGTGTTATAGCAGGTTTGAGTAATTTGCCATTGGTAAATAAAATCAAATAAGAAATACATCGACTTTGGCCTTTGCTAAATGTGGGTACTAGCAACATCAACCACCCCAGGTTTGCGATAAAAAGATGGAAGAATTTGAGGGATGCATTTGTGAACAGGTACCAGGCCGCCCCACCACGAAGGGAACAGAGACAACGTACATTATGGTCACTACCCCCAGTGCTAGGACACACACCCGGTGGAACCTGCTCAGTCTGCCCACAGACTACTCGGAGCCAGACAATAGATATTGGGCTCAAGACACCATGGATACAGAGATCCTTCACTAACTGTAATACCCAGAATGTAATTTACATTATCACATGTCCATGCAGGCTGAGATATGTAGGCATGGCAGCAAGGAAAATCAGGCTGAGAATAGTGGAGAACAAGTCATGTATAAGAACCAAGAAAATAATATCCCCAACTGTCATACATTTCATGGAGACACCACTCTCTGAGAATGAGCTCAGATGGACCATTATCAAACAAATCAAACTCCCAGTTAGAGGAGGTAACATCGGTAGATTTCTATTGCTCAGAGAACAGACCTGGGTACTAAGACTAAAAACAGACACAAAGGGGATGAATGAGAGTATCCATGGCAACATTTGGTAGTACTATAACTGAGGATTTCTGAGTGTATAGATACTACATCCAGGTTCAAACATGAGGGCTACAGCCTATGCCCCTCCTCTGCCCACATATACATTGGGAAGAGAATAAGTTCCAGTATGCAGCACTTACCTAATACACTATATTAGGAAGTCACAAAAAGGGAAAAGTGAAAAAAGAGGGTCCTATGAATAATCAGCAAGTTTGCCATTTTTCCAGTAACTGCAAGTGATAGGGATAGGTGTTAATCAAAGATGAGAATAGAACTTTGATTAAAAAGCAGGTCTGCTTGCTATAGAAAAGACCATCTCAGACATGTCATAACTTGGGCACACGTGGTATAAGGAAAGTACCAACTCTCAAAACAGTCTGATTGTAGATGTGTTTGGAAGAGAAACACCATGTTAGGGATTAATGATGAGATGAGAACTCACACAAGCGACCCCTAAACACAACCCTCAATGATGTAAGAGATGTTGAGGACATAACACAGAGAGATTAGTGTTTCGAAAATGTATTACAAGAGAATAAATCATGTTATTAACACTGCTTGTTGTCATGGCCACAGACGCGAGTGCGGTTAAAACGCTCATGATAGCGTGACTGCAAAAACAGTGAGATTGCCCATACGTGTGCCAGCGATATTCATGAAGCTAGCAACAAAGACAACCTTGGTGGCTCACCACCACTAACTAGAGTAAGGCAACCACATTAAGGATAGTTAGAGTCGTTTATAGGGATAGGTTTTCTAGAGTTGGAAGGTTATAAAATAGTTTTTGTCCTCTATCTTTTTGTGTTCTCAGATACCTTATGGGTGCCAGAGAGGAAATACTCTTAAGTGTTAAAGAATGTAAATCTCAAACAGTTTTTGGGGTATTTCCACATCTCTCTTTAGCTGCTGTTAAAAGGCCACACCTTTTCTCTTTTGTATTTAAACACATTTTGTTAATTTAATTTACATTATGTGCCATGTTAAAAAGAAGCAGCACAGTTTTCTTTAGGATCAGTTTGCTTTAGGGAGATAATATTTGGCTCCATTTATCCCGACCAGGACATGGTAAGTTTGTTTTAACTGAGTGTTTGTATATGTGCATGTTTGTTCTACAGTGTGTGTGAATGTTTTGGAGTGTGTGCACGTGGGTGTGTGTGTGTTGTGCGCGCTTATATATTTGTCTGTGAATACTGACTGTATGAGTGTGTGCACATGTTAAAGAGCAATGAGTGGTGCGCATGTTTTTTTACAGTGGCTATTACTGTCATAGGTTGTGGCTGCAGCTTCATGAAAGTGATGCACAGGGACCATATTAGCATAGATTGTGCCCACCAGGCTGTAGCTTCATAAAAATGAGTTCCGCTTAGTCAACTTGCGTATATTATGACTTCAGCTTCATGAAGTGATTTAGAGTGGAAAAAGTGGCATATGTTGTGGAATCAGTCATCATGAAAATGATGTAAAATGCTCCTATCTACTGTTGGTGACATAACATCGAATGGACTTTTTTCATGTTACCCTAGAAAACCACTTGTAAAAAAGCTTTTAACACCACTTTTTTTTACAAATTGTGCTGTAAAGTGTGCAATTTGAATATACTTGTTTAAAATGTTTCCCTGTGGGGTCAACCCCCTCAAATGCTCCTATTTACGCAGAGCTCCTTCACTATACTTGGTCACTTGCAATAGTTTGTAGTAGAGGATTATGCCCCTACACTGAAAATATTCACTGGCAGCCATTGAAGTTGAATTGTTTACAATACCAGTGCACCCTCAGGAGCCTCCCTGCTCCCACAGTACCAGAAGAGGCTGCCACAACTGACATGTACATAATAAGTTTACTCACTGAGGCCTCTGGTATATTTCTGCACTGTGTGAAATGTCTATTGGTTGATTAAAAAATGTTCTTATATCTTTTGGCTAAAACAACACACAACTTGCAACTGTGCCATCAAGATGATCATGTGTTGTGCATGCGTGATGGCCAAGGCCAGCCCCGGAGTCTGTGGCGTGACCTGAAAAGAGTTTAGGGGGCATGATAGCAGGGCTTGCGACGGTGGCGCATTTTGGGGTATACTACTGATTGGGTGAGGCATGGATATAAAGGTGGTGGTGAGAGCTAACCCTTCCACGATATCTTCAATTTAATTCCTTCTTTCAAGTGTGCTGCTATCAATTGTTTATCCACTGCAAGGTGAATGGTCTGCTGATGCTCTCATCTGTCACATGGCTCATTTGACTTGGCAGCCCTGGATAGGGTGGAGGCTGAATGTACCTCTTCCACTCATCCTTCACCTGACAGAACATTGACATATCACCCCAGCTCTCTCTGGCACCTGGTATCATAAAGAATTGCCTTCAAAGGACTCTATATTGTTTTCAATGTCATCCACCACAAAACTCCATCTTACCCTCATGACAAACTCAATCCCATCACCCACACAAACACCAGACAAGCAAGCCAGCATCACCTACACATTCCACTCTGAAAACTAACAACCACACAAAAACAAGCATTTACCCACTGTGCACCCAGGGCATGTACTACCCTACCTCTTCAGATCTGCACTGTACGCTATATCATCACTTTCATAAAGAGCCTAAAAACATACAAGCTTCCCCACCCAGAACCCCTCCTCTCTACCTAGCCTGCTACCGCTTGTGTATCCTAATCTTTCTATCCTATCCTAAAAACATTTTGTAACTTCTGTTTCACCTGGCACCTTTTCATCCTTTGGACCTTGTAAGGCACTCTCAGACCCTCTGGGTAGGGACAGGACTGAAGAGAAATTTGAATCAATAAATAAATAAGTAACTATAAATAAATAGGCGTGATTATCTCAGCAACATGAGATAATAGTTAGCTGAGCTATGAATAGACTTAGTGTGGGCACCCATAGTTAATGATGCATCTAAAATAATGCCTAGATATTTACCTGCTTGACAGGGGGCTGTCACAATAAATGTGCCCTATATTTAACAAGACGTATAACGAATCCTCAACCAGCAATTCTGTTTTTTTGTTTTATACTGGTTCATGCCCAGCCAGCTAGTGCCCTTTAATGGGTAAACACTTGACTGCCACTCTCCTAACAAATGCAACCATTAGTCACCAAGGTTTCTTACAGCTAACACATTGTCACCATCCTTACTCCAGTGGTGCAGTACCATCGGTCCCACATTAAGAAGTCAGCAGTGACTCACACTGCTCCTCTTAAAAAGAACTCAAAGGTATTCGAACTTCCAGTATTGCTTCCAAGGTTCCAAAGCACTCAACCCTCTTAGCCTCCTTTAACGTACAAATAGGTTTGCTCATGAGGATCATCAAGCAACATGGCCAGTGGTCAAAGACAGAGGAAAAGACGGGGAATGAGGCCAATCAAAATCTAGTAAATTGCAGCTGATTCAAACATATATATCTGTGGATGAAGAACAACTGGTGGCCTCTGACTTGGTAAAACACAGCAGTGGCAGAGCTAGAGATGGCAGGTGGACCTCCGGAATCATGGCCTAGGTGTCAGGCATTGTAATGCTTGGAATGTAATGCAAGCCAGCTATTGCTTAAGTTGCTCTGCACCGTGCAGGCTCCTTGTAAAGACTGCAACACATCCCAAGCTGTAGCTGGCTTGTTGTGCTCTAGAGAAGGCAAAGGCAACACGCTCTCACGACAGCCGGGGGAAGGAGAGGTAGAGTAGAATCCCAATCGTTTCATGAGTGTCTGTTATTTCAGGGACTGTGCTTGAAAAAGTGTGAAGACACTGTTGGCGGTCTCGTGTGGGCCGCCTCCGTGAGCCCCCCACCCCCTGTAGAACAGAGACACGGAGACGTGGATGTTGTCGGTGTGGGCTCCCCGGTGAACTGACGTCACCAGGAGCCGCCCCGTTTATTTAAACAGGCACGCGACGGAGTTGACGTCACTCCGTCGCGTGCGGACCCTTAAAGGGGCAACGCCACACTCCTCCTTTTCCATAACAACAAATTGGAAATAGGAGTACGTAACTAGCACACATCTAGAACACATAACACTCTATAAGTTTCAACAAAACCCCCATTTATTGACAGCCACCCCGGATCCCCCGTGTGTGCCTGTCATGGCCTGACCATTCGTCCCCGGTCAGCCTCCCCGCTCAGTCCGTAACATAGTCACTGAGACGGGCAGGTTTCCCACGCCCTGATCTCAGGGGGTACCTCCTGCCGCCGTCTCGGGCTGGTGTTCCGGGGGTGGGTCCGCCTCGAGCCGGCGATTCCACTACGGCGCTTTCTCCCCCACCTTCATCCAAAACGTCTTCACTCTCTCGGCTGTCCGGGTCGTCCACTCGGGATTCACCAATCTTCCTGAAGAAGGACGCATTCCTGGTTACTGATGACGTTCCATCTGATGCAGTCACCATTGACCCCTTGACTGCCACCACGTCCAGGGGAGCGGGCTCGTATGTGAGTGACAATTTTCCATGGGGATGGCGATTTCTCACCAGCACCTCATCCCCAAGAGCAATGTGTGGGGGTCTGAGCCCCCTCCGGATGTTCTCCATCTGCGTCCTGACCTGTCTGTCCTCTTCCACCTGCTCATTGTTGATGACGGCGGGGTCTCGGTCCCCCAGTTCCGGTATGACATCTCTCGGGCACCGCTGGAATAGTGCTTCGGCCGGGGCCACCCCCGTAGACGAGTGAGGGGTGGTGTGATAGCCTCGTAGAAATACGTACAGAGCCCTCTTCAGACACTCCCTTTTTCCATGGGCAATGCGGAACACCTTGTTGAGGGTGCGCATCATTCGCTCGGCCTCCCCGTTGGCACGGGGCCATAGTGGGGTGACCCGTCGGTGTTGAATGCCATACTCTTTCATGAGCTCTGCGAAGCTCTCCCCCTGGAACGGGGCTCCGTTGTCCGAGCACAGCACAGAGGGGAGGCCATGAGTGGCAAAGATCTTTTCCAGCGCCACCACCACGTTCTCAAACGCCACTGAGTCTATGAACTCAACTTCCGGGTACCTCGACCACTCGTCTACCACCACAAGAAAATGCGTGCCTCTGGAGGTAGACCCCGAGTCGGCGTGCACCACCTCCCACGGCCGAGTCCCGCGGGGCATTGTTTCAATGGACGGTTCTTTCAGTGCCGGGGCCGCCGCCTGACACCACACACAAGAGACCACGAACGCCTCCACCTTCCGCTCCAGCTCAGGAAACCATACCTTCTGCCGGAGGCGAGCTTTGGTCTTGGGAGCCCCTTGATGACCCTGGTGTGCTAGCGCGATGACCTGCGCCACTTTGGCCTGGGGCACCACAATCCTTTCCCCTCTTAGTAGCAGCCCGGACTCTGAGAATGTTAGCTCCTCTCTCACTCTCCACAACTGCTCGAGAGTGACCCGGGCCTCACACGTTCTTCGCTCCACCGCCTCCAGCACTGTCTTCCAGGCACCCTTCTGCATGGCCTCCCTCAAGATGGAGAAACACTCGTCATTTTTCGACGCCGCCTCTAGTTCTTCCACCTGCATGGAGTTGGGTGTCGCAGTCTCTACAACTAGGCAGACGTGTTCGTCAGCTTCCTCCGCCGACGCCGACTCCTGCGAGTCGTTCCTGGGGTGACGAGATAGGTAGTCCGCCGCATTGTTGGCGCCGGGACGATAAGTCAATGATACCCCGTACTCCAGCAGGGCGAGCATCCACCGCTCAATCCTTACTGGCGGGCGAGATGACGAGCCCGCCATGATCGGCAGCAGCGGCTTGTGGTCCGTGACCACGGTCACGGGACGCCCCAGAATGTATAGGCGGAAGTGTCGACAGCCCCACAGCACCGCCAGGGCCTCCCTCTCGATTTGAGAGTATCGTTGTTCAGTGTCAGACAGGGCCTTGCTGGCGTAAGCTATCGGCCGGACCTCCTGGTCTTTTCCCACTTGTGTGAGCACCGCCCCTAGCCCATATGGGCTGGCGTCAACCACGATCTCCGTCTGCAGGCATGGGTCAAAGAATGCCATGGTGTCATGCGCCGCCAATGCCCCCCGAATGTCGTCAAACGCCGCCTGTTCCAGAGGGCCCCACTGCCAGGGGGTGTCCTTCTTGGTGAGCGCCCTCAGGGGCTCAGAGCGGGATGCGAGATTTCTGATGAACCGGCCGCAGTAAGTGACCATCCCCAGAAAACTCCTCACCTCCGCAACATTTTCAGGCGGGCGCGCCTCCTTGATGTCTCTCACTTTGCGGGGATCTGGTGACACCCCATCAGCCTTGAACACGAACCCAAAGAATTCGATCTCCGTCTTCAGAAATTCGCATTTGTCCTTATGCAAAGTGAGACCCAGCAGACGTAGCCGTTCAAAAGTCCTGGACAGGCGTGCCAGGTGCTCTGTTTCGGACTTGGCGTACACCAGGATATCATCGCTGATATTGAGGACACCCTCCAGATCCGCCAGTGCACCTCTTATTATGTTTTGAAAAACCTCCGCTGCCGAGGACACCCCAAAGCTTAGTCTTTTATATCGGTAGAGCCCCCGATGTGTGGTAAAGGTAGTGATGTATCTGGATTCGGGGTGCAAGACCACCTGATGATAGCCCGATCTCAGGTCGAGTTTGGAGAAAAATCTTGCACCCTGCAGCTCTGCAATGATGTCATCGATGGTGGGGGTGAGGTGTCTCTCCCTCTTTATGGCCTTATTGGGCAGTCGCATGTCCACACAGATTCTCACAGCATCGGGTTGTTTAGGCTTGCGGGCAATGACGATGGGGGACACCCAGGGGGTGGGTCCATCCACCTTTTCGATTATGTCCAACCCCACGAGATTGTCAAGCTCACGATCCACCAGGTCCCTGAGATGGAACGGAACCCGTCGGTGCTTCAGCGCCACTGGTTGTATGGATTCGTCGATATGGAGCCGGACCGGCTCACCCACCAGCTGTCCAATGCCCTCAAACAGGGACCCATGTTTGGCCAGGAGGACCTGGATGTCCTCCAAGTATACTGCATAGGCGAATGTGACGATACCCAGTGCCTCCGCCGCGGCACAGCAGAGCAGGGTGTTATCGCTCACCGGTGTCACGTAGAATCGAGCCCGTATGTGTGAGTCCCCATACTGCACACCGGCCACGAAAACACCATCCAGAGGTAAAGGCCGGTCCCCGCCGAAAGTGAATATGCGTGCCCTTGGCGCCGCCAGCGCAGGCGGGGCCAGCATGGTCTTGTAATGCTGGCGGGCCATTACATTTACCGATGCGCCAGTGTCCACTAGCATCGGCACAGAGTCTCCATTCACCAGCACATTGCACCTGGGTTGTCTCTTGGAGCGGGACTTAAGCATGCTCACGCTGGACACGAAAAACACGTTCTCCTCATCATCGTCCTCCTCCTCGTCCTCCTGGGGGGCTCCTTCGTCCCCTTGGTCCACTTGGGCAACGTTGGAGGCCCTCTGGGGGCGGAAGAAACCGGCTCGAACTGGTCCTCTTGGCACTACCTTGGGCGCGGCCGATTTGCACATTCTTGCGAAATGGTCAGGGCCCGCACATCTGCCACATTTGACACCCATGGCCGGACACTCTGCGGGGTGTGGGAGATCATAGCCACACTTCGAGCACGGGACATTCGACCCCTGTGCGCGCTGACTCTGATTGTTCAAAGGGCGCCTTGACCCGCGGCCTCTTCCGACCGCGCAGATCTCTTCCAACTTGGCTGGGCGAACCCCCGCTTCCATCCTGGTTGCACGCAGTTCAGAGACTTCGTGGCACCTCCCCAGTTCTAGGATGCGAGGGAGGGTGATGCCCGGCTCGCGCAGGATCTGGCGTCTCAGCTTCCCCGAGCTGCATCCCTGAATGAGTTGGTTCCTGATCATGACATCGGGGTCATTCCAGGCACACGTTGCTGCCAGACGCCGCAGCCGCCCAAAGAATACATCCAGAGTCTCGTCATCTTTTTTGCGGGCCGTACCCATAAGGAAGCGTTCATAGTCCGCATTGGCCATTGGCAGAAAATGATTATGGAGCGCCTCTTTGGCCGCCGCAAACGATCCATCCACCGGCTGTAGGGACATAAATACCTCATGCACCGCCGGGCCAGCGGAGTACAGTAGGGTGGCCAGCTTGCCGTCGTCCGTTGTTTCCATTGTGGCCCTGAAATACATTTCCAGTCTATCCATCCACATCTTCCACCTCTGTCCAAGGCCAGATGGAGCACCTGAGATATCAAACTCAGGCATTGGTTGCAGGGACCCCGGTGGTTTCGGCGGAGGGACAGGTGGAATCACAGGCGGTGCCTGACCCACAACAGCAGGAGGAGCAGCAGCAGCAGCAGCAGCAGCAGCAGCAGCAGCAGGGTCCATAGTGGAGAGCGCACAGGCACCCCAAAAGATTGACAAGAAAGGGGCCGCAACTCACCACCAGCCGTGACTTTTGCGGAGGTATCACCTCAGCCAGCCTGCCGACAATGATGTGTCCAAAAATTGAGTAGAGGAAGAGACCCCTATCTAACCAGCAGGCCTCCCACGGAGTCTCTCAGCCTCTGCTCGACGAAATTAGCATAAATTGTCAAAATTTTTCCATGAAATTGACATGTGCTGTGTCCAGCGATCATCCGCCGCTGAAATGTCCAAAAATTAAACCCGGATGGCTCACCGACGCTTCGTTACGAAGCCGTGAGTCTCCAAGGCCTATTCATCAAAATGGCCGCCGGCCGCGTGCGTCGCTTCCTTCTCTGCGGTGTTCGGAGTTCGTCGCGCGCTCACAATCGATCATCTGCGTCGCGTCGGAACTCCCCCGCATTTCATGGAAGCGATCCCGGTCTCGTCGCCACTGTTGGCGGTCTCGTGTGGGCCGCCTCCGTGAGCCCCCCACCCCCTGTAGAACAGAGACACGGAGACGTGGATGTTGTCGGTGTGGGCTCCCCGGTGAACTGACGTCACCAGGAGCCGCCCCGTTTATTTAAACAGGCACGCGACGGAGTTGACGTCACTCCGTCGCGTGCGGACCCTTAAAGGGGCAACGCCACAGACACTGTATTAAATTGAATACGGGACAATACGAGCTGCACTCCCCGTATTTGGTTATTACATATTTACGATATAGTGATATTTTTAGGAAGCAGACACTGCAGGTGAGGCGCTAGCAGATGGGCTGTGCTGACCAGGCCCCCAAAAGCAAACCTCTTGCCCACCCCACCATTCCCCAGAAAGGAGGCTACTCCAGTAGTGATGGCACTATGAGGGCTGCTGTTTTTCATCCCTCGACTGACAGCAACTATAGAGCCCTGAGTGTGTCTGTACTCCAGAGGGCCCATTTAGGGTTGCATGGTGTGCTCTGGTCAGTGAGTCCTGCCCAACAGCAATCAAAGCATGAAATTAGCAGTGGGGTGGAGGGCTATTTAGACTTCTGGGTAATGTCGCCGGGCCGCTCAAGGCGAGGCCATGCAACTGTTACATGGCAGCAGGCGCCAGAGAGGGGCACAGCCCTCCTCCAAGGTCAGTGCCCCTCTCTGTCTCTCAGATAAGGGAGACAGTCAGCAGGGTCTGGCACATGAAAGGCAGGAAGGGTGAGGTAATAAATACCTCACCCTTCCAGGAGGATATATGGGTGCAGTGTACCCGGGAGACCCTGGATGCTTAGGCAGGATACTTACCCGCAGGCTGGCCTTGGGGGGGTTGGTGCACCGCCCCCCACACAGTACAAAGAATCAGGGCCTCTCTGGGGCCTATATAATGAGCTGTGAGTAGCTCCCAAAACACAAACTGCTTTGTCGACCCTGCAAGGCGACCCAAACAGTACCTGGAAGTTCACTGTTAACTCAGCGTCTTCCCATTCTTTTTCTTCCTTGCAATCCCAACGTTTGCTGTGCACTCAGCATCATAGGGAATCGGCTTGAAGGTGTTCGCCTTGCTGCGGCGTCATAGCTGAAACTCGGTCTTGCAAACGAGTTGCAGATAACTTTTAAATGGACTGCAGCTTCCCCTCCGCTTTGCTTTAATCCGGCAGTACCTTCCAAGACATACGAGCGCGTGTGCCAGCCGGAGAAGGTATGAAGGTCCCCGGGGAGTCCAGCGCTCTGAAGAAGAAAACCGGCACTGCGGCGACTAGCTACATTCTTTCAAGTCAGTTTCTGCCGGGGCGCCGGGCATGCACTGCCCAAAGCTCTGCAAGAGAAGGGTTTCACAGCAATGAAACTGACACGGTTTTAAATATACATACAAACACAAAGCAGGCTCTGCGCAAGCTGATATTGACAATTTATTATGAAGCGGGGCTAATGTTTCCAAGCAGTTTTTAACTTTTGCCGTAGGCCTATAGACATGCCAGCAACGTGCACGGTAAGGGGGTGCAGAACTCTTGTTTAGAGGCAAGTCAAGTGCACACAAAGCGACAGGTCCATTTGAATGTGGCCACGGCTAATGTGGAAGCATCTGTTTCTGTTATTAACAGCAGCTATATGGCAAAAGTGAAATTGACTTCGCTTCATCAGAATACGGGACTAAGACATATTCCTCAAACAGCGCCTCGATGCCCACAGGCTGAGTGGGTGCTTTAAACATGCAAATAAAAATATGTATTTGTGAGTTATATGGAGCCCATCATGCATATTTGTGGCAGAGGCAGCTTTGCGAGTCAACACAAAGCAGTAGGTCTGCTACCACACGGCCGAGAATAACGTTTTTCTAATAATCAGCAGCTAATATGAAAGGTCAGTCGGAACACGGGGGGCTTAACGGATAATGAAACGTGCAAGTCTAAAGGGTTTTGCAATTGCGGGCACGTGTTTTTACGTTACAATGGGCAGTGCTAAGTGGGATCAACATGTGCATTTTGTGAGACAAGGTGACAAGCCACCACATTAACCCCCTGGGCCTTGAAAGTCCACAGTGACATGGGGGCACGTGTTTTTTCTGCCGACAATTAAGAAGGAACCATTTTAGCCCCCCGCTGTCTTTAAAGACAGCTCTGACATCCGGAAAGGGACAAGTTAACAGGGGGACAAGAGCAGTGTCTGCGAATCAATGTTTAGCAGGTTTTGACAAAATAACCGTTTAAGGTACTGCAATTGATGGACAAAACAAGCCCTCAGTACAGAAGTGTATATTTTTCCAAGGCAAGCCGTGTCATTCATTGAAAGCCACAGTGATATCACGATGCGGGCATGTTGGCCAAATAAAAGTGAACAAGCCATTGAATGGCAGGGCTGGTAGCACAGCAAGTACAGTACTTGCGTTTGACATCAGTGCTGAGACTGCCAATCCAGGTTGAAATCGCGGCAGGGCCATACAAAGTTTTTTCATCCTTCAACATACTGCATTTGGAAATATGTTTAGCCCAATTATGGTGACACAAAGACATATCATGCAGAGTTAGATTGCCCCCTTTTTGTAAATGAACAAAAACAATTGTTAAAGCACATACTTTGCCAGGTTTAACAAATGCAGGGGTTTTTCTTTTAAAACACAAATTTGTGCTAACAAACAGTTTTGCAAACATGCTTTGTCCTTTTGATGACACAATGACATATCGTGCATAGTTGGAATGCAATGTCGAATGAATGACAAATACTGGCGGATCCAAGAGTCCCACATCACTGGGGACGGTAGGCATATACATGACAAGGGCAAAGAATAATTAATATGGTATAAACCGCAGAACTTGCACTAACGCCTATTGCTAGCTAATGTTGTAGGTGTCTGAATCCTAACTCTTATACCACAATTTCTAT
Organism: Ambystoma mexicanum; assembly: GCF_040938575.1. Taxonomy (NCBI): domain Eukaryota; kingdom Metazoa; phylum Chordata; class Amphibia; order Caudata; family Ambystomatidae; genus Ambystoma; species Ambystoma mexicanum. The sequence goes on along the minus strand of NC_090930.1, from coordinate 285,462,851 downwards.
AAAAAACCTTACAAGGCAAACTGTTGATTAGACGATGTATCGTGCATGATACGATACAATTTTGAATGAATTAAAGACAAATGCTTGCAGCCCCACAAGTCTCACACCAGTGTGGATATTGGTAACTCACATGGCAGGGGCAGACAAAGGTTTTTGAGAACTGGCACGAACACCAGGCCAGGTAATAATTATACAAATACAAACTTTCATTGACCACAAATAATTTGCTGCTAGCCTTCCAAGGCAAACTGTTACTTTATATGGGGCACACCGCCAGGAAGTCACCCAAACGGGTGACAACCAAAATCTCAGCATGGAGTTGCACTGCAGTTAAGGCAGCCACCAATCTCAGGTTTGTCTAAAATTATAAAATGAAAAGTTTTTTTTTCCTATGCTACAAACAGACAAGACAAATGCTCCCTAATGAAAACGGCAAGAACCCATAAGCGTGAGGCTTACTACCCACAAGACACCAAGATAAGCTATTACCACATAAGGAAACATGGGTGGAGGAAACAATTAGTCCGTCCAACTTTTCAAAATACAAGCAGCCAAAAGAGCTTACCAAGGGCGCATCAGTTACAGAGTAAAAGAACATCTACCCAAGCCTCTCAGAAAATTAAAACGGCAAAAGCTCTGAATTACACCTGGATATGGGGTGCGGCATATTGGTTACAGGCTGATGAGGGGCAACCGGACATGAAAAACAGTCTTCCCTGTTTTTATGCGGGGTAATATTGCTGCACCAGTCCCCTCTACAGAGTAGCGCAATAACTTCACTAGAAAGGGGGACAACACCAGCTACCGGGCGCCTCAGCGAGAAAAATGGAAGCATGCGCAATAGCGGCAACCCAACATTCATTAGAAATCAGAGGGGTTTGTCCATTAACGCAACTATTGAAGCAGAAGTCGATCAGTAACAACATGCAGCCGGCAAGCCACCTCAAGACAAATGAAAGCAAAAAGGACAGTACAAATCTGATATTCGAACAAGAGCAATCACACATGGATCAAGTCTCTTGCGCACACGCTACAAATGGTGTAACCAGCCATGAACCCAGTACCCCGACTAGCAGAGCACATGGCAGAGCAAGGTTTGAACATGGCAACCACAAACCAGGGGTAGAGCATGGCTAGCATGCAACAAGCTAAAAGTATCAATGACATGGCAGTCCTTCGAATTGCCAAATTGATGGGAAACCACCTGCACAAAATCCGGCGCAAACACCAATTTTTGCACACCCGGGCAGAGCCTACTGGTGCAGTTGAAGCCTGGCAGAGCCAACACACATGCCAATGCGTAGCAGCATCAGCCAGAAACAAAGGCCAGGAAAAGGAGAACCCGTTGAAACAGATCTTCAACTACAAGCAGCTATCCAAAACGGAGCTTGCCAAATATTATTACAAACAGCTATCCAAAACGGAGCTTGCCAAATATTTCTGTGTACGCAGAATAAACACAGAACCGTGAACGGGGTTCAAAACAATGAGCAACTAAGGAAAACCTGTGCTTAAGGGACCTAGTTGCAACAACACTACTGAGGCAGTGAAGCATGCAGGACATTCAGGGGCTAGCTGTAAGGAGCCAGGTGAGGAGGGGGCGATGACACCAAAGACACCACGGCAAGGTAAGTAAGAGAAAACCCCAAGGTGACACCAGAAGACAAGTTCTCCGCATACCCACCAAGGGACACCCAACTAACCAAATAAACACACACACGGGCAGACGAACAGTGAGCCAGCCTCACTAACGGTTCAATGAACAAGACAAAGAGCGAAGACAGGTCATACAATCAAACAGTCAGATCTGCACAGCAAGCAGAGCGTTTCTGCAGCTTGCAGCCCGCACTAGAGGGTGGTTCCAGAGCTCAGTCCAGACCATAACAAACACAGCTCAACCACCTCCATAATTTCAAGGACGTATTCCCCGCACATGTCGAACCCTCACAGAAAGACAGAGCCAAACCTGTTTAGCACAAATATCTGAGCCCTCCCCATAACATCGGCCCCACCCGGCCACACGGTTTCACAACCCGGCCGGGCAAAACCTCAGACTTCACCACTCACAAGGGCAAAAAACCCAGTGCCATAGTTCAAGGGCCCAATAATACACATAACCAAAGTGCGAGCCGGAGTTTAACAACAAACCCAGTACACTATGGCGCCCGCAAACGAGAAGTGTCCGGACCAGCAGGACCACCCGCAACATGCACAGTACTCGAGCAGATGACCAGCTTCCAGCGGTTCGAGGTAGCCGAGGCAGGAGAAGAAATAACATCCCACAGATAACAGGACGAACAAACGCAATCGGGGGCAGAATAAAAGCCCAGGCTTGCCGCAGGCCAGCTATGGTAACAGATAGAGGATATATTTCCAAAGCATAGTCAACACCTCCAATAACGGTACAGCTAGTCAGATAGCGAAGCAAACGGAGCGCTCATTCTGCCATCAGGGCTGAGCCTGCTGACGCAATTTCAAACCCCGGCAGGTCAGCCTGTCAATTTTCTCCAAGGTCGATAAATGAACACCACACACTGTGGGTATTTATAAGCGCTTTTGGCTGGGGTCCGTAGCGCCATAAAAATTGCAAAAACAGAACATGCGACGCATGCGGTTGCGGAACAGAATAGAGAAGGAAAACTGAAGAGGTAGCGGAAAATACTAGATAATAAGGTGTATGTTTACGGTCCCAACTTAAGTAAAAAGCAGTGCAGAATTAACACCACACAGCACAACAGGCCAAAGGCCAGAAGGCCGGGGTGCTTTAAAATAAGCACCGAACCTGGAACACGGTTCCAATATAAGTGAATAACAGTGCGGAATAATACCACACAGCACAACAGGCCAACGCCCGAGAGCGGGGGCCAGGGTGCTACAAGTAGCACGGAATCGGGAAACCGGTTCAATAATAAACTTATAAGCAGGGTGGGAAAAGCTCCACACAGCACAATACAACAGGCCAACAAACGGCCGAAGGCCAGGGCCAGGGAGCTACAACATAGCTCGGGACCTAAAGGCAGGTACCAAACAATCTTTGGTTAACATACAAGAGTATCAAGGGGTGGACCGTCCCTTGGAAGACCCGGGAAATTCCACAATGGTTACCGAACCTCGGAGCACAGGGGGAAGTTACCCACCCATATAAGATAAGGTGCCTTGGTCATTGGAATCATGTTCCAGGGTCCAAATCTGAGCAACTACGCATAGGGCTACCCCACCCCTGTTGACAAATTCACTCCAGGTGGTTAAACAACACAAAACACAGACAAGAAGAAATAGGGTTAGATAATCAGGCCAACGCCATAGAGGGTCGGGGCCACACTTCTAGAATGCTCAAACTTATACACATTTTTTAAAAATAGACATACAGGCCAACGCCACAAAGGCCAGGGCCAGAAAGCTTTGGGGCTCCCCTGGAACATGCACTAAAACCAGCTAAGGTGGGAATCAAATTTTCCCACAATAAGCAGGCCTTGATTGCGGCTCAGAAAAGAAAACAAACTTAGAGCAGCCATAAATAGGCAAAGCTGAGGCCAGCACAAGATGCCGGCTCACACATAACTACAAAACCAAACCCCTACAGGGGCTAACGCACGATCAAGGGAATAGCCAAACTAAGGGGAACAGACTATGCAGCTAGGAAAGAACAAGCAACAACTTTTGGGGGAAACCTGGACAGCCACTAACCCATCCAGGTCATGGCAGCACGGGCCTAAGGGGGTAACCTCTGGACCCGGTGCCCAAAAGTATGATATTATTATTGATATGCAATTATTGTTTATGTTTCCATAACCATATCTGTAACAATAAAATCCTACGGCCTTTTATTGCCAAAACTTGACCAAATTGTTGTGGTGAAATCATTTAGGGGGTAGGGGGCAAGGGCCGTGAGGCATGACGCACATTCCGCACAACAACATAGGTATGTCTGCTGCATATGGGTTCAACAGTTAAGATAATGCCGCCGAGCCGCCCAAGGCGAGGCCATGTAACCGTTGTTACATGGCAGCAGGCGCAAGAGAGGGGCACAGCCATCCTCCAAGGTCAGTGCCCCTCTCTGTCTCTCAGATAAGGGAGACAGTCAGCAGGGTCTGGCACATGAAAGGCAGGAAGGGTGAGGTAATATATACCTCACCCTTCCAGGAGGATACATGGGTGCAGTGTACCCGGGAGACCCTGGATGCTTAGGCAGGATACTTACCCGCAGGCTGGCCTTGGGGGGGTTGGTGCAAAGCCCCCCACACAGTACAAAGAATCAGGGCCTCTCTGGGGCCTATATAATGAGCTGTGAGCAGCTCCCAAAACACAAACTGTTTTGTCGACCCTGCACGGGGACCCAAACAGTACCTGGAAGTTCACTGTTAACTCAGCGTCTTCCGATTCTTTTACTTTGCCTCAAAAACCCTCCTACCACAGAAAAAGGGGAGTGAACAACCGAAAGAAACTCAGGACACCGTACGGTGGCCACAACAAGTCGTGGGACAAGAAAGGGGGTAACATCGGGACCCGGTGCCCAAAAGTATGATATTATTATTGATATGCGATTATTGTTTATGTTTCCATAACCATATCTGTAACAATAAAATCGTACGGCCTTTATTGCCAACACTTGACCAAATTGTTGTGGTGAAATCATTTAGGGGGGAGGAGGCAAGGGCCGTGAGGCATGACGCACATCCCGCACAACAACATAGGTATGTCTGCTGCATATGGGTTCAACAATTATAAGAGAGGTAGCGCATGGTTGCTCCGACAGGCTACTAACAAGATCCTGGGCTTTTGGCTATCTTTTAAAACAGCACCAAGTGGTAAATCTATTTTATGAAACTGAAAATCCACAGTTCATTTCTGTAACATGTTGTGGCATATGCTCCTCGAGCAGCAAATCGACCAACCGGCTCTAACCACATGAAAAAAAGGTGAAATTGGAAATCTAGGCCCACTGCTACCCTATACTCCTACTGTTACATATTTGGGAAAGAACGTTATTCCTGTGGTGTTACTTCCGGCTCTGTCAAATGTTGTGCTTTGGAAATGTGCCCCTTCACACAGCACATACATTCTAGAAGTTGCACAGAATGCTAGTGCTTGCCAGACTATTATAGAGGCAACAATCCATGTTGGTGAAAAAGTAAAGATTCAGTGGGAAAATGTGTAATCTGTGGCCTATAAAAATGCAAACTCTGCAATCTGAAAGCATGGGCTCTCAGCCAGGCCTCCCCACTTGGCCAATTCTAACTGGGTCTTATTTTATATTTGGCTGCCATTTGAGATTAGCAAGGGGTATCCTGTTACATGTGGCCTGAACAACACACCACGCTCATGCATGGTTAAATAGACTATAATGCTGTCAACTGACCATAGATTCCAACATGCTCTATATAGTAGTAATAATATTGATAATTTATATTGTGCCCACCATAGGCTGAATTGCCCCTTAGCTTGTTCATTTTGCAGGGCGCCATCACGTGTGCCACAGTTCTCACCTAACAGAAAATAGAAATGCATGACGTTATGCTATCATATGTATTGTTTTATCGCACAGTGAGACCTGAAAAGCAGAGACTGGGTTTGATTCAAGGGGAATGAGGGGACATGCAAGATAGCTGTGCTGATGCTTTGGTGCATGCAGGTTGGGATAATCCGAGGTCTGCATGCAGGTCTCTTTGTATGTGGGTATGTCTTTAAGCAACCAATGGCGAGTCCTAGAAGTAGCTTAGTTAGATCTAGTGGGAAGCTTCAAAATGGTCCATGAAAAGGTTTACTATGTCTAGAGATCACGCTTGCCTTTCGGCCAATTCGTACGCCTAAGACCTAATTGCACCACCCGAGAAGATTTTGATACAACCAGCAAAGACCTCTCAAGAAGACTGAAAGAAAGAGGCTACCCTAGCCACATCATTCGCCGAGCCCAAAAACGAGCTAAAAATAGAAGCAGGGAATCATGCCTCTGCACTACTCCACGAGACCTCTGTGAAAATAAACTCACCTGTGTAACTACTTTCTCACCGCTTAGTAACCAAATAAGAAAGACCATCCTAAAACATTGGAAAATCCTCCACACCGAATCTTTTGAACCGACCAAACCTTGCTTTATTTTAAAAAGAATTAGGAACCTTAAAGACCGGCTAGTCAATACATACACAGAACCTACCAAGTCACCAGAAAACACCCTGTGGAGTCTACCCCCTGTCAAGGGCCACTACAAATGGGGATCATGCTCAGTGTGCTGCCTAACCAAAAATATCAAATCCATCGATCTGAACAGAAAAACCTGGAATTTCGAGTCTGTCACCAACTGCAAAAGCAAGTGGACTGTGTACGCTAACCAATGCCCTTGTAAGCTACTGTACATCGGAAAATGTAAAAGAGAAGTAAGACAGCGAATATGCGAACATCGCTCATGCATGAAGAACGGCATCCCCGACAAACCTATGGTGTCTCATTTTCAAGAGAAACACCACACCCACAACGATATTTTCTGGTTTGTCCTACAAACAGCCAAGAACCTCTTCAGAGGTGGCAATAGGGACCTCTCACTTCGTAAACTAGAGCAACAATGGATTTTCCGTTTGAACTCAGTTAAGCAAGGCCTCAATGTGGCAATCGAATGGAATCTTTTCTTCAAATAACTTCAACCTTGACCATCAGTACCTACAGTCTTGTTCTATTTTTTCGCACAGTCCACTGGCCCGTTTTAACCATCCTAATCCCTGAGCTCCAATCCCCTGAGCATTTATGTGATTATGCCATATTAATGTACTCTATTCTGTGGGTTTTCCAGCTAGCCGTGCAAGTTTACCATCAGTAGTGTAAAACAACATATAGATTTTGTTATATTCTCATGTCTTAAACTGCACCTTGTTAATTTTACCAAAGTCGGCTCATTTGCTAAAATCATTTTCTATCATGCATTGTTTAAAAATCTTTCTGCCAAAAGATGTCTCTTGTTTCAATGCACCTCACATGTCACATACATGTACCCCCCAAATCTCCAGGGCCCCTTCCTCGCCCTGACGTGACTCCACTTGCTCCATTCAGAAGACATCCAACACGCCACACTAACCACGGCATGCGCACTCACTTAACACGTAGCCGTGCGCTTAGTGTTTTTCAAGAAACTGCTCCACTCATGCGCAAGCATCTCTAATAATATGCTACCCGATACAAGGATTGCGCAGCCGTGCCCGTAGTTAGTGCACTCAACAACCACCCCTCTACGCATGCGCGCCCTTTCTGCCAAATCCTTTAGAAACACCTCCCAGCTACCTACACAGCTCATTGCTGGACCTAAACCCTTCGCCAGAAGATCACTCTATCAAGTTCAGCCAAGTGCTCCCCACGTCACCGCACTGGGGGTTTTTGAGACTCTTTCAAAATGCTTCTGTCAAAACGTCCCCGAACGTTCTGCCAGGCACATTTTTTCTTAAATAACACGCTGATCAGATTTCTAAGTATCTCGAGCGCACATTTACTATAATCAATGGGACACGCCTCCATCACGTTGTAAAGGCACCAGCACGACAAGTTTAACATGATCTGTGGTATACATCTGCAATCAGAGATGCTGCCATTACCAATTTCATGTTTGGCATGGTCTTGTATCACTTGCCTAGTTATTTATCCTTAAACACCAGTAATGCCTCCAGCACCTTACTAAGAAGCCTTTTTCTAACACTCATATATAGAGCAACCCTGACATCACGTTACCGAGGCACTAGCACAATATGTACCACACGACCTCTAGTATACCTCCGTACTCCCACCTGATTCATGCATTTTTGATGTAAAGATCCCTTTTCTAGTTAATATACCCTTCAGGCACCTGGATAGCCTCCAGCACCATACTAGCAGCCATCCCTGACTGGGTAATAATTTAGTCCCCACTGGGCCTCTCAAGAACTTAATAGTCACAGTATCCACTTTTTCAAGAAGTTGGACTTTCCACTAACTTTCTCAACTTATTCCTTTAACAGCAACCATGGCCATCCTTCTCCCCTGATCAAGGCCCAATTCTCACGGCGATACCTGCCTGTGTAAAAAGTTCCATCATCTTTGCTGGACCGCATACCCACAATTTAAGGTATGTCCTGCACCATTATTTATTAATCAATCATGATTTGTCATTTCATTTTGGCAACTAACTGTTACCCCTCCCCTGTAGATATCCTGCTACAGACGTCCACACCAATTGAGGTGCCTTTTTGAAAACCAGTCTGTGCGCAACCAAAATTCAAAATAGGTATGTGTCTAGAAAGCAGTCCTTATAAAGAATACACTCTGTATGGTCATGTCCATCCTACTGATTAAATACCCTCCTCCATATATGTCACCTGTCTCTCTAGGCGTTCACCAGCCCCAAGCAACGTCCTGACAGTTCGGACCCTTCCATCTGTGAACAGTCTCTACCCAGTGAAGGCTGACTTTTCCCCGAACCAGAAACACCTGCATAATAGATGCGTCGACTGTAATATCATACTACTAAATCTAATAGTAGTATTTGGAATAAATATGATACACGTATGCTACTAACCCTCACCTAAATCAACTGTGATGCTAACAACAGTTTTTTACTTGTTTCACCATCCATTATAAGCCGAATAAGGCTCATATGTGACAGTTCTAAGTTGTTTCTTGTGTATTTTTCTTTTGTAAACTAACTTTTTATATATATGTGTCCAATTCTAAGAATAAATTGAATCTGTTTTCTGAAACTCAAAACATTTTGTGACCCTTAATAGCTAGTTTTCGTACACTAGCTTCCTGCGTATCTAGACCTACCTATTGTACATGGTTGACCTGGGGTAGCTATTGACTCTGTTTCCTCCTCCTCATGCTAAAACACCTTTTTGAGTCAAGCCCGCCTTTAACAAAAAAGAAGGCTCTCCTCGCCCCTTTTTCTACCTAAGACTTTCAGCCCTTCCTGTTGTTGGTACCTACCTGAGCGATTCCGACCTAACGGCAATGTATCTTTCTCTTTGTAGTAGCCTGTCCTGTTACATAGTTATAGTTAGGGCTGATAAGTACTGCCCTCATAAACTCATGCTGTTTGAGTAACTGTTAACAGGGACTGAATGTAAACTGAATCTATCCTGTGCAATGTGGGATCTCTGGATGCCTATCTCATGTATCTCATGAATCCTGCTGGTTTCGACTACTGCACTCAAATGGAAATTGGGTCCTGCACATGGCAACCTACGCTTACCCGGATAAACAGTTCTGGAGCTCGCCCTGGGACGTCATTCCCCTTAGGCCTGGGAAGGCAGGAGAGGAAGGTGTCCCGTTGAAGTGTCAGCCGTTGGAGCCCAGCATCTCAGCAGGATCCTGTGCTAGGCTGCAACCACTTAGCAGCATCCTGTATTTGTTCTGTTCTGTGTTTATCTTCACATCTCCATTTTAAAGCCAATCTCCAGTACATTCCACACATGGCTTCTCTCCAATTATCTGCATACAAGGAAATAATAACAGAATTAAAATAATGTAATGATCAAAGCGGTGTAGACCTTTTCCATGATGCTTGCTTGTTTGGCTCTTAACCCCTTAAGTGCCAAGGACCAGGTATCTCGTCCTTGGGATTACCTCCCTGTTGCCAAGGACGAGATACCTCGTCCTTGGCACTTAAGGGGATAATGAAAGAGAAAACGTTAGAAGGCTTTGAATGGCGACATACCGAAATCACCAAAAAAGCCCTTGGCACTAGAGGGAGAGACATATTGTTTATGTTTCACTGCATATTAATCGCGCAGCAACACGCAAACCTCTGCCAAAGCATGACTAAAAGCATAGGACTTTATCTCAGGTCCTTTTTGAAGTCTGTCTTCAAAGAAGCGGGAGACTTTACAGTTCAGCCAGTCTGGCCTGTTGCCCACTCATTTCCTGGCATTCTGCTACTTTTTGTGCAAGGTTTTACCAACTTTGCTTTCCCAATAAAGATAGTACTCACGAGTCTCCGGGTTATACAGTTCAGTTCTGAGGAGGTAAAGAGCATCCCCCCAGATGTCCAGAGGCCGGAAAACTGGGCTCTGTGCAACCCAGGGGGCCACCCCCTGGGAAACCCTTGTGGGGAAGAAAACCCAGAGTCTGTTGAAGTTGTAGAATTCCAATGAAGAGGTGGTCCAATGTCAGATTGGAGCAATGGAGCGAAGTATCAGTCGATGGAATATCCAGCAGGGAATTGGCCTTCCAAAGCAGTGTAAGATCGTGACTGGAAGGAGGCTCCACCAGAACAGAAGCCAACAGCTGAATATCTCCAAATGTGGAAAACGCAGAGAAAGAAGCGTAAGAAAGAAATTACAGAAAGGTAAGTAGTGTAAGCGGAAAAGAAAAAGAAAAGGTAAGCAGGCAGGGCGCCGGAAAGTAATGAGACCCGAGAGCGGCACAGGTAGGCAGGGAGCCGGAAAGTAATGAAACCCGAGAGCAGCGCAGGTAGGCAGGGAGCCGGAAAGTAATGAGACCCGAGAGCGGCACAGGTAGGCAGGGAGCCGGAAAGTAATAACAGCCGAGAACGGCGCAGGCAGGCAAATCTCTGAGAAGTAATGAGCGCCGCAGACGGTCGAATCAGGCGGAACGCCGAAAGGAAAGAAGAGCTGTGAAATGGCAGAAAGGAGGAGAAAAGCGAGCCGGAGAACCAGCAGAAAACAAAAGCCTAAGAGGATAAGGGCAGAAAAGGGAAAGTGCCAAAAAGGAACCCAACAAGAAAAACATAGTCGGAAGCCCGACAAACGTACAAGGGAAAGGAACAAGAAAGGATTGAGTGGAATATGATTGCACTAAAGGGAGGAGAGAGCAATGCTAAGCGTAGAGACAGAGTAGCAACGCAGTTACCTGTCTGTTCTCTGGTGAATAAGTACGAATGACTGGGTTGAATCTGAGTGTCCTCCATCTAGAATGGAAGACTAGACATGTAATACTAGTTGGTGGTAATGTTGCTGAACAGGCGCCATCTTGGATTCCACTGAACATGTCGAGGATGATGCATCTTCCACTGCCTCCATAGGCTTCTAGGTGTCCTTCTGACACAAGGGAAAATAACACAAATGCATTGCAGGAATTAAAAATGAGATGAGCTATAACCCAAGGAATGCAGTGGATCACTTGTGTGCTCGGCCTATTTTTAGTTTGAGCTATTAAGGGTCATTTGTGACACTTATAAGACAAAACTATTGTTTTATATTGCATTGGAGTACAGATAGGGCAGAATTACATACGAGGAGGGACACAGAGTCTGTAGGTGTTGTTTGGTTATGTGCCCACCCATTGCGTGCCCATGATCATGCTAATCCCTATGGCCATTCCCACCCATTCCTGCCTCTGCCCGCCCCAAAAACCTCCTCATGGCAACTCTTTGATCGTTCTTTAATCAAGCCATACCATTAGGGGTTGCATTCAAAGTGCCTGCTAGTGTTTGCTCAAAGCAGTCTTCAAAGAGTTAATGACTTGAGTTGTAAACAATCTATTGGTGTAATAAAAATGTCTTACCAGGCCCGCCTTCAGCCACTCTGCGTGTCCTTCACTGAAGTCCTGTTAAAAACAAGCATCATCAAAGCCACTAAAGTCCTCTTTAAAACATGCATTGGCAAAATCAACATTTTTGGCTTGTGCATACTTTTACATTTTTGCCAGGCACTGCTATTAGATGCCGAGGTACTCACACTTTTTTGCGACTGCTACCAAAGATGGTTAGCTAATACCACTATGGTTGTGCCTGGCAAGTGCCTTTCCCATGCCTACACAAAATCCCAAATTGCCAATATTTATTTTAAATAAGTGTGCGTGAGCCGGGAGTAAAGGAGCAAAGGTAGATGGCAAAAGTGCGCAGTATCTGGTCAACATTACTATGTTTATTGGAATCCAGCATGTCCTTCTAATCATGGAAATTACTATTGTGTGGCTGAAGAGAAAGCATGTTGTTCTGCTAAACAAGCACAGTTATCCACAGGATCCAAGTAAAATGTGTGGCGTTGTCTTGCTGTGACTTCACGTGCTCTGTCATCACTTACTGTGGTATTTTGCGTTCCCTATGATAATTATCCACCCCCTCTATTTTCTTTGGGCTTGTGCCTTGCTTAAAGGAGGAGGAGCAGGTGTCACTTTGCAGCAAATAATGAAAGAGGCGACATGTAACAGAACAGCCGCAGTTCGTCTCTTTCTATGCAAATTCATACGGTAATGCCTATTGAAAGATATGAGAAGCTGTATAGCAACCAGTGGCTCTCCAGCCGTTAAGGACTGCCACTATCATGATCCCTCACCATAGACTATCCTGCTTAGCCAGCCAACTTTGGGGGGGGGAGCCGGGTGACTGCCCGGGGTGCCACGCCCCCAGAGCGCAATTAGCCCCCGCCTGCCAGCTCGGGGGGAGTCTTTCAAGGGCTCCCCCCAGCTGCCATAGTGGGAGAAGGCGCAGCAGGCTTTTGCTATTAAATGCGCCCACGGCAGCAGGCGCATTTATTAATAATATGGTGCTGTTGTCAGCACCCTATTGTTATTAAATATGCCCTGCCGCCGCGGGCGCTTTTAATGACAAAAGGGTGCCAATAGCCGCCAACCACGCCAGCTCGGGGGAGTCTTTCAAGGGCTCCCCCGAGCTGGCATAGTGGCAGAAGGCGTGGCAGTCGCCCCATTGTTATTGAATGCGCCTGCGGCGGAGGAGCGCATATAATAACAATAGGGTGCTGATGCACCCTATTCATATCATTAACCTCCTCCCCCGAGCGAGGAGGTTAAAAAAACAAAATGGCACATCATGACCCCCACCCCCTGTTGACCAGGTGCGGGCGGAGGAATGGGGGGCAATGGGAGTTTTAGTCCAAAACATTTGGAGAGCCAAAGTTTCAGAGTCGTAAGTGTCTTTTGGTTCCAGCCCATTTTGTTGGATATGACAAGGCGCACGCTAGTCTTGGCTACACAGTAGAAAGTCTATATCACTGTGAAAACCATTCAGCATCCAACCGCTCAGTGTTCTAGCAATGTAAGGCAACCAATGTTCATATTTCCCTAAATTCAACTTGGGGGGGGGGGGGTAAAGAAACCGTACACAAGGGTTCCTACATTATCCAAGCATCACGTTTCCCAATCTTTTCCACTAACGAAGAAAGGATTGGGGAACGTGACAATGCCATGAAACCCAACATTTCAGAAATTGACACTTTTAATGGTTCAAGATTGTTAAGTCAACTTAAATACATACACACATTAATTACAATGAACGGTTGTTTTCCCCTTACAAGGAAGAGGGTTACTGAAAACAGAGCCATTTTCAAATTAATAGTAAAAGACAGGTTACAAATGCAGGGAATATCATACAGGTGGAAAATGTCCATATTGGCTAGCGTTGCACTTTAGAGAAACAGACACCACGCCACAACTATACTGGCGTAATCAGACTTTGGAAAATGGAATAAATAAAAAAACAGTACCCAAGAAAGGACTATGGATACTGGCAGAGGTAATGGTACATGCAGCACGCCGGGGGTCGGGGTTGGGGGGGGACGCTGGGGGGTGTTACACACCAGCAGCATACCAAAGAGGGGGATGCCCAATGAGACAGAATCAGGGATTTGAATAGCGTAGCAAGAGTGTGCGTTTCGAGAGATAAGTCATAGCAAAGTAGGATGCTCTGTGGGAGGGGGTAGGCAGTCATCCCCAGGGGACCCTTTTACATTGTGATGCACCTCTACACCACATTGTCGCCTATAAAGTAGTAAAACGGTATTGTGTGGTGCCGCATATGGAACCCTGTGCCCCTAATGGTGTTAAAACCTATCTCGGCACTTCAACACAGAGGTAATGATTCTCTTTTTCCTAAACATCCCAGTATTATTTTTTCTTGGAAACAAATGTTTCCTCTCTAGGAAGTGTCAAATATTCACCACTAAGGCATAATTGTAAAATGGGTGGTAAGTCAGTACAACCAATGCATGAACCAGTTAATATGCTAGGATACATAACATAAGCTCGCCTAGGGGCACTGCAAATGTCTGCAGCAAAATAGCCTGATTGGAATACACCCTCAAACCTTTTGCCTGTCTCGGGAGGATAGCTCAGGGGCAACATGCTCACCCTGGAAGAAAGACGACACGGAGCACCACAGGTTCGATCCCCGGGTCCGCGCTTAGAGACCTCTGGGTATTAAGCGCGTTATAAATAACTTATCATAACATATCATAACCTAGTGACCTTGAAATTATTGAACTGGGTCACTCTTAAATCTCTTAGGTAATGTTAAGTTGGAGGCTTTCTGTATATAGTGCGCCTCACTTCTTGTTCTATACCACTTGAATTCCAGAGGCTGTGAACCATGTGCCCCAAAACTTGCTGTAAATGTCAGGAGATAACAGGAAGCTTAGTGTTTGACAACAGACTATATTGTTTCATCTGATGAACAAAGATGTTTGCTTTGAGATCCTCGGGCTTTCCTCCACAAGGCAAATCGACCCATCTGTGTGCTCTGGCACAGCTTTGGTGGCATGAATTATGGAAAGGAAGTAAAGTAGCATAATGTAACTACCACGTATCAAGGAACAAACATATTTAAGCAATAAGCACCGAGCCGCAGGAACATTGCTGAGTCAAGTAAATACACAGAACTGTGTATATTAGCTTGTGTCACACCTAGAGAGAATTGTAATACTAGCTTGAGTAACATCTAAACAGAATTGTGAAGACTAGCCTTACATCATATCTAGACAGAACAATAATACTAGTCTGCATCATATCTAAATAGAACTGCGAAGATTAGCATTGTGTCACAGCTAGACAGAGTTGTGAAGATAAGCATTGCGTCACATCTAGACAGAACTGCGAAGATTAGCATTGCATCATATCTAGACAATTGTAATACTAGCTTGCATCATATATAGATAGAATTGTGAAGATTAGCCTCTGCCTCATCTTGAGAGAATTGTTAATGTCAGCTTGTACCACACCTAGACAGGATTGTAAAAATTAGCCCCCATCACACCTAGACAGAATTGTGAAGATTAGCTTGCATTTGGCTACAAACTGTGGCTAGTGTCCAAACGTGGCCATGCCACATGGTTTCTTAATCTTGCATCACATACAGATAGAATTGATATAATACGATATGATTGGTTATTTATAACGCGCTTAATACCCATAGGTTTATAAGCGCAGACCCGGGGATCAAACCTGTGTTGCTCGGTGTCGCTTTGCTTCCAAGGCAAGCACATTGCCCCTGAGCTATCCTCCCAAGACAATTGTGAAGATAACCTTGCATCACATCTAGATAGAATTGTGGAGATTAGAATGAGTAACATCTAGATAGAATTTTGGAAATTAGCATGTGTCACATCTGGATGGAATTGTGAAGATAATATAGCATCACATCTAGATAGAATTGTTAATATAACTTTGCATCACATCTAAGTAGAATTGTGGAGATTAACATGACTCACATCTAGATAGAATTGTGGAGATAACCTTGTGTACATCTAGATAGAATTGTGAAGATTAGCATGACTTGCATCTAAATATAATTTTGGAAACTAGCATGCATCACACCTAGATAGAACTGTGAAGATAATCTTGCTTCACATGTAGATAGAATTGTGAAGATTAGCATGTGTGACATCTAGATAGAATTGAGGACATTAGCATGATGCACATCTAGATAGAATTTTGGAGATTAGCATGCATCACATCTAGATAGAATTGTGGAGATTAGCATGCCTCACATCTAGATAGAATTGTGGAGATTAGCATTAATTGCATCTAGATAGAATTCTGGAGATAGAAATTTGGAGATAACCACAGACAGTCATTCACACCATTATGTTCTCCCTCCTCTTTATATCAACCAACAATAGAACACAGCTACACCCTTCGAACAATTCAGCCTAGCTGCACACATACCTATATCGCTCATAAAACACCTCAACAGCCAGCAAAATGCAGCTATACCCCACGAAAAAATCGGCCTAGCGGCACACATATTCTCCTGCACATGCCTCACATTACACTGATCTCTAACATCCACCGCACCACACTTAGCATTCGAATGTAGCCAACCGAAGAAAACCACTCTGACTGCTCACATACCAAGTGCACCCAAGCACTATATGCTACACTACTCTTTCAACTGATACAGACCGCAGTCCCCAAGGGCGTTCAACCAACAGCACTTTGAGATAGATCATAACAATGGTACATAAAGTGCTATACAAATGCACTGTAACATAACATAACCTATCACAAACCTATCGTTTTTGCATAGTACTGAAACAGCAACTCTTCACGTGTTGGATGCTGTCCTGCAGATTACTGGTGGGGATGACAGCTGCCTATTGATACTGATGTACACATCAGCGGTTTATGATGCATTGGATGGTGGACTTTACTTTTTATCCTATCTGCACTGATGGGTATCGGGGGGACTGTTGTAAAATGGTTGCATTCTTTCTTCTCTGAGAACTCAATCTGTTTAGGTTGTAGTTGTAGAATCTTCTCCCCCTCCCACATGTTGCAGCATGCGCCTAGCATCCATCCTTTTAATCTGTGCCTGGAGCCGCTGGGGATCTGGTATCTGGGGATTGTGTTCCCACCAGAATGCCGATGAACACAACTTAATCTCCAAGTGACCGCTGTAAAGTAAGTCTGCCTCCTGGGGAGAAATCTCATGGATATTAAAGCCTGGAAGGTTCATTCAAATCTAAAATATAATAATTCAAAGACAGAATTCACTTGTTTTGGTACAGATAAAGCGCCCATCCAGTTTAAAATGCTGTTATCATTTCTCCCTTCTTATAACAATGCACTAAAACTGTCATCAAATGTTAGATCTCTGGGTTTTCTATTGGGCTCTAGACTTTCTTTGAGTGCCCATGATTCTCAAAAATCCTAAATAACTCAATGTCAATGGGGCCTACTTCAATATGTCCTACATCAATATCTGTTTCATTCAGCGGTGCAAGTCCTTTTACAGTCTCATATTGACGGAGGGAACGTGTTACTTTCTCGAGTTTCCAAGGGAGCGTTATGTTCTTACCAGTCATCTTTTCATTCGGCAGCTCTAATGGTTACTGGGGCTCACAAGTACGATCATTTACGGTCATCGTTACATTGGTTGCCTCTCCAGGCGCCTATTATTTTTAAGCAGAGAGTGGATGTTTGGTTAACCAAATTATCAATCTTCTAAATTGAAAGTCTTCAAAGAGAATCAGTCTTCGATAATACCGACCAGCTACTTCTAGTTTTTGCCACAGTGAAAACACAGGGACAAATGTTCTTTGTACCAGATCCAAGGATTTGGAACTCCCTACCTAGGCTCGTTCTTTGCATCTTCCATCTTCTCTTTTAACTTTTCCTCAAGGTTTGAAAACATATTTATTTACTAAATTATTTTATACTGATGTTTTCAGTATCTTTTTCAATCTTTTGCATGTTGCTGTTATATGCATTGAATCTGCAGTCCAGCACGCCATGTGTCCTTGAGGCAATGTTTTTTGTGTGGAAATAAAAAAAACATACTGTATATCCAGTGTGATGCCATTGCGGTTCCAGAAAGGGCAACAATGGTAGGGAAAATCTCTAAACTCTACCACTGATTTGGGTAACAATAAACATCTGTTATCTGTCTATAGTGCCAATATAACCCTGTAGGGGTGAACATGCCCTCTACAAATACATGTTATGTGATGTTATTTAAACATGTAGCATTAGTTTCAAGAATAATTTGTAAATAAAGGATAGCCACCCCTTACATTTGGGCCATTTAGAGTAAAATATTGGCAGAACAATACATCAGTTAATTTAGTTAATATATCAGTGCAAATTATAGACTTTGTAACTCCCATTTCCTTAAAAAATGAGCATCCCTCAGTTGCAAAGGGCAAGTACATAGCTAAGATGTCTATATTTCTGCATGTCTTCCTGTCAACGATTGTCCCCTTTTTATGTCCTGTCACTTTCCTCCATCAACATAGGTAAAGTCTCCCTGAAAATAGACTGCCTCCACTATCTGTTTTTTGCTCTATGTGCGTCAGCTTTGGTAGAAGTGTCTGACCAAGCTATCATGTAAATACAATTTAAGTCAAAATTAAAGGTAAAATAAGAAAATAGGACGTTTTGGGCACGAATCTATGGCACAGAGATAGCAAAGCATCAGTGACGAGCATGTTCTCGTTTCTGATCGATCGTGTGAAGACAATAATGACTTGCCACCTATATGGTGGATGTCCAAGGAGAGTGCAGTGATATGAATAAGGCTCAGGAAAAACCAAATACATGTGTGAAAAGGAAGGTTTACGAATGCACGTTTTTTTAATCAACAATGTGTGAATACATGATGTCTTACTTGCCTTCCTTCTTCTTTGAATTTTATGACATAAGTGGGAACAGAAAGGACATTTATTTTGATTCTAATGGAGAGGAACTTCACAACAAAAACACAGTTGAGCAAATTATATATTACAGGGCCTGCGGTAGCCGCCGTGTAGTTATGGTTAGTTTACTCAACTCATAAAAAGAGCATTTTTTGGGCAGTTTATACTTTGCCCGCCCTAGACGAATCTTCACCAAACTTTGCGAAAAAAAAGTATATGTCCCCCTCAGAATGATCTTGCACAGATTGGTGGAGTTTTGTGTAGGTGGGCAAAGCTGTTGGGGGTCCCAAAATGTGTGGAAATCCTCATAGGCACAATGGAAAAAAATGTTTGCTTGTGCCTTCAGCCCAAACTGCTGGACAGATTTTTACCAAATTTGTGCCAGGAGCGGCGGCTTTTGTAAATTATGTGTAAATCCATCCAGTAGGTTTTTCTAAAATGGCCAAAAAGTAGGTAAAAAAAAATGTGTGATATCTGGGTCCGGTCCGCGGACTCATTTCCTGATTCAAAGTCTGCTGACTCCCTCTGGACCAATCAGAGAGCAGCATGATGTTCGCAAACATCATACATGGTCTCTGATTGGTCAATTAAAAATGTGAGGTGCATCAAAAAATGGACACCATGTTGGATTCGTGAACAGTGTTTGCGGTCTGCAGACATCGCAGTAAAAACATTAAAAAACACAGCTTTGCAATTACTAAACAAATGGAACTATCTCTGGGTAGGTGATGGGTGATGAGGATGGGTTGGCACATGGCCATAAAAAGCCACAAATCATGTGTTTCCGATGTCTGCGAACATCTCAGATGTTCAGGGACATTCCTATGATGTTTGCGAACATCTCAGATGTTCGGGGACATGCATGCATATTTCTGGATTACAGGGTCGGTGAAAAGCAGTTTTTGGATGGCTTATAACTTTGGTGCCACTCAACAATACTGCATGACATTTTGTGATGTCATGTTAGATCTGACCCTGAATGGTTCTGCAACGTTTGGTGCTGTTTCGCCACCAGGGGGCAAAATTAGAGAGCGGTCCGAAAATATTTGAAAGACTTCTAAAATTGGTGCTGTTTGACAAATCTGCACAAAGGTTTGCAAAAAGATATATTAGACCCTGATTGGAATATTTCCTGCAAGGTTCGGTGGGATTTTGTCAAGGGGGGCCAAAATTATAGAGGGGGTCTCCAGATCTTTAGATGGTTTATAACTTTGTTGCTGTTTGATGATTCTGCACAACATTATTCAGAAAGATTATAGACCCAACCTTGAATGTTTGTGCAAAGTCTGAATGGATTTTGTCAAGTGGGGGCTAAGTTATATAACTATTTTTGCACGTACATTTTGACACTTTTCAAAAAATAAAACATGAATGGATTTGCAGCAAACTCATGCAAGGAGCATTGACAAGGACCCGAAAGCATGGTTTTGCAAATGTGTCTCTGTTTTATTTTTTGAAAAGTGTCATAATGTAGGTACACAAAAGAGTGACATACCTTTGGTGACTGAGGTATGGCCTGTGGCCATGGGCTGTGGCCAGATTATCTGCATCATGGCCAAAGACCATGACCCGGACAATCTGGCTACTGGCCATGACCACAAGGGACCGGCTATGTGGTAAATGTTTTCAAAATCGGGATAGTTTTGAATGGGAAACTGAAGTGCTGGACAGGACTGCAGCAAACATTCGCGAGGAGCATCACAGACCTCAAAGCAAGGTTTTGCAAATCTGTCCTGTGTTTTATTTTTTCTAAAGTGAGCAAAGACAAATGTGTACTCTGATTTGCTTATTGGGGCTTGAGGCATGGCTGAAGCCCTAGGTTTGAATGGGAAACAATATTATGTTTGTGTCTACAGCCTGCAGT
This sequence comes from Ambystoma mexicanum, assembly GCF_040938575.1. Classification (NCBI taxonomy): domain Eukaryota; kingdom Metazoa; phylum Chordata; class Amphibia; order Caudata; family Ambystomatidae; genus Ambystoma; species Ambystoma mexicanum. The sequence continues at coordinate 285,442,646 of NC_090930.1, read as the reverse complement.
GCTAGACTGGATTACAAAAAACCTGTGCGAAGAGCATCAGAAAGCACCTGAAAGCATGCTTTTGCAAATTTGTCCTGGGTTCTACTTTTTAAAGTGTGAACAAGTAAGTACAAAAAATAGTGATACAACTTTGCTGCCTGGGCAGTGGGCCTGGCCCTCGGCAGGGACAAATGTCTACTCTGATTTGCCTATTGAGAAATGCGGCATGGTTGAAGCACATGTCCTATGGATTGCGGACACTGGCCATGGCTTCAAGCAATGAGCACTGGCCATTGGTCACATTATGAGGATATTGGGCACTGAACTCGGATGCACAGTAAGTGCAGTGGATAACAGGGGTGGTTTGGTGGGGCTGGGGTCATGGTCGAGCCTCATACCCTAAGCAATTCAACCCTGACTTGCATCCCCAGCATGCGCTGCTGATAACGACACACATCAGTATGTGTTGCAAAACATGTGTTTGTTAAAGGAGGTTGACATTTCATTCATATATGTTAAAAGAGGAATTATTAATAACAGTGATGTAACATCATGAAACATTTTCACTCATAAAAACCTATGAAATTCAGTGAAAAACTTTGTTAAAGGGACTTAATGGTTACTTTGCACTAAAAGAATTTCATTGAAATAAACGTTTTTATAGGGACGTTAGGGTTACAAGTAAAATCAAAACAAAAACAAATTTGCAAGTCATGGTAAGCTAAGCAACTATAACTGGTGCCACCAACGTGCAATGCCTATATATCGGAGGCAGGTACAGGGAAACTAAAGTAAGGAAGAAAGAAACAACATAATCAGAAAATGTCAATAACATTATAGTTCATCTTCTTTTACTTTTGCAAATTTGTAAAGGGTTTTACTTTTTAAAGTGTGAACAAGTAAGTGCAAGAAATAGTGATACAACTTTCTGCCTGGGCAGTGGGCCTGGCCCTCGGCAAGGACAAATGTCTACTCTGATTTGCCTATTGGGGAATGTGTCATGGTCGAAGCCCATGCCCTATGGATTGTGGAGACTGGCCATGGCTTCAAGCAATGAGCACTGCCCATTGGTCACATTATGAGGATATTGGGCACTGAACTCGGATGCCCCATGTATGTTTACCGTGAGATGAGACCAAACCCGAAGGAAAGCTTAACGTATAGCTATATAGCACCCTTTATGAATTTTCATATTCTGACTGTCAGTGAACAAAAACACCTGCCCTAGATATGTCAGTTAACAAAAACAAGTGGCCTAGATATGTGATTTCATCAATGCCATTTGTGATGTCATTGCACGATGGTGACCCGAGTTATGGTTGTTTAGCTTACCATAACTGGCACATTTCTGGGGGTTTTCGGTGTTATAATGTAGTTAACTCTATGAAGTTGTTGTGATGTACATAGTTCCATAACCGCGTCATGCCCTCGTGTATGCTTCTGGAATCTGATTCCAGAACTATACACGAAGATGAACGGCTGTTGAAGGTTGGCCCTTCTGGGGACTTCCTTACAATAAACTTAAATGAAATACAATACTCGTGAGCAACAAACTCATCATTTCACTTCAATTCCTAGATATGTCAGTTAACAAAAACAAGTGGCCTAGATATGTGATGTCATCAGTGATGTCATCAATGCCATTTGTGATGTCATCATTGATGTACTGGGTGTTAGTCTTAGCAGTGCACAGTGGTGACCTGAGTTATGGTTGCTTAGCTTACCATAACTGGCACATTTCTGGGTGTTTTCGGTTATATGTATGTTTAGAGTTTGCTGATTTGTTCCATTCAGACAAATGATGAGCAGCACTCTCCACAGCAATCAAAGAATATAAGATCCGGATCCGCAATGCTTCATGCAAACAATGCATCTTTTATTCAGTAAATAATCAGGGGAAATCACGGCACATATAATTAAAAAGAGACCATCAGAATAAGGTCCTCCCAAAGTGTAGCAATTAGTATTGCCAAGGCATTTACGTGCTTAGCGGCTGACTTGCCACTTGTTCACAACAGAGTGCCCCTTCTCAGCAATGCATTAAAAAAGAAGAACGTTAATGGTGGTTAGAGGACTGGGTTGACTCGTTTTGCACAAAACACACTCCACATGTCGGCTATCTAAGCCTAGTTTTCTTCAATACAAGGTGAATAATAGAATAGGTTTGGAACTGCATTGTCGCATGTATATATTTGGCTTATTTTGAAGCTGCACTTTGCTTTTTTAAATACTCACAATCGTGCAAATTTGCAAATGTTTAGTCACTTTATGACACAGAAATAACTGCCTTAATGCTGTATCATGATAAAATGTATAAACATAATAACTCAGGAACAAAGACTTTTATTTTACTGTGAAAATATAAAAAAAAATGTATTTCCACACTAGCTCTAATATTATTTAGCAGGTGTTCTCTCTCTCTCTTTCTCTTTCTCTCTTTCTCTCTCGCTCTTTCTCTCTCTCTCTCTCTGTCTCTCTCTGTCTCTCTCTATCTCTCTCTCTCCCTCCCCCTCTCTCTCCCTCTCTGCCTTTCTCGTCTCTCCCTCTCTCCCTCTCAACCTTGTTTTCTCTCTCACTCTCTGCACTCTCCTGCCATCCCCTCTCTATCCTTCTGTCTCGCTCTATGTTTCTGTCTCTTCCTGTAAGCGAGAGTCACGTGGCCATAATTTGCCAGAGCCACTCCAGTTGTTAATGTCAGAAGCGCGAGCAGAGAAAGACGCACAGATATCTTAAAGGGGGTACAGGGATGGTGTGTTTCAAATGTTTAAAAGTAGAATGAGAGCACCACTAACAGAGGGAACTCAAAGGGTGGGAACTGGCCTAATATTTAAGACATACCTTGTCATTGCTTGTGTCATGCAGGAATGTCGCACAATTAATGCTTCCTTAATTCATTCTTGGAATTAGCCCTCAGTTTTCCAGCGAGCAACATGTCAGTCAAGGAGAATGTTTTCCCAGTTAACTATAGGACTCCGATTTTGAGGATGCAGTGAGTCAGCGTGTGAGTTAATGAATGTTTCTTCAATCTGCTCTGAAAGTTAAAGTTCAATTTTCCAGCAAGCAGTGTAACAGTAAAGGAATGCTTTCTCAGTTGCTCTGGGATTTGGACTCAACCTTCCTTCATGCAGTGGGTCAACAAATGTTTGTTGCCTTTATTATTTATTTATTTATTATTACTTATCTGTTTCTCATCTGCTTCACACATTCCACTTCTCCCCCTTCCATGCACTTTTCCCCTCCCCCTACCCCTCTCCCATGCACTTGTACGTTCTCAATGTCACTGGGTCTAGTAAGATCATTGGTTTTTTCTCCCCTGTTCCACCTCCATTGCCTTGTCGCGCTCTGAAACACTAGTGTACGAGCGCGATAGAAATAAAATATCAATATCAATATCAATATCGATACACACTTTCTCATTTCGCTCTGGGGGCTAGGGGTCTTTGTTGCAGCATGTAGAGTTAACATGGGGGATCTTAACAGAGTTTGCTGGCAAGTTAAATATATGTGAAGTTCATTTTTACCAGTATCCTATGTATAATTATATAAGAATGTCTGTGTATTTTGGTCTATATGCGTACAGCCCCATTAAATGTTCCCTTGCTTCCAAAATTGCATGAGCGGGCTGTTCTTATAAGGGAAAGGATACATCTCTGGAAACAAAACTGTTCAACCATGTTATCCTCCCATCCTAAGGCTGAAGTTGTTCTGATGAGTATATATGGGTCACGGTTACAAACACTTTAATGTTAGGATCAGTGAAAAATTAAATGATCACCAAACATAGTGTGAATTATGCACTTATTGATTCAAGCATACAACCCTTTTATCACAAAGATGTTTATCAATATAAAGATATGTAGCCATTCTTATGCTCCCCAAATTCTCTTTAATTTTATGCAAAGTAGACAGGAACCCTCATTGGTACCCTTTGTCACCTTCCCTTTTCTCATCAGGAAATTTCAAGAGCGTACATTAGGAGTGTACCAGACTGTCCATCGTAGAATGCTAACCTAAAATCTGAAAATCATTGATATGGTCATTCTGGATTTTGTCAATGCACTATTTAAAACAAGTATAACATTTGTATTATGACTACCAGATATACTAAAAGTGATAATTATCGATGAACATAGTAACATTTTAAAAAGGAGTGAGTTTACCCTGGCAATACGATTAAATGGTTTCCTTATTTTAAAAAATGTGTCGTCAATACTACATACTATTGTGTCTCTCTAAATACCTTTCCTTATTGGAAAAGGTCGCACTCCAATTAAAATCAGTCATCTATTTTTTTTTCTGTGAGCACCAAGGTAATTTTTAATCTTGTGTGCTGGTCATTGATTGGTTAGTAGTGTTCCTGGAAAATAACAAGCACAATTGTAGACCCTGCAGGCTCATACTCTGCTCCCTTACAAGGTCTGTCAGAATCTATTATAAACCGTTGGCTGAATGAAAAGACATGGAATGCTAGTCATACGAGTACTCAACTTGGCATGTACTTTCAGAGGAGAGCTTTGAGTTAAAAGACTGTATGCTGAATATAGTCGTCCAATATTCCTCAAGCACAGGAGACGAGGGAGAAGTATAACATACTGTCCACAGAGAACCCTTTAGCATACAGTTTTGTTTAATCTTTAACTGGAAGCAGTGTTTATGGTGTGTCTGTCACGAATATAATTTATTTGTAGTTTATATTTACATTTCATTTTGGATAAGAACCTAGCCCGGTTTGTCTCTCCTGGCTATCTAATGTCTACCCCGGGTTCTGGTTGTTGCAGTCCCACCTGCGCTCCAGATTGGCTAGAAGCATGTCATTGTGACTGCTTTGGAGACCTTACATTGAACCAAACAATGACAAAGGCCAAAAACCAGCAGAACTCCTCCATGTCTTTCATCTAATTTGGCGTCAAAGCATTCTAATGGGAATGTTGTGCCCCATCCTCACCAATGAGGCGCTAGTGTACAGTTAAAAGAGCACAAATGCAGTGTTTCACGTGTGGTTGAAGCACAAACACAAATGGTTAGTTTGTTCACACGATTCAGGAAATGCACAACTTATGAAAGAAGCATATGGAGATTAAATGACCCGATGCTCCTTTGTTCACGATTTCACTTGCTGCATTATTGAAGTTACCTGCTTAAATTCAAGCACCTAGTAAATGTCATTGAATTCTTATTGGCGATTTGCTTTTACATAAAAACATTTCACCCATCAAAAACATCGCATGATACAAGTACGAAGATATAAAACAATTGAAAGTATTACAGAAACTTAAGAAAGTGTGATATACAAATATACAGTTTAAAATGCATACTAAAACACAACTCACCGCTTTAAAAGACTATTCCAATCCATCATGCATCATTAGTCTTTCTGCCGCTAAGAACCTGTCAAATCCCAACTATCATGAGGCTTTATGCCACTAAAGACCATCTGTTAAGTCAACATCCTTTAAAAATCAGAGCATTTGCCAATATATCTGTGTGCGCCCCACTACACAGGATGGCCCACCAATCTTCATCTGTGTAAGTGCGAAATTGTACCAAAAAACGCTCAGAATGCACGCTTCTCAGATGAAATAGCTAAGGACAGCAAATCACCAGGTGTTGTAACGTTTCTATGATAGACAACTATTTACAAAATCTACAGAACTGTGCCTTACTATCTAGGTTGAGACGAGGGCCCAAAACCTCCTGTAGGATAGAGGTCCAGTCATACTCTTAACAATTGGTAACACCAGCTGGCATTTGGGAAGTATTTTAAATAATTAGGTAACACATTCCAAGGCTTGTTTGGCAATCGAAATGGTAAAATAATGTGCACTGTTTGCATTCCCACTCTGCGCCCGTCCAATCCTTCCACCATCATTTAGCTTCATCGCCATCGTATTCTGAATCAAGAGCTCTATACTGGCTATTATGATGTTAATGTGATATGCCCCGGGGCCCTCCAGCATACAGGCCCAGTTCCACAGTACTTTAAGAAAGACACCAGACTATGTATGACTGATACGGGCTCCCGGCGGCAACTGCGGTCTTGGGAGCGCCCCTTTATTTAATTCAAATGCATGGCGATCCCCGAGCGTTGGGCATGCATCTAAGTCACATGACTCTGTAACATCCCTCCTTTTCCCATTACAAAAAAAGATTTACAAAGGTTCAACATGGACTGTGAACATGACAAATAACAGGTATACCATACCAAACAGTGCATAGCTCAACATAGGCAGTTATAGACGCACTTGCTGCTTAAAGGTCCAGGTCCAAAATGTAATCTTTAAACCTTGCCGGACACCGCCGTCCCTCCCGACGAGGGTAGCGTCCTTCCTCTTGGCTCGCAGCAATTGGCAGTGGTTCTTATTGTCTTTGGTCCTCAGGGTCTTGGCTTGGTACAAGTGAGCTCTCAGAGGCAATAGTAGGAGTCCCACACTCTGCAGTCTTTTCCCTGACCTTCAACCTTCTTAAAGAAACAGGAGTCCCTTGTGATAGTCCCTCGGCTGTCAGCTGCCGTGACCATGGACCCTTTGACATGGGTCATGCCCATCGGTGTGGGCTCATAGTTTAAAGACAGTTTCCCTTCTGGGTGTCAGTTGCGTACCAGCACGTTATCCCCAACCTCAATCACATCAGGTTTCAGATGCCTCCTGGCATTCTCTCGCTCATTGCGCATTCTCCTTTCTTCAAAAACCTTCTGGTCCTCAATGATTCCAGGAGTCTCTCTCCCAGTGTCAGGTATCAAACCTTTTGGGCACCGTTTGAACAGAGCCTCAGCTGTGGCTACTCTGTAGACTGGTGAGGTGTGGACCTCTATTCACAGAGGAATTGATAGAAATGTCTGAGCAGCTCCCCTCTTTGGCCTTGAGTTATCCTTAGAATGTTATTTAGGGTACGCATAAAACGCTTGAATTCCCCATTTGCTCTTGGCCACTCAGGGGTCACTTTCCTGTGTACTACCCCGCACTCATCCATGAAAGCAGCAAATTGACAGCCTTGAAACGGGGGTCCGTTTTCAGAACAGAATACATGGGGAAAACCATTAGTTGCGAAGATCTTATTCAGGGCTTGCATAGTCTGGTCACTTGAAGTCGACTCTACTATTTCCACTTCTGGGTATCGGGACCATTGATCAATGAGTACTAAGAAGTATGTGCCCCTACCAGTGGATCCAAAGTCTGCATGCACGGTGCCCCAAGGCTGGTCAGTCCTGCTCAGGCTCCTTTCGCTGTTGAAAAACAAAGAATCACACAAGTATTCATTTATTTTAAAAAGTAACCAAAGGACATTTGGAAGACTACCGGCCTGATTCCCAAAAATATGCACTAGAGGAAAGAGTAAGAGGTCTGTGGCCATCTAAGATTTGCCCCTTCTGCCTTGCACCTCATTTTCAAAGCATCACTGAGATGCTCACGTGCAAATATGATTCACAAATATGAACCTAAGCACATCTCAGGTCTTCCATCAGATTTGATCAGATGTGTTGGCTTTGGGATGCAGGTATAAGGTATCAGGTGCACATGTTTGAGAATCAGCCCTCTATGTTCAGAAATAACAGGGGCCAAGTCCTAAAAATTAAAGTGGGGGGGACTCATCAGCAAATGCAATGGGATGTGACGTCACCAGAAATTAGCATATGAAGGTGAAATATGCACATTTCTTGCCATTGGCTTTGCATAAGCACCCAAATTGAACAGGACGAATGGCATTTGCCTTTCATAAAAACAACGCGCACATAAAACCAAGAGAGGATATTTTCTTCTAATGGTCTTTTAGAGAACAGTAAAAGGTGTGTATGTTTTAAACTCCAAGAGCCAATACCAATGTTTTCCCTGGGAATGCAGTACCACAATGGGACAATTTATCTTTAGTTGTTCACTATTTTTCATCAGGTTATATAGTGCAGTGGTGAAGTGTCCAGTCTTTTAATCTGACGACTGTGAGTCAATACCCATGGTCAACTTTAATGCATAAATTCAAAGAGGACATTCAATGTTCCTCATTTGAGCTGGGGGGGACTGAGTTCACCCTCTGAAAAAAGTGGGTGGACTCCGTCCCCCCCACGTGTACCCTCGACTTGAGCCCTGAGAAATAACCTATCACGCTGTTGACACCCTTATTAAAACATCGTATAGTGTGCCACATGCCAATGTTTTCTGAAAGCCACCGAAAATGGAACCTGCTTAATTAACTTCGCTCTAGATTTCTGTTTGAAGAGCTCATGTTCTCATTTAAAACTAATTTGATTTGTTCTCTTTATCCTTTGCGCACATATTTCATGTAACTGCGAGAATTGCACATTGGCTGTGGGGGCTAAAGTTAATGCAAAGGCATGTAGCTAATATTGTATCACTTAAAAACAGCTTAAGATTAAAGAAAAAGGTATGTAAAAACTGCACCGCCTAAACCTCAGCGGTGTTTCGTCTATTTTCAATTTGTAGCATATGGCTTCCATAGGAAGCTATTAGCAACTATTTCCCTTTTGAATGCTGTGTCCTTGCGCTATGACATCATGGCATAGTATTATGGAACAGATAACCAACTTCCATGACATCACAGCAAGGGGGAGGAGGATGGCATTTTCTCGAACAGGGCTTCTTTTTTTCATGTGGGGCTTGCCATAGACCGTGGTATATTTTATATTTTATATAGTTATCAAATGCCTCATACCCTACCCCCTCACCCCTGCATTGCTTACCCATGAAGACAGCGCAGGTGGTGCAACAGGGGGAAATACACAAAATAAAATCACAGATGCCTAGCTTTCAACTGCAGAGAGCGTTCCACCTTGGTGTTGCTAGGGGCAACATAAACAACTGTAGCTTTTGATTTCATTTCCAATCAGATAGCACTAGGAACCCCTATGTGGAACATATCCCTGTAGTTGGTAGTGCAGACATATTTAATCCAACATAGTCCTATTTCGTTAATTATAACAGAACCTACACTAGGTCATGTATGATAGGTTATTTATAAGGCGCTTAATATCCAGAGGTTTCTAAGCGTGTACCCGGGGATCAAAACTGTGTTGCTCCATGTTGTCTTGCTTCCACGGTGAGCATGTTTCCCCTGAGCTACCCTCCCGAGATGTAATATAACCTTGTTTATGGGCCTCATTAGAAGGTTGGAGGTAACCATGCCGCTTTTAGCGGCATGGTTGCCTCCATACCGCAATCCGGGCCCGGGTTCCTCGAATGAGGAATTACCGGGCCATCGCAACCTTGGCGGACCCCATAATTCCCCGTCCGAGGAACCCGGTCCATCCCCATTCGAGCCCCCATAGGGCTCAATGGGAATGGGGATGCAGCTAACAACGGGCCCGTTAATGACAGGCCCGTTGTTAGCTTTCTGGTCCCGTCGCGGGACCCGGTAAGGACGCCTGGTTTTTCCAAGCGCCCATTGCGGGTCCCGCAAAGAGACCTTGTAATAGGGCAGAACGGGTTTACCGGCACCGGCACCTTTACCGGTGCCGGTAAACCCATTCCGCCAACCTTATAGTCAGGGCCTATGTCTCCCTCCACCAAATTCAGTGTAAGGGATTACTTTGACTGTTGTCTAATGGCCCTTATGTTACGTCAGAGTCCTCGCAAATTACCTCCATTTCATTCGCTAAGTTTCTGAAATGGAACTTTCTTTGTGGTTCTTTTCAATTAGATTAATTTTACTATGGACCTGTGAACGGCAGTGCACTCACGTTCCTTTATTGCCCTCATCATTGGGGAACTCCAGTGCAAATTCACGTTACTTTTGGATGGAGACATGGATGAACTTGATGTTTTTCGATACAAATGTGATAGCAGGCATAGCAGGGTGAATGCTGTGACCCTGCCTTCTCTGCACCGAGGGGAGAGGTCTGGCTAGCTACACCCCTAACCCTCACAAGAGGCGTAGCCAGGGTTGTCTAACAAGTGGTGCCTGAAGCTTAATGTAGTTGGGAACACTGCAATGACATTAACTTCTGTAAATGCCCGCACAGTGCTGCTGAGTGGGCATTTACATATTTTGGGTGGGCCTTGCCCTTCGGGAACTACCATGTCTACGCCTCTGCCCTGCCCCTCTACCTCCCACAACAGCAGTGAAATCCAGCCCCCACAGCCAGCCAAGCGACAGAGCTAGAAGATGGGGAGGAGGGACATGGTCCAGGGATGACTAACGTATGGAAGTGTTGACCAGCGTAATATCTGAAAGAGCTGGATAAGAAAGGGGGGGAAGAGGTGGGCACTACCAATGGTTAAGCAAATGGTTACTCTTTCAATGAATAAAGTAATTACACTTCTGGAGCTGCCGGACTGTGTGGGGTCCTCTGATCCAATGAAGTTGGATAAAACTATCCAGCTAGGTCTGGCGCTCTCAGTGAGGCTCGTGGTGAGCTATGATCATTCAATTAAGGTTTGTTGAATTGCAATAGTTTCCAAAAACTTCAAGTAATTCCTTAGTTATATTCTGAATGAGGTACGTTAAAGGTTAGTGGTTGACAGTCCATTAGGTACAGAACCAGGAAGCAAATTGTAATGGTTGGTGTGCAGTTAGTTTAATGCCAATGCATTTCGGAGTGAAACTCCTTCGTCGGGGCGTTAACCACACTTACATATTCAAAATAATACAGGTGAATGTACCAGGAATAACACAAATTACATGTAGAGTAATGCATCAGAAATAAAGAACATTAATGAAACACATGACGTGTATAGATTTTAAAGGTTTACAGATCCACACGAGTAAATCAAGTCAACATAAAATTCAGAAAGATAACCATATTTGTACATACCCATTATGAATATAATTTCCAGTTGCAAATGTGAGAAAAAAGGAAAAAGAGAAATAAAAAGGAAAAAACACAAAGTATACGTGGTTTGTATCGTGCAATATTGGCCAATTGAATGTCTTTATCCTATGCACTATGTGCAACATTTCTCCAATTACATTCAAATTACCTTTGGTTAATTTAATGGAATTTTGCACTGCTTGTGTATGAAAAAATCTTTTTCGAATTGCTGTGCTGTGAAAAGAAAAAATAATGTTGGCTAAGTGTGGTCATAACGTGCACGGTGCTAGCAGAAAAAAACAAGTATCATAAATGATAGAAACGGGGCTTACCGGTTTGTATCCTTTGCTTGAAACGCTATGCTATGAAAGACAAAGTAATAAGGTTTGAGTATGGTCGGTGAGGTTCTGATAATAGCAAGTATAGTTCCTGTATGGGCTGTGACTTACTGATGCAATTTTCACAGCGTAGCAGCAAGAAAAGTATACGTTAGTGTGTGCCGCGGTAATGGAGGGATTTTGTTGTTTCTGGTTCACTAGGCACCCCTGCGTGGCGTAACGGAATGGCTGTGGGCATGCCCAGTGTTCTGATGCCTCGCGTCCCACATCCCTATGGTAACGGGGAGACGGGACAGGTGGGGTGCTGCAGTGAAACTTGAACCGGTAAGGATTGTGAAAGAACAAATGTCGGATGAGTTCTAAAAAGCGAATGGTGCAATGAGGAAGTCTCCTGTGACTATCTGGTAATGCAGGTTCATGTGAACCTATCATGGAAGAATGACAATGCGCGAAATAAGTGTTACGATGAATATTACGGGTGGAGAAACATTGTAAGGTATATGTAGATTGAGAAATGATCACTGGACTAAAAGGGAAAGCTTGTTCCAAAATTGCTCGTGAATCTAAATGGGAGAGAATCCCTCGAGTGGGGGGTGCCGTTATAAATACGCATCGTATATTTCTGCATATTTCTGAACCTTACTTCCATATAAAATGAAGGTAAAGGAATTCATATTTACACACTATGTTGTTGGACACCAGGTCACAAAGTACTTTGATGCAATCCAGTTTGCAGGTCGATTCATCAAGTTACTGATACGACTATGTAAATGTCTATGTATTAGCATATATAAGCATGCAATGCTCCAGTATAGTGGACATTGTATTCTTATATATTTGAAACCTTACACCTTATATGATAGCGGAGCATGTCTCGAATCACCCATGTGAGACAAAGATAAACGGTAAATACATAAGGAACTGGATTCTACTGTAATTATGTACATAATGGCTTATGCCAAATGATGTGGAAAATAATGAACTGTGTAATACATTCATCTTGTGCATAATAAACAATCATATCTGGGAACGTTAATGTGGATTTGTTATAAAAAGCATGCCCAATTGATCTCTTCATTCAATACTTTTGGGGTTAAAGTTCCCAAATGTTCGATCCAAAAACATTCTCTTCTGTCAAGTTTAATTTGAATGTTTTCATGTGGCTCATTCTTCTGAACCACCTCCAGTATTAGGAAACGAATTTGTGCCAAATTGTGTCTTTTATTAAGCCAGTGTCTAGCAACGGATGAATTTAAGTTTCTGTTGCGTATACAGTAACGGTGTTCGTTCCAGCAAAGTTTAGCTTTTCTTTGTGATTGTCCAACGTAATATTGTCCACATGGACACTTGATCGCATAGATGATATTGGATGTGTCACATGTAGCAAAGGATTTCAACATGATTTTTTTGCCAGTGTGTGGATGATTAATGACATTTCCTTTGTGCTCATAACTGCAGTTGCTGCACTGTAAACACAGAAAAGTTCCGGTGCGTTTAGTGTCCAATTGTTTACGAGGTATCGTAAAGAGCTGACATCAAACTGGGGAAGCAGCAGGCCTGCTCTGACAAAGTCGCTTCTCTGGAGATGAGTGAGGGGATCTTCGGCTAATGAGAGAATTGCTGTGATGTCAGTGCAGTTAAGGGATCTCCCAATACAAAATGAGAAACTGACCTTAAAACGGTCTGATCAGGAATATTTTTCACGAAGTAATAACATGTGTCACAAAAATAGAAAACAAGCAGCCCTGTAGAGTTTATTCAGAGGATCCTGGTGAAACTGCTTAATCTGGATCCAGAGCAGAAGATACAGGTAAAGTAAGCCCCTAGAAGACTGGGCCGGAAACCATAAAGAGGACAAAGAACCCTGTATTTTGTGATCACATTTTTAAGATACCAATGTAAAGAACTGGTTTTGAGGTGGCCACAGGTTTATGATCTTCAGAGACATGTGCATGGATGAGGCGGAAACGCCCATACTGTTGACAAAGGCAAAAGAGCAGGCAAGGGTAATAAACTGAAAGGACTCTGTGATATATTCTGCTGCATTCAGAGTTATAGTGGAATCCTTCTTGGTAGATCTTCATTCGGAACCTATAGAGGAGGTCACCTCTTAAACCACACCTCTTTCATCTTGAATTGTGTTATCTGGTGACGCTGGGAGAAGATGACAAGTAGCTCATATTTGATTCAGAAATGAACATCTGATTGATGAGAAGAAAAGTGTAATGTACAGTTATATGATTCATAGTTATTTCCATTGTTTATCTAATGGGTATTTTTGCTTCATGAAATTCAGTGGTTTTGCCATGGCTTCAGGGCCCTCTATGTCAGGCATGTCCCAAAGGGCTGTGCTGCCCTGAACAATGTCATGTGTGGGTGCCGGAAGGTAGACCTCATTGTGAGGAAAAGGTGGGTTACTTTGTGAGTAGGTATGGAGCACTTCAGTTCATTATGGCACTTACAGAATGTTTGTTGCAATCTGGGAATTATGCCTATATAATGTTATGACTATTGGCATAAAAGCAAATATTGCACAAAAGAGAGAAATTTTCAGATTGATCACAGGTGTCCCACATGGTGTGATGAGAAAGTTTAGTGGTGAGGCCAGCATCCTTGAGTCATAAAGAACAAAAGGCCACGTGGTATATTCAGGGTGCCAGTCTGTATTCTGGATGCATAGGAATGTGGAGGTGACACTGACTTGCCAGGATTCTGTAAGCAGACAGACGGGCGTTAATTTTGAATTGATATGGCTCAGCAAACTGGCACCATGATCTTCAAGCAATGCTTGTGGGGTTGCAGGAATGAACTTCTATGTACCCAAGAGTGGGCTAAGTTTGGGTATAATGGGATTTAGCTCATGAAAATCATTATTGACCTCATCTCAGCCAATACAAATGTTTAGAGTGCTGTCAAGAACTACTGGTATTGACTCCATTTTGAACATTCTGTTTTCAGAAGCAGACAGGCAAACAACAATGCAATTTCCAGGCAAGATCTTGCTGCAACAAGACGCTACCTCTCTTGGAGGACCTTTTTTTGCTGAACCATGCTGATTGACAAACGGAAGAGAACGATAAAAGCATTGGAAAATGCTTTCACTTTCTTATAGGGAAGCCATTTACTTTTACATGACACCTCATGCGTGCTCATGTTAAACTTGTTCCAATTCAACCAAGTAGCAATTAAAACAATGCATAATTTAAAGACAACCATGTTTTTATACTACAAAAATAAATCCACATTTAATTTACTATCTGTTTGTTTATTTATTGTACTCATAAAGTACGAAAACTCTAAAACATGTATTGTTACTACCATCATGTGCTAATAGTCTTATGGACCTCGTGAGGGGTCATTATCACTTGCAATAATGAGCCTGCCCCAACTTATGTCCTTTGGTTTTGCCTCACGCTATAACTTGATGGTAGGTCATTATCCAGCGATAATGACCCTTCCCTCAGTCAATAAGGCTATATTTCCTTTTGACAGGTTGTGATACAGTATACTGAAGTAAGGAGTGTAACGGGGAAAAAGAAGACCACAGAGCTTACCATGGAAATCCTACATTCCTGCATGCAAAACAAAGAAAGGTGGTGGCTGGAAGGTTTGTAATTAATCATAACCTCTGGCATTGCTCTGGGCAACCCTCCAAACCATAGTTCCTCAGCCTGTCAAGCTATTACAGAAGGGTAAAGACCATATGCAAATCAGGGTTGGTCCCACCCAAAACAGGGACAGTCCAGCCCGACATGCTAGGTCACATCCCTTCTGCACTAGACCACAAGCATCCCCAGACATGTTTCAGCCTCATTGAGCATCATCAGTGAGGAGTAGCTTGGGTCTCTAGGCCAAGGAGTCTCGGGACCCACAGCTGGGCATACCAGCCACACTCAGGGTGACTTATGTAAAACAAAGGGGGTGATGGCTGGAAGGTTTGGAATTAATCCTAACTTCTGGGATTGCTCTGGGCAACCCCCCAAAACATTGTTCTTCAGCTAGCCAACCCATCACAGAAGGAGAAAGACCATATGCATATCGGGTTGTTAAATGACTTCAATCAAGCACTACCACTAAGTCAATGGGCCTCATTCCGAGTATGGCGTTAAGGGATAGCGGCCACCGGTAACGAGACCGGTGGCGGTGATCCCTTACTGCCATACTCCGAGTTCCCTTTGCGCCCTCGCCCTTAACGCCTGCTTTGAGCAGGTGTTAAAGTCGAGGGCGCAAAGGGGCCTCCAAGCCAATAACGGTGACCGTAATGAACGGTCACCGTTATTTGCATCTTCCCCATTCCCATTGAGCCCTATAGGGGCTCATTTGGGAATGGGGAAGAGCCTTGGTGAATGGGGAATTACCGCCCCGCCAACCTTGGAATGGGGCGGTAATTCCGCCATCCACCAAGGCGCTGCCGGTCCGGGTACGGCGTCAACCAAGGCGTTAATAGCGCCATTGGTTAGCGCCGTACTCGGAATGAGGCCCAATGCCTTGTCTGGGATTGCTCAAGGGAAGCACTTATTTATATATTTTTATGACAAGTTATAATCTGGATGATGAACCCTTATATAACACCCCTCTCTTTGAATCCCCCTGACCTCACTGAGCCAAGAAGTGGGTTTGTTTTGCAATTTAAAAGATTTATTGAATAATTAAACAATATATATAACACACTTTTATAATAAATTAATATTTCATATCACACTTAGGCATATGAATATAATGTTGATCGACAATAAATAATCTGACACTAGCACACTTCTTTACAATCAATGAGGAGTTAGTATAGGAAGGATAAGGTAGCAAAAAATACTTTTATGGTCTCAAGGAAAAGCAATGAGGGAAAAATGCAGCACAGAAATAACTTGATATGATTTCAACAAAAGATAATATGATCACTTTTCCTTTGACAATTCCCCCCCCCCCTATGCAAGATAAGGAGATGGAAGGAGAGCACACAATTCTCAGGAATACAAAATGCACTACAAATTTCCAGTTCCCCCCAGCGAGCTTAGAGGAAAACAGGTATGATTTTAAAGCCAGCAAATGTGGTGACAATGAAGTGAAAAATATGCTGAAAATGCTTTTAATTCCCTCTAGAGGTTCAGGGTGAGTGAGAGATACTTTAAATCAGTTCAGGTCAGCCCTACCAATGATTCAGGGATGGTTATCAGGTTGAAAACGGGATTCAGTAATGGAAGCAAAAGACAGATATTTTTACATGTGGTTGAAATGAAGCAAACTGTCAATTCGCGGCACTTTTTCCGAGTGCGTCGATCGCGATTACGGCGGAACTATAAGGAGTAGCAAGTCGGTTTTAGGCTGGTTGGAAAGCTGAGAACCTTAGCTTTAAGATGAAATCTTCCTAGCACCTACGATTTCAAAGACACTGACGATTTCATGAAGGTCGTTTTTCGGAAATGAAATAATGATTCAAAATGGCAAAATGACATTTTACAGGTTTAAAATCGGAGAAGGAACACACGATTTCTATGATGCAGTTCTGGACAGGTTCAAATGTTTTGAATGAGATTATTTTAAGCTAAGAGATTGGTTTTGCACAGTTCTGGCTGAGTACTCACACTATGAATTTGAAATAGGCCGTCAGGGTCTGGTCAGGTTGGGACTGGACTCCAGGCGGTTGGTTCTGAAGTCACAGCTATCTGGGTCAGCTCTGCTCTGCTGGTCTAGTCTGGATCTCTGGTTCTGCTCACAGCGATCTGGTCTGGTCTCTCTGGATACAGCACTGCTTTCTGGGTCTGCTACCGGTTCTGGCAAAAGTTCTTGGCAAAGAATCCAACAGCTCGCCTGGCTGTAGAATAGTTTGGTTGGATTGCTGAATTCTGAAGGCCTGCTGAAAAAGGATTTAGCTGGTGGTCCAGGCCTCTCTGCTTTAAGTTCTGGAGTGAAGTTCTGGATCTCTGGATGTAAAGTCTGGAATCTGGATGTGAAGTCGTCCTTCAAAATGCTCCGCAAGAAAGTGGAAAGTGAATGTCTGTCTGTCCAAGCAGTCTCTTTTTATGTGTTTTGAAAGTGGGTGGGTCGGCTCATTCTGCATGCCCAACCCTCTCATGATTTGATAGGTCAAGGATTCTCTGTGACCTGATTTGAGAAGGGATAGTCTGTCAGAGTGAGTCAGAGTCTTACAGTCTATTGAAGAAACGCCCCTTTGCTTTTACTTATAAAATGAATTTTTCATAACTAACAGGTTTCCCAGATATACACGTCGTTGAAATTACATACACATTTCACAGATTAATTTAAGATACACTTTTGCCCAACTCTGATCCCCCTCAGAGCCTGGGTTCACAAATGGCAACATTTAGTGCTTTTTAGTGGTTTACAAAATTTACACAGACCTGCACCCCTTCCCTGAGCATATTACTGGAAATTACTATGTCTCTATCCTAAACACAGGATAGACATAGGTATCTTATATACGGCTAAGGTGTTGCTGAGAATTCCTCTGGACGAATGTAAAAGAGGGTCCTGGAGGTGAAGCTTGAAGGTGGGAGTGCTACGTGACACTGCTTACTTAACATACTGTCGCAAAGGATAATTGATGACTTATTTAGGGATCACATTGGTATCACTGATTTCATCACTGCTGTATGGAACACATTTAAAGCTACTGTCAGGGGGAACTGATGAGTTGGAAAAAATGTGGCAAGAAAAAAGGCACAGAATTATGCAAGGCCCTGGAGGTGAAGTTTCCAAACATTTTTTAAAGGATTGCCTGATGGATGACATACACGTGAAAAGTGAGGCCAATCTGAGTAAGTGTCAAGTCAAAACACTGTTTGATATCATGGTAGAGAAAGACGTTTTGGGGCGATTAAAGAGGTAGGTGTGTGGGATGAAGACTAATGAAGGGGGTTTAGCATGCCTACTAATAATCCTGTTGGCAACAAATTGGGGAATTTGCAAACGATTCAAGGCTTTTTTATAAGGCCTTGTATGTGGCGGATGCTTTTCCCTGGGATGCAGATCTGGCTGTGATCATTGATGTGTTTGAATTACAGCGAGTTGAATCCCTGGACGGTGCCAAACTAGAGGAGATTGTTTGTTTGGATGAGACCATAACAGTCCTGGGACAGCCTAAGGCAGTTAAAGTGCTGGAGTCTAATGGCTTGGACAACTGTATCAACCTCTCCCCATCCTTTGCCAGTTGTTTAACTACTTGTTGGAACAGGGGAAGGGGGGAGGGACAACTCACTTTCAAATGCAAATCTAATCTCCCCAAGCACTGAAAAAGCCCCAAAATCCTTGGTCACTGGTACCTGAGATTATCTCACAGGTTTTCCTAAAATTGGGACTGGCAGAGGCGTCACTTTAGTTCTAAGTGAGCTAAAATGGCTAGGCTGGAACACTAGGGGTTCTAGTTCATTTAAAAATAAGGAAAGCAGATAGGAGACCTTTGGTAAACATGACATAATAGCCTTACAGGACACCTGGGCAAAGCAAACATTCAAGGTAGACGGGTACACAATCATCAACCAGTTAGCTTTGCAACAAAGAAAAGGGAGGCCAGCAGGGGTTTGCTAATTGCTTTACGGAATTATATCTTTTCAGGCTTGGAGACAGTTAGTGATAACATCCCGGGAATCCTTGCAATACAAAACAGATTTAGGGAGCCCAAAGTATCTATGGTGCTCTGGGTGATTAAGATCTACTGGAACCCTACCATGGCACCCCTCCCGCCTTTCTGAGGTGCTTGGCACACGTCTTGACCCAGTTAAGGATCCTTTATGGGGCAGGAAGTATAATCCTTACTGGAGATTTTAATGCCCAGTCTATCAGATCACATATAAATAATGATAATTGGAAGGATCCTATACCGAATGGCCGACAGTGGCTGTCATTTTTAAAAGAATGGAATCTTTTCGTGACCAGAGGCAACATCAAGACTAATGTACCTCCAATAGCCACTTGGACGAGGGGCACGCAGGGTTCCACTACTGATTATTCATTTGTAACAAAAGATCTATTTGATCATTGTAAAGAATTTAATGTCAAGAAGACGGTTTGGAGTGGGAAAAATTGACATGAACATTTTGAAGGGGGCGGGTTACACTTGAACCTCAAACTAACAGAAAGGGTTCATAGCATGTCAGATCAAGAGTTTAGACTCCTCTATAACCCTGCAACGTTTGTGGAATTCCTGTGCTGCCCTCCAATGCCACAGGACAGCTGGGCAGTGAATTGGAGCATAAAAGGAACGTGTACACTGCTTTTACGCCTTCCGTTTACGCTGCACTTCAGTAGAAAATGACCCCTTATGTGTATGCTGTGTTTTCTTTTTCATAAATAGTAAATCACCAGTAAAAACGTGTTTTAAAAGTCAAAGGAAATAATAGCCCTAACATCTATGCAAACAAGTTGTATGAATGTCTGGATTAAGTGAAACTGTCCTCAAAGAGGGTTTGTCAAACTGAAGTGCAATTATTATGATATTCAGAGTCCCTCCTTGATGTGATAGGATTGATTAAGAAGGCTGCAGCCATATCTGCACTGCCTTTTTTAGATGCTGAGGGGATCTCGGGGCCATGATACGCCACTGACGCTAATGGTTGCTCCAGGAGTATCGTTATTGATACCCAAGTTACACAATATGGAGGGTTTGATAAACACCTACCGGGACGGGGGAAACCTCTAAAGAGTAAGCTCTATATAAATCTGTCCCCGGATGGGTTAACTAGACGGTGATCCCTTAGTGTTCCCCCGCAGTTCTCCTCGTGATGAAACCTTCTAGAGTGTCTCTCAGCATCCTGGCTTTCTTTATTCTAAAACCCAAAATGTTTAAACATTATAAACCGAAGCAAATGTTCCGGCCTGCCTTTGAAGTCCATCTCTATTCCTTTCAACCTCCCTATCAACAACAGACTCGCCCCCTCGCTTCATCAGTTCAGGAAGGAACTCACAACCCTCTTCTTCAAGGAATTGCCAATCTCTAAGACTTAGATCCACACACCGTCCACCCGCCACCCTACCTGAGACTGGGTGATCTGATGCCCACTGTTTCTTTTCCTGGTTTCTTTGTAGATTCCTTGCTGACCAATCGCCCACCTTCCCCTATCTTGTTTTAGCTCCACACTGCCCTGTTTCTCTTCTCCCCTCGCCATATTGTTCCCCTTATGATTGTAAAGCACTCTGTTGCTTCTCTTCTGGGTCTGTGCTCAGTAAATACAATAATAATTATAATAATAATAATAATAATAAACAATATCATAACATTTCCACAATATTAACAGAGCTGGGTTCTCAGGAGGGTGCTAGTCCTCTAACCACTGCAATTAGCTGTCAGGGCCTCTTGTAGCATCAGGTTTACCTTTGGATAATACCAAATGGTCTAGGCTTGTTCCTTAATTCCCTAAATCCAACCATGTGGTTGCAAATTCGGTCTCATGGCTCCAACCAGACAGCTGCAAACACCTTTCCACTGGCTCCAACCAGGCATGTGCAAACATTCCTCTGGTCTCTACCATTAGCTGTCATGTTCTCTCTTTAGGCCTCCTGGCTCCAATCCCTCCTGTTAAGTCTCTTTATCTAGGGTCTTCAGGTTCTTTCCCAATCCCACTCCAGGTACTCATCTCTTGTGCACCCCTCTTCAAGGGCCTTTAGGTTTGCCCGTACTCAAGTTTTTATCTGGAATGTACCCTTTTCCAGCGTCTTCAGGTTCAACTCCACTCTAGGGTCTCATCTGGTTTGCGCTGTTTAGCACCCAAGCGTAATGGCTGCTTAGTGAAGGAGCTCCGCATCACTGAGTTACATCCTTCGATGAGGCGGTGACATCCGACCCTAGACCTCTTCCAAAATCTAGGAGCTGGCTGGTGAGATATTCTGGAGAGGCTGTGCCGAGCCCCATACACTGCGAGGCCTGAATTGCCGAGATATTGCCGGCTGCGCGCCTGGGCCGGCCCATGTGGAGAGCGAGGCACCCCGCGCACTGCAGGGCCCGCCTCTGAGATCCTTGTCACTTCACAGGCTTTGCCAACGGTCCCTGTCTGGGGCCCCTGATTCACTGTGGATGCCCATGATGCCTGGGCGGTGTGAGGAGCTGTAATCTGGCCTGCAGCACCATGTTGGTGCACCCCCAAGGGTGAGACTGGGAATGAGTGCCATGGCGGCCCTCCCCTGGCTGCTGGAGAATTGATCCGGGGCGGCCGGCCTGAAGAGATCTGCACCCCTGACGCCTATGCCGGGTGTGTCCAGGAGGGCGATGTGTGCTGCTGCCCCGCTCGCTCTCCCGTGTGAAGGGGTGGGCTGGCCGACCAACCCCAGGCCGCGGCCGGCGGGGGAGCCAACAAATGAAGGCGTGGGCTGCAGCAGTGACCGGGTGGTCAGATTCTGACTGAGCAGGACTTGCTCACTACGTTCAGAAGGTGAGGTGCCCCCGGCCCCGCGCTTCCCAACACCAGCCATCCACTTCTGTGCATTCCTGCACACGTTGCCCTCGCCGCGGTGGGGGCAAATACTGCAACCTCACTGGAGTCATTGGTGCACTATTTTGACTGTCAATCTCACAGGGCTATACTCTTCAGCCCACGAACTACGCTTTCCTTTTCATACGTGTCGGGTTGGGCCCCCTTCCCCACTGCTCTGTCCAGGTCTGCGCTGAGTGGGGCACCACTCTGCTGGGGCCCTTCTGCTTAAGTGACTGTGCATACTCCACAGATCTGCACAGTGGAGCATGTTCCAGATCCCGGCTGGACGGCGCTGAGAGTGCCAAACAGGACATTGTGCGCGCCACTGGCCAAACTGGTCGCTCCCCCTAATACTTTCTAGGCCCTCTGCCCATCCTTTACCCATCTGGCAGCCACTGCGTGTTTCGCGGGAGCCTCTAGCCGGCAGGACAACCTCCATGGGGACCCTGTGGAGCCCACTCTTGACATGGGCCAGGGCAGCCCCTACTGCAGCGGCATCACTAAGTGACCACCGGCCTAACGTGTCTTCTGCGGCCCAATACCGGACTGTCCCTTGTGGGGAGTGATGGCCCACCGGCATCAGCCCCATGGAGTGGGGCCCCCTGCTCGCCTCCTGGGTCGCTCCCTGCAGAGCCCCTGCTTTCTTCCACGAACGACTTGATCCGTGTCCTCCTCTGGGACCACTCCACTTATTCCCAGGAGCCCCCCAGCTGATCTGGTGCCCGTATTTCCTTAGAGGTCCCCGCCCTCAAGGCCTGGCTGCTCTCTGAGGCGGAATATTACTGCTGACCATCAGGGGATCCGTCGCTCAGTTCCAGGGGGAGGGGATGGCGCCTGAACATCAACCATGACCAGAGGTGCAAGAGGGGGGAATAAAAACAGAGCCATGGATGCATTTGATATGCACACATCTTACCGAGTCTTCAGGTTCACCCCCACTCCAAGGTCTAATCTGGGTATCCATGGTTTTTCAGAAAGTAATTACTTCAAAGTAATTTACTTCAAAGTAATTACTTCGAAAATACTTCGATTTATATAGGGGGTTGTGGGTTAAGGGGTTAAAAGAGGTGGGGAGGGGTTTGGGGTAGGGGTATTCGTGTAGGGGAAGGGTGAGGGTCCAAATCTCTTTGTTTTAAATTCTACATGAACTTTCGAAATAATTACTTTGAAGTAAATTTCTTTGAAGTAAGTACCATCGGCAAAAGGACATGGAACCCTCATCTGGTATGCTCCCCTCAAGCAGGGGTACTATCCCCTTCCTCACCTCCGATTGTCACTGGCTTCAGTGTTTGCTTCAGTCTTTGCAGAATGCCTCAGGCATTGACTGTAAACCAGACATCTTTGACCTTCTCAGGCCTCCTTCAGAGATCCAGAATCACCTGGCATCTGCTACAGCAGCCTCCCTTTTAGGCTGTAGGAATCAGTCATAGATTCCCTCTTCTCAGCATCAAGTGAGGTGAAGCATCTTTCTCTCCTCTTCTTCCCACAGACTGTAGCAGGGAACTTCAGGTAACGAGAACATGAACACCAACCTTCTGCCCATGATATACAAGCTATTCTGATTTCCCACTCTTTCTATAGTGCCACCCTAGAGCTTTCCCTTTCCTAATTGGAGCTTTCTCAAACATGCTGAGTCATTGCCCCCTTATTGACTCCTGAGCAGCTTGAGCCCGCTCTTCTCTCATTTCTCGCTTACTGTCTCCTTTAACTGGAAAACTTGAAATGGAAATCTTGAAATGCATTTTAATATATTTATCATTTGTAGGGCACTTTATACAGGGCAATGCAATGGGGGGTGCTGGTACTGATGGGGGGAAGGGCCTGAGAGCTTGTGGGGTTCATGAGGATCAGACCACCGGTCGCAAGTGGCAGTGGGATTATTAGCAAGGAAGGGGAAGAGGGAAAGAGGTAGAGAAGAGCAGAGTTTTCAGAAGTTTACAGAATTTATGGAGGTCCGGTTCAAATCTGAGAGGAGCAGGGAGGCACCAGCCACGGTCAGAAAGTTGGAATTATAGGAGTGTAGTGCTCTAGCCGGGGAGCGTTTAGGGAGGAACATGAAGATAGTATGGTCCCAGGCCCCAGAAGGCCTTGTGGACGATGGAGAGGGTTTTGAATTTGAACCTTGCAGCCACCGGGAGCCAGTGGAGAGATGTTAGGACTGGAGGGATACAGTCGCTGAGCTTGAGGCCAAGGATAAATCTTGCAGCCTTATTCTGGATTAGCTGGAGGGGTTGAAGAGAGGAGAGAGGGAGATTGAGAAAGAGGCTGTTGCAGTAGTCAAGCCTGGAAAGGACAAGAGCTCTGGAGAATTTGGGCCTCATTACGAGTGTGCCGGTGCGGTAACAACGGTGCCGGTAATCCTACCGGCACCGTTCTTACCAGACCGGCACATTCCGAGTCTGCGGGCAGCTGCCGCCCCACACACCAGGTCTGAACTGGCGGGACGGCAGCCGCTTGCAGCCTTTCCGGGAAGCCAGTGCCAGTGCTTCCCTCATCCTCATTCCCATTTGAGGAATGGGGATTTACATTTTTCGGGCGCCTGACTTCCAGGAACACCGGGGACATAATACCCTGGTGTTTCCATGAAGGCAGGTGCCGGAAAAATGCATGACACGTGCCAGACTCGTAATGAGGCCCATTGAACTTCTGGGGGATTGAGAGAAAAGGAAGAATGCCTCTGAGGAGGTGGAGCTGGAAGTGGGACTTTTTGGTAAGGTCCACGATGTGAGGGGTGAAGGAGAGAGCAGAGTTGAAGATGACCCCAAGGTTTTAGGCCTCACAGGACGGTGGGGGGTAGAGGGCCCAAAAAGGGTGGCAAAAGGTAGGAGGAAAAGAAGGCACAGGTGTCCTGATAGGGAGGATCTCCATCTTACTAGCTTTGAAACAGAGATCGTTCGCTGAACACCATGCCAGGATGGAGGACAGACAGTAAGAGATGAGAGAGGAGGAAGAGGGAGAGGTAGAGAGAAGTTTGAAGGAAAGCTGTATGCCATCGGAATAACACTGGAAATGGGGATAGAAGGAGGAGATCAGATGAGCGAGAGGGGTGGGATAGATATTGAAGAGCCCTGGGGGACAACACAGGTAGAGAGGTTGGAGGAGGAGGAGAAAGGGCCCAATTGCAGCTGGGAAGGGCAGTTAGGGAGAAAAGAGGTCAGCCAGTCCTGTGTCCAGCAAGAGATGCCGAGGGTGTCACACAGTTGCTTTATGAGCATGGAATGGTTGACCATATCAAAGGCAGAAGAGAGAATGAGTAGAATGGGAACAGCAGGAGATTTGGAGTCAAGATTTGCAAGCATATTTACACTGGTGTTCAGGAGGACAGTTTCTATACCTCTGAATGCCAGGAATCAAGGCAGCCAACAAGTTCAGTCTGGAGGGTCCGTTGGAGAAGGACCACCATTTACAAGAGTTTACCCAGGAAGTGAATGATTGAGGAATTTAGGGAAAGAGCCAGAGAAGGAGTGGTTACAGAAGTCTGCAAGGGCCGAGACGAGAGAGGAGATGTTGTCCTTAATGGTCCTGGAGAAGCAGGGGAGCACTTAATTGGAGAAGGCCTTCATAGAGCGGACCACTTGAGAGGCCTTGTCCGGTGTTATGGGCAGGAGGGAGGAGAGTGGGCGGAGTGGGAGGATGGGGGCCAAGGGAGGCAGGGGAGTTGGAGTGGAAGATGAGATGGGGGTGGAAGAGAGTAAGGACAGGATGTCCTGAGTTTTGGATGTGAAGTGGGAGGCCAAGGCAGTGCAGAGGGCCCGGGAAGGAAGGAGAGAGGTGGAAACTGCAAGTTGATTGACAAGTTTCTTGCAGATTTTGAAAGTTTGTGTTGTTAGAAGCTGTTAGATGCATGCTTGGATGTAGGCCTGCTTTTTGGAGTGGATAGAGAAGTGATATTGCCTTTGGAGCAGGCGGCAGACCAGTTTGTCAGAGGATGAGCTCAAGGTCTGCCACTTCCGTTCAGCCACTGTGCACTTGCGTTTCAGAGATGCTAGATCGGAGTGGTACCAGCTGTTATTCTTGGTGGCAGGTTTTATATGGATCCCCGGGGCAGGGGCAAGGATGTCGAGAGTGTTGGAGATGGCAAGATGCAGATTAGCAAGCACAGAGTCAGAGGGAGGGTCAGGAGCAGGGGTGGGAGGGGGGGTGAAGGTGGAGGCAAAAACAGCAACTGACACTTGCTTCATTGGTCGAATGATGATGAAGGAGGCTGGCAGTGCAGGGACTGGCTCAGATAGAGAGCCGAGGGACCCCAGGTAGGAGGATAGGAGAGAGTGGTCAGACCCAGATAGGGGGCTGGTGACCGATTAGAGATAGGAATGTCACCAGAGATGAGGGCATCAAGAGTGCAGCCAGCAGAGCGAGTCGGCCGGGAGGAAGAATAATGAGAGAGGGGTAGTCGCAGAGGACCCGGAAATGAGAGGTGGAAGATTCAAGAGAGTCGAGGTGGATGTCACCAAGGAGGAGGAGTTTGGAAGAAGAAGTATAAAGAGATGAGGCAAGGTCGGTCGATTCCGAGAGGAAGAGAGAGATAGGGCCACGGGGTCTGTAGATAGTGTTGAGGGTGAGGGTGAAAGTGGGAGACACCCCCAGACTACAGGCGAGGCATTCAAAAGAGGAATAGGATTGAGTAGGAATGATGGAGGCAGAGACCCATTCAGGGAAGATCAGGGCCACTCCAACTCCAGTCCTGTTGGGTCTGGGTTTGGAGAGGATTTTGTAGGCCTCAGGAAGGAGAGTGTCAAGAGCAGTGACAGAGCAGGCATTGAACTACATCTCAGTAAGAGCGAGGACGTCCAAGTCAGGGTCTTCGAGAAGGAGACAGATGACAGGGGAGTGTCTGACAGCAGAGCGAGCATTCAGATTAGCTAAATGAAGCTGGTTAACACCTTTGAAGGTTTTCCAAGGGGGTGTAAAGGGGCATGGTACTCCCATCGGTGGTGGTGGTGAATTGGGGGTATGGGAAGAAGGGGTGGCAGGAGAGGGGAGGAAGTTTAAGAACGAAGGCAGGTGCCAGTCAAGTAAGAGGAGAGCAGGGTGAGAACCTTGGCAATAATAGTTCCATTGAGATAGACATTAATGATACACCTAGAGGATGAGAAGTATGCAAGGAGAACCTCCCACCTAGTGCCAGCATTAATGGGTGAAGAGGAGAAAGGAGAATGAGAAAGAGTGGAGACCAGATGGGGGGTCTATAGGTCAGGAGAAGGGACAGTGAAGATGATGTCTGTGAAAGTCTGTCTGGAAGTGGCGTTGACATAAGTGTCAGCGATGGGAAGGCCTGAATTAGAGTCCTGGAGAGCTTTTTTCAAGGTTTTATTTGGCTTTTTTCAGCATTTTTCTTCCAGAATTCATGAGAGAGGAAGAATAGGTGATATAATTGCAGTTGGAAAAGGTAGGAGAGTACCATGGGAACAGAGGGGAAGAGAGGGATAGGGAAGGGAGCTGCACAGTGCACCGGAACTCAAGAAGTGGCCTAGCAGTCAGGCAAGCACAGTGGAGGAGGTGTGCAGGGAAGACAGTCAGTGCACAGATTATAACAAAACCCCCATGGATTCGAATGTCCCAAAAAGGCACAAATACAGCACAAAATGGAGGATGCAGTGATTTGCAAAGCATACCTAGATATGGATTTGCCAAAAGTACTAAAAAGTACAGAAATGGAAGGGTGCAAGGTATGAAGGCACACCTAAATTTGAATTTGCCAAAGAGCACTAATACAGCACAAAATTAAAGATGCAACAATTTATAAAGCAAACCTATATTTGAATTTGCCAAAGAGCACTAATATAGCACAAAATGGAGGATGCAACATTTTCAAAAGCACGCCTAGATTTGAATTTGCCAAAGAGCACTAATACAGCACACAATGGTTTGAGGCACTCTTAAGGAGGAAATATGGGTTTGGCACTAGTAGGCAGCAGAAAGCAGGATATGAATGAGATGTACAGCAGATACACATGGCAAGTGGGAAGAGGATACCGTTTGCAGTCAGGCTGTGAGACAAGGGAGGCAGGAATCGGCAGGCAACCAGATCGAGGGATATGGTCCAGGGACAGGAGATCCTGTGTGTTACCAGTGCAAATTAGTGGCACATTTTTCATGTGTAGTCAAAAAACTCCTTCCTCTATTTCCTAGACTTGCTCAAAGCTGTCTTAAAAAGGCAGAAAGCCACCTTGAATGCAGTTGCAATCAAAACAGTGGCTCTGCACGAGTCACGGTTTGCTGTGCTACACCTGGTGGATTTGGCATTCCTGCTTCTCCTCCATGCTTCCTTGGTTTGGCTAGCCCTTGTACACCTTCCAGGAACACCCACCTAACCAGATAAAGGCAATTGCACAGAGTCATATCTTTGCCCCAGTTAAACGCGAACCCACAATCTAATTCAAGAGCTAGTTAGTCCAACGGCATGTGCCCCCGACTGAAAACCCTTAGCAAACCGGTACATTGCCCTGCTTAGACACACAGCCATCGGAAGAAATAAGTTTGGAACAATGATAAATCACTACCCAGCAAAACACTGTTGAAAAGCTATACATCCTACACCCTAGAACAACCAAACCAGGAACCCCACAACATATACAACTCAGCCTTGTGCAGGCATTCCAGCCAATCCGCAGGAACAACCCTCAAGAGCATCTTCACCACCGGATCACAAACAACCAACAAAGACACAAGTACACCCCATCAACACAACAAAAGAGGACAAAACTCAACAATCATTCTAACTGCACAAAGCCCTACAGGCAGGCTACAGCCCCTCTAAACAAAGTCTGAGCTATTGCACCACCAAAGATGCTGAAGAAGCCCCGTCAAAGAGCAAGACACCGCCAAAGCCAAAGAGAAACAGAAAACAGAACAAACCAACCAGATATGAGCCCGACTCCAGCAGAAACCGCCACAAATACTGAACACACACTGAAAAACACTGCAGCCAACAAAAGAAATATCACAACAAGAGATACATCCCTGTATCTAACACTGTATCTTGCAACCACCTCACTGCTTCGGCAACTCTACAGTGCTAATATGTCCAGGCATGACGAGAACTGACCGGAACCCCGTAGGAAGAGAAGAGATGACCCAAGAAGGGGAAGGAAGGAAACCAACGCCCTCACCACTTTCATCACAAAAACACAAGGGCACTGCGAGCAACCACAGCAAAACATAGAGGACGAAAAAGCAGAAGAATTTATCATCAACCCAAAAATCAACCTTACAGATCACTTCTGCAAGGAAGCAGAATACCGGGGCAACAACCAAATTGTCTTGCAAACAAAGAAGAAGCCCAACAGAACAACCACAAGACAAAGCAAGGATTAAAAAACAATTCACACCGCGTCAAAAAGATCCACTGCAACCTCATCAACACCAGAACAATGTCCAAACATGCCACAGCGATCTTCAACCTCCATAACCGAAACATGGCTAAACGACAGCTACAAAACTACCTTGCATAACTGCATCCCTGACAACTTCAAGTGTTCACAATTAAACAGGACGTGGAGGAAGACTGGCGATAGCATATAAGGAACACCTCAAAATTAAAATGGATGAACCAGTAAACATCAAAAACTGCAAATCCATCATCCTACACCTAACAGCAAATCCCAAAACAAACCTCAAATTCGTCCTGGTATACAGACCACCAACATACGATGCAAGCTTCACCAACGTATTCTTTGAAGCCATCACCAACCTAGCCATCGAGCAGGAACACCTGGTAATCCTCAGAGACTTTAACATCTGGTTTGACAAAGAACCTGCTAACTCACAGAAATCACTAGTCAAACAACTGAAGACAATAAAACTACATCAGCTAGTCAAAGGAGCAACCCACGCTGTGGGACATACGCTGTATGCAATCTTCGCCAACAAGAATCTCTTGACCACGATGCCACCACTACAGATCCTCTGGAGCGACCACCTCATCATTCCATTTGTGATCACACTCCCCATGACAACGGCAAAAAAAACAAACAAACTCCCAACTATCGTGAAAAGAAACTGGAGAGCTATCAGAGCTAGTAAACTAGAGAGCAATTAGACATTAACAAACCACAGACAACGACCCTTGACAAATTAAAAACAGACTACTTCATAAATGGATTGCTGGAACGATTGACGGGATCTCAAAGGAAAAACCTTTTACAGAAAGACTTGCAACGCCAGCTGAGGGCGCAGCTGTGGTAGATGAGAGGCAAACCGGGTTCACAAGGGGAGTTGGAGTTGAACTAAATTTGATGCTGCTCAATATGGTAAAACTAGATGCCTTGAAACATGGGAAAAAATTATTTCTTGCGTTTATCAACTTAAAACAGGCTTTTGACAGCATCAACAGACAGGCCCTATGGAACAAATTGAAAACCTGGGGATGCCCGAATAACCTGCTACAGCCACTGATGGCGTTATATTCAAGTACCTCGATTCGAGTGCACTTAAATGCGCGAGGAGAGCTAACTGAAGAAATACAGACAAAAAAGGGGTTAAACAGGGATGCCCACTAGCAGCACTGCTGTTTAAACTTTTTATTTCAGATTTACCAATGGCATTAAAACAACCCAGGACCTTTCCCCAAGAGCAAATGGTCAGCAGCTCAGTTGGGTTATTTATGCCAATGACATCGTGCTTTTGGACTCAACACAAATAGGGCTACAAAGATTACTTGCATCCCTACAAGAGTATCTCAAGCAAAATGAACTGGAAATAAATTTAAAAAAATCAAAGATAATATCTTTTGGTCCAACAATTCACCAACGTGACAAGAATTTTACCTGGCAGGTGAATAACAAACGTCTCGAACTCACAGACCGAATACGTTATTTAGGTGTCATGTTTAACACCTCAATATGTGAATGGAGTTGGACGCAAAACCTCATGTCACGAATGCAGATGCGTGCCCTACAAGGAGCAAAATTACATGCCATGCATGGTAAATTTACACTAACACCGGTTCTCAGATTTTATCTGCAAAAAGTGGTGCCCCCAATAACTTTTGGTAGCGAACCAGGGTGGCACATTGATGCAAGATTTTGGTGTCGACTCGAAGGGAAGTTCTGGCGAAAGGTGCTTAAACTCCCTCAAAATGTGTCAATAACTGCAATTCTCTTCGAATTAGGCATAGAATCTTTATACAGCACAGTTTTGTGGAAAGCAATAACAGTATTGTGCAAAATGCTCCTTGTTCCAACAGTGAGACCTGTTTGCAATCTGGGAAGCGAAATTATTAAACATACTAAATGACAAAGATGTATTATGGGAACAAGTACTGCAAATGTTGCAGATTGCAAAGAAACAAGTTTGTCAGTGGAACTGGATATTAAACAATGAAAAACACAAGAAACTGGCCACAGCCTTAGACTTTGGAACTTCCATGCATGCAATTGGTGTACTTCCAAAATATTTCTCAAAATTTCCATCACAAAACCATTGTGATCAGTTCATAAGACTACGTTTCAATCTCTACAAGACCAATGAGAGTCTGATGATAAAGCATGATAGTAAAACACGAAATAATCATTGCTGCTATTGTACAAACGCAGTTGAATCAGTAAAACATCTAGTGACTGAATGTACAGGAATTTCATCCCTGCGTTTGTTACATTTGTTAAAATTTGCTCCGAAAAATGGAAACATGGACATGTGGTGGAGCTATTTAATCTCTGGTTTAAATTTGCAATTGACCTGTGGAGTCATAAATTTTATGGACGGAATAGTGATTGAATCATAATGTTTGTATTTGATCATTTCAGTTTGTTGAGTAGATGAACTTGTAGAGATACAATGATGTGACAAAATAATTGTTTTCTTTTTCAAAACTAATGTTACAATAAAAAAAGTACACATTTTTAAACCATTTACAGCATCATGCAAAAGAGCAACAGCTAAATGGTTTACTCCGCTACAGTGCGCCATGAAAAGGAAAAACAGGAAACTTGAATTGAAATGGAGAAAAAAATGATCATGTGAAGAAGCTACAACTCCAGCGACAAATCCACTCATACAAGAAGTAAATATATAAGGCCAAACGGAAAAACTATGACAGCATGAACGAAGAGTATTCTCTGACTGTATTCTTATGAAAAACAACAATGAAATAGTGAGATGACTAGCACGTATTGCTGTGGAAAACGTTGATTCATGTTCCCTTGAATTTCCTTGAATTTTCCCTTGTTATCAATATTTGTTTTTTATACCTGCCTTTATATTAAATTTCATATTGTTGTATTAGTAATAATCAAGGTGAAATGATGCGGAATAATGGAAAGACAGCTTATTAAACTGCACATTGGTGAACAAAACGAACAATTAATATGTGTTGAGATACCATTCAGAATAAAAGACTACAATTCCCAGATTTCCACACCATCAGATGGAATACCTCTATATACACTATTAGATATAGATACCTCTTGACTACAAATAAACTCATGCCCGCAAGTGCTTGTAGACATATCCACTCGTTGAACATTATTATTCCCAAGAGCTAGATGTTTTTAACCACACAAGTTTAATGTGGGACAAAGTGTGCGACAAAGTGAGAGATTGAAATGCCTTTGTAGGTCCGTGGGCACTACAACTTCCAGAAGTCTAGGACACCACGTAACAGAGATCATATGTCACATGACAGTAAATCACACGTCACATGACTTTAAATAATCATAGATAGCGAGTGAACCGTGTTACCCGCGAGAAAGCTGTAGGACAAATCTTTTGAGGCAAGGAAATCGTTGATATATCTTTTGAGGCGAGGAATACGTAGTTGATCATTCAAAACATTTACACTCGTTATTCTTCGTGTAGATTTTTCGAGAACCAACGGGAATTGACTTATGTGCTGGGATTGTTAACATCGCTATTACCCGATACTGCAGCAACACACAGGTAACACACTGACTTTTGAATCTAAATTTGTAGAATTTGGAAAAGCATTTTTATAGCCTGACACATATTATTATACCTTATATAGAATGTAAGCTGACTAGGCATTATGGTGGATAAACACGTCGACACACAGTTTATTACAGAATCTGGAAACACACAGGACTAGACAACAATACTCAGGTAGGAACAAGGATACTTATCCTTCTAACACCATAGTGACGATTTGATCTAACCATTATCTAATACACATATCACTATTATTTTCAGAACATATGAGAACCGTTTCATAAGATGACGTTTCCATCATTCCACATCGAAATGGACAATTGAAGTCCTAAAGAAAAGAAAAACACTGTTGTTTTGTGTTTGGAAGAGAAATTATTTGTTGAAATTTATATTTATTTAGAGGATTATTGAATTATCATTATGGATATACTGTGTTTAATGAAATAGTTATTGCTCCTGAAGAAGAGAGGTATACTCTCGAAACGCGTAGAGCTCCTTATCAAGAATGTTTTGTATTTTATGTAACCGTGAGTGAACTGAACTCTGATGTTTGTTGAAAATAACGCTAAAAATATCATGTGGATAAAATAACACTTTTTGTATAATACTTTGTCTATTGAAACTTGCTTTCTAATTAAGAATTGCAAAACAAAATGATTTACGAATTTAGCTGTTCCAAAAACATAAACTAGTGAAAAGGATAACATTTATTTAAATTTTGGTTAGATCTTGTTTCCAATATCAAGAGGTGTGCAGGGGACGAGAGATCCTATTATTAATAGGAATTCCATGTTTTCTCATTATATTACTGACCTTTGATACCGAGGTTGTTGGTTTTCTCCCCCGCACCCGTAAAGAGTATTTAACGACTGAACAAGCCATTGGAGCTTTGAATTTCTTTAACAGAGACTAACAACTTATTTATAATATAGGGTGTGCAATTTCTTTTTTGCATTGTCTGTGATAGTTACAATGAGAATGTGAGCAATGCACTGGGTTTGACCTTTTAGTGGAGCACAGCAAAATAGAGGAACTTTTTGATTTAGGACAGATAGCACCTAAGTTAGAATTTCCCCCTGCAATTTTCCCTCAAACCACCAATAATACATTTTGAGTGGATACAAAGAAGCAGCAGGTATCCAGGAATAAGAAACTGAAAACAGAATCTAAATCTGACCTTCCCTCCCCAAATAAGAAAGGAAACAGATTTTAAACCCATGGCAATGTGGTGAAATGACACTCGGAAATGGATAAATCAATTATGAATGTGTGTTAAAAACCTTGAAGCAAATACGATTCCTTTCTAAAGCAACAATGCAAAGATACTAAGAATCACTAAGAATGGATTACCAAAAGCATATAGTTCAGAAATGGGTGGAAAGTTTGAAACAGCTGGCAGTCAAATAACACGTTTAAAATTTACACTTTTGCAATTCCTGCCTAAAATTACCCAAACTGTTTTTACTATTAAAGAGTGGTTTTTATATTGGTGGGATATATATATATATATATCACAAGTACATAAGGGAATTGAAAGTACGTTTCTAGCTGGTAAATTGAAAGAGTTATGCAATATAGAAGGAGGCGCGCTTTGAGTAAAACGAAGGGTAAAATTGGAAAGAAAATCAGTTTGTGAAAGAACAGTTTTTCTTTAACTAGATTTAAGGACTAAGAAAAGAGGAACGCTACCCGTGAATTCTCTAAGTTACGCTGCAGATGTAATCCTTCATGCAGTGTACCTCTTTTCTTTAAGGAAAGTTATTTAATCAAAATATCGCTAATGACGTTACTTGCGTGATCTGAATGACCCCTGGCCTAGTAGGATCGTTGTCTGTCCTCCCTCCGTTCCCCCTCCCTTGCCACTTCACACCTTGAAACACTTGTGTATAGGCGCTTTACAATTGCCTTATCATATCATATCATATGATCTATGCAAGACAGAAATGAAGAGACAAGTAGCTTGGAGATTAATGACAAAATGCACTGAGAATTCTGACAGTTGGGCAAGTTATCAGGATAAGGATATGATGACTTGTAGAGGGGGATGAGGACAATGCAAGACAAGGTATACTAGGTATTTCTATAGGGTGATGAAATACTCACAATTCAATTTTTAGTTTTGGGCTTTTTGGACAGTCAATCAGGTTTGGTCACTACACGGCAGGGCACCTGGCAAACAGCTGGCGGTTCCGGTCACCGACTGGCAGGGACAGGATGGGCAATTCTGGTCACTGGATACTAAAGGTCATCAGGGTAGCAGGATTGCAGCAGCATGCAGTGAGTGGCAGAAAGCCAGGCTGGATCAGGATGCCAAAGGTACCACAGCTTTCCCCTTGTTAATGGGAAATGTAGTGGGTTCTTAGATTTGAGGCCTTGCTGGGAATGGGATCAGCACTGCTTGGGTTTTGCAGTGGGCCCTGGAGTAGGATCAGCAATACTTGGCCTTGTAGTTGGAGTCTGGTTCTGGAAGATGACGAGAACAGGAACGCAGCGCAAGAAATCAGGAAGAGTGTCTGTCTAGATTCTTGTCAGGGACCCTTATTTAGGGGATGAGGCATGATTCCCAATGAGGGGAATTGAAACTGCATTTCTCTCAATCTGGGATGATCTAAAGACTAATGCAGACTCAGACAAAAGCACCACTCTAGTCTAGTCTCCGCCTTGCTCTCAGCTGGTTGGATTTCCCAGGAATGATGCCAGATTTATGAGGTGAGTTTTACAATGTCCAAAAATTCCCACAATTGCTTTATTTAAAATCCGATTTTGCCAAAACCATACATTGATACATTTGCAATCTCTTAGCAAACTATATACACAGGTTACATATTTTGTGCAGTACATATTAGCCCAATCCTCCAGTCTGTGGGACCTTGTTTTGCCCTTCTGATACAGTTTGGTAATTTTGAACATGAAAGATTCAGCCTAAAATTCCATAACTTTATAAACATATGCAAATTATCCCAAGGGATGTATGTACAAAAATGTATGTTTGCAACATTGACACTTTTCGATTTATCCTCAAAACTTTCCCCTTCCTGTCCCCAAGGTGTCAGTGAGTTCTACCATGTCTCAAAAGAAAGCACAAAAAAATCACTTTAAACTGCAACATTTTTACAATTTTTCAAAGGCTTGCTGCAGAGATAGAAGTCTTTAAAGTTTATTCCTAACATAGTCTTTGGGAATAAATGGCAGTCCCTTTGTCCCTGGGTCATTTTTTTTTCTTTCCTTCAACTGCAGCCAACTGTCATTTCCTTCAGAGCATGGTGGGGGTGTCTCCCTTGATTGAAGATGTATTGCCCCTTCACACTTCAGACTTCCTTCCCTGAGAGCTTCATTGTCAGGATACCAGCAGAGATGAAAGTCTGTTCAACCCCGTAATTATCAGGGGGTTGTCAGTATCTGCTGAGAGAGAGCCCTCCTTTTGATGCCACCCCTCCAAGCAGAAAACCTGTTTTTCCACTTGCAACTCCAGCCACCATAGTTTTAACCTTTATTTTCTGATCTTAGATCCAGAATTAAAACAATCCTGTTGCATAAAATAACCCATGTTATATAGTCTCACCAGCAACAAACCCCTTCATATTGCTAAAGACTGGCAGGCTTTCATTCACCAGTGTACTGTTCCAACACACAGGCATTTGTTTTTCTTTAGTTTGCAAAGGCCCATTTTCTTTACACATGGTGCAGCTGGCCTTCCTTCTTAAATTCGACTTTTCATCTCCAGCAGCTTCACACACTGTCTTGCAGCTATAATTATTCTCTTAAATGCTGGAGTTGGTCTGCAGCACAGATACATTGAAACAGACATGGCGCAGCTAGTTAGAGTCTCTCTCTGAACAGCAGAGTCTTGGATACTTTTGCAAAGAAAATGAACGCGTTTCCGGTGTAAGTCAAAGTAGAGTTCCTGGTTGATTTTTTTTTTTTTAGAGTGGGTTTGACAGGGCGTGTCAATTCAGAATCATGCCTGGTTTTGCTTAGGCACAGTGAGACACACAGGGCTTGGTAGGGTTTATTAATCACAGTGGCTTTAAGGAACAGAGGGAATTAGCGTCAAAGCTGCTTTTTTTTAAAGGCGAAAAAGGGTTTCTTTTCAATGGGGATTTTGGCTTTTGCAGCAAAGCAACGCTGCTTTTTTCCACTTTCTTACTTTTATTTATGTCGGATCACACTGGCAATGTCCTTCAGTGTGTCCCCTTTATTCCATCCTGCCCGATGTGTGCTTGGCAGGATGGTGCAGCCATTTTTGTTGTTGTTGCAAAACGCAGTTTTGAGCCATGGCGCTCACAGGAGCCAGCACAACCATTTTGTGGTTTCTGCGCAACTGCAGCTTTGTGATGTGGTGAACTGATGTTTAGTGGGTCAATATATCCCAAAATACGTCTACAGAATAACTCAAGAATTCATAGAGGAGCACCAACTGTTGGACCAAGCACAAGTAAGCTTCAGACCAATGAGGGGAATTGAAACTGCATTTCTCTCAATCTGGGATGATCTAAAGACTAATGCAGACTCAGACAAAAGCACCACTCTAATCCTTCTGGATCTCTCTGCAGAATTTGACACAGTCAACCATGAAACCCTCATCGGGAGACTAAAAGAAATAGGAATCACTGACACCGCCATACTATGGATTAAATCCTTCCTAAAAAATAGGACAAAAACTGTCTGGATCAAACCATTCAAATCAACTATAAGAGAATTCAAAGGCGGAGTACCACAAGGATCATCCTTCTCCCCATTGCACTTCAATATATACCTGATGCCACTAATCAAACTCATCAAAAAAACACGACCTCTCATGCTACAACTATGCAGATGACACTCAGATCATCTACAAAATACAAGATACGCAGGAATAAAACACAACGCTGAACAACTGCCTACAAGAGCTCTACATCTGGATTAACACAAACAGCCTCAAACTCAACCGGGGCAAAACTGAAATAATTATCATAGCTAAACGCGAGGCGAACAACCACTACATCCCATGGCCAATGGAACTCGGTACAGCGCTGACTCCATCAACAATAGTAAAAACCAGGGAGTCTTGATGGACAACGAACTAACACTTGAACCACAAGTAAACGCCATAATCAAGAAGGGTTTCTTCCTACTACACGCGGTAAAAAGGATCCTACCATTCCTCTCTTTCACCCACAAAACACTCACCATCATCGCACTCATCATCATGTCCAGAGTAGACTATGCCAAGAGCCTTTACTTAGGAATGCTAGAACGATTGTAAAAAAGTTTCAGCGCATCCAGAACACAGCGGCAAAACTCCTGCTCAGACTACCACAAAGAGAACACATTACGCCTGCGCTGAAAATGCCACACTTGCTATCAATAAAAGACAGAATAAAGTTCAAAACGATTTGCATAACGCAGAGAGCAGTACATGGCCAGGAAGCAGAGCTCCTAAACAAAATCATAACCATCTACCATCCGACAAGATTACTCAGATCAAGCAATGACATTTGCCTAGTTCCAAAAGCTTACAAACAAAGAAAACTTGGAGGATCATCTTTCACTCACCTGGCAACCTCAATCTGGAATAACCAAAAAACATACTCAACAGAAGGGGTCATTTGGAGCTATATGATTGGTTATTTATAACGCGCTTAATACCCAGAGGTTTGTAAGCACGAAGCTGGGGATCGAACCTCTGTTGCTCTGTGCCGTCTTGCTTCCAAGGCATGTTGCCCCTGAGCTATCCTCCAGAGTTCAGAAAACTGCTAAAAACCTGGAGCTTTGCTTCAGATTCAGAAGGAATCAACTAAGATGAAAGGACCAATACGAAACTGTGAATACCCTGGTAGGAAACCATAATCCAAAACCAGTAAGAAAGTTCCCAATTTGCATGGGCGTGATTTTAGGGGGGGGCAGGGG
The DNA here is from genome assembly GCF_040938575.1 of Ambystoma mexicanum. Classification (NCBI taxonomy): domain Eukaryota; kingdom Metazoa; phylum Chordata; class Amphibia; order Caudata; family Ambystomatidae; genus Ambystoma; species Ambystoma mexicanum. The sequence continues at coordinate 285,404,376 of NC_090930.1, read as the reverse complement.
TGTTTGTGCCCCCCCCAACTTTCACGGCACACCATTTTGTCCCCATTCATTTGGCTGGGGCACCTTTTCTTCAGATGTCATGTCCCCCCCAACATTTTCAGAAAAGTTACCCCACTGCCAATTAAGGAACTTACGTCCCCTGCACACTATCCTAAAGCCTATTCCAGGCAACCAGTTGGGAGTCAGTGGCAAGTACTTACAGTGTGATTGCGTTGTCATGTGTGTCTTCAATCAGGGGCCAGAGTTCCCGTTTTGTAAGGCTTCCCAGTCTTATGTACAGCGTTCGAGCGTTCCGTCAAATAGCTAGATCTGGAAATATTTAGCAAAAGATGTATCTGGTGGCACCCAGCACGTTGCGTAATGCAAATAGTGTGAAGAAAAAATGCTCTTACTTTCAAATACGGAAATCACTTCTGTCGCTTAAATCCTGCACCCTGTCCCATACAATAGAGCGTGATCCGACTGCATGAGTCCATCATAGGCCATTAAAGAAGTTCTTTCTCTTCATGCCGTCCTAGTGAAATGACGACACCACGCAAAAGCGCGTGTAACGTCATATGTCAACAAAGGGTGTTTTTTTTTTTTAAAGGAATTAAATTGCAGCTTTATTAAGCGCCGTTAGTAATTAGAATGTTATGGGCCATTGAATGTTTAGTAAGATGAATGTGTAGTTAAATGTACTGGCGTCCGAATCAGTAACAGCTCTTGAAGAGAAGTGAATAAATAACAATTAACAACGGTTCGTGCCCAGTAGCCAAAGTAATTGCAATGACATGCAAAATGGAAATACACAAGTATCTTAAACCGAGGAAAAAGAATTAAAAGAATTAACGTGTCCCTCCACGAGACCACACAGTGAATATATAACACAATTTAAAGGCTGGGATAGAGTGCCAGCTTAATTGGGGGATGGTCTGGCCCACCACCATTGAAGTACTAGTATCCTTACTGTCACAAAAAAAAAGTACCGGTATAAGCATCAAACAAGATGCCCATAAGTGTCAAGGAGTTCCCCCCTTCTCACCTGGATCCATTTTTTACCGGCGTCCTTGGATTCTGCCTTCTTTCGGATGGAACGGGTTTTGAAGAAGGCGACCCGTGTCTCTGCCGAATCCAGAATGCGTTCAGTTTTCCAGGAGGCCGAATCCAGGAATCCAGGAGGCAAGGTAAGTTCGCTAGAACTCGAATCCAAGAGGAAGAAGAAAGGGGGGGATTCAAGGAAGGGAAAGCGGAGTGGAAAGGAGATGAATCGCGAGCTAGGGAGCACACGTCAGGTCGCTACTTCGCAATAGCATTGAGGCGCGCAGAGCCGCGGAAGGCGTGGTCTAGAAATAGAGAAAGGTTACGTCCAACGCATGGAGCGAGAAGGGAATGCGTTGGACGGCCATATTGGAAGTATTAATGTGTATAAGCCCATTGTGACAGGGACCATGAGGCCCAAAAAGGGCGCACCCTGCGATTCATGACAATAAGGACCATTATTGCTGGCTAGGTATACGTTACTTTGTAATAAGTCTGGGGACTACATATGGCGATGATATAACCCTCCTGTATTACAGTGCAGGTGCTAGTGCCCTAAGTGTCATAGATAGTATGGAGATCTGGAATATGCATCAGAAAGACTGCCATTATTGCTATGCTCTGATTTATATGATTTATGTATCAGTCATGAAATTTGACATTACTTGTATTTTGGATTTCTTTTTAGTGAAGCATGATTAAGAAGCTCCTGATGAAGAGTGAATAACTCGAAACGCGTTGGGCAATTTGTGAATAAAATGTATTTGTTATGAACTTCAGCCTAATAATGTTAATGTGCATGCATTGTTTATCTTTAAGAATTGAGAAATCTGATATATAAACAGACTTAAGCGTGACAAACCCACTAGTGATGTAAGTGGCTCTCTTTAAAGGAACCACTTGCCACTGACTCCCAACTGTTTGCCTGTATTAGGCTTTAGGATAGTGTGCAGGGGACGTAAGTTTCTGGTTTTGTATTAACAACAACCTAGATACCAAGGTTGTTCTTTGTCTCCCCTGCACCTGAAATATCTTCAACTACCATATTTTTTGATAACAGACTTAACTTAAGACTTTCTACATGAAGTGGTTGATGAAATTGGAGTGCATTGTGTGAACTCAGTGTAGGAAACCATAATCCTTAAGCTTCCCCCCTTAAGAGTAATGTGCAAATGAGGAAAGTGACATAGTTAAAAACACATGCAACCAGTCTTCCAAACCTGCATATCCCGCCAGTTCATGGAGCCCAAGACCGAATCCCCACCCCCTTCAACCTTTAAAAGCAACCAGTGTGGTACCCAATAACACATCTCACAGCAACTTTATTCCCTTTTCTCTCCAGATTTTTCCTTACAGGGTCTTGTTTTTCATTTATAAAGCAGGGTTATTCTAAATAGAGGTTTTCCCACAAAGCAAGACCATTTGCCCATTAGATAAAATCCACAAAGTCATGATCCTTTTAATTAGTTTAAGGTAAGGTGCCTGATCCCCTCCAGGGGTAGCTTATATAAAGTAAGTAATGTCTCCATATAAAATGCTCTGACTAAATAAGCTTCTATGTATGCCCAGGCTGGTCTGTCCTCAGACTCTGTCCTGAGCCAATGACATCCCTTCTTCAGCATAAAACCTCTATGACATATCTCAATGTCTGGAACGTCAAACCCTCCCTTTAACACGCTTTTTGTAAGATCGTACATATCCTTAAATTTGTGTCTGCTAAAGGTGAGAGGGAGAATAATATATAGGACCTTTGGGATGAGGAACATTTTTTAACGCTTTATTTTTCACCTACAACCTCAAGTTGAGCCTCAAAATACACGTTATTATACGAGCACTGGTAAATATGTTGAGGGTGTACTTCAAAGAGAAACATGATGGCCAAAATGGACTGTTTTCAACTGGACCCAGTCGTCATTCTTACCAAGTGCAAGGTGGGGAACTTCTGAATCCGCACCCCACCCTTCCCCCTAAGCATATTCTGTTAAACTTTGTGTTGATGGTTCGATAATATCAGAATTGTTATTACAAAAGAAAAAGCAATTTAGTTTAAAGGAAAAGAAAGGAATACTAAGCCAGGTGTTTTTTGAGAAATACAAAGAAACTAACTCAGTGGGGTTTCCTGGATCACAAATCTGCGCTGAGCAAGAGCCATTCATGGAGAAAATTAATTTAAAACGCATGTAGTTAAAGGGTTCACTCTGAAAATCCTTTCAAATACAGATTAGTGATTATAACTTTTTTTTATTCCGGCAATCTCCTCGACAATTAGTGCTGTAATTGGAAAAAAGACTACAATAATCAACGCGGAGATTAAAAAGTCTCCCCAGAGTTTTGCCATGGTTCACGAGGGCAGCAGGCATGCACCTGCCTTTACCCAGTTCGGAAGTGCACTGAATAGTGTGACAAACGTGCAACAAGATGTGCCGAATGAGCAAATGAATGTGTGTGTGTACAGCAGCAGTAAAGGCCTCCCAATCAGCGAGTAGACGCACAGCACTATGAAACAGCAAAACGATTGTAGTAAGTAATTTATATCATGCTCTTCGGCCAATTCTCATCTGCCGATTGACCCACTTCTTACACCGCATGCACGACATTGTGGAGTTCTGTGACTATACAATCTGATTCTGTGGAGTCATTTTTCCAGACACATTAAGAAAGATGCCCCATTACTGGGAAACCTCAGTCACGTGTTGTTCTTAAATTGTGCCACTCTGAGAAAGCTGGCATATGCATTGCTGCATTCTTTAATTTTGGTTGAATTGCTGTTCAGCTAGAACAAAAGCCTTAGTGCATGCATTTCATAGAACCAATAGAGTCATCGATGAGATGGAGACAGACGAGCAGAACCAGGTTCCCTCTGTCTGCATGAAACTGATTACACCCTGAAAATGCTGGGATCTTTGTAGCTATTTGTAATTAATTTGGATTACCTGCGGACTTCAGGTATTTGATGCATTGATCAGATTGAAGAATATCCCAGTGCATATGGGCACTTGAAGCAATCAAATTTCGGAGCGCCAAAATTAATTTACAATTTGTATAATTTTCTGGACCGCAATCATATGCCATGGCATGTCCTAACAGTCACTGTCAACCAATATGTATCCCCTTAACTTAAAAGAGTCTTGTAATAACAGGGGTTTCTAGTTATTTTGTGTGCCAGTCGGATGCCTACTTGATAGTCATATGCACTGGAGGAGTATAGGTATACAGCATTGATTATAAGTAGGTATATTTAAGTGAAGAACGATATAATAGGACCTTATTTACTGCATAAATATTCTGTAATTGCCAGCTACAATGTACTGCCCAGAGCTGGTGTGTGTGACGAATTGGATTCTGCTGCGCAGGAGTACAAGGATGAGTACAGGTAAAATGGCCCACTCAACCATCGCACTTTTACACACCAAAAACACAATGCAATCATAAAGGTAAAACAAGGAAAGTTAAGACATATACCTCTCCTCCTTTGCCTTTTGTGGTAACATGGGCCGAGGGAAGGCTATGCTCTTTAGAGGGGTGTGAAGGTGAACCAGAAATGCCCCAGACAACACAGCATCACAGTAAAATTAAAGGGAAAGTCTAATCAAGGAGCTAAAAAAATATATATACTTAATCAAACACATCGACTGAACATAGAAAGAATAGAGAATACTGTACAAGAACCCTCCCTAAAGGAAGAACAGAGAATATTCAACAGGCTGGAGAAATTAGCACTCTGAGTGTAGTTTCAGCAGTGGTAGGTAATTTAATAGCCACAAAAAAAGGATATCTTGGTTGAAAACAGGAGTGATCATGTCCTAACCAGTCTCTAGGGTCCAAGTGGACAAAGGGGGGAAGTTCTGAGTCAACAATACCTGGATTCAGTTCTTGGTTGACTGACTAAGTCAGACCAGGAGTTGAACGTAGATGCGAATGGATCA